>NC_083698.1:42987500-45487500 GCF_033118175.1 Dama dama | reverse complement strand
TACTCCAATAAAATTTCTAAAAAGTCAATGGGATTATAAACTAAACCATTTCCTCTGTGAAAGACGAAATGCTGTCACAAGTAAGCTAGTGTTCCTAATAGACCAAGACTTAGAGAGATGTTACAAGTTAGAGGAATCTCTACTTTAGAGATCAATGTAGTTCAAGCATTTTATAAATTTTAGAAACCAAGAAATTGAACCAAGAGTAGTTACTTGATTTGCCCAAGGTCACATGGCCCAGGATCAGGGCCAAGGGCTAGGATACAACCCTGGATTTCTAGTACTAAGCTTCCTTAGCATGCCATGCTGTACCCATGCCAACATTCCAGGACTGCCTTTGCAAAATTCTGTTTAAACGTGGCTCTTATTTACTGGCTGTGGATGGATTTGCACAAAACCATTTGGATGGAGGTCTGAATCACATGAGCACATGTTTGACAAAGTGGTAGTAAATGACCAAAAGCCTTAAATAAACATGACTTTCAGTCTATTTGAAATTGTAATGACAAGGTTTTTTCTTGAATGTTATCTTATAAATATCACATATATACTTTAAAGAAAGGACTCAAAATTAACTTTTTTAAATTTGGTTTTTAAAAATCTTGGCAAGATCTGTTGAGATAATTAGTGCTGGGAAAGCAATGAGGTCATAGAAAGATTATCAGATGCCTGAAGGAACTGCCTTTCCACCCTGCCCACCACACATGAGCTATGGAGTTACTCCCATTTTCTGATCAAATAAAGCAGAGATACTAATGACTGCTCTACCTCCAAGAGACACTCTAAAGATGAATGACACATTAAGTGAAGTACTCCAACTGTTTCATGCTTCCCAAGTAGAGTTAAAACAGAAGAATTAGGCTTTAGACTACAACTTCTTTAACTTGGAGTTTCTTTACTGAATCTTAGCTTCAGAAGACTCCTAGAAGTCAATCTAGTGATTTCTCCTCATGGCTCAGGCACCCCTTCTCAGACAGTCCTGAGAAAGGCTGATAAGGGACTCACTCCAGGGCAAGGTGTTTGTTCCATGACTTAGTAGACCCAAAAGAGAAGTAAGTTCACCTTACTGAACAAAAATCTGTCTCTGTGTAATTTTTAAAAATAGTCCAAGTTTTTCATTTTGAGCTACATGGGTTTTACCAATTCTTAAAATATTTGAACTCAACTATCATGTTCCTCATAAATTTTCAATATTATGGAAGGAAAGAAGATGATGTTATTGAGTGGCTACTATGCAATATTAGCTGCTTTTTGTCTAGGTGTTTTCACTTAAAACTCAAAAAAAGGCTATACCACATGTCTCCATTCCTGCATTGATGAGAATAGCAGAGTGGGTCACAGACTCTGGAAATTAGGCAGAGCTGGATTTGAGACCTACCACTTACTATCTATGTAACTTGCAAAAGTTATTTAGTCTCTTTGAGCCTTGACCTCTGTGTGAAGGATAATAATTATGACAAACCTACACAGCATATTAAAAAACAGAGATATTACTTTGCCGACAAAGGTCTGTATGGTCAAGGCTATGGTTTTCCCAGTAGTCATGTATGGATGTGAGAGTTGGACCATAAAGAAGGCTAAATGCTGAAGAATTGATGCTTTTGAACTGGATTGCTGGAGAAGACTCTTAAGAGTCCCTTGGACAGCAGGAGATCAAACCAGTCAGTCCTACAGGAAATCAATCCTGAATATTCATTAGAAGGACTGATGCTGAAGCTGAATCTCCAATACTTTGGCCACCTGATGTGAAGAGCTGACTCCTTAGAAAAGACCCTGATGCTGGGAAAGAAGGCAGGAGAAGAAGGGGATGACAGAGGATGAGATGGTTGGATGGCATCACTAAGTCAACGAACATGAGTTTGAGCAAGTTCTGGGAGATGGCGAAGGACAGGGAAGACTGGAGTGCTGCAGCCCATGGGGTCACAAAGAGTCAGACATGACTGAGTGATTGAACAACAACAGTAGTTATTATTCTAATTATAATGTGGCTATTGTAAGGTTAAACAGGTACAATGCATGTGAAGATATAATGCATAGCAAGTGTTCAACATGTTAGCTATTGTTATTATTCTCTTTATTTTTTGGCTTTAGCACAGGGACCTACATTTATTCTAAATAACTTACATTTTCTTTGTTTGGGGATTTCTACATGAAGAGCTTGTGCTTTAGATCTCCCTAACAAATTTTTTTGTCTTCCAAGTACTCATACACACATTGTTTCGTCTCCATGTTTTTGACTATTATATTGAATGGGAATGAGCAAATCATAAATTCTTGGAGTTCCCTGAATTCTCTATCAATGTTGAAGCCAAGCCTTTGACCAACACTCTTTGGGTGAGGTTGGTTTCCTAACTATGAAGCAAACTACCCAACCATCTTCCTAACCCCTGACCTACATGTTTCCATTTTAACAATAAGAGTAACACACTGTGAGAACTGGTAAATGCTATGTTAAAACGAGTACTTTCTGTGCACATGTGTGTTTCTTTGAAACACAGGCAACCAAATCTAAGAAAGGAAATGAGATGAGGTTGACATAACTTGCTCTTAGTGAATCCATTCTCATTGCCAGTGTTCAGTATTCCTTATCATGTATCGCTTACAAATCATACATTCTAGAATTTTGCTTGGAATCTGCATGAGGCTCACTAATTTATATACAAATCTCATACTTTCACCCTTTTGGGAGTAGAGAGATTTTCCAGCCACTCAATACCTCTCTTATTCTTCATTCTCAGCAGCAATTGTCTGATTTCATATGCAAATTTTCTCCTTCTATCTCTATCTTGAGATAGAAGTTGAACTCATTTAGAATGGGTGAGGGCTGTCTTACTATCTCTTTTCCTAATGTACATTTTAATTATCTCTTAATAATGTTTGTTCTGTAACTGATGTTCATTCTCCACGAGAGAGATTGATGCTTCATGAGTAGAAAATTGATAAAGCAGAAAATTGAATAGTTCTTTTGTTGTGCTATTATTTGTTAAGTTTATACTACCTGAGATATAGCATGTCTGTTCCTTCTCTGATCTTTTCCTGACTACAGAGATTTAAAAAGAAAAACAGCTTTCTTGTTTTCTTCAGTGTTTATCTTAGTCCCAACTTATTTTGGCCCTTTATTTTCTCATATTATTTACTCTAGTTTTTATGTTTTCTTCTTTTTCTTCTCACACTCATGACTCTGTCCACTTCCACCCATCTTTCTGAACTCATCAGAGAACCCTCTGGGCCATAGGAATTTGAAATCTTATGATTCCAGATCCAGTGTTTCATCCAATTCCTCTCAGAGAGCCATCTATTCTAAGGCCACCTCTCTATTCACACTGTTGATTTTTTCGTTTCAACTCCAGGACTTCAGTTTTGGTCAATTATGAGAGACTATTGATACTTATTACATTTGCTTTCCAGGCAACATGTTTTCTTCCTCCACAGTTATCTATTTTTTATAATAATAGGATGAATGAATTCTATTTTTAAAGTCCACATCCCTCTTTTAAATATATCTCCTTTTTATTTTATTTATTTATTTTTTTTTGAAGCCCCGTTTCTGAAGGCCTGACCATTACCTTTTTCACTGTTGTGCAATATCAAGGCCACTTTCTTCCAAGGCTTCCGTGTTTTGACATTTGAAACCTCTTTCTTCTCGTTGGTCAAACTGGAATCCAGAATAAAAGTTTAAAAATAATTTCTTTCTTTCCCTTCAGAGGGAAAATTTTCAGCAACACAGGCCAAGAACAGGTCACTCATCCTGCCGTGTACGGACTTGAATGCTGAGCTGTGTGCTAAGTCGCTCAGTCATGTCTGACTCTTTGCAGCCCTGTGGACTGCAGCCCGCCAGACTCCTCTGTCCATGGGATTCTCCAGGGAAGAATACTGGAGTGGGTTGCCATGCCCTCCCCCAGGGGATCTTTCCAATCCAGGAATCGAACCCCTGACTCTTATGTCTCTCATACTGGCAGGCGAGTTCTTTAGCACTAGCACTACCTGGGTTGAATATGTCTCCTCAAATTTATGTCTACCTGGAACCTGTGGATGTGACCTTACTGAAAAATAGGGTCTTTGCAGATACAATCAAGTTAAATCTTGGGGTGGGGGTGGGGGAATAAATTCAGTGTCATTAGTGTTCCTATAAGAAGAGGGAAAGTTGGACCCAGGGAGAACACCATGTGAAGGCCTTGCAGGCCAAGGTTGGGGTGATGTGTCTACAAGTCAAAGAATGGCAAGAATTGCAAGTCAATGCCAGAAGCTAGAAAGAGACAAGAAGGATTCTTCCCTAGAGCCTTCAGAGGCGGCATGACCCTGCCAACACCTTAAATTTCAACTTCTAGTTGCCAAACGGTGAGACAATACATTTCTGTTGTTTTAAACCACCTAGTTTGTGGTAATATACATGGCAACCTTAGGATGTTGTTAATGATGTTGTTAATAGCATAAAACCACCACCAGGGTCCAGATGGCCAATGCTTCAGTAGTTTTGCTTTGTGTGTTAGAAGCCAGAGTGGTGAGGTGGCAAGAACATTGACTTTAGAGTGAGAAGACTAGTGCTCAAGCCTTAGATCTACCGTTTAAGAGTTGGGTGATTTGCAAATTATAATTAACCTCACATAACTTCCATAAAATGGTGATAACACATTACTCATCTGCTAGGGTTACTGTGAGGGTGTAAAAGTTATAAAAATTTGAGAAAGCATGTTTAAAATTATAAAGTCCCCACAAAATACTGTTCAGCATTTTTAAAACTTTCATCTGGCTGGGTATCTCTATTATTTTCTCATGAAGATAGTGGTTTTATTTCAGGGTTTGTTTTCTTTTAAATGCTTCTGCCCTCAGATTTTGAACTTCCATGGGAACATATACATTTTTTTTTTTTTTTATGAAATGCATGCCTAGAATAGAACAGTGTATCCCCATGTAGACATTCTGACACAGTTTTCCTATCTTATCCCTTCGTTGAAACATTTTCCCTTTGCACAAGTTATATTCCTATATTGTATTGTATGCATCTTATCAATGACTTGATGTTTCTGAGACACTGTTTACCATTACTTATCTAAAAATCTTATGTATATATATAAGATATATGTATCTTTTATATATATATACATACTTCTTATATATGTAAGATATGTGTATCTTATATATAGAAACATAAGATATATTCTATATATATATATAGAAACACACACACACACACACACATATATATGTTTGTGCATTGACATTTGAGTTCCAGAGTTTCTCTGTGACCTATTTCTATGATATTTTATCCTGAGAATTATGAGATTTCTCTTCCATGGAATTCTTTTAGTTATTTATTGTGTGTGTTTTTAAGTAATTTCCGTCTCTTTTTTCCCCCCTGAGGGTTGGTCTCCTCCTCAATTCTATACTGCATTATAGCTTCACTTCCCCAGAGGATTTGAACATAACCTTCTTAAAATTCTCTTCTGGTTGATGTTCCATCATTTTGCTTCATGAAATGTCTGTTTTCAGACATTACCTTAAGTTAAAATGTCATTCTGTGATTTTTTTTAAAATTTGGTTTTTTCCTCACATCCCAGAAAAAAGATTTAAGGAAGACATGGTGTTCTTCCCCTTTCAAATATCTGAGGGACTGTCATTTGGACAGGGATGAGATTTGTTCTACATAGAACCATGGGTGGAAATTATAGAGGCAGGTGTGACCTTAGTAAAATAATAATAAATAAACCTTTCTAAAGATTCAGGCTATATCAAGACAGAATAGCAAGCCTCGTACGGGTGTCAGCTCTGTTTTTGGAAATGAGGGTCTTAGGTCATGTTCTTTAGAAGCAAAGCCTGAAATGGAGATTCTTGTGCAAGTGATTTATTGAGAATGTCCTCTCAGGAGGAAACTACAGAAGAATAGGGAAGCAAGATACGGCCAGAGAAGAAGCTGAGCAGATTTGAGTTCAACTAAAGTCTAATCTCAACCTGACCCCACAGGAAGTTCTGAAGCCATTACATCATTGCCTGTGGACTGCCCATGGGGGAGACGGGAGAGGCATTGCCCTCATGAGCATCTCCAGGAAACTCAACTCTGCTGAAGGCAATTCCCGGGTAAAGGGTATAACTGTGAGCTGTCAGCAGCAACACTCGACAGTTTTGGAGGATGGAGGCGTTGGCCAGGTAAATGGAGTCTGGATAGGGCACCCATAGAACCTACTACAAAGGGGATGATTGGCCATATTCCAGAATAGTAAGGGAACAAGGAATCCAGACATGTGAGTTCTAGCTTTAGTTCTGCTACTGATAATTTTTGGATAGTCCATAGCTAATATCTGGTAAAATGAGAGTACTGGAAATTGTATTCAGTAAAGTAACTTATATTCAGAGTACATCATGAGAAACACTGGGCTGGAAGAAGCACAAGCTGGAATCAAGATTGCCGGGAGAAATATCAGTAACCTCAGATACGCAGATGACACTCCCTTATGGCAGAAAGTGAAGAGGAACTAAAAAGCCCCTTGATGAAAGTGAAAGAGGAGAGTGAAAAAGTTGGCTTAAAGCTCAAATTCAGAAAACTAAAATCATGGCATCAGATCCCATCACTTCATGGGAAATAGTTGGGGAAACAGTGGAAACAGTGTCAGACCTTATTTTTTTGGGCTCCAAAATCACTGCAGATGGTGATCGCAGCCATGAAATTAAAAGATGCTTCCTCTTTGGAAGGAAAGTTATGACCAACCTAGATAGCATATTAAAAAGCAGAGACATTACTTTGCCAACAAAAATCTGTCTAGTCAAGGCTATGGTTTTTCCAGTGGTCATGTATGGATGTGAGAGTTGGACTACAAAGAAAGCTGAGCGTCAAACAATTGATGCTTCTGAACTGTGGTGTTGGAGAAGACCCTTGAGAGTCCCTTGGACTGCAAGGAGATCTAACCAGTCCATCCTAAAGGAGATCAGTCCTGGGTGTTCATTGGAAGGACTGATGCTGAAGCTGAAACTCCAGTACTTTGGCCACCTCATGCGAAGAGTTGACTCATTGGAAAAGACCCTGATGTTGGGAGGGATTGGGGGCAGGAGGAGAAGGGGACGACAGAGAATGAGACGGCTGGATGGCATCACTGACTCGATGGGCATGAGTTTGAGTAAACTCTGGGAGTTGGTGATGGACAGGGAGGCCTGGCGTGCTGCGATTCATGGGGTCGCAAAGAGTCGGACACGACTGAGCGACTGAACTGAACTGAAAGCCCCTTTACCTCTAAAGTTATCTTGTGGTGGCAGGTTGTAGAGAAGTAGTTCTTGACATGTGGGCTGAAGACCACTGGGGTGGGGTTAGCGAGAGGACAAAGACACTGGTTACTGGGTCTGTGAGATCATATACACCTCAAGCATTGTCTTCATATTAGTGATGTGAATTATTATTATTTTTTCAGTTACATATGATAAATGAAATAGATTTTCAATTTAAAAACATTATAGAATGCATCTTAGTGGTTTTATATAATGTGTTTTCTCAATCACTGGATTCAAAAGGGACTTTTCTGGGGGTAAGTTGGAGAATTTTCTAAAGTTATATTGACAAAAGGGAATATACATACAGCGTTGAATTAGATAATACCTAAGAATTCATGTGAATTTGTTTACATTACCTGAGTTTTACCAATTTAGGTTGTGATTTTCTTCATGGTAATTTTTCTGGCATGCACAGGCCATTTTGGCATATGAGTATTCAGAAATAATGGGGATAATAAGGAAATAAATGAAATGCCTCTCTCTGAAGGGTATATATAGCATTTGAGAGCTGGAAATTGTGTGTGTCTCCTCATTTTAATGATGAGGAAACTAAGGCTCAAAGTCACACTGAGAAGATATGCAATAATGTCCCAGATTCCTGGTTTGATTATTATGACTGCTATACCATGAAGGCAACTAATAATTCAAACTGTGAAAAATTAAAGGTAATTGGTCAGAACCATGTGTCGTTGCTTAAAAGCAGAATTAACTGATGACTTACAGCATCTTGAATTTTAGGGAACAGTTATTATACAGATCCCTGAAGCTTATTTTTACAGTAAAGTTTACTATACCGTGGCTCTTTCTATCTTTCCTTCTCTGTTTTTAGATTTCTATTTTTAATTGATACCTTCTCCCACTCCATATAGTTTTATCTAACCCATTTCCCATGATTTTCTAGCAAAGACTTGTAACTTGTATTTTCATTTTTGACCTTTTTCAAATAAAGATAATTTTCCCCTCAGAGATTACAACATTTAAGAATAAAACCAATATTATAGCATGCTGATGTGGATTATTTCTATCATAATCATAGTTAACAGTGACATAGAAATAATGCTAATATTTTTATTTTCATGCCCTCTGTGGCTCAAGTGACTGCATCTGGTTGATAGAAAATAAAGGATTTGTCCGGAGAGGAGAGGGCTCTTAGGATGGGTGTTGGTTCTGATGAATAAACAGAACTGGGCTTGAACTGCTACCAGATGTCCACACCAAGCACTAAGAGAAAGAACAACTCATGCAAGAAAATTTTGCCCAGTGTTCTTCCAATATTGGCTGTTCCCCGACCATGAACCTCAGAGGAAGCAGCCTAATGAAGCCCGCTGTCCATTAACGGAGAACCTGCAATGAACCCTCCTTCAGAAGAAGCAAGACTCCCTGGCTCCGGGGAGAGCCTGATCACCCGTTTGTGTAAATTCACCTCTCTTCACTTATAAATAGCAATAGACAAAGGGGAGCTCTCAAACTGGTGTTTGAAGTGTGGATGCTCACTGCAGCATTATTTTTGATGGCAAAAAAGGAATAAATAGATGAAGGAAGAATGAGAGAAGAAGACAAATGTCTGCACCGATAGAGGAATACTTCTGTCGCTGAACCAAACTCGAGTCCCCTTGTCCGTGCACAGTAAAGTCTAGCTACTGACATGGGGTTGTGGGGAAGGAAAGTGCAGCATTTCTTGTAATGTGCTGTACAAAGAATTGGGGACAGCTAGTGCTCAAAAAGTCTGAGCTCCCCGATGGCTTCCAGGGAAAGATTTTTAAAGAAGAGTGAGGGAGGGAGGTTGTGGGGTGCATGATCAGCTTGTGGACATTCTCCTGATTGGCTGGTGGTGAGACACATGGGAATTAACATCATCAACCATCTAGTTCTGATCCATCTGGGGGTCCATGTGCTTGTGGGCAGCATACAATTTCTCCGCCTGGTGGTGGTCTCAGTATCTGCAAAACAGCTCAAAGGACATGGCTCAGAATATTATTTATAGCCCTTGAGGAGGAACCAAAGGTCCTTGAGTTTGTTTAATTATAACTATTATTATTTTGTCTTCCTTGACTGTTTTCCTTTCTGCATTTTCTCATTTCTCTGATTAAATTTATTCTTTGACCAAAATTTTTCAGAAAGCAGGCAGAGGACACTGGGGAGAGTCCTGTTCTGGGGAGGTCCCATAGAGCCCTGCTCAGTTACCCTTAGATAAGATAGTATGCTCCTGTTACAAAACTCTACGATAATTAAAGGACTCAGACAAATCTATATGTATTGATATGGTACTATTTTATTGAGGGAAAACCAGATTGTGAGACAGTATTTATATAGGATGCAGCCTTTGTTATTTTTAAAGGTCTGATCATCTGGGAAGGGTCTAGAATATTCCACAAACCATGAACAATGTTCACTTGGGGTAGTAGGAGTTTGACGTAGGTGAGAAGGGTTGAGTATGGGTCTTTAACTTTTTATTTCAATGATATTGCTTGAAATTTGTGTCAAGGAACAAGCATTGTTTTTGAAAATGAATATTTACAAATAAGCAAAAAAATTTTTTTACAGATAAGTATTATTTTGTAAAAATAATAACTGCACTATAAAAAAGAGGTTACATGACACAGATACACACACCTGGAAAAATCTGTATAAAAACAGCAGCACTGTTCCATTCTAAGGCAGTAAACTTACAGTACAGATTTTTACATTCTTTATTCTTTTCTGTATTTTCCCAGCCATTTTATCATCAAACCCGAAAAACCATTTCAATGAAAAAAAAAAAAACTTTTTAGAGTGGAGTTTCCCTCTTGCTACTGTTTTTCAGCATTACCCAGAAATACTAAACATTCATGTTGCCAGGAGCACCAGACTTAAATTTGGGCCTGTGCTTTCAGAAATAGCTATGAGGACACCTAGACATTTAAAGTACCCAGGCAAATATTTGGGTTGAGAGCAATGGTGTCCTGGTAAGTTTCACAACTGGCTGCCCCAAAGAACCTGCACTCTGATTTGTAACGTTTTGATTTCTCTGTAAACATGCCCACCCTTCCAGCTGCCTTCAGGCTGCCTGCTGACTACCCTGGTGATCACCACCATGCTGGTGGATTTGGACGGGATGCTCCAGCCAGCCGTACAAGCCGGCTCCAAACCACCAGCGATGGAGACAGTCTGGGGTGGGTGGGGGTTCTTGACTTGACTTGATTTTCTTTTCTTGTCCCCTGTCCTTGGGCACATGGAGAGAGGCCCAAAGAAGAGGGGAAGTTGGAGGGGGTAGCTGCTAGATAAGTGTGGAGGAGTCTAGTTTAGTCAAGTCTAGTCTTACTGTCTGGCTAGGCAGTGGGAAAGGTGAGGGTGGAGATGGGGGCAGGGAGGGGTGGTGGTGGTGTAAGTAGTGTGTGTGGGTGGGTGGGTGGGGTGGGTGTGGGTATGTGTTGTTCACAGGCCTAGTGCAAATTTGAGTCTACATCTTGTTTTTTCAACAGAATAGTTAGAATAATACCCCCCATCCCACTCCATGGGCCTTCTAAGCTTTGGCACCTTGAGGGCCTGTTGAAGATACAGGCTGGGTAAACGCACTTAGAAAGCAGAAGTGAGGCCCTGAGGACCAGACAGATGAAGCAAATAAAAGCCAATTCGAGGACCACCTGTGTTCAATTCTGGTGAAGGCTGGCTGTTCAGAATGTCTCAGTCGCCCCCTCATTGGTCATTCCTATAAGCATCCCAGTGCTCATGGTTTTGTTCTGGCCACGCTTATCCCTTGGTGCTGCCCTTTAATTAGAAAGAAAAGGAAAAGAGGCTGGCACAAAGTTAGGTTGACTGTGCCTTCAAAACTGTAAAAGCAGGAAAGAAATTAGGTGTGATTTCCCTTTTCCCACACCCTGAATGCTCGTCTATATACTACCCGCCACCGCCAGTGGAAATCTTGATTTGCACTGACTCCCACCTCATATAACATCCTCTCCGTGGAGGAAATCGGCATCACCTCTTTTTCTTCTGGACAAATCAGTCCTTCTCCGATCCCCACCCTCTCTCCCCACCGCTACCCCCAGGCCACTTACCTCTATACACTTCCTGATAAAATGCCAGGCATTTGCTTCTGTGGCCACCATTCTCATGGCTCCCATCCTTTTTGCATGAAGCCTAAAGTTGGGAGATGAGCAAGCCTCTGGCAAAGTGGGTGAGGGGTAGCCAGGACTCATTATATTCACAAGAAGAAACCACAGGGGAGAAAAATATCTTTGCTTAACTTTCAGAGAACTGTTGCATTAGACTGGGATGAGCACCACCCTTAAAGCTTTGCATTCTGAAACATCCAGGCTACATTTTAAAGTGCTTTTTTTGTGTTAACAGTTGGTGTTAATTTTTACAGCTTTTTTTTTTTTTTAAGGAAGCCTATATGCAAAGTTGCTAGGTTGATGGACATGTATATGCATTTATATAAGTAGAAACATTTTTATCTGCACATATACTGTATACTAGTATGAACATGCTTATATATAAAAGTGATTTTTCTCCTAAGTTTTAATTCAGATTTGAATAAATTTATTATTAGTGAATAATGGTGGTGGAATTGGGGGTTTTGGGGGGGAGGGAAGATATTTTTGTGGTTTAAAAATAGAATTCTAGAGAATAGTTGTATTTCTTTGATGGAACATTAGACCATTTCTGAAATGTTACGGTGAAAATAACAGAGGAAGTTCTGAGCCAATAGTTCTCATCCAGTTTTCCTCCTGAGCATGAAGGAACAGTATGATACTGGCCCTCTAGTGGGTCACCGTGACAAGGAACAAAGGATGGTCCGTGAGGTGGGCACAATGGTCCAGCTTAAGGAAGCTTAACAGAATAAGGCAGAGGTAGGGGTGAGGAGAAAGAGGACTATTATAACTTAATTTTATTAAGGAATAAAGATTATTAATACCATACGTGTGGATCAATTGGCATGCATAAAAGTAACTCATAAATAAGTGTGCATATAATAATTTAAGACATGTTTTGGAGGGCCTGCTGTGTACCTGGTGGTGGGGATGCATTTTTACATTAACAGGCAAAAAAGCAAATGAGGTGCCATAATGTTACATTCTAGTTGGGTGGAGATGGGAGGAAAGAGAGAGAGAATGAAGCCTTCCAGGTGATGACATGCTTGTGGAGGACAACATATCAGGATAAAGGGGACCATTCTTTTTGGCAGAGTGGTCAGGGAGGGCCTCTCTGGTGACAGATTGAATTTGAGCAGAGATATAAAGGAAGAGGCTGAATCATGCAGATTCCTGGAGGAAGAGCATCTCAGGCAGAGGAGGTAGCGAAAGCGGCATCTGTCTGTGGGCCTGACTCCATGTGTTCAAGGACCAGAGGGGAGGCTGGCAGTGGGGTGGGGAGGCCTTGTTGCAGGAGCTGCGGTCAGAGGGGCTGCTGGCCTCCAGATCCTGTCGGGTCTTCCGGCCACCACCAGGACTTTGGATTTTGCTCTGAGTAGAGGGGAAGTCATTGGAGAGTTTTGTGTGAAGAAAGACCTCAGCTGATTGGCACTGGGAAAGAACTAGGACTTCTAAAAAAAAAAAAAAAGAAAAGAAAAACAAACAAAAAAAAAGAACTAGGACTGCTGTGTTGAGAGTAGATGGCACAGGTGATATGGCAAAAAAGACCAGAGAGTTTATGTCACTGGAGCAGCTGAGACCAGCAGAGGTAGAGATGGTGAGATGCTGGGGATGCTGTGGACACTTTTGAGACAGAACCAGGACTCGATGAGGCCAGCAAGGCATCTGGGGTGCAAAAATTAAGAAAGCCCTCAACTGAGACATGTCATGGGGTAGTTGAGAGGAAAGAAGTTGGGGTCTCAGACAGAGACAGTATCCCTAATACCTGGACAGAAAGCGGAGTGTAGGCCACAGAATAGGTGGCTCAGTAGATGTGGGGATAGAAGAAGTGGACTTTCTGTTTTGATGACTGTTTTATCAGAGATTTAAGGGCAAGATTATTAGCTGAGCAAGCCTGGGGAGAAGTAGAGGTTTGAGAAGAGTGAAGAGGGAATGAAATAATCCATAGGAGGGTAAAAGTGAAAGAACCAAGGATCTGTAGTCAGTTTGCCAGGGGTTACTCAAGCCCCTCCCCTCCCCAAGTTAGCAGTATTGGGGCTGCATGCACACAATTGCTGGGGCTTTTGCTCAGATTGATGGATTGATAAGGAAGTCTGAAGAACACAGCTCTAGACCATGTAAGATCTTCCAAATTAGCTTTAAAATCTATACTTGAAAATCTAATTTTTAAAAATCCAACAATAGCTGCCACTCTATCTGATAAACCATGGCCCAGAATAATAGTTCAAAAGTTATTAGCACTAATGACATCTCTGTACAAAGTTGGGCTTCTGATGAAAATGATTCACAGGATTCCTGAACACACTGCTGTCTGTTGCTAAACCAGCCTTCTGCTAAGCCAGCTTTTATAAATTCCCAGCAGCTCTTACCTCCCTTTGGAATCAAGACTTGCCCAGAGAACCTCTGTCAGCATATTTACGCCAAGTATTTCAAAGTGTCCAACTAATATACTATTAAGAATCATCATATTTATACTGAATGTATGAGATTCAGACTGTTATTAGTTTCTTGTGTATCAGCTCAGAATGACTATTCCCTGCTGATCTCAGGCATACAACATTCTCCCTCCGTTATTAATCTTACCTCAAGCTCCCATTTCTTCTGATGGCAAAAATGTGACCTAGTTATTTCCCATCAGATTCAGTCACTTCAGTGATTTCTCATTTATTTCAGAGAACTGTCTCTCCCGTCTCCTGGAGTTTTATTTATGGGGGTGGGGTGGGGGTTGGGAAGGGGAGTGGACAGGTGAGATGGGAAGAGCTTAAGGCATTTGCAGGAAGGGGCATCAGATCCTGATGGTTCTGTGTCCTCTCCAGCCTCTTCTGAGATGTAATGGTCTGGTCTTTGGTCAGCAGCTCCATTGTGCTATGGAAACCAGGGGTCTGGCTGTAGATTCCAGCCTGTGTCATACAGGCTTCTCCTTCTGATGATATCCTCTCCTTGTGGTCACAGAGCCGCTTTTCATCCATCATCCCTCTTTCTGCCTTGCTGCAACTCTCCTGGCAGCATGGGAAACCTTGGGAAGTCTACTAGTCCCTCTGGATCTAAAGGAGACTTAGAAGACCAGCATGTGCCCTCTTGGACAACACAACATGATGCCATTTCTGTTGCTTAGCTGCTGCTGCACATTGTTGACCCTGAAGGCTTCTCTGGAAAGCCTGCTGCCTCCCCAGGCTTCCCTGGGATGTGACTTGGGTCCTCTCCTGTGGCTATGCTGAGTGGAGGTGAAGCAAAAGGTCAGAGACTAAATCTCCTCTGTCTCTTGTTGCTGGACTTACTTTAAGTCCTTAATCAAGGAATCTTCTCAGCTTTTCTGCTTATGGCATAAAGTTGATGCATGAAGTTCTTAACTTTTTGGATATGAACAGACACCCAAAGAATGTACTCTTGTTCTTGCTGTTGAATTCCTTGGTTTTGCAATATATTCTCTTTGGTATTAATTTCAAGGATCTTTTTTTGGGAAATATATGAGCCCAAAATCTGTCTTTTGTCTGCCATGATCTGTCTGTCTTAGGGTCACTAGTCCTTAGTCCCATAGTCTAGTCTTAATGATAGAAGGGCCATGGGGTAGAAAGAACTTACTCCCAATTTAAATGAAATATTTTATTACATTTGCCCCTCTATAAACAAAAACTGTAACTTCAGGGACTCCAAGAGGATGAGAGGGGCTTCCCCAGTGGCTCAGTAGTAAAGAATCTGCCTGCAATGTAGGAGACTTGGGTTCAATCCCTGAGTCAGGAAGATCCTCTGGAGAAGAAAATGGCAACCCACTCCAGTATTCTTGCCTGAAAAATCCCATAAACAGAGGGGCTTGGCAGGCTATAGTCCATGGGGTCACAAAGAGTTGGATGTGACTTAGTGACTAGACAATAACAACAGCAAGGGGATAAGAGAGCAGAGTGATTCTGAAGGCTAATCAGCAAAGGCTGACACATGTGTTCCATTCACATCATCAGATTTCTCTGGGGTCCTTTTTTTTAAAATTTATTTTTCAATTGAAGGACAGTTGCTTTACAGAATTGTGTTAGTTTCTGCCGAACAACGTGAGTCAGCCATAGGTTTATATATGTCCCCTCCCCATCCCTGGGGTCCTTTTAACAAGACACAGTGCTGAGACCCACTCCTAGAACTGCTAATTCAGAACCCATCTATTTATTTTTAAAACTTCCAGATATTCACACTGGTGATTCTAATGCATACCTATCTCTGGAAGCGATAGGCCAGGGAACAGCTGTAGCTTTGAGGCCAATCACGAAGAGGGGAGGAGCTAGATGTGTCTAGAATCTTGTGTGTAATCTCGAGTGGAGATCCACCTATTGACACCACTCACGGCAGAGTGTGCAGGTAACCCCAAGCAGAGGATCAGGAGACAAAGGGGAACCAAGCAGGAAATGAGCCAGAGCAGGGAGCAGGTGCCAGCAAGCTCAGGAGAACCGAGAGTGTGCAGAGAAGTCGGCAAGCAAAAGAACGGAGATGAGGAATCTGGAAGAAGGAGACCCTGATTTTCTTGAACCTTCTGCCCTCAATGAGGAAAATTCTAATGTTTCTTCTGCTAATTCAAAGTAAAAATGTTAGAGAGTCAACAACTCCCCACTTCTTGATGGGCATTGGCATAAGGCTGCTGAAACACAATACTAGCCCATACCTGACTGTGCAGTCCAAGACAAAAGGGAGAAAGAGCCCTTGTGACAAGGAAGTAGACTGAGGGGAAGCTAAGCTCGATTTGGGTAGGTTATCAGGTAGAAAGAGCCATTTTGGGTTGTAGGGATTCTGGAGTTGCTTATTCTGCTAAGTGAAATAAGTCAGACAGAGAAAGACAATTACCATATGAGATCACTTTTATGTGGAATATAAAAGATACAACAAACTAATGAATAGAACAAAGAAGAAGCAGACTCACAGATACAGAGAACAAACTAGTTACCAATGGGAGGAGGGAGGGAGGAGGGGCAAGATGGGGTAGGGGTAAAAGTGTTATTATAAAATTATATGAAATCATGTATGCAAACCTTCTGAAAACTGTAAAGCACCATAGAATTTAAATAATTTTTCATTTAATAAAAACAAACAAACAAAAAAAACACAAAACCATATGCCTGTATGAGGGAACCATGCATGACATGTCGTACTTTCCGCCCATGCCCCATAAACAGAAAAAAACACTGATTTTGAGTAACTTTGTTAATATCTGCTGGACACTAGTCATGTTATAAATAAATTAAAAAAGAAACCTTCTTAGAAAACACTAAGTCCAGTAGATAGCATATGCTGCATACCATTCTGATTAAAAATAAACACAAAGCTACCTTGAACTAGTAGTGCATGCTGCTCTGAGGTCACTTCAGTCATGTCCAAATCTGCGACCCCACGGACTTTATCCCACCAGGCTCCTCTGTCCATGGGATCCTCCGGGCAAGAATACTGGGGTGGGCTGCCATTCCTTTTTCAGGAGGTTTTCTCCACCCAGGGATCGAACCCCAGTCTCTTATGTCTCCTGCATTGTCAGGTGGATCTTTACCACTAGCGCCACCTGGGAAGCAAGGGTCTGCAATTAACATCTGGTTTTTTTTTTTTTTTTAAGTAACAGTTATGCCAGTGAACGAGGGATCAATCACCACATTCTGCCCAATATATATGGATTTGTTAATTATTTTATTTTCAATTGTAGTAAAATAAACACAAACTTCGCCATCTTTACCATTTTTAAGTCTATGATTCAGTAACGTTAGGTATATCCACATTGTTGTACAGCAAATATCCAGAATTTTTCATCTTGCAAAATTGAAACTCTATGGCCCCCTTTCTTGAATAACCCCATTTTCCTTTCTCCTTCCAACCCCTTGCAATTACCAGTTTACTTTCTGTCTCTATAAATTTGGTGACTCAAGATACCTTAATCAAGTAGAATAAGGCAGTATATTTCATTCTGTGACTGGCTTATTTTACTTAGTGTAATGTCATCAAAGTTCACTGATATTATAGCATGTGTCAGAATTTCACTCCTTTTTAAGGCTGAATGATATTCCATTGCATGTAGATACCACATGTTATTTATCCATTCATCTACTAATGGAGATTTGGGTTGCTTCCACTTTTGGCTGTTGTGAATAATGCTGCTATGAACATGGGTGTACAAATATTCTTTTGAGACTTTGCTTTAAATTCTTGGCACATGGGACCTCCAAGTTTTCATTATGGCCATGCAGGATCTAGTTCCCTGACTAGGGATTGAACTCGGGCCTCCTGCATTGATTGGGAATGTGGAGTCTTAGCCACTGGGCTACCAGGGAAGTCCCTCATTGTGGCCTTGATTTGCATTTCCCTAATGTTACTGATATTGAGCATCTTTTCACATGCTTGTGGATCCTTTCCTATCTACTTTGGAGAGATGTCTGTTCAAGTCCTTTGTCCACTTTTAAATTGGGTTATTTTTTAAGTTTTAGGAGTTCTTTATATATTCTGGATATTAACCTCTTACCAGGTATATGATTTGCATATCTTTTTCTCCTGTTCTGAAGGTTTCTTTTTCTCTATGTTGCTTGTGTCCTTTGGTGTATGTAACTTTTAAATTTAGATGTAGTAAAATTTATCTTAATATATTCACTTTTGTTGCCTATTCTTTCAGTGACATATCCAAGAAATCATTGCCAAATCCAATGCATTGAAGGCTTATCCCTGTGTTTTCTTCTAAAAGTTTTAAGGTTTCAGATTTTTGATCTATTTTGATTTAATTTTATATATTGTGTAAGATAAGGGTCCATATTAATTGTTTAATATAATATATCTAGCTTCCCTGACAAAATTTATTAGCAAGATTTCTTTTCCCTCATTAAATGGGCTTGATACTCTTGTTGAAAATTATTTGACTTTATATGTAATGGCTCATATACAGGTTTTAAAAACAGCTTTATTGAGATATAATTCACCCATTTAAAATGTACAATTCAATGTACATTTTATTTTGAATATACTTTTTAGTATATTAATTAAATACTGGGTGGAGTTGTGTGTCCATCATCCCAATGAGTTTTAGAATATGCTCATCAACCCAAAAAAGAGACCCAGGATCCCTTAGTTCTTACCTTCTACATGCAAATGACCCTCACTTTCAGTTCAGTTCAGTTCAGTTCAGTCGCTCAGTCGTGTCCGACTATTTGCGACCCCATGAATCGCAGCACGCCAGGCCTCCCTGTCCATCACCAATTCCCGGAATTTACTCAAACTCATGTCCATCGAGTCGGTGATGCCATCCAGCCATCTCATCCTCTGTTGTCCCCTTCTCCTCCTGCCCCCAATCCCTCCCAGCATCAGGGTCTTTTCCAATGAGTCAACTCTTCACATGAGGTGGCCAAAGTATTGGAGTTTCAGCTTCAGCATCAGTCCTTCCAATGAACACCCAGGACTGATCTCCTTTAGGATGGACTGGTTGGATCTCCTTGCAGTCCAAGGGACTCTCAAGAGTCTTTCCAACACCACAGTTCAGAAGCATCAATTTTTCAGCACTCAGCTTTCTTCACAGTCCAACTCTCACATCTCTCACATCCATACATGACCACTGGAAAAACCATAGCCTTGACTAGACAGATTTTTGTTGGCAAAGTAATGTCTCTGCATTTTAATATGCTATCTAGGTTGGTCATATCTTTCCTTCCAAGGAGTAAGCATCTTTTAATTTCATGGCTGCAATCACCATCCGCAGTGATTTTGGAGCCCCCAAAAATAAGGTCTGACACTGTTTCCACTGTTTCCCCATCTATTTCCCATGAAGTGATGGGATCTGATGCCATGATCTTAGGTTTCTGAAGGTTGAGCTTTAAGCCAACTTTTTCACTCTCCTCTTTCACTTTCATCAAGAGGTTTTTCAGTTCCTCTTCACTTTCTGCCATAAGGGTGGTGTCATCTGCATATCTGAGGTTATTGATATTTCTCCCGGCAATCTTGATTCCAGCTTGTGCTTCATCTAGCCCAGCGTTTCTCATGATGTACTCTGCATATAAGTTAAATAAGCAGGGTGACAATATACAGCCTTGACATACTCCTTTTCCTATTTGGAACCAGTCTGTTGTTCCATGTCCAGTTCGAACTGTTGCTTCCTGACCTACATATAGGTTTCTCAAGGGGCAGGTCAGGTGGTCTGGTATGCCCATCTCTTTCAGAATTTTCCACAGTTTATTGTGATCCACACAGTCAAAGGCTTTGGCATAGTCAGTAAAGCAGAAATATACATTTTTCTGGAACTCTCTTGCTTTTTCGATGATCCAATGGATGTTGGCAATTTGATCTCTGGTTTCTCTGCCTTTTTTAAAACCAGCTTGAAAATCTGGAAGTTCACGGTTCACGTATTGCTGAAGCCTGGCTTGGAGAATTTTGAGCATTACTTTACTAGTGTGTGAGATGAGTACAATTGTGTGGTAGTTTGAGCATTCTTTGGCATTGACTTTCTTAGGGATTGGAATGAAAACTGACCTTTTCCAGTCCTGTGGCCACTGCTGAGTTTTCCCAATTTGCTGGCATATTGAGTGCAGCACTTTCACAGCATCATCCTTTAGGATTTGAAATAGCTCAACTAGAATTCCATCACATCCACTAGCTTTGTTCATAGTGATGCTTTCTAAGGCCCACTTGACTTCTCATTCCAGGATGTCTGGCTCTAGGTGAGTGCTCACACCATCGTGATTATCTGGATCGGGAAGATCTTTTTTGTACCGTTCTGTGTATTCTTGCCACCTCTTCTTAATATCTTCTGCTTCTGTTAGGTTCATACCATTTCTGTCCTTTATTGAACCCATCTTTGCATGAAATGTTCCCTTGGTATCTCTAATTTTCTTGAAGAGATCTCTAGTCTTTTCCATTCTGTTGTTTTCCTCTATTTCTTTGCATTGATCGCTGAGGAAGGCTTTCTTATCTCTCCTTGCTATTCTTTGGAACTCTGCATTCAAATGGGAATATCTTTCCTTTTCTCCTTTGCTTTTCGCTTCTCTCCTTTTCACAGCTATTTGTAAGGCCTCCTCAGGCAACCATTTTGCCTTTTTGCATTTCTTTTCCATGGGGATGGTCTTGATCCCTGTCTCCTGTACAATGTCACGAACCTCCATCCATAGTTCATCAGGCACTCTATCAAATCTAGTCCTTAAATCTATTTCTCACTTCCACTGTATAGTCATAAGGGACCCTCACTTTAGTCCTAGGCAACTACTAATATACAAATTTAATAGATTTATCTGTTACGGACATTTCCTATAAATGAAATCATACAGTATGTATCCCTTCATAACTCCCTTCTATAACTTAGCATAATGTTTTCAGTTTTCATTCATATTGTAATACATAATAGTATTTAATTTCTTTTTGTGGCTGAAATGGCAACCCACTCCAGTACTCTTGCCTGGAACATCCCATGGACAGAGCAACCTGGTAGGCTACAGTCTATGGGGTCACCAAAGAGTCAGACACAACTGAGCAACTTCACTTTCCTTTCTATGCAAGGATATGTCACGTCTATTTATCCATTCATCTGTTGATAAACATTTGAGTTGTTTCCACCTTTTGGCTATTGTAATCAATGTTGCTATAAGCATTTGTATACAAGTTTTTACATGGACATATTTTCATTCATGTTGGGTATATACCTAGGAGTAGAATTGCTGGTTTATGGTAGCTCTGTTTCTTGTGTGCATTTTTTTTCTTTCTTTTTTTCTTGTTAATTTGCTAGGTATTGTTTTGTTTTGAAGTATAGTTGATTTATAATGTTAGTTTCAGATGTTCAGTGTAGTGATTCAATATTTCTATAGATTCAACACCATTTGAGCTTATTATTAAAATTGGCTCTATTCCCTGGGCTGTACAATATACCCTTATAGCTTATTTATTTTATACATAGTAATCTGTACATCTTCATCCCTTATTCCTATCTTGCCCCTCTCCCCTTACTTCTCCTCACTGGTAACCACTACTTTATTCTCTATATTTGTGAGTCTGTTTTTGATTTGTTATTTTTATCCATTTGTTTTATTTTTTAGATTCCACATATAAGTGATAACATATAGTTTGTCTTTGTCTGATTTACTTCACTAAGCATAATACTCTCCAGATCCAATCATGTTGTTGTAAATGGCAAAATTTTATTCTTTCTTACAGCATATGCTTATGTGTGTCTATACATATAGACCATGTGCCTGTTAGCCATCTGTATGTTTTCTTTGGAAAAATGTCTATTTTGGTCTTCTGCCCATTTTTAAGTGAAGTTTTTTTTTTTTCATATTGAGTTGTATGAATTATTTTTTAATAAATATATTTTAAATAAATATAACCCTTACTGGTCATGTGATTAGCAAACATTTTCTGGTCATGTGATTAGCAAACATTTTCTCCAATTCAGTAGGCTATCTTTTTGTTTTGTTGATGGTTTCCTTTGCTGTGCGAAAAGTTTTAAGTTTAATTAGGTCCCATTTGGTTCTTTTTTGTTGTTGTTATCTTTGCCTGAGACAGATCCAAACAAATATTGCTATGATTTTTGTCAAAAAATGTTCTGCCCATGTTTTTTGCGAAGTGTTTTATGGTTTCCAGCTCTTACATGTAGGTCTTTAGTCCATTCTGAGTTTATTTTTTATGTGGCATGAGGAAATGTTCTAATTTCATTCTTTTACATATAGCCGTCCAGTTTTTCTACATCCAGTTGTTTTTGTGTCAGTACCATACTGTCAGATTTTTGTAGCTTTATAGCATAGTTTGAAGTCAGGGAACTTTGTTTTTTTCCTCAAGATTGCTTAGCTATTTGGGGCCTTTTGTGGTTTTATATACATTTTTATATTATTTGTTCTGGTTCTGTAAAAATTATTATGAATATTTTGATGAGGATTGCATTAAATCTTTGGGCACAATGGACATTTTAACAATATTAATCTTCCAATCCAAGATGGGGTATCTTCCATTTTTTTGGTATCATCTTCATTTTGCTTCATCAGTGTTTTATAGCTTTCAGAGTATAGGTCTTTCAACTCCTTGGTTAACTGTATTCCTAGTTATTTTATTCTTTTTGTTGTGATGTTTAAGTGGGATAATTTTCTTACTTTCTTTCTGGTATTATTAGTGTAAAGAAATGTAACAGATTTCTGTTTATTAATTTTATACTTTGCTGACTTCATCTATTAGTTCTAAAATTCTTTTGGGGGAAACATTAGTGTTTTTCTCTATAAAGTATCATGTCATCTGCAAATAATGACTGTTTTGCCTCTTCACCTTCAATTTGGATGCTTCCCTGACTGGGCTTCCCTGGTGGCTCAGATGGTAAAGAATATGCCTAGAATGTGGGAGACCCAGGTTCAATCCCTAGGTTGGGAAGATTCCCCTGGAGAAGGGAATGGCTGCCCACTCCAGTATTTTTGCCTGGAGAATTCCAGGGAGAGACAAGCCTGGTGAGCTACAGTCCATGGGGTCACAAAGAGTTGGACATGACTAAGTGACTAACACACACACACAGTTACTTTTTGTTTTTCTCTTCCTGCCTTTAGAATTCTCTCTTTAATTTTTGCCTTTTTAATTATGGTAAGTCTTGGTGTGGGTTTCTTTGGGCTTATCCTGTTTGGGACTCTGTGCTCCCTGTGTCTGGATATCTGTTTCATTTTTCAGGTGTAGAAAGTTTTCAGCCAGAATTTCATCAATTACATTTTCAACCCCTTTCTCTCTATTTTCTCCTTCTGGAACCCCTGTGAGGTGAATGTGAGTATACTTGATGTTGTTTCAGAGGTCCCTTCAAATTTCTCATTTTAATTTGTTTTTCTTTTTGCTCTTCTGTTTGGGTGATTTCCATTATTCTGTTTCCCAGATCACTTATGCATTCCTCTATACTACCTAATCTGTTGTTCATTCCATCTAATGTGCTTTTCATTTCAGTTATTGTATTCTTCAGTTCTGACTGGTTCTTTTTTATGTTTTTTAGTTCCTTCTTAAACTTTTCACTGTAGTCATCTCTTCTTCTCCCTACTTCAGCTAACATTCTTACTACTAATGCTTTGACCTCTTTATCTTTCAATTATTTATCTCTTGTCCTTTAGTTCTTTTTAACTATTTTTTTCTTGCTCTTTCATTTGAATCAAATTCCTCTGTCTTCTCATCTTGCATAACTTTCTCTATCTCTATAAAATTAGGTGAAACTGTTACCTGTCCTACTCTTGAGGGGGTATCTCTGTGTCGCCGTGTCCCTCTGCAGTCTGTGTGACAGTGGCTTTGGTGGGAAGGCTGGATCCGGAGTGAGCACAGTCCTGTCTTCCCTCAGTTTGTGCTGGCAGCTGTACTTTGGTGGGAGGTGGGGCCTGAGATGGAGGGGCTAGAGTCAGAGCTAGGTGTGAGCTGGGGTTTCTCCTATGCTCAGTGACTGACAGCTCCGTCAGGGGCAAGGTTGGTCCAGGGTGCTGGAGCAGAAGCTCTGAGGGTTAGATCCTGATTGATTCTGTATCCTTCCAATGTTCTCTCTCATCCCTCCCAGCATCAGCACCTTTGCCCCCGAGTGGAACAGTGCTGGAGCAAGCGGGACCAGAGCAGGTGCCTGGTGTGGGCTGTGGAGCATGCTGGGGCAGTCCAAACCCACGGTCCTAGTTCCAGACTGCTCCCTCTCTGTTGCCTCCACGAGGGCCAGCAACGGCTGCCCTGCCTCGTTAGGTGCAGAGCCGTGTCTGAGCCAGCTGTGTCCCCCACAACCATGCACTTTCCTCAGCAACAGCAGTCTTTGCCCTGGTGGGAAGCTGTGCCCATCTGGAGTGGTCTGGAGCAGGTACTTGTTGTGGTCTGGGACACAGGCTGGGACAGTCGTGGAAAACTAGCCACAGTCCCAGGCTGTTTCAATCTGCTTCTTCTGACTTGTTTCTGGGACTAAGCAGCATGTGCATACTATTCATGAGCAAAGTCTAGGTTTCCTACAGCCCTCCCGTTGGTCCCACTGGTTTTCAAACCACCTAAGGGGACTCATCTTCCTAGTGTCAGAGCCCAGTACTGCTCTGCCCAATATGTGTTGAATTACTCATACCCCAGGTAGGATTTCTGAGCCTGTGCATTCTCCCTCCTCATCTGTGTCTTCTAGCTGCCCGTGTCCTGACCTCATTACTTCTTTTTCTTTCCTAATGACTCTGGTGTGGAAGTTTCCTTACGATTGTGGTCATGTAAAAATCTTTCTGCCAGTCTCCAGTTTGTTTTCAATGAGACTTGCGCCATATGTAGATGTATTTTTGA
The DNA here is from genome assembly GCF_033118175.1 of Dama dama. Taxonomy (NCBI): domain Eukaryota; kingdom Metazoa; phylum Chordata; class Mammalia; order Artiodactyla; family Cervidae; genus Dama; species Dama dama. The sequence continues at coordinate 45,462,946 of NC_083698.1, read as the reverse complement.
TGTGTTCATGGAGGGAGGTGGGCTCAGAGTCTTTCTCTTCTGCCTTCTTGATCTCCTCCTTGTGTGAACTTTTAGTATGAGAGGAAAACTGATTTCTAGGAAAATGAAAAACAATCTCCTGATAAATTATGGTGAGGAAAATAATACAACTGTGGGTGTCATAGTATCAATGATGACTGAACTTAGGTGCCAGGAATGATTAGTTACAAACTCGTTTAAAATTCATATCCAGTAGTACCAGTTTTTCAGGTTCACACTGTAAAGAGACTAGGCTGGAGATGACGTAATATGAAAGTTTCCTTGAGTGAAAGGAAATAATTATGTCAGGAATCCGATAATATAAAATGAGGGAAATGAATAAAAAGGTCTTGGTCAATAGCAGTACTTTAAATCCCTAGGGGGCTGGTGGATTCTTCAACTCTGTATTCTTCCAGCAGGCAGAAGAAAAAGGAGCATTGCTTGGTTCACTAATTCAAATGGGAAGTAGGGTAAACAAGTGAGTCAGGCTGGGCTGCTGCAAGATGGGTAAGAATTAGTAGGGAATGTGGTGGTCTCAAGAGTACACACTTATCTAAAGCCATTCAAATTCAGATTTTCTTAACTATGACAGTCAATCAAAACATACAAACCTAGGTCCTGGACAACTTGTTGCAACCCCTAAAATTAAAAAAAAAAATGGAGAGGAGAAAGGGGGGAGAAAGCAAGAGAGAAAGCGGGGACGGAAATTGAACCCTAGCAAATTCCAGTGACACCTCATTATCTTATGTTGCTATTTTTATCACAAATGGGGCTTCCTGTAAATTGACTCTGTAGAGAAACTACTTCCTTGAATCCCTCTTAGAGAGTGGAGTGGATTGAAATGGGAAAGAGGAAAAGAGAGCTGCATTTTCATTTATTAATAATTCAAGGTCTGGAGGTAGAATTCTGACTTCTGAACCAGTATTTCCTGTTAAAATGTGTATTCTGATTCAGTAGGTGTCTAAGGTTGGGCCTGAGATCCTGCATTTCGGTAAGTTCCCAGGTGATGCTTGTCCTGTTGGTTCCCATAGGGCACACTTTGAATACCCTTGGTATAGCAAATAACTCTTGGATGAAGAAAACTACTACCTCCACATATTTAGACCATCATAAACAGTAAGGATATGGAACAATTAGGGATGTTTCCCTTTTCTAGGTCAGGCCACTCTCTGAATTTTATAATCCTAATAAGATATTCAAGACATCAAGGGGCAGAGACCAGTCAAAAAGAGGTCGCCGTTCCTAGCAACCAAGTTCTGGCCGATGGGATGTGAGCCTCAGTCACGTGAGCAACTTTTCGGTTATGCCTTTGAATGGAAGATGTTCCATCCCCTTCTTTCTCTTCTCTCTGGCTGGAATGCAGACACAGTGGAGAGCTATTTTTGACTGTGTGGGTAAAGGGCAATAGCTGAGGAATATCAGAACAAAAAGATAGAAAGGGCCTCAACTTTGTAGAGTGAAACAGCAATACTAGCTCAGAAATTTATGTTAGAAACACAGTTCTCTTTTAAAAGCCACCGCTTATTTGCGTCTGTCAAGGGCAACCAACCTGTATCATAAGTAGTGTGGAACCACACTGCTGATTTAATTTATTATATTAGTTACGGTTCAATTACAGATAATAGAATTCACTCTGGCAAGTTTAGGGAGTTTAGTATAGGGAATTAAATGACTTTTGGTAATGCTAAGAGTGAGCTGAAGACCAGATGCTAGGTTGAGCTTTCAGAAATGACTCTGAAAAACCACACTGAAAATGGTGTCACCAAAGCAGCTGCTGTGTCTTCCATCCTATAAAAGCTGCTGCTACTAAACAGACTGTCTTAGGGAGGATGCCACCACAAACAGGAAATGATCGTTACTACCGCAGGCTCCAGAACCACACAGCCTCAGCTGTGGTCTGCACCAGTGAAATGATGTCCTGTGCCTGCCTTACGGCATCTCTAAAATTAGTGACTGGCACCGGGACCAAAGCGAATTCAGCTGCAGAGAAATTAATCACTTCCAGGTACACCCAACAGTAGAGGATCTGTTTCTGTCTCTACCTCTGCCTTTCTTCTACTTTCCAAAATTTGCATGGCTGCATCTGATTGGCCAGATCTAAGTATCTTTCAAAACCCTATCACCTAGGGAATCTGGGAAATGCAGTGTTTAGCTTTCTGGGCTCTGATGTTCAGGAAGGCACAACAGAAGCACAATGCAATGAATATTAAGTGCCGATCTACCATGTACACTGTAGCCTCTCACGCAAACAAAATTGAGCTTGGCAAACTTAAGGGTTCCACCAACACTGTACTAAAGGGAAATTCATAGCCTTACATGCTGTAAGTGCTAACCAGGAAAAGAAAATAGATGAACTAACTATTCATCTCTAGAAGCTGTACGAAGCACAACAAAATTGACCTAAAAAATACAAATGAATGAATTATTTTAAAAATAAAAACTTAAATTACTCATTTTTAAAGCAAAATAATTAGTAAATAAATTTAAACATTTCTTTTCTGAAACAAAAAGAATCTCCAGAAGACTAATTTAGAAGAAAGGGAGAAAATATAAATAACATTCAGAATGAGGAAAGGGATAACTAATACAGATGGAGGAAAAAAATTTAGACATTTCCAATAATACAATACTTTGCTAAGTACTATCAGTCAGCTTCAACAATTATCAACATTTTGCCACTTTTGTTATTTATTCCTCTCTTTTGTATTCTCTCCATTCCCTGCTTCTTTTTCTCTTGGAGTACTTTAAGAAAATCCATACACCATAGCCTTTCACCTATAAATACTTCATAATATATCACTAACAAATTAGGACTTTGAAAATGTATACTTTGGGTTTTTTTCATATGATGTAATAGAAAAACACAAATGAACTTTTGGCCAACTCTATATGTAACTTAAAAATTGGAGAAGAGAATAATAGCAAGATATTAAAAGATCATACACCCTAAGTAAATAAGTCTTATTCTAATGTTTTGGAGATGGTTCAGTATAGCAAAATATCCTCAAGCCTCCTCCATGTTGTACTGTGTAAAAGGATTTTTTTCTTTTTTAAAGAATGAATATTCTCTTGCACAATACATTCTATTGTACAATACATTCTATTGTATGCTCCTATTCTATTGTACACCACATTTTTTTTTTCACTTGTTCATCTGTTGATGGACATTTGGGTTGCTTCCACTTCTTGGCTATTGTGAATAATGCTGCAATATAAATTCTTTTGGGAAAAAAAATTTTTTTAATAATAAAAAAAAAAATCTCTCTTAAGGCCAAATGAAATAGAGCTTCTAGCCAGAATCAGACTACAAGCTGCCAATTTGCAATCCCTATTATCTTTTATTAATATTTATTTACCTTTATAGTGGGAATAATGAAAGGGCAGTCTTAGCATCGGTGGAGAACAGAAAGCTCTGAAAAGAAACTAGTTGGATGAGAAGGAATTTTCCAGATGAAGGTCTTGCTGTTGTTTAGTCACTAAGTCATGTCCAACTCTTTTGTGATCCCATGAACTATAGCCCATCGGGCTCCTCTGTCCATGGGTTTTCCCAGGAAAGAATACTGGAGTGGGTTGCCATTTCCTTCTCAGGGGATCTTCCCAACCCAAGGATCAAACCCATGTCTTCTGCAGCAGGATTCTCTACCACTGAGCCATCAGGGAAGCCTGATGAAGATGTTAAAGGTAGTTTATTCCAGGCAAAATGAGCAGTTTTAAGAAGAAAGTATGGGAGAAGACAAGTGGCTGGAGAGGTGTGAATTTGGGTTGGCAGTGAAGGATAACCATGATGAAAGGTAGGATAGTGGTATTAGTTGTTTGCCAGTAGATAGCATTGGAACTAAAGGTCTCTGAACTTTGAAGATAGCATCACTTGTGCTCCCAGGTTAAAAGAGTCTTGAGGTGAGGTCAAGGTACTAAAGTAGGCATCAAGTTCCCAAAGAACATAGCAGAGTTAAAAATAGACACAGATGACAGCAACAAGTGACTGTGAATGAAATTGTCTAGTAGAAGGGTTTCATGTGGGTATGAGACATTAATCTGGATTTGCCAATGGGCGAGAAAGGTGAATGTGGTCCCTGGGAGGAAGTGATCTGAGAAGAACATTCCTGGGCATAGCAGAGCCCTAGTTAATTGAACCTCACCCAGTCTTATTCTCCAGAGAAGCCAAGTGCCCACTCAAGACAAAGAAATAATCATTTTTCCTTGATTGTCTCTGTTGACAGGGAACAGGGACTAACAGGAATAAAGCTGGGAGTCAGAAATGTATGCTGTGGGAAGGTTGTGGAGTGGAGTATCTTGTGAACATTCCTCAGGGGCAAGATGGATGTTCCACTTTGTGGTTCTTACATCAAGAATGATGATGCCATGTGGGTCAAGAGATATGAAAGATTTATCACTCCCACAGTAAGGCTTTCTTGGGAGAGTAGAACATACTCCCAAATAGGTCTGAAAACAGTTTGAGAGAACAGGGAAGGAGGCTGGCTTGGGGTTTTATAATTGTTAGAAGGTCGGCCTGGGGTGAGAATTCCCTCACGCTAGCCAAGATTTACCAGGTTCGAACTTTCTAACACTGCCAAAGGTGGGAGCACCTAGTCTTTTTTTATCACCTTGCCCAGATTGGGGAGGTATAAGGGGAAGGAGGCATGGCAGGGCTTTAAAGCTGTCAACCTCAAATCATCAAAAATTAAGTCAAGACTCTTTATTACAGAGTATCAGAGAGCCTTGGTGAGCCTGGACCTCAAGAGGATTAAAAGCACAGAGCTGCCCCATCAGACATCTATTTAATCTCTTAGGGGAAATCAGTAACCAGGAACTGTAGAGGCCAGAACTGAAGCTTATGTGAAATTCTCCTTGTTTCTTATTATTCCTGTTTTGTTTTCTGCAAGTGTTATTGAAAAATTCACATAACGAAAGGGGTTGTAATATTGTTATCATGGATTGTGTGTGTGTGTGTGTGTGTGTTGGATATAGCTGACTGGTATTCAGTATCTATTTCCATCATATTTAGGTGGTTTCCTGTACTGCCGAGACTGGAAAGCAGGAAACTACATTTGCTTGACTCTTCTGGATGGATTTTATTATGTACATGTTGCTTTACATGTCGAAATCAGAAGTGAAGTAGAAGCCATCTTCCTTCTACTATTTGGCTGATTTTCTGCTGGTGAACAAGATCTCGGGGGCATTTTCTGAAGTGGTTCTAGTACCCAGCCACTAGTTTCATGGGCGTGGAGAGGCAATTGTTGTGTGGCAGCCATAGCTTCCTCATCCTTCTTGTCCGATCCCTGCATCACAGCTTTGGTTGTGAACCATGTGATTTATGAACTCAGTAGTTCCATCCAGTGTCCGCCTACAGATTGCTCACCATCCTGATTGTTGCAAGCTACCAGTTGCCTGGTTTGTCAGTTTTGCATTGTTGCGGGGGTTATTTCTGAAGGCCCACCCTAGAGCCTGCTCCTCCAGCCATTCTAGTTACCTTGCAGACACCTAATTCCTTTATTAAATTCCTTTGTGCTTAATACAACAAGATTGGTTTCCATTTCTGGCCTTGACTGCTGATTGTCATTGTGTGTTTGTGTTAGTAAGGGGAGGCTGATTTGGGGGGCAAGGGAGGTGTGGAGATTATATCAACTCCAAACTTTATTTAGAGATAGGGATATATATAGGGACCCCCGCAGGTGAGACTGGTGACCTTTATAGAAAGAAAATTGTCTGATCATAGGGAGATGGACTGGGACCTGAGAAGGTCTGCATCAGGGTGGGGTGAAGAGGGAGTGCCTTCAGAGTTCCCAGATTCTGTTGACCTTGGAGCTGCAAAGAAAAAGGGTTTTAGGGAAATTTCTTCAATCAGTAGGTAAAGGTATTTAGTATTTTATTAATTATTCTGAATATTCATTGTTTTCTTCTAAATTTCTGGAAGTTCATGTTACAGAGTCCAAGCTTGTACTGCTTATTGCATGACAGGTCAATAAATGGAGAAATGAGGTGTTGGGGCAAAGAATAGTGACTCTATTTGGAAAGTCAGCATACCAAGAAGATGGCAGAGTATCATCCCAAAGAACCATCTTACCTGAGTTAGAATTCAGGCTTCTTTTATACTAAAAGGGGAGGAGGTATGGCAGGTTGTTGCAGATTTCTTAGTACTAGCCAGACCCCAAAGGGAGTGTGATCTTCAGGGGTCCAAGTGGGTCAGGTCACGGTGTTTCTATAAACCTCCAATAAGACAAATGTTATTTCCCAGTCTGTAACTTTTAATTGCTATATGAATGAAAAGTGTTATACCTTAAAAGATCATGCCTGGAAGACAGAGTCTTGACAAAGGGCTATTATGTATATGTCAGGCTCTAGGCAATATTCCTGTTCAAAAATGCAGAGCCAGCATGACTAAGCACAGTTGCAGAGCACAAAGGTTGGAACTAAAGGAATAGATCAAACATGGAGTCAGGTTTTCTGTTACACTTTCTTCTCAGTAGCTTTTAATGTGATTAATGCAATTACAGTGTACTTGAAAAATCTTTTTTTTTTTTTTTCCTCTTCCATAGATGAAAGGTAACTTGAGTATGGTCTCCATTTGAGCTCATACAACTATCCCTGAATTGAATAGAATAAAAATGAAAATTGCCTAGAATAAATGCTGTGATAATTTCTAAGATTTTAAAGATTATATTGATACCTTAATGCTGACTCATAAAGTGCTAGCAAGGGAAGTAATTCTTTGATTCAGTCCAATAAATAGATGTGTAGTAAGGGACTTCCTGAGTCTCCACCAGTTCTTTCCCCACTTCACCTCAGCTACCCACTCTCATGATAGACCTTGGAAGTTGATTTCAAGGAACTGGACCACCTTGGTAGTCTTTACCTTGGATGTATTAAAACTCCTTAGTAGATGCGTTTGCCTTCTCTTTCAGTGAGAAAGCAAAGATTTTCAGTTGGGAATTTTGTCAATTTTCTTTTTTTACCCCAACCAGTGAACTTATTTAGACTGGCAACCTCTCTCACTTATTATATTGAGTTTTGGAAATTCACTGTTAAAAAAATCCTTATTGAAATATAATTTACATGTCATTTAAAGTATGGTTTGGTGGGTTTTAGTATATTCAGAGTTGCATAGCCATCACCACAATCAGTTTTGAAAAAATTTTTATCACCACACAAAGAAACCCCTTGGCCACCACTCCATCAGTTCTCCCAAAACCCAATTTCTAGGAAACCACTAATCTATTTCATTTTCTATAGATTTGCCTATTTGAGGAATTTCATATAATTGGAATCATACAGTATGTGATCCTTTATGGCTGATTTCTTTAACTTAATGCTTCATGGTTCATCCATATTTTAGCATGTATCAGTATTTTATTCCTTTTTCTGATTGAGTAGTATTCCAATATATGATTATAACTCATATTTTTATCCATTCATCACTTGATGCAAGCCATTTGGATTGGACAAATCCTATTTTGAATAATGCTAGTGTGAGCATTCATGTATAAGATTTTCTGTAAATATATATTTTCTTTTTTCTTGAGTATATGCCTAGAAGTGAAATTGCAGGGTCATATGGTAACTCTGTTTCACCATTTGAGGACTTACCAGAATGTTTTCCAAAGTGGCTGTACCATTTTACATTTCTACCAGTAGTGTATGATGGTTCCAATTTCTTCACATCCTGGTCAACACTTATCTGCTCTTTTGGTTATTGCATCATCATGGGTATGAAATAGCATCTCATTATGATTTTTCTCTGATGGCTAATGATGTCTAGCATTTTTTTCATGTATATATTAGCCATTTGTATATCTTCTTTTTAGAAATGTCTGATAAGATCCTGTACCCTTTAAAAATTGGGTTATTTACTTTTTTTTATTTTTGAGTTGTAAGAGTTCACTATGTATTGTAGATACAAGTCCTTTATCAGATGTATGTAAGTACAGTTCTCCCTAGCAGAAACTCCAAACCAGGTTTAAAGAACTCACATGCACTCAGACTCAGAGCTTGAGCCCAAGCCGTTCTTATCTACACCTTCAGGAGCCAGTGGTAACCAACAGAGGAGAGCCTTGCAATAAGCATCTGGCTGAAGTCACGAGGCTTTACATATGTTAGCAAATATGGGAGGAGGCTAGGGAGGGCATAGTCTCCTAGGGAGTGAGATGGATTTTTTTCAGGGAGGTGAGTTGAGTCATCAAACTGAAATCATGAAAGGGAGACTGCGTGTTGGGTGATGGGAAATTGAGTGAGGCAGAAAGGTTGGTGTACAGGTTAATAAGCAGAGGGGAGGTGGCATCCTTATGAAAGCTGGTCTGGAAGTCTTCCTCTTTTAGAAGGTTAAAGGAAATAGCCATGTTTGCTATTAATTTAATCTTTATTTTCCCTACCTGCTGATGTGGATGGTAAGTGCCTTTTTAAAGGCAAGGGGGCTTTAAAAAGTTTTGGGGGCATGATGTGGTGGTTATGGAGAAGGTGGCTGTAACAATAGCTTCTGATGTGGCAGACAGTTTCCTGATTTTACAGGTGTCTGATTATTTTAATGGCAGCAATGTAGCTTTGGGAATTGTTATTCCCTACATCCCATCTGAGTTTGGGATGCAGAGTATTTAGTAGAGATCAACATCTACGAAAGGAAAGGAGGTTAAGCAAGAGGAAGTGAAAAGTGAACTGCAGTGCAGGCTCAAGAAAGTTTCAGGGAACTTGCATGTAAGCTCTGGACCAAATATTGCACATCAGATACATCTTGCATCTGAGCAAAATGGCCAGAATTTTATACCCCTGCTTTAGTTAGTCACTGCATGCAGGCTGCTTGGCAGTGGTGTGGGGTCAGATGAGGAAGCTCTGACATTGACGCAGACTCTGAAGAGGATGTCAGCTGGAGGCCATTTGCTGTTTATACTCCTGGCTGCTGGGCAGCAAATAATTTCTTAAAGGAGAATTTGAGCATCTGCGTATCTGTTTATCATAACTGTGTCCTATTTGAAGAACAGAAGCTACCTACTTATTGGTCTAAGTGATCAGTATAGTGAAGGCTATTGGGTCCTGCTGACCCTGCCCCAAACAATTCATTTACTTGTGAACTTTTGTAACAAATGAAAAATAGATTAGAGGAGAGCCATAGTCCACCCTGGCCGTACTCCACTTCTACCATGCATGGATTATGGTGTGGATGTCATCTTGTTTGTGGGCAGTGAGAGATGCCCAAGACCCTCAGATAGGGAGACTTCCCCTGTATCTACAGTCCTTGAGGAAGGACCCTATAGGAAACATCCATTGTTCTCTCCATCCTTTTCTTGGCTTTTCTTCATGTTTTCCTACCAGACAGGGTTTTGTTTAAATCATTTTTTCTTCTAAAAATTCCTTTTTCTACTGGCTTTGCTTGTATTGTGCTCACCATTGTGCTTACCATTCTGACCATGCTGTCTCTTTTTTCTTACTCATTTCTCACACTTGTATTGTTCATTTTCCCTAGTGTTCTGTTTTTATTCTCCTGGTAAGTAACATGGTTTGGCTCATTCATCATGCATTTCAAGCCAGCTTCCTTCTAATTATGGAAGCTAGAAAGTCAAATAAAACCTCCAAGTCCCCACTGCCCAGCAAAAAAAAAAAAAAAAGCAAAACATTTTCTAATTCTAAATATCCTAGAATTCTAGATATAATTTAAATTCTGCCAATCAGGTTAGATGTATTTGTATAAGACTTAGATTTCAGGCTAGTTTGAGAGGAGGGACTCAGGGCAAAGGGCCTTTAAAAAAGTTCTGGGGCATGATGTGGTGGTTATGGAGAAGGTGGCTGTAACAATAGCTTCTGATGTGGCAGACAGTTTCCTGATTTCAGATGTCTGATTATTTTAATGGCAGCAATGTAGCTTTGGAAATTGTATTCCCAAATAATGAAAGCTTAGGAGAGTCTTTTTCATTAGTTTTCCTAAGGAAGCCACTTAATTATTCTATAATTATTCTGTAATAAATCTCTTTCCTTTAAAACTAATCACAGTAGATTCTCTTCTTTGTATATACTTTATAAATACTAACCAATGCAGCACTGATTGTTGGGGGATTTTTGTGTTTTTGGTTTGTTTTGATGTTATTTCTGTTTTAATAGGCTGGCTGTCCATGGGCCATCCAGTACCACAGATTGAGGGCTTCTGTGGTTACTCAATGGTAAAGAATCTGCCTGCCATTGTGGGAGATGCAGGCTCAATCACTAGTTCGGGAAGATCCCCTGGAGAAGGAAATGGCAACCTACTCTAGTGTTCTTGGGAAATCCCATGGACAGCTGCAGCCTGCCAGGCTCCTCTGTCCATGGGGTCGCAAAAGAGTCAGATAAGACTTAGTGACTAAACAACAACAACAAAACTATAGATTGATGTTTCCTAATTTTATATCTTTAGACTAAGCAACTCCATTAAGCTCCAGATTCATATGTCCAATTGCCTTTTGGACATTTCTATCTGAATATCAAATGAAACCTCAAATTTGTTGTATCCAAAAACTGAACTAATTTCGCCCAATACTTTCTTTGCTCCCTATCCAGATTTATAACCTAAGAGTCTTGAAAGTTATCCTCTACTCCCTTTTTGCCCTCATTCTCAACTTTCTATCCACACAAGACCTGTTGGTTGTAATTTCTAAATATACCTGTGTCCATTCATCTCTACATTCTTAACTGCTTGTGCCTTAGTTGTCAGGATTGTTAGAATAGTCTTTCTCTTTTTCTTCATCCTCCTCTTCTTCTTGAGTTTAAAGTCTGTATTGAAGATAAGTTTGAGGCTTTTTTGTTTTAATGTTTTAACATGTCTGAAATTGGGATACACTTATAATTAATGGAGTCTTCCACTTGCTGTCAGCCAAGAAGTCATTCTAACATAGTGATTATTATCTTCTTGCACAAACTTGATTATTATTTAAGGTGATATGATTGGACAACTGCAACTCCCTGATGTTTTATTCAGTAATCATTGAAGGACCATCTGAGGAAGGAATATGAGTCTTAATTGTTTTATAATAAACTTTTATTGATAACTCCTGGTAAAATTAAGTTATGACAGTATGAAAACCTGCAGAATGGATGTCAGCAGCTTGGAAGAAAACTCGAACTCAATATTAAATTATTAAGTGGTTTATTTAGGAAGTCTAAGTAAGCACTCTTTTAATAGATACGGTATATTGCTAATACTCTAATAGCACTGAGATAAATACTGTCTGGAAAAATATGGAGATCAACAAGTTTGAGTCTGAGAGAACTCGGTAGAGTACTCTGTAAGGACATTTTACAAATAATATGGCTACATTTATTTAATTTACAGTTTCTTTTTTATGAATGTGTAACAGTGAGATATGAGAAAAATATCTAAGCCAAAATAGCTCTTTCAATCAATGTAAAAACTTCTAAACTATAGAAGAGCATTTTACTACATTTTAGTACTTTGAAATTCAGTGAAGTATAGCAATTCTCCAAGTTTTCTATTTTAAATAAAACTCAGGTTTTTTTTTTTTTTTTTTTTTTTTGTAGGCACATATCTTCATTTCTCCTTCTTGGAGGCAACTACTTTCTATCTAGTCTTTTAGATGTTTCTTCTGGTATTTGCTTCTTTTTCTCTAAGTATCATCCTTATACTGCTTTCTTCTGATTTTCTTTTCCAGTTAGACCTCTCTATTGAATTCTCATTATAGAAAACAAGTATTTAATAAATATTTCATGCTCTTTTACCACCTCTCACCCCTCAAGACATTGTACATATTCTCCCCTTTCTTTCTCTTCCCAATACAATTATAATTCTTAGATTAGTGTTCATTGTTCACATTATTGTGGTTGTGTTACCAGTATTCCCACCTGAACCATGTAGTGGACTATTAATTCTCTTTCTTGTATAATTTTTTGATTTGCTTTAATTAATAATTTCCCTTATCTGTTGGGTTAGTTTTCCATTTCTCTGTTTCTTGTCCAAACTGTTGGGAAAACCTGTATCTTTTATAAATACATTTAAATGCTCAGATATCCCACTCATTTTATTTCTAGGGTACTGTTTCTTTGAGTGTGATTTGCTTTGCTCCCTTCTGGATGGGGTACTCTCTAGGCTTGTATTAACTGCCGTCTTGACATTTCCATTAGCTTTCACTTTGTGGTTTCCTTCACATCCCTCTTCTGTTAGATCTCAGAATTCTTGTATTGCATGCTTTCCTTTTTCTTGCCTTACTCTTTAGTTTTGGTGGAGTGTATGTTCTAGTAGCAAACTCAAAAAGATGATGAAAAAGTAAATGTTTTGACTCCTTGTCTGTCTTAAAATGACTCTAGTCCCCTCTACCACTTGATTGATTAGTTTTTCTGAGAATAGAATTCTAGGTTGAAGTAAATTTTCCTCCAGATTTTGGGAGCAGTGTTCATTCATTGTCTTTTTGCTACCAGCTTTGCAATGGAAGTCTGATGCCATCTTGATTCTAGATTATTTGAATGTAATCCACCCCCCACCCCTACCCCAGAAACTTTAAAGCTTCTCTTTTCTTCTGGATTCTGAAATTTTGTCATGCTGTGCTAGGCCCCTCCGTGGATTATCATAGTTTGAAACTTTTGTCTTTAAATTCTGGAAGGTTTTCCACTGATTGTTTCCTTTCTTTGTTTATTCTGTTCTCTTTTTGTAAAACTTGTGATTTGAGGGCTGAATCATCTAGAGTCTAACATCTTGAGTTTTACATCCTAGGATACTTCCTCACTTTTCTCATTTGACTCTTCTACTGAGTTTTGTATTTCTAATATCATTAAATTTCTTTTAGTCTCTGTCCTTCTTCATAGCATTCCATCCCTATTTGTGTTCTACCTTTCTTATTTTTCCTAAGAATGTCACTTTTGATATTTAGAAATTATTTCTCTTTCAATTGGATTTTCCCCCAGATTGCTTTTTTGGTTGTTTGTTTTGGATTGTGTCTTTCATGCTGGAGGCTTTCCTCAAATATTTGGTGATTCTTGATTGTGTGCCCATGTTTATGAGCAGGCACTAAATACTGATGCCAAGCTCTGTATGGGGAGGCTGGGCTTTCTGTTTGCAGGCTTTGCTGGAAGGCCATAAGGCAGGGCCCAGACAGTTATATTGTGGAACTCTCAACTATCTCATTGTCTAGACCTCTCATCTCTTGGTTTGATCCCTTTCCCCAGTGAGGAATATTTGAATCAAATATGGCTCATGACACTTCTTGTAAAGTCTTTTCTGACCCATTGGACCCATTGGATGTTTCTGTATAGTTGGTACTCTATCTTTTACCAATTTCTGATGCAACATCTATAAACCCTAGCTCTTAATGTATAGAACATGTCATTAAATTGTTTATTTATATATTTTTGGTGTTGGTCATTATACCCTCCAACAGAAAGTAGGTACCTTATTACCCATTTCTGTGTCCTTATCCTCTAGCAAATGTCTAGCACACATTTGACCTCAAGAAATATTTCTTGAATAAATATGCATCAGGTGCTGTATGAAATTGTAGAGTGGGTGAGATGGGTGGAAGCAGAATTTAAAAAGTGGACCAAAAGCCCTTACTCTAAGAAAGGTTGTCCATCCATGAAGGATAGATCTTAAAGGATTCTTAAGATCAAAAGTTTTATCTCAAGTTAGCTTTGCCTTTTGTTTGTATTTTTACAATTTAAATTCTTAACTTTTTCTTTAATTCTTAAATTAATTTAATTTTATATTCTTCATAGTTTTAAAGAATGGTGTCAAGTATTCAGAAAAGCAGGTTACCTACAAACTGATGAACCTATCCTTGTGTTTGAGACTTTTTTCAATAATGATGATTTTGTTTCATTCACCTTAGATAGACTAGACATGGCACTCAACAACTTGAGTTGTAACATTTAAAAAATGATAATAAGATGGCAGTGTAGCCTTTTGCACAACAAAAGCAGAGGATGTTAAATATTTTTAAACAGTGCAAAAGTATTTATCACCAATTACCAGTCATGCTTAGTAATTTCCTCTCTGTTGTTACTCTGTTCAGATATCATTAAAGGAATGTAGAAAACTTCATAAGCTATTGTGAAACTGAACACGTCTGGAATGAAAAATAAATGCTACTTTCTTAATCACAGTAAAAGGTGTTTTTAAAATTACTTGCTTCTTTTTTATTCATCTTCTACCCAGTCCCACGCCCTTCCCCCACACATGAATACAACTAAGTCAGAGTGAGTCCTCCTGTTGCTTCCTGCTCAGCTGAATCAACACTCCTGGAGGCTGTGACTAATAAAAGCCACAACCCATGGTTACACTTGACTTTTGAAAATCCTGGTTAGCTTCAAGGGCATAATTATAAATGTCCATACTTACAGAATGAGTAAGTTGATACAAAAAAAGCCAGACTTCAACAATGATTATTAACTTATTTGGCTTATTAACTTATTTAGCTAATTATTTTTTGGTATTGACTGATTTCTTAGCTATTCTGAGATCATGAGTATGTAAACAAAAGTATTTGATTCACAGGTTGCATACTGGCACTATGCTTTCCTATTCATGGCTCAAAATAATGAGGAATATAGAAAAGGAAAAATGTGATTTCTGAAAGGCAATCTAGTAGAGAATGTGTCTCTGGAAAGCCGTCTAACAGAGAGTGTATCTCTGAACATTATTTCAACAGCTAATTGTTAGGGAGATCAATTAATCTCCAAGAAAAAGGGAATATTTCCTTTATCCAGAAACAGAAGAATCTCTTCCAGTCATGTATTGTGCTTCTATCATTGAACCATGAATAAATTTTTATTTCCCTCAAGAAGAGGTTCCACCAAGAATAAGTCAGTGTTGTTACTTTAGGTGTCCCACCTCGATTGACATCTGTGCCCATAAAGTTCACTTCACCTTTCTAGTGCCCACCCCTATCCAGTAAGCAAGGCAGGGTCCCTGTACAATGGCCAGGGACCTTGGACCAGGTGGAGGTGATAGGTTTAGTGAATTGACCTATTTTCTTCCACCACAGGCTAGCGTCTTGACAGCATAACTTTAAACTTTCTGTTTTCAGTTTCCCAAATTCCCTTCAGATCTTGGCTCCTTGCACCCTTGCTTCTGCCTTCAACACTCAGTTGTACCGCTCGCCAAAAGGCCATTCTTGATGTCCTAGTTGTCAAACACAGCAGAATATTTTCTCTCCTTATGTTTCATGAGTTTTTAAAAGCAATTGGTATAGTTGATAGCCTTCCCTTCCCTTTGACCTCTTTGTTGGTTTTCCTTCTGATGCCTCAGTCACTCCTTAACCTTTTCTCTTTCCCTTTTTTACAATTTCTCTGTCACTGTTTTCTACATAGGCTTTTACTATGCTAAAATTTCTACCATATTAAATGAGAATTTTCTCCCCCAAAGTTGTAATCCCTCTTAGAGATCACTTTATATTTTATCCACTTCATTATTTAACCCCATAAAAGAATATAAAACATTCCCTTATTTCTTCATTGCTCATTCACTTACAGCTCCCCATAATCAAGCCTATAACCCACCAATCTAGTGAAATGGCTCTGGCAAAGTCTTTTTTTTTCTTTTTTCATTTATTTTTATTAGTGGGAGGCTAATTACTTTACAATATTGTAGTGGTTTTTGCCATACATTGACATGAATCAGCCATGGATTTACATGTGTTCCCCATCCCGATCACCCCTTCCACTTCCCTCCCCATCCCATCCCTCTGGGTCTCCCCAGTGCACCAGCCCCAAGCACTTGTCTCATGCATCCAACCTGGGCTGGTGGTCTGTTTCACCCTTGATAGTATACTTGTTTCAATGTCTGGCAAAGTCTTTAATGACTTTCTGACTCTTGAAAATCCTCAACTTAGTATGCTGTAATGTTCTTTATCTTTCTGGCTTACTTCACTCTGTATGATGGGCTCCAGTTTCATCCATCTCATTAGGACTGATTCAAATGAATTCTTTTTAATGGCTGAGTAATATTCCATGGTGTATATGTACCACAGCTTCCTTATCCATTCATCTGCTGATGGGCATCTAGGTTGCTTCCATGTCCTGGCTATTATAAACAGTGCTGCGATGAACATTGGGGTGCACGTGTCTCTTTCAGATCTGGTTTCCTCAGTGTGTATGCCCAGTGTATTGCTGGGTCATATGGCAGTTCTATTCCCAGTTTTTTAAGAAATCTCCACACTGTTTTCCATAGTGGCTGTACTAGTTTGCATTCCCACCAACAGTGTAAGAGGGTTCCCTTTTCTCCACACCCTCTCCAGCATTTATTGCTTGTAGACTTTTGGATAGCAGCCATCCTGACTGGCGTGTAATGGTACCTCATAACGATAACCCTATATGCAAAACAGAAAAAGAGACACTGAAATACAGAACAGACTTTTGAACTCTGTGGGAGAAGGTGAGGATGGGATGTTTCGGAAGAATAGCATGTATATTATCTATGGTGAAACAGATCACCAGCCCAGGTGGGATGCATGAGACAAGTGCTCCAGCCTGGTGCACTGGGAAGACCCAGAGGAATCGGGTGGAGAGGGAGGTGGGAGGGGGGATCTGGATGGGGAATACGTGTAAATCTATGGCTGATTCATATCAATGTATGACAAAACACACTGAAATGTTGTGAAGTAATTAGCCTCCAACTAATAAAATAAATAAATAAATAAAATTTTAAAAAAAAAAAAAAGAAAGAAAATCCTCAACTTATTTGTTTTTCCTTTCCAGCACTTGACCATATTGATGACTTCCTTCTAGAAGCTCTCTCTTCCTTGGCTTCCAGTCATGGTACTTTGCTGGTTCTCTTGCCACTCTGGGCAATTTTTTTTTCAGACTCCTTTTGTTCCCTTGTTAACCTCTGAACACTGATGTTTCCCATCATCTTGGACTTTTTCTCCTCTTACCTTACAAGCAACCCTAGAGTAAGTTCACCCTTCTCTGTGGCTTTAACCACCCTACACATGATGGTGACCAGCATGTAATCTGGAGAACTCAGCAATTTATACTTTTGTTTTCTGCTATGCAATCTCGCTTTTGACTCTGCCAGCTACTCTAAGCGACATACAGCAATCCCCCTCCTAGCATCCCTCTTCATTCTGCAGGGTGTTTTTCCTCAGGGAGCTCTTTCTCTACTCTCAAAGGCCATGGCACTTTTTGTTTATTTCCTCTTTCAATCCTCAGGGCCCCTTTGGCCCTTTAGAAATAGAGCTGTGATATTCCTATGGATTAAGGTTTGAAAACAATATCCTCTTAATTCTTTTCTAAGGCAATGAAATATCAGACCCAAGGATACTCTGCTTGGCTTCTGGGATAGGGTTTTTCTTTTCTTTTAATTTTTATTGTGATGTAGTTGCTTTACAATGTGTTAGCCCAGTGTGCTTCTGCCGTATAACAAAGTGAATCAACTATATGTATATATATCCCTTTCCTCTTGGACCTCCCTCCAGCCACCCGCACGCACCCCCCAAGTCCACCCCTGTAGGTCACCATGGAGCACTAAGTCGGGCTCCCTGTGCTGTTATTTGTCTTATACATGGTGGTGTATATATGCCAATCCTAATCTCTCAGTTCATTCCACCCCACTTTTGCCTCCTGTGTCTGTTTTCTATGTCCAAATCTCTGTTCCTGCCCCACAAATTGGTTCATCTATATCATTTTTCTAGATTACTCATATATGCATTAAGATATTATATTTGTTTTTCTCTTTCTGACTTACTTCACTCTGTATGACAAACTCTAGGTCCATCCATATCTCTACAGATGACCCAATTTTGTTCCTTTTTATGGCTGAGTAATATTCCATTGTGTGTGTGTGTGTATATATATATATATACACACACACAACATCTTCTTTATTCATTCATCAGTTGATGGACATTTTGGTAGCTTCCATGTTCTGGCTATTATAAATAGTGCTGCAATGAATATTGGGGGTACATGTGTCTTTTTTTTTCCAGGGTATATGCCCAGTAGTAGGATTTCTGGGTTGTATTGGGAAAATGTCTACCTAATTGGTTGTTCTGCCATCACTTCAACTATGTTCTCTGCTTAGTCGCTCAGTCATGTCCAACTCTTTGTGACTCCACAGATTGCAGCTCACCAGGATCCTCTGTCCATGGGGATTTTCCAGGCAAGAATACTGTAGCTGGTTGCCATACCCTCCACCAAGGGATCTTCCCAACCCAGGGATAGATCCCAGGTCTCTCACATTGCAGGTGGATCCTTTACTGTCTGAGCCACCAGAGAAGCCCAAGAATACTGGAGTGGGTAGCCTACCCCTTCTCAGGATGATCTTTCCAACCCAGGAATTGAACTGGGGTCTCCTGCCTTCCAGGTGGATTCTTTATCAACTGAGCTGCCAGGGAAGGCCCACTTTAAATATAACATAACTAAAATGAACTTTGCTTCTCTCTCCCATCATGTCTTGTGCTGTATCTGCTTCTTTTTCTTTATCCACTGGACTGGTAAATATTATCAGCATCTATTTAGCTACCAGAGAAGGCAATGGCAATCCACTCTGGTCCTCGTGCCTGGAAAATCCCATGGACGGCAGAGACTGGTAGGCTGCAGTCCATGGGGTCGCTAAGAGTCGGACACAACTGAGAGACTTCACTTTCACTTCTCACCTTCCTGCATTGGAGAAGGAAATGGCAACCCACTCCAGCGTTCTTGCCTGGAGAATCCCCAGGACGGGGGAGCCTGGTGGGCTGCCGTCTACGGGGTCGCACAGAGTCGGAGACGACTGAAATGACTTAGCAGCAGCAGCAGCAGCATTTAGTTACCAGGCCAGAATCCTATGTGTCATCTTGGGCTCCATACTCCTCCTCCCCTGCCTTGTCTAGGCAATCTGCTAATTCTGTTGGCTAAATGTCTCTGAAAACCACCTTCTTAGTACAGTTCTTGGTGTCATCACCTGTATCCAGGCCCAATTTGTCTCCGTCCCTAGCTGTTTACTCTGGTAGTGCTTCTTCCAATCTGTCCTCCACACTGTTGTCAGAGGGATCATTTCACTACAGATCAGGTTATATTTCTCTCCTACTTAAATATCTTAGTGGTTTCACCTTCCAGTGATTCTATGGGAAGTTTAGTGTGCTATCCTAAACCTTTCACACTCCTCCTTGTCTTCTCTATTGCCCCATCTCTTGCCATCCTCTGCACTTCCCATACCCATCATATATCCAGTCTTCAAGTCCTCTTTGTGTTTCACTGTCTGTAATGCACTTTCCTCCTCTCACCCTTCTCTACCTGTTGTCTCCACCAACATCTACTCATAAGAAAATGCAAATTAAAAACAGAATGGATACCACAACATATGACATATCTACCAGAATGGCTAAAGGGAGGACACTTGCAATAGCAAGAGTGGGTGAAGATTTGGAATCCACTGAAAGACAAATACATGGCTAGTAAAGAATAAGTTGGCCCAGCCACTTTGGGAAGCTGATATCTATGAAAGGTAAGCATATTCAAAAGCATTCAAGGATCAGTTCCTGTTAGAAAGAGTTGGCTTCAGCTCCATGATCCCATAGCATTTTACTATGGCATTTATTACACTATTGTACTTGTTTATTTTTTATTAGTTTTTTTTCCCACTGAGCTGCCAGATGTTTCAAAAACAAATTCTGCCTCTTCGTGTCTGTATTCTGAGAGATGGGGACAGTTCTGGCAGTAAATGCTTGCTTAATGGGTTACATGTATACTTAAAAGAAATAGAAGTTAATGCTTGCTGGCAGTTCTAAGGAGAATTCCTTACTTTATGAACTTATCTGATTTCTTCTGATAGGAAGTGAAAACTGTAGCTCCAAACATGTTACCTTTTGCATTAAATTTTCAGAAAACTCTACAATTTTAAAAATCAGACTTTAAAATATCAACACCAACTCACCTTTCTGTTAAAAGAGTAAATAAAATGAACTGAAATCAGCATGTCACGCTACTTACCCAATCAAAATTGCCAAAGGGAGAGTAGAGTGGCATCAAGAGCCATGTATAGAAACGTTAGCCTGGATTAGAGACATCAATAGAAGCATCAATATTTAAAAAGTATTTTTGATTCTTACCTGATGACTTTATTTGTTTTAAAATAGACTGAAATATAACATGAGGCACGAATGATCAAACACAGTAAAGATCATCTAAAGAAACAAAGGGAAAAGACCCTACCAGCTCCTTGAAGTAAGTCATCTGGTACAACAGAGTGATGGTTTAGCTCTAAATTTTCTGGAAACTAAGGAGAAAAAAGGAAGAAATGAAGTTGAATAACTTTCAGTTTCTGTTGAAAGGATGTGTAAATTCATACTCAAAGAAAATCAACCAGCTCATAACTGGCAGAGCCAGAGTTTGAGCTTATCTGCTGCCAGAGCAGTGTCCCGTCCAGCACTCCAGGCTGCCTCCTCTGCCCACAGCGGGAGATGTGTCTGCACGGGTCACAGTGCGTCTAATGCGGGGAGCAAGGCTGCTCCCAGGACAGTGAGGCTGGTTATGTCAGTTTCAGTTTGTCATCAACAAGGATGTATGATGAAAAACTTAAAGGACTCTCATAAATGAAGACCAAATTATTTCATTAGTTTTGATAAAAAGAGTGGAATCATAAAATTCGTGGTCCCTTGGTGCTCTGTGCTGATTCTGAGTATGAATCAAAGATCTTGGTAGGAGACCTTGTTTCATGACTGCACTGAGGAGGAACTTTTTTATCCCTAGTCAGTGCACCTGTGTCTAAAAAGAGGAAAGAAAAGAGAAGGAAGTATTTGAAAGAGATGTGTCTCATCTCATTCATCTTATGGAAAACTCTTTTCTACTTGTCACCAGTGTTTTGCCTTGATCTTTCCTCTGCCCCCAGAAGGTTGCAACTAGTAAGACAGTGCAGGCATTGAGTCAAGAAAACCTCTTTTCCATCCTGCTTCCTCATTTTCTTGCACGGCATCCGGCACCTGATGGCAGCTAATCTGAATACAGCGAGGAAAGGAAGCCAGTGAAGCAACCACAAGTTCACTCCTGATATAAGAAGGACATAGAGATTAATTGCAAGGCAGGCACTGATCAACCAATGCATTAGATCACTTGTTTTCTACTTTGCTGTCATCTGTGTTCTCTTTCAGATCCTGAACTATGCCTGGGAACAACATGTTCGTATGACGTAAAGATATTTGGGACACAATGCAATGGGGAAAAAGCAGGGAGGAAAGGAGGAATATACCCTTTGATGCAATCCTGCTTTGTCACTGTGGAGAATCAAGCATAATTTAACTGAATTAAAACCAGTTCTCTAATGCATCAGATAAAAATGCCATATTGATAATTCTGTACCAAACTGCATTTAAAAATACCACCTATATAAAACATCATACCAATTTAAGCTGCTACCCACCCTAAATTTATTGCATAGTATTGGAATGCAGGATTTAAAATTCATTTGTGAAAATCATACATAAAATGTGACATTAAATGTAGTCTTTTAAAAGCTTAAAAAACATGGCATCTATTAACATCTGGTAAATCCACCAAAGTAAAATAAAGGCACATATCCCCAAAAGACAAGAAGAATGGAAAAGAAAGTGATGGCAACAACACTGTGGGAGAGAAAATGCAAATAGTGAGATCACAGAAAGCTAGAGGCTAATTCAACAGTGAAAAGTGCTTGCTGCTGCTGCTAAGTCGCTTCAGTCGTATCCGACTCTGTGATACCCCATAGACGGCAGCCCACCAGGCTCCTCTGTCCCTGGGATTCTCCAGGCAAGAACACTGGAGTGGGTTGCCATTTCCTTCTCCAGAAGAGTGCTTAGGAGGAGGTAAACTTTTGCTTGTGAACGTTCAAAACACCCAGAAATTGAATCTGAATGCGAATTGGATTGAAACTCCAAATGAGAATTAGTCAGGTCCTCTTATCATACTCAATGTGTATTTAGTGTGTGTGTGTTCAGTTGCTCAGTTGCATCCAACTCTTTGCAACTCCATGGACTGTAGCCCAACAGGCTCTTCTGCCCATGGGATTTTTCAGGCAGGAATACTGGAGTGGGTTTCCATTTGATCTTGTCAACCCATACTCCATACCAAGCAGCAACTACTCTCCCAGAGATGGAAGTGAAGTCTTTGAATTAGATGGACTCTGGCATCAAGGACAGCAGACTCACCTGTGGGTAGAGGGCTGCCCTGAAAACAAAGTAAATCTATGTATTAGATGGGTAAAATGATTCCTTCCTATAGCCTACACAGCTCTAAAAAATGTTGATTGAGAGGCTTACACACCCTAGGCAGGAGTTTGCAGAATTCTTCTCTGGGGGACGGTCAACCCAAGAGAAAAACCAACAGATCCTGATGGTTTAGAATTCCCAAAAAATAGCTGCATCCCTGTCCAATCAGTGAAGGTAAAATCCTTACCACCCACTACCCAGGTTTCAGTGCTCCATCTTTAAATATGATCAAAGATCAAGGGTCACCAGAAAATTGAGGGTAAAACCCATTTAACATGAGCTAGAGTGTGAACATTGCCAAATGGGTGCTACTGAAATCAGATTGATTATATTCTTTGCAGCCGAAGATGGAGAAGCTCTATACAGTCAGCAAAAACAAGACCTGAAGCTAACTGTGACTCAGATCACGAGTTCCTTATTTCAAAATTCTGACTTAAATTGAAGAAAGTAGGCAAAACCACTAGACTATTCGTGTATGACCTTAAACAAATCACTTACAATTATATAGTGGAAGTGACGAATAGATTCAAGGGATTTGATCTGGTAGACAAAGTGCCTGAAGAACTATGGACAGAGATTTGTATAGGAGGCAGTGACCAAAACCATCCTAAAGCAAAAGAAGTGCAAGAAGGCTACATGGTTGTCTGAGGAGGTTTTACAAATAGCTGAGGGAAAAAAAGTGAAAAGCAAGGGAGAAAGAGAAAGATATATCTAACTAATACAGAGTTCCAGAGAATAGCAAAGAGAGATAAGAAGACCTACTTAAATGAACAATGTAAAGAAGTAGAGGAAAACAATAGAATGGGAAAGATTAGAGATCTCCTCAAGAAAATTGGAGATATCAAGGGAACATTTCATGCAAGGATGGGCACGATAAAAGACAAAAATGGTAAGGACCTAAGAGAAGCAGAAGAAATTAAGAAGAGGTGGCAAGAATACATAGAACGATCCAAAAAAAGGTCTTAATGATCCAAAGAACAATGATGGTGTGGTCACTCATCTAGATCCAGGCATCCTGGAGTGTGAAGTCAAGTGGGCCTTAAGACGCATTACCACAAACAAAGTTAATGGAGGTGATGGAATTCCAGCTAAGCTATTTCAGATCCTAAAAGATGATGCTATTAAAGTGCTGCACTCAATATGCCAGCAAATTTGGAAAAGTTAACAGTGGCCACAGGACTGGAATAAGTCAGTTTTCATTCCAATCCCAAAGAAGGGCAATGCCAAAGAATGTTCAGACTACTATACAATTGTGTTCATTTTGCATGTTAGGAAGATTATGCTCAAAATCCTTCAAGCTAGTCTTCAGCAGCACTTGAACCAAAGAACTTCTAGATGTATAAGCTGGGTTTTGAAGAAGCAGTGGAACCAGAAATCAAATTGCCAACATTTGTTGGATCACAGAGAAAGCAAGGGAATTCCAGAAAAACATCTACTTCTGCTTCATTGACTATGTTAAAGCCTTTGATTGTATGGATCACAACAAATTGTAGAAAATTTTTAAAGAACTTAAAGAGGTGGGAATACCAGACCATCTTACCTGTCTCCTGAGAAACCTGTATGCCAGTCAAGAAACAACAGTTAGAACCAAACATGGAACAGCAGTTTGAAATTGGGAAAGAAGTATGTCAAGACTATATATTATCACCCTGCTTATTTAACTATGTGCAGAGTACATCATATGAAATTCTGGGCTGGTTGACTCACAAGCTGGAATCAAGATTGCCAGGAGAAACATCTACAGTCTCAGATATGCAGATGACACCACCCTAGGCAGAAAGTGAAGAGGGACTAAAGAGTCTCTTGATGAGGATGAGAGAGGAGAGTAAAAAAGCTGGCTCAAAACTCAGCATTCAGAAAACTAAGGTCATGGCATCCAGACTTGTGATTTCATGGCAAATAGATGGGGAAAAAGTGGAAATGGTGGCATATTTTATTTTCTTGGGCTCCAAAATCAATGTGGATGGTAATTGCAGCCATGGAATTAGAAGATGCTTGCTCCTTGGAAGGAAAACACGGCAAACCTAGACAACATGTTAAAAAACAGAGACATCACTTTGCCAATGAAGGTCCATATAGTCAAAGCTATGGTTTTCCAGTAATCATGTTTGGATATGAGAGTTGGATCATAAAGAAAACTGAGCACTAAAGAATTGATGCTTTCGAATTGTGGTGCTGGAGAAGTCTCTTGAAAGTCCCTTGGACAGCAAGGAGATCAAACCAGTCAATCCTAAAGGAAATCACTAGAAGGACTGATGCTGAAGCTCTAATACTTTGGCCACCTTATGAGAAGAGCTGACTCATTGGAAAAGTTGCTGATGCTGGGAAGATTGAAGGCAAAAGGAGAAGCATGTGGCAGAGGATGAGACGGTTATATAGCATCAGTGACTCAATGGACATGAATTTGAGCAAACTCCAGGAGATGGTGAAGGACAGGGAAGCCTGGCATTCTGCAATCCATGGGGTCGAAAGAGTGTGACATGACCTAGCGACTACATAGCAATAAGAAAAACAGTATACAGAACTGAAGGGAAATTTTTTTAAAAAAAAGAAATTTGGAGGCTACATAGACAAGGCAGGAAGCGGAAAACACTAGAAAATTACAATGAAAATTTGAAAGGTAAGAGAAGATAATACTTGCATGAAAAGAAACATTCAGAAAATGACAACAGTGTCTTAACATTAAGTATATGATAGCAGAAATGAAAAATGGAAGGTTAGAAGATAAAGGTAGGAAATATTTCAGTAGGCAGGAAAGAAATAGAGTTAGGAAGAAAGAAGAAAATAGTAAGAAAAATATCCGAAGGAATAAGTTCTAGAAATAGAAAGATAGGAAAGTAGAAGGGAGAAAATTAAGAAATAATATGAAAAATTCCCAGAATGGAAAGGTTTGAGTTTTCACATTAAGCACCCAGCATGATGCATGGGGAACAAACTGCAAACTATTGTAATCATTAATTTTCATGCCTCTCAAGAACAAAATGAAGATGCTAACAGTTACAGAAATAAAGAACAAGTCATATACAAAGGTTCAGGAATCAAAATGGCATTATATTTCTCAACAGAAAAATTGGAAACTGGAAGAAAATAGAACAGTCTCCTTAAAATGCTGAGGGAAAGTGATAGCCAACTCAGAATTCCATTTCCAGTCAAACTTTTAATCAGTTGTGAGAGTTAGGTACAAAGCTCTCCAAAGATTTAACTTACATGCACCTTCTTTTTAAAGAAACTATAGGAAGAGGTATTCCACTAAACAAAGGAGTAAACCAAGAAAGAAGATGATGACATAAGATCCAGATATCTGAGGAAATCCATCCTAGGAAAAAGATAAAGGGAATTCACAATGGTGGAAGAGAGAGAACCCAGGATGATAGCAGAGAATCAGGTCAAGAGAAACACTAATTCAGTTTGGCACAAGAAGGCTGAGGAGGTCAAGAGGAGGTGTCTAAGAAGTAATGAAACTGATGTTTTGCCAGATGTGTTTAACAGTCTTAAGAGAGTATTTATAGCTCTTATGAAAGTCTATGTATGAGTAAGAGGTATACGTGGAAGCTAAAGAAATGAAAAAAAAAAAAAGCTATATATAACTCCAGGATAACAGAAAATAAGCAAAAATATATAATCATATTATCCTACTTGTTCAGCTGGAAATAAGTCATAGAGTCGTTTAATCATAGTGATAATTGATTTAGATAATTTTAATAGAAATGGGATTAGCTGTTGGAGTAGGGTGTGTGTGTGTGTGTGTGTGTGATGTAAGAGAGCTCAGTATTCATCTTTCATAGAAAAAAATAGATAATTTCTAATATTCAACAAGTCAAGAATAGTATAAGCGTACTATCCATATTTTGAAATATGGAGCTAACTATGAATAACAGCTATAAACAGAATTTACAGTCTCACCTCTAAATTAATGTAAGCTTTTACTACTTTCCTTAGGGCATGGAAATTGGGGAGGGAAGAGGTAACATTTAGAATTTTGATTGTTTTTTAAATTGTAGAATTATTTGAGTTTTAAAACTGTTTACAAGTATAACTGATACAAGGTAATTTAAAAATCACATGGAAGTTAGAAAATTTGGGGACTGTGGAATCTTGGTGTTGGAAAAGATTTTAGTGAATCATTTGTTCAACAGCTTTCAATTTTTCTGGACCTCTACTCACCATCCGAATATATTTATGTAATAACCTAGGACACACACAGAGACACAGGGCACACAGACACACATGCACACAGGCATACTCATCCTGTCTCTCCTCCCACACAACTAAGTCATATTTCATGAAGCAGTGCTTAGCTTTACTATTTGTAATATGCTGACACTTTCTCCTTTTCTCTGTTCTATTCTGTTTTTTAAACACATGTTGGGTTGTGGCATTAATTGATTTGTAACCAGCAATTTAAAAAACACCACCATTTGCTGTTTTGGACTCCATCCCTCACAGGAAATTCCCACCTAATATGATCCCTGGGCCAGTTGTTTCAATCACACTCTCATGGTGTGGGGTTGGGGAGGGTCCAATAGGACCATCTCACATTGAACCAGACAATTCTCCATCAGGTTCTCCGGAGACAAGCTTGGAGTTTTGGTTGTGCCTCAGTGAATGGAAAAGATTTCTTGGTCCTTCAGTAATACGAATATTTTCACTGATACTCTTGCACATAGAAGGTGCTCAATAAATATTTGCTGAGCTAGCTTGACTTGTTCTGAAAGATACACTAAAACTTCATCATGAGCATGCATTCATTCTCCTCCATTTTCCTCTGGCTATGTAAATAGAGCTGATGGTTTGTGTTTGTGTGGCCATCTGACTTGGCAGAGAGTGCTCCATTGCATCTTGAAGGGTTCAGTACTTAGAATGGAGCTGAAGCTCCATCACCAGTGCCTTTCTTTTTAAGGGTATTCATACATCACTGCTTATTCGAGTGCATTCAGCTTCATTCACAGGGGATGGACTCTGGCAGACCAACCACGCCGGGCTTTTTGTTAAGCACGCCCAAAGGATGAACATTTCAGACATCTTAATGGACCAAATCCTCACAAAAGAATGAAAAGTATTTGAAAACAGGAAGCATAGGAGCGTAGAAGAATTTGGTTTAATCAAAATGTAGGTCCTGGAAACTCTACTCTGCCTTTAATTCTTATGCTTCAAATATTACAGATGAAGGCTGAACCCCTAATGCTATAAAGATTAAAGCCTGTCTTTGAATGGAGAGCATACAGCTGCAAAGCAATCAGATTTATGGGAAGCCTGTCTGCTGTGCAGTGAACCTAGGATATATTCTTATCTGACTTAACTCTTTTTGTCAACTGTGAATTTTCCTGGAAGTTTTGTAGAGGGAAACACAAGTTTTTAAGTATTTATTTGAAATTAAGCAAACATTCATAAATATGTATTGTATTATGAAGTTGTCAACCATTCTATTGGCTGTTTTTCCTTTTCTGTTTTAGGTTGTGGAAATTGTACATATTTTGTGTGTCTCAAATAAAGCAACACATCAAAGGAAAACATTTCTTCATATATGAAAAATTTAAAATCCCTTAGAAGGTCTTCATAGAATCCTGAATATCCATGGAGCGTAGCACAAAAACTGCTGGTCTAGAGGAAAGCTTATGGGAGACTTATTTAAAAACAGAAGGGTAATAGCTCTATGTCTGTGCCTAGATTATAGAGAAAACTAAGTTACAACCAAAGAAGTTTTCTAAAGAACTTGTGGAGATCAGGGAAAGGGGAGTGAAAGATTGCTAGTGGATAGCTGCCGTAGAAAAGGTAAATAATAAAGCGTAATTTAGTCTCTAATGAAGAGTTTCTCAAAGCATTATCTGTGGGCTATTTTGATCAGAATCACTTGAGGTGCTTGCTAAAATTGGACGGTGAACTGGCGCCATCCTGGACTTATTAAGTTAGAATATCTAGGGGTAGGCGTCCAAGAATGTATGTTTATCAAGTTCCTCGGGTGATTCTGATGTACACTAAGTCAACAAACCACTCTGATGATGGGGGTGTGCCCACAGAGGGCCCACAGTCAGGTCAGAGTTACAAATGCAGCTAGTATATTTCACACCCAGACACCATTATGTAACAGGTAGATGATGTAGCAGGAAGGTCCTGGTGGCACCGTAGGTAATAGTATCTGCCATCTCAATGGGAGATCCAGGGAACCTAGCTTGTGAGAAGCAGCTTTTTATTTCTACAGGCCAGTTAAGGAAATTATGCTGGAGTTTAAGAGTGACCTGGTTGGAGGGCACTACAGGTTTGATTAGGCGCAAGTGTTTCCTTCCCCTGGTAGGACCTTACCTTGGACAAGCAGATTATTACTGCCATCAACTGAAGTCTCTCACTTTAAGACTCAAGAAACCACACTGAAATCCTCGTGTTCTTGGCTGAGAATCATCCCTTCATACTTACTGCAGTGAACTGTAACTACTGTAAGCTTCATGGTCCAGGCTGGGCATTTTGTCAAGTCTTCTGTGGGTTGACGTCAGCTGCATAAACATCTTTAGAGGATGCCAAGTGAAAGGAGATGGTAGGGAAAGCGTGCGCATGCACATGTGCATGCATACAGAGATACACACAAGCATGCGGGAGCGTGGGCTTGAAACTAAGGAAGAGACCAATTATTTAGATTATTTTAGGACACAAGTTTTAAAATGTGAACATTTGAGTAGTAATAGTTAATTACTTCAAAAGTTGCCTGTTGTATGATTAATGAATTGATATATTCATTCATTCAACAAATATTTACTGAACACCTAAATACCAAGTACTCCGTTAAGAGCTGAGGATTTAAAGGAAATTGGACTTGATTCATGTCTTCAAGACTTTTAGGAAAGAAACACGGAAACAAACTACAAAATACTGTGTTAAGTGCTAAAAGGCAGATATGGATAAAAGATTACATAAGGAGTAATGCTGATAGTTGTAACAAAACAAGTTCCCAGGTATCAGCACACTGTTATCCACATGATTCTGCACTGGAGTTTCTGGTTTTCTCATCGAGGCGTATTTTTAGTGATTTACAAAGATCCTTACAGAATTCAGGGAAATGTTGTCCAGTGGTTTTAGTGCTGTACTATGTAATAGTTTTTCTAACATTAATTAATCATTTACTCAATGTAATCCACATTGGTATCCTGTTAAAAGAATATGTTTTCCATTGACTTTCTGCCCTACCTTTTCAATAGGATTGATGCCTATCAGGGCTTTTGCCTCATAAATACTGTCCAAACATTTTGCAAATAAGCAAATAAAAACAGAAGACTGGTTTCAAGAAGGCAGAGTCAAAAAAAAAGTGAATTGCTAGACATCACCACGACAAAGCTGTGTCCATCACATGTGTTAAAAGTCTTCTCTATTAGTATTATTCCCAGTATAAGCCCTACTTTTCAAATCACCAGAATGTGACTTCAGTTCCTGAAGCTAGCCAAAACTTGGGCAGTACTGAAGTGGGGACAAGCAGTACCACCAGAATTAAGACAATAAACTTTGATCTAACAATCTTGAAATCTCATACAGTCCAAGGATTGTAGACTCACACATTATTGAGGGCATATAGGTTACAAAACCTCAGCTCCAGCCTTGTGACCATATTGAAAGAGGACCCAGTAGTGACAGGAGTTAACATTTTTCAAGAACAGCCAGAGAACTGTAATTCTTTTAGAGTTTCATGGTTACCATAATTCTGTGCAGGTTCAAATGAAGGAAGCATTTTTGTAGAGTTGCAACCCTGGGCCAAGGCTATAGTCCTATATAAAAATTGGAATTCATCTTATAGAAGATCTTGGGAGAGTCTATGTCCTGACACTGAAAACCAATGTTATAACCAATGCTCAAAGTTAAGAAAATTTCAGATTGGTTTCTTCTTGGTTTTCATGGTATATTACTTAAATACGTGTGGTAAAGCATCTAACTCAGGCTGGCACTGTTGAATAAAAAATAACACCCTCTTCTCCTCCCCTATTTTATACTGAGAGACAAATTGATAGATTCAATAAATGTACAGTCAAGTGAATGAAGGATTCATCGTTACTGCAACTCCCTTCCATCTCCCTCCCCATCCTACCCTTCCCGCCTGTCACAGAGTCCATGTTTGAGTTCCCCGACTCATACAGAAAATTCCTATCGGCTATCTATTTTACATATGATGTTATAAATTTCCTTGTTACTCTCTCCATACATCTCACCCTCTCTCTCTCCCCCTCCCACCGTGTCCTTAAGTCTGCTATGTCTGATTCTCCATTGTCCCCCTGAAAATAAATTCATCAGTACCATCTTTCTAGATTCCATATATATGCATTAGTATATGATATTTATGTTTCTCTTTCTGACTTACTTCACTCTGTATAATAGGCTCTAGGTTCGTCCACCTTATCAGAACTGACTCAAATGAGTTTCTTTTTATGGCTGAGTAGTATTCCATTGTGTGTGTGTGTGTGTGTGTGTGTGTGTGTACCACAGCTTCTTTATCCATTCATCTGTTAATGGACATCTAGGTTGCTTCCATGTTCTAGCTATTGTAAGTAGTGCTGCAATGAACATTGTGGTACACGTATCTTTTTCAGGCTTGATTTCCTCAGGGTATATGTCTAACAGTGGGATTGCGGGGTCATGTGGTGGTTTTATTCCTAGTTTTTAAAGGACTCTCCATTCCTAGACATCCTCTCTTCACTTGTATCCAAGCCACCGCAGCCACACGTTGTGACATGTGGGTGCCATATCCATCCACACTTTCACAACCTCCAGATGCCATTGGAAACCTGAAGCCCTGGAGAGTTTGTAGCACTCTTCTTCTTATCTATCATTCTCTATGATCTCCAATCACAACTAAGAGACAGGAAATCTAACACACTTCTGATTTTACTTCCCCCATGAGGCTACTTTGATGCTTTCTCGGGAAGTAGGAAATGCTAGACTCTTTCACAATAAACATTCCCATTTAAAGATTACCTCACATATACTGCAGCTGTAGCAGGTACTGGGGATATAAAGAGAAATAAGGAAATATCTGCCTTCCAGATATTTACAGGAACTTGCTAACCTTGCAAGATATTTTTCCATTTTTGGAAGGCTTCAATGGTTAGAAAGTTTGCTTTATTTACATAGTCATGGCAGTGTAAATGCCAGATACAGGCTTAGCAAAAATATGTGATAGAAATATGTTAAGAGGTAGAGCAAAGGAGAATCCCCATCTTACATAGTAAGAACTACATGAATAATATTTAAAACCAAGGAAACAAGGAATATCAGTATAAACATGTTATTTCAAAACATGGAGAGAAAATGCTAGTATTGAAAATGGTTGCTTCTGGGAAAATCAAGGAGTGAAAATTTCCCCCAAAATCTGTTTCTTAAAAATGAACACTTACCTTTAAATCCCTAATTGCCCACCTCTCCAAATCCTTGTATTTGTGAGTAGAAGAAAATTAACTAGACTTACTATGGTGATGATTTCAAAATGTATAAAAATATTGAATCACTATGTTTTACATCTGAAACTAATAGTATATGTCAAGCATAACTTAATAATTTTTAAAAAAGCATTATATTGCAGGAGTTAGTAAACTTTTTCTGTAAAAAGCCAAGGAGTAAATATTTGAGGCTTTGCAGGACATACAGCCCTATTTACATTGCTCATCTCTGCCATTGTAGTGGGAAAGCAGACACAGACAATATAGATGAATGTAGCTCTCATCCGCAACATTTTATTTAAAAAAACAACCCATAGGCTTGATTTGGTCCATGACCATAGATTGCTGACCCTACCATAGAGCTAGGGCCACTGCATAAAGTTGACTGATCTTTGCACAAAAATGAGTGACAAAGGGGACAAGTGTGTACTGAAATGTACCCATATTTCCTTTGCCATATCCTGTGCCAAAGTATGACATTCTACTTGCCCAGAGGCGGGGGTACTTTTCTCTAATTCATTTGCCTAGAGGTGGGTGCTTTTTTCTAATCATACAAGAGCTCCATGACTAGTTGCTTCCTGTTTAGAGAGAATATGCAAATATTAAAATGTTTGAGAGTCATTAATAATATCCTATTGAGACTTCTGTTCTCCAAACAAAATACTCCAAACTATCTATCCATTCTTTCCATGACCTAGTGTTGAGTCATTTTGTCTTCCACCTCATTCTTCTAGAGAGTAAGCTCCTGTGTGCCCATGCTCCAAGACTAGATACAGTACTCCAGGAATGGTCTGAAGGGTGCAGAGCCATAGTGATTATGATTAATAAAGTTGTAGGATCACATAAGGTCTTGGGCAAATTTTCTACTGTATTAAGCTTGCTGCCAACTGACCCTTCTTGATATTTTATTATTATTATTTTTTTTTACAGTAGGTCCTTGCTGGTTATCTGTTTTAAATATTGCAGTGTGTACATATCAATCTCAAATTCCCAATCTATCCCTCTCCCTGACCCCTTTCCCCTTAGTAACCATAAATTCATTCTCTAAGACTGTGAATCTGTTTCTGTTTTGCAAATAAATTCATTTGTATCATTTTTTTTTTTTTTAGATTCTGCATATAAACCATAACATATGATACTTCTCTTTCCGTGTCTAACTTACTTTACTCAGTATAATCATCTCCAGGTCCATCCATGTTGCTGCAAATGACATTATTTCATTCTTTTTAATAGGTGAGTAATAAATGTGTGTTGCTATTAAGCATAGTTCTTTTGTGCTATATCAATACTTCTACAGTTGAGTTGTTAGACTCCAGGTTTAGACTTTATACTTGTTTCTATGAAATTACATTTTTAAAAGAATTGGTTCATTGTTTTAGATGGCTTAGACAGAGGTATTAGCTATCTTAAATGACTCCATGGAATCTCTAAGTTCGATAAGTTCACCACCCATCCTCTTATCTAAAGCACTGATCAAAATGTTGAAAATGGTAAAAGACAGAGCATAGGAAATTGCTCTTTCACATCCTAAACAGAAACTAATAATTTAAAGCAAGGTATATACCTACATAAGTGCAATTATAAAGAAGCTACACTTTAAAGAGAATACCGCCTCTGTAGATCTTAATTCCAAATTTCAGTGAATATATACATAGATATGTCATAAAAGAGTTAATATTTTAATAACATACTAGGCTAATATATTTTCTTTTAAGTGTTTACCACCAAGAGCTCACAATAAATAATTGTGAGAGATCATGAAGGGATAATTCAAATAACAATAAATTCAAGGTAAGAAATATAAGAAAAAATGTTCACTCTCACTAGTAATAGAAGAAATACAAGTTAAAATAATAATGATGGCAGGCAAAAATGCTTAAAATATGTAAAACACCTAGTTCTGGGAAGATAAAATACATAGTCATATACTGCTGGAAGTATTGTAACATGGTTGTGATCTTGTTAGAAATCAGTATAACAATATGTATTAAGAAGTCTCAGATTTTTTACTTCTTGACCCAGGAAATTTATGCTATGGAAGTAATGAAAAGAAGAAAAAATACTGGAAGAGGTGCTTTAGAACATTGTTTATAACCCTAAAAAAAAATGAAAACAATGTCCTTATGGCCTAAATATTATACAAATATTATATATGAACATCCTGGTAAAAGAAATATTTATTTATTTACAGAGAAATATTTATATGTTAAGTGAAAAACCATATGACACATAAAATTAGACTAATGAAACATGAAAATAGATATTTGATTGTGGATAGAATGAAGTGAGTTTTTAATTTACATCTTAAAAATCAATGTTAATGTAATATTGTTTCCATAATAAATGTATCTTATATTAAAGCTTCCTACCAATACCATATAAATATATATACTACAGTCTGATTAGTTTGAAAAATCCTTGGTGAGGACAGTGCAACAGTGCAATAGAAGCTGGAAAAACCGTCTGGGAGAGGATCCTTAATCCTCTGTCTGTATGGAAGGGGAGAGTCATTGAGATATAATCTAGGTTCTGGACAGAGGGTGGGGGCGGGTTGACAAGATAGTACAAATGTCTTGCTCACCACAATTTGGAGAAAGCAGTGTCAGCAAATCTAGCTGCAGATCTTTTAAACTAAGAGTTCAATAATTTAAGTGGAAATATTTTACAAATGACATAACCCTGTGGTCTTTGGTCTTTTGTTCTTCAACATATTTTTGTAAATTAATTGTGTTTAGCTTGAGACAGTGATTATTTATTATGAATTTCTACTTGAATGTGGGGGGAATGTCTCAGGAGGGTAATTTCCATATATTTTGAAATCTCAAACAGCTTTGGCACAGTCCTTAATGTTGGTAGTCAGTGGGGGCAGGGGGATTAGGGAGCATCTGTGAAAGGGGTGTGCAGTGCATTTCACAATCACCTGGTGTCTGTATCATTTAGGATGTGTTTGGCTTCAAGTAATAATAGCTTAAGTTATACAGACATTTACTGATTCCTTAACTAGATATCTGGAAATGAGCAATGTTGGGGTTGATTTGATGGTTCAACAATATGGTTGAGAATATAGGCTCTTTTTCCCAGCCCCAACCCCTCAGCCCCATTCTCAGCTTAAATTTCATCCCCAGGATTTTTGCCTCCCAGTTGCAAGAGGGTTACAAAAAGTTGAAGCATCATGGCTTCCCACTCTAGAGCACAAAGCAGAAAGGACAAGTAATGTGTCATATTCCTCAGATGTTGGTTAGATTGGATAAAGTGTTTATTATGATAGTAAAGTAGTAAAAACAAGTCTCTTAGTGAAGGCTTCTGTGGACCTCCCTCTTGGTGAATGGCCAATAAAAGTTCCTCTGTCAGAGGAAGTGAATTTGGCTGAGAAGCACAGGTTCTTGTATGGTGAAGAGACTAACAGAGGGGTCAGTGCTTTTTCTGTTTTGGTAGCAGGAATTCACCACTGAGTGGCAGGCAAATACGCAGTGTCTAAGGCAGCTTCCACCTTAAGGTTCCTGGTAGCTCTTACAAAGGGTCACAAACTGGGATCTAAGCTAACTTCTCCCTTTCTTTTTCATAATCATAACAAATTTTATCCCCTGAGAGTTCTCCACCAACTGTGTGCCCAGGCTGGGATGTGGTGGAAACTACCGGAAGGAGATCATTGCTGTGGGAACCCTTGCCTTGGGGTTGTCCAGTGTTCACTTGGGCTGGGGCTCTTCCTACAGAGGATGCACTTAACATAGGACCTGGGTCACTGCCTCAGCTGCCTGGGCTTGGCTTCCTAACTGACTGAGAACCACTTGTTGAACTTTCTGTGTCTAATCATTTTTTAAAAGGACTTTATTTTCTATCCCTTTTGTTCAATGAATTTTAGAACTTAATGTCATCTTAATGGATTATCTAGTTGGTTCATGTCACCAAATGATAAAATTAGAACAAAATGAGAACATAAAGGGTGAAGTTGTAAAGATAGCCACAAATCATTCTATAATATTTTAAAAGATTTGTTTAAAAATAATCGTTGAGTGTTTTTTTAAAAATCATGAGTAAGGAGAAACAGTATTGAAAAGAATACTGGTCTTTGAATCAGAAACCTTTGTTTCAGGATCCAGCTTTATCATTTTCACCTTGAGCACATCAGTGACCCTTACTGCGCTTCAGTTTCCTCCTCCATAAAATGAGTATAATAACATTCTTTTCTTGTTTCACTGACTTGGCTCTTTGAGGATCCAATCAGATAAAGTATTTTTTTAAACTATAAAGTACTATGTGCAGAGCAAAATATTAAGGAGTTATTGCTATATATGTGACAAATATGACAAATAGAAAGATGAGTAAGATGCATCTTCAATATTTTTCCCTTTCCATGTGTCTTGCTGTGAAGGAGTTTATAATCTAGATGGTTTGCAACTTTTCTTCTGTCCCATCACAACTGAGAGAGACAATACATTCCGCTTAGTAACAATGATTCTCCTGGAGGCCAAGTTTAAAGTGGAATATAGATATGGATGGCAAAGTGTGGAAGATGAAAGCAAAATGACACAGACTTCAGAGAAGGAAGAGAGAACATAGGGGATAATATGGCATTTGCTAGGAACCTCAAAGGATGGATAAGATTTGCAAAGAGGAAGATGGGAGAAATGAGTGGAAAAGTAGATGGGAAAGAATAGTCCCAGTTTGCTCATTTGTAAAGTGGGGCAGATAGAACAGTATTTACCTCATGGGACTGTTATAAAGATTAAATGAAGTGATTCCTGTGACATGGTTAACATGGGGTCTGGCATAGAATATGAATATCCAGTTTATGTTAAAATTGTGCTATTACTAGTTAAACCTATAATTCTGCAGGCAAAATAATGGTTCCCCAAAGATGTTCACATTTAGTCTTTGGAATGTGAAGGTGTGTTAGTTTACATGAAAAAGGGGAATTAAGGTTGCAGATGGAATTGTTGTTCAGTCACTAGGTTGTATCTGACTCTTTTCAACCTCAAAGACTGCAGCCTGCCAGGCTCCCCTGTACTTCATTATCTCCCAGAGTTTGCTCAAATTCATGTACATTGAGTAAGTGATGCTGTCTATGCATCCCATTCTCTGTCACCCTCTTCTCCGTTTGCCTTCAGTCTTTCCCAGCATCAGGGTCTTTTCCAGTGAGTCGGCTCTTCCCACCTGGTAGCCAAAGTATTGGAGCTTCAGCTTCATTATCAGTCCTTCCAGTGAATATTCACGGTTGATTTCCGTTAGGATTGACCAATTTGATCTCCTTGCAGTTCAAGGGACTCTGAAGAGCCTTCCACAGCACCACAGTTCAAAAGCATCAATTCTTTGGTGCTCAGTCTTCTTTATGGTCCAATTTTCACATCCATGCATGACTACTAGAAAAACCATAGCTTTGACTACATGGACTTCTGTCAGTAAAGTGATGTTTCTTCTTTTTAATGTGCTGTTTAGGTTTGTCACAGCTTTCTTTCCGAGGAACAAGCATCTTTTAATGTCATGGCTGCAGTCATCATCCATAGTGATTTTGGAGCTGAGGAAAATAAAATTTGTAACTGGATTCCATTTTTTCCCCTTCTATTTGTCATGAAGTAATGGGACCAGATGCTATGACCTTCATTTTTGAATGTTGAGTTTTAAGCCAGCTTTTTCACTCTCCTCTTTCACCTTCTGATATCAAGAGGCTCTTTAGTTCATCTTCACCTTCCGTCATTAGAGTGGTATCAATTGAATATCTGAGGTTGTTGATATTTTTCCCAGCAATCTTGATTCCAGCCTGTGATTCATCCAGCTCAGCATTTTGCATGATGTACTCTGCATGTAAATTAAAAAAACAGTATGACAATATACAGCCTTGTCATACTCCTTTCCCAATTTTGAACTGGTCAGTTGTTCCACGTAAGGTTCTAGCTGTTGCTTCTTGACTTGCATATAGGTTTCTCAGGAGACAGGTAAGGTGGTCTGGTATTCCCATCTCTTTAAGAATTTTCCACAGTTTGTTGTGATCCACACAGTTAACGTCTTTAGCATAGTCAATGAAGCAGAAGTAAATGTTTTCCTGAAATTCCCTTGCTTTCTCTATGATCCAAAGAATGTCAGCAATTTGATCTCTGGTTCCTCTGCCTTTTCTAAACCCAGCTTGTACATCTGGAAGTTCTTAGTTCACATACTGCTGAAGCTTAACTTGAAGGTTCGTGAGCACAGCCTTACTAGTAGGTGAAATAAACACAACTGTACGGTAGATGGTATTAAGTTTGTTAATCAGCTGACTTTAAAATAGAGATTATCCTGGATTATCCCTGGAAACCCAGTGTAATTGTAAGGGATCTTAGTTCAAAAAGTAAGCAGAAGCATCAAGAGTCAGTAGGAAATATAACTTTTGAAGAATGGTCACAGGTGTTTAATATTGCTGCCTTTGAAGATGGAGAAAAGACCAGAGAAAAGACCAAAGAATATGGATGGCTTCAAGAAGCTGGAAAAGAAAAGGAAATGGATTTGCCCTTAGAACCTCCAGGAAGGAATGAAGTCCTGCTTATAACTTGGTTTTAGCCTAGTTAATCCAGTGTCAAACTGCAGACCTCTAAAACTGTAACATAATACATTTGTGTTGTCTTAAGTCACCAAGTTTGTGGTAATTTGTTACAGCAGCAATAGGAAACTAATAACCCTAACCTATAAGCATCAAGAGACAGGTTCCGGATACAGTTCTGCTTATGGTTTATTGCCAGCACTTGGCTTGGTGTATAGTAGGCTCTAAAGAAATTATTTGAATGGTTGAATGAATAGACATTCTAGAAATACATTATGGTGAAGTTTGGCAGGACGTTTTGTTTTGGTCTAGGCAAAATAAGGCTTGAATGTAGGTTAGGGTCATAATTTGAAACTTTTTGAATATCAGGCTACAGAATTTATTCTTAATTTGGTAGGCAATGGAGATCCACTGAAGATTTCTCAGTGTTAAAGGAGTGGGATTGGAACTGTGTGTTGAGATTAATCTAAGCGATATTAAGAAGATTATAAAAATTACTTTGTGATTATAGAATTTTCCATGTCTATGTATGCACCCTACTTTTGTGTCCAAATGGCAATATTGTTTTTAAAGTTATGGTACTAGTTTGTTGACTCTTACTCATTTAGTTATTTATTTTATTTAGTTGTCTTTTCCCCATTTTTGGTTCAATATGTTAATATTTTTCCAATCTGATGCTAATAGTTTCAAACTGGCTACTTATCTTTCCTTATAACTACAGCTGAGCTCCAAAATTATTAAGAAAATGAATAGGGCAAGTGGGTATCTTCAGTTGACATCAAACAGAGATTATAAAAAATGTGATGACTTTATTTCACTTTTGATAGGGATATCAGTTTTAGTAGATTTTGGAAAGGCCTACAGTATATTTTGATTTCAACATAGCATATTTTGATTTCAACAAAAACGTGACAATATTTTTATAACATTAAGAGAGCATGAGCTGGGTAATGATAATATAAGGCAGGCTTGAGGCTAATGAACCAATCATGTCCAAAGAGTGAACATGTACCAGCATGAACAAGTTTCCAGTAGAGTGACATAGGTCTTTCATCAAATCTGTGCTAGTTGATTGTGTCATTGATGACTTGGTTTAATGTGGAAGCGTGCTTGTTTAATTTACTGAAAGGATTCATCAAAATCAGACGTGACGGAATCCAGATTCAAAAGTATCACAGTAGGTAAGTAAGAATGTTGGACTGACATTAACAAAAGGAAACTGAACAAAGATAAATATAAAGTCTTCCATGTACAGTACTGTACGGTAGAGGCATACATGATTTTGGAAAAGTTCATATGGGGAAAATATTAAGGTTTTTATTTGACTTTAAATTTAATATGAATTAACAGTATGAAGAAGTTGCTTACCTTGCAGTTTTGACCATCAAAAACTTAGTTTTCCAGATGGGTTCTATGAATACAGACAATGGGTAAATGATAGAAGAGATTTTAATTAAATATAAGAAAAATCTTTTAAATGGACCTGAGGAACAAAGAACCAGGAGAAATATCAATAACCTCAGATATGCAGATGACACCACCCTTATGGCAGAAAGCAAAGAAGAACTAAAGAGCCTCTTGATGAAAGTGAAAGACGAGAGTGAAAAAATTGGCTTAAAACTCAACATTCAGAAAACTAAAATCATGGCATCTGGTCCCATCACCTCACGGCAAATAGATGGAGAAGCAATGGAAACAGTGACAGAATTGATTTTTTGGGTTCCAAAATCACTGCAGATGGTGACTACAGCCCTGAAATTAAAAGATGCTTGCTCCTTGGAAGAAAAGTTATGACCAACCTAGGCAGCATGTTAAAAAACAGAGACATTACTTTGCTAACAAAGGTCCGTCTAGTCAAAGCTATGTTTTTTCCAGTATCATGTACGGATGTGAGAATTGGACTATAAAGAAAGCTGAGCGCTGAAGAATTGATGCATTTGAACTGTGGTGTTGGAGAAGACTCTTGAGAGAGTCCCTTGGACTGCTAGGAGATCCAATCAGTCCATCCTAAAGGAAATCAGTCCTGAATATTCATTGGAAGGACTGATGCTGAAGCTGAAACTCCATTACTTTGGCCACTTGATGTGAAGAACTGACTCCCTGGAAAAGACCCTGATGCTGGGAAAGATTGAAGACAGGAGGAGAAGGGGACAACAGAGGATGAAATTGTTGGATGGCATCACCGACTCAATGGACATGAGTTTGAGTAAGCTCTGGGCGTTGGTGATGGACAGGGAGGCCTGGCGTGCTTCAGTCCATGGGGTTGCAAAGAGTCGGACACGACCGACTGAACTGAAATGAACTGAACTGAGCTAATTTCAAGTCTGATCTATTTCTTAGTCTGTTTCCCATCTGGGCAATTGCTGATTTGATTAATCATTTATAAGTAACTACTATTATATTAATTTTATGTTATAGACTTAGCCTTTCATTTTATTTCATTTTCTGTTTTCTACTTTTCATTTATTTTCTTTTCCTGCCTTCCTGTGGGTCACTTAAACATTTTTTTAGAATTCTATTTTTATTTACCTATATTATTTTTAAGTATGTCTCTTTTTATATTTTTTAGTGAATGCTCTAGGTATTATCCTATATAAACATAACTTATCCCAGTCAACTCATGTCATTTTATGAGTTACAGTGAAGTAAGAGTTCCATTTTATCTCCCTTATGTCCCTTTATTCTCCATTTCTAATATATTTGTCTTAAATATTTCCTTTACATATATACTTAATGCATGCATTAGTGTTATAATATTTATTTCAACCATTGTGTTAGTCCGCTTGGGCTGCCATAGCAAAATACCACAAACAGTGTGGCTTCAACAACAGAAATTTACTTTCTCATGGTTCTGGAGGCTGAGAAGTCCCAGATCAAGGTGCCAGCTGGTTTAGTCCTGGTGAGAGCCCACTTCCTGGCTTGCAGATAGTATCCTTCTCTCTATATTCTCACATGTTAGAGAGAGAGACAGCACCCTGGAGTCTCTTTCTCTTCTCATAAGGATACCAGCCCTATCAAAATAGGACTCCACCTTTATGACCTTTATTTAATCTTCAGCAACTCCACAATGAGGCTTAGGGCTTCAACAAATGAATTTGGCAGGAGGACACAAACATTCAGTTCATATTAATCATCAAACATAATTTCGAAAAGGGAAGTTATACTTACTCATTTTTTGCTTACTCTGTTCTTCCTTCCTTCCCAATGTCCCAGCTTTCCTCATTTTATTGTTTTCTTTTTGTTCAGAGAACTTCCATTAGCCATTCTTTTAGGTAGATCTGCTGGCGACAGATTCTCTTAGTTTTCCTTTATTTGTGAATGTCTTGATTTCTTCTTCATTATTGAAGGATATCTTCACTGGATATAGAAATCTGGGCTGACAGCTCTTTTCTTTTAGGGCTTGAAAAATGTTGAGCTACTTCTGATACCTATGGTTTCTAGTGAGAATATCTGTTGCTATTCAAATGGTTTTCCTTCATCTGTAAGGTGTACTTTTTATCTTGCTACTTTCAAGACTTTTTTTTGGTTTTAGTTTTCAGATGTTTGACAATGATTTGTTCTGATGTGGATTTCTTTGGGTGTATCTTGCTTAGGCGTGTTCAGCTTCTTAAATCTATAGATTTATGTCTGTTGCCAAATTTGGAACATTTTTCAGCCATTATTTCAAGTACTTTTCCAGCTCAGCCTTCTTTCTCCTCTCCTTCCAGTCCTCTGATGACACTAATAATAGATCTTATAGTCCCATAGGTCCTTGTGGCTCTGTTCTGATTTCTTAGTATATTTCCTCTCTTTTTTTCAGATGGGATTAAATCTATTGTTTTAAGTTTACTGATTTTTTTTTCTCCATTCTGCTGTTGAGACCATTCTCTAAATTTTTTATATTTCAATCATTGTATTTTTTAGTTCTAAAATCTCCATGTTGGTTCCTCTTTACATCTCCTGTTTCTTTGCTGAGATGTTTTATTTCTTCACAGCAACTCTTTTTCATTTGTTTCAAGTGTGTTCATAACTACTTGGTAAAATGTCTTTATAATGGCTATTTTAAAATATTTGCTATAAAATACTGACATCTTTCTCATCTTAGTGTTGACATTTATTGATGATCCCTTTTTATTCAATTTGAGATCTTCTTGGTTCTTGGCATTAGGTGACTTTCAGTTGCAACCTAGACATTTTGGCTATTATGTTATGAGACTCTGGATATTATTTAAACCATCTGTTTTTAGCAGGTTTCCTTTGACATTTTTACAGAAAGGAAAGGAAGGGATGCTGCCTCACTATTGCCAAGTATAAGTCCAAGTTTCCCACTCTGCCTCATTGTTATTTGGTGGGGGTGGGAATGCTAGCTGGTTACTAGACCTCTACTGAGAGGACTAGGAGTGTCTTGTTATTGCTCCCCACATGGTCTGCACTGACATTTTAGAAGAGAATAGCTTCTCTCTTGCCCAGCAGGGATGAGATTGATGAGTCTCTACTTGACCTTCTCTGACACTACTCCAGTGGGGGTGGTGGAGTGCCAACTTATAGCCTGGAGAGGGTAGAAGCCATAGTTGTTTGTTTGTTTTTTGGTGCTATTTTGCTGTGGTAGATTGATAATTTTGTAAAAGTTTCTGTCTTGGTAGGTTATGCCTTTCTTGGTCGTAAAGTTAGAGAGAACATGATCTTGTCAGCACTTTTATGTCTGTTGGTGTTTCTTGGTTGCTGACTTCTCCAGCACCCAGTCTAAGGTATGTGCAGAAAAGAGAAAAAAGAAAACCCAGGGAACTCACTGATGTGTTGTTCTTTGGGTTCTGAAATCCTTAGACTGGCTTTCTCCTCTCCATTCTTCAGTCTTCTTATGTTCCTTTTATATATAATGCCCAGGGTTTTAAACTGAAAGTAGCAGGAGGAATAGGGAAAGTACATGTATTTTATTTTCTTGGAAGTGGAAGTCCTGGCCTCTCAGTTTATATGTGTATTTTGTGTATTTTAAATTAGACAGTTTGACTTCCCTGTAGCAAATGGTAAAGAATCTGCCTGCAATGGAGACCAGGGTTCAATCCCTGGATTAGGAAGATCCTCTGGAGAAGGGAATGGCAATCTACTCCAGTATTCTTGCCTGGAGAATCCTATGGACAGAGGAGCCTGGCAGGCTAAATACAGTCCATGGGGTCACAGGGAGTTGGACACGACTGAGTGACTAACACACACACACACAGGAGCATATCAGAGGTTTGAGATAACTTTTATAGAAAAATCTACATTACTTCATAATTATTTTAATGAAAAGGCTGAAATTGATGAATCATGTTCTATGTAATTTCACTTGGACTACAAATTAATGCTATCTCCTTGGATTAAATACCAGAGTTGTTAGAAACAACTTTGGATTAACAGTTAGAGACCTACGTTCTAGTTCAGAGTATTCCACCATTCGGCTGTGTAAACTTTGGCAGCTCTCTTGGCATCTTAATATTCTCATCCGAATTAAGAGTGTTGGACCCATTAGATGATCTCTAAATTTCCTTCTTGCTGTAACATTTTTCTTTTCCCCTCATCTATTACTTAAGAAATCTATAGACTCCCACTGTAATGTAGGATTTGGAATATGTAGGCTAAACCAAACAAAATCCTCATAATTA
Source organism: Dama dama (assembly GCF_033118175.1). NCBI lineage: Eukaryota > Metazoa > Chordata > Mammalia > Artiodactyla > Cervidae > Dama > Dama dama. The sequence goes on along the minus strand of NC_083698.1, from coordinate 45,419,268 downwards.
GATAAGACAAATAATGATAACTATTATTTATCAGATGCCTACTATGATCCAGACACTCTACTACAAGTTTTACTCATATTTGCTCCTTCAATCCTCAAAATAATCTATTGAAGCAGAGATTACACCCATTTTATAAATGAAGAAATAGGCTCAGAAAGATTTTTTAAATATCTAAGGATATTATGTTATAAAGATCTGTTTGGTTCCAAGTCTATTTGATTCCAGAGTGGATGCTCCCAGCCATTTACAGATACTTTTAAATTTTTTGGCCACTTTGTAAGAAGCAAATTATTTTATAGAAGTAGAATCTTATAGCACAAGTTCTGGATAGCAAAGAGATATATGTTATTTTTAATTTCTCTAATCACTTTATTCTTTTCGGTTTTTAAACTACATAAATTATAAACTACATTTTAAACTGCATAAATTCAGAAATATACACACATAGGTAATTTTTTGTTCAGTTTGTTCTTATTATTCACCACTATCAGATATAGGAAGGACGCATCATTCTCCTTGAGAGGAAAAGGAATAAACTCAGCATTTTAAACAGTGTTTCCTCAAGAACAAGATTTTAATTTGCAATAAGATTAAATAAATTTAATTTTAACTTTCCAAAAACTTTGTAGTGTCTTAGGAGAGTCTCAGGAACTAAAAAAAAAATTATGTGTAAATTTTACTCACTTCTGGAGAATGGATAAGTACCATTTGTAGGACTATTTAAGCTAATCAAAAGGTGGAAGAAGGAAGAAATGTAAAAATAAGAAACAGAGAAATCAAACAATGCCAAATTTAAAATTATACAATAATTTAAGCACTTGACATGATGTTAATTCCTAAAAATATTTCACAAAGATATTGTTTGGTTTAAGTAAATTAAATGAGTATGTATTATAAAATGAACTTTTGAATGCTCTGCAATTTGTTGAGACCTATGTTTCCTTAGTATGAGAATAGTCTTATAAGATTTATCCTTTCAATCGAAATCAATTCTGTAAGTTTGTATAGATGTCTGGTATATTTATGTAGCAAACGACCCTAAGCCTTTCCATACTTAAGAACCCTAAGTACTTAAAACAGGATTAACATGAAAGGGAAGAAATATCAAGACGAGAAGCTAGGAGTATATAAATCCTTATTTTTCTTTCAGTATGAAGCCCCTTTACCATTCTGCTGGCTTACTCTGTGAGATTTTCTATGTCTGTCTTGCAGGGGCATTCCATTGGAAGTTATACAAATTTCACATTAGTATGTGTTCCCAAAATTACCAACAGAACTAATTGTGATGCAAAGAGTTGTAATATCATTTCTTTATAAGGACTTAGGAAGCTGGTAACTGGCTCCATAATCTTGTTCTGAGATCAGGATATGCTTTTCTAGGAAACTGATTTTCTCTTCAGAAACTTACCATGATTTAGGTAGGTTGAGAACTGGTCCTCTGGTAGGAAGCTTGGTTTTCACATAAACCCAGTGCATGGACAGGATGCTCTGGTACAGAGAAGCAACTTTCAAAATATTTTTGTTTTATTTTTTATTGAAGTTAAACAAAATCTGGTTCTAAGAAAATATAATCTATAAGTCCAGTATACTGGACAGGTTAAAAACGCTCAATTCTGGGAGCAGCCGGAAGTGGAATCAGGTGAACAGCTCTTTTCCTTGGTCACTCCACTCTTACAGAAGGCATTTTCTACTGAACCTCTTTGAGTCTGAGCAGCACAATTTGTAAAATCTCCAGTGAAATATAAAGAACACTAAGATTAGGAATCCAAAGACCTAAACTATAGTCCTAGTCCTACAATCAAGAAGCCTTATTACCCAACCTCTGTGGATCCAAATTTCCTCATCCATGAAATAAGTATATTGAACTAGGTGTCTTTTAGCTCAAATATTTGAGGGAACCAATAGCGGCTATGTGTGAATCACAAAACTCTGCTCTATCAGTTTTCTACTGCAAGATAAAGTGCTCACTCAGGGGTAAAATTTGCGTCTACCTCACAGTTCTAAGTATTAGGAGATTTTTTTTTTTTAACCTTAAAACTTTAATGGAGTTAAGATAAACCTGAAATGTAAAATGGGAAATTGTCCTGTTCTTAGCAATTTGAATATATGCTGCTCACATCATTATGTTTTTCATTGGTTCACTCAACAGAAATAGAGTGCCCACTGTCTGACAGGTGCTGAACTAAGTACTGAGGATAGAAAAATGACAGAAGATTGTGCATTACTCTATAAACATTCAATCCCCTCCTCTCAAGTACAAAAGGTGATGGGGTCTTAACAACCTGTTCTTTTCAACAGAAACCTTTTGATTGTGAAACTGCATCCTTTCTCTGCGCTAGAGATAGTACTGCAAAGGGACATACTAAAACTAAATGAAAGGTGAAGTGCACTCATTTAAAACCAACTGTATATTTAAAAATTATATTTTCTGTAAGGAGAATGGCTTTGTTGTAATTGATCTTTGATCAACTTGAGCAAAGTTCTATGGGTATAACAGGCTTTACTTTCCTGATAAACAGAGCATCTCCTAATGTGAACATGGTTCCATTGTCTAGAAGGAGACTATGCTACTGACAGCATCCGTATTATCTGAATGATTCTGGATTACTACCATGTTGCTTGACATGGATTGGGGTCAAAGTGGGGAAGAGTTGGATGAAGATGCAAAAGAGGCCTCTGGAGGTTCAGAAGAGAATTGTGGAAGGCCCATTCCCTCTAGACTTACACCCAATTTCCCTTTCTGTGATACAAACTACAGCCTTTGGGTAGGTCTCCCTTTGTTATTCAGGCTGGTAGACCTCCCAGCTCAATCCATAAATGCACATCCACTCATTCCGAGAGTAGAGTGACTCCCCCCAAAGTGGAACTGATGTCCACCCCTTACTCTAGACAAGGCACCCTCCACATATACCCACCCAACTGTTGACTCGTGTTCAAGAGCCACCATCACCCACCCCAGCACCATCTTCCAGGAACTGGCCTCTCCCCCATTAGTCCCCGCCCTCTTCTGAGAGCACCCAATGGGTGGAGTCGGGGCTGCAGTAGGAGGGGCCAAAGGCGGGCACATTTAAAGAAAGGCAGAGGGCGAAAGGAGGCAAGAGAGGAGAAGAAAGAGAAACCAGGGGGGCGAGGCGCCGTCCAATGACAAAGCCCAGGGGTGGGCGCCGGCCGCCATCTTGTACCGGGCAGCAGGATCTTCACCCGCGTCCTCCGCCCTCGGAGGGGGAGGGGCGGCGGCGGCGGAGGCGAGAAAAGTAGCGAGAGACGCGCCGGGCGGGAGGTGCCAGCAGCGGCCGCCGCCGCGGAGCCAAACACGGGCGGGGACGGCGGCGGCGGGACCCGGCGAGCGCGGGCGGCCCCGAGCGGCCTCCGATGCGGCGCAGCGTGAAGAGGCGGCGGCGCCGGCCCCCGGCGGCCCCGGCCGCGGCCGCCCGGGGCGGCGGCTTTAGGGCGGGAGGAGGGGCCGGTCTGGAGGCGCGGGAGGAGAAGGTGGTGTACTCGCGGTCGCAACTGTCGCTGGCCGACAGCACCAAGGCACTGGGCGACGCCTTCAAGCTGTTCATGCCCCGCAGCACGGAGTTCATGAGCTCGGACGCGGAGCTCTGGAGCTTCCTCTGCAGCCTCAAGCACCAGTTCTCCCCGCACATCCTGCGCAGCAAGGACGTCTACGGCTACTCCTCTTGCCGGGCCCTCGTCCCCGACCCCCCGAGGGGCCCCGCCGCCCGCGGCCCGACGCGCAGGCCGGCCCCGAGCGCGGCGGCCAGGAGGAGGCGCCGCGGAGCCCGGGCGCCAGCCGCCCGCCGGAGGAAGCTGCCGCCGCCCCCGCCGCCGGGCCCCGAGGAGAGCTGCCCCGTCAAGCCCGCGGCCCCGGAGCCCTGCTTCGGGGGCCGCACCCTGGAGGAGATCTGGAGGGCGGCCACCCCGACGCTGACCACCTTCCCCACCATCCGCGTCGGCGGCGACGTGTGGGGCGAGCGCAGCCTGGCGGCGGCACGGCGTAAAGCGCGCCAAGTCCTGCGAGTGAACCTGGAACCCGTGGTGAGGCTCCGCCGCTTCCCGGTGCCCCGGGCGTGACGCGCAGCCCGCGTCACCCTCCCAGCCGGGGACGGAGCTCCCGCCCGGAGGGATGGACAAGTGTCAGTCGAGTGTTTACAGATCCGGCCAGGACCCCGTCCCCTCATGCACTTTACGGGCGAAGAAGGCACCGGATGGTGCTCCCGGGCCCGCGGCACCGCCGTCTGGAACTCCGGGGCAGGTGCGCCCTCCACCCGCTCCCAGTGCCGGGCAGCAGAGGAGACCGCGGGAGCCGCGGGGGGCGGGGGGAGGGCCCTTTGCTTCCGTACCCCGGACTGAGACGTCTCCAGGACTGAAGGGGCAGATCCGTTTTCTCCCTTTGGACTCTACCTCACTGGTCTGGAAGTCCTCCGAAGAAGTTATTTTTTCCAAAGGAATTTGGTTTCGTGCTTGTGTAATAAAGCCAGAATCTACTTGCTTTTCACCCCGCTCTTCTATCCCGGCCTCCTTCCCACCCCCTACCCCCATTTTTTTTTTTTTCTTTTCAACTGCCACCCCTCTTTCTGGACGAAAGATCGAACCTGTCTGGACGATAGATCGAACCTGTTTTGTGCTGTTGCACCCGTTTGTGCTCAGGGTATTCTGAATCCCACTCGTTTCCTAATTTTAACCGGATTCCAAAGCTTTGACCAAGGATGTTTTTCAAGCTTATGACTTAATGTTAAGAGTGCAAGGATTTGTATGATTTGAATGCCATGGGCTCAGTGATTACAAACAAAGAGATGCAAAGTACAACTATTTCAACATTTTTGAGGTGTTTCTAAAGATTTTATATTGAGATTTAATGTTTATATTTACTGAGCTCCTAAAGAAAATGGTAGAAACTCATATAAAGTTCTGTTTAGGAAAAGTTGATTTGTTAAATTCTTTTTGATTAAATAAAAAAGTACGTTGAAACCACATGGCTTGTGATAAAGAAAAAATGAGTTACAAAGAACTGGTGTTGGTTAAAGAGATGGATGGAATCCTATTGGAAATGGTTTGGCCTCTTTGTACTGGTCTAACATACAAATCCAGGAGAAGTTCAAAGGTAACCTATTTTAAATTGGGAGCCACGTAGGAGAAATGAATGTGTGTAAACCTGGTGATTAAAATGGTAAACAGAATACCCATTAGAGTTCTCAGAACTAGTAGCTCTTTAGAGGGGTGGGGGCATTTCTTGCTATCAAATAACTTGTTGCAGTTACTCTGAGCAAAATAGATCTTTCTCTACTTTGTGTTGAATAGCAGAAAGTGCCCCGACTAATACCCATCACCTTTATAGACATCGTGACATTTGTCTTTTTTCCTCCACGAGTATCCTTTTTTATCTTAATTCCATTCATAATTATGTTTGCATTTACCTGTCTTTGTTGACAGCTGAAGACCACAGGAAGCCAACGGGCGATTCACACTGAGTACTGACCCTTCTTATACACTTTTGTAATAGCGTTTATACCATATGGCCCAGAGTGGAATTCTTGATTATCCAAGTGCCTTTGGTCATTGGTGGCAGCAAGACTTAATGGTTTTTAGCCAGTGGTGCCACAGCCAGATTTTACTGCAATATCTAAAGGGTCAAGTGGTGTTTTTGTACCACAGTTTTTCAAATTTAAGTATTCTGCCATGAAACTACTTACACTGGCTGGAACTTAACATAGGAAGTCCTCAATATTAAGATTTGTCTCTGCTTGGCAGCTTCTTAGGAGAATAGTAAGAGTTGCAATTTTGACTCTTGTGTTCTTAGATTTCAAATGGCATAGCTTTCTGAATTGAATTTTTCAAGTTTAATAGTACATAAGTAGGAGTTTTGTGACTTTAATTTCAGTGTTCTTGTTTTGTAAAAAAAAAAAATTATATATATATATTATAAATACATGACTTGATGCCAGTTTCCCAGTATGCCTCATATTCTTTTATTCACTACTCAATAATGCGTTGTAACAAACACTGTCACATGAGTAAATAAAAATGAATCATTACTTAGATGATGGAGAGTGTTACATTTGATCTCTGTGATAGGAAGCTTATATATATATTCTTTTGGTTATTAGCTTCCATTGGCAGTTGTATTTCAGATACATAGGTTTTTCTCCCTTCTCCCACTCCCAAATTGTTCATTTTTTTTTTTTCTTTTTTCCAGTTAACTAGCCCCTCCCTAAGAAAAAACTATGTATTGGTACATACCACTTACTATTGTATATAGTTTTATAATAATTAAAAAACAAATTCAGTGGCCATATTAGAATGTAATTTCAACATACAGCTTATCCAGATAGTTTCCCAGAGGGTTTTGAAATTAAACTTAGCTGGGAGGATAACTGCTCAGCACAAAACTGAAACGACCATTGACACCATGCGTTTTATTTTAACTGAGGTTCTTAACACTTTCCCCTCATGCCTTGTTACTTCAGTGCACTTGAACTACTAGCATGGATGCATCTTCGGATTATCTGGGCTCTCTGATTTCAGTTTGGATCGATTGCCCATCTTGAATTCAATCTGTTCTTTATCTGGTCTGTTTAAAAATCATACCATTTCTAGTTTGTGAAATAGGGGTCAAAAAAGTCTTTATTTTTGCCAAGTGGTCTTTAGCAAAGCCTACATTACAACTCCTAAAATGTGAAGAAGCAACTAATATAGTTGGCTAGTATATTAATAGGAAAGTGAAAGTATTTTGTGGGTACATTGGGCAGAATGTGAAAAGAAACTTGGCAAGGTGGCCTTTACGGTGAGGCATCCATTTTCTGTCCTCTGAGTCTGTAGTTTAGCTTGTATATAGTTTTTTAAAGAAATCTCATGACTTGATTCTTTCTCTTATAAGATTATCTTATATCTCATATGGCACAAGTAGAGGGAGAAGCTAGGAGGAAGTTGATCACCTCACTATGCTTTTATTTCCTTTTTAACTCTTGAGTGCCTAAATGTGGTGACTGTCACCTCAGCTAACCTTTGAATCTTCCTGATGTCATTTTTATCCTCTCTGTCAACCAACAACTTAATTTTCCTTCCTGAAACCAGTAATGTCATGATTGTTGAGGGCAAGCTCTGTTGTTGATAGTGCAAAGTGTCGCTGTTGTGGTGTGTATTTATTTTGTCGAAGTTTGAGTACCCTGTTGGACTTGTATAACTAAGCTGGTGGCTGACACCTATTGATTTGCTCCATGCAAATGATAGTACTATATAATTCTTCAATAAAGAAACAATAGGCTGACACCTATTTATTAGCTCCATGCAAATGATAGTACTATAAAATTCTTCAATAAAGAAACATTAAAATTATTTGAATACAAAAAACCTGAGCAATTCTGAACTCAAAGCCTTTTGTTGTTTTAAGGGTTGCCACAGCATTCTTTAAACTGGTGGTTTTTAGTGGACGTATATACATAATATTTACTTTATTGGTGTGTTTCAAACATTTTTTGATAGCCTGTTATGTCTTAAGTACTTTAGAAGACAATTGTTTGTTAATGGAACTAAATTGTTTCCTTGGACAGTTTGATGTGCATATGATTAAGATTTGCAATCTGGTTGTACTCTGCTTTTTAACTTATTAATTGTAAATAAATTTTAGAGAATACACAGTGACTGATTTTTCTAATGATGTTGAAAGTTTTTGAAATGGGATTTTATGTTTGTATGTGAGTTGGAAAGCATCTTGGGATCAATTTTGACTTTTTTTGATGAACTTGAGACTCCTACCAGTCTTGAGATCTGTGTTTTGTGCTGTCTTGAGGCTCTTTTAAATGACATCTTAGATGATCTAGTGAATCTCTGGAATAGTATTTCATGGCCAATCTCGTCATTACCAAAATTTGCCAGCAAAAAAAAAAAAAAAAAAAAAAAGACTTTAAAGATGCATCAAAATTTAGTTTTGAACCCTGGCCCCAAATCCTCCTGTGGTGGTGATAAAAAGTCTAAAGCTCACATTGTTTCATGATAGGAAAGAATGTCCAAGTGCTTCCTTGTGAGTAGCAGCAGTAAATGCTGTTCCACAGAATGAGTAAAGCCAGAATTTTCATTAGTCTAGAAGGTAGGAGTAGAGTATTACCAAGGGCAGGATTCACAGTACTACCGTGTGGCCTGAAGTTCCTGTCAATAATTAGAAGCAGCACAGTGTAGTAAACTGTGAATCCCAGTGCCTGGAGTGGAATTATGGTTTCACCACTCATAATTAGAACTTGAGATAAGTTATGTAAACTATCCATGCTTTATCTTCCTTAAGTATCATATGTGGTTAGTTAAAAGATAGGGGATATTAGTGGTGGGCACATAGGCAGTTCTTAATAAATGCTATTAATTGGAGATACCTGTGCTGAGAATATAAATGCTGAGAGTGATTGATCCCCTGGAAATTTAGCACCCCAAGAGTAGAGTGTGGTCTGGGAAAGCTAAAAGACAGATTGAGATGGTAATTTGTGGGTGAATTAAATTGAAGACAGAAGAATCTCAAAATATCTTTAGCCTGCTGACAAACTCTGAAGCAAGAGTTTGTATTAAGTTGATTTACTGGGTTGACCAAAAAATTGGTTCAGGATTTTTTCTGTAAGATGTGGAAAACCCTGAACGAGATTTTTGGCCAACCCAATACAAAACAGTTTTTACTGTTGGAGTTTTCCTAGGCTCTCTTAAAATTTGGGGGGTCTTCTTTAATCATCATGATATCTCTGAAAGATAATTCAGAGGCACTGTTACATGTTTTAAACTATCTGAGAATTTATAAAAGTAATAGATTAATGTTGTTGATCTTAGAACTTGCCAGATTTCCGCTCTAAGTTTTCCCTTGGCATAAGTTCAGGGAGGGTTGCTTAAGAACCATGTTACTTTGCATGTACAGAACTAAATTAGAATAAACTCCTATGAAGTTTATAGTTCAGTTGTTCAAGGAAATAAATGAGTATGAAATGTTTGAACAGCAAAAAATTATTACTGAAAGTAAAAAAAATCTTCATGTTTGAAACACTCACTCATTTGCACATTTGGGGTCTATAGCCTGTAGTTTAGTTATAATTCTTTTTCTTGTTGTTGTTTAGTCACTAAGTGCAATCTGACCTTTTGTGACCCCATGGACTGTAGGCCACCAGGCTCCTATATTCAAGGGGTTTCCCAGGCAAGAATACTGGACTGGGTTGCCATTTCCTTGTCCCAGGGATCATCCCAACCCAGGAATCAAACCCAGGTCTCGCACTGTGGGTGGATTCTTTACTGACTAAGCCACAAGGGTAGACCTAATTCCTCGTAGCACAAAGAATAACAGAGCATATTTTAACTTGGTGAGAAAGCTGAGGTCTCTGAAGCTGACACAAAGAATTGTGTTAGGTGGAAGTTATCTAGTAGTGAGAAGCTCAAAACAGAGTCTGATTGCTGATTTGGTATAAAGAGCAATGAATTCTCAGTGTCCATACTCACTTGTCTTGGTAAATGTCATGCTAAACCATGATCTGAAACATGATAAACATATCCAGAAACAACTGGAAGGTAATGATAATAACAACAGCAAACACTATGGCTGACCCAGCAAATTTGAATAAATATTTTGTTGGACTCAAAAATGGACTTCTGCTTCTGAAAGTCTTCATAGAAATGTTACACTGAGATTCTTACAAGTACAGAAAGTAACTTATATATATATATATATATGTATATCTGACAGAATTTTTAAAGTACATATTATTTGTTTAAATGTTTAGTGGCAAGAATTTAGAAAAAAAGTGCAGCTTAGAGTTCAAAACTCTCAGATTAAAATAAATTATTGAAGCATAATACACATACTAAAAAGTGGATGTATGAAAAGTATGAGCTCAGCTTGATACAGTTCCATAAATTCAGTATACTCGGGGAACCAGCACTCAGATTAAAAAAACAAAATCTAGCCAGTACCCTCAGAGGATTCTCCTATGCCCCTTTTAATCACTCACCATCTCCCCTCCAAGAGAATCTTTATTTTGACTTCTTACAGCATAGATAACTTTATCTGTTTTTGGATTTTATATACATGGAATTACGTGTCATATGCCAAGCTTCATCCACTGAAAATTATTTGTGAGATTCCTTCATATTATTGCATGTAGTTATTAATTATTTATTCTCATTGGTGTATAGAATTACACTGTGAATATTCTACAAAGTTTTTTACAACTCTTGATGGGCATTTAGGTGGATTTCAATTTAGGGCAATTATGAATAAAACTTCAGTGCATGTAAGGAAACATGTCCTTTGGTGAAAATTTTTTTTTTTTTCCAATATTTGTCTTGGAGTGAGGCTTCCCAGGTGGCTCAGTGGAAAAGAATCTGCCTGCCAATACAGGAGATGCAGGAGACGCACCCTGCATTGGGAAGATCCCCTGGAGGAGGAAATAGCAACCCACTCCAGTATTCTTGCCTGGGAAATCCCATGGACAGAGGAGCCTGGTGGGCTACAGTCCTTGGGGTTGCAAAGAGTTGGATACAACTCAGCAACTGAGTATACATGGATGCCCTAGGAGTGAATTTGCTGTGACCCATGCTGTGCAAATAATCAGCTTTGCTAGAGGCCACCAGTTTTCTAAAGTTGTTGTTCGTCACTCAGTTGTGTCCAGCTCTTTGGGACCCCATGCACTGCAGCACGCCAGGCCTCCCTGTCCTTCATCATCTCCTGGAGCTTGCTCAAACTCATGTCCATTGAGTCGGTGATGCCATCCAAGCATCTCATTCTCTGTCGTCCCTTTCTCCTCCCACCTTCGATCTTTCATGGTATCAGGGCCTTTTCCAATGAGTCACCTCTTCACATCAGTATTCTAAAGTGGTTATACCAATTTACACAAGCTTTCATAGCAGTATGTGAGTGTCCTAGATACGTCACATCCTTGCCAACACTTGGTATCTTTAGTCTTTTTCATTGTAACCATCCTGGTGTGTAAACACATGTTTTAAAAAATTAAAAACATTTTAATCCAAGTGATGTGTACATAATTAAAAAAAAAAAAACCTTAAAAAGCACATGAGGACTAACAATTATAAAGCCCCACCTTAACCACAAACACTCCTTTCCTACACTTTTTTTTAAGTCAAGGTTTTGTAGAATTGGCTGTTTTTTTAGGCCAGTTTTAGGTTTACAGGCAAATTCCATAGAAAGTACAGAATTTTGTGCCACTCTCAGTTTTTCCAGTTATTAATATCTTGCATTAATAGGAATACATTTATTATAATTGATGGAGGACCCATTTTTTAAATTAAAAATTTTCTTCTAGTTTCATTGAGAGGTAATTGACCTACAGCACTGTATAAGTTTAGGGGGTTTCTCTGATAGCTCAGTTGATAAAGAATCTGCCTGTAATACAGGAGACCCCAGTTCAATTCCTGGTTCGGGAAGAATCACTGGAGAAGGGATAGGCTACCCACTCTAGTATTCTTGGGCTTCCCTTGTGGCTCAGCTGGTAAAGAATCTGCCTGCAATGCAGAAAAGACCTGGGTTCAATCCCTGGGTTGGGAAGATTCCCCTGGAGAAGGGAAAGGCTACCCACTCCAGTATTCTGGCCTGGAGAATTCCATGAACCGTATAGTCCATGGGGTCGCAAAGAGTCAGACATGACTGAGTGACTTTCACTTTCACACTGTGTAAGTTTAAAGTGTACAGAAGAATTATTTGACTTAAGTGTACAGCAGAATTATTTGACTTACATACATCATGAAATGATTATCACAGTAAGCTTAGTGAACTTCATAAGTTTATGCATCATCTTATAGAGAAAATTAAAAGAATATAAAAAGCTATTTTTCCTTGTGATGATAACTCTTAGAATTTACTCTCTCAATAACTTTGATATATAATATACAGCAGTGTTAATTATACTTATCACAGTGTACATTACATCCCAAATAACTTATAATTAGAAGTTTGTAGCTTTTGACTGCCTTTATCCAATTCTGGCTTGCCCCAGCCTACCTCCTGTAACCACAAGCCTGATTTTTTTTTTTCTATCATTTTGTTTATTTTTGCAATATAGTTGACCTATACTATGTTAGTTCCTGTTACACAACAGTGATTTAATATTTCTATACACTTCAAAATGTTCACCATGATAAATCTAATTGCCATCTTTCACCATACAAACATATGATATAATTATTGACTCTATTTGCCACACTGTACACTTCATACCTGTGACTCATTTGTTTTACAACTGGAAATTTGTATATCTTAATCTTCCTTACCTTTTTCTCCCCTTCCTTCACCTCCCACCCTCTGGCAGCCGCTTGTTCTCTGTATCTATAAATCTCTTTCTGCTTTGTTATGTTGGTTTATTTGTTTTACTTTTTAGATTTCACAGATAAGGAAAATTGTTTTTGTCGTCCTTTTTAACTCACTTCACTTAGCATAATATCCTCTAGGGTATGTTGTCACAAAAGGAAAGATTATTTTTTTATAGCTGACTAATATTTGATCATATATACACCACAACCTACTTTATGCGATCATCTATTGAGGGACACTTAGGCTACTGCCATATCTTGACTATTGTAAATAATGCAACAATGAACATAGGGATGCATATATCTTTTCCAGTTAGTGTTTTTGTTTTCTTTGGATTAATACTCAAGAGTAGAATTGCTGGATCATGTAATTCTGGTTTTAATTTTTTGAGGAGTATCTATATTGTTTTCTATATATATCTATAAAGCAGCTGCACCATTATATTGCCAGCAACAGTACAGCAGGATTCCTTTTTCTCCATATCATCACCAACACTTGTTCTTTGTTATCTTTTTTGATAATAGTCATTCTGGCAATTGTAAGGTGATAGCTCATTGTGGTTTTGGTTTACTTTTCTTTGGGGATGAGTCATACTGAGCATCATTTCATGTGCCTGTTGGCCATCTGTGTGTTTTTGGAAAAATGTGTAGTTTCTCTGCCTATTTTTAATGATTTTTTAATGTTGAGTTGCATGAACTCTTTATATATTTGGTATATTGATTCCTCATTATATATAGTTTGCAAATATCTTCTCCCATTCAGTAAGCAGCCTTCTCCTTGTGTTGATAGATCATGGCATCCTGTCCGATCACCTCATGGTAAGTAGATGGGGAAACAGTGGAAACAGTGGCTGACTTTATTTTTCTGGGCTCCAAAATCACTGCAGATGGTGATTGTAGCCATGAAATTAAAAGATGCTTACTCCTTGGAAGGAAAGTTATGATCAACCTAGACAGCATATTGAAAAGCAGAGACATTACTTTATCAACAAAGGTCCATCTAGTCAAGGCTATGGTTTCTCCAGTGGGCAGGTATGGATGTGAGAGTTGGACTGTGAAGAAAGCTGAGCGCCGAAGAATTGATGCTTTTGAACTGTGCTGTTGGGGAAGACTTTTGAGAGTCCCTTGGACTGCAAGGAGAACCAACCAGTCCATCCTAAAGGAAATCAGTCCTGAATATTCATTGGAAGGACTGATGCTGAAGCTGAAACTCCAATAATTTGGCCACCTGATGCGAAGAGCTGACTCATTTTAAAAGATCCTGATGCTGGGAAAGATTGAGGGCAGGAGGAGAAGGGGACGACAGAGGATGAGATGGTTGAATGGCATCACCGACTCAATGGACATGGGTTTGGGTGAACTCCAGGAGTTGGTGGTGGACAGGGAGACCTGGTGTGCTGCAGTTCATGGAGTCACAAAGAGTCAGACATGACTGAGCAACTGAACTGAACTGACTGATTCCCTGTGCAAAATCTTTTTAGTCTGATATAGTCCCATTTGTTATTTTGCTTTCGTTGCCTTTGCCTTAGGAGACATTTTCAAAAAATATTACTAAGACTGATATCAAAGAGCATACTACCTGTGTTTTCCATAAATTTTATGGCTTCAGGTCTTGCATTTAAGTCTTTAAACCATTTGAATTAATTTTTGTTACGGTGTGAGAAATAGGCTGCTGCTGCTGCTGCTAAGTCACTTCAGTAGTGTCCAACTCTGTGCAACCCCAGAGACTGCAGCCCACCAGGCTCCCCCGTCCCTGGGATTCTCCAGGTAAGAACACTGGAGTGGGTTGCCATTTCCTTCTCCAATGCATGAAAGTGAAAAGTGAAAGGGAAGTTGTTCAGTTGTGTCCAACTCTTCACGACCCCATGGACTGCAGCCTACCAGGCTCCTCCATCCATGGGATTTTCCAGGCAAGAGTACTGGAGTGGGTTGCCATTGCCTTCTCCGAAATAGGCTAGTTTGACTCTTTTTCATGTAAGTGTCTAGTTTTTCCAATAGCATTTATTAAAGCAGCTGCCTTTCCCTCATTGTATTTTTTTGCCTCCTTTGTTATAGATTAATTGCCCATTTAAGTGTGGGTTCATTTCTGCACTCTTTATTTTGTTCCATAGAGCTGTGTGTCTGCTTGTTTTTTTTTTTTTTTTTTTTTTTGCAAGTTCCATATTGTTTGATTACTGTAGCTTTGAGTATAGTTCACAATCAGGGAGCATGATACCTCCAGCTTTGTTCTTCTTTCTTGAGGTTGTTTTTATCATTCAGAGTCTTTTGTGCTTCCATACAAACTCTGTGAAATATGCCATTGGTATTAATATTTTGATAGGGATTTTATTGACTCTTTAGATTGCTTTGGGTAGTATGGTCATTTTAACAATATTATTTTTCCAATTCATGAATACAGTAGATCCTTCTATCTGTACATCTTCAGTTTCTTTAACCAATGTCTTATAGTTTTCTGAGTACAGGTGTTTTACCTCCATAATTAGATTTATTCCTAGGTATTTTATTCTTTTTGATGTGATTATAAATGGAATTATTTTCTTAATTTCTTTTTCTGATAGTTTGTTTTTAGTATATAGAAATATAACACATTTATGTATATTAATTTTATCCTGCAACTTTGCCAAATCCACTGATAAGCTCTATTAGTTTCTTGGTGGTGTCTTTAGGATTTTCTATGTTTAATATTATGTCATCTGCAAACAGTGACAGTTTTACTTCTTTCCAATTTGGATTCCTTCTATTTCTTTTTCTTATCTGATTGCTGGGGCTAGGACAAGATGGCCCATTACTGACACATTATTATTAACTAACACTAGGGTTCACTTTTCTGTTGTACAGTTTATAAGTTTTGACAAATGCATAATGTCAGTATCCACCATTATAGTATCATATAGAATAGTTTCACTGCCCTAAAACTTCTGTGCTGTAGCTATTCATCATTTCCTCTCTCCCCCGAACCTTGGTAACCACAGCTTTTTTTCTGTTTATATAGTTTTGCCTTTTTCAAAATGTCAAGTAATTAGAATCATAAAGTATGTAGTTGTCATATTGTCTTCTTTCACTTAGAAATATCTATTAACGTTTAAGTTTCCTTCATGTCTTTTAGATAGCTTCCTCCTCTCATCCCATCATCCCTCCCTTGTATTTTTTTACTGATGGAGTTTATTTTAAAAAACAGATTAGGTTCAGAAAACTTGACTGAAAAGTACAAAGAGTTTCCATGTACCTCTCTATCCCTGCCACCCCTCACCCCCACACACACTCACACAGTTTCCCCTATTATTGACATCTTGCATTAGTGTAGTGCATCCCCCTATGTTCCATTTATTAATTTCTCTCCCCTGAGTCCTTGGCAATACGGGCCTTTTACTGACTCCATAGTTTGAGGCTACACTTAGAACCATTTCAGGTTTTTATTCTTTTGTTTGTTATCTTCATGATTCTAGATAATGTACTGTAGTGCTGTTGGTTGATTTATCAAATTGTGCACCATCTACTGACTTCCTAGATGAAGATGAGATATAGTTCACTTATACCATCTTTCTTCTCTCTCCTCTCCTCTTCTCCAGGTATACTTATATTACTGAATTCCTATCTTTATTACTGTTTTAGTCAGAGTCCAACCAGAAAATGATTCATTATAGGTATTTAAACAGTTACTAGGTGATGGGAGATCCCAGAGCAAAAAAATGATGGTGACCAGGAATTAGTATCACCAGAAAGTGTTTCTACCCCAGGGCTAGAGAAATAAAGAATTATGCCTAGTAGGAACTGGGATCACAGGAGAAGGGGCTGCCCAGAAAGGAGCTAGATTCTGGGCTTATTCCTCCCTTCCTTTCTGCAGTCAAACCACTGTTTGACAAGCTACACTGGAAGCCAGTTGGCAAAGAACCTAGGAAATATAGTTTGTAGGAGAAATGCAGAAACTGGATCTGAGGGCAAAAAGGCATAATGGATGAAGTTCAAATGTGTATTAGTCAGGGTTCTACAAAGAAACAGTATAAATATGAATTAGCTCACACAATTATGGAGGCTGAGAAGTCGAGACTCCGGAAGCCAATGGTATAGTTCCAGTCTAAATCTGAAGGCCCCCAAAGCAGGAGACTGATAGTGTAATTTCCATTTCAAGTCTAAGTCTGAAGGTAGGAGAAGACCAATATTTTGAAGAAAGTCAGGCAGAGACAGTGAATTCTTTCTTACTCAGTCTTTTACTCTACTGAACTCTTGAACAGATTAGATGAGGCCCACTGAGCTGTTTTAAATCCTCAAAGATGATGCTCTTAAAGTGCTGTACTCAATATAAAAGCAAATTTGGAATACTCAGCAGTAGCCAGAGGATTGGAAAAGGTCAGTTTTCATTCCAATCCCAAAGGAGGGAAATGCCAAAGAATGTTCAAACTACCTCACAATTGCACTCATTTCACATGCTAGCAAGGTAATGCTCAAAATCTTTCAAGCTAGGCTCCAACAGTCCAAGGATTGAGAACTTCGAGATATACAAGCTGGATTTAGAAAGGGCAGAGGAACCAGAGATCAATTTGCCAACATCTGTTGGATCATAGAAAAAACAAGGGAACTCCAGAAAAACATCTATTTCTGTTTTATCAGCCATGCTAAAGCCTTTGACTGTGTGGATCACAACAAACTGTGCAAAATCCTTAAAGAGATGGGAATATCAGACCACCTTACCTGCCTCCTGAGAAACCTGTATGCAGGTCAAGAAGCAATAATTAGGACCAGACATGGAACCATTGGCTGATTCAAAACTGGGAAAGGAGTACATCAAGGCTATATATTGTCACCCTGGTTATTTAACTTATATGCAGAGTACATCATGTGAAATGCCAGGCTGGATGAATCCCAAGCTGGAATCAAGATTCCCAGGAGAAATATCAATAACCTCAGATTGGCAGGCAATACCACCCAAAGGCAGAAAGCAAAGAGGAACTAAAGAGCCTCTTGAAGGTGAAAGAGAAGAGTGAAAAATCTGGCTTAAAACTCAGCATTTAAAAACTGAAGATCATGGCATCCAGTCCCATCACCTCATGGCAGACTAAGACCATCTTGTGGATATTTTTCTTTTTTTGGCCTCCAAGCTTTTTTAATAAGAAATTTTTCTATTATCTTGGTCTGTTTCAGTGTGTAAGGTCTGGATTGTGCCAGTGAATGGATAATCTGGAGATGTCCCCAACCCCTATTTTCATAGAAGAATAGTACATTACACTCCAAGTGGCCCCCAGCCTCACTACTGTCATCGATAGGGCTACAAAGGGGGATCTCTTTATGGTGTTTAATTCATGTCAGTGGTATAAACACCTTGCTTTCAGGTTGAATTTAGCAGATTTTGTTAGTAACCTTTAAGAAAAGTTATTGTTGAGCTTTAGCTTCATGTAAACCAGGACTAAAAACACCTCATGGGGCCACTACAAGTAAGCGAACTAAAAAGGAATTGTGTATGTTTAATTAAATCTAAGACTATGAAATGTTTCATTTTAGTTTGTTAAAATGTGGAAAATAGCAGTTAACTTCTACATGCCAGTTTCTGGAAAACTGTTTATCTTAAAACCAACAAGACATGCATGTAAAAGCATTAACATTAATACCCCCCAGTGTCCCAGCTATAGTTGGGATAGTCATTCTCAAGCCAGGTTGCACTTCAAGGCCACCTTAGAACACCTGCCTAGTTCCTGTCCAAATATTCAGAAACTCCAGGGACTGGGGAGAAGAGGCCCAAGTACAGTACTTAGGAAACACTCTCCATATGATCCTGTAACTGGAAACCGCTTAAAGATATGCAAGCCTTTATGTTGGAACTTGAAAAGGAAAATCAAGATGTGAATGTGAACTATAACTTTATTCAACAATCAACAGTTAATTCTTTTCCACATTAACTGTCTGTGGATTTTTAAAAGTGGTGACAGACAGGTATGTAGGTAACCAACATATAAAGCTTGTCTGGTCAGTCTTCATCCTCATTTCTTTTTCTGGACAACCACATATGGTTATAGTATGGGACATTCCTTATTCCTTTGGCCCAGTAGAGCTTGGTATCAATGTGCACATCTGGAGTTCCTATCTCCTTCATGGCAAATTTCTGGATTTCTTTATGTGCCCAGGGGGCCTTGAACCCCACTTCATGGATGCACTTGTGAATTTTGGTTGTATATTCTCTGGTCACCACCTTGTTGATGGAGAACCAGCTTCTTTTCACCACTCTCCTTTGCAGGAACCATCTTGCTGGGCCCTGGTTGGGCCCAGCGATTTTCCATCTTATGGATATTTTTTAAAAATTTTCTTTGATTTTCTAACTGCTGTTTGTTTCCTTGCACTCTTTTAATGTTCTCAAATCATGCTGTCTATGAAGTCATCTTCTTTTCCTCCTAGAGTTGTCTCATTTCTTCTCTTCTCCTGCCCCAGTTTATTACACTGATGATGATAGTCCTGCTTCTTAGCTTTCATCCTGAAATTTTCCTTCCCTGCTGTCCTGATTTGATCCCATGTTTCATGGTAACATGACTACCTGGAAAGATAGGGAGTGTTTAAGATTATGGGCTCTAGAGTCAGACAGACTGCCCAGGCTTAGATCTTAGTTCTACAACTTACCAATAACATAGGTAACTTATTTGGCTCCTTTATAACTCAATTTCCTATTCTGTAAGGTAGTAATAGTATATTCTTCATAGGATTGTCGTGTGGTTAAATGGAATAATACATGAACAAGGCTTAGCACAGTACCTGGCATAAAATAAGCACTCAGTAAATGTTAGCTATTATTAATTATCTGCTTTACTTCTTTCTCTTCTCCATCATTTGTTAGAGTACATACTCAGTTGACTTCCTAATCATGAGTGAATACAAATATTCTGAGGTTTTGTGAATCTGAAATATCTTTATTCTGCTCTCACACTTAATCGACAGTTTTGACAAGTTTAGAATTCTAGGTTGTGATGACTCATTGCTTATATAACCCCAGATTTTAACACTGTTGGAACTATCATATCTACTTTCTATAGTATTTCTGACTCATATTGTCACTTTTACCTTATTTTTTTCTTTTGAAATGATTCACTAAGTTCAACTCACACTCAAGGCAAGGGGAACTAGGCCCCACTCTTGGAGAACCTAAGAGAATGTGTGAGCATATTTTAAGCCAACATGGTCTGCCCTCTGGAACCAAATTATTTACATTCATCTGACATGCAAAATATCCTCAGCTCATAATGAGCATCCTCAGAGTCCCAGACCTTTATAACATCAGCTCAGTGTCCAGGATGTTTCATCTAAATTAGGTCCAGGTATGAATGAGGCTGCAATTTTTTTAACTTAAAATCAGGGGCAATTTTTTTTTTTTAACTTAAAAAAAATTTTTTTTGACCCTGCTGCAGTGTATGTGGGATCTTAGTTTCCAGACCAGGGATCAAACCCACACTCCCTGCACTAGAAGGGCCAAGTCTTAACCACTGGACCACCAGAGACGTTCCCTCAGGTGCAGTTTCTTAAGCATAGGTCCTTGAGTACACTTCCTCTCCATCCAAATACTGTAACTTAAAGGTACAACCAACACAGGCATAGACTAATCAGAATAGACACTGCTTTTCAAAAAGAAGGAAGTGAAGAGGTACTCAAAGGTCACTGATCCATAGCAAATTTGAAATTCAGCTGGACACAGGTTGACTCATCCTTCATTGGGATGCAAAGCCTGAGAATCATTTTCCGTAGCTCCAGCTCTTCCCTCTGGGTTGTTGATTTCATACTTTGAGTCATTTTTCCTTTTTTTATGGAGGATAGCCTATATCTGCAGCTGCATAGTTGTCTCAGTCTACTAACTAATTGTAGTAATTTGTGGCTGCAAAGCACTCTTTCACTGTGCTGTCTCCATGCTTTTAAGCAAGCTCTTCTCTATGCTGAGCTGCGAAGACTCATGAGTAACAACATTCTTCTCGACTACCAGTTATATAGTGACATACAGTTTACTTTGCTTTATGAAAGTATGCTTATATTGCAAAATATTTGGATTCTCTAAGACTCTAATTCCTTTAGGAGGCTTCTCTGGCATCTTTTCTCAAATGTCATCTGTTCAGTTCTGTTCTTAATAATTTTGTCTTTGATAAGGTCTGTATCATTAGTGTTATCTGTACTAATAAAATATGAAACTATATTTCAGTGGTATTCACTAAAATGCAAGTAGTGTCATTCAGAAGTGCATTCAGCTACAAAGTAACAGAAAGCCTGCCACCAGTGACTTAAACAGAGAGAGAGATGTTCTTGGCACACTTGGCTTTGTCTGCTTCTCTCCATTTTTCTCACCTCCCAGCCCCATCAGCAGTGAGAATCTGATTAGTCTGGAAGTCTCTAGCAGCTATGAATATAGACTATCTCACTGGATAACCTTTGTGCTGTGCCGTGGCTAGGATAAGAGGGTTAGTTCTGACAGAAGCATCTGGTGTGTGGGGCCATAGAGCAGGGTCTGTGCACCTCTTTTGAAAGGGGCAGGATAAATTTCAAGCACTTAGGGGCTTTACTGTTCCTTGAAGGCTGATGTGTTTTTGGTCATCTTCATCTGTTTACCAAACTAACATAAACTTTATGGTAAAGAAAGTGGGGTTTGTGTGTCCTTTGCAGATTGGAATTCTTGTCCTAGTTTTGAGTATTTTACCAATAATTTGTGGACTTCCTAAAAATATAGGAGTTGGACCTTAAAATCTCAGCACTTTGTGGTTCTGATGGGGGTGGGAGTGGGAGGGTCAGATCGTACTCTGAGAAACTCTGCCTTAGAAAGTTTTATCCCTTTAGATTTTCAAAGCACTGTATGCAACCTGGTTAGCAAAGCTCTGGAAAGTGTTTATAAGTACAAATTTAGTGCTTTTTTTGAGATCTGAATCTTAGTCTCCACTTTTTCATTACCTTTCAATGTTTTTTCCCTTCAGATCTTTACTTCTTTTGCATTATTCCATTAGGCATTTGACCAAACTTGTCAAATAAACTTTTCCTCAAATTGAATATGAACATTTGGAAGAGCACTGACACGTTCAGTATCCAAATATTTTACGATCTCTGGTAGGAGTTGGTTCTCTCTGTGGAAGATGAATAGATAAACTAATGTGTTTTTTTGGTCCCAAGTGAAAATATCTTCTTTATTGATCAGCAAATAAATATGCAATGCAACATGCTAGATACTACAGGGAGGAACAAGAAGGTTAGGTATATAAATTATATTCCATTTGTGTCATCAAAAAAAAAAAGATAAACTATTTTTACTTGATTAGTGAGGATAAGATGTGCTTTAAGAATAAAAGGGAAGACAGACATAAGATCAGATAAAAGTTAAACAATAAAATATTTTCCCCCCTAGGGCAGCAAGGAGTTATGAGATATACCATAATCTGTAAATTTTGTACTAAAAACGTTGCTGCTAGTAAGATTATATGAGTTATCTTTAAAAATTTTGCTTTGTGTGGTACTGTTATTCCTTTGTTCTTCAAAGCTGAAGACATTTCCTCTTTCTGATTTTAACATGAAATTAAAAGACATTTCCCCCCTATATTTCCTTCTTGCCATCTTAAAGCTGAGCTTTAAAAAAATAGTCCTTTGTGTATTAATTCTTTTCTTTTCATCCTATGTACAAAACCAAAGAGATTGGAAATAATGTTTACTATTGTTAACCTAAGCCCAGTGAACTTAAATCATCATAGAAGGACGAGACTTTGAGTTCATCTCTTAGAGTTCCATTTGTAGCCCTTAGGCAAAATTCCATTGAAACCATCCATACATACTGGAGACCCTGTCTCTGTAAGGAACTGTCTGATTTGACCTCAGATATTGCTTTTTCTAGAAACCTAGGAGTTTAGAGGGTGGGAGGATTGGTGGAAGGAGATTGAGTCTTTGCAGAATACTCTCTCCTGGTTTACTTGAAGCCAGCTGAGCTGAGGGAAGTTCTATTAATATCTTGGAAGGGCTTGGATCAGCAGGACTTGGCCCTCAGTGGTTGTGAAATTAATGAAAAATATACCCATGAAAACCCATGTGAAGGGTGGCTCCAGAAGTCTAAAAGGGACTTGTTCTTTTATTATTATTATTATTAAGTAAACAATCTTGGGGGATATTTACTTCACCGTTGTGTGTCGCAGTCCTTGTTTACACCAATAATGTTGTAATGACCTCCTTGCTAGGTTTCTCTCTCCACTTCTGGACCATGAATTCCTCATTGGCAGGGCTCATCTTTTTATCATTACAGTAGCTCCAGTTATGTATTCAGTAGATACTGAACGAATGCATCGTGATTATGGAGTTTTGATGAACTGAGATCACAGGCTACCAAATTTTACAGAAGAACTCGCTGCATTGATTCAGTTCATGTTTAACAGAAGCCATCTGTGATGGAAATATATGTGTACATGTTTATACCATATATATAGAGAGACGATATATGTAGACATACAAAATGCATAAGTATATATATGTGTGTGTATGTATTTTCTTTACAGAAATCTATGTAATAAACTTTGGATGAATTCCTAGCATTTTGTGATCAAATGAATTGGCTGAAAACTTTGATTTCTCTTATGATCTTACTTGCAGCCCAGTACTACCTAGTAATCACCATGTTAACAGTCCTTTAGCTGAAGGCAGACAGTGTAGTGGTTAAGAGGGTGGCCTCTGGAACCAGGCTGCCGGTTCCAGAGTCCTACCTTCCCTTCTGACCAGGGGCATACCTTTGGGCAAACTCTTTAATCTCTCTGTTCCTCAGCTGTAAAAGCAGATGCAATATAGTACCTACTTCATAGAGCTCTTAAAAGAATTAAGTGAGGTGACACAGGTAAAACGCTGAATTGTGCCTGCAACTTGGCTAGCTTTGAGTTAATAAATGTTAGCTTTTATTAGTACTAATGTAAAAAACAAAGTCTGAGTTAGCTCATTTGAAATTTTCATATTGGCGTGTGTCGAAAGCAAAGAACAGCTGCGGTACATAAAACAGGATATGAGAGTCAAACTTATTTGGGAGAAGGAGGTCAGATTCACTAACAGTACTAGAAGTACAAAGCTAGGAAAAATGGTCAGAGGAAGAGAGGATACTAGAAGGAACAAATTGATTGAATTCCTCCCAGGAATTATTTGCAAATTGAATGACTAATTTTGCAATATTTACTGTTGCAAAAACTGTTGCAAAGACTGTTCTATGCATTTTATGCTTGGTTTTTTCTTTTCCAAGCAAACGTAACAATCCTATGAGATAGGTATCATCATTATAGACGAATAAACTAAAGCTTAGAAAGGTTAAGAAATTTGCCAAATATCACACATCACTGTGACAGAGCCAAGATTTGAACCTATACCTGTTGCGTTTAGCTTTCTCCACTCATCTTTATAAACATATTTGGAAGAAGTTAAATAAATTAGTCACCCCTAGAGGAATCAACTATAGGACTGTGAAATCTCAAAGTGGAAAAAACTCAATTTCAAAACCCTGTTTTGTTCACCTTTGTATTTCTCCTGGTATACAGCAGAGATGTTCAGTGTTTGCAAAATGGATAAGTTATGAATGAATGAACAAAAGCATGAATTCCTTACTCCTATGATTAGATTGTCTATCATTTGGCTGAGGATCTCAGGGCAATCTGGCTGACATGAAAGGCATTTTGTATGTGCCTCCTCTTCTAAATGTCATAAGCAAGTGAAAGAGATTATTTAATATAACAGTTGTCTTAAATGACTTGTAAGCCAGTAAAAATAACAAAAACAAACAAACAAATAAAAAAACACAGACTTCATGAATGTAACCACATGGAATCATATAGAGTTTTAAACCCTTCCTCCTCCACCCCTCCCCAGGTTGTTGTGATCCTAGCACCTCTCTGTATTGGAATCCTGCAGGCCCATTGCAGACACCTCTTCCAATTCATGGTGGAAGCAGCTCTGTTGGACTATTACAACATGATAATGTGGGTGGGATTGCAAATATATTCAAATTCCCTTTTATCTCCTAAAAACCTCCATGAGGTTTAAACCTGAGATTTTACTTACACTGCAGAGCTGACAAAAGAAGACAAAATGGAATAATGGACACAGAATTGGATACACAGAAATAAGGACAAGGTATATGGGAGTAAGGAGAGGAGATAAGAAAGGGCCAGGAGGCACCTAGAGAGTCTTCAAATGGAAGTTCAAATTCTAGCAAAGATGGAGAGTTGGTCCTTGCTTCTTTTATACCAGGACTCCTGGTAGTCACTCACTCTCTACTTCCCAGCTGAAAGATGGATCAGCTGCTCCTGCATCATGCGGGAAAACACCCCCAAGAAAACAAGCTCATTCTCTTGCCCTGTAACGCTTACCTTCTGGCTGTTATTGCTAAAAGGACCTGTTTTTCTCATACTAGAACAGGTGGGTGGACCTCTGCTGAACTGTGCTTGCTTGCTTCTTCTCTGTTCATTGATCCACCCGTGGGTTTATTCAGACATTCAACAAAAATTTATTGAGGACCTCTTTGTGCCAGGATCTGTCCTAGAGGTAAACCCTGCCCCCCCCAGGCACTGATAGGCTGGTGGGCAATTCTCCTGATCTGTGCTTGCAGCTACTACATAGGTGAGGTCCCTCTGTAGCTTTCTTTTTCATTGTTATCTGGCAGGCGTCTGCCTGCTGCTTTTCCTCTCATTATGTACAGGGTGGAATTTAGCATTTTGGGGATATGACTATTAGAGTGAAGGGACTCCAGGATGTGTCTGTTAATGTGGTGAATTGCAAGCATTTTTTTTTTTTTCAGAAGCTATTTTACTTTTAAGCAAGTTGTTTTTTGTTTTTTTTTTTTAAATCCCATTAACTCATTCTGACTCAGGCCAATGTCTGGGGGATGGCTGGAGCCAGAGCGGGGCCCACTTAACTCCACCCCCACACTCCCTGGTGTTGGGCTAGATTATTTTAAACAAGGCAAAACAAACCAGAAGGAGCTCATCAAAAGTCCTAAGGGAATGACAAACATTCTGTGGCTTTTTTTTGTGGAAGCATTTGGTCAAGGGACACAGTTGTTGGATGAGTCCTCGTGCTGGAGGGCTCTTTATTCTGCTTAAAGGGCAGGCACCCTGGACCTTGAAACTTGCGACTCAGAGCAAGTTCTGAAAACGGCCTTGCCTAGCCCATCCATTGTCCTGTTTCAGCCCAGAGAGCCATAGTGCCTGCCCAGCATTGCTCAGCTAATGAGTAGGGTACAGCTGGGATAAGAATCATCATAATCTGTTCGCAGTCCAGGGTCTTTTTCTGCCAGTCCGTTTGCCTGGCTTAGCCCTTCTTGGACTTTTATTGTGTTTTGCTGTAGGAATCAAACACTAGGTAGGTTTCTCAGGTAGCTGGAGCTGGGGGAAGGAGCTGTGTCAGCGGGTTGGGTGAGAGGCAGGGAGACCTGGAAGGAGAAGATGCTGAAAGATCAGGAGCGTGGATGGGGGCCTGTCCTCTGCCTCTTTCCATTTTGCGCCAGGTTGATCTCAGTGAGGCTGTCTGGGCAGCCTGGTCCTGAGTGCAGGTGTAGTTTCATGCATTGGTGATGGCCTGGGGTAGGTTCCTGGCAGTCTGGGAAATAAGGGTGTGTGTGTGTGTGTGTGTGTGTGTGTCTGAGAGAAGAGAAGAGGATCACAGTGCAAGGATGTAATATTTATTCTGGTTGCCTGTTCAAGTCATTTTCAAATGTTTCAAATTTTAAGCATTTTTCTTTAAATAAGTTCTAAATAATAACAATAATAAATAACTGTAGAAATTGATGGTAGTTTCTACTGAAAATTTCTTCTAAATATGTTTTATTTTTTTTAATTTTAGAAGTTGAATTTGGTGTCCTCTGAATCGTAGATGATATAATGAAATATGAAAGATGATTGGGAATGGGAGATTGGGATTGACATATATACACGACTATGTATAAAACAGATAACTAACAAGAACCTATTGTGTAGCACAGTATAGCACTGAGCACCCTACTCAGTGCTCTGTGGTGACCTAAATCGCAGGGAGATTCAAAAAGAAGGGATTTATTTATTCTTTTTTTTTTTTTTTCATGTTTTTATTTTATTTTATTTTTTTATTTTTATTTTTAAATTTTTATTATTATTATTTTTTTTTTTTCCAGTGGGTTTTGTCATACATTGATATGAATCAGCCATGGATTTACATGTATTCCCAATCCCGATCCCCCCTCCCACCTCCCTCTCCACCCGATTCCTCTGGGTCTTCCCAGTGCACCAGGCCGGAGCACTTGTCTCGTGCATCCCACCTGGGCTGGTGATCTGTTTCACCATAGATAGTATACATGCTGTTCTTTTGAAATATCCCACCCTCACATTCTCCCACAAAGCTCAAAAGTCTGTTCTGTATTTCTGTGTCTCTTTTTCTGTTTTGCATATAGGGTTATCGTTATCACCTTTCTAAATTCCATATACATGTGTCAGTACGCTGTAATGTTCTTTATCTTTCTGGCTTACTTCACTCTGTATAATGAGCTCCAGCTTCATCCATCTCATTAGGACTGGTTCAAATGAATTCTTTTTAATGGCTGAGTAATATTCCATGGTGTATATGTACCACAGCTTCCTTATCCATTCATCTGCTGATGGGCATCTAGGTTGTTTCCATGTCCTGGCTATTATAAACAGTGCTGCGATGAACACTGGGGTGCACGTGTCTCTTTCAGTTCTGGTTTGCTCGGTGTGTATGCCCAGAAGTGGGATTGCTGGGTCATATGGCAGTTCTATTTCCAGTTTTTTAAGAAATCTCCACACTGTTTTCCATAGCGGCTGTACTAGTTTGCATTCCCACCAACAGTGTAAGAGGGTTCCCTTTTCTCCACACCCTCTCCAGCATTTATTGCTTGTAGACTTTTGGATAGCAGCCATCCTGACTGGCGTGTAATGGTACCTCATTGTGGTTTTGATTTGCATTTCTCTAATAATGAGTGATGTTGAGCATCTTTTCATGTGTTTGTTAGCCATCTGTATGTCTTCTTTGGAGAAATGTCTGTTTAGTTCTTTGGCCCATTTTTTGATTGGGTCATTTATTTTTCTGGAATTGAGCTGCAGGAGTTGCTTGTATATTTTTGAGATTAATCCTTTGTCTGTTTCTTCATTTGCTATTATTTTCTCCCAATCTGAGGGCTGTCTTTTCACCTTACTTATAGTTTCCTTTGTAGTGCAAAAGCTTTTAAGTTTCATTAGGTCCCATTTGTTTAGTTTTGCTTTTATTTCCTCTACATAGAAAACCCTAAAGATTCTACCAGAAAATTACTAGAGCTAATCAATGAATATAGTAAAGTTGCAGGATATAAAATTAACACACAGAAATCCCTTGCATTCCTATATACTAACAATGAAAAAACAGACAGAGAAATTAAGGAAACAATACCATTCACCATTGCAACAAAAAGAATAATACTTAGGAGTATATCTACCTAAAGAAACAAAGGACCTATACATAGAAAACTATAAAACACTGATGAAAGAAATCAAAGAGGACACAAACAGATGGAGAAACGTACCGTGTTCCTGGATTGGAAGAATTAATATTGTCAAAATGGCTATTCTACCCAAAGCAGTCTATAGATTCAATGCAATCCCTATCAAGCTACCAACGGTATTTTTCACAGAACTAGACCAAAGAATTTCACAATTTGTATGGAAATACAAAAAACCTCGAATAGCCAAAGTAATCTTGAGAAAGAAGAATGGAGCTGGAGGAATCAACCTGCCTGACTTCAGACTCTACTACAAAGCCACAGTCATCAAGACAGTATGGTACTGGCACAAAGACAGAAATATAGATCAATGGAACAGAATAGAAAGCCCAGAGATAAATCCACGAACCTATGGACACCTTATCTTTGACAAAGGAGGCAAGGATATACAATGGAAAAAAGACAACCTCTTTAACAAGTGGTGCTGGGAAAACTGGTCAACCACTTGTAAAAGAATGAAACTAGAACACTTTCTAACACCATACACAAAAATAAACTCCAAATGGATTATTTATTCTTATATTTATGGTTCACTTAGCTGGACAGCAGAAACTAACACTGTGAAGTAACTCTACTCCAATAAAAACTAAAAAAAAAAAAAAAGGCAAAAAAGGAATCCATCAGAAATAGTGAAAGTTTAATTTATTCAGTTTACCCAGAAAAAAAAAATTATCTAACTATCTTTGAAAATATAGAAAATCTGTGGTTATGTTGAATAAGTAACAACAATATATATTTTCATAAAATATTATATAACCTGTATATAATTATTAGGTTAATAAATTCACCTGTAAGTTTAAAAAAATGCTTTGGAATGAAACCTTTATTGACATGATTTGGGATTCATTTCACAGGTCGAACATTCTGGCAGGAGACATTTGCAATGTACAGTCAAGTGAATTATCCCAGCCAATGTGGAACAGAGAGCAAGGCAGGATGGGGTGAGTACAGAGAGTGTAAGGTTTAGAAGCTAAATTCACAGTCAGCACAACTATCAACCCACTGTGAGGATTTGGGCAAATCAGGGTTCTTTCTATTCTGAAGTTTCATGATACAAGTTCTACATGAATTCTGTACAATCAAAATTCATGCCTGCATGAATAATTCAGAAAAGAGGGTTTCATATGGAGCCATTCAGACAGACAATGTTCATCTTTCAAGTCAGTGATGGAAAATGATCAGAACTCCAGAATCATATGGCTGAGGTTCAGAAATTTTATTCATTCTTCATGAGGACATTTTGATACTGGATTTAATGTGGTCCAGGTTTAGTTCCTTGGACAGGTTTAAGTCCTTGGACAGCTAGGAGATCCAACCAGTCCATTCTAAAGGAAATCAGTCCTGAATATTCTTTGGAAGGCCTGATGCTGAAGCTGAAATTCTAACACTTTGGCCACCTGATGCGAAGAACTGACTCATTGGAAAAGACCCTGATGCTGGGAAAGATCGTAGGCAGGAGAAGGGGATGATAGATGATGAGATGGTTGGATGGCATCACCAATTCAATGGACATGAATTTGAGTAAACTCTGGGAGCTGGTGATGGACAGGGAGGCCCGGTGTGCTGCAGTCCATGGGGTCGCAAAAAGTCAGACATGACTGAGTGACTGAACTGAACTGAGGTTTAGTTCTTTTATTTTTGTCCTTTTTTAGCTAAAATGTTAGTTATCTTAGTTATGTTATGTTTATCTTAGTTATAGTAGAGCTAATGTCTGAATAGAGAGACATCATTAGAAAATTAGTAAGGTTTTTCTGTTTCCATTGTAAAGTATAATCATTGATACATACAAAATATGCCTTGATTATAGTGACCAACACATGAAAGAATATCGAGCCTAGGATTCTATTTTGGAATACAGGGTTTGTTACATTGAAAGATTATTATGAAAATTCCAACATTCTTACTCCTGATGGTTAAAAGGAGACATAACTTAATTGAAATGAATTATTGCTCTTGAAAATTTAAGTGTAAATCAGATTCTAACAAATTATTCTGCTAGTTGTCTTTCATTATGCAAAGTATTATAGATGGAAAAATGAATCCTCTTTCTTGAGAAAAAAATTTATTCAAGAGCTCTTTGATTATAAAGAGTCCCTGGAAATTTCACAGAAAATCCTCTGTTCTATAGATTTGTTCATTTTCTCACTACCTTGTAGACATTTTTCTCATGTTTTAGTTTGATGTTCTAGATCTGAGAGTTAGGTTGCTGCCTCCTAAAAAACTCTGAGAAAGTCTTTTCTTGTATGATTGTTCCATGTTCAAAAAACAGATATTTTTAAGATTTCTATTATAAACCCACTGTTTCGATGATTGATATGTTAAGCTGTGTTTACCTTTTCTGAAGAGTAAATTGGCAATAAATATCCAGAACCTTAAGCTGCTGCTTATGCCCTTTGGCTCAGTAATTTCATATCTAGAGTTTTGTCTTAATGCCATAATTAGACATGAAAGGTGAAATTGGTATACAGAGATGCTTTTATAAAACTATATGTAAGAAAACTGGAAATAAGCAATGCTCAATGATGGGATGGTAATTGAGTTATGATGTACACACACAATGAATTTTTTTTTGTAGTCATTTAAGTCATATTGTCATATCATTTTTAGTGCTCTGATATTAACCAAAAAGGAGCAGCAGTATGTGAAGTTACATGGAAGACATATTCCGAAATTTTATTTTTTCAATCAAATACCTCAAAGTATTTTGAAGTATAATTTACATACAGAGGGTTTTCCCTTTACAGGTACATATCTTGATTCATTTTGACAAATATACATGTCATGTGATAACTACCACAATCAAGATATATACCACCACCCATGAAAGCGTCTCTTGCCACTTTGTAGTCAAGCCTTTCCTTCTACTCCCCGTCCCTGCAAACTACAGTTTTGCATTTTCTGCTGCTGCTGCTGCTAAGTCGCTTCAGTCGTGTCCGACTCTGTGCGACCCCATAGACGGCAGCCCACCAGGCTGCCCCATCCCTGGGATTCTCCAGGCAAGAACAATGGAGTGGGTTGCCATTTCCTTCTCCAATGCATGAAAGTGAAAAGTGAAAGTGAAGTTGCTCAGTCCTGCCTGACTCTTAGCGACCCCATGGACTGCAGCCTACCAGGCTGCTCTGTCCATGGGATTTTCCAGGCAAGAGTACTGGAGTGGGGTGCCATTGCCTTCTCCATTGCATTTTCTAGAAACATCTAAATGGAATCACACAAGATGTTGCCTTTTGCATCTGCTTCTTTCACCTCTGAGATTCATTCATATTGTGTGCTGTGCATCAGGGTTTTCACTTTTTATTGTGGGGCATCATTACAATGTGTAGACAGTTGGTTCATTTACCAGTTCATTCACAGTTTCTTCATTTACCAGTCCGTAGACATTGGGATTGTTTCCAGTTTCCATTATGCATCATTTGTTTATAGGACATAATGTTTTTACTTCTCTTGGGTAAACACTTTCAGAGAAGGATTACTGAGGTATATGATGAGTGTATGCTTAAGAAATTGCCAATCTCTTTTACGAAGTGTACCATCTTGCATTCCTACAAGCAATGAGAATTCCGATTGCTTTGCATCTTCAAACCCTACTAAAAAAAATCCAGCCATTGTTATAGGTGTGTAGTGGTCACTCATTTTCTTGGTGACTGATGCCAAATTTCTTTTCATGTGCTTATAAAGCCATCCATATACCTTCTTTCAGTCAGTCAGTTCAGTCGCTCAGTCATGTCCGACTCTTTGCAACCCCATGAAGCACAGCACGCAGGCCTCCCTGTCTATCACCAACTCCTGGAGTCTACCCAAACTCATGCCCATCAAGTCGGTGATGCCATCCAGCCATCTCGTCCTCTGTCGTCCCCTTCTCCTCCTTCCCGCAATCCCTCCCGATATCAGGGTCTTTTCCAATGAGTCAACTCTTCGCATGAGGTGGCCAAAAAACTGGAGTCTTTCCAGTGAACACCCAGGACTGATCTCCTTTAGGATGGACTGGTTGGATCTCCTTGCAGTCCAAGGGACTCTCAAGTCTTCTCCAACACCATAGTTTAAAAGCATCAATTTTTTGGCGCTCAGCTTTCTTCACAGTCCAACTCTCACATCCATACATGACCACTGGAAAAGCCATAGCCTTGACTAGACGGACCTTTGTTGGCAAAGTAATGTCTCTGCTTTTTAATATGCTATCTAGGTTGGTCATAATTTTCCTTCCAAGAAGTAAGTGTCTTTTAATTTCATGCCTGCAGTCACCATCCGCAGTGATTTTGGAGCCCCCAAAAATAAGGTCTAACACTGTTTCCACTGGCTCCCCATCTATTTCCCACGAGGTGATGGGACCAGATGCCATGATCTTAGTTTTCTGAATGTTAAGCTTTAAGCCAACTTTTTCACTCTCCTCTTTCACTTTCATCAAGAGGCTTTTTAGTTCCTCTTCACTTTCTGCCATAAGGGTGGTGTCATCTGCATATCTGAGGTTATTGATATTTCTCCCGGCAATCTTGATTCCAGCTTGTGCTTCCTCCAGCCCAGCATTTCTCATGATGTACTCTGCATTTAAGTTAAATAGGCAGGGTGACAATATACAGCCTTGATGTACTCCTTTTCCTATTTGGAACCAGTCTGTTGTTCCATGTCCAGTTCTAACTGTTGCTTCCTGACCTGCATACAGATTTCTCAAGAGGCAGGTCAGGTGGTCTGATATTCCCATCTCTTTAAAAATTTCCCACAGTTTATTGTGATCCACACAGTCGAAGGCTTTAGTATAGTCAATAAAGCAGAAATAGATGTTTTTCTGGAACTCTCTTGCTTTTTTGATGATCCAGCGGATATTGGCAATTTGATCTCTGGTTCCTCTGCCTTTTCTAAAACCAACTTGAACATCCAGCAGTTCTCAGTTCATGTATTGCTGAAGCCTGGCTTGGAGAATTTTGAACACTACTTTACTAGCGTGTGGGATGAGTGCAATTGTGCGGTAGTTTGAGCATTCTTTGGCATTGCCTTTCTTAGGGATTGGAATGAAAACTGACCTTTTCCAGTCCTGTGGCCACTGCTGAGTTTTCCAAATTTGCTGGCATATTGAGTGCAGCACTTTCACAGCATTAGTGAAATTTAAATCTTTGAAATCTATTTAAATCTTTTAAAATTAGTGTTTGCTTATTATTGAGTTTTGAGAGTTCTTTATATAATTTGTATTTAATTCCTTTGTCAGGTATGTGATTTGAAAATATTTTCACCAGTTTATAGCTTATCTTTTCATTTTCATAATTGTGTGTTTTAAAGAACCAAAGTTTAGAATGTATCAACTTGGCTATTTTAAACTTTATGTTCCATCTTTTGCTAGAGCAAAATTTTAGTTGAGAATTTTAGATTTACGTTTTACGTAAATTACGTTTTAGATTTACGTAAAAAATTGTAAAAATAGCACAGAGAGCTCCCATAAACCCCACACCCAACTTTCCCTCTTATCAATATTTATATGACTTATTTGTCACAACCAATGAATATGGCTTATGTTTTTTTTTGTGACCCATCTGGGAAGTCTTTGCCTGTCTCAAAGTCACAATGATTTTCTATGGTTTTTACTTAGATATTTTATAGTTTTAGTGTTTTGGTTTAGGTCTATGATACGTTTTGAGTTAATTTTTGTGTATGACCTGAAGTAATATTGAGGTTCATTTTTTTTCTATTAGGAATTCAGTTGTCAAAGAACTATTTGCTTAATATAACTTTTATCTTAAAAATAAACATATAACATGCATATAAATATATATGTGTATGTATGTATGTACATAGTAATATATATCATTGAAGGATATGCTTGAATAGAATAGGTTTCATTTCATTTTTTACCTCAGTTATTTTCTATATGTCTCTACAATTAGCATGGGTAAGCAGAAGTTTTGAGTGAGCAGACGCAGTATGGGGAAGGGTGATAGTTAAGGTAAAAGCAGTAGAAGCAGAGACTGCCAGAAGCTGGCCTCTGAAGGAGGGAAGCAGGTCATGTCATGGAGAAGGTGATGAATACTCAGTCACCCATTTGTTGATTTCTTAGCTACCCTGCAGAGCCTGCAAGGCCTGCCTCTGCCATGGTTCCTCTTTTGCTCTGTGGTCTAGTCAGTCCAGTGGCTGAAAATCCTGTGGTTTTGACTTCCACTTCCACCATTATTATAAATATTATTATTTATAATAATAGTAAACAATAATAGTTATTATCACTATTATAAATACCCTTAAAGCTCAACATTCAGAAAACTAAGATCACGGCATCCATTCCCATCACTTCACAGCAAATAGATGGGGAAACAGTGGAAACAGTGGCTGACTTTGTTTTTCTGGGCTCTAAAATCACTGCAGATGGTGACTGCAGCCATGAAATTAAAAGACACTTACTCCTTGGAAGGAAAGTTATGACCAACCTAGATAGCATATTAAAAAGCAGAGACATTACTTTGCCAACAAAATTCCGTCTAGTCAAGGCTATGGTTTTTCCGGTGGTCATGTATGGATGTGAGAGTTGGACTATAAAGACTATATGGACTTCAGTTGGACTGAAGAATTGATGCTTTTTAACTGTGCTATTGGAGAAGACTCTTGAGAGCCCCTTGGATTGCAGGGAGATCCAACCAGTCCATCCTAAGGGAGATCAGTCCTGGCTGTTCATTGGAAGGACTGATGTTGAAGCTGAAACTCCAGTACTTTGGCCACCTTATGCAAAGAGTTGACTCATTGGAAAAGACCCTGATGCTGGGAGGGATTGGGGGCAGGAGGAGAAGGGGACGACAGAGGACGAGATGGCTGGATGGCATCACCGACTCAATGGACATGGGTTTGGGTGGACTCCAGGAGTTGGTGATGGACAGGGAGGCCTGGCGTGCTGCTGTTTATGGGGTCACAAAGAGTCAGACACAGCTGATTGATTGAACTGAACTGAACTGAGTTAACTTGAGTGGCTCTCTGTTTTTGGCAATCTAAAGGAAACTTAGCAGCCAACACAGGCACATAGAAAATCAGCACCTCTTTCTGGGGTGAGGATGAATGACTAAAGAAAAACAGGTGTTCCCCCCAAAGAAAGAAAGAAACAAACAGAAGGAGTGTGGCCTCCATTGTGAAATTAGAGCTTTGTCTTTTATTATAACATTATATATCTTTTTCAATATGGTCCTGAGATCAAGGGATAACATGTTAATATATTAACCACTTATTTTTTAAAATTTATTTTTCATATTGTTCTAACTCAGAGACCAGAATTCTGGAAACAAGTGAATTCTGCCTGGGGATGAAGACAGAGAGTTGCAAATGTTAATAGAACATTTCTGAACATTGGCCAAGGCTTGTACTTGTGACATTGGTTATAAGAGACAGCAAAAGGGTCTGCATACCTGAGACATAGCATGTCATGGTTAAGATCATGGGCTGGTCAGAGAGCCATCTCTGCGGCTTTCTTAGCTGTGTGACCTTGAGAGCAGGTTCCAAAGCTTCCTAAAGCCTCAGTTCCTCCTTGTGCACACAGGGGCGATCGGGAGGCATCTATCAGGTAGTGTGCCTGGCACAGAGGAAGTGTCACTCAGTTCCTTGCTCCCTAATCATCCCCAGCACTATGCCAGGCACCCAGAGGCCTTATGCGCATGACTGAATTTTCAGGCTAATTGTTCACTTTACAATGAAAGCTTCCCATTTCCCTGAGCTCCTTAACCACCCCATCTGCTTAACCATCTCTGTCTCCCTGTGTGGGCTCCCTCCTCATTTTTAAGATGCTTAATTATTAGGTATGGGTGATAGAATGATCAGCACCACCTGAGTATCAGTTATTAGCAATAAATGTGTGTCCTATGAGTAGCTATGGCATATAAACTATTTCCACATAAAGGTAGTTTGCTGCAGTTCTGATTATACCTAAAATAATGCTAAATTTTACCCAGTGCATATTTACAATTTTGCGGTTTTTTGTTTTGAGATCATTCTTCTCAGGTTTATCTAGTTGATCCAGGAACAATTGCAGTGACGCTGGGGATAAAATTATTTTGTTCTTTTTTTTTTTTTCAATTTTTAACTCCACTGCATTTTTTTAGCATCCCATTGGGAAGTTCTATTTCTTCTATTTTCTGGCTCATGTTTCCTAAATGGCCAGTTAATTGTCTAATAGACGCTATCTCTGGGAGGTTGTTGCTCTTTGGCAGGCGTTATTATTGTCATGCCAGGCCTTGCATGTGAATTTGTTCGCTGACTTTCCCTCCAGGTTCACAGGACAGAGACAGCAGGCCAAAGAAGCTACTGAGTTTCAACAGCTAGAAATTCAATTCAACTCAGGTTAGATTAGCACCTGGTAGAGGCAGTATGCATAGTGGTTAGAGCAGGAGACCTGAAAATGAACCACAAACAAGAAAATGAACTGCATATGAGAAAAAAAAATCTGTTTCCAGCTTATGATCAAACTTTCCTTATTTTTGCTCGATCATGGTGTAAGTGTGTAAGATGCTACAAACACATATTCTTTTGGAGGCTTATTTTAATTTTCACATTGGATCACAGTGTTGGGAATACCGTAGGGGACGGTATACACACCCAGTGTAAAGAGAGGAGAGCTATTTAGATCTGATTTTTTTCTTTATACTATTTTGCGTCATAGAAATATCTCAGAGTTAATTAATCTGAAAATATATTTAAAGATTGCAATTGGGAGGAAATCTAGTCAAGACTCATTAGAGTAATCCAGGAGAAGAGAAAGTACAGGGATTAGAGTGGAGGCAGGAAATGGAAAGATGAGGACAGACTTGGTGTTTTTAAAAATGCTCTTTGTTGTTTAATTCATAGACTATAAACATAACCACTTTTGGTGTATAGTGCTATGAGTTTTGGGCTTTCCAGGTGGCTCAGTAGTAAAGAATTCACCTGCAATGCAGGGGACATGGGTTTGATCCCTGGATCAGAAAGATTCCCCTGGAAAAGGAAATGGCAACCCTCTCAAGTATTCTTGCCTGGCAAATCCCTTGGACAGAAGAGCTTGGTGACTATAGTCTATGTAGTCACAAATGAGTCAGACACAAGAGCGATTAAACAACCTGAGTTTAAACAAACATATGGAGTCAAGTAAACACCCCCCATCATAACGTAAAATAGTTCTATCACCCCTTCCTCCCCAGATATCCCTCATATTGTAGTCACTCTTCATCCACCTCTAAGCCCTAACAATCATTCATCTTCATACCCACTAGCTTTGCCTTTTCTAGAGTATCAGATAAGTGGAACCTTAGTGTATTTAACTTTTTGAGGCTGGTTTCTTTCATTCAGCATAACACCTGTGAGAGATATCCATGTTATTTGTATATCAGTAGTTCTTTCTGTCAGGGAAAGCAGTGGCACCCCACTCCAGTACTCTTGCCTGGAAAATCCCATGGGCAGAGGAGCCTGGTGGGCTGCAGTCCATGGGGTCGCAAAGAGTCGGACACAACTGAGTGACTTCACTTTCACTTTTCACTTTCATGCACAGGAGAAGGAAATGGCAACCCACTCCTGGAGAATCCCAGGGATGGCAGAACCTGGTGGGCTGCCGTCTATGGGGTTGCACAGAGTCGGACACGACTGAAGTGACTTAGCAGCAGCAGCAGTTCTTTCTGTCTTTTCCAAGTAGAATTTCACTGTGTAGATACATCAGAGTTTGTTGAATCATTCATCTTCTGAAGAATATTTGTGTTATTACAAGTTTTTGTCAATAATGAATAGAATTACTAGAGACAGTTATGTACAGGTTTTTATGTGAATATACGTTTTCATGTCTCTAGAATAAACATCTCAGTGTAGGATTATTGGGTCATACGATAAATGTATGTCTAGCTTTATGAGAAACTGCCAAACTGTTCTCCAAAGTAGATGTATCTTTGCATTTCCACTAGCAATCCATGAGCTTTGTGGTTGCTCTGCCTCCTTTCAAGTATTTGGCACTGTCTTTAAAAAGATCATTTTAGCAGGTGTGCGGTACTTCATTGTGGTGTTAATCTGCATTTCTCTAAAGCCTAATGATGTTGAGCATCTCTTTATGTACTTAAATATATGATATTCAGGATATGAGACCTCTGTTGAATATATGATTTGCAAATATTTTCTCCTAGTCTGTAGCTTGTCTTTTTGTTCCCTCTGTGTCCTTGACGCAACAAAAGTATTAATTTTGGTGAAGTCCAATTTATTGAAGTCCAGTATTATTATTCAACTAAATCCAATTTTGATAAAGCTTATAATTTCAGACCTAAAATAGGTGTTCTTTGTTGGCATGCATTTGCTATTATATACTAGCATCAGAGTGGTTTCAGGCTTGTTTATTGTTGCAAAGGTTGTGTACTGCACAACTCTAGAGGGTATGATTTTTATGGACCACAATGCATAGCAACCCCAAGAGCTGTGAAGTGAGCAGATTCCACAGCCATACATTTATCTCTCTGGCGTCTTGTCTACTGCACAGATTGTAGTCATTGCTGTGGTTCCATCATGTATTTGTTGTTATGTGGAATGCATATTGGAGCTGTATTTAAAAAGCTCCTCTATATGAACTATCTAAAGCTAACTTGTTCACACCAACTCTTCCTGTTCTTGGGGTTTCGGCAACATCATCCTTTCAGGATGGTTTCCTCAGCTGACTCCATCAATTCACATGGAAATTGGAAACTTCTTGCACTTAACCAGTTTTCATAGTCTAGACAGCCATGATTTTGAAACTCACATCTAAACAAATGACTAAAAACCTAAACCTAAGATTGGTAGCAGCATCTATGACACAACTATGGACTTGCCTTTATATATATATAAAGCAATAGACTATAAAAACAAACACAATTTGCAGGTAGTGTTTTGGCTGTGAGTAATACATTACTAACTCCAAGTGGCTCTGACTAAACTGCGAGGGGGCACGTTTGATCATGTGAACAACCATTCAGTGGTTGAGATTTTTATATTCTGAATACTTGACTGGTTATACTTTCTTGCTCCCAGTTAAAGGTGGGATTACAAGCTATAAACTGGTCAACAGTGAACGTCAGAGCAGAACCAGGAAAATTTCAACAGAACAGAGTTGTTCTCAGTGTGTTTTGTCATCAGTTTCATCAGCTAATACAGGCTTTAAAATGCTGCACTGTGAGCCAGGGATAGGGAAGGAGAAACAGACATCCTATTTATGAGTTCTTTTTATTCAAAATCAGGCTGATTATGTTTTCACCTAGGGAAAGTGCAGAATCTGATTGTATCTTGGGAATAAATGTAAATTAAATGGGGTAACTGTTAAGAAGTGTATCTTGGAAGGTGTGGACTTTGAAGGCTGAACGTTTGGGAGGAGTGGGCGTGTGTATGGTCAGATGCCTCAGGATGGCTGTCTCTTGCTGTCTGTACATCCTCTGCTCAACCAGTCCCTGCTTTAGTTACAGTGTACTCACATGACTATCCAATCCTCTTAATCATAGGGCTTAGTCAATAACTACCTACAGGCTTGCTTCCTCCCCCAGCCTCTGGTTTCCCTGGTAACTGATGAGCCAACTGGACATCAATCCCCCCTATCAATGGTAGCCTCCTTCTCCCCTGAATAGCAAAGATGGCTGCTGAGTCTTGCCCACTGTCTGCTGTACATGGTGGCATGTTGCTCCAGTGCTTTGCTTCAGACTTCCACAATTCCCTGTCCATTAAACCACTGGTGTCTGTCTCTGTTGCTCTCTCCAGGCTCTTTTTCCATCTGTGTCTGGGCAGTTTCAAGGCTTGCAAGACTGCAGGGTGCCACCCACCAATGTATAATACTGTAGATCATAAAAGGTCATGTAAGAAGGTATCACTGTTTGGAGGGTCCAAAGAAATGACTAAGAATAAGGGAGAATAAGGGAAGGGAATAATTTATTTGAGGGACACTTGATCCTCCTCTAAGAAGTGATGGAATTAAAAAAAATTTTTTTAAGGTAGAACCAACAGGTGTTCTTTTGTAAGTAAGCCTGTGGAGTACGGAATGGCTACTCACTCTGGTATTCTTGCCTGGGAAATCCCATGGACAGAGAAATCTGGTGGGCTACAGTCCATGGGGTCGCAAAGAGTCAGACACAACTGAGTGACTAACCCTTTCACTTTCCATGAAAATATTAATATTATGGGGAAGGTGATCTTCTTTGTATGTTTTCCACGTACCTGGCTTCTTCATAGTTATCTACAAAATGATTTTTTAAAACATCCAGTTTTCCACCATTACATACAATACTAGCTGTAGGGTTTTGGGTTTGTTTTATAGATATTCTTTTTTAAGTTGATTAAGTCTGCCTCTATATCTAGTTGACTGGTAGTTTTTTATTTCTTTATAAATAGGTGTTGGATTTTGCCAAATGCTTTTTTTTACACCTATTGTTAAGATCATATGATTTTTCTTCTTTAGCCCTTAGGTGTGATGGATTACATTAATTGATTTTCAAATTTTAAAGCAGTCTTACATACCTATAATAAACTGCACTTTGTCATGGTGTATAATTTTTTTATATGCTGTTGGATTGATTTGCTAACACTTTATTAATAATTTTTGTTTCTATGTAAATGATGTAGCTTTCTTATAATTCTGTAGCTTTCCTTTTTCATAATGTCTGCATCTTATTTTATTATTAGCTGGTTTTATTAATGCTAACTTCATAGAATGAGTTAGGAACCCCTTTAAATGTTTCATAAAATTCATCAGTGAAATCATCTAGGCCTGTTACTTTCTTTTTTGGAAGGTTATTAATTCTTGATTAAATTTATGTAATAAGAACAGGCCTATCCAGGTTGTCTATTTTCCCTTGTGTAAGTTTTAGTAGGAAATGTCTTTTAAGGATTGGTCCATTTCATTTATCTATCAAAGTTTTGGATGTAAATTGTTCATAACCTTCTTCTATTATCCTGTTGATGTTCATGGACTCAGTAGCAATCCTTTCATTTGTGACATTAGCAATTTGTGCCTTCCCCCCGCCCCTCCCCACCCCAGGTAGCCTGGCTAGAAGTTTATCAATTTTATTGATCTTTTCAAAGAACCAGTTTCTCCATTGATTTTTCTCTATTAGTTTCCTGGTTTTTAAAAAATTTCATTGATTTCTACCCTAATTTTTATTTCTTTTTCTCTGCTTGATTGGCCTTCATTTGTACATTTTCCTCTAGTTTCCTAAGGTGGAAATTTAGGCTACTAATTTTAGATTTTCTTTTCTAGTATATGCATTCAATGCCATAAATTTTACTCCAAGTAAAGGTTTCACTGCATCCCACACATTTTGATAGGTTGTATTTTCATTTAGTTAAATACTTCTAAAATTTCTCTCAAGACTTCTTCTTTGACTCATGTGTTATTTAGAAGTATGATGTTTAATCTTCAAATATTTTGAGATTTTTCTAGCTATCTTTCTGATTTCTAGTTTAATTCTCATGTGGCCTAAGAGCATAGTATGATTACTATTCTTTTAAATGTGTAAAGATGTGTTTTATGGCTCAGAATGTTGTCTGTCTTGGTGAATGTTCTGTGTGAACTTGAAGCATGGCTTATTCAACTGTTTTTGGCTAAATTATTCTATAAATATCAGTTGGATCCGGTTGATTGGTGCTGCTGTTTGTTTAACTATATCCTTACTGACTTTTCTGCCTTTTGTCAGTTACCAAAAGAGGGATGTTGAAGTCTCCAACTATAATAGTGAATTTTCCCTTCTCCTTGCATTTCTGTTTTTTCCTCAATCATTTTGATGCTCCTTTTTGGGGCATCTATAAGTTATGGATTGTTATATCTTCTTGGAGAATTTACACCTTTATCATTATATAATGCCCCTCTTTATCCTTCAGAATTTTCCTTGTCCTTAGTAATATTTTT
This sequence comes from Dama dama, assembly GCF_033118175.1. Lineage (NCBI taxonomy): Eukaryota > Metazoa > Chordata > Mammalia > Artiodactyla > Cervidae > Dama > Dama dama. The sequence goes on along the minus strand of NC_083698.1, from coordinate 45,377,674 downwards.
TTGGATATGTCTCCTCAAGCAAGGGAAACAAAAGCAAAAATAAACAAATGGAATTACATCAAGCTAAAAAAGCTTTTGCACAGCAAAGGAAATTATCAATAAAACAAAAAGGCTGCCTAATGAGTGGAAGAAGATATATGCCAACAATATATCCAATAAAGGGTGAATATCCAAAATATGCATACAATTCAACATCAAAAAAATGACCTGATTAAAAAAAAAAATGGGGCAGAGAACTTAAATAGACACTTTCCCAAGAAAGACACCTGAATGGCCAACCAGCATGTGAAAAGATGCTCAGCATGACTGATCCTTAGGGAAATGCAAAGCAAAACCACAATGAGATTTCACCTCACACCTGTCAGAATGGTTTTTATCAAAAAAACAAGTAACAAGTGCTGGTAATGTGGACAAAAGGGAGCCCTTGTGCACTGTTGGTGGGAATGTAAATTGCAGCAGCCAGAATGGAAAACATTACTGAGATTCCTCAAAAAACTAAAAATAGATTTACCAACTCCACCTCTGCATATTTCTCAAAGAAAATAAAAACACTGGAAAAGATACCTGCACCTTTGTGTTCCATGTTGTATTTTTTACAATAGCTAATAGATAGAAGCAACCTAAATACCCATTAGAAGATGAATGTATAAAGAAGATGTGGTATGTGTATATTTGTATATATATTTATTTGTGGCTTCCCTGATGACTCAGATGGTAAAGCATCTGCCTGCAATGCAGGAGACCTGAGTGTGATCCCTGGATCAGGAAGATCCCCTGGAGAAGTAAATGGCAACCCACTCCAGTACTCTTGCCTGGAAAATTCCATGGAGGGAGGAGCCTGGTAGGCTACAGTCCATGGGATCACAAAGAGTTGAACATCACACACACACACACAAATTATATAAAATGGAATATTACTTGGTCATAAAAAGAATGAAACCTTGCCCTTTGTTCCAACATGGATGGACCTATAGAGTATTATGCTAAGTGAGGTAAGTCAGAGCAAGACAAATACTGTATGGTTTCACTTACATATGTAATCTAAAAATAAAAAACAAATAGACAAACATAAAACAAAGAGTTATAGATACAGAGGACAAACAGATGGTTAGCAGAGGACAGAGGGTCAGGGAGGAAAGAAATAGGTGAAGGAGAATAAGGGGTACAAGCTTCCATTTGCAAAATAAATGACATGAGTATGAAATTTACAGTGTGAGGAGTATAGTCTATAACTATATAATATCTTTGTATGATGACATGTGGTAGCTAGACTTATCATAGTGATCAGTTTTGAAATGTATACAAATATTGAATCACTATGTTGTATAACAGGAACTAACATAGTGTTGTCGGTCACTTACACTTCAAAAACAAACTAACCAACCAAAAAACCAATCTTTGAGAAAAGAAGGTTGGATTTAAAGTTATCAGAGGTCGGGATGGGGAAAGGGGTTATTGGATGAACACAATCAAAAGGCACAATTTTTCAGTTATAAATAAATACTAGGGGTGTAATGTATAGCATTATAAATATAAATAGCACTACTTTATGTTATACTGAAAGTTTGAGTAAATCCTAAGAGTTCTCATTGCAAGGAAAATATTTTTTCTAATTCTTTACTTTTGTATCTCTATACGATGATAGATATTCACTAAACTTTTGGTAATCATTTCATGATTTTTAAGTCAGTCGTTCTGTTGTACACCTTGAACTTGTACAATGCTGCATGTCATAGTATCTCTGTAAAACTGGAAGAATTTTCCTTGTTCTGAAACCTGCTTTGTCTGAAATTAACGTGATCACTCCAGCTTTCTTCAGATTAGTGTTTGCATGGGATTTCTTCCTTCATCCCTTTACTTGTAATCCAGCTGTGTCTTTTATTTAAGGTGAGTTTCTTGTAGACAACATGTAGTTGTGTCTTTTTTCTTTTAATGCCCTCTGACAGTCTCTCACTTTCAATTGTTATATATAGGTCATTCACATTTGGTGTGATTATTGATATGGTTGGAATAATATTTACCATGTTTATAACTATTTTCTATTCATTGCCCTTTTACTTTGCTTCCTTTTAAATTTTCCCTTTTTTTCTTCCTTCTCTGATTTTGATTAAGTAGTTTATATGATTCCATTTTATTTCCTCTCAGCATATTAACTATACTTCTTTGTAAAAAAGGTTTAATGGTTTACCCATTGTTTGCATTATACACTTATAACTAATCTATGTCCACTTTCACATATCACTGTAACACTTCACAGGTAGTGCAGGTACTTTATAATAGAGTGTTCCCAATTCCTCCCTCCTCTCCTAAGGGATGTTATAATACTGTTTGTCATCTATTCCACTTTTCCACATGTTATAATCATCCAATATGTTTCTGTATCACTACTTTGAACAAATGATTATCTATTATATCTATTAAAGCTAAAAAAAAATGCTCTGTAATGCTCTTCCTTTCTTTATGTAGATCTGAATTTCTGTCTCTCCAATTTTGGTGACCATTTGCCATGTGATCTCAGTTTTCTACTGTATCTTAAGTCATTGATTTTTTAGTTTGTTCAGTTTTTATCTTATTGTGAGGATAGCAGTGATGACTTCTAAGTTGCTTACATGTTGGATCTGAAACTAAAAGGCCATATTGTATTTTTTTTTATGACTCATTTAAAAAATTTACAAACAGTAAAATTTACTCTTTTGATATAAGGTTCTGTGTTTTGACAAATTCACAGCATCATGGAGCCATCACTTTGATCAAGATACTGAGTTGTTCCCATATCTCCCAAATTCCCTTATAGTTGCCCCATTGTGGTCAGTTCTCTCCTACGCCAAAACCCTGACAACTAGTAATGTCTTATAATTGTTTTTTTTCCCCTAATTTAAATTTATTATTTATTTATTAGCCATGCTGGTCAGCATGCAAGATAGGCCCCCGACCAGGGATTGAACCCATGCCACCTTCAGTGGACGCATGGAGTTTTAACCACTGGACCATCAGGAAAGTCCCTTAGCACTATTTTTCTGAAGTCACCTGTGGGATTTGGAAACCTCTGAGGTGGTCATAGGATATATAGGCCTAAAAAGAAACTGCCTTTGTGTAGATTTCAGGAAAAAAGCAAACAATTAGCAAACAAAGAAAAAGAAGAAGAATTTGGTAAAGTTGAAAAAAAAGATGAAATGGTTTTTAAAAGTTCAGTATTAAAAATTCATAACCTTTCATTTGAAATATTTGAACAGTGATATACAGGAAGTGACTACAATGACTATACCCTCACAGCACCTTATGATATTGAGTTGGGCGAATCATTAGAGATGGCCTAATGACTAAGGAGGATTCAACAAGCTATAGCTCACCAGCCACATCTGGCACACCACCTGTTTCTGTATAGTCCACAAGCTGAGAATGATTTTAATATTTATAAGTGATTCAAAAAAACTAAAAGAATATATCATGACACATGAAACTTAAATTTCACTCTCTATAAATCTGCAAATATAATAATAACATTTTATTGGAACCCTGCCTTACGTATTTATTTTCATCTTGTCTATGTGCTTTTAAAAAAAATTATTAAGGAGTATAGTTGATTTACAATGTTGTTTTAGTTTCAGGTGTACAACAAAGTGATCAGATGTACATATGCATATATCCATTCTTTTTTTTTTTTTATAAATTCTTCTCCCATATAGGCGATTACAGAAAATTGAGTAAAGTTCCCTGTGCTATACAGTAGGTTTTCATTATCTATTTTATGTATGATAGTGTGTATATGTCAATCCCAATTTCCCAATTTATTCATTTTCTACATCATGACTCTCACTTCTGTTTTGTAAATAAGTTCATTTGTACCTTTTTTTTTTTTAGATTCCACATATAAGTGATACCATATTTGTCTTTCTCTGTCTGACTTAATCACTCAGTATGGCAATCTCTAGGTCCATCCATGTTGCTGCAAATGGCATTATTTAATTCATTTTATGACTGAGTAATATTCCATTGTATTTATGTCCCACGTCTTCTTTATCCATTCCTCTGTTGATGGACATTTAGGTTGCTTCCATGTCTTGGCTGCTGTAAATAGTGCTGCAATGAATGTTGGGATGCACGTGTCTTTTCCAATTATAGTTCTCTGCAGATAATATGCTTAAGAGCAGGATTGCCAGATTAAGTGGTACCTCTGTCTTTAAGATTCTAAGGAACCTCCATACTGTTCTCCACAATACCAATTTACATTCCCGTCAATAGCGTAGAAGGGTTCCCTTTGCTCCACACCCTCCCCAGCATTTATTGTTTGTACACTTTTTAATGATGGTCAGTGTAACCACTGAAACGGTTATACCTCATTGTACTACTTCATTGTAGTACGATTTGTATTTCTTGAATAATCGGTGATGTTGAGCTTCTTTTCAAGTACTTTTTAGCCATCTATATGTCTTCTTTGAAGAAATGTCTACTTAGGTTTTCCACCCATTTTTTTGATTGGGTTGTTTGCTTTCTTTTTAATATTAAGCTGCATGAACTGTCTGCTAATTTTGGAGATTAATCCCTTGTTGGTTGCTTCATTTGCAAATATTTTCTCCCATTCTGAGGGTTGTCTTTTTGTTTTGTTTGCTTATGGTTTCTTTTGCTATGCAAAAGCTTTTAAGTTTAATTAGAGTCCAGTTGTTGATTTTTGTTCTTATTTTCATTACTCTACCAGGTGGGTAAAAAAAGATTTTGCTGTGATTTATGTCAAAAAGCATTCTGCCCATGTTTTCCTCTAAAAGTTTTATAGTGTTTGTGTTACGTTTAGATCTTTAATTCATTTTGTGTTTATTTTTGTGTATGGTGTTTGGGAGTATTTAATTTCATTCTTTTATATGTAGCTGTCCAGTTTTCCCTGCGCCACTTATTGAGGAAACTGTCTTTTCTCTATTGTATATTCTTGCCTCCTTTTTCATAAATTAGGTGACCATAGGTGCGGGGGTTTATCTCTGGACTTTCTTATTTGTATAGTTTTAAGCTATAGAGGCAGAATTGAGTAGTTGCGATGGAGACTATATATGGCATTCTCATCACTTTGAACTGATACTTTGCATACTGCAATTGAAGTTAGAATTCAACAGCATTTAAAATGTCATATGATTTCATTCATCCCTCTCTCTCCCTCCCTCCCTCTCTCCATCCCTCCCTCCCCTTCCTTCCCTCCTACCTTCCCTTCCTTTCTCTCCCTTCCTTTCTCCCTCATTCCCTTCCCTTCTTTCCCCACTCCCCAGTTATTTATTTCAATTTAAAGTAGAGATCTCTCAAGTCAAACAGGAAATAAAAAGTGAACTTTGAATATCATGTTTTTAAGGCACTGGAGGTCTCGCTCAGTTGTGTCCGACTCTTTGCAACCCCGTGGAAGGTAGCCTACCAGGCTCTGACTTCCATGGGATTTTCCAGGCAAGAATACTGGAGTGGGCTGCCATTTCCTTCTCCAGAGGATCTTCCCAACCCAGGGATCGAACCCGGGTCTCCTGTATTGCAGACAGACACTTTACCGTCTGAGCCAGCAGGGAAGCCCTATTTAAGGCACGGTGGAGTGCAATTATTTTGTTACAGAATTAGCTGGCAAAGCATTTCACCTACTATGCAATGACACTATCATTGTATTAAAAGAATACAATATATGTCAACAAACCAAACTAAACAACCATCACAATATTCCCAGCTCACAGAGAAGCAATGGTTAGAAAAATTTAAAACAGTTTCTCATCACAGCAGAATTTCTTCATGAAAATAAAAGTGAGCCTTCAACCAGAGAAAGTGTCTTGAGTGGCTCATTTGTTAGCTTACCAAGGAATACGATTTACCAAGGGTGACTTAACTGAATTAACTAAATTGTGATTGATTGAAGCAGCCGTTGAAATGGGACCAAGGAAACAACTTGTTTGAGATGTTTAGCCTTTCAGTGAGTAAAGTTGCTTCAAGTGGAGGACATTGGGGGCAAAATCATTAGTCGATTAAAACCCAAGACAAATAATTTGAAATGGTTTCCTTGATTCTTGTTGAACCCACAGATATTACTGATACTGCTAGGTTGTTATTTATTTAAGGAGTCAGTGCACAGTTTGAAGTAACTAAACAATTACCTCCTATAAATAGATTGCTTGGAACACCTATAGATGAGAACATATTCAAAGAATTTGAGAACACAAATTCTGTACAACCTGAGCTGGAATTTGCTAAAATATGTTGCAGTTGATAGCATAAAAATATGTATAGAGCAGTAAAGGCTTAGTTGGACAAATTTACAAGCTTGAGAAAATGTATAGTGTTAAAAGCTTGAGTTATTCTTCAGCAGGTATTTTTCTGAAATATTTGAGTCTTAGCCCATTCAGCCAGTAGTTCCACTGAAAAACTCATTTGCTCTCATTGATGTGACCATGGTGGGTTCTGTGAATTTTTGTTGAAAGAGAAGCTGAATATCCTGACTTGTGCCAACACAGCAGTTCAAAGGCAGTGCTAAAATTCTATCGCTGTTTTTGAGCTCAGGATTAAGATTGAAAACTTTTAAGTGAAAAGAACTGCATTTAACCACTGCTATTAACACTGAATGGCTTTGAAAATTAGTTTTTGTTGCTGACTTGATGTTTCTTAATGAATTCAACCTAAAATCTCAAGGCCAAACAGCACCCATATGAGAAACTAACACTGCAGTAAAGTCATTTCAACAACTAACATTATTTAAATGTCAAGCTGCCTTATACACCTCTAAGGGTGTTAAAAGATACAAAGAAAAGTGCAATCTCCCTTCCATGAATATTTGCAGTGGATAAATTCTCTGAGTTCAAACTTCAGTTCTAGCAGCAGTTTTTGGACCTCAGTGCAAGTACAAAGAAAATTTCCATATTTCAAAATCCATTTAACTGAGCCTTGGAGGGGCTTCCACGAAACTTTCAATTGGAAGTGATTAATCTGCAATGTAATGATGTGCTAAAAGATAAGTATTGATAGAAAAATTTAATAGAACTCTATCAATGTCTTGCAAGCAATCAATACACTCAATTAAAAGCTCATAAATGGATAGCAGTTTTTGTAGTACTTTTCTGTGTGAAAAGACATTTTCAAAGATGCAGTTTTCATCCTTGAATTAAAATACTTATTGAGATAAAATTATCATTACAGATCAGCATTAGCATTCTATGTTGGTGGTAGGCTAATTACATTTGAACCCCAAGTAAGTGAAATGCTATTATTCCCCAAAGAGTTTTGTTCTTCTTGTTATTAGACCTGTAATATAAAATAGTGGTACTAACTTATATTTTGAATTTTGTCAATTAAAAAATGTGTGAAAACTGGTTTTGTTTCTTATTTTATGAGGGACTATATAATACCCTTGGGCTTCCCTGGTGGTTAAGTGGTAAAGAATCTGCCTGCCAGTGCAGGAGATGCGGGTTCCATCCCTGTGTTGGAAAGATACCCTGGAGAAGGAAGTGGCAATCTACCTGAGTATTCTTGCCTGGACAGTTCCATGGACAGAAGAGCCTGGTGGGCTACAAAGAGTCAGACATGACTTAATGACTAAACAATAGCAAATATAATATCCTTAATTTTCCCCTGGTCCACAAAGCCTAAAAAATTTACTATCTATCCCTTTATAGAAATTGTGTGCTGACCCCTGACCGAGATGGCTCTTACTTCCCATGTGGTGGAAGACAGTCTGAGGTCCTCAAATGGGGAAGCCCCAGGCACAGAGCCAATAATCCATAAAGACCCTTGTATGTTACAAATGGAACAAAGAAAGCTTTTAGTTGATCTGACATGTCAGTCAAACTGCCCCTTAGAATAACCTGACACATGAACAAAACAGATGCCTCTTTTCCAATAAATCTGTATTAGTTTCCTAGTCCTGCTGTGATAAAGTATGACAAACTGGGCGCTTAAAAAAACAGACATTTATTCTCCCATAGTTCTGGAGGCCATGAGTCAGAAATATTTGCAGGGCCATGTTTCCTCTGAAGCTTCTAGAAAAGAATCCTGTTTTGTTTCTTTCTAGCTTCTGGTGGTTGCCAGCAGTCCTCAGCATTCCTTGGCTTGTAGGTTTATCTAAGTCCGTTGTCATGTGGTCTGCTTCCTATGGCTCTCTATGTTCAAATCTCCTCTTTTTAAAAGGATACCAGTCATATTGGACTTAGGACTCACCCTAATCCAGTATGTTCAGTTCAGTTCAGTCACTCAGTCGTGTCTGACTCTTTGTGACCCCGTGGACTGCGGTATGCAGTCCTCCTTGTCCATCACCAACTCCTGGAATTTACTCAGACTTATGTCCATTGAGTCAGTGGTGCCATCCAGCCATCTCATCCTCTGTCATCTCCTTCTCCTCCTGCCTTCTATCTTTCCCAGCATCAGGGTCTTTTCCAGTGAATCAGTTCTTCACATCACGTAGCCATAATATTGGAGCTTCAACTGCAGCATCAGTCCTTCCAATGAACACCCAGGACTGATCTCCTTTAGGATGTACTGGTTCGATCTCCATACTGTCCAAGGGACTCTCAAGAGTCTTCTCCAACACCACAGTTCAAAAACATCAATTCTTCGGCACTCTGCTTTCTCTATGGTCCAACTTTCACATCCATACATGACTACTGGAAAAACCATAGCTTTGACTATACAGACCTTGGTTCGTAAAGTAATGTCTCTGCTTTTTATTAATGTGCTGTCTAGGTTTGTCACAGTTTTTCTTCCTGTATGACCTCATATTAATTTAACTAATTGCATCTGTGAAGACCCTATTTCCAAAAATGATCACCTTGTGAGGTTCCTAGGACATGAATTTGGTGTTGGCAGTGAATTCAACTCAGTACATTTAAGCAGTGAAAGGAGGAAGTGACCAAAATGAGCCAAGGAATGCCTGCAGCCTCTGGAAGCTGAAAGAGAAAAGGGAATCAATTCTTCCTGGAGTTTCCAGAAGGAATGCAACCCTCCTGAGACCTTGAACTTAACTTCATAAGAGTCATTTCAGACTTCTAACCCCTGGGACTGTGAGAGAACAAATGTGTATTGTATATTGTTTTAATCCATGAAGTTTGTGGTCATATGTTATAGCAGCAATAGAAAGTGAACTCATTAAACTGGCTCCTATAGATGGATGGAATGACTACTGGCTATGGAGGAAGAAAAAGTAACAGTGGAGAAGTGGAGGAAGGATTGAAGAAAAATCATGCAGGAATGAGTAAGTGTGTATCTGGGGCAAATGATAAGTCAGAGTAAGCTTTTGTGCTTTTGCCCTGTTACACAGGCATGGGTTCTAATTTAGGAGATGATTACAAAAATTTTTCACTGAAGTATAGTTGTTTTACAATGTTGTGTTAATTTCCACTGTGTGTGTATATGTGGTATATAAATATATACACACACATATATATTCTTTTTAAAAAATATTCTTTTCCATTATGGCTCATCATAAGATATTGAATATAGTTCTATGTACAGTAGACCTTGTTGTTTATCCATCTTATGTATAAAAGCTTTCATCTGCTAATCCCATCCCCCATTCAAGCCATCCCCCAACCTCTCCTTCTTGACAACTGTAAGTCTGTTCTCTCTGTCCATGAATCTGTTGCTCTGTCATAGATAGGTTCATTTGTGTCATATTTTAGATTTCTTTAGGAGATGATTTTAAAAGATTCTGTTTGGTCCTGAAATTTTAAATAAAAATGATTTAAGTTTGTAGAAAAGAGATGGTCTTATTTTAAATTAATGACAGAACTTAGGATGGACACACAGCTTTTCGCATTCAAAACACTCCCAAGTGATCTTCATAATCATGTTCCTTCCAGATGGCCTCCCCCAGATGCCCTTGTTCACATTACAAAACACAAGCATGTTGAAAGAGCCTCTGAGTGTTTTGAATTAAAGGGTATTAAAGGTTCCGCTTTGGCCTGGAGAGCTCAGAAATGTATGTAGCCAAGCAGACATTTCATAGGTGAGATGATCCCTGAAAAGGACATTACCCATGAGCATAGAAAAGTGTTAAGGCAGGAAAAAGAAGTTGGGTGTCACTATTCATTATCAAGTTTGGATCAGATTCCTGATTGAGAATAAACTCTCTGCTAGCCAGCTCATTCTCTCATGACCCCAGACTTCTTAGGAAAGTGTAATGTTGGAACTGTTTTTTCAAAGACATAGCAGATTGAGAGAGCTTCATGCCAAACAGGGGATAAAAGATCAGATGCTCAGAAAAGAACTTCAAACCATTTAAAAATTATAAAAACAATTTTTTTTGACAAGTTTCTTTTGACACTTGATTTTATTTATTTTAAGAAGAACACTGTTTTAGAAGGCAAGAGATTCTAGAATTGTGTCTACAGAGATTCTTGAAAAAATAAAAATAAGATGTTTGCCATCCTAGGATGGATTCAGAGGTCACTGCCCACTCAGGTAAATAGGTGAGATCAGAGCTTTTAAAATATGGCTGCTATTGGTCTTGAAGTCCTTTTCTCCAGTTAGAAACCTTTAAAATAAATATAATTATGACCAAGCCCCAACCCCTGATGTTATGCTATAACTGAGAAGCAGGACTCAATGGACTAGATGGGTCTGGAATTCCTTGAAAATGTGAAAATTCCTTAATTGACAGAAATTTTATAGTTATGGTCACTTAATTTTAATAAAATAATCATATTTATGATCACTTTAATTTTAATAAGATTGCAATCACATTTTATGATTATATCAAAGTCTTATCAGTATGACCACTTTAGTGAGCAGAATTCTTTAACAATTTCATTTATCCAGCATTTATCATATACTAAGTATGCAGTCTTACCCTTAAGAAACTCCAGGTCAGTAGGGAAGTGAGGCATGGAAAAAAGGCAGGAGTTCCCACACCTTGTGAACTGTACCAGCATAGAATTATGTTTAAATTAAAGGGGTTGTAGAGAGGGAGGAGAGATTAGATTTATTCAGAGTCGAGTGGAGTATGTTGCTATAAGAGAGGCTTTGGCCTTTGCTGAGTTTGGAAAGCTAACCAGAGTTTGTGAGGTTGACAAGCAAAGAGAGCATTTCCAGACCCAGGCAAAGCAGGTGAAAAATCACAGACATGAGACAGCATGTTTAAAAAATGATCATTCATTTTTCTGGAGGCTGACATTTGAGAGACATGGTAGGAATCAGGTGTTGGCAGAAGGTAGAGGGTGAGGCTGGAGAGTCAAGCTGGACCCAAGGATGAGGCTCCCTTTCAAGCCAAGGGAGGCACATTCCAGAGCCAATGGCCAACAGTTGGAGGGTTCTAAGGCATGGGACATGAGCAAACTTGCTTTTCTGAAGGATCCCTCTGGCAGTCCTGGAGAGGATGAGTCTAGGAGGAGTGAGACAGGAGGCAGGGAGATGAGTAATGAGGGTGTTGCCAAATGCAGACAGAAGACTTGAAGTAAGGCGACTAAAGAGGAAGAGATAGACCTAGACTGCATCAGAGAAGCAGGGTGGACCAGACCTGGCCACTTGGTGATGGATATAAAGGAGACAGGGACTTGGGCTAACTTTCAGATTTTTTATTTGACTAGTCAGCTAACTTATGATACTCACTACACATTAAACACAGCTGGTTTTACAGAATCCATCTTACAGGAACAGGCATCTTCCACTTAGCTCAGCAGCATGGAAAGTGAATTGCGTTTCTGCAGGTCACCCCAGCCTCCAATGTGTGGATGTGGGTATAGGGATGTGGAGTATGTCTGTGCACATGTTCAGGGTAGAATAATGGAATGAATTAATGCCTTTTTTTTTTTTCCCAGCTGATGAACATTTGAGTTTTTATTTTCTGGCTATTATGAATAATGCACCAATAAATACTTATGTATAAGATTTTGTATGGACATATTTTTTATTTCAGATATAAACCTAAAAGTGGAATTGTTTGATCATATAACTCCATGCATAATCTTTTGAGGAACTAGCAGACTGTTTTTCAAAGGAGCTGCATTACCTACCAGCAGCAGTGTACAGGAGTTCCAGTTTCTCCACATACTCACTTGTGGGATCTTAGTTCTCTGACCAGGGACTGAATCCATGCCCTGGGAAGTGATGGCACAGAGTTGTAATCATTGTACCACGAGGGAATCCCCAGGATCCATCTTTCTTATACAGCCATTCTAGTGGGTATGAAGTGTTATCTCAATCTGGGTTTGATTTGCCTTTTTTGATAGCTGATAATGTTGGACATCATGCATTTCTTCTCCATTTGTTTATCTTTGGAAAAATGTCTATTCACATCCTTTGCCCGGTTTCAATTGGGTTATTTTTCTCTTTTGTTGAATTATTAGAGTTCTCATACCAGATACATAATTTGCTAATTCTCTTATCAGATAAATGATTTGCTAATATTTTCTTCCATTCTGTGGGTTATCTTTTCACTTTCTTTCTTTTTTTTCATTTATTTTTATTAGATGGAGGCTAGTTACTTTACAATATTGTAGTGGTTTTTGCCATACACTGACATGAATCAGCCATGGGTTTACATGTGTTCCCCATCCCGAACCCCCTCCCACCTCCTTCCCCCTGTCTTGCATATAGGGTTATCGTTACCATCTTTCTAAATTACATATATATGCGTTAGTATACTATATTGGTCTTTATCTTTCTGGCTTACTTCACTCTGTATAATGGGCTCCAGTTTTATCCATCTCATTAGAACTGATTCAAATGTATTCTTCTTAATGGCTGAATAATATTCCATTGTGTATATGTACCATAGCTTCCTTATCCATTCATCTGCTGATGGGCATCTAGGTTGCTTCCATGTCCTGGCTATTATAAACAGTGCTGCGATGAACATTGGGGTGCACGTGTCTCTTTCATTTCTGGTTTCCTTGGTGTGTATGCCCAGGAGTGGGATTGCTGGGTCATATGGCAGTTCTATTTCCAGTTTTTTAAGGAATCTCCACACTGTTCTCCATAGTGGAACTAATGCCTTTTAATTGTGGTAAAATAACATAAAGTTTACCATTTAAACCATTTAAAAAAGTATAATTCAGTGGTATATACTAGTTCAGTGGAATATAATACTGTTATATAATGTATATAATACTATAGTGTGTGTGTGTGTGTGTGTGTGTATCTGTTCAGTTCAGTTCAGTTGCTCAGTCATGTCTGACTCTTTGTGACCCCATGGACTGCAGCATGCCAGGCCTCCCTGTCCATTGCCAACTCCCAGAGTTTACTCAAACTCAATGTCCGTTGAGTCGGTGATGCCATCCAACAATTTCATCCTCCGTCGTCCCCTTCTGCTCCTGCCTTCAATCTTTCCCAGCATCAGGGTCTTTTCCAATGAGTCAGTTCTTCCCATTAGGTGGCCAAAGTATTGGAGTTTCAGCTTCAGCATCAGTCCTTCCAATGACTATTCAGGACTGATTTCCCTTTTGATTGACTGGTTGGATCTCCTTGTAGTCCAAAGGACTCTGAAGAGTCTTCTCTAAAACCACAGTACAAAAGCATCAATTCTTCGGTGGTCAGCTTTCTTTATAGTCCAACTCTCACATCCACATATGACTACTGGGAAAACCGTAGCTTTGACTATATGGACCTTTTTCGGCAAAGTAATGTCTTTGTTTTTTAATATGCTGTCGAGTTTGGTCATAACTTTTCTTACATGGAGCAAGTGTCTTTTAATTTCATGGCTGCAGTCACCATCTGGAGTGATTTTGGAGCCGACAAAAATAGTCTGTCACTGTTTCCATTGCTTCCCCATCTATTTGCCATGAAGTGATGGGACCGGATGCCATGATCTCAGTTCTCTGAATGTTGAGCTTTAAGTCAACTTTTTCACTCTCCTCTTTCACTTTCATCAAGAGGCTCTTTAGTTCTTTTTCGCTTTCTACCATAAAGGTGGTGTCATCTGCATATCTGAGGTTATTGATATTTTTCCCAGAAATCTTGATTCCAGGTTGTACTTCATCCAGCCCAGGGTTTCTCTTGATGTACTCTGCATATGTCAAATAATAAGCAGAGTGACAATATACAGCCTTACGTACTCCTTTCCCGATTTGGAACCAGTCTGTTGTTTCATGTCCAATTCTAACTGTTGTTTCCTGACCTGTATACAGATTTCTCAGGAGGCAGGTCAGGTGGTCTGGTATTCTCACGTTGTTCAGAATTTTCCACAGTTTGTTGTGATCCACACAGTCAAAGGCTTTGGCATAGTCAGTAACGCAGTAGTTTTCTGGAATTAATACATAGTCAGGAGTTTTCTGTAACTCTCTCGCTTTTTTGATGATCCAACGGATGTTGGCAATTGATCTCTGGTTCCTCTGCCTTTTCCTAATCCAGCTTGAATATCTGGAAGTTCACAGTCCACCTACTGTTGAAGCCTGGCTTGAAGGATTTTGAGCATTACTTTGCTAGCATGCGAGATGAGTACAATTGTGCAGTAGTTTGAGCATTCTTTGGGATTACCTTTCTTTGGGATTGGAATGAAAACTGACCTTTTCCAGTCCTGTGGCCACTGCTGAGTTTTCCAAATTCGCTGGCATATTGAGTGCAGTACTTTCACAGCATCATCTTTTAGGATTTGAAACAGCTCAACTGGAATTTCATCACCTCCACTAGCTTTGTTCGTAGTGATGCTTCCTAACGCCACTTAACTTCAGGATGCATTCCAGGATGTTTGAATCTAGGTGAGTGATCACACCATCATGCTTATCTGGGTTGTGAAGATCTTTTTTATATAGTTCCTCTGTGTATTCTTGTCACTGCTTCATAATATCTTCTGCTTCTGTTAGGTCCATACCATTTCTCTCTTATTGTGCCCATCTTTGCATGAAATGTTCCCTTGGTATATAGAGAATGGTATCTCTAATTTTCTCGAAGAGATCTCTAGCCTTTCCTGTTTTATTGTTTTCCCCTATTTCTTGCACGATCACTGAGGAAGGCTTTCTTAATTCTTCTTGCTATTCTTTCGAACTTTGCATTTAAATAGGTATATCTTTTCTTTTCTCCTTTGCCTTTCGCTTCTCTCCTTTCACAGCTATTTGTAAGGCCTCCTAAGACAACCATTTTGCCTTTTTGCATTTCTTTTTCTTGGGGATGGTAGACACCAGGGAGGGAACACAGCCCCACACATCAACAGAAAACTGGATTAAAGACTTACTGAGCACAATCCCGCCCATCAGAAGAAGACTCAGTTTCCCCCTCAGTCAGTCTCTCCCATCAGGAAGCTTCCATAAGCCTCCTATTCTTCTCCATCAGAGGGCAGACAGACTGAAAACCACAATCACAGATAACTAACCAAACTGATCACATGGACCACAGTCTTGTCTAACTCAGTAAAACTATTAGCCATTCTGTGTAGGGCCGCCCAAGACAGACAGGTCGTGGTGGAGAGTTCTGACAAAACATGGTCCACTGGAGAAGAGAATGGCAAACCACTTCCATATTCTTGCCTTGAGAACCCCATGAACAATATGAAAAAGGAAAAATATAGGACACCAAAAGATGAACTCCCCAGGTTGGCAGGTGCCAAATATGCCACTGGAGAAGAGTGGAGAAAAACTCCAGAAAGAATGAAGAGACAGAGCCTAAGCAAACACAATAGGAAGTTGTGGATGTAACGGGTGATGGAAGTAAAGTCCAAAGCTATAAAGGGCAATATTGTATAGGAACCTGGAATGTTAGGTCCATGAATCAAGGCAAATTGGAAGTGGTCAAACAGGAGATGGCAAGAGTGAATGTTGAAATTTTAGGAATCAGTGAACTAAAATGGACTAGAATGGGTGAATTTAACTCAGATGACCATTATATCTACTTCTGTGGGCAAGAATCCTTTAGAACAAATGGAGTAGCCATCATAGTCAACAAAAGAATCTGAAATGCAGTACTTGGATGCAATCTCAAAGCGACAGAACGATCACTGTTCTTTTCCAAGGCAAACCATTCAATATCACAGTAATGCAAGTCTGTGTCCTGACCAGTAATGCTGAAGAACCTGAAGTTGAACAGTTCTATGAAGATCTACAAGAAATTCTAGAACTAATAGCCCAAAAAGACGTCCTTTTTGTTATAGGGGACTGGAATGCAAAAGTAGGAAATCAAGAAATACCTGGAATAACAGTCAAATTTGGCCTTGGAGTACAGAATGAAGCAGGGCAAATGCTAATAGAGTTTTGCCAAGACAACGCACTGGTCATAGCAGACACCCTCTTCCAACAACACAAGAGAAGACTCTGCACATGGACATCACAAGATGGTCAACACCGAAATCAGATTGATTATATTCTTTGCAGCCAAAGATGGAGAACCTATATACAGTCAGCAAAAGCAAGACCAGGAACTGACTGTGGCTTAGCTCATGAACTCCTTATTGTCAAATTCAGACTTAAATTGAAGAAAGTTGGGGAAACCACTAGACAATTCAGATATGACCAAAATCAAATCCCTTATGATTATACAGTGGAAGTGACAAATAGGTTCAAGGGTCTAGATTTGATAGACAGAATGCCTGAAAAGCTATGGACAGAGGTTCATGACACTGTACAGGAGGCAGGGATCAAGACTATCCCCAATAAAAAGAAATGCAAAAAGGCAAAATGGTTTTCTGAGGAAGCCTTACAAATATCTGTGAAAAGGAGAGAAGCAAAAGGCAAAGGAGAAAAGGAAAGATATACCCATTTGAATACAGAGTTCCAAAGAACAGCAAGGAGAGATAAGAAAGCCTTGCTCAGTGATCAGTGCAAAGAAATAGAGGAAAACAACAGAATGGGAAAGACTAGAGATCTCCTCAAGAAAATTAGAGATACCAAGGGAACATTTCATGCAAAGATGGGCACAGGAAAGGACAGAAAAGGTATGGATCTAACAGAAGCAGAAGATATTAAGAAGAGGTGGCAAGAATACACAGAAGAACTATACAAAAAAGATCTTCACAACCCAGATAATCATGATGGTGTGATCACTCACCTAGAGCCACACATCCTGGAATGTGAAGTCAAGCGGCCTTAGGAAGCATTACTACACAAAGCTAGTGGAGGTGATGGAATTCCAGTTGAGCTATTTCAAATCGTAAAAGATGATGCTGTGAACATGCTGCACTCAATATGCCAGCAAATTTGGAAAACTCAGCAGTAGCCACAGGCCTGGAAAAGGTCAGTTTTCATTCCAATCCCAAAGAAAGGTAATCCCAAAGAATGCTCAAACTACCACATAATTGCACTCATCTCACACGCTAATAAAGTAATGCTCAAAATTCTCCAAGACAGGCTTCAGCAATACGTGAACCATTCAAGCTGGATTAGGAAAAGGCTGAGGAACCAGAGATCAATTGCCAACATCTGTTGGATCATTGAAAAAGTGAGAGAGTTCCAGAAAAACATCTATTTCTGCTTTATTGACTATTCCAAAGTCTTTGACTGTGTGGATCACAACAAACTGTGGAAAATTCTTAAAGAGTTGGGAATACCAGACCACCTGATCTGCCTTCTGAGAAATCTATATGCAGGTCAGGAAGTGACAGTTAAAACTGGACATGAAACAACAGACTGGTTCCAAATCAGGAAAGGAGTACGTCAAGGCTGTATATTGTCACTCTGCTTATTTAACTTATATGCAGAGTACATCATGAGAAATGCTGGACTGGAAGAAGCACAAGCTGGAATCAAGATTTCCAGGAGAAATATCAATAACCTCAGCTATGCAGATGACACCACCCTTATGGCACAAAGTGAAGAAGAACTAAAGAGCCTCTTGATGAAAGTGAAAGAGGAGAGTGAAAAAGTTGGCTTAAAGCTCAACATTCAGAAAACTAAGATCATGGCATCCGGTCCCATCACTTCATGGCAAATAGATGGGGAAACAGTGGCTGACTTAATTTTTCTGGGCTCCAATATCAGTGCAGATGGTGATCACAGCCATGAAATTAAAAGATGCTTACTCCTTGGAAGGAAAGTTATGACCAACCTAGACAGCATATGAAAAAGCAGAGACATTAGTTTGTCAACAAAGGTCCATCTAGTCAAGGCTATGGTTTTTCCAGTGGTCTTGTATGGATATGAGAGTTGAACTATAAAGAAAGCTGAGCACCAAAGAATTGATGCTTTTGAACTGTGGTGTTGGAGACGACTCTCGAGAATCCTTTGGACTGCAAGGAGATCCAACCAGTCCATCCTAAAGGGAATAAGTCCTGGGTGTTCATTGTAAGGACTGATATTGAAACTGAAACTCCAATACTTTGGCCACCTGATGCAAAAAAACTGACTCATTGGAAAAGACCCTGATGCTGTGAACGATTGAGGGCAGGAGGAGAAGGGGATGACAGAGGATGAGATGGTTGGATGGCATCACCGACTCAATGGACATGGGTTTGGGTGGGCTCCGGGAGTTGGTGATAGACAGGGAGGCCTGGCGTGCTGCAGTTCATGGGGTCACAAAGTCGGACATGACTGAGTGACTAAACTGAACTGATATATGGATGTGAGAATTGGACTATGAAAAGAGCTGAGTGCCGAAGAATTGATGCTTTTGAACTGTGGTATTGGAGAAGACTTTTGAGAGTCCCTTGGACAGCAAGGAGATCCACCCAGTGCATCCTAAGGAAGATCAGTCCTGAGTGTTCATAGAAGGACTGACATTGAAGCTGAAACTCCAATACTTTGGCCTCCTCATATGAAGAACTGACTCACTTGAAAGACGCTGATGCTGGGAAAACTTCAAGGCGGGAGGAGAAGGTGATGACAGAGGATGACATGATTGGATGGCATCACCGACTCAGTGACATGAGTTTGGGTAAACTCCAGGAGTTGGTGATGGAGAGGGAGGACAGGCGTGCAGCAGTCCATGAGGTCACAAAGAGTCAGACATGACTGAGCGACTGAACTGAACTGAGTTGAAACTATGACGGAGGTAATGAAGATAATGGCGACTTCCTTCAAAAGGTCCTATGCATGGACTGCTACACTCAGTGCCCCCAACCCTGCAGCAGGCCACAGCTGACCCATGCCTCCACCAGAGACTCCTGGACAATCATAGGCAAGTCTCTTGTGGTGTCACTGCTCCTTTCTCCCGGGTCCTGGTGTGCACAAGGTTCTGTTTGCACTTTCTAAGAGTCTCTTTCCCCTGTCCTGTGTAAGTTCTGGCAGCTGTATGATGGGGTTAATGGCAACCTCCTTTGAGAGGGCTTATGCCATACCTAGGTCTGCTGCACCCAAAGACCCTGCCCCTGTGCAGTCCACTGCTGACCCGTACCTCCACAGGAGACACTCAGACCCAGTTCTGTCTCAGTCTCTGAGGAGTCTCTGGGTTTCGGTGCGCACAAGATTTGTTTGAGCCCTCTGAGCTGGGGGTCTCCTGCATTGCCGGTGGATTCTTTACCAACTGAGCTATGAGGGAAGCCCATATATATATTTATATATATATACACACAAAATATATACACTGCATATGCAGTGGTATATACACTGCTAGTATGTGAAGTATATTTCTATTGTATAAATATTACCACCATCCATCTCCAGAACTCTTTTCATCTTGTAAAACTGAAACTCTCTCCCCATTAAATAAATATTTCTCATTTCCCCCACTCCACCCTCACTTTAAACCCTGGAAAACTTCATTTTACTTTCTGTCTCTATGAATTTGAAGCTGTAGCAATCTGAAATAAGTGGAAACATAGCATTTGTCTTTTTGTGATAATCTTATTTCATTTGAGTTTCCCTTGTGGCTCAGCTGGTAAAGAATCTGCCTGCAATGCAGGAGACCTGGGTTCGATTCCTTGGTTGGGAAGTGCTCCTGGAGAAGGAAAAGGCTACCCACTCCAGTGTTCTGGCCTGAAGAATTCCATGGACTGTATAGTCTATGGGGTCACAAAGAGTGGGACATGACTGAGCACCTTTCACTTTATTTCATTTAGTATAGTGTCCTCAAGGGTCATCCATGTTATAGCATATATTAAAACGTCCTTCCTTTTATGGCTGAATAATATTCCATTGTACTGTTTTTGTTCAGTGGCTAAGTTATATCCAACTCTTTGTAACCCCACGGACTGCAACATGCCAGGCTTCCCTGTCCTTCACTATCTCCCTGAGTTTGCTCAAACTCATGTCCATTGTGTTGATGATGCCATCCAACCATCTCATCCTCTGTCATTCCCTTCTCCTCCTGCCCTCAGTCTTTCCCAGCATCAGGATCTTTTCCAAAGAGTCAGTTCTTCACATCAGGTGGCCAAAGTATTGGAGTTTCAGCTTCAGCATCAGTCCTTCCAATGAATATTCAGCACTGATTTCCCTTAGGATTGACTGATTGGATCTCCCTGCCATCCAAGGGACTCTCAAGGGTCTTCTCCAACACCAAAGTTCAAAAGCATCAATTCTTCGGCTCTCAGCTTTCTTTATAGTCCAGCTCTCACAGCCATACATGACTACTGGTAAAACTATAGCTTTGGCCATATGGGCCTTTGTCAGCAAAGTGATGTCTCTGCTTTTTAATATACTGTCTAGGTTTGTCATAGTTTTTCTTCCAAGGAGCAAGTGTCTTTTAATTTCATGGCTGCAGTCACCATCTTCAGTGATTTTGCAGCCCAAGAAAAAGAAAATCTGTCACTATTTCCACTTTCCCCCATTTGCCATATATTTAAATCTCCCATTGTATTTTATATCACATTTTGTTTACCTTTTCATCTGTTGATAGACCCTTGATAAGCAATACTGGCCATTATAAATAATGCTGCTAAGAAATGGGTGTACCAATATCTCTTCAACACCTTGCTTTCAGTTTTTTTGAATATATATCTAGGAGTGTTATTCCTGGATCATATGGTAATTTAATTCTACTTTTAATTTTCTGTAGAACCTCCATACTTTTTTCCACAATGGCTGTACCATTTTATTGAATCTTGCCCACGATATGCAGAGTTTCAGTTCCTCTGCATCATTACCAGTATTCATTATTTTCTGTTTTGTTTTTGTTTGCTTTTTAAAATAGTAATAATGGTCCAGTGGCTATGAGGTGGGATCTCACTGTAGTTTAACAATGGCCTTTCTCTCCTGCTTCTATTAGCTAAAGCAGCTTCAACCTCAACCCTCAAATTATCCCTATAGTTGAGGGGTTCTTGAGATGTTCTGATGTCTCTTATACTATTGTTCTTGACCTTGCTTTTTCCAACAGCCATCAGGCTGAGGGGCAACCACCTCCTTCCCATGGCCTCTCAGTCCCAAGAGAGCCTTGAGCTCAAAGCTTCTTTTCCATAAGTGCCATGAACCAATCGTCTGCCCTGGTGTTTCAGTCCAGGGGTGCTCCCTCTCTAACTACCTGACACAGAGGGAAAGGCCAAAAAATGAGGTGCAAGATACAGAGCTGGGCTTCACTTCAGTGTCGTCCCCATTTGCAGGCTAGGCCTGTTTCCATCACTCCTTCCACCTCCCCAGGTGCTCACCTATTTCCCAGCCTGGATGTTGTCCTGGAGGGGAAAGAGTCACTGGTCTCTACTCCTACAGAGTGTTAGCCCTGCAGGAAGGCCACCAGCACCCTAGGATCCAAACACTGTCCACATGAGGCTTACAGACTTACAGGATTTTATTTTCTGCAAGGGCCTACTCAGGCATCCTGAATTCAACCAAGGCTACACACGTAATCTGGCCTCTCTCTTTAATGTCATAGAGATTTCAGCAAATTACTAGAATGTTAACCTAGTCTTTTGTCTATATATAAATTAGCCAATTGTATGTGTTGTGTAAGTCCTGGCAAACAAGTTCCTTCAGGAACTCAATGTGATACTTCCTGTAAGTCATTTCTGTTCACTTCTACACTCAGACATGAGCCTTGGGGCCCATGTTTGTTTCCAAGGGCTGCTACTATAAAGACTGCAAGCCTGATGGCTTAAAGCAACAGACATTGATTCTCTTACAATTCTGGAGACCTTAAGTCTGAAGTCACAGTGTCAGCAGGGTTAGTTCTTTCTGGAGGCTCTGAGCAAGTGTCTGTTCCATGCTTCTAAATTCTGGTGGCTGCCAGCAAGCCTTGGCATCCCTTGGCTTGTGACAGTGTGACCCTGGTATCTGCCTCTGTCTCCGTGTGGTCTTCTTGGTGACCCTGTGTGAAGTCTCCCTTTCCTTTCTCTTACAAGAACATCAGTCATTGGCCTTGGGGCCACCCAAAATCCAGGATGATCTCATTTTAAGATCCTTAACTGAATTACATCTGTAAGACTCTGTTTCCAGATAACGTCATATTCATAGGTATTGTTACCAAGTCCAAGTCTGATGAAGTCTCAAAGCTCTCAAGCAGTCTCCTCTTCATGCCAGGTCAACTTGGAATATCACTTCCTAACAGTGCTCCATCTCTTGGAGTATATATGGTCTCACGGCATGCTCGGGCAGTGAAGATTTCCTCAGGAGCAGTTATTGCTCTTACATGACATTAAATGCTTGCTCAACCAGCCTATGGATTCACCAACACATATTAAGGAGTCATATGTGTTTACAAGGCATGTGGGTCAAGGGTCACTTTTTATCATGTGAATCACACACATTTATAATTTAATTTGAGTTTAGTTTCTTTTTAGTCCTAAAGTCTCTCCAGCTGAAACTTTAGAATGAGACAAAGTTGATTTCTAAATGATATTGTTTATTATTCAAAATGCATTTATGGTTCTCCTGTCAACCAATATAGGATATATCAATAGAGGTCGAAATTCTGCAATATGTTGCTAATTTCAAAGAGATTACATTATGCAAATTGTAGATCTTTTAAAGCCTGGCTCCATCAATCCCTCCTGCTCTGTGATTAATGGAAAATAATCTTTTACTTTTATCATTTGTAAATGGAGGCTATAATACATAGTTTCAAAATAGTTGTAAGGTTATAGATAATGCCTATAAAAAGTGTAACAGAAAGCCTGGAACATCACATGCAATAAGACTGTATTATTATTATAATTTTTTTCATACTTCCCACTATTTCTAAATACACTACATCTCAAGGGTGGGCCCTTTTATTGTTCAGAATGGCATCCATATGAGGCTTAAGTGTGCTGCAGTCCATGGGGTCACAAAGAGTCATACATGACTTAAGTGACTGAACAACAACAAAGCTATCAAAAATGCAATATTTTTCTTCTGAGCTTGAGAATTTAACCCTTCCCTTTTTTGTTTGAATAAAGACTGCTTATAAGTAATCAATCAAATGAATTATTAATTTGGTGGTAGAGATTATTGAGGACTTGAATTTAGGACACAGAAGTGTCGGAATTCCCTCTGTTTCATGCACTATAGATTTTCTTTGTTGTAAACCTTAAGTGTCAAGCTACTAGGCCCAGTGATGATTTTCATGATGCTTTAAACACAAAAGTTACATGTATGTTTACAAACTGTGCTAAGTGCCATGAAATAAAAGACTAAATGCTGTGAGAATGAGTGGCATGGCTAGATTGAAGACCCAGAAAAGAGCAGGTTCCAATCACATAATGAAGGGGAGCAGGAGGAAAGATGGCTTTAGAGAAAGGACAGGGTGGGTCCCTGCAGGGTCTTGTGGGGATGTTATAGATTCTTTATGTCATCCTGAGTACAGTGGAGACCATAGGTGTGTTTTAAAAGGGGGGATAATTATTTACTCCAATTCAGGATTTTTCGATGACATTCTAGCTGCTGTGTAAAGCATAGATTGAAACTGGGGTGGGAAGAATTAGGTGGGCAAAAAGGTTAACAAATAAAGCAGGAGACCAGTTAGAAGGTAGTGGGAGATGAGCTGGCTTGCGTTGTGGAGGAGGCAGAGCTGTGAGCTCTGTTGCTGGACAGATCATAGGGAAGAGGTTGATGAGGGCAGGATGGAAAACGAGGTTTCCTGCTTGAACAGCTAGGAAGAATGCCCTAAACAGAACATCATAAGAGTGGTCTTAAGTTGTTCATGGATTTCAGTCACTGATATTTGGGGAATTAATTCATATATGTAGAAGATTTTGCTTTGGATTTTCAATCTTGATTGTTCTGTTTCTATCAATTTGCTGCACTGTCACCACCTTCATTTCTACTCAATCATCCCAAATTTTTTGGCGTCTTCTAACACAGGGATATGGAATCGATAGATTGTGAATATGCACAATCTTCTTCTTTGCCTCAGTCCCAATCACAAAACTTTAATAACCACTGCTTTAGAAGAGTCACAGATTCCAACAGGATTGTCCTCTTTATTCTCAGAACAGCTGCTCCTTTCCTTTGCTGCATCTTTGCTCTAATCTGTGCCTTCCTCCTTCCTGCCTGTTCCTGAGAAGCCTGAACATCCTTTAAGATTCAGTTCATACCTACTGCTTCAGAGAAGCCTGTCCTGATCACTCGGCTTAGGGGTCTTCTTCTGAAACATCATGCTTGGCCTTGTAGTTTTATTTTTCCTTGTGTGAGTATTGGCCTTCCCCACCCATAAAAATTTTTAAGTTCTTTGATGGCAAGGATGGAGTATTTATGTGTCCACACTACCTTTGGCATATAAAGGTCAAAGTTCAAATAATGTTTCTTGGCCAAGAGGTTGAGTTCTTGCCAAGTCAGGCAGTAGGGGAGGCTGGTGAAGGAGTTATTCTGGGTCCAGTGGAAACTTAAAACAACTCTCACACTACAAACTGAAGGCATTGAACTATCTGACTACATTCAAATACTATAAAGTTTCTAATACGTTCTGCACATATCACAAAAGAATTGAGTGTATGGCCTCTGTTCTCTCCTATCTTCCAATGCATATTGGAGACTCATCCCAAAGAGGAACATATTTTTAGCGTTTTGTGATATTTCAGTACTTTCTATTGCTGTATTTTCTAGAGCTACATTGTTCATTTTTGTTTTTTCCCTTCTCTGAAATACACTCGTCAAGACAGTTCCTGGGCCTGAATCAAAAAAACAGTTTCAAGAAACCAGGAAATTAAACAGTGCCAACCAAATTCTCGGTTGCAACAATGATTATTAAGCAGATTTCATTTCATTCCAGGTTGATCTGGACCACAGAAAATTAACTCTTGCCATTTTTGAAATCTCCCCACTTATGGAGCTGGGACAGTTCACTAGTGTCTGTCTGAATTTTTGAAAGCCTAATCCCCTACCCCAAGTATGCCATATCATGACACATGTAACTTTAAAACATGTCTAAAACAACCTTGCTTTGAGAATCTGGGAAATTTTCAAAATAATCTGGAGGCCACTGGAAGTATCATAAACTCAGTCCATGTAATCTTCTGCTTTTGGAACTTGAAGGGAAAAAAAAGGAAAGACAAAATAAAAATGAACACAGCTTATTTTTTATATTGCATTTTACTGTCCTCTTTCTGGAAACAATTCATCCAAAATCCCCTGAACTGGATTCCTCTCCTCCTTTTGTCTCAGAGGCTCAACATCTAGTTCAGTGGTTCTTAATCCCAGTTGAGGTTAGAATTCTTTGTGGAACTGGTACCCAGTGAGAGAGCAATGTTGCCCAGTAAGAGGCACCAGGGAGATGCCAATGGACAGGTAGGGGTTAGAACCAAATGGGTTAACATTAACACACTGAAGTGGATGTGCTTTTATCCAAGCACATGAACAGGAGTGTCCACAGCAGCCTTCATTATAACAATTCCAGCCTGGATGAAACCATATATAAGCCCCTGTCCCTGGCCTTTGAAGTAAAAGGCTTTTGCTTTAGTCTCCCAGATCTCCCCTGAGTCTCAGAAGGCTGGCTCAAGAGTTAATGATTAGGAAATGTGAAGATGAAGGAACAAAGAATAGGGGCTTGGCCAGGAAACTGGTAGCACTTCAGTCTGTAAACCAGCCACAAGCTGAGTCTCCGAATTCCCAGTTCCCTGAAATACGGATAGAGGTCTGACACGTGTTCCTAAGTTGTATTTATAGGAAGCATCCCCCGACCAGATGAAAACTGCTGACCACAAGCATGTAGACCCCAGAAGGGTTGAAACCAGAAGATAGATGATGCTCAAAACTTCGCCTTGATGCTAACCAGTAGGAGAATTGAGCACAAACTGATCACCTGCCCTGCAGCCCAGCCCTTCACACTGCCTTTGAAAGTCTAAGGTGTTCAGATGGTTTTTAAGGAGAGTAGTCCATCATCTTCTCGGTTACCCAGCTTTCCTTACCTCCTTACGTTACATTATCACTTGACTTACTGGCCTTTCATGCAGCCAGTAGTGGAATCCAAGTTCCATAACACAGAAATAGCTCAAGTGTCTATATCAATGGTAAAATGGATCACTAAACGGTGGAATACTCATCCAAATGAAGACAATACAGCAGTGAACATAACTGAGTTACAGCGACAAAAAGCAGCACAGAAGAACCTCATGATGTTGAATGAAAGAAGTCAGGCACACAAAAATGCATATTGTTTCACTCTTAGTTATGTAAACTTCAAACACAGACAAATCTCACCTATGATGTTGAAAATCAGGATATTGGTGAAATTTAGAGTGGGAGATGGAGCATTGTCCGGGGGGTGATTACAGGGCGAGACTCCATGGTGCTGGTAATATTTTTTTTAATATATATTTTTTATTTTTATTTATTTATTTACTTGGCTGTGTCAGATCTTAGTTGCAGCACACGGGATCTTCAGCCTCATTGTGGCACACAGAATCTTTAGTTGCAGCATTCAAACTCTTAGTCGCGGCGTGTGGGATCTAGTTCCCTAACCATGGATTGAACCTGAGCCCCCTGCATTGAGTGCCCTGAACCTTAGCTACAGGACCACCAGGGAAGTCTCGTAATGTTTTATTTTCTGAGCATTGTGGAATTTAGAGGTCTAAGGTTATACAACATAAAATATGCTTTTGCTTTATCATTTCAGTATGTTCTAACCTCTACACACTGAAATAATTAAAGAGGTTCACCTGTCGTATCAAGCATTATAATCTTTTGGAAAACACGTTTGTTTAAGAAAATAATGAGCTTTTGCAGTGACCATTTATCATTGTGACTCTTACTTTTCCAGCAGTCCTTGGTCTTTTAAATATAACACAGTCTTTGAGATGGACCTACTTGACAATATTCTGGAAGTTAGTGTATTAATCACAGTAAATGGGGGTCCAAGATGAAACTGTCACGGAATTCTTCACTAGAGCAGATAAAACCAATTACATGATCTTCAAATAAATGTATTATAGACTCATATTGTAACACAGACCTTAACATTGTTAACACTGAATTATTTTAAACCCCTCCTTAACATCTTGAGGGCTTTTAATTAACTTATGAGATGAAATGTTTTATTGATTCAAACAGTACTGGACCGAACGATTTAATTCACTTCTAAGGGTTATTATTTTATGATTATGACAGTAATATAGGTTTATTGTAGAAAAGTTAGAAAATAATAAAAGGGAATAAAAAATCTCATAATTCAGCCACCTGGAGGTAAACATTTTTAACAGTGTGGTGTAATTCTCTGGAGAGGAGGGAGAATGTATATATACATGGATTTAATCAAAATGAATCACATAGCTTTGAGATCCACTTTTTTATCTACTCATATAACATAAGCATTTTCTTAAGTCCTAGATGTACTGCAAAACTATGAATTTTTTTAAGATTGTTTTTTTGATGCGGATCTTTTTTTTTAAAGTCTTGAAGTTGTTGGCACCAGGCCTGTGGGATCTTAGCTCCCTGATCAGGGACTGAAACCACACCCCCTGAGCTGGGAGGTGGAGTCTCAACCCCTGGACCACCAGGGAAGTCCTTTAAACTATAGATTTTAAAAATCACGTAGCATGCCATAATTTATTTAAACACAATTGTTGGACATTTGAGAGTCCCTTGGACTGCAGGGAGATCAAACCAGTCCATCCTAAAGGAAATCAGTCCTGAATATTCTTTGGAAGGACTGATGCTGAAGCTGAAACTCCAATACTTTGGCCACCTGTTGTGAAGAACTGACTCATTGGAAAAGACCCTGATGCTGGCAAAGATTGAAGGCAGGAGGAAAAGGGGATGACAGAGGATGAGAGGGTTGGATGGCATCATCCACTGACTCAATGGACATGAGTTTGAGTAAGCTCTGGGAGTTGGTGATGGACAGGGAAGCCTGGCACACTGCAGTCCATGGGGTCACAAAGAGTCAGACATGGCTGAGCAACTGAACTGAACTGAACTGTTGGACATTTAAATTATTTCCATTTTCTTGCTTCCATTAAGTGCTAAAAATAGAATGAACCTTGAATGGTGGAGAAAATAGGTTAAAGGATGTCACTTGTAGTTCAATAAAAAATAAAAAAAGAGAATTACAGTGGGTGATGTGACAGAGAGGAGCTGGTATGGCCAGATTTTGCTGTGTCTTCCTTATCTATTGCTGGCAGCATTTGTATCTACTGTCCTTCTTCATCCTCTTATTTTTCCCCATATTTCCTCCTCTCCCTCCCCTTTCTCTCTCCCCCTATCCCTCTTCCTACCACTCCTCCTCCCTTTCCTCCTTCTCTTCCTCTTCTTCCTCCTCTTCCTCCTTCTTCTCCTCTTCTTTCTCTTTCTCCAGCCACACTGGCCTCCATGCTGTCCATCGGCACAGCGGTTACTCCTCTGCCTTTGGGAATTTGTGACTCCTGCCTGAATTCTTCTTTTTTCTCCTGTCACTACATGGCTCACTCGTTTCCTTAAGGTCTTTATTCAGATTTGACCTTTTTAATGCAACCTTCTGTGGTCACCTTGTCTAGTGTTCAGACTCATAACTCCAGTTCTTCTATCATCTCCCAAGATTTATTGGCTTCTTTCCCTCTAGCATTACCATCATTTCTATTTTGATTTATTTTTCCTTCTCAGTCTTCCCCACTAGACTGGAAGCACCAAGTGAGAAGGAATCTTTGCCTGTTTTATTCAGTGCTGAGTGCTCAGTGTCAGGCTTCTGCCTATCTCACACAAAATGCTCCAAAAAATATTTGTTGGGTGAATCAGCAGGTCAGCATCACTGCAATCACATCAACAGTCTATATTCCTTTTTAGAATATCCAAGCTATCTGGACATATGTAATCAAGTCAGAGCAAGGAGTATATAATTTAACAGGCTCCATTATTTGAAGTGACCCAGGAATGAGTTTATCCTCAGAGACAGAGAAAACTGTGAAGTTGAAGAGATGGACTTTGTTTATGTCACTAAACATAAGAGATAGACGTTAAGAAACTGGAAAAACTACTGTAAGTACAGAATTAACTGGATTCAAATGATCCAAAGGGGATCTGTGAGGGAGAATGAAGTTCAGGATTAAGAAATCCCTTAAGCTTCCCAATTCTTGCAGAATGTAAGGGGTAATTTATTAAGGTGACAGTTTATCCTCTTTGTCCAGAAGAACAAGACAGCTTGACCATGTCCAGCTACTGCAACTCTGCCAAATCCCATTACTGGATCAGCTCAACAATGCATTTTCTTTGTTCCTTCTTCTGCTCTAAAACCAATAGATGCTTTTGAAGGAAACTAAGTAATCAGTTCCATTGCAAAATGCAGTACTCATTCTCAGGCAGGCCCACAGCTCCGCTTAGCAATCCTAAAATGGAACGGTTCTCAATTTTTTTGTCTCAGGACTTGTGTTTTACTAAATTGTTGAGGAGCCCAAAGAGCTTTTGTGTGTATGTCATAACTATTGATGTATATTATATCAGAATTTAAAACCAAGGAATTTCAAAAATATTTAAATCATTTAAAATAGCAATAATAAAACTAGTACATATGACCACAAATGACATTTTATGAAAAATAACTGTTTTCCCAAAGAAATCAGTGAAAAGGGAAAACATGGCTTTACATTTTGCTAAGCTCATTAATGATTGGTTTAGTAAAAGACAGCAGAATTTTCATAGCTGCTTCTGCATTCAGTTGTTGAGACATAGCATACCACGTTGCTAGAAAACTCTACTACCTGCTCACATGAGAGTGAAAGTTAAAAAGTAAATAATGTCTTACTTTTATTATATAGTTTACCCTTCATTCTGCTTCAATTTGGCATGTACACTGAATCTGTCTTCCCAAAGGTCCCTGATAGTTTTTGTTTGTGTTACCTGTAACCTCCTAATTATGGTCAAATCCAGTGGTAAGTTTCATTGACCAGAGAGCTTGAGGATAGTTTTCCTGGGTATTAATGTAGGTATTGAAGACTGACTCTGAATTTTCCAAGTCAAGGTGAAAGAAATGACAGAGAGGTGTAGGCATGCAGAGTAAGGAGTGCCTGTGACAGGGGTGAGGCGAGTGAGACTGAAAATGTCCCGATAAGGTGTTTGCATTTACCTGGGGGCATTAAGAAACCATGGGAGGGCGACAGGGAGGGCAACAGCTTGGCAGGAGCAGCACTTCTTCAGGACAAGAGGAAAGGGAACAAAGATGCAGATAATTGATATTAGTAGGAGTAAAGTGTAGGAGAATGGAGAATGCGCCTTTCTTATTTTTCAGTACATACTTATTGAGCACCTTCTAAGTACTGGATACTTGATAATTTCTGCTTATTTCATATTATGTAATAAATTCCATTTGTTAAGAATGAAAGGAAAGGGGTGTGGTTTTAGCTTAGATGAGCAGGCAGGATTTGGAATGACTTCTGGAAATGGGCATTGTTGAGGGCTTCACAAAGATTGGCACATGGAACCATGACTAATCCATGGTTGGCAATTGTCAGAGCCAGTGGAGCAGAAGCCCAAAAGGGTAGGTGAACCATGGAGTGCTTGGGAGAGCATAGTTAAAATGCCTGGTCCTGGATTCCTGGCTTTTAAACAAAATTAATTGAGGTAAAATTCACGTAAAATAAAATTAACCATTAACCATTTTAAAGTGTCTGATTCAGTACATTTAGTACATTCACAGTATTGCCAACCATCACTTCTACCTTGTTCTAACACATTTTACCTCCTGAAAAGGAATCCTGCACCCATTAAACTGACATTTCCCAAGTACCCCTCCTCCCCGTCTCAGGCAACTACCAGTCTACTATCTGTCTCTATGGATTTTCCTATTTTGGATAATTCATATAAATAGGACCATGCAATATGTAATTGGCTTCTTTCGTTTAACATAAGAATTTAAAGTTTCTTTTGTGTTGTAGCATTTATCAGTACTTGATTCCTTTTTGCTGCCCAATAATACTCCATTTATGGATATACAACATTTTGTTTATTCATCATCAGCGGATATTTGGGTTGTTTCACTTTGGGGCTATTATGAATCATTCATATACAAGTTTTTGTATAGACATATATTTCCATTTCTTTGGGATATACTCATAGCTGTAGAATTGCTGGGTCATAGGGTAACTCTATGTTTAACTTTTTAAAGAACTGCCAACTGTTTTCCAGAATGTTTCTACCATTCTCCATTTCCACCAGCAGTACACGAGGCTTCTAAATTCTCCACATCTTTGCCACTTACTGACAATTATCTGTCTTCTTTTAAAAAATTACATCCACCCCCAAGAGTATAAAGTTGCAGTTTGATTTACACTTCCTAATGACTAAGACTGTTAAGCAACTTTTCATGTGCTTATTCACCATGTATACAATTTCTCTGAAGTGCCTTTTCAAGTCTTGCCCATTTTCTCTTTGGATTGTTTGTTATTTTACTGTTGAGAGAGTTATTATTATATTCCGAATGTAAACCTTTTGTCAGATAGGTGATCTGAAAATATTTCCCCCCAGTTTGTGTTTTTTTCATTCTCTCAATGGTGTCTTTTGAAAAGGAGAAGCTTTTTATTTTGTTGAAGCCCAATTTACTATTTTTTAAAAGTATATGTATCATGCTCTTAAAATTTTGCATCTTAAAACTCTTTACCTTAACTCTAGTTTCTAAATTTTTCTCCTGTGATTTCTTCTAAGAATTTTATATTTTACATCTATGATCCATCTCAGTTAATTTTTACGTGAAGTGTGAATTTAAGTCAAGATTTATTACTTGTAAATATTTAATTGCTCCAGTAACATTTGTTGAAAGACTGTTTTCCATTAAAATGACTCTGTACATTTGTCAAAAATTGACTGTACTTATGTATAGGATCAGTTTCTGGACTCTCTATTATGTCTCCTTGATCTGTGTATCTGTCTTTTCCTCAATACCATACAGTCTTAATTATTGTAGCTTTAGAGTAAGTCTTAGAATTGGGTAGAGTGAGTTGTCCAGCTTTGTTCTTTTTCAAAACTGTTTTGTCTACTCTTGTTTCTTTTCTTTCCATACATATTTTAGAATCAGCTTGTTAATATCTGCAAAAAAAATCCTGGAATTTTGATTGGGATTATGTTGAATTTCTAGATCAGCTGGAAGAGAATTGATGTCTTAACAATATTGAGGCTTCCATCTATGAATGTGACAGATATCTCCATTTATTTATATCTTCCATGATGACTCATCAGTCTTTTGTAGCTTTCAGTGGATAGATCCTGTACATGGTTTGTTAACACTTAGATTTAAATCTAAATGTTACATTATTTTGGTGTGATTTTAAATGGTACTTAAAATTGTTTTTCATATTTTAATTATTCATTGCTAGTATATAAAAATAAAACTGATTTTTGTATACAGACCTTATAGTCTAGGGCATTATGAAACTATTTATGAGTTCTAGAAATCTTTTGTCTGTATTCCTTAGGATTTTTTCAAGTAGACCATCATGTCATTTGGTAGTTGAGATAGTGTTTTCTTTTCTTTCAAATTTGTAAGCCGTTTCTGTGTTGCTCTGGGTCCATCCCATGCATGTGCTCAGGGGAAGTGCTGGTATTGAAGTTAGGTCATGCATAGAGCCGGGGATTCCCTTCTTCAGTTCTCCCCCTTACTGGATTTCCCCACGCTCTTCACATTTAAAGAGCCCCTCTTCTTGGACCTTTGCCCAAAAAACTAGGATTTCTTTTGGAGTTTTAGCCAGATTGTCTGTTGTACATGTCTGCTACATTCAACTGCCCTTGGGGCAAATTGGCAAGAAAATAGAGAACAAAAGAATTAATGGAGATCACCCCTCATACTCTAACCACTTTTCTTGGTTCTTCTGGCCAGAAAGGCAGCTTTTCTGTTGGGGTTTTAGGTGTCATTTCACTACAGTGTGTATCTTTGCAACTGAGACTATTCTTGGGGCAGGGCAAAGAGAGGAAAAAGGAGAAAAAAAAAAAACACCCAGGAGATTTCTTCCACGTTCTTTAGATAATAGGAATGCCTTTTCCCAGTCCTCTGACCGGGAAGACAGTGTTTCTCTTTATTTTGTAGCCCATACCCACTTCAGAGTTTCACACTAGGGACACTCTCAGGTCAACCACAGGAGACAAAAGAGGAAAAAATACTGACTTCTCATATAAGAGTCTGTATTAGTCTTGGTTCTCCAGATAAACAGAAACAAGAGGAGAGACTGGTTGATTGACTGATGATTGATTATGAGGAATTAGCTCATGCAGTTATGAAAGTTGTGAAGTCTCTTGAGCTGCTGTCTGTCAGCAAAAAGACACAGGAGTGCAATTCTATAATTCAGCCTGAATATGAAGGCATTAAACCCAGAGGAGCCAATGATGTAAATCCAAGAGGACAAGAGAAGACTGGTGTCCTGCCTCAACAGTGAGGCAGGAAAAAAAGGTCAAATTCCTCTTCCTCTTCCTTTTTTATTCAGATCCTCAACAGATTGGATCATGGCCACCCACTTTGTATAGGGCAACCTGCTTTACTGTCCACTGAATCAGATGCTAATCTCATCCAAGAACACTCTCACAGACACACCCAGAAATAAGTTTTAATCTGGGCACAACATGGCCCATCCAAGTTGACACATAATAAGAACTATCACAAGGTCATTCTTGAAATTTTTGTTCCCTTCCCCCACTTGCCTGTTGTTGTTAATCTTTAAGTTTCTCAAGTTGTTGCTCTTCATATTTTGACCAGTGTACAATTGCCATTAGTGGGAAAGTAGGCAGCAGTGGGCTTCCTCCTTGGCCCACCAGGAGTCTGAGGTAGGCTTCTGATGTGGGCAGAAGTGGAAGGGAGTCTAGGAGACTAGAGTGTTAGATGAGTTGTCAGTGAAGATGTTGACAGGAATCTGAATGGAGAGTGTCTGGGAGTCAATGCCAAAGTTTTTAAGGAGCAGAGCTGAGTGGCTTGTATAGAAGGAAATGCCAGAGACAAGGATGGGCAGAAGGATGCATAAAGCCTGACAACTGATGAATGAGGTTCATAGGAGAAATTGTTCAAAGCCATTCGAAGTGATGGAACAGAATCCTATATGAAGGTCCCCCTCACCTTTATGTGATGGGAGACAGGCAGATTATGTGAGAATGATCAGTTTGCTTTAAGAAGCATTTCATGTTGCATAGTGAGTGAGGTTTCAGGTAATTTGAGCATGTTCTGGGTGAGGAAAGGGAAGAACTCACTGAGGGAATAAATATGCCGCAAGTGACCTTAACACAGTCCTTAGTTCAGTGTATTCTTAGCATGCAGGTGACAAGGCAGGATAACATTGTGGTTGAGAGCATGCGTGTTGGCATGGAAGCACAGTTGGAACCCATCCCAGAGAAGCGTTAGAACCCATCCCAGCCATACCCCTTGTGCTATGTGTGATCCTCTGATAAGTTGCTTAACATCTCTAAGTGTCAGTTGCCTCTTCTAAGATGGAACTAACAACAAAAGACTGTAAAGATTAAATGGGTGCTTGCACGCTCAGTCACTCAGTTGTGTCTGACACTCTGCGACCCCATGGACTGTAGCCCTCCAGGCTCCTCTCTCCATGGGATTTCCCAGCCAAGAATACCAGAATGGATTGCCATTTCTTTCTCCAGGGGGATCTTCCTAATCCAGGGATCAAACTAGTGTCTCCTGCGGATCTTGCACTGGCAGGCAGATATCTTACCACTTAGCCACTTGGGAACCACAGGAGATTAAATGACAATATGTCAAATGTTCATGTATACCTGACAGCACAGAGCAAGTGCTCAATAAAGGATAGCTATTATGATCCTCACTTTAACATCTAAGACAGGCTAAATACCTGTCAAGGTCAGATATCTAAGGGGTGAGCCTCACATCTTCTGACTTTGATTCTTTGATTTGGAGGGAGCCCAGGTCAGGGATGGCCTCGAGCCAGCTCTTATTTGACAGTCCATAAGGCAGATTCACCTCTTTGTTTAGGAAGTGAATGTCCTTCCATTAAAAAAAAAACAATTGCATGTCTCCCTACAAGAGATAATGCAGGGAAATTAACATGTAGTATTAAGTGTCAGGCAATACGTAAAACTTGACGTGCATCATCTCACTTAACCCTCGCAGGGACCCCTCACATTGGAGTTCTTATTCAGGTTAGTCGAGGAAACTGAGATCTGGAGAACTGAGGT
The DNA here is from genome assembly GCF_033118175.1 of Dama dama. Lineage (NCBI taxonomy): Eukaryota > Metazoa > Chordata > Mammalia > Artiodactyla > Cervidae > Dama > Dama dama. The sequence continues at coordinate 45,342,449 of NC_083698.1, read as the reverse complement.
CAAGATCACATAGCTCATTAGTGACTGTGTTGAACTACAACCCTAGACTCCCACCCTAAGTTCAGCGTGTTTTCTTCTGTGCCACAGCTACTGTCTCCCAAGGTGAATGATGCTAGATAACCATCTGGACAAAGTTAAAAAAAAAAAAGATATACTTAAGATTTCTAGTTCTCACCCAGGCACACTGTTCTCTGAATGACTTTGAGTTTATCATTTACTTAATAGGCTTGGAGTTTTTCTTACTGGGAAACAGAGATGACAAACTCCTAAGCTTTACCTTTGTTGCTGTGCTGTGAAGACAAGTAAAATTAATAAATCTCACTGACTGATTAAAGTTGAAGAGAGTAGCGTGAATCACTCTGCAGTCATATATTAGATCTGTTAAAGGTGAGAGTTATGATTTGAAACAGCTTTGATAATCTCTGTCAATTCCTTTCTCTAGGTTTTGATGGCTTATTCCCATTCCATTTCTAATTCTTTCCCGTTTTCCTTTTTAAACTCTACTTCCCATCTGTCAGCTCATTCCCTCTAATTTCTCCCCATGTCTAGCAATTGTCATTCTCCATATGTCTATATGAAATCTACCATCTAGAAGAAAAAAATTAGAAAACAAAATGAAGGAAGTAAGGCTCAGTGTTAAAATGTAATTTGGAGTTAATACTTCCACTTCTAGTCAAAATATAATAACATGGACCAGATTTCTACACCTGTTGGAACAACTAAGAAGTGGACAGAGTATATGAAACCACTGTTCTCAAGATATCAGGGATCAGTCAGTGCAGGACAGTGATCTCTGAAACTGGGAAATAAATGAAGTGATCCCTACTGTGCATTAGCTTCCTGAAAGGATGGGATTGTGAGGCTGTGGTGTAGAGAGAGGAAACCAGCAAAGCCCAACAGTTTTCCAGAATTGTGGAGATGGAGTCAGTAGTTTGGGGATGCTGCTGGATTTCACAGGGCAGAGTATCAGAGAAGAAAAAGCTGTGCAGAGAGAAATCCTGAGATCAACAGAGTGTCTGTCTGCCTTGTGTTTTCAATTGAGTGTTGATTAACTCATGTATATAAGGAAATCGTTAAAGGCCAAGGGAAGAAATAATCAAAAGAATTAGAGGGAAAAATACCAAAGGTCACATAATGCCAGGAATAATCCATGCTCCCTACAGTCAGTGTGGAACACCCCATAATTTACATGTCATTTGATGGAATTCTAAAGAGACTCTTGCAGCAGTTGTGGCAAAAAATTATTCCTCAACTAAATGCTGCTCTTGTCATGTCTAAAAAAGCTCAAAAGCAAGATCCAAAGAGGTAAGACTGTTTCTTAGTAACTTAATGGTACCCCAGAACAAAGACCAAGCATATTTATAGCGATACAAAAGTATCTAGAACCCAACATGGTAAAAATTCACAACTTTGGCATCCAATCAAAAACTGCTAGACATACAAAGAAACAGGAAAATACACCATAATGAGAGGGGAAGTCAATCAAGCAAAACTAACTCAGAAATTATAGAGATGATAGAATTAATAGATAAGAGCATTAAAATAGCTATTATGACTATACTCCATATGTTCAAGACATTAGAGGATGGATTGAGCATGTTAAATAGAGACAGGCAAGTAATAAATAAGACCCAAGCCAAACTCCTAGAGATGAAAATGATAATGACTAAAATGAAAAACCCAGTCTAAGATTGCTAAATGGGATTAGTGGCATATAGACTTCGCAGAAGAAAAGATTAGTAAACTTGAAGACATAGCAGTGTAAGTCATCTAAAATGAAACACACAGAGAAGATTTCAAAGGGCTGTGTATACATGTAATTGGATTTCCAAGGGGGATGGCAGGCAGCAAAACAAATTGAATAAACAATGGATAAGAATTTTCAAATTTGATGAGAGCTATAAATACAATTGCCAACATCTGCTGGATCATGGAAAAAGCAAGGGAATTAAAAAAAAAACAAAAACCATCTACTTCTGCTTCATGGAGCATGCTCAAGTCTTTGACTGTTTGGGTCACAACAGACAGTGTAAAATTCTTAAAGAGATGGGAATACTAGACCACCTTACCATCTTCTGAGAAACCTGTATGCAGGTCAAGAAGCAACAGTTAGAACTGGACATAGAACAGACTAGTTCAAAAATGGGGAAGGAGTACATCAAGGCTGTGTATTGTCATGCTGCTTATTTAACTTACATGCAGAGTACATCATGAGAAATGCTGGGCTGGATGAATCCCAAGCTGGAATCAAGATTGCTGGGAGAAATATCAATAACCTCAGATATACAGATGATACCACTCTAATGGCGGAAAGTGAAGAGGAGCTGAAGAGCCTCTTGATGAGGTGAAAAAGGAGAGTGAAAAAGCTGGCTTAAAATTCAACATTCAAAAAATGAAGATCATGGCATCCAGCCCCATCACTTCATGGCAAATAAATGAGGAAAAAGTGGAAACACTGACAGATTTTATTTTTGGGGGCTCCAAAATCACTGAAGATGGTGACTGCAGCCACGAAATTAAAAAACACTTGCTCCTTGGAAGAAAAGCTATGATAAACCTAGACAACATGTTAAAAAGCAGAGATAGTACTTTGCCAACAGTGGTTCATATAGTCAAAGCTATGGTTTTTCCAGTAGACATGTATGGATGTGAGAGTTGGACCATAAAGAAAGCTGAGCACCAAAGAATTGATGTTTTTGAACTATGGTGCTGGAGAAGACTTTTGAGTGTCCCTCGGACAGCAGGACGATCAAATCAGTCAATCCTAAAGGAAATCAGCCCTGAATATTCACTGGAAGGGCTGATGCTGAAGTTAAAGCTCCAATACACCGGCCACCTGATGTGAAGAGGTGACTCATTGGACAAGACCCTGATGCTGGGACAGACTGAGGAAAAGAGGAGAAGGGGGCAACAGAGGATGAGATGGTTGGATGGCATCACTGACTCAATGGACATGAATTTGAGCAAACTCCAGGAAATAGTAAAGGACAAGGAAGCCAGGTGTGCTGCAGTTTATGGGGGCAGAAAGAGTTGGACATGACTTAGCATCTGAACAACAACAAACACAAATACAGTAAGCTCAATGAATCACAAATACTGGAAAGATGAGGAAATCTGTACCAAGGCATACCATCATGAAATTGTTTCAATCCACAGAGGAAGAGGAAATCTTAAAAGAAGCTAGAGGAAAAAGATAAAAATGAAAGCAAATTTCTCATCAAAACCAATGCAATCTAGAATAAAATGGAGCAACATTTTTAAAGTACCCAAAGAAAAAATCATTCTGATTTTGGATTGTGCAAAGATTTCTTAGCTATAAGGCCAAAAGTATGATTCTTTAAAGGAAAAAAATATTTAGACTTCATCTAACTATGTACTTATGCTTTTTAAAACACTGTTTAGAGTATGGAATAAGACAGAGACTGGGAGAAAATGTTTACAAATCATATAGGTGATACGGAACTCATAACTGGAACATATGAAGAACTCTCTAGACTCAATATCATGAAGATAATAAATAACACAATTAAGAGTGGACAAAAGATTTTAAAAGACATATTAATGACAATAATATATGAATGTCAGATAAAAAGCTGTTCAATATCATAAGGAGAAATGCAGATAAAAACTATAAGATAACTCTACACACCTATCAGAATGTCAAAAATTATAAGATTGCCCTACCAAGTGTGAACTAGAATATGAACCAATTGGAACTCATACACTGCTGATGGAATTATAACAAGGGCATGATCTCTTTGGACAACAGTTAGCAATTTCTCAAAAAGTTAAACATATACCTGGTATATGACCCAGCCAATCTACTTTCATGTATTGTCCCAAAAAAGATCAAAGTCTATCTCCATGCAAAGAATTTTACATAAACATTTATAAAAGCTTTGTTTATAATAGGCCAAATGTTTAAACAGTCCAAATGTTCTTTGACATGTTAATGGATAAACAATAAAGTAAAGGACTACTGTTACAGCAACAAGTAGGAATTTAAAAATAATTATTCTGAGTGAAAGAAGCTGGATGCTCCTTCCTCTCCCAGAAAAAGAATATGTCTTTATGATTTCATTTATATGATATTCTAGAAAATGCAAGATGTCTATGATAACAGAAATCATACAAGTGATTCCCTAAGAACAGAGGATGGAAAGGTGTGGGATAGAGGGATAACTGAGAACCAGGAAATTTTTGGAGGTGACAAATATGTTCCTTGCCTTGAAGTGGCGATGTGTACATGGGTGTATCCATACGTCAAAACCCATCAACTTGTAAACTATAAGTATGTGCAGTTCTGGGTATGTCAGTTATACCCCTTAAAGTTGTTTATAAGGAACTAATGTTTAGATATTCTGCTTCTTGACCTCCAGAGCTATTAATACTATTTCAAACCTGGTCCTCCAGAATCTGCTGATTCTCTGAATCCTCAGTAACATTTCAGTGAGTGAATCACACCATATCTTAAGAATAAACATAATTAGGAGAGAGGGAAAACACTCTGGAATTTATAATGTGTTGCAATTAGAGATGTATCATAGGTTTTGTAAGTGTGGTTCATAGATGGGGTAAGCAACATATTATATGCTTGCTTTAAGCAACCCAGAACTGACGGCAGGTCTCAAATACTGAGTCCCAGTAAACCCTTTACTCTGCTGCTCATTAGTTACTTGCTTACTGGTTAGTTATTCTCTACCTCTTCCTACTTGGTCTGTTTTGATTATTTCTGCAGTTATAGTAAAACTATAAACACCACAGAAGGTCCTCCTTAAATCTTTTAAAAATTTTTTATTGGAGTATAGTTGACATATGGTATTGTGTTAGTTTCGGGAATATAGCAAAGTGAACCTGTTACACATATACGTATATCCACTCTTTTTTAGATTCACTTCCCATATAAGCCATTAGAGAGTATTGAGTAGAGTTCCATGTGCTATACAATAGGTCCTTATTAGTCATCTGTTTTATAATGTTAGTGTGTATATGTCAATCCCAATCTTCCAAATTATCCTCCCTCTGCCTTACCCCCTAGTACCCATAGTTTTCTATTAAATCTTTATTAAGAGAATGATTGCATTTTACTGCTTCTGTATAGAATGTATATTTAGATTTTGACAATCCTAATGGTAAAGATCCTCAAGTCATCACAGTTTCACTGGTTTCAAGGTTTTCTAGTCTTTAAGAAAATTTTAAGTTTTGTAACAATCACCACAAGGTAGCCCTAAAGCTTCACTTCCTAGATCATTCAATGCCCCTCTTTCTCTGCCATGTTCACATCTGCTGCACCTGAATGAGGAAGACTGCCATATGATTGGTGTTTAAAAAGCCCAGATTCTTAATTTTTTCCTAAGTCAGACAGAATTAAATCTGCATGAAGCTCCATCTGAAGGGTCTTGCTGCCAGCTGTGATGTTGTGAAAGGGCCTGTAAGAAAGCCCAGAAAGGAGCCGTGAATGGCCTCTAGGAGTTGAAGTGGAATAAAAGTGGGTATTTCCTGACGCTGACCAATAATGAGAAAACAAAGAGCTCAGTCCTACAAGTGTAAGGAACTGAATTCTGCCAAACCCAAATGAGCTCAGGAGATCACTCCTTCCTCTGAGCCTCCAGATAAGGACCCAGCCTGCTGACACCCTGACTTCTGCCTGGTGAGACTCAGGGAAAGAACCCTGACTGGACTTTGGACCTGGATTGGGATAACAGAGTTTGTGATAGGTTGTTTTACAGGAGTGGAAACGTGTGGTCACAGAGATGTGTTCTCCTGTGGCAATATTAGCAGGGATTTAGGGGCAGTCATTGGAATCCAGAGGCAGGCCATCCAGGGTGTAGGCCATCTGTTTTGAATGGTGCAGACCTAGCAGGTGTAGTGGCTCTGGAGCCAACAGTTCTGCTGATAGCTCTCTTGTTCTCAGCTTTACCATCATGGGAGAGGTTGGAATCCCTCTGGCAGAACAACAGCTCTGCCGTGTTGTCCTGGAGTCTAAACCCGACTTATCCAGCCCTTCTAATGTTCCTCCTATTAAATCACTGCTTAAACATAAGATAATTTCTGCTCTATGCTACTGAACCTTGACTGTTATATCTCCAAATCTCTCCTACTTCCTAAATACAATGACATCTGTCAGCTTATTTAAATCTCTCAAGTACTGACCACTCCTTACTTCTGAAAAATCCTTCTTTTGGTTTTGAAGACATCTCACTGCACTGGTTTCTCTTATGTTTCCTCTACTGATTTTCATTCCACTTTGCTGGCTCCTTTTCATTTGACAAACATGCATTGAGCATGCTTGAAGACACTGTGTGTGCAAAGTACAGGAGTCCCACCAAGAACTGGTCATGGTGGGGACTTCCTTGGTGGTCCAGTGGTTAAGAATCAATCTCCAATGCAGAAGATGTGAGTTCAATCCCAATTTGGGGAACTAAGATCGTGCATGTGTTGGGGCAACTAGGCCCATGTGCCACAACTGGAGAAAGTCCATACTCCACAATAAAGAGCCTGTGCATAGCATTGAAGACCCAGTGTAGCCAAAATTTAAAAAAAAAAAACACACAAAACTGATCATGGACCCTGTCCTCCAGGGACTTACCAATATGTAAATGATAACTATATAAGGTGATAAAATCTATAACGGAGATGGGTGAAATATACTCTGGAAGCCCAAAGAAGAAACCATATCACTCTTGAGGTGGTCAGGGAGTACTTCATAAGGATGATGGCACTGAGCAGAGTCCAGAAGGATGAGCAGACCTGTTTCAGACAAAGGAAGGAAAGGCATTCCTGACAGAAGGAACAGAGAAGGTGAAGGCATGGAACTTTGAAAATGTGACATATTATAGGAGCAGCAAGGAGTTTACTGAGGCTGGTTTTCTGGGTGCAAATGTGAGGTTAGTAGAGAAATAAAGTCAGGGTTTGTATAAAAGGTGACATGTGGACTGGGTCCTAAAATAGATAATTTATGGGTGATAGTTATCATGCTAAAGTTCTTCAACTTTGATGACTACCCATTATATTCAAACAAAGTCTGAACTCTTTGGCTTGTTTAAAAAGGTCATTGATCACCTGACTCACTCTCCAGTGTCAAACCAGTTTCCTCTCCCTTAACATCCAATCATTCATTTCTTTGCTCATTCATTTGTGCTCTGCTTAGTCATTCAGTCATGTCCGACTCTTTTCGACCCCATGGATTGTGGCCTGCCAGGCTCATCTGTGCATGGGGATTCTCCAGGCAAGAATACTGGAGTGGATTTCCATGCCCTTCTCCAGGGGAATCTTCCCAACCTAGGGATCAAACCCAGGTCTCCCATATTGCAGGCGGATTCTTTACCATCTGAGCCACCAGGGGAGCCCAAGAATACTGGAGTGAGTAGCCTATCCCTTCTCCAGGGGATCTTCCTGCCCAAGAATTGAACTAGGGTCTCCTGCATTGCAGGTGGATTCTTAACCAGCTGAGCTACCAGGGAAGCCCATCCATTTATTTTATTTTTTATTGTTTTGGTCATGTCAAGTGACTTTCAGCATCTTAGTTTCCAGACCAGGGGTGGGACCCGGCAGTGAAAACACCAGGTCTTAATCACTGGACCACCAGGGAATTCCCTACTCATTCATTTATTTAGTTGAGGGGACATTGGGCAGTTGAGGGGAGTGAATGGAGGAAGCAGATGATATGAGAGGCTCAGGTCATTGAACGGACTTGAGTTTTTGTTCTAGATGAGACAGAAAGTTGGTTGAGGGGCCTGATCTATTTTACATTTTAAAAGAATCACCCTGACTACTCTCTGGAGAGTTGAATAGGGTGTGAGGCAGAGGGTAAGCAAGAAATAAATAAGGAAGTTATTTCCATAATGCAAAAATGACTATAGCTTAGACCAGAATGAAAGTAGTAGAGACCCTGAGAAAGTTTATGATTCTGTATATATTTTAAAGTGGAGATAATAGGATTTGCTGGTGGATTGAATGCAGGGTATGAGAAAAAAATAGGAACCAAGAGTGTTACCAAGGTTTTTGGCCTGAGCCACAAGATGCAGATACTTTCAATTTGCATTAGAGATCATGGGAAGAGTAAGTTTTAGAGGAAATAACAGGAGTTGTTTTTTTAGCATGCTGATTTTGAGATGTCCATCAGAGATCTAAGCTATGATTTGAGTATGCAGTGGGATATAGGTGTCTGGAGTTAGAGGAAAGGTTCAGGTGGGACTTGTGGGTGGTTTACTTGGTATTTAAAGCTTTGAGAAAAAACAAAGCTATGAGATTGGATGAGATCACCTAGCAAGTAAGAGTACATTGGGAAGGAAAGTACAAGGACTAAGCCCTGGGGGGCTCTAGCTCTTACAGTTCTGGAAGATGTTGAGAAACCAGCAAAGGGAACAGGAGGGTGTGGCCACTGAAGGAGGAGGGGTGATCTCAGGGGGTTGTCAAGCCCTGGAAACCAAGTGAAGAATGTGTTTCAAGGAGAGAGGGATCAAATGGGTCAAGTACTGATGGCAGGTCAAGTAGGATGCAAGGTCAAAGAAATGATCTTTTGGATTTTGCAAAGTGGAGATCATTGGCACAGGGCAAGGACAGTTTCTGCAGCACTGGGGAGAAGCATAATTGGTGTGGGTCAAACAGAGAGTTGGAGGAGGACTAGAGACAAGTGTTCTTTCAAGGAGTTTCGTTACAAAATGAAGGAGAAATAGGCAGTGGTGGGGAAGGAAGGAAGTGGGGTCAAGAGAGGGCTTTTTTTCTTTCTAAGGTTAGAGAAATAACAGCCATTTTGTATTGTCCATTTTGCTGATGGCAGTGATGATGTGGGAGAGTGGGGGAGAATTGCTGGCAGCAGTGTCCTTGAGAAGGCAGAAGTGCCTCAAGTTAAGTATCCAGAGAAGAATTGACTCAGAGAGGGATGACAGGTCTTCCAAGAACATGGGAAGAGGTGAGATGGTAGATGTGGTAGCGGGTGATTTTGCAAGTTCTCTGTTCACTGGTTCCATTTTCCCAGTGCAATAGTAAGCAGAGGTATAAGACGAAAGAGAACAGTTGGATGTCTGCAGAGAAAGGAGTTGGGAAGTAGTCATCTAGAGGTATAATTGAGTAGCCCTGTGACCGTCTCTGTGGTCAGTGGGCCTGAGGTAACCATTGTGTGTTTTTCTCCAGTCATCTTGGGTGTTGATATGAATAAGAGGTGAGTTCAATTAAATCTCTTGCAGTTTCCTACCCCTTTATCATTTCACAGACTGTTCCATCTGGAATGGAATGTCCTGTTTACCCTGTTTATTCATTTTTCAACTTGTAGCTCAACTGCCACTTATTTAAGCCTCCCTGGCAGAGTTAATTAATGACTCCCTCCTTGGAGCTGTTGTGGTATGTATGCATCTATTGTGATAGCTGCCATGTTATACTCATTTGTTTCTCTGTCTCCCTAGTTAGTTTGGCTTCTCCTTGAGGATGTCAGCTCTGTAATCTGAATTCCTAGTATTATATTTGGCTCATGGTTGGCATTCATAAATTGCCTATTGAATTGAATTTCATGGGGGAAATTAGCAGAAAGAGTCAATAGGTAAGAGAGAGAGGGTCTAGAGATAGAAAGAAGGTGACATTTGGAACCAGTCTCAGCTGTTCTACAGGGGGGTAACTCCTGCCCCTGAGGATGAATAAGATAACTGCTGACTCACTTTAGTGACAGTGTGAACTTGAAATGAAGCCTATGTAAATTGGGTCAATAATGCTCATTTCCACAGAATCTGCGAGGATCAAATGACTTCATAGGTGTGAAAGAATTTTGTAAGTGAACATGTACTACACAACGTACACAATTTCTTACAACTCTATGTCATGGTAGTAGAAATGTATTAAATTTGCGTATATTATTAGCATATAGGCTGTATAACAAAGTGGAGAATGAGTTAAAGATAAAAAGTATGATGATAGAATCTTCTTTTAGTCTTTCTACTCTGAAATGTCTCTACAAAAGATCATCATGGTCTCTTTCAGTTATAGCTTGTTCCCATGCCACTCACTGTCTCTGAGCCAGAAACCCTGGCATGACCTACTTTGTCAGGCCAAGAGGTGTGTAGACAGCCAGATGTGCCAGTACATCTCTCAAGAAGCAGGAGCTGAGGCTGCTGATCTGACTGTTTGATGTCACAATGCACAAGTTCAGGACATGTCTATGCTCAAGAAAGGCCAACCTTCTACAACATTCCAACACTCAAAGGAACTTCCTAACACATTGACAATGTTAGCAATTCTAAAACAGTACAGTATTTAATCCTTGATGCTGACAGGAATTACTTTAACACAGGTTCTGATTTTTATTGCTGATTGTCTATGTCTATTTGTTTTAGGCTTCCCTCAACTTTCATGTTTTTTAAAGCAGGGACCATATTTTATACTTTATGTCCTTGGACCACACATGCCAACTACTCTATTTTATGGGCACTCAATTTCCATCTGTTATAGATGGGGTTGTTTTAGTAAGTGGCCAACAGCATTCATGTGACCAGATACAGACAGAACATGAAGAGGAAAGTGAGGTTGGAGCTTTTCTACTATTAAAGCACATGTTGTTTACCCTGAAATCCTAGGAACATATGATGTCCTGAATAAATGACTGTGGGTATAGGACATTATAATTCAACCCCTTCTTCCCGTCAACTTAAAATGTCTTCCTGGCAGTTTATCTTTCTTTCACTCCCTAACTTAAAATAATTTACAGCTTTGCCTTTGGGCTACCTATTCATGTGGGATTTAAACTCATGTTTTGAGGCACATCAGGAAGGCCGCCTCTCTGCTGACTTTGTAGCATGGGTTGGGTTATGCTGTTATATTTCTGGGAGGATCTTCCAAGGTGCAAATATTACTGGAAAGAGTAGCATGTGTGTCTATGATCAACTATCAGTGTAGTTGTAGTAGAATATATCCTATCGGTCACAGTAAGGAATAAAAAACCAGACATTAGTTTTGATGAGAAAAGGCATCATAACATTCTAGGAACATGGAGTTATGCTCCTAGAAAAGCAAAATAAGAGCGTGAGACTGGGAACTCAAATGAAAAGTTATCTCTGAAAACAGAATCAAGATGCCAGAACAAAGTGCAAAAGTAAAAGCTGTCTAATCTCTCGAGGTTGGAGAGTTTGCTTCAGGAGGAAGAAAACTCCTTTGGAGTTAGGAGAGAGATTGGTCAGGATTCTACAGGCTCCCCATGACCACACTTGGCTGTTACCTTTCAACTTTCTTGCAGGAATCCTTTCTACTCTCCCATGAACTTCTTGCCTCCCTCCTTCTTATTCCATCTGTTTATCCCCCGAGTACCACCCATTTTTCACTGAACTTTCTAGAATCCTGTTCTTAGTCTTCTTTTTCACCCACTTCCTGTCTCTAGGATGGACAGTTTCAGAGTTCCGGAACAGTCAGTCCAAAAACGTAGCTTCAAAATTCCCTAATTCCCTAAGGCTGTGACTCGCACAGCCTTACTTACAAGGTCCCTTTAGCAGCTATCTTCTGTGGCCACACCCTGGGCTCTGTCACCATTCAGACATTCAACTCTGGAATCACCAACTTAACATCCTAAATTCCCAGAAGAGCCACCCCTGACCAGGTGTCCCAGGTTCTTTCCCACAACTTCTCTTCTTCAGCCTGAGCGGGCCTTGTGGTCCTCACTCTCATTTCTCTCCATCTCTGTCCCTCACAGCGCCACCCGCTTTCTTTACTCAGCCTGCACCCCATGCTGTGTCACTTTGCATCAGAGCCTCTCTCGTCCTCCAAGTCTGTCTTGCTGGACTTGAATCTGGGATGAACGCCACTCTCAGTGTCCTCCTGTCGTCCTCAAGCCATGGAGCTGCTGGAGAGAATCACACAGTCTTTGAGGTCACTCCCACTGCCGCTTTATTGTTCCAAGGTCCACTGGACCCTTAAGGCTCCTTGACAGTCTTAAATAAATACGTCTGGTCACCTTCCTTTCCCACTCCTTACAGAAGTTATTCCAAATCTCCGTCATTTTCCTCAAACTGTCTTTCTCACTTTTCTTTTGGGAAATGACTCTTATTTTGTGGATAGCACTTAGATTATTGACACTTTTAAGTTCTCACTGAGCCCCCTACATCCACAACCTTCAACACCTTCCATTCTTCACTCCAGTCTACGAGGAAGAAATGTTTCTTCTCCCACTTAAGACATTCATTCATACAACAGCCACTAAGAGTCCATCTTAATTAATATACTTCCACTGTGCTATATATTGGAGATATTAGAGATGAAGATGTAGACCCTACCAACAAGGAGGTTGAGATCGTATGTGAGGGAGCTACTGCTGCTGCTGCTAAGTTGCTTCAGTCATGTCCAACTCTGTGTGACCCCACAGATGGCAGCCCACCAGGCTCCCCCGTCCCTGGGATTCTCCAGGCAAGAACACTGGAGTGGGTTGCCATTTCCTTCTCCAATGCAGGAAAGTGAAAAGTGAAAGTGAAGTCACCCAGTCGTGCCCGACTCTTAGCGACCCCATGGACTGCAGCCTACCAGGCTCCTCCGTCCATAGGATTTTCTAGGCAAGAGTACTGGAGTGGGTTGCCATTGCCTTCTCCAGTGGAAGGGAGGCAGACCTGTAAATTAATTATAATTCAGTGTACATTTCAGTGTAATGATAAAAACAAGCATAGGGACCTCCCTGGCAATCCAGTGATTAAGACTCTGTGCTCCCACTGGAAAAAAAAATAATAATAATAATAAAAATTTAAAAAATAAATAAATAAATAAATAAAATGGGATTAGTGAAAAAAAAAAAAAAAAAAAGACTCTGTGCTTGCGCTATAAGTTCAATCCCTGGTCGGGGAGCTAAGATCACATATGCTGTGTGGTGTTGCCAACAAGGAGAGAAAAAGAAAAAAAAGAAAAGAAAGTAAAGAAACAGTCATTGATCATTTGAAAAGCATGAGGGGAAAACCACCTTTATGAGGAGGTGATGTGTCACGAGGAAGTTTTTGGAAGGGGAGTTGCTTGAGCTAATCCTTCAAGAGTGAGTAAGTGTTAACTAAGCAAACTGGGGCGGGAAGGAGACTGCAGGGCCAAGGATTAGGGAGCAGTGACGAGAAAGACTGAGTAGACAAAGAGGATACGAGTAAAAGCATGAAATTGAGTTATTCTCATTCTTGACTGTGTCCTAGACCTTGTTATGTGACTGTCCCACAAATTACCTCAAACTCAACATATTTTCCCCAGATTTCCTCCTTCTTTGTTCTTTATCATGGCATATGACACCCCTCCTTGTTCAGGCACTAGAAAAACTAGGAGATTTCTTCAATCTTTCCCATTCCCTCACCCCTATCATTTAGCTAGTAACTAACTTCTGTTGATTCTACTGTATCCGCATTCCTTGGGTGCCTCTCCCTTCTCCAACTGTGCTCAGTACCAGTACAACAGTATCACCATTGACCCCACTTCCATACTTCCCCTAGATTGATCTTTCTAACATACATAATTGATTGCATCACTGTCTGACCAATCCATGGTTCCCCACTCTTCTAGCATGATATGAAAAGCCCTTCCCACACAGCTTCTTCCCACTTGCATTCATGCACATTTTATTTTATTTTTTTTATTTTTTATTTTTTTAGACTTTGTTCTTTTTTTATTTTTTGCTTTAAAAAAAACTGTAGCTAATTTACAATGTTGTGTTAGTTTCAAGTGTACAGCAAAGTAATTCAGTTATACACATATATACAGATGTTCTTTTTCAGATTCTTCTCCATTAGAGGTTATTACAAGATACTGAGTATAGTTCCCTGTGCTATATAGTAGGTCTTTGTTGTTTTCCTGTTTTATACACAGTAGTGTGTGTATGGGAGAAGGAAATGGCAACCCACTCCAGTGTTCTTGCCTAGAGAATCCTGTGGACAGAGGAGCCTGGTGGGCTGCCATCTATGGGGTTGCACGGAGTCGGACATGGCTGAAGCAACTTAGCAGCAGCAGCAGCAGTGTGTGTATATTAATATCAAACTCCTAATTTATCTCTCCTCTATCGCCCATCCCCTCTCTTTGGTAAACATGTTTGCTTCATATGTCTGTCAGTCTGTTTCTGTAAGTAAGTTCATTTGTGTCATTTCTTTAGATTCCACGTATAAGTGATATCATGTAACATTTCTCTTTCTGTATCTCAACTTAATATGATAATCTCTAGGTCCATCCATGTTGCTGCACATGACATTATTTCATTCTTTTTATGGCTGAGTAATAGTCCATTGTATATATGTATCACATCTTCTTTATCCATTCATCTGTTGATGGACATTTAGGTTGCTTCCATGTGTTGACTGTTACAAATAGTGCTGCTATGAACACTGGGTTGCATGTATCTTTTTGAATTAGAATTTTCTCTGGGCATATGTCCAGGAGTGGAATCACAGGATCATATGGCAGTTCTATTTCTAGTTTTTTTAAGGAACCACCATACAGTTCTGCATAGTGGCTGTACCATTTAACATTCCCGCCAGTGTAGGAAGGTTCCTTTTTCTCCACATTCTCTCCAGCATTAATTGTTTATAATTTTTTTTTTATAATGGCCATTCTGATTGGTATAAGATGATACCTCATTGCAGTTTTGATTTACATTTCTCTAATAATTAGCATATAGTCATCTGTATGTCATCTTTGAAGAAATGTCTAGTAGGTCTTTTGTCCATTTTTTTAATTACATTGTTTGTGTTTTGGATATTAAGCTGTATGAGTTGTTTGTGTATTTCAGAAATTAATCCCTTGTCAGTTGCATCATTTTCAAATATTTTCTTCCATTCTGAGGATTGTCTTTTCGGTTATGATTTCCTTTGTTGTGCAAAAGCTTTTAAGTTTAATAGGGCACATTGTTTATTTTTGTTTTTATTTCATTACTCTAGGAGACAGATCCAAAAAAACATTGCTGCAATATATGTCAAAGACTGTTCTGCCTGTTTTCTTCTAGGAGTTTTATAGTATCCAGTCTTACGTTTAGGTCTTTACATGCACATTTTAAATTAAACTCTCCCGATACCCCATGAGGTGAGTGAGATATTTCCAAGAGATGATGTTAATATGAAGACATCTAGAAGCCAGGGGGAGAAATGAGGTGGAACTCTCCTCACTGTGGTGCCCCCACCCTGCTTATTTAACCTATATGCAGAGTGCATGCATGCTCAGTCACTTTAGTTGTGTCCTACTGCCAGCTCTTTGTAACCCTTATAGACTGTAGCCTTCCAGGCTCCTCTGTCCATGGGGATTCTCCAGGCAAGGATACTGGAGTGGGTTGTTATCCCCTCCTTCAGGGGATCTTCTCTACCCAGGGATTGAAACCACATCTCTTATGTCTCCTGCGTTGGCACACAGGTTCTTTACCACTAGCGCCACCTGGAAAGCCCTATATACAGAGTACATCATGCTACATGCCGAGCTGGATGAAGCTCAGGCTGGAATCAAAATTGCTGGGAGAAATATCAATAACATCAGATATGCAGATGACACTACCCTCATGGCAGAAAGTGAAGAGGAACTAAAGAGCCCCTTGATGAAGGTGAAAGAGGAGAGTAAAAAAGCTGGCTTAAAACTCACCATTCTAAAAACTAAGATCATGGCATCCAGTCCTATCACTTCAATGCAAATTGATGGGGAAACAATGGATACAGGGATTGACTTTATTTTCTTGAGCTCCGAAATCACTGCAGATGATGACTGCAGCCATGAAATAAAAAGATTCTTGCTCCCTGGAAGAAAAGCAATGACAAACCTAGGTAGCATATTAAAAAGCAGAGACATCACTTTGCTGATAAAGATCTGTATAGTCAAAGCTGTGGTTTTTCCAGTAGTCCTGTACAGATGTGAACTGGACCATAAAGAAAGCTGAGCACTGAAAAATTAATGACTTTGAACTGTGGTGCTGGAGAAGACTCTTGAGAGTCACTTGGATAGTGAGGCGATCAAACCAGTCAATCCTAAAGGAAATCAACCCTGGATATTCATTGGAAGGACTGATGCTGAAACTGAAGCTCCAATACTTTGGCCACCTGATGGGAAGAGCTGACTCATGGGAAAAGACTGTGATATTGGGAAAGATTGAGGACAGGAGGAGAAGGGGGCGACAGAGGATGAGATGGTTGGATGGCATCCCTGACTCAGTGGACATGAGTTTGAGCAAACTCTGGGAGATTGCGAAGGATAGTGAAACCTGGTGTGCTGCCCTCCATGGGGGTCTCAAAGAGTCAGACATGACTGAGCAACTGAACAACAACCCCAATTCAATAACTGCTTCCTTATCATTTCCTGGCCATTTATCCATGCCTCTAGGGTTTAGCGCTATCCACGATCAGCAGTTTTTTAATATGCCTTATTATTTCATGCCTAGATGTCTTTCCCCCGCCCCAGGTACAAGAACATTAAACCAATATCTTAATATGAACACATTTTAAAGCAGTCTAAAACAGCAACCAAATATTTAACTATTCTTTTTTTTTTCTTTCCTAAATCATGACTGTGTTAGGTGCTCTTAAGTTATTCTTCCATTTTTCCCTTTTGATTCTCTGTAGGATAAGGATGACTCCTAATGACTTTCAACATATTGACTTCCTGTTTTAATCTTTCATCAACAGTTTTAAGTTACAGTTAAGTGTCTTTCTTCAAGTTGCATTGCTTCTGCTGTTTTAATTGCTCTTTCCTTTCACTTGTCATCCCAGGGCACCCTTACCATCTTTTGTTACCACCAGCCCATCACCCCATCTCACACTCTTAGGAAGTCCTTCTAGTCACCCATCCTGGTCTCTGATTACAATCAGCCACTGTCTCTGAGCCCTGACTCTCATCTCTATTTTCACTTCTCTTGGCACCTCTTACACTTCTGTCCCCTCCGTAAGACTTAATCTCTCTAGGACAGGATTCATTCATTTTCTTAACTGATGACACTTCCTAGAGCTTTGGAACAGAGAAGGTATAAGCAGATAGGGTAGGAAGATCCCTGAAGGACCTGAAGGAAAAGAATCAGATGTAGCTTTTTGACATTAGAGAAGCCATTTTGGCCCACACCATTTTGTGATCTAAGCTTGACTACAATGCTTACCCTTTGACAGGTCCCAGAAATAATGATCTTAAAGGAATAAAAGAACAAACCACTGTTATCAGGCAAAAGAAGGAACAATAGCAAAGATAACAAATCAGTTGTAAAGACTCCTAGTTCTGTTTCAATGGTAAAGATTAGCCTGAAGCACTTTCTTGAGCTATTTTGCAGAATTTAAATCCCCCTTGAAAGGTCAACTTCCAGATCAACTGGAACCTAAGGGCTGATGATGTTGACCTTTTCTGACCCTCATGGCTTCAGTCATCTAAAGCTTGGGCTCTGTTGACCTTTGCCCCAACTCTATGCAGAATTTTCCTCTGCTCAAGTCCCTTCATCAATATGCATACACTGCTCTAACCTCCTTCATGAATAAGCATGTGACCTTGTAACTTTCCCCAATTTTGCTATTCAGAGAGACATTGCTTTGGGAAAGCTCTCTGGTGTCCTCCTTACTTGCTCAAGTAATAATTCCTTCCTTTTCCTGGTCTTTGGCTTGGTTGTGTCTTTTGCCTTGACACTCACCAAGAGGTGAACCCAGTTTTTTGGGTAACACAGGTGCTCGATATATTGATGCTAAGTCAATACATGAGGGGAGGAATGACATCCAAAGACAAAAGCCACACCAAAACCCCAGTGATTTTGAATTCAGCCCTGAGTAAAATCAGATTTTCAGGGTCCTTTTGATCAGTCCTAGCAGGATTCACCACGTTCCAAGAGTTGTAAATCTAGAATAAGATTTTTTTTTTCCTTTCAGAAACCTGAAAGGCAGTTTAATTCTTAAGAGACCAGTCCTTGAAAGGTTAAAGAAAACAAGCAAGTAAGGAGATTCTGGATCACAGAAAATCTTGACTGAGGTCAGAGCAATGGCCACCTGGGAGAGTCACAATAAGAACCACTCCAGCCCCAAGAGGATGAGGTGCTGCCTTTTCTTAGAAGGAGGGTCTGAAGAGGAAAAGTTAAAATTTTACATAACCTCCTGCTCCTTCTGCCTCTGTAACTCAGCTTGCTCCTTGCAAAGTCTGGATCATGTAGGTCTCAGAAAGTGGGGACTCCCAATACTAGGAACTGGAGCTTATCTCACTCACCCTTGTCCTGCTCTTTGCAATTGCCCAGCCCCTGCAAACCCACAAACCCACTTAATCATGCCTGTCTGTGTATAAAAACTCTGTAACCCCTTTGTTCGGGCCTCAGAGCTTGGAGTGTTATCTCCTCTGGGCGCGGCGTAATAAACCTGAGTTCTCCAATTCTCCCAATGTGGGACTTGGTTTCTCAAGTGCTGGTTTCTGCAACAGGTCTTCAGTGTGGCCCTATATGGGGAGAGGGGATAAAAGGGAGGACAGAGAGTGGAGAGGCGAGGAAGTTGGAGTTCTAGTTAAATAGTGGAACATCAAAAGAGTATTACCATCCTAGTCCTACACTTCCCTATATGTGCCCTAAAGAAAGCAACGTTTTTATCCCTAACTAGTTTCTTTTAAGGGTAATAGATACATGGTAAAAATTCATATAGTATCAAAAAAATATTTAATAAATCTCTCTAGTCCTCCAGAAGTCACCACTATTATCCACATGTCTACCTAAATATATAGTTATATTTTGAAAGTACTTGGTAGCATTTTATCATCAAGAGCTCTCCATATTAGCTCCTGGAAACCTACTTTTTATTTGTGATAAAAATATATAACATGATATTGGCCCTCTTAAAAATTTCGGTATATACAGTGAGACATTATTTTTTAAACTGCTATGTAATATTTCTACTCTGGTTGTACTATATGTGTTTACTCATATCCCTGTTGATGAATATTTAATTTGTTTCTAGTCTATTGCGATTTGAAGCAATGTGGCAATGAAAATCCTTGTACATATTGTATCAGGGTCCAGGAGGAAGCAGATGGTACATCCAAAGCTACCTTAAGAGAATTTGATGGAGGGACTGTTGACACAGGTGCTGGCAGGATTAATGGACCAAACAATACATGGTTAAGTTGTCAGGAACAGGCAACAGTGAGAAGCCTTTACCTCCCCTAGGCATGAAAGGACAAGCAGAGGGAGCAGTGTTGGTAGAATCCAGTGGGCCCTTAGCCCTACCAGAGAGGCCACCAACCAGGAGCTGTGACCATAGATTAGAAGTGTAGCCACTGCCAGAACGGCAGCCGTCAGAGTAAATATCCTGACTGTGCTCTCCTCTTGCTCTCTGGTTTCCTACTGAAGTACCTGCTGAATATCAGTGGAATCTAGTAGACAAGGAAGCCCAAATGATGCTGATTCATAGGGGTGACACAGGCAGGCAGAGCAGAGTCAAAAATGTATCCGGAAGGATAGGTAGAGAATAATCAGTCTAGTAAGTTTTTGAACAAATATGCCTTTCATCTGTTGGAAATTTTCCTAGAACTAGAATTGTGGTGTCAATAGGAGGGAAAGAGACTCCTCAATATCCATCCCTCTGATCTTCTGTGCTTATTACTGATACTTAGCTGTGCCTGTGGCTGCTCAGAATTAAGCCCTTTCCCAGCCTCCCTGGCAACAAAGCAATGTAAGAGGAAGTGACAGTGCCTTTGTCCTTTATTATTTATTCCTTCCTGTAATTCACCTCCTGCCTTGGACTATGAACTCTAGGGCCACACCCTTTGCGGGGTGAGAGGTGAGCTGGGAAAAAACCAGATTCCTAAGCACTTCATATAATTGAGCTGTCCTACCAATTTTGGACTGTACTTTATTTACATGGGGGAGAAATACACTTTTACCTTGATAGTTATTTTCTTTTATGTGCTGTGTTACTAATTTTCACAAATAGGTATAGATAATAGGTTTAAACATTTTAAATTTTTATGGACATTGTCAAGCTTGGCATTTTAAACTGGATTTTTCATACTTTTTGAGTTTGAACCCAGCTTCTCCATTTACTAGACATGTGATCTTGAACATGTCTTAATATTTTTTCGCCTTCCAATATAATTCATTTATCGTCTTTGCTTTTTAAAAAAAATTTTCGAAGCATAGTTAATTTACAGTGTTGTGCTAATTTCTTCTGTACAGCGAAGTGACTCATTTACACGTATATATATTCTTTTCCATTATGGTTTGTCACAGGATATTGAATATAGTTCCCTGTGCTATACAGTAGGAACCTGTTGTTTTTCTAGTTTCTCAATCTTTAAGTGCCTCAATGTTCTCAGAGGGATAACAATGGAAGCCACTTCATTTGGTTGTTATGATGAGTGTATGAATGAAAATATCTAAGCACACAGACCACTGTCTATCCATCACAGCAAATTCTCAATAACTGTAAGCTGTGGGGAAAAAAAAAAAAAAGTGTCACTCATCACCCAGTTCTGCCAGGGTTGAGTCACAACATGCTTCAGTTACCCATGACATTTCACCCGCCCCTGAGAGCAATTCAGGATGGAAAACAGGATAGGGCACTCTACACTTTAGATAAAGGCCCTAGAGAATTAAGATGCATATCTCAGGGAGGATTTCAGTGACCCCAGGTTCTTGCATCTTCCTGTATAGAGAAAAGCACTAAATCATTCACTTGAGATATGTTCTTTGTGGTTAGCGGTAAACTTTTACCAAGATGTATGCAATGGCAACCCACTCCAGTATTCTTGCTGGGGAAATCCCATGGACGGAGGAGCTGGCAGGCTACAGAAGAGTCAGGCACAGCTTAGTGACTAAATAGCAATAGCATGC
Source organism: Dama dama (assembly GCF_033118175.1). Lineage (NCBI taxonomy): Eukaryota > Metazoa > Chordata > Mammalia > Artiodactyla > Cervidae > Dama > Dama dama. Next base: position 45,321,709 of record NC_083698.1, on the reverse strand, counting down.
TTGTATTTCAATATGACTGCATGTATTTTCTAGCCAAAAACGTACACATCTACTGGCTCCTCTCCTACTTCTCCTCCCCTACTTCTCTCCTACTTGGAGCAGTTTACTCTGAGTTACTGAATAGCTATCTCCATGAGTTTGAGTAAAGCTCCGGGAGTTGGTAATGGACAGGAAAGCCTGGCGTGCTGCAGTTCATGGGGTCACCAAGAGTCGGACATGACTGAGCGACTGAACTGAACTGAACTGATAGTCCTCAGAAAGAACCTGAATAACACGTAAGCTCACAACTCTCCTGTTGTGTGTTTTCCTTTAAGTCAACAAAGCTAGTGCTATTATTATTATTACTGTGACCATGTTTAATTGCCCTCCAAAGAAGAGGTACCAGTTAATCTACTCAATGTTTTAAAGTGTCTCCTTCCTCTTCCCTCAACAATATTGTGCATTAGCAAAGATTTTTGTCCAATAGATGAATAGTGGTGTTTCATTTTTATTTTAAATTGCTTTCTAAATTATGACGTTGACCATCTTCTCATATTTGTTAAGCCATTTATAGTTCTTTTCTAGTGCACTTCTTGTCTGCCCTCTGTTCATTCCACTGGTGTTTGTTTTGTTTTGTAACGCGTTTGTTTTTTTTTTAAAGCTTTTAATGTATTATGAAAATTAGCTTTTTGTCTGTTGCTGGTGGTACAGATATTTTCCCTAATTTTCATTTACATTTTGACTTTATTTTTTTCCAAAAAATTTTTAAATTTTAAAATAGTAAAAATGATCCTTTTTCATCATAACATCTGAGCATAATGTTTGGGTATTGGAAAGATCTATCTCACTCTGGATATTAAGAATAATTTTACCATGTTTTCTCTCAGACCTTTATAGATTGATTTATATCAGAAATCTTTCTCCATCTGGAATTTAATTTGGGGTAAGCAGTGAGATAAGAATTGAAATGATTCTGTGGAGAACTGGGCTGGAGGGTTGATAAAATTAAGCCCCCTGATACATAAGCCCTACAGAACTTATAGTTTACTATTTGTAGTAAAATTGTGTTTTAATAAAAAATACCTTTTTAATAAAAAAAGACCCTGATGCTGGGAGGGGTTGGGAGCAGGAGGAGAAGGGGACGACAGAGGATAAGATGGTTGGATGGCATCACCGACTCAATGGACTGAGTTTGAGCAAACTCCGGGAGTTAGTGATGGACAGGGAGGCCTGGCATGCTGCGATTCATGGGGTCGCAAAGAGTCGGACATGACTGAGGGACTGAACTGAACTGAACTGAACTGAATCAGTTAGCATCCTACCTACTGAACAATAGGCCTCCTAGGAAGGATACAAAATGGAAGACTTTTATAGAAAGGAGAGTGGGGTAAGGAAGTCATTAGCAAAAGAAAAGGAAGGGTAATTTGTGGGGGAAGGACCAGGATTATATCCTGCAGATTATCTCTTCTTTTTCTGGAAGGGGGTGGAGAGGGCCAGCCTATATGACAAATTACCTCATTGGTGCTGACTGGAAAATTCCAAACTGGTTGATCTGATTGATTAAGAGTACATTTCTAGGGAAGTCTGAAGCTACAATCAGTTTAGGTATTAAATCTAAGTTTTGTTCTCATGGACTTGAACACCAGTCCCTGTGATTTTCCCCTTTAAGACTGTGACTACACAACAGACAGATTTTGGACAAAGCATGCACGCACCATTAGGCATGCAGATGTTAGGTGTGCTTGCTCCTCTTCTTCTCTGTGGGAGACACATGGGTGGTTTGTGGTGGTTTTTGTATTTGCAGGGTGAAGTCCTGCCACGCCCAGCATGCTTACTTCACCAGGTTGTTAAACTGCCTTTCACACTTCTTATCACCTGATTCTTACTTCTTGGGCACAATTTCTCTGCTACTAGAGTCATCCTGCTACCCTATTATCACGGGTTAGACATTTTATACCAGCTAGCAGTGAACTGTGATCTGTGACACTGTAACAGTAACAGGTATCTGTGAACATATGCAGTCAGATACTGCCCATCTTTCAAGATTAAGGATGAATTAAGCCCAGCAAGTGGGACCATCACTGAGTTCCATCTTTGTTGCTTTCCCAGGTGGTCTGTCAGTTGCTTAGACAACTAGCTTATGGTGGTTGAGCACAGAGGCTCTAGAGTGAAATTATCTGGCTGTGTACTTCCACTCTGCCACTCTTGAGCCATAGGGTCAAGAGCCAACTTTCCTTCAGCTTCTTGTGCTTTGCTTTCTCCTTTGTCAATGGGATGATAACATAGTATGAGGATCAAATAAATAAATATATGTAAAGTGTTTAAAAAGACTTTGGCGATAAGGGCTCAGTAAACATTATAAACGTACAGCAGTAGAGGCGTGTGTGTGCTCAATCAGCCATGTAGGATGCTTTGCAACCCTGCCAGGTACCTCTATCCATGGGATTTTTCAGGCAAGGACACTGGAGTGGGTGGCAATTTCCTCTTCCAGGGGATCTTCCCGACCCAGGGATCAAACCTGAGTCTCCTGCATCTCCTGCATTGCCAGGTAGATTCTTTGCCACTGAGCTACCTGGGAAGCCCAAACATTTTAAAAAGACCTTTCCTAATTCACAATATAAAAATAATTTTCATTTCTCCTAGGAATTTACAGGTTCTTTTATGTAAAAATGTGTAACATAACAAATGTTATGACATATAAGTATATAACATTATATTAATAATTACAATTTTATAAGAAGAAAGTGCTATAATTCTATGATTAGTTTCATTATTTCTGTTCTTTGAATAATGCATTTGCTTTGAAATATCACTTTTGTCATACACTAAATTTGCATCTGCATTTGATTCTAGTTCTGGATTCTCTCTCCTGACTCATTCATGTAGCTTAATCACATTTGCTTTGTAATACTTCATTATCTGGTAGAACTTGGCCTCTAATTCCTTATGCTTCCTTTTCAGAAATTTTTTTCTGGCTGAGTTTGAATTTGATATTTACAAAAAAGCTTAGAACCAGCTGGTCTAATTTTAAAAATCAATTAATATTTTCTTGGGGTTGCAACAAATTTACATATTAATTTAGAGAAAATTGATGTTCTTACAATATTAGCTTTTCCTGTTCCAATACAAGAAATAGCTCTCCATTTATGTTCAAGCTGTTTTTCTTGTTAATGTCGCTCAGATTTTTAGTTTTGTGAAAGTCTTCTTTATATAGTTTCTGCATGTTTCTCAAGTTTATTTCTTCCTGCCTGCTTACCTGCCTGCCTTCCTTCCCACCCTCCTCCTCTTTTTCTTTTTCCTTTTCCTTCTCCTTTTTCTTCTGTTAGGTTTAATGGCACCAGCTCTTTCATTATGTTTTCTAATTGCTTCTTGTTTGTATGGGAAAACTATCAATGGTCCCTTTGTGAGCCTGGATCATGTAACTGGTTCAGAAAAATGAATGAAATATCTAATCTCCCCTCCATCATTGCAATTATATATAATCACCATATGTTGGAAGGAGATAAATTGAGTCAAGAGAATACATGTTTTAGCAGAGAGTCCCTAGAGGAGACAGTAGCCTGAGGGTGCAGATAGAGAGGGAATAAATCTGACTGAAAAGGGGGCTGACAAAGGGTGAACAAAATGATTGAGGTAACACCTCAAAAGAGGTTGATTAGAAATAGCACAACTGAAAAAATTATTGATGTGATCAAAGCCACATGGAGAAAGAGTAATGGTGTTGGATTAAAATGAGATAAATGAAACCTTTTTCTCAAGAAGATAGATATTTTTAAAAAACAGAAATCAATTATTTATAAAACAGAAAATTAATAGCACTATAGATCAATTCAAAGACTATTTTTTACACCTACCAAAACAAAATCACTGTAATCAAAACTAGTCTTTTTATAAACAGAAAATTCAAATAAACAAAATGAGGAGAGTAAAAACTGATTACAGTATAGAATTTTTTATTATTGGAAAAAATCTATTTGCCTATGCTAATAAAATAGAAAACGAATGATGTGGGAGAAAATGTAAATGACTAAAACTGATTTAAGAAAAACTAGCAAGAGAGTGAAAGATACTCCAGGCATTTTGAAGCTGGCATAACCCTGAGTCCAAAGAGGTAATGGGTAAAACCCGCAACCAGATAGCCTGGCTAGGATCTATTTAACAGACACTTATGTGGTCCTTGCTCAGTGTCAGGCATAGCTCTGAGCACCTCATGAACGTTAATTCAGGCAATTCTTCTGATAACCCCGAAAAAGAGGGGTAAGTATTAACCTCATTTTACCCATAAGCAAACTGAAGAAATCAGAGATTAAGGAACTTGTCTGCTACTCAATCTCTTAGGAGAACATGAAAGGCCTGAGAGTGCTCCCAACATTCTACTGGAATTCTCTTTTTTTTTTTTTGGAATTCTCTTTTTTTTTTTGAAGACCTTTCCTGTCCCTGAACCTTTGCTCTTCCCATCTCCTCTGTCTAGAATGCCATTCTTTCAGATTCTTTTTCTTTTTTTTAATTTTGATTGGAGGCTAATTACTTTACAATATTGTAGTGGTTGTTGCCATACATTGACATGAATCAGCCACGGATTTACATATGTTCCCCATCCTGAACCCCCCTCACACCTCCCTCCCCATCCCATCCCTCTGGGTCATCCCAGTGCACCAGCCCTGAGCACCCTTTCTGTTTCACATATGATAATATACATATTTCAATGCTATTCTCTCAGATCATCTCACCCTCGCCTTCTCCCACAGAGTCCAAAAGACTGTTCTATACATCTGTGTCTCTTTTGCTGTCTCACATATAGGGTTATCGTTACCATCTTTCTAAATTCCATATATATGCGCTAGTATACTGTATTGGTGTTTTTCTTTCTGACTTACTTCACTCTGTCTAATAGGCTCCAGTTTCATCCACCTCATTAGAACTGATTCAAATGTATTCTTTTTAATGACTGAGTAATATTCCATTGTGTATATGTACCACAGCTTTCTTATCCATTCAATCCTGGCTCTCCCATGCTCAGAGCTCTGTGAGTGGGGGGCAGGAAGTCCAACCTTTTGTGCTTCAGTTTTCTTATATGTAAGACTGAAAAATAAATGAAATAATTGTAGAAGGGATTTCAAACAGTTTCTGTCAGATAAATACTTCTTAAACAGGTTATTTTTGTTGTTGTCATTACTAAAGTAGGACAGAGAATACATAGAAATATATCAGTGTAAATATAAATGCAAACTGAATTCAATAAAATGATAAGGGGATTACCCACCATGGTCAAGTTTAATGTAGAAATAAATGCAAGGATGTTTTATTCATCACTTTGATATAAATATACAAATATACATATATAGAATAAGAAAAAATATGTATATATAATGCAGTCGTCTGAACAAATAATTGCAACACTGTTTCTAAATAAATGAAAACCCCCTAAATAAACAAACAACAAAAAAAATCTCAGATGTCTAGACTAGCAAATCCTTCCTAAACATGATAAGGAATATCTACATTAAATAAGCAGCCAACATACTTCCTGGTAAAATATCTGGAGCTCAGGGGTCTTAATTCTCAGAACATAAAAATAACCAGAGCTTTTATAACCTACTGAAGCTTGTAATCTATCCCAGACCAATTAAATCAGAATCTCAGAGGGTTGGGACTCCAGCAACAAATAGAGAATAACTGATCTAGAAGAAAGCTAATTAAAATCAAGAGCTAATAAAAATCAAACGTTCAAATAAACGTTCAAAAAAACGTTCAAATAAAAATAACGTTCAAAGCTAATAAAAATCAACCTAAACAAGGATATATACCAGAACCATTTTAAAATAACATTATTTTCAGGTCTAGTGCATACAATGAAACATGAAACAAGTAAGAGATTAAAATATTGGTTAGGACAAGCCAAAAATCATCTTTTGTAACCAATGTGGTTATGTACTAAGAAAACCCGCACAGAGTAAACTGATACACTTGAAGAATTTTTAAGAGAATTTATTTATCTACAAAGGTAGCTTTCCTAGGTTATCAACAACAAAACAAGTCAGAAGATATAATGACAGAGATTTCATTTATGTTATTAACAAATAGAAAATAGAACTAACAAAAATACATGGAACCTAGATAAAGGATTTAACAAAATTTAGTTTTGAGAATATAGTCTAGTTTCGTGGTTTCAAACTGCACTTTTCGGAGTCTCAGGGCAAAGATGATCTGGTATTCAATGAAGGAGGCAAATGCATTTGAGGAGACCTTCAGCCCTACTCTAACTGAAGAAGCTCCATTTTTCTTATTTTCAGTGTTAACTTTCAAATGCATTTGTCCCCTTCCTAAAATCATATGCAAAACAGTTAACACTAGACTATAGAGCTAGACTATATTCTCAAAACTAAATTTTGTTGTATCCTTTATCTAGGTTGCACATAATTTTGTTAGTTCTTTTGCATATGATTTTACTTGAAGAAGGGCTTCCCTGGTGACTCAGATGGTAAAGAGTCTGCTTGCAATGCAGAAGACCTGGATTCAATCCCTGGGTCGAGAAGATCCTCTGGAGAAGGGCATGGCTACCCATTCCAGTATTCTTGCCTGGAGAATCCCATGGACAGAGGAGTCTGGTGGACTACAGTCCATGCGGTCACATACAGTCAGACAGGACTGAGTGACTAACACTTTCACTTTCACTTTACTTGATGAAAGGTTTTTGACACTAACAAAAAAACAAACAACAACAATTAAATGTTTGAACACCTTCAGCCTAAATAAAACATTCCTTGAAAACATCTGGTTCCTTTTCCTCTCCAAGGAAAGTTTGTTCATTCAAGTATTCATTGTGACATGTTCTGTGTTTATTGAGTACCACAGTATACCAAAAATACCAACATGTGTTGGGCACCTACTAAGAACCGCTACTGTACTAGATGCTGTACATACTTGACCTTGTTTAGTCTTTGTAAACACATATGAGGAAGGTATGATCTCCCATTATTTACAGATGAGGAAAAACATTCACGATGAGGAACTTGCCCAAGCTCCCATAAATGGTGAGAGCTAGAACTGTGATTTGGAAGTACTTCACCCTGATCTCAGAGCTCCTTTTCTTTTTCCAGCATAACCATGCAACTTCCTAAAATAATGATGGCATTGGAGGTAACCATTGTATTGATGTCCATGACTGACTGAAATATTGATGCAAAGGTTAGTGGTGGTGGGTATGGAAAAAGCAGTGAAGGTGGTGTTGATATTGGGGAGGATGCTGTGTATGGCATGAGTATGCCTCTAGCAGGAGAGGTGGAGCTGTTTTCTAAGATGACTTGTCCTTCTGTCAGTGTCCTTCTGTCATCCCTTCTGAGACGGAATGATGGGGCTGGCTCAGACACCTTCTGTCAAGAACACGAGTTCTGACTTTTGGGTCTGGAGAGTCAAATACATATTTGAGGCAACTGACGGAGAATAAGATGGGAGACGTGGGGTGAGGGGACTCAGGTTGAAATTTAGTCGTTAGCAAAGAGTGCTTGGGCAGTGGAGACAGCATGCTTAGAAGCACTTTCTCCACCCTGGGCAGTTTGCTCTTACATCTATAATATATGTGCCAATAAACTCTGCCGCTGTGCTTAAGTATTGATGCAAGGAATGGTCATTCTGCCTTTCTCCAAAGAAGACATATAGATGATCAATAGGCAGATGAAAATATGCTCAGTATCACTAATCATTAGAGAAATCCAAATCAAAACTACAGTGAGGTATCACTTCATACTAGTCAGAATGGCCATCATCAAAAGTCTATAAGCAAAAAATGCTAGAGAGGGTGTAGAGAAAGGAGAACCCTCCTACACTGTTGGGGGAATGTAAATTGGTACAGTCACTATAGAGAACATTATGGAGGATCCTTAAAAAAAGCAAAAAATAGAATTACCATATGATCCAGCAATTCCACTCCTGGGCATATATCCAGACGACTCTAATTTGAAAAGATCTGTGCACCCAAATCTGTGCACCCAAATATTCATAGTAATATTTACAGTAGCCAAGACATATGTGTGTGCGTGCACACACACACACACACACATACACACACAATATGGAATAAAATTCTGCCATAAAGAAGAATGAAATAATGGCATTTGCAGCAACATGGATGGAACTTGAGATGATCATACTAAGGGTAGTAAGTCATAGAAAGACAAATATTATATGATATCACTTATATGTGGAATCTTAAAAAAAGATACAAATGAACTTACAGAAAAAAAAAAAAACCAAAGAAATCATAGATATAGAAAACAGACTTATTGTTACCAGAGAGGAAAGGGGTGGAGGATAAATTAGGAGTGTGAAATGAGCAGATACACACTATTATGTGTAAAATAAACAAGGAGCCACTGTACAGCACAGAAACTATATTCAATGTCTCATAATAACCTATAATGGAAAAGATCTGAAAAAATAATATATATATGTATCTGAATTACTTTGCCATATACCAGAAACTAACATATTATGTCAACTATACTTTAACTTTTAGAAGGGTTATGTCTGATCACTGATTATGTTGGTCTAAAATCTTGAAATTAGGTAAGACATGCTTAGCATGATAGACATAAAAGCTCTTATCACTTGAGTGGGATGTTTTGTTGTAAATAATTACAGGTGTACAGCTTGTATCAGGAACTGATCATTTTTAAATAAAGTATCCACTTAAATTCTAGAGTCATAGAACGGAGCAAATTAATTCCAGTTTGTAGTAGTTCTGCCAGGGCAGAGCTCCCCAGGATCCCAACATTCTGGCAAAAGCAATAAAACAATAAGTCTTTATTACAGTATGACCCAGAGAAATTTATGGAACATATTTTCTGATGAAACAACAATATGAAATAGAAAGCATGATGTCATAGACTTCATGAAATAAAAGTTCTTATTTTAATGATGTCTATCATCATTTCAGACCTGCATAAAGTTGAAATAAACACTCTGAACACTGGTATATAAGAATTAATAACTCAAATTATGAGGAAGCAGAGATGACCAGATGATTTAGTTGTGTCCCAATGAAGATGTCCTAATTTCAAAACTATTTGTGTATTCAAACAATGGAATACTCATTCTATTTAAGAGTGGTTCTTTTCTAAAAGAAAAGTAAAAACACAGCACATACACCAAAATTCTAGACTGAAAATAGAAGATTATTAGCATTATAATTTATGTAAATGGTACTCTATTCATGTGAAAGTAATTGGTATCTTTCAGTCATATGTTAATTATTACATAAATAGGTTATAAATAATCATGTGAGAAGATTTCATTTTTAAAGCTGAAACCCTACTTGTTTAAAGGGTCTACTGTTTTATTATGTAAAATGTGAAAAGAATGACTCATATATGTTGACTGCTTTAAACATAAAATTTTTTCCCGGGTTTCAGAACCAAAAAAAATAAGTAAAATCTCTGTTTAGTAATCTGAAAATTATATTTAAGGTTTGGTAGGCATAAGGATATACTTAGGATCTAGAGTGATAATTCCCAGTCTTATTGGAATTTATTGAATATGCCTGTCTTGGTCGCAGTCCTTGGAAATGTAGGGATTCAGAATAGGCCTCCTCAATGTGTGGTATTTTGACATGTGGATTATTGTTAGCTGAAGGTAAGTGAAAACCTTATGGACTCTAGAGAAAATAACTGCCTCTCCCTTAACTACCTAAGAGAATTTAAACTGGAGATTTTTCCCACAAAAAGAGTTATTGTTGCTCAGTTGCTAAGTCGTGTGTGACCCCATGGACGCCAGGCTCCCCTGTCCTCCACTCCTTCCTTGAGTTTGCTCAAATTCGTGTCCATTGAGTCTGTGATGCTATCTAACCATTTCACCCTCTGCTGCCTTCAATCTTTCCCGGATTTCTCTGCCTTCAATCTTTCCCAGATTTCTCTGCCTTCAATCTTTCCCAGAGTCAGGGAAACTGGATACTTTTCCCACAAAAAGAGTTACTACTAGAGATCAATTTTATCAAAGCGGTCCCATGTCTGCAGCCAGGCAAACATCTAATCACCAGAGATCTGCCCTTTTTCTTATCATCCTGTGAATGACTCTCTCTGGCCTTGGAAGACCCAGGACTCCATCCTGTTCCTTAGCTCAGGATGGCATATAGACTTCACTTTACCTTTCTTGAACCTTTTGTTAAGATTCAATTTTCTCCTGTTAATCTGTCTCATGTCACTTTAATTATTAGTCCAGTCAGAAAAACCTAGAAGGGTAGAAGAAGGTTTTCTTCTTCCCCAGTAGGAGGAAGAATGGGTATAAAGTTCTCAAACGGAGTGTATCAGAATTACCCGGAAGGCTTGTTAAATAGGGTGCTGGTATCCGCCCCAGAGCGCCTGGTTCAGGGAGGGCTGAGCTTGGCCCCAGGGATTTGCATTTCTAACGAGTTCCAGGTGATGCTGATGTGGGTGATCATTCCAGCATCACACTTTGAGAGTCCACACTTATAAAGGATAGATGTGGTTTTGGACACCAAGGACTGCAGGCATAAGTGGAGTTGACAGTGTTCGGGGCCCCTTCTCCTGATGAGTGAGTGGGGGAAGCTAGTGTGGATGGTATGCTTTGCATCAGAGGCCTTACCTTTGCATCTGCCAAGTGTTCTAGGGTCTTGCCAACCAGGGATTCCTTTTATGCTTATTTATTTGCTTGCCTGCTCCAGTCTGAGCTGGGGAGGCCCATGTTTACGAATTCCCAGAGCCTTTGGTCCTTAATTCAGGATGAAGACAAAACAGGTAAGTTTCTCTGTGGTCTTCCTTTGTGGACAGAATTTTTTTCGAGTTCTCCCTCTCCGCTGAAGTTGTACATCTTCAAGGGCTCTGGCTTCAGCTGGTTTGCATGTGTTTGTTAATTTTTGCTCTTTGTTACTTCTTAGGATTTAATTCATGGTTAATATCTCAACATGGATGCTTAGATCATTTTTTTTTTTTTCTGCTCCCCTCTGCTCTTTTCCCCTAAAACAGGTATTTAAGTTCCAGCTTTACTATTTGGAGTAAGTTCAAGCCTTGTCCTTCCTTTCCCAAATGACTATTAAAATCCAAACTCCTTGGTTGGGAAACCTAGCCTACATCCTAGGGCAACAAAAGCCACTGGGCTTGCTTACCACCCTGGCCTTCAGCTTCTTCTGTGTTGTTTTCAGTCCTAGGGAATTCTCTCTTTCTTACAGAGTTGCATTGACAAGTTGATCTGTTACAGTTTGAGTCATTTCTGGTTGTCTTTACATAAGAAGCTTTTCAGGACCCCTGTCATAGTGCAGGAAATAATTGTTTATAGATAACAACACCTACGGACCATGAAGAGAAAATGAGATAACAAAGCCCTTCATGCTTGCCAGAGAAGAAGTTCTTGGTAAATATCAGCTGCTTTTATTATCATTAGTGTACCTAGACCTCATTGGGTAACTAGTGACAGAGGTAAAAAAAAAAAAAAAAAAAAAAAAAATCCTGGTATAGAAAGCAAATCTTTCCAGGAATGGTGATGGAGAGAGGAGGGATCTTGGTATCATCAAATTTTAAAAAGATTGTATGTGGGGTGTGTGTGTGTATAAAAATTTCTAAATAGGCCAAGAAAACTGATCCAATAAAAAGAAAATTTTTTTCTTAAGAATTCTTTTATTGAAATACAGTTGATGTACACCTGTAACATATACAATGTGTGTGTTCAGTCATGTCTAACTCTTTGCGACCTCTTGAACTGTAGCCCAACAAGCTCCTCTGTCCATGGAATTTTCCAACAGTGATTCACAGTTTAAAAGGTTACACTCCATTTATAGTTAATATGACATGCTTGCTATATTCCCTGTGTTGTACTTTATATCCTTCTAGCTTATTTTATACCTAGTAGTTTGTACTTCTTACTCCCCATCCCCCTATCTTGTCCCTCCCTGCTACTCTCCCCCTACTGGTAACCACTAGCTTGTCATCTATTTATCTATGAATCTGCCTCTTGTTTTGTTATATTCACTGGTTTGTTATATCTGTTAGATTCCACATATAGGTGATGTCATACAGTATTTGTCTTTCTCTGTCTGACTAATTTCACTTAGCATAATATCCTATGAGTCTTCCACAGAGGGAGAAATTTGGGATTCAGTTCAGGGTCCCGTCCATAGCTACTAGGGCTCAGCAGACACAGGTCAGGGGCACCATTTGTAGACGGAGATGTCAGAGTGGCTGTGACCAGACAGAAGACACCCTCCCCTGAGGGTCGCACTTCGTCAAAGATGAAAAGGAAGCAAGGAAATTTTTTAAACGCTGGGCTATTTTAAGGCAGTAATTAGGAGTGTCCTTGCTGCTTTGCAGGTGCACTCCCTTTGTTAAGTTAACAGCTGAGAAGGATGATTAGTGTAGCTTTCTGTGTTTTCTCCTGACCTTGCTCCAAAAGCTCTGGGAGTCTCCTGATGAATCAGGTAGGTAAAACCAAGTTGTATTCAGTCCCTCAAAACTATTTGAGGCAGGAGAGCTGAGTACGAGATTCCGAACAGCTGTGCTATTTGGCATCTCTCCAGCATTTTCTTCCTGAATGCTCTTTCCACTCTGTCTTCGCTGTGCCTTTATCTCTTCTCTTGTCTCCTCTCTTCTGCCCATCTTCTCCCTACCTCCAGTAGGACATGTCAGCTGTCCCCCACCCCACACAACATCATATGTCAAGTTCCAGCTGGGTTTTAAGATAGAGGCCATCGGTCCTCAGGAGGACCATCACCTCCAGAACTAAAGTATTAGGCAAATTATCAAGAGGCAGTGTGGGTGGGCCTGGGAACAGATGGGGCCTGTTCACTGTAATCATGGGAAGGTCAGTTATCAGAAGGAGAAACCAACAAGGTCAGAGCAGCAACAACAAGGAAGCTGGTCATTTGAGCCAGGGCATAGTCTCCTTGGGTTTACTGGCCCATAGTGAACAGCAGTGATGACTGGGAAAGGGGATGTAGAGCTGGGGCCGAGTGGCCACTCCCAGGGGCCTCTGGCTGGGGCCTGGGTTAAGCAAGAAGCAGAGGCCTTCCTGTCACCCCCACCCCCACTCCACCCCATCAGCTCCTCTAAATCCCATTGGGAGGAATGTCAGGAGTGGTGGGTGTGGAGAAGCTCAGCATAGCTGGCATAATGGTTCCACTCACTTGGACTTTGGATCACCTCTGGGAATGTGTGTCTTTATTTCTGAAGAACTTCAACATAAAGCCTTCTAGAAAGATAACTTCTCCCTGAAGTCAGAAGACCTAGATGTCACCAGGCCATTTCTGATAAGAGGAGAACCATGTGGACATTGGTCAAAAAGCCAGCAAAGCAGGAACAGTAGAAGGTGGTGAGGTGAGTGCCTTAGGACGCTGGCGGGTGAAGCTGCCCAGGTTGAGCACCTTTCTCTGAACTGAGTGGGGCCAGGGGTTGAGGTAGTTCATAGACTCAGGCTTGGGGCTCCCTGTGAAAATGAGGCCAAGCCAGGAGTCATCCCACCAAGAAGCATGGTCACCTATGACTTATTCTTGCAAACAGGGATGGTTTTATTGTGAGCTTGCTGTTAAATAACCTCATAATGCACCTGTCCAAGCATCACTTCTTGACTACTTCTTTGGCTTTCTCATGAGTTAATGGGAGGGTAAGAAAGGGAATGGGGCAGGTGCTGAGGTCCCCAGTAACTCTATTTCAACCCTTGAAACTCATGATCGTGGCACATGGACCACGTGGACGGGAAGAAGAGAGAAGAAGGCATGTGGACACACCCACCCAGAATCCTGATCAACACTGACGGGGAAACAGAGGCTTTTAAATGGTGAGGAAGGTACTCAGGATCTAAAGATAGTGTTCATCCTCCAAGTAATCAGGTTGTAAATTAGTTATACTGTTAAGCTATTTAAAGAGCAACTAAAATGAAAGCATTTTACAAAGTGGGCTCCACATACCATCATATTTGCTCACAATAACTGCCGCTTAGAGAATGGTGACTATGAACTCAGCCCTTGCTGAGTCATCATCTCATTCAGTTTTCACAACTTCTCTATGAAGAAGGCCTTGAATTTTTTCCAGTTTTATAGATGAGGAAACTGAGGCCCCCAAAGTTTAAATAACTTATCCACAGTCTACACAGTTGGTAGTCAGAGCTGGAATTCTCACCCAGTTCTGACCTCCAAGCTTTGAACCATGATAGACCTGACAGATAGGGGTTAATTAGCTGCATTTCACAGAGCAGATTTTAAGGGAGGTTAAACTATATGAAATTGGATTATTTTCATTTTAACTTATATTTGACAATGCTGTATACTGCAACCTGAAAGAGACTAAGTGAATTCACAAAAGTTATCCAGAGAAGTAAATGTCCTCCTAAGACATTCTTTCTTCTACTGCCCTCAATCTGGGAGTAAATATCTAGTTGATTCCCACATGATTGAAGGTTGTTGCCCTTTGAGGTCTCGACACTTTTCGGGGACAGGTGTTGTGACAAAGATCAGGATTTGTAAAAGAATCCCTCAGTAGAAGTCTTTAGGTGAGGCTCTGAGATCATAGAGGGCAAAGTACTAGAGAGGGCAGGGATGGCTTACAGCCTGCATTCCAGATGGAGCGAGCAGTCCTGCACTCTGGGACATGAGGAAGAAGAGTGCCTTCAGGAACTTGAAGTAGTTGGGCTTGGTTAGAACATTGGTGTTAGATTGGAGAATGAGGGATTATTGCAGGGGTACCTCACAAAGTGCCTGAAAATATTACAGAGGTTTACACAAAGTGAAGTGAAGTGAAAGGCATTCAGTTGTGTCCAACTCTTTGCAACCCATAGACTATACAGTCCATGGAATTCTCTAGGCCAGAATACTGGAGTGGGTACCCTTTTCTTTCTCGGGGATCTTCCCAATGCAGGGGTTGAACCAGGTCTCCTCACTGCAGACAGATTCTTTACCAGCTGAGCCACAAGGGAAGCCCAAGGTTTACACAAAGTAGCCTTTAATTATTTTAAGCATTGAAATGACTCAGTCAGGTTTGTGCTTAGAATACCCTCCCTGTATGTGTTTGCAGGCTGGGTTACAGGGCATACCTGGGGGACTAGTTATAAGAAATCCAGACAAGACATAAAGTGTGCCTGATCTAAGTCTCAGAGGGGACCAAAGGCCAGAGTGTTTTAGGACTACTTAGAAGATAGAGTTGACAGACCTTTGTGAGTGATTTAGAAGCTTAAGGGGCATTCTACAAATGATAAACATGTTTGGAATCTACAAATAAATTCTCAGCCTTAACCAAATCTTAAAGAGACTGTCCCTCAAACTTCCAGAGGGGGAGGGGTGAATTCTCTTTAAAAAAAAAAAAAAAAGCCCCAGGCCACAAAGAGCTTTGCCCTCTCTTTAAGAAAGGCAGTAACAAGGGAGGAATGAATGTCCTAGTCTGGATAACTAGTCACCACAGGATGTCTCCCCACTCCTGATGGGGGTGACATTCTGCAGAATGTACTTACCTGACATACTGGCCAACATGCATTTGGACATGACTTTGTGTTGGCAAATACTCTGATCATCACCCCAGCTGTTTCACTGAGGGGATAGCCAAACCAACCTACTTTCTTGGTGAGAGAAGTGTTACATGAGGATATTACGTTCTGAATCCTCAGTTACTCAATAGAAAACATTTTCAAATATCCCAACATTCTTGGGAGGAAAAGAAGGTTAGTTGCTAGAATCTGAGGACAAGACTTGCTGGCTGGTATTAAATGCCCGGGAAAAACTGTTCAGAGATCTCTTGGGTGGGGGTTTAGGGCTTGTCTGGTCATTGCAAGAGAACAGAACTCTAAGCTCTGCTGGAAGCCTCCTGGATCTCACACCGGGAATCTCAGTACTCTGAGTCCCCTGTGTGTGTTAGTCCTTAATCTGTGCATATAGTTCATATTCTTGGAACCTTGTGATAATGTCTACAGTGTTCCAGCTTCCTCACAGGAAGTGGCAGAAGGGCTTTATAGGGCTTTAATTCTCCCTCTGACCTCCAATTCAGTGAACATAGAAAAAGTAATTTTGTATGTACCCATAGGAAAGTTCTCAGACTTTCCTTTTGATTGAAGTCAAGTCGAAACTCAACCTCTTAAAAGAAACTTAGTCCACTTGAGAAAAAAAATGCCACTCAGCCTCTTCCTGCTGTGTTATCATTAGGCAAGTCCTTTGGCCATTTAGCAAAGCAAATTTCTGAAGACTAGCCCACAAAAGAAGTTAAGCCCATTTAAAGCTTGCCCCTGGAAACCTTTATCTCTCTACTCCATACAGTCTATAAGAATTTTTAGAAGGCTGAAAATATGAAGAAGACTTCTTAAAACTCCCTTAAGCAGTCCAGTGAATAGCTTTCTAAGGCTGGATGCATTAATCAATAGCTTTCAAAGGAGCAAGTCTCCCCGTGATTATCAGGAAAGACATCTGTCAGAGATGGAGAACTGCTTGGTGGGAGCAGAAAACATACTGCCAAATTAAGTCATTCTAGACATCTATGTGTTGGCCGTGCCTCATGGTCCATGTGCCCTACAATTTAGATGTCTAGAAAATGACAGATCAACTGACATGAATTCTCACATTTTACTCTCTTTCTCTTGCCCTGTTCTCTGTTGCTTGGTCCCTGTGTTTCTGGGGCTGTGGATGTGTTTATCACACACACGGTGTCTCCTCTGATGAAGCCAATAATGCGCTTGGTCAAAGGCTGGTCATTAAGGGGCTGGCTGTACTTGCAGCTGCCCTTGGTGTAATCTGGAGCTGAGGCAGAGTGGAGGCAGAAGACTGCCTCAAACTGAGGATATCTCAGGACTGCCCTTGTCTTCATGGACTTTGTGAATGTAACTGGGGCCACACAGTCTCCAGGAGTGCAATTCCCCCATCAAATAAAAGATGACTAAGCTAAAATGGGATGGAGTGTGGTCATAACCCTCAGGAGTGCCCTGTTCTCTAGGTCTGAATTTTATAGTATGACTCATGTCTTAGGAAGACTTTTTTCTGATGCAAATATAGGGCATCCATGTGGCTCAAGACGGGTACCCTTTCTCTCCAAACTTTGCTGTTTCAGGAGGTTCCATTCTGTTCCTGAGATAGAGACAGTCTGCTGTCATCAGGACTATATTTTTCTCTTGAAATAATGAATAAACTATAGATGAAAAAACATATTTCAGAGATACTGTAGGCTAAAATAGGTTTTGTTTATTGGTCTGGGAACATAATTCTCAAACAATACTATTTCAGTGAGGAGTTGCTTTCCAGGGTTACCAAAACAACTGACATGTAAATACAATTGAGAACACAGCTCATTTGAAAGTTAAAGATGCCCTTATTGACACTGAGTAAAATGTGTAATAAGATAGTAAACATTCTGTGACATTGTCTGTTGTCTTCCAAATTCCATAGTAATCCAGTTTTTAGCTAAACACTAGGTCTCTCAAAGATTCCCTTTCTGAGTCTTCTTGCAGCTAGCTGTGGCTGGGAAGAGACTAATAAGATGATGGCATTATATAATTTCGGCTATACAACATAGTGATTCAATAATTTTATAGATGATACTCCATTTCAAGTTGCTACAAAATAATAGCTATATTCCTCTTACTGTACAATATATGCTTATTGATTTAATACATACAAATTTATGTCTCTTAATCCCCTACTCATCTTATCTTGCCCCTCCAACCTTTCTTCTCCCCACTGGTGACTACTTGTTTGCTCTATCTGTGAGTCTGTGTCTCTTTTGTTATATTCATTCATTTGTATTACTTTTTAGTTTCTACATATAAGTGATACCACACAGTATTTGTCTTTCTCTGACTTACTTCACTAATCATAATGCTCTCCAGGTCCATCACTTTATTGCAAATAGGACAATTTCACATTTTTAAAAGATAATGTATGTGTTTTTTGTGTTAGTGTTTATATATATATCTCATCTTTATCCAATCATCTGTTGAAGGACACTAAGGTTGGTCTCATATCTTGGCTATTGTAAATAATGTTGACATGAACATTGGGGCACATGTATCTTTCAGTTAGTTTTTTTATTTTCTTCAGATATTTCTATTCCTGGGTCGGGAAGATCCTCTGGAGAAGGGATACGCTACCCTTTCCAGTATTTTTGGGTTTCCCTTGTGGGGAAAGAATCCACCTGCAATGTGGGATACCTGGGTTCGATCCCTGGGCTGGGAAGATCCCCTGGAGAAGGAAAAGGCGACTTACTTCAGTATTTTGGCCTGGAGAATTCCATGGGGTCGCAAAGAGTTGGACACGACTTAGCGACTTTCACTTTCACTTTGGATATATACCCAGGAGTTAGAATTCCTAGATTGTATGTAGTTCTATTTTTAATATTTTGAGAAACCTCTGTATTATTTTCCATAGTGGCTGCACCAGTTTACATTTGCGCAACAGTGGGAATGTAAATTGTAAATCCCTTTTCTCTGCATCCTCTCCAGCTTTTGTTATTTGTATTCTTTTTGATGATAACCATTTTTACTAGTGTGAGGTGATAATCTCACCGAGGTTTTGATTTGTATTTCTTTGATTGATGGTGTTGAGCATCTTTTCACATAACTGTTGGTCACCTGTATGTATGGAAAAGTGTCTATTCCGGTCTTCTGCTCATTTTGAAAATTGGAGTTTTTTGAGATTAAATTGTAAAAGTTGTATATGTATTTTGGATACTAACCTCTTACCATAAAATTGCTAATATTTTCTCACACTCAGTAAGTTTTTTTTTTTCCTTTTTTTTCTTTTTTGATCAGTAGTTTCCTTTGCTATGCAAAGTTTTTAAGTTTAAGTCCCATTTTCTTTTATTTGCTTCTGTTTCTTTTGCCTGAGGAGACATGCAAAAATTTTTACTGCAATTTATGTCAAAGAGTGTTCTATGTTCTCTTCTAAGGATTTTATGGTTTCAGGTCTTACATTTAGGTCTTTTAATCCTTTTTTAAATTTGAGATTTTTTTTTTTTTTTTTTTGGTTTGTTTGTATATAGTATGAGGCAATGTACTAATTTCACTCTCTGACATGCAGCTGTCCGGTTTTCCCAGCACCACTTATTGAAGAAATTATCTTTTCTCTATTGCATATTTTTGCCTCCTTTGTTAAAGATTGACCATAAGAGCATGGATTTATTTCTGAGCTCTCAATTCTGTTCCTCTGATCTACATGTCTGCTTTTGTGCCAGTGCCATGCTGTTTGGATCACTGTACTTTTGTAGTTTAATTTGATGTCAGGAAACATCATACAAACAGGTTTGTTCTTTTTTCTCAAGATTGTTTTAGCAATTTGGGTTTTTTTGTGTTTCCGTATGAATTTTAACATTGTTCTAGTTCTGTGAAAAATGTCATGGGTATTTTGATAGGGATTGCATTAAACATGTAGATTGCCTTGGGTAGTGTGATCATTTTAACAATGTCCTTCCAATCCAAGGATGCAGTATATTTTCTCATTTCTTTGGGTCATTTTTACATTCCTTCTTCAGTGCTTTATAGTTTTGAGCGTATAGGACAATCACTTCCATTGATTTAGTTTACTCTTAGGTATTCTTTTTTGATGCAATTTTAAGTGGGGATTGTTTTCATTCTTTCTGATAATTCATTATTAGTCCATAAGAAAGCAATGGATTTTTGTACATTACTCTTGTGTCCTACATAATTACTGAATTCATTTGTTCTAATATTTTGTAGGTGGAGACTTCAGAGTTTTCTGTATGTAGTATCATGTCAGCTGCAAACAGTGACAGTTTTACTTTTTCCCTTCCAATTTGAACACCTTTTATTTTTCTTGTCCAATTGCTGTGGCTAGGAATTTTAATACCATGTTAAACAGAAGTGATGAGAATGGATATCCTTGTCTTATTCTGGAATTTAGAGGAAAGGACTTCAGCTTTTTACCACCGAGTGTGATGCTAGTTGTGGATCTGTCATAAATGGTCTTTATTATATTGACATGTTCCCTCAATACCAACTTTGAGAGTTTTTATCATGAATGAATGTTGAATTTTGTGAAATGCTTTTTCTGTGTCTGTTGAGATGATCATATGATTTTTATCCTTGGTTTTGTTAATGTGTTGTATCAAACTAATGGATTTGTGTATATTGAACCTTCCTTGCATCCATGGAATAAATCCCACTTGACCATGGTGTATGATCTTTTTCTGTATAGTAGTGAAGTCAGTTTGCTAATATTTTTGTATCTATATTCATTGAAGATACCGGCCTATAATTTTCTTCTTTAGTAGTATCTTTGTCTACTTTGGTACCAGAGTAATGGTGGCCTCGTAGAATGAATTTGGGAGTATTCCCTATTTCATTTTTTTGGAATAGTTTGTGAATGTTAGGTATTAACTCTTTTTATGTTTGGTAGAATTCTCCCATGAAGCTGTCCAGTCCTGGACCTGTTGGGAGTTTTTTTTATTATAAATTTGGTTTCACTTCTAATTATTGGTCTGTTCAGACTCTATTTCTTTCGGATCCAGTCTTGGCAGGTTATAGGTTTTTACTAATAGAAGCTTGTCCATTTCTTCTGGGTTGTCCACATGTGGGCATATAACTATTAGGCCATGGTATTAAGACTTTCTGTCTCTGTCTTATTGGTTGGTATTTCTCCTCATTCATTTATTTGAATCCTCTCTTATGTCTTTTTGATGAGCCTGGCTAAAGGCTTGTCCTTTTTTTTTTTTTTCAACCTTTAAAAACAGAAACAGCTCAAGGTTTCATTGATATTTACTTTTTTGTTGTTGTCTATTTTATTTACTCTCTGATCTTCATCTCTGTACTTCAGCTGACTTTGAGCTTTATTCTTCTAATTCCTTTAGATAATAGTTCAAGTTGTTTTGAGACTTTTTTTTCCCTGAGGTAGACTTGTATTGCTATAAACAACCTTCTTTGAACTGGTTTTGGTGCATCCTGTAGTTTTCAGAAAATTGTGTTTCTACTTTCATTTGTCTTGAGATATTTTTTTATTTCCTCTTTGATGTCTTCATTGACCCATTGGGATTTTTTTTAGTGATGTTAAGTGTGCATGTGTGTTTTTCCCATTTTCCTCTGTATAATTTCTAGTTTCATACATTACAGTCAGAAAAAAAATACATTTCTATCCTCTTAAATTTGTTTGAGCTGGCTCTGTTCCCTTTAAGTGTATACACTCCCCTCTTCTAGCACTGGCACCCTTGTTCCAGAGGGAGGTAGTGCTAGAGCTAAAGGGCCTGGTGAGGGCATTTGGCATGGATCAGGCTGTGAGCTGTGGTGGTTTGGCTAGGGTCAGAGCCCTGGACTACTTTTGAAGAGCTGCCTGTATTAGCATCCATAATGATTGCCCCACTCTGTCCAAACAGTGCTTCAGGTCTGAGCCTCCTTTATCTCTCACATCTGAGCTCTCCCCTTGGCCTCCACTGCCCTCATCCTGGTGCGGAGCTGTGCTGCAAGGGCCCGTGTGGAATCTTGGCATGGGTTGGGGTGTGGGTGATGGTGGTCTAGCCTCAGACAGAGATTGGAGCTGCTGCTTGTGCACTGCCTGTGTAAGTGCCAGCAGACTGCCTCTGCCTGACTCTAGCTGCTTCCATTTTGAGCTGCCTCTGTGTGCCACAGCTAAGCTCCATCCTCAGCCCTGGCAACTCCTGCCCCAGTGTGAACTGTGTCCTCAGGCAGGCAGAGTTGGCACCTTTGCCCAACTTGGGCTGAAGCACACGCCAGGGTGGCTGTGCAGTTTTCAGCGCACCCTCTTTTTAGGGAGCAGGTAAGCATCTACACGTCCCTCATGAGTGCAGTCCAGGCTTCACACAGTCCTCCTGTTCACCTCACTGCCCTCCAACTAGCCAAGGGGGCTCATCTTCCCTGTGTTGGACCCCAAGGCTAGGATACTCAATATGTAACTCAAACTAGCTCCTACCCGTGGGAGAATCTCCTCTTCCCTCTGAGTCCCTTCCAGGGGCAGAGGTCCCAACCTGATGACTTCTCCTCCCTCTTACCTGATTCTCTGCAGTTCTTTCTTATAGCCTTGGTTGAACAGTTTTTCTGCCATTCTCTAGTGAGTTTTCAGGATTGTCCTGCACATAGATGTATTTTTGATATGTTTGTGGAGGTAGGTGAGTTCTCCATCCTCCTACTCTGCTTTTGCCGGTTGTTTTTCCTCCTCTTATTGTCTTGCTTGGAATGCACATGCTGTGCTATCTCAGCTCATGGAGTCAAGGCCATCCATGGCAGTGCAACCAGATAGAAGAAGCCCTGATCTTCTTTCCCAAGTGTTTATGAGAGGGAAACTGCTATTCAGTTTAAACTCTTGTCATTTGGGCCGTATGTCACTCAGAGCTGAACCTAATTCTAGCAAACATGTACTTATAACTCTTTAATAGAGACCCCTTCAACTCTGCCATTTTGGCAATCGATAGCACCTACATTAAAGTTGCCTTTGTAAATGAACCTTGCAAGCATGCAAACACTCTTCAGTATAAAGCAGCTCAGGTTAGTACAGGTTTTGATTCACATGCAGCTATTATCAATTGCTTCCATTTGCCAGTAAACCTGGAAAATGTTCTATTAAATTTCAAATGGATTTATGCTTTTGGACTCATCCTGGAGGTCTGTGTCAAGGAAAAATATGAGGACTCGGTTATTTTTCTCTTTAACCCTTTTAAAATAAGTGAGATTCTGGTCTGACTGAAGGTAGAATGTAACTAGCAGCGTTACTGACCAGAGTGAAACCGTTTTTTAACATTCTACATGTATCAGTTAGCTATTTCTGGAGCTGCTGTTCTAGGATGGCCTCACACATCTGGCAGTTGGCTGGCTGTCAGCTGAGGCTATGTGTGACCAGGCCACGTGTCCTTCATTATCTAACAGGCGCGCCTGGGTTTGTTTACATAGTGGTGGCCGGATTCCGAGAGAGAGTGTGGAAATGTGCAAAGTCCCTAGAGGCCTGAGCTCAGAACCAGCACACCATCGCTTCATCACATTCTGTGCCAGAGCAAGTCCTTAAGCCAGTCCAGAGTCGAGGGGTTGGGGAAATAGACTACACTTCTGGACGGTAGGGGCCTCCGAGTTATATTTCAACAGCTCTAGATACAGGAAGGGGTGAAGAATTGTAGCCGTTCTTGTAATTTAATGTAAGACACCCCTGATTTTTTGCATAAAACCTCCTCAGCTGTGCTGATCAAACAGAACAGGGCACTCCCAAGAAAGGAGATTACTTTCCTCATGGGTTGTCTTAGTCCGTTCAGGCTGCTATAAGAGAATCTCATAGATTGGATGGCTTATATACAAACTGATCACAGTTCTGGAGGCTAGAAGTCCAAGATCAAGGCCCTGCAAATTCAGTGTCAGGTGAGAGCCTGTTTTCTGGCTCATAGATGAAGTCATTTCACTGTGACCTCATTTGAATGGAAGAAGGCAAGGGGGCTCTCTGGAGTTGTTTTTTTTTTTTTTTTCTTTTAATAAGGATACTACCTCAGCCGTGAAGGCAGAGCCTTTCTAATCCTAATTAACTTCTAAAAGCCCCACTTCCTAATACCATTACCTTGAGGGCTTAGGATCTCAACATAGGAATTTGGGAGGAATGTAAATGTTTAGACCACATTAGTATTGTGGTTGGGATTTCTTCCTTGAGAATCAAGGGATTATAGCTTTAGTTCTTAGGTTTTCAACCAAATCACTGTAATCATTTAGTAATAGTTTCTAATTTCTTACTTCAAACCACAGCAGCCAGGTCATAACAGAAGGTCTGTAAATCAATGGAAATAGTAATTAAAGTAACCTTTGCACCTAAACCTCACTGTTCATTTAAATAAAACTTATAAAGTTCTGGTTCTTTGCTAGAGGGTAGGGATGGGCTTCCCTGGTTGCTCAGAAGTTAAAGCATCTGCCTGCAATGCAGGAGACCAGGGTTCGATTCCTGGGTCGGGAAGATCCCCTGGAGAAGGAAATGGCAACCCACTCCAGTATTCTTGCCTGGAGAATCCCATGGACGGAGGAGCCTGGTGGGCTACAGTCCATGAGTAGAGTTGGACATGACTGAGCGATTTAACTAACTAGGGATGCCAAAGGAGTAAGACTTATACTCAATCCAACCCCTGGTGGAGCCATAGTCTAGTCAAAGAAACATGGACATGGCATAGACTAATTCGGTGTGGTGGGTGCAGGTAACACGGGCACAGTCTAGAGACAAAAATGAAGTGGGAGGTTTCTCTCTGGAGGCAGATCAGGGAGCACGTTCTCAGTGCTCCCACCCACATGTTTTCCCGACAGTCCTCATGACCCCCAGTTATCTTCTCAGCCTAGACCACATTCTGTCCCTGAGATGCCGTTGAGATGAGATAGACACCTCTGTGTGGGCCACTCTCGGAACTCCTGTGGCTGTTCACCCTCAGATTGTGGAAGAACTTTTCTGATCTGAGTTACAAGGCTCCTGCCCAGGGTAGACCTGTCTTTGGACTGTTTTCCAGGAGTCCTCATGTTTCAAGTCTTTAAGGCCCTCGATACTGCGGTACTCCCTTTCTCTCTTAAGAAATGTGGAGGTGGTGGAGAGAAGCTCCTCTGAGGAGGGAAGCTATTTGACCACGCTGCTCCCCAAAGAAGCTCTTCTTAGCAAGCATCTGGTGATCCAGGATGAAGACAGACATCAGTCTCAGGCTGAGATCTCTCCATGGCTGGGGTGTCCTTGGTCATTCTGTTTTTTAAGAGTTCCTACTGGCCCAAGAGTATTCTCCCACATCCTCTGCCCTCCTCTCTTCCAGCAAGCTCCCACACTCTTGTGCTGTTGTAACAATATGTCCAAGCTGTACCTCCCAGGTGGGAATGCTGGGGAGGCTGCCCCTTGGGGACTTTATCACACTGTGTAGTTACATTTCTGGTTGTTGATGTAATTGAATTTCTTAAAATTCAGGCTCTTTGAACCAGAAGCTCTCCCCTTTCTAATACATGGCCACAGCTGAATACTTTTGTCCAAGGTGGAATCTGCTTGGAGCTGCCATCCTCAGATTCTATAGACAGAGGTTAAAGGCCATTCTAAGAACTAGCAATGTCTCTTATGTATAAAGCTGTTGTTACAGAGCAGAGTTAGATACTTTTCTTGATAGGTTTGAAAGCATTTATCATGTGGACCACAGTCTCCACCAGTGCTATTTGTTTGCTTGATAATGAACCCTCATTGTAGTTTCTTTTCTGTTAACATAAATATACAGAACTGGATCTGACAACTTACTGATAAGCAAGGGAGCTCTAAACCACGTGAAAATCAGACATATCACACTTCATCGTTTCCTAACAGGGTTTAAAGAACGGCAGTTAGTCATCAGTACTGAGGCTTGTCTCTAATTGAGCACATATTCCCTCCTCTTGTCTCCTGGAGAAAATGACTGGGAGGGAGCATGAAGATCTGAGGAGGTACGGTGAAGAAGGCTGGCAGGTTGTCTAGGGAGAGTTACTTAGGAACTCTAGAGATGTTGTATGGGCTGGAAAGGTAGGTGCTGGATAGGGCAATTTGGTAGAACAGTGGTGGAACATGAATGTGTAAACAAATCACCTGATTCTGATTCAGTAGGTCTGGGGTACGTCTTGAAATTCTGCATTTCTATAAAACTCCCAGGTGGTGGTGATGCTCGTTTTGGTACCACACTTTGCTAGCAAGATTCTGGACTGATATGTCTCCCCTTCTGCCATTATTTCCCTAGAGAAGAGTCTGAATGGTAGACCAGTGGGTTGGTATTAGAAAGAGCACTTATTTGTGAAATACCTACTTTGTGTCAGAAACTGTGCCAGGGGTTTTCTGTGTGCTATCTTGTTCTAGTGGTGGTTGTCCAGTCACTAAGTTGTGTCTGGCTCTTTAGCAACCCCACGGACTATAGTCTACCAGTCTCCTCTGTCCATTGGATTTCCTAGGCAAGATTACTGGAATCAGTTGCTGCTTCCTTCTCCAGGGGATCTTCCCAACCCAGGGATGGAACCCGTGTCTCCTGCATTGCAGGCAGATTCTTTACCACTGAGCCACTTGGGAAGTCCGCTTGTTTTGGTTGCAACCCTGTAAAAGAGGCAACATTATCCCTGTTTGAGAGATGAAGAAACTGTAGTACAGGGATTTTTGGTTGCATATATACTATGTTTTTAGTAAATAAAGAATGACAGCATTTACAATACTGGGCATGGTACCATGAATATAACAAACTGATGTGTTGACTTGACAAATGGCTGATCAGGTTATTTTTTTTTTTTCAGTGAAATAAATTCTCTGAAATCTAATCAAGACTGTTTCTGTCTAGATACCTAAGCTTATATGTTAGTTCAGTTAAGACACCACTCCTGCTAGAACAAGAAATCAAAGAAGGCCACCTTCTAGACCGTCCAACCATCCCAAGGACTTTACGATTACCTCTCTCTAAGACAGTTTTTGAAGTCTGGAATCATATAATTATATAATGTACAACCTATGCAAACATATGTGTTCTGGTGATAAACAACAAGCTTCAAATCCACAAATGCTAAACCCAAGTTACAGAGAAGAAATTCAATCCATTCTTGGTGCTGTTTATTCTTTGTGTAGACCCAATTATCTGTTTCATGGAGTGTGACTTTGGTGGTGTATCTAAAAAGTCACTGCTGTACCCAAGATCATGTAGGCTTTATTCTCTATTCTCAGAGATTTATAGTTTGGCATTTTACATTTAGGTCTATGACCTATTTATTTGTTTGTGTTTTTATTTTTTTGTTTTTTGATTGCCTGTGCAGCATGTGGGATCTTAGTACCCTGACCATGGATTAAACCTGGGCCCCCCACAGAGGAAGCAGAGTCCTAACCACTGGACCACTAGGTAAATCCCATGTGATCCATTTTCTAGTTGTTTTTTGTAAAGTATGTAAGATCGATATCTAGATTCACTACTTGTGGATGTCCAGTTGTTGCAGTGTCATTTGCTGAAAAAGACTATCTCGGTTGCTCTATGTTGCTTCTTTTTATCAAAAATCATTTGACTAAATTTACATGGATCCATTTCTGGGCTTTCTATTATGTTCCATTGATCTCTATGTAAATTATTTCACCAATACCATACTATTTTGATTACTATAGCTTTATAATAAATCTTGAAGTTGAGTAGTATCAGTATTTGAAAATTGTTCTTCTCCTTCAATATCATGTTGGTTATTCTGCTTCCTTTACCTCTCCATATAAATTTTAGAATCAGTATATTTGATATTCACAAAATTTGCTGAGATTTTGATTGAGATTTCATTGAATGTATAGATGAAATTGTGAAGAATAGACATCTTGACAAGATTGAGTCTTCCTAGCCATGGACATGCAATATCTCTCCATTTACTTATTTAAAAAAATAAATCAAGAAAGAACTCAGAGTCTGGTAGTTTTCCTCATATAAATCATATACATGTTTTTTTTAAAAACTTATATTTATTCCAAGTACTGCATGGATGGGGGTATTGGATGGATTGGATGTAGATGACATTGTTTTCTAATTTCAAATTCTACTTGTTTTTCACTGCTGGAATATAGAAAAGTAGTTAACTTTTGTCAATTATTAACCACATATCCAGCAACCTTGTTATAATCACTTACTAGTTCCAGGAGTTTGAGTTTATCCATTTTTTGGATCGTGTCATCTGCAGAGAAAGTTTTTGTTTTATTCCTTTCCAATCTGTAAACCTTTTATTTCCTATTCTTATCTTACTGCATTAATAGAACACGTATGTTGAATAGGAGTAGTGAGATGGGACATTTTAGTCTTGTACCTCATCTTGGTGGGAGGACTTCAAGTTTCTCACTGTTAAGTATGTTAACTGTAGATTTTTTGTAGATATTCTTTATCAAGTTGAAGAAGTTCCCTTCTGTTTCTCATTTATTGAGAATTTTTACTAATGGTGTTTTTTTGTTTTGTTAAATGCTTTTTCTGCATCTATCAATGTGATCAAATTATTTTCTTCTGTAACCTGTTGACATGATTGATGGCATTAACTGATTTTTCAAATATTGAACTAGGTTTGAACATCTGTGATAAAACCCACTATTGTTATTTTTCTTCCTGTGTTTCATTTTGGATAATTTTTATTGCTATATCTGCAAAATCATTATTCTCTCTTCAATTTCTAAGTTGCCATTAATCCCATTAAGTATTGGGTTTTTTTTTTTCTTAAATCTTACATATTGTAGTTTGCTTCTACAGAAGTCCAACTTGAGTCTTTTAAAAATGCCATCTGTATCTCTACTTAACATATTCCACTTTCCCTTTGGCTTTTTGATCATATGGAACACAACATAGCCATTTTAATGTACTTTATTAATTCCAACACCTATGATGATTCTTGGGTTTTGATTAATGTCTTCTCACTATGGGTCATATTTTCCTGTTTATTTTATGCCTCGTAACTGTTTTTATTGGATAGCACACATTATGAAATGGACATTGTTGAACACTAGATATACTTTTGTGTTTCTATGAATATTCTTGATGTTCTGGACTCAAAGTTATTGGAGATAAGTTTAACCTTTCAGATCCTATACCTCAGCATTCTTTCTTTTTTCAGCTTTGTTGAGGTATAATTGACAAATGAAATTATATTTAAATATAAAATATGTTTATCAAATCACCACAATTGGTGATTTTTTTAAAATCAAATCACTACGTATTTGATTTTTTGAAATCAAAATCAAATCACCACATATACATTGTGAAAAAATTCCAGTCATCTAGTTAACACACTTACTACCTTATATAGTCAGCCAAATAGTCACCTTGCTTTACTTTGGATTCTTATAACTTATTTAACTTATGGATGAAAATTTGTACCCTTTTTACAACCCCTATTTCCTTTACCCCTCGCCTAGCCCACTCCCTAGCAACCACTTTTCTACTGTTTCTATAAGTTTGACTTATATGTAGGATTTTTTTTTAAGTGATGCTATGCATTATTTGTCTTTGGCTTATTTCACTTATCATAATGCCATCAAGGTCCATCCATGGCTCGTAAACTTTTTTAGACAAGATCATAACAGGGTTTTGTCTAGAATTAATTAGTGCTCATTATTGAGGCAAACTTTCTGAGTACTCTAACCAGTGCCCTGTGGATTTTTCCAATCTGGCTTGTAGGAATATTCCTCTAATTCCTTCAGGTGGTTCTGTCCTCAGCCTCCAACAGTTTCCTCCCCTGCAGTAGAGTAGTGTGCTAAAGTACTCAAGGAGGACCTTCTGCAGACCTATCTATTGGAATATGTGCTGCCTTGGTCTTCCTAGACTCAGCTCTGTTTTCTCAACCCAGGGAGTCTACTGGCTCCCTCTGTGTTTCCTCTCCCTGTCCCATGGCCTATAAACTCAAGGTAGTGAAGAGGGGCAATTGTAGGGCTCCCCTTATTCTCCCCCCGCCCTGCCTCTTTAGGTCACTGTCTTACCAGCCTGACGTCCAAGCCTTGGGAACCATTGTTGTAAATACATCTTTACTTTTTTGGTGTTTCAGGTGGGAAGGTAAATCTGGTTCATGTTGCTTATGTTGTTCAGAGGTCAAGTTCCTGTAAGGGCATTTTTCCCCCAAGTAACTGACAATGCAGTGCAACATAATGGGAAAAAATTACCAAGTGAAATCGCTAATCGTGGGGGAAAAAAAAAAAAAAAGCGCTGGCAACAGCGATCTTGGGAACTGCTCAGAGAATGCATAAACTTGTTGATAAAATTTGTTAGACTAGATAAAAATATTCTGTATGTATTTCCTGATTTAAGGATCATGTCATGTCATAGAATGCCAATGGCTCTGAAAAAATTAAAATGATTATTATCTAGAGCAAGTACTTAGTATTACTTCTAGTAGACCCCAACCTACCAGGAGTTTTATCTCCATGAATCAATTTTCCCAGGACATGATAGTCTCTGTGTTAATCATACTCCAAATTATTTTTCCTTCTTTTTACCTTTAGACTCCCTTCACTTATTAATCGCCACCCAACTTCTGGCAGCCACAAGTCTGTTTTCTGTATCTGTGAGTTTGCGATTGGGTCTTTGTTTTGTGATTATTTTGTCTATTGCACATAAGAGAGATATATAGATTATTTGTCTTATTGACTTATTTCACTTAGCATAATGCCCTCGAAGTTCATCTATGTTGTTGGAAATGGCAAGAGTTCCTTCTTCTTATGGCTGAATAATGCTCCATTGTGCATATATGCCAGATTTCTTTATTCAGCCGTTGGTGAACATGTAGGTGGTTTCCACATCTTGGCTGTTATAAATAATCCTGCAGTGAATGTGGGGGTGCATATCTTTTTGAGTTAGAATTTTCATTTCTTTGAATAAATACTCAGAAGCAGATTACTAGATCATATGGTAGTTCTATTTATTTTTTTTTGAGGAATACCCATACAGTTTTCCATAATAGCTATACCATCTAACATTCCCACCAATAGTGTGCAAACGTTCCCGTTTCCCCCCACATCCTTGCCAACATTTACTTGGTTTTTTTTTTTCTTTTTTCTTTTTTTGATGATAGTGATTCTGACAGGTGTGAGATGATTGCTCATTGTGGTTTTAATTTGCATTTCTCTGATGCAAAATAGCATTTTTGAAGCACGCAAAGATACAAATGTTACTTCCTCATTAGGCTACCTGGTTTGCACACCTGCTTTAGTCTCTTTGGGTGTTGGTTTCAGGTTTAGACCATGTATTGGGGTTCTCTAGAGAAACAGAGCCAGGAGATGATATATCAATAAAACTTAGAAAGTTATATATAAGTTATTGGCTCATGTGACTAAGGATGCTGAGAGGTCCCTTGGTCTGCCATCTGCAAGCTGGAGACTCAGGAAAGCTGGTGGTGTAGCTCAGAGGCTTGAGAACGAGAGCCAATGGTGTAGATTCCAATCTGAGCCTTCAGGTCAGAGTGCTGAGGGCAGGAAAGATTGATGTCTCAGCTTATGCAGTCAAGCAGAGAACAAGTTCAACCTTCCACTGCCTTTTTGTCCTATTTAGACTGTCAATAGATTGGATGATGCCCAATCTGCCTAACAATATTTTTAGCTGGTCTAACAAAATTTCCAATATTGGGAAGGAAAATTTACATTATTCAGCCCACTTGACTCATGCCAAGTGGGAGACTCAAATGCCAGTCTCTCTGGAAACACCTTCTGCAGATAAACCTGGAAATAAGGTTTAATGAGATATCTAGGCATCTCATGACTTGGTCAAATGGACACATAAATTTAACCATCACAGAGCAGAAGTAAGGTGCATTCTAGTTCTTAAATATTTTTGGATTCTTGAAATCATTATACTCTCTACTCCCTAAAATATAGCCTAGTGATCACTCTAATCTGAAGTGCCTCCAAGTCAGTATGGAGAACTGTATAACCCTGCATCCCTTTCCTGTAATGACTCTCTTCCCTTCATCTTTTCACTCATCTAACAAGCACCAAGTACCTACTGAGAGCCAGACACTACAGTAGGCATGGTGAGGACAGCAACAGATTGATTGATAAGGGGATTATATTCTAGAGGATGCTTACTGAGCTCCTGTTTGAGGCCTGCTGGGTCCTGTGCAGAGCACTTACTTATGGTAGCTTACATAATTTTCACAACAATCCTATGAAGTGGGAGCAATCCTTATATACACAAAGAAACTGAGGTCACAGAACCATGAAGTGATGAAGCAGGGATGTGAAACTAGCTAGTTTGGCTCAAGACATCCTACTATTAGTATCTTTGCTGAAGGTGGCCAGCAGACAAAACTCAGCTCATGTTTGGATTTGCTTTGACTTTTAGTGATATTTTGGAAAAAAAAATAAAAAAAGTTAAAATTTCCTGGACTCTGCTGTTTGCCTTTATTTCCTATTCTTTCATATCCAGCCAACTTCCTTCACTCACTGCCTGGTCCTAAAGACATTTGGATTTTGATTTCTGCACATGTCTATCCTGCCTCTTCCTTGGGGTAATTTTGCACTTTTTCCTCATTTCTCAGTTCTATTAAGGACACCTCAGGTAACCCCTTTATCACAAGCATGCCTCTCACTTTTACTCCTTGGCTCTTTCCCATTTCTCTGAATTTTCTGTCAAATTACCTGTTTCTCTAAAAATTCTCCTTCTTTCTTCTCTTTTGAGCTGCATTCCATTGTCTGATTGTGTCAGATACCCCCTCAGATTATTGGCAATAGCACTACAGAACTAAGAACACAGAAGAAAGTAAAAGTGGACATAATGAAAGAAGTTAATTCCCTAACCATCTCAAACTTTTGAAAGTCCATTTTTCTTCAGATCAAAAAACATGAATGAAGCTGACCACTTTCTTAGCTTTCCTTCTCTATTAAAACGGCATGAAGAGAAATGAGAAAATTTGAGGTTTTTCTGCTTTGTTTTAACCATGGTATCTCTGGGCTCACCTGGGAAGCAAACTATAGTTGATAATGTTTTTATGAAATACATTTCAAATTCCAACCAACTGTCCATAGTTCTGAAAGAATCCATTTGTAAGTCTTTCTGTGCAAAATACTTCAGAATTTGAACATTTTCTCTTGACACCTCTGAATTCCCTGACACCTTCTACTTTATACTCTGAAATCTCTACGTAAAGTACAAATGGAGATATTTTGGTTAAAATTTCTTATTTTTACTTCTTGTACCCTCCTCCACCTTACTATTTCTGTAACAGGTACCTTGCCGATGTGCCCATGTCAAGTAGTTTAATTCTATTTCTGAGCCACTGTGGTCAAATTCAGAGCACTGTACTTAGTACATTAGGTCAAGCAAGATAACCCAGACTAATTTTTCAGGTTGCCAGTTATTTTAAAAAAAAAAAAAAATCGAAGTAGCCACTAACTACAAATGGCTAGTCCAGATGGAGATGTGTCATAAGTTAGAATGCACACCAAAGACCTAACACCAAAAAAGGTAAAATCTCTTTATTTTATACTGGTTACATATTAAAATGGTACCTTTTAATATATTGGGTTAAATAAGAACCATTATTAAAATGGAAATAATAATGGAAGAAATTTTCCATTATTAAAATGGAAAACAAACTGAACATGATGAGCAGATATTTTTAGCTAGCTCAAGGCAAAGGAGATGAATTCTTGAGGTAAGTGTATAGAATTATGAACCTCGATAAGAGCTGAGGGGTGCTTTTGCTACACAGTAAAACAGTAAGATGAGGAGAGGAGAAACTTAGCTTTTTGAACAGAAAGCTTTTGAATTCAGCCTTTTGTGTTATAATGCCAATAAGAAAGAAGAAAGAACACTGAGTCCCTCTTTTGTGTTCTTGATGCTGGGAAAGCACTGAAGCGGTAGAAAGGTGTATTCACAGCATACTTGCCTTTCAGGAGGCCAAAGTTGGCAACCTTTCCTGGGTTACTGTTTAGAAGAGTGCCTGTTGTGGCTAGATATTGTTTTATGGTATTTGGGTCTTTTCTCCATGTATTTTTCTCCTTCCTTCATTCAAACTGAGAGTCTATTCCATGTACATTATCTCAGGAGGTATAAGGCAGGCTGGAAAGCGGAAGTGACTTAGCAGGCTTTTCAGCTTTTGTTTTCCAAAGTCTGATTCCTGGGGTACTGGGGAGAGTTAAGAGGGAGAAGTGAATTAGCTGATATAAGAAGCTATCTTGAAGGTTAGCTATCTAGGTTAGCTTGGAGCTTCACTCTCACATTGGAGAAAGGTCACTCTCTCCAGGGCAGGAGGGAGAGGAGAGAGGACGGGTGTCCAGGCACAGTAGGAAGGAGGCCATGGGCAGTACCTTGGGGGCAGCAGGACTCCAGGGAGTGGTGCATGGTGTATTGAGGCAAAACGGCAGTAAACAGACTGGTCAGAACATTCTGTGCCCCAAGGGTGGGACACAGGCAGCAGAGATCACCAGCCCGTGGCCCCAGGTGGACTTGGACAGTAGACGTCTCACTCCCACTTGGGACGTGTTGACTTTTTGCTGGAATCCAGAACGAAAGCATATCACAGATGAGAGAAGGAGGGGTGACATTCCCTACTGGTGTAGTGGAATATGGGCTTCAGGCAGAAATGAATTCAAATTGGAGACCATGTAGCCAGTGATGTCTATTTTACAATCTTCTCACAGCCAGGAGATTTACCCCCTACAACATGGTGATGGAAAAATATTTGGGGCTGTGAACTCCTCTTCTCTCTTGCAGATCTGTAGATTCCCGTCTCAGTATATAGGCAGGTAGGGTCACAGGATAAGATAAGATTGTCCATTCCATGGATGCTGTGAGTTGTACCTCTAGAACTTCACAAGCTCCCCTTTGCAGGAAATCTGGTAGTCCTTCAGAACAGCTTGGGAACAAGAACTGAAGGGATAGGGGCCGTTGACTAGAACGTGACGCATTTTACTGCCTGTACATGACAGGAAGGGACATTATTCCTTTTTTTAAGATAAGAGTTTTACCAGTCAAAAAATTAAGGCCATTAAAAACATTTACTGGGAAAGACTCTGATTTAGCAAGATAGTCAAGCTCCACCCCTAGCTGATCAAGATAGCTAAGGTAGAAATTCCCTCAGAGTGGGAAAATGTCAAGCAGATTGCTTTGAACTGAGTTTGGGAACACTCTTACCACC
Organism: Dama dama; assembly: GCF_033118175.1. Lineage (NCBI taxonomy): Eukaryota > Metazoa > Chordata > Mammalia > Artiodactyla > Cervidae > Dama > Dama dama. The sequence goes on along the minus strand of NC_083698.1, from coordinate 45,287,236 downwards.
TTTTCTACTTCTTAGAATATTCCATGTTCTGCTTTTGTATTTTAACCATCCTGCTCTAGTCTAAGTCCAGTGGAGAAAAAAAAATTGCTCATCTTTAATACATACCACTACTTCTATTAGGAAGAAAGAAAAGCAATAAAGAACAGTTATAAGATTAGTAAAGAATCTGCCTACAATACAAGAGGGTTTGATCCCTGGGTGAGGAAGATCCCCTGGGGTAGGAAATGGCAATCTGCTCTAGTATTCTTGCCTGGAAAATTTCATGAACAGAGGAGCCTGGCAGGCTGCAGTTCATGGAGTCCTAAAGAGACACAACTAAGCACGTGCATGCATGCACGCGCGCACACACACACACAGGATCAATATCCATACCTTGGAATGTTAGGGAAGAGGGGAGATAGGAAAGAGCCTGAGGGGCAGACAATGGAAGAACTTTCATTCCTTGACTGTATAGAACAACAAACCGAGTTTGTTCATGATGCATTGCTCAATTATTTAATTGCTTTTAACAAACGTAAATGCCTCTTGTGCTACACAGAATTTAGGTCTGGTCATTGTGGCCTCTTTTATCACTGCATCTATATAGCTAGCTCAGGGATGAGTGCCCAAGTCCTTGTTCTTCCCTTGCTGTGCAGGTCCTTCTTGGGCAGGCACTTGGTCAATGTTTGCTGACTGCCGCCACCCAGAGCAACCAGAGAAGATACTGGGAGCTACTTATATCCCAATCACTAGGACAGCAATAGTCACTGCAGCATTGAAACCCAAATTCTATGCAGGCGATAGGTTAGTGAACCATCACTAAGTAGTAGTAGAACCATGACCCTCTAGAGTAGGAGTCCTTGAAGACTGTCTCGTGTCACCCCTTAATCCTATTGACAAGGAAAGGGGGCCCAAATGAGGTCAACCAATCCTTTCACCAGTTTTTGGAAGAATTAAGGGCCATCGTCTTCTCCTGATACCTAGCCTTTTGTTCTTGGTATCCAATTAGTAACTTGAAGGATGACAGTGGCTCAAGCACAGGTCACAAATGTAGCAGAAATGAGCAAATCAACCCTAGTGGTGAACAATCAGAAGTAATAGGCCTGACTGGCATGGGGAGGGCCTGTCCTGCCTAAGGCTTTCAGATTTTTATCCTGTGTTATTTCTGTAACAAATTATGACAGGCCTCGTGGCTGGAAACAATGTAAGTTTATTATGATTGTTATTATTTTTAAATTTATTATTTGAAAGAAATCTGAAGTGGGTCTTGCTGGGCTAAAACTAGGGTGCTGGCAGGGCTGTGTTCCTTGTGGAGGCTCTAGGAGAGAATTTGTTTTCAGTTTCTAGGGGCCACCTGTATTCCTTGGCTCATAGTCCCCTTCTCCATCTTCAAAGCCAGTGATGGGCAGTCGAGTCTTTCTCATGAGGCCATCTCTCTGGTTCTGACTCTGTCTTTCTCTTCCATTTTCTAAGTCCTGTGATTCCATTGCGTGTGCACGTGCGCTCAGTCATGTCCAATTCTTTACAAGTCCGCAGAGTGTAATCCACCAGGCTCCTCTGTTCATGGGATTTCCCAGGCAAGAATACTGGAGTGGGTTGCCATTTCCTTCTTCAAGGGATCTTCCCAATCCAGGGATCGAGTCTGTGTCTCTTGTGTCTCCTGGCAGATGCATGTGGCAGATACATGGCCACCTGGGAAGCCCCACTGGGATCAACCAAATAATCCTGGATAATCTCACCATTTAAAAAAAATTAATCACATCTGCAAAATCCCCTTTGTCATGGAAGGTGTTAGATGACAGATTCTGGGGATTAGGACACGAAGGTCTTTCAGACGTCATTATGCTGCCTACAACGTCCCTTAGCCAAAGTATTAATAAACATTAATGCATCTGTCGGTTGGATGGAGTCCATGGGCTGCCAGTTTGTAATTCTCAATTTATTGATATGCTAAGTATCACATAGATACATAAAAAGTATGATGAAGCCTTTAACTTTGAGAATAGTCAGACTGGAGGATAAAGATGAACACAAAGCAGTGGGACATCATGTGCTAGGAAGTGTGTAGGGAAGCACCACCTGGCACACAGGCTTTGATGCGGCCAGTGGTGCTCTGGGTCTTGCTAGTGCCTGCAAGTCTTGTATCTCAATTCTAGATGGGAGAGAAACCCACATTCTGATTGACTCACCTTATCTGAGAAGAAACTGAAGGCTTTGAAGAGGGGAAGTGACAGAGTTAATGGTGGAACTGGGGTTAGGGTTCTGGGATCTTAATGCCGCAGCTCATTTCTCCTGCTGCCGTACAGGCTAATTCCAACCAGTGTTCCTGCCTGGCATTCATGGCTCTTCATTCTCTGACTCCACAGTATCATCTACTGCCACCTTCTCTTATGAACCAAGGCGCCCTTGCTCTCATCACATTACCCTCCTTGTTGCCCCAAGAATGCACACACTCTTCATTCATTGGTTTGCTCATCCATTCTTGATGCATAGATTAAGCTCCTAGTTTGCAAGGCTCTGAACCAGGTTCTGCAATATATGAGCCAGTCCTGTGCTCTGAGGATCTTCTCATTCAACCCAACAGTCCCTATGCTTGTCCTGTTGTAGCACTAATGGAGGATTGTTCATTCGTTGGTCAATGCCCTGACACGTCCTCTCCATTCTTCCCATCTTCAGAGCAGAAGGCCAGTGGTTAGTGGGAAAGAGCACTATTGTTCAAGAGAACACTTGAAAAATAGTTTCCTGTAACTTAGAAAAGATCAGCATATGTTTTTGTAAGCTTATGTATAAGCAGTAGATGACCCAAGGAAAGCTGATGTGACTTACAGGAAGGAACCACCAGTAGTGGCTCATGTGGCGCTGTGTGGTCAGAACACCCTTTTTGAAGTGAATACCTAGGAGCTTCAGGGCTTCCCTGGTGACTCAGATGGTAAAAAAATCTGTCTGCCAATGCAGGATATGCAGGTTCAATCCCTGGGTTAGGAAGATCCCCTGGAGGAGGGCATGACAACCCATTCTAGTCTCCTTGCCTGGAGAATACCCATGGACAGAGGAGACTGGAGGGCTACAGTCCATGGGGTCGCAAAGAGTTGGACACGACTGAGCAGAGTGACTAAGCACAGCACTAGGAGCTTCAAATAGTCTTTGTTTTTCCAAAGGGAAGGAAAACAACTCAGATAAGGAGTTCTACACCCTTCTGAGGAGGGAACTTGGCATCTGATCTTTCAACTTTGTGTTCTTTGAGTAAATACCATAAAAGCATAAAGGAACTGGGAAAGTTAGTCTTGAGAAGAGGCTAGAGAGAGAAACTACAAGAGTCACCTGTCTGAGGGGGGAGATTTGTTCTGCTCATTCCAAGGGAACAATGTCATTGAGAGAAAGCTTCAAGAGGTATTTTTCAGTCATGTGACTTAGTCCCCAAAGCGACATGGTCGAAATAGCAGATGAGGAAACTCTTGGTTGCAAGAACAAAAATCCTAGCCCAAATGAGCTGCTGCTGCTAAATCACGTCAGTCATGTCCGACTCTGTGTGACCCCATAGACGGCAGCCCGCCAGGCTCCCGTCCCTGGGATTCTCCAACCAAGAATACTGGAGTGGGTTGCCATTTCCTTCTCCAATGCATGAAAGTGGAAAGTGAAAGTGAAGTCGCTCAGTCATGTCCGACTCTTTGCGACCCCATGGACTGCAGCCTACCAGGCTCCTCTGTCCATAGGATTTCCCAGGCAAGAGTACTGGAGTGGGGTGCCATTGCCTTCTCTGCCAGATGAGCTAGGCAAAGATAATAAAGAACTTAATAATGACTGAAGCCAGTCAGCCTTAGATTCCCAGCACATGGTTAGAATTCTGTCTCCATTCCTGGCCTCCCGGGACAGGATCTGAGGGCCACATGGTTGGCATCCCAGGTCACACCCCATAATTTAGCCACTTGCTTGGCTGAAACCAGTCTCCCTCCCCAGCACACTCCAGGGATTGGCTTTCTCTGACCCTGGAGAACATTGTGGGAGAAGTGGGGGGGGGGGGAGAGAATAGGAGTTCCCCACCCAAACCTCAAAGTGAATGTTCATGTGACCACCCACACCCCTAAGAAAGTCAAGCTGCTTAATTGGTGAAGGGAGAATGGGTGAAAAGTAGATGGTAAGAGGAGGTGCTGTCTGTCTCCAAGATGGGTCAGAACAATTGAAGCCCTTGGCTTGTTTCTTTTGTTCCACACACAGGCTGTGCAGGTTTCTTGAGCAGCACTTCCTCAGATGCCCTGTTACTCTGTCCAGTTCCACCCTCTCATATCCTCTGCTGCTCTCAACACCAGGTTGCTCAGCTTCAAGGCTCCATCCACATTCTCCTCCTCAGCCCTTCCAGCAAAGCCAGAGAACTGGTATGATGGGTAGGACTGTGTGAGGACAGGGCGAGTCTGTGTGGGGCAGGGGTGGGGGAATGGAGAACAATGGCTGTTTCATCGCTTTATCCCATCATGTCAGGAAAACCCAAATTCTCCCAAGTGGAAAGGTCGACTTTGCAAGACACTGAGTTCCCAAACCTGGAGACCAAGACTCGCTCATAGGAACTAAGGAGGCTGGGATTTATAAACTCTCTCAGTGCTCTGTGGCCTGGAACTTTAGACAAGTCCACTCTGTGTGTCTTAAAGAGGCAATTTCTGTTCTCACCCACTGTCACGTGTGTGGTAATGATTTAAAGCTGAATTTGTATCTCAACTAGGGTCTGGCACACCTGGGTCTGTTCAACAATTCACTGCATGCATCGCATGTCAGATATAAGTTCCAATCAGTAAAAGAACACTGTGCCCACTTTTCTTTCATACAGCTTATAATAAACACCTCAGTTCAGTTCAGTTCAGTCACTCAGTTGTGTCCAACTCTTTGCAACCCAGTGGACTGCAGCACGCCAGGCCTCCCTGTCCATTGCCAACTCCTGGAGCTTACTCAAACTCATGTCCATTGCTTTGGTGATGCCATCCAACCATGTCATCCTCTGTCATCTCCTTCTCCTCCCACCTTCATTCTTTCCCAGCATCAGAATCTTCTCCAGTGACTAGGCTCCTCGCATCAGGTGGCCAAAGTACTGGAGTTTCAGCTTCAGCATCAGTCCTTCCAATGAATATTCAGGACTGATTTCCTTTAGGATAGACTGATTGGATCTCCTTTCTGTCCAAAGGACTCTCAAGAGTCTTCTCCAACACCACAGTTCAAAAGCATCAATTCTTTGACACTCAACTTTCTTATAGTCTAACTCTCACATCCATACATGACCACTGGAAAAACCATGGATTTGACTAGATGGACCTTGGTAAAATAATGTCTCTGCTTTTTAATATGCTGTCTAGGTTGGTCATAGCTTTTCTTCCAAGGAGCAAGTATCTTTTAATTTCATGGCTGCAGTCACCATCTGCAGTGATTTTGGAGCCCCCCAAAAATAAAGTCTGATACTATTTCCTCTGTTTCCCCATCTATTTCCCATGAAGTGATGGGACCAAATGCCATGATCTTAGTTTTCTGGATGTTGAGCTTTAAGCCAACTTTTTCGCTCTCCTCTTTCACTTTCATCAAGAGGCTCTTTAGTTCCTCTTCACTTTCTGCCATAAGGGTGGTGTCATCTGCATATCTGAAGTTACTTATATTTCTCCCAGAAATCTTGATTCCAGCTTGTGCTTCATCCAGCCCAGCATTTCTCATGATTTTCATATAAGTTAAATAAGCAGGGTGACAATATACAGCCTTGACGTACTCCTTTCCCAATTTGGAATCAGTATGTTGTTCCATGTCCAGTTCTAACTGTTGCTTCTTGACCTGCATACAGATTTCTCAGGAGGCAGGTCAGGTGGTCTGGTATTCCCATCTCTTTCAGAACTTTCCACAGTTTGTTGTGATCCACACAATCAAAGGCTTTGGCATAATGAATAAACCAATAGTAGCTGTTTTTCTGGAACTCTCTTGCTTTTTTGACAATCCAGCGGATATTGGCAATTTGATCTCTGGTTCCTCTGCCTCTTATAAATCCAGCTTGAACATCTGGAAGTTCACAGTTCAAGTACTGTTGAAGCCAGTCTTGGAGAATTTTGAGCATTACTTTGCTAGTGGGTGAGATGAGTGCAACTGTGCGGTAGTTTGAACATTCCTTGGCATTGCCTTTCTTTGGGATTGGAAGGAAAACTGACTTTTTCCAGTCCTGTGACCACTGCTGCATTTTCCATATTTGCTGGCATATTGAGTGCAGCACTTCCACAGCATCATCTTTTAGGATTTGAAATAGCTCAACTGGAATTCAGTCACCTCCACTAGCTTTGTTTGTAGTGATGCTTTGTAAGGCTCACTTAACTTCACATTCCAGTATGTCTGGCTCTAAGTGAGTGATCACACCATCATGATTATCTGGGTCATGAAAATCTTTTTTGTATAGTTCTTCCGTGTATTTTTGCCACTTTTTCTTAATCTCTTCTGCTTCTGTTAGGTCCATACCATTTCTGCCCTTCATTGTGCCCATCTTTGCATGAAATGTTCCCTTGGTGTCTCTAATTTTCTTGAAGATATCTCTAGTCTTTCTCATTCTATTGTTTTCCTCTATTTCTTTGCATTGAGGAAGGTTTTCTATATTTGGCCTTAGGGCAAGCAACAGGGAGGGAACACAGTCCTGCCTTCAACAGAAATTTGGGTTAGAGATTTACTGAACATGGCCCCACCCATCAGAACAAGACCATTTCCCCCTCAGTCAGTTGGTCCCATCAGGAAGCTTCCATAAGCCTCTTATTCTTATCCATCAGAAGGTAGACAGAATCAAAATCACAGTCACAGAAAACTAACCAAACTGACCACGTGGACCACAGCCTTGTCTAGCTCAATGAAACTATGAGCCATGCCATGTAGGGCCACCCATGACAGATGGGTAATGGCAGAGAGTTCTGACAAAATGTGGTCCACTGGAAAATGGATGGCAAAACACTTTGTATTCTTGCCTTGAAAACCCCATGAACAGTATGAAAAGGCAAAAAGATATGGCACTGAAAGATGAACTCTGCAGTTCGGTAGGTGTCCAATATGCTACTGGAGAAGAGTGGAGAAATAACTCCAAAAACAATGAAGAGATGGAACCAAAGCAACAACACCACCCAGTTGTGGATGTGACAGGTGAGAGAAGTAAAATCCAATGCTATAAAGAGCAATATTGCATAGGAACCTGAAACGTTAGGTCCATGAATCAAGGCAAATTGGAAGTCGTTGAACAGGAGATGGCAAGAGTGAACATTGACATTTTAGGAATCAGCGAACCAAGATGGACTGGAATGGCTGAATTTAACTGAGATGACCATTATATCTACTTCTGTGGGCAAGAATCCCTTAGAAGAAATGTAGTAGCCATCACAGTCAACAAGAGTCCGAAATGCAGTACTTGGATGCAATCTCAAAAGCGACAGAATGATCTCTGTTCGTTTCCAAAGCAAACCATTCAATATCACAGTAATCCAAGTCTATGCCCCAACCAGTAATGCTGAAGAAGCTGAAGTTGAACAGTTCTATGAAGACCTACAAGACCTTCTAGATCTAACACCTATAAAAGATGTCCTTTCCATAATAGGGGACTGGGATGCAAAAGTAAGAAGTCAAGAGCTACCTGGAGTAACAGGCAAATCTGGCCTTGGAATACAGAATGAAGCAGGGCAAAGGCTAATAGAGTTTTGCCAAGAGAATGCATTGGTCATAGCAAACACCCTCTTCCAATAACACAGGAGAAGACTCTACATATGGACATCACCAGATGGCCAACTCTGAAATCAGATTGATTATATTCTTTGCGGCCAAAGATGGAGAAGCTCTATACAGTCAGCAAAAACAAGACCGGGAGCTGACTGTGGCTCAGATCATGAACTCCTTATTGCCAAATTCAGACTTAAAATGAAGAAAGTAGGGAAAACCGCTAGACCATTCAGATATGAGCTAAATCATATCCCTTGCAATTGTACAGTGGAAGTGACAAGCAGATTCAAGGAATTAGATCTGACAGACAGGGTGCTCAAAGAACTATGGACAGAGGTTTGTGAGATTGTACAGGAGGCAGTGATCAAGATCATCCCCACGAAAAAGAAATGCAAAAAGGCAAAATGGCTTTCTGAGGAGGCCTTACAAATAGCTTAGAAAAGAAGACAAGCTAAAGGCAAAGGAGAAAAGGAAAGATAACAAACACCTGGAAATATCTAATATTTGGCCAAGTTTTTCCATGCAGATGGATAGGCCTTCACATCCATTGAATGTTAGAACACTGGGCTTAGTGCAGCTTAAGTTAGTCTATAGAAACTCTAGTGTTTAAAGGACTTCTCATGGGTCTACTTTGTGTGCATTAAGGAAGTTTCTCACCGGATTCAAAGCTAGTTTAATCTGAATTATAGTCTGGTACATCTGGGACTCAAACTTCAAGTGCCATATTTGATAAAGACTATCCTATAACAAACATCCCTGGCAGAAGGGGAAAAATAGTAAAAAGCAAAAACCAAACAAAAACCAGTAACAAGTGAAAAAACCTCCTTAACTGATGGGAAGTAAAAATAATAGCAGTCATCTAGAAAAGAAAACGAAGCCCTTTTGATCTTACCCATTTTTGAGATAAATAATGGATTCAATACAAAGGATTCCAAAATCAAAGATAAAATTTTTGGAAGATACCTCGCAATATTTAATGAGGCACTTATCTCCTGGCCAGTTTGCCTTGGAAGGCTCACCAGGAATGTCTATTTCTCTAAGTTAAAAGAGTGTTGGAAGCTTAATTGTGACTTTTATTGTTTAATGCTCAAGGTGGCTATGTGAGAACACCTGCTTTAAAATGTTCACGACTGAAATGATTATGATGACGATAAAGTGAAACACTAGAGCCTCAAGATCTGTGGGGTAACGGAGAAGACCAGAGTTGCTCTGTCACCACACCCCCTTCCTACAAGAAGGCCTCCGTTCAGATCCCATGAGGCCCTTCATCTGCCACAAGAGGGTGTAATCCCTTCCCCCAGCTTGGCTGACTGCCAATGCATATAGTTTTGTATTTCACCATCATTATAGAAAGCTCTATTCCAAAGAATCATCAAGCAGGTCACTAATTATCAGGGACTCAGTTGTGAGGAGTACTATTCCAAGGAAGGTTCCTTGAAGGTGATGAACTCCCAATACTAAACTTCAGCCATATGTTAGCATGCCTTCAGAGAATAGCTTCCTTGGACCACAAAGTTCTGACTTCCCACCTTAGTTTTACTGAGCCCAACTTTGGCATCTTGCCATGTGCATTCTCTGAGGAGCATCTTCCAACCAGTGCCAAGAAATGTGATGCTGTGTGAAAGGTCGGGGCATGCCCCCGGGAAAGTGCTGCAAGGCAAATTCCGGAGGCTGGCTAAACTTCCAGGGGCTGGCCCCCTGCAGCCTGGTCCAATCAGGTACCAACATAAAGCCCTCAGACACTGACCACCGCTGTAGCCCGCGCTTTCTTCCTTATATGAAAAGACCTGGCCTGGATGCCTGCCCGGACTATAAAACCCCTCCCCACCCCTCACACCTTGCAGACTCCCTTTGTCTCCTCACTCACCAGCCCCCGGGAGTTCTGCCCGAGAGCGACGCTTAATAAAAGGCCTTTACCACCGGTCCTTAGAGGCGGCTTTTTTCCTCCCGCGGCGTTTTTCCTAACACTGTGCTTGTGATAAGTGGATTTGGAGAAACTATTCCTGGTTGTTGTACATTTCCTTCTGGTATGCACTTTGATTTGCAGATACCCATCTCAACACCCCCAGTCCCAGGCCTTGCAGGAAAGTGTTGAAGGTTTTGGCCCAGCTCTCACCCTTTGACCTTCACTAGGATGACCATCAGGTAGAGAAGTCAGGGGTCTGGCTGGGTTGCTTTGGGCTGTGCTGCTGGTGAGCACTTTGCCCTGGGAGCCAACAACCCTGACTGCAGATGTCCTGCAGGGCTTTTACTCACGCTGAGGGAGTTTTATGGAGACTTGAGGGCTTTAACTGACCTCATCACATAGGGACAGATCTGTGCTCTGGGGTTACCAGAATCTGGTCACTTTCACATAATTTGAATGTGACCTTTAATCTCCAATTCAAGGTATTGTTTGAAGCACACAAATTCCTGCCAGTGATTGAGCTGCTGTTCAACACAGGCAATAATTGCATCATTTCACACATTCTAACAGGACACTCAGCCCGGTAGTTATTGCATTAGCTCAGAGCAACCTGCTCTTCCAATCAATTAAGCTGGTGATGCCTGTTAATCGCATTTTAAATCCTCACCTTACAACCTATTTCACAATGAGCTCCTTGGATGAAGGAAATGACTTCCCAAAACTTAATCAGCCCTCACTTAGGGGACAATTGGCCTTTAAAGAGATTCTCCAGGATCTCCTGGGAACACCCTATCACATTTCGCTTCTCTTCTCCCCCCAGGGAGGAACCCTTCTCAATTCTCCATTCCAGGAATAGTAGTGCTGCTCCCTAGCTACAGTTTGTTTTTGTCCTAGAACACTATAGATGATGAAACTAGTTGTGTTTACTATGTTTTTTTCTCCTTTATTTATTTACTTTTGTTAAACCAGTACTGCACAGTCATTATAGGAAAAATCAAAATACACAGCTAAGTCAAAGGAAGAATAATAAGTTACCTAAATTCCCACCACCCTAAAACTCCCATGGCTACAATACTGGTTTCCGTTTTAGACTTGAGTGTTTCTTCTTTGAATTAGCTCTTAGAGCTAGATGCAAATCTCAATTTGAATAAGAATTTAATATTAGTATATAACAATGAAGAAAAGATGTAATATATAATAGATAATGCTGACTCTTCATTTGGAAGAAAATAAACAGAGTTGTCTCTTACATTAAATGTTATACATGGAAAAATCTACTTCAAATACATTAAACTTTTAAATATAAAAAAGACAATGAAGGAATTGTTTGAAAACCTGGTAGGCTACATATATATTCCAGGGGTGGATGAAACCTTTTAAAACCAGGACCAAAAACTATAAAGAAAAATATAGTTGTGTGTGATTTTAGAATTACCGAGTCAATAAATAAATGGCAATACATCTGTAAGGCAAGTGACAAAGCTTATATATAAAAATTCAAACTCTTAAATTGGAGAAAAAGACAAAATGGGAGAAAGATGATCAAAGGATATAAATGAACAATTTACTGAATAAATTCAAATGGCCAAAAAACCAACAAACATTTCAGAATATGCCCAAATTCACTAGTTGTCAGAGAAAGGCAAAGTAAGCAATAATAAAATACTATTTTACACTTAAACTGGCAGAAAGAGCCATAATACAATATGCTGGTGGAGTTAAAGGGGGAGCATACTCTTACATTTTGCTGGTGAAATGTGATGTGCTAGAAATCTTCTGGCATCTACTATAATTAAAAGTACATGTACCTGTTGACCCGACAGTTGTATTCCTGGGAAGTAGCCCCTAGAAATAAAACCAGCAGCTTGCAGATATATGTTCAAGGAGGTTTATAGCAGCATCATTCAGAGGGAAGAAACAAGAAAAAAGAGAATGCCCACCAACAGAATAATAACTAAATAATTTATGACATATCTACACAAAGGAATCTTTTTCTTGTTTCAATTAAAAAAAATATAGCTAAACCAGATAATTTGGAGGGAATTCCCACAGGTACTTTTGAGTAAGCAAAGATGGAGAAAAGTGTATGTAATATCCTATTCTCAAGGGGAAAATAAAAATTTGTATGTGTGTGGGTAGGATTATATAGTACAGTATGGAAGGTTCTATCAGGTTGTAAAAATTAATTGCCTCAATTGAGGAAGGAGGCAGGGCTGAAGAGAAGAATGAAAGAGAAGGGTGAGAGAGTGTCAAGTTAATGAAAATAAATGAGAAAAACTTGACTGGAAATAAAAATCTATGCATATGATCATAGCTATGCCTTTATATCCTAAAGGATATCAGTCCTGGGTATTCATTGGAAGGACTGATGCTGAAGCTGAAACTCCAATACTTTGGCCACCTCATGCGAAGAGTTGATTCATTGGAAAAGACCCTTATGCTAGGAGGGATTGGGGGCAGGAGGAGAAGGGGATGACAGAGAATGAGATGGCTGCATGGCATCACCGACTCGATGGGCATGGGTTTGGGTAGACTCCGGGAGTTGGTGATGGACAGTGAGTCCTGGCGTGCTGCGATTCATGGGGTCGCAGAGTCGGACATGACTGAGCGACTGAACTGACTGACTGACTGACTGATGCCTTTATATACCATTATATGTGTTTTGAGGGGTTAATTTTATTCATTTTATTGGCGTATAGTTGATTTACAATGTTGTGATAGTTTCAGGTGTATAGCAAAGTGATTCAGTTATATTCATTCTTTTTCAGTTTCTTTTCTCATGTAGCTTATCAGAGAATATTGAGTAGAGTTCTCAGTGCTGTATACAGTAGGTCCTTGTTGGTTATCTATCTTGATTACAGTAGTGTGTGTATTTTAATCCCAAACTCCTGGTTTATCACTTCCCCTGACATTTCCCCTCTAGTAACCATACATTTGTTTTTGATATCTGTGTTTGTTTCTGTTTTATAAATAAGCTTATTTATAAGTATAATTTTTCAAAATTACACATAATAATGATATCACATGATTTGTCTTTCTCTGGCTTCACTTAGTATTGATAATCTTAAGGCCCATCCATGTTGCTGTAAATGGCATTATTTCATTCTTTTTGATGGCTGAGTAATATTCATATATATATATGGTGTATATATATATGTGGTAATATTCATATATATATGTGTGTGTATATATATATATATCTCACATCTACTTGATCCATCCATCTGTAGATGGACATTTAGGTTGCTTCCATGTCTTGGCTATTGTAAATAATATGGCAGTGAACATTGGGATGCATGTATCTTTTTGTATTATGGTTTTCTCTGGATGTATGCCCAGGTGTAGGATTGCTGGATCATATGGTAGTTCTGCTTTTAGTTTTTAAAGGAACCTCCATATCCTTCTCCATAGCGGTTGTACCAATTTACTTTCCCACCAGCAACACAGGAGGATTCCCTTTTCTGCACACCCTCTCTGGCATTTTTGTTTGTAGATATTTTGATAATGGCCATTCTGACCAGTTGAGGTGATACCTCACTGTAGTTTTAATTTGCATTTGTCAAATGATTAGTGATGTTGAACATCTTTTCATGTGCTTTTTGTCCATCTGTATGTCATTTTTGGAGAAATGTCTATTTAGAGCTTCTGCCTATTTTTTGATTGGGTTGTTTTGTTTTCTTTGATATAGAACTGCATGAGCTGTTTGTATATCTTGGAGATTAACTCCTTGTCTGTCATTTTGTTTGCAAATATTTTGCTACAATTTATGTCAAAGATTATTCTGCCTACATTTTTCTGCAAGATATTTATAGTATCAGGTCTTACATTTAGATCTTTGACCCACTTTGAGTTTATTTGTGTATAGTGTTGGGGAATATTCTAATCTTATTCTTTTACATGTAGCTGTACAGTTTTCCCAACACCACTTATTGAAGAAACTTTCTTTTCTCCATTGTGTATTTGCATTTCCTTTGTCATAAATCAATTAGCCATAGGTGTGTGGATTTATTTCTGGGCTTTCTGCCCTATTCCATTGATCTATATTTCTTTTTTCTACCAGTATCATACTGTTTTGATGGCTGTAGCTTTGTTGTATAGTTTGAAGTAAAGGAGCCTGATTCCTCAAGCTCCATTTTTCTTTCTCAGGATTTCTTTGACTATGGAGGCTCTTTTGTTTCCATACAAAGTTAAAAATTTTTTTGCTCTGGTGCTGTGAAAAATGCCATTCATAATTTGATAGGGATTGCATTGAGTTTGTAGATTGTCTTGGGTGATATAGTCATTTTGAAAGCATTGATTTTTCCAATCCGAGAACATATATATACATGTATGTGTATCTTTCCATCTGTTTCTGTCATCAGTTCCTTTTATCAGTATCTTATACTTTTCAGAGTACAAATCTTTTGTCTCCTTAGGTAGGTTTATTCCTAGATATTTTATTCTTTTTGATGCAATGTCAAACGGGATTGTTTCCTCAATTTCTCTTTCTGATATTTTGTTGTTAGTTATACAATTGTAGATATGTTTTATGGATTGAGTTATTTCCCCCCAAAGAATATATGTTGAAGTTTTAGTCCCCAGTACTGCAGAATGTGACCTTATTTGGAAATCTGGCCTTTACAGAAGTAATCAAATGAAGTGAGGTCATTAGGATGGGCCTAATCTAGTATGACTAGTGTCCTTATAGAAAAGGGACATTTGAATACAGTCAAACACCCATAGAGGTGAGATGATGTGAAGACACAGGGAGAACACCATGTGAAGACAGGGGATTAGAGTGATGCATCTATAGACCAAGGACGGCTGAAGTTTGCTGACAAACCACCAAAACCTGGGAATAGTCAAGGCACAGAGGGGTTTCAGAGGCAGCAAGGCCTGCCAACACCTGGATTTCAGACTTCTGCTCTCCAGAACTATAAGGAAGGAAAATTCTGTTAAGTCAGTCAGTTTTTGTGGCACTATGTTATGGCAGCTGTAGGAAATGAATACAATGTGTATATGTATAAAAACATCAAGTAGGTTTTTAAAATCCTAATTGAAGCCAAAAATATCCTGTAAATTCAGAGTCATATTTATCCCTCAATCCTATTGAGTAGCTTTATCATATTTATAGTAATCTGATTTTGACCTTCGTACATACAAATATCTTGACATCCCTCTTCAATTGTTTTTTGGAACATGAGGCTGTTGGGTTATCTAGATCTAATTGACTTGGGGCTGATGGCCTAGTTGGGCCATATACAATAAAGGAAGCTGACCAAAGTAAAAGGAGATGCAGATGCAAAATCAAATGGTCACATAGCCCTTGATCATCAGGAAGACTATCAAACCACTCAGAGCAATCTCAGGACCCATTTCCAAGTCCTAGTTCCCGTTCAGTTTTGGCATGCTCATTAGTTTCTATCAGAAGTATCCTCTGAGAAATGCCACCCCTGTTTTCACTTAAGCTTATTTGTGTGGATGTCTGGTGACTGTAAAGGAAAGAATCATAGGAGCCTCGTGGCAGATAAAGGAATAAGTGTAGGTTCATGAATTTTGAATTAAGGTGTTGTATAGTCAAAGGGTTGAGTCCCTCTTGTCTTCAATTAACTAATACAACACTACTACTGATAGTTGTGTTAAGTGTCTACGTTATATAACAGCACATTTTTATCTGTTTTTGATGCAAAAATAATTAAAAGAGCAAAGCATTAAATACGAAGTTGAATGTATCCTCTGGACTGAAACTAGGAAGAACCTGTATATAAGAAGTGAAATCAGTGATCAGTAGATGTAACCCCTCCTTAGAACTGGTGACTAAAAAGATGTAGGAATTAAGGGAGCTGAGACCAGATTGTATGAGCCAGAAACCCTGTAGTAGGTTAGTGTCCCATGGATTGTGTATGGCAAAGAGGATCAGAGGATACAGTGTGCTGGTATACCTTCAACTCTGAGAGTAGGGAGTAACTGTGACTCTCCAGGCCAACCATGAGATTATTGGAATGTACCCACAGTGGAAGGTGAGGCAGCAATCTGTCTGACAAAACTTGAAGGTACCCATCATTAATATCATAAATGATGCTCTTGCTTAGACTGGATGCTCATCCAACAACCATCTGATTATAAATCTTCTCTCCAAATAGATATCTTTGTGGGGAGAATACTGAACTCTCATAGGCATCCTGCCCATGGGGCACTTGTATTTTTTTCTGAAAAGAAATAAATAGCATGTCAATTGATGTCTACTTTTGGTGAATCAGTCCACTTACACGTAGGGAAACTGACAACATAGTTTCTGGTCAACTGTCTCCATAGGTAACAGCTCAAGGCGGGGCATTGCAGAGGGGGCATCCTCATTTTATCTGTATTACCAGCAGCTGAGTGATTGGGATTGTAAGTACCAGAAGGAAAACTTGTTTAACTCTGTAAAGTTTTCTTGATAGTAGTGGTGGTGGTGGTGTGTGTGTATATGCAGGTATGTATGTGTTTAGGGACACATGTTCTGATGGTAGGTTGACTAACTGTGGGAAGAATATTGGGGGAAACAGAAAGAAATTTTACCTACTTTCTGGCCATCAGTCTCAGGATTGCTTTCACACAAACAGTAACACAGCAAATGACAACTACAATGTTTGGTCTAAAATTGTATTCATAGACCATGCAAAACTGTGACATAGGTCACCAAGCAAAGGTCTTCATTTGATTGTTGGCTTTAACTAAAATGGGATGGGTCGGGAAGGTCAACAAAATAAAATGTATCTTTCCCCCAGACTAACACCCTCCCTACTGACTAAGAATCAGATTTATACACTGGTTTAAGAGTTCTTCTAAACAGATAAAACTTACATCTCTTGAGCCATATACACTGCTGGAAAATCAAAAGCCTGAATTATAGCTTAATTAAACTTAGTTTATCAAACTTAATTATTTCATACATGTACCCAAAACAAAGATCACTTGCTGGATATGACATGCTTAGCACACACACACAACTCCTTTCACTCCAGAGCTCTTGATCCCATTCGACATGCAAAGTCCACTACTTCTTGGATGCCACTGACCCTGGCTCTCTGTGCCTGGGTCTCCCCAGCCTGCTCTGAGTTCAAGGCTATGCCATCTCATTGTGAGGTCTTGTTCTTTCTATACCAGCTTTCTCCTTTTTATTCCAGAGTCTTGCTTCTGGGAACTTCACTGGGTACATCACTGAGCTAGACTCTCTTCTTTTTAGAAATTTCTTTGAGCCTGAAGTAAGCTGCGTTCAAACTCTTGGCTCTCTGTTCACTTAGTGGGGGTGTCCTGCTTCTCCCGAGGGAATGCAGGGCAGTAACTCTTTGAGCCCAGTTGTGGTGAATCCCATTACAAGCCTCAAAGGACCTGGAGGAAGGTGGGTTTAAGAGCTCTGCTGGAAATGGTCTGGCAAGTATTCAAATTAGATCCAAACTATAATCTTAATAAACAGTGAAAAGAGGGTATTAGTTGGACCCAATGTCTGGAAGGCCTTTTGAATTGAGTTGTCTCTGTAGACCGAGTGTTTGTGGGCCTCAGGAAATGCTGCACTTACTGTTTGGACATTTAAGAAAGAGAGTGATGCAATTTACTTGCAATAATTTCCAGGCTCCACTAGCATATAAGCACTCTCCAGTTCTGGTCTGAAGCCAGGATTTTTATACAATCTAAGAAGATTAAAGACAGAAAGTGCCTTAATACTTCTCATATAATGGATTTTCAACTTAACTGGCTTGTTCCTAACTTTCTGAGATCTGTCTATAGAAGTTGTGTGATCGCTGACCTCACATCTAGTATTTTTTTCTTTTCCATTAATTCAGTCAATCTATGGTGAACCTTTAAAAGAGGATATTTTAAGTAGACACAGCAAGTACTACTATAGGAACTAATGCTGGCTTACACTTATTTACAGAAAAAAAAAGAAATTCATTGTAAAAATGAAGAAGAACCATCAAAAGACCTGTATTTTCCTTTTGTAGCCCCCACCCCCCCAAATGCTGGCCCCATCTGAGAGGGAAAATAAAGGAGCTGCTGCCCTAATAGGGAGCCACACTGGGTTCTCTGCACTGCCTTAGACCAGGTATGACCCGGGACACGGTAGTAGGGTAGAGAACTCTCTCAGGACACTTGGTAATAGGATAGAACCCAACAGGCTGATAGGGACTAGTTAGAGCCTCCCCAGCCTGCACACCGCCACCTCCTGGTAGAGGCGCTGCCTGTGGACGACGAGCTTTTCTCAGAAGTTCTTTCACAGTTTCAGTTGGAGGGACCTAGGCCATTGACGTGTGATGACTTGTAGAAGTGTGATGCGATTAAGGGAAGAAGCCCTGAATTTCTGATCTTCCAATTCATTCTCTCTCCCTCCCCCCAGTCCTTAATATAATCACACACAGCAGCATTGGCATTTATTTCTGATTTTAAATATTCTGTCCAACCATTAAGTTCTGTTTGATGCTGTGTTACTCTTTCAACTTGGATAATTTGTTGTCCCTCCTTCCCTACATATACATCCTTCCTAAAAATGAAGAGTTAAACATTTTATGATTATGTGAATAATATATTCTTACACTGGGAAATTCTGAAAGTAGGTAAAGGATAAAGGAGGAAGAAAATAAGTTTAATAATTCCAACATCCAGAAACAACTACTGTTAATGGTCTTATATTCTAAGCCTTAACTCTGAGATTTTTCCCACATAAAAAGATCACACTACATGTACAATTTCATTTCCTAAACATTTTATAATGAACATTTTCCAGTGGTCATCAAACACTTCTTAAAAATGTAAGTTAAAAGACATGATATGGGCATTTGAATTGTACTAAATTTTTACCGACAAATCTAGCTGTGTTTTGTCTTACTGTATTTTGTTTCCTTAAAATGAGAAGATACTTGTATCAAAATAGAATTTTTATAATAGTTTTGATTATAGAAAACTTGGCAATAGAAAGAAAACTATTCAGTCTTTAAGTCCATAAAGGTTTATTGGTCTTGCTTCCTTATGACAGTGTAAGAAGCTGAAGACAATCAATGGTGAGCAAGGCATAGCTCCTAAACTCCAGGGGCTTACACCCTTGTGTTGTAGTAATATCACATAAACCATTAAAAAGCAAGTAAAAAGAACCTTTGACTCCTACCACCCAGAGATAATCACAACTTATAATTAGGTGTCTGACCTTTCAAACACATGCTATGTATAAATAGTTTTAAACAAAAATGGAAGTACCTTGTATACAATTCTATATTCTGCTCTTCACCCAGCAGTATCATTTTCTGTCCTTAGATGTTAAAACTTTTACTGTTAATGGTTGCATAATTTTTTATTTTATGTATAAAATATAATTTAATCATACTTCTGCTGTAAAATGTTTAGATTGTTTTCAGTGTTTTGAATTACAAACTGCTTCAATAAGTATACTTAAAATCTTTCCCCCAACACATCCCCTGTAACAAAATCTCTGAAGGTTGAATATTCAGTTTGTAGAGTATGAACATGTTTAAGATACTTAATATTAAGGAGTTATACTTCAGAAAGTCAGAATATTTTTTCACTCCCATCAAGAATACATGAGAAAAGCAGGAATAGAAGGAACATACCTCAACATAATAAAAGCTATATATGACAAACCCACAGCAAGCATCACCCTCAATGGTGAAAAATTGAAGGCATTTCCCCTGAAATCAGGAACAAGACAAGGGTGCCCACTCTCACCACTACTATTCAACATAGTGTTGGAAGTTCTGGCCACAGCAATCAGAGCAGAAAAAGAAGTAAAAGGAATCCAGATAGGAAAAGAAGAAGCAAAACTCTCACTGTTTGCAGATGACATGATCCTCTACATAGAAAACCCTAAAGACTCTACCAGAAAATTACTAGAGCTAATCAATGAATATAGTAAAGTTGCAGGATATAAAATTAACACACAGAAATCCCTTGCATTCCTATATACTAACAATGAAAAAACAGAAAGAGAAATTAAGGAAACAATACCATTCACCATTGCAACAAAAAGAATGAAATACTTAGGAGTATATCTACCTAAAGAAACAAAGGACCTATACATAGAAAACTATAAAACACTGATGAAAGAAATCAAAGAGGACACAAACAGATGGAGAAACATACCGTGTTCATGGATTGGAAGAATTAATATTGTCAAAATGGCTATTCTACCCAAAGCAGTCTATAGATTCAATGCAATCCCTATCAAGCTACCAACGGTATTTTTCACAGAACTAGACCAAAGAATTTCACAATTTGTATGGAAATACAAAAAACCTCGAATAGCCAAAGTAATATTGAGAAAGAAGAATGGAGCTGGAGGAATCAACCTGCCTGACTTCAGACTCTACTACAAAGCCACAGTCATCAAGACAGTATGGTACTGGCACAAAGACAGAAATATAGATCAATGGAACAGAATAGAAAGCCCAGAGAGAAATCCACGAACCTATGGACACCTTATCTTTGACAAAGGAGGCAAGGATATACAATGGAAAAAAGACAACCTCTTTAACAAGTGGTGCTGGGAAAACTGGTCAACCACTTGTAAAAGAATGAAACTAGAACACTTTCTAACACCATACACAAAAATAAACTCAAAATGGATTAAAGATCTAAATGTAAGACCAGAAACTATAAAACTCCTAGAGGAGAACATAGGCAAAACACTCTCCGACATAAATCAAAGCAAGATCCTCTATGACCCACCTCCCAGAATATTGGAAATAAAAGCAAAACTAAACAAATGGGACCTAATGAAACTTAAAAGCTTTTGCACAACAAAGGAAACTATAAGTAAGGTGAAAAGACAGCCCTCAGATTGGGAGAAAATAGTAGCAAATGAAGAAACAGACAAAGGATTAATCTCAAAAATATACAAGCAACTCCTGCAGCTCAATTCCAGAAAAATAAATGACCCAATCAAAAAATGGGCCAAAGAACTAAACAGACATTTCTCCAAAGAAGACATACAGATGGCTAACAAACACATGAAAAGATGCTCAACATCACTCATTATTAGAGAAATGCAAATCAAAACCACAATGAGGTACCATTACACGCCAGTCAGGATGGCTGCTATCCAAAAGTCTACAAGCAATAAATGCTGGAGAGGGTGTGGAGAAAAGGGAACCCTCTTACACTGTTGGTGGGAATGCAAACTAGTACAGCCGCTATGGAAAACAGTGTGGAGATTTCTTAAAAAACTGGAAATAGAACTGCCATATGACCCAGCAATCCCACTTCTGGGCATACACACTGAGGAAACCAGATCTGAAAGAGACACGTGCACCCCAGTGTTCATCGCAGCACTGTTTATAATAGCCAGGACATGGAAGCAACCTAGATGCCCATCAGCAGATGAATGGATAAGGAAGCTGTGGTACATATACACCATGGAATATTACTCAGCCATTAAAAAGAATTCATTTGAACCAGTCCTAATGAGATGGATGAAGCTGGAGCCCATTATACAGAGTGAAGTAAGCCAGAAAGATAAAGAACATTACAGCATACTGACACATGTATATGGAATTTAGAAAGGTGATAACGATAACCCTATATGCAGAACAGAAAAAGAGACACAGAAATACAGAACAGACTTTTGAGCTTTGTGGGAGAATGTGAGGGTGGGATATTTCAAAAGAACAGCATGTATGCTATCTATGGTGAAACAGATCACCAGCCCAGGTGGGATGCACGAGACAAGTGCTCCGGCCTGGTGCACTGGGAAGACCCAGAGGAATCGGGTGGAGAGGGAGGTGGGAGGGGGGATCAGGATTGGGAATACATGTAAATCCATGGCTGATTCATATCAATGTATGACAAAACCCACTGGGGGGGGAAAAAAAAAATTGTAAAGTACTTAGCCTCCAACTAATAAAAATAAATGGAAAAAAAAAAAAAGAATACATGAGGATATGCCTCACCATGTCTTTACCAACACACTGCATTATAAAACTCAATCTTTGTCAAGACTTCATTTAATTGTCATTTTAATTTGCATATATTTGAATACTGGTAAGGGGAAAATATTTTTTTCACAAGATTTTTGCATATTTGTATTTGATTTTTTTTGTATTAGGGTTTTTTTTCAAACTGATTTGAAATTTTTTAAAACGTATTAAAAATATTAGACTTTTGAGAAAGCTCTTTACTGTCTTCCACAGTTGCTGCACCAACGTATATTCTTTACCAGCAGGGTACAAGGGTTCCATTTTCTCTTCCTCACTATTATTTGCTGTTTTTGTTCTCTTTGATGATAGCCATTCTGACTGGTGTGAGGTAATTTCTTACTGTGGTTTTGATTTGAATTTTGCTGATTAGTGATGTTGAGCATCTTTTTATGTGCCTATTAGCAATCTGCATTTTCTTTTTGGAAAAATGTCTATTCAGGGTCTTCTGTCCAGTTCTTAATCTGATTGTTTGTTTTTTTGATGTTGAGTTGTGTGAGCAGTTTATACATTTTGGATATTAACCTCTTATCAGTTGTATCATTTGCAAATATCTTTTCCCACTCAGTAGATTGTCTCGTTGTTTAGTCAATGGTTTCCCTTGCTGTGCAGAAGCTTTTAAGCTTCACTAGGTATCATTTTGACAGAATGTGGTCCACTGGAGAAGGGAATGGCAAACCACTTCAGTATTCTTGCCTTGAAAACCCCATGAACAGTATGAAAATGCAAAATTATAGGACACTGAAAGATGAACTCCCCAGGTAGGTAGGTGCCCAGTATGCTACTGGAGATCAGTGGAGAAATACTCCAGAAAGAATGAAGGGATGGAGCCAAAGCAAAAACAACACCCAGTTGTGGATGACTGGTGAAAGAGGCAAGGTCTGATGCTGTAAAGAACAATATTATATAGGAACGTGGAATGTCAGGTCCATCAACCAAGGCAAATTGGTAGTGGTCAAGCAGGAGATGGCAAGAGTGAACTTCGACATTCTAAGAAACAGCGAACTAAGATGGACTGGAATGGCTGAATTTAACTCACATGACCCTTATATCTACTACTGTGGGCAAGAATCCCTTAGAAGAAATGAAGTAGCCATCATAGCCAACAAAAGAGTCTGAAATGCAGTACCTGGATGCAATCTCAAAAGTGACAGAATGATCTCTGTTCATTTCCAAGGCAAACCATTCAATACCACAGTAATCCAAGTCTGTGCCCTGACCAGTAATGCTGAAGAAGCTGAGCTTGAATGGTTCTATGAAGATCTACAAGAACTTCTAGAACTAACACCCAAAAAAGATGTCCTTTTCATAATAGGGGACTGGGATGCAAAAGTAGGAAGTCAAGAGCTACCCGGAATAACAGGTAAATTTGGCCTTGGAGTACAGAATGAAGCAGGGCAAAGGCTAATAGAGTTTTGCCAAGAGAATGCATTGGTCATAGCAAACACCCTCTTCCAACAACACAAGAAAAGACTCTACATATGGACATCACCAGATGGCCAACACCAAAATCAGATTGATTATATTCTTTGCGGCCAAAGATGGAGAAGCTCTATACAGTCAGCAAAAACAAGACCGGGAGCTGACTGTGGCTCAGATCATGAACTCCTTATTGCCAAATTCAGACTTAAAATGAAGAAAGTAGGGAAAACTGCTAGACCATTCAGATATGACCTAAATCAACCCCTTATGATTATACACTGGAAGTGAGAAATAGATTTAAGGGACTAGATCTGATAGAGAGCCTGATGAACTATGGATGGAGGTTCATGGCATTGTGCAGGAGACAGGGATCAAGACCATCCCCAAGAAAAAGAAATGCAAAAAAGCAAAATGGCTTTCTGAGGAGGCCTTACAAATAGCTGTGAAAAGAAGAGAGGCTAAAATCAAAGGAGAAAAGGGAAGATATACCCATTTGAATGCAGAGTTCCAAAGACTAGCAAGGGGAGATAAGAAAGCCTTCTTCAGTGATCAATGCGAAGAAATAGAGGAAAACAATAGAATGGGAAAGACTAGATACCTCTTCAAGAAAATTAGAGATACCAAGGGAACATTTCATGCAAAGATGGGACATTAATGGTATGGACCTAACAGAAGCAGAAGGTATTAAGAAGAGGTGGCAAGAATACACAGAAGAACTGCACAAAAAAGATCTTCACAACCCAGATAATCACAATGGTGTGATCACTCACCTAGAGCCAGACATCCTGGAATGTGAAGTCAAGTGGGCCTTAGGAAGCATCACTAAGAACAAAGCTAGTGGAGGTGATGGAATTCCAGTTGAGCTATTTCAAATCCTGAAAGATGATGCTGTGAAAGTGCTGCACTCACTATGCCAGCACATTTGGAAAACTCAGCAGTGGCCACAAGACTAGAAAAGGTCAGTTTTCATTCCAATCCCAAAGAAAGGTAATGCCAAGGAATGCTCAAACTACGGCACAATTGCACTCATCTCACACGCTAGTAAAGTAATGCTTAAAATTCTCCAAGCCAGGCTTCAGCAATATGTGAACTGTGAACTTCAGATGTTCAAGCTGGTTTTAGGAAAGGCAGAGGAACCAGAGATCAAATTGCCAACATCCACTGGATCATCAAAAAAGCAAGAGAGTTCCAGAAAAAACATCTATTTCTATTTCTGCTTTATTGACTATGCCAAAGCATTTGACTGTGTGGATCACAATAAACTGTGGAAAATTCTGAAAGAGATGGGCATATCAGACCACCTGACCTGCCTCTTGAGAAACCCATATGTAGGTCAGGAAGCAACAGTTAGATTTGGACATGGAACAGCAGACTGATTCCAAATCAGGAAAGGAGTACATCAAGGCTGTATATTGTCACCCTGCTTATTTAGCTTATATGCAGAATACATCATGAGAAACACTGGGCAGGAAGAAGCACAAGCTGGAATCAGGCTTGCTGGGGGAAATATCAATAACCTCAGATATCCAGATGACAGCACCCTTATGGCAGAAAGTGAAGAAGAATAAAGAGCCTCTTGATGAAAGTGAAAGAGGAGAGGGAAAAGTTGGCTTAAAGCTCAACATTCAGAAAACTAAGATCATGGCACCTGGTCCCATCACTTCATGGCAAATAGATGGGGGAAACAGTGGAAACAGTGACAGACTTCATTTTCTTCGGCTCCAATATCAGTGCAGATGGTGACTGCAGTCATGAGATTAAAAGACGCTTACTCCTTGGAAGGAAAGTTATGACCAACCTAGAGAGCATATGAAAAGCATACTTTGCCAACAAAGGTCCATCTAGTCAAGGCTATGGTTTTTCCAGTAGCCATGTATGGATGTGGACTATAAAGAAAGCTGAGCACGGAAGAATTGATGCTTCTGAACTGTGGTGTTGGAAAAGACTCTTGAGAGTCCCTTGGACTGCAAGGAGATCAAACCAGTCAATCCTAAAGGAGATCAGTCCTGAATGTTCTTTGGAAGGACTGATGTTGAAGCTGAAACTCCAATACTTTGGCCACCTGATGTGAAGAGCTGACTCATTTGAAAAGACCCTGATGCTGGGAAAGATTGAGGGCAGGAGAAGGGGACGACAGAGCATGAGATGGTTGGATGGCATCACTGACTCAATGACATGAGTTTGACTAAACTCTGGGAGTTGGTAATGGACAGGGAGGCCTGGCGTGCTGCGGTTCATGGGGTTGCAGAGTCAGACACGACTGAGCGACTGAACTGAACTGAACTGAGGTATCATTTGGTTTTGTTGTTATTTTGCTTTTATTTCCTTTGCTGTAGGAGACAGATTCAAAAACTACTCCATGATTGATGTTAAAGAGTGTTCTGCCTATGAGTTTTCTTTTACATGTATTTGTCTAGTTTCTATAACACCACTTATTGAAGAGATTGTCTTTGCTCCATTGTATATTCTTGCCTTCTTTCTTGTAAATTAGTTGACCATAAGTATGTGGGTTTATTTCTGGACTCTTTATTCTGTTCTATGATCCATGTGTCTGATTTTGTGGAGTATTATACTGTTTTGATTATGGCAGCTTTGTAGTAGTCTGAAGCCAGGACTTGTGATTCCTCAAGTTCTGTCTTTCTCAAAATTGTTTGGTTATTTGGGAGAGGTTCTGTGTTTCTGTACAAATTTTAAAACTGTTTGTTCTGTGAAAATTGCCATTAGTATTTTGATAAGGATTGCATTAAATCTGTAGGTTGCATTGGGTGGTATGGTTATTTTAGCAATATTAATTCTTCCAATCCAAGAATATGGTATATCTTTTCACCTTTTGTGTCATCTTTAATTTCTTTCATGAGTATTTTATAGTTTTCCAAGTATAGATCTTTTACCTCCTTAGGTAGGTATATTCCAAGGTATTTTATTATTTTTGATGCAATGGTAAATGGGATTGTTTCCTTAATTTCTCTGATAGTTTATTGGTAATGTGTAGAAATGCAACAGACTTCTGTATATTAATTTTGTATCCTGCAACTATTGAATTCATTAATGAGCTCTAGTAGAAGCAGCTTAAATGTCCATCAACAGATGAATGGATAAAGAGGCATACACAATGAAATACAACTCAGCCATAAAAAACAAATGAGAATTTGCCATTTGCAACAACACAGATGGACTTAGAGGGTATTATGCTGAATGAAATAAGTCACAGAGGAAAAACAGTGTATTATATTACTTACATATGGAATCTAAAAAACACAACAAGCTAGTGAATATAACAAAAAACAGACTCATAGATACAGAGAACAGTTACCAAGAGGAAGGGGAGAGGAAATATAAGGGCAGGGAATTAAGAGATATAAACTGTTATATATAAAATAAACTATAAGGATATATTGTACAACACAGGAAATACAGGCAATATTTTATAAGAACTCTAAATGGAGAATAACCTTTAATAATTGTGAATCACCATATTGTACATCTGTAACTTATTATTTATAATGTACATCAACTATACTTCAGTTTAGCAAAAAGAATATTAGACATTTGTTTTAAAAAATTAAAAATTGTTTCCTCGGTT
The DNA here is from genome assembly GCF_033118175.1 of Dama dama. Lineage (NCBI taxonomy): Eukaryota > Metazoa > Chordata > Mammalia > Artiodactyla > Cervidae > Dama > Dama dama. Next base: position 45,260,703 of record NC_083698.1, on the reverse strand, counting down.
TGTTAGTTTCCATTTAATTGTGTCTTTTATATTTGAAAGTTTAAAGTCAGCCTGCATTCCTTGGCTCATTCACTCCTTCCTCCAGCTTCAAAGCCAGGAACTGGCATCTAACCCTTCTTCCTTAATTGCATCTGCCTCTGACTCTTCTCTTCTGCCTTCCTCTTCCACTTGTACTAACCCTTGTGATTATATCTGGCTAACCTGCATTCCAGGATAGCCTCATAATAACAAGATCGATGATTAGCCAGCTAGCTGAAGCCTTACTATTCACAGATGTAGGAATTAGGATGTGTGCGTGTCTGGTAGGCCATTATTCTGCTCTCCTTAATATTTTATTATACTTTGTTTACCAGATACTACTTCTGTATACATCTCTATCTGTCCATCAAGCCATCTTATTTTTTGGATGCATTTCAAAGTACGTTGCAGACATTAGTATACTTCTCCCGAAATACTTCAGTATGAGCGTCTTAGAGTGGGATTTATTGTTTGTTAACAATTTAAATTTTAAGATAAAATTTACATACAAGAAAATGCACAAATTTAAAACGTACATTTGATGAATTTTAGCAAATGCATATAGATGTGTAACCCTAAAGCCAGTCAATGTATAGTATGTTTGCATATCTTAAATCGTCCTTGTGAACCTGGGATGAATACAACTTGATTATGATATATCATCTTTTTGTGTTATTGGATTCAGTTTGTTAATATTTTGTCCAGAATTTTACATTGGTATTCATTCACAATAGCCAAGACATGGAAACAAATGTCCATCAATAGATGAATGGGATGCTGAAATAATACCTTTTGTAGTTACATGTATGGGTTAGAGGTTATCATGCTCAGTGAAGTGAATCAGAAAGACAAGTATCATATGCTATCACTGATGTGTAATATATCATATGATATCACTTATATGTGATAAAACTTTTATGCTGTATCTAAAAAAAAATGATATAAATGAACATAGTTACAAAACAAAAACAGATCCACTGACATAGGAAACAAAAAGTGAGCGGAGGGATAAAATAGGAGTTTGGGATTACTAGATACAAACTACTATATATAAATAAATAGCCAACAAGGTCTAACTATATAGCACAGGAAACTGTATACAGTATCTTATAATAAACTAAATTGAAAACAAATGCAAAAGAATATAATTGAATCACTTTGCTGTATACCTGAAACTAACACATTTTAAATAAACTATACTTCAAAACAATTTTTTATGAATCTTATGAAAAAATAAAATATTAACATCACCTCTCATGGCCCCTTCCCAACCATTGTTTTGATTTTCTTTTCTGTACCATAGGTTAGTTTTACCTGTTCCAAATCTTTGTATAAATAGAGTTACTTGCCATGAACCTTTTAACATAAAACTTCATTCACTCAGATTTTTTTGTTTTGTTTTTGATTGAGTTTAGTATTAGTAGTTCATTCCTTTTTACTGTTTTGTCATAGCTTTTCTATGAGAAACCTAGACAGTGTATTCAAAAGCAGAGACATCACTTTGCCCACAAATGTCCATATAGTTAAAGCTATAGTTTTTCCAGTAGTCATGTAAAAATGCAAGAGTTAGACCATAAAGAAAGCTGAGTACCGAAGAATTAATGCTTTCGAACTATGGTGCTGGAGAAGACTCTTGAGAGTCTCTTGGACCACAAGGAGATCAAACCAGTCAATTCTAAAGGAAATCAGCCATGAATATTCTTTGGAAGGACTGCTGTTGAAGCTGAAACTCCAATAATTTGACCACCTGATGTGAAGAGCCAACTCATTGGAAAAGATCCTGATACTGGGAAAGGTTGAGGGCGGTAGGAGAAGAGGGCATCACAGACTCAGTGGACATGAGTTTAAGCAAACTCTGGGAGATAGTGAAGGACAGAGAAGTCTGGCATGCTGAAGTCCATGGGGTCACAAAGAGTCAGACACAACTTAGTAACTAAACAACCTTTTTAATGTGGATATTCCATTGTATTGACTGTCATTATTGCACAGTTGATGAACAAAAGATTTCCTTTAAAGGCTCTTAAAACTAAATCTGCTATGAAAATTCTTACAAAAGTCTTTTTGTAGTCACATGCTTTTATTCCTCTTGGATAAGTACTCAGAATTGATGAACAATGGAGGAAGTGTATGTTTAGTTGTATGAGAAACTTTGTTCTTATTGTTCAGTCACTCAGTTATGTTTGGCTCTTTGCCACCCCATGAACTGCAGCAAGCCATGCCTCCCTGTCCTTCCCCATCTCCTGGACCCTGCTCAAACTCATGTCCATTGAGTCGGCGATGCCATCCAACCATCTCATCCTCTGTTGTCCCCTTCTCCTCCTGCCTTCTATCTTTCCCAGCATCAGGGTCTTTTCTATTAAGTCAGCTCTTTACATCAGGTGGTCAAAGTATCGGAGCTTCAGCTTCAGCATCAGTCCATCCACTGAATATTCAGGACTGATTTCCTTTAGGATTGACTGGTTTGATCTCCTCGTAGTCCAATATACTCTCAAGAGTCTACTTCAACACCACAGTTCAAAAGCATCAATTCTTCAGCGTTCAGCCTTCTTTATGATCCAAATCTCACACCAATACATGACTACTGGAAAAACCATAGCTTTGACTAGATGGACCTTTGTTGGCAAAGTAATGTCTCTAATTTTTAATATGCTGTCTAGGTTTGTCATAGCTTTTCTTCCAATGAGAAACTTAGAGCACTTAAAATAAATAATTGTATTATTTTACACTCCTACCAACAGTATATGAGTACAGTTATGCCAAGTTCTTGTCAATATTTGATGTTGTCAGTGTTGTTAATTTTAGCCATTTTGGCTAATTTGTTTTTTCCCCTAGTTCCTTGGGTTGTAACAGGTTATTTATTTGATATTTCTCATTTATTAAGATAGGCATTTGTTGCTATGAACTCCCCTCTTAGACCTGCTTTTTCTGGATCCCAAATGTTTTTGTATGTTGTATTTTCACTTATCTTTTAATGTTTTCTGATTTTTTTTTCTTTCACCCATTGGTTGTTAAAGAGCATGTTGTTTAATCCCTATGTATTTGTGAATTTTCCAGTTTTCTTACAATTTCTTTCTAGTTTCATACCATAATGGTCAGAAATGATGCTTGACTTGTTTTAAAAGTCTCTTAAAATATTTGAGACTTGTTCTGTGGCCTAATATATGCTCTCTCCTAGAGAATGTTCCATGTGTATTTGAGAAGAATAAGTATTGTAAATGCCTTTGGATGAAATGTTCTGTAAATATCCCTCAAGGCTACTTGGTCTAATCTGCTTTAAGTCCAGGGTTTGCTTATTGGTTTGCTGTATGGATGATCTATCCATTACTGAAAATGGGGTATTATAGTCCCTTACTATTACAATTACTGTTTGCTGTCTGTTTCTTCCTTTAGGGCTATTAATATTTACTGTATAGATTTAGGTGTTTATGTTGGGTACATAAATATTTGCAAATATTATATCTTGTTAGATTGACCCCTTTATCATTACATAATTACCTTTCTTACCTCTCACTGCAGTCTTAAGGACTATTTTGTCTAGTATAAGAATAGCTACTCCTGCTCTCTTTTTGGTTTCTGTTAATATTTGCATGCAATATCTTTTCCTATCTTCTCACTTGCAGCCTATTGTATATCCTTAAAGCTGAAGTGACTTCTCTTGTTAGCAATATATAGTTGGGCTTTAGGTATTTTCCCTCATTTTCCACACTTTATGCCTTTTAATTGGAGCATTTATTCCATTACATTTAAAATAATTATTGAAAGGTATGGATTTACTGCTATCATTTTTTTAAATGGTTTTTTGGCTGTTTTATAGTCCCCTCTCCCCCTTTTTTTTTCCTTCTCTTGCTCTCTTCCCTTGTGATTTGATGACATTCTGTAGTGGTATGATTAAATTCATTTCTTTTTGTGTCTATTAGAAGTTTTTGCTTTGTGTTTACCACGAGGCTTAATTAAAATGTAGATATAATAGTATATTTTAAGTTGTAGACAACTTAAGTTCAAATGAACCCAGCATCAAGGTCTTTTCCAATGAGTCAGTTCTTCATATCAGGTGGCCAAAGTACTGGAGTTTCAACATCAGCATCAGTCCTTCCAATGAATATTCAGGACTAATTTCCTTTAGGATGGACTGGTTGGATCTCCTTGCAGTCCAAGGGACTCTCAAGAGTCTTCTTCAACACCACAGTCCAAAAGCATCATTTCTTCAGTGCTCAGCTTTCTTTATGGTCCCACTCTCACATCCATACATGACTACTGGAAAAACCATAGCTTTGACCAGACGGAACTTTGTTGGCAAAGTAATGTCTCTGCTTTTTAATATGCCATCTAAGTTGGTCATAACTTTCCTTCCAAGGAGCAAGCATCTTTTAATTTCATGGTTGCAGTCACCATCTGCAGTGATTTTGGAGCCCCCAAAAATCAAGTCTGTCACTATTTCCATAGTTTCTCCATCTATTTGCCATGAAGTGAAGGGATAAGATGCCATGATCTTAGTTTTCTAAATGTTGAGCTTTAAGCCAACTTTTTCACTCTCCTCTTTCACTTTCATTAAGAGGCTCTTTAGTTCCTCTTCACTTTCTGCCATAAGGATGGTGTCATCTGTATATCTGAGGTTATTGATATTTCTTTCAACAATCTTGATTCCAGTTTGTGCTTCATTCAGCCCAGCGTTTCTCCATGATGTACTCTGCATATAAGTTAAATAAGCAGGGTGACAATATACAGCCTTGACGTACTCCATTTCCTATTTGGAACCAGTCTGTTGTTCTATGTCCATTTCTAACTGTTGCTTCCTGACCTGCATGTAGATTTCTCAGGAGGCAAGTTAGGTGGTCTGGTATTCTCATCTCTTTAAGAATTTTCCACAGTCTGTTGTGATCCACAGAGTCAAAGGCTTTGGCATAGTCAATAAAGCAGAAATAGATGCTTTTCTGGAACTCTCTTGCTTTTTCAATAACCCAACAGATGTTGCCAATTTGATCTGATTCCTCTGCCTTCCCTAAATCCAGCTTGAACATCTGGAAGTTCACGGTTCACATACTATTGAAGCCTAGCTTGAAGAATTTTGAGCATTACTTTACTAGCGTATGAGATGTTGGCTGTTTGGAAGCCAAATCCACAGGCAGCATCTTTTAAAGTATACAGATAGACTTCCTTAGGGAAATACTAGGAGGTGGACTTACCTCTGTACCCTGTGTGCTAAGCCCTGGGGAAATAACAAGATAAGAGCTGTTCCTTATAATCATGAACATAAGGTCTGCTGGCTGCCAGAACTAGGCAGTCAAGGACTTCATATTCTGGGTGACAGCTGCAGAGGCCATGGCACCAGATATTTACACAAGATTTTTTAGGAAAATACTGGTGACATGATGGGGGGTGGCATGGAGTTGGTGCTTTCCTACCTCAGGAGAGATGTAGTCAGCCCCTAGATTTGTGTTAAATTAGAAGCCTGACCCTCAAACTGCAGATTTAATAATAAGCATACAGATCTCTTTCAGGGAGATGGGTTTCTAGTTCAGTCTGCTGTCTCTGTGCTGAGTTCATGGGGGTATAGATGGGGGAATAACACTCTAATCCCTCAGGAACCCAGTTTTCTATAGGCTTGTGGGTCTTTTGAATGCAATCCCCACTGAATATCAGAGTTAGGTATTTTGGAACCCATCCCTTGGGTGCAAGCCTTAAAATTTGAGGAGCTAGATGTTGAATGGGTCCAATCCCTTTACTCCTCAAGGTGAAGTTGGAAGTTGTGAGTTCTCTTCCAACTGTATCTCACTGTGGTGGTTGGGTTTATGACAAGATTGTGTCTCAGCCTCTCCTAGCCATTTAAGTATGGGTGTTTTCTCATTTGCCTGATGTATATGAGTTGCTCAGCTAGTTTCTGGATTTCTTTCAGAGGGAATTTTTCCCTATGTAGCTGTAGATTCTGTGTGTCCATGGCAGGATGTTAGTTCAAGAGCTTCTTATGCTGCTTTCTTGAACCGGAGCTTCAGAACATCTATATTTTTAAAAGTCTCCCTTAGTTGAGTTCAGTCACTCAGTCATGTCCTACTCTTTGCAACCCCATGAACCGCAGCACGCCAGGCCTCTCTGTCCATCACCAACTCCCAGAGTCCACCCAAACCCATGTCCATCGAGTCGGTGATGCCATCCAACCATCTCATCCTCTGTCATCCCCTTCTCCTCCTGCCCTCAATCTTTCCCAGCATCAGGATCTTTTCAAATGAATCAGCTCTTCGCATCAGGTGACCAAAATATTGGAGTTTCAGCTTCAACTTCAGTCCTTCCAAAGAACATTCAGGGCTGATCTCCTTTAGGATGGACTGGTTGGATCTCTTTGCAGTCCAAGGGACTCTCAAGAGTCTTCTCCAACACCACAGTTCAAAAGCATCAATTCTTCGGTGCTCAGCTTTCTTTATAGTCCAACTCTCACATCCATACTTGACTACTGGAAAAACCATAGCCTTGACCAGACAGACCTTTGTTGGCAAAGCAATGTCTCTGCTTTTTAATATGCTGTCTAGGTTGGCTGTAACTTTCAAGGAGTAAGCATCTTTTAACTTCATGGCTGCAGTCACCATCTGCAGTGATTTTGGAGCCCCAAAAAATAAAGTCAGCCACTGTTTCCAGTGTTTCCCCATCTATTTGCCATGAAGTGATGGGACCGGATGCCATGATCTTAGTTTTCTGAATGTTGAGCTTTAAGCCAATTTTTTCACTCTCCTCTTTCACTTTCATTAAGAGGCTCTTTAGTTCTTCTTCACTTTCTGCCATAAGGATGGTGTCATCTACGTATCTGAGGTTATTGATATTTCTCCCGGCAATCTTGATTCCAGCTTGTGCTTCCTCCAGCCCAGTGTTTCTCATGATGTACTCTGCATATAAGTTAAATAAGCAGGGTGACAATATACAGCCTTGATGTACTAGATAATCATAATTTGTTTCCTAGGTTAAGATTCTTCATTCTAAATTCTGATCTAAAGAGCTGGAGTGGGTTTCCTAAGGTATTCATTATTGTGTCTTGTTCCACAGGAGTCTATTAACTAGAGAAAGAAAAGCACATCTTCCCATTTAGAAGTCCACGTTCCCATGGATGGCCATACTACATATGAATAAATTTGGGCAGATCAGTGCCTCTAGAGCTTGGAGTCTGAGGGCAGATGAGTGCTCCATAGAGAACTGCCCAATCTGACACTGACACTTTTGTTGCCCAAATGGCCCTGACTTCTTTACCTTAATCAGCCATGAGACAGAGTGCCATATCTGTAGATTGCAGTGGGCTTTTTGACTTGGAAGGTGGTTGACTGCACGTGAACTGGGATACCCTGATTTACGTCAGTTGTTCAAATCATTGTTTACATCTGTTGACTAAACAAAGTTGTACAACTTGAGAGTTGAGAGGTAAGTTTTACTGGGGGCAAAACAAGGACTGCAGCCTGGGAAGCAGCATCTCAAGTAGCTCTGAGAGACTGCTCCAATGAAGCAGTCGGGGAAAGTCAATATATAAGGTTTTGGTGAAGGGGGAGTTCAATACCATGAAGCACTCAATTGCAAAAGGTTTTTTGTTAGTCATGAGGATCTGATGTCACCACGAAGGGATTTAGTGCTTCTCTAGATATGAGGAGTTGCAAGGATGGAGATCATAAAATCTGTTCCTAAAAACATCCGACTATCTAAAGACCTGTCCCACCAGATTCCCTGGAGCACAGAGTGCCTCACTCCACCCTGACCTCCCTCAGGGGTTGTTGAAAGTCAACAGCTATAGCAGAATGGGGTTCAATCTCCTTAGAGGCAGATGGCAAATGCCTTTGTTGTTCAGTAGTTGACAATGCTCTTGGTAAGTGCCAATTTGTAGTTGACATGGCCCCCTTGTGGTCATAAATCCAACCATACTTGGGGGCGTATTTCATGACCATTTTGTCCCGCGTTGCTGGGAAGGCTCATTCTCAGTTCTGAAGAAGGTTTTTGTTGATAAGACACTCAATGTGCTATTACTGGACTAGGTCTTAATAGTCAAAGATCTCTGGACACCTGTCTTCTAGTTATAGTCCAGAAAAGTATTCCCTCTCATTGCATCTTTTCATACCTAGAGTTACACTATTACAATTATTGATCATATATCAAGCTATACATTTGATCAACTGCTTCAAGTCTAGTCATCATTTTTGTTGGAGGCTCATTCTTTGGTAATACAAAGAATAATAATCTTGTGAAACAAGCAAAATACAAATGGTATAGTTTATAACATTAGTGGAATTAAAAGAAAATATTTTAGCCATGAGCCTCCCACACCAAACCAGCTTTAAAAAAAAAAAAAAAAAGATCATCAAGACTAGGGAATGGGTCACTTAAAGCAGAAATCTGATTTTTCATAAGGTTCATCAAATGTGTTACATTAAAGGATTTACCAGGTATGAAAATGTAGCATTCACTTTGAATTATAGCACAGATATCTCCCTGAGATGCTGTAAGGTGTCAAGGGCCTTGCAGTTGTATGGCACTGCCTTTCTCATCACAGGGATCTCAGAATTCAATAGGCTAATAGCCCAGTTACTATCATTTAAAGCTTACGAAAGTTGTTAAGGCTTTGATATGGTCAATTACATCCTCTAACCCCGTTAAAGGCACACACACACATACATAAAAGCTGTTAAATGGTCCTATCAGTAGAACACATATCTTAAACCCATTGGGATCATACCAATGGTAGATTGTTTGGGATTACCTCTAATTTGTTAACATGTATGACCTTAAATTCATGGGAATCCCAGGCTACACCTTCATATCCATCCTTGTAGATGTGAAGGCCATAAATTAGTGCCACAAATCCACTGAGTTCCATACCAATCACTCTAAGGATAATAATAGACATAATTCATAAAGCACCCAGCCTTGTCTCATAATTATCAAGTTGATCATTTTTAGTATGATTTAACCATTTCCAACATAAAGGAGATTTTAAACTTAAATGACCATAGCCTGGTGTTAACCATGTAGATCCTCCCCATAATTGTGGGAGTTTTCCTTTTAATAGATGAGAGGCTAATTTTTTTTTAGGCTTAGCTCATCACTTCAGTTGAGTTTGAATGACCCTAAGAGAAAATTTAAATCTATGGCCAGCATTAGAGGAGGTATTATTAATTGGCCAGGTGAGAGGATCCCATCTAGTAATATCATGAGTAGATAGAACAGGACTGAACATTCATCTAAAATAAATTTCCTAGGGGGTATCCAGTCAGAGCCCTAGAGAACAGAAATCCACCAAGGTAACCCAGAAGTACTAGACACAGGTAACTGGCCACAACCGAACAATTGGATTGAGTTTTCAACTAGCATGGCATCATGTCCTTTATAGAAAACATTTGATTGGTAGGCATAGGTCCAAGGAATCAAGAAAACATTATAAATGATCATACCAGTCAGATCAGCATCTTGGGCAAGCTGTCTACTTCTGATGTCGTCTTCTTCTCATCCTAGTGAGGTGTAGTTTCCTCTGTTTGAGCATTGTTTTAAGGTGAGTTTGAGGTCAGCAGGCCTCTCCATAGACCAGTCCAGCTTAGAGGCCTTTGGAAGTGGGAGTTAAAGCAAGAGTCAATTTCCCTTCAATTTCACTGGGCGTCAGCTCTTTAAGAGTACCTGATAGAAAGGTCCTTCCATTCTGGTTGGAGAAAGTTCCTTAAATTATGTTTTCTTCAAGTCTTGATTGCAGGTCATGCATGAGGCATCTGATCTTCATCCACAGATAGATTCCTGAGATAAGCTTCAGAAACAACCCTAGAGTATCCTTTAATAATTCAATTAAATTTTACATTAATATACCCTAACAGCAAAGAACTATCCAGGAAATGAGTCTTAGTAGATACAGACCTCCATTAACAAACTTGGATTTAACATTCATTAAAATATCTTTTTCTCCCTAAAATCACTGTCATATTTTACCAAATATAACCGAATTAAGAGTTGTAATACAGGTCTGGTCTCAATAAACTTGGCCTGATGATTTATATAACCATATTGATCATAGACTTTTTGTTTTGCTGAGACTTTTATAGAGTCTCAGATTGAACTTTTAAAATAAAATCTTTCAGGGCTAGGAAAATCATGCCAAAGGCTTATCACAGATTTTGCTTAATAGATCTAAGTGAATTCCTCCCTTTTCAAGGTCTCCAAAGTTCCTTCAGATTTCTGTACCTGTTAGTGAGATAACCTCCCTAACTTATCTGATAAAGTTAGTGGAAACTAAGAGTTTCCAATCTCTGGAGGGTTCAGATAGAGAGAAAAGAGTAAATGTTTCAGTTTCTTTATAAAATATAATTTTATCAAATTACCATCATAATTAGTTTGAGGGGAAGGTTTTTCTTAAACCTGGAAAACACAGATTTAACCCAGTAATTTTTCAGATAGAAACAATAAAAGTTATAAGTATATTTACCAGTTCATTCAGGCCTTCTGTTAACCTTTGTGAAATCATCAGGTTTTCCAAAGGAATCCTTACCTAGTTAAGAAACTGGTATTTACCCAAAAGTCCTTTCTATAAATTTTTTTTAAGAGGAATCATTTTGCAAAACTTGGTTAGTGCTATGACAGTATTTTGAGATAATAATTAGAATTATGACTGATAACTTTTTACCCAAATATATCAGAATTTTAGGAACTCCATATAGTTTCTAGGATATCTATATTAGTAACATTTACCATACAGTATAACCCAAGACTTACTACTCACATGACAATATTTCCCATGTAATTTTGTTTACAAAATGAACCTAATTAGTGTAATATCTCTCTTTAGGGTATTTCAGGGGCCCTCTGAAGTATCCTAAAGTTAGCCAGAAATCAAGTTCTTCATTAGAATGATTTAGGAAGCTTTGTCAACAAATATCAAAAAAGTTTAGAACATTCAGTCAGATAGGATTATAGGTCATTGTGAAACAATAGCTATTCACTTAGCCAAAATAACAATAAAGAATTTCAGAACAGATCATTTAAGAGATAAACTTAAATCTATCATCAAAGGCAGTTCAATATCTGAAGAAAAGGTGTCCTCTTAACAGAGAGAAAAGTTAAATTCAAGTTTTTGCACCAGCTTACTTTACTTAAAAGGTAAACTTAATTAGTTTTAAACTTAGTCCTAAGCGAGTGAAGTCACTCAGTCATGTCCGACTCTTTGCCACCCTATGGACTGTAGCCTACCAGACTCCTCTGTCCATGGGATTCTCCAGGCAAGATTACTGGAGTGGGTTGCCATTTCCTTCTCCAGGGGATCTTCCCGACTCAGGGACTGAACCTGGGTCTCCCACATTGCAGGCAGACACTTTAACCTCTGAGCCACCAGGGAAGCCTGTTCTAAAGGTATGGGAGGAGTTATTTCCTCAGGGCAAGAATTCTTAAAGAGAGAATTTTTCCTTCAAGCTTCCTCTGGCATCTAAAGAATATTGTGACCACATTGTCAAAAATCATATTTTTCTGTGACCATAGTTTTTATAGCCAAAATTTAGACCAGATAGTGCTCAACTTGGCCCTGACAACAAGGACAGATTGGTCCCAGCCAGGATTGTCCCTCTGGGGAAGTAGGGGTCTTAGTCTGACCAGCCCCTGGGAGCTGATTATTGGAGGAAGTCCTGGACATAAGGGAACTTCAGTCTATTTTCCTATCCTATGTCAATAAAGATCTAATATTTTTAGGCTATTTTTCTTGTCGTTGGATCATAGCTATAGACTGACCAGTTCAGAAAATTAAAAAAAAAAAAATTTCCCCCAAGGGGTTTCTAGGTGGAGTGGGGAACCTTAGAGTGAGCAATTCCCATATTAGCTCAAGCAGTTTGTACCAGATGTCTGTGTGCTCAGACCGAACCAACAAACCAAACCGAACCAGAATTTCACCAGCCAGGAATCGCACTCCAAATGAAACAAGAGGGAAAGAGATGCCCAGAAATCAAAAGCCAAGTGGCAAGAGTGTCCCAAAAAGATGGTAAAGTAATGTCCAAAAATCAAAAGCTAAATGGCATAAATGCCAAATGTGACTTCGCAGCTCCATTAGACCTGCGATGTGGCAAAGTCAGTGCTAGCAGCGCTTTTTAGTTCTGATACAGTTTCAAGCAATTTCTTGTCGGTTTCCTGCAAAGAAGTTGCTCTATCATTTACTGTTTTAGAAACTTCTAGATACCAGTCAAAGTAAGTATGCCTGGCCTTTTCTAATTGTGTGTGCAAAAAAATATCAATTTTAGAATATCTAAAGAACCCCAATTTAGCCATTTTAGGTTGAGATCTCTTTTAGTATAATTTTTCCAATTAACTAGGTACTTGTAAGTATGAGCTCCATACGTATCGTACATGAATCTGGCTAGAGTGTTAGTCAGAGGCTGGCTTTCTGACACCCCTTTGTTTCTGTTTTGGAAAGATTCTGTTTCCCATTTTAAGCTGAATTTGTCAGGGATAAAAATCACTAGTGAAGTTGTGTAGTGGCCCCATGTACTGCTTGTGAGCTTAACTCCTCCAGAAGTCACCCCAGAGTCGTTTCAGCTCATCTTACATGTCTTGTATCCTGCCACCGGCAATCTAAGACCACTGTGGCTGCCCAGGTCGCTGAATGGCCAGTTCTTATGTGGGACCCCCAGATGAGCAAGCATTTTAATTAATGAGTGGGTTTCCCTATGGGGCCATTGCAAGGTATGAGGATTAGGCCTCCACCGCTCCCATAAATTTCTCAGTCACCTGAGAAAACCGAAACCAGCTGGGAGGAATCTTGTCCCTTTTCTTCAGAGCAAAGCTCTCACTTATTTTCCTCACTTTTATCCTGACAAATTCTATAATGGCAGTCAAACTGAGGAAAAGTGTCAGATCAGCCTCTTACTTGACCATTCAGCCAAGACCATTCAGTCCCCTACAACGGCATCTTTCAACTGAGCTCCGGGTAACCTTTGATTTTTGTCAATTGAACCCCCATACCCAGTACCTACTGGGTAGAGAGGCAACTGGGTAGGCAATTGACTCCTGGGTGGGCAATTCTCCTGGCATCTTTCAGCCAGCCCCCAACCCAGTACCTTTTGCCTGGGTGGGAATTTCTCAGTATCCTTCAACTGAGCCCCACTCAGTGTCTAGACCATGAGTGGGTATGCCCCGTATATTTCACCCGCCACCCCCCAAACCCCCCACCAAGTATCTTTACTGCTGGGAGGGGGCAGGTAACCTGCTCTACCACCAAATAAAACTCAAAATCTCAACCAATACAGGAGATTCAAGAGCCCGGAAGGGCTTACCTAAATTCATCTGCACTCCCCAAGGAGGTGGATGGGCGCAAGGGGCCACTGCTGGTACCAAAGCTCTGGTTCCTCATGGAGTCCAGTTGAAGGAAGGAAGTCCACTCTGGGTCCCTTTGTGGTCGCCATAACTGCTAACTTAAAAAAAGATGTACAACTTGAGAGTTTTGCAAGTTAAGTTTTATTGGAGGCAAAATGAGGACTGCAGCCCAGGAAGCAGCATCTCAGATAGCTCTGAGAGACTGCTCCAATGAAGCAGTGGGGGAAAGTAAATATAAGGTTTTGGTGAAGGGGGAGTTCAATACCATGAAGCACTCTATTTACAAAAGGTTTTTTGTTAGTCATGAGGATCTGATGTCACCATGAAGGGATTAAGTGCTCTCTAGATATGAGGAGTTGCAAGGATGGAGATCATAAAATCTGTTCCTAAAAATATCCAACTATCTAAAAACCTGTCCCACCAGATTCCCTGGAGCACAGAGTGCCTCACTCCACCCTGACCTCCCTCAGGGGTTGTTGAAGGTCAACAGCTATAGCAGGATAGGGTTCAATCTCCATAGAGGCAGATGGCAAATGCCTTTGTTGTTCAGTCATTGGCAATGCTCTTGGTAAGTGCCAATTTGTAGTTGACACATCGTACTAGAGGCATACACCATGCTTCCTAGGATCATACTTTGGTATTACATGAGTCCAAGATCAAGGTCCTTTACTGAACATGTGACTCATATCACTCCTAATTTGGGAAGAAAACCAAAAGTGGGTTTGCCTCCATCCCCCAGGCAGAACCAGTCATGCCCTTGATTACCTGAGATCCCACAGGGCAAAGGTCATATGCCCTGATTTTCAAATGCAGCTTATGAGGCCAGAATTGTGATGTGATAAGCCAGATGGGCTATCTAAAATTGAAAGCGATAACTCTCAGTAAACACAGTCCTTACTATGTGTTAGGCTCTGTTCTGAGTGCTTTCTGTTTATTGGCACTATGTTTCTCATACCAACCCTATGAGGGATGTAATAACAAAAACAGTAACAAAATTTAGTTCTAAGACCATGTCTCCCAAACTCCCCCTACAAAGAAAGCCTTCATAGAAAGTGATAAGGAGACTGACTCTGAAGACCCTGAGTTTAGATCCTGGCCCACCATTCACTTGTTTGTATGACCTGGGCTGGTTCCTTAACCTCTGCATGCCTTACTTATCTTATATAGGAAGTGGGTCATAATAGTATCTGCCTCACTGGATTAATGGAGAATTAAATAAATACATTGCTATGCACTTAGAACAGCGCCAGTACATAGAAAACATTGTCTAAATGTCTGTGATTAATAGCATCATTTCAGGGAGAATTGGATAAGGGAAGATGATAGTTGACTATTATCTATAGTTTCTATAGGGAGAATGGAAGACAAGTCTGTTGATAATAGTAGGAATCAGTAACATCATATTGCCATACAAATGGTAGTAGCATGGAGGAGTTAGGAGCCCAGAGGGTGAGCCAGAAAACCTGAGCTCAAATTTGACTGCCAATTACAAATTGTGTGACCTCAAACAGTTTACTTACCTTCTTTATACTTCAACTGCCATGTTCAGTTCAGTTCAGTTCAGTCACTCAGTTGTGTCCGACTCTGCAGCCCCATGAATAGCAGCATGCCAGGACTCCCTGTCCATCACCAACTCCCGGAGTTTACTCAAACTCATGCCCATCAAGTCAGTGATGCCATCCAGCCATCTCATCCTCCGTCGTCCCCTTCTCCTCCTGCCCCCAATCCCTCCCAGCATCAGGGTCTTTTCCAATGAGTCAACTCTTCGCA
This sequence comes from Dama dama, assembly GCF_033118175.1. Classification (NCBI taxonomy): domain Eukaryota; kingdom Metazoa; phylum Chordata; class Mammalia; order Artiodactyla; family Cervidae; genus Dama; species Dama dama. The sequence continues at coordinate 45,245,619 of NC_083698.1, read as the reverse complement.
TGAGGTGGCCAAAGTATTGGAGTTTCAGCTTCAATATCAGTCCTTCCAATGAATACCCAGGACTGATCTCCTTTAGGATGGACTGGTTGGATCTCCTTGCAACCCAAGGGACTCTCAAGAGTCTTCTCCAACACCACAGTTCAAAAGCATCAATTTTTCAGCGCTCAGCTTTCTTCACAGTCCAACTCTCACATCTATACACGACCACTGGAAAAACCATAGCCTTGACTGGATGGACCTTTGTTGGCAAAGTAATGTCTCTGCTTTTTAATATGCTATCTAGGTTGGTCATAACTTTCCTTCCAAGGAGTAAGCGTCTTTTAATTTCATGGCTGCAGTCACCATCCGCAGTGATTTTGGAGCCCAAAAAAATAAAGTCAGCCACTGTTTCCACTGTCTCCCCATCTATTTCCCATGAGGTGATGGGACCAGATGCCATGATCTTAGTTTTCTGAATGTTAAGCTTTAAGCCAACTTTTTCACTCTCCTCTTTCACTTTCATCAAGAGGCTTTTCAGTTCCTCTTCACTCTCTGCAATACTAATAATAACAGTAGCTACTGCATAAGGGTGTTATAAGGCTTAAATGAGCTAATCCATGTAAGTAAAGTAGTCAGATCAGGCCTTAGGCTCTAGTAAGTGCTACATACTAGCTACTAGGGCTTCCTGGGTAGCACTAGTGGTGAAGAATCCTCCTTTCAATGCAGGAGACGTGGGTTCAATCCCTGGGTCAGGAAAATCCCGTGGAGTAGGAAATGGCAACCTGCTCCAGTATTCTTGCCTGGAAAATTCCATGGATAAAGAAGCCTGGCATGATGGGCCTGCAAAAAGTCAAACACAAAAGAGCAACTGAGCATGCACACATACACTAGCTACTATAATAAGAAGGGTATCTTAGATATTAATTTTTTTCTCTTATGTACTTTATTGTTCTCTGTATCAGCTAGTCTTCACATAATTGTAACTCTTTCCTCAATGAGATTTAAAGAAAGTGAAAGTGAACGTCATTCTGTCGTGTCTGACTCTTTGCGACCCCATGGACTCAGTCCATTGAATTCTCCAGGCCAGAATACTGGAGTGGGTAGCCTTTCCCTTACTCCAGGGGATCTTCCCAACCCAGGGATTGAAACCCAGGTCTCCCACATTGCAGGTGGATTCTTTACCAGCTGAGCCACAAGGGAAGCCCAAGAATACTGGAGTGGGTAGCCTATCCCTTCCCCAGTGGATCTTCCGGACCAAGGAATTGAACTGAGGTCTCCTGCATCACAGGCAGATTCTTTACCAACTGAGCTATGAGGGAAGCCCAAATCTCTCAATGAGATTTAAATAAGTCTCTCCAATTCAACATTTTTCATATATAACTTCCACACATGGCATATTATGACCTACGCTATGAGGAATAGGATTCAGATATGTGTTCTGCCCCTAAATAGCTCCCAAGATCTTAGGAAAGATGGTGATGTCTTTTGATAAGACATCACACTGTGATAAACATTATAAGAGAGAAGGGATTACAGTGAGATCAGGCCCGAGAGCTGAGCCAGAGACTCAGAAGGTAAAAAGGCCTCATAGAGGGGGCTACATTTGGGTTGGGCCAGGACGTGTAAGATTTTCTCAGAAGACTAGAAATTGTTTAAGACACAGGATCTTCACTTCTAGCAATGATCTGCAGGCATGTTAAAACATGAATCTCGAGGTTTTTACTGAAAATTTGTGTAACACTTTCCCAAGTGATGCTGGTGGTGCTGGCCCAGGCCCCACACTTTGAGTAGCACTAAGTTAAGATAAGGCTTCCCTGGTGGTTCAGTTGGTAAAGAGACTGTCTGTAATGCAGAAGACCTGGGTTCAATCCCTGGTCAGGAAGATCCCCTGCAGAAGGGAATGGCAATCCATGCCAGCATTCTTGCCTGGAGAATCCCAAGGATAGAGGAGCCTGGCCAGCTACAGTCCATAGGGTCACGAAGAGTCGGACACGACTGAGCAACTAATTAGGATCAGTAGTTCACCCTGGCTTCACTTCACTTTAGAATACCTTGGGCAACTGAAACCAACCAACAAACAAAACTGTCAGAATGACATCAGGTATTGGTATTTAAAAAAAAGCAAACTGCTCAGCTTACTTCTTGGCAACTGAGGTTGAGTGCCTCTGGGTTCAGGCTGAATTCTACAGGGCACTTTCATGGGCTTCATTGATCCTCCCATGCTTTGAGGTGTTATTATTGCTATCCCATTTCATGGTGGCTTTGATTTTATCTTGGAGACACAGATAAGCGAGGATTTGTTGAGGGTCACTAAGTCCTTGGTGAAGCTGGACTCGAACCCAGGACACTGGCTAATCAGTCATCTGTTTTGAAGCTGGGGATAAGTAATGCATCCAGGGAGAATGGTGTGAGTATGTACAGGAGTGAACACAGAGGGTGTCAAGGTGTGAGTGGTCAGTTGGGGTGGCTGGGCCGGGGATGCCTCAGGAAGATGAGGCTGGGGCAGTTTGGGGCCGTGGCAAAGGGGCTACATAGTCATGTTTAGAAACAAGAACTTTATTGGGCAAGCATTAGGGAGCCATTAAAAGGTGCATATTAAGAACAAAAAAATTTAACATTTTCTAGGAACCAAAGTCTGGGATGGCCCCTGTGCTCCATGATTAATATACAGTATCCCCAGTTCTCAAAACAATGCTATAAAGTGGGACTTATTTGATGAATGAGGGAACTGAAGTGCAGAAGGGTCAAGTAGCTCACTGGTCACAGAGGCAGCAAGTGGCTGAACCTGAATTCAAAGCCAGGTTTGTCGACTCTAAAATCTATACAGTTTTCATAATGTTGCTCCAACATGATTTGGAGGTGTTTAAGAAGCATCTTTTTTTTTGTTCAGCCTTTTATTTTGGAATAATTTATTATAAAAAAGAGCTATAAGAAAATAATTCAGCATTTCTATACATCCTTCACCCAGCTTCCCCTAATATTTGTTGTACATAACCGTGGTACAAACATCACTGGCTTAACTTTGGATTTTTGCAGACTACATACTGAGCAGGGCCTCATAGAGGTACAGACATAGGCAAAGTTTACTTTGGTTCTAAGGTTTGCTTTTTCTTCTCTCTCCCTTTCAGTGACCCTCCAGGCATCTTAACTCCTAATACCCAAATGCTCTGGCTGTTACTAAGTCCCTTCTCCAAAGTGCCTCATCCCCTTCTGTGTGCTCTGCCATTTCCCTCTTATAAAATGTCCTGCCCCCTCCTCATCCTTCAGGGTCCTACTTTCTGAATCAACTGATTGAATTACTGTGGTAGTGAATGAATGAGTAGCCTATGCTTTTAGGTGCAATATTGTTGAACTGGGGGACCAGCAAGGTAGGACAAGAGGCTCCTTTCCATTAAAGATATGGTTTTGATGAACATCATGTGTGTCAGCATTCATGTCAGATGATGCCACTGGCTGAAGGGTAGATTCTCACCAAAGCCCCAGGTGAAAGATCTGAGAATGAGACTACCTTAGTGGTAAGAAGAGGAAGCTACCTGAAACAATTTTGGAGTGCATAAAAGCTCTACTGCTCCCTAAATGCTACCTCTCCCCTACATAGCAAATTCTCTTCTCAGAGCAAGTTTGAATGGGAAGGGTTCTTGAGAGTAGGTAATTAAAGAGCTGGGGGCACAACCCCCACTAGGTATTCTCCCTCCAGACAGGAAAGCAGCTGGGTATCTGGAAGGCAGGCTTCTTGAGGATGGACCCTCCCTCACCTCATGAAGGCAGGGCACCAAGGGTTCCCAGGGCATATTGAACCATTGACTGCCTGGCTGATAGAGTAAGTGAGGTTAAGAAGGGAGCGGCTGACCTTAGTCTCTAGATAACTGCCCAGCACTCAACCATCATCTTCAGGGACTCACAGGCCTTGGAAATTGGTATGATGTGGCCTTCATGCAATTCAGGGTGAGTTGTCTGAGTTCAAGGGCTCATACTCGAGGGAGGGATCAGGTGTGAAGGATGGGGTAGGACCTTTATAAGGAGTTCTGTGCCTGGGGAACTGTATAAAGCACCGTATGAAGCAAGCAAAACAGTCCATCCCTGGGTGTTCCCTGACTAAGATTTTTCACAAAAGAAAAGATTTATTTCTTATAATCTTTTTTCTAAATGTCATCTTATTGGGGCATTCCTGGTGGCTCAGTGGTAAAGAATCTGCCAGCCAACTAAGAGGATGTGGGTTTGATCCCTAGTCTGGAAAGATCCCATGTGCCGAGGAGCAACTGAGCCCGTGCACCACAAGTATAGGGCCTGTGCTTCTGAGCCCAGGAGCTGCAACTATTGAGCCCATGTGCTACAACTACTGAAGCCTAAGCACCATAGAGCCCGTGCTCCACAGCAAGAGAAGCCACCTCAATGAGAAGAAGCCTGTGCACTGCAACTAGAGACTAGCCCCCACTTGCTGAAGCTAGAGGAAAGCCCTTGCAACAATGAAGACCTCACACAGCCAAAAAAATAAGTAAATTATTAAGAAATGGTATCCTACCTAATTTCCTTCTTTTCTCCCACTGTTTCTTTTTCTCTCATCTATACTGGACTCTAAAAGTTCTCTTCTTTTTATCTCTTTTCTAGTTCATAAGTGACCTTTTTCGAGATTTATGTCTCTTCCTCTCATCACAGAAGCTAGATGAATTGCATTTTCCAAATCTCTGTGGTCATATCACTACCCACTTTTTCTCCCCACAAATTTACTTGTTCTCCAAGTTGTTGTTTAGTTGCTCTGTTTTGTGTCTTTGTGACTCCATGGACTGTAGTCCACCAGTCTTCTCTCTCCATGGGATTCTCTAGGTGAGAATACTGGAGTGGGTTACCATTTCCTTCTCCACGGGTTCTTCCTGACCCAGGGATCGAACCTGCATCTCCTGCTTGAGAGGCGGATCCTTTATCCCTGAGCCACCTGGGAAGCCCCATTCTCTCACTTGATTTCAGATGTAATGGAAGGATCTAGACTTTGAACCATGAAACCATTTTACTTACATTCTTTCTTCTCTTTTCTACCAGCTCTTTTGTTTACCCCTTCACTCTGAGTGATTATATTAACTTGTCTTCCTCCATGACTCCTTCTTTAGATTATTTGGTTTGTTCCTGAATGGGCTTGAGAAAATGATCATTTTATGTCCACCTCTCCTAACACTGCCTTCCTCCCTGGAGCCTGGCTAAAGAGAAATGGCAGGGCTCTGTGTGAGTGAGCAGGGACCAAACCGGAGGTGATCTAACAACATTGAGGGTTCCTGGTGTCCAAGGTCAGCAGAGAACTAGCCTTCCAACAGAATCTTTCAGGTAAAGAAAAACTCCTGGGTGGCTCTCGTATATGTTTAAATCAGAGTTTGGAACTTGGTATACCTTGGTCCAAATCTCATGGTTTACCCACTACAGTGAATGATGTTGAAGTAGCAGGTGAGTGTTTCATCTGTCATGATGTAAGAGGAACTTCTGCTTTCTCTGCTTGTATTTAGCATGCATCTTCAGAAATTTTAGTCAATGATGATGACAATGATAATATTCTGCTCTACCATATGTAATGAACTTCTAATGAACTCAACAAGAGCATTCTATGTTGAACAATCTCATCACAAATCTTCTGGGACATAGATAGGGATCTTCTTCGCAGGGGAGAATGGTGGGGACTTTGGACTGAAGTACCCTGCAAAGATCAGTTTGTGGTTAAAACAGATTGATGCTCAGATATTAGATAGATCAGCATCTAGAATGATTCTTTTGGTTTGCCTTGTAAGTCCTCAGTTAATCTGTGAGAATAGAAAAGGCAAAAATCACAATATATCCACACTGTATTTATTTAGCAAAGCTGATTCTTGTTGATGATTGTAGAGTAACTGGCTGAGTGGTTAAAAAAAAAAAAAAAAAAAAAAAAAAAACTAGTTAAGTATTAATCACCCCAACAATCTACCTAAGGACATGTGTTGTCTTTTTCATTGATCTTTTATCCACAGGGTTGAGGGTCCATTCATAGACTTCTTCCTAGCCATGAGTGTCTTGAACATGGCAAATAGATATGCAGTCCCATTGGAAGAAATAGTGGTATCTAATAGTCATATATGGGCAATAATTAATATTGTGATGATTTTCTGAGTGTGCCTGATAGTGTGTTAGGTATTAGTGATGCAGTGGGCACTGAAGTAAAGATAGCCTTTGTCTTGATGAAACATGTATCTTAATGGAAAATACAGAAAAGTCAAAAGAGATTACATTAGAAAAATATCAACTCATGATTGGTACTCTTTGTATTTAATTCTGTGTTGATATATGTAAGTCACTGGTCCATATGAAACTTATTTGGCCCAGAAGTGGCTATAGAAATCCAAATGTTTTCCCCTCAAACACTTGTCAGTTATCACAATACCATTTATTAAGTGAACCATGTTTTCTCTGTAGATTTGAGGTGGCACCTTTATCACATACTAAATTCTCATATATCCATGTCACTATTTTGGTACTCTATTTTGATCCATTGATTTGTCTCCCTATTTTTGGCTCAGTATTGGTTTTTAATTTCTGTAACTCTGTGATATATTTTAATGACTGGAAGGAAAGCCTTTTTTTCTTTAATCTTCCTTTCTTACCCCTCTACCTTTCCAGATCATTCCCATACATGTATTTTTCCAGATGGCATTTAGAATAGTTTAAGTTTCCCATGCCCCTCAAATTCCTTTCAAAACAAACCTGGGGACTGCATAGGCTATTGACAAAGTATCTACTGCAGATGTTTATCTGCTAAAATAATTTTAGAAATTCAATATATATATTAAACTTAGATTCCTGGCTATTCCTCATGGAAAAAATTCCTTTGGATTATATTGACTAGTAAAATCTACAAGAGCTATTCCTTTAGAGTATTTTAAAATATAAAAATTGATTCCAGATGCAGCTTCTAGCCCATGCCTTCATGCAAACAATTCCCCAGTGTGCTTTCTGTAATACAGTTAAGGTAAATTACCAGCCACCTGCTAAAAGCTAAAGGTAAAAAATTCCCTTATAACATGTATCTTTTATAGGAAGATAATCCATGGTGGTAGTTGGAGAATAATTCGACTTCTTTGAGCATTTTCCTGCTGATCATCTCTTTTACACAGAGTCAATCAATATAGATCTGTTGTAGAATCTTGAGTACTCTGTGATCAACTCAGAGCAGAGAATCAATAAAATAATACCAAAATTTCTCATGAAAACAATACAACATATTGCTGGTATTTGTAGTAGCAGCTGGTTCAAGCATCATATTAGGGCTTTGTCTTCCAAGCTTGTAGATAAATATGTGTTGACAAGCCTGAAGCAGAATTCATCAGGGCAGGATCCGTGGTGACACAATTAAGGGGATAGGCTTCTTTTTAAGTGGAGACTCAAAGAAAGCTTAAAATCATTAAAGGCACAGAGTACCATGGAACTTATTAAGTCACACAGTAACAGGAAAATAACCAGGATCTATTACTATGAAATAGGAAGAATAATAGTGGAAGTGACAAATAGATTCAAGGGATTAGATCTGATAGACAGAGTGCCTAAAGAACTATGGACAGAGGTTTGTGACATTGTACAGGAGGCAGGAATCAAGACCATCCCCAAGAAAAAGAAATGCAAAATGGTTGTCTGAGGAGGTCTTACTGTGAATAGAAGAGAAGCGAAAAGCAAAGGAGAGAAGGAAAGATATACCCATTTGAACGCAGAGTTTCAAAGAATAGCAAGGAGAGATAAGAAAGCCTTCCTCAGTGATCAATGCAAAGAAATAGAGGAAAACAGCCAGGACATGGAAGCAACCTAGATGCCCATCAGCAGACGAATGGATAAAGAAGCTATGGTATATATATACATAATGGAATATTACTCAGCCATTAAAAAGAATACTTTTGAATCAGTTCTAATGAGATGGATGAAACTGGAGCCCATTAAACAGAGTGAAGTAAGCCAGAAAGATAAACACCAATACAATATACTAACGCATATATATGGAATTTAATAAGATGGTAACGATAACCCTATATGCAAAACAGAAAAAGAGACACAGATGTATAGAACAGACTTTTGGACTCTGTGGGAGAAGGCAAGGGTGGGATGTTCTGAGAGAATAGCATTGAAACAAGTATACTATCAAGTGTGAAGCAGATCGCCAGCCCAGGTTGGATACATGAGACAGGTGCTCAGGGCTGGTGCACTGGGAAGACCCAGAGGGATGGGACGGGGAGGGAGGCAGGAGGGGCGTTCAGGATGGGGAACACATGTAAATCCATGGCTGATTCATGTCAATGTATGGCAAAAACCACTACAATATTGTAAAGTAATTAGCCTCCAACTAATAAAAATAAATGGAAAAAAAAAAGAGGAAAACAATAGAATGGGAAAGACTAGAGATCTCTTCAAGAAAATTAGAGATACCAAGGGAACATTTCATGCAAAGATGGGCACAATAAAGGACACAAATTGTATGAACCTAACAGAAGCAGAAGATATTAAGTAGAGGTGGCAAGAATACACAGAAGAACTATGCAAAAAAGATCTTCACGACCCAGATAATTATGATGGTGTGATCACCAACCTAGAGCCAGACATCCTGGAATGCAAAGTCAAGTGACCATAGGAAGCATCACTACAAACAAAGCTAGTGGAGGTGATGGAGTTCCAGTTGAGCTATTTCAAATCCTAAAAGATGATTCTGTGAAAGTGCTGCATTCAAAATGCCAGAAAATTAGGAAAACTCAGCAGTGGCCACAGGACTGGAAAAGGTCAGTTTTCATTCCAATCCCAAAGAAAGGCAATGCCAAAGAATGTTCAAACTACCGCACAATTTCACTCATCTCACACGCTAGCAAAGTAATGCTTACAATTCTCCAAGACTCGCTTCAACAGTACGTGAACTATGAACTTCTAGATGTTCAAGCTGGTTTTAGAAAAGGCAGAGGAACCAGAGATCAAATTGCCAACATCTGCTGGATCATCGAAAAAGCAAGAGAGTTCCAGAAAAGTATCTATTTCTGCTTTATTGACTATGCCAAAGCGTTTGACTGTGTGGACCACAACAAAGTGTGGAAAATTCTGAAAGAAATGGGAATGCCAGACCACCTGACCTCCCTCTTGAGAAATCTATATGCAAGTCAGGAAGCAATAGTTAGAACTGGACATGGAACAAGACTGGTTCCAAATAGGGAAAGGAGTACGTCAAGGATGTATATTGTCACACTGCTTATTTAACTAATATGCAGAGTACATCATGAGAAATGCTGGACTGGAGGAAGCACAAGCTGGAATCAAGATTGCTGGGAGAAATATCGATAACCTCAAATATGCAGATGATACCACCCTTATGGCAGAAAGTGAAGAAGGACTAAAGAGCCTCTTAATGAAAGTGAAAGAGGAGAGTGAAAAAGTTGGCTTAAAGCTCAACATTCAGAAAACTAAGATCATGGGATCCGATCCCATCACTTCATGGCAAATAGATGGGGAAACAGTGGCTGACTTTATTTTTCTGGGCTCCAAAATCACTGCAGATGGTGACTGCAGCCATGAAATTAAAAGACGCTTACTCCTTGAAATGAAAGTTATGACCAACCTAGACAGCATATTAAAAAGTAGAGATGTTACTTTGCCAACAAAGGTCCATCTAGTCAAGGCTATGGTTTTTCCAGTAGTCATGTATGGATGTGAGAGTTGGACTATAAAGAAAGCTGAGCACCGAAGAATTGATGCTTTTGAACTGTGGTGTTGGAAAAGACTCTTGAGAGTCCCTTGGACTGCAAGGAGATCCAACAAGTCCATCCTAAGGAAATCAGTCCTGAATATTCATTGGAAGGACTGATGCTGAAGCTGAAACTCCAGTACTTTGGCCACCTGATGCAAAGAACTGACTCACTGGAAAAGACCCTGATGCTGGGAAAGATTGAAGGCAGGAGGAGAAGACGATAGAGGATAAAATGATTGGATGGCATCACTGACTCAATGGACATGAGTTTGAGTAAACTCCAGGAGTTGGCGATGGACAGGGAGGCCTGGTGTGCTGCAGTCCATGGGGTCACAAAGAGTTGGACACAACTGAGTGACTGAACTGAGGGCGAATATTGAGTGTATTAAATATCTGAATCTTTGGTTTGAACCCAACATACATCACTTAATATGACCATGTGCTCAGGAAATTTACTTAACCTTTTGGAACATGAATGTAATAACTCTTGCTTAAATCCTAGGGTTCTTTATGATGTATAAATAGAATTACAAGTCAACATCTTTTTGATTCTCTGGGGAGCACTTACGTACTGAAATTATTAAACCAGTCAAAAAAGATGATGAAAAAACCTTATTGACTACAGCCTTTGAGGGAAGAAAAATACCAAGAAATGAAACAACCCAAGAAAATACTTTATATATCTTTTATATCTATTTTAACTTAATCAAAGTAAAATCTTAAAACAACTTTGAAAAGTAGTTTCAGTGTAGATTGCAATGCTCTGTCTTGAGTAGAGTAAATACTAGCTTTAAGGCATATGATATTGTTTTCTCCAACTGTTTGCAAGGTATATACTTTGGCACCCCATTGATGTCAAATTGTTCCCTTCCCCACATCAGGCCATCTGATTTGCTTTGGCCAATGTAAGTGAAACAGATGAGTAAAATAGTAAGAGGCTTCCTGAGGTTCTGCCATTTTCTAATTTCTTTTTCTCCTCTGCCACCTGAACTTCATGTCCCAAGATGCACAGATTTGCTGTTCCAACTTGGTTCTGGATTGAAAACGTGAACAGTCATAGCTACACTAAAGCTAACATGAATTGTGATCAGAAAAAAACAAATAACTTGAGATATGGGACTGTTTATGATCAATCTAGACTAAGCTGACTAATACACAACCTTATTCTAGCATGATAGGAATAAAAGATCTAGCATCTCATTTCCCCTTATTCACTTAGATATCTATACAAGCAGTATAGAACTCTTGTTATTTCCACAGAGTAATCCTCTATTGATTCCATAATTAGAAATGGAAATATGATGCCTTGGAATGATAGACAACTGTTTATTAGACAATCCCACAGGCAACACAAATTCACTTGGGAAAGGATTTAACTTTGATAATTAATGATACTTGAGCATTTACAATAAACTGTTGGTAAGACTTTGCAAAAAAAAAAAAAAAACTTGACAAAAGCCTCTTCCACTATATAATATTCAATCAGTCTCTCTCTTGGCCAAAGTATCAGGGAACCAAGGGTGGACATGGAAATGGCACATTTGGCTAAGACTGCTAATTAGTGACCAACGAAATATCTTCTTCCTCGCCCTATGACATGAGCCTGTGCTGGTGTTGAGACCAAGTAGGAGAAACCTCCACTAGGGCATCCAACAGAGGTTCCACTGAACTGGAGCTGAGCCAGCTGCCCAGGTGTTTGGGGAAGCAGGCAAATGCCACTGGATACACAGGCAAAAAAATAAATAAAAGGAGATTGGCTGATGATGGCTCTTGATTACCAAGGAAAAAGTATACTGGATACACACTGGGGGCAAGGACTATTGTTTCGACTTTCCTGTGGTGCCCTTTAGGGCAGTGTAGCTTGCTGTGAGAGTTATTCAAAGCGTGCAGCAGGCTCACATCGGCAGGACTATCCAGGGCTCAGTGGTTTAGGAAAGATAGCGGGTAACCTACTGAGGGAAGAACCCCAACTTCCTGAGGTGTTGACAAAGAGAACATAGAATGAATAGTGGAGGTTGGGAGTCTCATTATCAGCCATGGCCTTGTGAACCCATGTAGAAATGAGGATTATGCTGTCTACCTATATTTCGTTTCTTACTGTGTCTTTTAAATATATACACATTTAAAATTTTCTATTTTTTTCCTCCTGTTCTTTTCATATAGAGTGTATTGGTTTATGGTTTAGTTCATTGGATTCAGAACCCAGATATAATTGACAGAAATAGAGGGGAAAGGTATAAGACCTGTAGATCCTGACTTTAAACTGGATGTAGTAATTGACAAGACTTAGTATTCTCTGCTTTTGAGGAGAGGATGAGCATGCTTTTCTTTGTATAATAGGGAATCACATTATGTTGATGTCATTATTTGGGTGTTAATGGTGGCAGCATAATTATAATTTGCAGGAGTGAGTGTGGAAGAAAGAGTGAATCATAGTGGACATGTGTCATGTTTTTATCAACTCAGCTTTAAGATCATCATGCCTGTTTTAGGTAATTTCCCACAGTCTGAATCTAGCTCTCCAAGGAAGGAGTTTCTGATTCCTTTACCTGTTATTTGCAGGTGCCCTAGAATCTGATATTACGTTAGCCCAAATGAGACTAAGAACTCATCTGAGAACAAAGTGATGTGAAGAAAATGTCACCATCTAGAGTCCAAGCTTTGGAAGCAGTGGTTATAACCGGGTTCTGCTCTGGGGAGACAGCAACAGCTTGAGCCTAAGGCTTCTAATGAGCAGTGTCATCTGAGCAAAGTGCCTTTGTGTTGTGTGTGTGCATGTGTGTGTGTGTGTGTGTGTGTGGCCACGGGGACACAGCATCTTAGGGAGCTGTCCTCTGGGGTGTTCTGTGTGTTTCCAGTTGGGTAACCGCCAAGTCTGATTTTTTAGCTCTTGCAGAGATTCTATAGGCTACCTAATGTCAACTAGTAAATTCGTTTTTAAAAACTAGAGTGGATTATGCTGTTTGCAACAAATAATAAGACAAGAAGATTAAATAGATGGTGTTGACGTGTTTCATTCACAAAGCTCTGTTGAACAGACCTTAGTAAAGAAGCTATAGTTTGAATAAAACGTGAGGTATTGCTAACTTGGTAAATTGCTAAATGCCTTGTATACCTTTCAGGCCCCCATCCCTTTCTATGCTCCTTTGTTAAATAATCCTTTCATTCAATAAATATTTACTGAGATCCAACCATGTGCCCATCACTGTAATAGGTGCTATACCTACAAAGTGTTACTTGCTCAGTCGTGTCTGACTCTTTGCAACCCCATGGACTATAGCTTGCCAGGCTTCTCTGTCCATGGAATTCTCCCAGCAAGAATACTGGAGTGGGTTGCCATTCCCTTCTCCAGGGTATCTTCCCAACCCAGGGATTGAACTTGAGTCTCTCCATTGTGGGCATATTCTTTACCATCTGACTACAGCAGTGCCCAGTACAAGGTCTCTGTCTTCATATAGTTTACAGTCAAATGGAGGAGGAAGACAATTAATAAGTAAGACATGAAATAATGAAGCTAACATAAAATGTGGTAAGTGCTTTAAAGAAAATTGAGTGATGTAATAGAGTGAAATTTCAGCTGGAAGGGACATCTACTTTGGAAGGATGGTCAGAGAAAGCAGCTAGTTGACAGTTAAAATTAAACTTGCTTTTTACATTATTAAATAAATATCTTGTTCCCATTCACACCAAGTGAGTTACTACAGTGAGAATGCTAATTCACAATCAAATCTTGGTCCAATTTGCTTTAAAAATGAAGTATCATTGATATAGTGTGTAAGCCCCCCAGAGGCAGTCTTGGGTGGCAATAAGCATAACCACCAGGTATTTAGAACTAAGTAGGGAGCCCTGTGCTTCAAAATGACAGTTTTTGCAGCTGTTGCTTTCAAGTATATTGACCTAAATGCTTGATCCAGTTGAAATGACTATGGCTTTTGTTGTAAATCCCCAAATATATGCAGATCCCCAAATATATAGGATAAAACTCTATTCCAGGAGTATGACTGCCTGGGACACTGACTACTCTATACTAGGCACTGTGCTGAAAGTTGGGAAAATAAAGACAAGTCCTGACTTTGTGTAACCACTGTCAGAGTTTTTAAGGTCTAAGTACTCCCGCCATAGTAAATATCAAGCTTCCAACATGACCTTACAGTGCCCTGTTATGTAGCATGTCCATCATGTAGAGAGAAAAAATGTAAGTACCCTCTGGAGCAGAGATAATGGTGAAATCTAGTAAAATAGTCAGGGATGAGTTTTTGTTATTTATGATTGTTATTTTAACAAAATCTAATTGTGAGATATATACTTACACATATATATAGTTTGATTTTTGATTAATGATTATGTTTAACAAGTGATTCACAAAATTCCTAAAAATTTTACAGCCAGCTCTTGTGCCACTACTTTTCATCTCGGCACCTGTAATCAGTGATTCTCACACAACATCTGGAGAGATCTTTGGAAAGTGTAAATCAGAAAACTTGCCCCCCTCCCACCATGCTTAAACTAATCAGAAAACTTGCCCCTTTCCACCATGCTTACACTAACATTCAAACTCCTATCATAACTTTCAAGGCCCTTCAAGGTCTAGCTCTTCCCATCTCTCAGATCACAGCCTCCTACATTCCTGTTCTGCTCAGTCCTCTCTAGCCACATGGACCTTCCTGCCATGTCCTCAGACCCGCTGAGGATGTTTCTTTCTCAGGAACTTGACACCTGGTACTCCCCGTGCCTGGAAGGCTTTTCCTTGAGATCTTCACTTCCTTTAAGCAAGTCTCTTCCCTGACGATTCTGTCAGAGTCCACCTTCTCCTCCCTTGACTCACTCTATCCCATCTCCTGCTTTGTTTTCCTCACTGGACAGTCACTGTCTGGAATTTCTTACCTCTCTATTTTCTTGCTTGGTATTTTCCTGTTACCTGAAAACTGGGTTTGCCTCTTGTTACCTGCCTAGCCAAAAAAACACACCCAAGCCAACGACTGGGAGAAAGGAGGATTTACTACTTGTGGCAAGAAAGGAGAACATTAGGGATCTTTCCCAAAACTGCGTCTTCTTCAACAGCAAAATTGGGGAAAGTTTTAAGCTGAGGGTACATGCCTATAGAGCCCAAGCTTTACTTGATTGACATCACCAGGTTCAGAAAAGGTCAACATCAATATCCCTTAGGTTCCAGTTGATCTGGTGGTTGAGGCTTCAGGCTAATCTTTACCAATGAAACGGAACTGAGAGTCTTTACAACTGCTAAGTTATTTTTGCTATTGTTACTTCTCCTGCCTGATAAGTCATTTGTGTCTGCCTTCTTTGGTTCCCTTAAGATCATTTATTACTGAGACCTGTTCAAGGACAAGCATTGTGGCTGGGAGTAGATCACAAAATGGCTTGGGCCAAAAATGGCTTCTCTTATGTCAAGAAAGTCACGCCTGGTTTTCTGTCCCTGGAGATTCCTACCCTATCTGCTCACAGCCCCACTGGAATATAAGTCATGTGAGGGCAGGACTTTTTATGTCTATTTCGGTGGTTGTTCCCCCAGGGGGCCCAGAATAGCACTTGGTCCCTGGACAACAGCACACCTCCACGTTGCATGACTCCAGTGTGTCCCATTCTCAAGGTATTCTCTATGGAAGGTGTCCCTCTGTGGAATGCATTCATTCTAGAGCAAATCAGTGTTAAATGCACCTTCCATGAATGTGTGTTTTCTGCCAGGCTATGCACTTGACTTGTATTTTGAGCTCTAACATTTCAAGAAGTCTATCAGAGCCATCATGCCTCTCTAGGTTGGAAAGTATGAGAAATCTTCAAGATCAGAAATCATAGATTGAGAATAATTGTCTGTCTTAAAAGAGTCTTCTTACTCCTAGGCATATTTTCATGACAATTGCCTTATAAAACTGAACCCTGGCAGTTCTGACTCTTCCTGACTCCTGAAATTTGATTTGACACTGTCTGAAGCTCTCTCCAATTCTAGCTATGGGCTTCTTGACTTTTGGATTAGAGCACTTTGCTTGCTCTTTTTTGTCATCCCTATTGTATACCACACCCCGACACCCCAACTCCAGCTCACAGATTTTTCCTTTGTGTGCCTTTGGTGGCTACTTTTGGTGTCTGGTTTTACCTTGATGTTTTTTGGGCTTTGTTTCTCATTCTATTCATAGCGATCACTGGTTGACTTTAGCGTTCCTTCTATAAACTGCACTCCACTTTGCTCCAACCACCTCCTGCTCCTACTTTCTAGATCTCTGGGTAGGGATTTCCTTATACCTTGCTCACTTCTGCCCTTTCCTGGGACAGCGGTGATATCATTTGAGTGAACTTGACCATAGATCTTGATCAGTTGTACCACTGATATAAATATTGATTCAAGGCTTCCATGAAGGCATCGTGCTATCTGTAATGGGCAGCACTTATGCAATTTCTGGCTTTGGGCAGCTTGATGGAGAATATGGAGGACACACAGGACAACAGAGAAATCAATGCTCTCCAAGGGCTACAGAAGATGATTCACTGGAATGCTGGAAGGAAATGTTAGAACGTCTTCTTAAAATTCTGTTTCATGCTTTTAATTTCTATATTTGTGTGTGATTCAAGCATCTTTACTGACAAGGACAAATTTAAAGATCACGGTTCTAGTTAACAATCCTACTTTTATTTCAGGACTATTAGTGACTGTCACACATTTGTTATGTAAAATAAATCCATTCACTCTATTCCCCTTAACTGAATCATTTTTATTGTTGCTGCCTGAGCAGTCATCACATTCTTCTTTCCTCTCCAGTTGTGGAATTCTAACTAGACATAGGTTGATAAAAGTAGAACCCAGCCTGTGTGTATGCTCAGACTTTTTGCTACCCCATGGACTGTAGCCCACCAGGCTCCTCTGTCCATGGGATTCTCCAAGCAAGAATAGTACTAGAGTGGGTTGCCATTTCCCAACCCAAGGATCAAACCCAATCTTCCGTGTCTCCTACGTTGGCAGGCAGATTCTTTACCACTGTGCCACCTGGAAAGCCCATACCCAGGCCTGTGTAGTGAGGGTTACACTATCACATTGCAGAGATGCTCTTTCCAGAGATATATTCCTTATGAAATTATTACCCTATTTGAAAAGTGAGCTTCTGCAAATGTTAAAATCTTTCTAATGATTCCAAGTGAAATGTATGCCATATTATGGAATCAGCTAAAATGAGCTTCCTTTGAATCCTACTTAAAATAATTTTGTTACTGTGTGTTTTTAACTTATTGAAAATCACTTAACATGTATTAGGCTCTTGCTATTTTTCTTTTGTGCTGCATTGTTGTTGGTCAACTTGATATCATTTCTTTCTCTTGGTGAGTTGGGGGCAGTGGAGAGGTGTTGAGTTAGATTTTGCCAAGCAGAAGAATTTCTAGAAAGAGAAATAATAGGGAAAACCCTAGTTCATTGGTAATAGCTGTGGACAGAAGGGAGTCAGTTGGCAGGCTTCCGGTTGTGGCAGATTCTGTATGCTGTAGTTGGCTTCCTGCTATTCCCGAGATTCTTGCAATTCCTAACATTTCTGCCCTCCTGGATTTCCTGAACACCAGCTGAACTTTTTTGCTTGATCTTGACTCTTCCTGTTATTGTTATTCATTCACTCAGTCAGTCATGTCCAACTCTTTGTGACCCCATGGACTGTAGCCTGCCAGGCTCCTCTGTTCATGGGATTTTCCAGGCAAGAATACTGGAGTCGGTTGCCATTTTCCTTCTCTAGGGAATCTTCCCAACCCAGGGATCAAACCTGCATCTTCTACATTGCCAGGCAGATTCTTTACTGCTGAGCAGTCATTCTACCATTCCAAATATTGTGTAGGCTTCTGATTCCCTAGATGAAATCCCTTCCTACCTGAAATGTCTCTAGTAGTTCCTGCTTTCTTAACTGAACTCTGATCCATGGACTATTTGGTTCTAGAAATGCCTCCAAGAGGATAAGGGGAGGTCTTAGTAAGTGAAGCTTCCCTCGTGGCTCAGATGGTAAAGAGTCTGCCTGCAATGTGGGAGACTCAGTTTCAATCCCTCAGTCAGGAAGATTCCCTGGAGAAGGAAATGGCAACCCACTCCAGTAGTCTTGCCTGGAAAATCCCATGGACAGAGGAGTCTGGCAGGTTACAGTCCATGGGATTGCAAAGAGTCAGACATGATTGAGCAACTAACACTCGTAAGTGGAGAGACTCACGATGTTTCACGGGTGAAAACACTGAACATTTTGAAGATATCAATTAACTCCCTAATTAGTCTATAATTTATTTGAAATTCTAGTCAAAATTCCAGTAGAAGTTTGGTTTTGTGGAGTTTTGTTTTTGTAACAAAAGTGTGTGTGTGTGTAGATAGATTTAATACAGATGTGTTTCTCAGATGTCTATTTTATTGCTTCAGTCTACTTGGAAGTACCACTTTTTTTTTTTTTTTTTTTACTATGATTTTGTAAAAGATTTTAAAATCTGGTAACATCAGTTCTCATTCTTAAGTTTTTCTTCATAGCATTGCTTCTGCCAATTGTGGACCTTTATTCTTTCTTATATATTTTAGGTGATTTATCAGGTCCCCTTCCTTCTCCTCCATTCCCTCCCAAACACTCTCATTATATAAATTTGGCAAAGGATAGTAGAGGCTTTCCAAAACAGTGGGGGCAGGATGGGGTTTCACATCATATAGAAACAATCTTCAGTGGATTAAAGACCTAAATATGACAGAGGAAAACGATAAAGCTGGAGTGGAAGGGAGGATAGGAGGATATTTGCGACTTTTGATTAGAGAGGTTTTCTTTTAAAACACCGAAAAGCACAGAATTTTACTACATCAGATTTAAGTTTGAGGAAGGTCATCAAAGAGAGAGGTAGCAGGGAGGTGACAAGTGATAAGCTGAGGGATGGGATTTGTGTGAGCAGTATCTCAAACTGCCAAAGGATTTCCAGCTAAGGAATGCCTAAAAGAGCAAGGAAAGCATCAGAAAAATGGACAAAGCTTATAAATAAGCTGATCTCAGACAGGGAAACTCAAATGCCCAACAAGAATACAAAGAATTGCTCCATTTCCATCAGCCATCAGAGAAAAGCAGATTAGAGCAGGAAATCACCACTCTGTACTCATGAAAGGGGCAGATATTAGAAATGGATAGAAGCATTGCTGAGTTTGGGGGGAATGGCACCCCTTAAGCATTTCTGGTGTTTACCTAATGCACGGTCACGTGCCCTACACAGTGAAACCAAATAAACCAAAACATTGGAGTTTGGAGCAGAGGAAGGTTCATTTCGGGCCTGAGCAAGAAGAATGGATGGCTCATGCTCAAAAACAAAATCCCCAAACTCCCTGAAGGATTTCAGCAAAGCACTTTTTTTTCCTACTGCAGCTAATTTATACTAAGCCCGGGTTGCTCTTTTTTAATTTTATTCAGTTTACTTTTTAATTGGAGGAAAATTGCTTTACAGTGTTGTGTTGGTTTCTGCCATACAGCAGAACTGAAATCAGCCATAATTTTACATATATCCCCTCCCTCTTGAGCCTCCCTCTCCTCCCCCCTCCAGGTCATGAAAGCATTTTTAAAAGCAAGGTTAAGGGAAAGGCATTTAAGGGCATGTGATCAGCTTGTGCACAATTCTCTGATTGGTTAATAATGACCATTCCTTGGGCACTGGTAGGTCTGGGGGCTACGTGTTCATGATCATCAAGTAGTTAATTTCTAACATTTGGTAGTGGTTTTTGCATGTGAAAAATTAAGGAACTATGCATGAGACACTATTACCTGGATATTTCAGAGAGGATGTGGGGGAAGGGTCTGTCCTGGGAAAGCCTCATAGGGCCCTGCCAAATTACACAAGTAAGGCATCAGTCGTTGGGAGCATTCTGATTGAACCTCTCCCAGATCCCCAAGGAGACTGTGTGAGAATGCTCATTATAGTGTTTTTGTGTTTTCTGAGGGTTAGAAGCAACCCAAGGCCTCACTATAAAACTAGAGAATAAATAAACTGTGCTAGATATGTCCTGTGGAATATTAAGCTGTAGGTAAAAGCAGTGAGATAAAAGCATATACAGAACATGAGCAAAATTTAAAAATCATTCTGGCAAGTGGAAATATGGGAAACAGAAGAAGATTTAGCATGACACCATGCTAGAATTAGGCTGACACTTTTTTAGATATGGACATTTTAAATACAGAATTTGAGTGATCTGTTATTGCCTGCTTTTCTCAAAGGATTGAGAGTATATTTTATTGCTGGGTTGAAGACTCTTGAGAGTCCCTTGGACTGCAAGGAGATCCAACCAGTCCATCCTAAAGGAGATCAGTCCTGGGTATTCATTGGAAGGACTGAAGCTGAAACTCCAATACTTTGGCCACCTTATGTGAAGAGTTGACTTATTGAAAAAGACCCTGATGCTGGGAGGGATTAAGGGCAAGAGGAGAAGGGGACGACAGAGGATGAGAGGGTTGGATGGCATCACTGACTCAATGGACATGAGTTTGAGTAAACTCCGGGAATTGGTGATGGACAGGGAGTCCTGGTGTGCTGTGATTCATGGGGTCGCAAAGAGTCGGACACGACTGAGCGACTGAACTGAACTGAAACTTGAAGTGTGCCACTAGCTCTTGGCCCGATGATAAAACAGAAAAGGGCATTAGTAATAAACAACTGTGACCTGATGCTTCCCCCACCCCCAGATTCTAACATTTAGGCCTGAATAAGTGGTGTCCCCAGTTCTGTAAAGACACAGAATTGGAAACTATCATGTTGTTTTCACACTGGTGTATTTGGCTGAGTTCCTGAAAGTTACCAGAAATGATGTGAGGTTAAGGATAGTTGAAGGAGATTTTTCATTTTTGTTGAGTTGTTAATCCTCCAGGTCACGGGCTGACAAACCATGGCCTACAGGCCAACTCTGGCCTGCTGCCTGGGTTTATATGAGGGGGAGCTGGGAATTTATTTTTAACAGTTGTTAAATAACATCCTTGATTTTGCCTCTTGGCCTGCAGAGCCTAAACTATTGATCTGACCCTTTACAGAAAGTGTTTACCAAGCCTTACTATAGTTCACTGATTCACTAGGTAAGTATTTAATGAGAACTATTGTGTACCAACCATCGTTCTAGGTGAGAATAAAGCAGCAAAAAAGAAAGGCAAACTTCTTTTTTCATGTACTTAAATTCTAGTAGAGAGAGAGAGATAATACAGGTGAAAAATACTGCTTGTCAGACGAGAAAGAAAGCGGAGGCAGGGGAACAAGGAAGGCTGGAATGAAATGATTTCAAAAAAGTATGGCTATTATTTAGAAAAAATTGCTGTATGTAATTCTTACTAAATGTTTCATATTATCTGTGGATACAACATAAGCAGTTTGTTTTCAGAGTTTCTGGTTGATATTTTCCCATTTTCATTTCTGAGATGCCACTAAAATTTATGAGTGCATAGTCACCCTCTGGCCTGGCCTTTGCAGCATCCTCTTCTTATTACAAAGCCTCTGTATCAGCTATTTCCTATTTTTTTTCATTTACCTACAGATAAACATCAATGCTTGTCAATTTCTCACTCATCATTAAACTGTTTTTTTAAACAAATTAGTTTTAATTGAAGGTTAGTTGATTTACAATACTGTACTGGTTTCTACCATACATCTACATGAATCAGCCATAGGTATACATACATCCCTTCCCTCTTGAACTTCCCTCCTACCTCTCACCCCTTCCCACCCCACTAGGTTGTTATGGAGTCCAGTTTGAGTTCCCCGAATCATACAGGAAATTCCCACTGGCTATTTTACATCTGATAGTGTATATGTGTCCATCTACTGTCTCCATTCGTCCGCCCCTCTTCTTCCTCTCCCACCCCCATCTGTGACATAAGTCTGTTCTCTACATCCGTGTATCCATTGCTGCCCTGCAGATGGGTTCAGCAGCACCATCTGTCTAGATTCTGTATACATGCATTATGATAATAACAAAAGTTACTCAGTCGTGTCCAACTCTTTGCAACTCCATAGAATATACAGTCCATAGAATTCTCTAGGCCAGAATACCGGAGTGGGAGCCGTTTCCTTCTCCAGGGGATCTTCCCAACCCAGGAATCGAACACAGGTCTCCTACATTGTAGACCGATTCTTTACCAGCTGAGCCACCAGGAAAGCCCAATTGTTTTTCTTTTTCTGACTTACTTCATTCTGTAAAATAGGCTCTAGGTTTATCCACATCATTAGAACTAACTCAAATGCATTTTTTATGGTTGAGTAATATTCCATTGTATATATGTACCAAAGCTTCTTTATCCATTCATCTGTCGATGGGCATCTACATTGCTTCCATGTCCTAGCTATTGTAAATAGTGCTGTAGTGAACCCTGGAGTCCAGGTGTCTTTTTCAGTTTTGGTTTCCTCATTGTATATGCCTAGTAGAGGGATTGCACAGTCATATGGTAGTAGTATTCCTAGTCTTTTAAGGAATCTCTACACCGTCTCCCATAGTGGCTGCATCAATTTACATTCCCACCAACATAATAAGAATTATTTGTGGATTTTTTGATGGTGGCCAATTCTGACCAGTGTGAAAAGATATCTCATTGTAGTTTTGATTTGCATTTCTCTAATAAAGAGCAATGTTGAGCATCTTTTCATGTGTTTGTTAGCCATCTGTATGTTTTCTTTGGAGAAATGTCTGTTTAGGTCTTTTGCCCACTTTTTGATTGCACTGTTTGTTTTTCTGGTATTGTGCTGTATGAGCTGCTTGTCTATTTTGGAAATTAACCCTTTGTCAGTTGTTTCATTTGCTATTGTTTACCATTCTGAGGATTGTCTTTCCACCTTGTTTATAGTTTCTTTTGGTGTGTAAAAGCTTTTTGATTTAATCGGGTCCCACTTGTTTAGTTTTGGTTTTATTTCCATTGCTCTGGAAGGTGGGTCGTAGAGGATCTTGCTGTGATTTATGTTATAAGGTGTTCTGCCTATGTTTTCCTCTAAGAGTTTTATAGTCTCTAGTCTTACATTTAGGTCTTTAATCCATTTTGAGTTTAACTTTCTGTATGGTGTTATGAAATGTCCTAATTTCATTCTTTTACACATAGCTGTCCAGTTCTCCCAGCACCACTTATTGAAGAGACTATCTTTTCCCCATTGTATATTCTTGCCTCCTTTGTCAAAAATAAGGTACCCATAGGTGTACAGGTTTATCTCTGGACTTTCTATCTTGATGTAACTACTTTTGATGAACTTTTCCTACTCTTATCTACTTCCCTTCAAATACCTTAAAGATTTTATTGCATGGACAAAATATAGCAGGGAAGCTGAATAGCACACACAAAAATATAACAAAAACTATCAATATTTTTGAAGATGCTTAATGAAGTAGGCATTCAAATATATCCATTGAATAGACAAATTAGTGGAGCTTGAAAGCATGTTCAAGAGTCTGTGATCCACATAATTCTCCATATTTGGGGAAATCACAGTCATTTTTCAGTGAGAAGGGATGGTTTGGGATCCAAATGGGGGGCAGGTCAGAGTGGGGACACCAGGCTTAGGTTGGGATGGCACGGTTGGCAAGGAACCAGGTATAAGGCGTGAGAATTACAGTGCTTCTAGCCAAACTGTCAGATTCTACTTATCTTGAATCACTCTGAGCTCTTGGTAGCATAATTCCCGTAAGAATCAGGAAAAGACACCTTTATCTCTGAAGCAAATCACTACTGAAGGGCAGAGTACAATGAACTTCAGGTGAATTGTCAGTCACCCTGAGCAGGAGAACACACATTCTGGCAAGCAAGTCAACATTCTTATTAAATAAAAATAAACTTATTAACACTTATAATTACTTTGGAAGGGTTTTTCCTTATTTTTTAAATGAAAAAACAAGGAATCAAAGTGTATACTTTCACCTGTGACCTTCAGCTGAATGTATCTTTCAGCTTTTCTCTGTGGCTTCCTCCACAAACTATTCCAGGGCTCTATGGGAGCTTATAAATTCTGATGTTGCTGATTAATAGTAGTTTTACAAAAGTCTTGTTGATAAAAATGTGAAGGCTATGGAGTAAATAGTTGTTCTGAATTGTCAAAATATGTCAGCATAATTGCTGTAATAATACGTTTTGAACTGTAAAGCTGGTGGGTCAACTGTCACCACATTAATGGATTCTTTCTTCTTCCTGTGGATTTTTTTTTTTTTTTTAACATTAAATTGTCATGGTGACAGAGCTCCAGCAATGCCAAATGTAGTTTTCATAGTTGGAAAAAATATAAACTACATGCCATAAAACAAACCATAGAAACCTTTTAACTCTGCCTACCCAGAATTGACATTCAGATAGAATGGATTAGTTGACTTACAGAATATATATCCTTGTAGAGTTGGCTACAATGAATATAGAACTATTAACACCTTTTTTTTTCCCTATAAGATCAAGAGCAAGGACATAGAGGTAAGCAAAAAGGTCTTTGTGGTTTATAATTCTATAAAGCAAATAAGAACTAGCATGAAGATGAAATTAAATATAAATGATGGTAAAGGTTTCCTTTCTGACCTGCTCTCCAGACTCAAGAGTCATCTGGTAGGCATGCTTTTCCTAGTTCTTATGCATTCCTCTTTCCAACTGCTTGTAGAACTATTCCTGGCTACTTACAGTTGCTTTATCAGAGAAAAATGATTAAAATAGGTTGCAACTGAAAGGACTTGTAAGATCTGAAAACAGAACTTCATTTTACCCATGAGAAAGAAATTATGCTCATCAGGTCTGAGTGGTTATCCTTGCCCACACAGGAAGCTAGTGGTATTCACATGAGTAATAGATATCACTTGTTACGAGTCATTTTAAGTACTTTAAATATGTTAGGTAACTTAGTCCTCCCAACAGTCTGATGAAACATTAAAATCTTGATCATTTCATAGATAAGAAGAGTTTGTGTTACTTGTTTCAGGTAAAAGCCAGGAAGTAGCCAAGCAATGACTCATACACAGGCATCTGTGATAGAAAAACTCATGGGTTTTTTGAAGTGGATAAATTCATGTTGCATCAGCACTTAACCGCTATGAGATTTGGGGCAGTTTACTAAATCTCTCTAAGCCTCAGTCCCCTCATTTGTAAAAGAGGGTATTGTGGAACTGTGGGAAAATTAAATGAGATTATATATGTCTTAGCATAGTGTCTGGCACTTAGCATATATTTGGTAAACAGTGATGATGATTAGTATCATTTTTATGTCTCAGTCCTCTGTAGTCTAAGATTTCACACTAAACTGTATATCAGATTTCTTCCACTTTTATTTTTTAATAATTTTTATTGAGGTATAGCTGCTTTGCAGTGTTGTGTTAGTTTCTTGTTGTTGTTCAGTTATTAAATTGTGTCCAACTCTTTGTGATCCTATGGACTGCAGCACGCCAGGCTTCCCTATGCTTCACTATCTCCTGGAGTTTGCTCAAACTCATGTCCATTGAGTCGGTAATTCTATCTTACCATCTTATCCTCTGCTGCCCTCTTATCCTTTTGCCTTCAATCCTTCCCAGCATCAGGGCCTTTTCCAATGGGTCGGCTCTTTGCACCAGGTGGCCAAAATATTGGAGCTGCAGCTTCAGCATCAGTCCTTCCAATTAATATTCAGGACTGATTTCCTTTAGGATTGACTGGTTTGATCTCCTTGCAATCCAGGGGACTCTCAAGAGTCTTCTTTCTCCAGCCCCACAGTTCAAAAACATCAATTCTTCAGTGCTCAGCCTTCTTTATGATCAAACTCTCACATCAATACATGACTACTGGAAAAACTATAGCTTTGATTATATCGACCTTTGTCAGCAAAGTGCTTTCTTTGCTTTTCAATACACTGTCTAGGTTTGTCATAGCTTTCCTTCCAAGGAGCATCTTTTAATTTAATGGCTGCAGTTACTGTCCACAGTGATTTTGAATCCCAAGAAAAGAAAATCTGTCACTGCTTCCACTTTTCCCCCTTCTATTTGTCACGAAGTGATGGGACCAGATGCCGTGATCTTAGTCTTTTGAATGTTAAGTTTTAAACCAGCTTCACCAAGAGGCTCTTGATTTTTTATTTATTTATTTATTATGCTCCCTAAATAGCCAATAATTCTGTCTCTTCCACTTCCATCAAGAAATATTAGTCCAATCACTGATATTTGGTGAATAACAACAGTAAGAGTATTGGTGCACCTGGATATGGGGTTCTGTATTATAAAACATTTTCAGGAAAAGTAAGGTGGCTTAAAGGCAGCAACGTTTTTCTGGGATAAGTTGTCTTAAAATTTAGGTACTTCAATATTCCTATAGATTCTGAATCTCATTAAGGTTACAACTGTATACAAAGTTATTCCAAAATAAAAGTCTCTATTACGGGGGCTCTTTGCTGAAGGTATGATTGAAGCTTGGGTTAAGAGCTTGGAAATAGAGTGTGGGGAGAAGAATGATGTTGAAAACAACTGGAAAGTGACAGATTTTAAATTTAATAAGGGATAACATTATACAGAATTACTCTAATATTCCTTTCAACTCTATAACTAGATGATATTGATAATTGATTCCTTTATGCCACTTCTTATATGCAAAATATTTGTTCAATGGAGCCAACCACTCTTTATCTATGACTTAAAGAAAACCAGAATAATATAGAATCAGCAGTAGGTCATAGCTTCATCTTCCAAGATATTGAAACTCAAATTCATTCATTTATATTTTTATTCATTCATTCATCCATTTATTCAACAAATATTAGTTGAGCATACACTCTGATCCACCAACGCTTGATAGATTCTGTAGAACTGACCTAAACCAACCCAAGCAAGAGAATGATTTTTTATTCTTAAAGAGAGATAGTCTTTTCTTACAGTGCTTAAGCACGGTTGCCCCGAGACACCCCAAATTTATCAGAAGGTTGCTTGCAGAATGTGGAATCTGAACAGTGACTATTGTCTGTTTTTCTGTTGATTTCTTCAGACTGTAAAATCATCTGAAATCCATGCCTCTGCTACAGCAGCAGGGGCATAATCTGTGATTATAGTCCATCAATATGTATTCTATACAGTGTATCAGTTATGAGCCCGATACTGTATGAGGTGCTGGAAAAAACTACCATTTATTGAGCACTTACTGTGTACCACTCACTTTTATAGATCCAACAATTTATGTGTAGTAGAGTTATGTAACTCATCCAAGGTTATGTACCTTTTCTCACCAGTCTCTTCCCCCACTTGGTGATGTTAGGTAGCTTTCTCCCTCCTTCCACACTGGCTTCAACCCTGAGATATCAGTGAGTTGCCAGTTAGTCATCAACACCTACCATCACAGTCCTTTTATGCTCTCTGTATCCCCAAGATTAAAGATTGGAAACTTAACATACATAAGGCTGTGGTGGTCTACAATAAGGCTGATATTATAGCTTGAGCACCAGCAGGCCATAGTCTTCATGTTCTGTCTCACAATGGCAACAGACAGACTTGAAGTGAACAAGGCAGCTATTCTCCTCCTCCTTCCTACCCTTTTCTCTTGTCTCTTTCCCCAGAAGCATGTATTTGAGACATCCCTGGGAGAGACTATACTTGGACGTATGGTCTGGGAAGAAAGTTTCCTCTGTGTTGGGTCTTGGGTGAATGGGACACAGTGATTTTCCTTAGCAAGCAACCCTACTTAAATAGCTCGGTGACTGGACGTGAGCTCATGTGGGCAGACACTGGGAGGGCCCTGGCAAGTGGGCCAGGTAGTTAGTGGGAGGTCTGGGCAAGGAGTACCGCAGGGTAGATCAACATGGTCTCAACTGCTAAAGAGGAGAACACTGACCCTGTATGAAGCGTACAGATCCTATTGACCTGGTAAACAAAAGCACAAGGTTGAGATGGAGGATATAAGAGGATGAGATTATAGAAAATCAAATGTAAGGTATAAAAAGTACAAATGAATAAAATCAGGTTAAAAAATCACTTTTAACATTCATGTGGGAGGATATTACATAATTAACAAGAATAATATAAATTCATCTTCATTGTCTTGTTAATGTTGACCCAAGTATTGGTAAGAAAAAAGAAATTGCAAAATAGTATAGCATGTACAACTACAAAATACAAGCAAAACTGTATATTTCTATAGATGGATGGTCCTAACATATTATTAGTGGTTTCCATTGTGTAATGAGATTATAGATGACTTTTAATTTCTTCTTTATGCATAGTTGTAATTTCCATAATACATTTATATTTGTATTTTTTTATGTTTTTAAGCAGTGGAACCTGAAAAATGAAGAAATTTGTCTAGTGATTCTATACTAAAAGCAGGAAGCAGTTTATAGCCATTAAATTTGGCCACCAAATGCATGAGTTATTTTGGTCTCATGGCTGACATTTATAGAACAGGGCGTCCCAGCCTCTCCAAAGTTAGACCTGCTGACTTTGTGCTTTGCACACTGCAGTCTGCTGCAGACATGAGGAAAGTCAAAGAAGCAAAGGAATTTTATTCCCCCGTTCTGTCAGGGCTAGGAAAGAGGCCGAGCCAGCAAGAGACCAGTCTGGTTGTCAACAAATTCTCAGCCTTTTCTCCAACTCTCACACTGTCTGGAGCTGAGAATCTCTTGTAACATCCATCCCCAGCTCTGTTGTATTGCTTCTCCATCATGCTGTGCTATGTACCATCAACAGTGAGAGAGTTAACAGTAAGGAGAAGGCAGGTGTATTTTTTTAAAAAAACCCTCTAGCAGCACAGCAGTCCAAGGCCTCTTAGTCTGACCAGTGTTAACTGAGCACTTGTGAGTGCCAGGATTCTCCACACTTTAACACACAGCGTCATTATGGGATAGAAGCATTCATCTTCATAGTCATAAGCTGAGCCATCCCCCCAAAAAATTAAAATGCTGATAATAATATAGCCAATTTATTGAAAACATTCCATTGTCCAGATGATTATTAAGTCTTTATAAAACATGTAGTGTATATATAATGTGTAGTTATATTACACACACACACACACACACTTGATCCTTAAACTTAGCACAGGTGTTAGGGGCACCAACCCTCTGCTCAGTGGAAAATCCACATATAATTAATAGTCTTCCCTCCATCTCCATGGATTCAGTCAACCTTGGATCATGTGGTACTATAGTACTTACTAATGAAAAAAAAATTATGTATAAGTGGATCTGTGCAGTTCAAATCTGTGTTGCGCAAGAGTCAATTGTATTTTTATATAAAAATGTATGTACCCAGAGGGCTTCTCTGGTGGCTGGTAAAGAATGGTAAAGAATCCGCGTGCAATGTGGGAGACCCAAGTTCAATCGGGTTGGGAAGATATCATGGAAAAGGAAATGGAAACCCACTCCAGTATTCTTGCCTGGAGCATTCCATGGACAGAGTACATGGAAATGGGGTCTAGGGTCACAAAGAGTCAGACACAACTGAGTGACTTTCACTTCATATATACCCACAACATACATACATGTACATACATATATGTATATACACATACATATATATACATATTAATACATATTTTTTAGATAATGGATATATGGCCTATTTACAAAGGCAGGCAACTATGTAACATGTTTTCAAGTAATTTCCAGTCACAATTTTTTTTTTAAACTTTTCCACTTCAAAGGAAACCATATCAGCCACTTGCAATAACAATAAAAATGAAGCTCTCTTCTTTGTGTTCTTTCTTCATACTTGTTTTGTGATAAAGCAACAGTGAGTTTCCATTGGATAGGTAAGCTGAAATGGGACACTAGCCAACTAATTCTGCTGAGGGGAGAGAATTTGCCAACTATTCTGGCTCCAGAGGCATCAGACATTTCTGATTTTATCCACCCATTCCTTTTCCTTTCTGACTCCACCACCCTTGGACACACACTGTGGTCCTGGGGCAGCTGGCAGTGTGAGGGGCTGCTGGGGGCGTCCTTCAGGGCTTCTTCCAGCCTCTTCCAGACACTGGCCTGCATCCAGTTTTGAGCAGGTGGTCTGTTCTCACTCTTTCCTCACCCAACTCTCTTATTTCCTCATTCCCCTTGGCTTAATCCTGCCCGCTGGCCTTTCACTGCTCCCCATTCACCTGTCCCAGCAGCCAAAGCAGGACATTTAGATTAGGATTCTCTTGTGGTGTTCAATATAAACATGCATTTTAACGCCTGTCTTTCTAGTGGCCATCATTGAGCCTTACCCATCCCAGTAGGGCTCAGTGACTTCCGTCGACGTTACCTTGAGGTTCCATTTCCCCTGTTTCCTCCCTGCACTGGTTCAAACCACTGAAACCGTTATTGCCTCTTCCTTTATCCTTTGTTTTCTGGGCTCTCACCCACGTCCCCTCTATTCACCATTCTTAGGCCAAAGTTTTCTCTTAAAATCAACTGCCCAGGCCACTCATCCCATTATCTCATGCTTGATGGAACTCTGCAGGAAAACCCCAATTCCAAGTTCTATTCCCAGTCTCTTCACTCCTGCCACCCTTTTCCCTTTGTGCTCTAGGTTCAGCCCGAATGGATGTGCCTGATCCAGAAGGAATGTGCTCTGCTCTTCTGTGCCGTTGCTCATGCTAGTCCTTCTGTCTGGAGTAATCCTTTGTCCTTTATACCCTTGAAAACCCTTTTGATCTGTCCAGCCTTGCCTCACTTGTTACTTCCTCCTCCTTGAAATCATAAACTTAGCCACCAAATTTTTAATTAGTCAAGTGCTTATCTTTGCTCTCAGAGCTTTTTGTCCTTACCTCCAGTGTAGCTTTTCTCCTTACATTGACTAATCTTTCAATGGTTTTCATCTGTAAAATGGAGATAATGATAGTATTTACCTCTTAGGGCTGTTGTGAAGATTAAATCAGTTGATATACATACAGCTATAAGAGTGTGACCAGTCCAGGGTGTTTATATCATGTATTGATAATTGCTGTTAGCATCATGGTTGTCCTCACTCAGACTGTGTGAGCCATGGGTATACACCCATGTACACCCAGTTACCCAGCCCAGCAACTGTGTATGGAATCAAATTGAACAATTTTTGCTTATTTCATTTATTATTTGTCTATGCCAGATCTTAGTTGTTGCACGCAGGCTATTAGATCTTCCTTGCACCATGAGGGACCTTTATCTGTGGCATGCAGACTCTTAGTCGTGGCATGTGGGATCTAGTTCCCTGACCAGGGATCAAACCCAGGCACCCTGCATTGGAAGCATGGAGTCTTAGCCACTGGACCACCAGGGAAGTCCCTAAACTGAACTATTTAGTGCCCTCCCTATGCCACCTCATGCACAGAGATGTCTAAGGGAACAGAAACAGGTTGAAACTCAGGAGACTTTTTTTCTTGTTAGAGCAAAGCATTTTAATAGGTATTTGGGTAGGAATAAAGTGAAGACATTTAGAGAAACCCCTGGATGCTATAACACCCTCAAGTGTTAGCTCGGACCATTGTAGTCTGTTGCCAGAGGGGACGTCAGCAAAGAGGCCCTGGAATCCTTTGGTGCCTGTACTTAGAAGTCTCCCACTGTCATGGGCTTGTCCTACTTCAGTGTTTGGAGAGAAGCAGCAGCCAGATTGAGCCTTTGTTTCCCCTGCCCCCTGACTGGTGGGCAGCTTGTATTCTTGCACTGATGGGGAAGCCTGGAGAAGCAGGGATAGATGAACCTCCTCCGACTGGTGAGCTTACATTGTAGGGTTTTGTCAGACTGCTTTGTAGAGACTTTCCCCAGGGACAGTGAAATCTGAATCAAAATAACTTTCTCAGTTATGGTCCTTATTCATTCCACCATTCAAACACCATATAGAATAAAGGCTCCACAGCTATGTGTTTCAGGTCCTCCTTCATTCATAGATCCTTGACTCCAGCCACCCCTGTGCCCCTGTGTCTCCACACCACAGCCCACCCATGAAATGCCCTTCCTCTATCTGCATGTGTCTTTACTTTCCTAATATTTCAAGGTTATCTAAACTGGGAATTCCATTTACCAGGTGGGCCAATCTTAGGATGCCTACCACATCCACCATCCCTTCTACGGGGATTCCCAGTGATAATTCCACTTTTAAAAAAAATTTTTTATTTTGGCTATGCCATGCCATGTGGCATGTAGAGTCTTAGTTCCCCAACCAGGGATCAAACCCATGCCCTCCGCAGTAGATGCAGGGAATCTTAACCACTGGGAAACTAGGGAAGTCCTGATGACTCCACTTCTGAGGGAAGTAGCCCAAGTGGTCCCTTAATCATAAATTTCCAGCTATGTAACTTGTGACTCCTCTCTCCACCACTGGTGAGGTGGTAGGGAGCCATGGTCAGCAGCCATGGTCATTCTATTAAATGAATAGATGAGAGCTTTGCCCAACAGGGATCTGAGAACACTGGGCCAATCATATTCTGTCTTAGGCAGTCTTAATGTAAAGTAGAGAAACAGCTGCACAGTGGTAGAAAGCAGGCCATGGGGCAGTAGATCCTGGAGAAGTTACCAGCAAACAGAAGCCATAATTAAGCAAAATCCAGAAGAGAAGTGCAGTAAGGCATGAAGTAACCAGTGGATAGTAGCAGGAATCATAGGGAGACATGGAGGAACCCAGGACCCTAAGAACAATTTCTTTGTCACCTGAGCTCTGGTAGATCCAGGTCCCCATCCTGTTTCCAGTCTACTTTCCTGACCCCATAGGGTCCCACTGAGGACTAGTTCCATAATTTACAGGGCCCAGTGAAAAATGAGACAGCATTGTTCCTTATTCAAAAATATTTGAGAATCGCAAGAGAGCAGCTTTAATTATAGTAATCTGAAAGGGTCTCTATTCCTCACAGCCATAGTTGTTCAGCTGAAACAGTTCTCCATTAAATCTAGATCCCCTTCAGTTGTAATCAATCTGGCTTTGAAGTGGGTTTCTTTACCACTGTGGTTTCTTTATAACTCCAGTGGTATTATTATATTCGTAACCTTGAGGCACTTAGCACTTTGCTTCTTGCCGCGGTGGTTGCTGGGATGTCTAATCTCCCCTCCTAGAGAGTGAGTTATTTTAAAAAGCAGGTCTGTTAGTCTTTGTTGCTTCACAGCTTGTTTATATTCATCTCACTTTATACCAGTTAAGCTAGCAAAGGGATTAACTCCTCTCCTGTTTGAAGCAGTTACCAAGAGTAGTTTCATGACTGTTATAAGGCTATTACAGTTGTAAGACTAAACTGCCCTGTTCTTGGGATCATTCCTTGTGAAGATATGCTCTCGGTGTTAGAATTGTCATGGGGGGTGTGTCCCCCTGAGAAGGGAGGAATAACATTTCAGTGATCACAGAATCCTTGCTCATAGTTATTGGTTTTGTAGTTACTACCAAAAGAATCTTTGGGGGCTCTTGAGTTGGTAAAGGAGACTTACAGGTTATATCACATATATTAAGCTCTTTGTGTCATCAACTGTACTAACTAATGTACCTGCATCAGCTTCCTTAACTTGATTCTCATCATGAACACAACAAAGAAGGTGCTATTGTGCCCATGGGACAAAAATAGAACTCAGTTTGATTTCATGGACCAGGGTGATTAAAAAAAAAACAAGAAAAAATAGAAAAGGCACAACCAAGAGTCCATACTCTTAGCCTCTACCTCTGTGGCTTCATCAATGTGAAATGTCACTCAGCTTACAAGGGTGGCCCTGGGCAAACTAATGTCTGTTGCTCCCTTCTCGCCCTCACCAGAGACATTTGTCTGGCTCTTTGGGGATTGGGACCTCTCTCACTGGTATCCATTGTCAGCATGCTTCCCATCATGCCTGTTAGAAAAGAAAAATCACTCTCTAAACTAGGGATTCCTAGTATTTGCATTAAAAAAAGAAAGAGGCCAGAATATTTTTTTAATCTGAAGCATAGTGTTTGTAAACCTTTCCTATAGTAGTGATCTGAAAAGCAGAGGAAGATGATCAGTGAGCCACTCCAAATGGAAGTTTTCTTCAAGTCTTATGTATTATTTGTAAAATCTGTGAAAATTTGGTGTCCTTTTTCATAACATGTTTATGTTGGTATTAAAATAATAATTCCTTTCATTAGACTTGATTGAAATATTTGTTGTTCAGTTGATCAGTCATTTTCAACTCTTTGTGACCCCATGGACTGCAGCACGCCAGGCCTCCCTGTCCATCACCAGCTCCCAGAGCTTGCTCAAACTCATGTCCATCAAGTTGGTGATGCCATCCAACCATCTCATCCTCTCATCCCTTTCTCCTCCTGCACTCAATCTTTCCCAGCATCACTGTTTTTTCCAATGAGTCAGCTCTTCACATCAGGTGGCCAAAGTGTTACAGCTTCAGCTTTAGCATCAGTCCTTCTAATGAATATTCAGGGTTGATTTCCTTTAGGATTGACTGGTTTGATCTCCTTGCTGTCCAAGGGACTCTCAAGAGTCTTCTCCAGTACCACAGTTTGAAATCTTCTGTTCTTAGGCACTCAGCCTTCTTTATAATCCAACTCTCACATCCATACATGACTGCTGGAAAAACTATAGCTTTGACTATATGGACATTTGTGGGCAAAGTGATGTCTCTGCTTTTTAGCATGCTGTCTAGGTTGGTCATAGCTTTTTTTCCATTGAGCAAGTGTCTTTTAATTTCATGGCTGCAGTCACCATCTGCAGTGATTTTGGAGCCCCCCAAAAATAAAGTCTGTCACTGTTTTCATTTTTAAAGTATAACTTTTACTAAATTCTTTAACTCTCTATCCCCACCCACCCCAAATCTCTTAATCAAAATGGAGCTCTTAAAGCATGTGTCATTATCTGTTCTATGGTTCTTAAATCCATTGGCTCACCTCTGAATCCTGCAGTTTTATTAGGTGAAAAGTGATAAGTTAATGAACTATAAAGGCAGAATTGAGGCACCAGAGATGCAGTGAGTGATAGAGGTAAAGGATGCCTTCCTGTGGGCAGTTCATACTCTGCTGGCCCATTTTTCTGACGATGCCTTTCTGGTGTCAGAGTCATATGTTGAGAAATAAGAGCCTTCTGTTTGGGCTGTTCAGCACTCACTTGACATATGGGCCAGGGTAGAGCTGTCATGTCATGCTTATTGAGACCACTTACAACTGGAACATGTCTAAAAGAAGGAACTTGAAGCCTTGACAGAATAACAATAACAAACAGAATTAGAGCACTAAAAAATAAGCTACACCTTTGGTAAGTGACTTTTTTCAATATATATCATTTTATTCAATATACACAGCAACCTTTTGAAGTATAGTTATCATCTAAATTTTACAGATGAGAAAATCATGGCTCAAAGAGATTGAATAACTTGTCTAATTTCCCACCTGTAGTCTAACTGGTGGATGACTTGGCAGCGTTGTTGATTGTCTGCTCAGTCTCCACTCCCTCTTTTTTTGCTGACAGAATAGTGACCAGAATCACCCTCTTCTAAGACGTCATGTCTTTCAAAGAGGCTGTGTCCTTCTCTGGGCCCATTGGAAGTAAGGGGAATGTCGAGCCTTAACAGTTTAAGCTGATCACAGCCATCACATCACCCTTGTCAAATGCCAACAGACACTTTATCCTTTCCTCCAGTCAGCACAGAGTGATTGCCCATCACCCTAAACCAACCAGGGACTAGACAGAGTTGAGGCTGGTTGCAGTTTTTGAAAGTTTCTGTCTACATTTGATTCTGTTCTCTTCCTGAAGGATATTTTTCTAAATCTTTTGAATGAGAGCCTAGAATGTTCACTGGGGTACTTTCATCTGTTGGCCCTGAACTTGAATCCTTGTCCACATCAGAATGAGACTACAGGAAACTCCATTCAGTTTGGGTATGGTTTTCTTCTCAGCCATTTAGCCTATACAGCTCCAGATTTTGACAAAAATCTTGGGGAGCAAATAGCTTGTGTGTTAGGCTCAGTTTTCTTTTTCCACCTGGACATCAGCCTTTGGGTCTTTCATTTTTTCTTTCTGGCATCATGAGACCACCTAAAGTCTGTTTTCTCTGTTCCCCAGTGGTAATCCAATGATCAGGCCAAGTCCAGGTGCTCAGCCTCTTGCCCTGAGCCCAGATTTGGCAGATATGCCCCAGAACAAAAAAGGCTGCAAAAATCAACATGTCTCTACACGATTCTCCTTGCTCTACAATCCCATGCCCTCTAGTCCCTGTTGCATCAATACCTTTCTAATGCCTTTAAACATTAGAGAATTTTAAGATTTTATCCAATTTGTTCAGCTTTTCTCAGAGAGAGCATTGATCAGCTGCAAGCTTAGCCATGTCTTCCTCAGAAAATAAAGCCAATGCAAACCAACAATCTTTTCTTATAATTTTTAACTGTAAACATTTTCAGTTTTCAGAAAAGTTGAGAGAATCAGTATCATGACACACATCACTCACATTAAAAAATTATTACCACTTTGGTATATTTGCTCTCTCATCTAACTTCTGCTGACCCATTTTAAAGCAATTTGCAATCTTACAGCACTTCCATCAAACAAATAATTCAACATGTATCTTCTAAATATAAGAAAATTCCCTTATACCATGCTACCATATTGTACCTTAAAAATTAATAATAATTTCCTTATATTGTATACTACCCAGTCCATAGTCAAGTTTTCCATTGTCTTCCAAGTATTATCGATAGAAGTTTCATATAATTAAGGCAAAATATGCATTCATTATTATGTTTCTTTTAATGTAGGCTGTTACTTTTTTTCATGACATTTACAGTGTGAAGATGCCAGAGCAATAGATTGAAATTAATATTTTTAGTAAGGATATTGCATAGATGATCTGAGTAGTCATTCTGCATTGTTTCCCAGACAGGTGTTGTCCATTGCTTCACTGTTAGTGATGTTAATTTGATCAGTAGGTTAAGGTGGTGACAGTCAGATCTTTACAATGTAGAAATATTTTCCCTTTGTCATTGCCAAATCATCCAGCACTATGCAAGTGTCCTGTTTCCCACCAACCTTTCACTTACTGCATTTAATATTTATGATTTTTGCCTGAGTAAGTTATTTTACCGAAGGTTGCAATATGGGTTAACTTTTTAATTCTGTCATTGACCCTTCATTCTTTATGTGGCTTTCCTTTCTGTTTCAAGCATGTTTTATAAACTTCCCCTCATGAATTGAGGGTGCACTATAGTCCCTCCCACTTATGGAGGATAAATTCTGGTGTTTTTCTGAATAAGGAGATGGTATGTCACCTTTATGGAGGAGGGCATGGCACCCCACTCCAGTATTCTTGCCTGGAGAATCTCATGGAGAGAGGAGCCTGGCGGGCTACAGTCCATGGGGTTGCAAAGTCGGACACGGCTGAGCAACTTATCACGTATGCATGTCACCTTCAATGCTGGCTTGTGTGTCACATTTGGGTACTTCTGTGCTGTAATAAATAACATTTTACCTGTTTTATTCTGTCTTTGGAGAGGGGTATAGCTTCCTGATAGAGATGAAAAGTAGGGTTGCTTACTCAAAGTGTAAATTTACGTAAGATTTTTTAGATGTTGCCAAATCCCTGTTCATGTGGACTTGTGCTATTTTCTACTCCCCAACAGTAACACATGCCTCCCCATCCCCTCACAGACAGAGCACATTCTCAAACTTTTGGAGTTTTTGCCAGTATAAGAAATGTTGTATCAGTGAAGTTTTATTTGTGTTTCTCATCTGAATGGAATTCATGGCTCCTTTTTGTGCATTTAATTCCTATCTACATTTATTTTTCTCTAAAGTATTTGTTACGGTCTTTTGCTTAATATTTTCATAGATTTCTTGTCTTCTAGATTTTAAGAGGTCTTTATATATTTGACGATTAGTCCTTTTTTGTAATATAAGTAGCAAATATTTACTCCCAGTTGAACATTTTCTTTAAATTTGATTATGATGTTCCTCTCTATGCAAAATAACTTTAATTTTAATATATTTGAGTAAAACTTTTTTTCCTTTATTGTTTCTAGATTTTCCTCATGCCCAATAAATGAATTCTCCTATGTTTTCTTTAAGTACTTGTAAGGTTTCATATTTTGGCATTTAGATCACTGCATAAACTCCATTCGGAGTTTGCCCTGGTAACTGATGTAAAGTATGGTTTCAATCTTAAATTTTTCCAAATGATTAATTGTCTAGTACTTACTCTGAAAATGTCTATTTTCCCAAATTATTTGATATATCGTCAAGTAATAAATTTCTACAAATAAATTTGTACTTTTAATTCAGTATTTATCAAATGTATCTATCACTGTTATAGTCACTTGATTGAAAGTGTTAGAAGTTTTCCTTCTTAACATCTGCTGTGGAAGAATTCAAATAGCATTGGGTGTTTCTAGTCTCTGGACGTTTAGTATAATTTCTATGAAAATATACATATGGGCCTGATGGTTTCAAAGGCCCTTGATAACTTTCACTATTTCTTCTATAGAATTTTTTTTTAACTTTTATTGTATTCAGTTTTGATACAGTGTTTTCCTAGAAAATGATCCATTTAATCTAGGTTTTTCAGCTTATTTCTGTAGAATTGTTCTAAATGATCTTTTATGGCTTTTAGTACTTCCCTTCTTTCAATAATATTTTTCCTTTTATCATTCCTTATTTTGCATAACTTCTTTTTCCTTATATTACTTTTGTATAGCTAGTTAATCTACCTAGTTTGTTGATTTTCACAAAGAACAGCTTTTTAAAAAGTAATTCTACCTCTTTTTGTATTTGAACTTAATTTCTCAAGTCAGTTCAAAACAAATAGACACCTGCAAATAAGCAATTGTAGAGTACACCTTTAATTGTAACAGGAAAGAGGACTACATCTAAATCACTCACTTTTCCTCAGCCTTTATGATTTTCTCCATTTATATATTTGACTTCAAAAGCCTGCTAGTTCATGGAGTTGAACCATAGACAGTTCCATTTTTCACGACTCCTCCAGATTTTACTGACTTCATAATGGTGATAGGTTTAATTTAGTCTTTATTTGTTCGTCTGATTGCATCACAAGAAAATAAGGCAGAAGCTCCTGGGACCACTGGCTTAGCCAGGGGTGCCTCTGATGATGGAGGGAAAAGCCACACACCCAGGATAGAACTTCTGCTTTCCACACTAATGAGGGTGGGGGCGTATTGTCCTTCCTAATTCCAAATTTGAGTCAGTTCTTTGGAGATTCTTAAGAGTAAAGTTCTCATGGACCATAGAAATGGATCTGGGCTGAGAGGCCGTATCTTAGGCTGTAGTCTACCAGGCTCCTCCATCCATGGGGTTTTCCAGGCAGGCATACTGGAGTGGGTTGCCGTTTCCTTCTCCGGGAGATCTTTCCGACCCAGAGATTGAACCTGGGTCTCCTGCATTGTAGGCAGATACTTTACCGTCTGAGCCACCAGGGAAGAATACATATTCTTACAGGTTACCCCAAATCCCTTCTCTCTTCCTCCCTCTCTTTTTGTCCACCTCCAATCCACCAGATTGTTAGAAATCCAAACCCAGTGAAGCCCTGTTTTTAGATTTCTTCTCTGATAAAATGTAGTAAGCTTTTCTTATAATTTTTTTTTTATTATGGTGCTTTTTAACCTGTCTCTTCTTCTAGGAATTTTATGGTTCCAGATATTACATTCAAGTTTTTAATCCATTATGAGTTAATCTTTGTATATGGTATAAAATAGTAGTCCACTTTCATTCCTTTGCATGTGACCATCCAGTTTTGACACTAAAGACACTGTCCTTTCTGCATCATATATTATTGCCTCCTTTGTCATAAATTAATTGTAGATTATTTTTGTTAGAATGAAAATTTTAACAATTTTAATTCTTCCAGTCCTTGAACACTATATCAAACTAAAATGCAATAGGTAGATACAAAATGGAATACTACTCAGCCATAAGAAAGAATAAAGGTTTGCTGTTTGTGACAACCTGAATGGACCTTGAGAATATTATTTTATATTAAGTGAAATAAGTCAGACAGAGAAAGATAAATATATTAGAAGACACATGATTTTACTTGCATGCAGGATCTAAAAAGCAACACAAACAAAGAAACAAAAAACACCAAAACAGACTTCAAGATACAGAGAACAGATTTGTGGTTGTTGAAGATGGGGAGGAGTGACTGGGGAGACAAAATGGGTGAAGGGGATAAGAAATATAAACTTCTAATTATAAATTAAATATGTCATGGGGATGTAATGTACAGCATGGGAAATATGGTGAATAATAATGTAATAACTGTGAAGTGACAGATGGTAACTAGACATTGTGGTGACCATCTTGCAGGGCATACAAGTGTTGAATCACTATGTTATACACCTGAAACTAATACAATATTATATTGTATGTTAGTTATACCTCAATAAAAAAAATTCAGACTAATTGGAATTTAGAATTTAGTCTAAAATGGCCCAAAGTCTGGATCGTGAAATCATTTATAATTCCTGAAAATTTCAAGCACTTGCAAACATACAAACCAAGCCAACAAATTATTGCCTTGTTTTACAAGTAATGGGAGCATTTTTATTGTGTGCTATTAATAATTTATAAATGGCTGCCTTGAAAGTGTTAGAGATATGTGAAAGCAATTTATTCTAAGCTCCAAAATAATACCATCTATTGTTTGTTTTTCTGGTCTCAAGCAATATAATTTCATTGCTGGAATTTGGGAAATCAGAAACTTAGCAAAAAGAAAAAATAATTCTATTATTTTGAAATAAATAATTGAAATATTTAGTCATTTTCTTGGGGTACTTCCATGTATAGATTTATTTTAAAGTGAAATAATTCTGTATACAGTTTATATCCTAATTAATAACATGGTTAATGACCATAATATCTTATCTAAATATTTTTCAAAAGTATTGTTTTTAATGGCTGCCTAACAAAGAGCTGGTTTAATTTATTTATCTAGTCATCTAAAGTTCAATATTGAATGTATTTTCACTTTATTATAAATAACTTGCAGTCCTTCCTCTGGCATACACATCTGAGCATTTGTTTTGATGATTTCAGAAATTGTATTACTATGTTGAGGGTAATGAACAGTTTAAGGTTTATTGATACAGATTTCCAAATCATTTTCAAAAAAGATTATAATTAACATGTGATTCATAAATGTGGTTACAAAGAATGTGAGGGCCTTTATGGGGCAGAGGTATGGTTAGACCTCAGAGCTTAAAGGGAACAACGCACCCCTGGGATGCCTTAGGTTGACTCTAATGGACCCTCCAAACCATATGGGTTTCATAAGCTAGTGTCCTTTCTGGTGGAAGAGTCCCATGATATACGTTCTGGGGAAATGTTGTGAACTGGAAAAGAAATTGGATTAGGATCAAGAAGAGAATGGGACTCATTCCACTGCTTTTTTGAATTTCCTTGGTGCATCTGAGCCACGTGTGTCAGTCAGGATTGACTAGATTAGTACTCTAGGCAGAGTTCAAAAATATCCCCCAAGATCCCTGCACCATAGTGTACACTGCTCTGTATAAACCCCAGGACTATAAATATCATGATTTATATGGAACAGCTGACTTGAATAAAGGGTGATTATCCCAGGGGGTGAGGAGGAGAGGTTTGACCTGAATCGTATAAACCCTTTAAATCTGAGTCTAGAGGCCCAGTCTGGACAAGTCAGGGAGATTTGAAGTGTGAAATGGGTTTGGCATGAGGGACTTTCTCCATGGCTGCCTTAAGAGATGGAGACTGCACAACTAGACATGTGGATAGCCTCAGAGAGTTTAGCACAACCCCCAGATGACTACCAGCAAGAACACGGGGTCCCATAACTGCAAAAAGTTACTGGCTGTGCTTCTACTAAGAAGAGTGTGCTTCCCTACTATGTCCCAGGAGGACACAAAGGAGCAGTCACTCTGTTTGAAAGCACATATGTTGATTCTCCCTTTGGAGCTCCCCTGTATAAGCCCCAATAAATTAGCTAGCTCAACTCAGAGACTTCTCCTTGCATTTCCAGAGTGTCACCCTGACATAAACTAACCCTGGCATCTTCAGTCTTCAATAGGTAGTTGTGCTCATCATTAAACTCTCCAACTTGCACTAACCTGAAATGTCAGCACTGTGGAGGTAAGCAGATAGATTTATGAAACCAAACCCAGTGAAGATGAGCAGTCTAGAGCTGAAATGAGAATCCAGTGAGTTTAATGATTAAACATACTATATGACCTGGCAAAGTGACTCCTAGTGTATATCCTCAATCTGCCCAAGGTAACAGTATACAGATGTTCATGAAATGACAAAAAAGAGGAACCGTTCTCCTTATCTATGGACAAGAAAATATGAACGGACAAACAAGTGGTAGTGTGTATGGCAGCAAAAATGAACAAGAGTTACATATCTTAACATCCATAAATCTCAAAAATATGTTGAGTGAAAAAGAGGATTCAGAATAATGTATACAGTAGGACACCATTTATAAAGCTTAAAACATGCAAAAATAATACTATGTGTTATTTATGGATGTATACATACCTAGTGAAGTTTAAAATATTTCTGAAAATAAAGAGTATATTCAGGATACTGATTACTTGTTGGGAGGGAGGAATATATAGGGAAAGGGATAGAAAAGTGATGCAGAGAGAGTATATTGTGACTATAATACTTTCTTAAGCAGGGTAGTGGGTCCATGACCCTGAATAGATTATTCTTGGTACTTTTATATATATGTGAAATATTTTTCTTAAAATAAAAATCAGTGAAAATATTGTTTTAGAGTGAACTGATGATGATTAATCTTGAGTTATTGCAGACCATGAGAGCAATTTGGGTAATAAAAAGTTCATTCAACTATGACTATGAAGACGCAAGCTCCAGTCCCAGTTTTGCCACTGATTAGCTGAGTGATTAAAAATAAAACAAAAATCACTATAGCTCCCAGTGCTACATTCTTTTCTGAAATGAGGGACTTGAACTAGGAGATTTCTGAAGTTTCTTCCAATCCCAGAAAGGAATTGAAACATCTTCCAGCCTCTCATTTTTTCAAATAGATGCTGTCTTTCTCAAGGACCATAAACATGTATTAATCACTTTATATTTTCAGTGTCTTTTCCAATATCAACAGATTCTTAACACATTTTAAAGCCTTACCTAATAATATACAACTTGCAGTGACTGAATAAACAACTACAAAAAAAACAACAGAATCTTCACTTTTCATCATTAACTCCTCCTAAGTCAAAGGTGAGCTTCCCAGGTGGCACAGTGGCAAAGGATCTGCCTGACAATGCAGGAGACACAAGATACATGGGTTCCATCCCTAGGTTGGGAAGATCCTATGGAGTAGGAAATGGCAATGCACTCAAGTATTCTTGCCTGGAAAATTCCATGGACAGAGAAGTCTGGCAGGCTACAGTCCATGGAATTGCAAAAAGTTAGATGTGACAGAGCAACTGAGCACACACAAAGCCAAAGGTGGTACCTAAGTAACCATGCTCAGTTTTAGGTTACAAGAGTGCAGTAGCATCACAGAGAGAAACTGTCTTCTCAATCACCTTTATCCTTTGTTAGCCATGCCAATCAAGTGTGCTTTTGACTGTCAGAAGCAGGAGAGGAAGTATCCTCATAGTTCTCATGTCAACCAATCCCTACAACCAGAAGAGAATTACAAAAGGATACCTCTTCAATGATAAGTCAGTGGGACTATCTTCTTCAGGATGGAAAGTTCAAAGCATCAGTCTAGTTTTCTCCTTATAGAGCATATAGTCACACAATGAAAGCATGTTCTAATGAAAAGTTGGATATGTTCAGCAAATATTTCATTACTTGGAGCCTGATTCTTTGTTTTCATAGACAAGGGCTGGCTGTTTAAAACCATGGAGGAAAGTTACTAAGTGAACATCAACATAAATGTAGAATTAAACTTACTCATAGGGACAGATAGACATGAGCCAGTGTGACAAATCAGAGGTAAAGGTAGGCCTTTGGAAAAGAATGGAGAGTTTGAGGGCAAGTGACATTGATCTGAAAACTGTGGACCAAGTGAAGCCGGGGCAGATATTTGAAGAAATTTGAAGCCTGACTGGAGAGTCGGAAGGGAGAAAGGATTTGAAATAGCCGTGTTAGGCTCTGGGATGCATTTCCCAGATCCCCTTTCGATAAAGACTCAAGGTCCCAGCTCCTAGGAGTGCTGTGGGCCAGCAGCCCTCAGTCGTCAACATCTTGAGGGATTGTCCCATCTGCAATCAGCTGCCTCCTCCAAGATTGTGCCCCTCCCTCTGGTGGCCAGCATCCAATGACTGATCAATGTGAGGACCTCAGTTAGCAAATCAGCTGCCATGCTGTATGATACCTTAATGATATAAATGGCACCTTTTATACTGCAATTCAGGGGTGGTTTGGAGAAGGAAATGGCAACCCACTCTAGTATTCTTGCCTGGGAAATCCTATGGACAGAGAAGCCTGGGCTACAGTCCATGGGATCGCAAAGAGTGGG
The DNA here is from genome assembly GCF_033118175.1 of Dama dama. NCBI lineage: Eukaryota > Metazoa > Chordata > Mammalia > Artiodactyla > Cervidae > Dama > Dama dama. The sequence goes on along the minus strand of NC_083698.1, from coordinate 45,201,617 downwards.
ACATGACTTAGCAACTAAACTACCACCAGCGGCAAAGGTGGTTGAAGACTTCTGCATGGTGGCAAGTTCACAGAGCAGTGGGTCTGTGCTGTTCAGAGACCAGGAGGAGGATGTGTGCCAGAAGGCCCCGTCTGGAGGCCCAGCAGTGGTCTAGGAGCTTTGTCTGTGACTCTCCATTCATAATGGGGAATGAGTCTGGGGTGCCCTGTACTCAGAGGGTTCAGAGAACAAAGCCGAGGCAGTCATTTGTTTGCTGGCCAGTCTAGCTCCTAATCTTGGAACAAGTCAGTGTTTTCTGACAAGGAGGCTAATTTTAGCTTGAGTGAATATCTGTGGTTGTTTATTAATTCAACATCCAATGGAATTAAGGAAGGAAACAGTGAGTCAGACACCATTTATGTGCATCCTCAGCAGTTAGTTTCTTTGGAATCAGAGGCAGAAAAACAGATTGGTTTTACAATCTTCTCATGAACGTTGGGAGACAGTTTTTATTTAGTTTGCAATCACTTTTGTGTCTAGTATTTCAAAGCAGTGATGCCTGGGACCTGTTCACTGTCCAGGGTGATGCAGGCTTTGAGACGGAGTTGCCTTCAAATTTGAACTCTTCTCTGTCCCCGAAGAGTCTTAATTGCTTCTGCTCAGGAAACCTGAATTCTACCATCACCGCCTGGGAACCTGCAGGTTGTAGTTCACGACTCTGGGTCTTAAGAGACTTTGCTATTAGGAGAGCCTCTTTGGCCAGCTTCAACTCCCTTTCATGTGTGGCTGCTCAACATTAATAATAAATTGCACAACTTGTCCCTTGGAAGCCAGTCACAGCCAACTCCAAACTATAACTGTTTGCGGCTACCTTCAATTCCATCTGGTTTCCTCTCTCAGCTGGTCCTGTCATGAGATTGGGAGTGATCTTAGGAAGACACAGGATGATGGAAAAAGAAAAATTGAAGATGATGGAAAAAGAAAAATTGAAAGCTTGCTGTGACTTTCTTGCTCCTGTAGGAAGTTGAGTAAACAGATGAATCCTTCTCTTGTTTACATCTAGCTTAGCATGAGTTCTGTTTAATTTAGTCAACATACTGTATTCAGCAAGGGGGAGAAAAAGGGAGATTACTTCTAAGACAGGCAAGTGGAGGCTCAGTGTCTGGAAAATCTCCTGAGGAGGATTGGGGGACATGAAGGATAAGATTTTTTTAAGGGAGTAACCGTACCAGTGTGGTGAACATGTGTGAAGCTCTCCAATATTGCCTCTTCCCCTGTTCTGGGCACTTGGGAGGACTGCACTTTCCCACTCGTTGAAGTTAGTGGACATATGGTTTGTTTTAGTGAATGTCAAATGAGAAGAAATCATGTGCGTTACTTCTGGGTGGAACCATTCAAGAGCCAATGCGTCCTTTCCCATGCTTTCTTTTCCCCTGCTGTGACAAACACTTGAAGCTTCCTGATGAAATAGGGGCATCGTAAGATGATTTGGAGTTACTGTGGGCCGGGAGTCAAGCTCTCTACCGATCTCCATTGAACATGTAGTGGAAATGGTGAATACTTACTGTGTTAAGTCATGGAGACTTTGTTTTTGTAATTTTTAATTACTACTTAACCTAGCCTTTCCTAGCTAAGCTATTGTGGCACTGATTAGCCTCAAAGAAAAGATCTCTGTTAGTATTTTGGAATCACTTTAATAGAAAAGTTCCTTTGCTCTACAGTCAGTAAGTCTTGCCCTCTCTGATATTTTTGTACCTCACTCTTACATGACAAAGGAAAGCCAAAGATCACAAGTATTTGAGAAATCGTCCAATTTGGAAGGCTCTGTACATACAAAGGCAACAGAAAAAAAAAAAAAAAAGGAACTCAGGAAAAAAGTTCAGATAATTCATGGAGGAGGAAAAAAAATACATATATATATATATATATATATATATAATTTATATCTTCAGAAAGATGAGATATTTCACCCATGAAACAGAACAAAGTTATAGAAAATTTGAAAGAACTACTGTATATAAAATAGATTAACTAATAAGGATCTCCTGAATAGCACAGGGAACTGAGGTAAATACTCTGGAATGGCCTATATAGGAAAAAAAATCTAAAGAGTGAATATATGTATACATATAACTGACTCTGCTGTATAACAGAAAATAACACAGCATTGCAAATCAACTACACCCCAATAAAACATTTTTTAAAAGAACTCTTAGAAATGAGAGACATTGAATGCAGAATTTTTTTTAAAAATTCAATAGAAAGATTGGAAGAGAACTGTTCCAGAATGAAGGGGAAAATATTTAAATAGAGACAATAGGAGTCAAAAGATCAATCCCTGAGGTCCAGTCTTTATTTAATATGTGTTTCAGGAAGCCTGAACAGAAAGAGAGGGCAGGGGAGGAAATTATCAAGGATATAACACGAGAAAAATTCTTAGTGTAATGAGTCAGTGGAGTAGCCAGCACAATGAATAAAAGAAGAAATACTTCAAGGCACATCAGAATGAAATGTCAAAAGACAAAGAATCAAACATCAGTAAAACTTTCAAAAAGAAAACACACACAAAGGATAAGAACACTGAGAACTACCAACAGCAGTCAGAAGGTACAAACCAATATCACCATGCCCTTAAAATCTTGAGGACAAATAATTTTCAACCTAAAATCCTATACCCAATGAGATAACCAAGTGTTAGAAGAATTGTTAGCTATGCAGTGTTTCAAAAGTTATGCTTTCAGACATTTCTCCAAATATTCCACATGCTTCATCAATAGCTAATCCACCCAAATGATGGTAGCTAGTACTTAAACACATTTATATACGTGCTCATTTGATCTTGAGGACAGCTGAATGAGGGAAGTCCTGTTCTTTTCATGATGATTTTGCAGGTTGGAAAATTGAGGCATAGACAGGCAATGTCTCCAAGTTGGCACAACTAATAATACAGAGCTAGAGTCTGAACTCAGCAGTTTAACTCCAGAGATTATGTTTAGATCACTATTTTACAAGACCTTCAAGATAAGACATTTAACCCCGGAAACAATGTGCTCAATGAAATGAAAGAAAATTTTAGAATAATAGCCGTACAGCAGACCTAAAATAAAATAGTCAATATTGGAATGGAAGAATGAAGGGCTCTAAAAGAATATCTGCAGAGGAAAAAACGAAGTGATAGTTTATCTGACATATTTGTTTATTGAGGTGATGTCCTGAGGAGATTTAATCTACTCAAGTGAAAATATGAGGCATTTCTTTCTCTTTTTTCTCCAGTTACAAAGTATTTTTAATCTTCACAAATGAAACCATTATCAGAAAAGCTGTCACTTCCTCTACAAGATTACTTTCTAGGGGATTGAATTTCTTTTCCTCGAGGAACTCAGGAAAACATGAGGCATTTTTTAACCCCAAAAAATGAACAGTGAAATAAGCACAGTTTACTGTCTACTTCAGATAAAAAAGCATTTATATATTTATAGTATATTCTGAATATTGATTTAAGAACTATGGTAAAAATACCTTCAGAGGCAGAACTTCCAACTATTCAGAACAGATTAGAAAATTCTCTCTCCACAAAACAAATATAGCATTGGTGGAAAAATGTCAGAAACTGATCACTTAAGGGCTCTAAAAGTTAACCAAAGGCAAACAACAATTTAAGAAGCATGTATTCTGGAAAAACTGCTAGTACTTTGAATAAGAACAGTGGGAGTTTGCAGCCTTCTTGCCTGGGGCTACTTCCATCCCCTCCAGCTCAGTTGGTGAGAAACATAGCTTTTCTAGAGTAGAACCGACTGTGAAAACCAGCAGCTTCACAGCCAGAGGGGACTGACTTGATCAGGAGCAGAATGCAAAAATCCATGCCCAGAATCCTTTTCAGTAGAAGTAGGAACTTCTTGGTTGGAAACAAACAGGAAAAAATCCATAGCTCTGCTAGTCTAAGGTGTGGTCTGGTTAGAATGAGTGGCAAACCAGCCAGAAATGTATAGCGATACTAGAAATGAAAGCACTATAAAAGTATTAGACAAAATCTCCCTCAAGATTGTTTTGTCTATTTGGGTTCTTTTGTGTTTCCATACAAATTTTTAAAGTTTTTGTTCCAGGTCTGTGAAAAATACTATTGGCAGTTTGATAGAGATTGTGTTGGATCTGGATTGCCTTGGATAGTATGGTCATTTTTACAATGTTGATTCTTCCAATCCAAGAACATGGTATATCTTTCCATATTTTTATGTTGTCTTTAACATCTTTTATAGCATCTTAGATTTCTCAGAGTACAGGTTTTTTGCTTCCTTGGGAAGGTTTTTTCCTCAGTATTTTATTCTTTTTTGATGCAAAGGTTAATGGGATTGTTTCACCAGTTTTTCTTTCTGATATTTTATTGTAGTGTATAGAAATGCAGCAGATTTCTACATATTAATTTTGTATCCTGCAGCTTTACCAAATTCACTGATGAGCTCTAGTAGTTTTCCAGTAGTATCCTTAGGATTTTCTATGTATAGAATCATGTCATCTGCAAATAGTGACAGTTTTACTTCCCTTTTACTTCCCTTCCAATCTAGAATCCTCTTATTTCTTTTTCTTCTCTTGATTGCTGTGGCTAGGACTCCCAAAACTATGCTGAATAAATGTGGTGAGTGTGGGCATTCTTATCTTGTTCCTCATCTTAGAGAGAATGCTTTCAGCTTTTCACCTTTGAGTATGATGTGTTAGCTGTGGGTTTGTCATGCATAACCTTTCTAATGTTGAAGTATGTTCTTTCTATGCCCACTTACTGGAGAATTTTTGTCAGAAATGGATGTTGAATTTATTGAAAGCTTTTTTGGCATCTATTGAAATGACTGTATGATTTTTGTTCTTCAGTTTGTTCATGTAGCATATCATATTGATTGATTTGCAGATATTGAAAAACACTTGCATCCCTGGGATAAATCTTATCACAGTGTATAATCCTTTTTAAGGTATTGCTGAGTTTGGTTTGCTTGTCTTTCACTGAGGGGGTCTGTACCTATGTTCACTAGTGATACCAGCTCGTGATTTTATTTTTTGTATGTGATGTCATTGTCTATTTTTGGTATCAGGGTGATGCTGGCCTCATATAAAGAGTTTAGAAGCACTACTTCCTCTATAATTTTTTTAATAGTTTGAGAAGGATAGGTGTTAACTCTTCTCTGAATGTTTGATCAAGTTCACCTATAAAGTGGTCCTGGACACTTTTTTTGTTGGGAATTTTTAAATTACTGATTCATTTTCAATACTGGTAATTGGTCTGTTTATATTTTCTATTTCTCCCCATGTCAGTCTTGGGAATTGTCTTTGTGTGTTTTCTTGTAGCTCACTGAGTTTCTTTTAGGCAGCTGTTTTGAATTCTTTGTCAGGTAAATCATACATCTCTTTGTCTTTGGATTCAATTACTGAAAGATTATTGTGATTCTTTGGTGGTGTCATGTTACCTTGATTTTTCATGTTCCTTGACATTTTCGTTGCATTTGAAGTAGCAAATCTTTACCAACTGCATTTGGGAGAGAGAGACCTTCTTTCAATACTACTATGAATTTGAGACTATCTCAGACCTTCTGTGGGTATACCTGCTTCTTGCTTCTTGCGCCCTCTTGTGGCAGAATTCTTAAACTTGCACGCCATCTCTGGATCCTGCATGTACCAAGCCCAGGGCTGACAACCTCTCTTGTTTTCTAACATTCAAGTTTGTGGGCTCTCCCTGGCACACAGATTAGCCAACTTTCTGTGTGCTCACTGGAAACCTGCCAAAACCCACTCAAGCCATGGTCAGGAGCATGTACATGGAGCTGGCCACAAGATGGGTGTATATGTTTGTGTGGATGAGCCGTGTGGAATAGTATAGGTGCCCATGGGCTAGAGGTGCTCGCAGCCACTGTGGGCTGGCTTCTTGATGGAATCCACAGGCAGTGAGGGTCTGTGTCACTTCCACGTCCTCCACAATTTCTCTCTGCTGTTCTCCCTACTACTCCATATGCTGTAAATCATAGAGATCTCCATGTAGTATTCCCAACGGGGTGAAAGAGAAAGGAGCCCTTTGGAGGTGTCCTGCACAGCTAGGGAATCAGGTGTCACTCGAATGCTGTCTCTTTCATCTTTGAGATAAACCAAGGAAGACTTTCCTAGGCCCTAAGCCGTGCTACCTTGAGAGAGGGGTGATGTAGGTAAGGTCAAGCGATTCTTCGTACCCTTTCCAGTGCATCAAGCTCTTTTTTTTTTTCTCCAGTGGAGTTCTGAAATTACTTCTCTGGAAACCTGGATTTCCACAAAGGCTGTCTCATCAGTGAGTGACTGTATTCAGTATGTTCACCAGGGACTCCCAGATCATGACCAGGAGAAGTCAGTTCATGGGTCACCACAGGGTCCAACAAGAACCAAGGTCTGTCAGCCCATTGGACTCCTCCTAGGTCCATTGGCATATGGTGCTGGATCCCACAGCTCCCTCAAAGGAATTTTGTCTGTGGATGGATGCTAAATTTTTGTTGGTGAGGGACAGGACGAAAATGAGTGATGTCTTTGGCGAGTTTTGTGCTAACATCACCCCCTCCTGTCTTCCTAATGTATCTTTATTCTAGTGCAGAGTTCTGTACTGACAGTTTTTTTGTTTTGGTTCCTTGCATGTGTTTTGACGATATAAACACAAGCAATGCTAAGAGTAAACAATGCAATGTTTTCAGTATATTCATTGAAAAGCAGAATGGAAATTATCTTAATGGTAGTGATGAGGTGAGAGGGTGGAGAGGTCTTGCTAGGAGCCCGTGAAGTTTCAGGGGTCTCACTTGAATCCCTGCTTGATGCTAAAAGGCAAGCAGAAGGTCATTTGTACATCAAGCAATAGACTCATTCTCAGTGCTGTGTGTTGTGGTGTGTGTGTGTGTGTGTGTAAACATAATTTTTGGAGCACATGTGCACCATTGAGAAATAGTTAGAAATTATATCCTAGGCAATTTAGTGACTGATTATGGAGGGTTAGCATAACAGCCCAGAGAGTTTTAAGCTTTGAATATAAGCATGGGATTCCATTAGAGGTCACTGAATATGGTAGTGAAAAGATACATTTTGAGTTTTGGAATACTGGTCTGTCATGGAGGGATTGAAGCTACAGAGCAAGTGAGACCAGTGGCTGCAGTAATCCAAAGATGAAGCGGTAAAGATAGGGAAAGAGGGATGGCCTGGGATAGAGTAACGAGTACATCCAGAGACATTTTGAGAGGAGAATATATTGGACATTGAGGCAGTTTGACGCCAGAAATTAAGAAGAAAGGGGCATCAGTGATGACTCAGAGGTTTCCATTTTGCATAATTGGGATAATTGGTCATAGAAAGTTCTCCAGGGTTGGCAGTGTAGGACTCAAGCAAGTAAAGCACATAATTGAATTCACCAGTTACCAGAATGCCTGCTAGACAAAACTAATAGCTGTATTAACATTGGGAAGAAAGGGGTGTTCAACCCTATGGAAGAGAAAAAAACAGAAGTTAAAGGATAGCTTTCAGGGCAGTTCTGAGGATAAGGTGTTAAATTAAATACTCTTACCATCCCCTTGAAAATTCCTAGTACAGCCTGGCAGTGTTCCTTATGAAGGCTGGCCCCATATTTCTAGGTGGTGGCAAAATGTATTCACTTGGATGCATTTCTTTCTTTTCCATGGGGCTGGATAGAAGAGCCTCCTCTTTATTTTTTGTTTGTTTTTTTCTTGTGTTTTTGTTTGACTTTGACAAAAAGGACATGCTCAGGGAACCTTTGGTGCCTGCAGAACCGAAAGCATTTGCAGGGGTTGGGACAGGATCACAAGTCAGTTTCTAGGAGGCACGGATGGCCGCTGAGGGGCGGGAGGCACTTCGGTAGGTACCCTGGGACGGCTCCCCAGCCGCTTTTCCTGTCCACAGCTTGACCTTGCGGGCTGCCTGCAGGTCATCAGGGACTTCCAGGAAGCCCAAGATCCACAGAACACCAGTCAATTTGTAGCGAGGAAAAAAAAGGAAAGAGGAGGAGAGGGGATTATGGGAGAGACTGTGCTGATAGGAAATGACACTCGGTGTAAGATGGGAATTAGAAGAAAAGAAAGCATTGTAGGGATTGGCCGTAATTACACAGAAACAGTGTTCAATTCTAATACTGCAAAACCTTAAAGAAATGAGTTTGCTTTTCCATAGCGCAGCCTTCCTCTCTGGTTTCCTCTTCTGACTGCCCCTCCCCCAGGAGGCCCAGATGATGGTGTATGCGGCTTAGGAAGAAGAAAGGTGCTTCTTGGGACTTCCCTGGTGGTCCAATGGCCAAGATTCTGCCTTCTGGGGCAGGGGATGTTGGCTCCATCCCTGTCTGAGGGAACTAAGATCCCATATGCTATAAGGGTGCAGCCAAAATTTTATTTAAAAAGGTGCTTCTTTGGAGAAGGAAATGGCAACCCACTCCAGTATTCTTGCCTGGAAAAGTCCATGGACGGAGGAGTCTGGAGGGCTGAAGTCCATGGGATTACATGACTGAGCATGTGTGCACGAGGGTGGAGGGAAATGGGTTGGTAGCAATAAAGTGGTAGAACTAAAAAAATAAATAAATAAATAAATAAAAAGGTGCTTCTTCACTTAGATCCAGCGTGGATCATAGTTTTCAACTTGCATGACAGCTCTGATTGATTCGGGGTGAATACCTAGAACGCTGTGTGGAGACTGATTTTAAGTCAAAATCTGGGTGCACCAGGCAAGAATGTTGCAATCAACGAGCTATGTCTACTGTGGCTGTGGGTAAACCCATCCCCGCCTCACTTGCCCCACTTTGCTTTAGACAATTCTCTAAGCAGAGCACACCCCTCCTTCCCAATTCTGTTGCATTCATCACTCACATCTCATTCGCCCTCATCCTTTTCTTTCCTGCAGAAGTCATTATGGTGACTTCAGGTGATGAGTTCATTGAGGAATACTGTGTGAGTTTCAAGTGCCTTCCTATGGATTTCTCCTTCACCAAAACATCTGAGCCCCCAGGAATGCTCAGGTTTTAAGCTCCCACCAACTAGTGGCATGATTTTGAGCTCTAACCATTTACCCTCAGTTTCGAGGAAGTGATGGACCAGTAGTAAGGGGAGGCAGCTGAGATCTGGGATGTTCAGAGTCCAGGAATTTATGCAGACACAGGATGGCCCCAAAGAGAGGGGCAGGCCATGCAAATGTCTTTGTCCCAAAGGATTCCAGGACCTCAGCTCTTTCCATGTTGAAACTGATACCAGAAATATCTAATCCAATGTTCAGTGAGAGATTCATTAAGCTTGAGAAGGCTTTCAGCTCGCAGCCAATGACGAGGGATCACAGTCCAGCTCCAGGGAAAAGGGAGTTCCAGGAACCATTGACTGATGTACTGAGCAGAATTCAGTTCCAGCAGATGTGAGACTGAAACCCAGAAATGTCAGTCAAGAGGACGGGGAGAGGGCAAAATGTTGCAGTCCTGTGAGACTAGGCTGCCCCAGGGATAAAGTATATGTTGAAGGTGGTGATATTAATCCCAGCTCTCCCACCAGCTGATGGGAACTGAGCTCCTAATACAGCTCAGGCCTCAGTCAGAGTTAAATCAAGTGCTACTTGCAGGTTGGAGGTAGCAGGCCAATAGCTGTATCACATCTAATCTTTTAAGTTGACGTCACCTTTCTACCTGCTAGGGGTAGAAATCTCCTGTTTTCTGCACTAGTATTTCTCAACCTTGTCTCACATTGGCATCATGTGAAGAGCTTTGAAAAATAGGGTGCCTGGGTTCTACTCCCAGAAGGAGGTGTGGGACCTGGGCATTAGGGTTTTTCAAAGCTCTTTCAATGTACAGTCAAGGTTGAGAACTACTGATCTACACCACTTTCCAGGTCACCACCCAAATGTCTACTTCATTACACTACTGGAAGCAGACTCTGTGACACTTCCTCCCTTACCTGCACACTCCTCCCAACAGATCATGAACCCTAAGATAGGTACTTGAGCCCTCTACTGATCTTGCATCTTTCCCAAGTCCAGGATGTTTGCCCCTTGGCTCTCCTGGATGTATGCTATTCTTAGCCCAATTTCCTTTATCTTTTGTTACCTGCTCCTCCAGCCAACCTATCTCTGTCCCAGCCTCCTGGACTCTCAACTCCATCCATGCCTGCTGCCTCAGCTTCTTCTATCTGTGGGATCACAAAAATGATCACTTTTGTTTCCATATCAGTTCCGTAACATTTTCCATGGTCTTCTACATATTAATTGGTTCCCTTTCCCTCTCCATCAATGGGCATGCAGAATCCATTAGATCAAAATTAGGTTTTCAGCACAGATATGACTTAAAACAGCAGCTGAGTGGACTTGAGTACCTTTCAATTTCCTTCCAGCTTTCACATTCTTTGATACATTGCAAATAGAGTAAAATTCATCATCATCATCAATATCAAAATCTGGGCTCAGGGTGAAGGCAGTGTTCTAAATTAGTTTAAAAAAATCAGAAGCATACATTTCAAAACTATTTCTTTCATGTATTAGAGTCATTGAAACTTGTTATTAACAAACTATTTCCAAATTCAGAAAGGAGTTTATGCAGTTTATATGCCAATTCCTTAAGATATATAACAAATTTGAAAGATAACTTAGGAGGAGGACACTAAACCATCACTATGAACAATATGCTTAGACCTAGAAAACAAGATTGACTAAAAATATTTTTAGAATTAATGACAGTTGTGTTGTCAGATTAAAATGAAGATATACAAATGGAAATAGGAAAATCACTAGCAACTAGATGGCTGAAATATCCTTTAAAAATCTTATACATGCTTTTATATGGCTTTGGACACCCCTTCTTCACAGTGGAACAAAAATAACTTTGGTCACATCTACATTTATGATTTTTATATTGTATCAGAAGAAGGTAACTATTAAAAACCATTTTTAATCATTTTGCAATATATACAAATATCAAGTCATTGTGTTGTACACCTGAAATGAATATAATATGATATGCAATTATCTCTCAGCTGAAAGACACCCTTCTTTAAGCAGAATTTCTGAGCTTGAGAATAGGTTGAACTAAGGGAAGGTTAAGTTCAGCCAATGTTCACTAGACTGGCTCTCGAGTGCCCCAGCCCATCCATTTCCTGGGACTCGCCTCCTTGCATCACTATTATCCACTAACTAAAAGGTTAAAAGTGTACACAGCAGAAGCCAGCAGAACCCCAGGCTGACCCCCTTACCACTTTGCTATACTGTACTTGTGACGACCGAAACATATTGGGATGGGTCCTTTGCTTATTTTCTGTGTGTAGACTCTAAGAAGTGATTAGACTCAAGGACCACCCATCACCCACACAAGCATCCTCTCAGTTTCCCAAGATCAGTTGTTAGAAACTGATCTCATGACTCAGCCCAAGAAAAGGGACTGCATCCATCAGCTCGTGTTCACTTATTTTAGTTTAATCGATATTTGCGTAGTATCCAGGTTTCATCTATGTTTGTAAATTCACCTTATTGTTTTTAAGCAATATTTATATGTTGAGGCACTTTGTAGCTTTTAGTGCAATCTTGCTTCCCATTAAGATACAAGGACCATATTCTAGTTTTCAGTTTATGGAGTCAAAAGCATACAGATGTAAGAAGTGTCTATGATTCATATTCTGATTATTCCATTAATTCTTGGGAAATTGCAAAATGCCTTTTGGATAGTAGATGGGGGCATTTTATAGTGAGAGAGAGGCAGTCCTGTACTGGTGTACTATTCATGGCAGTCAATAGTGGGTTAATGCTTATATTGGCCAAAAGAATATTGATTCCTACTTCATTCTCTTTCTCCAGTCTGTGAAAACTGAAATTTCTCATTAGGCCACGAGGTGGCAGATTAATTGCAGGAGGAAAAAAAATAAAACAACAATAGTACAAAAGCAATAGAGAAATGTCTTCAGCTAAAGTGATATAAAGAAATGTCCTGCCCCCACCTTATCAATCCCTAAGTGGTAGACCTTTCTGCTCAGAAGTTAACACTTGATGAAAAAGAAAAACAAAAACGAACTCAGTGATTTTAAGGCCTTTCTTAAGTAATTGTTATGGAGCTTCCCAGGTACATAGTGGTAAAGAATCTGCCTGCCAATGCGGGAGATGCAGGAGACACAGGTTTGGTCCCTGGAGTTAGAAATGGCAACCCACTCCAGTATTCTTGCCTGGAGAATCCCGTGGACAGAGGAGCCTGGCAATCTACAGTCCATGGGGTCTCAAAGAGTCAGACGCAACTGAGCACATAAGACACACACACACACACACACACACACACACACACACACACAAAAGTAACTGTTACACTATTTCTTTCAAAACACAAAACACTCTGCACATTTTATAACAGTCTTCCTGAACACAAGCTTGCTGGAGCTCTACTTGGCAGAGGCTTCTCATGGAAGCCCTAGATATGCCTCCTGGCACCCAGGGGTATGCAGCCATCATTTGCAGCTGTCTTTGTCAATCAGTTGGGTTATTTACAATGGTGTCTTCCTTTTCAATGCCCATTATTACTGTTACTGTTGATTCACTTCCCACCTGGGCTAGGCTTGGTGTCCTCTGTCATTTCCATGACTCCTCCCACTGCTCCTGCTACTGCTGCTAAGTCACTTCAGTTGTGTCCGACTCTGTGCGACCCCATCCCTGGGATTCTCCAGGCAAGAACATTGGAGTGGGTTGCCATTTCCTTCTCCAGTGCATAAAAGTGAAAAGTGAAAGTGAAGTCTCTCAGTCGTGTCTGACTCTTCGCGACCCCATGGACTGCAGCCTACCAGGCTCCTCCATCCATGGGATTTTCCAGGCAACAGTACTGGAGTGGGTTGCCATTGCCTTCTCTGCCAACTGCTCCTACCTGGCCTCAAACCTCCAGTCTCTTCCCCTTTCACCCTACTGCCGCCAGTTCTAGACCTCAGAACTGATCCTCTCACTACTGCTTGAAAACCCAGCTCACTGGGGCGGGATCAAATGCAGATTCCAAAACACAGCACTCACGGCCTTTCCGCCTTGGCTCTCAACTAGCCTTACAGTGTGTGTAAGAATGTAACACACACACGTTAATTTAACACAAGCATTTGACTGTCTGCCAAACACACTATTTTTTTCAGGTCTCTGAGTTTGCATGCACTTTCCCCCTTACCCAGAATGCTCTGCCCTGCCTGTGTCTGGCAGACACCCCATTCTGTGTACCTCGATTGATGCTCTCAGGTGGACCCATGGTGTTCCTGCCTGTCTGACCATGGTACCCTCTATGGAGCCTCTGCCGGTGGAACTCATTCCATTGACTACAAATGATAGAATTTTATTAATACATCTGTCCAATTTAATGTAATCTCTGTGTGAAGAGAATGGAATAAATGGTGGGTAGAATGTTATTTTCTAAATAAATTTCCAGAAAGCATCAACAGCAGAGTTGCAGGGTCTTAGCTGGTATGCAGACCAGTCACCCATAAGCCTATAAGGGAATGGTTGGGAAACAACAGCTTTGGTGCAGAAAGTCAGTGATTGAACAGATACTACTGATACCTCCCTCCGCAGGACCCCTGGGGCCAGAGTAGAATGTCTTCCAGACAGCCAGAGAGCAGAGCAGGCTCCAGGAGTGGGGAGAGGCATGGAAGCCCACTTCTGTGTTCGGCTCAGCCAAGGAGAATGGAGACTGAATTTGTTCCACAGCAGTGATGCCCCTCCCCACATTTTCCAAACTCTCCTGCTTTCCATTCCTCTGCCCTGCCTCATCTTCTCCAAGATGCAGCACACCCGCCTGCATCTTTCATCTTAATTAGAGAGAATTTTTCCCAAGGGTTCCCAGCACTGAGAGTGTTTAATAGCTATCATTCGTTGTCTCTTGAGCTAACTGCAGAATGTGTTGGAATGTCTGAGGGCAAAACCTGGACAAATAATGCTGAATTAAGCTGACTAGTCATTAGAAAATCAAAACATATCCTACTCTAGGCTGCTTTTATACCACCATGGATCTGTAATACTTTCAGAAGTTTCCGTGGTAACAGCTGTTCACTTTAGTGCTAAGTAATCCCATGTGAGTGAGATTGTCAGTGGGAATATGGTTGGTTCTATGCCCATCATAATTTTAAGAGAAGGAAACATCACAACCCCAGAATTTAACAAATTATTAACCTATTTAGTGGGCTCACTATCCCATGGTGAATTATTCAGACCCTTAGTGTTTCCTTTTTACTGTTCATTTTAACAAAACAAATCTTGAGCTTCGAGTGAAAAAAAAAGAAGAAAAAATATTTCAGACCTGACTCTCCTGCTTTTGATTTGAGTGACTTTGGTTAAGTTATGAAACATCTCGGAGCCTCAGTTTCCCCATCTGAAAAATGGGGTAAGACCACTTTGCTCACCATACAGGGATGCTGTGAGGCTCATAATGAGAAACAGAGTTTTTTAATGCTCTAAAATGGGTCTTAAAAAGACAAAAATTTCCTGGCTTTTTAGTACTGCCACCAGGAGGGGATTATAAAAAAAAAATGGAGATGAAATCAAAATATATTCTTCATAGCTCACCTTGATGAGAGGAGGATTATCAGTGGCTTTTTCTTTGACCTTTCAAATGCATTTTATGTAAAGCAAGATCAGAAGAGAAGGTTCTGAAACTGAAGGAAGAACAAAGACCTGGCATTAAACTGTATAAAATCAAACATGGAGGAAGAAATAATTTGTGAAGCTGGGCCTGTCTACTCAATCCTCAGGCTGGCTACCTGTTCTCTACACAGTTCTCACCACCTCTGTAAAATCATTTTATTCTGTAGAAAATATGGATTAGCATCCTTTTGCTCATTCAGTGTTGAGTAGTTGTACGTTCTCACGCCAGTACTTTTGAGAGCAGGTCTGTGTAGCCGTGTGGATAACACAGGACCCACTGTGGGAAGTGAGGGCTGCCCTGCCCCTCATCCTGATGGTGCCCGCCGTGGGGACAGAGCTCAAGGGTGACATCACCAGGAACAAGCCACGTTGGGACTGAGACTTCGTGCCTTGCAGGGAGGCATTTCTTGGGCAAAGATCTTGAGATACTGGCAAGTGCAGAGAGGGGAGACCACAGGTCCCCAGCCAGAACACACACGGAGGCCACGTCAGCGGCCCCTCCCACCTTAAAATTTGGCAAATTCTGCTGATTCATCCTCACACAGTAGAATTCTCTTGAGAGTGGGGATGCTGTGTGACACAGACAGGGAGCCCCGTAGGAGTTGCAGCAGGGCTGCCGAGCTGTGGTCTGGGTGCAGGTTTGGTCCAGGTCCCTCTCCTCCACCTGTGCACCAGAAGCCTACAGCCAGGAACAGGGCTGTAAGGGGTGAGGGGGGATCTTGTCACATGCTGCTCTGGTCCTTCTCACTGAGAAAACTGCTTCCTGAAATGCATTCTTACTTCAAGGAAAATGGGATTCCTGTGGGCTGAAAAGAAATGGAGTCTGGGACTCCTTAGCAGATTTGAAGGGAAAATTAGCATCTACTGTTCAAGGAAAACCCCCAAGCTAGTAACTTCTCTGGGAATTTCCACCATCGAAGGGGCCTTTGGGGAGAATTTTAGCTTGGAGAGGAGGGTGCCCTGCACCGTGCAGTGTGATGAATGTGCAGATGTTGTGGCCGTTTGTTTTATTTTTCACCATAAGAAAGGCTGGATTAGAGACAGGTGGAGGGGAAGCAGGAGCTGAAGGTTCCCAGAAGTCTTAAGTACTGCTCAGTTCCAAGCAATTCGTGGACATCAACCCAACCTTGCAACTCTCCGTACTTTAGGATGTAGTTTCCATCTCACCTTCTGAATGTTGGTTAGTTGACCCTTCAGTCGTGTCTTGTCTTTTCTGGACTATGAGTGGATGAGGACAGACTCTGTCTTAAGCAGTTATATCCCCCAGTGGCTAACATAGTAGGAGCTCAGTATCCTCTTGTGGAATGAGTGAATGAATAAACGAATGGGTTTATTCTGTCCCTTATTGTAGCCTACACTAATGGCCCATTTTCTTTTCTCTTCTGTCCCAAAACTGGCTGTTGGGTTAGGGCAGGAGCTGTCTGCTTTGCTCACCAGAACTGTGCATCCCAAAGTCAAGGATAGTGCCAAACCATAGTATTTAAAATATGAAAGGGAAGAAGGGATGAGGGAACCTGAGCCTCTTAGAGTCTTTCTTCCACTTGGAGAGGACAGATTAGCACATGGAATGACCATCAGTTAAACTGGTAGCTGTGACAGTTCAGAAGGTGCGAGATGCCCACAGGAGAGATGATGCCAGCTGGAGATGGGTTGCCTGGGACTGAGAGGACTGGAAAGCTGTGCCCCAGGAAAGATTGATCAGGGAACAAATGATGTGAGCAGCTTCGTGGGGACAGTATTGGAGAATTAGAGTTTTCTGAAAGGAAGGGTTAGAAAAAGCATCTAACTGATCTGTGTTACTTGGGCTCAGGTTATAAACAGGGAACGATGGGATGAGAGAGTTCTAGGTCCCTTTCTCCCAACCTCTGCCTGGAGCTGGGTTGCCATGAAAGCAGAAGGAATCTGGCTTCCCTGTCTTGGCTAGCAGAGCAACCCTAGTGACACCTTTGCTGGTCAGCTCGCTTTCATCTTTAGATACTTGACAAGTGCTTTGCATGAAAGTTTCACTCAAAACAGATGTAACAGCATTTTAGTGGCAGAAGAATCCACTTGAGTTGTATTGATAGTTGGGTCAGCAGACAGAATGTTCTGGGTGATAGTGTATAAACCCGAAGAGAAATTGAGATAACAGAAAATATATGTTGGTCTTTGCTCCTGCCACCTGGCTCAGAGCTCCTCACCGTTGAAATTTCCTGAGTGATAAGAACTAGGAGCATCTTATTCTAATATTTGGTCTTTAACCCTGTCCCTGACACAGGGCTCCAAAATCCCTTGTAAATTCCTAATTCGTGCAAGTTCGAGGATTCCTAGTTAATCTGTACATACTAAAAGTTTCACCAGTGAAACCGTATCTCTAATTCCCTTTATGGTAGCCACCCTTCCCCCAGGCATAGTCACATGGAGAGTGATGAGGTAACTGTGTCCTTTGGAGAACTGACATCAGATGTTAACTCACCCCCTTACAGAGTTTATTTTTGATTAGTTAATAACTAACCATCAAAGGATAAATAACCATCCCTCAGATTTGAATTAAAACTGCTGTACCTACCTATACATTGCACAATGCCTATGCTGAAATATTTAAAAATCAATTAGACTACCTAACACAGAGAATTATGAAATTTTTGAGTTTAGAAAGACTTTGTTTATTGTACATGTGTGGATGGGATCCTCTTGGGCAGTGAGGAGGGGCTGGCACCTGGGTGCAAAGGTACCAAAATGGGCTGACTTCACCACCAATGTGTCAGGGATCTCCCCAGCCCTCATTCTCCTTAGTTTCTGCCTTATCTTCTTATGGTTCTGGATTATTTTAATAACTCCTTAGCCAGTTTCATGTCAAATATTTTCTGATCAATTTCCTCCCTTCCCTTCAGGCAAATCCATTCATTTCATAACCATTTGTGTATTCTCTCTAAAACAATCTAATACGGAACTTGCTGGTTTAAAGCCTTTCAATGGCATGCCCACTCTATTCTGAATGAACTCCAAGCCTCTTAACTCATTCACTTGGCTTACCTATCCTTCCCGCTATAAAGTACTCCCTGTAACTTCACAACCTACCACCTCCTGTAACCTCCTCCTTTGCTGTTGACACTTGGATCAGGATGGAATGTTCAGGGTGACCATCTTGCCCATTTCATCTTGTTCATGCCTCAGTACCTTCGCATGAGATGTTCTTTTTCAGACTCACCCCACCCCACGTAACCAATCGCTACTATCCTGAAATAATTTTTCAGGATGCAGGAATAATATACCAAAACTCAGTTGTATATCTATATATGAGAAATGAAAGGTGAATTAAAAATCAAAATCATTTGTAATAGCATCAAAACCATCATGTTTAGCAATAAATTTAACAAAATATATGCATTTCTTTTATGTTAGTAGCCATAAAACCTTGATGAGATAGAGAAGAACTAAATAAATTGATAGGTATCTTGTGTTCAGGGAATAGAAGGCTCAATATTGTTAAGAGGTTCATTTTTCTGAAATTGATATATAGATTATATTCCCAGTCAAAATCCCAGCAGTCTTTTGGTAGCTCTTGACAAACTAATTCTAAAATGTACTTGGAAGGTCAATAGTTCTGGAATAGCCAAGCAGTTTTCAGGCAGGACAAAGTTGGAAGACTCACTTTACCTGATTTTACAATTTGCTATAAAGCTTCAGTAATGAAGTCACTATGACACGGGCCTAAGGACAGACCATAGTTTAATGGCAGAATAGAGGGTCCAGAAATAGGACTTATTTCAATTGATTTTGACAAACATGAAAAGATAATTCAATGGAGAAAGAACAGTGTTCTCCACAAATGGTGCTGGGACAATTAGACATCTACATGTAAAAAAAATAAAAAGGTATTCTGTCCTTACCTCACACCTCAGGGGAAAATTAACTCACACTGGATAACAGACTTGAATGGAACCTAATATGATACAACTTCTAGGAGAAAAATATAGAATATCTTTATGATTTTCTGTTAGGTAACAATTTCTTGAAGAAGACACAAAAAACCAAACCATGAAAATTCTTTTAAATGCTAAATTCAACTTTATCAAAATTATTCTATTTGAAAGGCACTATATTAGTCAGGGTTCTCCAGAGAAACAAAACCAATGGGATATATATATCGAGTTGACCAAAACATTTGCTTGGGTATTTCCATAAGATGTTATGGAAAATCATGAATGGACATTTTGGCCAACCCAATACATAGGAAAAATTTATTATGAGGAATAGGTTCATGCAATTTTAGAGACTGAGAAGTCCCACAATCTGCAATCTGCACACTGGAAACCAGCCAGTGGTATGATTCTGTACCAAATATGAGGACCAGGGCAGGTGATGATGTAGTTTCCAGTCCAGGTCTGAAACCCTGGGAGCCAAGAGCACTGAGGTAGAAGATTGATGTCTCAGTGCAAGCAATGAGGCAGGAAGGAAGAGGAAAATTCCTCCTATGTCCACCTTTTCTCTTCTTTGGACCCTCAGACAATTAGATGATACCTACACTTGTTGGAGAGGGTGGTCTATTTTACTGAGTCTGTCAACTCAAGTGCTCATCTCATCTGCAGACATCCTCACAGATGCATGCAGAAGTAGTATCTAATCTGAGCACCCCATGGCCAGTCAAGCTGACCATGGAGGCCACTGTTAGCAAAATGAAAGAGCAAGTCACATTAGAGAGAAAAGATTTTCAGGGCATACATCTGGTAAGGGTTTGTGTCCAGAATACATAAAGAACTCTCAGAAAGAAGACAGTCCAGTTAAAAATTGGGCAAAATATTTGAACACAATAAAGTTGATTTACACATAGAGAATAAACACCTTAAGATGTTCAATATCATTATCCATCAGGGAACTGTAAGTTAAAACCACAATGAGATACAACAATACACCTGTTAGAATGGGGAAAAAACTGAGGATACAGAGTATTCATGAGAGTGCAGAGCAACCAGGATTCTCATAAGATGCTGCTGAGGAGGCAAAATGGTACAACCACCTTGGGAAACTGACTGGCAGTTTCTTACAAAGGTAAAATTATATTCACCATGAGATTCAGCAAATCTACTCCTAGATATTTATCCAAGACAGCTGAAAGCTAAAAGACGATGTTATTAAAGTGTTCCACTAAATATCTCAACAATTTTGGAAACTCATGAGTGATCACAGGACTGGAAAAGGTCAATTTTCATTCCAGTCCCAAGGAAGACTAATGCCAACAATGTTCAACTACCATTCAATTACGGTCATTTCACATGCTAGCAAGGTAATACTCAAAATCCTTCAAGCTAGGCTTTAACAGTACATGAACAAGATGTACAAGCTGGATTTAGGAAAGACAGAGGAACCAGAGACCAAATAGCCAACTTCTGTTGGATCATAGAGAAAGCAAGTTAATTTCAGAAGAACATCCACTTCTACTTCATGACTACAGTAAATCCTTTAACTGTGTGGATCGCAACAAACTGTAGAAAATTCCTGAAGAGATGGGAATACCAGACCACCTTACCTGCCTCCTGAGAAACCTGTATGCAGGTCAAGAAGCAACAGTTAGAACCAGACTTAGAACAACAAACTGGTTCCAAACTGGGAAAGAAGTACGATAAGGCTGTATATTGTCACCTTGCTTATTTAAATTCCATGCAGAGTACATCATGCAGACTGCTGGGCTGGATGAAGCACAAGCTGGAATCAAGATTGCTGGGAGAAATATCAACAACCATTGATAGGCAGATGATACCACCCTAATGTCAGAAAATGAAGAGGAACTAAAGAGCCTCCTGATGAAAGTGAAAGAGGAGAATGAAAAGGCTGGCTTAAAACTCAGCATTCAAAGAATTAGGATCATGGCATCAGTTCCCATCACTTCATGGCAAATAGACAGGGAGAAAGTGGAAATAGTGACAGATTTTATTTTCTTGGGCTCCCAAATCACTGCAGATGGTGACTGCAGCCATAAAATTAAAAGACACTTGATCCTTGGAAGGAAAGGTGTGACAAATCTAGACAGCAGCAGAGACATCACTTTGCTGACGAAGGTGCATGTAGTCAAAGCTATGGTTTTTTCAGTAGTTATGTACAGCTGTGAGAGTTGGACCATAAAGATGGCTGAACACCAAAGAATTGATGCTTTTGCATTGTGGTGCTGGAGAAGATTGTTGAGAGTCCCTTAGACAGTAAGGAGATCAAACAAGTCAATCCTAAAAGAAATCAACCCTTAATACTCATTGGAAGGACTGATGTTGATGCTGAAGCTCCAATACCTGATGGGAAGAGCTGACTCATTGGAAAAGACCCTGATGCTGGGAAAGATTGAAGGCAGAAGGAGAAGGGGACAACAGAGGATGAGATGATTGGATGGTATTACTGACATGAGTTTGAGCAAACTCCAGGAGCTAGTAAAAGACAGAGAAGCCTGCAGTCCATGGAGTTGCAAAGAGTCAGACACAACTTAGACACTGAACAGCAACCACAAAATAAAAACTAATATTCAAACAAAAATCTGTTCATGAATGTTTATAGCAGTTTTATTCATAATCATAAAAAACTGGAGACAACCCAGATGAACCTCAACTGGCGAATGGATAAACTTGTGAAATACTAGTCTACAATAAAAAGGAATGAATCACTGACACATAAAACAACATGACTAGATTTCAACTATGTTATGGCTACATTAATAAAGCCAGACTCAAGAGTTTACTTGCTTTATAGCATTCTGGTAAAGGCAAAAACAAAAAATAGATTAGTGAGTCCCTGAAACTGGTAGAGGGAAGGAGTTAATGACAAAGAGGCACAAGGAAATTTGCAGGGTGGGGAGCATTGTTGGAACTGTTCTTTGTCTTGATTGTAGTAATGGTCATATGATTGAATGCATTTGTCAAAATTCAAAACTATGTACCAAAAGTTTGTATTTTACAGGGCTTAAATTATCTCTCAATAAAAATTTTGAAAGAATTTAAGAAAATGTAAGAATTGCTAGTACTCTCAAAACCTTGAAGATTTCAGAAGCATGGAACTTAAATCCTTAACTTTCAGAAATTCCCTTTATACTTATTGGAGGTGCCTTTTGCCTAATAATTACTTTGTTGATAGTCATTTGTTTCTGTTCAGCAAGATGATCATGCAATTTTCTGTCCCTCTCACTCTTTCCCTCTTTTTCATTCTTTTTCCTTTTCACTCCCTCTTTTTTGGTAAAAATGTGACTTTCATGCAGTGGTTCTGGAGAAAGATTTATGTCCTCATTGACAAAGGTACTCTTTGTGAACTGGATTCTGTGGAGCTGCAAGGCCACATTGTATTGGAAGTTCTAGAATGAGTTTTAACTGCTTAAGTATGTTTCTGGAGACTTGATAATTCATATGGATGATACAAGATATAGCTGTCAAAGGCTGCCCTGTTTCGTCTGACAAACCTGTGTCTGGGCACCCACAATCTGACTTATATAAAATATGGAAATTGAGGGCAGCCATTGGCATCAAGGATATGCCTATACAACTGCGATGTTGGGGAACAGGGGCCAAACTCAGGAAAATCTTAGACAAATGGAGGAGGGAGATAGAAGTTTGAGATCCATAGAGGGCACTGCTTGTTCCTTTTGAAACTGTAATTGCTAAAAAAATGTTTCTCTCACTCTCTTTCTCTCAACTGTTTTGCAGTAGACATTTCCAGACATTTACAAAAATAATATTTGACTTACTCCCATCACTCAGCTTCAAAAAAAAACTATCCATTTATGACCAACCTTGTTTTAACTGTATCCCCACCCACCACTTACCTTAGGTTATTTGGAAGGAAATTTCTAGATATATAATTTCTTCTGTAAATATAATAGTTCAGGATGTATGTAAAATGTAAATACTGTTTTAAAATAACTATAATTCTATTATTACATCTAAAAATGTAACAAATTCCTTGATACCATTAAATGTTAATATTCAAATCTCCAAAGTGTCACTGTTGGCTTTATTTTATGTTTTGTTTGCATCAGCATGTTTAAAAATTATTTAAATTATTCAGCATCCAAGCAAGGTCTGTACTTTATTTGGTTATTTTGCCTTTTATGCCTTTTTTCCTGCCAGGCTTCCCAGGTGGCGCTAGTGGTAAAGAACCTGTCTGCCAATGCAGGAGGCGTAAGAGATGTGGGTTGGATCCGTGGGTTGGAAAGACCCCCTGGAGGAGGAAATAGCAACCCACTCCAGTATTCTTTGCTGGGAAATCCCATGGACAGAGGAGCCTGGAGGGCTACAGTCCATGGGGTCACAAAGAGTCGGACATGACTGAAGCGACTTAGCACCTTGCCTTTTTTAATCTATAGATTTTCTCTCCATTTATTTTTATTCTAATAAACTATTTTCCAGAACAGTTTTAGGTTTATAGAAAGTTGAGAAGATGGTTTAGAGAGTTTTCATATATCCTATATATACGTGCATGGCGACTCACTTCAGTCGTGTCCATCTTTTTGTGACCGGAAGGACTGTGGCCCACCAGGCTCCTCTGTCCATGGAATTCTCCAGGCAGGTGTGCTGGAGCGGGTTGCCATGCCCTCCTTCAGGGGATCTTCCCAACCCAGGGATCGAACCCATGTCTCTTATGTCTCCTCATTGGTAGGCAGATTCTTCACCACTAGTGCCACTAGATATAGAGAAATCACCCTATATCTAGTTTCCTCAATTATTAACAATATTCATATAGTGTATTTATTACAAAGAGTGAGCCAATATATCAATAGATACATTGTTATTAACTAAAGTCTAGCTATTATTCAGATTTCCTTAGATTTTTATCTAATGCCATTAATCAGTTCCAGGATCTCATAAAGATATGTTATATTTAATCATGTCTCTGTAGGCCTCCTTTTGACTGTGACTTCTCAGACTTTGGTTTTGGATGACCATAACAGTTTTGAAGCATACTGGTCAGATATTTTGCAAATGACTCTAAATTAAGATGTGTCTATTTTTCTCATGGTTGTACTGGGGTTATGGCTTTGGGGGAGAAATATTAGGGAGATAAAGTACAATTCCTATCACATCACATCAAAGGCAATATTAATATGCCTTACTATGCTAGATGTTGACCTTGATCACCTGACTGAGGTGCTCTTACCCATTGTAAAGTTACTCTTTTTTTTTTCATCATTCACACACTGTATTATTTAGAATGAAGTCCCTATACACCACTCACACTTAAGAAGGAAAGAATTATGAGCCATCTCCTTAAAGTCAGAGTATTTATATACATTACTTGGAACTCTTTCATTTGGGAGATCTCTCTCTTCTTCCCATATTCTTATTTATTTAACCCTTCATTTATGTTTGTATAGACTTATAGGTACTTAATTTTATTTTTTGGCTATAATCTATAATCGAATGCTACTTTATTTTACTACTCAAATTGGAGACTTCTTCAGTTTTATAATTGTGATTGGGTTGCTAGCTTGCTTGTTTTTGAGCAGTTCCATACTTTCTAGGAATACAGAATACTCCAGTTTCATTTTCATATTTTTTAACCAGTCCTAGGATTAGGCATTCTTCTCAGAGGCTGTGGTTTCTTTTATTGCAGAATGGTATTAGAAGCCAAAATTTAGTCTCTAGGAGTGCTCATTGTTCTGGGATTTCTCAACTGGCAGAGCAAAAAAATGTAAATGTACATACTAACCTGTGTGTATATATGCATATCAATAAATATTGATATTTCTATATGTAACCATCTGTATCTGTTATGCTAAACATGAATTCATACTGATATTTTCAGTTTTAATGCATTACCACAAGGATCATTCTGGCCTCCTTCCCTTGCTTATCTGTAAATTTTCACTTCAACAGTGAGAAACCTGGCTCCTACTATCCACCATCCATTTATTTAATTATTTAATTCCAAAATACATGTATACAAGTATCATAATTGTTAACACAAGGAAATAATTTCATCAGCTAGAATGCAGTGCTTATGTGCAGTTCCTTTTACTTTTAGCCTTATAAACGCCACTCATTTCCACAGTTACTTAGGTCACTTGGCATTTAGGTTAAACATACACCTACCGTATAACTTAGCCACTGTACCCCAGTATTTACCGAAGAGAAATGTAATATGTCCTACATATGATTATATACACATGCTGATAGCGTCTTTATTTATAACAGCAAAAAACTGAGAACAACCCAAACTGTCTATGCATTGATGGATGGATAAACAAATTTGATACATCCAAACAAAGGAATACTATTCAACAAAAAAGGAGTGAGCTATTAATACGTGTAAAATACATATGAATCTCTAAACTATTGTACTGAAAGAAGACAGATACAGTGCCTAATACAATACATACTATGTGAGTCCATTTATATAGAATTTAGAAAATGTAAACTAATCTGTGATTTTTTTCTTTTTAATTTTTTTTCATTTATTTTTATTAGTTGGAGGCTAATTACAATATTGTAGTGGTTTTTGCCATACATTGACATGAATCAGCCGTGGATTTACATGTGTTCTCCATCCCGATCCCCCCTCCCACCTCCCTCTCCACCCGATTCCTCTGGGTCTTCCCAGTGCACCAGCCCCGAGCACTTGTCTCATGCATCCAGCCTGGGCTGGTGAACTGTTTCACCCTAGATAATATACATGTTTCGATGCTCTTCTCTCGAAACATCCCACCCTCGCCTTCTCCCACAGAGTCTAAAATTCTGTTCTGTAAGGATAACTGCTTTACAGCATTTCGTTCTTTTCTGTGAAACCTCAACATGAATCAGCCATAGGTATACATATGGCTCCGTTTTGAGCCTCCCTCCCATCTCCCTCCCCATCCCACCCCTCTAGGTTGATACAGAGCCCCTATTTGAGTTTCCTGAGACATACAGCAAATTCCTGTTGGCTATTTATTTTACATATGGTAATATAATCTTCCATGTTACTCTTTCCATACATCTCACCCTCTCCTCCCCTCTTCCCATGTGCATAAGTCTATTCTCTATGTCTGTTTCTCCACCACTGCCATGTGGATAAATTCTTCAGTACCATTTTTCTAGATTCTCTATATGTGCATTAGAATACGATAGTTATCTTTCTCTTTTTGACTCACTTCACTCTGTATAATAGGTTCTAGGTTCATCCACCTCATCAGAACTGACTCGAATGTGTTCCTTTTTATGGCTGAGTAATATTCCATTGTGTATATGTACCACAACTTCTTTATCCATTCATCCGTTAATGGACATGTAGGTTGCTTCCATGTCCTAGGTATTGTAAATAGTGCTGCAATGAACAATGGGATACATGTGTCTTTTTCAACCCTGGTTTCCTCAGGGCATATGCATAGGAATGGGATTGCTGGGTCATACGGTGGTTTTATTCCTAGTTTTTTAAGGAATCTCCACACCATCTTCCACACTGGCTGTATCAATTTCCACTCCCACCAACAGTGCAAGAGTGTTCCCTTTCCTCTACACCCTCTCCAGCATTTATTGTTTGGTCATTCTGACTGGTGTGAGTTGATATCTCATTGTGGTTTTGATTTGCATTTCTCTAATAATGAGTGATGTTGGGCATCTTTTCATGTGTTTGTTAGCCATCTGTATGTCTTCTTTGGGGAAATGTGTGTTTAGGTCTTTTCCCCACTTTTGATTGAGTTATTTGTTTTTCTGGCATTGAGTTGCATAAGCTGCTTACAAATTTTGAAATTAATCCTTTGTCAGTTGTTTCATTTGCTATTATTTCCCCCTTTCTGAGGGTTGTATTTTCACCTTGCTTATCATTTCCTTTGCTGTGCAAAAGCTTCTAAGTTTACTCAGGTCCCACTTGTTTATTTTTGTTTTTATTTCCATTTCGCTAGGACGTGGGTCATAGAGGATCTTGCTTTGATTTATGTCATTGAGTGTTCTGCCTGTTTTCCTCTAAGAGTTTTATAGTTTCTGGTCTTACATTTAGGTCTTTAATCCATTTTCAGTTTACCTTTGAGTATGGTGTTAGGAAGTGTTCTAATTTCATTCTTTCACATGTAGCTGTCCAGTTTGCCCAGCACCATTTATTGAAGAGGCTGTCTTTGCCCTATTGTGTATTCTTGCTTCCTTTGTCAAAAATAAGGTACCCATAGGTGCGTGAGTTTATTTCTGGGCTTTCTGTCTTGTTCCATTGGTCTATATTTCTGTTTTTGTACCAGTACCGTACTGTCTTGATGACTGTAGCTTTGTAGTATAATCTGAAGTCAGGAAAGTTGATTCCTCCAGCTCCATTCTTCTTTCTCAGGACTCCTTTGGCTATTCAGAGTCTTTCATGTTTCCATATGAATTGTGCAATTTTTTGTTCTAGTTCTGTGAAAAATGCCATTGCTAATTTGATAGGGATCACAGTGAATCTGTGATCAGATTGCATTTGGTAGTATAGTCATTTTCACAATATTGATTCTTCTACCCAGGAACACAGAATATCTCTCCATCTGTTTATGTCATCTTTGATTTCTTTCATCAGTGTCATAATTTTCAGTTCTTTTGTACAGTTCTTTTGTCTCCTTAGGTATGTTTACTATTAGATATTTAACTCTTTTTGTTGGAATGGTGAATGGGATTGATTCCTTAATTTCTCTTTGTGATTTTTCACTGTTATTATATAGAAATGCAAGTAATTTCTGTGTGTTGATTTTGTATCCTACAACTTTGCTAAATTCACTGATTAGTTCTAGCAATTTTCTGATACTATCTTTAGAGTATTCTATGATATACAATATCATTTATCTGCAAACAGTGAGAGTTTTACTTCTTCCTTTCTAGGCTGAATTCCTTTTATTTCTTTTTCTTCTCTGATTGCTTTAGCTAGGACTTCCAGAACTATGTTGAATAATAGTGGTGAAAGTGGACACCCTTTTCTTGCTCCTGATCTTAGGGGGAATGCTTTCAGTTTTTCATCATTGAGAATAATGTTTGCTGTAGGTTTATCATATATGGCCTTTACTATGTTGAGGTAGGTTCCTTCTATGCCCATTTTTTGAAGAGATTTAATCATAAATGAGTGCTGAATTTTGTCAAAGGCTTTTTCTGCATCTAATGAGATGATTATATGGTGTTTATCTTTCAGTTTGTTAGTATGGTTTATCACATTGATTGATTTGCATATATTGAAAAATCCTTGCATCCCTGGAATAAACCCAACTTGATCATGGTATACGAGTTTTTTGATGTGCTGCTGAATTCTGTTTACTAAAATTTTGTTAAGGAGTTTTGCTTCTATGTTCAGAGATATTGGCCTGTAGTTTTCTTTCTTTGTGTTGTCTTTGTCTGGTTTTGATATCAGAGTGATGATGACTTCATAGAATGAGTTTGGAAGTGTTCCTTTCTCTGCAATTTTTTGAAAGAGTTTTAGAAGGATAGGCATTAGCTCTTCACTAAGTGTTTGATAGAATTCTTCTGTGAAGCCATCTGGTGCTGGGCTTTTGTTGTGTGGGAGGTGTTTGATCACAGCTTCAATTTCAGTGCTTGTAATTGGGTTGTTCATAATTTCTATTTCTTCCTGGTTCAGTCTTGGAAGATTGAACTTTTCTAAAAATCTGTCCATTTCTTCCAGGTTATCCATTTTATTGTCATATAGTTCATAATAGTCTCTTATAATCCTTTGTATTTCTGCGTTGTCTCTTGTAACCTCTCCTTTTGCATTGCTAATTTTGTTGATTGGATTCTTTTCTCTTTTTTTTTTTATGAGTCTGGCTAAAGGTTTGTCAATTTTTTTATCTTCTCAAAGAATCAGCTTTTTTAAAATTAATCTTTGCTATTATTTCTTTCATTTATTTTTTATTTATTTTGGCTTGGATCTTTATGCCTTTTTCCTTCTATGAATTTTGGGGGTCTTTTGTTCTTCTTTTTGTAGTTGTTTTAGGTGTAAAGTTAGGTTGTCTATTTGATGTTTTTCTTGTTTCTTGAGGTAGGATTGCATTGCTATAAACTTTCCTCTTAGAATTGCTTTTGCTCCATCCCATAGGTTTTGAGTTGTCATGTTTTCATTGTCATTTGTTTCTAGAAATTTGTTGATACCCCTTTTGATTTCTTCAGTAACCTGTTGCTTATTTAGAAACATGTTGTTTAATCTCCATGTGTTCATGTTTCTTACAGTTTTTTTCTTGTAGCTTCTATCTAGTCTCAGAGCATTGTAGTCAGAGAAGATGTTTCATACAATTTCAATTTTCTTAAATTTACTGAGGTTTGATTTGTGACCCAAGATGTAGTCTATCCTGGAGAATGTTAAATGTGCACTTGAGAAGAAGGTATATTCTTCTGCATTTGGATGGAATGTCCTAAAGATTATCAATGAGATCCCTCTCGTCTAATGTATCATTTAAGACTTGAGTTTCCTTATTAATTTTCTGTTTTGATGATCTGTCCATTGGTGTGAGTGGGGTGTTAAAGTCTCCTACTATTTTCTTATTACTGTCAATTTATCCTTTTATGTCTATTAGTGTTTGTCTTATGGATTGAGTTGGGTGCATAGGTATTTACAATTTTTATGTCTTCCCCTTGGATTTATCCCTTGATCATTATGTACTGTCCTTCCTTATCTGTTGTAATCTTCTTTATTTTGTCTGATATGAGGATTGCTACTCCAGCTTTCTTTTGCTTCCCATTTGCATGGAATATATTTTTCCATCCTCTCACTTTCAGCTTATATGTGTCTTTAGGTCTGAAGTGGGTTTCTTGTAGACAGCATATATATGGGTCTTGTTTTTGTATCCATTAAGCCAGTCTGGGTCTTTTGGTTGAAACATTTAATCCATTTACATTTAAAATAATTATTGATATATCACTACGAACAAAGCTAGTAGAGGTGATGGAATTCTAGTTGAGCTATTTCGAATTCTGAAAGGTGATGTTGTGATAGTGCTGCACTCACTATGCCAGCAAATATGGAAAACACAGCAGTGGTCACAGGACTGGAAAAGGTCAGTTTTCATTCCAATCCCAAAGAAAGGCAATGCCAAGGAATGCTCAAACTATCACACAATTGCACTCATCTCACACGCTAGTAAAGTAATGCTCAAAATTCTCCAAGCCAGGCTTCAGCAATACGTGAACCATGAACTTCCAGATGTTCAAGCTGGTTTTAGAAAAGGCAGAGGAACCAGAGATCAAATTGCCAACATCTCATGGACCATCGAAAAAGCAAGAGAGTTCCAGAAAAAACATCTACTGTTGCTTTATTGACTATGCCAAAGCCTTTGACTGTGTGGATCACAATAAACTGTGGAAAGTTCTGAAAGAGATGGGAATACCAGACCACCTGATCTGCCTCTTGAGAAACCTGTATGCAGGTCAGGAAGCAATGGTTAGAACTGGACATGGAACAACAAACTGGTTCCAAATAGGATAAGGAGTATGTCAAGGCTGTATATTGTCACCCTGATTATTTAACGTATATGCAGAGTACATCATGAGAAACACTGGGCTGGAGGAAGCACAAGCTGGAATAAAGATTGCTGGGAGAAATATCAATAACCTCAGATATGCAGATGACACCACCTTTATGGCAGAAAGTGAAGAGGAACTAAAGAGCCTCTTGATGAAATTGAAAAAGGAGAGTGAAAAAGTTGGCTTAAAGCTCAACATTCAGAAAACTAAGATCATGGCATCTGGTCCCATCACTTCATGGCAGATAGATGGGGAAACAGTGGAAACAGTGGCTGACTTTATTTTTCTGGGCTCCAAAATCACTGCAGATGGTGATTACAGCCATGAAATTAAAAGATACTTACTCCTTGGAAGGAAAGTTATTACCAACCTAAATAGCATATTAAAAAGCAGAGACATTACTTTGCCAACAAAGACCCATCCAGTCAAGGCTATGGTATTTCCAGTGGTCATGTATGGATATGAGAGTTGGACTATAAAGAAAGCTGAGTGCTGAGGAAATGATGCTTTTGAACTGTGGTGCTGGAGAAGACTCTTGAGTCCCTTGGACTGCAAGGAGATCCAACCAGTCCACCCAAAGGGAGATAAGTCCTGAGTGTTCATTGGGAAGGACTGATGTTGAAGCTGAAACTCCAATACTTTGGCCACCTGATGTGACTAGCTGACTCATTGGAAAAGACCCTGATGCTGAGAAAGATTGAGGGTAGGAGGAGAAGGGGACGACAGAGGATGAGATGGTTGGATGGCATCATTGACTCGATGGACATGGGTTTTGGTGGACTCTGGGAGTTGGTGATGGACAGGGAGGCCTAGTGTGCTGTGGTTCATGGGGTCCCAAAGAGTCAGACATGACTGAATGACAGAACTGAACTGAACTGATGTTCCTATTGTCATTTTTCTTAATTGTTTGGGGTTGATTTTGTAGATCTTTTTTTCTTCTCTTGTATTTCTTGACTATAGACGTCCCTTTAACATTTGTTGTAAGCTGGTTTGGTGGTACTGAATTCTCTTAACTTTTGCTCATCTGAAAAGCTTTTTATTTTTCCATCAATTTTGAATGAGATCCTTGCTGGGTACAGTAATCTTGGTTGTAGATTTTTTCCCTTTCAGTACTTTAAATATATCCTGCCATTCCTTTCTGGCCTGCAGAATTTCTGCTGAAAGATCAGCTGTTAAATGTATGGGGTTCCCTTTGTATGTTACTTGTTGCTTCTCCCTTGCTGCTTTTAATATTCTTTCTTTGTGTTTAGTGTTTGTTAGTTTGATTAGTATGTGTCTTGGCATATTTCTCCTTGGGTTTACTCTGTATGGGACTCTTTGTCCTTCTTGGACTTGATTGACTATTTCCTTTTTCATGTTGGGGAAATTTTCAACTATAACCTCTTAAAAAATATTCTTATGCCCTTTCTTTTTCTCTTTTTCTTCTGGAACCCCTATAATTTGAATGTTGGTGTGTTTGATATTGTCCCAGAGGTCTCTGAGACTATCAGTTCTTTTCATTCTTTTTACTTTATTCTACTCTTCAGAAGTTATTTCCATCATTTACCTTCCAGCTCACTGATTCATTCTTCTGCCTCAGATATTCTGCTATTGATTCCTTCTAGAGTATTTTTAATTTCAGTAATTGTGTTGTTTGTCTCTGTATGTTTATTCTTTAATTCTTCTATGTCTTTGTTAATTGATTCTTGCATTTTCTCCATTTTG
The DNA here is from genome assembly GCF_033118175.1 of Dama dama. Taxonomy (NCBI): domain Eukaryota; kingdom Metazoa; phylum Chordata; class Mammalia; order Artiodactyla; family Cervidae; genus Dama; species Dama dama. The sequence continues at coordinate 45,169,938 of NC_083698.1, read as the reverse complement.
TTTTCAAGGTTTTTTTTTTTACCATCTTTATTGTCATTATTCTGAATTCTTTTTCAGATAGTTTGCCTATTTCCTCTTCATTTATTTGGACTTCTGTGTTTCTAGTTTGTTCCTTTATTTGTGTAATATTTCTCTGCCTTTTCATTAATTTTTTTAACTTATTGTGTTTGAGGTCTCCTTTTCCCAGGCTTCAAGGTTGAATTCCTCTTCCTTTTGGTTTCTGCCCTCCTAAGGTTGGTCCAATGGTTTGTGTAAGCTTTGTATGGGGTGAGATTTGTGCTGAGTTTTTGTTTGTTTGTTTTTCCTCTGATGGGCAAGGCTCAGTGAGGTGGTAATCCTGTCTGCTGATGATTGGTTTTGTATTTCTGTTTTGTTTGTAGTTTAGATGAGGCATCCTGCACAGGGTGCTACTGGTGGTTTAGTGATACCTGGTCTTGTATTCAAGTGGTTTCATTTGTGTGAGTTCTCACTGTTTGATACTCCTTAGGGTTGTTTCTCTGGTAGTCTAGGGTCTTGGAGTCAGTGCTCCCACTTCAAAGGCTCAGGGCTTGATCTCTAGTCAGGAACAAAGAGTTCACAAGTGGTTTGATATGGCATTATGTGAGATTAAAACAAATGTTCAAAAATGAGAAACCAAAGATGAACCCCAGACAAATGGCAGTTTCAAATCAGTCAAATAATAATTAAAATAATGGAATATACACATATACATATACACCCATGAGCAAAGTCAAAACAGTCCAACAAAAATAAAGTACAATAGACTGACCCAGTGAACAAAGGAAATAAAAAAATTATATTTACCAATTAAGAACAAAATTAACTAAAGCACAAACTGGAAAACAAAACTAAATCAAGGTGCCAAGTGGGAAATAAAGCAATGAAACTAGAACTAAAAAAATGTGTTGAGAGGAAAGGAAAGAAAGAAAAGAGAGAAAGAATAGATATGCAAAGTTAAATAGAGGTAAATAAAGAAGATTTATATACATTAAAGATTAACTGCAAGGGGAAAAGAATAGTAGGAAAAGCAAACAAAGGAATAAATGTAGAGAAAATAATAATAGGTTTAAAAAATTAAAATTAATAAAGAAACAAAAAATGGGGGAGAATGCCTCAGAACTGCAAAAGCCCAATGTAGAGGCAGAGGTTTATAACTACAATAAGAAATGTGACTGAGAAGGAAAAAAAAAAAAGCTCAAAGCTTAAATAGATTTCATAGTGCCAATAAAATCAACAAATGTAACGGGGGGAGGGGGAAGAAAGGAAAGTCCAAAGAATCTACGGAACAAATCAAAACATAAGAATAATAAATGCTTTTCTTGAGTCACTGCTGTCAGAGTCCTTTCCCTCGCTAAGGAGTCACAGTCCACCTCACTTCCCTAGGATGCCCTCCAACACTGTGCTGATCTCTGGACCTGCTGTGGGGGCAGCCCAGATTCTAATCTGGTCCTACTCCCCTGTGTTCTTGCCTCCAATGTCCACAGCTATCAGAACTGGTGTGTTTTCTTTTGTGGGAGCTCTGAATGACCTTTTATATATTCCACAGACACAGAGTCTGCCTGGCTGATCGTGTGGATTTAATCTGCAGCTTGTACAGCTATTGGGAAGGTTTTGGGTCTTCTTCCTTAGTCACACTGCCCCTGGGTTTCAATTGTGGTTTTATTTTCACCTCTGCATGTAGGCCATCCACTGGGATTTGCTCCTGAGGCTGCCCTGGAGGACTTGGGTTTGCCCCGGTGAGGGCCAGGTGCGGAGGTGGTACAGCTGCTTGGGTTGCAGGGATTCTGGCAGCACCAGGTACTCAGGGGGGTTGGAGGCTAGGGTTGCAGGATATATAGTGCTCTAGAAGGGTATGGCAACCAGTATTGGTCAATAAGCTCCAGTGTTCTTGCCTGAAGAACCCCTCTACCCGACCTGACGGGCCACAGTCTACAGAGTCACAAAGAGTCGGACACTACTGAAGTGACCCTGGCGCGCATAGATCAAGAATTTTTTTTTTTGCCTGTGGCAGCTCTGCCCCAGTGAGAGTTAAGCAAGAAGGTGGCACAGCTGCTTGGCTTGAGGGGACCCTGGAGGCACCGAGTGGGCAGGGACACGGACTGCCTCTGCGGCAGGAGTTATGGCCCTATCAGTCTTTTTTCCAGCCTCTTGAGGCTGGTAATCAGGTTTCTTTGGCCAGTCTTTCTCTGTAGCTCCACCCATTCAGGCACTTAGAGGGCTCCCTTGCCTGGGGTCTTCTCTGTCGTTCCATGCATCAGGCACATAGAGGGCCCCCACTGGCTGGGGTCCTACTAGATCGGCAAGTCAGGTACTTAAAGGAGCACCCTGGGTGGGGTCCTACTCTGTAGTTCAGTGCATCAGGTGTTTGATGGGCCAGCCTCTCTATTGTTCAGCTGCCAATGCTGGTGTGTGGGGGGAGAGAGGCTATGGTGATGGCTCCACTCACTATGCATGACTCAGTGGTTATCGCCTTGCTTCCATTGCTGCCTGGCTTTCCTCCACAGGCATTTCCCACCACAGTCTCCTCCCTCACATCCCCTCGATCCATCTCTCTGCAGCCAACTGCAGCCCTCACCCTGGGATTGCTCCACAATCCCTAAACTCCAGTTCCCAGCTGCTGCATCTTCCAGGGGGCCTGCATCCCTGTCCGGGGTATGTATGGCTGTGGCAGGGACTATCTGATTCTCTTTCCATTTAGGCTGCCACAGATCAGCTGTTTCACTCTCAGTCTTAAATGTTTCTCCTCTGACTCAGACAATTGCCCCGATGTGGGGATTGGACCCTTGCTTCAGTTCCCCCACCAGCTGAGGGCAGGTCCAGTCCTACTAATATTCCTGTTTTTCCCCCTAGTTCCTTCATCCTACCGAGTTTTGCGTGGGTCTATATATTCTTTTCCACTGGTCAGGTACTCCTGTCCGCTCTCAGCTGGTGTTCTGCATGTGTCTGAAGTTGTATTCCTGATGTATCCATGGAGAGAGATGTACTCCACGTCCACCTACTCCTCCGCCATCTTTAATTTGTGATTTTTAAAGTTGACCAGGGATTGCCTGGATTGAAGGTTCTGGGCAGAGGGACAGGAGAGAGGGACTATAAAGGAGCAATCTCTTTAATTTTTATTTTATATTGGACTATGGTTGGTATACAATGTTTTGTTAGTTTCAAGTATACAGCAAAATAATTCAATAACACATATCCATTCTTTTTCCAATTCTTTTCCCATGTAGGTTATTACAGAATATTGAGTAGAGTTCCCTGTGCTATACAGTAGGCCCTTGTTGATGATCTTTTGTATATGGTAGGGGTTATATGTTAATCCCAAACTCCTAATTTATCCCCTCCTCCTTTCCCACTTGGTACCAATGTTTGTTTCCAAAGTCAATGAGTCTGCTTCTGTCTTGTAAATAAGTTCATCTGTAACATCTTTAGAGACTCCACATATAAGTGATATCATTTGATATTTGTCTTTGTCTGACTTATTTCACTTAATATGATCATCTCTAGGTCTATCCATGATCAAGTTTAGATCCATCTATGAAATAATGCAAATGACATTATTTAACTTCTTTTTATGGCTGATTAATATTTCATTGTATATATGTACCATGTCTTTATTCATCTGTTGGACATTACGTTTGCCTCCATGTCTTGGCTATTATAAATAGTGCTGCAGTGAATGTTGGGGTACATGTGTCTTTTTGCATTATGGTTTTCTCTGGATAGATGCCCAAAAGTGGGACTACTGGACCATATGGTAGCTCTATTTTTAGATTTTTTAAGGAACCTCTTTACTGTTCTCCACAATGGTTCTACCAATTTACATTACCATCAGTAGTGTAGGAGGTTTCCCTTTTCTGCACACCCTCTCTGGGATTTTTTGTTTGCAGACTTTGATGATGGTCATTCTGACTGGTGGAGGGGATACCTGGCTGTAGTTTTGATTTGCATTTCTCTATTAGCAATGTTGAGCACATTCTTATCTGCTTTTTGGCCATCTATATGTCTTCTTTGGAGAAATGTCTGTTTAGATCTTCTGTCCTTTTTTTTTTTGCTTTCTATCACTAGTATGGTATTTTTTTTTTCATTTATTTTTATTAGTTGGAGGGTAATTACTTTACAATATTGTAGTGAGTTTTGTCATACATTGACATGAATCAGCCATGGAGTTACATGTATTCCCCATCCCAATCCCCCCTCCCAACTCCCTCTCCACCCGATCCCTCTGGTTCTTCCCAGTGTACCAGGCACTTGTCTCATGCATCCAACCTGGGCTGGTGATCTGTTTCACCATAGATAATATACATGTTTCGATGCTGATCTCTCAAAACACCCCACCCTCGCCTTCTCCCACAGAGTCCAAAAGTCTGTTCTGTACATCTGTGTCTCTTTTTCTGTTTTGCATATAGGGTTATCATTACCATCTTTCTAAATTCCATATATATGTGTTAGTATACTGGAATGGTCTTTATCTTTCTGGCTTACTTCACTCTGTATAATGGGTTCCAGTTTCATCCATTTCATTAGAACTGATTCAAATGAATTCTTTTTAATGGCTGAGTACTATTCCATGGTGTATATGTACCACAGCTTCCTTATCCATTCATCTGCGGATGGACATCTAGGTTGCTTCCACGTCCTGGCTATTATAAACAGTGCTGCGATGAACATTGGGGTGCACGTGTCTCTTTCAGATCTGGTTTCCTCAGTGTGTATGCCCAGAAGTGGGATTGCTGGGTCATATGGCAGTTCTATTTCCAGTTTTTTAAGAAATCTCCACACTGTTCTCCATAGTGGCTGTACTAGTTTGCACTCCCACCAACAGTGTAAGAGGGTTCCCTTTTCTCCACACCCTCTCCAGCATTTATTGCTTGTAGACTTTTGGATAGCAGCCATCCTGACTGGCGTGTAATGGTACCTCATTGTGGTTTTGATTTGCATTTCTCTGATAATGAGTGATGTTGAGCATCTTTTCATGTGTTTGTTAGCCATCTGTATGTCTCCTTTGGAGAAATGTCTGTTTAGTTCTTTGGCCCATTTTTTGATTGGGTCATTTATTTTTCTGGAATTGAGCTACAGGAGTTGCTTGTATATTTTTGAGATTAATCCTTTGTCTGTTGCTTCATTTGCTATTATTTTCTCCCAATCTGAGGGCTGTCTTTTCACCTTGCTTATGGTTTCCTTTGTTGTGCAAAAGCTTTTAAGTTTCATTAGGTCCCATTTGTTTAGTTTTGCTTTTATTTCCAATATTCTGGGAGGTGGGTCATAGAGGATCCTGCTGTGATTTATGTCAGAGAGTGTTTTGCCTATGTTCTCCTCTAGGAGTTTTATAGTTTCTGGTCTTACATTTAGGTCTTTAACCCATTTTGAATTTATTTTTGTGTATGGTATTAGAAAGTGTTCTAGTTTCATTCTTTTTTAAGTGGTTGACCAGTTTTCCCAGCACCACTTGTTAAAGAGGTTGTCTTTTTTCCGTTGTATATCCTTGCCTCCTTTGTCAAAGATAAGGTGTCCATAGGTTTCTGGATTTATCTCTGGGCTTTCTATTCTGTTCCATTGATCTATATTTCTGTCTTTGTGCCAGTACCATACTCTCTTGATGACTGTGGCTTTGTAGAAGAGCCTGAAGTCAGGCAGGTTGATTCCTCCAGTTCCATTCTTCTTTCTCAAGATTATTTTGGCTACTCGAGGTTTTTTTGTATTTCCATACAAATTGTGAAATTATTTGTTCTAGTTCTGTGAAAAATACCGTTGGTAGCTTAATAGGGATTGCACTGAATGGGTAGTATAGCCATTTTGACAATATTGATTCTTCCAATCCATGAACACGGTACATTTCTCCATCTGTTTGTGTCCTCTTTGATTTCTTTGATCAGTGTTTTATAGTTTTCTATGTATAGGTCTTTTGTTTCTTTAGGTAGATATACTCCTAAGTATTTTATTCTTTTTGTTGCAATGGTGAATGGTATTGTTTCCTTAATTTCTCTTTCTGTTTTTTCATTGTTAGTGTATAGAAATGCAAGAGATTTCTGTGTGTTAATTTTATATCCTGCAACTTTACTATATTCGTTGATTAGCTCTAGTAATTTTCTGGTAGTGTCTTTAGGGTTTTCTATGAGGAGGATCATGTCATCTGCAAACAGTGAGAGTTTCACTTCTTCTTTTCCTATCTGGATTCCTTGTACTTCTTTTTCTGCTCTGATTGCTGTGGCCAAAACTTCCAAAACTATGTTGACTAGTAGTGGTGAGAGTGGGCGACCTTGTCTTGTTCCTGATTTTAGGGGAAATGCTTTCAATTTTTCACCATTGAGGGTAATGCTTGCTGTGGGTTTGTCATATATAGCTTTTATTATGTTGAGGTATGTTCCTTCTATTCCTGCTTTCTGGAGAGTTTTAGTCATAAATGGGTGTTGAATTTTGTCAAAGGCTTTCTCTGCATCTATTGAGATAATCATATGGTTTTTCTCTTTCAATTTGTTAATGTGGTGTATTACATTGATTGATTTGCAGATATTAAAGAATGCTTGCATTCCTGGGGTAAAGCCCACTTCGTCATGGTGTATCATTTTTTTAATATGTTGTTGGATTCTGTTTGCTAGAATTTTGTTAAGGATTTTTGCATCTATGTTCATCAGTGATATTGGCCTGTAGTTTTCTTTTTTTGTGGCATCTTTGTCTGGTTTTGGAATTAGGGTGATGGTGGCCTCATAGAATGAGTTTGGAAGTTTACCTTCCTCTGCAATTTTCTGGAAGAGTTTGAGTAAGATAGGTGTTAGCTCTTCTCTAAAGTTTTGGTAGAATTCAGCTGTGAAGCCATCTGGTCCTGGGCTTTTGTTTGCTGGAAGATTTCTGATTACAGTTTCGATTTCCTTGCTTGTGATGGGACTGTTAAGATCTTCTATTTCTTCCTGGTTCAGTTTTGGAAAGTTATACTTTTCTGAGAACTTGCCCATTTCTTCCAAGTTGTCCATTTTATTGGCATAGAGCTGCTGGTAGTAGTCTCTTATGATCCTTTGTATTTCAGTGTTGTCTGTTGTGATCTCTCCATTTTCATTTCTAATTTTGTTAATTTGGTTCTTCTTTCTTTGTTTCTTAATGAGTTTTGCTAATGGTTTGTCAATTTTGTTTATTTTTTCAAAAAACCAGCTTTCAGCTTTGTTGATTTTTGCTATGGTCTCTTTAGTTTCTTTTGCATTTATTTCTGCCCTAATATTTAAGAATTCTTTCCTTCTACTAACCCTGGGGTTCTTCATTTCTTCCTTCTCTAGTTGCTTTAGGTGTAGAGTTAGGTTATTTATTTGACTTTTTTCTTGTTTCTTGATGTAAGCCTGTAATGCTATGAACCTTCCCCTTAGCACTGCTCTTACAGTGTCCCATAGGTTTTGGGTTGTTGTGTTTTCATTTTCATTCATTTCTATGCATATTTTGATTTCTTTTTTGATTTCTCCTATAATTTGTTGGTTATTCAGAAGCATGTTATTTAGCCTCCATATGTTTGAATTTTTTAAAAAAATTTTTCCTGTAATTGAGATCTAATCTTACTGCACTGTGGTCAGAAAAGATAACTGAAATGATTTCAATTTTTTTGAAGTTACCAAGACTAGATTTATGGCCCAGGATGTGATCTATTCTGGAGAAGGTTCCGTGTGCACTTGAGAAAAAGGTGAAGTTGATTGTTTTGGGGTGAAATGTCCTATAGATATCAATTAGGTCTAGCTGGTCCATTGTGTCATTTAAAGTTTGTGTTTCCTTGTTAATTTTCTCTTTAGTTGATCTATCCATGGTTGTGAGTGGGGTATTAAAGTCTCCCAATATTATTGCGTTACGATTAATTTCCTCTTTCATACTCGTTAGTGTTGGCCTTACATATTATGGTGCTCCTATGTTGGGTGCATATGTATTTATAATTGTTATATCTTCTTCTTGAATTGATCCTTTGATCATTCTGTAGTGTCCTTCTTTGTCTCTTTTCACATTCTTTATTTGAAAATCTATTTTATATGATATGAGTATTGCGACTCCTGCTTTCTTTTGTTCTCCATTTGCGTGAAATATTTTTTTCCAGCCCTTCACATTTAGTCTGTATGTGTCTCTTGTTTTGAGGTGGGTCTCTTGTAGACAGCATATATAGCGGTCTTGTTTTTTTTTCCATTCAGCCAGTCTTTGTCTTTTGGTTGGGGCATTCAACCCATTTACATTTAAGGTAATTATTGATAGGTGTGGTCCTGTTGCCATTTACTTTGTTGTTTTGGGTTCACGTTTATACAACCTTTCTGTGTTTCCTGTCTAGAGAAGATCCTTTAGCATTTGTTGAAGAGCTGGTTTGGTGGTGCTGAATTCTCTCAGCTTTTGCTTGTCTGTAAAGCTTTTGAATTCTCCTTCATATCTGAATGAGATCCCTGCTGGGTACAGTAATCTAGATTGTAGGTTATTCTCTTTCATTACTTTAAGTATGTCCTGCCATTCCCTTCTGGCCTGGAGGGTTTCTATTGATAGATCAGCTGTTATCCTTATGGGAATCCCTTTGTGTGTTATTTGTTGTTTCTCCCTTGCTGCTTTTAATATTTGTTCTTTGTATTTGATCTTTGTCAATTTGATTAATATGTGTCTTGGGGTGTTTCGCCTTGGGTTTATCCTGTTTGGGACTCTCTGGGTTTCTTGGACTTGGGTGGCTATTTCCTTCCCCATTTTAGGGAAGTTTTCAGCTGTTATCTCCTCGAGTATTTTCTCATGGCCTTTCTTTTTGTCTTCTTCTTTTGGGACTACTATGATTTGAATGTTGGGGCGTTTCACATTGTCCCAGAGGTCCCTGAGGTTGTCCTCATCTCTTTTGATTCTTTTTCTTTTTTCCTCTCTGCTTCATTTATTTCCACCATTTTATCTTCTACCTCACTTATCCTATCTTCTGTCTCCGTTATTCTACTCTTGGTTCTCTCCAGAGTGTTTTTGATCGCATTTATTGCCTTACCATTTTTAATTGACTCTTTTTTATTTCTTCTAGGTCTTTATTAAACATTTCTTGCATCTTGTCAATCTATGTCTCCAGGCTATTTATCTGTACCTCCATTTTGTTTTCAAGATTTTGGATCATTTTTATTATCATTATTCTAAATTCTTTTTCAGGTAGATTCCCTATCTCCTCCTCTTTTGTTTGACTTGGTGGGCATTTTTCATGTTCCTTTACCTGTTGGGTATTTCTCTGCCTTTTCATCTTGTTTAGATTGCTGTGTCTGGAGTGGGCTTTCTGTATTCTGGAGGTCTGTGGTTCCTTTTTATTGTGGAGGTTTCACCCAGTGGGTGGGGTTGGATGATTGGCTTGTCAAGGTTTCCTGGTTCGGGAAGCTTGCATCAGTGTTTTGGTGCGTGGAACTGGATTTCTTCTCTCTGGAGTGCAAGGGAGTGCCCAGTAATGATTTTTGAGATGGGTCTATGTGTTAGGTGTGACTTTGGGCAGCCTGTATGTTGACGCTCAGGGCTATGTTCCTGCGTTGCTGGAGAATTTGTGTGGTATGTCTTGCTCTGAAACTTATTGGCTCTTGGGTGGTGGTTGGTTTCAGTGTAGGTATGGAGGCTTTTGGACGGTCTCTTATTACTTAATGTTCCCTGTAGTCAGGAGTTTTCTGGTGTTCTCAGGTCTTGGGATTAAGTCTCCTGCCTCTGGATTTCAGTTTTATTCTTCCAATAGTCTCAAGACTTCTCCAACTATACAGCACTGATAATAAAACTTCTAGGTTAATGGTGAAAAGATTCTCCACCGTGAGGGACACCCAGAGAGGTTCACAGAGTTACATGAAGAAGAGGAGAGGGAGGAGGGAGATAGAGGTGAGCAGGAGGAGAAAAAGGGGGACTCAAGAGGAGAGAGACAGATCTACGCAGTTCTCTGTTCCCAGAGTGTTCTCCGTAGCCCAGACACCCGCAAAGATTCACAGAATTGGATTGGGAAGAGAAGGGGCAAGGAGGAAATAGAGGTGTTCTGAGGTAGAAAATGGAGAGTCAAAAGTGGGATAGAGTAATCAACACATTCCTGAATAAAAATCGGAACTGAATATTGGATTCTTAAATGTCCAAAATTTATATCACATTCTGAAAAACAAAGATTAAAAATCTAGAGTAGAGGTTAGACTCTTAAAAATACAATATTAAAAACAAAAACACAAAAAATTTTAGAAATATATATATATATTCATTTTAAAAATAGGGCTTCTCTCTCTTTTTTTTGCAAGGTTATCGTGAAATGAAAATGAAAATTAAGGAGTAGTAGAGGAGTAATAGAGGACTTTAAAAGAAAATAAGAGAAAAAGAAAAAAAGGAAAAAAAAAGAAAAATTTTTTCCTAATTAAAAAAATCATAAAAATCAATTAAAATGATAGTTAAGAGGTAATGGGGGAGTAATAGGGGATTTTAAAAGAATATAAAAGAGAAAAAATAAAAAAGAAAAGAAAAGAAAAAAAATTTTTTAATTAAAAAAAAAAAAGTAAAAATATATCTAGGGATTTCTCTGGAGCTGTTGTGGTCAGTGTGGGTTCGGTTCAGTTTCAGATAGCCCTTCGTTCCAGCTTACACTTCTCAATATCTATAGGCCCCTTCTGGTGTAGTTGGTGTTCTCTACAGGGATTTTAATCTGTTGCACTGGTCCCTTCTGAAGCGGTTCCCTTTGTTTATTTGGCTTCTGTTTGCCGGTCTCTTCATTTCGTAATTTCCGCCCTGACACAGGCGGGCGGAGGTGGTCTCTTGTTCAGGTTTGCTAGTTCCATCGCGCTGCAGGGAGGGAGGGGCGCTGCTTTCCCCGTCTACGCTGCTCAGGCTCCTGGCTGCTCTATATGGAGCATGCCCTGCGCTGCGTGCGGTTCCAGCCCTCGGTTATTCCACAAAAGCTCGGACTCTGCTGTGCCTGCGTTTTGTGCCTTCCCTGGCCCAAGCAGCTCAGGCAGCCAGGAGCTTGATGGGCGCACTCTCCCCTGGTGCAGCACACCTTCTCCCCTCCGCAGTCCCAGCCTCAGTCCGTGCCCACGCTGGTCAGGCCGCGACCCTCCCAGTGGATGTCGGCCATCCAGAATCTCAGGAAGTCTTTGGTTAGAAACTGGAGGCCTGCTTGCAGTGTGGTATGGGATGCCGTCCTTGACGCTGAGCCTGCCCCTTTCCCCTCCCCCCTGCCTCCTGCCTCCGGCGGGGCTGGGCCAGTCCGCAGCCGGCTAGCTCCTCTGGACTTGCTCAGTCCCTTTGTTCTGTGAACGGCCGGCAGTGTGTTCGGGCCGGTTAATTTTCTCTCTCTCTTTTGCTATCCCACAGTTTAAGTTGGAATCTCACAAAAGCTCCCTCTGATTGCCCTCAGGGCACTCAGGCCCAGTCCTTACCCTAAGCAATGCCACCCGCTCCTCTCCGTTCCGCCCCCACTTGCTGGTGGCGGATGCGGGCATCTGGGGTACTTTTCTGCTGGGAGTTGCTTTTATGCACGTAATCTGTGGGTTTTATTTATTTTTCCTCCCAGTTAGGTTGCCCTCCGAGATTCGACAACTTCCCCCAGACCCGCCAGTGCGAGGGTTTCCTGGTGTTTGGAAACTTCCTCTATTAAGACTCCCTTCCCGGGGTGGATCTCCGTCCCTATCTCTTTTGTCTCTCTTTTTATCTTTTGTATTTTGTCCTACCTCGTTTCGAAGACAATGGGCTGCTTTTCTGGGTGCCTGATGTCCTCAGCTAGTGATCAGAAGTTGTTTTGTGAAGTTCACTCTGCGTTCAATTGTTCTTTTGATGAATTTGTAGGAGAGAAAGTGGCCTCCCCGTCCTATTCCTCCGCCATCTTGGCTCCTCCCTGTCCTTTTTTTAAATGAGTTTTGTTTGTTTTTTTTTTTTTTTGAGCTGCATGAATTGTTTGTAGATTTTGGAGATTAATCCCTTGTGGGCATCTTTGTTAACAAATATTTTCTTCTGTTCTTTGAGATGCCTTTTTGTTTTGTTCATGGCCTCCTTTGCTGTGCAAAAGCTTTTAAATTTAATTAGGTCCCACTTGTTTATGTTTGTTTTTATTTTGATTACTCTAAGAGATGTATCACAGAAGATGCTGTTGTGATTTATATCAAAGAATGTTCTGCCTATGTTTTCCTCTAAGAGTTTTACAGTATTTGATCTTAATCCATTTTGAGTTTGTTTCTGTGTATGGTATTAGAGAATGTTCTAATTTCATTCTTTAACATGTAGCTGTCCACTTTTCCCAAGACCAATTATTAAAGAGACTCTCTTTTTTCCATTGTATATTCTTGCTTCCTTTGTCATAGACTAATTAACTGTAGATGCCTAAGTTATTTCCGGGCTTTCTACCCTGTTCCATTGTCTATACTTGTTTTTGTGCCAGTACCATACTGTTTTCATTACTGTAGTATAATTTGAAATCAGGGAGCCTGATTCCTCCACTTCTGTTTTTCTTTCTCAGGATTGTTTAGCCTTGGGGTCTTTAGTATTTCCATATGGTTTAAAATGTTTTTTCTAGTTCTGTGAAAAATGTCATTGGTAATTGATGGGTTTGCATTGAATCTTCAGATTTCCTTGGATAGTATAGTCATTTTGACAATCGTGACTCTTGCAATTCAAGAACAATGTATATCTTTCCATCTGTTTGTTTTGTCATTTGACTTCTTTCATCAGTATCTTATAGTTTTCAGAGCATGAGTCTTTTACCTCCTTAGATTGATTTATTCCTAGATTTTTTTTTATGTGATGGTAAATTGGATTGTTTCCTTGATTTCTCTTTCTGATATTTCTTTGTTAGTACATAGAATTAGTGAAGAGTCCTGTGTATTAATTTTTTATTCTGCAACCTTCCCAAAATTTAGTGAGTTCTAGTAATTCTCTGGTAGCACCTTTAGAATTTTCTTTGCATATTATCACGTCATCCACAAACAGTGATAGTTTTACTTCTTTTGTCCAGTTTGGAATTATTTCTTTTTCTGCCATGATTGCCATGGCTAGCACTTCCGAAGTTATGTTGAATCAAATTTACTAGAGTGGACATCCTTGCCTTGTTCCTAATCTTAAAGTAAGTGCTTTCAGCTTTTCACCTTTCAGTATGATGTCAGCTGTGGGTTGTCACATGTGGCCTTTCTTATATTGAAGTATGTTCCCTCTATGTCTGTTTTCTGGAGACGTTTATCATAAACGGGTGTTGAATTTTGTAAAAAGTTTTTTCTGCATCTGTTGAGATCATCATGTGGTTTTTATTCTTCAGTTTGTTAAAGTGGTGTTCAGTTCAGTTCAGTCACTCACTCATGTCTCACTCTTTGCAACCACATGGACTGCAGGCCTCCCTGTCCACCACCAACCCCCAGAGTTTACCCAAACCTATGTCCATCAAGTCGGTGATGCCATCCAATCATCTCATCCTCTGTCGTCCCCTTCTCCTCCTGCCCTCAATCTTTCCCAGCATCAGGGTCTTTTCCAATGAGTCAGCTCTTCGCATCAGGTGGCCAAAGTATTGGAATTTCAGCTTCAAAATTGGTCCTTCCCAATGAACACCCAGGACTGATCTCCTTTAGGATGGACTGGTTGGGTCTCTTTGCAGTCCAAGGGACTTTCAAGAGTCTTCTCCAACACCACAGTTCAAAAAGATCATTTCTTCAGCACTCAGCTTTCTTTATAGTCCAACTCTCACATCCATACATGACCACTGGAAAAACCATAGCCTTGACTAAATGGACCTTTGTTGGCAAAGTAATGTCTCCGCTTTTTAATATGCTGTCTAGGATGGTCATAACTTTCCTTCCAAGGAGTAAGCGTTTTTTAACTTCATGTCTGTAATCACCATCTGCAGTGATTTTGGAGCCCAGAAAAATAAAGTCAGCCACTGTTTCCCCAGCTACTTCCCATGAAGTGATGGGACAAGATGCCATGATCTTAGTTTTCTGAATGTTGAGCTTTAAGCCAACTTTTTCACTCTCCTCTTTCACTTTCATCAAGAGGCTCTTTAGTTCTTCTTCACTTTCTGCCATAAGGGTGGTGTCATCTGCATATCTGAGGTTACTTATATTTCTCCCAGCAATCTTGATTCCAGCTTGTGCTTCCTCCAGCCCAGCATTTCTCATGATGTACTCTGCATATAAGTTAAATAAGCAAGGTGACAATATACAGCCTTGATGTACTCCTTTTCCTATTTGGAACCAGTCTGTTGTTCCATGTCCAGTTCTAACTATTGCTTCCTGACCTGCATACAGATTTCTCAAGAGGCAGGTCAGGAGGTCTGGTATTCCCATCTCTTTCAGAATTTTCCACAGTTTATTGTGATCCACACAGTCAAAGGCTTTGGCATAGTCAATAAAGCAGAAATAGATGTTTTTCTGGAACTCTCTTGCTTTTTTGATGATCCAACGGATGTTGGCAATTTGAGCTTTGGTTCCTCTGCCTTTTCTAAAACCAGCTTGAACATCTGGAAGTTCATGGTTCACATATTGCTGAAGCCTGGCTTGGAGAATTTTGAGCATTACTTTACTAGTGTGTGAGGTGAGTACAATAGTGTGGTAGCTTGAGCATTCCTTGGCATTGCCTTTCTTTGGGATTGGAATGAAAACTGACCTTTTCCAGTCCTGTGACCACTGCTGTGTTTTCCATATTTGCTGGCATAGTGAGTGCAGCACTTTCACAACATCATCTTTCAGGATTTGAAATAGCTCAACTGGAATTCCATCACCTCCATTAGCTTTGTTTGTAGTGATGCTTCCTAAGGCCCACTTGACTTTGCATTCCTGGATGTCTGCCTGTAGGTGAGTGATCACATCATTGTGATTATCTGTGTCATGAAGATCTTTTTTGTACATTTCTTCTGTGTATTCTTGCCACCTTTTCTCAATATCTTCTGCTTCTGTTAGGTCCATACCATTTCTGTCCTTTATTGAACCCATTTTTGCATGAAGTGTTCCCTTGGTATCTCTAATTTTCTTGAAGAGATATCTAGTTTTTCCCATCCTATTATTTTCCTCTTACCCCCAATTAAAGGTTATGCCTCACACCTGTTACTGAATCTTTCTGGAGCAGTGTTTCTCAAGCTTTAATGTGTACAGAAATCCCTGAACATCATGTTAAAATGCAGGTTCTGATCCACTATGTCTAAGAGGCAACCTGAGAATCTGCAGTTGTAATAAACACCCAGGTGACGCCATTACTACTGATCTGTGGTCCCACTTCAGATGACAAGTCCTGTGGTTCATCACTTTTGGTATAGAAAAGAGTCACACCTGAAGAGCTTTTGGAAATTGCACATCCTTTGTACTCAGAAATTAGTATCCCATGGGCATGTGGAAGAGCCTGGGAATGTATTTTTCATATGACCTTCAGAGACTCTGATGCCCTGATATTCACTGACCACACTGGGAAAGTATTCATCAAAGGCTCACAAACCAAATTGGCCATATTCTCTAACATATTCAATAATTTGTACCAGATTTCAAGACATCACTTAGATAGCTCTAAGTCTTCCTTTTGAACTTTTGCCCTCTTCTTTTGTTTTTATAAGGTAAATAGAATTGAAGTGCCAGAAATGAAATTAGGATCATTTAACTAGGTGAGTGAAATATGCAATTTTGTGAAGAAATATGCAAATGGTGAAGCTGAAACTGGTGGGCTACAGTCCATGGGGTTGCAAAGAGCCAGACACGACTAAGCACAGCACAGCATACTCAGAGTTGTGTAACCTCCCTAACCTCTTACACTGTATTTTAGTTCCTGCATTTTATTTATTTTGTTTGCATCTACTCTCTCTAGATAACTGATTCTGGTTTCAGGTTTATTCTTCCTCTATTTTTGCCTACATAAGCAAATACATGTGTATTTTTTCATTTCTCCTTCTTTCTGATATCAAAGGTAGCATATTAGCATAGGCACTCTTCTGTGCTTTCCTTCTTGCACTTCGCGGTGTACCTGGGAACTCTCTCCGTACGGTTCACGGAGCTCTTCCTCCCAGCTGCACGGGACTCCACTGTGTCGAGGTGTCTTGTGTGTTCTACTCATCTCCCACATACGGGCTGTCAGGGGATTTTCAGTGTTTTGTAATTAGACATAATGCTGAGGTGAATAAACTTGTGCCAACGTGTGTTTCTGCTCTTGGGACTGTATCTTCAAGGTAAATTCCTTGAAGTAGGATTTCTGGGTCCAGTGCAAGTGTATGTGTAGTCTTGTTCAATCTTGAAACAAGTTTCCTTCTGTACAGTTGTACTAATTTGCCACCACCAGAGCTCATTTCCCAACAGATTTTGTTGTCCTGCTCTTTATATTTTTATCAATTTTATAGCTGAGAAACACGATACCATTTTTGAAATATAGCATTTTAAGTTACATTTCTTTAATAATGAGAGTTTGGACAGCTTTTAATATGTTTAAAGGAACATGTTTTGTGAATTGTTTGTTCATGTCCTTTGCTTATTCTTCAATCAAGTTTTCGGTCCTTTGTCCCTCAATGTCTAAGAGGTTTTTTAAAAATATTAGAACTACTAACCCTTTCTCTTTGATATATGTTACAAATTCTTCCTGTTGAATTTTCTGATACAAGCATATAATACTTCAAAATTTTATAAAGAATACAGGAATGTGTTTTATAATGACTGAAAAGAAAAGAAGAAACTGTGGTAAGTTAGAGGTTGGGAGTGATTTTACCTCTCTTGGTCCTTATGATGTCAACTTGGCTTTCTCCTAGGATCCCTCCAGTAGAGCAACAGAAGTATGCTGCTTGAGAGACTGGGTCAACGGCCTGGTTTGAGTAACCAAAGGTGAGTCCTGATCACTGCTCCTGATTCTCGTGGTACATGTACTTGTGTGACGTCACCAGTTCCAGGAAATTAATGGGGAGTTACACGCATGACTTATTTTCCTTCCTGGTGGCCTTCAAGTGCTCCAGCAAAAACTGTAGGACTGCTGCTCTCAGAGGCCTATCAGAGCGTCTCTTCTAAATATAAATGCAGAGACACTAAAAATAAGCAGTGCTAAAGGTGAGTGTCATGGTTCCTGAAATGTCAGCACACCGAGGGAATAAACTTAGCTCTCAAGGAGCCAGAAAGGAACATGTGGCCACCCGCTTCTAACTGAGCTTTTGCAAATGAGAAACTGTCTGAGGGTTACTGAGTAGCTGGAATATCTTAATTTTTTTTTTTTGCTTAAGTTGTGCTGAGGGCAGGACAGCAGAGAAATGGTTCTTCCATCATCAGACACTTTTGTAGCAGGTCCTTAAGTCCACACAGTCCACAGGCATGGTGAGCCCACCTCAGCAAATCCGGGGCTGAAAGAATGCAGTGATGAATCTCAATCAGCAGAGGATTAGCAGGGCTTTTGGACAGCGTGAAGTGCATAGTATCATGAGTCAGTATCACGAGGAGACACATGTGCCTGGCATAGTGTCTGTCCACCAGCATGCTATTAATATGTGTTTGAATAAATGAATAAGAAGGTATCCTATACTGCCTTGTATGATTATTAAGGATCTGAAGGCTAGTGTTAAAGGCCTTAAAGGTTCAGGCAAGAAAGGCGAGGCAGAGGATAAAGGGCAGCAAGACCCCTAAACAGATAACTCTGAGGTCAGCCTGTAGATGAGACTTAGGAAAGGCTCTGCCAACACCCAACTGCACAAACACAACAGGTGACAACAGCAGCAGGTCATCCAAGGCACACTTGGAACACAAAGTCCCAGACCCGCAAACAAGGTCAGGCCCTGCCAACACCCCTGCCAGCTGCCCAGCAGAGAAGGAAGCACACTTAACTGTAGGCGACAGCAGATACTTGAAAACCCAAGTTATACAACCAGTTAAGCAGAGGCAACATCATCTTCCAACACAAAGAATGTGGCCAGGTTACTTACACGACCTCAATATTACTCCAAGAAATATTTTCCCCCACCACTCCCAGCCTCCCCACTCTTCCAAACAAATATACCCTATATAAACAACCACAGACATTCTTTGAACAGGTTGTATTCACATACTCTTCCATGCCTTTATGCTTTTCATTTTGCCTATAATACTATGTGCTCATTCATTCATTTATTCAAGAAAAAATTCATTGATTTGTTCACCAATTGTGATTGATTTTTTATTTAAACATAGTTGATTTACAGTGATTCAGGTATACAGTAAAGCAATTCAATTATATGTATATTCTATGTAGTTCCCAGTGCTGTAAAGTAGATACTTGTTATTTATCTGTTTTATCTATGATAGTTATGTATCTGTTAACCCCAAACTCCTAATTTATCCCTCCTTCATCCTCTTTTCCCCTTTGGTAGCCATAAGTTTCTTCTCTATGTCCGTGAATCTATTTCTGTTTTGTTGTTGTTCAATCACTCACTCATGTCCAACTCTTTGTAACCCTCTGGACTGCAGCACACCAGACTTCCCTGTCCTTCAGTATCTCCTAGAGTTTGCTCAAACTTATGTCCATTGAGTTAATGATGCCATCCAACTATCTCATCTTCTGTCACCCCTTACCCAGTCTTTGCCAGCATCAGTCTTTTCCAATGAGTTGGCTCTTCACATCAGGGGGCCAAAGAATTGGAGCTCCGACAGCAGTCCTTCCAATGAGTATTCAGGGTTAACTTACTTTAGGATTGACTGGTTTGATCTCCTTGCTGGTTTGATCTCCAAGGGACTCTCAAGAGTCTTCTCCAGCACCACAGTTTGAAAGCATCAATTCTGTTTTGTAAATAAGTTCGTTTGTATCATTTGTTTTTATATCCCACATGTAAGTGATATCATATAATATTTGTCTGTCTGATTTTCTCTGATTTCTTTTAATTTGCTAGTTTGTCGATTACCAGTTATGTCCCAGGCACTGTGCTAGGCACTGGGGATATTGTGATGAACAAAACAGACATGGTCCCTGTGCTGTTGGGGGAGAGACAATAAACAAATAGAAATATTTGCTTACACATTGTAATAAGTACCAAGAAGAATTTTTGCTGGCAGAGAAAACACTAGATGGCACTGATTGTAGAGAGAGTGGTTAAGTGAGGCCTCCCGGGTAACTCCCCTGAGAAGCATTTCCTCACCAGCCCACACACCACCCCACTCAGTCACTGATCCCTGTTCCAAAGTTGTTTGCTTCTCCTTTTGACTTGACACCTCTCTTTGGTGGTTGGTTTCTGAGGCCAAGACTCTGTTTCTGTGTTAGTTCTCTCAATGCAAGGAGGAAAGAGGGGAAAACACATGGGGTGTGGGAATCCAAAGGCCTGACTATAAATTACAGTCTTCCACATGAATTCTGGGATGCTTGACGAGTCACCTGATTTCATTATTTTAGTCTGGGTTCCTTAGAAGCAGAGCTGGATGTATAAAGGCCTGTGTATAGGTTGTTCATTTGGGAAGAAGCCCTAAGGAGTAGAAGTGAGGGGTAGAAAGTGAAATGAGGGAAAGTGGGAGAGCCAGCCCAAGGATGCAAGGCTGAGTGGGGCCACCTCTTGTGTACAGCTAGTTAATGAGGCTGTGACTGGAGGAAGAGAGAGGTGAGAAGGTTTTAAGTTGAGGCGTCTGGTATCCTCATCTAGAAAATAGTCACAGCAATAAAAATGCCTGCCTCTTAGGTGTGTGAGAGTTAAATGAGATGCTCCAAGTGAAATGGTCTGTAACCTGCAGACATCATACAAACACTGACCACTACTGCCCTTACAGTGAACTCTATTTATACCCCCAAGAAAGTGCCTGACGTACAATTAGACAAAAATCAAATGAGAGTCAGGTGAGTAAGTAAATGGAGAGAGGCTAAGTAGACATGTCCCAGGATCTTTACCAAAGGTTCCTACCTGTGTGAGATGAAGACACACATTTCACTCAGTCCAGGTCCCTTCCACATTCAGTTAGGTTAGAATGAAGTAAATGGTGCCAGGAGAGACATTTTGAAAGTAGCTTACTTGAAAAATGAATTAAGGCCATGCCCTTTGGAGAAGAGACCTGGAAAAGGTTTATTTGCCTATGAAATGCAGCCCCATAAGTGGGCTTAATTTTCTTTGACTTTGTCTTCAGTTCAGTTCAGTCGCTCAGTCATGTCTGACTCTTTGTGACCCCATGGGCTGCAGCACGCCAGTCCTCCCTGTCCATCACCAATGCCCAAAGTTTACTCAAATTCATGTCCATTGAGTTGGTGATGCCATCCAACCATCTCATTCTATGTCGTCCCCTTCTCATCCCACCTTCAATCTTCCCCAGCATCAAGGTCTTTTCAAATGAGTCAGCTCTTCACATCAGGTGGCCAAAATATTGGAACTTCAGCTTTAGCATCAGTCCTTCCAATGAATATTCAGGACTGATTTCCTTCAAGAAGGACTGGTTGGATCTCCTTGCTGTCCAAGGGATTCTCAAGAGTCTTCTCCAACACCACAGTTCAAAAACATCAATTCTTTGGTGCTCAGCTTTCTTTATAGTCCACATCCATACATGACTACTGGAAAAACCATAGCCTTGAATAGACGGACCTCTGTTGGCAAAGAAGTGTCTCAGCTTTTTAATATGCTGTCTAGGTTGGTCATACCTTTTCTTCCAAGGAGCAAGCATCTTTTAATTTCATGGCTGCAGTGATTTTGAAGCCCCCAAAAATAAAGACTGCCAATGTTTCCACTGTTTCCCTATCTATTTGTCATGAAGTGATGAGACAAGATGCCATGATCTTAGTTTTCTGAATGTTGAGCTTTAAGCCAACTTTTTCACTCTCCTCTTTCACTTTCATCAAGAGGCTCTTTAGTTCTTCTTCACTTTCTGCCATAAGGGTGGTGTCATCTGCATATCTGAGGTTATTGATATTTCTCCCGGCAATCTTGATTCCAGCTTGTGCTTCCTCCAGCCCAGTGTTTCTCATGATGTACTCTGCATATAAGTTAAATAAGCAAGGTGACAATATACAGCCTTGATGTACTCCTTTTCCTATTTGGAAACAGTCTGTTATTCCATGTCCAGTTCTAACTGTTGCTTCCTGACCTGATACAGATTTCTCAAGAGGCAGGTCAGGAGGTCTGGTATTCCCATCTCTTTCAGAATTTTCCACAGTTTATTGTGATCCACACAGTCAAAGACTTTGGCATAGTCAATAAAGCAGAAATAGATGTTTTTCTGGAACTCTCTTGCTTTTTTGATGATCCAACAGATGCTGGTAATTTGAGCTCTGGTTCCTCTGCCTTTTCTAAAACCAGCTTGAACATCTGGAAGTTCATGGTTCACATATTGCTGAAGCCTGGCTTGGAGAATTTTGAGCATTACTTTACTAGCATGTGAAAGTGAAGTCGTGTCCAACTCTTTGCAACCCATGGACAGTAGCCCACCAGGCTCCTCCATTCATGGGATTCTCCAGGCAAGAGTACTGGAGTGGGTTGCCATTTCCTTCTCCAGGGGATCTTCCTGACCCAGGAATCGAACCCAGGTCTCCCGCATTGTAGGCAGACACTTTACCATTTGAGTCACCAGGGACGTGAGATGAGTGAAATTGTGTGGTAGTTTGAGCATTCTTTGGCATTGCCTTTCTTTGGAATGGGAATGAAAACTGACCTTTTCCAGTCCTGTGGCCACTGCTGAGTTTTCCAAATTTGCTGACATAGTGAGCATCATCTTTTAGGATTTGAAACAGTTCAACTTGAATTCCATCACATCCACTAGCTTTGTTCTTGGGGATGTTTCCTAAGACCCGCTTGACTTCGAATTCCAGGATGTCTGACTCTAGGTGAGTGATCACACCATCATGATTATCTGGGTTGTGAAGATCTGTTTTGTATAGTTCTTCTGTGTATTCTTGCCACCTCTTCTTAATATCTTCTGCTTCTGTTAGGTCCATACCATTTCTGTCCTTTATTGAGCCCATCTTTGCATGAAATGTTCCCTTGTTATCTCTAATTGTCTTGAAGAAATCTCTAGTCTTTCCCATTCTATTGTTTTCCTCTAATTCTTTGCACTGATCGCTGAGGAAGACTTTCTTATCTCTCCTTGGTATTCTTTGGAACTCTGCAATCAGATGGGAATATCTTTCGTTTTCTCTTTGCTTTTCACTTCTCTTTGTCTTCGCTTCCTCTTTTGTCTTTCTCTTTGTCTTTCACTTTCTCTTTTGACTTTGTCTAGTTTCTGACAAAATACTCAAACAGGATTTGGGTAAGAAACCATTTGAAACTATGTAGAAGAGAGAGTTCTCTCTGTCTTAAAAGCTTATAAACTATGGAGAAGGCAGGAGAAGGCAAATGACATTCAGTCATAAACTATAAAGCAGGCCTAGCATGTTGCCATGGTCAGTAGTCACACATGATAACCGATTATGTCTATTGAAATCAGGCAGCATCAACCTGGGAAGGTTTCATTTCATTGCAACTTACTTTGGTTCAATTAGCACTTGAAGACCCAGTAATAGTCAGAACCTGGACTGTGCTGGGGCAGTGGGACTCTAAGAGTGGTGAGGGCAACAGATAAGAAAATGAACAGTGAGGGACTTCCCTGGCAGTCCAGTGGTTAAGACACTGTTCTTCCAAGCAGAGGGTGTGGGTTCAGTTCCTGGTCAGGGAAGTAAGATCCCACATGCTGTGCACCATGGCCAAAAAATTAAAATAATAAATATAAATAAAGAAAATAAACCGAGCAAGTGTCAGAAATGTGATCAAGAGAGGCACACAGAGAAAGGGATGCAGAGAAGAGATATAAACAAAGGACACCTAACTCGGCTCACAGGGGAGGCAAGGAAGGACCAAGACAGTTTTCAAAAAAGACCAGATACTCCTGTAAGGCTGGACACAGAAGTAGTTGGATGGTACAAAGGGAAGAGGGAGTGTTGGGCAGGGAGAATAGCCCAGACAAAGGTCTGGAGGTGGGAGGGAGCCTAGTGCTTTGAAGGAATTGCAGGAGGGTCAGTGTTTTCAGGGAGCTTGCATGATGTGGTGGGAGGTGAGGCTGCAGCTGCAGGACCTAGTGAGGGCAGGATAATAAGGAGTCTTCCACATCAGACTAATACACTTGAGCTGCCTAAGGGGAAAGGCAAGCCATGGAAGGATTTTGAGTGGTAGGATGACATGATCCCATCCGTGCTCTTCAAGACACCTCTGGCCATGGTGTGAGACAGTGGGAGACAGAGTGGGTTTGGCTACGTGTGGGAGCAGAGAGCTGGGTTTGGAAATGATTGTGGTGGTCATTCTGGGGAGAGATGACTGTAGCATAGGGACAGTGAGAGAGTGCTGGATTTCCAGGGGGACAAGCAACATGGTGATCACCATTTCCTTGGATGCAGAAAGTAGAGGAGCAGGGGGAATCAGAATGAAACCCCAATTCCTGCCTCAGGTGACCCAGTGGATGTTTGTGCCTTTTGGTGAAGAGAAGAAAGAGGTTTCTTCAATTCAATACAGCAGAATTGGAAGAAGAGTAAAGTTGGAGGAGACATCTACTTGGAAAATGTTGTATTTTTCTCTAGTTGTTTTTGGGACATGGGATCCTTTTGTAATATTTTTGCCCTTGAAATGGGGTAAAACCCTCAAAGGCTCTGAGGCCTCCTATAGATGGTTGAGTAAGCCATGCCAGCAAAAGGGCGTCTGGCCAAGGGAGTGAGTGGGGCTGAAATGTGGTTCATGCTCGCTCCTTAGGTATTGCTGGCCAGGGCTGCATCTGGCCAGCAGGGAAGGGCACCATGCTGGATATTTCCATGTGCCTCTCCTGATCCAGTCTCCATGCTTCACCCTCCTGTGGGCCCTGGATGGCTGGCCTGTGTGAACTGCATTTCTCACCCTGGGTTCCCTAGCAGGAGGCGCTGGCAGGGGATCAAACAGAGGAGTGTTTATGTCTCTGCTCCCTCCCTACTGGGCGGTCTCTCTCACTTTACTGAGGGGTGCGGCTCCCACGGCATCCGTCCCTGTTGGGTTCGAGCTCAGGGTTCTCTCCTGTTCAGGGTTGGGCTGTTAATGACTCTACACTGTTCTGTCTCCAGGATGCTCTGTCATTCCTTGTGGGTTTCTCTAAGTCCCACCCCTACCTCTGAAAATGGGACCTCCCTTACACTCTCTTCCATATCCAGTTTGAGGGTTTCTGCTGGAACCAGGACTGACTTGGAATATTTTTCTAATTAATGCAGAGCAACATCTCCATTTACTCAACCATGCACCTGTGGAGCTGTGACACTCATAGGGACCCCTGTTTCTCATTCTTACAAAGATGCTGTGTTAGCAAGGAGGCCCTTTAGGTTTTCAAACTCAGCCAGCCTTAGTCCATAGGTACTAGAATAAATTTTCAGTCTGACCCAAAGTTTGAGTCAGAAAGGAAGAGGAAAGATAGTAGTTGTCTGTGTCCATTTGAGCTGCTGCAACAAAGTACCAGAGCCTGGGGCTTATCAGTTCAGTTGCTCAGTCGTGTCCAACTCTCTGCGACCCCATGGACTGCAATATACCAGGCTTCCCTGTCGATCACCAACTCCCAGAGCTTGCTCATCAAGTTGGTGGTACCATCCCACCATCTCATCCTCTGTCATCCCCTTCTCCTCCTGCCTTTAGTCTTTCCCAGCATCAGGGTCTTTTCCAATGAGTCAGTTCTTCGCATCAGGTGGCCAAAGTATTTGCGCTTCAGCTTCAACATCAGTCCTTCCAATGAATATTCAGGCTGGTTTCCTTTAGGATTGACTGGTTTGATCTTGTTGTCCAAGAGATTCTCAAGAGTCTTCTCCAATACCAGAGTTCAAAAGCATCAATTCTTTGGTGCTCAGCTTTCTTTATGGTCCAAGTCTCAAATCCATACATAACTACTGGAAAAACCTAGCTTTGACTAGAGGACCTTTGTCGGCAAAGGTTGGCTTTATAAACTACAGAAATTTATTTTTCACAGTCCTGGTGGCTGGAAGTCCAAGATCAGAGCACCAGTGTAGTTGAGTTCTGGTGAAGGCCCTGTTCCTGGTTCATAACTGGCATCTTCTCACTGTGTGCTGACTTGGTGGAAGACCTAGGGTCTCTGTGTGCATCTTTGGTAAGGGCCCTAATCCTATTCTTGCAAATGTGAAGCAACAAGTCAGAGGAGCTGAGGAACCTGTAGGCTTGTTCCCTGTCCTCTCTGTCCTCAGAACCCACCACCAGGACTGAGAAAGAGGACCTGTTGGTTCCTATTCTCCCTCCGGCCCCTTCCAAGCTTTGGGTGTGGGGCACTGTACTCATTTAGGGTTGCTGAGCTACAGGCAGTGTTAAAGAGGCTCTGGCATCTCAAATTTACTGCTTGACCATCTGGACTCCTTATTCCAGGAAGTTAGAAGTCTTCCAAGTAGCTTAATTTCAGATAAGTCTTCCAGGTAGCTTATCTGAAATTAAGCTTTAAAAAGATCATTGCAGTTTGATGTTTTGGTGAAACCCTAGGTACCAGGGCTCTTCTTACCAAAGTAATCTATCAGTAAGGAATCAATCTTGCTCCATCTGTCTGCCTTCCCAGGCGTTCTCTGATGTCCTGTGAGGCAGGAGTGAGCAAAGTGCCTTACTCAGCCTTAGGGAGCTCTAGCCCTCTGATCTGCTTATGTTTTTCTACCCCAAGCTACTGATGCTTGTACTGAAGTGGTGGGATCTCCCCTAACCTCATCCCCTGCTTTCCCCGCTCCACCATGGTTGAAGAGAGGGTTTAGAATTTGGATTAAGACTTGCTCTCCAAAATCTTCTGTTGTTTTTATTCTTTCCTTCCCTTTTTCTTTTCCTTCAGTTCCTTCCCTTTTTATTCATTAATGTATTAATTATTTGTTCATTGATTTGTATCTGGAGTCTGAACGTAAGCTAGCTAGCACCCCTCCTACCACTAGGATTTAGATTTAAGTCTGGGAGTGCTTAGCTGATTTGTGGGTGATCCCACCTTGCCTCTATGTATCTGAAGGACAGGAACCTCCTAGGAAAGTCTTAGTCCATAGGACTAGAAAGTGGAGGATACCTACTGGGTTCAGTTGCAGTGAATCAGCAGTGGGCTGGAGCTTGGGGTGGTCCTGGTAGGATTTTGGAAACAGCAAAGCACCTGTCACTCAGATGTCCTCTGACATAGCAGGCAAGGACTTGTGCCTGAGTCCTTAGGTGAGAGTATTAGTGAAAGGGCAAATCAAAACTAAACTAGCTCTTCACTCCAACATCCTAAGGTTACAGAAAGCAGCAGTAGCAGCAGCAACAGCAGCCAAGGGCCAGGCAGCTGTCAGCATCCTTATCCTGGGCACGGGCAGGCACCAGCTTGGGGGGGATGCCTCACAAGGCCACTTTTGGTGTCAGCAGCAGTGGAGACATCAGTCCAGTGAGAGCAGGTGAGGAAGAAAGTGGCAGGTGCCACAGGTAACTGGAGGGCCTCTGTGCTTGGTATCTGTGTGATAATCACTGAGGAATCCCAGATTTGGGGGGATCTAATTCATGGGAGGATGGGGCATTAGAGCAGCCACAGAGTGCATTGCAGTAAATCCTGAGAACCTTGTTTTGTGTGTCTTTTTCATTAAGATCCTATCTCACTCCAAGTAGTGGAGTTTGGGGGACACATTCCTTAAATTCGATTTAATTCCAAACAGAATTTGCAGGAGCTTTAGATGAAAGCCTGGGATTAAAAAACACCAGGCAGCTGTGTAAACAGGGCCCATACCTGCCTGGGAGGGACACGCACATGTGCGTGCACACACACACACACGTCTTCCTTTCTATGGAAAGGTCTGGGAATTTGCCTACTGACCTGTGGTCCCTTTTGGCCAATTAGAAATTCAGAACTGCTGTAATTAGAACATCTCCAAGAATTTCTGAGGCCCTCAGAGTGTCACAGAAAGTTCGAGCTGAAGGCATTCCCAAGGTGTCAAAACAGAGGGCAGGGAGGGAACACGAAACAATGGAGGATCACAGATGAGACAGTAGAAAGATTTGAGGGCAGAAACTAGCTTCCATATTTGTGACACAATGGAGACCTGCCTGGGAAAAAGGAAGAACAACATTTATTAAGCACCTAATTCATGTCTAATTCTGTGCTTTCCTGCACACCTCATCTCATCTCATCCTCATGTAGCTCTGAGATAGGAGCAAGGCTTAGATGGGGCAGATAGTTTATCCAAAGTGACCCGGGCAGTGAAACAGGACCAGGACTTGAAATCCAGGTCTTCAAGGACACAGTCCCGGCTCACCCGAGTGCCCACCCTAGATGCACATGCACCTGTATATATTTTAGCAGAGGCAACATCTAGTAAGTTCTAGGCTCTGTCCTAAGTGCTTGACAAATATTAACTCCTTTAATACTCACAATGACCCTAGGACATACGTATCATCATTATTCCTAGGTCCAAGGAAGCAGAGAGAGATCACTCAGCTTGCTGAGGCCCCAAATCTAGTGGCAGACACAGCATAGTCAGGGGCCTGGCTAAGAGCCTGTTCTTCTCAGTATCCCTCCACGTTATCTCCATGTGAAGGGAAGGGCATCTACTGAATGCTTACTCTAAGCTAGCCCCGTTGGGACTATTTTGAGTGCTTTGAATTTATTACATAGTTTGGTTCACATGGCCAGAGTGCATAGACACTAAAGGCCTCTGAAGACCACATAGGCATGTGTGCCCAGTCATGTCCGACATTTTGCAACCACATGGACTGTAGCCAGCCAGGCTCCTCTGTCCGTGGAATTTTCTAGGCAAAAATACTGGAGTGGGTTGCCCTTTCCGTCTCCATGAACTCTTCCTGATCCAGGGGTCAAACCCATGTCTCTTGCTGTCGTGCATTGTCAGGCAGATTCTTTACCAGCTGAGCCACCAAGGAAGCCCACATAGTGTGGTGGCTAAATTCCAAGTGTGGACTCTGGAGTCAGACACTTACTTGTTAAATGACCTTGGGTAAATGCTTTAATCTTTCTGCAGTTCCTTCATCACCTGTAAAGTGAAAGCCATCATGGGTTTGGCTTCAGATTTGAGATAAAGATTAATTGAATTTTGTTTTGTTTTGTTTTGTTTATTTGGCTGCACCAGTCTTAGCGGCAGCATGCGAGATCTTTGATCTTTGTTGCGGCATGCAGAATCTAGTTCCCTGTCCAGGGATTGAACCTGGGCCCCCTACATTGGGAGCTCAGAATCTTAGCCACTAGGCCACCAGACAAGTCCCTAATTGAGTTATTTTATGCCAAGTGTTTAGCATAGTGTCTAGCCAGTAGAAAGTGCTGGAGTACTTTTTAAGGAGAGGGAAAGAGCTGGCACAAAGCTCGCAGGACTGGAAGGAGTCCTGGTGAAATTCTGTGGCTGGTGCTCAAGCGTCCAGGTCAGCATCCACACAGCACTGTGGCTGTGATTTCCATCTCCCACAAGGTCCTACCAGCTGACCTTTGGCAGGTCAGATCTCTTAAGGGTACTGGCTGGCCGTTGCTATTTTAAGCCAGTGAAATGGATTCCCTCTAACCTAAGAAATAAGCTAAAAGCAGAAATGAGAAGTAACTAGGAGGCCACAGGATACCAGAGGAAACTTGTCCATTCAGGACCAGAGAGTCTGTCCTGGATAAGTGCTCGGACTCTGCCATCCTTGAAATAAGACCTCGGCTGCCTGGAGGTTAATCAACATTCCAGGGCTATTTGACACAGCAGGAAATAATAAATGACTCTGAGATATCAACCTGACTGCTTAGCCTCAAGGCCCGGAGAGTGCTTGCGGGGCTCTCCTGGCAACCTGGAGGCTGGTAGCAGTGGGTTGATACACTGCTGATATATGCAGCCGCCAGCCCCACACTCACCTCTGCGCCCTCTCTCCAGCCTGGGCCACTTGGGAAGCCTGATGTTCTGGGAACTTCATCCAGTAGGGTTGGAATGTGTGGGCAGAGCTGGTCCATGGGACTTGGGTCCTGGTTGCAGAAGAAATGGCTGTTTAGCTCTAAATCTGTGCTGAGATGAAGCAGCACAGGGAGCTAGAGTAGGAGGCTGAAGGAGCTGTGATGACGGTCCATCTTCCATGTTCCATGAGGCTAAGAAGCTTCCTGCCTTCCACACACATTCTGAGCTTTATTTATGAACATTGTATCTTTTACTGGTAGGGACTCTTCCCATTTTATAGGAGAAGGAACCATGGCCTAGAAACATTGAGTAAGTGCATGGCACAGCAAGGAAACAGGTCTGGAAGGATGGCCAGAGAGGTGGGGAAGGCTAGAGTAGGGAGGCACTTATCTGTTTTATCTTTATCACAGAGCAAAGGATCACCATTGCAGTTTTAAGCACAGACAGGGCAAAATTAGACTTGCACTTTGAAGAGAGGAGGTCCTGGAGTGGAGAATGAATTGAATGAAGGGAGCCGAGTTCTGAGTCTAAGGCCATGGTCCAGGTGAGAGGCAATTCTGGACTCACCTGGTGGTGATGGAATGAAACAGATGGAACCCAGAGAGGTGTGAAAGGCTAGTGCCTGCCTGCCTTTGAGGGGAACTTGGCAAATAAATGCATTTCCTTCTCCATAGAAGAAACATTCAAAAGCCACACAGTCAAGACAGAGGAAGAAATCTCAGATCCCATGCTTGCTAAAGAACAAAACTTGAAGCGTCCCAGGAATTACCAGAAAGGGATTGATGCTCTATTTGCAAACTTTTCACAAATATAGTCCAGACAGTAAGCAACTAAGATTATTGCATGGTTGGAAACACTTGGAGAGAAATTAAGCTGGGAGTTCTGAGAGTCTCAGCACCTTCCAGATCCTTCCATGTCCAGCATCCTTCAGGGTCTGGGCCACAGGAGCCATGTCTCATAAGAGACAATGCCAACTCCTCCCCCAATTCTGCAGGTCTGTGCTTTTCATCCCTTCTATTTCCAGCATTTTAGCATCATCTATGGCAAAGTAAATGGGAAAAAAAGTCAGTAATTGATTTATGGGGAAAGAATAAGAAAGCTATATGGAGAGTTTGGCTGAGGGTCCAATGAGTGACCCTGACAACCACCTGGTATTGGCATTGATGTGTATAAACAAAGACATTCTTGGAAAGCATAGAGCATGACACATAGCAGCTAAGAGAAGCAATCCCTAATTATACAGTGATTTCCCACTGAGGAACTAGAAGAATCATAAATGAAGAAGTGGGTGTGACCCCAGGCATTTTATGGCTAAAGGCTGAGAGTTAGGAAAGAATAACTCCCCATAATTTTCACAGAGCTAAGTCAGACTCCAGGACAAGGGCTGGGGCCTATGGTCACTCTCTTTTGTTGAACGAATGAGTGAATGAACGAATGAATGAATGAGGACCCTAGACTTCCAATAGAGGCTTGCTTCAGCCACATGCATTCCTGTTCACTCATCCAGAATGCTGGTCCGACAAGTTATGTGGCTGAATTCCTGAATTAGCATATCAGAAACTCTGGCCTACATTACTTGACTTCATTTTCCCTGAAGCATTTATCATTATTTGAATTTTTTAAGTTGCTTGTTTACTCATCTATCATTGGTCATATATCCTTGAGATCAGAGACTTTATATTTGTTTGAAACAATGTCTCTGGGCCTATGTGTGGAATGAATGCCCAAAGTTGATAAATCAATGAATTGAAGCCTTATAAATACTATGATATAAAAATCACCAGCTGGAAGATGGGCAATTGAGACTAATAGTTCACTGAGTGTTTATTGTGTGAACCAACTAATTAGATCACTTTTTTTGATCAGTTCACTAGAATATCTCACAGATTGACGCAAATGAATATTTATAAAACAAATGTAAGGCACAAAATATCAGTGTCAATGAAGTAACATAGGCATGTAAGTCCGCTAACAAAATAAGCTGTATTAGAACACTCAGTAATAACCATTGCAAAAAAATAGCTCTAATATAAATATTTAACCAAAAGTGTGAACTAAACATTTGTTACTTCATTTGTAGAAAGATAAATTCCTGCTTCTGCTGGGTGTTTCTAAGTTTCCAAACAACTGCTTGAAGTTTCCAGTAGCCTGAATAATTTATTTTTAAAAATTTTTATTTGTTGGAATATAGTTGATTTCCAATGTTGTGTTAGTTTCTGCTCTATAGTCAAGTAAATTGGTTACACATATACATCCAGTCCTTTTTTAGGCTCTTTTCCTGAGCAGGTCATTACAAAGTACTGAGTAGAGTTCCATGTGCTATACAGTACGTCCTTATTGGTTTATATGTAGTAGTGTGTCCTTGTCAGTCCCAATCTCCCATTTTATCCTTCCCCTCTCCTTTTCCATCTGGTAACCATAAGTTTGTTTTCTACTTCTGTGACTCTATTTCTGTTTTGTAAACAAGCTCATTTGTATCTTTTTTTTAGATTCTACACACAAATGATATCATATGATATTTGTCTTTCTCTGTTTGACTTACTTAGTATGACAATCTCTAGGTCCAACCCAGTTGCTGCAGATGACATTATTTCATCCTTTTTTATGGCTGAGTAATATTCCTTTGTACATATGTACCACATCTTCTTTATGCATTCATCTGTTGATGGATATTGTGGTTGCTTCCACATCTCAGCTATTGTAAATAGTGCTTCTATGAACACTGGGTGCATGTATTTTTTTTAATTAGAATTTTCTTTGGATATATGCCCAGGAGTGGGATTGCTGGATAATGTGGTAGTTCTATTTTCAGTTTTTTAAGGAACCTCCATACAATTCTACATAATAATTGTACTATTTTACATTCCCACCAACAGTGTCAGAGGGGTCTCTTTCCTCCATACCCTCTCCAGAATTCCAAACAATTTAAATAGAGCATTTTTTGGGTGCACAATCATTGTAAGATGTCAGTATTATGATTGAGATTAAGGCCCAGCCTCCTAGAAAAGAAAGCCACAGTGAGAGAATTCCAGTTCGTCACATCCAAGGAATAAACCAAACAACCACTGCTTAAGAATGAGATTAGGCCCCAGAATGTTCAGGTCCTTTTCCCTTCCCCATTCGACACCCCAGAGATGTGGATGCTCCAGAGATTTCAAGTTGCAGGTCCTCAGGGCCATGGTGAACTTGTCTTCTTTTGAAGTGTGCCCAGGAGAGGCCCAAATACGAGTGGTGCATATTAAATGCTATTTGGTTAAGATGTTGAGGAGACCGGCAGATACTTTGTGTTGGTCATGTTGTTATTCAGCCAAGAAAGAACCAATGGATGAAGCCCGGCAAAACTGAATAGCTCAGCAAACCCCCACCCCTCCCCACCCCTCCCCGCCCCCTCACCAATCTTTGCAACTGCCTACAGGCACGGGAGCTATTGTGCAAGAGGCACATCTGGTTAAGAGCATCAGAATGAAATTTCAATTTGCTAATCTGTGTTTTCTAAACTTCTCATTAGCAATTTGCTCTTACCTGGAGGCTAGTCAGGATAAAACTGAAGATCAAAGAGACACAGACTTGTGGCTCTGCTAGTATTTCATTGCTTTTTCTTCTTCCTGTCACTCTTCAGGCTGAAAAAAAAAGAAGGCAGAAGAGGGGAAGTGAGTTTGCATCTTGCTGCCTGGTGCTAGACAAAAAAAGGGTTTTTTGCACATGGCAGAAAGTCTAGAAAACCCTTGGGTGTTGTAATGAGAGAGAAGACTAAGACATGCTTAGTCTTCATGCCACTCTGGAGCAGAAATTATCTGGTGAGCTGACCCATCTTTGGATTCCTATTTCAAGTTTATCCACTTATTGGATGTGGCCCCAAAGTCGATCAGTGATGATCAGAGCTATGCAATCCTCCACCAACCCTAGCTTTCCTATTTACCTGTTAGATACCCCTCTGCTTTCTCTTTTCTTGGACCCCTGCCTGGACAGGTGAGTCTTATACACTGTTAGGGATGATTTTTCTGAATATTCACGTTCAGATCTTTCATGGTCAAAATCCTTCAGATTCAGATCTTTATGATTTTCCTAATGCTATCTCTGCTATCTTAGACTTGTAAGTGTAAACTTATTCTTATTTCATTCATTCACACAAACATATGGGGGGTGGGGGGGAAACTGCTTTCCTATTTTGTAATGGTCCCTCGGGACAATAGCTCTGATTGTGGGGACTCACCAAGTTATCATGAATAAACAGGATTAGGCTAATGGGAATTTCACATCATAGGACTTCTGTCTATGTTGGGATTGATACTGCAATCAAAGATCAACTCTGGGATTGATACTGGAATCAAAGATCACTAATGAATGGTCATAGGTACTTTCATACTGAGCATACAACAAAGTTGAAAACTGCCCAAAAACCCCTTTAAAGCAACTTTTTAGGGGTCTGACTTCTGGTAATGGTGAATTAATTGAATTTGCTAGTCAAAACTTCCTGCAGATAAAACTATAAAATCTGAACAAAGTATTTTAAAAAACACTATTTAAAGGCACTGGAAAGTGGTCAAAGTAAATGGAAACCAGGAGATGCAGTCTTGAAAGATCACAATTGCAACAGATAAAAATAGAATTGTAAGGTTTTGGGGGTTTTTTTGTTTGTTTGTTTTTGGTCTGAAGTCACTACCCAATATCCACAATTCCAGTGGCAGAAAACCACAATCTTACTGGCTTGAAGTGCCATAGAAAGAAGTTCAGGGTTTACAGAACAAATTTAGGGTGAAAGGGAGAGAAATCCTGAAAGTGATGAGCCACAGAGGTGGGGAGACCCAAAATCTGAGTGTAAATTCTGCCCACATACTTCAGTTCAGTTCAGTCGCTCAGCTGTGTCCAGCTCTTTGCGACCCCATGAATTGCAGCATGCCAGGCCTTCCTGTCCATCACCAACTCCTGGAGTTTACTCAAACTCATGTCCATCGAGTCGGTGATGCCATCCAGCCATCTCATCCTCCATCGTCCCCTTCTCCTCCTGCCCCCAATCCCTCCCAGCATCAGGGTCTTTTCCAATGAGTCAACTATTCACATGAGGTGGCCAAAGTACTGGAGTTTTAGCTTCAGCATCACTCCTTCCCAATGAACACCCAGGACTGATCTGCTTTAGGATGGACTGGTTAGATCTCCTTGCAGTCCAAGGGACTCTCAAGAGTCTTCTCCAACACCACAGTTCAAAAGCATCAATTCTTCAGCACTCAGCTTTCTTCACAGTCCAACTCTCACACTCATACATGACCACTGGAAAAACCATAGCCTTGACTAGATGGACCTTTGTTGGTAAAGTAATGTCTCTGCTTTTTAATATGCTATCTAGGTTGGTCACAACTTTCCTTCCAAGAAATAAGCGTCCCTTAATTTCATGGCTGTAATCACCATCTGCAGCGATTTTGGAGCCCCCCAAAATAAAGTCTGACACTGTTTCCACTGTTTCCCCATTTATTTCCCATGAAGTGATGGGACCAGATGCCATGATCTTAGTTTTCTGAATGTTGAGCTTCAAACCAACTTTTTCACTCTCCTCTTTCACTTTCATCAAGAGGCTGTTTAGTTCCTCTTCACTTTCTGCCATAAGGGTGGTGTCATCTGCATATCTGAGGCTATTGATATTTTTCCTGGCAATCTTGATTCCAGCTTGTGCATCTTCCAGCCCAGCATTTCTCATGATGTACTCTGCATATACGTTAAATAAGCAGGGTGACAATATACAGCCTTGACATACTCCTCTTCCTATTTGGAACCAGTCTGTTGTTCCATGTCCAGTTCTAACTGTTGCTTCCTGACCTGCATACAGGTTTCTCAAGAGGCAGGTCAGGTGGTCTGGTATTCCCGTCTCTTTCAGAACTTTCCACAGTTTATTGTGATCCACACAGTCAAAGGCTTTGGCATAGTCAATAAAGCAGAAATAGATGTTTTTCTGGAACTCTCTTGCTTTTTTGATGATCAGTGGATGTTGACAATTTGAGCTCTGGTTCCTCTGCCTTTTCTAAAACCAGCTTGAACATTTGGAAGTTCATGGTTCACATATTGCTGAAGCCTGGCTTGGAGAATTTTGAGCATTACTTTACTAGTGTGTGAGATAAGTGCAATTGTATGATAGTTTGTGCATTCTTTGGCATTGCCTTTCTAGGGATTGGAATGAAAACTGACCTTTTCCAGTCCTGTGGCCACTGCATCCTGAGCAACTGCTAACCCACACAAGCACAGGGGAAGCCTCAGGGACTCCTTAAAAATAATTATAGTATTATAATAATATTCTAAATAAAGACAAAACGGCACTGAGTCAGTTTGCAAAACTGCTGCTTTTTAGATTTAGCACTTTCTGCTATACCGTTCTAATATCAGTGGCGAGAGCTCAAGTCAGACAGACCAGCAAAGGAACTGAAAAATCTAGTACCAACCCTACCCAAATTCTTTACTAGCCACTAACCTAAACAGACTGAGGGAAGTTCCCTGGGAAGCAGGCTAAAAATCAATGACTTAAAGCAGAAAGAACTAAACAGAGAGAGTGCTGCTGCACAGCTTAAGGGGATACAGTTTGAGTCTAGGCAGACTGACAACTATGAAATCCATCCTCAGAAGAACATAGCAGATTACAGAGATGCTAAATTGTAACATTTAATTATTCAAGGTCTATAGCTAAATCAGCTGTTTGAGGGGAATTTATAGCTTTAAATACTTGTATTAGAAAAAAAGTCTGAAAATCTAAGCTTCCATCTTAAGACGTTTCTGCTGTTGTAGCATGAAAGTAACCATAAACAATACATTTTTAAAAATGGACATAGCTGTGTTCCTGTAATATTTTATTTACAAATACGGGTGTAGGTTGGATTGGCCCCATGGGAAATAGTTTGCTGACCTCTAACCTAGAGTAACCAATGTTAATGATAGCAGCTGCAGAGTTATTTAAGTATTCAGTAAAGAGAGCAATGTTTTGTTTTGTTTTTTTCCTGTAATGCCAACGTGGATTCCATTTCTCTTCCATAAGAAGGGAGACTGTCCGGAAATCCCCTGGCAGTTCACTGATTAAGATTTTGTACTTCCAGTGCAGGGGGCAAGGTTCTATGCCTGATCAGGGAACTAAGATCCCATAAGTCATGCGGCACGTCTAACAGAAAAAAATTTTTTTAAAAAGAAGGGAGATTGTCCAACCCAAGGTCAGTAAATCAGGAGATTACTAATAATGCTAATACTTAAAGGCAGCGTACTCAAGTATTTAGCAATTATGCCCCTCTCCCTCCAAAATGAGAACTTGATCCTTCATATCATGCCATTAAGGTTAAATTCAAAGCTCCCCATTAAAATAGTTGGCATGGCTCCTTTCTTATCGTCATTGTAAAATTAATGCCTGAATGAAACCACGTCCTCCCACTTCTGTGGGCCTTATCCCATGGGAATAGTAGGGTGGCAATTTTATCTTGTCATGGCAACTCTAGAAAAGGTCCTAGAATGAGGGTTTATAATACTGAGTACCGCTATTATTTGGCATGTGCAGAGGGCTTATTAAATGCCATACACGTGATATTGAGCACATGGTTGCTCTTACAGAAGCTTAGTTACCGCTACTACATTATATATAGTGGTTGTTGTTTGGTCACTAAGTTGTGTCCAACTCTGTGACCCCATGAACTGTAGCCCGCTAGGCTCCTCTGTCCATGGAATTTCTCAGGCAAGAATACTAGAGTGGGTTGCCATTTTTTTCTCCAGAGGATCTTCCTGACCCTGGGATTGAACCCATGTCACCTGCATTAGCAGGTGAATTCTTTACCACTGAGCTACCAGGAAAGCCCATTATATATGGTAGGAGATCTTAAATAGTAGGAGTGCACGTCAAAATTTTGCTAACTACATTTGCTTTAGTCTTACTCTGGAGATTCTTATCTAGTAAATCTGGAGTAGGGTTTAAGTATAATGGTGAAAGAAAAGCTCCTCAGGTGATTCTGATTTGTACCCATGGTATGTGTGTGTGAACTCTATATAAGGTGAACAAATATTTTATACACACACCACACAAGGCTGTATAGTGATTGCATTTCTGAAAGCTCCTTGTCAAACTTGGTAACTGTCAAATAAAACAAATTTCTTTAGAGACATGAATTCACATATGAAAATTTAAAATTCTCTTTAAGATGCAGCAAAGCAACAACTACCCATTTTCCAGCAAGACAAGTGCAAGTCTGCATCTCAATAAAAAATAGATGTCATATTCAAATGAGAATAATCTAAAAAGGGTTTATTTACACCTAAT
Organism: Dama dama; assembly: GCF_033118175.1. NCBI lineage: Eukaryota > Metazoa > Chordata > Mammalia > Artiodactyla > Cervidae > Dama > Dama dama. The sequence goes on along the minus strand of NC_083698.1, from coordinate 45,132,983 downwards.
TCTCAAAATGTGGACAGGATAGAAAAGAAAAGAAAGAATAGTTTAGGAGCCTGGGGCTAATAGGAGCTGAGATGGTACCATCCCTAGGTCTGATGGAATGAAAGCTGGGATGCGTGACTAGAACTCGGAAGGAGAGAGACTTGTAAGGTGGGTTTACTATGAGATACAGGTGAGTGTGAGGCAAATTCACAGGGAGGAATCCAGGAGAATAAGCACCCCCTTGGTCGCCTCCGTCCTGCGGCCTGCAGTAGCAGAACTCACCTGGACACTGAAGACAACGGAGCTTTAGGGTCACCCACACAGCCCTTCCCCACCCACAGCATTTTACTCAGTGTTCCCAACAGCCACCCACACCATCACCCAGAAGTGACTCTAAAACACAACAAGGATCAACAGTGAAGGGTGTTATGGATGGGGGTAAATCATCCCAGAATCTATTAGTAGGGCCACATCATACTTGCTGCTGGACAGGGAGTAGTATGTGAAAAAAACAGAGTCAGGGATGGATGAGAAGAATTAGGAGAAAATGCCTCATATGTGTGTAGAGAACTCCAGGAACCAGAATTTCACTGTTTTTCTCTGAACTGTTAGCAACTGATAGGTAAGGAATGGGAATAGACCCTCCGATGCCACTAAGAATGGACTGAGACAATAGTCTTTCTTATTAGTTACTTTAATGAGTGAAGGATTTTTAAATCTGTACTTCTGGGAGCATATGAGTTTGGGCTCTATTCATATACTCACCGTTTCATTCAAAAGCAAGTCTCTTGATGCCTGGCATAACTTCTGTTCTCTTCTAGGCTGAAGATTTCTCTTTGCTTTATAAAACAAAGAAATGATCAACTCTTTCATTTATCTTTTATATTAAGATGGTTTTTCATATTCTGGCTTTGTCCAAAGAAGAATCCATCTTTTTAACTAGGGTTAATCTTAATCTTATAAAAAATCTTGACCTTAGGGATAGCAACCAAAAAGAGCGGCACAGTGTTACGCAAAGGCTAGTGAACATTTCAAAATAATCAGCCTCATAAGACAACAAAGAAATGCATATCAAGCAATGAGTTTTTTCCTGTTAAATTGGAAAGTATTTCAAAAATTCATAATACTCACTGTGCTAAGGGGAAGAGACCAATACATCTCCTTTTTGTGAGTTGGAATTGATAGAATCTTTCTGGAAATTATTTCACAATAATGATCAAGTGCTTTGTCTTAGGTAAGTTAACACTGGTAACAAAAATGCCTCCCGATTGCTAATGACTCAAGAATTAAAGTTTATTTCTTGTACACATAATAAATACTAGATAGGAGAACAGATGCTGCCAGCTCTGCCCTCTTTAATAAAGGAAATCTAAGTTTGTGTGGAACATTTCTCCATCTGCCCAGCTGGTAATGGGGGAAACATGGAATGTTTTCTAGGACCAGGTCAGGAAGTGGCACACATCACTTCTGCTCAAATTCTGTTAGCCATCATTCAGTGTGACCATGGGCTTCCCAGGTGGCTCAGTTCAGTTCAGTTGCTCAGTCATGTCTGACTCTTTGCGACCCCATGAATCACAGCACGCCAGGCCTCCCTGTCCATCACCAACTGCTGGAATTTACTCAAACCCATGTCCATCGAGTCAGTGATGCCATCCAGCCATCTCATCCTCTGTCGTCCCCTTCTCCTCCTGAACCCAATCCCTCCCAGCATCAGGGTCTTTTCCAATGAGTCAACTCTTCGCATGAGGTGGCCAAAGTACTGGAGTTTCAGCTTCAGCATCAGTCCTTCCAATGAACACCCAGGACTGATCTCCTTTTGGATGGACTGGTTGGATCTCCTTGCAGTCCAAGGGACTCTCAAGAGTCTTCTCCAACACCACAGTTCAAAAGCATCAATTTTTTGGCGCTCAACTTTCTTCACAGTCCAACTCTCACACTCATACATGACCACTGGAAAAACCATAGCCTTGAGCAGACGGACCTTTGTTGGCAAAGTAATGTCTCTGTTTTTTAATATGCTATCTAGGTTGGTCACAACTTTCCTTCCAAGAAATAAGCGTCCCTTAATTTCATGGCTGCAGTCACCATCTGCAGTGATTTTGGAGTCCCCCAAAAAATAAAGTCAGCCACTGTTTCCACTGTCTCCTCATCTATTTCCCATGAAGTGATGGGACCAGATGCCATGATCTTAGTTTTCTGAATGTTAAACTTTAAGGTGCTCAATGATAAAGAATTTGCCTGCCAATGCAGGAGACATGGTTTCTATCCCTGGGTTGGGAAAATCCCCAGAGAAGGAAATGGCAGCTAGCTCCAGTATTCTTGCTCGGAAATCTCATGGACAGAGGAAACAGGGGCTTGGGTAGGTGGCGGGGGAGGGGGGGGGGGTTGGGATAGTCCATGGAGGTCACAAAGAGTCGGACACAACTTAATGATTTGGTGTGACCATATCCTATTTTAAGAGAGACTGAGAAATGTGGTCTGTGTACCCAGAAAGGAAAGAAAGTCAACTGTTAAGTGGCTAGTCATTTCAGCAAGAAGTTTTTAAAATACAAACACATTTTTAACTCAGTAATCTAGGAATCTGTCTTACGGAAATATTCAGAAGTTTAGTTCTTCTGCAGCAAACCTAATAGTGGTCTGCCCAAATCCATTTTTCCTTTTTTTCTTAGTAATAGCAACTGTATATGTGTGTGTGGTATGTGTGTGTGTGTGTGTGTATCTGTTTTTTTGCTAGCACATGGCCATCCAGAAAAGGCTGTCTTTCTCAGTCCCTATGACAACCACACATAGTACATGACTAAGTTCCAGCTGGTGGAATTGATGTGATGGTGACTAAATTGAATTCCTAAAAGAGAGCCTATGGTGCATACTTCCTTTGCTGTTTGGACTCTTTCTCCATCCTTCTGTCCATAGTGCAGATGTGAAACTTGTACTCTAGATATCTATCAGGATGAAGACCATTTCTTCAAAAGATGACAGAATGATGAGCTGTAGAAGTCAAGAGTCTCTAGGATTTAAAGAGCATAACCTCCATAAAAAAAAGTTTTCTCATGTTCAAACCAGTTATTTGGGTCTGTTATCCACAGGCAAATCTAATCCTGATTGATAGAGGCCAGAGATTTTTCTTCCAGGACTGTAATCTTTTGTTTCCTGCTTTCCCATATGTAGTATAATTCCAATTCATTAAAATATGTTTATTGTAATTCATTTGCAAAGATTTTCTATAATGACGTGGGGGGGTTGGAAATGGGAGATGTTTTCTCAAAGTTGCAAGCATTGTCTTTAAAAGACTGAGATTTCAGTTCACTTTTAAGGAAAACTTAACTTTGTTTTACAAATGATCACCTAAAAGGGCCCTTTGTGTTGTTCAGCCACTAAGTCACGTCTGCAGCCCCATGAACTGCAGCATGCCAGGTTTCCCTGTCCTTCACTGTCTCCCTGAGTTCCCCCAACTCATGTCCATTGAGCCAGTGATGCCATCCAACCATCTCATCCTCTGTTGCCCACTTCTCTTGCCCTCAATCTTTCCTAGCATCAGGGTCTTTTCCAAAGAGTCAGCTCTTCACAGCAGGTGGCCAAAGTATTAGAGCTTCAGCATCAGTCCTTCCAATGAATATTCAGGGTTGATTTCCTTTAGGATTGACTGGTTTGATCTCCTTGCTGTCCAATGGACTCTCAAGAGTCTTCTCCAGCACCACAGTTCGAAAGTATTAAGGGACACAGAAAAAGACGCCCTCTCCCTTTCATTGTTTGTGTGAACAAAATTAAATGCTCTAGTCTGAGCGTGAGTTTTGTTGCATACAATTGGACCAATGTCTCCAAAGTTCTCTTTGAAATCTGGGATTGTTGTTACTGTGGTTTTAGGCGATAGTGGGGTTAGGAAAGGAGGAAGAGAGATGCTTCCAGGATGGAATGAATGGAGACAGGGCTGTGTCTGCAGTGACTGGATCCTGTGCAGAGTGGCATGTGTAGGTGGCTCCTTGGAGTTGGCCTGTTGAAAATGAGGGGAAAGCAGAAAAGCTGAAAGAGATGATTTTGTGAGGACTTTGGAGATGAGTAAGAGCCATGGGTGCTTCAGAAATGGAATGTGATGACAGAGTGTAAGGAGACTTAGAAATGGAAGAGAAATGGATTGTACCGATAGAGCATAAGGAGACTTAGGGGCACATGTTACACAGGGTGGTTTCTGATAGTGTGAGTCTGGGGAAAAGGGTTCAGACTGAAGGAATATGTGCAGATTTCCATAGGAAAGAAGCTGCAGATCCTTGTAATCTGCTGCCTACTAGCATCTCTATGCAGATGGCCTAGAAGTCCACCACCCACATGACTGCCCAAACTTCTTACCTATGCGCAGGTGTTAACTAACTCCTTGACCCTTTCTCCTCCCCCAAGTTCTGATCATCCTTCCCCTGACATATTTTCAAGTACCCAATCCACTTCATCCCACTGACACTTTTTAATGTCTCCTTTTTAGAGCTCTAATCCCCTGAGGGAATTTAAGCAACAACCCCTTGATTCCCCCTACCTCCAGTTTTCTCCTGTTACAATTAATTTACTTTGTATATTTCAGACAGAAATTTTATTTTATTTTTCAGGAAAACCTCAGATAATGAGAGAACATTGCCAGAACGTATTTAAATTCTTTAATTGATGGATGCACCATTATCCTTAATTACCCTCATATTGAGTTAAAATGAATGCTCTGCTCTGCTGCACCGAATCAATATTATGAAAATGATTTCAAGGCTTAATTTTTAATCTCTTTGTGTTTTGTGCCAGCCCTTAAAGGTTACTGCCTTCATTTCTGCCATCTTAATCTTTTCGCTAACACTGAAATGCATTACTCAGATCAGCCCTTGAAAATCTTTAAATATATGGCAGACAGCCACTCATATTATTCTGAACACATTTCATAGATCTGAATGCAATTCCCACTGGAGTCATTTAATGAAACTCTCATTGAGGCTGCTGATATCTGAAGGGTGTCTATTTGTGTGGAATTAAGCATTTTTTAAAAATCTTTGTAGGCTTCATCAGTAATATGAAGCCAACTGGCCTGTTCCTGTGCCATAAAATCATCTTAAAAGACCCTTGCCTTATTCACCACCTAATGTTGGATTGCCTTGTTTAAGTCCACCTGGTGCTTCTTTTCTCCTGATATTCAGGGTTACTGACTGCCTGACTCGTTTCCTATTTAAAGCTCTTCAGACTTGGTGCATCAGTCCTGACCCTATATTGACTTGGCTTCTTTCCTCCTCCACACTTCACATGCATCCATCCTGTTTGCATTTGTCTGCTTCTGGCTACCAAGTAAATGAGCTCCCTGCTCCAGTCCAGTCCAGTGGCTGGTCCCAGCACAGACTCAGAGATACCTAGTTCCCTGTGAAGTCGTCGCCTGTCACAGCTGCCATCCAGGAATAGTTTATATCTAAGATCTTTTTCTGCCCTAAAAGTCTTTAATGTTATTATCTATAAGACATTATATGTATATAACTTTATTATTCTGACCACTGACTTCAAAGATTTTAAAGAAGCTCCTAATTTCTTCTATAAATCTTTATCAAATATCTACATCTTACATCTTGGTCTGAGGGCTCTCCCAGCTTTCCCTGGCTTCTTCCCTCCTTCTTTTCATGCAAGCAATTCTCCTGATAAAGCCTTTGGATGTTTAATTCCATTATGGCATCCTTTTAGTATTATCAATTTTTGTTTTGTGTATTTTGAAGCTCTTATATTAAGCATACACATATTTGATTATTTTTTCTTCCTAATGAATGACACTTTCATATAATGAAATGTCCCTCTTCATATCTGGTAATCTTATAGCATAAAAATCTACTTTGATATTAGTATAACTTATGCTTACTGTGCATGGTTTGTCTTTTCCCATTCATTTAGTTTCAACATATCTGGGTCTTTATGTTTAAAGTGCATCTTTTATAGACAGCAAATAGTTGGATCATACATTTTTGTACATTCTAACAATTTCTGCCTTATAGTTGGAATGTTTGCTCAATATCACTCAACATAATTATTGATATGATTGAGTTGGGTCTATTGTCTTATTGTTAGCTTTCTTTTCATCTCTGTTTTCCATTCTGTCCTTGTTTTCCAATCTTTTTTAAATTATTAGAATTATTTTTGAATTCCATTTTAATTTCCCTGTGGCTTTTTGTGATACTTCTCTGCATTATGTATTTAATGATTTCTTTTAGAAATAGTAATATACATTTTTAATTTTTAAAAATTTGTTCAGCCTGCTGATTGTTAATATTGTACCACTTCATATAATAAATATGCAAATCTTACAATCATATTCCCACCCCAGGCCCTTATGCCATAGCTATTGTACTACATTTACATACTTAAAACTCTACAACACTTTTTGTTTGTTTTAAACAGTTATTGTGTAATAAGGGGATTAAAAAGAAAGTGTATATCAAATAGTTCAGCATTTATCCAAATAGTTACTATTTCTGATGTTCTTCATTCCTTTCTTAGGATCTGAGACTTTATATAACATCATTTTCCTGTAGCCTGAAAGACTTGGTTTAGTGTTCCTTATAATGCAGGTCTACTTGCAACAAATTCTCTTATTTTTGTTTTATTTGAAAATTTCTTCACTTCCAGTTTTGGAAGGTATTTTCACTGGATGTAGAATTCTGGGTTTTCAGGCCTTTTTTTGTTTTCTTGTTGTTTATTATTTTTCTTTCAGACACTCTTTATAAAGATACTCCACTTTCATCTGGTCTCCATAATTTTTCCTGAATATCAGCCTTGAGATACTCTCAACCACATTTCTTCTACAAAAACTGTTTTTGTCTCCTTTTACAGAAAAACTAATTGACTTTATCAACTTTATTTTGCCAAAGATTTGGCAGAGATGTGAAGGGAATTTTTAGTTCTTTATCTTTTTCTGTCTACCTAGCTCTGGTAAATAAAGGGTTATTTAGAAATAAGGGACTTATTAAACCTAAATGTCTCCAACTTGACCTTGAATGAATAATCTCTACCCCACCTGGGAAAAAGAAAGAAAGAATCTCCTTTTCTAGCCTCAGGATATATGTTCCCTGAATGACTCTATTGGAACTGAGATGAGAGAGAAATGTTTTCTTTGATGGCAGGCTTTTATTCCCAGGTGTATGGGAAAGCTGGTATTGTGCATGGCAGACCTGGAGCTGGAATTAAGCCTCTAATTAGCACTCTTTCCAGAAGCACTCTCAAATCTATGCCCAGATGAGAAGGGAAAGAGGTAGCAAAGCCACGTGTCTAAGTGTTTTTTGTGTGAACAAGAGGAGATTAACTTTTGAGAAAACAAAACTAAAAAATGAAAGAAACAAAACAGACTGTGGTTCTGCCCTTTTAAACTTATTCCCCACCCCTTGACCTGAAAAAAACAATGTAGGTTTCAACCGTATTTATCTTTGGTTTTCTACAAGAGGCTTTTGAAGGGAATATGTCCTGTCCCAACATGCAGAGGTGCTTTGGGCTATTAAGTTGTGCTCCAGAGTTCCTCTTGGGTGCCATGCAGCTTGAAAAGCCATAGAGTATGGTTCAGACTACAGGCTTTAGAGTCTGTGCTGAGTGCTGTGACTATGAATTGAATACATGTATGAATGTTATGTGGGGTGATTCAAAAGTAGAAAGTGATTTACATTGCTCTACACATAAGTAGGGCTTTCCTGGAGACTCAGACAGTAAAGAATCTGCCTGCAATGCAGGAGACCCGGATTCGATCCCTGGGTTGGGAAGATCCCCTGGAGAAAGAAATGACTACTCACTCCGGTATTGTTGCCTGGAGAAGTCCATGGACAGAGGAACCTGGTGGGCTACAGTCCGTGTGGCTGCAAAGATTTGAACACAACTGAGCAACTAATACACACACACACACACACACACACACACACACACACAAGTAACATATAAGAAGTTCTCTGGAAATCATCTAAGTTGATTGCAGATAAGGAGGTAATTTTACGTGTTAAATACAAGGTTGGAGCTAAGAAAATAGCCAGAGGAAAACTCTCTATGAAACTTAAATGAAAATTATCTCTCAAAACAGGAGAGTACAGAGAAGATGGTTAGGGTGTGCCCTTCAGCATATGCAGTAGGTGGGTTCCCATCTCCACATTCCAGCCCAGTTGAACATCTTTGTGGATAATTTTCATTTGATGATCCTTCAGGAGTTGCCACATTCCCAAGAATCCTGACCTCTATTGAAATGTCCTGACACCTATAGATGGTACATTCGTTTCCTTCCCTGAAACTAAGTGGGTGAGTGAAATCTATGGTTAGCTGTACCTATCTCATCCCTTTGCTTGTGTTATCAAGTTTAGAAAGATGGTGCATGTGTGCTAAGTTGCTTCAGTCATGTCTTACTTTGTGTAACCCTCTGGACCATAGCCCATCAGGCTCCTCTGTCCTTGGGATTCTCCAGGCGAGAAACTGGAGTGTGTTGCTATGCCCTCTTCCAGGGGATCTTCCAGACCCAGGGATTGAACCCATGTTTCTTGTGTCTCCTGCATAAGTTCTTAAGCATTCAGGGGCACAGAACAAGTTCTTTACCACTAGTTCCACCTGGGAAGCCCCATGAAGGATGGCATTAAAAGGAAATGGCATTTAAGCCACTTGGAAAAGCCAAATGCCTTTGCCTTTATCATTTGTTTGCCTCTGTCCAGCCTTTGGGTAAAACTGTCAGCTACCCAGGCAATTAATCAATATTGATTAGGATTAAGGAATTCAAGTCTGACCACAATCTCATCCCACCGCTATTGTCAGAGTTTTCTTTTTCATTTGTTTCTGTCTCTCAGGTGCACTACTTTTCCCTAGCACACGCACTTTTTCCAGCACATACTCCTGCAACTGTCAAATCAGGGGCCCTTTGGTGTATGAACCTCCACTTATTATAATTTAGGTGCTAATGATTCCTAAACATTGATAAGTAATAAAAATTAAAGCTAAGAAACACAGAGGTAAAAAAAATAGAGCATTTACCATCATGGATTTTTTTTTAATTCTCAATTAAAATATAATTGACATGTAACATTGTGTTAGTCTTAGGTATATAACATAACAATTTGATGTATGAATATATTGAGAAATGATTACTACTATAAGTTTAGTTAACATGCATCACCACATGCAGTTACAAGTTTTGTTTTCTTGTGATGTAATAGATATTAAGATCTACTTAAGATTCACTGTCTTAGCAACTTTCAAACATACCATACAGTATTGAAGTATTATTAACTATAGTAACCATTATGTTACACCCCCAGGACTTATATATCTATCTGAAGTTCTTATTCTAATAGAAAAGCCAAAGTCATATTCATTCATTCATAGTCCCTCCCTTCCTCCCTCTCCCCTCTCTCTTTCCTCCCTCCTTCCCCCCTCCCTCCCTCTATCTCCCCCTTTCCTCTCTCCCTCTTCTCCCTCCCTTTCCCCCTCTCTCTATCTCTCCCTCTCCTCCTCTCCCTCATCCTTTCCCCTCATTCTTCCCCTCCTCCTTCTCCTCCTCATCCACATCTTCCCCTTCTTCCCCCTCTCCTCCTCTTTCTCCTCCTCTTCTCCTTACTTTTCTTCCTGTTTTGACTCACCTCCATCTGGTTTAATGTTAGACTACCCTATTCTGATTCTTAACCTAAGGCACTTGGAGGCTGGTGTAGATACCAAGTATTTTTTGCACCCAGTTTCAAAGATCTTTGGTCACCATTAGACCATGACCTATCCTAGTCCCAGAGACCTGAAAGTGGACTTCCCTCCTCTCTAACCAAGTTCTCCTCTTGTACAAAGCTCAGTCCTTGAACAACTGGTCTAAATTGCATGCTAAACCTTTAAAACAGAACTTGAAAAGTCATTTAAAAGTTCATTATTATTAATATCTAAAATTAACTTTCTAAATTACTGACTTACTTGGCATTATTAATTGATTTGTTTTATTTAATACATGCATATGGTACAAAACTCACAAGGTATGAAAAGGCTTATGTTAATAGTCAAAAATACGTCTCCTTTACAGAACTGCCTCCCAGCTACTGAGTTTTCCTCCCTAGAGTCAAAAACTCTTACCAACTTCTTCAGTTTTCTTTTAGAGACATTCTTTGCTTGTGTGAGCATATACATATATATGTGCATTCTTCAAATTGATTTTTAATTATATATTCAATACATGAACACTATTTCCATATACAAATTGAGACAATATAGCCTAGGCTTAGGTGCCTTTTGATCATCTCTCCAACTCAGTCTCTTCCCAAATGTTGCCACTGTGAGTAATCCAACATCCACATAGTAAAAATACTACCAAAGTTTTCCCTGCACTTACTGCAAATATATGTACCTACAGAAAATATATAGCATTGTTTTACTGTTTTAAACAAAAAGACATGTCATAAGATCATTCTATGATTTGTTTTGGTCAAATATTTAAAGCACCTGACTCTGATAATAAAACCTCTTCTCCATTCTCATTGAATTTTCTTTTATTTTTTTAATTTATTTTTAATTAAAGGATAATTGCTTTACAGCATTTTTTTGTTTTCTGTCAAACCTCAACATGAATCAGCCATAGGTATACACATGTCCCCTCCCTCTTGAACCTCCCTCCCATCTCCCTACCCATCCCACCCCTCTAGGTTGATACAGAGCCCCTGTTTGAGTTTCCTGAGACATACAGCAAATTCCCATTGGCTATCTATTTTACATATGGTAATATAAGCTTCCATGTTACTCTTTCCATACATCTCACCCTCTTCTCCCCTCTCCCCATGTCCATAAGTCTATTCTCTATTTCTGTTTCTCCACCACTGCCATGTGGATAAATTCTTCAGTACCATTTTTCTAGATTCTCTATATGTGTGTTAGAATATGATATTTATCTTTCTCTTTCTGACTCACTTCACTCTGTATAATAGGTTCTAGGTTCATCCACCTCATCAGAACTAACTCAAATGTGTTCCTTTTTATGGCTGAGTAATGTTCCATTGTGTATATATACCACAACTTCTTTATCCATTCATCTGTTAATGGACATCTAGGTTGCTTCCATGTCCTAGGTATTGTAAATAGTGCTGCAATGAACAATGGGATACATGTGTCTTTTTCAACCCTGGTTTCCTCAGGGCATATGCATAGGAATGGGATTGCTGGGTCATATGGTGGTTTTAGTCCTAGTTTTTTAAGGAATCTCCATACCATCTTCCATACTGGCTGTATCAGTTTCCACTCCCACAAACAGTGTGAGTGTTCCCTTTTCTCCACACCCTCTCCAGCATTGATTGTTTGTAGACTTTTTGAATATGGCCATTCTGACTGGTGTAAGGTGATATCTCATTGTGGTTTTGATTTGCATTTCTCTAATAATGAGTGATGTTGAGCATCTTCTCATGTGTTTGTTAGCCATTTGTATGTCTTCTTTGGAGAAATGTCTGTTTAGGTCTTTTTCCCGCTTTTGATTGGATTGTTTGTTTTTCTGGCATTGAGTTGTATGAGCTGCTTGTAAATTTGTAAATTAATCCTTTGTCAGTTGTTTTATTTGCTATTATTTTCTCCCTTTCTGAGGGTTGTATTTTCACCTTGCTTATCATTTCCTTTGCTATGCAAAAGCTTTTACGTTTAATCAGGTCCCACCTGTTTACTTTTGTTTTTATTTCCATTGCTCTAGGAGGTGGGTCATAGAAGATCTTGCTTTGATTTATGTCATTGAGTGTTCTGCCTATGTTTTCCTCTAAGAGTTTTATAGTTTCTGGTCTTACATTTAGGTCTTTAATCCATTTTCAGTTTACATTTGAGTATGGTGTTAGGAAGTGTTCTAATTTCATTCTTTTACATGTTGCTGTCCACTTTGCCCAGCTAAAATTTGTTGAAGAGGCTGTCTTTGCCCTATTGTGTATTCTTGCTTCCTTTGTCAAAAATAAGGAACCCATAGGTGGGTGGGTTTATTTCTGGGCCTTCTACCTTGTTCTGTTGGTCTACATTTCTGTTTTTGTGCCAGTACCATACTGTCTTGATGACTATAGCTTTGTAGTATAATCTGAAGTCAGGAAGGTTGATTCCTCTAGCTCCATTCTTCTTTCTCAAGACTGCTTTGGCTATCCAGAGTCTTTCATGTTTCCTTATGAATTGTGCAATGTTTTGTTCTAGTTCTGTGAAAAATGCCATTGGTAATTTGATGGGGGTTGCATTGAATCTGTAGATTGCATTTGGTAGTAGTTATTTTCACACTATTGATTCTTCCTACCCAGGAACACAGAATATCTCTCCATCTGTTTATGTCGTCTTTGATTTTTTTCATCAGTGTCTTACAATTTTCTGTGTACAGTTCTTTTGTCTCCTTAGGTAAGTTTATTCCTAGATATTTAATTCTTTTTGTTGGATTGGTGAATGGGATTGATTTCTTAATTTCTCTTCGTGATTTTTCATTGTTAGTATATAGAAATGCAAGTAATTTCTGTGTATTGATTTTGTATCCTGCAACTTTGCTAAATTCACTGATTAGCTCTAGTAATTTTCTGATACTGTCTTTAGGGTTTTCTATGTACAGTATCATGTCATCTGCAAACAGAGTTTACTTCTTTTCTGATCTGTATTCCTTTTTATTTCTTTTTCTTCTCTGATGGCTGTAACTAGGACTTCCAGAACTATGTTGAATAATAGTGATGAAAGTAGACACCATTGTCTTGTTCCTAATCTTTGGGGGAATGCTTTCAGTTTCTCACCATTGAGAATAATGTTTGCTGTAGGTGTCCTTGGTTTTCCTAAAAGCCAGGAGTTGGTTTTATTTCCTCTTCATCCCAGGACTGACCTCCTGTTGGTACATCCACACAGTTTCTTGTTTCTTCTCAGAGAGAGCCCTGGGAGCTAAAAGGGTCTGAGTTCAAATTGATGATGTGCATCTCATGTTCTCTCTGATGGCTCATCATGCAGTTTTTCCCTGGAAAGCAGTGACCTCTGAGAGTCCTTTTATCATAGAATAAAACTTGATTAGACACTAACAATATAGTTGTCCTCTCACCTGGTCATTAGCTGGAGAGTTCAAAGCCAGGAAAAAGTATCATGCAGGGTAGCTTCCCCTCTACCCCCACCATGAACAAAAAGTGTGGGAGTTGGGGGGATAATAATCCCACCACTGTGACAGGAACTCTTGACATACCAGAGAAAAGGTAAAATCTGACCCATGTAAATGATCAGATTCCATGCAGAGTCAGTTACTTGACAGTAATGCCCATGTTACTTTGACAAGCTTCTTTACACTACTTATCACACAGTCTTCTGGAGGAAAGATGCTGCCTCTGAGAAATGATCACAGCTTTGCCACAGATTCATATGACCATAAGGTGACTTACACATTTTACAATTAGAGTATCTGAGTATTTCAAGGAACTGGGAGCTCACAGATTTAAAAAACCACCTACTGCATTGCAAAGCAGCTTAATTGGCCCAGTTCTTTTCTTATTAAAACTTTGGATCCTATTATGACCTCTGTGCAACATTGGATAAATTTAATCCCTCTTACTAATGATCAGAACCAATTTTTCAAACACAAAAAATATAGCTAATCTGAGAAAGCCTGTACTTATCTAGAATATGACCAGGCCTCCAAGGGAGTTTGTGTGCATGCTAAGTTGCTTCAGACATATCTGACTTTTTACAACCCTGTGGACTATAGCCTGCCAGGCTCTTCTGTCCATGGGATTCTCCAGGCAAGAATACTGAAGTGGGTTACCATTTCCTTCTCCACCAAGTGAGCTTATTTTTACCTAAATTCTGTCCAAAAGAATGTAAAAGGGCAATTTTCTTTTTCTCATTAACCAACTTCTTACCAATGTGGTCATTTTTGCTTATCATAAAGTTCTTCATTTGAAGTGAGATTTTTGGGTTAAATCTACTTTTATTTTGTTACAGTTTCTATAGAAATGGCAATCAAAGTTCTCCTTGGGTTATATTGTATGTTAGCCAAAGCAGGGATTCAAGAAAAACTAGTCATGACCTGCCCTTCCTTTTCCACATTTAATGTTATCATTGCTCATTCTCATTGCACTTATTTAATCCCATTAGATTTGTGGTTGATGAACCAGAGTTATGAAATATTATCTCACATTCTTTCCTCAATATAGCCATTAGTATAGTCAGAAAGGTTGCTCATTTAGTGCTTTTGCTTGATGTATAAAATGTTTATATTTATCATGCCTAAAATAGACTTGGCCATAATCTGTATTTATCATATAAACTGAAAAATCACATAAGCAAGACAAAATATTGGGTTCTGCCCTTACAATGAAATGTACATTTCCCTTTAAGTGGCAAGGTCTTTGATCAAGAATGTGAATAAAGTGATGCTTTATAAAAGAATGTCATGTGGCTAACTTTAGGGTGCTAAACACTCATTTAAGATGTTTCTCTGATTCTTGTCCCAAGCCATTTTTGCTTGACTGTGAATTGGGTGAATTTTGACTCATTTTGAGCTCATTTTGGCAAAAAGCCAGTGGTTTGTTTCTCTTAGCTATACAGACAGTTCTAGTAGCCTGCTTATCTTTAGCCAGGTTGTCTTGAATGATTGCCAACTTGAAGATGGTTTCAGGCTTGTCAACATGCTTCTAGGGGAGGGTTAGGCAAGAAATATTTTAGTCATTCTTTTGTGTTTTAGAGTAAACTTTGTCATTGCCTCTCTCCTTTCTAGCTCCTCCTGAAGTTCCCTAAATGTCCAGAGGACTTTAGAGGGAAGACCCCTTAGCCTAATTGAGTTTGTATCTTTTCTTCAAAGCCATCAAAAATTTGTTCCTAAGCTTCTAGTCTACCTCTTCCTTTCTCCTGGAATTCAGTTGAGATTTATAAATATAATTCATAATATTCATGAAGGCTGTTTGCAAAGGTTGGGGAGAGGGAAAAGAAGACACTTCTGCTCCTATGGTCCTGCCTCACTCATTCCCATATTGCCCCACCTTCCTCTGCATTCTCCCTTCATGATGTCTTGTATAAGGCAAGAGTTCAATAAATATGTACCAACAAACTACTCAGTCACTTGATCTCCCCCAACCACCATCCAAAGTCAGTCCTTTCCTCAAGGTTGAGAGGGAAGCAGTTCTGGATAGGCTTAGAGGGTATGCATGCATGCTCAGTTGCTCAGTTATGTCTGAGTCTTTTTGACCCTGTGGACTGTAGACCCCCTGCTCCCAGGCTCCTCTGTTTGTAGGATTTTCCAGGCAAGAATACTGGAGTGGGTTGCCATTCCTGACCCCGGGGGAGCTTCTTGACCCTGTGATGGAACCCTGTCTCCTGTGTCTCCTGCATTGGAAGGCAGATTATCACTGAGCCACCTGGGAAGCCTTAGAGGGTATAATAGAGTCTAAATGTATGTACTAAAACTCAAATGTGAAAAAGAATGTACCTTTCTTTATTTTCTCTAATTGGACTAGAAGTCTGCAGACTCCTGGTAGCCAGTCAACACGTGTTGAGTTGAAAGAATAAATGTGCCTTATCTTGCTTTGCAGCCCCTTCCAAGTGCAAGAAGGCAAAAGTGGTGGGATGATTAAAGGTTGACCATTGGGAGTTCCCTGGCAGTCTAGTGGTTAAGACTCCATGGTCCCAGTGCTGGGGGCATGGGTTCAATCCCTGGTCTGAGAACTGAGATCTCACATGCTATGCAACCAAAAAAATAAAGAAAGAAAAAAGAAAAAGCTTGCCCATTCAAGGCAACTCAGTATTTTTTGTTTGTTTTTAGTTTTTACAGTCTATTTCAGATCAGTGTAATACCATTTGGGTAATTAATCACTCAGTCTTTCAGGATTTCTGCCTTTTCCCCAGATGGCATGTGGGCACAGAAGGAGCTTATGGGTATTCTAGGGGATGGGAATTAAGGGTTTCTTATTTTCCTTTGGTCCTTCTCTGGACCACTGAGAGCTGAGATCTCACTGGGATGTAGCTCACCTCTCCTGTAATTTGGACATCATTTTCTGTCCTCCCTGCACTTTCTGCTTAAGTTTTAGCAGCTGGCCCAGTGTTTGGCTTACTGTTTTGGCCTTTGCAATAAATAATGTTTGTTTTTGAGGACCACAGCTGCCTCTCCTGCTGACTAGGAACCCCATATCAGCTCTTTTTTAGAGAATTTTTTGCTTTTATCATGTCTTTATTGTGATAAAAACACTTAATATGAGACCTACAATCTTAAAAAAATTTAAGTGTACAATAATGTTAACCATAGGCACAATGTTGTACAAAAGGTCTCTAGAACTTAATCACCTTGCACAACTGAAACGTTATACCTATTGAATAGCGACTCTGCATTTTTACCCCTATTCAGTCCCTGGAAATCATAATTCTACTCTCTGCTTCTCTGTGTTTGACTAGTTTATATACCTCATAAATAAAATGGTTCATGCAGTACTTGTCCTGTGATGAGTTTATATCACCCAACGTAATGTCTTCAAGGCTCATAATGCTGCCACATATGGCAGGATTTCCTTCTTTTTTAATGCCAAATATTATTCCATTACAAGCATATGCCACATTTTTTATCCATTCATTTGCTGATGAACATTAGGTTGTTTCTCTGTTTCTGCTACTGAGAATAATGCTGCAATGAATATGGGAGTGCAGATCTCTCTCCGACATCCTGATTTCAATTCTTTTGAATAGATATCCAGAAGGGTATTGGGAATACTGATATGCATGTGCGAAAGAGTATAATGGGACCCTTATCTCATACTCTACATCACATCAACTCAAAATGGATTAAAGACTTAAATGTAAAACCTGAAACTGTAAACCTCCTAGAAGAAAACATATGGGAAAAGCTTCATGACATTGGTCTTGGCAGTGACTTTTTAACTATGACACCAAAAGTGCATATACAAAACCAAAAATAGACAAGTTGGACTACATCAGAAGTAAAAAGCTTCTCACAGCAAAGGAAACAGTAGAGTGAAAAGGCAACCTTTGGAATGGAAGAAAATACTTGGAAACACAGCAGCTCTTACAGACCCTGCTAACCTCTGAGGTTCTCCAGCTACAAGGTCTCCTAGTAACTTCTATATTCCTCACAGGCTCACACAGGAACCTCTCTGTCTCTTCCATCATACTCACTGGTGTACTCCTCAATCTAGGGCAGACACTTCTCTCCACCAGGAGTCTTCTACCACATCCACCTCGTGTTGGATATAGCAGGAGTGAATTAGTTTCCTAAGACTTCAATAACAAACATCACTTAAAACATCAGAAATTATTCTTTCATGGTTTTAGAAGATGGAAGTCCTAAATCAAGGTATTTGCAAGGTTGGTTCCTTCTTCTGGAGGTTCTAAGGGAGAATCAGCTTCATGTCACTCTCCTAGCTTCTGGTAGTTGCCAGCAATCTGTGGCATCCTTTGGCTTCCAGCTGAATGTGCCTCCATCATCACCTGGTGCTCTCAATGCGTGTCTCTACCTCCAATTTCTCTTATAAGGATACCAGTTACTGAATTAGGGGCTACCCTAATCCAGTATGACCTCATTTATTTTGATTACATCTACAAAGATCCTATTTCCAAATAAGATCACTTTCACAGAAACCAGAGGTTAGATCATCAGCCTACCTTTTTACAGAAAAACTCATAACAAGGAGTACAGTATTGGAGCACAAGCCCAGATGTTCTTAGACTTTTCCTCAACTAGCCTGAGGTTTATTTAGGTTTCTATCATCTAGGACCACCTACTTACAGGGAATGAGGATGCAAGATTCCTTCTACCTTAGTTTCACCTTCCAGAATACTATCCTCTTTAATTCCCTGAGTCCTCTTCTCCATAATGGAAGAACTGTAGTCTCCTCTGTCATTTCCCTTTTACACAGACACTCACCTACAGCTCAGTGCTCAAACCTCTAGGCTTTGTTCTTAATATGTCAACACTGAAGGCTGGTCAGAGAGATTTTCCAGTGCCTTGTACTGGGGCTTAGCCATGGCCTCCCATCCATGGAAGCCACTTGGTAATCAGCATCATGGAAATCCTTATGCTTGGTCACCTCTGCTTTCTCCTGAATAGTCTTCTTTCTCTCCTGAAAGATCAGTATACCTGGATTTTCTCAGTGTAGATAGTCCTTTTTTTTTTAGTAATTTTAATGTGTTTATTTATTTATTTTTGGCCGTGCTTGGTCTTTGTTGCTGCCCGGGCTTTTCTCTAGTTGTGGCAAGCAGGGGCTACTCTCTAGTTGAGGTGTGTGGGCTTCTCATTGTGGTGACTTCTCTAGTTGCCAAGCATAGGCTCCAGAGCACAGGCTCAGTGGTAGTGGCACACGGACTTAGTTGCTTCGTGGCATGTGGGATCTTCCCAGGTCAGGGGTGGAATCTGTATCTCCTGCATTGGCAGGCAGACTCTTACCACTGATCCACCAGGGAAGCCCATCAGTGTAAATAATCTTTTTAAAAAATTTTATTGATGTATAGCTGATATACAATATTATGTTGGTTATAGGTATAAAATATAGTGATTCAAAATTTTTAAAGGTTATACTTCATTTATGTTTATTATAAGATATTGGTTATATTTTCTCTGTTGTACAATATACCCTTGTAGCTTATTTTCTGCCTAATAGTTTTTAATCTCTTAATCTCCTACCCCCATCTGCCCCCTCTACCTCTCTCCACTGGTAGTCTGCTCTCTATGCCTGTGAGTCTGCTGCTTTTTTGTTACGTTCACTAATTTGTTATATTTTTTAGGTTCCACATACATGTAAGTGATATTATCCACTGCTTAACTTTCCCTGTCTGACTTATTTCACTTAGCATAATTCTCTCAAAGTCCATCCATGTTGCTGCAAATGCAAAATCTTTTTTTATGACTGAGGAGTATTTCACTGTATATATATACCATATGTTCTTTACTGATTCTTCTGCTGATGAACACAAGTTGCTTCCATGTCTTGGCTGTTGTAAAGAATGCTGCTGTGAACATTGAGGTGCATGTGTCTTATTAAATGTATTTTTTCCCCAGTGTATATAGTTTTGCCAGACCTTTGAATTAAGGACTTAAGGGATAAAGAAATTTTGAAGAAGTAGACTCTCAAATCACAAACTTCATGGAGGAGGAGAAGGTTCTAGGGTATATTCATCTGTCCAGAAGAAGTTTAGAGATGAGATGAGCAGGTTCTGCATGCCCAGATTGCCCAACATGAGAGTACCACGTGAACAACTATCTCTGTACACCTTCAAGTGAGAGAAACTCATTTGTCTTGCTCCCTCTACAAAATTGTTCTAATCCTACTGGACTCTTTGGTCCATTCAGAGTGGCTCAAAGTTGCCTGGTAGAGGCCATGAGTACTTTATCTACGGCCCAAGGAAATCATACTGGTTTTTATCTAAGCCTCAGTTTGTTGTGTGTTTTTTTTTTTTTTTTTTTTTTACATAATATGGAATGGTAGTAGCCTCTGTGAAAAATTGTCATAATTACTGGGAAAAAAATATGCAAAGCAACTAATCTAGTGCCTGGTGATTCAGTTCAGTTCAGTCGCTCAGTCGTGTCCAACTCTTTGCAACCCCATGAATCACAGCACACCAGGCCTCCCTGTCCATCACCAACTCCTGGAGTTTACTCAAACTCATGTCCATCAAGTCAGTGATGCCATCCAGCCATCTCATTCTCTGTCATCCCCTTCTTCTCCTGCCCCCAATCCCTCCCAGCATCAGGGTCTTTTCCAATGAGTCAACTCTTCGCATGAGGTGGCCAAAGTATTGGAGTTTCAGCTTCAGCATCAGTCCTTCCAATGAACACCCAGGACTGATCTCCTTTAGGATGGACTGGTTGAATCTCCTTGCAGCCCAAGGGACTCTCAAAAGTCTTCTCCAACACCACAGTTCAAAAGCATCAATTCTTTGGTGCTCTGCGCCTGGTGATTAGGGGATGCTTAATAAGCAGTGATACCTTCATCATTAGTCTAGTCTGCTTCTCTCTCCTCTCTCTAGATTACACCGCTTCTCTGAAATTATCCCTTCTTTAAATATTCCTTGTGCCAAAAAGAAAAATAAGGAAGAACAAGAATATTAGGCTCTCTAGAGTTCCTCTTGTCCATTTGCCTATGTAGAGAACTTTATCCTAAGATTCAGAGTTTTCCCTGGGTGTTTCAGATTCTATAATTGGTCAGCCTGGCTGTACAAAATTCTAACTACAGAGATTTATGACATGTATCCCAGTCTACCATGTTGCACAATAATTATGCATAGCACAAAATCTGTTTCAGTGTTTTTTTAGAAAATGTCATTTGATCATCTGATTAGTCTTAGTTCACATGTATTCATTCGTCACCATTTGTTGCTCAGAATGTCTTGGAGTAAAGGAAATACCAGTCAGTTACTGCACTGAGTCGTCTGAGAAGAGGACGAGGAATGGGCCCCTTATCCCTTTATCTCTCGTACTTATAGGTGATGTCCCTTCATCTCCTGTTTGTAGATGGCCAGCTTGATCCAGATTGTTACTGGAAAGAAAGAGAAGGGGCTAGCATTTCATCAGGGCAGAAGGATGTGGGAATTTCATTAGAAGGGACTACTAAAGATTCAGCTAAGAGTGACTCCAGAGTAGCAGCAGTTTGTTTTAACTTGTTTTGTTTTCCCACC
Source organism: Dama dama (assembly GCF_033118175.1). Taxonomy (NCBI): domain Eukaryota; kingdom Metazoa; phylum Chordata; class Mammalia; order Artiodactyla; family Cervidae; genus Dama; species Dama dama. Next base: position 45,112,427 of record NC_083698.1, on the reverse strand, counting down.
ACAGATAAATAAGCTCCTCCCATCAAAGTGATGTTGCTGCTGCTGCTGCTAAGTCGCTTCAGTCGTGTCCGACTCTGTGCGACCCCATAGACGGCAGCCCACTAGGTTCCCCCATCCCTGGGATTCTCCAGGCAAGAACACTGGAGTGGGTTGCCATTTCCTTCTCCAGCGCATGAAAGTGAAAAGTGAAAGTGAAGTCGCTCAGTCGTGTCTAACTCTTAGCGACCTCATGGACTGCAGCCTACCAGGCTACTCCATCCATGGGATTTTCCAGGCAAGAGTACTGGAGTGGGTTGCCATTTCCTCCTCCAGGAGATCTTCCCAACCCAGGGATCGAACCCTCCTGTGTTTCTTATACTGGCAGGTAGATTCTTTACCATTGAGCCACTGGGGAAGCCCTCTCTATTCCATTATTTGGCTTTATTTTTCTTTGTAGTCCTTATTTCAGTCTCAGATTACATATATAGTGTATACCTTTTTCATGTGTTGACTTTATATCTCCCCACCTAGAAGGTAAGCTCATGAAAGCAAGGAGATGGTCTTGCTCATTGCTGTATCCTCCAGATTTTAAAGATTCCCTGACCCTAATATAGGTGCTCAGAAGTAGTTGTCAAATGAAAGGATGAATAAATGATATCTTTAAAATACCTTCCTGTACTTCATCCTTCACCCCATAGCCTCAGAGTCTTCACTTGTTCAACCAAATCAGAATCTCTGGAGGTGGGGCTCAGACTTCAGAAATTTTTAAAAACTCCTTAGGTGATCCTCCATTGAGAATGACTAGGTAAATCAGGAGTTTTCAACACTTAATGTACACATGAATCACCCAGACATCCATTAAAATCCAGATTCTAATGTGGTAGTAGTAGGTGCAGGCCTGAAAGTCTGCATTTCTAATAAGGTTCAGGTGATACCACGGCTGCTGGTCCATAGACTGTACTTTGAGTAGCAGGGCCTGATTCCTAAGAGCCCTGGAGATCTCCATACTGTGACTAAAGTGAAGATAACACCATCCACGTCTACCTCGGCCCAAGGAGCCTGCTAGTTGCACCCTGGAAGGCTCTGGATTGAACACACAACAGAGGAAATGTTTCTCTCTCCATTTAAAATCATTGTTGTTATGTTTAGCTTTTAATTTTGAATTATTTCAGACACACAAATGAGTAGAATTTCTGCATATCCTTCACTGCGTTTCCTGAAAGGGTAAATCTCACCTAACCAAAATGCAATTGTCTGAATCAGAAAATTAACACTGATATAGTGCTACTGATCTACAGACCATATTCAAGTTTTGCCAATTGTCCCCTCCCCCCAACTCACATTCTTTTTCTGGCCCGGGGTCCAATCCGGCATTGTGGATTGCATTTAGTTCTCACATTTCTTTAGTTCCTTTCATCTAAAACACTTCCTCAGTCTTTGTCTTCCATGATCTTGAAACATTTGGCTAATAAGATTAGCCACTTATTTTATAGAGTGTCCCTCAATTTGGATTTGTCTGATGTTTCTTGAGGATTAAATTCAGGTGGTGAATTTGGGGCAAGAATATCACAGGAATGATGTGTCCTCAGTGCATCATATCATAAGGCACAAAATTTCAATTTGTCTCAATGTTAACAATGTTAACTGTGGTCTCTTGGTGAAGATGGTATCTTCCAATGCTCTTTTCCCTTTGTAATATAATAGGTATGTGTGGAGAGACACTTTGAGACTGTAGATATCCTGTATCTCATCACATTTTTCATTCACTAATTTTAGAATTCATTAATGATCCTTATCTGAAGCAATCATTAGTGTGGTATTTGGTCAGGTATTAATTTTCAAATTCTGTTTTTTTCTTCAGTTGGAACTCTGCTATAAGGAAGAGCTTTCTTGTCTCTGCTGCTTTTTATTTTAAAAATTATTTATATAGGTATTAGTTTGTAGATTCTTATTTTATGCTCTTGGTTATAATTCCTTGCTTCTATCAGTCTTTGTTTTAATCAAACTGTCCTCAGTTTAGCTAGTGAAAGCCCACTTGAGCTGCATTCTGTGTCCCTCATTTTTTTCTTGTACTTTCTTACAATTTTGAACAACAAGATATTCTAGACTCCTCTTGGATTTTCCCTTCCCTGGCTCAGAATCAGCTATTTCTGCCCACATCCCCAAAAAAGTGCTGCTTCCTTTTTATTGGATACGGCATTTAGAAAGCAGGACTTGGACACAAGATGCACTCATCAGTATTGAAGTGTGTTGATTCTAAATATATATGTTCATAAGCACATACCTATATCCATTTCTATACCTATTTTAAATCTATATTGAAAGTCATGAGTTCAGTGCTGGTGCTTTGCTTCTGTTTGTATTGCATTTTAGAATCACCACCACCCTTTTATTGATTTTAAAGTTTTCTTTCCTCCTTTTCTTCCTCCTTCCTCCTTCCCTCCTTTTTTCCCTCCCTTTATCCACTTTAGAGTCCTTACCCCTTGATTTAAACATGTGGCCATCTAGTCTGATGAAAGGAAGCAATTTTGGAATCTGAAGGCCCGAGTTCGGTTCTTGGCTCCACCACTTTCCAGTTCAGTGATTGTGTGTGAGCAGTCTCTCACTGTAATAGATCCTCAAGGAAACAGAATTCTTTCCTGGCTCAATCTGTGAAATCAGGCTAAAATGTTTTCCTTCTCAGATGTAAAGGCTGGTATATCGCTCCTTCCTGACTTCAGTTCAAGTCTTCCTTTTATCAAGACTCGCAGGCAGGCTGCCTTCCCCAAGCTGTTCTTCCCAGCACTTCCAATTGAACAGTTCAGCTACTGTTTCTCCCCTTGTTAAGTCTTTCTTGTCACACAGGTACATTGACCCCCAGTTGCCTATCCACTATGGCTCTATGTGACATCAGTTTCTGCCCCTTTTACATTTATCCCCTATATCCATTGTATAATTGCCTGTCTGTCTATACATCTGTCTATATGTCTGTCTATCTTTCAAGGGGATAAAAGGATTACAGCTTCAAACCACACATTTGAAGAGCAGTTCCTATTAGAATTGGTAGTATTTTTCACTTAGAAATTAAAATGACAGTGTCAAGGACAAAATCAGTTTGATTCCCCAAGCATCAAATGTTGACTACTGTTTCAAGAGTATTAACTCCTCAAAGGGCAGTTATAGTTAAGATTATTTAAGAACAAAGACTTTGGCAAGCCTTCAGTGCAAGGGAGCTATGTTCTTTTTTGGGCATTTGCATTTTAACAGACTGAGAAAAAAATCCACTTTTTAAAGGGAAGAATATTTGCCATCTGCAGTTCGTTAATGTCTGAGGCAGGGAAAATCTGTCGTTCATGCACATTTGGGATGCAGTTGACAGATTTTCCTCTTCCGGAGGGTTTCATCAGCAGTGAGTGAGATTGAAACACCCTGCCTGGTGTGTTATAGTGAGCTGGCCACTTGGCTTTTGCTTGGGGCAAAACCTTAGTATCTTGAGAGTAGTATTTGCTCATTTTTCCCTTGTGACAAAAGTCTGAGTATCATTGATGGAAGAATTGGTATGGTCATAGATAAAATAGTAATGAATATAGTCACCAGATTTCCAGGTACTGGTAAAGCAGCTCAAGTGGGATCAGGCTACATTATTCAAATGGCTCTGTGCAGCAGGGAGGGCCTTATGTAAGGTGTACAGTGTGGGGGATGGGAACTGGGAAGGGGCAAGACAAGAAAAGAATAAGAACTCAAAAAGCCACCTCATAGAAAGGACTGTGTGGGGACAGAGAAAGGAAATTTTGACCACTGACATGCATGAAAAATTCTAAATGAGGTAAAAATGGTTAAAGAGGACATGTAGAAAGGGTCAGATGATGTACACCAAACAAATCTTCTGAGCTAACTTTCAAAGAAACTTAGCCCAAATATTTACATTAGTTCTCATGTTGTTTGGTTTGGATTGGTGGTCTTAAAAATGATTTTACTAGCAGCAAAATCTAGCAGAATCTAAGAAGTGATTTGGTATATTTGAGTAGTAAGCAGGGGTGATGGGCTTCCCACGTGATGCAGTAGTAAAGAATCCACCTGCCAATGCAGGAGATGCAAGAGATGCAGGTTCGATCCCTGGGTCAGAAAGAATCCCTGGAATAAGACATCACAACCCACTCCAATATTGCCTGAAAAATTCCATGGACACAGGAGCCTGCATGGGGTCGCAAAGAGTCAGACATGACTGAGCAACAGAGCATGCACAAGCAGGGGTGATGGTCAACATTAGACATGGGCATTGACCATTAGAATGGACGCTCAGCCAATCAGAATGACTGTCGACCATAAACGACAGTGCATCACCCCAGTGTGTGCCAGCCTGATGTTACCTCTGATCATCAGTGCTTCTAGGCCTGAAAGTGGTTTGTGGTGATTTATAGGCATGCAGGTGCTGTATGAGCTCAAATGTCATTCAGTGTTGGTTCCATATGAGCCTCGTGAGAAACTGGGCCAGGGGCAGTGGGGTGGGGTGGACAGAAACTAATGAACAATCTCATGTGGTCTTACCCCTGCCTTGTGCATTACTAGAGAATGCAATTATCTGATATGTATTTACTAACTGTATTTCAGATATGAAAACAAGGGAAAGGGCACCCTTGTTTCGGTTTTGATCATGTATTAGAATGACGGAGTACAGGGTAACAGAGGTAATGCTCACCAAAGGTCCATCTTATCCCTGTCTCCTACATCTTTGCATTTAGGTTGGGGCCATGAGTAATTCTGGCCAGTGGACTGTAAACAGGGGTGACGTGGGTCACTTTTACACCAGGTGGTGGTTGAAAGCCAATGTGCTGCTTCCAGTTTTCTCTTGATATGGCAACTTATGAGGCCATATTGTATGATTCTCAGAGAGAGAAGGCAAACCCAGTCTGCATGGAACTTAATGTGAAAGACAAACTTGTGTTAAAAAAGTGAGATTGGCATGGCACAGCATAACTTTTCTTTTATGATATATTTACAGAAGCTTTATTCTTTTTTTTCTTAATATATGTATTTTATTGAAGTATAGTTGACTTACAATGTTTCAGGTGCACAACAAGGTGATTCAGTTATACATATACACATATATTATTTTTTTTAATTTATTTACTTTTAAATTGAAGGATAATTGCTTTACAGAATTTCATTCTTTTCTGTCAAACCTCAACATGAATCAGCCATATAGGTATACATATGTCCCCTCCCTCTTGAACCTCTCTCCCATCTCCCTTCCCCATCCCACCCCTCCAGGTTGATACAGGGCCCCTGTTTGAGTTTCCTGAGCCATACAGCAAATTCCCATTGGCTATTTTACACATGGTAATGTAAGTTTCCATGTTACTCTCTCCATACATCTCACCCTCTCCTCCCCTCTCCCCATGTGCATAAGTCTATTCTCTATGTCTGTTTCTCCACTGCTGCCCTGCAAATAAATTCTTTGGTACCATTTTTCTAGATTTCGTATATATGCGTCAGTATATGATATTTATCTTTCTCTTTCTGACTTACTTCACTCTGCATAATAGGCTCTAGGTTCATCCACCTCACTAGAACTGACTCAAATGTGTTCCTTTTTATGACTGAGTAATATTCCATTGTGTATATGTACCACAACTTCTTTATCCATTTATCTGTCCATGGACATCTAGGTTGCTTCCGTGTTCTAGCTATTGTAAACAGTGATTATAGCAGCTTTATTCTTAATGGTCCCAAACTGTACAGGACTCAAAGGTCTATAAAAAGACATGGGTAACTAACTAATAGCTCAGCTGGTGAAGAATTTGCCTGCAATGCAGGAGACCCCGGTTCGATTCCTGGGTCAGGAAGATCCCTGGAGAAGGAGCAGGCTACCCACTCCAGTATTCATGGGCTTCTCTGGTGCTTCAAGATGGTAAAGAATCTGCCTGCAATACAGGAGACCTGGGTTTGGTCCCTGGGTTGGGAAGATCCTCTGGAGGAGGGCATGGTAACCCACTCCAGTATTTTTGCCTGGAGAATCCCCATGGACAGAGGAGCCTGGTGGGCTACAGTCCATGGGCTTGCAAAGAGTCAGACATGACTGAGTGACTAAGCGCATGCACACACAACTAATACCTATAAAGCAGAATATAAATCATGTGCATCGACTGCCACTGGCTAGTGCTACAAGAAACAGATGAACTCTGAAAAGAAATTGCAGGCAATTGGATGTGACTAGAGAGTGTTCAGAAACTGAGACTCTGATAGAACTGGAAAAGCCAGTTTTGTCTAGACCTCCAGCTGTAAGACACAGGATTGAAGAGATTGGGAATGGCTTCCTTTTAGGCTTTAGGGTATAGAAAACTTCAGGAGAACTTTGCTTTTACCCTAATGAAAAAAACTGCAGTTTACAGAATCATAAATTTTCTTCTATCCATCCCAAACCGAGATCCCATACCAACCAAGGAAACCAAATTCTGTAGAGGGACAACTCTCCTAGGAAGGGCAGGACTCATGAATTGCTTCACCATTGACAGAGCAAGGTAGGGGGATGTGACCAGCATAGAAGCAAGAAGAAATAAACTAAAGGAATCGAAAGGCCTCGTGTGGGCTCGCACAGTGGTTCCAAAAAAGACAGGTAGTCCCAGACACAAGGGGAGTCGGCACTCATTGGCAAGCTTTATTTCCATAGCCCTCCACCAGAAAAGCAACTTGCTTGACAGAAAATCAAACTGAAAATTTTTTGTTAAAAGCCATATTGCCTGCATCAACCAAGAGTAAAAAAACTATGCTGAGATCACCAACTCAAATCTCTTCACTCACCAGGCAAGTGCTGTAAAACATTCTGTCTTAAGTCACAGCCAACTATTTCCTCACAGTTAATCAATAAAGATCAATTTATTGACCTTTTAAGATAGAATCTTTAGCTTCAGTATGTGTTTTATCTACAATCAGTTCAGTTCAGTCCAGTTGCTCAGTCGTGTCCAACAATAAATATCCACAAATATCTAATCATACCTGAACATAAGCACCTCTGCCTTAGTAATTGCTCTGAGCTTTTCAACAAATTTTAAAACTCTCAGGCATAGAAAGATGTTATTCAAGGTTTGGGACTTGAGCAATTTAGTGACTTTAAGCTTTATGATTAGGTGTCAAGAAAGCATGAAAATTTCACAAGTAAAATGCAAAGGAACTGATAATATCATTGATGGAACAATGCAAAGTTTAAAATCCTTTGCTCCGTAAGCCTCTCCAAGGCCTATTTCAGTTCAGGAACTTACTGAGAACCAGAAGAATAGCAAGGTCATCACTGAACTACAATGCCATCCCCCAATTTTTCCTTCCCATTTTAAAAAAGTATTGTTTGTTTCTATGTACAAATTCATTTTTAGTATAGAAATTTTGAGAAAGACAATGAAATAAAAACCATAATCCCATCAACCAAGTATAACCACTGTTAACAATTGAGAATATATTCTTCCAGACTTGCCTGTGCATTTATATATTTTCAACATTGGTTTCATATTTTATTGACTGTTTCACCTCAAATTTCTGACCCTCTACACAAATCCCCATCTATCAACATCTTTACTTATTCAGTTGCTTTGTCTATATCATCTATGAGAATCTGGTCTAGTAGGCATCAAATACACATACAACCTAACCCAGAAAATCTAGTGGATGCCATTATTGAATATCTAGATTTTAAAATTTATGCTTTAAGACTTCCCTGGTAGCTCAGGTGGTAAAGCTTTCCACCTACAGTGCGGGAGGTCTGGGTTTGATCCCTAGCTCAGGAAGATCTCCTGGAGAAGGGAATGGTATTCTTGCCCACCCCCATCCCCCCACCGCCAACCCCGCCCCCAAAAAAAGTGGTAAAATTTATGCTTTAAGTATATCTAAAATCCAATTAAGGTACAGCTTTATACTAAGGTGTTTTACTTTGATATCACCAAGCACTTAGTTACAGACTAGGGATTACAACTTCAAAATATAAAGAAAACATATATTTAGAAGTCTGTATTTTTAGAGCCATTTAAAAAATAGGCCACCATAAGCTCTGGACTATTCTGAGCACAATGCTATGAGAGACTCCACTGTAAAATACTTGAGGAAAGTTAAAACAGCTTTATTGGCAAAAGGAATCTATACTTGATCCATTTAGAACTGAGCATTCTTTTTTTAAAGCTTTTATTTTGTTCAAGCCTGAGATTCCAGGGAGAGGTAAACCATGGGGATGGGTGTAGGGGTCTGCCTCCATTTTTCCTGTAAAGATTAAACAGCATCCTTGATTCATAGTTTCTTCAACATAAAACAATCAGTTAGGCCTGAGTCATGGTGACAGTATCCCAGTCAGACCCATAACTGTCAGTGGCCTGGGAGTATTATTTGCTTTTTATCTTTTAAATGTCTCCAGGCAGCAGTCATCGACCTAAAAGTCAGTGAGCAAGTGGCTGAACTTGATACTGATGGGCACTTCTGCCTCATTTAATTATGAAAATACAGAAAACAGGTTGAAGATTTGCATTATAAGAGGGAATATCCTTTTTCAAAAGAGCACCACAGTCTTCCTACCAAGAGAGATAGATCATGTCCCAATAATCATATGTAAAATATTTCCATTCATATATAATGAATTCCAGAAAATGTATTTGAAACTCAAGTGTCTGTATACTGTATTGATGTTTCCCTTTCTGGCTTACTTCACTCTGTATAATAGGCTCCAGTTTCATCCACCTCATTAGAACTGATTCAAATGTATTCTTTTTAATGGCTGAGTAATATTCCATGGTGTATATGTACCACAGCTTTCTTATCCATTCATCTGCTGATGGGCATCTAGGTTGCTTCCATGTCCTGTCTATTATAAACAGTGCTGCGATGAACATTGGGGTGCACGTGTCTCTTTCAATTCTGGTTTCCTCAGTGTGTATGCCCAGCAGTGGGATTGCGGGGTCATATGGCAGTTCTATTCCCAGTTTTTTAAGGAATCTCCACACTGTTCTCCATAGCGGCTGTACTAGTTTGCATTCCCACCAACAGTGTAAGAGGGTTCCCTTTTCTCCACACCCTCTCCAGCATTTATTGTTGGTAAACTTTTGGATAGCAGCCATTCTGACTGGCATGAAATGGTACCTCATTGTGATTTTGACTTGCATTTCTCTGATAATGAGTGATGTTGAGCATCTTTTCATGTGTTTGTTAGCCATCTGTATGTCTTCTTTGGAGAAATGTCTGTTTAGTTCTTTGGCCCATTTTCTGGGAGGGAGGTGGGAGGGGGGTTCAGGATGGGGAACACAGGTACACCCATGGCAGATTCATGCCAATATATGGCAAAACCACTACAATATTGTAAAGTAATTAGCCTCCAATTAAAATAAATAAATTTGTTAAAGAAAAAGAAAAAAGAAAAGAAAGTCGAGTGTCTGAGTTAAACTATAGGCATATATAGAAGGTTCTACTTCTTGAGAGCTCAGGACATTATAGAATTCATTATAGAATAATTGTGATGAAAAACACCATTTTTTCTTGGATATGCTATGAGGACATATTGTTTAATACATTAAGAACAATAAACATTATAGGTAATAAAAATTTGTTTTTCAGTCGCTAAGTGTGATCGTATCTGACTCTTTGTGACCCCATGGACTACAGCACTCCAGGCTTCCCTGTCCTTTACCATCTCCCAGAGTTTGCTCAAACTCATGTCCATTGAGTCAGTGATGATAGCCAACCATCTCATCCTCTGTCATCCCCTTCTCTTCCTGCCTTCAGTCTTTCCCAGCATCAGGGTCTTTTCCAGTGGGTAGTTTTTCACATCAGGTGGCCAAAGTATTGGAGTTTCAGCTTCAGCATCAGTCCTTCCAATGAATATTCAAGGTTGATTTCCTTTAGGATTGACTGGTGAGTTTTCCTTGCAGTCCAAGAGACTCTCAAGAGTCTCCTCCAGCACCACAGTTTGAAAACATCAGTTCTTCAGTGCTCACCTTTCTATATGGTCCAACTCTCACATTCATACAGGACTACTGGAAAAACCATAACTTTGATTAGATGGATGTTTGTTGGCAAAGTGATGTCCCTGCTTTTTAATACACTGTCTAGGTTTGTCATAGCTTTACTTCCAAGGAGCAAACGTCTTTTAATTTCATGGCTGCAGTTACCATCTGCAGTGATTTTGGAGCCCAAGAAAATAAAATTTCTCACTGTTTCCATTTTTCCCCCATCCATTTGCCATGAAGTAACGGAACTGGATGCCCTGATCTTAGTTTTGTGAATGTTGAGCATTAAGCCAACTTTTTCACTCTCCTGTTTCACCTTCATCAAGAAGCTCTTTAGTTCCTCTTCGCTTTCTGCAATTAGGGTGGTATCATCTGCATATCTGAGGTTGTTGATACTTCTCTTGACAATCTTGATTCCAGCTTGTGCTTCATCCAGCCTGGCATTTCTCATGATGTACTCTGTGCATAAGTTAAATAAGCAGGGGGACAATATACAGCCTTGATGTACTCCTTTCCCAATTTTGAACCAGTCCACTGTTCCTTGGACAGCAAGGAGATCCAACCAGTCCATCCTAAAGGAAATCAGTCCTGAATGTTCATTGGAAGGACTGACGCTGAAGCTGAAACGCCAATACTTTGGCCACCTGATGCAAAGAACTGACTCATTTGAAAAGACCCTGATGCTGGGAAAGATTGAAGGCAGGAGGAGAGGGGGATGACAGAGGATGAGATGGTTGGGTGGCATCACCAGCTCAATGGACATGAGTTTGAGTAAGCTCTGGGAGTTGGTGATGGACAGGGAGGCCTGGCATGCTGCAGTCCATGGGGTTGCAAAGAGTTGGACACGACTAAGTGACTGAAACGAACTGAACTGAACTGATTGTTCCATGTCTGGTTCTAACCATGGCTTCTTGACTTGTATACAGATTTCTCAGGAGGCAGGTAAGGTGGTCTGATAATACCATCTCTTTAAAAATCTTCCACAGTTTGTCATGATCCACACAGTTAAAGGCTTTAGCATAGTTGGTGAAGTAGAAGTAGATGTTTTTCTGAAATTCCCTTGCTCTTTCTATGATCCAACAGATGTTGGCAATTTGATCTCTGGTTCCTCTGCCTTATCTAAACTGAGCTTGTACATCTAGGGGTTCTTGGTTCACGTACTGTTGAAACCTAACTTAAAGGATTTTGAGCATTGCCTTGCTAGCATGTGAAATGAGTGCAATTGTATGGTAGTTTGAACATTCTTTGGCATTGCCTTTCTTTGGAATTGGAATGAAAACTGACATTTTCCAGTCCTGTGGCCACTGTTGAGTTTTCCAAATTTGCTGGTGTATTGAGTGCAGCACTTTCAGAGCATCATCTCTTAGGATTTGAAATAGTTCAACTGGAATTCCATCACCTCCACTTGCTTTGTTCATCATGATGCTTCCTAAGGCCCACTTGACTTCATACTCCAGGAAGTCTGGCTCTAGGTCAGTGACCACACCATCAAGGTTATCTGGGTCATTAGGACCTTTTTTGTACATTTCTTCTGTGTATTCTTGCCACCTCTTTTTAATCTCTTCTGCTTCTGTTAGGTCTTTGCTATTTCTGTCCTTTATTGTTCCTGTCTTTGCATGAAATGTTCTCTTGGTATCTCTAATTTTCTTGAAGAGCTCTCTAGTCTTTCCCATTCTATAGTTTTCCTCTATTTCTTTGCATTGTTTACGTAAGAAGGCTTTCTTATCTCTCCTTGCTATTCTCTGGAACTCTGCATTCAGTTGGGTATATCTTCCCTTTTCTCCTTTGCCCTTTGCTTCTATTTTTTTCTCAGCTATTTGTAAGGCTTCCTCAGACATTATAAAATCCATAATTGCCATGAAAAGTCATCATTTTTTGCTTGGATATCCAGTCAAGACATATTATTTAATACATTAAGAACCATAAACATTATAGATAATAAAAATACATGTTTTGAAATAATTTACCTCAGTTGTCCGTTTTCTCAGCCTTGAGAAGAAACTTAAGAAAAGTTGGAGTAGTGACTAGCCAATAGAAATTCTATTTAATCATCTTTGTTTAACATGTTTTCTTATGTGTTAGTATGTTTTCTTATAATGGTTTTCAAGAGAAAGTGGAACACCAGCCATTTTCTTCTCTGAGAAGAAGTCAGTGAGTGAACCTCATTTGGATCACTGCTCTCATTCTCAATCCATACTTAGCAGGCACCTCAATTCCTCCATTAACACCCCTTGCCTTGGATGATATTTCAGAACATTATCTGTAGTCTCCAGTTTGTTTTCTTCCTCTGCTGCTAACTTCACAGTCAACCATTTGATGTCCATGGAGCACCTGACTGAAGGTCAAGCTAACCAGCCTTCAGCACACCAAACTGCATTATCACTGGTATTGGTACCTTCATTCATTTTTACAAAATAACAAAAGAAAATGTTCTTGATACTCAAATCACTGGCTAAGCACCCACAAATAACAATTACCAAAAACAGAACACTGGGAGGCAGACAGAACCGGCATATCATGGCTTAACACTTGTTTGTCAACCGGAGTATGAAAACCCTGATCAGCAGAGTTCTGAAGATCCCACATAGGAGAGTAGGGAGACTGTGTAAAAGTTGTGTGAGGTCAAAGACTGCCTATATACCTTTGAGGAATAGTCACTGCTGATATCAGGATTAATCAAAGAGAAAACATTACAGACATTGTAGCATTTGCTAATACTTAAAACTTCTAAAATTAATTTTTATTGGAATATGGTTGCTTTACAATGTGTTCATTGCTACTCTACAGCAAAACGAATCAGCCACACATGTACACATATCTGCTCCCTTTTGGACTTCCTTTCCACTCAGATCACCGCAGTGCATTAGGCGGAGTTCCCTGTACTATTCAGCATGTTCTCATTAGTTATCGATTTTATACACAGTATCAATGGTGTATATATGTCAGTTAATATTTAAATTTAGAAAAATGATTTTTCACAAAACCTTGTGCCCTTCCTTTCCCTAAAAGTGTGCACTTGGACTCTGCCCAGTCTGGAAGACTTGGGACAAGTAAAGGTGGGAGGGAAGCAGAATCCAAAGCTATGAAGTAGACAAAGAATTCTAATCTTGGACAGGACTCCCTGACAAGTAGACAGAGAGGAGAGCCAGAAAGAGCCCTCTGGGGCTTCAGGTTGGGGTGTGGCAGAGGCAGGTGTGGGGCTTGAGCTCACATCTACCTTGTTGCCAATATCTTCCAGTACTTACAAGAGCACACAAATGTATTTTGTTTGTCCCAGGTGACTTTGTTACTGGACATCTTCACTCTAGCCCAGGGACAAAAATAGTGTAAACAAACCCTTACTTTGGGAAAGGAAAATGTGCTATCCAAAATACATCTCCCTTTAAAAAGGGGATTGGCTTTAATTGAAAGTAAATTAATTTGAGAATTAATTAGATCACTTTGCTGTAAATGCTTTCTCTGAGCTGATAAGTGTATGGAAAGATTCAGAACATCTATAATGCTGGGACTAAACAAAGGTCTGATTTTCTCGTAAGTCTGAGAGAAAGCCTAAAGCAAAATTCAGTTTGACTTCGCTGGGTTCTATGCTGTGTTATCAGATAGTACTACCCTTAGTGATGAGCATGCATGGGGGAGCGAAGGCAAGGGGGGAGAGAAAGGGAGGGTGTACCTTGGACTGTGTGTCTCACCGGCAGAGCTACCATCCAGGTGGGCTCCCTGAGCCCCAGCTGGGAACAGTGTGGCACAGGCCTATTTTTTCTTCTCCTTGTAGTTGCTTTGCAACTATAAGGCTCCTTCTATTTAAGGTCTACCAGATACCTGGAGTAGCTCCAGGTCTTGATTCTATAGTTATCTGGGGTCCATTACCTGAATTGGTCTCAGATGGGTAGCCAGGTAAGCTGATCCCTCCTGCTGACCATAGAAAATATCTTTCAAGATTGACCACCAGAATGGCACTGACAGGCTGATTTTGGGGTGTTCTCCATTCATGCTGGATACAGGATAATTTCAGGGTTCTGGTGACCCATGGGCCCAAGCCATCCGTATGAGCCACATTGGTCAGATCTTGCCTATTTGTGCTCTGACCATAGAGCTGCTTCCAGTCTCCAGAACCTGAAGGCAATGGGTGTGGCAGCCTTTACCCTGTGCCTCTTTCTGAGAATGGTTGTTCAGATTAGAGTAGTAGCAGTGTCATGAGAGGCAGGGCGTTTCTTGATATATTTCGGTAGAGCCTGTACATTTGTGGAGGGTTGGAAGAGAGTCGCAAAGAAGATGACTTACAGACTGGGGCAAGAAACTGCGGTTATAGAGTATCTTGCTAATGATAGATCAGGACTAGAAGACAAAGGCCTGGAGAGTTGGAGTTGGCTGTGACATTGCATTAGAGAAGGAAATGCATAGGCCATGTGATGATGACATTTGGGATGATGGCAAAAGCCAGGGCTGGTGTGCTATACAGTAGGTCCTTATTAGTTATCTATTTTATGTATAGTAGCGTGTATATATGTCAACTTTTAAATGACATGGTTTTGCTGACTGTGTCACTCTGCAGGGTTGGTATGAGAGATTGATGGCTGAAAACCACATGGCATCTGCTAAACAGACCACAGGACATTGCGCGTTCATCAGCGGACGAAGCGTATTTGTGAAGTCACATGATTCCTTTATTGTCTATTTAATCTGAGCTGTGGAGGGTGGAAGGCTGCAGAATGAGTAGATCCGAGGAATGAGATTTGCCATTGTATTGCATGAGTGTTCTTTGGAAAAACAGAACTTCTAAATCAGTGGAAGCTTTCACCGTACCCTGGCTCAGGTTCCTGCAGCACTGGCGGCCTTCCTGCTGTGATCTCGTGGTCATGGAACTACAGTTGTGCAGACTTGAATGTCTGGGCTATGCTGCTTGATATTTTTTCCAGTGTTTATTTTTCATTTCTAACCAGATCTCAAGCATTTTGATGTGTACTGCTTTGTTTAACTGAAGACATTCTTCATAACTCACACTAGACAATTCATGTGATAAGGCCCTGACTTGCATTAGGGATGAACCTAATGGGTAATTTTGCCTTTTCCTTTCAGTCATTCCTATTTCTGCTTTTTCCCTCACCTAGAAAATGGAGTAATCCTCCCCAAATAAGATACTGCAGTAGAAGTTATAAGTGGGTGATCCAACAATTATTTTAAGGAAATTGCATTTTAATCTTTAAATATGTAAGACTAGAGAAGATTTTGGGTTAATGTTTTGATGGCTTTTCCCCCTTCAAAGTCCAACTTGCAGGAGTTCTTTTTTTCCCTGTGAATTTCAATGGCTTTTGGAGGGTACATGATGCTTAAACAGTTGGCTGCTGCTGCTGCTAAGTCACTTCAGTCGTGTCTGACTCTGTGCGACCCCATAGACGGCAGCCCACCAGCCTCCCCCATCCCTGGGATTCTCCAGGCAAGAACACTGGAGTGGCAGTTCTTAGTTATTCTGCGCAGCAAAAGCATCCAGCAAGTCTGCTTGCATGGTCTCACCTGTGTAAGATCAGGGCACTCACAGTGCAAAGGTTTGGAGAATGTCACTTTTGTATTAGGGCAAAAGGAAGAGGAAACCTAGCCCTTGAACCAGGAAAGGGCCCCAATTTAACATAAAGTTAATCACTCAAATACAGGACTCTTGATGTGAATGGAGTCAGGTTGGGGTTCACACCAGAGCAGGCTGTGTACTAGTGTCTTTGGCCCCACACAGCATCACCTTGGTTTGGTTTTAAAGATTTTTTTTTTTTTTTATGCAGACAATTTTTAAGTCTCTATTGAATTTGCTACAATATTGCTTCTGTTTTATGTTTTGGTTTTTGGCCGAGAGGCATGTGGATTCTTAGCTCCCCAACTGGGGCTGGAACCTGTACCCCTGCCTTGGAAGGCAAAGTCTTAATCACTGGACCACTAGGGAAGTCCCCCAACAGAATCACTTTGGGTGTTAGTGGATGCTTCTCTGACCGAATTTCTTAATGAGATGCAAATAATTTTGACAACTAGGTGTGCTTCTCAGGTGTCCAGTGAATAGCAGTCAGTTTCCTTTTCTCCCCATAAGCCTTAGGACATTGACTAGAAGCCACTGGGGGATCTTGTGTCCTAAGATCATGTCAATATTCTGAAAAAACAGACCCAAGGATTGCCTATAATAATAATAGCAGGCACTTATATGTCATCCTTTGGAAGTATTTTAAGTATTTTTGTTGTTGTTGTAGTAACTGTAGATTTCTGATGCAGTTTTCCAGTGAGGAAACCAAGTTGAAAGAGGTGAGGTAAACTGTCTAAGGGCCCTGGGATTTTGTGTAGTGGGGCCAGAATTTGAAGCCAGACAATCTGTTTCCATGTCTTAACCACGGCACCCTACTCTGTCCCCAGCTCTCATCCTACCAGACCTGCTTTCATTTACCCAAAAGCTGCTGCAGGAGGCCAACTAATCCATGAAGTTATGTCATGGAAAGGTGGAATGCACAGTTTTTATCAGAGCGAAATAAACTTCAGGCCCTATCCACTGGGCCCCAAACATTTGCCAAGGTAACTTTCTACCCTCAAACCTATTTGAATATTCTTCGAGGCCCTATATTACTAGATCCAGGATATAAGTATTTGACTTCAGCAGATGCTCCAGGCTTCTCTGAAAAGATGTATACCTGCCCTAATATAAAGAAGAATGGAGTGACAAAGTAAACTTGGGCTTCACACTAGGTCAGAGCACGTGGTTAGTTTCCTAGGTGGGGGAAAGCACTGAACTGTCCCTGGGTTTCCAGAGGACATGTGGAGGGCTGCAGATTGATTTGATGAGGCAGGGGAACTTCTCTCTCCTCCTTCCCATTCAGTGACCCAGAAACTTAAAGAGAACCACAAACGAAATAAAAGCAAGATGAATATCTTTCTGATCTGTGAAAGAAGCACGGAGGGATATCAAGAAAGTCCAGAGCCTGGGCCATGAACAAGAAAGTGGAGTGGGAATGGTCTTGGCAGTCCAGTGGTTAAGATGTTGCCTTCATATCTGGGGGACCTGGGGGGTGGTTAAATCCCTGGTTGGAGAATTAAGATCTCATGTGCCTCATGGCCAAAAACCCAGAATATAAACAACAGAAACAATATTGTAATAAGCTTAATAAAGACTTTAAAAATGATCCACATTAAAAAATAAAAATCTTAGAAACAGTGACCAGAAGAAGGGTCCTGGGGAGAGGAAAGTCACCAGCCTTTGCAGATGGAGAATTCAAGAGGAGGGTTGAGAACACAGAGGGTGATTTTCACTTGCTTCAGGATTTTACCCGGGGCCTTGCTTTAAGGGTGGTAGTCAGTTGTCTGTGGGCAAGGAGAGCATTAAAGTACTATATGATGGTTATACATCTATTTTTTTAAAGATGCTACTGGTTTGTAAAATTCTGCCCAATCCCTAGAAACCTCCAAAATGGTCTCTGAATTCCAGTATTCCAGCATCTCGGTGACATCTCTCAAAGTGCCTCGTTCAGCTAGAAGCAGCAAGAAACCCTTTGCAGGCAATCTGACTTGATGATTCTCTTGGAAAAAATATGATTTTCGTTAACTATTTGTAGGTTCCATCAACTCATTGATTCAACACACGTATATGAAGTGTGAGCATGTGCCAGACTTACACTCTCACTGAGCATACAAGGAGAATAGGGCCTAGGACTAATGGATCAGTAGTTATAGATATGTCTGTAGCATCTAACTGAGGTTCTAATACACAGATGACTTTCTTCCACAGATGGAACTAGCTTCTGATGAAGCAAAGTCACCATTCCCAACACTGTACCTGTTGAGACATATTCTGGTGAAGCCCTTTAAATAAGTTCTTCCCTAAGCCTTCTGATCCAGATTAGGATAAAGGGAGCAAGATGCACAAATCTGTTAGAAGCACTTGCCAATTTTGACCCTTAGATGCTACGATCAGATGTGCTTCAAGCAGAATCCCTGCTGCTGCTGCTGCTAAGTCGCTTCAGTCGTGTCCGACTCTGTGCAACTCCATAGACGGCAGCCCACCAGGCTCCCCCCTCCCTGGGATTCTCCAGGCAAGAACACTGGAGTGGGTTGCCATTTCCTTCTCCTAGCAGAATCCCTGGAAAGATCTAAAAAGGAAGCAAGCACCAGAGAGGAGGGATATCAGACTGCTGCATAATGGTGCAGATGCACCCAGGGAGGAGCACAGAGAGCATACCAGAAGCATTCTCATCAAACAAATCCCTCGCTGAGGGGAAACAACTCAAGAGAAAGAGAAGTGACTGCCCCCCATTTGTGGCAAAGTTAAGATGTCTGTCTCTGGTGCTCTGTTCTGCTGCTTGCTAATAAAAACAAAATAAGAAAACCCTTTATTTCCTCTTCACACATTTATTCTCATGATTCCTGCTGGCCCATCTTGCCCTCTGTGCTTCTTCCTACCATCAGAATCCACTTCCAACCCTCAAGGAAGGGCCTTGCAAGTCTTGGTTATTTGTTATTCTAGGCAGAGGAGAAACTTTGCTAGAGATAACCTACTTGTTTGCAGATTCAGTGTCCCCACCAGCATCCATAGTGTCCTGGCCTCCCTCTTCGAAGATCCCTTCTTTAGTATATTTGAAGAGGGTTCCCTTATGACAGTGACCTCATTCAGCTTCAGCCATCATGGTGTGGTGCCTGCAACATTCCCTCAATCTGTATCTTATCCTCTGTTCCTCCACAGATCCCTTCACTTCACTGCCAATCCCTCTTGGACCTATAACATGAACTAGTCATTGTCATTTATCTGGGCCTTTAAGTCCTAATGGGATGGCTAACCCCGAGCTTTAATGAGTAACAGGACTTTAACAAACATTTGGAAATTGCATATAGGAATTGCAACTCTGAGAATTTAAACTGGAAATGAGGGTCATAAGTTCACAGGTCAAAGCTCACCATGTACGCCTGCTCCTGGTCATCACCAGGCTGAGCGCCAGCCCTCTACATCAGTCCTAAACTCTGCATTCCCTTCCATCAGAGGCAGAGCGGGGGGTGGGGGAAAGAGGCCTGTGATTCTTCTGTCCATGGAGTCTTTGCCTTATAATCCCCATTTCATTGTTCCCCAAATCCTGCCTCATTTTCTGTCCCTTTCTGGCCCATCCCAGAATGATTGTTGTAATGTCCTCACCAGTTGGGGAGAGTTAGTCTTGCCTGAGGGTCCCTAACAAGACAATAAACCAGAAAGCAATAAACATCATCCTTTTCCAAAGCCTGAGTTAAATGGTCTAGAATATTGCACAGAGGATGGTTTCAAACAGCCCAGCCAGATGGGCCTTGAGCAGTATTCCCTCCATCACCCAGAGTGAGGACAGGTTTCCAGTGCCTCCTCTGTACCCAGCCCCAACTTCAGGAGGGACATCCATATATTTTCCAAAAGCAAGGAACAATTTTCAGAGATTCTGAACACTAAATCTTCTTTAAAGATGAAATGTTTTCCTATAGAAAACAATTGAGAGATGAAAGCAGTTTCTTAGGTTATGGTGATGATATCAGAGACCCTTGGAAAGCCAAGGTCTGAATTTCTGCATTCTAGAATACTTGATTTTCCTTTTAATAACCAAATAACCATCATATTGTCTTCCCAGAAAAAAGGAATTTTATCCCAGAGGGGAATATTTGTCCTTCACCCTTCGCCATTTTACAAAACATCAAAAAGGAAAGCTTTGAAAGTACGGTATTTTTTTTTTCCCCCTAAGATTTCAAAGATACCAGGACAAATTCTTTGTTATGGATCAAGATCAAAAAGTTAGGTTACTTTCACCTGGGAGTCTCTACAAGAAGGATGTTTTTCCTAAGCCTGTGGCCTAAGGTGAAGAGCCTGCATCAGATTCTGATGGCTGGATTGCAGAGATAGTGGTAGGAAACACATGGGAAGCTCCAGATGAGGTTTCAAATATGAGTGTCCAGGCAGCCAGGACAGGACTCCCCACGGGCTCTGGAAAGCTCTCACCCCCAATCCTGCCCTCTTTTAAGTCATTGCCTGTAGACGTTACCTCCAGAGCTGGGCGGGGTGGGGGGGGGTGGGGGGGGTGGGGGGGTGGCGGGGTGGCGAGGCGGGGCGGAACTTCTCAGTGTATCAAAGTCCATATTCTCACTCTGACTACAGAATCAGGTACAGCAGGAACCACACTCCTATCACTCCCTTTCTGTGCAGGGCATGTCACCTGCAGAGCCCTAGGTTGTTAAACTAGAAGGGACATTAGAGTTTCTTGAATCCAAGCTTGTGGACCATTCAGATAAATGAGTTGAGGTCCAGAAGTAAACTTATACTGCCAAGGTTGCATTGCTGGTTTATCCCACAAGCTTTGTGCCTTTGTGTCAGAAGGTCTTCTCCTATAGCAATGGTCTTTTTTTAAAAAAAAAAAAAAATATATATATATATATATTTATCTATTTATTTGGCTGTGTTAGGTCTTAGTTGTAACCTGTGACATCTTGGGTGTGGTGTTCAGGGATCTTTCATTGAGGTTCACAGATTCTCTAGTTGCAGTGCACAGGTTCAGTCGTTGTGGTGTGCAGGCTTAGTTGCTTGAGGTATGTGGGACTCTTAGTTCCCCAACCCAGGATCAAACCCATGTTCTCTACATTTCAAGGTGGATTTTTAACCACTGGATCACCAGGCAAGTCCCTAGCCAGGTCTCTTGATGATGGAGATAGGATGAAAAAATCAGGAGGAAATCCTACAGATTTTATCCTTTGGAAAGAAGTCCCTGAGTGACTCCTATACTGCAGACCCTGTACTAGAGGTAGGGAAGACAGATATCAGTAAAATATGATTCTTCACTTAAAGAGTTCACGGTCTAGTCCTTGAGAAAAACAGTGATGAATCAAAAATAAAAGTGCTGCGACAGGGCATCCAGGCACCAAAGAGATGCACCTTCCCAAGCTGAAAACTACATTCTGATTTTGATATCATCCAAAGAATTTAGGACTTTCTGGCCTATTAAGGAATAATTCAGCTTTCAGGAAGTTAAGACGCCACCTGCTTGTGTGGGTAATGTGGAGGTGATAGACTGGAGTTGGGGGATAGGTTGTCCTGCTCCCACTCCTAAGTTCTAAGTCAGTGTTTGTCCCTGCAGCCCTCAAGACTGCCGGGTGTGTCCAAGCCTGTGACCCACCCCCAGGCACTGTGCCAGCCTCAGGATGGGCGTGAAGGTCTCCCCTTCTGCAAGGAACCTGTTTGTGCAGCTCCTGGTTGGGCCGCGTCACATAATAGCAGAAGCCAGGTGGTGCCACAGGACGCTGTTTTCTTTTTTAAAGAACATTTCAATGGAAGTGGATTTGATTTACAATGTTGTGTAAACCTCTGCTACACAGCAAAGCAATTAGAGATGAGCATACTAAGTAAAGTAAGTTAGAGAAAGATAAATACCATCTGATACCACAGGGCACTCTTAACCCAGGCTTGGTGGGAGGTGTAATCTTGAGCCCAGGCCAGTAACAAAGCAGGAATCTGGCCAGGGGAGTCCCAGGGAGCAGCACTGGGTCAAACCACAAGCCAGGTGCACCGTGCAAACGGGACTCCACACACAAACCAGGTCAACCAAACTCAAAGCCATTTAGCTGCCCAATGAGCTGTTTTACCCTGAAACCAGCTCCCTAAAGAGAGTCCCTGGATGCCTGTGTGTGCCACCCATTGAGATGGATCATGGGGATGGGGGCTAATTGAGAGGGAAGGATACAAAAGGCACAGCAGAGGGAGGTTAAGAGCATGACTCTGAGGCCAGATCGCCTGCTTTTCAAACCCTAGCTCCAGTTCCTGCCCCTGTAAACTTGTGCAGGTCAGTCAGTATCGGGGCTGTAGTCTTCTCATCTGTAAAACGGGAGTAATGGAGGTAGCTACCTAATGGTATTGTTGTGACTATTAAATGAATAATTACATAAAAATGCCTGAATAAGAATTCAATAATGATAGCTATTATTAAAGCTTTAAAACAGTCCTGATTATCAAATTCCTTGCAATCTAATAAAGATGAGAAAACCCAGGTATGAAACAATAGCAAAAACATGAGCCAGCATGTTCCAATTTGTGTGGTTAAGACTCTAAGACCAGTGAGAATTAGCACAGAATCCATCATAGATTATCTCTGGAGGAAGCCCACCTTTGTAGAGGGAGCAAATGGGGAAGCATTAAGGCAGAGTATGAACTTGAGGGAAAGAGAGCCCAGGGTTTCAATTCTGGCTCCACCAATGACCAGCTCTGTGATCGTGGGAAAGATGCTGGGATGGTTCATTTCTTGTGTCAACTTTACTGGACCACAGGTTGGTCAAAGATAATTCTGGTGATTCTGTGAGAGTGTTGTTGGATGAGATTCACATTTAAAGTAGTTGGCTGAGTAAAGCAGATTGTCCCCCCCTAATGTGGGCAGACCTTATTCAATCAGTTGAAGTCCTGAATAGAACAAAAAGGCTGATTCTTCTCTGAGTAAGAGATACTTCTTCTACCTAACTGCCTTAGACCTGGGGCATCAGCTTCTTTTCCTGCCTCTGGGGTGAACTGAAACATTGGCTCTTCCTCGGGCCTTAGCCTGCCGGTATAGGGCTGGAACTACACAATTGGCTCACCCATAAACTATGGATTTTGAGGGGCTGTGATTCAGACTCAGGCTGGAACTAAACTGTTGTTCTCCTGGGTCTCCAGCCTGCCAACTGTAGATCTTGGGACTTGTCAGACTCCGTCATCACATGAGATTATTTCTTTATAACAAATAATAAATCTCCTTTTTCTCTCCTCTCTCCTTCTCATTCTGTTTCTCTGGAGGACCCTGACTAATAAGATGCTAATGTGTCTAAGCCTCAGTTTTCTCACCTGTGAAAAGAGGGTAAATAGTACCCATGTTGCTACAGAGATTCAATGGTTTCTTGCATCTGAACATTCACATGATGCCTGACATAATAAATGTTAAATATCAGGGAGTATCAATGCCCTTCAACCAGAGAGCACCAGGAACACTCATATAGTTGAACAAGTTGGGTTTGTTACTCACGGCAGTGATGCAGAACATGCCACAGTGAACATGGGCCACATCAGTGAGTGTATATTTAAAAAGGCATAGAAGATTTGAGTTTGTTTTAGGTATTTTGGAGAGGATTTAAGGAAGTGAGGCTTTGCCCTGAATTGGATGTTGTAGGGAGCTGGATAATTCTGTGGTAGGGACGTGTAGTGGGTTGAATTGCAGTCCCCCAAAAGGTATGTCCACTTCTTAATCCCCAGTACCTATGAATGTGACCTTATTTGGGCAAAGGGTCTTTGCAGATATAATTAAACAAAAGCTCTGGAGATCAGGTCATCCTAGATTAACCAAGTGGGCCCTAAATCCAGTGACAAGAATCCTTAAAGGAGAAAGAACATAGAGACCAAGAGGAATAACATGGGGGAGAGGGTTATGTGACCGTGGTGGTGGACATTGGGGTAATGTATCTCTAAGCCAAAGAGCACCAAGAACTGCCAGCAGCCACAAGAAGCTGGGAGGTAGATAGGAACTGAATTCTCCCTCCCCGCTCCTCCGGAGGGGACCAGTCCTGCCAGCATCCTGGCTTCAGACTTCCAGACTCTAGGACTGCGAGACAATAAGTGTCTGTTGTTTTAAGCAGCCCCATTCATGGTAATTTGTTATGGCAACCCTAGGAAACTAATACAGTATCTAAACTTTATATCAAGGAAAGGCAGACCAGAACAAGGCTAATGCTGTGATGGGTAAGGAAGCTGCAGCTACTCCTATCAGCCCAGAGAGGAAGGTGCTTGGTGTCTTGAACAATGTTCAGGTTCTGTGTCCAAACATTACAAAGTGTGCTTATTTCTGTCTTGAGACGTCAGTATCACAGAGTGGCCTTGTCTTGTGTTGATGTTCTGTGAAATTGTTTATGTTCAGTGAGGGAACATGAAGACCCAGCTGTGAGTGCCAGCCAGTTCCGTATGCCAGGGGCAGCTTCCCGTTTTCTCAGGAGCATCTAAGAGAAATCAGTAATTTTTTAAAAGCCCCTAGCATCCCCAGATTGCCTTCTAGGGAGTTATGAAAAGTGGTCAGTCTTCTCTTTTAGTTTTTCTTTGCTGTTTACTGAAGAGTTATTACTGTTATCTGTCAGATGAGGAAATTTATGCTTTCTTCATCCCAAGGAATACATCAGTATTTGGCTCAGAGCACACGGGCAAGCACATATATCCTGTGACAAATGAATTAAAATGTGAGCAGTTCCAAGTGTCAAGAGTGTTTCTTCATTCTGGTTGTTGTCAAAGGGGGTGATGGCAGTGTGTTTCCAGCACAAGCCAGGTTGCTGGAGCTTATCCAAAAGGCTCTCAGCTTTGGACAACTCTCTGGGGGCGTGAGCCTGAGCCAGACAGTTCTGTCTGCCAGCCAGAGCGGTTGTGCAGAGATCTTCCTTTACTAGCCCACAGATGAACTGTGGTCAAAGTGCCTTCCTTCTGGGTCACCAGGACTGGGTGCTGCAATGATGAACACCCTTTCGTCACTGGATTCTGTGTCCCTAGTGAGGTGCACACAGGCATCTTCTTCCCAGACGCTGGGACAGCCTCATTCTAGACTTTCAGGTAAAGATCTAAAACGCTGCATTTTTCTTGTAGGCTAACAAAACCTTGGAAAAACCCTGTGTAACATTGGCTTTTTGTCTTTGACTACCTTATTTTGAGTTCTTCATAACTGAGGTCAGTTCGGTGCTCCAGAGAAGGCTTCCTTTGCTGTTCTAACCAACATGGACCTCCTCCAAAGGCAATTCATAACCCAATACATGTGCCTGCAGCCTTACCCATCCAGAAGCATGCAACAGTTTTGGCTCCCCAATGCCAAACATGTTTTTCCCCTTTAGTACACACATGAAAAGTGAAAGTCGCTCATTCGTGTCTGACTCTTTGTGACCCCATGGACTGTACAGTCCATGGAATTCGCCAGGCCAGAATATTAGAGTGTTCTGGAAATACTAGATTTCCCTTCTCCAGGGGATTTTCCCAACCCAGGGATTGGGAACCCAGGGGTGGAACCCAGGTCTCCCACATTGCAGACAGATTTTTTTTACCAGTTGAGCCACAAGGGAAGCCCAAGAATATTAGAGTGGGTAACCTATCCCTTCTCCAGCTAATTTTCCTGACCCAGAAATTGAACTGGGGTCTCCTGCATTGCAGGCAGATTCTTTACCAGCTGAGCTACCACGGAAGACCCAGTACACACATAATCATTTATTATTTCTTATTCTTGACTACTGTTATGAATAATGACTTGTTATCAGTTACAAGTAAGAGAAAATGCCACTAAAAGAAGCTTAAACAAGGGGGAGGAAAAGGTATTCTTTCACATGATGAGAAGCTCAGTGTTAGCACAGATCCACGGTAGGTTACCTCAGCAGCTCATAATATGACTAAGGACACAGGTTCTTTTCTCTCTCTCCACTCCAGTCAGCACACCGACTTTTCCCTTTGGGCTGGCTCCCCTCATGGTAGGCACGATCCCCCAGGCGTCACACCTTCATGTAAGTATTCAAATGACAGGGGACAGGAATGGAGAGCATCTTGTCCTTAGATGCCTCCTGAAAAGACAGGGCCTTCCCCAAAGGGCCTCATGCACCAGAATTGTGTCATATGCCCATTCTTGAACCAAATACTGACAGAATGGTTGAACTCTGATTCATTCGCTTAATCAAGAGTCACCTCCTTGGGCCAAAGAGCTGCCTGGTCTCCCAGTGAAGAAGATGGTCACTAACTACATTTAAAAAGAACAGTGTCTATTATCAAAGAAGTAAGGTGAGGCGTGACACCTCAGTGGCCACAGACAGAACCTAGCATACCTAAAGGTTTCTGGAAGAAAGCAAAGGTCCAATATTACCTGCACACATGCTGTAAAGCAGCGTGATGTAGGGCTGCCTTGTGAGTTACCTGCTTCTGGGTCAACTCAGAAGCAAGCAGATTTCACCCAGAAGCTGCTACCAAACCCAACACAAAGGACGCCAGAGATAAGACAAAACAAAATAGCAATTCTTTTTTTATTTTTAAGTGCAAATTATAGAATGTGATTCTAGAAGAAATATAAACTTAAGTACACAGTGATTATTTGAATTGTGTTTCTTGAAGGATTTAGCATACAATGCTGTGACATTTTAACTTTCTTGTAGTGCATTATGGTGTATGTGGGGCTTCCTAGGTGGCTCAATGGTAAACAGTCCACCTGCCAATGCAGGTGTCAGAAGAGATGTGAGTTTGATCCTGGTTCAGGAAAGATCCCCTGGAGAAGGGAATGACAGCCCACACCAGTATTCTTGTCTGGGAAATCCCGTGGACAGAGGAGGCTGGTGGGTTATAATCCATGGGGTCACAAAGAGTCAGACGCGACGGAACAACTGACCACACACATAGTGTATGTGCTTATTATAGTAATACTGGATTGAAGTCTAATTTTCCCCAGAGTTCAAGGGTTGTAGGCAAATGAAAAAGTCAGGGGTAAAAAAAGGTTTGGTTCCTCCACAGCCAGGAAGTAGAATGATTCCAAGAATTGATTTCATTAGGAATAAGGAACTGAGAGCTAATGAGCCTCTCTAGATGATCAAGGTCTCTTATTAGTTTTGGTGATGATCCTGGGTCTTCTTTCTCTATGCCAGACTTCTAGTGATGCTAGAAATCACTAGCATCTGACTTGCAAGATCCTTTTTATCTCGAACAGGTTAAAGTTACCTCTTACTTGAAAGCTGGCTTTTCCAAGGATGCTGAGTATGCCCAGAGTATCCGCTCTAAGGTTCTTATCACCCAAAATTTTCTGTATTTACATAAAGCACTCTGCATGGCCATAACCAGATGCCTAGAAGCATTATGTGTGTGTGAGTCTTTGCCCTTTGTTCCAGTTATCTATGAATATAACAAACCATCCATATGGTGGCTTGAAACATAATTTCAGTGACTTAAAACATAATTTTACCTCTCTTACAGGTGGTAAGGAATTTGTGGGTCAGGAATTCAGGAAGGACTCAGCAAGGTGCTTAGTCTGTGGTTCACCCAGCCTAAGCTGGGGCAAAGAGCTGAAGGATGCACCTTCAGTATGGCTTCCTCACTTATAAGTCTGGCGCCTTGGTGTGCATCAGTCTGTCTGTCTGTCTCTTCTTCTATTGGTTCTGTTTCTCTGGAGAACCTCAATGAGTTTTATACACACACACACACACACATATACATTTAACAAAAACGCTACTTACCCTTACCTGTTTACACACAGTGAAATCTGGTATTCTCTACTCTCCTCTGTTACAAAAAAAAAAAAAAAACAATTGCTGATTACAATTCACTGACTGGATTTCATACTTGTAAAGTGCTACCCTCCCTTTTCCCTATGTTAAAAAGCCTTCAGATTGTCTGAATTCTAGGCATCCTAATGAGTCATAAAGTAGGAATATAACTTAAAACTTTAATTCAGCCCCTTGTCATTTTGCAAGCAAAGATTCTGAGGAACAAGAACTGAGGTGATTTGCCTTTGATTCCTTTTATCCCCAGAAGTTGTTGTTTAATAACAGCTGTGCAAAGGTTGTAAAGTCACATCCTCCTCTCCTTAGGTATTTGCCTTTTAAAGAGGTGATTTCTAGAGAAAAGACCTGCTTAAACCCAAGAAAGCCTGCCTAAGGGTAGATTTCAGGCACAGCTGCATCTGAGCGATGGAGCCAGGCAAGGGAAAAACTTTGGATTGCATCTTCTCATCCTTCCCAGGCTGCACTGAACCACCTGTCTGAATATAAGATCACTTCTCTTCACAATACTTGATATGCTGGTTAGTCGTGGCCAATTTTTCTTTCTTTCCTGATGCTTGGGCCTAGTGTAAAAACAGCTCTGTCTTTTGTTTTCTTGTATTGTCAATAATTAGGGCCTGGAGTGATGCTTCGGGAGATGAGTCCTTTAGCTGGAAAAGATTGTATCCAAAAGTCAGGCAAGAGGCTGAATGAATGGTGCCGCAAATTCCCACCATTCACTCTTCTGAAGTATAAGCATTTGGAGTAACTCCACCTTACCCTTAGTTTTCTGCCTGCACATTCTACCCACAGGGACCCCTAGAAACATAGTAAGGAGATGTTATAACAGACACCAGTCAGCAAATAAGGGAGTGAGTGAGTCATGGATAGTTTTATGCAGACTGACCTTCTGATGACCTGACCCATAGCCTGTTCACTCATGAAGGCAACTTGGTACCTCAGTGAAATGTGAGGAGTGAACAGCTCTTATCAGCAAAGTTTTCTGTGTTGTTTTGGTTCTCAAGGATTAATTTGATTCATCTTTTGTAAATAGCAGAAATAAATGTTAGGGGAGGAGGGCCTTTCTTTGAAGTCTCTGGGCTTCCCTGGTGGCTCAGATGGTAGAGAATCGGCCTGCAAAGAGGGAGACCCAGGTTTGATCCCTGGTCAGGAAGATCCCCTGGAGAAGGGACTGGCAACCCACTCCAGCATTCTTACCTGGAGAATTCTGTGGACAGAGGAGCCTGAAGGGCTATAGTCCATGGGGTCACAACGAGTTGGACACAACTGACAACTCACTGTTTCACTTTCATACCAAAGTCTAAGCTCTAAAAGGCACCATGTCCCAACAGATTAGTATCCACCATACTGCCTTTCCCATAACGGACACTTAATTAATATCTGTGGCATGAATGAACACAAAATGGGCTAATTACCAATTGTGCCTATGAAGATGGGGCAACTGCAGGAAAGTAGAAGTATTTGAAAGACCGTAAGGCAACATTTCCCAAGTTCTGAAGAATATGCTCTTATGCAATGCTCTTCACCAAAAGAATTTCATTGTCCTATCAGTTCAGGAAACAATACAGTCTATCATCCTATAAAGTAGAATTCAATGCATGTTTAGTGTAATAAAGACACTGAAAACACCCGCTATAAAGAAGCCCAGTATTTCTCAGTACTCTGAACATGGGACCCTTCTGTGGTTGATCACCACTAACATTCTGTAGAACTCTGTCAAACCCAGTTTTGCAGAAAACACCGCAGGAAAATGCTGCTTTAGAAAAGCATGGTCATGTCTAGTACTGCAGGAACTTGAAAGTTAAGGCGCAAATACTCACAAAAACAACAACAGCAAAAATTGAACAAACTAAAAACCAACAACTCTTCAATCCTCTGAGAACTGAGATCACCTGGCAAACTGGTGCTCCAACATTGGAGAGATGCTGATAGGTGGATACAGAGAGTCACAGGTTATCAGAGCAGACACCTCTGTGGGAACTAATGCCAGGTGGGAAAATATGAACTGTAATGGATATGTTGGAGGCTCAAGGTGGACAAGTTGGAGAGAGAGAAACCTTAGGGGGAGCCAGTCTCAAGGGGTCCCCACACATTTGTAAGTTTTACTTCCAGGAGCACTACCAAGTTCTCACAGTGAAGATGGGAGAAAAATCCCCCTAACCCTCACTTCCAGTTGTGAGTAGGGGGAGGGGGAAAGTAACCATTTTGAAATATAGCAGAATACTCTTCTTCTTAATAAGGCATGCCCTCAAGGGAAACTCTTTTCTAGAATCCAATCAGCTGGGGTTTGACTAGAGCCTAAGCAACCTAGACAACATATTAAAAAGCAGAGACATTACTTTGCTGACAAAGGTCTGTCTAGTCAAAACTATGGTTTTTCCAGTAGTCATGTATGACTGTAAGAGTTGGACCATAAAGAAAGCTGGGCACTGAAGAATTGATGCTTTTGAACTGTGGTGTTGGAGAAGACTCTTGAGAGTCCCTTGGACAGCAAGGAGATCCAACCAGTCCATCCTAAAGGAGATCAGCCCTGAATGTTCATTGGAAGGACTTATGTTGAAGCTGAAACTCCAATACTTTGGCCACCTGATGTGAAGAGCTGACTCATTTGAAAAGACCCTGATGCTGGCAAAGATTGAAGGCAGGAGGAGAAGGGGATGACAGAGGGTGAGATGGTTGGGTGGCATGACCGACTCAATGGACACGAGTCTGAGTCAACTCTGGGAGTTGGTAATGGACAGGCAGGCCTGGTGTGCTGCAGTCCACGGGGTTTCAGAGAGTCAGACACGACTGAGCAACTGAACTGAACTGAAGCAACCTAGAGGAAGTGAAGTACCCAGGTCTTCCCACTCTAGGCATCTCACTAGATGCCTAAGGGGGAAAAAGACTGAGAAGCACTTGTGAAGGTCACAGTACAAGGGCACAGGTCAGGCAAAGACAGAGCCCTTTTGCTAGGTCTGAAGCATGCTGCCCTCCCCCCACACCTCACCACACACATCACGGGGGCTCCTGTGCTATATCCAGGGGCTACAGTAGAAACTTGTGGAGAGGTCCAGCTTGAACTGAGTCCATGAGGAGTGCAGGGAGCAGGAAAACAGCAGAGATGACAGAGGTGCTGTTTCCCACCACCTACCATGAGTCTTCTCTCTTCCATCCCGTACTTTTCATGTTTGCTTCCCTCATCCACCATACCTTTCCACTTCCCCTAATCCCCTCCGTACTCCAGTTTTCTCCTCTTGCATGAAGCATCCCTGAGGACTGCAGCCTGCAGTGCACCTGCTTGCCTTTGTAGTCTTTACCACATGTGTAACTTAGGTCCCCATTTCAAATACCAGCTGGATTTTTTTCCTGATGTTTCCCTATCACCCCATTAGAATATCAGTTTCCTGAGAACAGGGAAGTATGACTTGGTACCCACAACTGCTTATGGCATGTAGTCTCTTGTTTCACATTACCCATTGGCTCAATAGACATCTATAGAGCCTCAGCTGCCAGCAGGCCTTTGGTAAGTGTTGTCCAAGAGATAGAAAGATAAATCACGTACAGAGTCTATCCTCCACGAATTTACCTGTTGATCCCTGTGGGAAGGGTTTGGGGGCTGGATGGCAAATGAGTTGGTCTCTTTGTACAAATTGAAAGAGAAAGAATGTGTAGTTGCAGAAATTTCCCTGAAGGGGGGCAAGTTCTCATGGAGTTTTTCTCAGCCTCTAAGATGAGATCTATGTGGACAAATATGGCTTCAATTGCATTTACCCAAGAACTGCTCAAAAATTACCAGCAGGTATTTCCATGCTGACCTGTTCTGTTTTACTGTACTGAGGCAAAACAAAAACAAAAAATAGAAACAAGACATGAAACCTTGACCCTTAAAGGAAGTGTGATTCTATCTCAAAAATACCTGAAATATCTAACGTTTAGCAAAAAGTTGGACTGAGTTTCTAGTGACAGTTTGGATCTGAACCAAGTTTCTAGTGACAGTCTGGGTCTGTTCAGAATTACTTAGACCACCGGACACCTTTGCTCTAGGACAATTTCCTTTCTTTGTAAGAGATGTCACAGAACAGTGAAAAGAGCTGGTGCTTTGCAGTAGGTAGCCTGCCCCTGACTAGCCAAAGTAATCTCTCAGAACCCAAGTTTCCTCACCTCTGTAATGGAGCAATAAGCTCTACCTTTTAGGTTTATTATGAGAATTAGAGACAATGCATACAAAGCACCAAGGCCAGTACCTGATAAAAAAGTAGCAGCAATCGCATTATTAAAGTAGAAATATCCTACCTGTTCAGTAAGACTCCTTCCAGTAAAACTGCAAGAAAAAACTCATAGAATGGATAATTTGTCCTCTTGATATGAAGCTTAAATTCTTAAATTTTTCAAAGCAGTATCAGAAATAGCATTAGACTGATTATTTCCCTAGCATAAAAACACTGCAAATTTCAGATCATATAACACAAATGAGGACCCATCCAGTCTCAAAGTCAATTTTGACTGAGTAAGATAATTTAGAGAAGCAGAGAATTGTATATTATAGAACTGACTAGCTCTTTCCAACCAGAGCTCGTATGCAATGCAAGCATACTATGATTATGCTAGCAGTTCAGAATGAAAATAAATAGGATATTTATGCTATAAGGTTTTGGTAAATTTTAGCTTGTTTTTCCATTAGTCTACAGTAAAGGATATTTGTTTTCCAGTGTGAAAGTTGATCTTTATCTTTCTTGGCCCTGGGTTCTTTCTTCATTGAGGAAATTTACACCTGCTGTGTCATGAGGATGGAAGTGCAACACCCAGCTTCTCTTGGTTCTGAGCGTCGGGAAAGGCTCTGGGAGTAGTTCTAACCTCTGTGAGCTGATACAGATCTGAAGACCCTTCAGGAAACTCCTGGAGATTTGTGAATTCTGAAGGTCCCACTGGCTCCAGAAAGGCCTAGAACCGGAACTCCCCCAGGCAAACCATGATGGGTCTGTTAGCATTTGTCTCCCACTTACATTCAACCTCCAATATTCCAGAGTCTCTCAAAGCCAGAGTAGAATTGGCCTCCTAGTGCCTTAGCCTACACACTGCCCCATGCTCTAAACATGGTTCAGACCTGGTCGTCCAGATATCTATGTACGTTTCTCTAGGGGATGGAGGACCTGGCAAAGAGCCAAGCCCTGGGTGAGATGCCAGAACTCTTGTTATGTAAGAAACCTGTTTGACTTGCTTATGCTTGAGTAGTGGTTTCAAAATGCTGTGTCATTCCCCTGCTGCAAGTTACTCGTAATTTAGTGGTTTCTGAAAGTGAACATAGAATATGCAGAAGACACAGACAGTCTCAGATCCACAGAGGTCATTTCCTTGGTTTTCGATCAACATGCTGTGGAACTGGGCCTTCAACTAAGTGTCTCCTTTGTCTCACTGTATGAGCAGTTATAAGTGGCTGTCCTCAGGCTGGTTTACATTTCTGCATGATGGACAGCATGACCAGTGGACCCTAACTGTTAAATACAACTATGTTTTGTTTTGTTTTCAGATCAGCTTTTTTATATGGATAGGGTAAACCCCCCAAATCCTTGAATTAATCAGAGTGAACAGTGGGTGGATAATAACTAACTATAGAAACTAATATTTCCTGAGCCCTGAATAGTGTCAGGCACTGTTCTAAGTGCTTTACATATATTGGGTTAGCCAAAAAATCCATTCAGGTTTTTCCATAAAATGTCATAGAAAAACTAAGATGTCATGGAAGAACCTGAACAAACTTTTTGGCCAACCCAATATATGCTCCCATGGGGTCGTAAAGAGTCAGACACAACTGAGCGACTGAATATATGCTCATTCAGCCTGACAATCACTCTTTAGATAGATATTCTTACTAACCCTGTTTTAAGTTGAGAATGCTAAAGCATGGATTGATTAAGTCACACATTCAGAATCATACAACTGGAAAGTGGTCAGCCAGGAGTTGAACCCAAGAAGACTATACTCATAATCTCCTGACCACTACACCATACTGCCTATCCTAGAGTTAGGGACCTAGAATCCAGCCCCACTTCTTGATATGTTTGTGAGATCAATAGCATAGCAAATCACCTAGTCATCCTAGCCAGAAACCTGAGGGGAGAACCAGATTCCTCTCCCTCCTTCTCTCCCTCTCACCCTTCACACCAGATAAATCAAGCTCCATGATTCTAGGTGGAGAAGATACTTGCAATCAATCTCCGTCTAGTTGTAAATCATTACAATCCATTGTCTGGGCTCCTTTCTAATATTCACATGGGTCAGGTTACTTCCTGTCTTATTAACTATAGAAGAAATTTGTCATTTTTTTAGCTGAACCCCCTTCAGTGTTGAAGACACTGCCATTGTGCGAGTCTTAGTGCAGATTTATTTACTTGTTCTCTTTGTCCCTTGGACTCTAGG
This sequence comes from Dama dama, assembly GCF_033118175.1. NCBI lineage: Eukaryota > Metazoa > Chordata > Mammalia > Artiodactyla > Cervidae > Dama > Dama dama. Next base: position 45,078,843 of record NC_083698.1, on the reverse strand, counting down.
GCTTGGTGCTAGGCCTGGACATTTGGGCAAGTAGCTGCTCCTTCCTGAAACTGAGTTTGAATGATACAAAGAAGCTGGGAATGTTTAGAATTTATTCCCATGGTAGAAGTGGGAGTCAGAAGAGGTGGCGGTAGTACTTGTGTTAACATTATAGACAGATTCTACTTATCTAAGCTGCCCAGCCTCCATTCCTATCCATTTTCTAAACCAGTTCTCTGGTCTTTCCATGATTTGTAGGAGCTACCAAATATCCAAATAATACATATTAAGAGCATTTTTCCTTTTAAATTAACCAGAGTGTGTTTCTGATTTTTCCAACCAGGAATCCTAATGAAAGAACTTGGTTCCAGGAATGGGTTGCAACCAACCAGAATATTGAGATGTGAAATAGAATGTGAGACTGATTATCTGTCTTAGTTGTTAAAGACAACTACAGATCCCATCACTAGCCAGAGATGTGTTAACTGGCAGCCTAGGTAATGTGGGAGAGGAGCTGCTAACTGAATTAATATCCGTGGTCACCATAAGTCAAGCATCCACTGAAGGCTTGACTTTGGGGAAGCCAGATTGCTGCCATCATAAAATGGTTTGAAGGACATGAGAAATTTGAGGATCATGGAATTCTTCCTGAAGGGACTGAGCAGCTTAAAGAAAGGGAATGACAAATGACTAAACTATGGGCTCATGACTTAGACTGAAACTAGGGACTTTCTGTGACTGTTCAAAAAGAAATTCTTATCCCTTACAACTCTAGAGCAGAGGGAACTACAAACTATCAGACTGCCAATTTATCTTGCCAGTTGAATTCACAGCCCTGCCAGATCTTTTGTGTGAAATTTAGAGTATTGAGTCTCATTTCTGTATCTACAATACCTATCAAAGAGCCTGGCCCTCACCCAATAAATCTTCATGAAATGAACTAATATATGATCAAATTAAAAGTAAAAAAAAACTTACGTTAACATTCTCCTTGCTTTTAAGTTAGCAAAACAGTAATGATGTGATGACTGTTATGATCACACACCATATATTGTGCCTTCAGTGGCAATAAAAATTAGTGACTCTTCTGGTCCCATCATAGTATTTCTAAAACAGAAAAGAAAAAAAAAAAAAAAACCAGGGATGTGCCTTTTACTGTAGCCTGAAAGCAGAGTTCCATCCTGCTGTCATTGTCTCCTTGTTGAGAATCATAAGCATTTACTAAACCATCACAGAATGATTCGGCATAGCGATGACTTTTAGGAAATAAATAGGGGCTGCAACATTTCAAAAGACAGAGAGGTCTTCCTGTGGCTACCCACAGAGGCTAGCTTAGTCATCCCCAGATAGAGTGGTGGTCTAGTCATGAACCCTTTATAATGTATGTCCTCCATGATCCACATGGGCAAAGCAAGAGAAGGAATGTCAGTCAAAAAGCAAACCCTCTCTTTCTTTTCACTGATGGAAACATGAGCCCAGTTTCTTCACTGGACCCTCAGGCCTTGGCTCCTGACAGGTGAAAAGAGTTGATGTGGCCCTTTCTAGACTTGAAATATCTGGGCAGGCACCCCTTGGGCACCTTCTTACTTTGAATGCTTGTGGGGCTCTGACCGCACCCCCACCACCACCACCGACCAGGTAGCTGGAGAGTTACTCCAAACCCCTCACAGTGTCCAAGTCCCTGTCCTGTCCTCATCTGCAGGCCTGGCTGTCACATTCAGAACACACTTAGTAGGTGTTTTCTGTGCCAGGTCTGGCTTTAAGTCCTAGATTGCCCATTTCCTAGCTGTGTGACCCTGGGCAAGTTACTTTTCTGTTCCTCAGCCATAAAACAGGCATCATGCTACCTACTCTTGGAAATATAGTGAGAGTTCAACATTACAGTTTATGAAAAGTATGTAACACAGTGTCTGGTTCATGGTCAGACCTCACTGGTCTGATTTTTGATACTGATAAAGTGGTTTGACTCCCTTCTACCTTTGCTTTCACACCTCCACACTCCTCAGACCTTTGCATATGTGGAAAAGCTGTGTGGCCTGACATTTTTCAGTAGGGTGTGTGTTATCAGGCAGGTAGATAGCAGAGGCCTCTCCCATATCAGCCCGTGGCCTGGGCTCTTTCCAGAAAACTGGGACAGTTATTCCTGAAAGATGGGAAAGGAGTCAGGTCTTCTCTTTTCATAACAGGTTGACTCTTAACCTGAAGTTTCTTTGGTGCTTATTCGACTGATTTTTCCCAAACAGAGCTTTTCCTTTAAAGGTCTCTCTTTGCATGCGTGCTTAGTCCCTCAGTCACTTTAGTCATGTCCAACTCTGCAACCCTATGGGCTGTAGCCGGCCAGGTTCTGCTCTCCATGGAATTTGCCAGGCAAGAGTAACAGAGTGGGTTACCATGGTCTCTCCTTAAAGGTAAATTAAATCCTGTGAATAATTGTTCGTTTCTTTGCTGTGGCTGCTGGAAAGAACAGAACCATCTCTGGCAAACAGAATGTAGGGATGGTCTACCTTTTGCTGAAAGATCTTACCTTTACAGCTATTTCTAAGGCCTTCTCAGACAACCATTTTGACTTCTTGCATTTCTTTTTTGGGGGATGGTCTTGATCATTGCCTCCTGTACAATGTCATGAACCTCTGTCCATTCTTCAGGCACTCTGTCTATCAGATCTAATCCCTTGAATCTATTTGTCACTTCCACTGTTTAATCATAAGGGATTTGATTTAGGTCATATCTGAGTGGTCTAGTGGTTTTCCCTACTCTCTTCAATTTAAGTCTGAATTTGGCAATAAGGAGTTCATGATCTGAGCCACAGTCAGCTCCCAGTCTTGTTTTTGCTGACTGTATAGAGCTTCTCCATCTTTGGCTGCAAAGAATATAATGAATCTGATTTCAGTGTTGACCATCTGGTGATGTCCATGTGTAGAGTCTTCTTTTGTGTTGTTGGAAGAGGGTATTTGCTATGACCAGTGGTTTCTTGTGGCAAAACTCTATTAGCCTTTGTCCTGCTTCATTGCATACTCCAGGGCCAAACCTGCTTGTTATTCCAGGTATTTCTTGACTTCCTACTTTACGCGAAAGGCAAAGGAGAAAAGGAAAGATATACCCATTTGAATGGGTTCCAAAGAACCCAAAAGAGTTCCCAAACTCTTTGGAACCCAAAGAGTTCCAAAGAATAACATGCAGAGATAAGAAAGCCTTCATCAGTGATCAGTGCAAAGAAATAGAGGAAAAAAGTAGAATGGGAAAGACTAGAGATCTTTTCAAGAAAATTAGAGATACCAAGGGAATATTTCATGCAAAGATGGGCACAATAAAGGACAGAAATGGTATGGATCTAACAGAAGCAGAAGAGATTAAGAAGAGGCGGCAAGAATACACAGAAGAATTATACAAAAAAGATCTTCATGACCCAGATAATCACGATAGTGTGATCACTCACCTAGAGCCAGACATCCTGGAATTCAAAGTCAAGGGGGCCTTAGAACAAAGCTAGTGGAGGTAATGGAATTCCGGTTGAGCTAATTCACATCCTAAAAGATGATGCTATGAAAGTGCTGCACTCACTTGCCACCACATTTGGAAAACTCAGCAGTGGCCACAGGACTGGAAAAGGTTAGTATTCATTCCAGCCCCAAAGAAAAGCAATGCCAAAGAATGTTCAGACTACCACACAATTGCACTCATCTCACACGCTAGCAAAGTAATGCTCAAAATTCTCCAAGCCAGGCTTCAATAGTACATGAACCATGAGCTTCCAGATGTTCAAGCTGCATTTAGAAAAGGCAGAGGAACAGAGATCAAATTGCCAACGTCCATTGGATCATCAAAAAAGCGAGATAGTTCCAGAAAAACATCTACTTCTGCTTTATTGACTATGCCAAAGCATTTGACTGTGTGGATCACAATAAACTGTGGAAAATTCTGAAAGAGGTGGGAATACCAGACCACCTGACCTGCCTCTTGAGAAATCTGTATGTATAGGAAGAAACAGTTAGAACTGGACATGGAACAACAGATTGGTTCCAAATTGGGAAAGGAGTACATCAAGGCTGTATATTGTCACCCTGCTTATTTAACTTATATGCAGAGTACATCATGAGAAACGCTGGACTGGAAGAAGCACAAGCTGGAATCAAGACTGCTGGGAGAAATAGCAATAGCCTCCGATATGCAGATGACACCACCCTTATGGCAGAAAGTGAAGAAGAACTAAAGAGCTTCTTGATGAAAGTGAAAGAGAAGAGTGAAAAAGTTGGCTTAAAGCTCAACATTCAGAAAACTAAGATCATGGCATCTGGTCCCATCACTTCATGGCAAATAGATGGGAAAACAATGGAAACAGTGATAGACTTTATTTTTTTGGAGCTCCAAAATCACTGCAGATAGTGACTGCAGCCATGAAATTAAAAGATGCTTACTCCTTGGAAGAAAAGTTATGACCCTAGACAGCATATTAAAAAGCAGAGACATTACTTTGCTGACAAAGGTTCATCTAGTCAAAGCTATGGTTTTTCCAGTAGTCATGCATGGATGTGAGAGCTGAACTATAAAGAAAGCTAAGTGCTGAAGAATTGATACTTTTGAACTGTGGTGTTGGAGAAGACGCTTGAGCATCCCTTGGACTGAAATAAGATCCAACCAGTCCATCCTAATGGAAATCAATCCTGAATGTTCATTGGAAGGACTGATGCTGAGGCTGAAACTCCAATACTTGGGCCACCTGATATGAAGAACTGGCTCATTTGGAAAGACCCTGATGCTGGGAAAGATTGAAGACTGGAGGAGAAGGGGACAACAGAGGATGAGATGGCTGGATGGCATCACTGACTCAATGGACATGAGTTTGAGTAAGCTCCGGGAGTTGGCGATGGACAGGGAGGCCTGGTGTGCTGCAGTCCATGGGGTCACAAAGAGTCGGACACGACTGAGTGACTGAACTGAACTTATACTAAATATATACTCTGACCACACTGGAATTAAATTAGAAATCTGTAGAAACCTATATGGAAAAACTCCAAATATTTAAAAAACGAACACACTACCATATAACTCATGGGACAGAAGAGAAATGAAAAGTGAAATTACAAAATATTTTGAACTGCATAAAAATGAAAATACAACATATAATAATTTGTGCATCTGAACAGAACTTAATGTAAAAGTTATAGGGCTAGACACCCATATTGGAAAAGAAGAAAGGAATCAAATCAAATTAAATCAAATCCCCTTCTCCTCCCACCTTCAATCTTTCCCAGCATCAGGGTCTTTTCAAATGAGTCAGTTCTTCGCATCAGGTGGCCAAAGTATTGGAGCTTCAGCTTCAACATCAGTCCTTCCAATGAATATTCTTGGATCATTTTAAATTTATGAATACTTTTTTATGGCCTAGCACATGTTCTTCCTTGATAAATTTTTTTTGTATGTACCTGAAAAGAATGTGTAATCTGTTGTTGTATGTGATATTTTATAAAATGGTCAGTCAGGTCAATTGAGCATTAGTGTTTTATCAGTTTTCTTCAGGGGATTTTAAAATTTCTTGCTGTATTGTAAATTAGTCTGTTACTCCTTTCAGTTCTATCAGTTTTTGCTTTATTCATTTCTGAGGCTTTAGGTACTAGGGTGCATAGTTATCTACAATTGTTATATCCTCATGGTGACCCTTTTATCATCAAGAAATGACCCTCTTTATCGTAGCACTGTTCTTCTCTTTTTATAATATACTTTGCTATTAGTATAACCACTCTAGTTTGAACTTAATTAGTATTAATATGGTATATCTAATTCCATCCTGGTATATCTAATTCCATACTTATAATCCATTTTATATTTTTATGCTTAACATGGATTTCCTCCAGGCAGCATATCTTGCTTTTATATCCAATCTGACACTCTCAGGCTTTTAATTAGAATGTTTAGATCATTTACATTTAATTTGGTTATTGATATTATTGGGTTTAAATCTATCATCTTGCTATATATTTTCAATTTTCCCCACCTGTTCTTTTTACCCCTTTCCAATTTTTCTCTGTTCTTTTGGATTGGGTATCTTTATGAATCCATTCATCTCTGTGGTTGGCTGACTATCCATAATTACTGTATTAATTATGTATACAAATTAATATCTGTATTAATCTGTTGTCGTTTAAGGGTTCATAGTGTGTTTTCTAAATTGCTTTAGTTGAGTCCAATTCTTTGCACCCCTATGGACTCTAGCCTGCCAGACTCCTCCATTTGTGGAATTCTCCAGGCAAGAATACTGGAGTGGGTTGCCATGTCTCCTCCAGGGGATCTTCTGACCCAGGGATTGAACCTGCATCTCTTATGTCTCCTGCATTGGTAGGCAGGTTCTTTACCGCTATAAGCCCAGGTGGTTTTTAGTATCCACATTTAACATTCTTCCTTCTAGTGATGATGTACTACTTCACCCATAATATGAGAACATTTTAAGAGTTTCTGTTTCCCCTCTCTTGGTCTTCTTGTTGTCATCATACATTTACTTATATATATTATATACCTTGTGGTCTATTTTTATTATTTTTGCTTTAAGCTGTCAGTGACCTCCTAAACAAATTCAAATAATGAAAAGTCTTTTATACTTATTCACCTGAGTTACCATTTCCAATGTTCATGATTTCTTAATGTAGATCCAGATTTCCATTTGGCATTTTTGTCTTTCTGCCTGAAGACTTCCTTTAAAATGTTTTCTAGTGAAACAATGCTGGAGATACATTTTTTCATCTTCTGTATATCTGAAGGAAAGGCTTTATTTTGCCTTTTTTAATTTTTGAAATGTATTTTTGCTGAGTATAGAAGTCTAGCTTGTCAGGGTTTTTCTTTCAGTACTTTAAAGATATTGCACCATTGTCTTCTCCCATGCATCATGTCCAGGACATCTGCAGTCATTTTAATCCTCATTCCTCTATATTTTACTTTTGCTCTGGATGGTTTTAAGATTTTCTCTTTACCACTGGATTTAATGATCTAAGCTTAAAGTGCCTTGGTGTAATTTTCATCATGTTTCTTATACTTGAGGACCATGGAACTTATTAGATCCATGAATTTATAGTATTTGTCAACTTTTGAAAGTGTTTAACTGTATTTCCTCAAATATGGTTTCTTCAAATTTTCTGATCTCACTCCTAAATCTGGGGACTACGTTACACTGATAATAAGTCTACTAAAGTTTTCCCATTTCTCTATTCTTTTTTTTTTTTCTGTGTGTTTGTTTTGGATTATTTGTAAAGAATTTTCTTTAAACGTACTTATCTTTTCCTCTGCAGTGTCTGATCTGCTGTTAAATCCATCCTTTAAAACATTTTTTAAATATTTATTTATTTAGGCTGCGCCAGGTCTTAGTTGTGGCATGCAGGATCTTTTTTCAGTTGCAGCATGTGGGATCTTTAGTTGCAGCATGCAGACTCTTGGCTGCAGCATGTGGGATCTAAAATAGTTCCCTTACCAGGGATTGAACCCAAGTCCCCTGCATTAGGAGTGTGGCGTACTGAACCACCAGGGGTGTCCCATCCTGTGCACTTCTTATCTCAGTCATTGTAATTTTCTTCCTTTGAGGCCACACTTGTATTTTTTTATGTGTTATTTATCATGTCTGATCATTTCTTTAGATTCTTGAACTTAGAAAATATAGCTATAATAACTTTTAAATATCCCTATCAATTCTATCATCTCCATCAATTCCAAGTTGATTTCAACTATTGAGTTTTCTCATTCTTATGGATCATGGTTTTCTGCTTTTCATGCCTTGTATAGCTGGCACAATCATGACTTCAATGACCAATGCCATTTTATAATCCCCTAGCCTGATGAGAGAATATCACCCTCATGATTACATTACATTCTATATCGAAAGAGATTAAATTTAAGTCCCAAATCATTTCAACTGATGAAGAAATAAATTGTCTTTTGTGGGCCTGACCTATTTAGCTGAACCCTTACAAGGAAAATAGAGACAAAGAAAGTCAGAGGATTGTGTTTCTGGTGGCCTTGAAGTTGCAATCCCCATGAAGTCTACAGCTGCAAGAAAACAAATTTTTCCAATTGTCAAATGAACGTGAAAGAGGACCCTGGGCCCCACATGAGGCCAGGCCAACACCTTGATTACTAATTTGCAAAGTTATGAGCCAAGAACTCAATTGAGTCCTACCTGGACTTCTGACCTACATACTGCAAGGTGATAAATGGCTGTTATCTTAAGCCAGAAAGTTTGCAGTCAATTTACAGTACAGCAGTAGAAAATTAATACATCTGATAATATTTTATTGTATGCCAGATATTGTTAATTTTAACTTGTTTAATCTGTATTCCTATGGGTAGTCTTGACCTTTGTCCTTATACACAGTTTGGCTATTTGACAACAGATTGATCATTTCAAGGACTGCTTTTAAGTTTTCTTAGGTGGACCCAGAGCAGTGTTTAGTCCAGGAGTAGTTTTTACCTGACTTCTGAAGCAGATGGCTCCACTCTCCCAGCTCAGAGTTCTCAACTCAGGGAGCAGCTGGGTTCTTCCCAGCTTCCCTTTCACTGCACCATGACTGAAGACACTTTGACAGTCAGCTGGGGTAATTGTAGGGCTTATTTCATTTGGTTCCTGTTTCTTGGAGATGGAAACTGCCTTTTATTTCTTGATACCCAACATGTTAATGTTATATATTTTTTGTAGCTTTTCACTTGTTTCAAGCATTATAATAATATTTTAGTGACTGCTCCAGGATTGCATTATACATCCTTAATTTCTCATAGCCCACTTGCATTTAATATTGTACCACTCAAAACACAGAAACCATGGAGCCATTTGTTCCATGTGCCTGCCATAATGTATAGCTATTATACATACTATGTCTCCATTTGTTATAAATTATGCAAGAAACTATTCTATTTTTTTCTTTAAATAGATGATTCATATAAACAAGTTAATAGGAAAAAAGAAAAAAACTATTCCTTTGCATTTGCAACTTTTATGTTATTCATTCTTTGTGACCATTTACCCTCAGCCTAAGAAATTTCCTTTAGTATGTTGAAGTCTGGCTGGTGATGATACTTTTAGTTCATCTAAAAATACCTTTATTTTGCTTTCGTTCTTGAAAGGATACTTCCTCTGGTTATAGAACCTGAGCTGATTTTTTTCTTTCAATACTTTAGAGATGTTGCTCTTCTCTCCCTTTCTGCATGGTTTCTGGTGAAAACTTAACTAGTAAATTATTTTTCCTGGTGAAGAATGTATTATTGTTTTTCTCTCGATGCTTTGAATATTTGCTATCCTGTCTTTGGTTTTCAATGGTTTGACCATGATGTGCCTCGGTTTGGGATTGTTTATGTTTATTCTACTTGATGTCCTCTGAGCATGTTTTATCTATACATTTCTGTCTTTTTTCAAATTTAGGGACATTTTTTGTCATTTTTGGGCTTCCCTTATGGCTCAGCTGGTAAAGAATCTGCCTGCAATGTGGGAGATCTGGGTTTGATCCCTGGCTTGGGAAGAGCCCCTGGAGAAGGGAAAGGCTACCCTCTCCAGTATTCTGGCCTGGAGAATTCCATGGAAAGTCCATGGGGTTGCAAAGAGTCCGACACAACTGAGCAACTTTCACGTCACTTCACTTCAGTCATCTTTATTTAACTTTTTCTCTCGCTTATGGGATTCTTATTATACATATGTTGGAATCTTTATTTTATAAAAGATTCTGTTCTTTTTTTCACAATCTTTTTTTTTTCTCATCTCACTAGAAAATTGCTATTGTTCTTTGAGTTATTCTGTCATCTTCATCCAGTTGTTAAGATCACTTAGTAAATTTTTTCTTCAAACATTGTGTTTTTCAAAGAGTACTGATTTTTTTATTCAAATACTGTCCATTTGGTTTGGGGGTTTTGTTTTTATTTCACTTTTGATGTTTTCCATTTTTTTCATCTACTGAGCTCATATTTTATCTCATTGAAAATCATTATAATAGCTGTTTAAAAGTCCTTGTCTGTTCACTCTAACATCTAGCTCCTCTCAAGTTCTGATTCAGTTGCTTTCCTTTTCTCTTGATGATATGTTCCATTTTCTTCATTACTTTTTGTTGGGAAATTTTGGATTTATCCTGGGCTTTGTGAGTGGTCGTGTACATTCTTGATTTTGTTGGTTTTCTCTAGTAAGTGGTTTTCTTTTGCTTATGCAACTCTGTTTCTTAAACAGCAACTCCAGTCTCAATTTGGGTCATCTGTCTTTAGCTAACATGCCTTGAATCTGTCTCATGCATGTGTGGTTTGTGAATTAGAGAAACCAGCAGGCAGAATTTGGGAAAGTTCTATCTCTTTCTCTTTGAGGAATCTCCAACTCTCTCCATCTGTGGACTCCCCTGACCATAGATTTTCTCCTGACACCTTCACCACCATGTACTGGCTATGCACCCAGGCACAAGTCACAGATACAAGGAGTTTAATTCTTTCTGCTCCCCTCTTCCAAGTGTTTGTTTCACACCAGTTTCTGTCTACTTCTCTCTCCAGTGCTTTTAGGGTCATTACTTTATGCTTTGTGTCCAGGTTTTATAGTCGTTTACTGCAGGGAAGTTTTCCATGAGAGACGTATAACTTCATCACCTGAATCAGAAATCTGTCTCAGTTATTTTATTTATTTATTTATTTTGGCTATGCTGGGTCTTCATTGCTGCTGGACCCCTGCACCACCAGGGAATTCCTCTCAGTTATCTTTTAAATTCAAGCATCTTGTCATTTGAAGGCAAAACACTTTGTCCAGGGCCTCATAGAAATTTGTTCAACTAGTTCACAGGATGAAAAGTATCTGCTGAGAAGACTACTTTCTGCAGCTATTGTTCGTCTTCAAAGCACTTAACCAAATATGATCAGTTTATCTTGAAAGTACTTCTAAATTTCACCTACCAACTCAAAAACTCTGCTGAAAACTCTTTCTCTGGAAATTCACTGAATTCTAGTATAGCAGAATATGTGGTCTTTGTCCAGATTTTCCTACAATTTCAAGCATTCTCAAGTTAGTCTTTGTACATCAAAGTTAGCCATTTTGTAGCATGATGCAAAACTTCCTTTCATTCTATCTCTAAGAGTGTTTGATAAGTACTTCCTTGTAAAAAGGCAGTGTGTTGTGACAATGTGAGGAACTAAGATACAAAAGCTCTCATTTTTCAGTTCAGTCACTCAGTCGTGTCCAACTCTGTGCCCCCTTGGACTGCAGCATGCCTGGCTTCCCTGTCCATCACCAACTCCCAAAACTTGCTCAAACTCATGTCCATAGAGTCAGTGATACCATCCAACCATCTCATCCTCTGTCGTCCCCTTCTTTTCCTGCCTTCAATCTTTCCCAGAATTGGGGTCTTTTCCAATGAGTCAGTTCTTTGCATCAGGTGGCCAAAGTATTGGAGCTTCAGCATCAGTCCTTTCAATGAATATTCAGGAATGATTTCCTTTAGGATTGACTCATTTGATCTCCTTGCTGTCCAAGAGAATCTCAAGAGTCTTCTCCAACACCACAGTTCAAAAGCATCAATTCTTTGACTCTCAGCTTTCTTTATGGTCCAGCTCCCACATCCATACATTACTACTAGAAGAAAAAAAAAAAGTTCTCATAAAACCAGCCATTGACAAGGCACCATCAGTTTGGAAATCAACACTGTTCTTCCAAGATAATTCTTTTATTTATAGATATGAAGGCCAAACATTAATTATGTCTTGACTCTTGCTTTTTGTGGGCAATTCTTTGTGTTCTTGAACTTCACAGTTATTTGCAAATCTTACCAATATTGCAGCATCACTTTTGTTGTTGAAATCTGCTGACTCAATCTAGATAAAGAGGCTAGGTAGTCTTTCAGTTTGTTTCACAAAACCTCTTCAAGATCGTGTAACACGTCATCAATATAGTCAGTCCTCTCTATCTGTGTATCCCAAATCCGTGGATTCAACCAACCATGAATCATAAACATTTGGAAAAAATTCCGGACAGTTCTGGTAAGTAAAACTTGAATTTGCCACATGCCAGAATCTATTCACATAGCATTAACATTGTATTTAGAACTAGTTAACATGGCATTTCCTTTATATTAGATATTATAAGTAATCTAGAGATGATTTAAAGTATATGGAAGGATGTGCCTACATTGCATACAAATATTATACCATTATATAAGGGACTTGAGCATTTGTGGATTTTGATATCCATGGGAAGGTTCTGGAACCCATCCCCCATGGATACCAAGGGATGACTATACTTCAACTTATCACACTATTTGAGAGTGTGAACTTTTCAGTTTCTTATACTGCATTTTGTCCTAGCATTTTTCTTACAAAAATTGTACCTGATCACATTATTAGCATCTCACGTACTATGTGACTTCCTGTTTGGGGCAATAAGTTCTGCTACTAAACAATTCATTTTCTGGTCCTTTTTTTTTTTGTTTTACTGAATGTTACCTGCTTTTAGCAAGATGTTTAATGATGATTTTGACATTCTATTAGCCATTTAATCTGCACCTTTGCTTCTCAAATGGCTGTGACTTGTATTTAAGTGTTTGTTTTTTTCCTTTTTTTTTTTTTGGTGCCATTGCTACACTTGTAAGTTGTTTGACATAGCAGGGGTTGACAAACTACAGTCCATGGGCCAAATTCCTCCAGAGACCAGTGTTTGTATGGATATCTGATCTAAGACTAGCTTTTACATTTTTATAGACTTGTAAACAAATGAATAGAATCCCAGATGGCTCAGTGGTAAAGTATCTGCCTGCCAATACAGGAGACATGGAATCGATCCCTGGGTCAGGAAGATCCCCTGGAAGAGGAAATGGCAACACACTCCAGTATTCTTGCTAGAAAAATCCCATGGACAGAAGAGCCTGGTGGACTACAGTCTGCAGGGCGGCAAAGAGTCAGACACAACTGAGCAACTGATTACACAAACAAACAAAACATAGAAGGGGTGAGAGAAACTGTTTGTGGCCTGCAAAGCCTAAAATATTTACTATCTCTGGTTGAGATTTGTCTTGAACCACAGTTCCATATCCTCTACTGACCAATGACCAGCTTTTTAAGACAGCTGGCAGAGTTAGGAATATCACCTATGTCAACGGAACAGAGATTTTCTGTCTCAGAACAAATGAAAAGAAAAGTGTCACAGAAGTGAAAAGGGAATAAAGCCCACAGATGACAGAGTGGTCAGGCTTAGCCTAATTCTCATTAATATTTCAAATCCCATTTGGATAAGCAGAGAGCTTTGTATAACCTTTGCGTGGTACTTCTGTGCAGTGAAAATCAAAAACTCTATGATATCCAAGCTAAAATCCCTTGACATGTGACATCACAAAAGGTAGTGTTTGGCCAAAAGGCTTGGTTTCTTTAAATACTGTGCCCCTCTGGCATCCAGTTCTGGTTTTCCCCTGCCAAACTACTTAATTTTGCACATTCCAATTCAGACTCAGTACATCCAGGCCTCAGAGTGGCCATCTTGAGGGAAGGAAATGTCATTCTGGAATCTTTGTGGTTGAATAGATAAAGCACCCAAATGGATGGTTTGAAGACCCAGGGAGAGAACAGAAGTGTAGTTATAGGAGCAAAAATTACGTTTAAAATTATATAATTAAAGCATTATAAATGAGGACTCTAGGAAAAGATGAAGGCTGAGAGGAGGCATAATGAAGAGTATTTAATCATGAAGATTAGAGATGAGGAGAACCTGGGCTTAGTCACCAGCTCCTGAAATGTTAGTAGACATCTCTGAAAGCTTGGAGACTGATAAAAATTTACTAATTTAAATAAACTTTTGGATTCACATCCTACATGGCCCAGTTAAAGTAGGAGTCTAAGAAATATCAGAACTATAAAATAAAGAAGCTATGAATAGAGAGGTAGGAAGTCACCATATTCTTGCCAAACAGGCAGAGTGGGAAGGCAGGATAATATTGAGAAGAAATAAAGGAACATACTGCCCTGTGGTAACCAGCCTCCAGGGTGGCCTTCAGTGGTCCTTGCCTCTGTTTACACCCCATGCAGTCTCCTTCCACACTGAATCAGAGCTGGATTGTGTGACCAGTTAATGAAGACAACTATATACAACTTCTGAGGATAGGTCATAAAAGTCATTGTGGCATTTGCCTTGTTCTCAGGGCTCACTGTTTCTAGGGACATTAGCTGTCATGCCATAAGGACACTCATGAAGCTCTGTGAAGTAGAGTAATGGAAGCCTCCCACCAACAGCTAGCTCCACGTGACTTGCTAGCCATGTGGTTGGGCTACCTTTAAAGGATTCTCCATCACTAGTCAAGCTTTCAAATGATTGCAGGTTCCAGTCAATATCTGAATAAAACTCATCAAAATAGGAAACAAAACAAATAACCCCAAAGAACCCCAGCCAAGCCTACTGAAACTATAATAAAATAAATGTCTATTATTGTTTTAAGCCAGTAAGTTTTAGAGCAATTTATTATACAGCAAAAGATAACTAATACACTGCCCTGTGAGGGCCAAGACTGGGCAGTAAGTTGAAACTCTTGTCAATTGAGTAAATAGTTGATAAAACTAGAAAATAGCAAAGGTTTCAAGGATTGAAGATGGTAAGGGTAAACCTTGAGATTCAAAGTTAGGAAATCCAGTTGATACTTGGATTATGTGGCTCAAGGTGCATGGAAGAGGAACTGACTGCCAAGAGTTGGTTCTTTTAGCTTAAGATGCCTTTAATGTTCATTCTAGGTGGTTAAGTCCAGAATAATAAGAAGGAAAGGAAGGATTCAAGACAGTAAGCCTGCCTAGGTAGAACAGATGTTCTTGGTGACCTACTTAGATGCCATTTACTGAGCCAAGGTACAGTTCCCTCAGCTATTGCATCCCTCTTTAGAGAACTGCTGTGGTACCCCTCTACCCAGAAATGACTGAGAGGTTACATGCTTCCTCAGGGTGACTTGCAGCCATTAACTGTGAGATACAACTTCCTCCCCAGGCTCAGTGCTCGACAATTCCATGATGCTGCCCTTGCTTCACATCTCCCCATGGGATCAGACTGAGGCTGGGCTTTAGCTGAAACCACACCTTACTCAGCCTCCTCCTCTGGGCAGTTCTGCTGTCCTCACCTCGTACAGAGTTCACCAGAGACACTCCCTGGTAAATCGCCTGTGCAAGAATGCCTTCTGCAGGCTCTGCTCTGAGGAAACCCAACCTAACAACCAGGCTCAAAGAACGTGCATATACCTATAGCATCTATTGTTTGGCATTTTCCAGAAGCCATAATAGCCTCAGGTAGAGTGCAGGGGTAAGAACCCCACCACAAACTGATTTACACCATGAATATTAAATATTAGAGTCTCTTACCCCTAAGAGAAAAATTTAGGAGGATTAAGAGGATTTGAGGGCAAGTTCCTAACAATTAGAAAGAGGGGAGGTGCTGTGATGATTATCTCCTAATTTTCAAGATTAATTTCTGAAGGACTAGCACAGACCATTTTCAAACAAAATGTAGGTCTGTTTGGATTACTGGGATAGTTTGGCCCTATGGGAGAGTTTATGACTTTAGTATAATGTCTCAGTCCTATTTGGTTGGTTTTTTTTTTTTAGAGTGTTTTTTTTTCTTTTAGAGTGTTTTTTTTAGGCGTGTATGTGTGCACTCAACCATGTCCAACCCTTTGCAACCCCATGAGCTGTAGCCTGCCAGGCTCCTCTGTCCATGGAATTTTCCAGGCAAGAACACTGGAGTGGGTTACCATGTCCTATTCCAAGTGTTAAGGCATACTGTACAATAAAATAAATACCAGCACCTATGTTTGGTGCTTCTATCATAAAAGAAAATACAAACAGAGCCATATAATGTCATCTGCCATGGGATACAAAGAGTTCCCAGGAAGCTTTAAAGATGAAAATGAACCTAATAAATTAAAAATCAACTATATTTCAATTAAAAAACAGAAACTAACACACCATTGTAAATCAACAATTCTTCAGCTGAAAAAATTTGCACATTGGGAGGATGTCTATTCCTGGAGAATAATATATCAAATCCAAAATCACAGCTTTTTATACTCTGCCCAAGCCAATAACCAAGGGAAAATAAATTGATAGAAGAAGGATTTTTTAACTCTGTTGGAAAGAGCTTCAGGGCATAGTCCTCTATTAATTTTTAACTTTGATAGCCTCCTATTTGAATGACATGCCATCATTGTTTCATAATTTTTCTCATCATTTTTTTTACCCAGGTGAGAATTCCTTCCATCTTTGGGCTCAAAGTATAGCAAATATAGGAAATCGACTCAAACCCCTAGATAGACTCACTCAACAGATTTTTCCACCACCTCTTGCTATCAACTGGGCTGTCACTAGAGAAACTGGCCCTAGGGGAAAAAGAGAGGGTCCCACCAGTTGATAATCTGCACACATGCACACACACACACATCATCATCAAAACAAAGCCTGCTGGACTTCCACTCCCATCATGTATCCATTCATCAGGTCTAACTTCAGCTACACAGAAATGCTAGAGAAACACAGAATCAGTCACAGTTGCCTATCTCAGATTAAACACCTCCCTAGGAATGGCTCCAATCCTTACCACTTATTACTAACTTTTTATATTTTCCATTTGGTAAGAACACTGAAGTCAATAATTTTGAATCTGTAATTGCCATCAACTGTCTGTGAACCAGAGCTCTTCACCGCTCTGTGCATCAGTTTCTTCAGCTTCAGGAAAGAGAGGTTGATTTTGATCACTATTTCTGCATCAAGAAACAATGGTTAAGGGGGCCCATCCAAGATGGCAGCATAGGAAGACCCTGAATTCACCTCCCACAGACACACCAAATCTACATCTACATATAGAACAGTCCCTTCTAAAGGAGAACTGAGGACTGATTGAATAGCTTCTGCATAATTGGCAATAAAAGTACCACATAGAGATGGGTAGGATAGACAGAGGCATGGAGTCTAGGGGAATCCCACCCTCAACATGGTGCCCTGCAGTAGGGATGGATATCGCTGAGGGGCCCATGTACAAACTTACCCACCCTGAAAGCAAAACTGAAATAATAGTTTAAAGAGCACCTAGACTGTAAAAGAAGGAAGTGTGTCTGCTAGCAGGTCAGGGAACTGCTAGAACACTCTCCAGGAATGGTGTGTGTGTATGTATGTGTAATATACATACATACATACATATATATATATATAATAAGAAAGCGAACAGAAACAAACCCATAGATACAGAGAACAAACTGGTTAAGGTGGCGAGACGGGGAGAGTGAGGAGGCTTGGATGAAATAAGCAATGATTAAGAGGTATGAATTTCCATCATGAGGATATAGTGTATAGCATGGGGATTATGGTTAGTAGTATTTTAATAACTTTGTACTGTGATAGATGGAAACTAGACTTATCTTGGTGATCATTTCAGAATGTATAAAAATATCAAATCACCTGTTGCATACCTAAAACTAGTATAATATGGTAAATCAATTAGGCTTCAATAAAAAGTAAGAAACTGGCTGAGAGGAGATGACTTTCATACAAAAAAGATTATATGGTTACATAAATCAGAGGCCACCACAAACTACAGCCCCTACTTGAAGAATTCCTGGTATATTGAGCATAATAAAGGCTTTCATCAATAATTAAGTTTGTGAAATTGTTGAAACAAAGGACTGTTGACCATGAGGACTTTTTGGGTGGAATACATACTGAGAATTCCATATAGCCTGTCTTTGACAGAACTTACCCCTTTACAGCTTCATGGGTCGGTGATTATAGCTGGCCTGGTCAAACGCCAGGGTGTTCCTGTAAAGTCATTTTTTTACGTGGAATTAATGTTTAAACCAGTAGATTTTGAGTACAGCAGACTACTTTCCCACAGTGCAGGTGAACCCCATCCAATCAGTTGAAGGCTGTAAAAGAAAGGCTGAAGCTTCCAGAAGAAGGGGTTTATCCTCAAGACTGCCCATTGAAACCCTCTCTGAATTTCAGCCTGAGTGGCCTTCCCTGAATATTCTGTACTTAAAATTATATCCGCTTCTACCTGAATTTCCAGACTGCCAATTTGCCCTGTGGATTTCAGACTTGCCAGCTCCCACAACTGTGTGAGCTAATTCCTTAAAATCAACCATTTAATCCCAACCTGAGTCTCTCCCTCCCCATATTTGTATATGTTTACATATATATGTGTATATGAATATAAATGTGTGTGTATATATATGTGTGTGTGTGTGTTTCTATGTATATATTCCTGTTGGACCTGTCTCTCTGAAGAGCCCTAATATGCTGGCATTGTGTTTTAATTGAACCAAAGACGTTACAGAGTTGTAAAAATTTCCATTTTCTGGTTTTTGTTTTCTCATGTAATTTGAACCTTCTTGAGAGTTGTGTGTGTGTATGAAAGAGGTAATTCTCTTCTGGATGAAACCAGGAACAATATGATGGTGCAGAAAGGGTGCCATATTGCAAGATAAAGATAATGTAATTAAAAGATCAGGAAAGGGCCTTGGTCACTCAGGGCCTTGACTGTGCCACCAGCAGTGATGCCCTGCTTGCTGAAGTGATTTGTGTTGGTCCTTTAAAGTTCTGAAAGCTGTGTTTTTCTGACTTAATGGCTAGTGTACTCAAGAACTTGAATCTGAATTGTCTCCTGACAAGCCTTTTAACAGACCAGGTCTGTTTGAAGGGGAGGATGCCATTGTTAACCCAAGTTCCTGGCACAGCTTCTGCTTCAAGTTGGCCCTCACTGAATGCCTTCCATGCTAATGAACAATTTATAAAAGCTATTTAATGGTGATCTTGGCTTCATAGACTGTGTAGTTACTTTGGAATCCCTGGAGAACTCTTATTCTGGCATAGATATTCCATCCCAATAGTCCCTTGACAGAAGCAATTGCTACAAATAGGATAGACTCCTTTATAATTCCTAAATGAGCAAGGTTTTATACTCTCAAAGACCCATTTTTCTATGTCTATGAAATACCGTAAGAATTTCTACCCTTTAAAATTATTATGAATATTGAATGTAATAATGAATTTAAAGTCCTTAGTACAACTTGACACAACGCCAGGGCTCAAGAGTTATTATGAACAGAACAAACAACAGTTTCTCAGATTTTCACTACAGATTTTAACTGAATATAGTTGTGTCTAGGAATGCATGATTGGCCCTAAATATAAAGCAAATCACTATTGTAACAAGCAGCCATGTATGAATCTCAGATCAGAAACTCAAGTGAGCACAAAATAAACCTTCATTTTTTTCCTATCGTTCCATTTAACTTCTCTTTCTGGCTTAAATTCTGCAGGGTGATGGAAACTTTCTCTTACCAATTTAGAGTATCCCTCTTCCAAGGTTTGTCTTAAGTTCCAGGGGCCTGCAATGAAGCTAAGGCATTGGGTGGACAAGCTAAGCATCTTGTCCGCCAGCCTGGTCTCCAGCACATCCACAGAGCCACCTGTAGTTATGGTTGTGGGAATGATCTCCACAGGTTGGAGTTGAGATGCCCCATTCCTGTCCTCACAGGCCCTTTTTATCTAGCTGTTTGCTAACTTTCTTCCTGACATGAGTGGGAGTTTGGCATATTTCTATACTTTCCTTGCCTCTCTGGGGCATATATCAGCAAATATCAGCAAGGATATCTAGGGCTGCCTTTCTGCCCAGACACACCATTTGCACATTTTTCCTGGGATCATGTCATCTCTCAAGGGCTCTGCCTGGTAAATAAATTTTCATCTGTTTCTGAATCCCTTGGGGGTAGGGTGGAGCATTCCTATTTAGCTTTGATAAATTTCCTAAGAAATACTGAGTATCACCTCCTTTGTGGGCTCAGTTTTTACATCTGTCAGAATACTGCTGAGGTTTTGCTTGAAAAGGAGAAGGTGAAATACTTAGATTAAAAAATACATAAGTCAAAAATCCCAAACAACATTTTTTCCTGCTTCATAAGAAGTCAATTATAGTCTAATGTAATTCAACATTTATAAAAGAAAAATTATTTCAGGTAAATATTTTGTTTAGAAACATGATCCGAAAAGGTAAGTTTTTGAAAGAGTATAAACTCTGCCTGGCAGAGGGGATAAAATGCTATATGTAGGGAGTTGGAGGTATATCTCAAAGCCTTACCCAACAGAAAGCAGGGCTGGCAGATGCTGCCACACCCCCTCCATATTTGTTAGATTCTGGTTGAAAGTAACAGAAAGCCAACCTGAAATATAGATAGCTTATTCCAAAGAAGAGTAAGATGTCCCCTAGAAAGCAGGGGCAGAAACAGCTGCAGCCAGGAACAGGAATGCTATCAGTAGCTCTCCATCTTCTCTCTGTTTCTTTCTTTTTGCCCTCTCTTCAGACCATCCACGTCTATTTCTTTCACCCCTATAACACCAAAAGTAACCCAAAGAATCTTCCATGTTACTGGTAGTTCCAATGATCTGGAAAGAGGCTGACGTGAGTCTCAAATCAAAATCCAAATTCCTTGGGGGGAAACTCTGTTGGCCCAAGCTGCATCTGGTGGACACCTCCGAACCAATTATTTGTAGCCAGGGTCTAAACTACATTTGAGGGCCTTCCCTGGCTGTCCAGTGGTTAAGACTTTACCTTCCAAAGCAGGGTACGGGCTCGAGCCCTGGTTTGGAAGCTAAGATCCCATCTGCCTTGTGGCCAAAAATGAAAACATGAAGTGGAAGCAACATTGTAGCAAATTCAATAAAGACTTTCAAAATGGTTCAAATAAAAAAAAAAAAAAAAAAAAACCTGCACTTGAACCAACATGACCCACTCTGAAATCAACCTTGTGGATAGAAAGGAAGACGGGATAGTTTCTAGAAGGAAGAAGGAATAGAAAAGGAAGTGAGTGAGTTCTGAGCACACAAAATAGTGTGATCTAGTCAATAACCCAGTGGTAAAATTCTTCTCTAAGTCAAATCTGCCCTCAGATTCACTCAAGAACTTTCTTCCATCGCTGGTAAGGACAAATGTGGGGAGAAATGAAAAGTAGAAATCTCTCTTCATGAGAAAGTTTAGGAGATCTGAATCATTGTTTGGTAGTGAACTTTTTAAAGAACAATGTTCTTTCCCATAGTAGAGGAGAGAGGAAAAGAAGAGACAGATCCCACCAACTTGAGTATGGGACAGGCTAAAATTTTTATCTCTTGATATCTTCCCAGAAAAACCTTTTGCCATGGTGACTTTGAAGATTAATGGTATTTGAGGAAGGGATGGAAAATAACGTGGAGAGGTCCTGCCCCAGTACAGTAATATTTGCTTTATTGTGGCTTCATGAAAAGACTGTGACATTGTGAGCTATGCTCTCTTGGGACAGAGGGATGAAAAATGCAATGGTAATGGATCACTGACAGCTCAGAGCTAATTGTCTGAGTCAGAAGATGGGAGATCAAAGCAGAAAGTCATAGCAGGGAAAACAGGGCTACATGCCTCCCCTCACAAACACACAAAACAATGTTACTAATAACCCCATTCTTAGGAAAATGGAAATGACTTGAAATTTCATTGTTCATGCTTATGCAAAAGATTGAAAAAGAATAGAAAAGAAACTTAATAATGCTAGTTGCCTGTGGGGAAGTTGGATGGCCAGGCTACAGTGGGGAGAAGGAGACTACACTGCATACTCTTGGTATTTTTACCCATATGATAGCTAATAAAAAATAAAATGCATTAAAGCATTTTAAATGGTAAAATCATTAATAAGTAGCTGGAAACAAGAGTAAAGGGGGAACAAGTTTCTGGCCAGACTTAATGTATAAGTTTTAAAATGGAAAGTTTTATAACAAAAAAGATTATTTTCCTACAAGGGAAAAGAATCTGAAAAAGAATATATATATATATATATATATATATATATATATAATACTGAATCACTGAGCTGTACACCTTAAGCTAATCGTTGATATTGTAAATCAACCATACTTCAATTTTTAAAAAGAAGTTATTTTGAAATGCATAATTTTGAAGATGGTGCAAATTAGCTTGTAGTTCAAAGTATCTCTCCAGAAACACTTTTGAGAGGTATGTCAACAGTCAGTTCTATGTCAAGGGAAATGAAGTGCACCTGTATCCAGCAAAGTCTTTAAAGAACCCTGCAATGTTCAATGTTCTTTTACTTCTGCGATAAAATCAGTATGTCCAGAGAGGGCCCATATCTTCCCCATGAGGGGGAGGGCCTGGAATGGATAAAGTAAGAATCAGAGAAATAGCTGACCCACAAAGACAAGTAGCACAAGGAAGAAGGAAACCTATGTTGTTGAAACCTCTGAAACTACTGAGGGACTGCTTGGTATTGTAACAGCTTAGCAATAACTGACTAATAACACTCAAGACTTCTTTTCTCATGTGTTGACAATTCACTAATTGAATTCTCTAGGTCTGGACAAGTGTACTGCTAACATCTGAGAGTCCTATAGAACAGTTTTGACCTGGAATATTTCAGGGCAAGTGTTGCCAGTCACCCGTGCCACAAAAGAACATGACTTCTGCCAAACATGTGGTTTTGTGCAAGCTGGTCTCCTGGTTGGGGCCGCAGAAAAGGTGAGTTGCACGTTTTACTTCCTGACAATCGAGTGTATGGAGTTATTTAGGCCAGCCCATTTTGCTTTGTAGAGTTGCTGTCAACTGTCTATTGGATGCCAGTTTTCTGAGTTTAGTTGTTTCTGGATCACCTTTGTGTCTATAGTGATAAAGCTATACCTTTATATGGGGGGAGGGGGGTGGGAAACATAGATTCTGCCTTTCTCTTTGTAATAAAGACCATGTGAAAAGGAAAATGTCATCTCCAGCACCTCCCTTGAACACCTGCACTCTGCCTGCCTCCTGTGTGGTCAGAACTGACACCCAGTGAAGGGAGTCATTAGCTGTGTGATGGTCAAGACAGGACTCTTGACGGAGGCCCATCCCCCAACATTGAGAATCATCTTTGACCACCCATGCCACAGACCCAGAAACATACACTACAGAATCAGAGATTTACAGACAGCTTTCTATGTGCCAAGCACTATACTATATACCAGAGCACACATGAACAAAGCACAGGGAAATAAAATGTAAGTTTCTCCCTGGGAAGGTCATACTCTGTCAGGACACATAGCAAATACTCATATTTGGATACAGTGATGCTAAAGTCTATTTATCCATGTTATTTGCTTGTTTAAGATATTTATTTAAAAACAAAAACCTCAGAAATAACCCAAACTGTGTCATTCCCTTACTAGGAAACAGATCTGTTCCTTAATACTACCAGTTTCAAAATGAAACATGTTGTATTAGCTTAGTTCATTCTTTGGGGATTTTTTATGATGCCCAAAAAAAAAAAAAAAAAGCCTCTGGCTTGTTTTCATTTCAGAAGCATAAGCTCTGCTGTTCATTTTTCATTTTCTCCTGAATTTTCAACCTACAATGTCAGTCCTGTAATCATTTTATTTCCTTTTCATATGTGACTCTTTCTGGTAACCTTTCATATCATGTGAGCTTTCTTTTTTAAAAACATATTTATTTATTTATTTATTTATTTGGCTGCATCAGCTTTTAGTTGCAGCAGGCATGATCTTCAGTCTTTGTTGCAGCATGCAAGATCTTTAGTTGTGGCATGTGGGACTTTTTGCTCCGACATGTCTTAGTTGTGGCATCTAGTTCCCAGACTAGGGATCAGACCTGGGGCCCTGCATTGGGACCATGGAATCTTAGCCACTGGACCACCAGGGAAGACCCTCAAATGAGCTTTCTATAGCCTTTTTTCCCATGGATAATCAAAGAAGTCAAGATTCATTTCCTTAATTTATTAGAGTTCTTCTAAGGTGGCAGAGAAAACTCCCTGTCTTAAAATTTGTAAGATATTCTGAAGTTGAAAAAACCATGTCACTCAAGATGCGGAAAGCTGAAATCAGTGGATATAGTTATAGAGAGGTAGATCTCTGCACAACATAAAAACAAGTGTCTGATCTGCCTGTCTACCTCGAAAACTATGGAGTTCCTCCTTGCTGTATGAGTTCACACAGAGACTGGATGACCACATCTCAGGAACATGAAAAGGAATGGCTGAGACTCAGAGGGTGGCCAGAGCAGGAAGATGATGTCATTTGTGGGGCCCAGTACAAAACAAAAATATAGGACTCCCTGTCCAGAAATTATTAAGAACATCAAGATGGCAACAGTAGTGTGTTAAACTAAGTATGAAGCTCTTCTGAGCACAGGGTCACATGTGACTGCTCAGGTAATGCCTCAGGAAGCTGGTCGTGGGTCTGAGAATTGATGATGAACTCAAGGAGGCCTTGGAGTCCTTACAAAGCTGGAAGTATCAAAGTTTCACAAAATCAGCTGTCCTCTATCACAGAATTTAGAAGAAGATAGAGAAACCAAGGGGTCCAAGAGTTTTGAACCTGGACTCAGAAGTTGTATCCTTGATATTATATCGAAAATATTTGTCTGTGCATTTTCTGTGAGAAGAGGGTCCAGAGCTTTAGTCTGATTATGCAAGGATTCTGGCAACCTCCCCACAAAAATCAAGAATCTCTAGTCCAATCCCCTCATTTTGTCCATGAAAAAAATTGAGATTTACAGGAGGGAAAATAACTTTTACAAATTTGGAAGGCTAATTACTTTGGAATATTTTATTTTCTTAAATATTTTTATTTATTTATTTGGCTGTGCCTGGTCCTAGTTGTGGAACTCGGTTTCTTCAATCTTTGTTGAGGCGTGTAGGGTCTTTTTTTAGTTGCAGCATGTGGGATATAGTTTTCTGACCTAGGATCGAACACTGGCCCCCTGCCTTGGGAATATGGAGTCTTAGCCACTAGACCACCAAGGACATCCCCCTTTGGAATATTTTAAACTTTGAATCTAAAAGGGACTCTTTTCATCACTATGACTTAGTTAATCAATTTAGTTGCAATTGCCTCATGTAAATTTATGTTTGCCATGGCTTTTTCCATTTTATGCTTCTGTTCTCATCTTGATCAATAGTCTGATTCATATTTTATGGGACATTGGCTCACACACTGTAACTTTAATTTTATGGTCTTAACTTATAAAATACTTATTTGACTTCTAAAAAAGCTTGAAGATATATTTTTGGAACATTAAAGTTGGTTCCAGTTGTGGGATTAATAGAGTAAAACTTCAGTCATTGGAATTTCAAACTAAGAGAAGAAGCTAGCACCATTTTCCACCCTCTCTTATTACTCAAGCATGACTGCTAAGATAAGCAAATAGACAATTTTCATCAGAAAGACTAGCATATGTATAAACAGCAATAGATTTATGACATAAATGTCATTTTCACATTTCCTTTTCCAAGTTTCTGTGTACATTGCCCTTAAAGCTCAACATGGTGAAACTTAAGTAATTTACATTCTCCACTCATTGTCCTCTTCTGTCTCTTCTCGCTAGCATTTTCCTGTCTTGGGCCACAGACTTATTTCCAGTTCATAGTGGTCTCCTTAGGGTCCCTCAGCCTGTTCAGGTCTTTGGTTCTATAGTACATCTTTGTAATATGGTCTTCTGAAAAATTTGTCATTTAATCTTTACAAATACCCCACAGAGTATGGCCAAAGTTATTTTCAAAGATGGTCATACCAGTGTATCCCAACCATGTGTTCTTTCTACAGTGTGACGTTGACACTTCTCCGTCTGTATTTGCTCCTCTTGAATCTGGGTGGGCCTTGGACTGTGGTGGACGTGACTCTGCATGACTTCTGAGGCTAAGTCATAAAAAATGCTAGAACTTCTCCCAGATTTTTCTCCCTTGGGAGCCTTCTGCTGACATGGAAGAACTTTGCCATCCTGAAGTTACCATGCAGAGATCACATGAAGAGACGGGGGAAGAAGAGAGAATTACCAAGAGAATGAGGGAGAAAGAATTAGAGAAAGGAACCCCAACTTTTCTAGTCCCATCTGAGTCTTCCCAGCCAGGCACCTGACGTATAAGTGGACAAGCCTTTAAATGATTCCAACCTTTGGTGTTCAAACCACCACAGTTGATATCAAATAGAGAAGCAATAACCTACCCCCTCTACTCCTTGCCCAGACTGGCAAAATAAATGTTTTCTTTTTTTAAACCATGAAATTTTCTCATGTTAAAGCACTGGTTTGGGGGTCATTTGTTACACAGCCATAGTAACTAGCCAGGAGATAATGCTACTTGTAAGAATCATTTGGGTGTAGGTAACCAAAAAGTCAATTTATACCTGTTTAAGCTTAACAACAAATGATCAACTTATGTAACTGAAAGGTCTGTAACTGTTGTTGATACACTTTTAACAAGAGCCATATATGGTGTCCCCAAGACACAGCCCCTCTTCATCTCTCCACTCTACTGTCTCCATGCTCCCCACACTTTCAGGCTGTGAATGTGCAATAAAGGTTGAGCAGTTCCAAATATTTACACTGTCAGATTCAGTTAAGCAGCAGCAATGAGAGCTCTGCTTTAACAGTCCAAACAGAGATCATAAGCTTAATTCCAGTGGCTAAATTTGACTTGTCCCCATCCCCAAACCATGGAATTTGCTGATTAGCCATGCTACAGGCACATATATGGAAAATCAGAAATTCATTCAAATACACCAAAAGTACAGAAATTGAGAAGGCTATTTCTCCCAAAGAAATCTCTGGATACTGGTCTCAAAAAAAAAAAAAAAAAAAAAAAGGTCGATAAATACTAGCTAGCTAAGAAACAATTACCCAGTTATTCTTGGACTATGTATGAGAAAAGGGATTTCAGCAGTGTTCCTCATCTATAGCCCTCCAGTCAGATGAACAACTTTGTCATTTGTTGCCCCACATGAACTGAGTCCAGATTTGAACACAGGCCTGCCTGATATAAAAGTTTTTTTGCCCCAAACCATGATGAAATAGCATTTCTACAATCCTGTCTTTCCTTCTGATTTCTTAAACTTCACAAGCTTGAGTAAGAAAAATGAGAAAGAAAATCTTGCTGTTGAGAATAAGATGTGATGTGAGAGGCAGTTTTCAATTATATTCTGCTTACCTTTTCCCTTAAGCTTTCTCCAGCTTTCTAGTGTAACATCAAGCAGTACTTCACATTGGCTTGAGAGTCAATGCAAAGAAATGTCTTCAGAACTTGTTTTTAAAGAATTTAAGAACTTGTTTTCAAATAATTTATGTTTTTAAAATTTTATTCATTTTTTCTTTTTTTAATAGTTTTATTAAGACAGAATTCATATGTGATACAGTTCACCCAATTCATTGGTTTGTTATATAAACAAAACTATGCAATCATCACCACAATCAACTTTAGAACATTTTTATCACCATAAAAAGAAAGCTGGTACCAACTAGCAGCTACTTACCATTCCCTTCCCCTACCTCACTGGTCCACAACTTTCCTTATTTTGGATACTTCATATAAGTGGAATCATACAGTAATGTAGTCCTTCTGACTGGCTTCATTCATTTAGCATAATGTCTTTTTGTTGTAGCATGTATTTTTATTTTTTTGCCAAGTAATATTTTATTGCCAACTAATATTCTGCTATATGGATATACCATATTTTATGTATCAACTTATCAGTTGATGAATACTTGAGCTCTTTTCCCTTTTGCAATGCTTCTGTGAACATCCATGTACAAGTTTTTGTGTGAACATATGTTTTCATTTTTCTTAGATGTATATCTAAGATTGGACTTCCTGAATCATAATTAACCATTTGAGGATCTGCTAGACTGTTTTCCAAAGTGATTGCATCATTTTCCCACCAGCAGGGGATGAAGTTCCAGTTTCTCCCCATCCTTGCTAACACTTGTTACTGTCTGACAGTTTGGTTATAGCTATCCTAGTTGGTGTGAGGTACCATCTCCTTGTGGTTTTTATTTGCATTTCCCTGGTGGCTAATGATGTCAAGCATCTTTTCATGTGCCTATCTTCACTGGCCTATCTCATTTGTCTATGTCTTTCATCTATCTTCTTTTGAAAAATATCTTTTTATTCTTTGTCCATTTTTAATTGGATTATTTGCCTTTTATTATTAACTTGTAAGAGTTCTTTATGTATTCTAGATACAAGTCGCTTATCAGATGTTTGATTTACAAATATTTTCTCCCATTCTGTGAGTTGCCTTTTCACTTTCTTGATGGTGTCCTTTAAAATACAAAAGTTTGAATCATTAATGAACTTCAATATACTATTTTTCTTTTGTATTTTTTCTTGTGCTTTTGTTCTCATATAAGAAAGCATTGCCTAATCCAGATCCACAAAGATGTGTGCCTGTGTTTTCTTCTAAGAATTTTATAGTTCTAGGCTTTCACATTTAAGTCTTTAAAATGGGGTCCTGGACCCAGTTCCAACATGTGTATCAGATGGCAGGGCATGATCCCTAGTACCAGCAAGCAGTTCTCGGACACCAGCACGGTACTCAAGAATTCAACTCAATTCTGGCAGTTTACCCAGAAATAGCATCATATTCCAGAGGCTGAGGGTTCAACCCTGTAAGGCTGCCACACTGACCTACTTCAGATGCCAGCTGTGAGCCCAGGTTATTACTTGCACTGCTGACTGGCTGACTACAGAAGTTCCCAACCTTTTTCTCCTCCTTCTCAAATTTGATTAATTTGCTCAAGGGACTCACAAAACTCTGAGAAACATCATAACTTAGTAGATCATTGCTTTATTATTAAAATACAAAACTCATGAACAGCTAGAAAGAAACAAAGGTTTCATAAGTCAACAGGAGCCAAGCCTCCAACCCTGGGGGAAGAAGAGACAGAAAAAGGGGACTGGGCTTAAAATCAATACTTTCTTTAACTTAGATCATATTTAAATTAATCTCATTTAGAAAATGAGAAGCAGAAATGGGCTACTCATTCTTTTTTTTTTAAGAGCTTCTTTATTTTTATACAATTTTCAAAGGTCACATTCCATTTACATGTATTACACAATATTGGCTATATTCCCAATGTTGTACAATACATCCTTGTAGTCTCTCTTATACCCAATAGTTTGTATGTCCCACCTCCCGACCCCTATGTCGCTCCCCTGCTCTTTCCACTGGTAACTGTTGGTTTGTTCTCTGTGAGTCTGCTTCTTTTATGTTTTGTTCACTAGTGTATTGTATTTTTTTAGACTGTACATGTAAATGGTATCATACAGTATTTGTCTTTCTCTGTTTGACTCATCTCACTTAGTACAGTGCCCTCCAAGTCCATCCGTGTTGCTGCAAATGGCAGAATTTCATTCTGCTTTATGGCTGAGTAGTATTCACTGTATATAGGTACCACATGTTCTTTATCCATCTGTTGAAGGACTCGGGTTGCTTCCATATCTTGGCAAGTGTAAGTGATGCTGCTGT
This sequence comes from Dama dama, assembly GCF_033118175.1. Lineage (NCBI taxonomy): Eukaryota > Metazoa > Chordata > Mammalia > Artiodactyla > Cervidae > Dama > Dama dama. The sequence continues at coordinate 45,049,599 of NC_083698.1, read as the reverse complement.
GAACATTGTGGTGCATGTAATCTTCTTAAATCAGTTTTGGGGTTCTTTCAGATAGAGTCGGATACGACTCAGTGAAGTGACTTAGCAACAGCAGCAGCAGATATATACCTAGGAGTGGAATTGCTAGGTCATATGGTAGTTGGGCTTCCTTGGTGGCTCAGAGGTTAAAGCATCTGCCTGCAATGCGAGAGACCCGGGTTGCATCCCTGGGTCGGGAAGATTCCCTGAAGGAAATGGTAACCCACTCCAGTATTCTTACCTGGAGAATCCCATGGACAGAGGAGCCTAGTAGGCTAAGTTCACAGGGTCGCAAAGAGTAAGACATGACTGAGGGACTTCACTTTCACTTTCACTTTCATGGTAGTTGGGCTACACAGTCCTGCTAACCAAAAGGGCAGAAGCAATGAAAGGACCATAAGAGTGGAGCAAAAAGTTAGAAAAAGATAAATGAACATGTATCAGAAAAAAATCGGTGACATGCAAAATAAGAATGATACAGACAGAGAAGAGAGAGTAGTTTGTTCTAGGGCGTCACGATATGGGAATTTACACAAGAGACTGCTTATTTAAAAATGAATTACAGACACAGAATCAGGCAAGAACCCTTGGGGAATGGCTCTGATTTTATTTTTGAGGACGTGAACAAGGATTTGAGAAGAATCAAAAAAAAAAAAAAAGGAAGAATTAAGTAGCATATTTAAGGAACTTTTTTTAAGAAAAGAGAAATCAAAAGAAAAGAATAGCATAAAATGTAGAGGCCCATTCAGTTTAAGACATCCTATTTCCGAGGGCTTCCCAGGTGGCATTAGTGGTAAAGAATCTGCCTGCCAATGCAGGAGACATAAGAGATAACTTCCATCCTTGGGTCAGTAAGGTCCCCTGGAGGAGGGCATGGCAACCCAACTTCAGTATTCTTGCCTAGAGAATCCTGTAGACAGAGGAGCCTGGCAGATTGTTACCGTCTACAGGGTCACAAAGAGTCGGACGCAACTGAAGCAACTTAGCTTGCACACATTTCCAAGTACATGAGGCCAGCCTATGTTTGGTGAAGACTGAGCAAATTTAGATTTATAAACATCAAAATTGTGCCTAGCTGGGAGAATTAAGAGTTCAATAAAGCAAGCAAACAGCTGATTAGCCTCCAGTGCTCTTATATAGAATTTCAAGAATCTACTGGGTAAACCACTTTTTAAGGAGATGCTGTAGGAGACTTTTGTTAATATTTGCCTGAAGGAAGTGACAGATCATGAAAGGAATACAATCAGACCAAAGGCACTGCTGAATTTTTGTGTGTACTTTGTGTACTTTCAACTCAGATAAAATCATGAGTGATGTGTTTCCAATTTTCTTAACAGGTACTATTTGCAATACTTTAAATTTTTCTTTTCCAGTACCATAAATGATCTGTTATGCAATTATCCACCAGAAAGTGATTTTCATAACACATTTGGTTTCTTATAATATCATTTTATTTTTTATTAAAGTTCAATGAACCTACTTATCACTGTATTGATTGGTCCACTGTGGTACTGAGGAGCTAGCATGAGGTGGTTTCAGATTCAAACCTTATGCTAGATGTGTCATTTAGGACAAAGAATCTCATCTCTCTGTTCTAAAATAATCACTACCTCAAAGGCTACCCATTCCGGTATTCTTGGGCTTTCCTTGTGGCTCACCTGGGAAAGAATCCGCCTGCAATGCGGGAGACCTGGGTTCGATCCCTGGGTTGGGAAGATACCATGGAGAAGGGAAAGGCTACCCCCTCCAGTATTCTGGCCTAGAGAATTCCATGGACTATATAGTCCACAGGGTCTCAAAGAATCGGACATGACTGAGTAACTTTTACTTTCAAAGGATTGGTATAAAGAAGAATTAGGTAATTTTTATAGAATATTTTCTATAACACCTTGTACCTAATAAGCACTCGATGCCAAGTCACTTCAGTCATGTCTGACTCTGTGTGATCCCATAGATGGCAGCCCACCAGGCTCCCCCGTCCCTGGGATTCTCCAGGCAAGGACACTGGAGTGGGTTGCCATTTCCTTCTCCAATGCATGAAAGTGAAAAGTGAAAGTGAAGTCACTCAGTCGTGTCTGACTCTTAGCGACCTCATGGACTGCAGCCTACCAGGCTCCTCTGTCCATGGGATTTTCCAGGCAAGAGTACTGGAGTGGGGTGCCATTGCCTTTGATAAATAGCCAGTATTCTTCTTACTATTGCTTGGATCAATCCTTGTCCTAGAAACAAACAAACCAAAAGTTGATGTTCTAAAGAGAAGGAAAGAAATGGACACTTAGTAGCTATTTCTAAGAAAAGAGAAATTGGCTTAGTCTCTTATTTTCAAGTGGGGATAATAAAAACACCAAAGTGGTTGTGAACATTAACTGGAACAGTACATATGAAGTACCCCACACAATGCTTGGCACTTGATCTAGCAGAATACTTAATAACAAGCTCCAGGTTAGTGCTCGATAGAAACGGGTCTTTTCATAGCTCTAATTTGAGAAAGGTGATCACACTTTATCCACAACCAGCAGTTGAGTCTGGCTGCACTGACCCTAGGTCAAAAATGGTAATCTTACGATAGCTCCATAACCACATCAAAGTACCACAAAGCAAGCCCTGTGTACTTAATGCAAAGAATTATCATTATTAGAATGGAGATTCAGACAAAATATAGATAACTTTAAAAAAAAAATCCTTTTGGGTGAATGCTTTTCCCTTCCAAGCAAAAAGATCTTGGAGCCTTGAGATAGGAAAAGCAGAAAAGAACCCAAAATGGGGAGATTTGAAGTCAAAAGCTGTGAAGCTCTTTCACAGCTAAATCACAGTTTACAGGGGCATTTGGAAGCAGGGTGTGGACAAACATTGTAGTTGCCCCTGGGCAGACATGGAAGGGTCTTGGCACTGGGCAAGTGAGGGAAAGGAAGCCAAAATGGAAGTTGACTGAGTGGGGGAGGGAGAAGGGAGGAGAGGCAACACTTCTTACCACTAAGCTGTCTTGAACATCGGGAGAGGTGTTTCTATGAAAAACAGAGAATTAACTGTTAGTGGATAAGCTTTATGCCTAGATTTGGCCTTTTGTTAAGATGAGTTGGTATCATGTGGAAACATCTAAGTCCTTTCTCATGACCCAATGTGAGAAGCCCAGGTTGATTTGGTTGATTATACTGTGGTTTGGAGGCTATTTAAAGTTTAGTATTTTATTTTAACAGGCTGTAGAGCTCTAGACTGAATGGTGTCTCAGTAAGTCCAACATAACCAGTCTTTCCTCTGGCAGAGGGATAAGCAGGGCCACTGAATGTGGGGGCAGAGGCTGTCCCTTGCCCTCACAAGGTCTCCAGAGGGGTGAGTGGGAGATCACTCCCTCCAGTAAGTCTGTTCTTTTCACCAAGATGCAGAAAAGGAGCTTTTCTGTAACTTGTACAGTCATTCTAAGTGAGTTAATACTGACTATGGGAACTGATCTCCTTTATTCACCTAAACCCAAGGTAGTATGTTTGTGTATAGGGGACATTTGGCCCCAAAACAAATTAATAGTCAAACACTAGAATCGCATGTAGATGCGCATAGGATGAGCATAGTATGAGAGGCTTGTGGACATGGGACTGAACCTGACAGAAGGAAGGGGAGATTTGTGTCTCTCATTTCATCTCACACTTACCTCATGGGCCTCCACTCATCTCTGGGTGGAACCTAAATGGAATTTGAAGTATTGTCTAACTCTCTTTCTCTTGATGTCAGGGTACAAGCAGAAACTCTCAGAAGAGGTGATCAGAGAGAGTTTAATGAAGTAATCTTTTACAAAAATGTGGGCAGAGTTAAGGGAAACCAGTAATGGATGGTGATTCCCCACGGTTGGCAACCTCTAAGTCAGGAGTGACAAGGGAAGGAGTAGGTATTGGAATTTCCAGAGATGGCCCTCCAGGGTCAGTGACCTTTTGTAGAAAAGAAGCACAGTCACAACCGTAGTGCCTTTCTTCCTTACAGTACCAGCATCATAACACCTGTACCACTCAAAGAAGAATGTTCTGGAGTCAAGGGCAAATGGATTCTTCTTTCTTCTTCCTTCCCTCCAATTTTTGAAAAGCTTTACACATTTTCTAGTGCATATTTGGATTCTGACTTGTAAATTTTTTGTTTTTCTATTATTTCGGATCATTTTTAATTGTTTTTATAGAGAAGAATTCCCTTATTCCCTATGTTGTGAATGGATTCCAGATTCTTTTTTTAATGTTTATTTATTTGGCTATGCCAGGTCTTAGTTGCAACACACTGGATCTTCGATTTTTGCTATGGCATGTGTGATCTTGTTCCCTGACCAGGGATTAAACCCAGGCCCCCTGCATTGGGAACGTGGAGTCTTAGCCACTGGACCACCAGGGAAGTCCCTCAACTTCTTCCTCATGCTAACTATTACATGGAAGTCATTCCATTTTTATTCTTCTTAAAGAACACTGACTCTCCCATTTCATTTGGATTATTTATTTCTAAGCCTGCTAAAGAAATGTTATTCTGAGGCTTACCTATAAAAACTGGTTATAAAAAGTGTAATTGAATTGCTGGGTTAATGTATCTTTTCTTTTATCCCACACTGTTTTTTCCTAGTTTTCACCCTTGTTTAGATGAATAATATCATTTGTATGCATGCATGCCAAGTCACTTCAGTTGTGTCCAACTCTTTGAGACCCTGTGGACTATATATAGTCTGCCAGGCTCCTCTGTCCATGGAATTCTCTAGGCAAGAATACTGGAATGGGTAATAATATCATTTAATAAGTGGCAAACAAAAGATACAAGAGTGACATCTTTTTGTAAATGCTAAGTTTTTCTACTTCTAATTTGTTTAATTTTTTGACTGAAGTATAGTTGATTTAAAATGTTGTGTTAATCTCTGCTGTATAGCAAAGTGACTCGGTTATACACCTAGCCACATTCTTTCTTTATATTCTTTTTCTTTATGGTTTATCACAGGGTGTCAAATAAATTTCCCTATGCTATACCAAAGAACCTTGTTGTTTATCCATCCTATGCATAATAGTTTACAACTGTTAATCCCAAAGTCCCAGTCCGCCCCTGCCCCACTCCCTTCTCTTTGGCAGCCACAAGTCTGTTCTCTGTGTCTGTGAGTCTGTTTCTGTTTTGTAGATAGGTTCATTTGTGTCATATTTTAGATTCCACATGTAAGTGACCTCATGTGGTATTTGTCTTTCTCTTTCTAACTTACTTTGCTTAGTATGATAATCCCTAGTTGTATCCATGTTGCTGCAAATGGCATTATTTCATTCTTTCTTTGTCTGAGTAGTAGTCCATTGTATGTATATACCACATCTCCTTTATCCATTCCTCTGTCAAAGGACATTTAGGTTGTTCCATGTCTTGGTTCCTATAAATACTGCCACAGTGAACATAAGGGTACATGTACCTTTTTGAATTATAGTTTTATCTAGGTATAAGCCCAGGAGTAGGATTGCTGGGTCGTACGGTCATTCTATTTTTAGTTTTCTGAGGAACCTCCACACTGTTCTTCATAGTGGCTATACCAAGTTACATTCCCACCAACAGTGCAGAATTCTCTTTTCTCCACACCCTCCCCAGTATTTGTTATTTGTAGACTTTTTAATGATGGCTATTCTGACTGGTGTGAGGTGGTACCTCATTGTAGTTTTGATTTGCGCTGCGATTCATGGGGTGGCAAAGAGTCGGACACGACTGAGCAACTGAACAGAACTGAATAATTAGTGCTGTTGAGCATCTTTTCATGTGCCTACTGACCATCTGTGTGTCTTCTTTGGAGAAATATCTATTAAGGCCTTCTACCCGTCTTTTGATTAGGCTGTTTGGTTTGTAAATATTTTGTAAATACTTGTAAATATTTTCTCCTATTCCATAGGTTGTCTTTTCATTTATTATGGTTTTCTTTGTCGTGTAAAAGCTTGTAAGTTTCATTAGATTCCATTTGTTTATTTTTAAAATTTCTACCTACTTAATTCTAGAATGGCTTATCTGGTCAATGTGGAATGGGCTTTTATGTTTCTTGCTGGCTGATAATTGATGAAATACCAACCTTCAGCTACAGGTGAGATCATCTTGAGATGTAATATAACCTGAAAACCAAGTCTTTTATCACCTTGAGATAAGATGAACTCTTGACTGTCATGTGTATTTCTCCAACTACTCATATGCTGATGGTATCACACCACTTGGACCTATGCAGAAACCACTGCCTGCAGGATAACAGAGTGACATGAGTATGGGGAGTGCCAGGTGAGCCAGCACCAATGACGAAAAGGGAGAACTGTCTGTAGCTTGTCTTCGCCATTTATCTGTGATTTGAACCAGACTTTAGGCAAAACATTGAAGCCCTCAGAGAGCTGAGGGGGATTTAAAACAACATTGGCAAAGAGTCCTTGATGTGAAGGACCTCACCCTCTAAAAACCACATGCCACAAATGTATTTTAGAAAGAAAATGGCTGTGTACCTAATATAAGAATAATGATGTCAAGAGAAAATGACCTAAATGGTCCTGCTCCATTTCATTATCATTCACTGAGCCAAAAACAATAAACAAAAGCAAAGACATAACAGTTCTAAACAGTGAGAAGACATGAGACTAAGAGGTCAAAGATGTCTCAAGGCCTCCAAGATTCACTCTATTCTGGATCCCACACTCTGCCATCTGTTCTTAGGGACCTTATTAATCCTATTTTCTCCAGAATATTTAACTTATGCATTCTTCTATCCCTTTTAAACATACTCCATTTTCTTGCACTAAAAATAAAGAGTAAAAGCAGGCAAAGAAAAAAAAGAGAAGAGAGGAAAAATAAACCATTTTAAATTCACTTCCCTTTTTGGAGATTCCCCTTCACCACCAAACTCATCAAAGAGATTTCTTACATTTGCTGACATCATTTCCTTAACTTCAACTTCCCACCAATTTCAATTTTTTTCCACCAATTTCTCAACATATTCCCATGTGAATTCTTCTCTTACCAAAATATGAAACTATTTTGGTAAAGATCACTAACATTAATAATTTTATTGACACTAGATTTGATCTATATTTTGGTCCTCATCTTCATTCAGTAGCCACAATGAAGGCCAATCCCTTCTGTAAACACTCTTATCCTTTGGCTTCCATGATGCCATACCCTTCTGGTTTTTTCTCTGCACTTGTGACTGCTACTTCTTCATCCTCTTTTTTTTTTTTTTTTCTTTGGCTCATCCTCTTTTATGCTAGCTCTTAGTTCCTCAAAGTTCAGTTATAGGCTCTCCAGTCAACTTCCTTGTCCATGTGTGTCTGCTAAGCTGCTTCAGTTGTGTCTGAATCTGTGGGTTATAGCCCACCAGGCTCCTCTGTCCATGGGGATTCTCCAAGCAACAATAGTGGGATGGGTTCCATGCCCTCGTTCAGGGGATCTTCCTGACCCAGGGATCAAACTCTCATCTCTTGTGTGTCCTGCATTGGCAGGTGGGTTCTTTACCACTAGCACCACCTGGGAAGCTCCAGTCAACTTCCTTAGGCAATCTCAAACACACCCACAGCTTAAATACCAGATATCTTAAATGCACATCTATTTTGGACCTTTCTTTTGAGCTCTGGACCAAGACAGCTGTGTGATATATTTGATCACATGTCTCAGAGAGACACTTCTCACTCACATAACGCCAAACTGAACACATGGAAGTCTTTTTCAAGATGGTGATGTAAGACGATCCTGAACCGACCTTCTCCCATGGACACACTGAATCTTTAACTGTATATGAAACAACTTCCTCTGGAAAAGGGCTAAAGACTGGTAGAGAAACCCTTTCACATAGGACAGACAAGAAGGAAATCACATTGAAGTAGGTAGGAGAGGCTGAGATATAATCTCACTGTAAACCCCACCCCGGGACAGTGACCCACAATCAAGAGGGAACTCAAAACACAGAGATTCTACCTGATAAATGAAGGGTTTAATCACACATCAGGGACTTTAACTTTTAAGACAAGCATCTGAGATATGAGGCCCCAAAACATCTAGCTTTGAAAATCAGTGGGCCCAGAGGGATCAGGTAGAGAGGGACGTGGGAGGGAGGATCGGGATGGGGAATACATGTAAATCCATGGCTGATTCATGTCAATGTATGACAAAAACCACTATTAGCCTCCAACTACTAAAAATAAATGAAAAATAAATAAATAAATAAGTTAAAAATTTAAAAAAAAATTCATTATCTTAAAAAAAAAAAAAAAGAAAATCAGTGGGGCGCATGCCCACAAGACCCTTGAGGCTGTGGCAGTGAGAAACAGCTCCAAATGGGCTCCCACAGAGAGAGAGGCTCACCCACCCCAGCGATCAGCACAGAAGCAACTCTTTGAGAAGCGCCCAGATTTTATGTGAAGAAGACTCATCTGCTAATTTTAAAGTGTTGGTCTGAGGAACAGGGCCCTGCTCAATACTTTCTGGGGATGGAGGCTATTAGGTGCCATCTTCCTGCTCTCCCTTTGCCTTGCTAAACCTGGCAGTCACCATCTTTTTTTCTTTTTATTCCTTTTCTTTTTCTTTTTTCTTTTATTTCTTTTCTTTTTTCTTTTATTTCTTTTCTTTTTTCTTTTATTTCTTTTCTTTTTTTTGGCAGGTGTAGTCTTTGCTCTCCCCCTCTGCCTCACTTCAGTCAGTGCGAGCCATCTTCTACAAACATATGGTGCCCTAATCTTTATACCTGGTGACCCAGTTTTGGGGTGCAACCCAGGGAACACTCCTTGACCACCTGGATCTGAGGGTGGGTTGCTTTCTTTGCTTGTCTTGGAGCTTTGGCCTTAGAGTAAAGCTTCAGGTTTAGCATGCATCGAGAGGCTACAGAGTTGCCCTCAAGGAACATAGGCTGGGGATACCATCTTTGTGCTGTCCCTCTAACTATAGCTCACCTGTATCTCTCAGAAAGGAGCTTATATGCTTTTCTAGAACCACAGTTTTTCTGACTGCTGCCCAGGGGACATTTCTAGATTACCTAGCTCTGGTGGACAGTGGGGCTTGTGCTGGTAGTCCCATAAGATTGCATCTATTTGCATTCTTTAAAAGTTGCTGCTTTTGAGGGTCTGGCTTCCAATAAGCCTTAATCTAGGTACTGACTGAGATTATCCTCTTGGGGACACTGACTGGTCTTGGCACACCTTCAACTACTGAGTTGCTGAAAATAAAATAGTCTGCTTGAACAACCACAAAAAGTTTTAAAGACAACCAAAAGCTAGGGCATGGTTGAATGGTAAGTTTCATCTGCTACACAAGGCCAACCCTTCAAGACTGGGAGAGGTGACTGCTCCACCTAATGCATAGAAACCAATACAGAGAGTCATGCAAAATGAAGAACCAGAGGGGTATGTTCCAAATGAAAGATAAAACCTCAGAAAATAAACCTTAATGAAAAGGAGATAAGTTATTTACCTGATAAAAAGTTCAAGAAATTGTCATAAAGATGCTTGCTGAACTCAGGAGAAGAATGGATGAACACAGTAAGAACTTCAACAAGCAAATGAAAAATAAAAGAAAGCATCAAACAGAAGTCACAGAGCTAAAGAAACATAGCTTGTTGTTCAGTCACTAAGTCGTATCTGACTCTTTGCAACCCCATGAGCTGCAGCATGCCAGGCTTCCCTGTTCTTCACTGTCTCCCAGAGTTTGTCCAAACTTGTGTGCATTGAGTCAGTGATGCCATCCAACCATCTCATCATCTGTCGTCCCCTTTTCCTCTTGTCCTCAATCTTTCCTAGCCTCAGGGTCTTTTCCAGTGAGTCAGTTCTTTGCATCAGGTGGCCAAAACATTGGAGCTTCAGCTTCAGCATCAGTCCTTCCAATGAATATTCAGGGTTGATTTCCTTTAGGATTGACTGGTTTAATCTCTTTGCTGTCTACAGGACTCTGAAGAATCTTCTCCAGCACCACAATTCGAAAGCATCAGTTCTTCAGCACTCAGCCTTCTTTATGGTTGAACTCTCACATCCATACATGACTACTGGAAGTAACATAGCTTTGACAATACAGACCTTTGTTGGCAAAGTGATGTCTCTGCTTTTTAATATGCTCTCTAGGTTGGTCATAGCTTTTCTTCCAAGGAGCAAGAGTGACAAAATGTGGTCAACTGGAGAATGGACTGGCAAACTACTTTGGTTTCCTTGCCTTGAGAACCTCAAGGTATTCTTGCCTTGAGAAACCCATGAACAGTGTGAAAAGAAACACTCAACAATATACTAGAAGCATTCAACAGTAGACTAGATGAAATAAAGGAAGGGTCAGTGAACATGAAGACAGGGAAGAGGACCCCACCCAATCCGAACAGCAGAAATAAAAAAAAAAAAAAATTAAAGAATGAAACAAAGTGAAAATAGCTTAAGGGACTTATGGAACAACAATAAGTTGACTAAACTTCAGATTACAGGAGTCCCAGAAGGAGGAGAGAGAGAAGGAAGAGGAAAACATTTTGAAGAAATAATAACTGAAAACTCCCCTAACCTGGGGAAAGAAAATAGACACACAGATTCAGGAAGTCTAGAGAGTTCCAAATTGAACACATGATCTATCCACACAGCTTAGTTCATCTATGGTGTTTTTATCAGTAAGTGACAACAAAATTCATTCAAATGAGCTAGCCAGAAGCTTAGGAATTGTCCTTGTCATCCACCACTTAGTCATCCCCCATATTCAGATTATCACAAAGAGTTGTTCATGTTATGTTCTAAATATCCCTTGAGTCAATCAGTTTCTTTTTATCTTCTCTCTTACCACTATAGTCCAACCTACCCCCCAACTCTCACCTGGACCATTATAACAGCCTCTTAACTGGTCACCTCATAGCCGCCATACAGTTTTATATTCTGGTGACAAACTCCTTGTTTAATTTAACCTAAATATGACCACATCATTTCCCAGCTTAAAAGATATTAATTGCTGTAATGATTGGGACCACAATTCTTATATATATAATGTGACCCCCACTCTCTTTTTCCAGCCTCATTTTTCATTACTCTCCCTCATGGTATGACTCTCAGACCTTTGATCACTTTGGCCTTCTTCCAATTCCTGGAATGTACCATCCTCACTCCTGCCTCAAGGCATTTGCAGAGAGTGTTCTTTCTCCCCCACTTTTTTCTTCTCCCAAAGTTGATCTAGTTAATTCCTACCCCTCCTGCAGATATCAACTCAGTTATCACTGTCTTAGAAAAACATTCCCAACACTAGAAGCCTGGGTCAGGACTGTCTTTTACACATTATTACAGCCTCTTGTTTCTTTCTTTCACACAACTTACCAAGATTCAGTATTCAATTCAATATTTGATCAATCTCTGTCTGTCTAACTACACTGTAAACTATAAAAGAACAGAAACAGATTTGGTTTTCCCATCACCATTGTAGCTGCAGCACCTAGCACAGCAGTTGGCACAAAGTAGAGGCTGAATAAACAAGTCAGTAGTGGTAAGAGATAAAGATATTACTCCTATGCCTCATGTAATAAATATAGGAGGACTCAGGAGAAAAAAATCAATATGAGTAAAACTTCAAGTGACATATTTTTGTGAAAGCTTTTGGGAAAGGATATATAACTCTATGCCATGACCTCTGCAGTACTGTCAGATTTTTTTGGTAAAGTAATGGCTCTGCTTTTTATTTTTTTATTTTTCATTAATTTTTATTAGTTGGAGGCTAATTACTCTACAATATTGTAGTGGTCCCTGTCATACATTGACATCAATCAGCCATGGATTTACATGTATTCTCCATCCCGATCCCCTCTCCCACCTCCCTCTCTACCCGATCCTTCTGGGTTTTACCAGTACACCAGGCCCGAGCACTTGTCTCATGCATCCAACCTGGGCTGGTGATCTGTTTCACCCTATATAATATACATGTTTTGATGCTGATCGCTCAAACATCCCACCCTCGCCTTCTCCCACAGAGTCCAAAAGTCTGTTCTGTACATCTGTGACTCTTTTTCTGTTTTGCATATAGGGTTATCATTACCATCTTTCTAAATTCCATATATATGCGTTAGTATACTGGAATGGTCTTTATCTTTCTGGCTTACTTCACTCTGTATAATGGGCTCCAGTTTCATCCATCTCATTAGAACTGATTCAAATGAATTCATTTTAATGGCTGAGTACTATTCCATGGTGTATATGTACCACAGCTTCCTTATCCATTCGTCTGCTGATGGGCATCAAGGTTGCTTCCATGTCCTGGCTATTATAAACAGTGCTGCGATGAACACTGGGGTGCACGTGTCTCTTTCAGATCTGGTTTCTTTGGTGTGTATGCCCAGAAGTGGGATTGCTGGGTCATATGGCAGTTCTATTTCCAGTTTTTTAAGAAATCTCCAACTGTTCTCCATAGCAGCTGTACTAGTTTGCATTCCCACCAACAGTGTAAGGGGGTTCCCTTTTCTCCACACCCTCTCCAGCATTTATTGCTTGTAGACTTTTGGATAGCAGCCATCCTGACTGGCGTGTAATGGTACCTTATTGTGGTTTTGACTTGCATTTCTCTGATAATGAGTGATGTTGAGCATCTTTTCATGTGTTTGTTAGCCATCTGTATGTCTCCTTTGGAGAAATGTCTGTTTAGTTCTTTGGCCCATTTTTTTATTGGATCATTTATTTTTGTGGAATTGAGCTGCAGGAGTTGCTTGTATATTTTTGAGATTAATCCTTTGTCTGTTGCTTCATTTGCTATTATTTTCTCCCAATCTGAGGGCTGTCTTTTCACCTTACTTATGGTTTCCTTTGTTGTGCAAAAGCTTTTAAGTTTCATTAGGTCCCATTTGTTTAGTTTTGCTTTTATTTCCAATATTCTGGGAGGTGGGTCATAGAGGATCCTGCTGTGATTCATGTCAGAGAGTGTTTTGCCTATGTTCTTCTCTAGGAGTTTTATAGTTTCTGGTCTTACATTTAGATCTTTAATCCATTTTGAGTTTATTTTTGTGTATGGGGTTAGAAAGTGTTCTAGTTTCATTCTTTTACAAGTGGTTGACCAGTTTTCGCAGCACCACTTCTTAAAGAGGTTGTATTTTTTCCATTGTATATCCTTGCCTCCTTTGTCAAAGATAAGGTGTCCATAGGTTCGTGGATTTATCTCTGGGCTTTCTATTCTGTTCCATTGACCTATATTTCTGTCTTTGTGCCAGTACCATACTGTCTTGATGACTGTGGCTTTGTAGTAGAGTCTGAAGTCAGGCAGGTTGATTCCTCCAGTTCCATTCTTCTTTCTCAAGATTACTTTGGCTATTCGAGGTTCTTTGTATTTCCATACAAATTGTGAAATTATTTGTTCTAGTTCTGTGAAAAATACCGTTGGTAGCTTGATAAGGATTGTGTTGAATCTATAGATTGCTTTGGGTAGTATAGCCATTTTGACAATATTGATTCTTCCAATCCATGAACACGGTATGTTTCTCCATCTGTTTGTGTCCTCTTTGATTTCTTTCATCAGTGTTTTATAGTTTTCTATGTATAGGTCTTTTGTTTATTTAGGTAGATATACTCCTAAGTATTTTATTCTTTTTGTTGCAATGGTGAACGGTATTGTTTCCTTAATTTCTCTCTCTGTTTTCTCATTGTTAGTGTATAGGAATGCAAGGGATTTCTGTGTGTTAATTTTATATCCTGCAACTTTACTATATTCATCGATTAGCTCTAGTAGTTTTCTGGTAGAGTCTTTAGGGTTTTCTATGTAGAGGATCATGTCATCTGCAAACAGTGAGAGTTTCACTTCTTCTTTTCCTATCTGGATTCCTTGTACTTCTTTTTCTGCTCTGATCGCTGTGGCCAAAACTTCCAACACTATGTTGACTAATAGTGGTGAGAGTGGGCGACCTTGTCTTGTTCCTGATTTTAGGGGAAATGCTTTCAATTTTTCACCATTGAGGGTAATGCTTGCTGTGGGTGTGTCATATATAGCTTTTATTATGTTGAGGTATGTTCCTTCTATTCCTGCTTTCTGGAGAGTTTTAGTCATAAATGGGTGTTGAATTTTGTCAAAGGCTTTCTCTGCATCTATTGAGATAATCATATGGTTTTTATCTTTCAATTTATTAATGTGGTGTATTACATTGATTGATTTGCGGATATTAAAGAATCCTTGCATTCCTGGGATAAAGCCCACTTGGTCATGGTGTATGATTTTTTAATATGCTGTTGGATTCTGTTTGCTAGAATTTTGTTAAGGATTTTTGCATCTATGTTCATCAGTGATATTGGCCTGTAGTTTTCTTTTTTTGTGGCATCTTTGTCTGGTTTTGGAATTAGGGTGATGGTGGCCTCATAGAATGAGTTTGGAAGTTTACCTTCTTCAGCAATATTCTGGAAGAGTTTGAGTAAGATAGGTGTTAGCTCTTCTCTAAAGTTTTGGTAGAATTCAGCTGTGAAGCCATCTGGTCCTGGGCTTTTGTTTGCTGGAAGATTTCTGATTACAGTTTCGATTTCCTTGCTTGTGATGGGCCTGTTAAGATCTTCTATTTCTTCCTGGTTCAGTTTTGGAAAGTTATACTTTTCTGAGAACTTGCCCATTTCTTCCAAGTTGTCCATTTTATTGGCATAGAGCTGCTGGTAGTAGTCTCTTATGATCCTTTGTATTTCAGTGTTGTCTGTTGTGATCTCTCCATTTTCATTTCTAATTTTGTTAATTTGGCTCTTCTCCCTTTGTTTCTTAATAAGTCTTGCTAATGGTTTGTCAATTTTGTTTATTTTTTCAAAAAACCAGCTTTTAGCTTTGTTGACTTTTGCTATGGTCTCTTTAGTTTCTTTTGCATTTATTTCTGCCCTAATTTTTAAGATTTCTTTCCTTTTACTACCCTGGGGTTCTTCATTGCTTCCTTCTCTAGTTGCTTTAGGTGTAGAGTTAGGTTATTTATTTGACTTTTTTCTTGTTTCTTGAGGTAATGTATGTATTGAACCTGTAATGCTATGAACCTTCCCCTTAGCACTGCTTTTACAGTGTCCCATAGGTTTTGGGTTGTTGTGTTTTCATTTTCATTCATTTCTATGCATATTTTTGTTTCTTTTTTGATTTCTTCTATGATTTGTTGGTTATTCAGAAGTGTGTTATCTGGCCTCCATATGTTTGAATTTTTAATAATTTTTTTCCTGTAATTGAGATCTAATCTTACTGCGCTGTGGTCAGAAAAGATGACTGGAATGATTTCAATTTTGTGGAATTTACCAAGACTAGATTTATGGCCCAGGATGTGATCTATTCTGGAGAAGGTTTTGTGTGCACTTGAGAAAAAGGTGAAGTTGATTGTTTTGGGGTGAAATGTCCTATAGATATCAATTAGATCTGGCTGGTCCATTGTGTCATTTAAAGTTTGTGTTTCCTTGTTAATTTTCTGTTTAGTTGATCTCTCCGTGGTTGTGAGTGGGGTATTAAAGTCTCCCACTATTATTGTGTTACTATTAATTTCCTCTTTCATATTTGTTAGCATTTGCCTTACATATTGCGGTGCTCCTATGTTGGGTGCATATATATTTATAATTGTTATATCTTCTTCTTGGATTGATCCTTTGATCATTCTGTAGTGTCCTTCTTTGTCTCTTTTCACATCCTTTATTTGAAAGTCTATTTTATCTGATATGAGTATTGCGACTCATGCTTTCTTTTGGTCTCAGTTTGCATGAAATATTTTTTTCCAGCCCTTCACTTTTAGTCTGTATGTGTCCCTTGTTTTGAGGTGGGTCTCTTGTAGAGAGCATATATTGGGGTCTTGTTTTTGTATCCATTCAGCCAATCTTTGTCTTTTGGTTGGGGCATTCAACCCATTTACATTTAAGGTAATTATTGATAGGTGTGGTCCCGTTGTCATTTACTTTGTTGTTTTGGGTTCACGTTTATACAACCTTTCTGTGTTTCCTGTCTAGAGAAGATCCTTTAGCATTTGTTGAAGAGCTGGTTTGGTGGTGCTGAATTCTCTCAGCTTTTGCTTGTCTGTAAAGCTTTTGAATTCTCCTTCATATCTGAATGAGATCCTTTCTGGGTACAGTAATCTAGGTTGTAGGTTATTCTCTTTCATTACTTTAAGTATGTCCTGCCATTTCCTTCTGGCCTGAAGGGTTTCTATTGAAAGATCAGCTGTTATCCTTATGGGAATCCCTTTGTGTGTTATTTGTTGTTTCTCCCTTGCTGCTTTTAATATTTGTTCTTTGTATTTGATCTTTGTCAATTTGATTAATATGTGTCTTGGGGTGTTTCGCCTTGGGTTTATCCTGTTTGGGACTCTCTGGGTTTCTTGGCTATTTTATTCCCCATTTTGGGGAAGTTTTCAGCTGTTATCTCCTCAAGTATGTTCTCATGGCCTTTCTTTTTGTCTTCTTCTTCTGGGACTACTATGATTTGAATGTTGGGGCGTTTCACATTGTCCCAGAGGTCCCTGAGGTTGTCCTCATTTCTTTTAATTCTTTTTTCTTTTTTCCCCTCTCCTTCATTTATTTATACCATTTTATCTTCTACCTCAATTATCCTATCTTCTGTCTCCATTATTCTACTCCTGGTTCCCTCCAGAGTGTTTTTGATCTCATTTATTGCATTATTCATTTTTAATTGACTCTTTTTAATTTCTTCTAGGCCCTTATTAAACATTTCTTGCATCTTCTCAATCTTTGTCTCCAGGCTATTTATCTGTACCTCCATTTTGTTTTCAAGATTTTGGATCATTTTTATTATCATTACTCTAAATTCTTTTTCAGGTAGATTCCCTATCTTCTCCTTTTTGTTTGACTTGGTGGGCATTTTTCATGTTCCTTTACCTGTTGGGTATTTCTCTGCCTTTTCACCTTGTTTAGATTGCTGTGTCTGGAGTGGGCTATATGTATTCTGGAGGTCTGTGGTTCCTTTTTATTGTGGAGGTTTCACCCAGTGGGTGGGGTTGGATGATTGGCTTGTCAAGGTTTCCTGGTTCGGGAAGCTTGCGTCGGTGTTCTGGTGCGTGGAACTGGATTTCTTCTCTCTGGAGTGCAATGGAGTGTCCAGTAATGATTTTTGAGATGGGTCTATGTGTTAGGTGTGACTTTGGGCAGCCTGTATGTTGACGCTCAGGGCTATGTTCCTGCGTTGCTGGAAAATTTGCGTGGTATGTCTTGCTCTGAAACTTATTGGCTCTTGGGTGGTGGTTGGTTTCAGTGTAGGTATGGAGGCTTTTGGACGGTCCCTTATTACTTAATGTTCCGTGTAGTCTGGAGTTTTCTGGTGTTCTCAGGTTTTGGGATTAAGTCTCCTGCCTCTGGATTTCAGTTTTATTCTTCCAATAGTCTCAAGACTTCTCCAACTATACAGCACTGATAATAAAACTTCTAGGTTAATGGTGAAAAGATTCTCCACCGTGAGGGACACCCAGAGAGGTTCACAGAGTTACATGAAGAAGAGGAGAGGGAGGAGGGAGATAGAGATGAGCAGGAGGAGAAAAGGGGGGACTCAAGAGGAGAGAGACAGATCTACGCAGTTCTCTGTTCCCAAAGTGTTCTCCGTAGCCCAGACACCCGCAAAGATTCACAGAATTGGATTGGGAAGAGAAGGGGCAAGGAGGAAATAGAGGTGTTCTGAGGCAGAAAACAGAGAGTCAAAAGTGGGAGAGAGTAATCAACACACTCCTGAATAAAAATGGGAGCTGAATATTGGATTCTTAAATGTCCAACATTTATATCACATACTGAAAAACAAAGATTAAAAATCTAGAGTAGAGGTTAGACTCTTAAAAATACAATATTAAAAACAAAAACACAAAAATTTTAGAAATATATATGAAGTTCAGTTTAAAAATAGGGCTTCTCTCTCTTTTTTTTTTTTGCAAGGTTATGGTGAAGTGAAAATGAAAATTAAGGAGTAATAGAGGTGTAATAGAGGATTTTAAAAGAAAATAAGAGAAGAAACAAGAAAAAAAATTTTTTTCCTAATTAAAAAAATCATAAAAATATATGAAAATGAAAGATAAGGAGTAATGGGGGAGTAATAGGGAATTTTAAAAGAAAATAAAAGAGAAAAAATAAAAAAGAAAAGAAAAGAAAAAAATTTTTTAATAAAAAAAAAAGGTGAAAATATATCTAGGAATTTCTCTGGAGCTGTTGCTGTCAGTGTGGGTTCGGTTCAGTTTCAAATAGCTCCTCGTTCCAGCTTACACCTCTCGATATCTATGGGCCCCTTCCAGTGTAGTCGGTGTTACCTACAGGGATTTTAATCTGTTGCACCGGTCCCTTCTGAAGCGGTTCCCTTTGTTTATTTGGCTTCTGTTTCCCAGTCTCTTCAGTGTCTAATTTCTGCCCTGACACAGGTGGGCGGAGGTGGTCTCTTGTTCAGGTTTGCTAGTTCAGTCCTGCTGTGGGGAGGGAGGGGCGCTGCAGACAGATATCGCTGTGTGTGGGGAGCACTCACAGTGTTCTGGCCACACTGGGTTTGCCCCGCTCACGGGTGTGTGTGCTTTCTCCGTCTACACTGCTCAGGCTCCCAACTGCTCTATGTGGAGCGTGCCCTGCATTGCATGCGGTTCCAGTTTTCAGGTACTCCACAAAAGCGCAGACTCGGTTGCACCTGCGTTTTGTGCCTTCCCTGGCCCGAGCAGCTCAGGCAGCCAGGAGCTTGACGGGCGCACTCTCCCCGGGTGCAGTGCGCCTTCTCCCCTCCGCGGCTCCAGCCTCAGTCTCCGCCCATGCCAGTCAGGTGCGTGCGCCTTGTGTTTAGCCACGACCCTCCCGGCGGCGGATGTCGACCATCCAGAATCTCAGGAAGTCTTTGGTTAGAAACTGGAGGCCTGTTTGCAGTGTGGTAGGGATGCCATCTCTGGGGCCGAGTTTGCCCCTTTCCCCTCCCCCTGCCTCCTGCCTCTGGGCCGGTCCGCCACTGGCTAGCTCTTCTCTGGAGTTGCTCACTCCCTTTGTTCTGTGAATGGCCGGCAGTGTGTTCCGGCCAGTTAATTTTCTCTCTCTCTTCTTGCTATCGCACAGTTTAAGTTGCTATCTCACAAAAGCTCCCTCCGATTGCTCTCAGGGCCTTCGGGCCCGGTCCTTACCCTAAGGAATGCCGCCCGCTCCTCTCCGTTCCGCCCCCACTTGCTGGTGGTAGATGCTGGTGTCTGGGGTACTTTTCTGCTGGGAGTTGCTTTTAGGCACGTAATCTGTGGGTTTTATTTATTTTTCCTCCCAGTTAGGTTGCCCTCCAAGATTCGAAAACTTCCCCCAGAACTGCCAGTGTGAGGGTTTCCTGGTGTTTGGAAACTTCCTCTATTAAGACTTCCTTCCCAGGACAGGTCTCTGTCCCTAGCTCTTTTGTCTCTCTTTTTTACCTTTTATATTTTGTCCTACCTCCTTTCGAAGACAATGGGCTGCTTTTCTGGGCTCCTGATGTCCTCTGCTAGCGATCAGAAGTTGTTTTGTGAAGTTTGCTCAGCATTCAGTTGTTCTTTCGATGAATTTGTAGGGGAGAAAGTGGTCTCCCCGTCCTATTCCTCCACCATCTTGGTTCCTACCCTGCTGTCAGATTTAATCTGAAAAGATAAACCTCCCAATAATATATTCTAAAAGAAGACTTTTTTTTTAATGGAATGAGAGAATAACAGTTTATATTACAATTTTGTCATTTCAACTGAATTGCCATTAGAGTTCTATGTAAAGTAGATCTACCTCCTCTTCTCTACTATGCAACACCTAAAATAATGTATTTTTTAAAGTAATGAATCACTGAATAAAAAGCATGTATGATCAGATTGATGGAGAGAGTAGAAAGTAGAAAAGCAGGTCCATGTCATTTGCAAGAAAACAATTATTCCAGGAAAACAAACAATTTCAGAGATACTCTGAGCCAGGAGAACAATTGCAGTTAAGAGCCACATAGTAAATGTTATAGGCAGGGTTGGGAATGGAGTGAGACTGGAGAAGTGGTGAGTGAGCAAAACTTAAGACGCTAGTGCTCAGGGTCATGCAGGTGCAGGGTCAGTCTTAAAAAGGGGTACCACCTTAATACTGCACCCAAGGCACCTCTCTCTCCTCACCTTAGTCCCAGCCCTGGTTATATGCTTTGTGAGTCATGTATCTCTGTAACAGTTTCTCACATCTGCCATTGCAAAGTGAAAGCAGCCACAGGTATGTGAATAAATGAACATGATTATGTTCCAATAAAACTTTATTGATAAGAACTGGTGACAGTGTGGATTTGGCCTGAGGACCAGTTTGCTGACCCCTCCGCCAAGCTCAGGACCCACACATACAAGGAACACAATTGGGCAAGAATACAAAAGATCGCAATAAAAAGAGCTGGACCAGGGAAAACCTTTCAACATGGTTTTCCCCACTCCACATTGAGCAGTGGGCAGCTGTGGCATTTCTCTAGCCCTATAGAGTTTGTGACATGTTCCAAACTGCCTTTTTTGTTTTCTCTTACATTTGAATGCAGTCACATTTGGCTGACTGTAGAATTCTGGTTTAAAAATAATTTTCCCTCAGAACTAGAGACACCATTCTGTTGTCTTTCAGTATCTTATATTGATGCTAGAAATTTTTTTCTCTGATATTCTGCTTCATATTTTTTTTGTCAGTAACATCTCTTTTTTCTCTGGGAACGTCTTGGATTTTCTCTTGATCTTCATACAGAAAAGAAAAATCCACAAGAAAGAATAGTGTATTGGAAGCATAAATATCAGGATAGGATCCAATAATATGAATGTATTAAGTTTCTTTGTCAATAAACAGGGAAAAAAAACTGCATTTAAAAAAAATCCAGTCATATGCTTTTTCATAAGAGACATGGCTGAAACAAAATGATCCCAAATAACTGAAATAAAGTTTTCAGAAAAAAAGATATCCAAGGCATGCTAATAAGAAGGAAGCCAATAAGGTGATATTAATTTCACATGCATAAATTTCCAGGTGAAAAATTTTTAATTTGGAAAAAGGAATATTTTATATTGATGAAAATAACAAGCTACAAAAACAGAACAGTCAGAAATTTCACCTGACATAACTTTGAAAGCATAAAATAAAAATATTAATACTAAATGAAATTGACAAATGCTTAAACACAGTGGGAAACTTATTAAATGTATCACAAATTGATAGATCAAGTAAATAGAACTTAAGAATGAAAAGAATTTGAATCATATAATAATCAAAAATGCATTTAACTCCCCTCAAAAAAAAAGCGTGCACCTTACTTTCAAGCACCAATGAAATAGCTACAAAAATTGAACATAAACCCAGTCAAAGAGAAATATCTCTAAGAAACTCTTGAAAACAGAAATCACAATCTTGATTCTGATATCAGTGAAAAAAAATTAGATGACAAAAACACATAGAGTGTTTCCTCTTAAATAGGAAATGAAAACTAAAATTACAAACTACTTTTAAATAAACTAAAAGTGAGAAGAAATTATCTAAAACTTAAATAATATACCCAAGGTAATACTCAGGGTATAATGTATTAACTTAAATAATATATTAAAAAATGGAAATGATTTAAAATAACTCAAAACACTAGAAAAAGAAAAAATAACTCAAAGAAAGTAAAAGCAAGTGATTAATTAAGCACTAATGTAAAAAATAAGCTTTGTGGTTTTTTCTCAACATTAGTGAGTTTGAGCAAGCTCCAGGAGTTGGTGATGGACAGGGAAACCTGGTGTGCTGCAGTCCATGGGGTTGCAAAGAGTCAGACATGACTGAGAGACTGAACTGAACTGACTGAATGTAAAAAATATTAAACAATACAACTTGTTCAATATAATTACAAGTTATTTCCTTGAAAGAGCAATGAAACGGATCTTTGTCAAGTATGATAACAAAAGAGAAATCCTAAATAAACCAGATAAGGAAGAGAGGCAACTTTAGAGATGGAGGAGATTTGTTTTAACTTTTGGAGGTTACTAAAGACCAAGAGCTCTGTGAATGAATGATCTTGTTGGAAAATATACATAACATAACTTTTAAAGGGAGATGGAGGGAAAAAACTACATAAGTGAAAAGACACAAAAGAAAGTTAGATGCTATCCAAAAATTTATGCAAAAGAAAAAGTGCTCTGGGGGAAGATGACAGTAGTAGCCTAGCATTAAATTCCCCCAAATCCCTCCCAAGAAACAAAGCAACCAGGACAGAATTGAAATCTGCAGGAGGAGTAGGATTTAACTAGGTAAACTTGGGGCGGAGAAAAAGGCATCTGGAAAAGAGGAATAATTTATACAAATACCCTGAGACAGAACAGATCATGGAATATACTGGGAACTGACAGAAAGCCAAAATGCCCTGTGTGATCCCCATCTCTTGAATGTGGGTGGGAACTAGGCTTGCTTCCAACTAACGGCAAAGGTAACAAAGGCAACATGGTAACAAAGGTAACATGGCAAAGGTAACAAAGATGGACCTGATTACATGTGCCGATTTCATTCCATAAGATTACTGAACAAACCATCTTGGTGTAGGAGAGTCTCTCTCCCTGCTGACTTTGAAGACCCAAGCAGCCATATTGGGAATAAAGGTATAGGGGACAGGAAATAAGAGAAGTTTACAGCCAATAGCCAATAAAAAACTGAAATCCTAGAGATCAAACTGGTGGTCACCAGAGGGGAGGGCTGTGGGGGTGGTGAGAAAGGGGAACTGGATTAAGAGGTACAAACTTCCTGTTATAAATAGTTTAAAACTTATAAAGTAAAGCCATTGGAATATTACATACAGCATAACAAATATCAATAATAATATTGGTAATACTTCTGTATGGTGACAGATGGTAAATAGGCTTTTACACATCTCATAATGTGTAAAAAATACTGAATCATATGTTGTACACCTGAAAGTAACACAATACTTTAAGTCAGTTATACTTCAATAGAAAAAAAAAAAAAACTCAGCATTAAAAACATGATTCTTTATAGTTTGAATTAATTGAACTCACTACTTTGGATATCTTTTTTTTTTTTTTTTCTCTTTGCAACAATATAAGGTAAAGAAGAGAATTAAAATTAACTTTTTGTATCAATGTAGACAGCTTAAGGAGCTAATCTGGGTGTCAAAACTAATTGTTTTACCCCAAAGAATTATATGATTTATATGACAAGTATACTCTATAATTGTAAAATATCTTCTTAAATTTCTGTTGTTTGGACCTAATTTCATCGTGTGGGCTTCCCTGGTGGCTCAGATGGTAAAGAATCTGCCTGCGATGCAGGAGACCTGGGTTCAATCCCTGGGTCAGGAAGATCCCCTGGAGCAGGGAATGGCAACCCACCCCAGTGTTCTTGCCTGGGGAATCTGGTGGACAGAGAAGCCTAGTAGGTTACAATACTTGGGGTTGCAAAAGAGACAGACAACCACAACTGAGCAACTAACACTTCGAACTTCACCATTTGTTTATTTAACAACTGATTTTGCAGGATTTACATGAGAAAAGGTTCTCACTGAATAACTCACATGCAAAAAATATTGTAAAGAATTTCTCTACATGAATAAATAATTTTGATTAAAAAATTGTCCTAACTGGGGAAAAAAAACAGAAACTAAAACCCTCAGTTCGTCAATGAAAATGGACAGCTGTCAACAGGCATAGGGAACTTCCTCAGTTGAACCTCCTGTGAGACTGAAACCCTGACCAATTCCTTGAATACAGCATGAGAGACCATGAAGCGGGGAACCTGGCTAAACCATGTCCAGACTTCTCACTCACAAAAAATTGTGAGCTAATGGATGCATGCTGTTTTCAGCTGCTAAATGTGTGGTAATATCATTATGCAATAGATACAATTTACAACCAGAACACTAATCATCACTCTTAAAAGGGAGGGGGTGGTGGAAGTGATGGTGTGTGACTTCCAAGGCTAGGTCTTAAAAGGCAATGCAGCTGTTACCTCACTCACTAAAATACTCCAGAAGCTTCAGCCACCATGTAGGCAGTCTGCCTTAAGGCTGACACATGAAAGTTGCCAACCTAGTGCATGCAGAGGGACCACATGAAAAGGCCTTTGAGATGCAGAAAAGCAAGAAATGCCCAGTCATCCTCAGTTGCTCCAGCCCCTCACTGATTCTGCTCCAGCCTCCATCTGAGACCCTAAGCCAAGAGCACACAGCCTAAGTCCTTCCTGAATTCCTGACCCACAGAAACAGAGAACGTTTTTTAAAGTTCAAGACTGATTTTTTAATGCAACAATAGGATAACTAGAACAGATAATCAACTTAATATTGATCTAAGTTGGAGGATATTAGAAAATCAACTCATTATTTTGGAAACTAGAAAATAAAAAAAAATGAAGCACTTATTCTGTTTTTCTTATATGAACTATATATCCAGATACCCAAATAGTTTATGATGGGCTGTTTCCCTCTATAGACATATTTCTGCTAAGAGATGCAAAAGAGTGATTGAATGAATTAATACAACAAATGACCCCCAAAGGAATTAGTCAATGTAAACATTAAGCTTCAGTGACTATCAGTCTCACAAAAGGAGTGACGGTGAGACATATGTGCCTCCTCATGGAAGAACATGCCACCTATGAGGTAATCTTGCCAAGAGACTAGATAAAACACCTAAGATTTAAAGGGACAACCAACTGACAGGAAATACAGAGTCTGGAGAAAGACAGTAACCTACATCACAAGAATATATTATGCAAAAGCCAGACGTGTGATGTCCAATACTGTTGCTATAAGTCACACGTGACACTTGAGCAATTAAGTGCAAATTAAGAAGTGACATAAGTGTAAAATACAACACTGAATTTGTGTCCCAAGTAAGAATGTAAAATAATTAATATTTTATATTGATTACATGTTGAAATGATAATATTTTGGATATATTAGATTAAATAAAATATTTTAAAATATTTAACCTCTTTTTATATTTCTTATTGTGGCTTCTGGAAAATTACAAGGTACACTGGTGAATCTCATTTTATTTCTGTTGGATATAAATATTCTGTTTATTTATTATTCTGTTTATTTCTATTATGATTTATTTCTGTGAATCATAAGTCTGCAATATCATATGATATTTGTCTTTGTCTGACTTACTTCACTCAGTATGATGATCTCCAGGTCCATCCATGTCACTGCAAATGGCATTATTTCATTCTTTTTAATGGATGAGTAGTATTTTATTGTATATATGTACTATGTCTTCTTTATCCATTCAGACCACAGGAAACTATATGACAATCTAATTTCCTCAACAAGCAAGTTGAAAGGAAAAAAGATGTAAAAGTAAAACAAGATTAAAACAGACTTTGAAAATATATCAGACAATTGCAACATGTGGACTTTGTTACTCTTATTTTTAATTTTTTGTTGGAGTATAGTTGATTAACAATATTGTCTTAGTTTCAGGTGTACAGCAAAGTGATTGAGTTATACATGTTTTCTTTTTCAAATTCTTTTCCCATTTAGGTTACTACAGAATATTGAGCAGAGGTCCCTGTGCTCAACAGTAGGTTCTTGTTGATTATCTATTTTAAATATAGAAATGTGTATATGTCAGTCCCAAACTCCCAATTTATCCCTTCTCTGCCTCCTTTCCCTTTGGTAACCAAAAGCTTGTTTTCCAAGTCTCTGAATCATAAGTCTGCAATATCATATGATATTTGTCTTTATCTGACTTACTTCACTCAGTATGATGATCTCCAGGTCCACCCATGTTGCTGCAAATGGCATTATTTCATTCTTTTTAACGGCTGAGTAGTATTTTATTGTGTATGACATATATACATATGTACTATGTCTTCTTTATCCATTCATCCATCAGTGGACAATTAGGTTGCTTCCATGTCTTGACTATTGTGGTTTGTTTGTTTGTTTGTTTGTTTACTCTGCTGGATCTTCTTTGCTGTGTTTGGGCCTTCTCTAGCTGTGGTGCATGGGCTTCTTGTTATGGTGGCTTCTCTTGTTGTAGAGCATGGGCTCAAGAGAGCACAAGCTTCAGTCACTGTGGTGCACTGGCTGAGTTGCCTCCCAGCATGTGGGATCTTCCCAGACCAGGGATCAAATCCACATCTCCTGCATTGCCAGGTGGATTCTTAACCACTGGACAACCAGGGAACCCTGTCTTGACTATTGTAAACAGTGCTTCAATGAATGTAGAAGTACATGTATCCTTCCAAACCATCGTTTTCTCTGGATATATGCCCAGAAGTGGGATTGCTGAATCGTATGGTAGCTCTCTTTTAAAGAACCTCCATACTGTTCTCCATAGCAGTTGTACTAATTTACATTCCCACAATCAGTGTAGGAGGGTTCCCTTTTCTCCACTCCCTCTCCTGCATCTATTGTTTGTAGACTTTTTGATAATGGCCATTCTAGGTGGTATCAGGTGATATCTCATTACAGTTTTGATTCCCATTTCTCTAAAAATAGCAATGTTGAGCATAACTTCAGGTGCCTTTTGGCCCTTTATATATATATTTTGGAGAAATGTCTATTTAGGTCTTCTGCCCATTTTTTGATTGGGTTATTTTTTTTTTTTTTTATACTGAGCTGTTTGAGCTGTTTGTAGATTTTAGAGACAAATCCCTTGTTGGTCACCTTGTTTGAGAATATTTTCTCCCATTCTGTGGATTGTCTTTTCATTTTGTTTTTTGTTTCCTTTGCTGTGCAAAAAAATGTTGAGTTTAATTAGGTCCTATTTGTTTATTTTTGTTTTTATTTTCATTACTCTAGGAGACAGATCAATAAAGATATTGCTGCAATATGTCAAAGAATGTTCTTCGTATATTTTCCTCTATGAGTTTTATAGTTCAGATTTTACATTCAGGTCTGTAAACTAGTTTGAGTTTATCTTTATGTATGGTGTTAAAGGGGAGAAGGCAATGGCACCCCACTCCAGTACTCTTTTGCCTGGAAAATCCCATGGAGGGAGGAGCCTGGTGGGCTGCAGTCCATGGAGTCACTAAGAGTCGGGCACGACTGAGCGACTTCACTTTCACTTTTCACTTTTGTGCACTGGAGAAGGAAATGGCACCCCACTCGTATTCTTGCCTGGAGAATCCCAGGGATGGGGGAACCTGGTGGGCTGCTGTCTATGGGGTCGCACAGAGTCGGACACGACTGAAGCGACTTAGCAGCAGCCCCAGCGGCAGCATGCTGTTAAAGAATGTTCTAAATCTCATTCTTTTACATACAGCTGTCCAATTTTCACAGCACAGTTTATTGAAGAGACTGTCTTTTCTCCATTTAGTCTTATCAAAGGATTGTTGTAGATTAACTGACCCTAGTTGGGTGGGTTTCTTTCTGTGCTTTGTATCCTGCTCCATTGATCTGTATTTCTTTTCTGTGCCAGTAGTATACTGTTTTGATGACTGCAGTTTTGTAGTATAAATGTGGACCTTTGTGATTAAAACAGACAAACTGTAAAATGTGATATGAGACAATTGGAAATATGAGCACTGATTTAATTATATTAAGGAATGTATTCAAATAGTCAAGGCATTATTGTTATTCAAAGAATAATATTCCTTGGAATATTCAGGGAATATATTCAAAGAATTATTATTATATTTTGTTTGATTAAGGTACTGTGGTATGTTTTCATAAAGAGTTTTTAATCTCTTAGCAATTCATATGGGAATATTTATACATGAAATCACGTAGCATCTAGAATTTACTTTGAAATAATATTTAAAATTCAAACATACTTCATTTTTTGCCCTCTGCTTTATTGAAATTCACAAAACCTTTTACAAATCAAAGATTTGTGACAACCCTGTATTGTTACATGATTAGCATTTTTAGCAATTAAGTATTTTTAAATTAAGGTACATACTTTTTTTAGGTAGAATGCTACTGCACACTTAAGGAACTACTATATAGTGTGAACGTAACTTTTATATGTATTGGAAAACCAAAATATTCATGTGACTTACCTTATTGCTATGGTCTGGAATGGGACCTACAGTATCCCTGAAGTATGCTGTACTAGATTTAACAAGATTGACCCTCAGTTGACAATTGTTAAAGCTGGGTGATGGGAGCATCAAGTTTCATTATGTCATCCTCTCTACTTTTTTATGTTTGAATTTCCCCATGAATACAAAAGTTATTTAAAAAAAAAAAACCGAACTATGAAAATTCACCAGGCCAAGTCCTTTCACAGAAGAATTCTAACAGAAAACTATTATGTTTTATAAACTTTCTAGAACATCAGAAAAGATGCAAAGCTTCTGAACTCCTTCTTGGAGACAAGTATAACTCTAATATAAGAAGTGGACAAGGATATAGTATTAAAAAAGAAAACTCTAGGCTAATATCATTCCTGAACATACAGGTGAAAGTCATGTATAGTGAAAGAATATACACATATAAGAGTAGCAAATTGAATATGACAATGTATGAAAGAATAATGCAGCATGAACAAGGCAGGGTTTATTCTAGGTAAACATGGTCAGTTCAACATTGAGAAATCACTCTGTGTAATTTATAGCACTGAAAGATTAAAGGAGAAAATAGTATTTTAGAAAAGTCAATGCTCATTCATGTTAAAAAAAAAAAAAAAGTTTATAGCAAACCAGAACATAAGAATCAACTTACACTTTTTACCCTAAATACCTCTGAATTCTATAAATGTTTAAGATAACTTATATGTTCAATACTTGTTTGATTTTTAAAAGTTTGTCATGTACAAAAGTTACATGATCAAATTTATGACATAATTTTCCAGCTCTCCACTTTTATATTTCTAGCAACACAGCCTTCGTTGCAAGACCAAAAATAATATGAACTTCAATTAGATAAATAAGTATGATCTGTATAAATTTATTTCCTATTTTATTTTTAACACACATCCATATACTAATTAGAATTCAAGGACCATGGGACATGTGCGCCCTCCCAGATTATGTAAGTCATCATATTTCACTAGATTCACACACATCATTAATTAGTTTCAATGATTTCATTGAGAAGAACCTTGTGAATTCTTAGTAGTAAATGTAATGGTTCTGGCACACAGCTTTAAAGTCATTCTTAAAACTTAAATGTTGTTGGCTCATGAAGGACTACACTTCAATAACCAGAATGTGGAAGTAGAATATGGAAAAAGTCATCTTCTGAAAGTGAAAATAGAATGTTATTATAACACAATAGCTGAAGAGACAGCTTACAAATGTGCTGTTGGTAGAATTGGAAAATGACCAATTTCTGTGTCAGGAAGACATGGTTCAAATGCCACTAACGTAAAATGAAACTGTCCTTTCTCTCCAGCAGCATTGTAGCTTGCCTGGCACATTGAAATGGTACCTGTAGAATTTGTCACTGTCTTCTGATTCTCTCCAAGAGGAGGCTGTGTTGATTCTAGAAAACCAAATGCTCTAATCTGGATAAAAAATATCCCCAGAATAAAGAAAGCTACTGTCCCAGACTTAGATGACTTAATGGAGACATCTTTTGAGAGCTTCTAACACTCTGTGTCCTATTCTGTACCAATATTATAAATATGTAAGCTGGTATTCAGAGGGAACTTACTGTACAGATAACAGGATCCATTGTCAAGTCAGGTATATTTCATATGGTACTTTATTAAATTTTCCCTTGAGGAGACCAATCTATTGTTTGTCAGTTTAGTTAGTGTTTCACAGTCCTCTGTAGGTTGATCATCTTTGAGCAGCCTGATGGTACTATTGCTGGACCAGCTCTAGTGTTAACACCATACCTGTAAGCTATTTTTCACACGAAGAAAATGGTAGCTTCTCTCTTGCCTCTCTTTTCATTTGCAATAGATATATATTCTCAAAATAAAAAAATCAATAATATCCAGCTTACTAATATTTATTTAAGCCTTTGACTGTGTGGAGCACAATAAACTGGAAAATTCTGAAAGAGATGGGAATACCAGACCACCTGACCTGCCTCTTGAAAAATCTGTGTGCAGATCAGGAAGCAACAGTTAGAACTGGACGTGGAACAATAGACTAGTTCCAAATAGGAAAAGGAGTACGTCAAGGCTGTATATTGTCACCCTGCTTATTTAACTTATATGCAGAGTACATCATGAGAAACGCTGGACTGGAGGAAGCACAAGTTGGAATCAAGATTGCCAGGAGAAATATCAATAACCTCAGCTATGCAGATGACACCACCCTTATGGCACAAAGTGAAGAAGAACTAAAGAGCCTCTTGATGAAAGTGAAAGAGGAGAGTGAAAATGTTGGCTTAAAGCTCAACATTCAGAAAACTAAGATCATGACATCTGGTCCCATCACTTCATGGGAAATAGATGGGGAAACAGTGGAAACAGTGGCTGACTTTATTTTTCTGGGCTCCGAAATCACTGCAGATGGTGATTGCAGCCATGAAATTAAAAGATGCTTACTCCTCAGAAGGAAAGTTATGACCAACCTATACAGCATATTAAAAAGCAGAGACGTTACTTTGCCAACAAAGGTCCATCTAGTCAAGGCTATGGTTTTTCCAGTAGTCGTGTATGGATGTGAGAGTTGGACTAAAAAGAAAGCTGAGCGCTGAAGAATTGATGCTTTTGAACTGTGGTGTTGGAGAAGACTCTTGAGAGTCCCTTGGACTGCGAGGAGATCCAACCAGTCCACCCGAAAGGAGATCAGTCATGGGTGTTCATTGGAAGGACTGATGTTGAAGCTGAAACTCCAGTACTTTGGCCACCTGATGCGAAGAGCTGACTCATTTGAAAAGACCCTGATGCTGGAGAAGATTGAAGGCAGGAGAAGAAGGGGATGACACAGGATGAGATGGTTTGGTGGCATCACCGACTCAATGGACATGAGTTTGAGTCAACTCCGGGAGTTGGTAATGGACAGGCAGGCCTGGCGTGCTACAGTCCATAGCATTGCAAAGAGTCAGATACAACTGAGCAACTGAACTAAACTGAACTGAATATTTATTTAGTGTTTGGCCATTTTCTCAAAATGCATTTTATTTCTTCATGTATCCCAATAAATGGACAACACCAAAAGGAAAAAATTATAAAAGACAACTTTGTAAGAATGGAAAGAAATTGTTCCATTTGAAAAAATGATTTGTCTATTCCCAATGGTTTGATTTGTGTAGACTTCATCCCAAGTTATCCTGTGACTGTAGAAACAGAGGATCAGAACTTATTCTGAGGACAGGAAACCAGACAGGATGAAGCTAGGGAAACTGAAACCTATGAAGACTGATCTGAAACAAATGGCCAGGAAATCTCAGAAACAAAACTGAAGAGTGGATAGCAACACAATTTTTTTCTAATTATGGAAGCATTTGGGGACCAGGTATCCTTGCAGGCATCAGGACACAGGAAGGAGAAATCCAGATAGTAGTCAAAACTCAGTATCAAGAAGGTCATCTCATAATTGTCTGTGTGTGCTAGTCACTCACTTGTGTCCAACTCTTTGCAACCCTATGGATTATAGCCCACCAGACTCCTCTGTCCATGGAATTTTCCAGGCAAGAATACTGGAGTGGGTTGCCATTCCCTTCTCTAGGGGATCTTCCTGACCCAGGGATCAAACCCAGGTCTCCTGCATTGCAGACAGATTCTTTACCATCTGAACTACCAGGGAAGCCCCATAATTGTCTAATCTCAAGCTTAAACTGCCCAAATTGGACTCATTAATTTGATACTCCAAAACTCTTTTTCTGAAGTTGTCCACAATTCCTTAATGGAACCACCCAGCAGCGAAAGCCAAAGTCTAAGAAAATCATCACTGATGCTACTCTTCTCCATGCAACCCTTAAGAATCTCCTCCTCTCTTGCACACACATCTTAAGTCTCAACAAGGCCTGTTAACTCTATTTCCAGATATCTCTGATCTGCCCATTTCTTTCTCTTTCCACTCCTGTCACCTTAGTCCAAGCTATTAATACTCCCACCTCTCACATAGACCACAGTGGTTGTTTAGCTGGGTTCCCCACTTACTCTCTTACCCCTTACAGTCGATTCTGCATATAGCAACCATTCAATGCCAAGTTGATGAGAAGAGTTGAAACAGCCAGTTGAGACCATAGGATCAAAGCCTCATGTCAAGGATGACAAAGCAAATAGACAGAGCATGAATTCCTAAACCATTACCTAATTTCAGCACTGCTTACTCTCAGAGAAAGAAGTAAACTTAAATATTATTTAGGCCATTGTATTTTTGTTTGTTTGCTTCTTATTACAGTCAACTAAACTGACTGCATCCTAATACAGATTTTATGTGAAATAATGTACTTGAACATAGGACACGGTTTTAAGAGAGGTAATGTCTGTCCAGTGTTTCTCTGTCCATGGTGGCCCCTGTACATGGGGTACCATCAGCCCACAGGGAACTGTAGCCTGTATACCCTGGGTTCTAAGAACAGCAGGTAAGCAGTGATTCACGGTGAGATGTTAGAAGAGCAAGGCCAAAGTACAGTTTCTGAAGGGACATGAAATGTACTTCAGAAGGAGGGAAAAATAGTTCTTGGGTTTCCCCCTAATATTGTTTGCCCCTAGTAGGCAGAGATTCTATCATATAATTCTCTGTAAGCCCAACAAGATCTTAAGTATAGTTATGAAATGTTAAATGTATGCTCAAGAAATATTAATGAAATTGAATAAAAGCCTTTCTAAGATGCAGACAAACCTTTGAGCCCAGGCTGAGCTTGGCCTCCCTCTTTGTCAGTGAAAATTATGAGTATTTAACTCAATTATAATGCCTATATTTAATATTAAACCTCTAGGCAAAAGGTATTGCATCTTTCTATATAGCAGCTAGAATAGTACTACAAGAAATGCAGTGCTTAATAAATGTTTGGGAATGATAGTGCTAACAATTTATTGCGCAGAAGCTCTTAATTTTTTGAAGTCTCGGCATTAATGCATTGAAAAGCATCTAGATGGTACCTGAAAGCTATTATTGACAATATAAGAGCCAATACTGTGTTAGATTCAGAATAATGATACAGTGAGCATGTAAGATAAGTGTAAAATTGGAGAGTAGATGAATAAATGTAGGTGAGAGAAGTCATTGTATAGTGATTACTCCTCATAGATATTAATTATCACTATGGAAAAAAGTATAAACATTTTCACTGTGCTTTGATCAGTTTTGTCCCACTCTTTCCAACCCCATGGACTGTAGCCTCTGCCAGGTTCCTCTGTCCATGGAATTCTCCAGGCAAGAATACTAGAGAGGGTTGCCATTTCCTATTCCAGGGATCTTCTATCACGGATCAAACCTTCATCTCTTAAGCCTCCTACATTAGCAGACGGGTTCTTTACCACTGTGCCACTTTTGCTACCCCACAATTTTTATGAGACTGCAAGGAAGTAAACACGGCCTTTTTTTTTGCTCTAAAGTAGCAAAGTTGGGGACGGTGGGGGAAGGATGGGAGGAAAGGTGGAAGAAACAGGACTTTAACCTGCATATCCTGTTCGGGTTGATTCTGAGTACCAGGAAGGCAACTAGGAATTCTTTTTACTTAAGATTGCCTCGAGCTATTGGAAGAAATTATGAAGAGAACTTTGGGAATGATAGAACTACCTGGAATGCTGACATTATTACCCCCTATTAAGAAAAGAGACAGAAGGGGCCAAGTCTAGGTACAAATTCCTTCATGCAGACAGAGAATGAATTCTCTCTGATACAGGAGCCCCCTGAGGTACCTGATACAAAGATTATCATCTTCACCCATGCAACGGTCATTTAAAAAAAAAATTATTGGCATGTAGTTGATACATGATGTTGTGTTAGGTTCAGGTGTACAACAGAGTGATTCAGTTATACATATAAATAAATTTATCCATTCTGTTTTCAGATTCTTTTCTCATATAGGTTATCACAGAACATTGAGTAGGGTTTCCTGCGCTATAGAGTAGGTCCTTGTTGCCTATCTGTCTTATATATAGTAGTGTGTGTATGTTAAACCCAAGCTCCTGACTTACTCCTCCCCCACTACATTTCCCCTTTGGTAACCATACGTTTGTTTTTGATACCTGTAAATCTGTTTCTGTTTTGTAAATAAGTTCATTTGTACCATTTTTAAAATTAGATTTCACATATGAGTGATATCATATGCTATTTGTCTTTCTCTTTCTGACTCATTTCACTTAGTCTGATAATCTCCAGGTCCATCCATTTGCTACAAATGGCATTATTTCTTTCTTATTATGGCTGAGTAATATACCATTGTATATGTGTACCACATCTTCTTCAGTCATCTGTTGATGGACAGTTAGGTTCCTTCCCTTTCTGGGCTATTGTGATCAGTGCTACAATGAACATTGGGGTGCACATATCTTTTCTATTATGGTTTTCTCCAGAAAGCAACACTTAGAACTGGACATGGAACAACAGACTGGTTCTAAATAGGAAAAGGAGTATGTCAAGGCTGTATATTGTCACCCTGCTTATTTAACTTATATGCAGAATACATCATGAGAAATGCTGGGCTGGAGGAAGCACAAGCTGGAATCAAGATTGCCAGGAGAAATATCAATGCCTCAGATATGCAGATGACACCACCCTTATGGCACAAAGTGAAGAAGAACTAAAGAGCCTCTTGATGAAAGTGAAAGAGGAGAGTGAAAATGTTGGCTTAAAGCTCAATATTCAGAAAACTAAGATCATGACATCTGGTCCCATCACTTCATGGGAAATAGATGGGGAAACAGTGGAAACAGTGGCTGACTTTATTTTTCTGGGTTCCAAAATCACTGCAGATGGTGATTGCAGCCATGAAATTAAAAGACGTTTACTCCTTGGAAGAAAAGTTATGACCAACCTAGACAGCATATTAAAAAACAGAGATATTACTTTGCCAACAAAGGTCCATCTAGTCAAGGCTATGATTTTTCCAGTAGTCATGTATGGATGTGAGAATTGGACTAAAAAGAAAGCTGAGTGTCGAAGAATTGATGCTTTTAAACTGTGGTGTTGGAGAAGACTCTTGAGAGTCCCTTGGACTGCAAGGAGATCCAACCAGTCCATCCTAAAGGAGATCAGTCCTGAGTGTTCATTGGAAGGACTGATGTTGAAGCTGAAACTCCAGTACTTTGGCCACCTGATGCAAAGAACTGACTCATTGGAAAAGACCCTGATGCTGGGAAAGATTGAAGGAGGGAGGAGAAGGAGATGACAGGGGATGAGATGGTTGGATGGCATCACCGACTCAATGGACATGAGTTTGAGTCAACTCCAGCAGTTGGCGATGGACAGGGAGGCCTGGCGTGCTGCAGTCCATGGGGTCGCAAAGAGTCGGACTCAACTGAGTGACTGAACTGAACTGAACTTTCTCCAGATATATGCCCAGGAGTGGGATTGCTGGATCATATGATAGTTCCATTTCTAACCCCCTTCTTCCTTGATGGTGGAGCTTTCTTCCTATCCAGAAACTGAATATGCCAACATTCTTACCTTTTTATTCTCCCTTGCAGCTAGAGCCTGGGCATATATACAACTCTGGCCAGGAAGGCCCACAGAACGTCTTTTGGAGGTTTCTGGGAAAGGTTTTCCCATCTAATAAGAGAGAGGTGCACACGAAACAAAACCCCATTTTCTCTTCTTCCTTCTGCATGTTTTTGAGTGAGGTCATGATAATTAGAGCTGTGGCAATCATCACGTGAACTTGTGTGACACAAACACTTCTTTAATAACATTGAGGATAATGGGGAGGGAGAGAAAGAGCTAGGAATCTCTATATTTTTGAGTTACTGAACCCACTCTAAAAAAACCTACCCCAAGACTTCCTGTTGCAGATGAAATTAAACCCCTATTTCTTAAGCCACCTTTAAAGCAATTGTGTGACTCCTGTAACCGAAAGTACCCTACCTGAGAAAAGTGAGGGGAGGTCTTTTTATTAAAACAGGATGGTACCATGCCAGCATCCTCTAGGTAAACCCTTGGAAAGTTGTTCCAAGTACTGAGATGGGAGGATGACGAAAGCCAGAATTCTTTTTAAAGGCATATTACAAGTTGTAATCATTAGTGGACCATAGCCTAACCCCATACTACCATTTATGGAAGTACAAAGCCATCACATGAGCACAACTACAGGACATGTGGCTGCAGAAGGGCAACAAGCAGGCTGGAAGAGGCTACTATTCATCAGAGCAAATAGTAGAGAGAATGACCCCCAAACCCAAGAGTGATCAGTGCATTGAAATGAGTCTCTTAGAAACCTTGGGAAGGGAGGAGCTGGGATAATTTGGAAGGGGAAGAGAAGACTGTAAATGGTAAACCATTTTGTTTCTTAAGTTGTTGATTATCCCACAAGGTTGGTGTGACTTGGAAAAACAAAAGGAAATCTAGAACAATGACTTCTCATACAAGTGTCCATTGTATCATAGGTGTGGCTCGGCAGAACAGAACATTTAAAAGTCTTGGCAAGAGCCATAGGCTTTAATTAAATTGGATTACTTTAATTAAATAACATAGAGACATGCTGCTCAGTTTTCAGGGTGGCACCCCTGTTCATTCTTACTGAGTCTAGATGAATTTGAAGAGCAGATCAATTTCCTTTTATGCAACTGAGAGTATGAAATATCTGTGGGGAATTCAGTCCATGTACCCAATTCAGAATTTTAGGTTTTAGAGCATATCACAATGAAAAATGGGGACAGACTCTTTGGGACTGATATTTGGCCCCAGGATTAACATCCTGGACAGTTCATTTAGCTCTTTAGTTCAAAGAGCCTCTTGATGAAAGTGAAAGAGAGAGAAAAAACTGTCTTAAAATTCAACATTAAGAAAACTAAAATCACGGCATCCAGTCCAATCACTTCATGGCAAATAGATGGGGAAACAATGGAAACAGTGACAGACTTTATTTTCTTGGGCTCCAAAATACTGCAGATGGTGACTGCAGCCATGAAATTAAAAGACATTTGCTGCCTCAAAGAAAAGGTATGACAAACCTAGACAGCGTATTAAAAAGCAGAGACATTACTTTTTCATTAAAGGCCCATCTAGTCAAAGCTATGGTTTTTCCAGTAGTCATGTATGGATGTGAGAGTTGGACCCTAAAGAAAGCTGAGCACCAAAGAATTGATGCTTTTGAACTGTGGTGTTGAAGAAAACTCTTGAGAGTCACGTGGATTGCAAGGAGATCAAATCAGTCAATCCTAAAGGAAATCAGTCTTGAATATTCATTGGAAGGACTGATGCTGAAGCTGAAACTCCAATACTTTGGCCACTTGATGCAAAAAACTAACTCATTGGAAAAGACTATGATGCTGGGAAGATTGAAGGCAGGAGGAGAAGGGGATGACAGAGGATGAGATGGTTGGATGGCATCTCTGAATCGATGGACACGAGCTTGAGTAAGCTCTGGGAGTTGGTGATGGACAGGGAAGCCTGGTGTGCTGCAGTCCATGGGGTCACAAAGAGTCAGACACGACTGAGCAACTGAACTGAACTAAACATCCTGGACAAAGATGGAGTCCAAAATGTTTCCTAGCCTCTGATTAACGGGTGCTGTAGGTGAATGGAAAATTCACCATTGGGGAAAAAAAAAAAAAATTCACCATTGGGAAAGAAAGAGGTAACTAGTCCAGACTCAGATAAACTTTAAGGTAGATAACAGGTGGTTTCTTCCTGTTCCAAGGCAGATGGAACTGTGAGATAATAGATTCGGACTTTCTTTGGAGAAAACACTCTCACTCTGGTGTCATGGGGAAAAACAAGAGGGATAATGGTTAAATGAAGAAAAGAAACTAAATTTGTTTTTACTGGTGTTACTAGCCAACATTTGTGAAATATAACCATTGGGTCTTACAGTGTATCTGGCTGAGCTGTCAGTGCCACGCAGACTAAACAAAGTAGAGATGGGAGGTGTAGATCTCTTTTTCTGGAAAAGGAAGTTGGTCTTTTTGGTTTAGTTTTAAAATGGAAGGTACTGAATTAGGTTTGTATGCTAAGAAGTCAGCAGAAAGGAGGCATTTGAAAGTTTAGAAGAGAGAAAGGGTGATGACTAACAGGAATGGGACCTAAGGAGATGGGGGGCAGGGTGGTGAGGGGGAAGGGGTTGGGTCCAGAGCACAGGTTAGGGAGATTAACCTGGGGT
The DNA here is from genome assembly GCF_033118175.1 of Dama dama. Lineage (NCBI taxonomy): Eukaryota > Metazoa > Chordata > Mammalia > Artiodactyla > Cervidae > Dama > Dama dama. Next base: position 45,011,643 of record NC_083698.1, on the reverse strand, counting down.
AGGAGAGGCACCTCTTTCCTTGAGCCTGGAGAAAAAAGAAAAGATGTGTGGAAGTTTATATCTGTCAGGATCAACCTAGTTATGCTTCAGTAAGAGCCTCCAAAATCATCACGGGTTTACAAAGAGAAAATGACTTCTCACTCCCACTACACATCCAGAACCTGTTCGCTCTGATTTGGTTCTGTGTCACTCACATTTCAGGATTTAGGCTTATGGCTCAGTGCCTGTCTAGAATCCTGCAGTATTTATGGCAGAAAGAAAAGAGAGAATGGCAACTACATCTGAGTTCTTAAAGCTTCTGCAGGGAAGTGGTGCACATCAACTCAGTCCACATTTCATGGCTAAAAACTCCTTTGGTCATGACTGAGTTTAATAGGATGAGAACAAAGAAGAGGGACTTTAAATAAGGGTGAACAATGCAATAACAAGGGGCTTTGAACATGGGCAAGTGATATAATCTACCACCCCATCCATCCTGCTTTTGTTGGTAATAGAAATAACTCCATTCAGTCAGTAACTATTTACTAAATCCCTGCTATGTGCCTGGCAGTACACATGGCTCAGAGAATAGACCTCTAAAATAAAACAGACCTCTTCTCTTAAAAGCTGTTATAGTATAGGGAGTTCCTACTGATGGCTTGGTTTTTCTTACATAGGGAACTCTATCATCTGCTGAGAGGGAGAGAGTTGTTTGGGGTTAAGGAGTTTGAGGAGAGAGGTAAACATTTCCAAAAATGCTGAGCAAAATGGGAAAGAATGCTGAATGGGAGGAATAAAAGGATTGTCAGGCAGCATCACATTGTCCTGTCCTGTTCATAGATTCATGGCGGTGTGATGTTTCCTACTGGTGCTCAGCAGCCTGAATACTCTAAGGGCAAAAACAGTAAGGTTCTGGGGGCCAGCTAGGAAATAAGGGAACCAGAGATGATATTGACAGTAGAAGGAATGGGCCAGATAAGGAGGAAAGTGAAGTCCTTTGGGGCAAATGCTGGGCAACAAAGCTCTAGGAGGAGGATTAGTGAGTGAACTAGAAAGGTAGGACATACTGACAGAGGAAACAAGGCTACAACTTAAGCTTTCACAGGTGGAGCTGTTCTTGGTACAGAAAAATTCCAGGGTGTGGACATTGGGTTGGAGCCAATTGATTTTTTTTTTTTTACGTTTTAGTGTGATGGCTAAATGGGCCTCTTTTTTTTTTTTTTTTTTTTTTTCAATTGGAGTATAGTTACTTTGCAATGTTGTGTTAGTTTCTGCTGTTCAGCAAAGTGACTCAGCAATGGGGCTGGTTGATCTTTATCCAGGCCTTCATTGTTCCCCAGAAATTGTTCCTGCACTTAAGAGTCATATCCATATGCAATTTTATCTTGATGTAACAATCCAATGCTTAATATACTGGGGATAATGAATTAACTACCTATATCATTCTATTTCCCCAACTCCAGAACCCAGTCATTTCATAGCTGCTTTGGAAAAGAACAAAGGAAAATGTGACATTTCCTTTTGAAGTCTTCATACTTCTTCGTACATAACTATGTATACATGCTGTGCTTAGTCACTCAGTCGTGTCCGACTCTTTGTGACCCCATGGACTGTAGCCTGCCAGGCTCATCTGTCCATGGGGATTGTCCAGGCAAGAATACTGGAGTGGGTTGCCATGCCCTCCTCCAGGGGATCTTCCCAACCCAGGGATCAAACTCAAGTCTCCAGCATTGCAGGCCGATGCCTAACCAATTGAGCCACCAGGGAAGCCTAGTGTTTATATATTCTTATTTAACTTAATCATATTGGAACTGATTCTTTCTCCTGCTTCCTACTCAATAGCAAAAAACTTCCTTTGACATCAAGTTTCTATAAATGTTCAGCAAATTCAACAACTATCCTTTCTTTTTTTAAAAAAAAGTTTTTATTGGAGTAGAGCTGATTTACGATATTGTATTAGCCTCAGGTGTACAGCGAAGTGAATCAGTTATCCATATACATATATTCACTCTTTTTTAGATTCTTTCCCCATATAGGTCATTACAGAGTATTGACTAGAGTTCTCTGTATTACACAGTAGGCCTTTATTAGTTATCTATTTTATCTATAGTAGTATGACTATGTCTATTCCAAACTCCCAATTTATCCCTCCCTCCTCCTTTTCCCCCAGTTACCATAAGTTTATTTTCTAAGTCTGTGACTCTATTGCTGTTTTGTAAATAGATTTCCTTGTACAAATTTTTTTTAAGAAACCACATATAAGTGATATCATATATTATTTGTGTTTGTCTGACTTCCTTCACTCAATATGATAATATCTAGGTCCTTCCATGTTGCTGCAAGTGGCATTATTTCATTCTTTTTTATGACTGAGTAACATTTGATTATATGTGTGTACCACATCTTCTTTATCCATTCCTCTGTCCGTGGACATTTAGGTTGCTTCTGTGTCTTGGCTATTATAAACAGTGCAGCAATGAATATTGAGGTACATGTATCCTTTCAAATTATGGATTTCTCCAGGTATATGCCCAAGATTGAGATTGCTAGATCATATGGCAGTTCTTTATGTAGTTTTTTAAGGAATATTCATGCTGTTCCCTTAGTAGTTGTACCAATTTACATTCCCATCAACACTGTAGGAGAGTTCCCTTTTCTTTACCCTCTCCAGCATTTATTATTCATAGATATTTTTGATGATGGCCATTCTAACTGGTAATAAGGTGGTACTTTATTGTAATTTTGATTTGCATTTCTCTAATAATTAGTGGTGCTGAGCTTTTTGGCTTTTTTTTTTTTTTTTTTTTGAGCTTTCATGGGCTTTTTGGCCATCTGTATGTCTTCTTTGGAGAAATGTGTACTTAGGTCTTCTGCCCATTTTTTGATTGGGCTGTTTGTTTTTTTTATTGAGCTGCATAAGATGTATAGTTTGGAGATGAATACTCTGTCACTTCATTTGTAAATATTTTCTCCCATTCTGTGGGTTGTCTTTTTATTTTATGGTTTCCTTTGCTGTACAAAACTTTTTAAGTTTAATTAGGTTCCATTTGTTTATTTTTGGTTTTATTTTTATTGTTCTAGGAGGTGGATCAAAAATGATATTGCTGCAATTTACATCAGAGAGTATTCTATTTTTTCCTCTAGGAGTTTGATAGTGTCCAGTATTACATTTAGGTCTTTAATCCATTTTGTGTTTATTTTTGTCTATGGTGTTAGAGAATGTTCTACTTTCATTCTTCTTAATGTAGCTTTCCATTTCTCCCAGCACCGCTTATTGAAGCGACTGTTTTTTTTTTTCTGCATTCTATATTCTCACTTCCTTTGTCATAGATTAGTTGACCATAGGTACATGGGTTTATCTCTGGATTTTCTCTCCTGTTACATTGGTCTATGTTTCTGTTTTTGTGCCAGTACCATAATGTTTTGATTACTATAGCTTTGTAATATAGTCTGAAATTGAGATACCTGATTCCTCCCACTCTGTTTTTCTTTTCAAGATTGCTTCGGCTATTTGGGTCTTTTGTGTTTCCATACAAATTCTGAAATTTTTTTGTCCTAACAACTATCCTTTCTCTAAGGAGAGCAAAATGGTGCTTATCTCCCAATCCTGTAAAGTAAAATGGGAACATGGAAATAGAAACATAAGAAAACAAAATGGGAAAAAGAGAGAGGAAATATTTTAAATGACTTCAACAAAACCTATCTTTAGTTTTCTTGAAGTACAACTTATATACAATAAAATTCATCACTTTTATGATGAATTCAATTAATTCATCACAGAATTCAATTAATTCTGACATATGTAAACCATTATATAATTATTACCACACATGTCATTTCCTTCACCCCAAAAAGTTTCCTTATGCCCCTTTGCAGTTGACTTCCTTTAGCCTCAGGCTCTGACAAGAACTGATCTCTCTTTCATACTAGTTTTGCCTTTCCTTGAGTTTTATATAAGTGGAATCATATAGCATGTAGCCTTTCAAATTTAACTTCAAGAAAACCTTATATATGAAAACAGCTGATAGGTTAAGAAAGGCAAGAAAAATAACAAATTTCACCAGTCCAAGTGCCTATTGACTTTAGCTTCATCCTAAGTAATAATTTCCAAGAAACAAATTGAGTTATACTAGTACTATTACTATGTACTAGTTATATTTTGCTAAAACTCATTAAAGATAAATACATAATAACTGACATAAAAATGCATATCTGATTACCACTAATATGCACCTCATATTGCCATCAGTGATAAACCTTTCTTAGGAAAGTGCTGCATGGAAGGATCTCAACAGTCTAATTCTAACAGTCTTATTCTCTCAATCACTGATTTTGGCCATTGAGTCTGAAAGTGACCATCAGCAAAATTTATAAGTAGTTATGATATCCAAATTCACACACGTAGTATTATAACATGTACACATTTTCCTTACTTTGCCCAGGCAAATAGTTGGTTACAAGAGTGTAGTACAGTCAGATCACAAGCATACAATAGAAAGTATACCAGAACACTTTGTAATGGAAGGTCTATGAACAATCCATGTATGTGTGTTAATTCTTCTTGTACGTGACTTACACTTACTCTTAACATTTCTATTCTTGTAGACTAAGACTCAGCAGCTTTGTGTGTGTCTTTATGTGATTGTAGCAGATCCAACAAACAGTCATTAAAGAGTGCTTCAGGAGTTGACAGCACTGATAATCAGATTCATGAAAACCCATGTGTTTCTGTAGATAATGCATTTTCCTTATGAAATTAGAACTCTGAGGTGTCCCCAAAGGGCCACAGAAGTTTGAATAAGAAAAGGTCTAAGTTTAATTTAAAATTTCATTTTTAACGTTTTTAACAACTGTTGTGGCTTGTAAGGCTGGAGAAAGTTATGAAGCGTGACAGATAACCATTGTCAGGAGTTCCAGGTGGGTGCGTCCTACACCTACTTCTCCACTGTTTTACTTAGGTGAACTCAGGTCTGATTAGAATACCTGAGGCAACTTTGAAATACACAAGTGTGCCAAGGCTGAATGGAGGGGTGTGTGGAAATAGGAGGGGTGCAGGAACACCCACCTTGATCAAATGCATGAGTTGCAGCCCTTTTATAACATTTAGAAGGAAATAAACAAGGAGCTGGATGCCCAATTTAACCTGCTTCGACTAGCTATTTGGTAGGAATAGTAGATTAATCCTGGGTTTTGAACAAAGTCAGGGGCCCATTTGAGTCTTTGTTTTTATCATTATTTGTCATGTTGTGGAGGCCTATGAGAAACAGTTTTTCAGATCTCCTATGCTACTTGTTTTGATTTAGGTCTTACCTGAATGGTCTAGTGGTTTTCCCCACTTTCTTCAATTTAAGTTTGAATTTGGCAATAAGGAGTTCATGATCTGAGCCACAGTCAGCTCCCAGTCTTGTTTTTGCTGACTGTATAGAGCTTCTCCATCTTTGGCTGCAAAGGACATAATCACTCTGATTTCGGTGTTGACCATCTAGAGATGAAAGAGATGGGAATACCAGAACACCTGACCTGCCTCTTGAGAAACCTATATGCAGGTCAGGAAGCAACAGTTAGAACTGGACATGGAACAACAGACTGGTTCTAAATAGGAAAAGGAGCACGTTAAGGCTGTATATTGTCACCCTGCTTATTTAACTTATATACACAGAACATCATGAGAAACGCTGGGCTGGAGGAAGCACAAGCTGGAATCAAGATTACCAGGAGAAATATCAATAAGCTCAGATATGCAGATGACACCACCCTTATGGCAGAAAGTGAAGAAGAACTAAAGAGCCTCTTGATGAAAGTGAAAGAGGAGAGTGAAAATGTTGGCTTAAAGCTCAACATTCAGAAAACTAAAATCATGGCCTCCAGTCCCATCACTTCATGGGAAATAGATGGGGAAACAGTAGCTGACTTTATTTTTCTGGGCTCCAAGATTGCTGCAGAAGGTGATTGCAGCCATGAAATTAAAAGATGCTTACTCCTTGGAAGGAAAGTTGTGACCAACCTAGATAGCATATTAAAAAGCAGAGACATTACTTTGCCAACAAAGGTCCATCTAGTCAAGGTCATGGTTTTTCCAGTAGTCATGTATGGATATGAGAGTTGGACTATAAAGAAAGCTGAATGCCAAAGAATTGATGCTTTTGAACTGTGGTGTTGGAGAAGATTCCTGAGAGTCCCTTGGACTGCAAGGAGATCCAACCAGTCCATCCTAAAGGAGATCAGTCATGCGTGTTCATTGGAGGGACTGATGCTGAAGCTGAAACTCCAGTACTTTGGCTACCTGATGTGGAGAGCTGACTCATTTGAAAAGACCCTGATGCTAGGAAAAATTGAGGGCAGGAGGAGAAGGGGACAACAGAGGATGAGATGGTTGGATGGCATCACTGACACAACGGACATGGGTTTGGGTGGACTCTGGGAGTTGGTGACAGACAGGGAGGCCTGGTATGCTGTGGTTCATGGGGTCGCAAAGAGTCGGACACAACTGAGTGACTGAATTGACTGACTGACTGATGCTACTTGATAAATATACTAAATGCTAGCTATTAAATTGTCTTTCAAGGAAAGCCACTTGAAAATGAAATCTCTACTTTGTATTTTGTGATAATGTCATAGTTCTAAATCCTAATTAACTAAAAATTGGTCCTGCTTAACCATGTAGTTACATATTTGTTGTTGTTTAGTCACTAAGTTGTGTCCACCTCTTTGTGACCCCAGGGACTGTAGCCAACCACGTTCCTCTGTCCATGGAATTTCCCAGGCAAGAATACTGGAGTGGGTTGCCGTTTCCTTCTCCAGGGGATCTTTCCGACCCAGGGACTGAACCCACATTTCCTGCATTAGCAGTCTGATACTGCTGATGCCTAATTCTACCTTAGACAAATGGAGATTTTTCTATTGGTAATATGACTTCATTTTCCTCTTATCCCGTGGAGACTGCGCTGTGTTCAAGTTGCTGCTGTGAGTGCAGGCCTTATGACTGTTTCTGCATTTAACAAGCAATGTTAATTGCATATTTACTTGCACTGATATTAAGCCTTTTCACCTTAAAACTGTAAATTCAATTCAAAGACTGAAGCTTAAATTTTATGCTACCATAAACAAAGCCCACTTTGTAATCAGAATTCTATTCCCCCCCACACACATACATAGAACAATGGTCAGTTATACATACATGGATTCCAGGAAGCTAGGCAAAAAGCATTTGTCATTTATATAAATAGGTTATAGAAATTTTAAATGAATGAAGGAAAAAAGATCCAAATTAAGAGCAAAACGGATCATTTTTCTTCTCTGAATTGTACTCTTTAATGTATTGATAACAATCTCCCCAAATAAAATTTTTAGTATTTTAATATTAATTTAGTTTTGAAAGTAATTTTCCCTAATAAACATGAGTTAGGTCAACCAAAAAAAGCCTCGTTTGTTTTAAACCTTGTTGTTGAAATAATTCTAAATGCATTAGTATTATTCATTACCTTGGTGAGTGCCTAGGGATATCTCACCAGTCTGTAATCTTTGCCTTTACTGAATCTCCCTATAGATGTAGGCGATTGTCAGGAATCTATACTAACTCCGAGACATAGTCTGGACTGAAGTTGGTTTTAATTGAAGAGACCTCAGTGTTCGGACGATGAATCTCTCTCAATTCACAGCCTCTACCCCCATCCTCCATAAAATGAGACTTCCACTAACTTGAATGACAATTGCAAAGTTCATGTACCAGTTTTTATTAAGCTGGTTTTCCCCTGGTAACCTGTGTCTTGTAAAACCTAAATCTTAAAAAAAAAAAAAAAAAACTATTAATCATGGGGACAAAGGAAATCAGTTTTACGCAAAAATGCAACCGCGTATGAGAACTACGCAAACGGATGGTCCACGTTTGGCTGAAGTCATCCGACGTCGTTTCATTTGCTTTTGTATTTCCAGGTTGCCAACCCGTTTCCCAAAATTGAGCGATTACAGCGATGACACAAGTCTCGCACCCTGTCAAAGATTATGGCCCGTTGCCGATTACTCCTCGGCAAACTAGACTTAATGGGTCTTGTCCTCTGATTTATCTGTCAGGACTAAATTCAACACCCGAATTTGGGCGCAGGCTATTTTCTCGGGAAAAGTCAAAACACCCTCAAAGGATCAAAGAGCTCATTCACAGAGGTGGAGGAAAGTGGAGTCGATTCCTCAGGTTAAGCAGACCCCTCAGCCCTTATTCCTCAGCAAGCTCTTCAGATTTTCAAGAGGGTTAGGTGGACCAGGAGAGACGGAGGGATGAAGGCAAAAGGCTCGATCCTGAATCCGAGCCAGAGACAAAGGTGAGGAACTGCGCGAGGGGGACGGGGAGACGGACAGAGGGAGGCTCCTCAGCCCCCAGCCAGTGGCGTGACTTCAGGAGGACTCAGAAAACCGGCCAGGACTGGGTAAGGATAGGAAGGTGCCAGCGGGGCGGGCGAACCGGCTAATCGCAGGAGTGGCGAGGCTGGGAACGCCCCCCACCCCGGCCCCGCCCCCGCCCCGCTGCCTAGGGCCGGGAAATGAAAGCCAAGCGGGCGCATGGGTCACGGGCCGGGGCGGCCCCTCAGCCTCCGGCTTCCCGGTGTGGGCGTCTCCGAGAAAAGCGCGTGCCTCACGTCTTCCCCACGCCCCCCCCCCGCCCCCTGCGATCTGCGCACGCGCGCCCTCACCCCGCCCCTCGCGTCCCCAGCGGAGCGATGGGACAGGGGCGGGCAGCCGGGGTGAGGAGGCCGCCGGGAGTCCCTAGATTGCCAGCGCGCTCCGCCTCCGCCGCCGCTCCACCGCCGCCGCTTCCCTCGCCGCGTCACGGCTCCCGGGACCTCCCTCCTCTGGCCCCGCCTACTCGCTCCTTTTCCCCCTCCTCTTACCCTCCCCCTCCGACCGATCGGTGACTTAAGCAACGGAGCGCGGCGAAGCCCATTTTTCTCCTTCCTCGGAGCCGCGCCGGGCACTCCGCGGCGCGCGGCCCCCACACTCCCGCCCGAGATGAATGCTGCGGCAGAAACCGAGTTCAATATCCTCTTGGCCACCGACTCATACAAGGTAGAGGCTCGGGGAGGAAGAGGGTGCGTCGGGGACCAGCGCGAGGCTGCGGGGCGGGGGCGGCCGGGCTGGGGTCGTGGCGCTGGGGAAGCCCCGAGGGAAGGCGCGGCGGCGGCGGCGGGCGGGATGGGGCAGGTGAGGCTGGCGCCGCAGTTGGGGAGGAGGCTGATGGAGCAGGGATGGAGGGATGGACGGCAGGAGGCGGGGCCTGGGGGGTGCGTGGTGGGGCGGTGCGGCGAGGGGTTGAGGCGGGCCCGAACCGGTTCCCCGCACTCGCCGCCCGGGGCTCGGGGCAGCTCAGCGGGCCGACGGCCCGGGCGTCACTGGGTGAGCTCACGCCTTCCCCAGGAGTGCGGCCTTTTGGCCCTGGGCCCGGCAGGGCCGGCCTTGGTTAGGGCTTGCCTGAGGAGAGCAGGTCAGTTAGGTAACGGCCCCTGGGATTCCGCCGTGGAAAGAGGGAGTCAGGTTTGAAAAGTGGGGTTTCCCCCGCGGAGCTGAGTCAAGCAAGCTCACCCCTTAGTCGGCAGATGTGTCCCTCCTCGAGGAAGGGGTGGGCGAGGTCTAGTAGGGCTGCCGGAGCAGCCAGCCACGTTCCTCTGCCGGGGTGGCCCCGGTGCGGAGGACCCTTATCTATCTGTTCCGGGGAGCCCTGCTCGACTTCCCCGTCCCATTCCATTGGGCTCGGTTTCAAACTCCTTTGCCTCTGGTGATCACTCACACTCCTCATCCCCTGTTGCAAAGGCCGATCTGCCTTTATTCCATTAGAACCACTTTGTGATTTCTGTGAAAAGGAAAGTGAAACACAAGAAGTTTAAAAAACTGTAGCTAACCTAGAGAACTTGTTGAGAGGACACAGCGTTCTGTTACTATGGCTATTGGACGCTTGCTTGTATAGGTGTCCCGATCATTTTATTTGAAACTCACATACATAAATAAAGGGAAGAGTGATTAAAGGGAAATTTGAGAAATATCCCCTCCCTCAGTTTCCACATTATACGAAGTAAACTGGATTATACTTTGCTAACAAGCTTTGTTATCCAGGACACCTAAAAAATGACATGTCACTCTGAAAACACCACTTTCACAAAATAAGTTTCAGTTTTTACTTGAGCAGCATGGTAGTTTGGAGTATAGCGATTAAAGCATAATGTTTTCAGATTTGTTGTTGTTGTTGCTTTTAGTTTTTTCTCTTAAATATTCCAGTAAAGTATTTTGGAGAATCCCATTTTACTTAAGTTCTCTGTTGAAATTTTTTTCCTAGCTGGTTTAAGATTCTACTTTTGATAATTAAGGTGGGTTATTATTTAAAGTAGAACCAAGTTTCGTTAAGGAGTGGTCTTTTAAATGGAACTTAAAAATGGAAATCTACACAGTTGCAAGGAGATCATAGTGCTATCTGGGATGGTTGACTTGTGCTACTCTTGTGGTTACTTAGTTCATGGTATTTTGAGTGTTTTTAATAGTGATTTTAGAAGGGTGTCATTCACAGTTTTCTAAAACTCTATCCCCTTAACTAAATCTTTAAAATAATTTTCAAGTTTTTTAATGTATTAATAACAAGAAAGGAAACTTTTAACTTTTAAAAACAAAACAGTGTGCAAGCTTCTTTAGTTTGTGGCTCCTCTAGCTATTATATATAAGGAATGTAAAATTGCTTTAACATCAGTTTCCTGGGATGAAAGGTAAGAGTGGTTACCCTAAAGTTTTCTAATCTGCTAGCTAGGCATACTTAACAGCACTATTAGAATTTGTACCTATTTAATAAAGTTTATTCCTGTCCATTTCAAGTCAGACTGGTTGGTGTATTTATCCCCTTCCTACTATAAAACCTTTTAAGAAGATTATCATCTTAGTAACTAACATATTTCATTTCCCACTCTCCCTCCCAAGAAAACCCTCAAGAGGATTCAATTAGGTTAATGTTTTATTATACCAGTGGTTTGCAGCAGTCAGTAAAATAAATTGTGTATTTTACACTTGGCAATTTAGTTTTTAAGTTTCATTTTCCTTACATTTTTGGTGGTACTTATAGCCTGTTTATCATTTTTGGTTTTTTTATTTTCTTGGATGAAGAAGAGACAGCAAGGGTAATCTTGAGTCTAGAAACAGTGAAATTACACTTTTATTTGGAAATTACCTGAGAAGATTATTTACACATCATTATCAGTACTTACATACTGTTGGCCAGTTAAAGTAGGGAGCTAGCAGCTTTGGTTGTATTGGTGGAATAGAACAAAACAAACCAAATTGTTGATTTGGTTTTTTGGGGGGGGGGGGGAGCGGGGTGCGGGGACTGAAGTAAGGATAATTGACTGTCTGGGCACCCTAGAAAGGTATTTTGCAAGTAGATAGAATAATGTCCAAGCACATGACAACATGCAGAAATATTGTTTTTGCTTGTATCCTTTCCAGAAAGTTCAGGACAATTTGGACTAAAGGGGCATTTAAAATATATATTCATTTCTGTAATCTCTTACTTCATTATACATAATGATGAACGAAGGAAATAGATGAATGTGGTTGTTTCTTCTGTTTTCATCCTGGGTTCTTGTTACAAATGAAAAGGACACTTAATCCTAAGTGCTAACCACTTATATTTTCAAAATGGTTTAAAGCAAAATTATCTACTGGGTTATATTTACATTGTGCTAATAAGCCAGCTAAGGAAAGGTGCATTGGGGCTGGCCTTAGCCATTGCCGTGCTTAAAAAAGTATTTGGAACATTTTTTTGTAAAGGAAACAAGTCATTTTTTTTCCCACTTATTTCTGGGATAGCCATTGATCAGTTTCCAACTAAATGAATCAATAAAAGATTCACTTCTACTCCATTCTTCTTCCCCTTCTATATAGATAATGTCTGTAACAAACTATAGCAGAGAGTAGTTTTAACATTTCTGAACATTCTACCTGTTAGCAGGTTGAAATGGAAGAAGTTGTCAATTCAGACTTAGTTGGAAAAAATAAAAATGCAGCACAAGAAAGAAATCTGTAAGCAATGTGCAGTTTAAGCCACGTCAGACACATAAGTTATGAAATGTGCTGTCCAGTGTGGGTTGCTTCTCAAAAGATCATTTTAAACTGGTTATCTTGAACTTGGCACATTTTCATTCATTAATTTAATAAATATTACAGACCCATTGGGTATTATAATGGGTCCAATCACTTCATGATAAATAGATGGGGAAGCAATGGAACAGTGACAGACTTTATTTTGGGGGGCTCCAAAATCACTGTAGATGGTGACTGCAGCCATGAAATTAAAAGACACTTGCTCCTTGGAAGAAAAGTTATGACCAACCTAGACAGCATATTAAATAAGCAGAGACATTACTTTGCCAACAAATGTCCGTCTAGTCAAAGCTATAGTTTTTCCAGTAGTCATATGTATGGATGTGAGAGTTGGACTATAATGAAAGCTGAGCGCCAAAGAATTGATGCTTTTGAACTGTGGTGTTGGAGAAGACTCTTGAGAGTCCCTTGGACTGAAATGAGGTCCAACCAGTCCATCCTAAAAGAAATCAGTCCTGAATATTCATTGAAAGGACTGATGCCAAAGCTGAAACTCCAATGCTTTGGCCACCTGATGCGAAGAACTGACTCAGTTGAAAAGACCCTGATCCTGGCAAAGATTTAAGGCAGGAGGAGAAGGGGACGACAGAGGATCACATGGTTGGATGGCATCACAGACTCAATGGACATGAGTTTGTGTAAGCTCCGGGAGTTAGTGATGAACAGGGGGGCCTGGCGTGCTTCAGTCCATGGAGTCGCAAAGAATCGGATAGGACTGAGCAACTGAGGTATTATAAAAGACAAAAGATGTCCATTACAACCTGAGATGGGTGAAAGTTGATTTTAGAAAAGTTTCAAAAGGCTGTATGATTTATGTATGGTGATTAAGCACCCAAGGTAACTTTTTGAAAAACAGCTTTGCTTCCTCATTAGTGGCAGAATAACAAATCTTATTTGGGCATTTTGGGGTTAAAAGATTTGGGGCCAGATGACAGTCATTCTTATGGGTAAGTTAGTCCTACCTCAGACTTGAGCTACCCAGTGTCTTCCTCTGAGTTGTTCCCTGTTTTTCAAAGTTGCTTCTCCTTCACCAATTCTGGACACTTAAGTATGGTTAAAACAGCTCCAGCGGCAGCCTCAGCCCTGTGAGAAGTGTGGTCCTGCTGCAGTTTGTATGTCAGAGAGCACCTGTGCATTCTTAGGATAGAGTTTTTCCAGTAAGTTTTATATTATGAATTACAGGAAAAACCCAGGCAACAGAAATAAAATCCTATATGTAAATCATGAATATACTTCATAGAAAGACTGGATAAGGCCAGTAATAATTGTAGAGTATCTTGCAAAACAAAAATACTAGAAACTGATAGCCTTTTTGTCAGTTTATGAAATCTCTCTTAAAGGTGTGCCAAGAAAAGGTGCAAGTTGCTAGAAATTCTACCAGATTCCAGGGAAGAGGCAACATAATGATAATGGCCATTTTACAATTTCTCCCCTTCACTAAAATAATATAATCCCCAAATCCTTAAATTGTATTTTGATGTTAGTAGAGCTTCCAAAGCCAAATAGTAATGAATCATTTTCTGGAGCAACAGAAGGACAGGGCTTGAGAAATCCTGAATAATATTGAAAAGAAGAAAGAATTCGTTATGATTTTTGCTGTTTCTGGCTCCTTACCTTTGAAAAGGTAGAGAGTCTTAGCCAATAATAAATGCCTCTTATGAGTGCCCTTAGATATTACACAGGTAACATAGCTTAGTTTGTGACTTTGAGTCTGTTACTCCATATGCTCTTATATACACATGGTGGTGTTGAAATGTTGGCTTGTGATTATTTCTTAGTGATTATAACTGAAAGTAGGTTAGTAGTAGTTACCTTTGGTCATGTGATACCAATGTGGGAGGAAAGCTCTTGGAAATATATTATGTCAACCTTATAGGAAATCTAGAGAAGCTCAGGAGAAAAGTATACTTTGCTGTCACAGAAAAACTCTATGCAACTGAAATACTTCTCATATTTCTCTTGAACTGTTATACATGGTTAATTGACACTGGGAGTGCAGTTTTTAGAAGCTTATTTTTTCATGTAGTAAAATCAACCATATAACTGAAATTCAGATTTATTAGAAGAGCTACATTTTCCCCTGTGTCTCTGTTCTTCATCACATATATTTATGTGCTGGCGGGATTCTGTTAGTTGCAGGAAGGCTATGTCAGTTTAGGAAACATTTTTAGGGGTAGTCTCTGTGGAGGATATTAAGAGAAATTTGTTATTTTCTCATCTTATAAATAATTTTAAATTTATTGTACAGCCATGTTTTCAAGTGGTGGAAGTTCAAAGCAGTGCTGAAAAACAATATGATTTAAGAGCTCTCTTTTGGCGGGTCACTTAATTTTGAATATTATGAAGCTTTTTGTTAGTGTTTACTTACCATACTTAAAACTAAGCTCTTGATTTCCCTACCCAGTCCTTCCATGCCTTTCCTCGTCTCAGCAAATGGCACCATTATTCACTCAGTTGCTCAAGTGAAAAATCTAGGAGACATCATTAAATTCTCCCCCTCTTTATTCCCAAATCTAATCTGTCAGCCTGCTTCTTCAAAAATATTGAGTCATCTCTCACCTAATCTGAGTTTTGGCAATACCCTGTTAACTGATGCTCCTGCATCCACTCAGTAACCCTGTAATCTACTCTCCACCTCTGCCAGGCTGATCCTTGTTAAATGTGAATCAGATCATAATCACTCTAGCCTAAAGCATACTAGTGGCTTCCCCACTTGAGGTAGCCTGTGAGTCTTAACGTGATTTTGTCCCTGCATCTCTCTGACTTCATGTACTTCCTCCTCCTCATTCTCTAAGCACCAACCACAGTGGTCTTCATTTCTTTTCTGACCCTGAAGTCAAAATATTTCCTATTTCCTTGTCATTTTGATCTTGTTCACATGTCACTATCTCAGGAGAAGCCTTCCTGGGCTCCTATTGAGTTTCCCATGCCTCTTCTAGGCCATCATTTTAATTTTTCATAGCATCTATCTAGCTCTGAAATTATTTTATGACCTTTCAGCCCTCACTAGCCCAGTGAGACTAGGGACTATGTCAGTCTATTTTACTTCCCCATGCTTAGCATCTGAACCAGTGCCTAATTAAAATTACACAGCAGGTAGAGTATATATTTGTGAATGAACTGTTTATTAAATAAAAATTTATTGATAGGAGTTTCTGCTATATCATCTCATTTTCTGATAAAAGTTCCAAGAGGCTCAGGATGACAAGTTTAGCAGAAAGTAGAATGAAGAGGACAGTAAACTTAGCACAACTAAAATTAGCTATTTTAGAAGCTATATTTACCAAGAAGCTCTGTTAAAAAAATTTTTTTCCCATTTAAACAATGTATATGCCAGTATATAAACAGATCTGAATATACTATTGTATTTTATTCTTCTTCAAATATATTGGGTGTTAGTAAGTGGTTGATAGTAAATTGTTTCATAGTTAATTGCCAGAGAGTTTGCTGACTCTTTAGCTGAATTCTAAAACAGTTCTCTTAAGTTTCTCCAAAGATTTTAGAAGTCATACTTCATTTCTAACTAAGCCTAGACAACTTTGTATTTTTAATGTTTGTTTTCAGAGAGACATTCTGAATACTTCTGCAAAGGTTTTAAGTACCATAATTAAAGAAAACAACTGAAGTAAAGCTTTAAAATTATATAAACATATTTCATTATTGTCCATAACAAGAACTGTATTTGTAGGATGGAAAATCTTTAGTACACTTTTAGACCAAGGTAGAATTAAATAGCTTAGGTACATTTCCATTTAGCTTTTGATTGCTTGGTCTACTCAGAAGAAGAAAGTAATTCATTTGCCTTCTGATACTTTTAAATCTGATACAGAAAAAGTAAACTTTTAAAGGTGCTCCATTAAGTATGTGAACTGTGAAGAAAGTCCTACTAACTATTGAGTCACAACTGTGAATCTTTGTTCAAATTTTACTTCATCAGAGCTGACTTTTCTCCCACCTCACTGCTTATTCCCACTAAGGAAATTGGAGTTATTTAGATTGTAAACTGGACATTTTCATTTTTATATACATCTTGTGTACATTTTCAAGTGGTGATATCTTTTTCTAACCAGTTTCTTAAGTAGTAATCATTTATTACTGTGATTATCCTGCCTATGTATACATATGCATGTTTTTGCACTTTAATGAATCAGCTAATAGACTTAATTGCTCTGGATTCTGTATTAGCTTGGAGAAGGAAATGGCAATCCACTGCAGTATTCTTGCCTAGAGAATCCTGTGGTCAGAGGAGCCTGGTGGGCTGCTGTCCATAGGGATGCACAGAGTCGAACACAACTGAAGCGCCTTAGCATGCATGCATGCATTGGAGAAGGAAATGGCAACCCACTCCAGTGTTCTTGCCTGGAGAATCCCAGGGACAGAGGAGCCTGGTGGGCTGCCATCTATGGGGTCACACAGAGTCGGACACGACTGAAGCGACTTAGCAGCAGCAGCAGCTGTATTAGCTACTTCACTGAACTACTTTTTAAATCTTAAATTTACACTGGCATCAGCCCCTGAGTTCTAACTTTAGAAAACTGACATGTACTTCTAGGTTTTTTTGTTTTTGTTTTGGCCTCGCCATGCAGCATGCAGGCTTTCCTGATGGCTCAGACGGTGAAGAATCTGCCTGCAGTGCAGGAGACCCAGGTTCAATCCCCAGTTTGGGAAGATCCCTGGAGAAGGAAATGGCACCACACTCCAGTTTCTTGCCTGGAGAAGTCCGTGGATTGCAGAGGCAGACGTGACTGAGTGACTGAAACACGCAGCACGAGTTCCCCATCAGGGGTCAAGCCCAGGCCTCCTGTGGTGGAAGCACCGAGTCGGAACCACTGCACCGCTGGGGAGGGCCCTATGCTAGGTTTTGATGAAGCTTCCATATACCTTGTAATATATAGATAATTGTCTGTGTGTGTTCAGTCCAACTCTTTGAGACCCCATGAGCCTGCCAGGCTCCTCTATCCATGGAATTTTCTAGGTAGGAATACTGGAGCGGGTTGCCATTTCCATCTCCAGGGGATCTTCCTGATCCGGGGATCTAACCTGCGTCTCTTGCAGCTCCTGCATTGGCAAGGGGTTTCTTTATATCACTGCATCACCTGGGAAGCATAGATGAGCAAAACAGAAAGTTCCCAGGCAACAGACCACATATTAACAATAAAGATTCACCTCCAAGATTACCTGTAAGCAGCATCAGGGGGTTATTAGACAGGGTTGTGAGTTGCTTCAATTAGAAAGGAAACATATTTTAAACATTTGTGACTTTTTTTTCTCTGTGTATTCATTTTAGAGTTTTTGTGTTAAGCCACAAAGATTCTTTAGGTTAAAGCCAAGTTTTACTTGGATTGAGATTGTGGAGCCAAACAGGGAAAACATTAGTTTTCCTGAAACTTGAGATCAGAAGTAAACAGGGAAAATGGTTTATGTCCACAGCAGTCGTCCATGAAACTCATCTGCAAAGATTTATTACACCATTACCCTGACTCACCACCCTATCCGTAAGCTTTAAGGCATTATTATTCCTATTTTTTCAAATGGGAAAATAGACACTATTCTTCCAGTGGTTTTTTATTGGTAAAATATTGTAACCATATTAAAATGTAATAAATTCAGATTATAATGAACACAGAAAACAAAAACAAATTTTCAACAGTGGCTCTTACCCAAATTCATGGAAAAGAAATTTGTAATAATACCTCTTCATATCATTAAATTCACAAGGATTTAATGTTGCAATTGTATAGACATTTATTTCGCAATTCAGAGGTGGTTTGAGAAAAGATTACAGAATAGGGTATTTTTTCCCACTGCTGCTGCTGTTGCTTTCATCCAGGTTTCACAGTGTCACTATGAAGACTAGAAGAGATCATTTCCAGTACCTCGTTATACAGATGGAGAGCCTTAAGAAGTCATTGACTGTTGACTTGTTGAGCTTTCCACACTTAAATAGTAACAGTACCAAATTCTGCTTTCAGTTCATTCTTTTATGTTGTATGTCCCCCCAGGCAGCTGCTTCCCTTTCCCAAATGAAGACTGTTCACCAAGAGTAAACGAGATACCTTTTTTTTGTATTTTTCTCCCCAAGTGTCCAGTTCTATAGAGGCTGTGTACTTCCTTAAATCAAGTCTGTTTGTAAAAATTATACTCGCCTGTGATTTTTAATTTAAGATACTGAAGTATTAAAAGTATCTTAATAATAACGGGGCTTCCCTGGTGGCTCAGTGCTACAGGACCCACCTGCCAATGCAGGAGATATGGATTCAGTCCCTGGACGGAGAAGATCCCCTGGAGAAGGAAATGGCAACCCACTCCAGTATTCTTGCCTGGGAAATCCATGGACAGAGGAGCCTGGCGGGCTACAGTCCATGGGGCTGCAAAAGAGCCGGACGTGACTTGGCAACTAAACAACAGCAATAAGCACGATACTTACTGTTTATCTTTTGTCTCCAGAAAAGGAGCTCATCAATAGCAAATCAGTATATTTTAACTAGTTTTTTACATACTTTCAAGTTCTTTTTGTTGTAATTTACATTTTGTTCTTCTGGTATTTTCTAATTGAAGTATTTCTCTTTCATATAGGTTACTCACTATAAACAGTACCCACCCAACACAAGCAAAGTTTATTCCTACTTTGAATGCCGTGAAAAGAAGACAGAAAACTCGAAAATAAGGAAGGTGAAATATGAGGAAACAGTATTTTATGGATTGCAGTACATTCTTCATAAGTATTTAAAAGGTATTACTTTTCCTAATATGTTTAAAATACATATTTTAACCTTTTATATACCTCTTTTTTTTTCATATACCTCTTCATAGTTGTTCTCTTATACTGTCATATTTTATTATTTGAACTAACTTTTTGAAGAGTCTAATTTTGATATTAATTATATTAGGGGTTCTTTTGAAATTTTTAGAAATCTGTTAATTTGAAAGCATTAAATTTTAGTTTGTATGTACTTGATATTCTAAATATGAGAGAGATTTTCTGAAACTAATAAGTTTGGGAATAATTTTAGAGAAGTGAATAATTTTCTGAGAGTAGTCTGGTTTGTTGGTAGACTTCAGTCACTAATTCAAAATAAAGGATTTGTGACTGACCTGGAAACTCATTTTGAGTTGTGATGGCAGTTATAATTAGAATATCTTTATGCTAGTGAGTTTTACCTTAAAGGCCTATTTTTCAAAACTACTTGTAACTGTAGACTTAGTCTCAAATTCATTTTAAAGAAGCAGAATCCCCAAAATAATTTCTGTACTTTATTACTTAGAAGTCCATTTGGAGGGTGGGGAAATAGTTCCCAAGGTTTCTATACATTTTGGAAAGCTTCATTTTTACCTTTTCAAATAAAAGTAACCTCAGAATTGAATACAGATTAAGTTGAATTTTATGCAGATAATTTTTTCTGTAACATTGGCAGTTTTAAGATCAGATAGTTAAGATATGTTATGCTATTGAAAATATACTTGGATATCAAAAGTACTTCATTGCAACACAATTACCCAAGATATTTTAAATAAGTTTACTAGTGATCTTATTTAGAGAGTTACTAAAGACTAATGTTACACTTCAATTTCCTTCAGCTTAAAAGCTTTATAAAGTGTCATTTATTATTAATTACAGCTAAAATGTATGGTTTGTTATAGGCCAGCATTCTAAGAACTTTTATTCAGATGTCATAACTCATTCAGTTCTCACAACCACGCTATAAGTAGGTATTATCCTCATTTTATAGATGAAGTTAGCTAAAGGTGTATTGGGGGGGCAACAACTTAGGAACTGTGAAAATTATTGGATTGTCAGCCTCCAAAGATATACTTTATGAATAAAGTAAACAGGTTCACCTGGAAACCACATATCAAAGGCTTACTCTCAAATCTGAAGACTGTATAAATTAACACAGTTTTTTAAAAATCTCCGTAGAAGTGAATTTGTTACTGTGAGTTAAAATATATATACATACACACATATAATAATCTCTTCTACTGCAAATTTGTTTTTCACATAATAAATGAACTTTTATGCTTCTGCTTATGAGTGGTTGGAAGTGCAGATTCCTTTTCTGACTCTGCTCTTGACTCTAGGTAAATCATTTAACCTCTCAGTTCTTGTCTTTTAATCCATAGAATGTGTGAAATAGCTAGAGACATTAATCCTATGACAACTCAGCAATTCACAGCATGCCTTCAGAAATGTAAACAGGAGATATTTATTTTTTTAGGTAAAGTAGTGACCAAAGAGAAGATCCAAGAAGCCAAAGAGGTATACAGAGAGCATTTCCAAGATGATGTCTTTAACGAAAAGGGATGGAACTACATTCTTGAGGTAAAAAATATGTATTTTTGATCTGTGTATTTGGTTTTTTAGTTCAAAATTTTTTTGCCATGGAATTTGAATAGAAGATTAGGCTATACAGTTGATCTTTGAAAACCAGGTTTTAGTTGCACGGGTCCACTTCTGTGTGGAGTTTCTTTCGGTAGTAAATACTACGGTACTGCACAGCCTGCAGTTGGTAAATCTGCAGATGCAGAACCACAGATACAGAGGAACTGCCGTTACAGATGCTGACTGTAAGGAATACCTGGGGTTTTTACTGTTGGCAGGGGGTGCCTCTAACCCCCACATTGTTCAAGGATCAGCTGTAATTACAGCTCTTGTCTGTCTGGGAACCTATAACTGATATCTATTTAGATATTCTTGTGAGAAGTTAAAGGTACGTTTGTTTTTCCTGATGATTAGTATCAAGAATCTATAGCATGTCTAAGCAATTTGATACAATATGTATTACAGTTTAAAATAACTAGCAAATCAGAAAGGTGATTTAATCCTTTATCTGAAAATATATTATGATTAAGAAAGAGCATGGGGCAACTTGAAAATTTAAGCCTATTTTCTGGACTGTAGAATACCTAAGAAAATAGATGGTGTGAATCTATTACTACACAATTCTAGGACATTTCCTTTACTGAATAGTTAGAATGGTTTGGTACAGATCTGTGAAATGAATTTTCATTCTTTATTATACTGTAATATTCCTGTCTAACACATTTGGATTCCTTGCTTAAACTTTTGGGCATCCAAAGACATGGAAATTGAGTTATAAGTTGAATTGTCCCCTGGCTGTTTTCTTTATTACATAGCTAGGTGGGGAATGGGATCTACTGACATCTTTCCATGTTAATTATCTCTAAAATGAATGTCTTTTTCATTGTAAACTACCAAACACAAAGTGATAAATGCTTTAACTTTCATGCCTATATTGTAATACTGAATTTTACTAATTTTGGCTCCTTGAAGAAGTTGGGTAAGCACTCTGCTAGTTTTCCATATCTTAAGTAAAGTCAGTAAAATCTGTTGGCCAACTGCCACATTTAACTCATTTGATTTGTTTTGAGGATAACAGTTATGGTTAAGTTAGATGCTGTGCTCAGTAATATAATTCTCAGTCATCAAGGTGGTAAATCTTTTCATTTTATATTCAGAGAATCTTAGGGATTCATAGATTCTCTACAAATAATCTTGTGTAATCCTATTTTATAAGCGTAGAGTCTGAGACGTCTAGAATCGTGAATTTTTTTTTTTATCTAGTTATCTTGTCCCAAATCACATAAACTGTTAGGATTTCTGAAACAATCTACCTTACTAGCCAAAAGTAAACCACAGCTTTTAACTTTAAAAAAGGGGAGGCTTAATTAAGTATCTAGTAACATGTCGTGTAGCCACTATCAGTTCAGTTCAGTCGCTCAGTTGTGTCCGACTCTTTGCGACCTGTATCCTCAGCCTAATCTGGGAGAGACTTGTTGCACTTGGATGTTGATTGCGAGAGTTCTAGAAACTATACTTAACAGTTAGCCTGTCTACTACCAAAATAGTGTCAGGTCTACTACCAGTATAGAGAAAACCTATTCAAGATTCTTCTACTGGCAGAGAGTTCCTTTCTCTTTTAGTTTGTTCATTTAATTTTGCTCTCTAACAGCAGCTCATTATTTTATCTTCCAGTCATTAGCCTTTCTTTTATGGAAAAGAAGACTACTTAGAAGAAATATAGTGCTCTTAGAATATGTTGGAATAAACTCTTTGAAGGGGAAAGAAGAGGAAAACAACTTTGTTTTGGAATTATCTTCAAGTGATAAATTTTCTTAGCAAAAGTACTTTGATAGCATAAAATTCTAAAAATTAGTAATACTAAACTGTTAATCATAATAGTTAATTTTATTTCAGGAGGATAAGCATATTCTGACCATATTACTAGCAATATAGTAAGATCTACGATTGTAATTTCTCTGACAGTAAGTTTAGCTTCTGTAAAACATAAAGAACCTTATTTAAACAGGTAATGGTGTACCATCTGTTGAATGAATAATTTCACTATTGTCTTTTACCAGAAATATGATGGGCATCTTCCAATAGAAGTAAAAGCTGTTCCTGAGGGCTCTGTCATTCCTAGAGGAAATGTTCTCTTCACAGTGGAAAACACAGATCCGGAATGTTACTGGCTTACAAACTGGATTGAGGTGAGTTGTTTTTTGTTTTGCTTTTCATTCTTAACATTAATTTTAGACGTAAAAACCATTCAGCTGGGATTCTAGTTTAAAAATTGCTACTAATAAAATTATGTAACCTCCTACCACCTCCTAAAGCTTTTCAGGCCTCAGTTTCCTCACCTGTAAAATGACAGTTGGACTAAATAATCTTTAAATTACCTTCCAGTAAAATCTAATCTTAAAGAATCATTACAGTTAAAGTTCAGCTGGCTTCCATCTTATTTGTTGCAATCCTAAATATACACCACCATAGAGAAAGATTACAAAAACAGCACAGGTACATCTTTAGTAACTTGAGACATTTTAGTAATCGTTTTCTTTATTCCTATCTAATCAGTTTAGGGCCTAGACTCTACCACCTGGTATTTCTCATCTAAATACATTCAAGGTTCACTATAGAAATTTCACCCTGTTATCTGAGACGTGTTTACTTGGTGCTTTGTATGCTCTATCTCACTAGTTTATTCATTAAACTAATTTGTTGTTATAAAATAATACATTTGGGATTCATTTATAAAGACTAGGAACAGTTTAGAAAAACTTTTAATAGCCTAACAGGCTCTGAAACAATGAACAATTAACTAAAATAAAGATTTTAAATAGTTTACTGCTATGTGTTAAAACTGAATTGTGAACTCAGAGTAAAAGGAAACATATTAATAATTCTCATACTCCTTTACTGACAGATACTTTATTTTGAGGGGATGGAATTATAAAAAAGAATAGAAGAGTTATTAAAGAACCACATCATCTAGTGTATCTTTGACCTTCAGTGCCAAAAGATCCCAAACAGATAAATCTTACTTTGAAAATCATCATTTGTGAATCACCTTTTTTCACTTTTTTTCATTTTAGTTTTCTAGTTGAGGATTTAGTCAATAAGCACTCTTCCCCCGTGTTGAATGGGAGCCTCATAAAGCAGGTGTTTGTGGGCACAGAACTAGCTCCAAGTCTACCTTGCTTTTCAAGTATGTTTTCCTTTAGAAAGTGAAAAATACTAGCCTTGAAAAAAATTTTAAGTACCTGTTATAATTATCATTATTTAGATGTATTTCACTAAAAAAAAAATAAAAGTTGATGTTTTTATAAATTGTGGACATCTTAGTAGTAGTTTGTTAGCAAACATAAAGATATTTTTAAAGATTATTAAATGTAAAATCCAATATGAGATTTAGATTTTGAAGGGAAAAAAGTTCCCTGTTTTCATCTGCTTATCAAGTTTACCTTCTATTCTAATATATATTATTTAAATAATTTCAGTCCTTGGTATGTATTTTTATCCAAGGCACAAAAAATACATGGTCTGAAACAATTCTTTTCTGAAAAATCCTATGGTTTTTTTTTTTTTAATTGTGTTTAAATACCATGTCTTCAGAAAACACTTTCTCACGATGACTTTGCCTCTTCTGTGGGTTAGAGGATAGAGGAGGTTCATCTTTCTCTTAGCCATCTCCCACCCAAGTTTACTACCTTGTAAATGCAATCTGTTACCAAATCCAAAAAGCTTGTTATTTAAAAACTTGAGGTTTTCTTCAGGAAATCCTTAATTTAAAACATTTAAAATAATAGTGCTTAGTAGTATTCTTTCTATTTCTCCCTCCCAGTATGTGCAAAGTTTTTTTGTGGTGTTTATTTTTTGGCCTCACTGCACAGTTTGCAGGATCTTAGTTCCCCAACCAGGAGTTGAACCAGAGCAGTCAAAGTGCCAAGTCCTAACCACTGGACCACCAGGGAATTCCTTGTGCAGAGTTATTAATAACATTCTTTTATTCACCATACACTGAATTTTAAAACCCACTAGAATTATTGAATTGCTTTATCAATTTTAATATCAGTGCTAGAAGAAATCTTAGTCCTCAAATCAGATTTCAAAATGTATTTAGGAGAGCTTAAGAGTTCTTCAGAGGTATCTCAGACTTAAGAGGGGCTGAAGAATGAGCATGTTGGGCTAAACGTAACAGTTTCCTCCAACCAAAAAAACAAAACACCTCTTTGCTGTTAAAAATCAAAGGTGACTTTATAAACTATTACACTGATCAAATGCCCTCATTTCACAGATGAGGAAATTGAGCCCTGAAGGGTGAAGGGACTAGTTAACAAAGTAGGTCCAGTACCCTTTCTACTATACCATACCGTGTCTCATTTTTTGAAATTCTTTATTCTGCACAGTAATGATATAATAAACAGTTCTTAAATAAAACTTTCAGGTTCTTTTACTTTAGTCTTAGTTTTCAGCTAAAAATTTTATCTTGATTTGTGTGGGCAAATTGCTGTTTTGGAGAAGTTTCCAACAAGGCCTACTTTATTAGACCTTGGATTAACCCAAACTAACTTGCCTTTTTTTCCCTTGCTTACATCTACAGTGATCTTTTTTAAAGGGGAGTGATTTTATTAAGAGTATAATTTAAGCTGATTTTGTTGGACTATGGAAAGGAAATGGTGATGTGAAGGATCACTATGTCTCATAGTTATTTCTCTCCTTCCCTGGCATTTTTCGAGGGGTAAGGTCAATCTTCTACCTTTATAACTCAACTAGAGTTTTTCACATTATGTTTTCTATCTTTCTCATACTCCTAGATAATATCATTCTAAGTTAAATTAAAATTATGAGTGGATTGAATTAAATCAGCAAATGAATATTGATTACTAGTTATATACCCCAGAAATGCTGGGCACAGATATTAGAGTAAGGTATCTGTTACTTAATGGCCTTTGGAGGAGGAGCAATTTATTCTTAACTAAACAATAATACAAGTAAGAATGCTAAATTGGTAGCAGAAGTAGTGAATTCTGTGTATGGGGGAAAAAAAAAACTTTCCTGTTTCATGAAGGTATTCTTCATGAAAGAATGAAGAGTTGAGGTATTCTTAGGATGGCAAGTAGCTCAAGGGAGACTATAGCAAAAAAGTGGAATATATCATAAGCAATAAACCTTTAGATGGTAAATAAGGCAAGATTGCAGAAGGCCTCAGATTTCAACATGAATTGGCCTTCTTCCTCTGTGGAATAGATAGCCATTAAAGGATTTTAAGGAATGACACAATCTGAATAAAATTCTGCTTTAGAAGGATAACCAGTGGCAGTATAAAGAGGAAGAGAAGCTAAAGATTAATCAGAAGTAGGATACTCATAGGCTGGGGCAGTGGAATCACTGAAATTATGAAAGAAGAATTTCAGAAGCAGAATGCCTAGGTAAGAGGTGATTTGTCATAGAGTTCAAATTAGGAGTTGCATCAGTTTTCTACTGTTACATAACAAACTACCCCCCCCACCCCCTCAAAAAAAGGCTGTTATTCCTCATGATTCTGCAGTTGACTGAATGGTTCTCTGCTGATCTTGCTTGTACTTACATGTCTGCATTCAGGGAGGGGTTCAGCTCAGATAAGGGACAGTCTAAAATGGCCTTACTCCCATGTCTGGACCTCAGCTTAGGCAGCTGGGACTGCTGGACCTCTTTTCTTAACTTAGGCTTCTTTACAACAGGGCAGTCTCAAGGTTCTAAGAAAATGAGAGTAGAAGCTATAAAACCTCTTAAAACAGAAGCTTGGAAGTTATAGATATGGCTTCTGCTACATTCTGTTGGTCAAAAGCAAATCATAGGAACATCCCAGAATCAGGGATGAAGAGATAGATTACACCTCTTGATGGAAGAAGCTGCACAGAAGTTAATCACAACAGTCTTGAACGCTGCAGTTTTTGTTTTTAGGGGACTGAGTTGGGAAGTCCAAGAATAAATAATCTTTTTATTTTTACTTATTTTATTTATTGGTCACTTCCCTGGTATTCAGTAAAAGCTTGTTTTGTAAACTTTAGAAAGTAAGTAGCTTTTTGATTGAGCACGGACTTGTCATCTTAGCAGCTCTTTCTAAAACTTGAAGCTGCTGTAATAGCAGGCTATCTGGTTTACAAAAAGAATAGGAAATTATGATCCTAGGATGGAGGAGTGAATTCCTAAGTCATAAAAATTAATGTAGTTGCTGTGATTAGCCGTTTTTTGTAGTTGCCTGGAAGCTAAGGAAAAGGGGAGAAAACCAAGAGACAGTTCTTATCAGGAAGTAGCAAGTCTTAGCATTAGAACGTAGCAATTCTTTCATTTCCTCATTTGGAAAACTATATAATAGGAACTGAATTACAAAATAGGGACCTCAGAAGTAAACAGTGTATGCAGAAATGTTTCATGTGCCTCTTTTATAATGACTTTTGATAAATGCCAAGGACATAAAACATAACTCAGTGAATAGAATTGTCTAGTACTAAAGTATCTCACATATATAACCTACCAGTAGTCATATTAGATCCAAGGAAAAATTAGATCCAGTACTAGAGGAGTGAAAAAATAACTTCTCTAGATGTACACTATTCAAGGTGCAGTCTGTGGACCAGTGCTGGTCCATGAACTCTTCGATGCAAGTCTGCATGAAATAAAGAAATCAAGGATAAGCATTTAGAAACTTTTATGGCAATTGCCTTAGCATCCAAGTGTGAATATAGTTTGTAAAACTATTGATCCATGATAGATTGAAAATAAAGAAATACATCGGTCCTTCATCACAGATAGTTTTCATAAATATTTGCTTCTTTGGAGCTTTGGATGGAAAAATAGATAATCCAACATTCTCTACTGTTTAGGGTCTAGTTTGCTTATCGCTCATTTTGCGGCTTTGAGAGCTGAGCTCGGCACTGTATCTGAAATACATGTGGTAGGCTTCCCACCATACAGCTGAAATGTCCAATTTGTATTTCTACTAGTATGGAAGTCCAGGACATACCTCCAGAGAAAGCTAGGATTTTCCTCAGAAAGAATCCAATTTTTTATGTATTAATGTTTGTGGTTAATTTTATTACTACAGACTATTCTTGTTCAGTCCTGGTATCCAATCACAGTGGCCACAAATTCTAGAGAGCAGAAGAAAATACTGGCCAAATACTTGTTAGAAACGTCTGGTAACTTAGATGGTCTGGAATACAAGTTACATGATTTTGGCTACAGAGGAGTCTCTTCCCAAGAGGTAAGAAACTGAAGGGAACCTCAATTAATAAAATAAACATTGTTGGTTAGGTTACTAGTGTACAGTTTTAGGAAGTTATTTTGGAAGTAGGTCACATTTTGAAATTCCAGAAATTCAGTCAAGGATATTAAATACCTAATATTTGTCAGCCTCTGTTAAAGATACCTGAAATAATAGTCTTCAGTAAACATCTCTGTCCTTTACATATTTGATGGATGGATGTACAGATGACTAAATATATGTAATAAACATGGCAGATGTCAGATAATACTACAGAGAAGCACAAGACAGTAGTGGGAAAGAGGATGATGGGAAGTACGGGTAGATCACTATTAATTAAGTAGGTCTCTTTGAGGAGGTAACAGTTGACTTCTCTTTAAAAATAATTGAAGACAGTAACTCCTTTGGGGGCTATGGTCTGTACTTCAAGTATAGGTCTTTTTCTTTTTTTGGATTTTGGTTTATGGTTTATTTTGCAGACTGCTGGCATAGGAGCATCTGCTCATTTGGTTAACTTCAAAGGAACAGATACAGTAGCAGGAATTGCTTTAATAAAAAAATACTATGGAACAAAAGATCCTGTTCCAGGCTATTCTGTTCCAGCAGCAGAACACAGGTAAAATTTCTGTTTTCATCCTTTTATTATCTCACATTGGTTTTCCATAAATAAGCTTCTTCATTTTTGTAACTCAGTCATGTTTTGTTTAACTACACAGCTAGGTACTACAGTAAATCTTCTTTATACTCTGTATAAAAACTGTTATCTGGGAGGTAGACAAAACTTTTAACTGTCCTAATAGAAACAATTTAGGAGTTCTTTTTCTAACTTTTATATTGCTCTATACATTTTATTGTTTAAAAAGTTTTAGCTTCTCTATTGCCATATGCAGATAGGTCGTATACTTGAAGTCTAGAAGCACTCATTGTGAAACCTGGTCAGTGTTGTCGCTCTCCCTGCTCTTCTACATAACTTCACTTATCTTTGCTCTGGAAATTATGTTCTGAACCCAGTACCCTCAATTGTAGAGGAGCAAGTTATCCCTTTTGATGAAAGGAAGAGTATTCACATTCTTCTTATGTTTCCTTGTCTGGTTTTACTAAACCATTCAAGTTAAACTAGAAGACATTATAATCCAGGCTACAGCTGCTCTGGTTCTAGAGTTAATTTTACTGAAAGTTAGGAGTTTTTAAAATGTTTGCCAATCGTTATTGCTGATTCATACAACAAAAATAATGTAATCAGTTTGGGAGAGGAGGCTTATTAAATTCTACTTACTTGAATATTGCACAGTGCTAAAACCAGCAATGAGTAAAGCTGAGCTTTGATCCTAGCAATCTACTGGATCCTGCAAGGGATGAAAAGATATAAAGAATTAATCCTATCTTTTGGATAAAAAAAAAAGTACACTAGCAACATTCTGCTCTGTTAAAGTGCTCTTAAACTGATACAGTTAAAGTACTGCAGCAGTGCAAAGGAAGGAAGAGAGTAGGTCATATTCCACTGGTAGGATCAAGAAAGGCTTCATAGAGATGGTGTATAAATAGTGACTTCTTGAATGATTGGTAAAATTTAATGGCAGACATTAGGGGATTCTTTATTCTCTGAATAAATATTTATTACATATCGTGTGTTAAGCATTGTCATGAAAGAGGCAAATATGGATGTGCTTAAGGCATAAGGACTGAAATGTATTTTGTACGGAGATTTTGTAAGGAATGTCAGGTGGGCTGGAAAGACAGGTTAATAAGTAAAACCCCTCAAATGTATTTTCACATTGAATGTGCTGGGTTATTCTAATTCCATTTTCAAATGAGGTTGGGCATTGAAGTTTTTGAGCAAAGTAGTGGTGTCAGAGAAATGTAGAATGATCACTTTGATAGTGGGCTATCTTATGAATTTAAAAACAGAGAAAAATGAGAAGTTAGGATTTATAGGAAACTGTTGCAATACTTTTGAGAGATGATGAGGTTCAGAACCAAGTGGCTAAATAAATGGAAAGAAGGGGATAAACATGGGCAGTGGCTTGGGAGATGAAATTGCTAAAATGATGATTTGAACTGGGGCTCAGTAGAAAGTGGATTGAGCTAACATTTACTAGCATTGCTCTCTTAGTAGGGACTTGAATATTTTCACATATAAGTTTCAAAACTAGTGAAATTAGGAAAATAAGAGTGACATTAACAGCTCAAGATTTAAGGGTTGCAGTATTTTAATTTTTGGTCTTAGATACATGTACACCTTTTAAAAACTTACTAATACAGTACACCTAGATGAGACTGTTTATTAATAGTTTTGTTTCAAAGTAATAACATCATGAGTGTGATACTATAAATCTGAGAATAAAGATATTTTCTTCAGGACTTTCATGTTAATACAAGGTGAAAATCTACTGTATTTTTATAGCCTCATAATATTTATTACATCTACAAATCTAACTCCTTAATATATCAGCTGTTCTTAAATATACAAGTCTTTTTAAACAACAGCATAGTATAGTGAAAAGAGCTCTAGACTGAAAGTTGGGAAATATGAGTGACCTTACAGCTGACATACTGGGTGGCCTTGGGCAAGTCATTTCTCTCTCTGTTCTTCATTTCCTCCATCCAAGCCAACAAAAGGAGGAACAAAAATTTTTGCATTTCCAACATCAGAAGGTCATTGAGGAAAAATGAACTAACATCTAAGATAACTTTAAAATAAGAAAATGCAAAGCTCTCCAGTGCTAGTATTCTTTGAGCTTAATTCTCTCCCTTACAGAGAAGACCATAGCAATTCTTGATTTGAAGAAAGGGCTTTCTTTATCCATGTCTTAATTTTCCGTTCAACCTGCAGATGCTTGCATGAAGTGGAGAGTAGGCATCATAGCTACTTTGTTCACTATAAAATAAATTTTATATAAATATGCTCTCTCTCCATTTCAGTAGTTCTGGATAGCGAGGTCTATATCCCTGAAGTATATATCCTCTGTTGTCCCCAGCATATCTTTGACAGCTTGAGAGAAGTTGTTTACTTTAGTTCTTTAGAGGAAAAAAGAAAACAGTTTCAAAAAGAGTATGACACTCTAAATAGTTTGGAGATGAGTGGATTGTTACACTTTCCATTATTTTACTTTGGAAAATGAAGTAGAGGCAAAAATTAATAAATTAGGGAGAAAGTAAAATTACTGGGCATGAGAAAATTGTAACAATTCTAAAATTCATTATTAGGTTCTCATTAAGAATTTGTTATTTATATTATATATTAGTTAACCAGCAAGTACTTTAGTTAAATGCTGTTAATCTGTTCAAAAAGAACCACCATTATTGAGGACAGTATAAAAATCACTGTAATCATTCTTGCCTAATAGAAACTCTCACACTATTTCCCATCTTAATTATGTTTAGTTCAAACTAAATATTGTAATTCTTACTTCCTGGGCATATGTTAGTTAATAGATTATGTTGAGTATATCTATGCATGATACAGTATAAGTAATTGCCTAAGTAATTGTCTTTTAGGTGTAAGGTTTGGAGAGTAAGAAAGATAAAATATATGTCCTTATTATTATTGGTATATGGTTTTGAAAATTCACAAAAGGGAACTGCATTGCTTAGTGAAATAATGGGAGGATGTGTTCATTCTTTCTAACATCTCAGCATAATGTATAGAGTGTATTTAACAGGTGCTTTTTTAGCTCACTCATTTTAGGTTCAGAAATACTAAAAAAGAAAATAACATAGTTTATCCTTTGGTTGAATATGACTTAAGAGTTTGAATAACTATTGGAGAGACTATAAGTAGTCTTAAAAATTGGCCAAAGGGTGGTTTGGTTTGGCTCAGATATTCAACTAACCTCTTGATGTGCATTCATTAAACTAAATCACTCAACTTCTCTGCAGTGTTGATGGTGTAGTATAGTAAACATGAGATATAATTCAGGAACAGATAATGTGTCTACCTAAGTAAATCTGTATTTTCATTTTGTTTTCTAGTACCATAACAGCTTGGGGGAAGGACCATGAAAAAGATGCTTTTGAACATATAGTAACACAATTTTCATCAGTGCCTGTATCTGTGGTCAGCGATAGCTATGACATTTATAATGCGTGTGAGAAAACATGGGGTGAAGATCTAAGACATTTAATAGTATCAAGAAGTACAGAGGCACCACTAATAATCAGACCTGATTCTGGAAATCCTCTTGACACTGTATTAAAGGTAAATTTTAATACATAACTTGATTATTAAAAGTGCCAGTAGACCAGCTACATCAACACTACTTTTAACTTCATTCATATACACACCATTTCAGAACTATCTGGACCAGTCCCCTTATTTTAGAGGTGCAGCCCAGAGAGAGTAATAGATTTGCCCAAGGTCACACATTAATAACAGAGGAACTATTTCCAGAGGGAAGGGTCATTTATTAATATGTAGCTATCAAATAGACAAGTACTGTTGACTATTGAATAGATATTTTCTTTTCTACTTACCTTCAAGATTAATAAATACCATTACCATTTTAACCAGTCCTGTGATTTGGTTACCAAGTTTGTGGTTTCTTTCTCTGCCTTTATCACAAGTTATTGCTGTACCTTTGAAGGTTTTAGTGCAAAAGAAGTATGTGCAAGGTAATGTGGAACAAAAGTAATTCGAAAATACTTTTCAAGTAGAGATTCTTTAGTGATACTACCAGTCCTCAATGTAGCCTTGCTGTCTTTTTTTTCTTCCTTTTTTAAATCTTTAGGACTTGGTTTACCTTCTTTGAAAAGCACTAATAGAAACAGGTTATTGATGCTTACTACTAGAAAAATAGTGTTACATGCTTTGCTTAATTGTGTCATTGAATCTCCAAAAACCTTATGGTCCATATTACAACTCTTTTTTATAGACAAAGAAACCAGCTTAGATTAAAATTCACTTCCTCAATTTCAGACAACCTGTAATAAAATAAGCCAAGTAGCCAACATAGGTCTTTATGACTATCACCGTCTCTCTTTACCACAGTTTCCCAGCTGATGATTAGGTGATGAATTACTCTTTAAAACAGTGGGGTGTAGAATCAAGGAGGTCTTTTCCTATCCTAAGTAATAGACCAGTCTGATGGTTTTATCTTAGCCTGAAATGTGAACTGATTTGGTTTTAGCAAACTGAACAGGTTTCATGTTTTTTCTGTTACCTAATAAAAATATACAAACCTAGTTTCAAGAATCAACTGAGTTATCATATGGAATTTTGTCATTGTTAGAATATTAAACCAGCTTATTTAGGAAAAGGGAGTGTTTGTTGGGTAAAACCTTTGAATCTCTGAGGAAGCTTTGTGATAAATCTTCAGTCAGTGTTGAAGTATTTCAGCTGCTACCAGACTTTCAATAGTTAGTGAATGAGTTGCACAACTTGCATATTAAACAATTTGGCTTAAAAAAAAAATTGTTGTCATTGTTAAGTGAGAAAGACTTCAGAAAATTCAGCTGGATTCATGTTTCAGTTACATCAAATTAAATTATTGGCACAAGCAGAAAAAAAATCCAAGTCAAAAGTGTTATCATAAGTTTTTTAAATGATGTTTTATATACCTTTTAAAAATATTATATTTACCATTGTAAGTTTCTAATGTTAAAGGATTTTTTTCCTGAATCTAATTTGAAAAATGTGAGGGAAAAATACGTTTTTACACTCTTTTTCAGTCTTAGTTATTTTGTGTTGGATGTGTATTTTTCCAAACAGGTTTTGGATATTTTAGGTAAGAAGTTCCCTGTTACTGAGAACTCGAAGGGCTACAAGTTGCTACCACCTTATCTTAGAGTTATTCAGGGAGATGGAGTAGATATTAATACCTTACAAGAGGTATGTATTTTACATTAAAAAGTTTCAATAAGGTAATTCTTATAATTAAACTGTTTACTAATTTGATAACAATAACATTAATAATTTAAGTACAATTGTTATTCTTTTAGTAAGATAATGTATGTCTTTTCTGTTAAATGCTTAAAATTTATGGATAATAGTAACTTAAAATATAGACGTACCAGCCAAACCACACTCCCAGTCCTCATTGGCCACCGTGGATGATGAGCCCAAAGAAGTGTCACTAGGAAACAAGAAAATGCCGAAGAGTACTCTTTATATGTAAAACAAAAAGTCTTAACACTGCACAAATAGGTCTCAGTTTCAATAGATTGGAACTTCACATACTCTAATAATGTGAAACCTGAATGATACTAGTCTTTTTGATACTGTGCTTTTTCAGATTTATAGAATGGTTTGTTACCTCCTCTAAATTTAGCATTGACTGTTATCACTATTATTGTTAGAGTTAGCCAATCAGTGTAAGTTTTATATTATCTTAAACCTTTTTCCTCTTTTGTTTCTCAAATAAGTTTCTAAAGAACTATAATTTTAATACTTAAAGTACTCCATAA
Source organism: Dama dama (assembly GCF_033118175.1). Lineage (NCBI taxonomy): Eukaryota > Metazoa > Chordata > Mammalia > Artiodactyla > Cervidae > Dama > Dama dama. The sequence continues at coordinate 44,977,588 of NC_083698.1, read as the reverse complement.
CAAGACTATCACTGATACCATGATGTAGATTGTCAACTATTATAAAGCACTGATATTTTAATGTATACTAGTTTCAGATGATATCCACTTGTATAACTCAAGTTACCAAAAGAATTTTCTGTTTGAAAGGGTTGGTGTGAAGGGTTAGAGGAAGGTCAGTACTCCAGTTATGAACAGTTTGTTTTCTAAAGATTCATTTAAAAGAAATAACTATTGCATATAACTCTTGAGTACTCCTGTGGTGATATGTATTTAGAGTTCCAAATGACGTCTGAAATAGATCTCTTAAAATAACAGAAATGAGGTTTCTTCCACCAGCTCTTCCAAACCGCCTTGCCTAAGATAAGTGGAAACTTCCCCAGCTCTTCTAAGACATTTGCTGTTGGGGCATTAGGGGCTTTGATGTACAAAGGAAGAAATAGAAGAAAAGTCTGCAGCAAAGAGGAGGAACTGAATATAGAAATCTCAGTTGGCATATTTAATTGCTGTTGTCTTCTAGCTCAGGTGAATTGAAGGTTTCTGACTTGGTGTCAGTTAAGAACTAGTACCCAAGCCTCCGTTTTAGCAGGTCCCTTTCAGATGAAGAAACCTGGGCAAGGTACTGTATGACAGAGTATCTACTAGCCCAGTGCTCTTCCCATTGCTTATCCCTGTCCATCCTTGTTCTTAGGGGCAGCTCTTTAAGTTCGGTTGTTCCATTGGGTATTTGAACTTCTCTTTAAAAACTGAAGCTCTTTGGCTTTTCTTTTCTTTTTTTTTTTTTTCATTTTTCTAAATAAAGTTTGAAAATGTACATGCATTTTTAAAGTTGAGAATCAGTTCAGAACTTGAACCTTTTTTCAAAAAATAACTCCATAAACAAAAAGTTAAATCCCAAGACACATATTCTTTGGCATTGGTAAAACCTTAAACAGAATGGTCAGAGAATGAGTAGTTTGTGTTAATACATGCACTCATTACCTAAAGGATAATACCTGCTCTCTCTTCATATAAGAGAGTCAAAATAAGTTTTTAGAAGCAAGGAAAGGAATTTATATAGACTTTTTGTCTAGTCAGGTTTCCTTGTGTAAAATTTTTTTAAAGTAATATTTCCTCTAATTCTATAGAATCCAGTAACATTAATAGAAAAATTCACATAAACTTTAAATTGTCTAAATTTCACAACTTGTGATGGTGAAGCTATATGGGAAGAACACCTTAAAGAAATTGGTCCTAAATGACAGAATATGACATTAGGTGGTACTGTTTTTTTGTGAATTCCTCATTCTTGTGTTTGAGATGTACCTAAAATCAGGTGACAGGTCTGAAACTATTTTCTCTGTATTTTACCCAGATCTCCTTACCCTCCGTCTGTCTGTCTCCGTGTCTTTTACTCCCTTTTTCTCTTCTACTCCTTGTGTTTCTTCTCTGTTGAAATTCACTTATTAATTTCACATTGTTTTATAAGGTTTTCATTATTGTTTTAGTTATACTTGGTTTACAGTTAGTTCAGTGAAAAAATTCAGAGCCCTTGAGTGTTTTGAGTTCAAGTGTAATAATAAAAAGACAAGAGAATTACTTTAAAATAAATTGCATATGTCTCCATCTTGATTACTGACATACAGCAGGGGAGTTAGACTGAGATTTAAAAAGAAAGTTGCATTTCTAAATGTGGATTTGTTAAAGATGTAGGTCCTTGAAGTTTAATTTTGTATCTTAAAATGTTGAAAATGGGGCTTCCCTGGTGGCTCAGTGGTAAAGAATCTGCCTGCCACAATGCAGGAGACGTGGGTTCAAGACCTGGATCAGGAAGATCCCCTGGAGAAGGAAATGGCAACCTACTCCAGTATTATTGCCTGGGAAATCCCATGGACAGAAAAACCTGTTGGGCTGCTGTTCATGGGTCAAGCATGACTTAGTGAATAAACAACAGCAACTGTTCCTCATTTAGATAAGAGGTCAGTTTGAGACTCTTGGTATTGGGAAGTATATAACAGATCTGTATGAATAATTCACATAAACCTATTAAACTTGATTTTGATTTTCTAATCACTTCTGAAAATTCTGTTTAAATTTAAAAACCCCATACTTTCTAATTACTTCCTTTTGACTGGTATGAAATTAAAAGAATGGTTATTAAACTTTATCTGCTACCTTCTACCATAAAAGTGATTGAGTATGTTACATAAGAAGACAGACACTAGTTAACTAAGTCCTGCCTGGGAAAAAGAAATGCAAATGAGATTGATAACAGAGTAATAAATTAATGTAAATTTTAAATTATGTGTCCCTTGAAAGAAATAGTCTAGTTGTTAGAAGTCTGTGTTTACATTGGTCTGACTTTTTAGATAATCATTCTGCCAAAAAATGATCCAGTGATAAATCTTAGCTCCCAGTCAGTTCATAGTTTTGCTTATGGCACTAAAGTACCAGCCAGGGTCAGAGGACTGCCAGTGCCTCAACTCTTAAATTAGAGGGAGTATTTTACACTTTTTTTTAAATCACTAATATCTGTTGATTTTAAGCGCCCCATTACATGACTTGCACTGTGACATGTGACAACATGTATTGAAATTTATTAATGATGAGTCGAGTCATAGAATCTAGTAATTTGGGGCAAATGTCTGGGCCTCATTGCTTGTGCTACTGGCATCTGGGCAATAAATTAAAGATGTAGATGAGAGTTTACTCAAGTAACCTTGTCTATTGATAGCCATTTTTTTCTACCTCTCATTCCCTTTATTCCCCCAACCTAAACCACAATCACCGATAACAGTACAAATTCAGGAACTTTGAATGAAATCCCCTCTTTCTACACTTATTCCTTGGGCTTCCCTCTTTGAGGTGGGTGGGTCTTTTAAAAGAAAAAAAGTGGGATGTAACTTCATGTAGGCCTTATTCTTAGCCCATTATTTACTGTGTTATAAACAGCGTTAGATGGTTTATTCATCAGTGTGGCCCATGGGAAAATAACTTCTTTCCACTTCCAAATTACCTGACTTTTTTCTATTTTCTTCTTTAGATTGTGGAAGGCATGAAGCAAAAAAAATGGAGTATTGAAAATGTTTCCTTCGGTTCTGGTGGAGCCTTGCTACAGAAGTTAACAAGAGATCTCTTGAATTGTTCCTTCAAATGTAGTTATGTTGTAACCAATGGCCTTGGGGTATGTCCTACAACTTCTGCTCTTGTGTTGTTGCTATCTTCTTTATGTGTAGGCCTAGAATATGCCTAGAATGTATGTATTGAATGCAGTAGTCGAAGGATAATATGGTCCTAAACTGTTACTGTATTGTACCCCTGACAATACTCAGAAACAGGGGAAAAATAAGAGATAGTAGGTGATAATTTGACTTCAGAAAAGAAGAAAGATTTAGAAAAAAGAGGAAAAGTGAGAGATAATTTGAGAGAGATGATGCAGGTCAATTCATTTCTACTACTTTAGTATATACCTTTGAATCAAGAAGTTGAGCAAATTTGAGTGAGAATGTCAGCTCACCTGGGCTTCCCAGGTGGTGCTAGTGGTAAAGAACCTGTCTGCCAATACAGAAGATACAAGAGACTCGGGTTTGATCCCTGGGTCGGGGAGATCCCCTGGAGGAGGGCATGGCAACCCACTGCAGTATTCTTGCCTGGAGAATCCCCATGGACAGAGGAGCCTGGCAGACTACAGTCCGTGGGGTCACAAAGAGTCAGACATGACTGAAGCGACTTTGCATGCACACACAATCACATCAGCTCACCTAGCCATCATGCATTAAAGATAAGCAAATATGTAAACACTGTCAATGTTTTAGGAAGGTGAACTATGAGGTTCGAGTTGTGACACTAGAATCATTTTCTGGTAGTCTTAGAAGGGGGAACCCAAGATGCAGGCAGCTTAACAACCAACTCCCTAGTAGCTCTTCACAAGCTCTTGGGAGTCACTGTATCAAAGGGTGTGTTCAGTTCAGTTGCTAAGTCGTGTCTGACTCTTTGCGACCCCATGGACTTCAGTACACCAGGCTTCCCTGTCCATCACCAACTCCCAGAGCTTACTCAAACTCATGTCCATCGAGTCAGTGATGCCATCTCATCCTCTGTTGTCCCCTTCTCCCCCGCCTTCAGTCTTTCCAGCATCAGGGTCTTTTCCAGTGAATCAGTTCTTCGCATCAGGTGGCCAAAGTTTTGGAGTTTCAGCTTCAACATCAGTCCTTCCAATGATATTCAGGACTGATTTCCTCTAGGATGGACTGATTGGATCTCCGTGCTGTCCAAGGGACTCTCAAGAGTCTTCTCCAACACCACAGTTCAAAAGCATCAATTCTTCAGCGTTCAGCTTTCTTTATAGTTCAACTCTTACAACCATACATGACTACTGGAAAAACCATAGCTTTGACTAGACAGACCTTTGTTGGCAAAGTAATGTGTCTGCTTTTTAATATGCTGCCTAGGTTGGTCATAACTTTTCTTCCAAGGAGTAAACGTCTTTTAATTTCATGGCTGCAGTCACCATCTGCAGTGATTTTGGAGCCCAAAAAAATAAAGTCTGTCACTGTTTCCATTGTTTCCCCATCTATTTGCCATGAAGTGATGGGACCAGATGCCATGATCTTAGTTTTCTGAATGTTGAGCTTTAAGCCAACTTTTTCACTCTCCTCCTTCACTTTGATCAAGAGGCTCTTTAGTTCTTCTTCACTTTCTGCCATAAGGGTGGTGTCATCTGCATATCTGAGGTTATTGATATTTCTCCCAGCAATCTTGATTCCAGCTTGTGCTTCCTCCAGCCCAGCATTTCTCATGATGTACTGTGCATATAAGTTAAATAAGCAGGCTGACAGTATGCAGCCTTGACCTACTCCTTTCCCAATTTGGAACCCAGTCTGTTGTTCCATGTCCAGTTCTAACTGTTGCTTCTTGACTGCATACAGGTTTCTCAGGAGGCAGGTCAGGTGTTCTGGTATTCCCATCTCTTGAAGAATTTTCCACAGTTTGTTGTGATCCACACAAAGGCTTTGGCATAGTCAATAAAGCAGAAGTAGATATTTTTCTGGAACTCTCTTGCTTTTTCGATGATGTGTGTAGGGGATCCTAAAGACACATGGGTTGGTTCCCTACCTTAGTTCACCTCCATCATTCTTTGGCGAGTTCTAGGTTTGCTTCTTCCACTTCTTCAGTTGCCTTCTACCTTTCTGATCCTAAAGCACTGTGCTCTAGGTCTCTAGGTTCTCAAGGTTGTCTTTGCTTCTTATGGTAACAAGATATCACTAACAGAATAAAAAGTAACAAAAGGGAAAATTATGAAGTGGGCAAGCCTTTACTGTAGTAATATCCTACTACCCTTGCCACAGATTATAGAGTTGACATGGATTTATTTTTCAGTAACATGCATGTGCTATACTTAAGTCAGTTTAAGAGCAATGCATAATAGAAAAGGGGATACTTTAAGGGTCACATTGTTGACCTCAGAGACTTACTACAGATGGAGTTGTTAGTATTCTGCACTAGTAAGAAAGGATTTCAAAGACTTGGATTTGGTTCATACCTTTTTCCTGACAGAGGACTCTCTCCTCCACAACAGGCTAGAGTTATATTTCTTAAGAGCTAGATGCAGCTTGGCTTAGTTACACCTGCAAAGTACCTTTAAATTTATATAAATTTGATATATACTTTTTTTAATGTGAGTTGAGTGAACATTTCTGATGATTAGTCTTCTATTTCTCTAACTTTAATTTGGATTCCAGATTAACGTCTTCAAGGATCCAGTGGCTGATCCCAACAAAAGGTCCAAAAAGGGCCGATTATCTTTACATAGGACACCAGCAGGAAATTTTGTTACACTTGAGGAAGGAAAAGGAGACCTTGAAGAATATGGTCATGTATGTATCTATGCTGATTGGGGTTTGTTTTGTTTTTTAAACAGTAATAAGTTCACTTTTCAAATTAAGAAAGGAGGCTCTTGTGTTTAAAATTATTTTCAGAAAAGTTCTTTTCTTGGAGGACAAGGGTTTTATTGTAAAATGTTTACAATTGCTGACCTAGCCTACCAAAATAAGATGAAAAATAAGAAATGGCTAGATAATAAATATGAGACCTTTATATTGAGTGAAATATTTTATAAGGAAAAAAAATGCTGTTCCATATAGTTACCAGAAGAGAGTGATTGATGAGCTTCAATAAGTGTGTGTACTTGATCTTACTCCTATTGCCAGTTAGCAGTGAATCATTTCTGAACAGGAATGGTTAGGAATACTTAAAGGATGCTGGTCTTAGACTATTCATAGCTGTTTATGTTACAGTAAAACCGTGGTAATTTTAGTAGATAAAAGAAGGGCTTTCCAAATTCCAAAATGTTGTTAAAGATGATTCCATTTTTTCAAAACAATAGAATCCAGTTCAGATGGTTTTCTTTAGTCTCATTTAATTCTCACCGCAACATCTATGGGCTAAAAATGCAAATTATATCATCTTAATACTGTAAGATATAAAAACAGTGAGGCTTGACTCAGATTATAACTAATAAATGAACCAAGTTTTCTGATTTAAGTCAACCAAGCTAGAAATATTCATAGTATGCTTAGTCTGTATGCTCATTGACTTAGAAAATTACACTTATATTCAACTTCTCGTTTTTATTAGTAAGCCACTGGATTGAACAAGAAAATACTCCTTTTTAGAAGGGAACTACTCATAATTGATAAAAATTATAAAAATTTTATTTTTATTGATTATATAAAATTGATTATATTTTTTAACTTTTGAATATTATACTACATATATTCTGCTTATGCTACTTTTATATTAAGATTTTAAGCCATAATTATTACAGTAAGAGTTTTCTGTTATCTTTAATGAGAAATATGGACAAGTTCCTAAAACTTTTAGAATTAGATTTGTTTATATATAGCCTATTACACAGCCTTCATTTAACTCTTCTACTACCGAGACTTTGCTGTATTAGTTTACCCCAGATGGACAAAAATTACTTTAGACATGGTCATAACTGTGACTAAAACAAGGCATCGGTTTTAATAGTATGTGGATGATACTCTAGAACGTTTGAGTCAGTAAGCCATTTATAATCATCTAGACATTTTGATTTAATAGGAACTACCCTTCCTCAATAGATTATGAATTTAACTTTGAAAATTTAAATATAAAGAAAATGCCACAGCAAGAGCAGTGTGATTGGAAACAACACAGGGATAGGTAAGATTGTTTCAAGATGGTGGAGTAGGAAGACCATGAACTCAACTCCTCTTATGGGCATGCCAAAATTATAACTATTTACAGAACAAATATTGATGAGAAAGAGCAGAATCTACCAGGAAAGATCTACAACTAAAGCCTAAAGAAGGAACTATGACAAGACAAGAGGGGCAGAATCACCATATAGTCAAGACCCATATCCCCAGGTGGGCAACCCATAGGAGAATATTTACAGAGGTTCTTCCAAAGAAAGAAGGGGTCTGAGCCCCACCTCAGCCTCTCCAACCTGGGGGGCCTTGCATTCCAGAGAGCCCCAAAAGAATCACATTCAAAGAGGACGACGCCAAGACACACAGTAATTAAAATGGCAAAAATTAAAGAGAATATTAAAAGCAGTGCAGGAAAAGGAACAACTTACATACATGGGAACTGTCATAAGGTTGTAATCTGACTTTTCAGCAGAAATTCTGCTGGTGAGATGGATGGTACAATGTATTTAAAGTGATGACAGAGTAAAACCTACAACCAAGAATATTCTTACCTGATAAGACTTTCACTTAGATTTGATGAAGAGATCAAAAGGTGAACTGAACTTCTAAGCAGGGGAGAAAAATGCTGTAACTAGAAACATAATAATTACAAAAGGAAAAACCTTGTCAGTAAAGGCAAATGTATATTAAAGGTAGCAAATCAACTGTGTTTACTGAGGAAGTTTAGAAGACAGTAAAGTCATCTACATCTGCAGTAAGCAGTTCAGTGATACACAAAATGAGATGTAAAATACGTCAAAAGCAGTGATGAACCTAAATGTAAGACATGATTCCATGAAACTCCTAGAAAAGAACATGTAAAACACTCCTCAATGTAAATCATAGAAATGTTTTCTTAGATCAGTCTCCTAAGGCAAAATCAATAAAAGCAAAAATATACAAATGCAATCTAATCAAAAGCTTTTGTACAGCAAAGGAAACCTACCAAAACAAAAAGACAACCTACAGAATGGGAAAGTATTTGCAAATATGACCAACAATATCCAAAATACCCAAGGAGCTCATATAACTTAATATCAAAAAGCAGTCAAAAAATGGGCAGAAGAACTGAATAGACATTTTTTCCAAAGAAGTTATACAGATGGCTAACAACCATGTGAAAAGATGCTCAACATCGCTGACTGTTAGAGAAATGCACACCAGAACCACAAAAAGGTATCACCTCACACCTGTCAGAGTAACAGCTGTCATCCAAAAGTCTACACATAACAACTGTTGGACAGGATTTGGAGAAAAGAGAACCCTCATACACTGTTGGTGGGAATGTTAACAGATACAGCCACTATGGAGATACCTCCAAAAACTTAAAATAGAACTATGATATGATTTAGCAATTCCATTTCTGGGTATATATCCAAAGAAAATGAAAACACTTACTTGAAATGTGCATGAAATAATAAACCCACACATGAAATAATCGCACCATTATTTACAATAATCCAAAATATGGAAGCAGCCTAAGTGTCCGTCAACAAATGAATGGGTAAAGAAAATGTGGCGTGTGCACACACACAATGAAATATTACTCAGCAGTTAAAAGTGAAATTTTGTCACGTGAAACAACATCAATGGACCTGGAGGGTATCATGCTATGTGAAATAAGTCGGAGAAAGACAAATACTGAATGTTATTACTTGTACATGGAATCTAAAAAATAAATGAATGTAATGAAACAGAAGCAGTGTCACAGATACAGACAACAAATTAGTGTTTGTGGGGAAAGGGAAGCAGGGAGGGGTGAGGCAGGGGGTAGGAGGTACAAACTTACATGTACAAAATAAATGAGGTGCAAAGACATACTGTACAGCACAGGGAATATAGCCAATATTTCATAATAATTTTAAATGTTTATAATCTAAAATAGTAAATCATTACATTATATACCTGAAACTAATATTGTAAGTCAACTATATTTCAATAGAAAAAGGATAAAAAGGAAACAACATAGTGACAGAAATACTAGATAATGTTATATGCTCACCTTCAGATGAGATGAAAAACTCTGGCACAGTAGATTACTTCTATGGATTTTTCAAGAAAAAACTAGAGGCAGATAATTCCTTACTAAGACAGGAATGCTTTGCCAGACCCAAAGGGAATTTAGTCCTAATTCTCTTAATTTGTCTTTGTTATTCTTGCGTAAATCAAATGGATTGCATGTTATCAGTGACTTCTGGAATACACACAGTCTTTAAAATCAGTGACTATGTATTAATCAAGAAATCAATATTTACTAATATTTCTGTTTGGGTTTGGTTTCTTGTTTTTAGGGTTGACTTTTGTTTGTTTAAGGCAAAAACTTCTGATTAGTAAGTTTAGTAAATTCCAGGTTGATAAGTTTAATCGGTGTTGAGTCTCTTGGCTTAGGAACAGGGACGGTCTGGCAGGCTTTCCTTGCTGATCTGTCCGTCATGATTATCAGCGATTGCCATAGTGCTTCTGGGCAGCCAAAGCAGTAAGCATCTACTAGATTTGTTTTGCCGTTAAGGAAGACTGTTTTAAGAATGTAATACTTGAATCATTCCTTTTCAGAAAGTTAAACATGTCTACATTCCATTTTAGATCCGGGTCTTGCCTCCTCTGCCTGCTCCGTCAGCATCCTTTGTATATAAAATCATTTCATAATTTGAACATTATCAGCATCTCTGTATTTGACTATTCAGTCTAATCCATCTAATCATTACTGAAAAATTTTGTTTGATAGCCTAACATAACCATTAAATTTCAATATTGTTATATTTGTGCAGGATCTTCTTCACACTGTCTTCAAGAATGGGAAGGTGACAAAAAGCTATTCTTTTGATGAAGTAAGAAAAAATGCACAGCTGAATATCGAACTGGAAGCAGCACCTCATTAGGATTTGTTTTATGACTGGGTGTGTGTGTGTGTGCCTGCGTATGCGTGTGTGTGTGTTTACGTGCATGCACACACGTGTACCCCTGTGTGTGTGAGTATGTAATACATAATGTTTATTGTACAGATGTGTGGGGGTTGTGTTTTATGATACATTACAGCCAAATTATTTGTTGGTTTATGGACATACTGCCCTTTTCATTTTTTCTTTTTTCCAGTGTTTAGGTGATCTTAAATTAGGAAATGCTCTTAACCATGTAAAAGATAATTGCTGAAGCAAGCTTTTTAGGGCCCTTTGCCAATAGATAGTAATTCAATCTGGTATTGATCTTTTCACAACCAAACAAGAAACTTTTATATATAACTGAAGATCACATAAAAACAGATTTGCATAAAATTATCATGATTGCTTTATGTTTATATTTAACTTGTATTTTTGTACAAACAGATTGTGTAAGATATATTTAAAGTTTCAGTGATTTAACAGTCTTTCCAACTTTTCATGATTTTTATGAGCACAGACTTTCAAGAAAATACTTGAAAATACATTGCCTTTTGTCCATTAATCAGCAAATAAAACATGGCCTTAACAAAGTTGTTTGTGTTATTGTACAGTTTGAAATTATGTCAGGACATACCCAACAGAATTACTAAACCTCACTGCCCCTTGTAGACTATGTATTAATCATTCTACATTAAAGAAAATAATGGTTCTTACTGGAATGTCTAGGCACTGTACAGTGATTATACAAGTTGGTCATTGTATCGTACCAGTGAAATGCCAAATTGACAGGCCTGTACTGCAGTTTTATATGTCAGATATCGCCTGTGGCTCTGCACCTCAAGATTTTAAGGCGATTTTTAGAGAGAATTTCTGCTTACACTATAGAATATATACATAAATGTAAAATATTGACAAATACGGAAGTAGTTATTTTAAAGTAATTACACTTCTGAATTTATTTTTCCTATTCTATAGTTGCTATGACTGAAATGAATTAGTGGAATGGGTAGTGAGTGTACTTATTTTAGATGTTTTGATTGTTGTATTTTTCATTAAGTTTTTCAAAGATTAAATCAGATATTCAATTTTATGGACATCACTTACTAATTTTAAACTGAATCACTCAATAAATAATGCTCAAGCAAGTACTTGAAGATAAATTATCCCAATTTAAATGAAGATAAATTATCCCAAAGGAAAAATAAGATGACATGAGTTTGAAAAGAAGAATCTGAACCCACAGTGGTAATTTGGCTGAATTCGAAGTGTTCAACATTGACATGTTCTAGAGTGATTAAACTGCTCGATTCTGAGTCAGTCATCACACCTGACTAGAGACCAGGGTTTTGTAGATTCCTTTCTGTTATAAGACTGTGACTAGCAGGCCAAATTCAGACTATTTTTTTGTGAATGCATATTGTCTATGACTGCTTTCTCTCAACAACAGTAGAAGTTGAATCATTGCAATAGTGATCCTACAGCCCACAAAGCCTGAAATGTTTATTATCCGGCCCTTTATAGAAAAGTATGTTAACCCCTGTTGCAAGAAAAAGAGTGTGCCTTGATATGTAGAGTTTTTCTCTTTTGTCTTCTCTTTTTTCATTTAAGAGTCTGATATTAGAAGACTATTTAGAAAAGCTTTAACAATACGAAGTTAAAGTAAAGTTTTACAAATTGAAAAGCCATATATTATTTGTCCTAAACAGTTACATGAGAAGGTATTTTATCACTAGAGTAATCTAATTAGAGATGAGTTATCTTTATTAAGCATCTTTTATAGGTATTATTAAAAAGAAGATGGGTTTTAGAGATGATTCTAACCACTTGTCTAATGAGAACAGTAGCCATCAGCCACACTCCTAGGAAAAGTTCACCCTGTAATCCCATCCCTGGTAGGAAATAACTTTAAAGTGATTATTGTTTTTTTAAATGTATCCAAGTGAAGAGTGATAGTAAGAAAAACACATCGTTCTTGATAAATTGTGCTAAGGGGCTTATAGCAAAGGGAAGGAAACTTACCAATAACAACTTTGATAACCACTCATAATTCTGATTTTATTAAACATTGGAATTACACTATAGACAGTCTTTGTACACTGAATTTCAGCAATTGCAGAGTATCTAGAGGGGTTTTATTTTAGTACTTTTCACTGAATGCTAAATTCTGTACATTTGTATATGGTCAATGATTGGGGGGATGGAATGATTAATTGTGTTAGTTTTCAACCACTTGGAATTGATTAATCCCAAATCTCCATCACGTAAGCACTTAGTATTTTGGCCATCTCCATTCTGAGAAGCACCTGGCTAACTTGGATACCAAGTAGAGCTCTATTGTGTCACCCATAAATCAGCCTAATCTTTCAGACAAAAGCAAATAGCATGTATGAGTTTGCTCTAAATCATTAGATTTGCAGGTAGCAATTAATCCCCCTCAATTCATAATATCATGAAGTATTTGTATTTTAAATAGAAGATAGGAGTTCTGCAATAAGACTCTTTATTCGTACTCTATACTTAAAATGGTTTTAATGATTATCCCTTATTTCTTTTCTTGAAATAAATTGTTATGAAAATTTTATAAGGAAATCCATCTTGGAAAACTAGAAAGAGAAAACGGCAAGGTAATTATTGTTCTGTTTGCCATAATTTAGAATTCAAACTTAAACAAGTATTTTGTAGTTTTACATTCCTTTTTAACCCATTCAGTGGAGAATGTCAGCTTTTCTCCCAAGTTGTATGTTAAATCAATCTAATATGTATTCAGCATCAAAGATAAACATGTAATAAACATGGAAATAAAGTTTAGCTCTATTAGTGAAATGTTAAATTTGACTGTGTGCTTCAAATAATGGCATTTCCAGGGTTATCTTTTTTAGTTATTCTTCCAGTTCAAAGAATTAAGAGAATGAAAGAGGGAGAAATTTCTAGGATGATTCTTACTTTCAATCTTGTGTAGCATATGGCAGTGCATTTTAGTAAAGACACTGGAGGGAAATCAGATTGGGGACCAAAGAGCACAATTCATCAGATAAGATTTGAGATGCCTGCTCAGACATTTAAATGTGGGTTTTAGGTAGTTGGAGAGACAGATTTGGACATGAATGTGATGTATAGATGGTCAATGGAGACATAAGCGGATATGTCTCTAGGCAGAGTGTAGAGTATAGCAAAAACAAACCACAGGCTATAGGCCAAATCCAGCCCACCATCTGTTTTCTAAATAAAGTTTTATTGGAACACAACTACATCAATTAATTATTGTTCATGGCTGTTTTCATTCCACAATGGCAGAGTTGATTAGTTGTGACAGACTTTATGCCCTGCAAAACCTAAAATATGGGCCCTTAAAACAAAAAATGCATGAATCTCCGCTATAAAGAAAAGAGGGCTTAGGGCAAAAGCATAAGTATTCTCAATAGTTAAGTGGCAGATAAGCCAGCAAAGGAGACTGACAAGCAGTAGCTAAAGAGGTTAAAGCCAGGAGGAGAAAGTCATGAAAGCCCAGGGGAGGGGCATTTTCCTGCACAAGTGTTCAGTACTACTGAGAGATCACATTCAGTGAGGGATGTGAAAGCAGCTATTGGATTTGACCTCCTGGTAGCAATAGGCAGCTTAGAGACATTCTCTCCCAGTAGTAGAGGAGGTAGAGGTCAGAAGGAAGCTACCTTACACAACTCCTGAGTGCTGGATGTGTAGAGGAGGAGCAAATGAGGCAACAGCATGTCTTCCTTTCCCTTTGTAGCTACTACTTTATCTCTGAGAAGGATGTGGGAAAGCAGGAAAAGTTGAAGACCAGAGAGTTAAAGAGATCAGTATGGTATTGGGTTCCAAAAAAGGTGGAGGACCATGGAGTCCAAAGCACAGGTGAAATGATTGACTATGAGTGTTTGTAATCTAGAAGATAAAGGAGAAGAAGCCAGGCTGTATGCAGGCTTTGGTTTTCTCTGAAATTTGAGGCCAGAGCAGATTAAAATGTATGTTTTAAAACAATTCTTATGGAGAGTCAAGTGGCCAGAGGTACCAGAGAACTATAGAATGGTGACAACTTGCAGTGAAATCTGCCGCTTGTGGTTTTACTTTTGTTCCTCTCCTTAGTAACACCCTGATGCCTAGGTACAGAGAGAGAAAATAGAGAGATGTGGGATTTTTCCAGGTAAGTCTAATAGAACAAAGAACAATAATTGAATAATTACTAAAATTGAGTTGTTGAAAAATGGGCCTGTGGTATCTAAATGGAATAGGTTAAGGATGTGAAGGCAACATACAGTGTCGTGAAGACAGCAGAGTCTGATGGCGCTCTGATCTACTGGGAGTTGTTAAGCAAGTCGGGAAGGACAAAAAACCCTCGCCTGATCTGAGGAGCAAGTTTATGGTGTGTACAGTCTTAAGGAATGGCCTTGCAGTAGCTAAGTGAGAGAAAGATTACTGGAGACAAAAGCAAGGTCACAAAACCTAGAGATAAGTGGGTTCGATGGGTGGACATTATAATTATCCAGAGTTGTAGTGGAGAGGAAAACTAAGTCAGTTGCCAATGTGCTCACAGAACAAAGGGAAGGGGCCAGGAGGTCAGCAGGAGGCAGCAACAAGGAGGGGTGTGAACCTCAAAGGGTCAGGCAGTAGAGACCACTGACTGACCCAGGCAAGCCTGCAAGAGGAGGAGCTCAGCCTCTTGGAAGGGCTCAGACAGGTGTGGACAAGTGAAAAATTAAGAAGTGCTCTGTGTGTTGCCAGAGTCAATGTCATTTACCAGGTGCTCAAGCAATATTTGAGTTAGTGAATGGACAGAAGGAAAAAATAATCTAGATTTTGAATTTCTTGGTTTTAGTAGCTTGCCACAACATCCCTTTCACTGCCACTAGTCCCAAGTGTTCCAACCTTTAAATACATTTCTTGAATTTTTGTTGTTTTTAATGTTTTAAGATTTACATTTTTAAAGAAACCATCTGAAGCATTCCACACCAGTTAAAATCAGTCACCTCTTATTCAGGTTCTTCCCACCTCATTTTTTATTTTATTCAGAAGTTTCTCTAATTTGTTACCCCCAGAGACAAGTCTATCTTAATTGGTTCACAGTTCTTCATTCCATTAAATTGTATTAAAATACGTATTTGTTCTTCAGCAATGAGAAATACATTCTTGAATGGAATTTTAGAATCATTTGAATTAACAACTTTACCAAAATTTTAAATTTTGAACTAACATGAAAATGAGTCCTTGGTAATTAGGAATTTTCCTTGCATCCTCTCACATGGGCTGGTTGACCCCTCACCTCACTGGTATATAGAATTTTGGGTGACTTAATGGGTATATTAACAAGGGACCTGAGGCTTTTACCACTCTTCAGGGCTCATGCTCTCTTGGTGAGTAGAGTAAGCTGCCAATTGACTTCTACCAGTTTATAGCATAATCTCTGCAGAAAAATATAATTTTGGTTTACACTGATAAATGTTCACCCCAGGAAAAAGAAGCATCTTTAGTTGACAACAAAATATAATTAAACATCCTGTTCTCCTGAGGGCTTCCCTCATAGCTCAGCTGGTAAAGAAATCTGCAATGCAAGAGACCGGGGTTCGATTCCTGGGTTGGGAAGATCCCCAGGAGAAGGAAATGGCAACCCATTCCAGTATTCTTGCCTGGAGAATGGACATGGACAGAGGAGCCTGGCAGGCTATAGTCCGTAGGGTCGCAAGAGTCAGACACGACTTAGTGACTAAACCACCACCATCACCGTTATCCTGACTGACTTTTTTTTTTTTTTTTAATTCTTTAATTGCCTTCTGAGCTGTTACTTCTTTGAGTTAAGCTAGAGAAGATGTTCCCTAGTTTTTACCCACATGGATCAGCTATTGTACTGAGGTGCTGTCCCGAGGGACTGACTTCAAGTTTAATTCATTTAGGTCTTCCTGAATAGCCTGAAGATTTCTACCAGATCTCTTAGCCTGGGGAAAAAAACAACGCTTATCTTCAACCTCTCCCTTTCTATTCCTTTCTCCTCAGCCAATAAAGAAACATGTTCCTATTTCTCCCATCCTTTCAGAAAAAAAGGAACTCTCTTAATAACAGCACCACCTGTTTCCCTCTCCCATTCACATCCAGACTGTGTACATTTCCTCTCCATTTACCGCCTCACTTCCTGTTCATCTCCCATCCGGTTCCCATCCCTCATTAAATAAAACAGAGGCCTCTTGATTGTCAAACAAATATGTTTAGTTATCTTATCAGGGGATCTCTCTCATATTTGCCACTGTTAATAATTCATTCCTTGAAACTGCTTCATCTTGTATGTTGTAACACCTTGGGTTCCTTCTCTCTCTGGGGCTCTTGACACATTTACCTTTTCAGTGTTGCCACATACCACACCGTTTCCCTACTTCTCTCCTTGCTTATGCTGCCTCTGGCTTACTCGTTTTAGGTGCTAGGTGATAATGCCCCCCAAGAATCAGGCAACGATTCTGTCATCTGCCATTCTCACCCCATGCCATGTGCCCTCCCTCTGGCTTCCATAGATACTGAGTGTATTTTGAAAACAGCTCTTAAGATGGATAACTTTTTCAAAGTATGCTCATATATTAATGTCTTTTTTGGAAAATCCTTAACAGTAAATTCATGAAGTAAAATGTTTCATCAAAGTATAGGTTAAAAAACTTAACATGTAAAGAGGCTAAATTGACTATACTACCCAAAGCAATCTATAGATTCAATGCAATCCCTATCAAGCTACCAATGGTATTTTTCACAGAACTAGAACAAATAATTTCACAATTTGTATGGAAATACAAAAAACCTCAAATAGCCAAAGTAATCTTGAGAAAGAAGAATGGAACTGGAGGAATCAACCTGCCTGACTTCAGGCTCTACTACAAAGCCACAGTCATCAAGAGAGTATGGTACTGGCACAAAGACAGAAATATAGATCAATGGAACAGAATAGAAAGCCCAGAGATAAATCCACAAACCTATGGACACCTTATCTTCGACAAAGGAGGCAAGAATATACAATGGAAAAAAAGACAACCTCTTTAACAAGTGGTGCTGGGAAAACTGGTCAACCACTTGTAAAAGAACGAAACTAGAACACTTTCTGACACCATACACAAAAATAAACTCAAAATGGGTTAAAGACCTAAATGTAAGACCAGAGACTATAAAACTCCTAGAGGAGAACATAGGCAAAACACTCTCTGACATAAATCACAGCAGGATCCTCTATGACCCACCTCCCAGAATATTGGAAATAAAAGCAAAAATAAACAAATGGGACCTAATGAAACTTAAAAGCTTTTGCACAACAAAGGAAACTATAAGCAAGGTGAAAAGACAGCCCTCAGATTGGGAGAAAATAATAGCAAATGAAGCAACAGACAAAGGATTAATCTCAAAAATATACAAGCAACTCCTGCGGCTCAATTCCAGAAAAATAAATGACCCAATCAAAAAATGGGCCAAAGAACTAAACAGACATTTCTCCAAAGAAGACATACAGATGGCTAACAAACACATGAAAAGATGCTCAACATCACTCATTATCAGAGAAATGTAAATCAAAACCACAATGAGGTACCATTACACGCCAGTCAGGATGGCTGCTATCCAAAAGTCTACAAGCAATAAATGCTGGAGAGGGTGTGGAGAAAAGGGAACCCTCTTACACTGTTGGTGGGAATGCAAACTAGTACAGCCGCTATGGAGAACAGTGTGGAGATTCCTTAAAAAACTGGAAATAGAACTGCCATATGACCCAGCAATCCCACTTCTGGGCATACACACCGAGGAAGCCAGATCTGAAAGAGACACGTGCACCCCAGTGTTCATCACAGCACTGTTTATAATAGCCAGGACATGGAAGCAACCTAGATGCCCATCAGCAGACGAATGGATAAGGAAGCTGTGGTACATATACACCATGGAATAGTACTCAGCCATCAAAAAGAATTCATTTGAATTAGTTCTAATGAAATGGATGAAACTGGAGCCCATTATACAGAGTGAAGTAAGCCAGAAAGATAAAGACTAATACAGTATACTAACACATATATATGGAATTTAGAAAGATGGTAACGATAACCCTATATGCAAAACAGAAAAAGAAACACAGATGTACAGAACAGACTTTTGGACTCTGTGGGAGAAGGCGAGGGTGGGATGTTCTGAGAGAACAGCATTGAAACATGTATATTATCTATGGTGAAACAGATCACCAGCCCAGGTTGGATGCATGAGACAAGTGCTCGGGCCTGGTGCACTGGGAAGACCCAGGGGGATCGGGTAGAGAGGGAGGTGGGAGGGGGAATCAGGATGGGGAATACATGTAAATCCATGGCTGATTCATGTCAATGTATGGCAAAAACCACTACAATATTGCAAGTAGCCTCCAACTAATAAATGGAAAAAAAAAAAAAACTTAACATGTAAAGAGGATAAATTATTGGCCTAAGATTTCCTTGTATGTACTTAAGTAGTTCATAACCTTCCTTGGATCTTGGACCCCTGAGAATGTACTCTGAGCTATGGACCTTCTTCAGAGAAAAACTCTTATTTGCAAATAAAACTGTCTATATATAACTTAAAAGGGGGTTGCTACACACACTCCGCACTGACTCCTAGTTACAAGCAGACCTCAAAGACACTGCAGGTTCTGTCCTGCTGCTGCTAAGTCGCTTCAGTCGTGTCTGACTCTGTGCAACCCCATAGACGGCAGCCCACCAGGCTCCACCATCCCTGGGATTCGCCAGGCAAGAACACTGCAGTGGGTTGCCATTTCCTTCTCCAGGCATGAAAGTGAAAAGTGAAGTCGCTCCATCATGTCTGACTCTTAGCAACGCCATGGACTGCAGCCCACCAGGCTCCTCCATCCATGGGATTTTCCAGGCAAGAGTACTGGAGTGGGGTGCCATTGCCTTCTCCATCCTAGACCACTTCAAAATAAACATCACGATAAAGTGAGTCATGTGAAGTTTTGACTTTCCCAGTACCTATAAAAGTTAGGTTCACACTATACTATCATCAATTAAGTATGCAATAGCATGTCTAAAAAGACAAGGTACATACCTTAATTTTAAAATATTTTATTTTTAATAAATTCTAAGCATCATTAACCATGCAGGGTTGCCACAAACCTTTAATTTGTAAAAAAAAAAATAATAATAATAATAATAATAAAGCAAGTGCAATAAAATGAGGCTGCCTGTAATTGCAGGCCAGAGATTAAGGGTGCACTCTACCAAATGCCTTTCCTTCTTTATTTGAGCTTCTAGTGGTACTGTTAAAAATTTTAAGATTTTAATCACTGTAAATTGTTCTTAGAACAAGGCAGAGTAATTAAATACAATGTTAATTCAGCTCTCAATGGTTCTACAGACTTCATTGATGCAGATCCCAAAACTGGTGGCTATTTTAAATGCCTTTTTTACAGATGGAGAAACAGAATTTTCTGTGTAAACCAACGACACCAAAATTTTGACAAATGCTCTCGGTATTTTTATAACTAGACGATTCTGTTTCCAGAAATGTAAACAGACTAGGTAATTCTGACCACTGTCCCACTGAAAACAACAAAAATGAACAGGTAACTTTTTTTTTTTTGGTATTGAACTAACAGGACAATAAGAAATTACTAGGTCAAAATCCAAGTAAAAGGAGACCTGGAATAGAGAGTCAAGCCCTGAAGGTACCTTTGTCCTTGGGTATCTATCAAGCCTGTGGACTGTGAGCTTCAGTTTGTAGGGCCTGACAGGAAATGTGAATAGAAATCAAAGACACTCTACAAAGCAAACAGCTACTTCAGGATGATGAACTAGCAGTAAACCAACCCCCACACCAAGAGGGCCCTGCAAGAAAAACTGCTTTAGTTCTAGGCAGATCGAGTTTAAAAAAACCTCTAGGAAGGTGTCACTGCAAGCTAGCCCATGCACCTAGTTGCAATCCAAATTCATACCCCTACGTGTTACAGAAACTTCAAGCTGTAAATTTAGATTAAATTGGACTGGTAGAATTCTCTAAATGCCTGACAATGCAAATTCTCTTCTGAAAGGATCCAATTTCATCCTAAGCCTCAAAGAATTCCCAAAATAATGTTCTAAGGAAAATGAGCTACGCACAAAGAAATCACACAAGGAAACAGGACACCATGAATGACAGTGACAGAAAAAGAATCCAGAAGTTTTAGATATGGAAATTACGGGCTATTATAAAACATGCATGTTTTCTTTAATGAAATTGCTTGAAAATACCTGCATGGAATAGTAAAGTTTTTTAATGACAAACGTGAAAAAGAGATTAACAGAATTTGTTTAAATAAAAAACACAGAACCTAAAATTATCAGATTAGACAGCCGCAGAGGGAACCAAAGGGAAGACAGAAGAAAGAAGACAGAATTATTCAGAATGCAACACAAAACAAATGGACAAAATCAGAAAGAAGCAACATGAAAGAGGGAAAGGGCCTAACATGTCTAAGCAGAGCTATAAAACAAGAAAAAAAAAAATGGGGTAGAAGCTATATTTCAAGAAATTAGGGTTCAGGATTTACCTGAACTGATAAGAAGCAACAAGTGAAAAGTTAAAGAAGCTCAATGAATCCCAGGCAAGACAAATTTTTAAAAACCACAGAGAGACATGTTATAGTGAAGCTGCAAATAGCACAGAAAGTGTCTTAAAAAGCAAAAAACAAAAAAAGCAGCCAAAGAAAAAAAGATTGTGGGAATTCCCTGGCGATCCAGTGGTTACATCTCTGTGCTCCCTCTGCCAAGGGCCCAGGTTGAATCCCTGGTCAGGGAACTAAGATCCCGGCAAACCAAGCTACATGGCCAAAAACAAAAAACATGCATTCTAAGGACAGAGACCAACAACTGGACTCTGAGCAGTGGAAGCCAAGACACAACACACTGACCTAAAAGGAAATAATTGCCAACCTGGAACCCTACTCCCATAAAAAAACATTTTTTCGAGATAAAAATAAAGACATTTTCAGATCACCTACCACTGAAATATTGCCACTAGCATACCTTCACTAAAGAAAATTCTAGGAGATAAAAGAATGAAGAGCAATAGAAGTAATAAATACATATGGGACGACTAAACAAAACTGATTATATGAAAAAACAATGATAATGTCTAACAAATTTAAATTGAACAATATTTAAAGTCTACAGGTATAGCCTAACTCAGGAGCTAGGTAAATGGAATTCAAAGTGTTCTAAGGCACTTGAATTGTCAGAATGAGATTAAACTTATTGACAGTTTTTAGACTTTGGTTAAATATGTTGAATTAATAGGAACAGGAACAAGGTGTGTTACTTTCAAACAGGAAAAGATCAAAATTTTTCAAAAGTTGGCCAAAAATGACGGAAAAGGAAACAAAAACAAGTAGGGCAAACAGAAAAATAATGGGATGTATGCTACATACATTCAATATATGTAACATGTATGTCAATGGTACATAAATATCCTACACAGACATACAGTGAAAAGAATTTATTTAATACAACTATTTGCTACTTAGAAGAGACATGTCTAAAATATGCCAAAAGGATGAAAATATTTTTGAAATGAACAAATTTACTGAAAATAACTGCTGCTATTTTCCTTTAAATCAGAGGACTTGTTTGCTGGGGATTTCTGAACAAGGCAGGCTGAAACTACACATTGCATCACTGGTTCCCAGGAGGTGCCAACAAAGTGTGGCACTCACAAGGAACAGAGCTTCCAGCTCTGGGCTCAGAGCTTTATTAACCAGGCTTTGGAGATAGTATGTGCCTCTGGCAAACAGCCATCTCCCTTCAGATAATGGTGATGCCCAAGAAGCCACATTTAGGATTGTCAGGGGACACTTAACTGCAGGAAAAGATGTATCTGAGAAATAGTGCCTCCTGTTCCTTTTTTTTCCTGAAGCTTTTAGCTTCCAGTTCTTGTATTTTTTACCTCCACACTCTATATCTTTAAGCAGGGTTTACATGCATTCCCTTTTGTATCAGTAGGTGGAGTAGGAAAGGGATAGACTGAGAATTACCTGTGGGGCTTTTCTAAAACATATTGATACATTTATTCCTGAACATATGATACATTCTTTGATATGACAGCAAAAGGGGTCTGTGTAGTTGGAATAGACCACTAGAGAATTCATAAATACCCATCATCTCTGGTAGAGAATCACTGTTCTGTATAAATCACTACTCAAATCCTGATGTGGGATTTTACTCCTAAGTGCTTTATAAACCTTATCACCTCCATCCTAAAACTTCACCAGCAGCACCCTCCCTTCTGCTTAGAGAACAAGGCACCGTGAAAGATGGCCAAGAATGGTTCCATTAGTTTTACACAACTTGTCACTACCCTAGCCTTCCTGAGGAAAGAAAGGTCACAGTATTTTTCCTACAGGGAAGAACGAGGGGAATGACTTAGCTCTGGGAAAAAGACACATTTCAAACTATTTCCAGGCTCTGCAAATCTAGTAACATGTCAAAACATGTCCTTTCACAAACAAATGGGACCTAATCAAACTTAGAAGCCTTTGCACAGCAATGGAAACAATAAACAAAACAAAAAGACAACCTATGGAAAGGGAGAAAATATTTTCACATGATGTGACCGAAAAGGGCTTAATTTCCAAAAATATACAAACAGCTCACACAACTCAACAACAAAAAACCAAACAACCCAATCAAACAATGGACAGAAGACCTAAGTAGACATTTCTCCAAAGAAGGCGTACAGATGGCCAATAGACACATGAAATTATGCTCGACATTGTTAATTATTAGAGAAGTGAAATTCAAAACAACAATGAGGACTTCCCTGGTGGTCCCATGGTTAGGACTCTGAGGTCCCACTGCAGGGACCACAGGTTTGATCCCTGGTTGGGGAACAAAGATCCTTCATATTGCATGTTGTCAAATAAAAAAGACAATGAGGTACCCCCTTCACACCAGTCAGAATAGCCATCATTAAAAAGTCTACAAATAATAAAATGCTGGAGAGGATGTGGAGAAAAGGGAACCCACTACACTGTTGGTGACAAGGTAAGCTGGTGAAGCTACAGGGCAAAACAGTATGGAGGTTCTTTAAGAAAGTAAAAAGAGAGTTACCATATGATCCAGCAATCCCACTCCTGGGCATATATCTGGACAAAACTCTAATTCAAAAAGATACATATATCCCAGTATTCACAGCCGCACTATTTACAACAGCCAAGACATGAAAACAACCTAAATGTCCATCAACAGATGAATGGATAAAGATGATGTTTCTGTGTGTATATATATAAATACATACATATGTACACACAGTGGATATTACTCAGCTATAAAAAAGACTGAAAGAATGCCATTTGTAGTCGCATGGATAGACCTAGAGATGAACATACTAAGTGAAATAAATCAGACCAAGAAAGAGAAATACCATATGATATCACTTATATGTGGAACCTAAAAATATGATAGAAATGAACTAATTTACAGAACAGAACCAGACTCACTGACATAGAAAGCAAATTTATTGTTACCAAAGGGTAAAGAGGGTCAGGGAGGGAAAAATTAGGAGCTTGGGATTAGCAGATACGAACTACTATATATAAAACAGATAAACAAGATCCCACTGCATAGCACCAGAAACTATACTCAGTATCTTGTAATAAACCATAACAGAAGAGAATCTGAAAAAGGATACATATATATAAAACAATCACTTTGTTGTACACCTGAAACTAACAACAGTGTAAATTAGCTATACTTCAAATTTTAAAAAAATTTCCTTTCCTCTTCTCTTCACATGTGATAACCTGGAAAAAAAAAAATAAACCTTGAAGGAGCCTTCTAGCAACAATTTCCATGTCCAAAAAGAGTTCTGAGTCTATATGTTTCTGTGTTATCTATGGTCACCATCAGGGGCAAGTATTATTGTTGTGATCAAGAAATAACAACAAGCATTTTTAATAAACAGAATTACAAGTGCTGACCTCGTCAGCCAAGACCATGGGGTGCCCAGGACTCTTCTGGAAATGAATTTTCCCAAATGCTGGAGGAGGGTGAGATGAGCTTTCTGCTATCATGGGTCACTAGCCCATTGAAAAACCTGAGGATCACAAAACTCAAAAGCAATTTAATTTAGCACTGTGTACATTTGTATACATGTGTGTGTGTGTGTACACAGAGAGGGAGAAACACGTCATTCCTCTCCCTCTCAGCTAGTTTTGAAACTAGGAACCGAAAACAAAATAATATATATACCACCAACCTAGATAGCATATTGAAAAGCAGAGACATTACTTTGTCAACAAAGGTCTGTCTAGTCAAGGCTATGGTTTTTCCAGTGGTCATGTATGGATGTGAGAGTTGGCCTATAAAGAAAGTTGAGCGCCAAAGAACTGATGCTTTTGAACTGTGGTGTTGGAGAAGACTCTTGAGAGTTCCTTGGACTGCAAGGAGATCCAACCAGTCATCCTAAAGGAAATCAGTCCTGAATATTCATTGGAAGGACTGATGCTGAAGCTGAAACTCCAATACTTTGGCCACCTCATGCAAAGAGCTGACTCATTTGAAAAGACCCTGATGCTGGGAAAGATTGAGGGCAGGAGGAAAACGGGACGACAGAGGATGAGACGGTTGGATGGCATCACCGACTCAATGGATCTGAGTTTGGGTAAACTCCGGGAGTTGGTGATGGACAGGGAGGCCTGGCGTGCTGCAGTTCATGGGGTCGCAAAGAATGGGACACGACTGAGCGACTGAACTGAACTGAACAGTTGAAAAGCTAACTCAATCCCATGTTATATTCAGGGACACATTAAATTTTAATAGGTAAAAAATAGAAGTCACTGGATAAAACTACTACTTTGGTGGACCTTCATCTGTTTCTGCACCGAATGCTATGCTCTGTGAGGGCTGGAACAAGGCCTGACCTTTTAGCTGCACAGGCCTCAGGCCTAAGCTGGAGCCTCGCCCCTGGAAGACATTCCCCAGGTACCTGCTGAGCAAATGGCACTTCCTAATCCTATTTACAATGCCCACGTCTCCCTCCCACCACCCCTCACCATCCTGCCTTATCTCATCCTCCACCTGCCTCTTCTTTCCCTACCCCCAGGTCCTTATTATCTACAGCCAAATACCGGTGCTTTTCAACTGGTCAACAATTCAAGTAGCCCTCATTCACCTGCTTCTTGTGGGGAACTCCAGACTAGAACTTCCATCTGCTTTAGGCAAAAAATGGTCAAATTAAACTGTTCTCCAACAGAACTCCAAAGTACTACAAGTGGTACAAAGACCTCCTCAGGAATTCACAGGTCAGAAGGCCTGAACTCCCAGGGTACTCAGAACTCCCTAAACAAAATATCTGATTCTCCAGATCATAATTTTTACTTGTTTGTTTCTACATTTTGACCACAATCTTTAGTAAGAAACACATTTCACACACTACATACATATGTTACTGAAACCCTGACTTGGTGCAATCTTCTTACACTGCTGCATCTGTTGTTTGGGCCTATTCTAGTCTACTGTTTTGGGAATGCTGGTTCTAGGCCACAAAATTGGATGTCTTGAACCACTAGTGGTCATGATCTGCAGTTAGAAACCACTAGCCTAAATTGACCCAGTACAGCAGCACCCACCCTGGTCTTATACTCACAAGACCATAGCTCTCCAGAAAGCCCCACATCATGCCACTCCCGAGCCACACTCAGCAATAGCCTATGGTTCACACTCCAACCATAACCAGATAAGCTTCAGGAATGCGGTGAGTAAACAGACTTTCTGACTGTGCTACTTCCCACATAAATCAAAAAATGAACAATTATGCTTGCTAACTCTGTGCTAGGCATGCTAGGTACTTCGCATGACTGGCCTTCCTTAATCCCCTCAACAGCTCTCTGTAGCAGGCATCATCCCCACTTTGGAGCCAAAAACATCTGATAAAAACAAATAGAAAGTAACAAGCTAGTGAGGAAGAGAGTCAGACTTCCAGCCAGGGCTGTGTGACTTCACAGGCCACCAGGCTGATCTTCCTGGCCGCACTGCAACAGCCATAAGAAAAAGTCTTTCCTTCTTTTCCTCACCCCTGTGCCTGTCCACAATGCAGCATCTCACTCCAGATATGGCCTGCTGTCACTTCCTCCAAGGAAGCCACTGTTTGCCAAACTCTAGACATACAACAGGCATTTTATTTTCCACAAGGTTCTACAGTACCTGGTCATCGTGTGTGCAGTGTGTGTGGAGTATGGGTGTGTGTGAATGTGTGTGTGCCTATTGCTCTTCTGCTGTCAAAACTACACACAGGCTTTCTGTAAAGAGGCGCTGCAGGCCTCAGAGCTGTACATCAGGCTCCACGATTCTCTTTTTCTGGTGCCTCATCTGACCCAGCTACTTGAGAATGATGAGCTAGAGCATTTCCAGCTATTTTTAGTTCCTTCTGACGCTGACCTAGGCTATTCACTGAGGAGCCGGCAGGAGCTGGAAAGGGCTGTATCAGCCTCATCAAAACAACTTCTCAGGCAGCTGACTACCTGCAGTGCTGGGACAAGGGGTGAAAATAAGTCCAATGTGCACAGCTTTCCAAGTGGGGAAGGAAAGAGCAGGCAATCCAGGATGTCCATCAGCAGTCCAGACCGCCACTGAGCCAGCTCAGGCTGTGGGCAACAAGAGAGCAAAGACCAGGGAGGAGGAGGAGGTGGGGGCACCCTAACAAATCTACAACCAGCCAACCCCCAAGAGCAAAACACCATGAAAAGAGCCAGAGGTGGGCTCTCTACCCTGACCACCTCCTTGAGCTTTACTCAAAGGTTTTCCAGTATACGTGGTACCGTGGGATACTGGGAACAACCTGCCTGGACTATGCACTTGGAGAAATATCCCACACTCACACTCAGTAAAGGGGACTCAGTCTGCTAGACACAGACTGACTCCTTTGGTTGGAAGGTGTCCTTCTTCAGACTGGAATACTCAAAGCCATCCACCTGCCCAGGTGACAATTCAGCACATATCCTGATCCAATGTCACTTTGAAAAACTTTCTAGATCTACTGCTTTAAGAATACACAGAGAGTATAGGTATACAGAGATATGTGGAACATATATGTGAACATGTAGAATATTCAGAAGGAGAGAGATTATATTTGACACTTTTACTCTAAGAGACCCACATTAGGAATGATAATAAGCACTTTAGAGAAAAACTACCTTTTGGTTCCTTATGAATGGACACATTTGCTCAAAGAACTCCAACCCAAAAGAACATATCAGGCCTTTTTGAATCATTTGATCTTGATTTAGGTAGACTAAAAAGAACTAGTTTCTCAGCCTTTCTCTGTTTTTCAGGGTACTATGCGAAAGATAACAGAATTCTGCAGTATTTTTCTAAATACTTCATTTGTGAGTTTCTCTACCTTTTATTTCTACTTTTGATTTATATTGTTCTTCCATAGCTTCTATCATTTTCTTATTTCATTTTAGCTTGTTTTAAATTTAGGTTATGGCTTTCATCTTCTTTGTGAGCATATCCTTCTTATGTGCTTTCCTCATTGGAAGGAATGTTACTCTTCTCTATTTTTTCTTATAAGAACTTTGTATGAACATGAACCACCGTCTTTTCCTGTTGCTCTACTTAAGTAAAATGAATTTTCCTTTTATTTTTGCAAAGGGTAGATGCCAATAATTTTTTAACTTCATATCTCTAAAGTTCATTTTGTTTTATAATAACAAATATATGGCCTTAATACTTTCTAAAATATGTTCCAATTTGCCCTCACTCATTTTTCTGCATGCCCTCTTTCCTTTGTCCCTATTTTCCTTTTTCTGCTCAGTTTTGATCCTACTTCCAGTACTTTTTCCTCATGGCAGTATTAAGAAGGCTTAGCAGAAAACAAACATGCAGCAGTGATTCATGTAGCCCATAAAGCCTAATATATTTACTTTAGAAAACAATTTGCCAACCTCTTCTCTAGAGCAGCTTTTTCTCTGGAGGGTACCTTCACATTCTATACAGTCGAGGTGATGCTGTCAATCATGGTGCACCATCACAGCAACGAGATGGGACCCGAGCAGGTGGTAATATATGGGCTCCTTCCTAGAGGTAAATGCAGACATTAGAAGAGAGATCTTTCTGTCAGGTTGCTTAGCTATGGGTGTGCTCTATTAGGGTATTTGCCTATAGGTTCGTGACTCTCAGGCTGCTTGTGGACATTGCTCTTAGCCACATGGAGGAAGCCTGTGTCCAATGAGAGAAAAAGAGGCTCAGATTGTGAAGGAAGCCGGGGTGGCTAACAGACCCTCTAAATCAAACTGACACAGATGCATGTCTGGACTTCCCAGTTTCATGAGCCAATAAATTCACTCTTCTGCTTGAGCTCATTTGAGGTTGATTCTGATATTGCAACCTGAAAAGCCGCAGACTAACACAGTTGCATACATGAAGACACATGTATTAATACATGGCTATTTAAAGGATTTTTCTGAAATTACTCCCTACTCTGTTTTTTCTTGGGGTTTTTGTTTGTTGTTTTTAGCTAAGAAAAGGATTATAGACAAAAGTCATAAGAGCTTAACAATGGATGAAAGAGAAATAAATTACTTTGGGAACAGTAGAATTCCTTAGTTAAGAGTTTGTAAATTAGCCTCAATGCTTTAAAAGTATGCTTATGGTTTATAACTAAAACGAAGAGAAGTAATTGGGTTAGTGAGAATAACTAACATCACAAGGGCCAGTGCTGACAGAGTTTAAAAATGTAAAAGACCATTTTGTGAAATGGAGCTTATCAGAATCATCAGTGGAGTTTTTTGGGGTTTTTTTGTGTAAAGAAAAAAAAAAAAAAACATTTGAAAGGCTATAGCAAAGACCTACTGTGGTAACCCTGACACACATAAAAGTTTGAGAATGACTGCTCTAATATAGTCACCTTAATGTTTAAAAATTATGTGTACTTTATATTTGCTGACCTTATGGCTTTTCTAAATGATAAGGTTCAAATTTATTTCTGTCATCTCTAAACACACAGTCATATCACCACCAGGTAGTTTCACCAATGCTACATAACAAGTTTTCAGTTGATCACACATAGTAGTAATAAAGATTTGGGTAAATTTGTTAGATTTATTTAATACCAAGGTCAGATCCCAAACAAAAATTAACAATCACTAGGGTATCAGAAAGCCATAGAGCTTTCTTACGATCACAGACTCGTAAAGAAGATTTATGATACTAGCAGAGCAATAGTCTCTTTATCTTGAATAAGAGAGTGAACAAAAATCTGACCCAGATAAATAATTTAGGCTTGGCTTTAATTAGCTTCTGATGCAATTCTCTGGATTCTAAAATCATTTATGTGTAAACATGACAGATGCCAAGCCCTTGGGCTCTTGAAAGCAACTGCTCTTGAGCCTTCATTAGAGTGGCTGAGAAGACCACTATATGCACTCTTAGACACTAGAGTGACAACAAGAAGCCCAGGATGACTACAGACTCACCTGCAAACCCCAAGGATGAAACAACACTTAGCAGTTGCATGGAACCGTCAGTGCTACCAAGTGGGGGCCTCTGGGTCAAGTCCACGACGGAGGACCCCTTCCGTTCTACTGGTAAGTGCACTATAATCTGTCCACAGAGCTCTTTTGTTCTCCATGCCAGAAGAGAGACGTGTGAGGGCCAGCCAGGAAGAAGCAAACTGCTATAATTTTTTGTGATGTTTTTTTAATATATAAAATAACTCTTTTTCTGTACCTTTCTCTTCAAGTCTCTGAAATCAAAGAGAGCTAGTTCTTGATATGGATGGAGGGGTGGATCAAAAGATTGTCAATCATCCTGTGTTGTGCTTCATCTGTTCCAAAACAGTGAATGCACTGCTCCCTGGTTTGATCTTCTAAGAACTCAACTTGGCCATTTCCCAGGCATCTCAACAAGCTGCCCAACAATCAGATCTTGGGCCACAGGTTGGTAGTAATTCTTTGAATAATTCTTTCCCACACATCCTGTCCCCAGCCACTTCCTAGAAGCTCAGGGTGACTTGCAATCAAGAGTTTTTCACTTACTTCCAGTGTTGATTCTGTCTAGAAAAAGAACTCCTGCCATGCCCTTAGTAGTAGCAGCAGTAGTTATTAGCAAAATAAAAAAAAGACAAATACTATCACCTTTGATTTCATAACAATCCTGTGAGGGGAAGCAAGTACTATGATCTTCACTCTGTGGATTAAAAGATAGATTCGGAAAAATGAAGCTAGACAGGAAGAGAGCAGAGCCTTGAAATTACAGTTTTTTAGCTATAACTCAGGTCAAGGGTGTGGATCCTCATGTTCAAAGAAGGTACATCACCTACTCAAGTTATCTCAACTAATTAGACATAGATCCTGAAACTGATTGGTTAAATAACTAGGAGAACCAGAGAAAATGCCTCTCAAATGTGAAGAGGAATCTGAACCTGAGGGGCTGGTGTTGCTTCCAAGGGCTTCCCATGGGAGATGCAATGGCTTTGCTCTGTCACACTCTAGCCAGCTTACTGCTGACAGACTGGAGAAGTGGATTTTCAGCTGACATAAGAAAACAGTATCTAATATGCCTCAGGAGGAGAGATGCTTATGCAGAGCCTAAAAATGTAGGCCCTTCAAGGAGACCCAAGCCACCTGTGTACTTGAAAACATCTTAGGACTCCTCCAGTCCCAAGGTTTCTATAAGTCCCTGGAAAAGTGGGGAGGAAGAAGAGGCTCCGAAAGCAGGAGTCGTGATTGAGTGAGGACGATGGCTGCATTTTTACTCTGGGTAGTGAGCCACAGAATAAAGAACTGATTTCCCTTTATTTTCTGAAGATGAAGAAGACGAAGATGCAGGATAATAGAGAACAGAGTGGGAATTAATACAACTGGAACTGGAGACACAAAAGAAAGGGATAAGCAAGCGAGCAGGGAGGACAAGGAAAAAAAGGAACATGCAGTATTACCTCAGAGGGAACCCTTTGAAAGGACACTGCATCTCAAACCCAATATCGGCTGATAAACTCAACTTCAAGTAATCCATGGAAAAGAAAGGAATCACCTAATTGAAAAAATTTAAAAACCTATTTTTAGTCCATTTCTTCATCCCTTCCATACAGAAATATTTAGCCATGCATTGCAACTGCTGTTATGGGCTGGCTGAATTGTGTTCTCCAAAAAAGATACATTGAAATCCTAACTCCTAGAACAGTCAGGGTGTGACCCTACTTGGAAATGGGTCTTTACAGTAATCAAGTTAAAATGAGATCATCGGGGTGGGCCTAATCAAATATGACTAGTGTCTTTATAAAAATGGAAATGTGGACGCAGAGACAGACAGACACAGGGAGAATGCAATGTGAGCACAAAAGCAGAGAAGATGAGGAACACCAAGAACGGGGGCCAGCAGTCACATGGAGAGGGGTGTTGGACAGGTTCTCCTCCAAAGCCCTCAGGAGGAGCCAACCCTGCTGACACTTTGATCTGTGATGTCTAGCCTCTGGACCTACGAAGCAATCAATTTCCATCGTCTAAGCCACGCCAGTCCATGGCACTTTGTTAAAGTCTCCCTAGCAAACTAACAAAACTGGCTCTTCTGAGTTTCACCTTTCCAGAATACACACTTTTTGGTAAAGGCGTGGAATGCTGTGAATTGTGACACTCGAAAGCAAGTTAGAGCAGGAACTCAATGAGTACAACTCTTGTTTCACAACAAGAAAACCAAAATCCAGGAAGAGTGGGCAGCTTGCCCATGTTTTCACAGTGGCAGAGCCGTGACAGAAGCCCAGGCACCCTGACTTCAAGACCACACCTCTTTCCACCAAGACCTGGTTGTACCAAAACCACAAAGACAGTTGTTGAACACTGGTTGCAAGCACCTGAAGTATGACACCTTACGTGGGAGATAGCTATGTTTTGCTGGCCTGGCAATCGGGAGAGAGGGTCCATTTTACTCCCTGGGGAAATTGACCAAACTGACCAGGGAGGCCCCTGCTGGGAGGCCTAGAAGCATCTGCTCTCTGCAGGTACACTGCATCACTAGTCCTTCCCCAGATGGTCAATCCACAGAACTGGGAGGCTGGAAAGAATTCTACATTAGCTCAGATGCCAAGAAAGAACCAGTGACTGCAACACATGTTTGCACAATTCTTATGGAATTCAGCTCAGAATAAACTTTCTGATCCCCAAGTAAATGCTCAAGGACAGAAGCATTTCTTTCTTCTCCTCTATCTTTATATGAAAAAACTTGTCCTCGGCTAATTACCTTCAGTCAGGCAGACTGAGAGCGGCAGCCTGGAGTTTTTAAGTGTCTTGTCCTCCCAAGTCAGAAGGCTTGCTCCCCTCCCCAAAAGTCCTCCAAAAGTGCAAGAAGTAAATACTTCATGGAGTGGGCTAGAGTAGACCTTTGGTTTCTGTCCCACTTAGCAAACATGCCAAGTACTGGATAATGACACGTTTAAAGAGGGGGGCAATTAAGTGAAACCCTGGTAAGGCATGGATTTGTCTCCCAAGTCAAGAGAAGGTGAGAGATTTCTGCTGCTATTGACTTTCTGGGACTAGGCTTCTCTAGATTTTATCTCCCAGCAGAAGGAACGAGGAAGAGCTATGATGAAAGCGGCTTGCAGCTCCAAGGAGTGGATGGCCAAGAAAGGGTCATGGACCCTCGCAGGGCACTGGGGAAGTCCTGTGTTCAGATGCTCAGATGCAGGCCTGTGGAAGGAAACCAGGCCCAGCTTGGGCACTCGGGGCCTGAGGAGGTGCCCCTGTCACTCTTCACCACCACACCTCCTCAGCCATTGGACCAGCCAGTGTCTCCCTCCTGGGGAATGTGGACTCGAATTCAACCCCAAACAGGTTATGCTCATAAATGGAGGAAATATGATGCAGAAGCTGTTGGTAATGGCCATCTCTATCAAGCGGATTAGAAAGTAGAGAAAACTCCCCTACAAATAGATAGATGGATAGAGCAGACTTGCAGACAAGCAGGAAAAAGAGACAGAAGGGGATCCCTAAGTTTCCATGGGGCTTTGACTCCTAGTTCCAGAACATCCCTAAGGTCCAGCTGTCTCATGACCTCATGTTCCTTGAGAATATTTTGTTTTGAACTAGCGCATGTAGCCTTCTGTTGCTTACAGCCTCGAGAACTCATTTATCAGAAATCATCTATGAAACCACTGGCTGGGGAATGGCTGAGGCCAGAGCACTGTGGGACTCTCCTGAGCACCTCCCAGGGGCCATGCAAATCCACCTAACCATACCTTTGAAGCCATATTTTGCCACCTAATGGATGAAGATGAATTTGAGTTTTGACATTGACCTGATATTATCCAGACACTCCCCTTACCCCATATGATACTTTGAGCTGGCAAACTAACCACAACCAAAGTCTTGCATTCCTTCTAGATGACATGCTCTAAGGAGGACAGAAATGGGTCACAGTGTGTGTGTTAGTTGC
The DNA here is from genome assembly GCF_033118175.1 of Dama dama. Taxonomy (NCBI): domain Eukaryota; kingdom Metazoa; phylum Chordata; class Mammalia; order Artiodactyla; family Cervidae; genus Dama; species Dama dama. Next base: position 44,944,114 of record NC_083698.1, on the reverse strand, counting down.
TCAGTCGTGTCTGACTCTTTGCAACTGCAGGGACTGTAGCTCACTAGGCTCCTCTGTTCATGGAATTCTCCAGGCAAGAATACTGGAGTGGTTGCCATTTCCTTTCCAGGGGATCTTGCTGACCCGGGGATGGAACCCAGGTTTCCTGCACTGCAGGTAGATTCTTTACTATTTGAGCCACTGGGGAAGCCCTTGGGGAACAGTCCCCTTATTGGAAATTCTTGGGGTCCAGAGTTTTATAAATTCAGAATTTTTCAGGTTATAAAAAGCATGACCCACACACATGACTCCTATGTGTGGGACTGTCCCCTAATCAAACACATGAACATTTCTGTAGCAAAATGCACAATGATTTTTTTAAGTGGGTTAAATCAAAATAACAGTTTCACATCAATGTTAGTTTCCTGCCAAGCAGATCAGATTAGGCCAGGTTTTGCCCTCTAGTGAGTTACTAAAAACCTTAGTTTCAGAGCTTTCTATATCGTGGTCACAGACTATTACTAACCCCTATTTAATATTAACAGATAAAAAACTGATGACTAGAGAGGGACAGTATTGATACTTCACTCAGGGTGACCCAGATAACAGTGGACCAAATGGGAATTCAAAACGAAGCTGTCTGGCTCCAGAGCCTACAGCCTTAACTCCCCCCACATCCTGGCACCCCACTGTTATACTGTTTCTCCAACTGGACACTGCATGAGGGTATCAGGCTGGTCCCAGGCCTGGAAAACCACATGGAGAACAATTAAGAGAACTAGAGCAAAGAGCAGCGAAAGCCAAAGAGGAGATGTGTCCATTCTCCTCAGCTACCTGTCTCCCTCCCAAATTCCTTCCCCAATTCCATTTTTCATAAGAGGACATCGGGCTACCGAAGACACTGGAAGCAACTGCAGGGAGAAAGAGGCTCTGAGATTGGAGACGGGACCTGAGAGTGCGCACAGTGAGCAGAGGAGAGCTGCGCGTTAGAGGCTGGCCGCCAGCAGCCTCAGGTCTTCATCCTTCCTGCATTCATTCATCAAGGAATTAATGAGCAAGAAACTGTGCCCCCATTTTGGGAAATGTGTTAGCTTTCTTTCTTTCTTTTGTGTGTGTATGTTAAAACCTGTGGTTATAAAATAGAGAAAATAGAACGTGAGTTCTGTGGTTGAGATGGCCAAGTGTCAGGAACATCCAAGCTTCCCTCTTAACGCAACTCCAGCTGGAGTTTACTCTCTCAGCATCCTTCAGAGCTTGCGTTTGGTCAATAGGGTGTGGGTAGAAAAATGAGGTGTGTCATTTCTGAGTTATGCCCCTAAAAGAAACATCCATTCTGCCCCTGGCCTTTCCCCCTTCCCGCTACCTAAATGATGTCACAAGCTAAAGCAAACACTCTGGACTCAGAGATGGAAATCTTGTGTTGAGAAATAGAACTGCCTTGCCAGCGTGGACAGCTCACCTCCAGACTATTACACTGAGAAAATTAAGCTTCCATCTTGTTTAAGCTATTATAATTGGGGGAGGGGGTCTTAGTTTCGACAGCTAGGCCATTACTCTGACTAATAACAAGTTTTAAAGTCTTTTTTAGCAATTTAGAGCATTCTTGCTCAGCACTTGGTCTGCCTCTGCCAGGGACTACTACCCAAATAACTTCTCCATATTTTTTGGTTTTTTATTTTATCCTTACTGTTTTTCAAGTTAATTTCTGTGTCCTGCTACATACTGTATTTGCAACCTTTCACTTGCAGAAAGGAAACACTTTAGAGAAGGTCTGCTAGGAGCCAGTTAATATGCTAAATGCCTGACCTGCAATGTCTGGTTTAATTTAACAGATGTGTGAGTCCAATATCGTCATTTTTATTTTATAAATAAGAGGCAGGCTCAGAGCAGTTAGGGGTCTTGTCCAAGGTGACACAGTTAGGAAGTGGCAGGGTTTGGCTTTGAAGCCAGCTGATGTCCAGGTTGGTTCCTTCCACCACTCTATATTTATACTGCGGTGAGCACATCATGGGCGGCACTCAGGTTGTGAGATTGCTTTTCATCTAGCTGTAATTGATTTCATCAGTGTAACTGCATGACTTTTACTCTGTGACATCTCTATGCAACCTGCAAACCCTTAGGACCATGTCTGTTTTATTTTTTATAAATTGTGGGGAAATACTCAGAATCTAAAACTTACCATTTACCCATTTTAAGTGCACAGTTCTACGGCTTTAAGTGAATTTTTATTGTTATACAACCATTCACCAATATCCACCTCCAAAACTTTTTCATCACCTCTGAAAAAATATGGGATGTGTCACAAGTTTGTGTGCTCACAGGGACCACATGAATCATCTCTGCTCTGTTTCATGTGCTGCCCGAGTGAACACAGCAGGCGTGTGACTGAGTAACTGGTTTTCTAGTTGTTGGTTCCTTTCCTGCTTTTCTTTCTTTTTTCTTTCTGTGACCTGCTGTATGATCTGCCAGTAATGAAATGAACTGTCCTATTCACAGATGTGCCTGTTCAGAGTCCCAAGATAACATAGGGAGAAATAAACATGATCCTCTATAAAATGGCCTGGCTTGGATCCTGTCTTCACCTCTGCCTCACCAATCCCCAGGAGGCTGAGCAAGAAAGCAGAAGACGACTCACAAGCTGCCCAATTCAAATCTGAACCAGTTAGTGACACTGATTTGCTCTGCTTTGGGGCCACTGGGGTGAGACTCAGAGCACCATCCAGTGCCAGAGCTGGAAGAAGATACAGGGGTCGTTAAGTCTAGCCCCCTTGCTTCACTGGTCAGACCACTGAGGCTCCGACAGGCAGGACTCCTGACTCTGCCCGGAGCTCTCTCCACCTTGAGATCTGCTGGCAAGTCTCGCCGAATGCGCTTCCTTTCCCTCCTAAGCCTGTTTAAGCCTTTCTCTCCCTAAAAGCCAAAAGTCTATTTAAAAGCCTCAATCCCATCAGCTCCTTACACAGGCCATGGATCCCTCTGCCCACCCCAAGCCCAGTGCTAGGGTACTACAAGAAGACCTTAAAAATATTGGCAGTCTCGTAAATGCTAGACTTTTCTTCCCAGATCCCTGTGTTAGGACAGCAGGGCGTGTTGGCTGACAGCTCTCAGCTGCCAGCACTCTGGACGGTCCCTTCCCAGGACAGATGGCAGCCTGCATCCAGAGACTGGGGCCCCAAACTGGCCAGCGTGAAGGCCATCCTTGCTCTAAGCTCTCTGTGCAGCTGCTGAGGCCAGTTGTGACTACCTACAGCCCAGCCCTCCCTCTATCCAATGTGGTTCCTTCCCCAGTAGTCCCTCTAATAAACCTCCTGCACACAAACCGCCCATCAGAGCCTGCCCCCAAGAGCCAACCAAAATAAAAACAACAACAAGGAGGTTTTGGTTAATAAATATTTAAAGAATGGTTTACCGATGCCACATTAAGTCAACTCAATTAATTATTCCCTTTCATATTCATGAGCATCTCAAGTGTCAGTACCCTAGTAATAATCCATAGGTAAAAAGTTCTCGCTTTATATAAATCCCCAGCCTATATGTAGTCATTGCAGAGAAATTGTTGATAATGATAAATTATGGGTTTTTTTTTTTTTTTTGGCTTGGAGGATCCTAGTTCCCCAACCAGGGATCGAACCTAGGCCACTGCAGTGAAAGCGCCAAGTCCTAGCCCCTGGACCACCAGGGAATTCCAATTAATGGTAAATTAAATGCAGCACTTACAGCCAAATAATTTCTAAGGCAAAATTATTAAACAGCATAAAACTGCTAATGTATGACTTTTGTGGGGGGGGACTTTAAAAATGGAAATTTCATATGATTCAACATAGTATTCTCTCAAAAATATTTACCAAAAAGGTGGAAGTGTTGGTCACTTAGCCATGTCTGACTCTGCAACTCCATGGACCATAGCTCACCAGGCTCCTCTGACCATGGAATTCTCCAGGCAAGAATACTGGAGTGGGTAGCCATTCCTTTCTCCAGAGGATCTTCCCAATCCAGGGATGGAACTAGGATCTCCTGCATTGCAGGCAGAGTCTTTATCATCTGAGCCACCAGAGAAGCCCAGTTACAAAAAAATTATATTTAATTTGGGATGTAGATGCATCCTAATGACTTTGCCTTCCAAAAAGAAGCATGTAGGTGCTATGAAGATGTTAAAAATGGCCTTTCCTCTTTGAAGCATAAATGCAACAAGCAGAACATAGAGATGAAAGTCAAGATAATGCCAAGATCTAGGGGCAAAGAAAAGAAATTGACCCACAGACCGATGCATCACTCTGTGACTCATGATCCCAGGGTCACGTACTCATTGCCTCTTGGGGTTTCATCCTCATGACAAGCTCCCATGTCCTCTCTGCATTTTTCCCTCGTTCTATGCTCACTCTCTCTCCTAAAGACCTTCCTTGTCTGCAGGAAAGCATGGCAAGGAGAAGAATCTATAGTTTAAGGGGAGGAAACAAATTTTGTGCTTTTCTCTCTCCTTTCCATGAAAGGCTTTTCCATGATGATACCAACATTTGAGTTTCCTAAGTTCATTATCCTTTCAGGCCCTTGTGCCAATTCCTCAAATTTCCACAAATAAATGAGCTGATCACCTCTCTAAAAATGTCTTGTCCCCACAAACACTTATTCATGAGAAGAAACTCTGAGTTTAGTCTGTTCCTCCCAGACTATTTATTGATTACTTTGTTTTTTGTGCTGGTTTGACATTAGTATTTGGGCTTCTGATATATACTTTATGCAACTTTGAAAGTCTACTGACTGGTACAGAGAGCTCCAAGCTCTCGCAGCACGGGCTCTGGTCAGCACGCTTCCCTGGACTGGCCGCCTCCCTCCCTTCTCCCTCAGCGCGTGGAGGGTGCCGGTGAGAGTGCAGAGAGCGAGGCCCAGGGCCAAGGGCTCTCATCTGCCCAGGGTGCCCTCCAGGACCTAGTGGGGGCAAACCGAGGCTGAGTGAGCCAGGCCAGAGAAACAGGAACAGGGCAGAGGCCAAGCCCGGTCCTCGAGAAACTAAAATCTTGTAGGCAGGCGCATTCAGTGTGAAAACTTATACCTGCTATCAGTAAATAGGGGAGCTCCTTCAAAAAATGAGTTTATAAGTAGGAAAGCAATGATTAGTGGAAAGTGGAGCATCAAGAAAGAAACTATACACATACACACACATCATTCTAAACCCACAACCGAGAGATAACCACTTTAAATTTTCTTTGATGTGGAATCATTTTGTTGTATACCTGAAACTAATGAAATGCTGTATGTCAATTATACTGCAATTAAAAAAACAAAATTTCTAAAAAATTATCTCATTTCATTTTACTTGGATTTAGCAGGAAAAAAGTGAAGGGAAACTAGAGGAGTGACTAACCTTTATACATATCTATACATATTTCCTCAAAATAAGACCTATTAGTTACTAAGGAACTTTTCAAAATGATTATGAAATATGAGGCTTTGGTGTTAATGGGTATTTTTTTTGAAGCTTATGCTTCTTAATGGCCACAAGTTTAAGTTTCCAGATGCTGAGCTTAAATGACTGCCTAATCACAATTCAAAGTCTTCAGGCTCCCTGACTTCAGACTATACTACGTCATCAAAGTTAAGCTACAGCTGTCAAAACAGTATGGCACTGGCACAAAAACAGAAATATAAATCAATGTAACAGGATAGAACATCCAAAAACAAACCCACACACCTATGGTCACCTAATATATGACAAAGGAGGCACAAATATACAGTGAAGACAGTTTCTTCAATAAGTGGTGCTGGGAAAACTGGACAGCTACATATAAAGGAATGAAATCAGAACATTCTCTAACATTATACACAAAAATTAACTCAAAATGGATTACAGACTTAAAAGTAAGAGCAGATACTATAAAACTCTTAGAGGAAAACATAGGCAGAACACTCTCTGGCATAAATCACAGCATTTTTGATCCACCTCCTAGAGTAATGAAAATAAAAACAAAAATAAACAATGTGGTTTAATTAAACTTAAAAGCTTTTGCACAACAAAGTAAACCATAAACAAAACAAAAAGACACCCTTCAGAATGGGAGAAAATATTTGCAAATCAATCAACAGACAAAGTTATATTTTAGTCTCCAAAATATACAAACAGCTCATTCAGTTCAATATCAAAAAATAAACAACTCAATCAAAACATGGGCACAAGATCTAAACAGACATTTCTCTAAAGAAAGCATACAGACTGCCAAGAGGCCCATGAAAAGATGCTTAACATCACTAATTATTAGAGAAATACAAATCAAAACTACAATGAGGTATGTATCACCTCACACTTCAGAATGGTTATCATTAAAAAATCTATAAACCAAAGATGCTAGAGAGGATGTGGAGAAAAGAGAACCCTCCTGTTGGGCCTCCTAGGTAGCACAGTGGTAAAGAATCCGCCTGCCAATGCAGGAGACACAGGTTCGATCCCTGGGTCAGGAATTTCCCCTGGAGAAGGAAATGACAACCCACTCCAGTGTTCTTGCCTGGAAAAATCCCATGGACAGAGGAGCCTGGCCGGCTACAGTCCCTGGGGTCACAAAGAGCTGGACACTACTGAGGGGGCATGCCTACGCTGTTGGTGAAAATGTAAATTGGCAGCAGTCACTACAGAGAAGAGAATGGAGATGCCTTTAAAAATAAATAAATAAAAATATAGAGTTACCATATGATCCAGCAGTCCCACTCCTGGGTATATATCCAGAGACAACCATAATTCAAAAAGATACATTTATCCCGATGTTCACTGCAGCACTACTTAGAATAGCCAGGACACAGAAGCAACTTAAAAGTCCACTGATGGAGGAATGGATAAAAAAGATGTGGGATACACACACACACACACACACACACACTGGAATATTACTCAGTCATAAAAAAAGAACATAATAATGCCATTTTCCATGCCATGGATGGATCTAGAGATTGCCATACTAAGTGAAGTAAGTCAGACAGAGAAAGACAAATGTATCCCTTATATGTGGGAATCTAAAAAAATGGTACAAGTAGATCTATTTACAAAAAAGAAATAGAGTCACAGATATAGAAAACAAAGTTATAGTTACCAATGGGGAATATGGGAAGATAAATTGGGAGATTGGGACTGACATATACATACTACTATATATAAAATAGATAACTAATAATTACCTACTATATAGTGCAGGGAACTCTATTCAATGCTATGTAATGACCTATATGGGAATAGAATCTAAAAAAGAGTGTGTATACATATATGTACACATATAACTGATTCACTTTGATGTACAGCAGAAACTAACATTATAAATAAACCATACACCAATAAAAATTTATTTAAAATAAAAATTAAAAAGATAGACAATAAATGTTTGACATGAGAATGGAAAAAAGTAAAATTCAAAGACACCATTACTATGTTAAAAACTACAAAATCTATTTCCTTTTTTTCTTTTGACAGGGAAAGAAAGAAAGAATGAGAACAAAATTTATAGCTAAGTTTATTCTCTAGGTGATTCTTCCAAAATATATTATGGAAAAGCTAATATATAAAGAAAATATGCTATAAAAATGACAAGCCACCTTCAGGAATAAAAAAGCACACTCAACAGAGGCAAATGCATATACCAAGTACCCATTACAAGTCCAAAAAGGCTGTATTTAGTTCAGAGGGCCTGTCACTAGTTCTCATATACCACTAACAGCTCAAAACTGACTTGTTTCATATTCAGACCATGACTCCCCTGTAGAGTGTTTCCTTGTATTTTCCAGAATATCTAGAGGCCATTCTTTATCTTGTTGGGGGTCGGGGGGAGACTCATGCCACCATCTCACTGATAGCAGGCTGTGGTGACATGTCTAGATCCTAATCACAAGATCTGCAAGATGTTACCCACTTTCTTCCTGAAAACGGTTTCCATGGAGCCCTCTGACTTCCTGTTCTAATTTGAACTCACTACTCTAGGCTGCAGAGCAACTGTCTTCATCTGAAGACATACTGTCACTGTCCTAGACTGGTTTCTTGGAGCCCATGTTTTTCTCTTCCCTGGGTTCCTTTTCTGCTTGGCTCTAGCACAGCTCTGAGTAACTCTTCTAGAAAAAGTACAGAGAAGATGATCTTGCCGAGTCCTTATCTGTGTCTGCAGGTATTTTTAGGCTTAGCCTAGCTGGTGTATATTTATGTGTTCAAATCATTTCCTTCAGAACCTGGAACTTGGTGCTTCATCTTTTAACATCCACTGTTGCTATTTGGAGTTTTCTGATCCAGTGTGACTTTAGTCAGGCAATTTAATGTTTTCTTTCTGAAAACTTTAAGAATATTCCTTTTATTCTTACAGGGCAAAAATGTCACCAATATGTACTGAGATGGGCCCTTTTCAATCTGAAGACCAAGTCATTTCTCTCTTTTGAGAAAAGTCACATCCTCTTCTCCATATTCTCTTTCCCTCAAAAGTGAACTGCTTAGATCTTTCCCCAACCATTTTCCCCCTCTCTTTCGACATCATGTCTCTATGTTTCAGAAGATTTCTTTTTTCAAATTTATTTTCCAAATTTCTAATTCAGTCCTTGGCTGCATCTATTTTTTCAGACTTCTGTGGAATTTTGAAATTAATTTTTTTTTTTGGCCACACCATGCAGCCTGTGGGGTCTTAGATGGAACCCATAACCCCTGCAGTGGAAGCACACAGTCTTAACCAGTGGACCTCCAGGGAAGTCCCTGAAATTAATTTTGATAATCATATATGTCAAGATTCAATGTCAACAATTCTAGTTTTCTGATTATTCCTTTAAATGGCAACTTGTTTTCAATGTATGGATATAATGTCCTCTTCAATCTCTCAAATCTCTACTGAGACCCTTTCAAAAGTTCTCCTCCCCAGTACTACCTCCCTTTTCCTCTAGAGAGAAGTTGTTCTGCTTGTTCACAGTTCAACTCCTCCTTTTCACCAATAGTTCCTCTTTAATTACCTGGTTATCTTTATGCCTACATGTTGACGGATAGACAGCCAGTTTGCCCTGGGCTTCCCTTGAGCTGTATTTTGAGTCGTAGCATTTTGTAAGAGGTGAGGACTAGGGATTGGGAAAGTTTGGGTGAGGTATCTCAGGTTGACTGTAGTGTTTTAAGTTTATCCTCCTTCAACTGTGCATCCTGTCAATAACAGATACTATATGGGGCTCTGAGGGTCACGGAGTAGGACCTCTATTTTAATACTCTTCCTAATACTTGATTGCAGATTTGCAGAAGTAAGCAAATCATAGTCAAGACCAAGAAGTTACCATGACTAGGAAAAGAGTGTCATGCTGGGGATACAAAAGAAAGAGGTGAAACTGGAAGATTTAGAGTGAGTGTAAGAGGACTGACAAAAGATTTTTAACAGAGGGGAGAGAGAGGCCAATCTGATGGGAAGGGACTTCCCTGGTGGTCCAGGGGTTAAGCCTCTGCACTCCCAATGCAAGGGACCTAGGTTTAATCCCTGGTCAGGGAACTAGATTCCACATGCCTCAACTAAGACCCAGTGCAGCCAAATAAATAAATCTTTTTAAAAAATCTGATGGGAAATGGGAATACTTCTCCTGCCACCTACTTCTGTTTTCCCAGAGAGAGATTTAAAGACTGATTTCCATTTCTCACTTGCCTCCCCAACAGAAATATCTACTCCTGCCTCTTCACAGAGTCCTGCAGAATTGAGGGCAAAGCCATGAAGCAATCGGGAAGAGGAGGCCGTGCTGTTCAGAGTCCAAGGACGCAGCACAGCCCTGGCCGGCTGCTCAGGCTCCGGCTCAGCTCCCCCATGGGTGACTGCCCTATTGCTCAACACCACCATGATGAGTTCACATCCCTTCCTAGCTGAACTTGCAAGCCGACTTACCATCTCTGCTGCTCAGCCAACTGATTAGGACAGCAACCTTGATGAGCTTCGCATGCTATCAAAACTTTTAAAGCTACCACTTGTAGAAACTTTCAAACATATTCAAAAGTAAGAAGAACAGATAATGAATGTGCCTGTCATGCCTGTCACCTAATGTCTTAGTTTGCCTGTGCTCCTGTAACAGAAGAGCATGGACTGGGTGGCTTACTAACAACAGAAATGTATTTCTCACAGCTACAGGTCAAGATCAAGGTGCAGGAATGGTTGAGTTCAGGTGAAAGTCCTCTTCTCACTGTAACCACACACAGGTGAATGGAACGGACTGGGGAGCTCCTGTGGTTTCTTATAAGGGCACTAATGCCATTCAGAAGGACTCCACCCTCATCACTTAATCACCTTAATCACACCTTAATCAGTTAATCACAAAGGCCCAATATCCTTTAGGGTGTTAAGATTTCAGCATATGAATTTGGGTAGACACAAACATTCCACGGCTAGCATTAGGAGGAGGAAACTTACTCCCACCCCTTGAGTTCCTATGGCTGGACTAATAAAATTGGCACAAGACAGATTAAGGGAAAAGAAACTAATTTTAATTATGTGCACAGAGGTCTCATAGAAATGGGGCCTAAGGGGAAAGCAGGCAGCTTTTATACTTTTTAGATTGTGAGGAATTGACACCACAAAGAAACTTGGGTTTGGAGTGATCAATTAGTGAAGAATTTAAACAGTTTGAGCTGGGGTAGTAAATGAAAGAAGTAATAGGGTTTATTTATACAAGCTCTGGGCCCAAATTCCCCACCTCTGGCAATAAGGGTGTCCTTCTACTTCCAAGGGTAGAGAGTACACCTTTCTCGTGAGAGATCGATTTCCTGCTTTAGAGGAGACAAAAGGTCAGACCGTCCCTTGCATATTGGCCATTTCTTACATAACTTTAATTCAAAATTATTAGTATGCCATTGAGGTACATCTTGGGGGCCACCTACTGGACCCCAATAATAGCATTCAATTTCAAAACTATATCAACACTTTGCCAACTTAAGAACCTACTTTGGGGGTGGGGATGGGGGGAAAAAGAACCTACTTTTCAGCAGGATTCATTTTTCAAAATAAGACTCTCCTTTTTCATAAACATGCATCTGAGCTCCACCTCTGGAAATCCTATCATCGAGCCCAAAAAAACACAGTTTTGTAGCACGTCATAAGTAATTCTGATGCCCACAGAAAATTAAAAGCCATTGCCGTAGTGAAATGAGAACAGGAATATGATTCTATGATATACAGGACATTCAAAATCTTTGATAAATAAGAGAAGACCCAGAAGACATAAAAGGAAAATAGTTACATCACTCCCTATAAAATATGTAAATAGCAGGGCAGCAAAAGATCACAAAGACAAAAGGATGAGAGAAATATTTTCAACATAGATAATATCCTTAATTCAAGGACTTCTTATAAATTAGTAATATTTGTTCAAAATAGCAAATATTTGTAAAATCTCATAGATAAAGGCTCTGAAGAGACAGACTGTTCAGACTGAGAATCTGAAAATAGCCAATAGATCTATGTATAGATTCACTGTCTCTTTATAGATCAGGAAAATGCAAATAATAAGAAATTGTTTCCAACCATCAAATTAGCCAAAACTGAGAGGATTCCTCATTTCCCGGTGTTGGTAAGGTTTGGAGAAGAGAGCCATTTCTGTTCACTTATAATAGGACTATAAATTGCTGCAAACTTTTTAGATAGTAATCAGGTACTGTGATTTAAAATGTATAATGCACATACTCTTGAACCCAAAAATCTTACTTAGAGGCATCCAGCCAGGAGAAATAAAGCACGAGTCTACTAAGACCTGTGTTTCATGGACAGCCTCTGCAACCAGCATTTACTAAGGAACCACTATGTTCTGACAGCTATGCTAAGTGAATTACAAAGGATGCTTTAATTAATCCACATGACAACTTTATGAGGCAGTTCCCATTATCTCAGGGAAAAAAAGACTAATATTTAGAAAATTTAAATATTTCTCTAAAGGTTTTTTTAAAAATGTGCCAGTAAATGTTGGAGTTAGAACTTGGAACTGGTCAACACAACTACAGAGTTCATGCTCCTGGTCACTGCAATGTGCTGCCGAACTAGATACAAATAACCAAAAAAGAAAACAAACACCAGTGCCCTGGGTAAAGCAACAGTCTTTACAATGAGCCCAACCCCTAGAAACACAAAATGCCCCACTCTGGTATCACAATTAAAATTCATTTTGGGGGTAGGAAAGTTGGAACAAATACATTTTCCATAGAGACAGAAAGCAGTTGTAATGAGGAAGAAAGACAAGCATGAAAGTCGTCTTAGATGCAAAGAGTTTTCTCTCCCAGGCAACCTCAACTTTTCCTTGTAAATGCCTGGTTCAAGGACTTCCAAACAGGCCCCAGGCAAGGTGCAATTTCCCCACTTTCCCTCTAGGAGTAGCTGTGTTGGCCTCACCCCAGCTGACACTTCCAAAGCAAAGGGTTGAGGGTGTGAGCAGCTTTTTTAATTGGCAGAGGAATGGTGAGTATAAGGATTATCAGGGCACTGGAAACATGGCCTCAATTTTCCTGGAAAATGACCACTTGTTTGTTTTATCTCCTTGGAATTTGGAGAGAATGTCATGAATACTCTTTCCTCATCAAGCCCCTGGCTGACCCTACCCTGAAACCTTAACCCCTGGTGGAAAGGAGAGAAGCATCTTATCCATAGCAAGGTCATTGCCCCCAAGTTCTGGGTTTCAGAGCAGATTCTCCTAAACCTCCGAGGTTTTATGTCCAGATTGTGGGAAAAGATTCCACAGATAAACCACATGCCAGAGCTGTAGCTCTGGGTCCAGAGTACCCAGAAGCATGGATTAGAATACATTCTCACCTAACTATGCTTTTAAAATAGTGATCAGTATAAACAAGTTTCAAGGACCAATGTCATATGTTATAAAACAGGATTATGATTGATCCAATTCTGTACACTTCAAACCAGTAACAAACAATATAAAATAAGCAAGTAATAAGTATTAGCCTGATGATCTAATTAAGATACTGTGACAACCACAGTCCTGGAGTTGTTTTTTGCTTATCGTCAACTGTTATTAATAGCTACTTAACCTAACCTTGTTCTCTCTTCAGTCTCAGGGGAGTAAACACACTTCTAACTTGTCCAAACCCCTGCCTTACAGTAAAAAACTCGTAAGCATATTTACTGCTCAAGCCCCAGTGATGCAGTATTTTCAGATAGACTCTCCCCACATCAAAGTCCTTGTAAAAGCTCCTATTAAGTTCTTCCTTTTCTTGTAGGAAAAGGTGGCTTGTTACCAGCTTGTCCAAGAAGGTATGCTGCTGCTCCCATATGCTCATGAGCCCTGAGCACCACAAATGATCACATATCTTCCCGAGCTTTGACCAAAATGCAAGGAGAAAAGACTGGCCTGCAGCATCAGCTGGCTGGGAAGTGCCCAGGCTCTGAACAGAATACTACTTGGGTTCAGATCCCGGCTCTGCCTCCTAACAGCTATGCGAACCTGGACAAGATACTTCACTTCCCTGTGCCTCGGTCATGCCATCTGTGAAATGGGTTTCTCCTTCACAGCTTTAAGGAACAAATGAGAAGTTACATGTAAAACATACAGCACTATGACTACACAGAGGAAACACTCAATAAACATTCATTTTCGTTATTTTTCTCTCAACCCTTTCTTCACCTAGAAAATCAGAAGTGATTATATTTCTCTACTTCTTAGGGTTGTCAGGAGAATTAAATGAGATAACACATGGACTTTTCAATGCCTAGCACAGTAGTCAATAAATGTTAGTGGATTATTTTAAACTTTATACTTTTTATTTTAACTTCCACTTGAATCAAGAATTTAAAAATCAGAACACTACTGTTTTCCCTACTAAGATTCACAGGTAACAGTTTTCTAGTTAGTCCTTTTTTTCTTTACATTCCATTTTTTTTTTTTTTTTTTGGAGCAAACCCTGACACAGGAGTCAGATTATAATGGTATTGGCAAGACTCCATGAAGTGCTGGCCAAGTGATCTCAAGAAATATCAGAATCTTGGGTTTCTTAAGTAAAACCAGATAAAAATGTCTCTCTTTTAAAGTAGAAAGATCTCCATAGGGTAATAAATGAAACATGCTTTGTAAACAATTAAGCAATGCAGCAATGTAAGACCTCATCATTTTTCCAGGATGAATGAGGACTTACTAGAATAAATATAAATAGAGCATAATATAGATCTATAAAGCAGCTTCTCCACTGACTAGAGCAGATTTTTATTTCTGAATAAGTTTTTATCTGCTTTAAATGGTTAAGAATCTCTCAGGAGAAGGTGAATAGAAGGACAGAATTCCGCCACAACCATCAGTTAATCAGTGTGTGCACTATAGGAAATAAGGCCACAAGAATAGGAAATAGATATACTTTTTTCACATGGATCAAGAAGCTTCACTTTACTTCTAAGTGCCAGGCCAAGTCTTTAGGCATTTTGTGGATATGTTTGCTTCGAGTTAATTTTTATTCTATATCTCAATAGTCTCTAATGTAGACAATGAGCTAAATATTGTCTGAAGATCTCTCAGTCTCCCTTCCTCTCTTTTACTCCCACGATCTAAAAATAAATCCACAAACATCAACAGAAAGTGGTAGGTAAGCATTCACACTTCTACTAGGAAATGAATATTAATTAAGTCAAGAAAAAAAATCCTTATTTCCAATCCTCAAAACGGTAGTGGTAGGTATCTTTCTTTTTTTCCCCTCTATTTTTCTTTAAAGCAAATACATTTTTTCTATTTGAATTTATGAACTGATGTATGCCTAAGAAAATTAAAAGAAGATTTCAGATACAAGAAAATGAATCTTTGTTACCTTTTCCCTTTTACCTCTATGCAGGCAGTAGCACTGGTAACTCAAATAGCTAGCCATCACCAGCCCAGGTGGGATGCATGAGACAAGTGCTCGGGCCTGGTGCACTGGGAAGACCCAGAGGAATCGGGTGGAGAGGGAGGTGGGAGGGGGGATCGGGATGGGGAATACGTGTAAATCTATTGCTGATTCATGTCAATGGATGACAAAACCCACTGAAAAAATAAATAAATAAATAAATTTAAAAAAAAAAAACCTCTGTGTTAATCCACCCCAAAATATCCTATTAGTTCCATACCAAATGCATTTTGTTCTGATGAGGAAGATGCTCAGAGCAGTCAAAATGTTGATAAAACCCATGAAAAAGGAGGAAGAGGAAACGCTTTCATCTCACAATGAGCGTATCAATGTACAAAGAAACTGAAGCCTACAGCCCCCGGCACATGCCAACCTGCAGTTCAGTGTGAGATCAGAGAACTTCCTCCTGGTGTCTGCATCTATTCCTAATTGCCCTATTTAAAAGGAAAAAAAAAGTGAGAGAAATATAAATTGGGGTGTATGTGTATGTGTAAACAGACCTTTTTTCACTGTGTATTTACTGATTGTCTACTCTAAGCAGAGCACTGCCAGGCACACAAGGCTGAGACATGGTCTGCTCTGTTGCAAAGGTTTCCTTCCAGAAAAGTGGATTAGACAGAACAATGGGGCCTTATACCCACCCCCCTCCCTACCCCACCCCCTCCCCCAGCCTACCTACTCCCACACACACACCCCCACCGCTGCTTCAACCAACAGACCATAAGCTGAAGCAAGTCGTGAATCCCCTCCTTCACAATCTTCCATAAGGGTTACAGAGTCCTCCCTCTTCATTCATCCTGGGCTCTTCACAGCTGGAATCCAATCATTGCAGCATGCCCAGCCCACAGAGCTCTCTAGCATCCCCCAAATAAACCACGTGACTGTGCCCAGCCCTAGCTCCAGCTCTCTTCTTTGCTGCTAGAACTGCTGCTGCTTTTCGCTTCCCACCTCCACCCTGCACTTCATCCCCCACCCTACCCCACTCCCACCCAGGAAGTTTTCCCTATTCCCAGCTGCCTCCCTCTGCAGCCCCTCGAATCTCCTGCCCACCAGCCCTGGAGATGGAGATGTGTCATTTTCCATCATTCTCCCCAGCTCCACCATGAGTCTGAGGAGGCAAGAGCCATGTCTTTATCCTCTCTGCCCTCAGAGCCAAGGGCCGAAAAACTTAAGAAATCTGTGGTCTTGAATTAAATAGAATACTATAACGCAGTCCATGCTGACTGTCTTCAGAGGGACCCCTAGAGAGTCGTGAAAGTCCAATGGAAAAAGAGAGGAAGAAGAAGTTATAGGAAGGATTCTTTCCAGCAGCCTTAAAAAAACCTGCAGTGCCAAGAAATCAATAGAGTCTCAAATCTCAGAAATGCACAAGGATAAAGGGCACACACTCCTGCAAGTGCCAACAGAAACCTTTAGTTACATAAATAGTGATGTAATATTAGTAAAAATCAACATAAGCCTTTTTAAAAACAAATAGTGCATGAGCCACAGCTTTAAGCTTGTAAACTGAATTTAAAGGGGCATAGGACAGAGGTTAAGAATCATCAGGAATATCTCTACTATGAAGCAACAATGCACTGGTGAAACACAAGACCTTTGAACTCACAACTTTAGTTCAAATCTTGGTTCTGCCATTTGGTAGCTGTTTACAGTGGCTATCATCAAAAAGACATGAGATAAACGCTGGAAACTCTTGGGCACTGTTGATGGGAATGTAAACTGGTGCAGCCATTATGGAAAACAATGGAGAGGTTCCTCAAAAACAGTTAAACACAGAAGTGCCATGTGATGCAGCAATTCCACCTCTGGGACTATTTCCAAAGGAAATGAAAACACTAACTCAAAAGATATCTGCACCACCATGTTCACAGCAGCAATATTTAAGGGTCAAGGCATGGAAACATCTACTGACATATGAATGGATCAAGAATGCATGATATGTATACACACATAATGGAGCATTATTCAGCCGTTAAAAATGAGGAGACCCTGCCATCTGCTACAACATGGTTGGACCTTGCGGGCATTATGATAAATGCAATAAATCAGGCAGAGAAAGACAAATACCATATGATCTCATTTATATGTGGAATCTAAAAAATAAAAAAACAAAAGCAAAAACTCAGACTCATAGAAAAAGACAGAGTCTGTCATCACCAGACTCTGGAGTCAGGGGAAGGGAGAATTGGAAGAAGGTGGTAAATTGCAAGTTTCCAGTTTACAAGATAGATAAGTGCCGGATGGGCGGGGGCAGGGATGTGCAGCATGATGACTACAGTTAACACTCTGCATGACATACAGCAAAGGTGTTGAGAGTAAATCCTAAGAGCTCTCATCACAAGGAAAAAAAATGTTTTTTCTTTTTTTGCTTTCTCTTCTTGCTATATCAGATGATGTATGCCATCCAAACTTACTGAGTTAATCATTTCACAATATACATAAGTCAAACTATTATGCTGTATACCTTAAACTTCTACAGTGATATATGCCAATTATATCTCAACAAAACTGGGGAGGAGGTGAGGAGATGGGTAAAGAAAATCCAGAATGTAAAAGGTTGCAACTTTGAATAGAGTGGCCATGGTAGACCTACCTGAGGAGGTAATGTTTAAGCAAAGTGGGTGAGGGAGGGAGCTCTTAGATACCTGAGGGAAGAGTGGTCCAGGCAAGAAAAATAACCAGTGCAAAGGTCCTGGGGCAGAGTCATCCTTAATGTGTTCTAGCTTCACAGGGGTGTCAAGAGTGGCTGGAGCAGGGGAAACAATGAAAGCTATAGAAGAGAAGGTCAGGGGGGAGTAAGCCACTATAAAGACTTTGGTTCTGATTTGAAAGACAGAGATCCACGGTGTGGTTTTGAATATGGAGTCACTCTGACTGCATCAGTCTAAAGGTGAAAAGGAGGGACCAACTGTAAAGACAGAAGCAGGAAGAGCCACCAGAATGCTATTATATAAAGTCAAATGAGTGATTATGGCAACCAGAACAGGGCTGTAGCAGCGGAGGTGGAAAGTGCAACAATCCTGGCTACACAGTTGACCTTTGAACAACATGTGTTTGAACTGCTTGGGTCCATTATATGCAATGGTAAACACTACAGTGCTACAGGACTCACGGTTGGTTGGATCCCAGGATATGGAACCACAGATACAGAGAGCTGACTATAAAGTTATAATGTAGATTTTTGACTGCACAGAGGGCCTGCACCCCTAACCTCCACATTGTTCAAGGGTCAACTATATGTTGAAGCTGAGCTAGTTGGATGGATATAAAAAGTGAGAAAGGGGAGGCAGGAAGCATCTGGTGTGAGCAAACTGAAAGGATGGAGTTGCCATTCACTGTGGCAGGAAAGGCTCTTAGGAGGACCCGGTAGGTGATCGGGCATTTGGCTGTGGACATGTTGAGTCTGAGAAGCCCTGGACACATCCCAGAAAAGATGTGAAGGACACAGTTGAAAGTCAGAGGCAGCTGGTGTCTGAAACTGGAAGAGAAGATATGGGTCAACCAAGATGATGTGTTAGAAATTACAGTCCGCTTAACTATGGCCTTGAGAGTTTTTTCCCCACCATAATTAGTCTTGAACCTGTGGTTCTCAAATTCTAGAGTTCACAAAAATCACCAGAAATGCTTATAAAATACTGATTCTTGGGCCCCATCCCCAGAGAGTCTAATTCAATTGATTCTGGGATCCAGGGATGAGGGTGGGGAGGGAAAGCAAGGAATGTACATTGCTGAGCTCAAGGGATTCAGAAGGAGTTGACTCACAGACCAACCTCTGAAAAATCTCAGGGTCTCTTCCCTTCTTCCCAAATCAGATATTCCAACCAACTGACAATATTTACTTAATTTCTCCAATGACTCATAAAAATATGCTCTTTTTCAAAATATTAAGGAGGTGGGGGACAGTGGTGCTGGAAAAAGAGTGAATGCACTTGTTTAAAGCACATTTCACTTGCTGCTTCATTATAGGCAGTCTGAATGTTGATTTGGTCAGTTCCATCTCAGCAGGGCTGAGCCATGAATTCAGGTGGAAAGTGGACCCAGGATGGTCTCCGATCCTTCATGCTTGTGTCACTTTCTTAAGTGCTATTCACCCTAATCCCACATGCCACAGTTATAGCAACAGAGTCATGTTAACAAAACTCTCCTCTGAGAAAACAATGCTGAGTTATCCACATGGACTACACAATGTGAAAATTTTCTGTATTTACGTATCCTGTGTTGTTGTTCAGTCGCTCAATCCCATCCAACTCTTTGCGATCCCATGGACTGCAGCACTCCAGGCCTCCCTGTCTTTCACTGTCTTCCAAAGCTTTTTCAAACTCATGTCCATTGAGTCAGTGATGTATCCTTCACGTGTGTGCTAAATCGCTTCAGCTGTGTCAGACTCTGTGTGACCCTATGGACTGTAGCCTCCCCCAGCCCCCAGGCTCCTCTGTTCATGGGGATTCTCCAGGCAAGAAAGCTAGAATGGGTTGCCATGCCCTCCTCCAGGGGATCTTCCCAACCCAGGGATCAAACCCATCTCTCTTGTGTCTCCTGCACTGGCAGGCAGGTTCTTGACCACTAGTGTCACGTGGGAAGTCCGAGTATCCTATACCTAATATCAGTCCCACAATAGGACACAATGCTTCCTTGAAGGGTGTGGCAGCCAGCCTCCAAGATGGTCCCCACCGACGGCCACCTCCTAGTGATGATGCCACGTTGCAGTCCCCTCCCCACTGAATAAGAGTAGAATAGACAAGTGACAGCATGTGACTTCCAAAGTTAGACCACAAAGTCACAAAAGGCTTGTGGCTCCACCCTGGCCTCCTGGAGCTCTTACTCTGGGGAAG
This sequence comes from Dama dama, assembly GCF_033118175.1. NCBI lineage: Eukaryota > Metazoa > Chordata > Mammalia > Artiodactyla > Cervidae > Dama > Dama dama. The sequence continues at coordinate 44,924,470 of NC_083698.1, read as the reverse complement.
CTGGCAGCCACGCTGTGAGGACAGTCAAGCGACCCTGTGGAGAGGCCCACGTGAAGGCACAGTGAGACCTCCTACCAACAGCCAGCACTGCTTTGCCAGCCACGTGAGTTCAAGTGGACTCTCAAGTCCCAGTTAGGCCTGCAGATGACCTCAGCCCCAGCAGACTTCTGCTGCAACTTCAAGAGAAATCTCAAGCCAGAATCACCCACCTAAGCTGCTCCTGAATTCCAGATCCACAGATACTATGAAAGGAAGGAAATGATGATTCTCGTTTTAAGCGAAGTGTTGGGGTGTATGTTTTATAGCAATAAGTAAATAAAAAGGGATACCCTAAGTGTTCTCCCAGCTTTCCATAAAGAAACTCATTAAAACTCATATGAATGCAATGAGGTAAGTACTTTTTAGTGAGCCCCCATATTAAAAGAAAGAAATAAAGAAAGGAGGAAGGAAAAGAAAACAGGCATTGAGAAGTTAAGTTCTTAGCCAAGGCTACTCACTCAAGAAGTAGAAGAGCAGGGGTGGAAATCAGGCGGTCTGGCTCCAAAGTGTGTGCTCTTAGCCACCACACTGTCCTGCCATGGGTGTGGGAGTTGCCTTGAAAAGAAAATATTTGTGCTTCTTAGCTTATTCTGAGTAATACTTTGTACTCTTAAATACTTCTTCTCTGTTTTGGCATTTATGCATAGTACTTTTTTAGAAACGGACTGCAGTTCAGGACATGATTTTTGACTTGGAGTAAACATTACTTTCTTCCAAAAAACACATTCCTAATACTATAAAACATCACTGCAAAAAAGTATTCAGGGATCAAAGTTTCACCTCACCGTCAAGCTATAAGCTCTTCAAAGCAAGGCATACCTCTTTCATCCCAGCCTGCAATGCAGGAGACCTGGGTTCGATCCCTGGGTTGGGAAGATCCCCTGGAAAAGGAAACGGCAACCCACTCCAGTATTCTTGCCTGGAGAATCCCATGGACAGAGGAGCCTGGCAGGCTACAGTCCACGGGGTCACAAAAAGTCAAACACGACTAAGCACAGCACACAGCAATGTTTACTCATCCTCACTGGATACACAGGGTATCGTGGAGGAAACATAAAAAGAGCTAACAGTGAACCTTGCTCGAATCCTTACCACCCTACTTAACCTGCACAATGGGGCATTTGCTGATGTTATCATGTATTCATTTTCTGTTAACCATCGCTCTAGCTTAATAATCAGCTCTTTGCATGAAAGACTAATGGTTTACATCTCTTCTACCCTCCATAATTTGTTGCACATAACAGACTTTCAAATCTTTGTTTATTTAAGACATTTCAAACTTTCAAAAATAAAAATCATTCTAGTTGTTCCTTGAACAGCTTCCAATTCCACAAGCTCCTCTTGCTCTGACATCCATTATTTCTGTGGTGAGACTCAGTTAACCACCCCCTCCCTGGTCAGGTTGGAAATAAAAGGACAGAATGACAGTGTTCCCAGGGTCCTAATTGTGTCCAATGGAACCAACCCAAAGTCTACCACAGGGCTATTTTGTGTGTTTTGAACCGCACACTTTAGGAGGGACCTTGGCAAACTAAAGAGTGACCAGATGGAGAAAGATCTGAAAACCTAATCATGAAGAAGACTGAAAGGTGTTTAGTTTAGAGAAGACTGTACTTGGAGCACATGCCCAAACATTTGAAAAGCTGGCCTGGGAGAAGAGGAGCATGCTAATTCCAACTGAAGGAAACCAGAGCCTTGCCTCACCAGCTGTTTCAATGGGATGTGGATATGTGCCTATCAAAAAAAAAAAAAAAGTTGGGTGGGTGAATAAATTTGGAAAACGCCACAAAGGCGATCCCCCTCTGAGATTCACAGAGCACATTAGCATACAAAAGTTCTGAGAAAATCCTCTAAGAAAGAAACCTGTGTTAGAATTTATTTACTTTATCTATTGTGTACACTACTCTTATTTCCCCATATAATGTCTATTAACATCTCATACACAGAACATTAAGAAACAATGTCCTAAGAAATAGAACTAGGGCTGGTTTCCGTAAAATATCAGGTTTCCTCACCATTCGGCTGGCCAAAGACAAAATGGGCAGCCTTGTGAGGTCAGGAGTGCTTTGCCATGAAGTTGTTAAAACCCGGCCACATGTTGTGAAAAGTCATAGACAAGCAGACCTCAGAGATACTGTGGGGCAAAAGTGAAAGTGTTACTCACTCGGTCATGTCTGACTCTGCGATCCCATGGACTGTAGCCCCCCCCAGTGGTCCTCTGTCCATGGAATTCTCCAGGCAAGAATACTGAAGTGGGTAGCCATTCACTTCTCCAAAGGATTTTCCTAACCCAGGGATCGAACCCAGGTCTCCCATATTGCAGGCAGATTCTTTACTGTCTGAGCTACCAGGAAAACAAATAAGGCAAATAGTGCAGTAAAGTGAGTCACACGAGTTGTTAGTTTCCTGGTGCATGTAAAAGTTATGCCTACACTATCCTGTAGTCCACCAAGTGTTCAGTAGCATATGTCTTCGGAGAAGGCAATGGCACCCCATTCCAGTACTCTTGCCTGGAAAATCCCATGGACAGAGGAGCCTGGTAGGCTGTGGCCCATGGGGTCGCTAAGAGTCGGACACGACTGAGCGACTTCACTTTCACTTTTCACTTTCACACATTGGAGAAGGAAATGGCAACCCACTCCAGTGTTCTTGCCTGGAGAATCCCAGGGATGGGGAGCCTGGTGGGCTGCCGTCTATGGGATCACACAGAGTCAGATAAGACTGAAGTGACTTAGCAGCAGCAGCAACAGCATTATGTCTTTTTAAAAAAAAAATGTATATACCTTAATTTTAAAATACTTTACTGCTAAAAAAAAAAATAAATAAAATAAAATAAAATACTTTACTGCTAAAAAATGCTAACCATCATCTGAACCTTCAGTGAGTCATCATCTTTTTACAACAGTTACATCAAAGATCACTAATCACACCTCATCGTAACAAATATAATGCTGATAAAGTTTGAAACATTGCAAAAATTACCAAAATGTGACAGAGAAACACAAAGTGAGCAGATGCTATTGGAAAAATAGTATTGACAAACTTGTTCAATGCAGGCCTGCCACAAATCTTCAACCTGTGAAAAAACACAGTATCTGAAAATTGTGATGAAGCAAAGCACAATAAAACAAGCTATCCCTATAGCAGGCTCAAGATTCTGTGGTTCTGTGATAATTATTGGGAAAGAAAACAAAATTTCCATGTTGGGGTTTCCATGCTCATTTGGTCTTCCATCTGGAATCAGAGGTCTCCACTTCATTAGAAATAAGTGGTCTCACTATTCTTATGTTCCAAATACATTTATAGCATTAAAATTATTTATAAATATGCCTGTCCCTCTAGACAATGACTCAGCCTGGAGAGCACGTTCCACCTGCTCCTCAGCTGTGTAATGGACACGATAACAGTACCTACATCATGCCTGATTTCCACGATCTTCATGACCTTCCTGCCGCATTTCCCAGGCAGGGCAGAGCTCTGCGGAGGAGAGAACTGCGCAAGTTGCTGGGGGCTGGGAGGAGTTGGGAAGGGAGCCAGTGAGAGAGGGCACACACCCCAGAGATCTGTACAGTGTTCCCTTGAGTAATTACCAGAGTACTGATGAGAGCATGTGTGTGAGAACTTACCTGAAAGGGTTAAAGAAAACAGTACCTAGATCACATGCAGACCTAGGATTAGTGTCTGTCCCTGCTAACTAGACTGGAAAACACTATTAATTCAAATATGTGGTACTAAAAAGCATCATGCATCAGTAATAAGGAATAATTAATCCTAAAATAAAGACAATTCCAGCTCTGCCTAACAAATCTTGAAAATAAGCCCTGAAAGGCTTAAACTGTTCTTTTTTTAATTTTTTAATTTATTTTTTTTTACTGTTCTAAATGCATTAACTGCATCCCAGAATAAGGCTCAAGAATCTTTATAAAGATATAGAAATATCCAGTACCTGAGAAGGTAAAATTTATAATATCTAGCATCCAATCAAAAATAAATAGACATTTGGACTCTGTGGGAGAAGGCGAGGGTGGGATGTTTCAAGAGAACAGCATCGAAACATGTATATTATCTATGGTGAAACAGATCACCAGCCCAGGTGGGATGCATGAGACAAGTGCTCGGGCCTGGTGCACTGGGAAGACCCAGTGGAATCGGGTGGAGAGGGAGGTGGGAGGGGGATCGGAATGGGGAACACATGTAAATCCATGGCTGATTCATGTCAATGTATGACAAAACCCATTACAATATTGTAAAGTAATTAGCCTCCAACTAATAAAAATAAATGAAAACAAAAATAAAGTAGATAGAAACTAAATAAATAAATAAATAGACATGCAAAGAAGCAGAAAACTACAATCTCCGACAAGGAGGAAAAAAAAAACCAATTGAAGTCAAAACATAATGGACACAGATGCTAGAATAATCATAAAATGGCATTAAAATAGTTATTATAACTATATTTTTATCCAGAAAGCTGGAGAAAATATTGAACATGTTAAGTAGTGACATGGGAGTCATTCTTAGAAGAGGCAACTTCCAGAGATGAAACTCACAATATTTGTGATAAAAAATAAATAACATGAGGTTAACATGTAAAATAGAAAGCCAACGGGAATCTGCTGTCTGACTCAGGAAACTCAAACAGGGGCTCGGACACAGTGGGATGGGGGGAAACGGGGTGGTGGGGGGACACGGGTGTACCTGTGGCTGATTCTTATTGATGTACAACAGAAAACCACAGAATTCTCTAAGGCAATTATCCTTCAATTAAAAAAATTAAATAAACTAAATGAGGTTAAAAGCATATTAAACATTATGAGAAAATGATTAATGAGTTTAAAGACATAGCAATAGAAGTTATCCAAAATAAAACACAGGAAAAAGACTAAAATATAAACAGAGCATCAAAGCACTGTGAAAACATCAAGAGGCCTAACAGACACATAGCTAGTTTCCAAAGGAGAGAAGAGAGACAGAGAAACAAAAACACATGCATAAATCATAGCTTCAATTTTATAAAATTTGATAAAAATTATAAACACATCCAAGAAGTTCAACAAACCCCTTGCACAAGCCTAAAAAACATGAATACAACTATACCAAAGCATATAATACATCAAATTTCTGAAAACCAGTGTTAAAGGGAAAAATCATAAAACCAGAGAAAATAGACACTTTACATTCAGAGGAACAAAAATAAGCAAGCTATTAGAAATGATGTAAGCTATGGAAAACTTAGCAGTGGCCACAGGACTGGAAAAGGTCAGCTTTCATTCCAATCCCAAAGAAAGGCAATGCTGAAGAATGCTCAAACTACCACACAATTGCACTCATCTCACATGCTAGTCAAGTAATGCTTAAAATTCTCCAAGCCAGGCTTCAGCAATATGTGAACCATGAACTTCCAGATGTTCAAGCTGGTTTTAGAACAGGCAGAGGAACCAGAGATCAAATTGCCAACATCTGCTGGATCATCGAAAAAGCAAGAGAGTTTCAGAAAAACATCTATTTCTGCTTTATTGACTATGCCAAAGCCTTTGACTGTGTGGATCACAATAAACTGGAAAATTCTGAAAGAGATGGGCATACCAGACCACCTGACCTGCCTCTTGAGAAACCTATATGCAGGTCAGGAAGCAACAGTTAGAACTGGACATGGAACAACAGACTGGTTCCAAATAGGAAAAGAAGTACATCAAGGCTGTATATTGTCACCCTGCTTATTTAACTCACATGCAGAGTACATCATTAGAAACGCTGGGCTGGAAGAAGCACAAGCTGGAATCAAGATTGCCGGGAGAAATATCAATAACCTCAGATATGCAAATGACATCACTCTTATGGCAGAAAGTGAAGAGGAACTAAAGAGCCTCTTGATGAAAGTGAAAGAGGAGAGTGAAAAAGTTGGCTTAAAGCTCAACATTCAGAAAACTAAGATCATGGCATCTTATCCCATCACTTCATGGCAGATAGATGGGGAAACAGTGATTGACTTTATTTTTCTGGGCTCCAAAATCACTGCAGATGATGACTGCAGCCAAGAAATTAAAAGACACTTACTCTTTGGAAGGAATGTTATGACCAACCTAGACAGCATATTAAAAAGCAGAGACATTACTTTGCCAACAAAAGTCTGTCTAGTCAAGGCTATGGTTTTTCCAGTAGTCATGTATGGATGTGAGAGTTGGACTATAAAGAAAGCTGAGCACCGAAGAATTGATGCTCTTGAACTGTGGTGCTGGTGAAGACTCTTGAGAGTCCCTTGGACTGCAAGGAGATCCAACCAAGTTCATCCTAAAGGAGATCAGTCCTGGGTGTTCAATGGAAGGACTGATGTTGAAGCTGAAACTCCAATACTTTGGCCACCTGATGCGAAGAGCTGACTCATTGGAAAAGACCCTGATGCTGAGAAAGATTGAGGGCAGGAGGAGAAGGGGACGACAGAGCATGAGATGGTTGGATGGCATCATCTACTCGATGGACATGGGTTTGGGTGGACTCCGGGAGTTGGTGGTGGACAGGGAGGCCCGGCGTGCTGCAGTTCATGGGGTCACAAGAAGTTGGACGCGACTGAGCGACTGAACTGAACTGAGCCAAAAATGCAGCAATACCTTAAAGGAACTAAAAGAAAAAATTCACTATACCCTGTGAAAATATCTTTCAAAAATATATGTGAAATAAAGACATTGAGGCCTATAATAGTGACAAAAACTTCTCATTGGCAGTTGTATACTACTAAAAAAAATGGTAAAGTCCTTACCTTCAGAAAAGAAAGAATGAGGAGGGAAAGGAAAGGAGATGATGTCAAGTGAAAATATGGATCCATTCAAAAGATTGAAGACCACTGGAAATGATAACTATGTTGGTCCAATATTTTTCTTCTTATTTAACTCTTTAAAAGCCAACTGCCTATTTAAAATGGATAATACATCATGACCAGTGTGTGTGTGTGGCGGGGGGGTGGGGGGTGGGGTCAGTTAATCCCCAAAATGCAAAGCTAATTTAACATTTAAGAATCTACCAATGTTTTATAAATACAATACACTATATTAACAAACTAAAATGAAAATACACATGATCATTTCAATAGATAACAGAAAAAATGTTGGACAAGATCCAACACCTTTCTGATAAGATGAGCAAACTGAGCAAACTGAAAATATTAAGGAACTTTCTTAATGAAGGATTTCTATGAAAAACCTATTAATAACATTATATATAATTGGGAAAGATTAGATTCATAAGGAAATGCAAAGGGCATAGAATAGACAACTCTGGAAAAGAAAGAGCAGCGCCATCTGACTTTAATGTTATCATAAAGCTACAGATATCAAGACAGTGTGGTATTAATGGAGAGGGAGACAAATAGATCAATGGAACAACACAGAGTCCAAAAGTAGATCCACACTATGGACAATCAATTTTCAACAACGGTGCAAAAGCAATGCAGAAGAGAACAGATCATCTTCTCAATAATTGATGCTAAAACAACTATATCCACATGCCCCCAAAATGAACTTTGATCCATATATCATATCATCTTTAAGAATTAACTCAGAACAGATCATATACCTAAATGTAAACCTAAAACTATAAAACTTGTAGAAGGAAACCTAGGAGAAAATCTTGTGTTAGGCAAAGATTTCTTAGCTATAATAGTAAGTATACAATTCCAATAAATGGAAAAATAACTAATAAATCATACTTCATTAAAAAAACAAACCTTCTGCTCTTTGAAAGATGCCCTTAAGAATGAAAACACAAGTCATAGATTGGAATAAAATACTTAAAAATCATATATCCAAAAAAGGACTTACATTCAGAATATATAATGAACTCTCAAAACTCAGTAACAAGAAAACAACCAACATTAACACTCGGCAATAAATTTGAATAAACATTTCACCAAAGACAACATAAAGATGGCAAATAAACACACTTTTTAAAAGATGCTTAACATCATTAGGCATTCAGGAAACGCAACATCAAGTAACAATGAGGTAACATTATACACCTGTTCAAAAGGCTAAATACGTAAAAACTGAACATAGTAAGGTTAGTGAGGTGTGAAAGAACTGGAAGTGGGAATGTAAAATAGAGCAACTATTTTAGAAAACAGTACAAAAGTCTCTCAAAATGTTAAACATCCTTAGACCATATCCAAACCATATTCCACTCCTAGGCATTTAGCCAAGAAATGAGGGCAGACATTCACACAAAGATCTGCACATGAGTATTCATAGCAGCTTGATTTGTAGTAGCAAAAACTAGGAACGATCCAAATATTCACGAAGAGGCAAATGGATAAATCAACTATAGGATATCCATACAACATAATACTACACAGCAGTAAAAAGGAATGAGCTAATGATACACTCAACAATGTTGATGAATCTTAAAATAATAATGCTGGATAAAAGAAGTCAAACAAAAATACAAACTGTATGATTTTATTTCCATAAAACTCTTTAAAGTACAAACTAATCTATAGTGACAGAAAGTTGATCAGTAGTTGCCTGAGGATTGAAGTGGGTGAGGGAAGAAGGAGAGGAAGAGATTACAAAAGGGCACAGGAAACTTGTAGGGGTGATGGCTATGTGCGTAACCTTATTTCTCATGATAGTTCCATGGACATATGAATATGTCAAAACTTATCAAATGGTATACCTTAAAATGTACCCTTTATTATATGTCAATTACACCTCATCAGAATAGGTAAAAATGAACAAATAATAATAATAAATGCTAACTTGATCAAACCAGTGAAAGTAAACAGAATGTAAGTTGGCAGAATACAATGAGCTTATCAATTGTCATTGTAAATAAACTGAATTCATTAAAAGAGACAGTAAGACTGGCTTAAAAAGATATTAGACTCTGTACTACACACAAAAAGCAGATGTAACCTACTGTGTGTTAACTTCCCTCACCCAGAAGAATTAAAATCTTAGTAAATTAACAATTTCTCTTGAATAGAGGAGTTAAAACTTAGGATACTTAATAACATGATTTTACATAAATCATGATCCAAGAGAGGTGGCAGTATTGATTTTTAAATTAACACTCTAAAGTCTAAATTAACAAGTTTTTCAGAAGAAAGTTGTCCTTGTTGGAGGTTCTTGGAATAATACCACTTGTTAACTGATACACTGCAGTGGTCTTTAATCTTTTATTCCCAAGGTTTCCAAGTTGTTGCTTCTAAATAACTATACATATTGGAGAGTCTTAGAGGGGGCAAGTCATAGTCTGTGACTTAACCAATGAGTTAACAGCATTTTTCCATCTGGAAAAATACTGGAGGATACTAGTTTAACATATTATTCATTTGCTAACCATTGGTGGCCAACAGCTGTGACGAATCTTGGGTTAGAAACATCTCTCCTGATTCTCCTTTCTTATGGAAAAGGGATTTGGGGCCAGTGTAATCACTGGCTCTGCATTTTGTTGCTTATTACTTGGTCCAGAGTTTCCATCGGGGTGGGGAAAAGGAAGATAAGTATCATGTCCAATCTATGATGGGCCTTGACTGGCCCTCTACAAAGGTCCAGAGTTCAGTAACTACTCACGGATGCTTTAACCAGTCCTACCAGTGGGGTGGATTGGAAGGAACACTGGTTGTATCAGAAGCACCCAAGCTTTGTTAAAACACAGATTCCTGGGCCCCTGTGCCAGAGTGGCTGACTCGGGAGGTCTGGGGAAGGGCTAAAAATGTGGATTTCTACCAAGTTGCCAGGTATGCTGGTGCTGCTAATTGGGAGACTACCGTCTGAGGATCATTCTTTTTCTTTTTGTGCCTCGCAGCATGTGGGATCCTAGGTCTCCAACAAGGGATCGAACTCATGCTCCCTGCATTGGAAGCTCTGAGTCTTAACCTCTGGACCACCAGGGAAGTCCCCTCAGGAACACTGTTTCGCCTGTTTTCCCTTCTCAGCTTCAGCCTCTAGCATTTCTCGCGCCATCTTTTGAGGACAAGTGTGGGTAGTACGTGCCTTCCCCAGGTTCCCCTTATAAGACTTGATCCCTCACTCCCTGACAGCGGGGAGTATTAGGCACCTCTGACTGCACTAGCCTCAAAAAACTAGATGCTTGGAGATTTCCTGCGTGTCCCTGGGTGTCAAGAACAGGACGAACACATACAGATAATCCTCCGAGGTGGTGGTCTGGCCCGTAACAGGGAAGCCTTCGCTGCCCTCCTGGCTTCCGGCTGGTCACAAGGGTGAAGCCCCGGCCACCGCCGGGGGAGTCAGATGGACGCCCGGTGCGCTCACCAGCCTCCAGGCAGACTCCCAGGGAATGTGCAGTGCTCCAGGCATGCACAACCACACAGGCAGGCGGGGTAAGAGCGCCAGGCTGGGGAGGAACAGGGAACGAGCCTGCAGGGTTCCTACCGTGATGAGGGGTACTGTGATCTCCCAGCGCATTACCCCCAAGAGGCCAGCAAGTTCTATCCTGTACTCACAACCCGTCAGACACATTAGGTCTAAGAAATGCAGAGCAAGGAACAACCGTTTAACTAATGCTTTTGTTTTTTCACTCATTCATTCATTCAACCAACATTTGTTTGAACTTCTACTATATGGACTTTAGGTTAACCTTGATATCTAAAGGGGATTAAAACATAATCAATCCCTTTCAAGTTGTTCACCATATGGTACAGGAAGCTGGACGGGAAGAAGGTGTCCCAGTGAAGCACCTTTAGAGGCAGTATAACCCATGGCTAAGAGCTCTAGAGCCAGAACATCCAACGCCAAATCCTGTGTGCCCTTGGGCAAGTCACTTAACCTCTCTGGGTCTCCACATCCTTACCCGTAAAAATGAGGCAATACATCACGGGTGTGTCTGGTGGAAGGTCTAAATGAGTTCATGGAGACCTCCCCGGAGACCCGGTGGCTAACACTGTGTTCCCAATACAAGGGGCCTGGGTTTGTTTCCTGGTTAGGGAACTATTAATAGATCCCACGTGCTGCAACTGAGAGTCCACATACCTCAGCTAAAGATCCTGCATGCTGTAACCAAGACCCGGCACAGCCAAATAGATAAAATAAATAAATAGTTTTTTAAATGAGCTAATACATCCTAAGTGTTAACAATCTACCTGGTGCAGAATCCTGGTTGCTAACTATTGTCAATAGTGGCCCGACAAAGAGAAAGATGCTGAGGACATGCGGGGAGGAGAGGGCGGAGACCCAGACGTAAAACTCAGCACCCCAGAGTGGCAGCTGGCCCTCTGTAACACGAGCAGATGCAAACAGCATCCCAAGGCCCCTTCCAGGCGAGAGCGGTGGGCTGGAGGGCCACCCAGTAGGCACACTGGATACAGAAATGGAATTTCTCCTGCCCTGGACGTGGAGGAGTTAGGGAAGAGTGAAGGTCCTCTCTACTCCACTCGGATTCAGGGGACGTTTGACAACATCTCACTCACAGTCAAGGGCATCAGCTGAGACTAGCCGTGGTGGTCCCATGCTCGGGCAGGCCCCTCCTCCTCCCAGGGCCTCCTGGAATCTGGGGGCTAGGCTACATCCTCTGTCCCAGCCCCACCCCTTCAGGGCCCCCACTCCGTCTCTGGGCCTATTTTCCTGTTCTTTTCGTCACTGCCACTGAGAACCTGCTCGTGTGCACACACACCTGCTGTCCTGGCCAGAGGGCCTGCCAATGCCACCGCACGGCCGGCTGGAAGCTCTCGGAGAGACTCGGGCCAAGGCTTTTGGGAACACAGCCCTGCCCCTGAAGACCCAGGTCAAGAAAGGCTGGCGTGAGGGCCAGAGCTCACAGCAAGGCCAGTGGCTCCCTGGACAGTGACTCAGGGGCAAGTGGGCCAGGAGAGAACTGGCCAGCAGGCAGCCCTCGTCTCAGCTGCCAGTCAGGGTGGCCTCGGCCATGTGGATCAGCCTTGCTGGACTCGGCTGGAGAGCAGAGCCTCCAGCTTGTGGTCTTCCGGTGCTCATGTGCCGTGAGGGTGACTGATCACAGAGAAGAGAGAAACCACCGAGCAAATCCAGAGTGTGCCCAGGGTCTGCCTTGTCCCGTCTTACTCTCTAAGGACTTCTTGCCTGCTCCCTCCTCCCCAGCTCCAATTAAGAAAGAAGGGAGGGACCAAGTGCTTGGAATATCCTGGATGCTAATTTCAATCTAAAACCTTGGGTAAGAGCCTGGCCTGCAGCCCTCAGCAACTTCCAGCTCAGCCACCCTAGGCCTCCACGGCTATAAACACCCAAGCACTTGATGAGGCAGCAACACTTAAATTTAGCCCTGGCAAACCTGGGGGTCTGCGTGCCCTGAGCAGCGGAGTGGACCCAAAGATGCAGCCATCTCAGGTGAGACCCTCCAGCTGCAGACAACATCTAGAGGGAAGGAGAGCCAGGGAAGGGAGCTGGAGGCGGGTGAGGCTCCCAGCCCAGAGGCAGCAGTACTGCCAGGACCCAGGGCCCGGTGCTGCCACCAGCAGACACCCAGAAGGCAGCATGAGTGAGCAGAGCATAAAGACGGAAAGAAAAGGGGACGGCAGGAACTATGATGAACTGAAATTCAGATTTTTAAATAATACCACATCAGCCAAATAAAATTCTGCATCAGGCCCACAGATGTCAAGCATGACACTCAGGCCCAGCTGTGTGGAGGAGGCGACCCCATGGGGATATTTCACCATCAGCCATTCTTTCTTTGTTTCTTCAGTCTCGGGGTAAAATGCAGACTGGAGGCTTTAAGATTTCCTAGCTAACACAGTTATTCTTACTAGTTTCTTTGTTTAAGATAGAAGGAAGGAAGAAAAGAAAAAATAATCAGCATGAATAGGTAAATTATTTGATAAATTAACATTTATTAATATGTTTGGAATCAAATGTTACTTGCGTGAGGCGGCAGTTGTTCAGTAAAAGGAACACTTGGCTTGGAGTCAGACAGGCTTGAGTCTAAATCCTGGCTCTGCCACCCACTAGGAAGTTAATTAACTTCCCTAAGCTGCAGCTTCCTTCTTGGGAAAGTAGAAATAATATGCCTACCCTGGATGACTATGAAGACTCAATAAAACAAATCCAGGACAGTGTGCGACCTGAGATCATTCACACTCAATAAATGCTGTTTGAACTCTAACCATCTGAGAGCCAGGTTCTGCAGGACGGAGACTAAGGGCTGGAGGAGAGAAGGGAAGTGAAGAGCCCTCCAGACCAGCGCTCCCCCGAGCCTGCGGCAGAGTCCAGGCTGCCTCGGAGCCACGTGGGGCCACACTGCCCCGCTGTGGCCGCTGGCCGAACTGCAGCAGCAGCTGACTTGTGCCTCATCTTTCCTCCGCCACTGGAGGAGGAGCAGGCCTGGAGACCTGCTTCACCCTGGTCTCTGCTCCCTCTGAGGCCCTCATGCTGTCTTACTCAGAGCTGGTTAGCCACTGAAGGTAATTATCTGAGACTGCAAGGGCCAGGCTTGCCCAATCTCCCAAGCAAGCTGCCCAGACTGGGGGGCATTAGTTGAGCTTCCCTGATCCAGCACTAACCTCAGATTTCCAGCCCTGATAGTATATCAGGACACCTGGGGGAGACATTTAAATAGGGAGCGATGTGGACATTCCACCCTACTCCAATGGAATCAGTATCTCAGGGTGGATTGGAGAAGCCATATAAAATGGAAAAAACTCGAGGAATCTCAAACATAGTTTTGAAAATGCATCGTTTTAATTTCCTGCTGTGCTCCATCCAGTCACCTCCCGAGTCTGTCTTGGCTGTGTAAGTAACACAAGCAAGAAAAGACAGTGTTCTCTGCACTGAAATTAGTATTCTCGTGGAGCAGGAAAAGCGAGGGGTGAGGAGCCAGTGAGATGGGTAGAGAGAATAAAAGGCACGAGGAAAGATACAGAAAGGCAGGACAAAGGGAAGTAAAACTGGTGTGCGTGTGTGTGCACGCACACACACACACGAGCACAAAGATGGGGCAGAAAGGAAGAGAAAAGAGAAAGGAGGAAGATACAGGAAGGCAGATATTCATGACCATGACAACATTTTCTAAGGCAAGAGATAATTCAAGCCAAATCAATTAATAAATCCTAGATTAAGAAAAAAATGTTTTAATCTAGGCAAAGGGTTAATAGTGCAACATGCAAATGCTCTTACATATTGACAAGAATACAAACAACACAATAGAGACAGAAAGAGAAAATCCAAATAGCCAAGTCATGAAAAGATGTGGGAGTTCACAAGTGGTTGGGGAAATGCAGATGGTTATTTTATATCCAAGCAGCTGGCAAAAATCAAAAAACCACTTACTTATGGCTAAGTAGGATGAAGGAGAAGTGATTTCTTTAAATCTGCATGATAAAAATATCAATTGTCAAAGAACTTTGAAAAGCTATCTTACACCATCTAACAAAATTTACCTACCATCATTTAGTCCAACTGTTCTATTGCCTGGGACTAGATGCCCTAGAGATAAAATCCCCTGTACATAATGACATATGTTCAAGAATGTTCACTGCTACATTGCTCATGGTAACAAAAACACTGGTAACAAAGAGGAAGTCCATAAACAGGGTACTGTTGAATAATGTTAATACATCCCGCCAGCTTAATATGCCTTAAACATCAATCAAGGAGAATGAATAAAAGCCTTACCACAGTTGGATTGCAGAGACTGAGTGTTGTTGGATAAACTACAGTAAGACAAAATGTCTATAATATTGCTCCATTTTTGTAAAGCATAAACATTGATAGAAACTCTTCTGTCTGTGTGTCCATGTGTTTGTGTTTACATGTGTGTAGAGAGTTGGCATAGAGTCAGCACACACTGATAGAGCCACTGGTATTTCAGCTGGTGTTTATTCTCATTGGTTGCTACTGTGCTTATTTGTGCTACATATTTTGAATGTCACTCATACATGTATGTGATCATGTTATTGCATATAAGTACACAAGAAATACGGGGCTTCCCAGGTGGCTCAGTGGTAAAGAAACTGCCTGCAATGCAGGAGACACAGATTCAATCCCTGGGTTGGGAAGTTCCCCTGGAGTAGGAAATGGCAACCCACTCCAGTATTCTTGCTTGGAAAATCCCATGGACAGAAGTATCTTGTGGGCTACAGTCTGTGGGGTTGCAAAGAGTCAGACACGACTTAGTGACTGAGCATACATATAAGAAATATGGAGAACATACAAATAGGAACATTCTAAAGTGTTAACATGAATTATGTGGGAAGGAAAACAGGGCTTTGGTGGGATGGGGGAAGAAGGGTAGACAATCTAATAAGGAAAAGAAAAATAAAGAGAGTAGTTTAAAAAAAATGTGTAGCATGATCATAATTATGTTATCTACTGATGTAAAATTACATGCATATATGTTTTCATGTATACACACTTTCCTAAAATATAATTATTAAGAGTTTACACAAGTTGATTATTTTTGGAATAATGTTGTTTAACAAACCAAATCCCAGAGAAGCTACACAGGCTTAAGAATCCTGCCAGAAGAGGGAGTGAGAAGTGTGGAGTAGGTAAACCCATACAGGCAGAAGTAAACCTCTGATGAAACACGACCAACAAGCTCTAGACCCCACCTGAATGCAACAAGTAAAGGCTTAAAGAGGTATCTGCTTACTGCAAATGCAAAAGCAGAAATGAGGAACCCCAGGATCAAGGAAACATGTCATCACCAAAAACTCCAGTCACCCTCAATTAGTGAGACTCTACGACAAATGATGCTGGGAAATCAGGACAGCTACACGTAAAAAAAAACAATTAGATCATTCTTTAACATGATACACAAAAATGAGCTCAAAATGGATTAAAGACCTAAATATGTGATCGGACACTATAAAACTCCTACAGAAAAACACAGGCATGACATTCTGGGACATAAATCAAAGGATATCTTTTTTATCTCTTTCTTAGAATAAAGGAAATGTAAACAAAAATAAATAAATGGGACCCACTTAAATGCATTTCAACAGCAAAGGAAAACTTAAACAAAATGAAAAGACAACTGACAGACAGGGAGAAAATACTCCCAAATGATGTGATCAGCAAGGGATGAGTCTCAGAAGCTGACAGACGAGTCACAGCACTAAACAGCATGAAAACAAGCAACCCAATCACAAAATGGCACAAAATCTAAATAGATTTCTTTTCCCCAAAGAAGACATACACATGGTCAAGAGGCATATGAAAAGATGTTTAAGATCACTATCAAACAAATGCAAGTCAAAATTACAATGACATGGGATATCACACCAATTTAAATGGCTGTCACCAAAAAACCAACAAAAAGTAAATGCTGGAGACAGAGAGCAGAAAATCCTCCTACAGTGCTGGTGAAAGTTTAAACTGCTGCAGCCACGCTGGAGATCAGCATGGAGACTTCTGACAAAAAACTAAAAATAGACTGTCACATGACCACACACTTTCACTCCGCAGACTTAACCGTGAGGCAAAACAACACACGCAAACCAATGTTCACTACAGAACTGCTTCCGAAAGTCAAGACATGGAAACACTTATATATCAAAAGATGAATGGAAAGATGTGGTACACATACACAAAACAAACTTACTCAGAAATAAAAATGAAGGAGAGAATGTCATTTGTACCAACATGCCAGGACACAGCCGAGATCACATTAAGGGAAGGAACTCAGACACAGAGAATGTGAAAACCAACGTGGTGTTCCAGATGAGGAACCATCAGCGAGGGGAATCCATCAGGACTTCGGAATGATCAAAGACTGAAGCCTTACTCACAACAGCCACGACATGGAAGCAGCCATAACATCCATCCACAGAGAGTGGACCAGGAAAATGTGGCACATGTCTAAGAGGGAATGCTATTCACCCACTAAAAAGAAGGAAAATATGTCATTGGCAGCTAGCAGGACAGACCCACATATTGTCATACTGAGCAAAATAAGGTAGGTGTAAAAAGCAATTATTTCCAAGGTCCACAGCATCTCCGTGGACCTGAATGAAGTTACTGTTCCGATAACTGCACACAATATGGAGCATCCAATCTCGTCCAATACAACAGAGACATTCATTTGGCACATAAATAGAAAGCCTACTGGATTCTGCTGAAGGCCAGATGACCTGGGCTGGGGTCCCCTGCTTGCACCCCTAACAGCCTTGGGACCCAAGGCTGCATGGTCATGAGACTGACGGAGCTGAGAAACTTCTGCCTGAAACTGAGCCCCCCGGACCTGTCATGCTTCTCCCCACTGGATGAAGCCACAATCTCCCGATGGGGGTCCGCCCCCCAAAGCTAAAGCAAGTCTGGTGCACCCAAACGATGGGGACCCTGTGGCTAGAAGAGCTCTCTAAAGATAGAGTCTCCACCTCTCCTAGGGCGGGGTTCCCACCTCCAGCCTCCTTCCTAAAGACTTGCCCCACCTCCGGATGACAGCACCAAAGCCAGGCAAAATTCCAGGGCTTGGGACTGGTGGGAAGCGGGGCAGGGGAGGGTGAAGGCTAAGTGGGGAGAAGACATTCACGGAGGCCCAGGTGCCCCTTGAGCACACAGGGAAGTGACCCAGTGCTGCCGCCTTGTGGCCATTTCTGGTAACAACAACTTGAAAACCCCTGCCTCTGGGAATTTCAAACTCAAAGGACTGTGGAGCTAGAAATGACTCCAGCCCTCAAAGATTGGCCTGGGGTGAGCCATCCAATCACAATTCGAAACAGGGCACGCTTTCCAGAAATAAATCTCAAAGGGTAAACTTAACAAACCTCGTACATGGGGGTGGGGGGGACTCCATCAGATAAAATACTCCTCTCCATGGCTCATTCCCTAGAAAACTGCAAATCAAAGCGGCAAAGAATAAGCTCGAAGCTCATACAAAAGCCATTATCAAAACGGCTGCAAACAATGAAACCAAGAGAGGACCTGGATAAAAGGGAACACTCCTGTGCCTCTGCTGGGAGAAATGAATAGGTAAGAGCTACAGGGGAGAACAGCATAGAGGGTCCATCTAATCCTAAAGACAGAGAGAGCTCCTGATCCTGCAATCCCCAGTTAGGCTCATATATGGAGGCTTATCAAGGGAGAAAAGTCTAATTGAGAAAGACACAGGCACCGCAAAGTTCACTGCAGCCCTACTTAGAACAGCCATGACAAGGAAGCGACCATGATGTGCATCCACAGTGAATGGACCAGGAACACGGGGGACACACACAGGATGGAACGCTACTCAGCCTAAAAAGAACGAAAATATGCCATCTGCAGCCACGTGGATGGACCCAGAGACCAACATATTATGGAACTAAGACAGATGGAAAAAACAATATAGCCAATGACATGCCTTATATGTGGCATCCAAAAAGAAATCATACAAATGAACATATTTACAAAACCGAGACAGACTCACACACATACAGAATGAACTTATGATTGCCATGGGGGAAGGATGGGGGGTGGGGGGAGGCAGGATCCTTAGGGAGCTGGCATCGACAGTACGCATGGCTCTATTCAAAATAAATAACCAGCACGGTCGTACCGTGGAGCACACTGAATTCTGATTGACGTCATGTGGCCACATGGGGGGAGGGCTGTTTTTGGGAGAAGGGATGCACATATACGGAAGACTGAGAACCTCGCGATCCACATGGAAAGAACACCACAATGTCAACTGGCTATTTTCCAAAACAAAAAAAAAAAATTGGAAACAACACCCAACAACTTATTATTACCTTCGAGCCCACAGGATGGGCACCATCAACACTGGGGAAAACCAGGAAACCTGCAGAGGGCCTGGGAAAAGGGGACAGTCTTCTGCCTCCCCTGGGAACGTCAATCAGTTAACACCCACTGTAAAGAACAGCAGACCAGGGCCTGAGAATCCTCAAGAAAGAGATGGCCTAAGATCTGGAGCACACATCCTTGGGCCTGTTGCCAGAGGAAACTACACTTGAAAAAGACACGTGCACCCCAACCTTCATGGCAGCACTGCTTCCGAGAGCCAGACCACGGAAGCAACCAACAGGGAAACAGACACAGGCCTGGACAACACGACGTGGTACAGACGCACACGGGAAAGGCACAAGCCACCCAAACAGAAGGAGAGAATGCCGCTGGCAGCCACAGAGAAGGACCTAGGGAGGAGCCCAGGAAGCAAAGCCAGTCAGACAGAGGAAGACCAATATCATACGGTATCCCTTCCAGGAGGAAGCTCAAAATTCAATCACATCGACTCACTGAGAAAAGAGACACCGACTCACACACTGAAAACCCACTGGGAGTTCCAACTGGAGAAACCTCAGAGGGGAATCCGTCAGGAGTCTGAATAGACACACTCACATATGGATATAAAAACAGGCCTCCACGAGGCCCTACAGGAGAGGACGGGGAACCCTACCCATCGCCCTGTACAACCCAGACAGATGGGCAAAGCACCAGAAATGACTACATATACAACTCTGTGGACCTGAATTAAGTTGCTATTCCCATAACCACACACAACATGGAGAATCCACTCTGGTCCAGTTAAAAAAGAAACACTGACTTCGCACATAAAATGAAAAGCCTACTGGATTCAACTGAGGCCTCGGTGACCTAGGCTGGGGCCGCATGCCTGCACTCCTAGTAGGCTCGAGACCCAAGGCTGCACCGGTCCTGGGACCAGGGAGCTGAGAAACTTGTGCCTGAAACTGAGCCCCCCATTGGACCTCTCGTGTTTGTCCCCTCGAGATGAAACCACAATCTCCAGATGGGGCCCCGCCCTCCAGGGCTAAATCAAGTCTTCAAACTATACTTCAAAATGACACATGCACCCCAACCTTCACGGCAGCACTAATTCCAAAAGACAAAACATGGAAGCCACCAACAGGGTAACTGACATAGGCCTGGACAACATGATGTAGTACATATGTACAAGGGAAAGGCACAAGCCATCCAAAAAGGAGGAAAGAATGTCATTTGCAATGACAAAGGAGGACCTCGGGAGGACGCCAGGCAGCCACACACTAGAAGCTAAGGCAAGTCTAGTGCATCCAAACGATGGTGGACCCTGCGGTGGAAGAGCTCTGAAAGTCATGGGGTCTCCACCTCTCTCAGGGGCAGGGATCCCAACTCCAGTCTCCTTCCTAAAGACTCGTCCCACTGCAGGATGATAGCACCCTGAAGCAGACAACATTCCAGGGCTTGGAATTGGAGAGAAGTCGGGTAGGGGAGGGTGAAGGGTAACAGGGAGAAGACGACTTCCACGGAGGCCCAGGTGCCCCTTGAGCACACATGGAGATGACCCAGTGCTGCCACTGTGTGGCCATTTCTGGTAACAGCAACCTGCAACCCCCTGCCTCTGGGAACTTCTAATTCTCACCGCCTGTGGGAAGACTCCAGCTCTCAAAGATTGGCCTGAGGTGGGTCATCCAATAACAATTTGAAACAGCACTGGCTTTCCAGAAGCCAGTCGCAAAGGTAATTTGACACACCCCATACATGAAAAAAAAACACTTCATCACATAAAATGGTCTTCTCCAGAGCTCATCATTCAAAAACTGCAAATCAAAGTGGCAAAGAGGTATCACCTGAAAGCCCACGTAATGGCCATAATCAAAACGGCTTCAATGAATGCAAGAGAGGACCTGGAAAAAACGGAACCCTCCTGTGCCTCTGCAGTACGTAGGTAACAGCCACAGTGGAGAAAGCAGAGAGGGTCCTTCCGATCCTAAAGACACAGACAGCTTCTGATCCGGCAATCCCCCGACTGGGCTCATATATGGAGGCTCATCAAAGGAGAAAAGTCTATTTGAAAAAGGCACAGGCACCACAGAGTTCTCTGCAGTCCTACTTACAACAGCCACAGCGTGGAGGCAACTGTAATGTCCATCAACACACAAATGGACCAGGAACAAGGGGGACACATATATGAGGGGATGCTACTCAGCCATTAAAAAGGATGAAAATATGCCATTTGCAGGCACGTGGATGGACCCAGAGACTGACATATCGAGGGAACTAAGAAAAGGGAAAAAGCAATATATCCGATGACATCCCTTATATGTGGCACCCAAAAAGAAATCATACAAATGAACACATTTACAGAACCGAGACCAACTCATAGATATCCAGCATGAACTTAAGGTTGCCTTGGGGGGGAAATGGGGTGGTCGGGGTGGGGACCGGATCACTAGGGAGGTGGCTCAACGTGTACATGCACCTCTGTGTAAAATAAATGTCCAACAAGGTCTTACTGGGAAGCACGGAGAACTCTGCTCGACATCATGTGGCAGTTGGATGGGAGGGCAGTTTTGCCAAAAGGTATGCACGTGTAAGGACGGGTGAGAACCTCTGCTGTCCACCTGGAATGACCACAACACTGTCAACTGGCTATTCTCCAATACAAAAAAATTTGGAAACAACACCCAACAACTCAGTATCACGTTTGCCACACAGGATGGGCACCATCCACATGTGGGCAGACCAGGGCCCTGCAGAGGGCCGGGAAAAGGGAAGCCGCCCCTGCCTCCACCGGGA
The DNA here is from genome assembly GCF_033118175.1 of Dama dama. Taxonomy (NCBI): domain Eukaryota; kingdom Metazoa; phylum Chordata; class Mammalia; order Artiodactyla; family Cervidae; genus Dama; species Dama dama. The sequence goes on along the minus strand of NC_083698.1, from coordinate 44,902,997 downwards.
ATGTCAGTCAGGTAACAACCTGTAAGGAACAGCAGAGAGGGGCCTAAGAAAACTCAGACAGCGATGGCCTAAGATCTGTTGGGCCATCTGTTGGGCCTGTTGCCAAGGAAACTACACTTTAAAAAGACACGTGCATACCAACCTTCATGTCAGCACTAGTTCCAAGAGCCAGACCACAGAAGCCACCAACAGGGAAACAGACACAGGCCTGGACAACATGACGTGGTACAAACATACACGGGAAAGGCACAAGTCATCTGAAAAGGAGGAAGGAACGCCACGGGCAGCGACAAAGAAGGACCTAGCGAGGACCCCAGGAAGCCAAGCCAGTCAGACAGAGGAAGACCAATATCATACGGTATCACTTCTGGGAAGAAGCTCAAAATTCTTTCACATCGACTCATTGAGATGAGACACCGACTCACACACTGAAAACCCAATGGGATTTCTGACAGACAAACCTCAGAGGGGATTCCATCAGGAATCTGGATCATCACAGACACACACACACACTGATCTAAAACAAGGGCTCCATGAGGACCTACAGGAGAGGACTAGGAACCCTACTCACACCTCTGGACAACCCAGACAAATGGGCAAAGTGCCCAAAAGACTACACGTACATCTCTGTGGACCTGAATCAAGTTGTTGTCCAAGAACCACACATAACATGGAGTATCCACCATGCCTCCTAAGTCACTTCAGTCGTGTCTGACTCTCTGCAACCCTATGAACGGTAGGCTGACAGGCTTCTCTGTCCATCAGATACTCCAAGCAGGAATACTGGAGAGAATTGCCATTTCCTTCTCCAGAAGGTCTTCTCAACCCAGGGTTCGAACCCATCTATGGACCAATACAAAAGAAACATTCATTTGGCACAGAAAATGGAAAGTCTACTGGATTCTGTTGAGACCTCAGTGACCCTGGGCTGAGGTCTCATGCCTGCAATCCTACTAGCCATGAGACCCAGGGCTGAATGATCCTGGGGCTGAGGGAGCTGAGAAGCTGGTGCCTGAAACTGAGCCCCCACTGGGCCTGTCGTGTTTGTTCTCTCAGGTTGAAACCACAGTCTCCAGCTGGGGGCCTGCCCTCCAGAGGTAAAGTAAGTCTAGTGTACCCAACTGATGGTGGAACATGTGGTGGAAAAGCTCTGAAAAGTCATGGGGGGGTCCACCTCTTCCAGGGGCAGGGTTCCCACCTCCAGGCTCCTTCCTAAAATCTCATCCCACTGCAGGATAACAGCACCCTCAGCCAGGAAAAATCCCAGGGCTTTGGACTGGTGGGAAGCGGGGCAGAGGAGGATAAGGGTAAAGGTCGAAGAGGACATTCATTGAGGCCCCAGTGCCCCTAGAACACACACGGGAATGACCCAGTGCTGCCGCCTTGTGGCAGTGTTTGGTAATAACAACTCACAATGTCTGCAACAGGGAACTTCAAACTCTCAAGGCCTGTGGGACTGGAAGTAACCACAACCCTCAACAACTGGTTCGAGGTGGGTCATCAAATAACAATTTGAAACAGGACAGGCCTTCCAGAAGCCTGTCTCAAACAAATTGAGACACATACCTCATATAAATTACACACACCTCGTATATGGGGGAAAAAAAATCCATTACATAAAATGGTCCACTCTATGGCTCATTCTTAGAAAACTGTGAATCAAAGTGGCAAACAGGTATTCCCACAAAATGGCCATCATCAAAACAGCTGAAAACAATGAATGCAAGAGAGGACCTGGAAAAAAATGGAACCCTCCTGTGCCTCTGCTGGGAGAAATCCATGGAAAACAGCATAGAGGGTCCTTCCAATCCTAAAGACAGTGATAGCTTCTGTCCCAGCAATCCCCCTACTGGGATAATACATGGAGGCTTATAAATAAATGTAGAAAAACTACTTGAGAAAAACACAGAACCACAAAGTTCACAACAGCCCTGCTGAAAACAGTCACGACACAGAAGCAACCACCACGTCCCTCAGCAAATGAATGGACTGGGGAGATAGGAGGCGCGTATACAAGGCAATGTTACTCAGCCACTAAAGAGAGTGAAAATATGCCATCTGCAGCCCTGTGGAGGGATCTAAACATTGTCCTACTGAGCAAAGTGAGGCAGATGGGAAAAGCAATATATCTGACGACATCCCTTGTATGCAGCATTAAAGAGAAATCATACAAATGAACACATTTACAAAACCTCGACAGACTCACAGACATCCAGAATGAAATAATGTTTGCTACATGGGATTAAAGTGGGGGCTGGGAGGCTGCATCATTAGAGCGTTGGCGTTGATGTGTACACATGGCTCTATTTAAAATAAATGACCAGCAAGGTCCTACAGTGGAACACAGGGAACTCTGCTTGTCATCATGTGGCAGGCTGGTTTTGTGGAGAAGGGATGCACATATATGGATGGCTGAGGCCCTCTACAGTCCAGGGGGAATGAGCACCACAATGTCAATTGGAAATTTTCCAACAGGAAAATTGAAAACAAACTCTTACAACTCAGTATCACTTTGCAGCTGACAGGATAGGTTCATCAACACATGGACAAACGACAAAACCTGCAGAGAGACTGGGAAGAGGGAACCCAAAAATGCCTCCACTGCAAATGTCAACTGGTTACCAGCCACTGTAAAGAACAAGGGAGCGGGGCATGAGACATCAGGACAGCCATGGCCTAAGTAAGGTCTGGCATCCCCATCCGTGGGCTGCTGCCGAGGAAACTATACTTGAAAAAGACACCTGCACCCCAATCTTATGGCAGCAGCACTTCCAAGAGACAAAATATGGAAGCAACCAACGGGGAAGTCAGCACGTGCATGGACAACAGCACGTGGCGCATACACACAAGGGGAAGGCACAAAGCCATCCGCAGAGGAGCAGAGAATGCCGTCGGCAGCAACACAGGAGGACCTAGGGAGGAGCCCGGGAAGCCAAGCCAGGCAGACGGAGGAAGACCGGTATTATACGCATCACTTCCAGGAGGAAGCTCAAAATTCATTCACATCGACTCACTGAGAAAACAGACACCAACTCACATGCTGAAAACCCACTTAGTGTTCCGACCAGAGAAACCTCAGACAGGAATCCGTCAGGAGTTTGGTTCATCACAGACACACTCACAGACAGACATAAAAACAGGCCTCCACGAGGACCTACAGGAGAGGACGGGGAACCCCACCCATCACCCTGTACAACCCAGACAGACAGGCAAAGTGCCTGAAAAGACTACATATACAACTCTGTGGACTTGAATCAAGCTGCTGTTCACATAACTACATACAACATGGAGAATCCACCCTAGGCCATACAAAAGAGACATTCATTTGGCACATAAATGGAAAGCCTACTGGCTTCTGCTGAGGCCTCAGTGACCCCATGCTGGGGTTCCATGCCTGCACCCCTAGTAGCCTTGGGACCCAAGGCTGCACGTATCTGGGGCGAAGAGAGCTGAGAAGCTTGTGTCAGAAACTGAGCCCATTGGACCTGTCATGCGTGTCCTCTCAGGATGGAACCACAATCTACAGACAGAGGCCCGCCCTCCAGAGCTAAAACAAGTCTACTGCACCCAAACAATGGTGGACCCTGTGGCTGAAAGAGCTCTGAAAAGTCATGGGGTCGCCACTCTCCCAAGGACAGGGTTCCCACCCCCAAGCCTCCTTCCTAAAGACTCACCCCGCTGCGGGATGACAGCACCCTCCGCTGGACAATAGCCCAGCGGGAAGTGGGGAAAGCGAGGGTGAAGGGTAATGGGGAGACTTTCACTGAGGCCCAGGTGCCCCTGGAGTGCACAGGGGCATGGCCCAGTGCTGCCGCCTTGTGGCCATTCCTGGTAACAACAACTTCAAAACCCCACCTGCTGGGAACTTGAAACTCAAAAAAAGCCTTGGGGCTGGAAAGGACGCCAAACCTTAACGACTGGCCAGAGGTGGTTCATCGAATAACCATTTGAAACAAGACAGGCTTTCCAGACGACAATCTCAAAGGGTAAATTTCACACACCTCATACATTAAAAAAGAAAAAAGAAAAACTCCATCACATAAAAATCCTCTTCATGACTAATCCTTAGAAAATAGTAAATCTAACAGGAAACATATATCACCTCGAGGCCCACACAATGGTCATAATCAAAATGGTTCCAAACAATGAATGCAAGAGAGGACCTGAATAAGGGAACCCTCCTATGCCTCTGCTAGGAGAAGTAAATAGGTAACAGCCACCGTGAAGAAGAGCATAGAGGGGCCTTCCAATCCTAGAGACAGAGATAGCTTCTGATCCTACAATCCCCTGATTAGCTTCATATACAGAGGCTTAGCAATGGACAAAAGTCTAATTGAGAAAGACACAGGCACCTCATGGGTGACATGTATACAAGGGAATGTTTCTCAGCCATTAAGAACAATGAAAATATGCCACTTGCAGCTTCATGGATGGACCCAGATATTGTCATGCAGATTGAAGTAAGGCTGACAGAAAATAGCAATATATCCGATGATATCTCTCATATGCAGCATCAAAAAGAAATCACATAAATGAGCATATTTACAAAACAGAGACAAAATCATACACATCCAGAATGATGTTATGATTGCCACGGCAGAATAATAGAGGCAGGGGGCTGGCTGTCATAGGTGGGCAGTCAGATTCGTTAGGGAGTTGGCATTGACGTGAATACACAGCTCTATTTTAAAAATGACCAGCAAGGTCCTCCTGGGGAGCACAGGGACTCAGCTCAGCGTCATATGGCAGACTGAACAGGAGGGCAGTCTGGGGGGAAAGGGAGGCGCAGATACGGACGGCTGAGGCCCTCCACAGTCCACCTGAAATGACCAGCACAACGTCAATGGGCTATTTTCCAAAACATAATAAAAGTTGGAAACACCACCCAAAAACTCTATCAGCTATGAGCACACAGGATGGGTACCATCAACAAGCGGGCAAACCTGAAACCCTGAGGAGGACCTTGGATAAGGGAGCCCTCTTCTGCCTCCCCTGGGAAAATCAGCTGGTTAACAGCCACTGTGAAGAACAGCAGAGTGGGGCCTGAGAAGCTCAAGACAGCCATGTCCTGAGCTCAGGCACGCCCATCCTTGGGCCTGTTGCCAGAAGAAGCTATACTTGAAAAGACACGTGCACCCCAACTTTCACAGCAGCACTGTTTCCAAGAGCCAGACCACGGGAGCAACCAGAAGGGAAACTGACACAGGCCTGGACAACATGACGTAGTACAAACATACGAGAGCAAGGCACAAGTCACCCAGAAAGGAGGAGGAACGCCATTGGCAGCGGCAAAGAGGGACCTAGCGAGGACCCCAGGACGCCAAGCCAGTCAGACAGAGGAGGACCAATATCATACGGTATCACTTCCAGGAGGAAGCTCAAAATTCATTCACATCGACTAAGAAAACAGACACTGACTCACACCCTGAAAACCCACTTGGTGTTCTGACAGGCAAACCTCAGAGGGGAATCCATCATGAGTTTGGTTCATCACAAACACACTCACATAAGGATACAAAAACAGGCCTCCAGGAGGACCTACAGGAGAGAGCGGGGAACCCTACTCACCCAGATAGATGACCAAAGCACCCGAAAAGGTTATATGTACGTCTCTGTAGAGCTGAATCAAGTTGCTGCTCAATAACCACACACAACATGGAGTATCCACAATGCCTGCTAAGTCACTTCAGTCGCGTCTGACTCTCTGCGACTCTATGGACTGTAGGCTGATAGGCTTCATGTCCATCAGATACTCCAGGCAGGAATACTCGAGTAGGTTGCCATTTCCTTCTCCAGAGGGTCCTCCCAACCCAGGGTGTGAACCTGAGTCTATGGACCAATACAAAAGAAACATTCATTTGGCCACACAAAATGGAAAGCCTACTGGATTCTTCTGAGACTTCAGTGACCGCGGGCTGAGGTCCCATGTCTACACCCCTAGTGGCCTTGAGGCTCAAAGCTGCACAGTCCTGAGGCTGAGGGAGCTGAGAAGCCGGTGCCTGAAACTGAGCCCCCACTGGACCTGTCGTGTTTATCCCCTCGGGGTGAAACCACAAACTCCAGACAGGGATCCTTCCTCTAGAGCTAAAGTGAGTCAAGTGGACCCTGTGACTGGAGGAGCTCTGAAAAGTCATGGGGGGTCCACCACTCCCAGGGGCAGGGTTCCCACCCCCCAGCCTCCTTCCTAAAATCTCGCCCCCCTGGATTACAGAGCCCCCATTGGACCTTTCGTGCTTGTCACCTTGGGATGAAACCGCAATCTCCAGATGGTGGCCTGACCTCAAGAGCTAAACCAAGTCTAATGCACCCAGAGGATGGTGGACCCTGCAGTGGAAGAGCTCTGAAAAGTCCTGGGGGCTCCACCTCTCCCAGGGCAGGGTTGCCATCTCCAGCCTCCTTCCTAAAAAGTTGCCCCACTTCCGGATGACAGCACCCAAGTCAGGTAAAATTTCAGGACTTGGGATCGGTGGAAAGTGGGGCAGGGGTGGGGGAAGGGTAATGGTGAAGAGGACATTCAGTGAGGCCCCAGTGCCCTTGAGCACACATGGGAATGACCTAGTGCTGCCGCCTTGTGGCCGTTTCTGGTAACAACAACTTCAAAATGCCTGCAACAATCCACTTCAAGCTCACAAGGCCAGTGGGACTGGAAGTGACTGTGACCCTCAACAATTGGCCGGAGGTGGGTCATTGAATAACAATTAGAAACAGGGCAGGCTTTCCAGAAGCCAGTCTCAAGGGGTAAATTACACAAGGGGTAAATTACACAAGGGGTAAATTACTTCGTACATGGAAGTTAAAAAAAAAAAAGTCCATCACATAAAATGGTCCACTCTTTGGCTAAGTCTTAGAAAATTGTGAATCAAAGCGGCAAACAGGTATGCCCGCACAATGGCCATCATCAAAACGACTGCCAACAATGAATGCAAGAGAGAACCTGGAAGAATATGGAACCCTCCTATGCCTTTGCTGGATAAGTCTGTGGAGACCAGCACAAAGGGTCCTTCCAAACATATAGACAGGGAGAGCTTCTGATTCAGCAATCCCCCTACTGGGCTAATAAATGGAGCCTTATAAATGGAGGAAACTGTAACTGAGATACACAGGTGCATCGCAACGTTCACTGCAGTCCTGCGTACAATAGCCACAAAATGGAAGCAACAATAATGTTATCAAAGGATGAATTGACCAGGAAGATATGGGACACATATGCAACAGAATGTTACAGAGTCATTAAAAAGAAAGAAAATTTGCCATTTGCAGCCATGTGGATGCACCTAGAGATTCTCCTCCTGAGAAAAATAAGGCAGATGGGAAAAGCAATATATCCAATGACATCCCTTGTATGCATCATCCAAAAAGAAATGATACAAATGAACATAATTACAAAACCAAGACAGACTCACAGACATGCAAAATGAACTTACGGTTTCCACAGGGGAATAACTGGGGTTGGGGGGACAGGCAGTATTGTTAGTGAGTTGGCATCAAATGCACACAGCTCTATTTAAAGTAAATGACCAATGAGGTCCTACTGTGGAGCACGGGGAACTTGGTCTCATCATGTCCCAGACTGGATGGGAGGGCAGATCTGGGGAGAAGGGATGCATGTGTATGAAAATGGAAAGCCTACTGGATTCTGCTGAGACCTCGGTGACCCCGGGCTGAAGTCCCATGCCTGCACCCCTATCAGCCTTGAGAGCCAAGGCTGCAAGTCCTGGGGCTAGGGAAGCTGAGAAGCTGATGCCAGAAACTGGGCACCCACTGGACCTGTCCTGTTTGTCCCCTCGGGATGAAACCGCAGTCTCCACACGGTGGCCTGACCTTAGGAGCTAAACCAAGTCTAGTGCACCCAAAGAATGGTGGACCCTGCAGTGGAAGAGCTCTGAAAAGTCCTGGGGGCTCTACCTCTCCCACGGCGGGGTTGCCACCTCCAGCCTCCTTCCTAAAGACTTGCCCCACTTCCGATGACAGCACCCAAGTCAGGCAATATTTCAGGGCTTGGGATCGGTGGGAAGTGGGGCAGGGGAGGGTGAAGGGTAACAGGGGGAGAAGACTTTCACGGAGGCCCAGGCGTCCCTTGAGCACACATGGGAATGACCCAGTGCTGCCGCGTTGTGGCCATTTCTGGTAACAACAACTTGAAAACCCCTGCCTCCTGGCACTTCAAATTCTCAAGGCCTGTGAGGCAGGAAAAGACTCCAGCCCTCAAAGACTGGCCTGATGTGGGTCATTGAATAACAATTTGAAACAGCACGGGCTTTCCAGAAGCCAATTTCAAAGGTGAAGTTTTTTTCATACATGAAGAAAAAAATTTCACCACATAAAATGGCTCTCTCCAGGGCTCATCACTGGAAAACTGCAAATCAAAGCGACAAAGAGGTATCACCTGAAAGCCCACGTAATGGCCATAATCAAAACGGCTGTAAACAATGAATGCAAGAGAGGACCTGGAAAAAACGGAACCCTCCTGTGCCTCTGCAGTACGTAGGTAACAGCCACAGTGGAGAAAGCAGAGAGGGTCCTTCCGATCCTAAAGACACAGACAGCTTCTGATCCGGCAATCCCCCGACTGGGCTCGTATATGGAGGCTCATCAAAGGAGAAAAGTCTATTTGAAAAAGGCACAGGCACCACAGAGTTCTCTGCAGTCCTACTTACAACAGCCACAGCCTGGAGGCAACCATAATGTCCATCGACACATGAATGGACCAGGAACAAGGGGGACACATATATGAGGGGATGCTACTCAGCCATTAAAAAGGATGAAAAGATCCCATTTGCAGGCACATGAATGGATCCAGAGTCTGACATACCGAGGGAACTAAGGGAAAAAGCAATATATCCGATGACATCCCTTATATGTGGCACCCAAAAAGAAATCATACAAATGAACATATTTACAAAATCAAGACAGACTCACAGATATCCAGAATGAACTTAAGGTTGCCACAGGGGAATAAACTGGAAAGGCAGGAGGAGGAGGGAACAGGTGGGATCCTTGGGGAGTTGGCACCAACGTGTACACATGGCTCTATTTAAAATAAATGGCCAACAAGGTCTTCCTGTGAAGCACAGAGAACTCTGCTCGACATTATGTGGCAGCTGGATGGGAGGGCAGTTTTGCGAAAAGGTACGCACGGGTATGGATGGCCAAGGCCCTCTGCGGTCCATCTGTATCTGCTGCCACAATGTCAATTGGCTATTCTCCAATAAAAAATAAAAATTGGAAACAACACCCAACAACTCGGTATCACGTTTGCGCACACAGGATGGGCACCATCCACATGTGGGCAGACCAGGGCCCTGCAGAGGGCCGGGAAAAGGGAAGCCGCCTCTGCCTCCACCGGGAATGTCAGTCAGGTAACAACCTGTAAGGAACAGCAGAGAGGGGCCTAAGGAACCTCAAGACAGCAATGGCCTAAGATCTGGAGCACATATCCTTGGGCCTGTTGCCAAGGAAACTACACTTTAAAAAGACACGTGCATACCAACCCTCACGGCAGCACTAGTTCCAAGAGCCAGACCACAGAAGCCACCAACAGGGAAACAGACACAGGCCTGGACAACATGACGTGATACAAACATACACAGGAAAGGCACAAGTCATCCAAAAAGGAGGAAGGAACGCCACGGGCAGCGACAAAGAAGGACCTAGCGAGGACCCCAGGAAGCCAAGCCAGTCAGACAGAGGAAGACCAATATCATACGGTATCACTTCTGGGAAGAAGCTCAAAATTCTTTCACATCAACTCATTGAGAAAAGAGACACCGACTCACACACTGAAAACCCAGTGGGATTTCTGACAGATAAACCCCAGAGGGGATTCCATCAGGAGTCTGGATCATCACAGACACACTCACATACTGATCTAAAACAAGGTCTCCATGAGGACCCACAGGAGAGGACTAGGAACCCTACTCACACCTCTGGACAACCCAGACAGATGGGCAAAGTGCCCAAAAGACTACACGTACATCTCTGTGGACCTGAATCAAGTTGTTGTCCAAGAACCACACATAACATGGAGTATCCACCATGCCTACTAAGTCACTTCAGTCGTGTCTGACTCTTTGTGACCTTATGGACTGTAGGCTGACAGGCTTCTCTGTCCATCAGATACTCCAGGCAGGAATACTGGAGAGGGCTGCCATTTCATTCTCCAGAAGGTCTACCCAACCCAGGGTTTGAACCCATCTACAGACCAATACAAAAGATACATTCATTTGGCACAGAAAATAGAAAGCCTACTGGATTCTGCTGATGCCTCTGTGACCCCAGGCTGGGGTCCCATGCTTGCACCCCTAATAGCCTCGAGACCCAAGGCTGAATGGTCCTGGGACTGAGAAGCTGGTGCCTGAAACTGAGCACCCATTGGACCTGTCCTGTTTGTCCCCTCAGGATGAAACCACAATCTCCAGACAGTGGCCTGACCTCAGGGGCTAAACCAAGTCTAATGCACCCAAAGGACGGTGGACCCTGCGGTGGAAGAGCTCTGAAAAGTCCTGGGGGCTCCACCTCTCCCAGGGTGGGATTGCCACCTCCAGCCTCCTTCCTAAAGACTTCCCCAAGGCAGGACAACAGCACCCTCAGCTGGACAATATTCCAGGGCTTGGGATTGGTGGAAAGTGGGGCAGGGGAGGGTGAAGGGTAACTGGGAGAAGATGACTTTCACGGAGGCCCAGGTGCCCCTTGAGCACACATGGGGGTGACCCAGTGCTGCTGCCTTTTGGTCATTTCTGGGAACAAAAACTTGAAAACCTCTCAGTTCAGTTCAGTCACTAAGTCATGTCCGACTCTGCGACCCCATGGACTGCAGCATGCCAGGCCTCCCTGACCATCACCAACTCCCAGAGTTTACTCAAACTCATGTCCACTGAATTGGTGATGCCACCCTGCCATATCATCCTCTGTCGTCCCCTTCTCCTCCCACCTTCAATCTTTCCCAACATCAGGGTCTTTTCAGATGAGTCAGTTCTTTGCATCAGGTGGCCAAAGTATTGGCGTTTCAGCTTCAACATCAGTCCTTCCAATGAATATTCAGGACTGATTTCTTTTAGGATGGACCGGTTGGATCTCCAAGGGACTCTCAAGAGTCTTCTCCAACACCAGAGTTCAAAAGCATCAATTCCGCAGCGCTCAGCTTTCTTTATAGTCCAACTCTCACATCCATACATGACTACTGGTAAAACCATAACCTTGACTAGACGGACCTTTGTTGGCAAAGTAATGTCTCTGCTTTTTAATATGCTGTCTAGGTTGAGCATAACTTTTCTTCCAAGGAGCAAGTGTCTTTTAATTTCATGGCTGCAGTCACAATCTGCAGTGATTTTGGAGCCCCCCAAAATAAAGTCTGTCACTGTTTGCATTGTTTCCCCATCTGTTTGCCATGAAGTGATGGGACCAGATGCTGTGATCTTAGTTTTCTGAATGTTGAGCTTTAAGCCAACTTTTTCACTCTCCTCTTTCACTTTCATCAAGAGGCTCTTTAGTTCTTCGCTTTCTGCCATAAGGGTGGTGTCATCTGCATATCTGAGGTTATTATTTCTCCCTGACTCCTGAAAATTCAAACTCACAATGCCTGTGGGGCAGGAAAAGACTCCTCCAACCCTCAATTGGCCTGAGGTGGGTCATTGAATAACAATTTGAAACAGCACAAGCTTTCCAGAAGCCAATATCAAAGGGTAAATTTCACACATCTCATACATGAAAAAATAAAGAAACTTCATCACAGAAAATGTTTCTCTCCAGGGCTCATCATTCGAAAACTGCGTATCAAAGTGGCAAAGAAGGATCACCTCAAAGCCTACAGTGGCCATCATCAAAATGGCTGCAATAATGAATGCAAGAGAATACCTGGAAAAAAGGGAACCGTCCTATGCCTCTGCAGTAAATAGTTAAGAGTCACAGCAGAGAATAGCATAGAGGGGCCGTCTAATCCTAGAGACAGAGATAGCTTCTGATCCCACAATCACCCAACTGGGCTCATATATGGAGGCTTATCCAGGGAGAAAAGTCTAACTGAGAAAGACACAGGCACCAGAAAGTTCACTGCAGCCCTACTTACAATAGCCATGACAAGGAAGCAACCATAACGTCCATCAATACATGAATGGACCAGGAACGTGGGGAACACACATATTTGGGAATGCTACTCAGCCGTTAAAAAGAATGAAAATATGCCATCTGCAGTCACGTGGATGGACCCAGAGACTGACATACGGAGGGAATTAAGAAAAGGAGAAAATCAATATATTCGATGACATCCCTTATATGTGGCATCCAAAAAGAAATCATACAAATTAACATATTTACAAAACCAAGACAGACTCACAGATATCCAGAATGAACTTAAGGTTGCCACATGGGAATAAACTGGAAGGGAGTGGGGAGGTTTGGCGGGCAGAATCCTTGAGGATTTGGCATCGACGTGTACACACGGCTCTATTTAAAATAAATGACCGACAAGGTCTTACTGTGGAGCACAGAGAACTCTGCTCAATGTCATAAGGCAGCCTGGATGGGAGGGCAGTTTTGGGAAAAGGGATGCACATATATGGACGGCCAAGTGCCTCTGCGGTCCACCTGGGTCTGCCACCACAATGTCAACTGGCTATTCTCCAATACAAAATAAAAATTGGAAACAACACCCAGCAATCGGTATTACCTCCCAGCCGACAGGATGGACACCATCAACAAGTGGGCAAACCAGGAACCCTGCAGAGGGCTGGGAAAAGGGAACCCTCTTCTGCCTCCACTGGCAATGTCAGTTAGTTAACAACCTCTCTAAAGAAAAGCAGAGAGGGGCCTGAGAAACCTCAAGACAGCCATGGCCTAAGATCTGGAGCACACATCCTTGGGCCTGTTACCGAGGAAGATACACTTGAAAAGACACGTGCACCCCAACCTTCACGGCAGCACTGCTTCCGAGAGCCAGACCACAGAAGCCACCAACAGGGAAATCGACACAGGCCGGGACAACATGACGTGGTACAGACACACACGGGAAAGGCACAAGTCATCCAAACAAATGGAAAGGATGCCACTGGCAGCGACAAAAAAGTACCTAGCGAGGAGTCCAGGAAGCCAAGCCCATCAGACAGAGGAAGACCAATATCATACGGCATCACTTCCAGGAGGAAGCCCAAAATTCAATCACATCGACTCACTGAGGAAAGAGACACCGATTCACACACTGAAAACCCACTTGGTGTTCCAACTGGAGAAACCTCAGAGGGGAATCCGTCAGGAGTTTGGATCATCACAGACATACGGATATAAAAACAGGCCTCCACGAGGACCTACTGATAAGGACAGGGAACCCTACTCATCTTCCCGTACAACCCAGCCAGACGGGCAAACCCGGAAAGACGACATACACATCTCTGTGGACCTGAAGTTGTGTTCCCATGACCTCACACATCATTGAGACTCTACCCTAAGCCATACAAAAGAAACATTGATTCGGCACATAAATGGAAAGCCTACTCCCTTCTGCTGAGGCTCATTGACCTGGGCTGGGGTCCCACGCCTGCACCCCTAGCAGCCTTGGGACCCAGGGCTGCATGGTATTAGGCTGAGGGAGCTGAGAAGCTTGTGCCGGGAACTGAGCCCTCACTGGGCCTGTCACGTTCGTCCCCTGGAATGGAACCAGAGTTTCCAAATGAGGGTCCGCCCTCCAGAGCTAAAACAAGTCTAGTGCACCCAAAGGACAGTAGCCCCTGTGGCTGGAAGAGCTCTGAAAAGTCATGGGACCTCCACCTCTCTCGGGGCAGGGTTGTCACCTCCAACCTCCTTCCTAAAGATTCACCGCAGATTGGGATGACAGCAGCCTCAGCCGGGCAAAATCCCATGGTTTGGGATTGGTGGGAAGCGGGGGAGAGGAGGGTGAAGGGTAACTGGGAGAAGACGAGTTTCACGGAGGCCCGGGTGCCCCTTGAGCACACATGGGAATGACCCAGTGCTGCCACCGTGTGGCCATTTCTGGTAACAACTTCAAAACCCATGCCTCTGGAAACTTCCAACACACATTCTCTGGGGCTGGAATTGACTCTAGCACTCAATGACTGGCCTGAGGTGGGTCATCAAATAACAATTTGAAGCAGGGCAGGCTTTCCAGAAGCCATTCTCAAAGGGTAAATTTCACAAACCTCGTACATGGGGAGGAAATAAAAGAACTCCATCAGATAAAATACTCCTCTCCATGGCTCATCCCTAGAAAACTGCAAATCAAAGAGGTGTCACCTCAAAGACCACACACTGGCCATCATCAAAATGGCTGCAAACAATGAATGCAAGAGAGGACCTGGGAGAAAGGGAAACCTCCTGTGCCTCTGCAATAAATAGGTAACAGCCACCGTGGAGAACAGCAGAGGGTCCTTCCAATCCTAAAGACAAAGAGAGCTTCTGATCCAGCAATCCCCCGATTATTCTGATATATAAGGAGGTTTATTGACTGAGAGATGTCTATTTGAGAAAGACACAGGGACCGCAAAGTTCACTGCAGCCCTACTTACAACAGCCACAACATGGTAACAACCATAATGTCCATCGACAGAGAATGGACCAGGAACAAGGAGGACACGAAGACGAGGGAATGCTACTCAGCCATTAAAAAGAATGAAAATATGCCATTTGCAGCCACGTGGATGGACCCAGAGACTGACCTACTGAGGGAACAAAGACAGACAAAGAAAAAACAAGATATCCGATGATAGGCCTTACATGTGTGGCATCCAAAAAGAAATCATACAAGTGAACATATTTACAAAACTGAGACAGACTCACATACATACACAATTTTGCCGGCTGAGGCTGCTGTAACCCCATTCTGTGGCAAATCTTTAGGAAGGAGGCTGGAGGTGGCATCCCCGCCCCGGGAGAGATGGAGACTCCATGACTTTTCAGAGCTCTTCCAGCCACAGGGACCACTGTGCTTTGGGGGCACTAGACTTGTACACATACACAAACGTAAGTTCATTCACTAGAATGAACTTATGGTTGCCACAGGGGAATAACGGTGCATGAGGGGAGGCAGGATCCTTAGGGAGCTGGCATCGACTATACATATCAGTTCAGTTCAGTTCACCTGCTCAGTCGTGTCCTACTCTTTGCAAACCTGTGGACTGCAGCACGCCAGGCCTCCCTGTCCATCACCAAGTCCCAAAGTTTACTCAAACTCATGTCCATTGAGTCAGTGATGCCATCCAACCATCTCATCCTCTGTCATCCCCTTCTCCTCCCACCTTCAATCTTCCCCAGCATCAGGGTCTCTTCAAATGAGTCAGTTCTTTGCATCAGGTGGCCAAAGTATTGGAGTGTCAGCTTCAACATCAATCCTTCCAATGAATATTCAAGACTGATTTCCTTTAGGATAAACTGGTTGGATCTCCTTGCAGTCAAAGGGACTCTCGAGAGTCTCCTCCAACACCACAGTTCAAAAGCATCAATTTTTCGGCACTCAGCTTTCTTTATAGTCCAACTCTCACATCCATACATGACTACTGGTAAAACCATAGCCTTGACTAGATGGACCTTTGTTGGCACAGTAATGTCTCTGCTTTTTAATATGCTATCTAGGTTGGTCATAACTTTTCTTCCAAGGAGCAAGTGTCTTTTAATTTCATGGCTGCAGTCACCATCTGCAGTGATTTTTGAGATCCCAAAAATAAGGTCTGTCACTGTTTCCACTGTTTTCCGATCTATTTGCCATGAGTGATGGGACCAGATGCCATGATCTTAGTTTTCTGAATGTTGAGCTTTAAGCCAACTTTTTCACTGTCCTCTTTCACTTTCATCAAGAGGCTTTTTAGTTCTTCTTCACTGTCTGTCATAAGTGTGGTGTCATCTGCATACCTGAGGTTATTGATATTTCTCCTGGCAATCTTGATTCCAGCTTGTACTTCATCCAGCCCAGAGTTTCTCATGATGTACTCTGCATATAAGTTAAATAAGCAGGGTGACAATATACAACCTTGACCTACTCCTTTTCCTATTTGGAACCAGTCTGTTATTCCATGTCCAGTTCTAACTGTTGCTTCCTGACCCGTAACAGATTTCTCAAGAGGCAGCTCAGGTGGTCTGGTATTCCCATCTTTTTCAGAATTTTCCATAGGTTGTTGTGTTTCACACAGTCAACGGCTTTGGCATAGTTGATAAAGCAGAAGTAGATATTTTTCTGGAAATCTCTTGCTTTTTCTGCGATACAACAGATGTTGGCAATTTGATCTCTGGTTCCCCTGCCTTTTCTAAATCAAGCTTGAACATTTGGAAGTTCATGGTTCACATATTGCTGAAGCCTGGCTTGAAGAGTTTTAAGCACTACTTTACTAGCATGTGAGATGAGTGCAATTGTGCAGTAGTTTGAACATTCTTTGGCATTGCCTTTCTTTGGGATTGGAATGAAAACTGATCTTTTCCAGTCCTGTGGCCACTGCTGAGTTTTCCATATTTGCTGGCATATTGAGTGCAGCACTTTCACAGCATCATCTTTTAGGCTTTGAAATAGCTCAACTGGAATTCCATCACCTCCACTAGTTTTGTTCATAGTGATGCTTCCTAAGGCCCACTTGACTTTGCATTCCAGGATGTCTGGCTCTAGGTTGGTGATCACACCATCATGATTATCTGGGTCATGAAGATCTTTTTTGTATATATAGTTTTGTGTATTCTTGCCACCTGTTCTTAATATCTTCTGCTTCTATTAGGTCCATAACATTTCTGTCCTTTATTGTGCCCATCTTTGCATGAAATGTTCCCTTGGTATCTCTAATTTTCTTGAAGAGATCTCTAGTCTTTCCTATTCTATTGTTTTCCTCTATTTCTTTTCATTGATCACTGAGAAAGGCTTTCTTATCTCTCCTTACTATTCTTTGGAACTCTGCATTCAAATGGTGTATCTTTCCTTTTCTCTGCCTTTTGCTTCTTTTCTTTTCACAGCTATTTGTAAGGCCTCCTCAGACAACCAGTTTGCCTTTTTGCATTTCTTTTTCTTGGGGATGGCCTTGATCCCTGCCTCCTGTACAATGTCATGGACCTCTATCCATAGTTCATCGGGCACTCTGTCTACCAGATCTAATCCCTTGAATCTATTTCTCACTTCCACTGTATAATCATAAGGGATTTGATCTAGGTCATACCTGAATGGTCTAGTGGTTTTCCCTACTTTCTTCAGTTTAAGTCTGAATTTGGCAATAAGGAGTTCATGGTCTGAGCCTCAGTCATCTCCTGGTCTTATTTTTGCTGGCTGTATAGAACTTCTCCATCTTTGGCTGCAAAGAATACAATCAGTCTGATTTCGGTGTTGACCATCTGGTGATGTCCATGTGCAGAGTCTTCTCTGTGTTGTTGGAAGAGGGTGTTTGCTATGACCAGTGTGTTCTCTTGGTAAAACTCTATTAACCTTTGCCCTGCTTCATTCCGTACTCCAAGGCCAAATTTGCCTGTTACTCCAGGTATTTCTTGACTTCCTACTTTTGCATTCCAGTCCCCTATAATGAGAAGGACACCTTTTTTTGGTGTGAGTTATAGAAGGTCTGTAGGACGGTACACATGGCTCTATTCAAAATAAAAGACCAACTCGGCCCTACTGGGGAGCACACCACACTCTGTCTGATGTCATAGGGCAGCCTGGAGGGGAGGGCCGTTTTGCGGAGAAGGGGTCCACATATATGAAAGGCTGAGGCCCTCTCGATCCACATAGAAAGACCACCATAATGTCAATTGGCTATGTTCCAAAACAAAATAAAAATTGGAAACAACACCCAACAACTCATTATCACCTTCAAGCCCACAGGATGGGTCATATTAACATGTGGACAAACCAGGAATCCTGCAGAGGGCCTGGGAAAAGGGACCGCTCTTCAGCATCCCCTGGGAATGTCAGTTGGTTAACACCCACTGTAAAGAACAGCAGAGCAGTGCTTGAAAAAACTGAAGACTCCGACAGCCTAAGATCTGGCCCCCCCATCTTTGGGCCTGTCACCAGATGAAGCTATACTTGAAAAAGACACATGTACCCCAACCTTCATGGCTGCACTAGCTCCAAGAGACAAAACATGGAGGCAACCGAGAGGGAAATTGACACATGTATGGACAACATCATGTGGTACATATTTACAAGCAAAAGGCACAAAGCCACCCAAAAAGAAGGAAAGAATGCCATTTGCGATGACAAAGGAGGACCGAGCAAGGGTCATAGGAAGCCAAGACACGTTTATATTGTAACCAGCTTTGTACGTGTGTGAGTCATGAATAAAATTTTCTTGAGAACTTTTTATAGCCTTCAGTTTCCATATAGATAGACAGATTTAGAAAAAGCAACCCAAAAAAGGAATCTGGGAGGTCAGAATGTGTCTTTTTACAGCAACATCCCCTGAAAATGCCAGCAAATACAAAGTCCACCCCTGCCAGGGCCGTGCTTCAAAGGGCGGACACTGATACATAGAAAGTGACCAACTTAGGAGGAAAAAGAAAACCTACTGTAAGTCCCTGCTGTGGTTCCAACTAGCTGTACCTAAGATCTGTGGACCTAATGCTTCTCCATGTCACATTAGTGTAATGACACAGAGTCAATCAGCAGTCAGTGGTCAAGGGATCAGCAGGTTGGGGGGGGGGGGAGGGCAGCTACAAGGGACTACTTGCCAAAAAAGGTCTCTTCAGGCAAAGCTATGGTTTTTCCAGTAGTCATGTATTGATGGGAGAGTTGGCCCATAAAGGGGGCTGAGTGCCAAAGAATTCTAAATTGTGGTGCTGGAGAAGACTCTTGAGAGTCCCTTGGTTTGCAAGGAGATCAAACCAGTCAATCCTAACGGAAATCAACCCTGAATATTCACTCAAGGACAGATGCTGAAACTAAAGCTCCAATACTTTGGCGACCTGATGCAAAGAGCTGACTCACTGGAAAAGACCCTGATTCTGGGAAAGATTGAAAGCAGGAGGAGAAGGAGATGACAGAGGATGAAATGGTTCTATGGCATCACCGACTCAATGGACATGAGTTTGAGCAAACTCCAGGAAATAGGAAGCCTGGCGTGCTGCAGAAATGGGGCCCCAATTAGTCGCACACCACCGAGCAACTGAACAACAATAACAACAATCAAAATGACAAGGGTATATCACCTTCCTCCTGTTTGTTTGGTATACATCTAATTGTGTGCCATGGATAGATGCAGGAGAGGGCCGGGAGCAAAGGGAACCCTCCTTTGCCTCTGCTAACAATGCAGTCTCATAATAGGCACTGCAGAAAACAGGATGGAGGTTCCTTAAAAACCTAAAAACAAAGGTACTGTATGATCCAGCAAGCTCACTGTTGGGCATGTATCTGGTGGAAACTGTAACTGGAAAAGTCACATGTACCCCTAGTTTATGCAGCACCATTCACCATAGCCCAGGGATGGAAGCATTCATAATATCCATACACACATTAACGGTTAAAGAAGCTGTGTTATATACATACAAGAGACAACTAGTCATAAAAAAGAAATAAGTAATGTCATTTGCATTTACATGATGGGACCCAGAAATTATCATACTAAGTGATGTAAGTGAAACATAGAAAGTTAAGTACGGTATCCTGGTTGATTAATGATAGCCTATAACTTTTTGCTAGATACTATCACAGGGAGATATGTATTCCCTTTTGTTAAAATGCGGTATAATTCATCTGACAGGATGATACCTTTTAGAGGCGTATAATGTGCATATTGCTTTTCACATAAATGTGAAATGGTTTTAGATTTAGAAGACATAGAATCATATCAGAACATAATTACTGAAAAAAAATGGTTATGAAAACAGACAAATCAAGGGCAAATTAATCATTTACTATTATAAGTGCTTGAGAAATCTTCATTTTCTTCCTCAGATACTGGGAAATTTAAAGTGTCTACTGGTATTAAATTAAACTAACTGGTATTAAATTAAGTAAAGTGTCTACTGGTATTAAATTAACAGTTCCAAGTCTGGCCCCAGTATTAGTGAATATCCATCAGACCAGAGGCAGTAAATGGAATAATACCTATTATTCAGGAATTCTGTGAAAAAAGATTTATAATTCCTTGTATCAATGCTGTAATATTCAATTTTCCTGTTAAGAAAGCCAAATGGAAAAAATTGTAGGCCTGAGATCTATAAATAATTTTCTGACTCCTCTCCACCCTGTGATTCCTGCTTATTCTCACACTCTGTTCTCAGCCCTTCCAGCAGACACCAATGTTTTTCATCAGACACTATATATTTCTAGGTAGTGTGTTCTTTAATATTCCAGTAGAAAAAGAAAGCCACCAACTCTTCACCTTCACATGGGAAGATGCCCAATATACCTGGCTGGTTATATTACAGTTCAGTTCAGTTCAGTCGCTCAGTTGTGTCTGACTCTTTGCGACCCCATGAATCGCAGCACGCCAGGCCTCCCTGTCCATCACCAACTCCCGGAGTTCACCCAAACTCATGTGCATCGAGTCGGTGATATCATCCAGCCATCTCATCCCTCTGTCGTCCCCTTCTCCTCCTGCCCCCAATCCCTCCCAGCATCAGGGTCTTTTCCAATGAGTCAACTCTTTGCATGAAGTGGCCAAAGTATTGGAGTTTCAGCCTCAGCATCAGTCCTTCCAATGAACACCCATGACTGATCTCCTTTAGGATGAACTTGGTTGGATCTCCTTGCAGTTCAAGGGACTCTCAAGAGTCTTCTCCAACACCACAGTTCAAAAGCATCAATTTTTCAGCACTCAGATTTCTTCACAACCCAACTCTCACATCCATACACGACCACTGGAAAAACCATAGCCTTGACTAGATGGACTTCTGTTGGCAAAGTAATGTCTCTGCTTTTTAATATGCTATCTAGGTTGGTCATAACTTTCCTTCCAAGGAGTAAGCGTCTTTTAATTTCATGGCTGCAGTCACCATCTGCAGTGATTTTGGAGCCCAAAAAAATAAAGTCAGCCACTGTTTCCACTGTTTCCCCATCTATTTGCCATGAAGTGATGGACCCAGATGATATGATCTTCATTTTCTGAATGTTGAGCGTTAACCCAACTTTTTCACTCTCCTCTTTCACTTTCATCAAGAGGCTTTTTAGTTCCTCTTCACTTTCTGCCATAAGGGTGGTGTCATCTGCCTATCTGAGGTTATTGATATTTCTCCCAGCAATCTTGATTCCAGCTTGTGCTTCATCCAGCCCAGAGTTTCTCATGATGTACTCTGTATATAAGTTAAATAAGCAGGGTGACAATATATAGCCTTGATGTACTCCTTTTCCTATTTGGAACCAGTCTGTTGTTCCATGTCCAGTTCTAACTGTTGCTTCCTGACCTGCATACAGGTTTCTCAAGAGGCAAGTCAGGTGGTCTAGTATGCCCATCTCTTTCAGAATTTTCCACAGTTTATTGTGATCCATACAGTCAAAGGCTTTGGCATAGTCAATAAAGCAGAAATAATGTTTTTCTGGAACTCTCTTGCTTTTTCGATGATCCAGTGGATGTTGACAATTTGATCTCTGGTTCCTCTGCCTTTTCTAAAACCAGCTTGAACATCTGGAAGTTTATGGTTCATGTACTGCTAAAGACTGGCTTGGAGAATTTTGAGCATTACTTTACTAGCATGTGAGATGAGTTCAATGGTAGTTTGAGTATTCTTTGGCATTGCCTTTCTTTGGGATTGGAATGAAAACTGACCTTTTCTAGTCCTGTGGCCACTGCTGATGGTAGGTATTGCGAGAGGGCATCAGAGGGCAGATACACTTAAACCAAAGTCACAGAAAACTAGCCAATCTGATCACATGGACCACAGCCTTGTCTAACTCAATGAAAATAAGCCATGCCGTGTGGGGCCACCCAACACAGATGGGTCCTGGTGGAGAGGTCTGACAGAATGTGGTCCACTGGAGAAGGGAATGGCAAACCACTTCAGTATTCTTGCCTTGAGAACCCCATGAACAGTATGAAAAGGCAAAATGATAGGATACTGAAAGAGGAACTCCCCAGGTTGGTAGGTGCCCAGTATGCTACAGGAGATCAGTGGAGAAATAACTCCAGAAAGAATGAAGGAATGGAGCCAAAGCAAACATGTGGATGTGATTGGTGATAGAAGCAAGATCCGATGCTGTAAAGAGCAATATTGAATAGGAACATGGAATGTTAGGTCCATGAATCAAGGCAAATTGGAAGAAGTGAAACAGGAGATGGCAAACGTGAACGTCGACATTCTAGGAATCAGCAAACTAAAATGGACTGGAATGGGTGAATTTAACTCAGATGACCATTATATCTACTACTGTGGGCAGGAATCCCTTAGAAGAAATGGAGTAGCCATCATGGTCAACAAGAGAGTCCGAAATGCAGTACTTGGATGCAATCTCAAAAACAACAGAATGATCTCTGTTCGTTTCCAAGGCAAACTATTCAATATCACGGTTATACTACAAGGCTATACTAAAAACCCTACTTATTTGTCTCAGACACTTAAAGCTGATTTGGCTGAGGTACAACTTTCCTAGTGGTTCTGCTTTATTTCCATACATTTCCGTACATAGATGATTTACTCCTGTGTTCCAGAACTGAGCAGCAAGACTGCCAAGGAGACACTATCCATCCATTGCAACTGTTAGCTTCTAAGCAGCATAAGACTTTCGAAGACAAACTACCATTCTGCTAACCAGTTGTGAAATAAATATGCAGGTCACTTAATATTAAAGAAGGAATATTGATTGATTCTGAAAGAATTAAAGGAATCCCAGTTTTATCACTCCCCTAAGCAAACAACTGAGAGGATTTCTAGGTCTAACCAGACAGTGCAGGAATTGGGTACCTAGTTTTTCCCACATTGCCCAACCTCTGTACACATTATTAAAGACTGACCAGCCAGACCCAACTGAATGGACAGAGGGAGAAAAGTTATAAATGGTTTAAAATCTGCGTTAGCTCAGGCTTTAACATTAGGCCATCCTAACTATACATGGTCATTTTTCCTCTTGGTGCATGAAGACAGAGGAAACACCTGGGTATATTAACTCAGAGCCATGGTGACCAGAATTGACCCATAGGATATTATTGTCAGGAGTTAGATTCGATGACAAGAAGGTACCCACCCTGTGTGAGGGTTATTTCAGCAACATCTCTCTTATGCAAAGCTACTAAAGAACTTATAATGGTCTCCATAAAAGATCTCCTCTATTTATGTTCCTCACTCAGTTGACTCTCAATACTCAACACTATTCTGTGAGTGAGTCGCTTTCCTTTTATGAAGTACTGTTCCTCTTGTCACCCGATAACATTTTGGCTAATTTTTTTCAACTGGAGGAAAATTGCTTTACAAAGTTGTATTGGTTTCTGCCATACAACAATGCAAACCAGCCATAATTATACATGTATCACCTCCCTCTCGAGTCTCCCTCCTCTCCCCCTGCCCCCATCCCATCCCTCAAGGTCATCACATAGTGCCATGCTTTGGCTTGATATAATAGTCTTAATCCCACAACTTTGCTTCCAGGGCATCAAGATGACAACAACATGGCTGCATCATGCTGACTGAGTATTTTCTTACTCCTAGGACTGATTCAAAAGAATGTTAACTATCTTCTCACTCCTAGGACAGGTTCACAAGAAGTTCCCACTGATAAAGCTGATTTAATTTGGTTTAAGATGGATCCTTTTCAAACAATGAAGAAGGACATTATCAAACTGGGTATGCAGTAACTTCAACAGCAGAAATAATTGAAAGTTCTTACCTACCAGCCATCAAATCAGCCCAACAAGTTGAACTGACTGCATTGAGTAGGGTTTGTCAATTAGCCAAAGATCAAGAAGCCAATATTTATACTGATAGCCTCTACGGCTTCAGAGTAGTGCATGATTTTGGAATGCTATAGATACTTCTTAGCTCTTCTAATCAGCTTATAAAGAATAAACAGCTAGAGATGGATGAAACTGTAGCTTATTATACAGAGTGAAGTAAGTCAGAAAGTGAAACATCGATATAATATATTAACGCATATATACAGGATTTAGAAAGATGACAACGATGATCCTGTATGCAAGGCAGCAAAAGAGACACAGATGTAAAGAACAAACTTCTGGTCTCTGTGGGAGAAGGCCAGGGTGGGATGATTTGAGAGAATAGCATTGAAATATGTATATTAACATATGCAAAACAGATGACCAGTGCAAGTTTGATGCATGAAGCAGGGCACTCAAAGCCGGTGCTCTGGGACAACCAAAGGGATGGGGTGGGGAGGGAGGTGGGAGAGGGGTTCACGATGGGGGACACATGTGCACCTGTGGTCAATTCATGTTGATGCATGGCAAAAACCATCATAATATTGTAAAGCAATTATTCTCCAATTAAAACGAATTAATTTTTTTAAAAAAGAATAGACAGCTAGTCTCCAAACCATGAGACTCCATTCAATTGCCCAAACAGCTGGCCATCGTTAAAACACCTGGACGTTCCAAATCTGACTCGACAGAAGCCAAAGGGAGTCAACTGGCTGATGCAAAATCAAACAAGCTGTCTTAAGTCTGTTCTCTCCTAATTTTGAGTATGTCCTCTGCTCAAACATAACTCTGATGAAACTGTTAAGAAATTTCTTTTGCAGGCTGAAGAATTAGCTTCAGAAAATGAAAAGCAGGCCTGTAAGAAAAAAAGGTATATTTTGATCCCATCTCACAATTATGGTTCAGATCAGATAAGAGGTTTATAGTACCCATAAGTGTTCAATTGGGGTTCCCAGGTGGCTCAGTGGTGAAGAATCTGCTGCAGTGCAGGAGATTTGAGTTTGATCCCTAGGTCAGGAAGATCCCCTGGCGAAGGAAATGGCAATTCGCTCTAGTATTCTTGCCTGGGAAATCCCATGGACAGAGGAGCCTGACGGGCTACAGTCCATGGGGTCATAAAAGAGTCGGATACCACTTAGTGACTAAACAACAACACAGTGTTTAATTACCTTTACTCCAATATGTTCATTTCCTGATCCATTGGGCATCTTAAAAATTATATTATGTGGAAAACAATACATCTGGAACCCTTCATCCACTATAGCTTGTAAGATTTATGACCAATGCTTTATCTATCCTAAATATAATCCTGGTAAGCCCTTTCAGTGGAGGTGATGGAATTCCAGTTGAGCTATTTCAAATCCTGAAAGACGACACTGTGAAAGTGCTGCACTCAATATGCCAGCAAATATGGAAAACTCAGCAGTGGCCACAGGACTGGAAAAGGTCAGTTTTCATCCCAATCCCAAAGAAAGGCAATGCCAAAGAATGTCAAACTACTGCACAATTGCACTCACCTCACACACTAGTAAAGTAATGCTTAAAATTCTCCAAGCCAGGCTTCAGCAATACGTGAACCATGAACTTCCAGATGTTCAAGCTGGTTTTAGAAAAGGCAGAGGAATCAGAGATCAAATTGCCAACATCTGACAGATCATCAAAAAAGCAAGAGAGTTCCAGAAAAACATCTATTTCTGCTTTATTGACTATGCCAAAGACTTTGACTGTGTGGATCACAATAAACTGGAAAATTCTGAAAGAGATGGCATACCAGACCAGCTGACCTGCCTCTTGAGAAACCTATATGCAGGTCAGGAAGCAACAGTTAGAACTGGACAGGGAACAACAGACTGGTTCCAAATAGGAAAAGGAGTATGTCAAGGTTGTATATTGTCACTCTGCTTATTTAACTTATATGCACAGTACATCATGAGAAACTCTGGGCTGGAAGAAGCACAAGCTGGAATTAAGATTGCCAGGAGAAATATCAATAACCTCAGATATGCAGATGACACCACCCTTATGGCAGAAAGTGAAGAGCCTCTTGATGAAAGTGAAAGAGGAGAGTGAAAAAGTTGGCTTAAAGCTCAACATTCAGAAAACTAAGATCATGGCATCCAGTCCCATCTCTCCATGGCAGGTAGATGGGGAAACAGTGGAAACAGTGGCTGATTTTATTTTGGGGGGGCTCCAATATCACTGCAGATGCTGACTGCAGTCATGAAATTAAAAGACAGTTACTCCTTGGAAGGAAAGTTATGACCAACCTAGATAGCATATTAAAAAGCAGAGACAAAAAAAATAAAAAGCAGAGACATTACTTTGCCAACAAAAGTCCATCTAGTCAAGGCTATGGTGGTCATGTATGGATGTGAGAGTTGGATTGTGAAGAAATCTGAGTGCCGAAAAATTGATGCTTTTGAACTGTGGTGTTGGAGAAGACTCTTGAGCATCCCTTTGACTGCAAGGGGACCCAACCAGTCCATCCTAAAGGAGATCAGTCCTGGGTGTTCATTGGAAGGACTGATGCTGAGGCTGAAACTCCAATACTTTGGCCACCTGATGTGAAGAGCTGACTAATTGGAAAAGACCCTGATGCTGGGAAAGATTGAGAGCAGGAGGAGAAGGGGACAACAGAGGATGAGATGGTTGGATGCCATCATCGACTCGATGGACATGGGTTTGGGTGGACTCCAGGAGTTGGTGATGGACAGGGATGCCTGGCGTGCTGCGGTTCATGGGGTCGCAAAGAGTCAGACACGACTGAGCCACTGAAATGAACTGAAGCCCTTTCATGGCTGTCAAGGCCACTTTCCCCTCCCAAAGGAACCCTTTCAAGTTTGGCAACTGGATTTTACACAGGTGCTTTCCTCTCAAGTCTACAAACACATCCTGGTAATGGTAGACACATCTTTCACACTGGATGGAAGTGTTGCCTTGCAGAAGAGCAACGGCCTTAACAGTAGGCAAATTACTATTGAAAAGAACAGTTCCAGATTGAGGGATTCCTTTGAGCTGCATAGTGGCCAGGAAACCTATTTTACTGGACCAGTCATTAAATCTACTTGTAGATTTGGCTGATAATGCAGCATTTTCACTGTGCCAATCACCCGCAGGCCTCAGGATTAATAGAAAGATCCAACAGCACAATTAAAACACAGTTGCCTAAACTTTCAGAGGCTTTTCATCTTCCATGGCCAAAAGTCCTTCCCTTGGCACTCTTCAACCTTAGTTCTACCTGCTTTGGTCAGCACTGTGTCCTTTTGAAATAATTACTAGACAACCTATGCATCTAGATGCAGGTACTATTGAACCAACGCTTCTTAAATGTGATATTCTACATTACTGTCAAGGACACATCAAAACTCTTGACTAAAATGACAAATTAGTAACTGATTCCTTCCATAGTGAGCTCCAGTGAGAAATAGACTTTAAGGACCCTGGAGATTTTGTCCATGGGAAAAGACATAAAATAAAAGACTCTTTACAACCATGTTAGAAAAAGGACCATATCAGGTATTGTTAGCAAATCCCTGTGCTGCAAAACTTCAAGGCTGTGGGATTCACATTTCTCACCTCAAAAAGGCCTCCCCTCCTGAATGGACTGCAACTCCTATTTCTGATAGCTGGCTTTGACTAAGAAAGGCCCCACCGAGTCAGAACAAGAAGATGACAGCAATGGTATACAGCTAATCCAAGACTTGAGGCCGGGTCTGTAATACTTATCTTACTAGCTCCAATTATCTCTCTGTCAAAGTGTCTGTCTCCATCAAAATTGAAAGTTATTGTTCTATTTCTGGCTATGATTTTGTGCCAATGCTTAAGATGGAATGAAAACTCTTTAGTAAAACTACCACAAAGCTACTGGGGGCAATTAACTGTTTGTCATCAAATTCCTCGGTCAATACAAGGCCAATTTAAATCCCTTGGGATTCCTGTCATTGACTTCTCAGTGTTTCCAATGTTGGAGAAGACTCTTGAGAGTCCCTTAGACTGCAAGGAGATCAAGCCAGTCAATCTGAAAGGAAATCAGTTTTGAATATTAATTGGAAGTACCGATGCTGAAGCTCCAAAACTTTGGCCACCTGATGAAGAGAACTGACTCATTGGAAAAGACCCTGATGCTGGGAAAGACTGAAGGCAGGAAAAGAAGGGGACGAAAGAGGACAAGATGGTTGGATGGCATCATCAACTCAATGGACATGAGTTTGAGCAAGCTCCGGGAGTTGGTGACAGACAGGGAAGCCTGGCATCCTGCAGCCATGAGGTCGCAAAGAGTCAGACACTACCGAGTGACTGAACTGAACTGAATGTTACCACTTACTCAGATCAGTCTCCCTCTGGCCTAACCTTTCAGGTTCAAATTTCCAGCACATTAATATGTCCATCCCTTTTCTGAATTATATTCAGTTCTTAGAGACCAGACACAACTTACCCTAGGAACCCTTGCTCTGTCCCTTAGTTGGTTAATAGACGTATTAAATTAAAAAAAAAACAACAACCATAAGTCACTGATGCCAGCAACCCCCGCCATGTCAAATATCATACAGACAGCTTTTGGAAAGCCTGCAAGAGGGAGATCTGTGGTTTAATATTATGCTAATACATAACATTTGTGCTATTGCTCACACTACTTGTTACACTTTTGTCAGCACCTCTAAAGAGGTTGACAGATGCCTGGGAAAATTTTTCCAAAGAGCAAAATAGTTACAAGATGTAAGAAACACTGCCCTTTTAAATGACCTATTTAGTTGACTCCCCTCAGGACTAGGCAACTTGTTCCTCTGCCTCACAGACAGTTGTTATTTTCATAATATGTGTTATCATCCTTTTCCTGGCTATCAAATTACTCATGACATGTATCACTGCTTGCTTTAAATCTACTGTCAAAAGCACATGTACAATGATTGTACAAATTGAGATGACTGAACAAATGCATAATCTATAAAACTTTTCTCCATCAATATATTTATATGCTTATTTACTGCATTTAATTAATTTACTATGATTATATATATACACATACAAAGCCCCGCTCGTAGCTCAGTTGGTAAAGAATCTGCCTGCAATGCAGGAGACCTGGGTTCAGTTTCTGGGTTGGGAAGATCCCCTGGAGAAGGAAATGGCAACCCACTCCAGTTTTCTTGCCTGGAGAACCCCATGGACAGAGCAGCCTGGTGGGCTACAGTCCACAGGGTCGCAAGAGTTAGACACGACTTAGCGACTAAATCACCACCATACACATACATAATGTTTAGTGAATTAAACTGAATTTTAACATGAATTTAAAATGAATTCAAATGAATTGAAACTGCTGATCACATCTATAATTCTATACAAGATAGTGGACATGCACAATGCACGTATAAGATAAAATTGGCCTAAGTCCTCTTGGATACCTTAGGATTGACTATAAGCCCTTGCCAAGCACTCTACTAGCATAACCCTCCAAAAGGAAAGAAAGAACTCATTTTCAAGGCCCAGCACTGAGGGACATGATCCAGGGCAGGTAAGGAACCATCCGGGTAACAAGGGACCAAATAGTTGATCACCTAATGTTTTCTATGTAAAGATTTATGATCAAAAGGGGGAAGATGAAGAGGAAAAATCATAAATCTTTTTCTATGGTAGGACAATCAAATAAAGACAAAAAGAAAAAAATAATGACATGGGCCTTTTGTGGTAGGCCTTTCCCAATGTGCAGTGTACATCTACAAGACCTCCTCAAAACAGGAGGATGCCCCGACATGCCTCGAAGAGGCCGTCAACCGCTGGATTTGAATCGAGGCATCAACTGGAGGTGGTGGGATGGGCACCCGGTGGTTGCCCCCGGCCTAGGAGCTCTACCTCAAGAACCACTGCATCCCCACACTTAAGAGCTGGCCCTTCTTAGAGGGCTGCGCCTGCATCTCAGAGCAGATGGCCACGGCAGGCTTCATCCACCATCCTGCTGAGAACAAGCCTGACTTGGCTCCGTGTTTCTCCTGCTTCAAGGAGTTGGAAGGCTGGGAGCCAGATGACGACCCTATAGAAGAACATAAAAAGCATTCATCTAGCTGTACTTTCCTTTCTGTCAAGAGGCAGTTTGAAGAATTAACCCTCGGTGAATTTTTGAAACTAGATAAAGAAAGAATCAAGAACAAAATCGCAAAGGAAAACCAACAATAAACAGAAAGAATTTGAAGAAACTGCAAAGAAAGTCCGCTGTGCCAGTGAGCAGCTGGCTGCCTTGGAGTGACACCTCCCCGTCCCTGCCGCACAGAGACACAGACACGTCGTTTCCGGGGCACACCCCTCAGCCTTACCAGTCCTTCCCTGGGGCCTCTTAACTGTGCCTTAGGAAAGGAGAACATCAACAGTTTGAAATTCGAATATTTAAACTGTATTTTTCCTTTTTTTTTTCTTGAAGTTGGTGCCAGGGGCTACTTCTGTTATATAGCAAAACCTCTTTGGGGGAAACTTTAAAAAAAAAAAAAAAAAAGCACGGCTTTTTTATGTTGTTTTCAGTCTTGCAAGATCATAAATGCAATGATGTATGAGTTTCAGCCCCAGCACAGACTAAGCAAAGAATTGGAGCAGCTGTATAAAAGGTGTGCGGAACACCCCCTCTGGCCGTGACTTCTGCCCTCTAGTGGGATGCTTGCCTTGTGGGCTTGGTTAGGCTTGCTGCCTATTGAATTAGAGCTGCAGTTTCCTCACCAGTGATCGGGGGTCTCAGAGACTGTGTTGCCTCAGCTGGCTTTTTTTTTTTTTTTTTGTGGCAACAGGATTTTCATGTAAAGAGGAATTGGGACAAAGCCCTCAGCCCCTCCTAAGATTCTGCAGTGTTGTTTTCTTATCTCGTTTGAATTATTATTTTGCATAACAGGATAAACTACAATTAAAAGTGAGCACAACAAAAGAGACACAGATGTAAAGAACAGACTTTCGGACTCTGTGAGAGAAGGCGAGGGTGGGAGGATTTGAGAGAATAGCATTGAAACATGTATATTATCATATGTGAAATAGATCGCCAGTCCAGGTTTGATGCATGAGACAAGGCACTCAGGGCTGGTGCACTGGGATGACCCTGAGGGATGGGATGGGGAGGAGGAGGGAGGGGGGTTCAGGATGGGAAACACATGTACACCCACGGCTGATTCATGTCAATGTATGGCAAAAACTACCACAATATTATAAATTAATTAGCCTCCAATTAAAATAAATTAAAAAAAGAGTGAGCACAAAGCCTTTCTTAGTCATTGGGGACAGCAGTAGATACTTTAGGTGGATTTGGAGACAAAGTAAGATAGCAGGAAATATCTGGCAGAAACTGTCCTGGAATTGCTGCATGGTTAGCCGGCCCTAGTGAGCAGGGGGGCACACACCGGCCGCTCCTCTGTGAGGACAATGCAGTGGCCGGAACCCCTTCTGAACGGCTCAGTTCAAAACTGTGGGGACTTGGTGGGCTGTGCAGGCGACCAGTTAGCCCTGATTGGCCGTGTCTCCGTTGCTCCACATCTGTGCTATGCTCTCCACAGCATCGCCTCCTCCACAGCGGTCCCCTCCTCTCTTCCCCGAGGTCGGCTCACACTGAGGCCTGATCTTCAGATTAGATAGATTTGATCTTACCCTCCTCCGTGAAGTAAAGCTGAGGGTGGATTGTTACTGTCCTATTGAAACCTCTAAGGGTCATCTTGGTAGTTGCTGAAGAATAAAAATTATTTCATTCCAAACAAACGAACAACAACAACAACAAAAAAAAAAAAAAAAACAGGAGGAGGAAATCAACCTTTGAGAAAAATTGGTCCCTTTCTTCAGATGCCAGCACTGTAATCCTAAAATTATCAACATTTCCTTTCCATCTCATACAGGGGTCACATTGACCAAAGGCTTGTTCTGTATCAATACATACATAACTGACTTAAAAAAAAAACTTTGATGAACTGTGTGAACAATGGTTAACCTATCAATATGACACACAAATTCTTTGTCTCAAAAATGTATAAAATTGCATCTCTACCTCCTGATTAATCAAACAGTTCTCAGAGCTTCTGAGAATGTTTCCTGGGTTATAACCCCCAGTTTGGCTCAAATAAAATTCTCTTTTCTTTTTTCTTAGCTTGACTGTTATATGATTTTTTCGTTGACACACTCTATACATTCATGTGTATAGATATATCTAAGATATATTATTAGATTTTTAAAATCTAAGTTCAGAAAAATGATCAAATAATACAAAGTGGCAAAGAAAACCATAACCCAGTCAATAAATATGGAAACATGCTCAATCTCAGTAATAATTGGGTGTCTCTTATTATAACAGCCATAAAATACCATTTCACCCTCACAAAACTGACAAAGTTACTTCTGATAATATCAAGAGTTGGCAAAAATATGGAACAGCAGGAACTCTTACACATTAGCAATAATATAATGCAAAAGTTATAAAGAACCCTGCCTCTTGGGGCTTCTGAGTGACGGAAATACAGATGGTGATTTGGAAATAATAAAATTTTTTTCTTTTTTGATAAAGATGTAATAATGCAGACCACATAACAGAATATGAATTTTAATAAAGTACTTGAAAGGGGCTTTTATTGCACCCTTGTGGACTATATGAAGCCATGTGGGGTTGACAATTAGAACAATTAGGAGCATCCATAGCCAACTAAACAAACAAAGAGATCAGGCTGATTATCAGCCAAAGTGGGTCTAGAATGAGCTCACTCAACGCCTTGGGGGACAGGATGGATGGCATGTTCACCCAACGGATGAACTCTCCACCCAACAACAGTGCACATCCAGCTGATTTGCTGGACAAAGGAAAAGATTCAAAAGCACTGGGCACAAACAACAAAGAATGTTATAAGCATCAGTGTTCAATAGCTGAGTTCAGAATAGTAACAATGTGACTATCAGCAGTTCACATAAAACAGAATTGGGAGACTTTTTGTTCATTATAAGATCAACTTGAATCAATGGTATGATGTGGCAACACTTGCCCTCCTCCCCACCAAAAAAACATGTGTTGCAGACTAAACTATATTATTATAAGTGTTCAGAACAGAGTGAGCTGATTAATCATTATCTGAAGTGCCAAGTTCAGATTTTGTTTCTACATTTGAAGAACAGTGGAAATAGTAATCCTGTTGATGATGTAGCAGTTATTTACTATGTCCCAGGGGCTAACTACACACACACATACACACACACACACAATACTGCAAGTTCTGTGCCACTTAATAGTTACATTATGAGGCAGGTACTAAAATTTCTATTTTAGAAACTAGAGCTCAGAGAGGCCAAGTCTGCACCACAGGTACACAGTCAAGCCAGGACTGAAGCCCAGGTCTCTAAATGTAAAGCCCTGACCCTCACCTATGACATCCTACCACTCTCAGCTGCAAGGTGGCCAGAGACAGGTCTAGTCGCTGAGGAATGTTCCAGCAGTGAGGACACTGGGAACAGAATTTTATCAGACACTCTCAACATGTGGCACATGCCTATGTGGTAAGATTTCTGGAGTTGAACCAGTCACTGGGCAGAGGAGGCTGCTACAAACTAATCAGCAGCTGGTCGTGAAGACAGAAGATGAAAACTATGACCACTTGAATAGTCACATGATGGCTATTCACAGATCACAGTCAAATAACCCGACATCTTGTGGAGACACTGACCATCACTGCCTCATCTAAGTCATCTGTGTCCTCTGTTTCACCACCTAGACTTGAGTCAAGGTTTGCCTGTGGCCAGGAATGAGCCAACAGAACTCGAAGGTCACTTTGGCCTAAGCTACAATTCAGAAAGGCTCCAAGTGGGGAGTTGAATCCTCCAGGTAGAATTACTATTCAGATGTTTCCAAACCACCAGAGGTAGCAGCGTCAGAAATAATTATGCTAAATGCTCCAGCAAGAAGTGACTTAGGTCAGTTTCATAAGACTGAATTCCAGGAATTTCCTTTTATCCATTGCAAGGGGGAAAGTCACTTCCTCTTGGAGGGGGCTGGGCCATGAGCCTGGAGCTACCAGCTGCCACCTCATGAAGAAGATCTGCTTGGTAACAGGGGCCTCACTCACAGAGAAGACCATTGTGTGGGGCTAGACAGAGAATCCTAGGGTGAGTGACATCTGTATTTATTATCTATTTTTCTATAGACCCCCCCAATTACTCCCAGTTACCCCAACACACGTTTAATGTATTTTTATCTCACAGTAGCTGTGGGTCAGGAACACAGGGGCGCTTTGCTAGGTGATTCTGACTCAGGGTCTCACACAAGGCTTCAGTCAACATGTTGACCAGGAATAGAGTCTTCTCAAGGCCCCAGTAGGGGAAAGGCTGCACTCACACGGCTGTCCTAAGTCTCAGAAGACCCACTTACAAGCTAGCTCACGTGGCTGATGACAGGCCTCAGGTTCTTACTGGTTCTAGGGCTGAAACATCCATTTCTCGCCACCTGGGCCTCCCCACAGGGCTACCCACAACATGGCAGCTTGAGTCACCCAGTCAGAGTACTCTGGGAAAAAACGAGTGAGCAATTGCAAACAAGGCAGAAGTCAGTCCTTTCCTGCCCTCATCTGGGAAATGACATCCTGTCACTTTTGCCATGTTCTCTTTGAAGCAAGTCTCTAGGTCCAACCTTACACTCAAGAGAAAGGGATTACAGAGGGCAAGAATACTAGGAGGCAAGAACCACTGGGAACCACTTTAGACACTACCTGATACACCACTTGAGCCCCTGGAGTCAGCCATGCTGGAAGCCAGATCACTTCTTGTCTTTTCAGTTATGAGAGCAAATATAACCTTCCTTTGCTGAAATCAATTTGAGTTGGGTTTCTGTCATGTCATGTGTAACCCATGGAGTCCTTCACTAATACATTAATACACACTCTGAAAGCAAACACCATCATCAATAAAACCAGAGTGGCAAGGGTGAGGTCAACAGAACAAGCTTTTTCTGGAGTGGACAAATAAGCCGACCAGAATTCTTAAATGTCCTGTATGATCCTGGATGATATTTTTGGATTTTTTCTGCCTGGATTTATTCTAGCATTTCTGAGATTCTGCTCAGCTAATTTAGCAAGCCCGTGTCAGTGTGAGAGCATGCCAAACTCGGAATTTTACTGCCAAAAATGACAGTGAATAGAATTAGACCATGAGGAGTGCAATTAGTTTGACATGCTATTAACACCCCAACGTGAACAGAGAAGGAAAAGCTTGAGAAAAAGTATAAAGTTAAAATAAAGTTTAATTCAGTTAATGGCAATGATAAAATAAAATTACTACCTCAAATTTTTTTGTTTGCCATAACAACTGAATGAAAATAATAACATACAAATGATGTGAAATTTGATAAAGACTTGTATAATTTTAGCAGGAAGACAATCTATCATGTTTCTCTTGCCAATCAACCATAGTGAAACTTGAGAACATTCCTCTACACCCATCCTTAAAAATGGATCCTGCCTAGCACCCAATCATGGGAGATGATGTCATTTGTCTTCCAGACAGTAACCATGAGAGAAAAAAAAAAAGCCAGATAAATTGGTTTCCTTTAGAAAATATATCGCCTGTGTAGCATTGCCTAAAATACACTATTTTTTTAAGAAAAACATCAGTAATGATGTTTTCAATATAGAATATTTCACAGTGGTGTTCCACCTCCCTCCAAGTCAGATGTCAAACCCAAATGGGCTTCAGACTCATCAGGGGGCTTGTTAAAACCCAAATGGCTGGGCCCTGACTCTATAGAGCTTCTGATTGCGTTGGTCTGGGGTAAGGGTCTAGAATCTTTTTTTTTTTTTTGCCTGCACCACATGGTTTGTAGATTTTAGTTCCTCAACCAGGGAACAAACCCAGGCCTTCAGCAGTGACACCACTGGAGTCCTAACCACTGGACTTCCCAGAAATTCCCTAGAATCTGCATTTCTAACAAGCTCTCGGGTGCGATGGCTGCTGCTGCTTGGAGACCACACCCCGAGAACTGTGTTCCAGTGGCAAAGGAGCTCAGTCCTGCAGAGACTCCCAAGCTCCTCTGGTTGGTTCCTGCAGCCTCCAGAACTCTGCCCTCTCTCTCGGGCATTGCTATTTTCCCACCCAACTCCTTCTCTCTTCACATCTGCCATTTCTCCTAGACTTCAAGACAGACAACCCATGCCGCTACCAGCTTCCTCCAAGAATTCCAGATTTCCCAGTTTCACTTCAAAAAGTGTGTGGGCTGTGAGTGGGTATCACCTCATCTCTTGCTTACAGAGCAACAAAACTGGAAGCTGAATACTGATAGAGCTCAAAATATTAGCCACAGAGTAGGATTCTAAATGATTTATTATATAGCCTAAGAGGACGTTATTACCAAAAAGATACTGCATTAATTCAATTAAGTTCCCAGTTGGTTTTTTTTTTTTTTTAGTGTACTAAACAATTGTTCGGGAAAAGTGAATAAATTCAAACAAATGAGATTTCAGTGCCACTCAGGGACAATGATTTCTTAAATTATATCTTTTTCTTCTTTGTTCAAACAATTTGTGTTTAGACAGAGTCTAGGCATGTATTCAGACTTCAAGGGGAAAATATATTCAAAACAGATGAAAGAGTTTAGGAGTTGCACAACAAAGAAATGCCATCCAATTTTATATATGTCAGTCTAAGAAAATTTGAAGCTGTCATCGACTATAACTGAAAGAACAGAAAAAAACGTTTAAAGAAATTCTACGTTTCTTG
This sequence comes from Dama dama, assembly GCF_033118175.1. Classification (NCBI taxonomy): domain Eukaryota; kingdom Metazoa; phylum Chordata; class Mammalia; order Artiodactyla; family Cervidae; genus Dama; species Dama dama. Next base: position 44,866,527 of record NC_083698.1, on the reverse strand, counting down.
GCCTTTATTCACCAAACTGCTAAAGCAAATTGTTTTCCAGAACCGCTCAGAACAGACGATGCCAGAGAGTGGTTTTCAAAGAGTTTCTAATGAAAACGAGCTGTATTTATTCTCACCTCCATGTGAAATGGAGTTGGTCTGTTGGGTTTATTGTTTTGTCTTCACTTTTCTCGCATTTAAGACTCCTCCTTTCTGATGAAGAGTTAAATGGGACGACTGAAAGCCACTCCGATAGGAACCGCTGTATTTTCCACTCTGTATAAAGTACTTCACACATGGTTAAACATTCCAACTTAATGGTATATAACTTCGGTCTCATCAGTGAACACTCACCTATTCATTCATTCAGACACGTACTAGGTAACTGCTAGGTATGGGAGACACAAACCTAATGATATACAGCCCCTGCCTTGAGCCCACAGTCTAAAGGTCTAGGCTGAAGCTCTAGACTCGGGAGGCAAAGCGTGTGGGTATCTGCCACTGTTTATGGGAGGTCCTGGTGGCTCAGTTGGTAAAGAATCTGCCTGCAATGCAGGAGACCCAGGTTCAACCCCAGTGTTGGGAAGATCCCCTGGAGAAGGAAACGGCTACCCACTCCAGTCTTCTTGCCTGGAGTATTCCATGGACAGAGGAGCCTGGCAGACTACAGTCCATGGGGACTCACAAAGAGTCAGACACGACTGAGCGACCAACACTTTCCATTTCATTTCATGCCATCACTCCAGGCTGTGTAGGCCAAGAAGCTAGAAAAGGCTGGAACCTGAAGGAAGGCCAACATTTAGGAAGTCAGAGACAACAGAGGGGTGAGAGAGGGAACCAGAGTATGGTGAGGTGCAGGGGTTATGTCATGGAAGCCAAAGGAGCTGTTTCTAGGAGGGAAAATGCAAAAATGTGACAATGCGCAAATGCTGGGTGGAGGCCCAGTGAGAGAGACCTGAAAGAGTTGTTGGGATTCCAAGTTTGCTGATGGCTTTAGTAGAGGTGGTATCAGGAGAGAGACAGGCGAAGCTCATTGCTGGGACTGAGGAGCAGATGTAAATGAGGTAAAGGCGACAAGCAGGGAGAAATTCTTCCCATATAGAAGAGAGGGCATGCCTTTCTGGTGTGAGAAAGTGTTCCTCTTTAATAGGGAAGGGCAGGGGAGAATTTACCATGAATCGAACAAGAGAATCTTAAGCTTCAGGTCCCTCATCAGTATGGGCCCGCCACCCCACCAGGCCCTGGGAGGGACCCTAAGGTAGGCGGACCTGAGAGATACTACAGGTTTGGTTCCGGACCACCTCAATAAAGTGAGTATCAAATAAAGCAAGTCACATGAATTTTTTTGGTTTCCTAGTGCATATAAAAGTTGTTTATACTATACAATAGTCTATTAAATGTACAATAGCATTAAGTCTAAAGAAACAACACACGTATCTTAATAAAAAATACTTTATTTAAAAATGCTAACCATCATCTGAGCCTTTAATGAGTAGTAATCTTCTTGCTGGTAATCTTGTGGCTGGTCTTGCCTCGATGTTGATGGCTCTGCGCTCCTGACCCAATTACCTCCCAAGAGCCCCACCTCCAAATACCAAGACCATGATGATTAGATTTCAACATCTGAATTTGGAAGGAGGGCACACAAACATTCAATCCATAGCACCATCCTTCTGCTCTCTCTCACAAAATGATACTAGAAAATCTTTCATATGTGAAGATGTGCTCAAAGAGTGTGTGCATGCTAAGTCACTTCAGTCGTGCCCGACTCTGTGCAACCCTGGAGACTGCAGCCCACCAGGCTCCTCTGTCCATGGGATTCTCCAGGCAAGAATACTGGAGTGGGTTGCCAGTCCCTTCTCACTGAAAGGCTCTGACCATCTAGAAGGGAAGCTGGCACCGAGCATGTAGGTGGAGGCTGCATGCCCTTGGGCACAGCAAAAGGAAGCAGGCTTCCCAGGAGCACTGGTCACCAGATTTCCAGTCCCTCCAAGACCCAGGGCCAGGGGAAGCTGTAACCAAGCAGGATGCTATGGGGCCACCTCTGCTGCAGCTCCTCTCTGAAATACCCAGAAAACAGGATTTGATGCACATTTCCTGAGTAGTTTTGCAGAAGTGAAAACTCCCCACCAAATGAAAGATGTTAACTACTTGACCTGAGACACAGCCCCAGGCCTCCGGGAGCCTAAGGACCGACCCCTGTGATACTATCCTGTTCACTCACCATTACCCAACCAGAGAATCGTGCACGAGCTGATCACATATCCTGTGACCGCCCCACCCCCATCTGACTTGTAAAAATGCTTTGCCAAAACCCTTCGGGGAGCTAAGGACTTTTTAAGGCATAAGCCAACCATTGCTTTCCATTACCCTACAACAAACCTTTCTCTGTTCCAAACTCTGACATCTCAGTTTGCATGGCCTCACTGTGCACTGGACTCACACAATTGTGCTAACAGAGCCAGCTGGGGTCAGTAGATCCTGTAAGAAGTTAACAGCTCTTGCCTGTATAGTGGGTGAGTAGTATTTTGAATATTTTCCCTGGAAGTCAAAGGACCTAGGGTTAGAGAGAAAGAGAAACCTGACGTGGTGGAGGCACTGCTCCTGTGGACTTAGGGATTTAGCTACATGTCCATCAGTTCTATTTGCTGCAAGAGTGTAAGCTCCTTTAGGTCAGCAAGCTTGGCCATCAGTGTCATATCTGCATAAAAACAGAAAATTATAAACTTAGGGGCCTTGATTCAACTTGATCAAGATTATAGTTGAAATCAGAGGCTACATATTTCAAAAATGGTTAAGGAACTTCAAGAAGATGAAGATACTATTATTATCACACATGTTTGAGAATACAAGCCCAGAGTGAGTCTAGAAGACACCAAAAAACATAAATCCTAGCCAAGATGGAGTTAAGGCTCTTTGAAGCCAAATCATAAAATTGGGTTGTTTGCCACAAGCATTCTTGTGAAATTCTATTGTAGCTGCAATGATTTACTGTTACAGAACCCTTAATTTAGAGACTGTGACACTTGTTCAACTTTTTGGGTAGAAAATTGAATTTACTCATTGTACATTTATTATGGACAATTTGGTTTACCATAAATCTTGTCTTATTTATCCTATTATCTATGACTTATATGATCTCATTACAATTAACCAAGGTAGCACTATAAAAGTGGTGTAGATTCACTTGGGCTTAGAAAGAACAACACAAACTTTTCCTCCCCATGTAAGTCATGCAAGTTCTTTTGTGTGTGTGTTTATTTCGTTTTCAATAATGATAATGAAATAGTTGTTGGAATACAGTGGAGGACATTTTCTTCCAGGCTGGATCCTAGTATCTAGAAGAGTGTGCGGTACTTGTAAGCATTCAGTAAGTGCTTGTTGACTGACTTATTTGCTGACTTCTCATTAACACTGAGGAAAAGGATCTGTTAGAAGAGGTATCAACTGGACATCAAGACATTAGAGGAGGACTTTCCTTGGGTTCTCTGAAGTAATTTTTATTAATTTGCTTCAAATATTTCTTTAAATAACTGTACATTCTTTAAATACATAATTTAATATTATGAAGGAGGCTGAATCCAGTCAGAAATGAGATGCAATCATGAAACATATCCTTTAAAACCCTTGTTTCAAAAAAAAAAAACAACCCTTGTTTCAACAACTGCATCCAGCATACAGGCAGTTAATCACTATCATACACATGCAGTAATTCAGGAGGCCACTAGAGGGCAAAGAGGGCCAGAGAGTTATTGAAAACTAAGGAAGTGCACATGAACCACAGCCCTGTCTAACTCAATGAAACTATGAGCCATGCCATGTAGGGCCACCCAAGACAGACGGGTCATGACGGAGAGTTCTGACAAAATGTGGTCCACTGGAGAAGGGAATGGCAAACCACTTCAGTACTCTTGTCTTGAGAACCCCATGAACAGTATGAAAAGGTAAAAAGATAAGACACTGAAAGATGAACTCCCCAGGTCGGTAGGTGCCCAACATGCTACTGGAGATCAGTGGAGAAATAACTCCAGAAAGACTGAAGAGAAGGAGTCAAAGCAAAAACAATACCCAGCTGTGGATGTGACGTAATAGAAGCAAGGTCTGATGCTGTAAAGGGCAATATTGCATAGGAACCTGGAATGTTAGGTCCATGAATCAAGGCAAATTGGAAGTGGTCAAACAGGAGATGGCAAGAGTGAATGTCAACATTTTTAGGAAACAGTGAACTAAAATGGACTGGACTGGGTGAATTTAACTCAGATGACCATTATATCACAGCAATCCAAGTCTATGCCGCGACCATTAATGCTAAAGAAGCTGAAGCTGAATGGTTCTATGAAGACCTACAAGACCTTCTAGAACTAACACCCAAAAAAGATGTCCTTTTCATTATAGGGGACTGGAATGCCAAAGTAAGAAGTCAAGAAATACCTGGAGTAACAGGCAAATTTGGCCTTGGAGTACGGAATGAAGCAGGGCAAAGGCTAATAGAGTTTTGCCAAGAGAACGCACTGGTCATAGCAAACACCCTCTTCCAACAACACAGAGAAGACTTTGTGTTCTATTTGTAAGAAGACTTACCCATAGACATCACCAGATGGTCAACAACAAAATCAGATTGATTATATTCTTTGCAACCAAAGATGGAGAAGCTCTCTACAGTCAGCAGAAATAAGACCAGGAGATGACTATGGCTCAGATCATGAACTCCTTATTACCAAAATCAGACTTAAATTGAAGAAATTAGGGAAAACCACTAGACCACTCAGGTATGACCTAAATCAAATCCCTTATGATTATACAATGGAAGTGAGAAATAGATTCAAGGAATTAGATCTGATAGACACAGTGCCTGAAGAACTAGGGACAGAGGTTCATGACACTGTACAGGAGACAGGGATCAAGACCATCCCCAAGAAAAAGAAATTCAAAAAGGCAAAATGGTTGTCTAAGGAGGCCTTACAAATAGCTGTGAAAAGAATAGAAGTGAAAAGCAAAGGAGAAAAGGAAAGATATACCCATTTGAATGCAGAGTTCCAAAGAATAGCAAGGAGAGATAAGAAAGGCTTCCTCAGTGATCAGTGCAAAGAAATAGAGGAAAACAACAGAATAGGAAAGACTAGAGATCTCTTCAAGAAAATTAGAGATACCAAGGGAATATTTCATGCAAAGATGGGCACAAAAAAAGGACAGAAATGGTATGGACCCAAAAGAAGCAGAAGATATTAAGAAGAGGAGGCAAGAATGCACAAAAAAAGATCTATACAAAAAAAGATCTTCATGACCCAGATAATCACAGTGGTGTGATCACTCACCTAGAGACAGACATCCTGGAGTGCAAAGTCAAGTGGGCCTTAGGAAGCATCATTACGAACAAAGCTAGTGAAGGTGATGGAATTCCAGTTGAGCTATTTCAAATCCTAAAATATGATGCTGTGAATGTGCTGCACTCAATATGCCAGCAAATTTGGGAAACTCAGCAGTGGCCACAGGACTGGAAAAGGTCAGTTTTCATTCCAATCCCAAAGAAAGGCAATGCCAAAGAAGGCTCAAACTACGGCACAATTGCATTCATCTCACATGCCAGTAAAGCAATGCTCAAAATTCTCCAAGCCAGGCTTCAACAGTAGGTGAACCGTGAACTTCCAGATGTTCAAGCTAGTTTTAGAAAAGGCAGAGGAACCAGAGATCAAATTGCCAACATCCGTTGGATCAGCGAGAAAGCAAGAGAGTTCCATCTATTTCTGCTTTATTGACTATGCCAAAGCCTTTGACTGTGTGGATCACAACAAACTGTGGAAAATTCTTCAAGAGATGAGAATACCAGACCACCTGACCTGCCTCTTGAGAAACCTGTATGCAGGTCAGGAAGCAACAGTTAGAACTGGACATGGAACAACAGACTGGTTCCAAATCAGGAGAGGAGTACATTAAGGCTGTATGTTGTCAGCCTGCTTATTTAACTTATATGCAGAGTACATCATGAGAAATCCTGGGCTGGATGAAGCACAAGCTGGAATCAAGACTGCTGGGAGAAATATCAATAACCTCGGTTATACAGATGACACCACCCTTACGGCAGAAACTGAAGAAGAACTAAGAGCCTCTTGATGCAAGTGAAAGAGGAGAGTGAAAAAGTTGGGTTAAAACTCAACATTCAGAAAACTAAGATCATGGCATCTTATCCCATCACTTCATGGCAAATAGATGGGAAAACGGTGGAAACAGTATCAGACTTTATTTCTTGGGTCTCCAAAATCACTGCAGATGGTGAATGCAGCCAAGAAGTTAAAAGATGCTTACTCCTTGGAAGAAAAGTTATGACCAACCTAGACAGCATATTAAAAAGCAGAGACGTTACTTTGCCAACAAAGGTCCGTCTAGTCAAAGCTATGGTTTTTCCAGTAGGCATGTATGGATGTGAGATTTGCACTATAAAGAAAGCTGAGCACCAAAGAATTGATGCTTTTGAACTGTGGTGTTGGAGAAGACTCTTGAGAGTTCCTTGGACTGCAAGGAGATACAACCAGTCCACCTAAAGGAAATCAGTCCCGAACATTCATTGGAAGGACTGATGATGAAAATGCAACTCCAATACTTTGGCTACCTGATGTGAAGAACTGACTTATTTGAAAAGACCCTGATGCTGGGAAAGATTGAAGGTGGGAGGAGAAGGGGATGACAGAGGATGAGTGGCTGGATGGCATCACAGACTCAATGGACGTGAGTTTGAGTAAACTCTGGGAGTTGGTTATGGACAGGAAGGCCTGGTGTGATACAGTCCATGGGGTTGCAAAGAGTTGGACATGACTGAGTGACTGAACTGAACTGAAGGAAGAAGTGAGGGGGTTGGAATAACCCATTTCCTATTGAAGCGGGTTTGTGTGAGCCAATGGGCAGAGGCAAGAACATTATTCACAAGAACTGATGAAGGCTAAGCTGGGAAATTTTAAATCCAAAGCAGTAAAGAGAAATTATAAGGTAGAAAACACTTAAAAGGCATGAATGCAAGGGTCAGAAAACAATAGTGTTACTAGAAATGTTAAGTGTAGGACTGAAAACATCAAGGGCCATGGAGAATAGGCAAAAACAAGGTCAGAAACCACTAGAATTTAAGGCCCCAAGTGCACAAAGCAGAGCGCACATTTCTGGATCTGGGTCTGAGTGAAGAACTGACTTGAACCTCCTGTAGTTACTATACATTCCTCAACTGTGTCCTTTGGTAAAGAAAAAGATTTTAGGTTGTTAGGATTCTTCTAACGTCCAGTACTGCTCATCACCCTGGAAGTCAGTAGTCATTGTGTAATCTTAAACTTTCTCTACACCTTCGTTACCTCATCTGTTAAATGGACATCATAACAGCCCAAGGTAGCTGTGTTTCCTAAGCAGGATTCAACAGAGACTTCATATTATGGAAGACAGTAATTTAAGGTTGATCCAGACAAAGAATATCAAGCAATTCTGTTGTCAAGCTGCATAGTTTACAATGCACTCAACCAGTCAGCCTTGAAGTTATACAGTTCTTGACAAAATTTGGTTGTTGGGTCATAGAGGAGACACAGATTTTCCTTTATTTCAAATTTTTCACACAAACTGAGACTTTGATTTTTTATTACACTATATAAATTTTTTCATTAAATTTTAAATTAACAGACTGGTTCCAAATAGGAAAAGGAGTATGTCAAGGCTGCATATTGTCACCCTGATTATTTAACTTATATGCAGAGTACATCATGAGAAACACTGGGCTGGAAGAAGCACAAGCTGGAATCAAGATTGCCAGGAGAAATATCAATAACCTCAGATAGGCAGATGATACCACCCTTATGACAGAAAGTGAAGAGAACTAAAAAGCCTTTTGATGAAAGTACAAGAGGAGAGTGAAAAAGTTGGCTTAAAGCTTAACATTCAGAAAAGTAAGATCATGGCATCTGGTCCCATCACCTCATGGGAAATAGATGGGGAGACAGTGGAACAGTGTCAGACTTTATTTTTTTGGGCTCCAAAATCACTGCAGATGGTGACTGCAGCCAAGAAATTAAAATACGCTTATTCCTTGGAAGGAAAGTTATGACCAACCTAGACAGCATATTAAAAAGCAGAGACATTACTTTGCCAACAACGGTCTGTCTGGTCAAGACCATAGTTTTTCCAGTGGTCATGTATGGATGTGAGAGTCGGACTATGAAGAAAGCTGAGCGCCAAAAAACTGATGCTTTTGAACTGTGGTGTTGGAGAAGACTCTGGAGAGTCCCTTGGACTGCAAGGAGATGCAACCAGTCCATCCTAAAGGAGATCAGTCCTGGGTGTTCATTGGAAGGACTAATGCTGAAGCTGAAACTCCAATACTTTGGCCACCTCATGCGAAGAGTTGACTCGTTGGAAAAGACCCTGATGCTGGGAGGGATTGGGGGCAGGAGGAGAAGGGGACGACAGAGGATGAGATGGCTGGATGGCATCACCAACTCGATGGGCATGAGTTTGAGCAAACTCCAGGAGTTTGTGATGGACAGGGAGGCCTGGCGTGCTGTGATTCATGGGGTCGCAAAGAGTCGGACACGACTGAGCGACTGAACTGAACTACTAATTAAATGGAGTCTTGGACAAAAAGAATCTAGAGTAGAATTTGATAAATATTTTATCTGTCGGCTACTGCAGTGTAAAAACACCCAAAACTCAGTGATTAAAAACAGAAACCATTTGTTAATTCCCACCTATCTGCCAGTCGGCTGGGGAGCTGGCTAATCTAGGCCAGGCTTGCCTAGAAGGTTCTACTGGTCTCATCTGGGTTCACTCACACATCTAGTAGTTAGCTAGGGGTCAAATAATCTAGGCTAAATTTAACTGAGATGTCCCTATCTTTTCAGCTTCCTCTGGTGATTATCAAGCTAGGCGGGGCACATCCCATTCATGGAAATAGCAGAAACACAAGAGAAAGAGTGAAAATAGACATACACGAGGCCCAGTCGTGGAACCGGAGCTCCAGCACTTCTTCCTCATTCCATTAGCCAAGCAAAATTACACAGTCAAGTCCAGATTCAAGGATGTGGAAATAGTCTGCTAACATAAGTCTTTTTTTTATGTCTCCCACAACTAGAAGGTGCATATGCTAAGATCCCCTAAATGTCCAACAACAGACAAATGAGTAAACAATATGTGATACACGTATACAAAGGAACACTACTCAGCCATAAAAAAGAATGAAATCATGCCATTTGCAGTAACACAAATGAACCTAGAGACTATCATACCAAGTGAAATTAGTCAGAGAGAGAAAGACAAATACCATATTATGATATCACTTTATATGTGGAATCTAAAACGGGATATAAATGAACTTATCTACAAAAGAAAGAGAGTCACAGATGTAGAGAACAGACTTGTGGCTGCTAAGGAAGTGGGGTAAGGAGGGAGCTTGGGACTAGCAGATGCAAAATGTTATATACAGGATGCATAAACACCAAGGTCCTACTGTATAGCACAGGGAACTATACTCGATATCCTGGGATAAATCATGACGGAAAAGGATATGAAAAAGAATGTACATACATGTATAAGTAAATTACTGTACAACACTGTAAGTAAACTATAGTTCAATAAAATAAATTAAAAAGAAAAGTATAGGGATCCAATCTGTCTTGTTCCCATTTTACTGGTGAGGAAACTGAGACACAGAGAGGTCACATAGGTATGAAGTGGTAAAGCCAGGATTTGAGCTAAAATAGTCTGCCCTTCAAGTGCATGCTATTAACCACTCCATTATATCATCTCTCCTAAAAGATGCAAATAATTAACAATATAGAAGATTCTGGGCCCTAAATTAGACCTAAACACTAAAAGCGTTTGACTGTGTGGCGCACAATAAACTGTGGAAAATTCTTCAAGAGATGAGAATACCAGACCACCTGACCTGCCTCTTGAGAAACCTGTATGCAGGTCAGGAAGCAACAGTTAGAACTGGACATGGAACAACAGACTGGTTCCAAATAGGAAAAGGAGTACGTCAAGGCTGTATATTGTCACTCTGCTTATTTAACTTATATGCAGAGTACATCATGAGAAACAGCCGGACACGACTGAGTGACTGAACTGAACTATAATGCTTTTTTTCTGAAGCCAAAATGTCTCCATGAAGCAACAAATCACTGCATTTATTATTGGGTCAGCTGATAACACAGAAGGAAAGTGTTAAGAAAACTGAATTTGTTAGATAGGCTAGACAATCCAGTCAACAACCCAGAAAGGGCTGTTTCATCCTGTCCATCTTCCTCTTCCCAGCAGGGCTGTGTGTCACTCTTACCAGGAACAGAACAGTTAGCTGTGATTTTTAGTCTTCAGAGACTATTTCTACAACCACCTATGGAAATTCTGTCCATGTTTCATAAATCCATCAGCAAGTTTCCTTACTGTTAGACCTAAACTGTTCGATTTAATTGCACTATGACTTGGATCAGCTCTGTAAAGTTTAGATCAAGGGTTGCAAACTGGCAGACTGTGGGCTCAAACCAGCCTACAGACATACTTTGTTTTGCCTGCACTGACAAAGATATTTCAATAGTTGCCAACATTTAAAAATAGGGATCTTCATATTAAAAATCCAGCTCTTGTTGAATTAAATTTTCTAAAAGGGTTTGCTTATAATCAGAATTGTCTCGTGTTTGAAAGTTTGCCAGTCACTTATAAAACCTTCTGAACTTGGTGTTTTTTTGAAGAAAAACTTATGATGTTAACTACCAATTCAATTTATTTCTACATTTCTATGAATGTAGTTATTTAGACTGTCTTCAAATATAATGACAAAAAGTTGTCCATAATATCCTTTTATTATCACAATCTGTACATATCTATAGTCATTTTTCTCTTTTCATTCCTATTATTGTTGACCTATAGCTTTTCTTTTTCGTATGGGATAAATTTTACCTGAACTGAACCAATTTTTTGTTTTTATTATCTCTATTGTTTCTTTATTTGCTATGTATAATTATTGAATTAAGCTCTTTTCATTTCTAAACTGCTATTTTTCACTGGGTATGATATGCTAGATTTATTCTTAAATTTTTGAAGCTGGACTCTTAGCTCCTTGATGTTGATCCTTTCTTTTCTGATATAAGCTATTGATTTCTGAGTATAATTTTAACTGTACCTCACAAGTCTGGTGCTTTCAGTTTTCAGTGCTAAATAATTTTAAATTTACATTATGATTTTTTTTTCTTTGACCCATGAGTTGTAGTGGGTTTGGCAAACTAGCATTCATCATCCATGCCAAACCTCTTTCGAGTTGCCTTCCAACCCTCCAGAGCATGGACAGATAAAGCTTCATATGTCAGTCTCCCATACTTCATGTTCAGACTCCCTGAATGTGAATTAGGTTCTTTCACTGGATGCACCTACCCATGGATTGAAAGAAGGAAAAGGAGTAAATATCATCAGGACGATCTTTTAAGATGGTGACATGGAAGGATCCTGAGCACCACCTCCCACCCTACCGCCCCCTGGACACATGGAGCAACGCCCTCTGAAAGAAATTTGGAATCTACCTAAGCAACTGCAGGCTTCCCTGGTGACTCAGAAGTAAAGAATCCACCTGCAATTCAGGAGACACAAGTTTGATGCCTGGATTGGGAAGGCAACCCTCTCCAGTATTCTTGCCTGGCAAATCCCATGGACAGAGGAGTCTGGCGGGATACAGTCCATGGGGTCACAAAAGAGTCAGACATGACTTACTGACTAAACCACCACCACATAAGCAACTCCTCCTCACTGGGCAAACAAGAAAATAGCCACATCAAAACATGCAGGAAGGGCTGAGACACACTCCCATCATAAACCCTGCAACAGTGCCGTGCCATACAATTGGAAAGAACCCCTAACTCCCAGCTTCTCCCTGAGGAGTGAAGAGTTTGGAACCCATATTGAAAGTCTCCCACCTAACGGACAGGTCCCCCAAAATACTTAGCTCTGAAAGCCAACCAACAAGGTTTGCATGCATGAAACCCGCAAGACTACAGCCAGCAAAGCAGCTATTATTAAAGGTGCAAGCACTCACCACGGCTATGCCCTCAGGGATTAGGGCAGAAAGAGCTGGCAGAAAGAGCCATCTCCCCATCTTTCCCTGAAAGGGGTCTAATTTGCAGACTTCAAAAGCTGCTGCCTGAGCGTCAGACTTCTAACTCTGCACACATCTGTGATTATCAACAGAGATCATGTGAAACCTCCCCTGTCCTTTCCCCTTGCCCACTTCAGGTCACCAGTAGCTCCCTGCAAGGAGTTTGTATACAAGTCTGGTGCCCCGGTTTTTGCTGCCACTGCCTGAGAAACAGCTCCCCAGATCGCCAGTCTCTCACAGCAATGGGGATTGATTCAGGAGTCCCGGAGATCTATAGCAAATTAGAGGTTTACAATGGACTCAGAAGTACTCTTCCAGGCCTGTACATCCAGGCCCAGGGCAGAAGAACAAACAAAAATGCCTGTTTCACAGTTTCTCCGTGGAAGGGGACTAACTACTTATTTTCTAAGCTGTTGCCTGAAGGTCCAGCTTCCAACTGACCTGCATCTAGGTACTGACTGCAGTCTTCCCTTTGGAATACTTAAAAGTCTTGACACATCCTTAACTAGTAGGAGCCACTAGGAATAAAGAAGGAAATTTGGACAGTCTCAAAGGTTTGAGACACAACCAGGGGCAAAGGCCAGGCCGCTTGACAAGGTTCACCTCCTACATAAAACTACTCTATCAAGACTGGGAAAAGTCCAGTCTTGAAGTCCTAACCCTGGTTGTCCAGTGGTTAGGACTCCACGATTCCACTGCAGGAGGCACAGCTTCCATCCCTGGTTGGGGAACTATGAATAAGATCCTGTATGTCACTCGGTGCGGCCAAAAATACCCAAAACAAAGCCCCCAAACCAAATGACAAGTCAAGTGGCCAAGGCTCTTCCACCAATAAATTTTACAGAAAAGAATGGAGGGGGAACCTGTAGATTAAAAGTGATGTGACATACCACATAAACTTCCAAATGGCAGATACTACTAAATGACGGTGTCTAGATTTATACACTGACATGACAAACTAGAAAGAAAGGAGACATATGTGAGGAAGTAATTACTATAGAAAGCAGTTGTGTTTGGATGTTTGTTCACACAAGGTGGATATTCACTTTGGAATAATTCATTAAGCTAGACTTTTGTAGTTTTGTGCATCAGGTTTCATTTCACAATAAAAAGATAAAATGGAAGGGGGGAATGATTCCTATTTCAAAACATGATCTTATTGCATAGCATTTATTGATCCAACCCCACATGAACTATTTGCTAGATCTCAGGATTAGTCTCTAAGAAACCTAAAACAATCTCATTCCACTATTTTACAAACACATGGATACATAAATAAACATAAACTATTTTATTCTTGTGTATATATATCTGGATGTGTGTATCTATATAGTTAAGAGTAACAATAAGTAGACTCAGTTTATCAACCATGAATATCAAATAATACCTGAATATGGAATAAAGAGGGAAAAGAGAAGTACATTCCCACAATAGAGTATATCACAGTCTGGTACTCTATTCTCTGGACACACCTGACCACTCTCCAGTTCCAAAAGTCCGTTCCTCCATTCTCTCCTCTGCGGAGACCTTGTGCCTATAGTTCATTGTCATTGGAACACTCCCCTCTTCACAACCTAGGTGCATTTGCTGCTTGTCCAAGACCTCTCTGATCTCTAACTGAACCTGAGTGCTCCCTTATCTGAGTCCCATCATGGTCTGGTACTCTCTCATGCAATTTATTTTGAATTGCCTGGTTTTGTAATTGCCTCTCCTCCTCTTAGATCATGTGATTATAAACTCACTGCAAACAGAAACTGTATAACTCATTCTATGTGTCCCTTTAAGAATGAGCACAATATCTTCTACAGTATCACCATCAATAAGCTTTTTTTTTTTTAGTACAAGAAATTTACTATCTTTTTCCTTGGTTGATAGTTCAGCTAAAAAGCAACTGTCTTCACCAGTAGCTTGTTAACACTGAAGATGCCCATTCTGTGTTAACATAGCACTGATTTTACTTAGTGTTCAGTAGTAAGTCACAAAAGTCTGTAACCTGTATGTCAGTTTCTCATAGTCCAAAACAAAGTTATCAGGAATTCACCAAAACCTCTAGGAAGCTGTTACCTCCAGTGGTGCTGGCAGCAACCTTCCAGCAGAGGGCAGAAGAGGGCTGAGAGAAGGGCAGTGACCTGCTGGAAGGCTCCAGCACGCCTTTGTGAGCTGAGTGAGGGACGTGGACCCAGGTGGTTTAGTTGCTAAGTCGTGTCCACCTCTTGCTACTCCATGGACTGTAGCCCACCAGGCTCCTCTGTCCATGGGGTTTTCCAGGCAAGAATGCTGCACTGGGTTGCCATTTCCTTCTCCAGGGCATCTTCCCGACCCAAGGATCAAACCCTGGTCTCCTGCAATTGCAAGCAAATTCTTTACCAACTAAGCTACCAGGACATGGACCCAGGGGAATCTCCCATTTCAAGGCAGAAGTTTTCCAGAGCTAGAGAACAAGCAATGCTAGAATGCCCCCACGAGCCTCTTAGATCTCAAAGCAGTCATAGACCTGATGTGATCTGTACTTTTTCAAAGTTAGACTAAGAGGGATGCAGACTGGGTGGGGGTATAATAGAGGGCTCGGTTTCCTCTTATGTAACATCCTGAAGCAACCCTCTTGCAGACTCAAAATCTGCCTCCTGGGAAACCACCCCGCTTCTAAATGCTGCCTTTGCCTGGGAATTCCTCCCAGGGGCAGTTTCCCCCATGCTAAGAATGGGACCAGCTCTTAAAGCAGGCTTATGTTTCCTTCCATGGACTGCCCTCTGCCTTACCTAATTCTGGTCAGCAGGTTCTCTGCAGTTACAGGCTGTCCCATCCGGGCTTTGAAAGAAACCATTATTTTCAGGCCCAAATAATGTGTATTAGCACAATTTTTCCATATTTCAAGGAGTACATATTTAGAAGAGAGATTCTGCGACAGTTCTACCTTAAGCATTTGTCGTACAAGATGAGCTTTTTTTATAAGAAGTCCATCTCTAGTCATTGGGGGTCCCTGGGTCTCACTGCTCAAGGTTTACCCCACCCCACAGAAAAGTAGAGGGTTCCTTCTAGAAACTGCAATGCCAAGCATATCTGCAACTTTGGTGGTGGTTTAGTCACTAAGTCGTGTCTGACCCTTGCAACCCCATGGACTGTAGCCCTGCCAGGCTCCTCTGTCCATGGGATTTTCCAAGCAAGAATACTGGAGCAGGTTGCCAGTTCTTTCTCCAGAGGATCTTCCTGACCCAGGGATCGAATCCGCGTCTCCCACATTACAGGTGGATTCTTTACCACTGAGTCACCAAGGAAGCCATCTGCAACTTTAGCCACTGTCAAAAGAATTTCAGGGGCCCAACCATTTGTGGACAGAGGGGACAGGGGCATGACAAATAAGAACCTTCTGCTCCTGTGCTGGCTCTCCTTGATCATCTGTATTGAGACCTGCCGCACTCTGCTCTGAGGGTGAACATGGGGAGGACCCTGGCTGACCAAGTGCAGCAAAAGAACCATCTTGTTGAGCAGAGTTCCCAGGACACTGTTTTAACACCTTCCAGTTTTTCAAAAGTCTACCTTGATCCTGAAGTCTCTGGAACACTATGAAGTGTGGACTTTGCTGTGAAAAGCAGAGCTTTTAGAATATCTGAGATGGATCTAGCTTCTCCCCCTCTTTAGCAACAGACCTCAGGGCAATGTGCCAGGTTGTTTATAAAAATAAGTACATAAATAAAACAACTATTTATTTATGTGTATGTAAATAAATTAGCTAACTACTCTGAACCTCTTGTGAAGATCGGATGATTACAGTATAGTGTGTGCCCAGTCATGTCCGACTCTTTGTGACCCCATGGGCTGTAGCCCACCAGGCTCCTCTGTCCATGGGATTTCTTAGGCAAGAATACTGGAGTGGGTTGCCATTTCCTCCTCCAGGGGATTCTTCTGGCCCAGGGACCAAATCCGAGTCTCTAGCATCTCCTGCATTGGCAGGCAGGTTCTTTACCAACTTTGCTACCTCTGAGCCTCTTGTGCAGATCAGATGTCACTAAAGACAAGTACAAGCTTTGGGGTGAGGCCTCTTGGAAGCCGTGTCTGTCCCTCCCCTCATCCAGTCCCAGCTTAAACAGGGACACCATGGCTGAAGGTCCAGCCCTGGTCTTGTGAGCCCAGTAGTGGGGCAGAGACAAGAAGAGCTTGGTCACTGAGGACCTCTGCAGCCACCATACCAGCCCTGCTCTTCCCTCCATCTGTTACTTGAGAAAAAATGAACCCCTAATTTTCTTGGGCAGCCCCTGCTGTAAACTGCAGAAGGCAACACTGACTGATGTTACACAAACATCACCACCAGACACTGAGGACAACTAGATAAAAGATGCCCACTTGTGTTTCCCCAATCCAGACAGAATCTTCCGGCTTTATTTTCCCATATTGCATGCAAACAACCTTAGCCACAACCTTTAAGGTTTAGGTGGGGGGCGGGGTTTCACGCTAAAACTAGAAGGAGGCCCACATTTAGCAGCTGGTCAGAGGCCAACATGTGGAAGTAAACCTGTAACAGGTGTGTAAGTATGATACTTGTTACATGTATAATATGAGTGACGCTTGATCCCAAATACTGATTCTAATAGAAACCCATTAATCTACCCCCATTCCTGACAAGTGAAAGGAAACATCCTAATGATGTGCCTTCTCCTTTTATTCTAATTATAAAAGTAATATAAAAACTCAAACAACTAGAAAAATCTGCAGATACAAATGCAGAAAACAGAGGGACATAAAAAGCACAAATAATTCCAACCAGAGACGATAACTTTTATGCCATGGAAATAACCTCTTGAACCTTTTGAGACAGACAATTGCCCACACATGCATTTACTGTTAGATGGGATCAGAGCAGAGGTGTAACTGTGCCATTGTACTTGTGTGATTATGTAACGAACCCCTGCTCAGCGCATCGCAAACATATTTCCATTTTAGTGCAACAAGTGCAGCTGCCTCTGTCCAGGTACTGGACCTAGAACTGTGCCTCCTATACAGCTACCTCCCTGTTTCTAGAAGGGCTTCCGAGGTAGTGGTAGCCTTCGGGGAATGGCCCCGAAGCCAGGACAGCCAAAGCCACTTCTCTGGCAAGCTTTGGGGGAGGGGCAGGCTGGCTGCCCCCGGGCGTCCCCCGACCCAGCCATTGGACTGGCCCAGGATCACATCTCTCCTCTCCTCCGGGCCCTCAGCCCCCTCCAGTGAGCTCCAGGGCATTATACAAACATATATACATACATGCAGACACAAACACACACTCATTCACTCCTCCCTGTCTTTCTCTCTGTCTCTGTCTCACTGCTAGCCAGTCTCCCACAGATATCATACTGCTCTGTTCCACGGGGCTCTTTCATTTTCGTTCCCTAGTTTTCAGCCAAGAATATAAACCATTTTTCCCCTCTGTACTGCTGAGGGTCAGATGATATTAGACCATCCTGCTGCTGACTGCGCAGAGGAAAGCCCTCTGCATCTAGAAATCCAGGAGGAATGTCCATCTGCCATCTTCCCGGTGGGCCTCAAAGCCATGGGAGGGAAGAGGAATTCTTCTCAAGAATAATGGCAGGCTCACTTCAGCAGCACATATACTAACATTGGAACAGTACAGAGAAGATTAGCATGCTCCTTGTGCAAGGATGACACACAAATTTGTGAAACATTCCATATTTTTATGGAAGCAACCTAGATGTCCACTGACAGATGAATGGATAAAGAAGTCGTGGTACAGATATACAATGGAATACTACTCAGTCATTAAAAGGAATGCATTTGAGTCACTTCTAATGAGGTGGATGAACCTAGAGCCCATTATACAGAGTGAAGTAAGTCATAAAGATAAAAACAAATATCATATATTAACACATATTTATGGATACTAGAAGGATGGTACTCACAAATCTGTGTGCAGAGCTGCAATGGAGATGAAGACATAGAGAACGGACTTATGGACAAGGCTGGGGGAGAAGCGGGAGAGGGTGAGACGAATGGAGAGAGTAGCATGGATGTATACACGCTATCAGATGTAAATAGATAGCCAGTGGGAATTCATTGTACAACTCAGGAACTCAAACTGCAGCTCTGTAATAACCTAAGGGGTGGAAATGGTGGGAGGTAGGAGAGAGACTCGAGAAGGAAGCAACCTATGTACACCTATGGTTAATTCATGTTGATATATCACAGAAATCAAACCGATGTTGTAAACCAATCATCAATCAATTAAAAATAAATAAATATTAAAAGGAAAAAAAGAAGAAGAATGGTTAACATTTACCAAGCACTCACTCTACGCCCGGAACTTTTCATATATTATCTCATGTAACTCTCACGAACACCCATGATGTAGGTAGTACTATTATCCCATTCTACTGACGAGGATGGACTTCTCAGGTGATGCTAGAGGTAAAGAACATGCCTGCCAAGAGAAGCAGGTGGGTTCGATTCCTGGGTCGGGAAGATCCCCTAGAGGAGGGCATGGCAACCCACTCCAGTATTCTTGCCTGGAGAATCCCATGGACAGAGCAGGCTGGCAAGCTACAATCCATAGGGTCGCAAAGAGTTGGACATGACTGAAGTGACTTAGCATGGATACAAATTGAGGATGGGTAAATTAACTAACCATTCCAACATCGCAAGAGTTGGACATGACTGAAGTGACTTAGCATGCATACAAATTGAGGATGGGTAAATTAACTAACCATTCCAACATCACATGACTAGTAGTTGGTATACCCGAGAACTGAACCCCCAAACCTGACTTCAGAGCTCGTTCTCTCTCCAGGGTGCAGTCCCCAGAGGAGGATGACCTCTTTGTCAGCTATCCATTTCTAGAGGTCATGACTTGTCCTAAAAATTCACCAGCTATTTCAAATTCAATTTCTATACTTCAGCCTGCTCTGAGAAGTAGAATTTAGCAACTGTGGGGATTCCAAACACCGAACTTGCATGAGCTCAAACCAGATCTTTATTTAAGCCATGGATAGCAAATTCTTTGGAAAGGACCAACTAGGAATTTAGATAAATCACTTCTGAACACATAGCCCAGGAAAGACTAATAACCCCACGATCCTTATTCCAAAAGGGAAGTTCAGGTGTGAGGCTTGTATAAAGTGTCAAAATCTGAGCCAAGGCATTCCTGAAGTAATACAGAGGAAGAACTTGAACAGCTGGATGTCAAGGTTTAGTATAAAGGTACTAAGAAACATATTGGTACAAGAATAGAAAAATAGAGCACTGTGTATACTGGAGATCTCTCAAGCCACACATGTAGGGACTCTTGGCTCAGGATGGAGGTAGCTCATGGGGAAGGACCATGTTTTAACATTTATTATTTTGTTTAGTTGTGGCTATGCTGGGTCTTTGTTGCTGTACAGGTTTTTCTCTAGTTGTGGAGCTTCTCAATGCAGTGGCTTCTCGTGTTGTGGAGCACAGGCTCTGAGGCATGCAGGCTTCATTAGTTGTGGCACGTGGGCTCAGGAGTTGCAGCTCTTGGGCTCCAGAGTGCAGGCTCAATAGCTGTGGCACAGAGGTTCGTTGCCGTCGGCATGTGGGGTCTTCCTGGATCACAGATTGAACCCTGCGTCTCCTGCTCTGGCAGGTGGACTCTTTACCACTGAGCCACCGGGGAAGCCCAGGACCATTTTTTAATAAACCTGATGTTGGAGGGAAGAAATGAAGCCTTTCCTGTATCTCACACCACATGTAAAAACATTTCCCAGAGGACTTCACATCCAATGACTAAAGGCAACTGAGGAGAAAATCTAGAAGAATATCTTTTAGACCTCAGGTTATGAAAAGTTCCTTAAACAGGTCATAGATATATAGATATACTGATAAACTGGACATTACAGATAAGAACATAAGCTCACCAAAAGACATTCTTATAAAAGTGAAAAGGCACACCACCAAGTGGGAGAAGATATTTTCAACTGTTGACATAGAATGTCACCTGCCATATCAGTAGGGCTATCAAGCCATCAGCCACTACCACTGCCTAAACGGTGCACCCTTAGGGGATACAGGATGGGAGAAAAAAAAACACAGGATATCGGCCCTAGATAGTTAAGGTTCTTATTAAAAAAAAAAAAAAAAAAAAAAGGTATCAGTGAGCCTGGACTCTTGAATCTTCCCCAACACAGAAAAGTACTAAATTCATTAACTTGAGATGTCTATTTTTGATTAACAGAAATCTTTTGATGTTCTGACTACCTGGTTTTTCTTGCAAACACCCCTAAATATCCTGATTCCTCCCTTACCTCTTTGAAACAGTCCCTCAGAGCTATCTGAGACATTGCCTTCTGGCCTAAAGAAGTCCTCAGTTTTTCCACCCAATAAAAGATAATTCTCAACTCTTTGGTTGTGTATTTTTTTTTCAGTTGATACATCTCATACCAACAATAAGGCACTCCCACATTTCAGTAAGAAAAAGAGAAACACCAGAGTAGAAAAATAGACCAGAGAATTGAATAGGCACATCACCAGAGAAGAAATCTAAATGGCCAACAAATATATGGAAAGGTGTTCAGTCTTACTGGAAATCCAACAGAGGTGAATTAAAACCACAATTAGACTAGTTTAATCAAGCCTTTACACCTAACTTCCAATTTACAAAAAGTATGAGAGAAGAAGAGATGAGACACCAAGAGGGAACATCAGACAAATGCAGAATGTGATGTTTCTTCAAGACAACTGGCCTGGTTAGTGTCATCAAAACAAAAGAGACTAAATATATACTAACCAGGTGCAAAGTATTTGAATGGATCCTTATTCTTTTTAATGAGATATAAAAAACATTTTTGGGTCAATTGAGGACATTTCAATATGGACTAAATATTGTATGATACTATGTAATTATTGTTACTTCTCTTGGTTATTGTGTTTAAACAGTAAAATATCCATCTTCTTAAGACTGTCATATTTAAGAGTGAGTGTTATCATAATTTTTATATTATTCACATACACAAAATAGGTAAAGAATAAATATGCCAAAATAATTACTGACTTAATGGTAGGTATGTGGGTGTTCTGTGTATATTATTCCTTGTACATTTGAAATTTGTAATAAACATTGAGTTAATCTGATAATAAGTTTAGGCTAGAAAAAATCTCATGTCCACATACAGTTATATACCAATGCACACCAAAATAAAAACTAAACTTGCAAAGACTAGCATTACCAAGTATTGGCGAGAACGTGAGGTGCTGAGACCTCCCACACACAGCTGATGGGAGTATAAATCAACAGAATCACCTTGTCATCATCCAGTAAATTTAAAGGAACATTAACCTATGACTTGGTCATTCTACCTCAAGGTATCCAGCCTTCTTAAATGTGTGTACTTGAATACACGGAGACACAGATGAGAATGCTCAGAGCTGATGTAGTGATAAAATCCCCAAACAGGTAAGAAGACAGGTGGATGTGCAAACACCTGTTGACTGCCCAAATACTATACTAGAGTGACAATTAACTACAGCTGTGTGCAACAATGTGCCAGACCCGCACACACACAGTGTTGATAAAAGCAGCCAGACACAAAGAACACATGCTGCATGGGTCCACTTCTGCACACGTAGAGACTCTGACAGAAAAAACGCAAACAACATTGTCCATGGACGTCTATTTACATAGTCAAATTTTAAAGGAAAGCAAAGACGTGACTGACCACAAAAGTTGGGACAGCAATGATCTCTGAAAGGGGGAACTGCAGCGGAGAAGGGATATATAGAAGGGATTGGGGCGGGGTGGGGATAGCAGTGTTTTACTTCTTGACCTGATACATTTACTTTGCAGAAAAATTAAATTGTGTATTATGTTCTATATACTTTTCTCTATGACTGCTATAGCTCACAATGAAGAGATTTAAAATAAATGGCAAAAACTATCTGTAGAAAAATTAAAACCTGGCCCCACATCCCTCAGTGTTATTGGGCAGGACTCCTCTGAACCATGTTTACCTGGGGGAAAATGGCATCTGAAATGAAACCATAGGTCTCTGGGCTCCTCCACGGAAAGCCTTTCCACTGACCTTGCTGAAGAGGGAATGGTTAGCTGTCACCAGACTTTGAGCTTTGGTGTCCAGGAAATAAGCTAAATTTTTTCTTTCAGAATTGTGCCCATCCTACCAGAGAGGTAATTCTCATTCCTCCAGTCTGTACACTCTGTAAGAGAGAATGAAAATCTCCCATATTTGTTACACCCAGGACCTGAAGCCCAAGCAGAACATAGAAGACATCACCACATGGCAGAGGGTGGGGTGCTCAGAGCAAGGTAGTCCTGCCTGGACACTGGGCACCGGGGGTACAGTGACAGGGGCACAGAGCTGGATAACAGATCCGGACCTCCAGCCCAGGCCAGGCACATCATCCATGCTCCCAGAAGGAAAGCTTCTCCATTTCTGTGCCCTTGGAGGTTTTCCTTAATCATTCATTATTACAGAATTTCATTCAGCTGTGAGTAACAGAGCCCAACAGAACCAGGTGAGGTTTTCACTTTCTTTTATTTAACAGTCAATCTTCAGGTAAGTGGTGGTTGGTGTAGAGTCAATGATTGGGGGAGGAGGGGATACCACTACTATCTTCTAGACTTTCTTCATGGCCCCAAACCAGGGCCAGCAATAGGATATATGATGCCTTTGTGTAAGGTACAAACAGTTATCCTACTGAGCAGATGAAGAGTAACAGGATGCACTCACCCCCAGACAGTTTATTGAAAGACACCCCACTAACAAAATTGGGTTTTATAGCTGTACCTACCAGACTCACCAAGGTAATCAAGACATCTCCAATGAACCTCAGGAGTTTTTCATACAGTAATGAAATCTGCATTATATGACGCCTAGAACCTAAATCCTGAAATTAAAAGGACCATCAGCCCAAACTCACACTGACTGCTGGAAATTAAATATTCAGAGGTTCATTTACTGGCAAAATCTAGGCAATCCATCAGACAGGCTCAGAAGATTCATTCTTAAGTTGGGAGTATGGGGAGAGGGGAATGTGGCAGGTGTCCCCTCAGACGCAGGTGCCAAGTTCAATGGCATGGCAGTTTCAGAGCCTGTGGATATGTACCATAGCATGTGCAGGCCCCAGGTAACAAAACTGTTAGCTCTGCTGTGGCATTCACTTTTACACTTTGGTCAGCATCCCTTGATAATAGGAAAAAACAAAAAAAAATCAAGGGGTGGATAGTGGTTTTCATTGCATACAGGTGGAAATGGGGGTGAGGTGGTGGGGGACGGTGTGTGCACAGCAGGTTAGCATTTGAATAAGCATTCTTCCTACATACAACCTGACCACACCAAAGCCTTAATGGGGAAAGATCTGCAAAACAGGCACAGCAACTGCATTTATAAAGTATGAATCAAACTCTGACCTTTATAGCTGCCAGATCATCTACACAAGTTGCAAATTCAGGAAAGTGCATGATATTTTCTCTCCCAAATCTACATCAGTCCCTAAAAAGGACCTCAGAGAAGCCTTGTCTGGGTCTGTTTCTGAAAATCAAAAGACCACCCTCTCTGATTAGATTTTACCCTACTTTAAAAGTTAGGTAAGAATGTTGCTATTTGTTTCATGTTGCCAGAAGAGAGGGAACAGAGACAAGAAACCTCAAACAGCTGCAGCAGGCAGCAGACCATCAGCATCATGGCTGCATCAGGCCTCCCCCAGTCTCATCAGACCAGCCAAGATGGCCTAACCTAGAAGAACACCATGCATGCAGTCGGGTGTACCTATCACTAAGCCTGGGGAACCACTGCTTTTATAGCAAGCAAGTCTGCTCTTTGTCTACTAGGAGACAATATCTTGACTCCCAATGTTAACAACTACATAAACAACCCTGAGAAATGGCTGAAGTAATAGACTGGCCAGATTTTTGCATTCTGGGCACACACAGCCCAGGGTGTGAGCCCAAGAAGACCAGGGAGGACCCTGTCTCCCAACAGTGACCACCTCTGTGGCTAGAAAGTCAAGCCCCCTAATTAATAGCCCCCCTGGAACCTCATGATGCAAGGGAAAGTAGCAATTCCCAAAAGAGAACGTGCAGGCATAAACAAACGCAAAAACAACAGAATCAGATGTGGTCCTACCTTAACCACAGTCCTCTTGCATGCACACTGCAGATGCCGTCAGGAAATGGAGTGTCCACTGCTGTATTTTGGCCGTGAGTCTCTCCAGGAAAACCCTCTGTCAAGCCCTTCGCTCCTACTAAGCTGTGGGAATGGCCTTGCTGCGGCCTCCAGGGGCCGTAGAGGAGTGAGCGCTGCCACTAGAGTCTTCGAAGTGCTCAAATACGACGTGAGAAGCCACAGGCGTCCACCCAGGGAAGTGGGAGCACCGACCTTTATCTTTGGGTTGCAGTACATCAGGGCTGACCAAAACAGCATTCCTATCATCCAGGGTTTGGACGCCTTTCAAAGAGCAACTTCAGCCGTTTTATTGCCGAGTCTCTCGATCTCCAAATTAAACTCAGACGCTGTGCGTGGCTGGGGGCCGGGCGGAGGGCAAGGGGCTGGACAGAAGGCGAGGGGCGGGGGCCCAGGGCGAGGCAGGGGGCAGAAGGCTTCCGCGGCTCAGCTCCAGGTGGCCCGCACTCTGCACTGATTGTGCGCGGTCTCACCAGGCCTAGCTCGTTTGCAGCACGCTGCCCTAAGGACGTTTCTCTCCTGGGAAATTTCTTAGCCTCTGTGGGCCGCCAATGCAGGAGACACGGGTTTGATCCCTGCACCGCACGATCCTCTGGAGGAGGAAATGGCAACCCACTCCAGTATTCCCATGGACAGAGGAGGCTGGCAGGCCAAGTCCATGGGGCTGCAAAGAGTCATGACTGAGTGACTGAGAACGCAGGCGCACACGCAATGACTCAGGCTGGTACCTTACAGATTATGAGAGTTGCCAAAATGTGACAGGGGTGGACTTTATTTAGGTTCAAATTCAGCCACGTTAGTGTATAGAAACAATTTCAAAGTTTCAGAACATAATAATCTCTCTTGTTCTGCCTTCCTTTTTGCTTCCCCTCCTTTATCAGCTCTTACTGATTCTCTTTTCTCTTTCCTACTTGAAATGGCTGAAACCAAAGAGGAAGGGGTAGGGAGGTGCTGTCAGAGTTGGAAACTGTCAGGACTAGTGGAAACAAACCATTTCAGTTTCTTTCCCAATTGCCACCTCAACTCTTGAATTTTAAAAATTTCCTCTGGGGAAATTTAAACATTTCAGCAAAGATTCCCACAGCCCCCAAGATGATACGCAGCATCTTGGCAGCCCTCTAGCAGTGGAGGGAACTAACACCCAAAAAAAGATGTCCTTTTCATTATAGGGGACTGAAATGCAAAAGTAAGAAGTCAAGAAACACCTGGAGTAACAGGCAAATTTGGCCTTAGAGTACGGAATGAAGCAGGGCAAAGGCTAGTAGAGATTTGCCAAGAAAACTCACTGGTCATAGCAAACAGCCTCTTCCAACAGCACAAGAGAAGACTCCACACATGGACATCACCAGATGGTCAACACCGAAATCAGATTGATTATATTCTTTACAGCCAAAGATGGAGAAGCTCTATACAGTCAGCAAAAAAAAAAAAAAAAAAGACTGGGAGGTGACTGTGGCTCAGATCATGAACTCCTTATTGCCAAATTCAGTCTTAAATTGAATAAAGCAGGGAAAACCACTAGACCATTCAGGTAAGACCTAAATCAAATCCCTTATGACTATACAGTGGAAGTGAGAAATAGATTTAAGGGACTAGATCTGCTAGAGTGCCTGATGAACTGTGGACAGAGGTTCGTGATATTGGTCACAAAGGTCAGTTTTCATTCCAATTCCAAAGAAAGGCAATCCCAAAGAATACTCAAACTACCGCACAATTGCACTCATCTCACACGCTAGTAAAGTAATGCTCAAAATTCTCCAAGCCAGCCTTCAGCAATATGTGAACCGAGAACTTCCAGATGTTCAAGCTGGTTTTAGGAGAGGCAGAGGAACCAGAGATCAAATTGCCAATATCCGCTGGATCATCAAAAAAGCAAGAGAGTTCCAGAAAGACATCTATTTCTGCTTTATTGACTATGCCAAAGCCTTTGACTGTGTGGATCACAATAAACTGTGGAAAATTCTGAAAGAGATGGGCATATCAGACCACCTGACCTGCCTCTTGAGAAACCTATATGCAGGTCAGGAAGCAGTGGTTAGAACTGGACATGGAACAACAGACTGGTTCCAAATAGGAAAAGGAGTACGTCAAGGCTGTATACTGTAACCCTGCTTATTTAACTTATATGCAGAATACATCATGAGAAACATTGGGCTGGAAGAAGCACAAGCTGGAATCAAGATTGCCAGGAGAAATATCAATAACCTCAGATATGCAAATGACACCATCCTTATGGCAGAAAGTGAAGAGGAACTAAAAAGCCTCTTGATGAAAGTGAAAGAGGAGAGTGAAAAAGTTGGCTTAAAGCTCAACATTCAGAAAACTAAGATCATGGCACCTGGTCCCATCACCTCATGGGAAATAGATGGGGAAACAGTGTCAGACTTTATATTTTGGGGCTCCAAAATCATTGCAGATGGTGATTGCAGCCATGAAATTAAAAGACGCTTAATCCTTGGAAGGAAAGTTATGACCAACCTAGATAGCATATTTAAAAGCAGAGACATTACTTTGCCAACCAAGGTCTGTCTAGTCAAGGTTATGGTTTTTCGAGTGGTCATGTATGGATGTGAGAGTTGGACTGTGAAGAAAGCTGAGTGCTGAAGAATTGATGCTTTTGAACTGCGGTGTTGGAGAAGACTCTTGAGAGGTCTTGGACTGCAAGGAGATCTAACCAGTCCATCCTAAAGGAGATCAGTCCTGGGTGTTCATTGGAAGGACTGATGCTGAAGCTGAAACTCCAATACTTTGGCCACCTCATGGGAAGAGTTGACTCACTGGAAAAGACCCTGATGCTGGGAGGGATTGAGGGCAGGAGGATAAGGGGACAACAGAGGATGAGATGGCTGGATGGCATCACCACTTGATGGACATGAGTTTGAGTAAACTCCAGGAGTTGGTGATGGACAGGGAGGCCTGGAGTGCTGTGATTCATGGGGTTGCAAGGAGTCAGACACAACTGAGGGACTGAACTGAACTGAACTGAGCAGTGGAGGCCTCCTCACTGTTCTTGTTACCTGTGCTGAGGGGCGGGAGGCAAGTAGCAGACAGTGGACACTGCTGAGCGTGTGGTGTTGGACATGGACTTCAGGTGACCAGTTTCACTCACACTCACTTCTCTGTGTCCTTGTGACCAATGGATTAGATTTCTAAGAGAGCTAGCAAAGATTAAGTACATATGAAAGAAAGAAAGGCCAAGCATGGCCTCCTGAGCGCAATGAATGAGCTATTCTCCAAATTCTAGCCCAGTTCTTGAGCTGGGATGGCACGCCAGTCTGCCTTTCATTACCACACACAGTGATCGATACTGGCTTCCTAAAACAGGGATCAGCTTCCCCGCATTTCCATACAGGGTCAGATAAGGATTTTAGGCTTTTGGACTCTATGGTCTCTGTGACAGTTACTCAACTCTGCCACTGGAGTGGGAAAGTGGCTACAGACAATCCATAATCAAGTGTCCCAATAAAACTTTATTTATAAAAATATCCTGCAGCAGGCAGGATAAGGCCTTCCCGCCATAGTTTGCCAACCTGCCCCATCTAGCAACCACTGGCCACTGTGTTGTAATGGAGTATCAAGGTGCCTCTAGGCTCAGGGGGAGGGTTGTAATCAATTAGCTTTGTTTGCATAGATGCTGTAAGGAGAGTAACAGGTTCTAGATCAATTGTCTACGAAGTAGGCTGTGCTCACCCCGGGATGTGTATAACTTGATTCATTGAGCTATGTGAAAAGAATTAGAATTTCTATTTATTTTTATATTGTCTGTTTTCATATTAGATGGTTGATTTTGGTCTATTTCACCATGGATCCACGGAATTTGCAGTGAGTCAGTCCTATATAATGTGCTAATTAGAAGTCAGACTTACAAATCTCTGAGGAGAGTGGTATAACACATGTGCCCTCAGGTGGCAAGACCTGCCCACTGCCTCTCCCTGCTGGTCTGCTCTGAGCTCTGTGTGTTTTAGGAATTCACCCACGAGGAAAGCAGTGGTTCCTAATTCCTCGAAGACAGTTTTTTTGGGGGGTGTATGGTGGACTTACCACGCTAGAGGAGTCAGTCTTAAAACTGATCATTGGGCTCAGCTACAGGTCAGATCTCAAAGAAAGGGAACACACCATCACCCCTGACCCTGCACATACACATACTTCGTTCACAAGAGCATTGAACAAGCTGTGCTTCCGTGGCTTTTGGTTGTCTCCCTCTTCCTTGGTAATCAGACCTGCCATGGACAGGCGAACAGATTGTACACTGCACAAGGGGCCCATAGGTAAAGTGGTATCATTCAGAGAGTAAATATGGTAGACATATTTATTATGTCAACTTTCTGATGGATGAAAGTGTTGGTCGCTCAGTCCTATCCAACTCTTTGCGACTGCAGCTCGCCAGGCTCCTCTGTCCATGGAATTCTCCAGGCAAGAATACTAGAATGATTGCCATTTCCTACTCCAGGAGATCTTCCCCACCCAGGTATCGAACCCGGGTCTCCTGCATCTCAGGCAGATTGTTGACCATATGAGCTAGCAGGGAAGCAGCATCTTATTCTAACATTACGACAGTTTCTGCCCAAAGGCAGTGCTATGGTTAGCAGCAGCCATAGCTATATGACACTTCTAGTAGGTAAAGAATAGAGAGGAAGGGAAATACACAGAATACAATAGATTAAAACTCTTCTGAGGCAGAAGTATCTTGTGAGTAGCCTTTACAGTGGGGCAGGGGTCGGGGGGGGGGGTGGACCTTTTCAGAATGAGCCGGAGTTTGAGTGTCATGAGCACAAGTCTCCATGGGTCTGCCCTCAAAAGTCACCCCTGATGGTGACTGGAAGAGAAGGGGCAAAAGCACAGACATTATTTCTTTCCTCATTCTGACTGCTCCCCTTTCACACAGAAAAGAGCCCAAAGAGGCAGTCAAAGCAGAGAGCTGTGTCTTGATGTTAACCCCATAGAAGCAAGTGACCAAGTGAGACTCTCTGGAGAAAAGGCCCAGCTGCTCCTTGGTATCCCTTCTCCTTTCTCCTGGTAATAGCTCCTACTTCCCATTTGGGAAATAAAATCTGCCCCTTGTGCGAAGTCTCCAGAATCGTCCAACAAAACACCCTGCCTTGTACTGGCCAGAGGAGTGCTGACGTGATTCCACTAGGCCAGTAGGGCCTCCCCAGTCCTCTCTGTAGTGAGTAATGTTACATGTCAACTTGACTGGGCCATGGGCTGCCCAGATGTTTGGCCAGATATGATTCTGGGTGTTTCTGCAAGGGTCTTTTGGGGTGAGGTTAACATTTCAAACAGTTGGAGTAAAACAAATTGCTCTCATATGTAGGTGAGACTCCTCCTGAATAGAACTAAACAAAAAGACCATCCATCCCCATGTAACAGACAGTTCCCCAGCTTCATCTCCAACATCGCTCTTCCTGCCTAACAGTCCTTGCACTGAAACATCAGCTCTACCTGAGTCCTCAACTCCGACCTGCCAGCCACCCTGCAGACTGGTTGCCAGCCTCCGTAATCATGTGAGTCAATTCCTTATTGTAAGTCAATCTCTCTTTGTTTCTAGATAGATAGATCCTATTGGTTCTGTTTTCCTCTAAAAAACTCTAGTACTCTTTCCCCCTGTATTTTGTTGCATATGTACAGGCACTCAAAAACATAAATATATTTGGACAGCACTCATTCCAACAATGATAGGACTGTCAGGGACTGAGGTCCTGCTACCTAAACCCCTCCAGAGATATTCTCATTTTTATCTTTTTCAAAAACTGATTCTCAGTCTTGCTAACAATTCTTTGAACCAGCCTGTATCTTTTTTAGTTCCACAAACCTTCACCTACTATATGCAATGGTCAGTGCCTACTATATACTCAAGGTACTCTCCTAATGAGGAAGCAGCAGTGAACAAGCTGGCCTCTGTGCTCATGGAACTTATTTTCTGATAAACCTTTTTCTTCTTAAGTAGGTGAACTCTCATTAAAGAATTGGTTTCTGTTGCTTGCCACCAAAGAATCTTAAGTGATACTAACTTTCACCCTCCAGAGAATGCTAGCTCCACCCCTTCTCTGGGTCACTTTGCATAAGCCAGATACTAGTCCTCCAGAAGAAGTCAGAGGAAAAGATCTCGGCTCTGTGCAGTTCTTGAAAGACACTTCTCTGTTATCACCCCAAAGAAAAACCTGAGAACCAACCAGTGGACTTGTCTAAGGTACTCATTTTAGGATAGTAAATGGCTTAGCTGGAACACTACATCAGAGTGACTTCTCAACCGGATGCCCTCCATTGAAACCATCTTCTCTCCCACTCAGGGCCTGAGCATACACCGCAATGAGCATTACATTGCTTGTGCCTCATTAGCACTTGTTTCAGGTTTAATCTTCTTTGCCAGAAGGTTTTTTAATGCCCTCCCCCAAGGCCCACAGGATTTATTCTGGGATTAAACAGGAGACAAGATGAGAGAAGCTGATCAAAGTGGCCAGGCATAGCTTTCTCCTCAGGTAGCAACAGACAGTTATTAAATGCAACTGCAACTCTATTGTGCAATGAGTAAACATGCAGTTTGCTTCACTGTGGGGGGTCCATGACTATGGCTGGGAATTGTCACAGTTGAGTTTAGCACTTCCTGCAAACTTTGGAGCCAGCTTGCATAATGCAGTGGCTAAAGAACATGATTCCAGTCGAACAGAACATGTTCGCGCTTAAAAAAGGACTCGGTCACATAACAACTCGTACATAAACCATGAGGCTGCGGAACCAAATGAAATAATAGTCGCCCAGGGCTCCTGCGCACCTGCCCTAGTCACTCAGAGCCTGCACTCCCTGGGTATTGCCAGCACACGGCAACCAACCCTGCCCTGAAGTTAAATGGCAAAAATAAACACACGTACTGACCCAGTTAAACCAAGAAACACGAGTGCACCTTTAAGCAGGCAGCAATTCAGGTGGCCTCTCCAGTCCAGGCCTCCTTGGGGATTTAGCTCTGTGTTCTAAGAGAATTAACTGTTGTAGATCCAGTGGCTTGAAAGCTGAGACTGAGTTAGGTGTGAATTCCACCCTCTTTGATGAGTTTTCACCACACATGCACCTGTGATGCTCTGAACAGAACACACCGAACTTGGAGCCCCTGACTCCTTCTAAACAGATAACCCACTGCTCAGGCTGGCAAAGAGGTAAGAATTACAAAAGAAAGATTTGGGCTTCCATACCAGAAAACACACAAAAACAGGATCATGGGTCTAATTGGAAAGGCCGTCCCAGAAAAAGAAAAGAATTCTCACACCTGGTGTAAAACTAAGCCACCAGTACAGCAGATACTGTGATATGCTGCCAGAAAAAAGGATGTAGGTGAACCAAAAGAAAAGAGGTTCCCTCCAACCCCACCACCCCGCCCTGCCCTCAGCAGTCCTCTGGCCTTGGAAAATTGCTTCTCCTCCTTGTGCCTCTCTTCCCTTCTTTAAACTTGGTCTGCAACACTTCTTTCCTTTTCAAACTCTCCAAAACAGTGGAAAGTTTAATTGGAGGCTGTGTCAGTTCTTTGTTTCTGGTTGTGAAATTCTAGAGCAGTAATACCCTCAGTACTTCAATCACCTGGGGAGTTTGTAAGAATTACAAGTACCTGGGATTACAATACCAAAGATTCTTGAGTGCTGGGTCCAAGGCACAGGTAGATTTTATTTTTTAAAGTGTTATTTTAATATTTATTTATTTATTTATTTTTTACTGTCCTGGGTCTTTGTTGCTGAACTTTTCTCTAGTTGTGGCAAGCAGGGGCTACAGTCTAGCTGCGAGGCGCAGGCTTTCTCATTGTGGTGGCTTCTCTTGTTGCAGAGTATAGCCTCTAGACATGCAGCCTCCATAACTGCAGCATGTGGGTTCAGTAGTTGTGGCCCGCAGGCTGCAGAGTGCAGGCTCAGTAGTTGCCCCATGGCATGTGAGATCTTTCTGGACCAGGGATCAAACCTGTGTCCTCTGCATTGCAGGGTGGATTCTTAACCATTGGACCACCAGGGTAGCCTAGCACAGGTAGATTTTAAAAGCCCCCCCCACTAGGTGATTGCAATGTACAGTCAGGGTTGAGAACCATGAGCCATGACGGGGAGCAGAGGTACTCTACTGCATCCCTATGGGATGGAGGCAGATGGAAAACACGCGGGTGCTCCCACCTCCTCCACATCTGCAAAGGATTTCCTTTCATGGGGTTGGACAGATTGTTTCATTCCCAGATTTTCTCTCACCAACTTCTCCCACCCTTCTGCCAGCATTGTTCAGCAAAGGAGTAAGCTAAATTCCTCCGAAAGGGGACTGGAAACTTTTCATGGTTTTTAACTGGAGCAACCTCCTAAGTTACGTTTAAGGGTATTACGGCCTTTACCTCCAAGAAGTTTATCTTTCAGGGTTTATTCAGCACTGGAACATTTGAAGAAATGGCAGCTCACCCCAGTATTCTTGCCTGGAGAGCCCTATGGACAGAGGAGCCTGGTGGGCTACAGTCCATGGGGTCACAGAGAGTCAGACACGACTGAGCGATTTAGCACAGCACAGGAGCATTTGTAACCGGCCAGAGGTCCTGCAGTCCTTAGTCTGTTTTACTGTGCTCACAGCAGGCTGCTGCCTTCACACCTGGCTGGGGATATCCCAGCCTCTGCTGAGCCATAGGTCCTTAGCAAGGGGTGTGTGTGGGCATGCATGCTCAGTCGATTTATTCATGTCCAACTCTTTGTGACACTGTGGACTGTAGCCCGATAGGCTCTTCTGTCCTTGGGTTTCTCCAGGCAAGAATGCTGAAGTGGGTTGCCGTGCTCGTCTAGATCTTCTGACCCAGGGATCAAACCCGAGTCTCTGGCTTCGCCGGCAGATTCTTTACACATTGAGCACCTGGGAAGCAAACTCCCCGCCCCATCCACCTCTGTGTGTGTGTGTGTGTGTGTTACTAGTCACTTAGTCATGTCCAACTTCTGTGATCCTATGGACTATAGCCCACCAGACTCCTCTGTCCATGGAATTCTCCAGGCAAGAATACTACAAAATACAAACAATTCAGTGTAGAGGATCCGCAGTAAGTCCCTTAGTGGGGACTT
Organism: Dama dama; assembly: GCF_033118175.1. Lineage (NCBI taxonomy): Eukaryota > Metazoa > Chordata > Mammalia > Artiodactyla > Cervidae > Dama > Dama dama. Next base: position 44,833,246 of record NC_083698.1, on the reverse strand, counting down.
AATGCCTCAGCATACACTGGTCAGCCCCATTTTCCTGTCTGCTCTACATCTCATCAATTATGATAAGAACAAGTCCTAGAGGACCCATGGTTCATTCTGTATTCTCCATCAGCCTGTAGTTCAGTTCTTTGCCCTTGAAAGCACCCCCTTTACTCCTGCTCTGTTGAATCAAACATTTGGAAGGAGCTGGAAGCCTTGAAAGATGCAGCAAGGTCATAGAGTGTAGTGATTAAGAGCTGGGGAATCAAACAGGTCTGGGGTTAAAGCCTGCCTCCATCACTTACTAGCTATGCACCTGGAATAACAGACCTAACCTCTCTGAGCATCAGTTTACTCAACTGTAAAATTAGTTTAATTATAAAGTCTGTATCCTAGGATTGGTACAAGGATTAAATAAGATGTACCTGCATCCTGGGACTACCTGAAATGTCAGCCACCATTACCACTCTTCTTGGTAATAATGCCAGAGTGAGGGGTGCATGGTGGACAAGAGGCATCTCCAAGAATCAATGTGAACTGTGGAGCAAACAGGACTTAGGTGAGAAAACCTGAGTTTAGACCCATTCCCTTTCTCTATGATTTTAGACAAATCACATCATCTCTTTAAGCTTCTGTTTCCCCAGTTGCAAAATTGTGATAATAATAATATTGACTACCTCACAAGGTGATTGGAAGTTTACTAAATGCAACAACACGTGTAAATGTGCTTTGCAAACCACAAGTAACCATATAATATTAGTAATTATTATCCACATGCAATTCTTAACATTTTCTGGGTCTAGTCCTAATAATTGACAAAAGGAATAAATGGATTTTCTAAAATTAGAAATGGGAGAAAATGAGGTTCAACTCTCATGTCTTAGGAAAGTCCAGGCCGAAACGTGAGCCCTAAAGAGAGTAAGGAGTGTGATTAAAAGGAGTTTCTGTGCTGGGCTAACTTCACTTTTGAATGAGTCCTTCCTTTAATTCTGCAAGTGCCCACTGTTTACTTACCATATTATCTCATGATGCCTTGTGAGACCTCCTAACATTAGTTGTTAAAATTATTGATTATCGTAAGAGATGACCTTCACAAAAGATGACCTCACACCACAGGGCAAAAACAAAAAGGGCAGAAAACATCACAGTGTATGTTTCTTCTCTTGAGGAGCCTTTTTTCCTGGCTCTCAGGTTTTTAAATGTTTAACTTTTTTTTTTTAATACTGTGTTTTGGTTGACACTTTTTTTTTTTAATGAGTTCCCCCACCTCTGCTGACTATAACCTACACTATTTTCCACTTCCCTGGTGGCTCAGCTGGTTAAGAATCCACCTGCAATGTGGGAGACCTGGGTTCGATCACTGGGTTGAGAAGATCCCCTGGAGAAGGGAACGGCTACCCACGCCAGGATTCTGACCTGGAGAATTTCATGGACTGTCTAGTCCATGGGGTCGCAAAGAGTTGGACACCACTGTGCGACTTTCACTTTCACCTTCACCATAAATAAACATTTCTAATTTGAAAGTTAAAGGCAGGGAGCAGCTATGCCAGCAACAGAAGGGGAATTCAAGATCCAAATGTATCTTGCCACCTATAACAGGTCCTGACGGCTGCTATCAAAGTGGTCCTCCAGTGCATTGGTCTTTCAGGAACGATCAGAATTCAGCTAAAGGAAAAAATTCCAGTAGTAGAATGCTAGGCTCCAGAGGGCCCAAGAGGTATTATAGGAACAGGCAGAAGGTAATACTGGGGTCAGTCACATGAGGTCTTCAAATGACTTCCTACCCCTTGCCCATTGCCCACTAGAGAGAAACTGGGGTCAAATGGATCTGTGGACATTGGACTATGCTAACTGGGAGGGGGAGGCTAAAGGGGAAGTTGCGAAGAGCATTCAGGAGTGCCATGCCTCCAGAATTTTTTGCATGTTTATAGAGACCTTGGGGTTAATTCCCAGGGAAGAGAGGCAACCTTGCAATTAGGAGTGTTCTCCATCCTCATAAAGACTCTGAGAAGGAGTGTCTCAGAGTTGGAGCATGTATAAAATATGCATTAATGATAAGAAGAGCCCTTTTTGAGAGCTTCCAGCCCCAAGTAACTTTGTTTTACCCACAGATTAGAAAAGAAATTAAGAACAAGAAAGGAAAATTTTAAGTTTCTCCAAGCTACAAACTTAAAACCTCTGCTTCCTCAATACTACATTTCACCAGCAAGAGAGCAGTGCGTGTTCATTTTAATTGGTGCCAAGTATTCAAACACAAGAACCTATGGAGGTGTTATGAAAGACACTGCACTTTGTTGTATAAAACAGGCAAACCAGAAAATGGATTTTCTTAAGTAAACAGAAAGCAAAGGAGAGCCTGAATTCAAACAATATCCATCAGTTACCAAGAGGTCTGGCTGACCTAGAAACCAGGTTTGAGGGGTTCTAGATATGGAAAGGAATGACCAGGTGGACAGGTGACCAGGGTAGCAAGTCATTTTCACATCCCTAAAGTGAACTGGAAATCTGCCATTGGTCCCCATGCCCAACTCTTGCCACACTGATGAAAGGTGCCTTCATCCTGCTGGGGCCAGCTCTGCCCCCTAAGTAAATACTGAACAAATATTTGAAGAGTATCATTTAAAGGAGGTGGCAAATTATTCAGCTGCTTGAAGCACTCATTATTGTTTGGAATGCCTCTTGAAACTCTACAGCTTTTTAAACCAAGAGCACAGAGGAAAGGTGATATAGCACCAGGATTGTTGATGTTGGAAAGGGGGTAAAAATTATCTTTACTCCTTCACCCCTCACACAAGTGCCCAGTACCCTTTGGCTGCCTGTGGTCAGGAAAGGCTGACATGGCACAGGAGAAAAAATTGCAAAATGAAGCTGGGCCTTTTCTTGCACCCAGTATTGTCTCAATTATGCTTGATGCCATGAGGCAGGACCAAAGGGAATATACTTTTTTTTTTTTTTTTAGGACTTCTTAGGTGCCAAAGATTCTGCTCATTGCATTAGCTCTTTCGAATTCTCACAACAACTCTTGGGAGAAGTTACCACTTTTTCCATATTCCATATGAGGCTCAAGGAAAGTTAAGAAATTTATCCAAATTCACACAGGATTCAAACCTAGGTCTGACAAGCTCCTGCTCATACAAGACAGTCTTATTTACCTTTTAGACTTTGTTTGTGTCATTCTGGCCTGGGCCCTTGGCCACCAGTTCTGGGTCAGTTGCCTCCACATCCCAAGAACTTACACCAACTGGGCTCAACCAAAGTCCTGTCTAGAGTGTCAGGACCTAACCCGTGCTACTGTAGGGCATTTGGGCCAGGAAGCCACATGGCCTGAGATTTTGGCTTCTCCCATCACTTCTGGACTTAGCTAAAAAAGCAGACTGATTTCCTGGAAATCTGGTTTTCCTGACTGCCACCACAGGAGGCCAGAGAAGCAACCCAGAAGTGGTTACCTTCTGGGAAGCCAGGGAAAGTTACCTTCCCATTGGAGAGACCCAAGCTGACAATTTTCCTCTACCTCCTCTCTCCCAAGGACTGCTCCAGGCACCTTCTCTCTGAACATCCTCCCTAAAGACTTCCCATGTAGCTAAACAGACACACCTATGAACTCACAGGCCCTGGGTCTTTAGAGCTGTTTGTGAAAACATCCCTGGTATCACTTACCATTCTTCCCTGACTCCCTTCACTTTTCCCTCACCATCATTGCTCTAAGATGGCACTTTCTAAGTAAAGCACCAGCTTCAGGCTATATCCTAAGGAACCCAGGCTTTCTGGTTTTGTTTTCACTTAGCTATGTGTTTATTTCATTGTTCTTAATAATGTGATCAGTAGCTACAAGCCTACCATTCAAAACAAGTGCTAGAACCTTGACATAACCTTCATCTAACCACGTGGCTTCCCATCCCATTCCCCGTCTTTCCCTATACAACTATAACCATGATCCAGAATTCCTTCACTTTTTAAAATATATAGTTTTATTGCATCTATATATTTTTATATAAAGTATACTCATATTTTTTCTCAACTCTATAAAAATTATGTCATATTGTATACATTTTGAGCATTTGCTTTATTCACTTAACATTTTGTTTCATTGCTAGCATTTATCCCCATTGTTGAGAACTACTGTAGTTCATGTGTTTTTATTGCCATGAAATATTCAGTTGTGTAAATAAATCATAGTTCATCTATTTGCTGTCCTATTGATGGGCATTTGAGTTGTTTACATGTTTTCTCATTGTGATTAGTGCAACTATGAACATTCTTTCACACGTCTCCTGCTGTATATCTGCTTGAGTCTCCCTCGGGTCCATCCCACAGAGTGAATTAATTGTTGGGTCATGTGTATATGAAAATTCAACTGTAGAAGATAATGCCAAAGTGTTTTCCAAATTAGCTACACAAATTTGTGTCCTTTCTATCACACCAAGAGTGTTCTCTGAAATTCACTTTTTATAGGCCCCCTTGTTCTGATAACTGCCAAAAATAAGAATTGCTGTGACAAGGAAATGTTTCATGTCTCCTCTGGGTATTTGCATTTTTAAAGAGAATACTTAGAGAGGCAGTGTTTTAATCCAAAGCAATAGATTTCTCTGACTAAATATTTCAGGGCATCTGTCTCTATACGCTATATCAGATTTACTCATTCAATGCTTCACTGGAATGCTTGAATTCTGTGTCTGTGTGAGGGCTGAAGACCAACTAGTGGGACCTGCTTTCAAACATATTAATGTCTGCTATGTGAGAAAAATAAGTAGGCTAATTATATTGGACTTGGATGCCATCTTGGTCTTCCTATCTCCATCACATTTTCTCAGGTAAGTAAGGTATTTCTGATTGACATTTCAATCTTAATTACCAGACCACTAGGGAAGTCCCTTGAAAATATATTTTTGTTTACTATTTTTTCTTTCAGCTTATCTTTCCTTTTAGAATGTAAACTCTCTGAGGACAAGAATATCTTATTCCGCTTTATATGACTAAAATTTACCAAAGTACCTGGTCCATACAGGTAATCAATAAATATTGGAAGGAACAGGTCTGTCTTCACACCTCTCTTTCTTCTCAAATGATTGGCAAGCATCGAAATTAAATATGATAAGAAAATTCAGTCTTCCCTAAACTAAATTGTGAAGAAATCCAAGTTTGCTTTATTTCTGCTTTCCCATTTTCCTTTTCTTCAACACTGAGCAGTTTCTCCCCATGCTTCCCAGGCATTCAGAATCCCTTTTGAATCTTCTTGGCAGCCAGGACCTTTTTCCTTTAGTTAAGACTATCCTCCTATGATGGTGTCCCAGATTCCAAGATTATTCCTTATTGCCTACCTTCCAATTAACACTCCCACTTTTCTCACTGCCAGGAGGAAAAATAATCAGATAATTTTCTGTTGAAGTATTATGCTGTAATAGACCACTTAATGCAGTAATTCTCCAGGGTTGGGTGGTTAGTGTTGTCCTTGTTCTCTTAGGATTATACCTTGATAACAAAATCAAAGTCGATAAATTCCTAGGCTTCTCATCATTTGGTCATTCCAGGAAATGAAAAAAAAAAGAAGACAAACAAGAAACCAGAAGAGTTTATCTAAAAACAAACAAAAACCTTGCTTTTACTGCAAGGAAAATAACAATAATCACAGAAATTGTTTCAGAAAGCAAAGACCAATTTATCTAGCTTGTGAGAAAATTACAAGTGATACTTGCTTTAAAAAAAAACTGGGGAGCATAAAATATACAAACTGATGAAGCATAAAGAATGATCACAAGTAGGTTCTCCAAAAGAATCCTTTAAATGGCCAACTCTTAAAGTTATTTAAAGTAAAATTCCATTTACAAAAACTTATCTTTACAATTAACTTTTTAGGAAACAAGCTACTGGATAAAACACTTTCTTTTGCCTCCTAGAGAAATTATAAATAAACTTACATTGCCATCATTCCATCAGCATCACATTTTTCAAGGTCAGCTCCTACTCAGGTCTTTATTTTCCCTTTTGTATCACTTAAGAAGATTGGTTTTTGTTGTTGATAAGAGGACAGACTTCCTGGGCATGTCTTGGTCAACACTGACAGTGGTCATTTGGGTGATCTGTTCTCTCTTAATAAATGCCACAGTGTCACTCAGAATATCATGGTGGTCCTGATACAAAATCAACAGGGCGAGAATCAGGAGGGACGTGCTTTCATGCATTTCTTTGGGTTTTCTATGTTAGGTACAGGAAGTTCAGATCCTAAGGCAAACCTGTCCAGCTTGCTAAAGTAAAAGCACTTCATCTGCTCAGTTTACTGTCCCATATCTATCACACCCTGTTCTCTCCCTGGCAGGAAGGCAGTTCTCTGCACTTGCAAACAGAATAAACAAACTATCCATAGAGAACTAGTGGGCATTTTTATTTTTATTTTCCACCTGATTTCAAGAGAGTAAAATCTTAGGTTGGTCCAAAATTAAAAGCAGTTTCAGATCATGTATTTTAAATTGTTATAACTAGGCTCAAACATATCTTTATTAATCAAAATAGGAGCCATTACAATCAACACGTTTTTGCCAATGAGAAATAAGTTCATTTATTCCTGTAGCATAAAAATCCATTCTTCAGGACTTGATGAACTCTTGGAAAGCACTTCCTGCCTTCTGCTGGTTGTGGAAGCGTTTTCCCTGCAAAATGTTGTCCAGATGCTTAAAGAACTGGTCAGGTGAATATGGCAGATGAGGCAAAACTCTGTAGCCCCAATTCATTCAACTTTTGAAACGCTGGTTGTGCAACATGTGGTTGGGCATTGTTATGGAGAAGAACTGGACCCATTCTATTGACCAATTGCAGTTTTTAGTGCATCTCATCAATTTGCTGAGCATACTTCTCAGATGGAATGGTTTTGCCAGGATTCAGAAAGCTGTAGTGGATCATACAGGCAGCAGACCACCAAACAGTGACCATGACCTTTTTCTAGTACAAGATTAACTTTGGGAAGTGTTTTGGATCTTCTCAGTCCACTGAACTGGTCATTATCAGTTGTCATATACAATCCACTTTTCATTGCAGGTCACAATCCGATTGAGAAATGATTCATTGTTGTTGCGTAGAATAAGAGAAGACAACACTTCAAAACAATGAATTTTTTGATTTTGGGGTCAGCTCATGAGGTGCCCATTTATCGAGCTTTTTCACTTTTGCAATTTGCTTCAAATGCCAAATGACTGTAGAATTCAACACTGAGTTCTTTGGCAACTTCCTGTGGAGTTTTAAGAGGACCAGCTTTGATGATGTTTTCAATTGGTCATTGTCAACTTCCAATGGCCAGCCACTATGTCAAGGCTCTCGTCTCCTTTGCAAAACTCCTTGAACCACCACTGCACTGTATGTTTTTTGGCAGTTCCTGGGTCAAAAGCATTGTTGATGTTGTGAGTTGTCTCTGCTGCTATACGACCCATTTTGAACTTGAATAAAAAATCGCTTGCATTTGCTTTTTGTCTAACATCATTTCTATAGTCTAAAATAAATATAAAATAAACAGCAAGTGATGTCATTAGCAAAAAAAAAGCAAGAAATGTGCATTAAAATGATATATAACATAACCACATTTAAGAATTATTCCAATATCAAAGGGCAAAGTTCAATAATACAAAACTGCAATTACTTTTGCACTAACCTAATACAATACTAAACTTGAGATCTCTGTGTAAAACGTAGATGGCAATCTGCTTTACAGGGAGACAATAAAACAAGGAAGTTTTAAAAATAACTAATTATGATAAAAAATGAATCAGAATTGGACTCTAAAATCTCCATATCCACCATGTTCCATAGCCTAGTCTACCTCTTCCCCTCCATCTCTGGATATGATTCTGGAACCAGCTTATGACATCTTCATGTTTGTCTTCATTCCCAAGTCCTGATTTGTCAGAACTACTTCAATGTTAATCAACATACATAAAGTTGGTACCTTACAAATATTCCCATTAAACAGAAGTAAGTCAAAGGAAATCAAATGGTAATGCTCCAGGAAAATTTGTAGATCTGACAAAGCTAGGGCAGGAACCAGTGGTTTGTGCATCTAGTTAGTCAGTTCAGTTGCTCAGTCATGTCTGACTCTTTGCGACCCCATGAACTGCAGCACCTCAGGCCTCCCTGTCCATCACCAACTCCCAGAGTCCACCAAACCCATGTTTATTGAGTCGGTGATGCCATCCAACCATCTCATCCTCTGTTGTCTGCTTCTCCTCCTGCCCTCAATCTTTCCCAGCATCAGGGTCTTTTCCAATGAGTCAGCTCTTCGCATCAGGTGGCCAAAGTATTGGAATTTCAGTTTCAACATCAGTCCCTCCAATGAACACCCAGGACTGATCTCCTTTAGGATGGACTGGTTGGATCTCCTTGCAGTCCAAAGGACTCTCAAGAGTCTTCTCCAACACCACAGTTCAACTGATGAAAGCATCAATTCTTCGGTGCTCAGCTTTCTTTATAGTCCAACTCTCACATCCATACACGACCACTGGAAAAACCATAGCCTTGACTAGACAGACCTTTGTTGGCAAAGTAATGTCTCTGCCTTTTAATATGTTGTCTAGGTTGGTCATAACTTTCCTTCCAAGGAGTAAGCATCTTTTAATTTCATGGCCGCAATCACCATCTGCAGTGATTTTGGAGCCCAGAAAAATAAAGTCAGTCACTGTTTCCACTGTTTTCCCATCTATTTGCCATGAAGTGATGTGCATCTAGATGTTATGCTTTTGTTGTTGGCAGTATTGTGCTGCTGGTGCCAACCTGGTATCTACTCCTGCTTACTGTCACCACATCTGGAATCTGAAATCTCATGACCGACAGGTTTAGAAAAGATCAGCTGTCTCGAACCTACCCGCTAAGGATCTTCCATCTTCTATACTACTCCTATAGTGATTTTTCTAAATGGAAATCTGACCATGTGCCTCAAAACAACTCACTGCCAGAGAATAAAGTCCAAACTCCTAGCCAGGCATATAAAACCCTTCCTCCACACTGCTCCTCCTACTCAAAGCATCAGACATAAATCTGAGGTATTTGGTGCTCCAAGAGAACTCCTTTCTCCTCTGCCACCACGCCCCACCTTCTGCTGCACTTCTGAAGAAAACCCTCTCATCCACCTTTGGAACTTGCTTCATACCTCTCAGGCTTCAGTGCTATATCACTTCCTCTACAAGGCCTTTCCTGATAGGCTTTCTTTCCTCTGAGCTTCCCTCTCAGTAAAATGAGTATCCTAATTGCTGTACCTTCCCTTAACTCCAGGGTCACATGGAAGAAATGACAACAAACAGTCTCTGAAAAATGCAGAACACTGCATAAACTCCAGGTTGTGTTATTATAAAAGTTATAATACAATAAGCCTTTTTTCTTCAGGAACCTAATAATAGTACTTGTGATGATTATTATGAAATTAGCCTCCACAAAGTAAAATGTTTCCTGTTTATTTCTTAAACGTGAGCTAAACTAAAAATGGGAATGAGAACTGTGCTTACGTCAGCCACAAATAGATTAAAATTGGACCCATACAGAGAGGATTAGCATGACCTTTAAGGCTTCCCTGATAGCTCAGCTGGTAAGGAAACCACCTGCAATGCAGGAGACCCTGGTTCAATTCCTGGGTTGGGAAGATCCGCTGGAGAAGGGATAGGCTACCCACTCCAGTATTCTTGGGCTTTCCTGTGGCTCAGCTGGTAAAGAATCGGCCTGCAATGAGGAAGACCTGGGTTTGATCCCTGGGTTGGGAAGATTCCCTGGAGAAGCAAACAACTCCAGTATTCTGGCCTGAAGAATTCCAAAGGATCGCAAACAGTCAGACACGACTGAGCGATTTTCACTTTTGCCCCACATGATTTTCAGTATTTTAGGGTTATTGTATTTTTTATTTTGCAACCTTTCTGTAAATCTAAAATTATAGTTGAAATTTAAAAATACTTCAGTTTAATTATTTTTAGATTAATTTACTAGGTCCACTGAGTCAGTCTATTGTATAATTTAGACAAATTTAGAGTGATTTCTGTATTTTTCTAAAATGACTGTAGAATTCATCAGTGAAAAGAAAAGAGCTGTGTCTAAACCCAAAACTCAGACTTTAAACTCATGGGTATTAAACACTATCAGATAAAAACTTAAAAAAAAAAAAAAGGACAAATATTGGTTGGGAATGAGTTATAGTCTCATCTTACCAATAAAATGATCAGGACTCTGTACTGCCATTGAGAAAAGCAAAGCAATGTTACAGTTAGCCAATGATAAGATTTCCCTAAACACAGCTTCCTCCTGACCTCTTATAAATCCTTAAATCCCAATGTCATAACCTGGCACATGCTTTATAAACAGCAAAGAGAGTGAAAAGATAACAAGTTATGTAGGTAACTTAGCCATAATTATACTACTATAGGTAAGTCTCCACAATACTACCTCAGACAGGGAAGTTTTGCTTTACAAGTATTATTTTCCATAATGAACCTGGTAGAGAGGAGAGTGTGTTGTGCCCAGAACTTCTGGGTCTTTCCTCAGATTCCAAGAACAAATCAGAATATGACCAATGTTATAGTCAATGTTAAACAGTTATCTGAACATTCTTCTCAGATTTTGAACAGCTGTGCCTTCAGTGAGATGCTGTTTAAAGACTCTTGTCTTTTGAGCATTCAAAAAATTCACAACTATCTGGTTGCCTAATTAGATTGTACTTGCTCTGCCAGCCACTCCCAGCTCCTTCTTAGGGGAGTGGGAGCTCCTCTGAACTCAGCTGACTGGCAGAAGCAGTGCTGGACTATATATCACCGATGGCAACAGCAGTAGCTCACTTCCCCTTGGTTTTGCACAGAGAATGTAAATGAGTTCTGATAAATGACCAGATACTATTCTTCTGTGACCTCTATCTTTTAAAAGTTAGTGGCACGTGGCCAAGCAAGAGAGAACTTAATACTCAAGGCACATTCTCTTAGCACCAATGGCTTCCTGAAGAGAAACAACCATGCCTTCCATTAGTGGGCATGAACCAGAAGCAGAAGAGAGAGCAAAAAATAAAAAAACAAGAGGCAGAAGAGAGGAAATAGAAAGTTAAACTTAGAGGCTGAGAAAGGGCCACGTCAATTCCAATTTCTGAAACCTTCAAAAAAGGCATGGGGGAGGGGGGTGGGTGGATACAGAAATGCCCAAACTGGCTTACTACATTACAGTATATTTTTTATTTACATGAACAAATAAAGCTGCGAAGTGAGCATCGTTCTGACTTGTCAGTGTATATCTGATTTGGAAATAACATGAGAGTCTAATTTGAATCTTTGTGAATATGAAGCCCAAGCCAAACAGCACTACTAGCCACAACCCAACTCCAGGGCAAACCCCAAAACCTCAACAGAGTGGGAGTAAAAGTTTAGAAAAACAAACTAAAGAGAATACTATGAGAAGAGTAGCAAGGAAGCCAGTATGGAGATCACTACCATGGGAATCCCATAACTGGGTGCCAGTAGAAAATTTTTTATTTTATTTTATTTTTTTAATATTTCCCCCCCCCCTTTATTTTTATTAATTGGATAGAAAATTTTTTTAAAGGGGGTGGGGAGCAGGAGGACCTGAGGTATTACTTACAGTGGTCTCAGGAGTACTGGGTACTAATGCATGGTCACCTTCCACTGATTCTGCCCTAAGGAGCATCTCTGAAGCCTTCTTGTTTGGTAAGAGGAATCTGCAGTCATTCACTAGGTATCCACTGAATATAAGGCACTGTGCAGGGATTGAAGAATGGAAGTCAGGATCAAAAGAATAAGATGTCTCTGTGGACCGGGAAATTGAAATATGTTCTCTGCATTCTCTGGGAAACAAACAAGGAGGTAAATAGGTCTCAAATGAGAAAGGGTTAACTTCTTAGAAAAAGGTCAGTAACACTTGAATAACTTCAATGGCAAGGAACCTGCTGACTCATAGATAAGTGCCTGGAACATCAGTATACGTAGGTCAATACTTGGAAGCTGGTAAATTGAGATTCCATTGTGCCAGATTCCTTTTTTCCGTATTTGGGGTACATGATGTTAGTCCCCTTACCATACACGCCAAAAGGCCAGCATTTCATCTCCAAGAACTTCCGAGATACTAGGGAAGCCAAAAAGATCATTTCTTCGGGACTCCGATAACTGGGTGCCAGAAGGAAGGTGTCACCTAGGCGACTCTCGAATGGGGAGCAGCAATTAGCCTTCTGTAGGGACTCCAAGAGCGCCCCACGTAGAAAACTTGACTGACAGGATAGGTGAGGTGGGTAAATGGGATAGAAGAAGCCTGTCGGACCGAGCCTTTTTCTGTTAGGCATAACCTTTTTTGTACATCGTTCAACCATGACTCCAATGGTAAGTTTGAAAATAAACAATTTCCGTAAGAATGTTTGATCAATCACGCTTCTGGGAGAGACCCTGTACAGCGTGGTCGCTCGAAGTCCGTTGTTCTGCAGTAACTTTCCATCATTTTAATAAAAGGTCTCTAACACCGCCTTGAATCGCGCCTTCATTTGTGTCAATGCTGTAAACCTAGCTAAAACATTGGGAAGCGTGACGGGAAGCCAGGGTAATAAAGCTGCTGGGCCAAAGCCGTAGGTTTCCGCTGGGTGGCTTTCGCGGCGCGAGGCAGCGGCCCCAGCTACGCGGGCGCGGACTGAGCGCGCGCATGCGCGGCAGGAATCCGAGCGCGGAGCTGGACTTGCGCGAAGGGGGCGCGGCGCACGCAGCATGGCGTCCAACATCTACTTGGTTCGCCAGCGGATCAGCCGGGTGGGTCAGGTACGGCTCGGGGAGGCACCGCCCCTTCCCTGCCCGCGTCCGCCCTCGCCTCCCGCGCCCGCCCCTCCCCGTCTCCGCCCCAGCGCCTCGGCAAGCGGCTCAACCGCCGCCGCCCCGCCCCGCGGCCTCCCAGGCCCGCCTCCCGGAGCCGCCCCTCCTGCCCTTCCTCGCGGCCGTGGAGCTCTGTCTGGTCGGTCCCCCTCCTCCTCCGCCCCGCCGTCCTAACACTCTTTCCCTCCTTCCCTCAGAGGATGTCCTCCTTCCAGCTCAACCTCAGCCCGCTCAAGGAGCCTCTCGGCTTCATCAAAGTCCTCGAGTGGGTGAGTGCAGCCTGCGCCGGCGAGGCTGGGAATCGCGTTGCCGCGCCCGCTCCGGTTCCTGCGCCCCTTCCGGCGCCCTCTGCCAGGAGACTGGGAGCTCTGGGAACTGGGGCGCAGCCCGCCCCGCATGGGCCGCGAAGCCGCCTTTGCCCCCGGGGATGGGCCCGGACGGCATTGGACGCGCGGGGAGGGGAAGTGAGGCCGAGGCCTAGGCCCGCGCGGGGCGGGGACGCTGCGCTCGGCGTTGAATCACGAGTCCCTCGGCTGCCTCCGTCCCAGGCGGAGCCCCCCCACCCCCACCCCTACACACACCGAAGCTCTCCTCTGGGTGTCCCCGGGAGAGTGGGGGTTCAAATTTCTCTTTGGCTTCACAGCTTTCCGCAAGGGAAGAGAAAACTTCCTGTTGCGGTCTAACCGAAACCCGGCGGGCTGGAGTCGCGCTCAGGCCGGCAGACGCTGCTTCTGCGCCTCTAGTAGAAGGGGCCAGCCAGTGCACGTCTGTCCCCTGCGGACTCGAGGCCGCGCTCCTTCGCAAGTTGGTGTGCCTTCTCCAAGTGATTTGACGAGCTCTTCGGTCTTAATATGCTTTTAAGATTGACTCCAAGTTAAAAAGGATAAAAATAAACTGGGACAGGGAAGCGGGCAGAGGTGGGGGGCAAAATGCGTTTTTAGTCTGATCCACTGAAACTAAACACACGTTATGAGTCGCAAGTTGGAAACACAAGTTAGGAATCCAGTTTGTTTTAGGTATTTCGCAGCAGCATCCTGCAGTCAGCTTTCAGTCCTTCCCTGGGGACACTCTCAATCATTAACATCAAAGCAGATTTATTGCTTCGACCTTGGTAATGATCTCTTTGGAGGGCTTAGTGAATACACCAGGCACTGCCTTCAGAGTTAGTGGCCTAGTACATATTCCAGTGCTGGTTTTCAGGCCCGTATTAATAGGCAGCTGGCATCTGTTCAGCGTGCAGGCAAGTTGCTTTTGTAGCCAGCAGTATTTACATCCGTAACTCCTCAACCCCGTATGTTAGTGATAAAGTGGTGAAGAGAAAGAACTTAGATTTCCTGTTTTAAATAACCTGCGGAGGTAACACAGAAACTCAGATTCTCTAATGAGTGCTCTATCTGATTTCCTTCCTACACCCAAAGTTTCCTGTTTCCCCCAAAGTTTTAGTTGGTGTTTTCTGAAAACTGTGCTAATTTCACACAAACTTTTACGTTAAAAACACCTAAATGTACGTATTTAGGGTTCTATAAATATCTGTCCAGATTTAAATACAAAGAGAATTCTATTTGAGTATATAAAAATTTTACATTACAAGAGGAGAAACACATTGAACTGGGCTAATCAAATACCAAGTTTAAGGAAAAAAATCTTACACCTAGTAGTTTAGTCTTCTTGAGGATTATAATTAAAATTATAATTAATTTAAAATTTCAGTTAAATGAAGTTAGTTTATATTTGCTTACATTATTCATCAGTCTTTTTTGAAACAACTTTTTTTCTTAATATTTTAAAATACTAGTGGTAAGTTTATTAGTGATCATTGGTCTGACATTTTTGAAAGATACCCTTTTTAAGCTTAGGAAAATACTACTTTCAGTTTGAACAACTCATTATTACACAGAGACTCTTTCATGAAAAGAGTATTCATTGTTGATGAAGTAGAGAATTCTTTATTCAACAAATATTTGAGTATGTATTATATATCAGTGCTGTGCTGAGCACTAACAAACGGTGAATAAAACGTGTTTTTTTCCCTCACGACCTAATAAAAGACATGAAAACAAATATAAATATGCTGTATGACCAATACTATAATAAAGGTATAGGTTAAGTGTAGTAGGTGAAAGGAAGGAGAAATCAAGTTGCTTGGAGGTGTAGAGAGGATTTCATAGATTAAAGAACTTGTTCACTTGGGGAATGGGTGGGGAATGGCTTTCTAGGTAAAGAGGAGCTTATGTTCATTGGTGTGAAAAGTTGAAGCAGCAGAGCCCTATTTGAGAACTTAAGTAGTTGAGGTTGACTGCAGTCTTTACTGGAAGGGAGATGGCAGTTTGAGATGATTCTGAAAGGTTTCAAAGGGTTTGCAGAATAGTTTGGAGTTTTTTTGTATGAGCCAGTGGTTCTTAACCCTTTGGGATAACCTTGGATAATCTAGGCCCTTAAGAAAATGCATACATGCGGGTACAGAATTGTGTGTTGTTTGTTCTACAGCTTCCACCTAAGACCAGAATTCCTATTGTGTGTAGTGGATTCATTCATTCAAGAGTAAATAAGCAAGTGGATAATATAATTAGATTTGCCTTTTAGAAATTTTTATCTGTCAGCAGTGTAGGGGATGAATTGAAAAGGAAAGGCCATAATTGAAGAAAGGGAAATCTATTGTTTGAAGTATAATGAAGGCCTAAAACTAATCGCAGTGGAATTAGAAAGCAAGAGGTTTAGAAATTAGAATATATTTGTGTGTTTGTGTGTGTTTAGTCGCTAAGTCTTGTCCATCTCTGACCCCATGAACTATAGCCCACCAGACTCCTCTGTCCGTCGGGTTTTTCAGGCAAGAATATTGGAGTGGGTTGCCATTTTCTTTTCCGGGTGATCTTTCCCACCCAGGGACTGAACCCACATCTCCTAGATGGTAGGTGAATTCTTTTTTTTGTTAACTCTTCCTCAATTTTATTATTTAATTAGAGGCCAGTTACTTTACAATATTGTGGTTGTTTTTGCCATACTTTGACATGAATCAGCCACGGGTGCACGTGTCCCCCCATCCTGAACCTGCCGCCTACCTTTCTCCCCACCCACCCCTCTGGGTTGTCCCAGAGCACAGGCTTTGAGTGCCCTGATTCATGCATCGAACTTGCACTGGTCATCTGTTTTATATATGGTAATACATGTGTTTCAGTGCTGTTCTCTCAAATCATGCTACCCTTGCCTTCTCCCACATAGTCCAAAAGTGTTCTTGTTAAAGCCGTGTCTCTTTTGCTGTCTTTCTTGCATATAGGGTCATTGTTACCATCTTTCTAAATTCCATATATGTGAGTTAATATACTGTATTGGTGTTTCTCTTTCTGTCTCACTTCAGTCTGTATAATAGGCTCCAGTTTCATCCACCTCATTAGAACTGACTCAAATACATTCTTTTTTATAACTGAGTAATATTCCATTGTGTGTATGTACCACAACTTCCTTATCCATAAGTCTGCCAGTGGACATCTAGGTTGCTTCCATGCCCTAGCTGTTGTGAACAGTGGGCAGGCGAATTCTTTACTGCTGAGTTACCAGGGCTTCCCAGGAATATATGTGTAGGATGAAGAAAAGGCAGGGCTCTGAGATGACTGCCATGCTTCTGACTTGGAGTAGTAGTGGCACATCTATCTAAGACAGATCACTAAGGAAAAGCCACAGATTTTAGGTAGAAGGTCAATAAGGTTTTAGATATATTAAGCTTGTGGTCTCTTTAGAGCATGTAAGTGGTGGTACCCTGTAGATATATATAGGTCTAGAATTTAAAAGAAATACGGGCTGGAGATTCAGCAAATATTTGATTGCAAAGGAAAAGGGAATAGTTAGGAGACAGGAGAGAAATAACCTCACTGTTAAGAGACATTTCAAGAAAAGAGAGATATTTCAAGAAAAGAGTACTCAGCAATATTCGGTGCAATGTGAAAGAAAGTGAAGTCACTTATTCATGTCCGACTCTTTGCAACCCCATGGACTGTAGCCCACCAGGCTCCTCCGTCCATGGAGTTTTCCAGGCAAGAATACTGGAGTGGGTTGCCATTTTCTTCTCCAGGAAATCTTCCCAACCTAGGGATTGAACCCGGGTCTCTCACATTGTAAGCAGATGCTTTACCGTCTGAGCCACCAGGGAAGCAGATTAGGTGCAACAGGTTAAGTAAAATAATTACTAAAATGCCATCTCTTGATTTTGGTAATCAGTAGGCTTTATTAAGAGCAGTTTTGGTAAAGTCAGAAACCAGATGGTAGTAGGCCAAATGGATGTATGTAAGAAAGAGAATACAGTGAGAGTAGACCACTATTTGACTGTGAAGATGGGAGAGAATGAAAGTGTTAGTCACTCAATCATGTCCGACTCTTTGCGACCTCCTGTAGCCTGGCAGGCTCCTCTATCGATAGAATTCTCCAGGCAAGAATACTGGAGTGGGTTACCACTCCCTACTCCAGGGGCTCTTCTGGACCCAGGGATTGAGCCTAGGTCTCCAGGATTGCAGGCAAGATTCTTTACCATCTGAGCCAGCAGGAAAGCCTGGGTGGAAACCTATTTTAAAGGTGGGAAAGATTGAATGTGTGTGTACACTGTGGAGAAGAGACTTTTGAATAGAAGGTTTAAAACAGAAGCTGAGAGGGATAAGACAAAGTTCTAGAAGAGAAAGGCCCATAGCAGAAATTTTTTAATGTGTTTTGAATGAATTGTTGAAGTTTCATAAGGTGTTGAAAGATGTATGGGTTGCTTCTAAAAATAGTAAATTTACAAACAAATCTAAAATCTAGATAAAGGCTGTTTATTATAAATATTACTATCAGAATAATTCTCCAACTCAGTTTATGTTTAACAAGATTCTAGAAGATGTTAGACTAAGATGCAATCTGATAGTATGTAACTTTCAAGGAATTACAAATCTGAAGGCCTCAGAGACATGAAGGCAAGTGCCCAGTAAATATTTATTGACAGGATAAAAATCCAGTTGCCAAAGCAGAAGCATTTCTACTTTGCTTCTAAACTGCAGCTACCATGCATATATATATATATATATATATATATATATATATAATATATATATATATATATGTATGTATGTATCAATTTGTTTAAACAGCATACTTTCAGAAATATGTGCTAGTTTATATAGAATAATCATCCCAAGTAGACTAGTAAGATTTTTGCAAACAGAACCATGTTTTATTGTAATTTTGTAGTTTATAATGTAGCACAGAGGAACACCACAGAAAATACAGGTTGTGTTACAGAGTACAGGGGATGAGGCATACTTAGACTGATGTTTGTTTCTTCCATTTGCTTAATATTTAAATTTTTAGGCTATCAGTCTATGACACTGACTGCTTTTTAAGAAACTTATCTTTCTCTTAACCTTGCCATTTGTGTTCACTTTTTTCCTCTGTTGTGGAAAGGAAAATAAAAAGGATTTCAAATGGTATTTTGTGCCTAACAGATCTCTCTGTACATGTAAAACTTGTAATAGACTGACTGACTTACCCCATGCCTTTGCTCTCTGTTTCTTCTACCTGGAATCCTCTCAATATTTACTTTGAACACTCTCATGGGATATACAAGATGTTTTTTCCATAGACTATATATATATTTATGTTGTGTGTGTATATATATATATATATATATATATATATGTACATATATATAGTCAATGCTTTTAGAATGCACAAACATATACACATATGCACCTACCTCACACAAATAACAATCTCTGATAAAACATTAAAGGGGACTTTAAGGTAACAGAGCAATGCTTTCTTATAATAAAGTGTTCTCAAACACTGGTCTCAGAACCCCTTTAAACACCTAAATATTGAGCACCCCAAAGAACTTTTGTGTATATAAGTTATATCAGTTAGTATTTACCATATTAGAAATTTAAGCTGAGATTAAAAAAAATTTTTTTATTTTAAAATAATCACTTGAAAGTTAGATTACATCAGTGACAACAAATGCTGCTGGTTTTTCTTAAAGTGAAAGGCTTATTTTATTCATTTAAAAAAAAAAAGGTCTGACAGATATCTGAGTCAGAATAACTATATTTTGTCTATTACTCATTCTTTCAAGTAAAAATAGTATTCAACGAAAAAAGTGATTATTTCAGGGAACAACTCAGTTGCTTAAATGCTCTCCCTGGAGACAACCATTGTATTTCGGTATGCAGTAAAAGTGATTTTTGTTTGTTCATTTGTGACTGAAGTACTATAGTTAATTTACAGTGTTGTTTTAGTTTCTGGTGTACAGCAAAGTGATTCAGTTATACATACATATATTCTTCTTCATCTCCATTGTAGTTTATTACAGTATATTTTAGTTCCCCATGCTGTACAGTGGGACCTTGTTGTCTGTGTTTCCTATAGTAGTGTGTATCTGCTAATCCCAAACTCCTAATTTATTTCTCCCTGCCTCTTCTTTGGTAACTATAAGTTTGTTTTCTATGGCTGTGAGTCTCTCTCTGTTTTTTGTGTTTATTTGTATCATACTTTTAGATTCCCCATATAAGTGATAACTTATGATATTTGTCTGTCTCTTTCTGACTGGCTTCATTTAGTCTGATAATCTCTAGGTCTATCCAAGTTGCTGCAAATGGCATTATTTCATTCTTTTTTATGGCTGAGTAGAATTCCATTCTCTTTATAGACTACATCTTTATCCATTCATCTGTCAATGAACACTTACGTTGCTTCCATATCTTGGCTGTGTAAATGGTGCTGCTACGAGCATTGGAGCATTTTCAAATTCCAGTTTTCTCCAGGTACATACTCAGGAGTGGGAT
Source organism: Dama dama (assembly GCF_033118175.1). Classification (NCBI taxonomy): domain Eukaryota; kingdom Metazoa; phylum Chordata; class Mammalia; order Artiodactyla; family Cervidae; genus Dama; species Dama dama. The sequence goes on along the minus strand of NC_083698.1, from coordinate 44,813,658 downwards.
TGCCAGATCATATGGCAACTCTGTTTTTAGTTTTTTAAAGAACCTCCGTGCTGTTTTCTATGACTGCACCAGTTTACATTCCCACCAATAATATAAAAGGATTGCCTTTTCTCCACATTGTCTCCAGCATTTATTATTTGTAGACTTTTTGATGACTGCCATTCTGACTGGTGTGAGGTGATACTACATTATTTGCAGTTCCCTGATAATTAGTGAAGCTGAACACCTTGTCAGGTATCTATTGGCCATCTGTATGTCTTCTTTGGAGAAATGTCTATTTAGGTCTTCTGCCCATTTTTGATTAGTTTATTTTTTGTTATGGAGTTGTGTGAGCAGTTCGTATATTTTGGAAATTAAACCCTTGTCACTTGCATCGTTTGCAAATATTTACTCACAGTTCTTGGCTTGTCTTTCCAGTAGTAAAAGTATTTGCACATCTTGTTTCATCCCACAGAATTTTAAGAAGACTCAAGAGTCAGGATTTAATAAAAGTAATAATTTTTCTGTTTCATCAAAGACACTTTCAAGTAAAACTGGCTTTTTTCATTAACTGCAAGTGCATGGCAACGAACTAACAGTTTGATGCTGTTAGTTCTTACTGAACTAATGATGCTTCATTCTTACTGAAGCCTAGCAGTTTTATCCATCAGTGCTTTTGTGTCGATCAGCACAAATGTCAACATAGGGTAAAGAGCAAATGATGTTGTAATAATACTGTGAAAATATTTTTGACCTCATAGACCCCTTGAAAGAGTCTTGGGTACTCCGTGGGATCCACAGACCACACACACTGAGAATTGCTTTTCTAATACAGGGTAATTGTCGTTGGGGACCAGCAATGGAACAGAAATACGGGTGGGAGAAGGACTATTCTTGGATCTGGGAAATAAATCTGAGAAAAAGCTTCAACCTATTTTTTGGATTTATGACTTCCATGGATAGAATACTTAAAGTACTAACAAAGACCTGAATCAGTCTACCTGCTTAAGGTCTGGATTTGTGATAACTTGAGTATTCTCCTATGTTAGTAGTTTGGGGTCCCAAAATATAGATACAGTGTTTGCAAAGTAGGGAATTAGAAATGACTATAAAACTTCTGGGCAGGGAGATTACTTATAAAACCACTAGACCAAGATGGGAAAAGGGGGAAATAACATACTCAAGTTGAGCCTGTATCAAATGTCCTGAAACACATGAAGAAAACTAGTTCACTTAAAAGCTCAGATTATATCAGTGGTAACAGATACTCAGTTTTCTGTGAAGTGACAGACTCATTTCAAGACAGCCATCCAGATCAAGAGTCGGAATACTGATTCACTCCAAAAGACATAAAAATAATAGAACAGTCTGAAATTATTTTAAAATAGGTATATTTTGGTTCCTCGGAGATTTCTAGTTCCATATTCAGCGAAAAAATTGTCTAAGAATAAAGGTGACATAGAGATGTTTTCAACATGTAGTAATTAAGAGTTAGCAAAAAGCATCTAGCTATTTATTTCAACAGGAACTCAGGTTTACTTCTCATAGCTCAAATTCTTACGGTTTATGGAAACCACTAGGAGGCTACTGAGAACTTTCTGTGATTATACTTTTCAAATAGACGGAAATAATAGAAAAGTTAAATTGAAGCACTTTGAAACTGACTTTACTGCTCAGTGCACAGTGGAAATAAACTGAAATAGCAACATCAGTAACAAAATGTTTCTTAAAAATTAATATCTTTAATAAATGCTTCAGACCTTGACTTAGAAAAATCAGTACCTTGGCTCTGGGCATCTAATCTGGCTGACTGTAAAAGCAGACATGCTATGATAGTTCATCTAAAGTACTGAATGGTCATTTGATTTAGTAAAACAGCATGCATTGATTTTGGACATAAACCCTCATTTACTGTATACTTTTAGGTCTATTTCTGAAGATTTCAATTATGTAATTTTCCTGAACAGGTCAATCATGAAATAGCAGAGAGGACCCTGCAACTAAAAACATGTAAAAGATATCCATAAATTAGATGAGTACCAATGTTCGCCAGTAGAATCTTCTGTGAGCTGTGCAGTGTCTGGAAGTAGGAGCTGGAACTGGGACTCTGGCTGATTATCATTATAAATTTTTATACACAAAGCCCCAGATGCATGTTTTACTGTTATTATCTTAAGGCATATTATATACTCTTGTTAAATTTCATTCAAATTAAAAAAACAACCCTTATTTCAGGTATTTGTCTAATAATTTTTTTCTCTCAACTTTTTCTGATTAAGTAGAATCTTTTTTTAACCTGGTCATGTGGCTGATGAATCCAATTCACAAAGAGTATTAGTGCTCTTGGACATGAGTTTTTGTATTGTCACTGAGTAGTTTCCATGAAGACATTTTTAAGCCACCAGTCCATGTTGTGAAGCTTGGTTTGGTTAAAAGTAAATAATTTATTCTATAAAGTCACTTAGCCATGAACACTCACATTATGATACATGAACTCTGAATTAGAAGAATAGCTGATGGTATCACTCTCTGTCCTATGTTATGGGCCTCCTTTACCTTCAGGATACCCCACATACTGTCCCAACATCTGACTCTGACATACAGGCCCAACATGGGTTTCAGCAGTATGTTAAATTTAATGAAGCTTTACTTCCTGTTTAAGTCTAAGAGTAGATATAAATAGACACATTTTCTTCTTGTACACCAGTTAAATTGAGTACTCCAGTCTACTTTAGAGAGTCATATTCTAAATATCTAAATCAGTGAGGTGTCTGTCATGTCTCTAATGTGGGTCCAGTGGGCAGAGAGGTAAGTGGAACTTCAGACTGTCCTCGTAAATATGGGACCTTTTGACCTGAACAGAAGCTTGCTCTCATCCTGTGCCTGGATTCTTGGCCATTGCAAGTGGAATTTCATGTCAGCGGTTTCAGTCATTCTTAATGGGGTAGAGTGGGGGTGGGGGTGGGATTAGTTTCCTAAGTGGCAAGGAAGTGTAAATCAGCATACCACTGCTACTCATTTTAGACGAGAAGTACAAACTGAAATGCTTATTGGAACCCCTCATAAAGTAAAGGAGCATAGCAAGCTGTTTGGAAGAAGAAAGAATAATATAATTCATTGATTGCTGGTAACTAACATGCATTCAGAGGGGTGGAAAGATGATAGAAAGTGACAGCAACCTGGAAAGCATATACCATTTCTTAAGTGTCATCTGTCACTCATTTCCATGGGACTGTCACTTTATGGGAATATAGGTCTGATGTTGCCATAACTTTCATTTCCCCATTCCCATGCGGAAATCAAATTTTTGTGTGCAGCACACTGATAATAAAATACTGACAACAGAGTCACATTTTTCATGAATACTGGGAAGACCATAAATCTGTTTTCAGGTCAAGTTTCACCCGTGGGCTGCCAGAATATAAGTTCTAATTGAAATCAAAGTATTAGTATAATACAGGGAAAGGTGAGATGGTTGGATAGCTTACCCTCAGATTGTTTGTATTTCATTTAGTAAAAAGTGTGTACCTCATCCCTTTTTTCCCATAAGATAAAGACCAAAATGGCAAACATGATCTATTTATGGCAAACATAAATCTATTTATCCTCATAACAAAATGACAAACTTGAAATGATATGTAAGACTTGAAATATGGTTTTATTTGTACATTATTGAGTATTGATTTTTTTTCCCCCTTTAGTTAAGCAGTTATTTAGTGAGCATTTAGTGTATGTCAGGCCTTCTGCTGGGTAAGTGTTGTGGTCCTTTAAAGGACCAGAACCTGGTGGTCCGGAATCAACGATAAGAAGGTGAAGGAGAGAAAGAAGCTAATATTCCCTGGTTTACGCAGAGAACCAATAAAACCCTAGAAGAGGGCTTGCACCACTCACGAAGGCACAGGGCGTCCTCTCGAGGAGGTCTTGGAAGCCCGGGCAGCAGGAGAGTGAGCTTGGCGGGTTTCCACGCTCCAGAGAATTAGCCAGAGGGCGGGAGAGAGAGAAAGAAAGATACAGGGACCTAAGCCGCTGTTGGAGCAAGGGTGCTTTAATGATCTTTCTGTGAGTATATATAGGCTGTTTTACAAGGAATTTCTTTTGACAATGATAAAGATCAGAAAACCAAACATACAGCAACCATTATCAAGGGAACAAGGGATTAACAATGGTCATAAGGTCAGGAGACAATCCACAACTCAAGAAAGAGGATTGAGACTATGCAGTGTTGTTGTAAGGAGAATGTTTACTGAAGGAGATTCATGCATGTATTTAATCCTATGACCTCAGTCCTGGGAGCAGCGTGCCGTTCCACTTGTTCCTATTGCCAGGAGCTGATAAGGAACAGAGGATTTATGAGAAACAGCATGCAGGAATCCTCCTGTTAAACGTTCCCTGACAATTCCCCCTTATTTATTTATTTGTAAAAAGGGTCTTGACCATTTGAGTTTGTTTAGTTTTAACAATTTTTGCATAAAGGCAACAGTAAACAACAAATATAACTATCAATACAATCACCAAAGTTATAGTTCCAGACCGGATGCTGTGAGTAATGCTCTGAAACCCTCCGCATGGGTCTAGCCCAGATAATTGATCAGCTAGTTGTTCAGCTAAAGTGTCCAAATTAGTGGAAGAGGGCAGACTTTCAGAAAAGGTTTCAAAGATTTCTTCTCATAATAATTGTACATTCAGAGAGGCATTATCTTGTATGTTTAATAAATGAAATTTGATTTGTTCCCAGTTGTAGGCACTATGATTGAATTGAGCCAGAGGAACACAAAATTGAGTAGAATTCCAATCACATTTTAGTATCACTTGTTTTTGTACATCTATTAATTGATCTCCAACCCATTGGATGGCTGTTTTTAATTTCTGAATTTTAACTTAAACTTTATCTCTCTGAGCCTGAGTGGCCCACATAGTATGAGCATCTTTAGTCCAATTTTGAATAAAGTTTTGTGTTTGAAGTTTGTAAAGCAATGTCTGCGACAGCAGCAGTGATGCAAATGGCTATTAACCCCCAAAATGTCAAGAATTAACCATCCAATGAATTGCTTAGATCGTTGGAATAATTTAGTGAGTAACCGGGAAGCAAGTCCTGTCATGGGACCCTCTTCTCAGGGTCGTTGGGGATCTACTGGTAACCATAAACTATGTCAAGATCGAAGAATTGAAAGGGATTTGTTTTTTAGAGAAATAGAGGAATTAAGAGAAGTATACAGGTCACAGAACGTAAAGTCTATTAAATTGTAAATTTTCTATAGCTGTAACAAAAGGAAGGGGAACCCAAGCTTGTATAAAATATATGATCATAACAGAAGGAATAATTACTATGATTATAACTGGTCTCTGTGAAATATCTAGTCCAAGTTTCAAGTTTTTCAGTACTTGCAGCAAGTTTTCAGATGTTTCATTGTTTAGGCCCAGTTCGTTTATTGAGGATGATTTGAGGGTGACAAAGTGCCATTTTGCCGTCAAGCCAGCCAAGGAGTCCTTTTCATGGAAGTGTTTCATTGAACTGTTGGTAATCTTCTATGCTACTTGAGTAACATAATCATGTATAGTACTGTTAATATCATCTGAGCAGTTAGATAGCCATGTACCATGGGGTCCCCAATCAACAATGGTGTAATTGACCACAAACATTAATTTCCCTGATTTAGCTTGACATCTATCTCAATAAACAGGAGTATATTTAAAGTCTTTATAAGTAAACCCCTTTTCCTAGAGTTTTGGTAGTATTGACATGGTTTTCATAAAAGGACAGGGCAGTAAACAGTCCAACCAATATGTGGAAGTTCATTTTTGGAGGCAGGACGAAAGCCCATGTTTGTCAACTAACATTAATACATAATTTTGTTGGGCCCATGTATAAAGGAAGGATTTCATCGCCTAGAGACATGTTAATTAGTCTTCATTCTTCCTTGGGATGAGAGGGCCCCTCCAAGCTCCAAGGAGGGGGCATATGTGTTGAGTCATTAGTGGATACGATTGGTCCTATATCTGCCCATTCTACAACCTACAATAAAAGGGGGGTTAAGTATATAAGCCCAGTAAGTGTGATCAATCAAGTCAGCCCGAGCGGGGGAAGCAAAAGCAAGCACAGCAAGCATAGCGACAAAAATATTTTCAGGATTCTGAGGCATTCCCTGTTGAGAAATCAGATTTTCAGCTTGATTAGAGTAAGGGTTTTTATCTGTCCCCAAGTAGGGAGATCGTACGGTCGATGACGTCGAGTGTGGTGTTTTTTGGAAATTTTTAAAGCCGCCATGGCTTGTACTGGAATTTCTTCCTCCTGGGGTTTTTGTTGTTTCGTCTCTAGTTTGAATGCTGGAGGCCCCCTTAGGTCGAATCTTCCGAAGAAGAAGCCATGTGAGTTCGTTGGATCCATCTGGAGAAATACAGGCATACCCCTTTCCCTGTAAGATTAGTTTCCTAGATTTCCATTGATTAGTTAACCCGTCTTGATACCAAATGGGCAGAGGAAGGGAGGTGGTGTTCAATGCCTCGAAATGTTTTTCTGCTTTTAATATCTCCTTGCGGTAAGTTTAAAAAATTTAAAACAAATAAAGCTATATTAACAATAGTTATAGGCTTAAAGAATGTATTGTGTTGGAATCTAGTAAAGTCTGCTCTAGATAAGGAAGATAGAAGTGTTCCTGTGTAGGTAAACACTGAAAACCCTGAATAAGGACAAATGCAAAGATACAACAGTCTGCCAAGGGAGAGGTAAAGGCAATAATCTTAAAAACAATAAGCTACGGTACAGTGTGCCATTTATTTACTAATTTTTGTCCTAAGTGGGAAACTAGTTTTTATTATTTTGGGTTTTTTTGTTTCTTTTTTTTTAAATGAGCAAGATACACAAGAAAAATGCCTGTAACAGAAGTAATGAACTTAAGTCTGTGGCAGCCAAGGAGTCATAATATTTCTACCACAAGGAATCGGACAGGGCCTTAATGGATGAGCTTGTTTGAGATGCAGGGTGGGGACAGAGGGGGAAATCCTGGCAGAAAAAACACATACATTCAAGACATAAATACTTGATGTGTTTCAGGAACAGTAAGTATACAGTGCAATAGGACAGAATTGTATAGGCCCTTGCACGGAGTACAGCATTATAAATCCAGAAAGATAATGTTGAGGCTATGCCTCTCAGCCCTGCCTCTTATGCCAAATTAAGAACTTTGGGCTTTATATGTTTTCTTTATGTAAATTTATATCTGGAAAGCCATTCAGGAAATCTCTTAACAATGGGAATGACATGACCAGATTTTGATTTTGTATCAGTATGACGTCACTCTAAACAGCTCTATACCATAGAAACACAGTGCAGACTACAAATGCCAGTCATAGAGTAATTTTAAGCATTCTACTAGCCACATTAAAAAAGTAAGAAACAGGGGAGGTTAATTTTAATAATACATTTTGTTTAACCCAGTATATCCAAAATATTATTGTTTCAACAAGTAATCAGTATAAACAGTTATTGATGAGATATTTTACATTCTTTTTTTCATACTAACTCTTCATAAACCATAGTATATTTTACATGTACAACCATCTCAGGTCAGGCTAGCCATTTTTAAAGTGCTCAGTAGCCACATGTGGCTTATGGCACCTTAATGGACACTGCAACTCTAGAGCCCACAGTAAAAGATGGATGGCATTGAGAATGCGTGTAAAAGTGAGGAGTCTGTTGGGTTAGTCCAAGGGAAAAATGGTGAGGGCTTGAACAAAGATAGTGGCAGGAGTGATGTACACAAGAAGTGTTACTCGCTCATTCGTGCCCAACTCTTTGTGACCCCATGGACTGTAGCCCACGAGGCTCCTCTGTCCCTGGAATTCTCCAGGCAAGAATATTGGAATGGGTAGCCATTCCCTTCTCCAGGTAAACAGAGCTTTTAAAAGAATGACATTAGGTTTCTACAGTTCATCCTTGTTGACATAGGTAGCTACAGTTGTATGGCTTCATTGCTGTGTAAGTTCTCATGGTAAGTACTGTATACCAATATATTTTGTCTGCTTTCTTGTTGCTTCCCCTCTCCCCATATTCTGATATTATAAACAATATTACTGTGAACGTTCTTACACTTGTCATGCAGTATGCATGAGCAAGAGTCTGTCCTAGATCTGTATGTTAGTAAATACTAACCATTTGTAACATTTTTGCAAATACTTTCTAATGGTTTGTAGTGTCCCCCAAATCAGATGATTCAAGGGAGTGAGAAATGAAGACAAAAATTGTAGTCTCTTTATTACCTAATCTCATAAAGGACATCCCATTCCTTCTACCGTATTCTGTTCACTAGAAGCAAGTCACTGTTCTATCCACATTTAAGTGGGGTCAGTTCAGTTCAGTTCAGTCTCTCAGTTGTTTCCAACTCATTGCAACCCCATGAATCGCAGCATGCCAGGCCTCCCTGTCATCACCAACTCCTGGAGTTTACTCAAACTCATGTCCATCGAGTCAGTGATGCCATCAAGCCATCTCATCCTCTGTCGTCCCCTTATCCTCCTGCCCCCAATTCCTGCTAGCATCAAGGTCTTTTCCAATGAGTCAACTCTTCACATGAGGTGGCCAAAGTATTGGAGTTTCAGCTTCAGCATCAGTCCTTCCAATGAACACCCAGGACTGATCGCCTTTAGGATGGACTGGTTAGATCTCCTTGCAGTCCAAGGGACTCTCAAGAGTCTTCTCCAACACCACAGTTCAAAAGCATCAATTCTTCGGACCTCAGCTTTCTTCACAGTCCAACTCTCACATCCATACATGACCACTGGAAAAACCATAACCTTGACTAGACGGACCTTTGTTGGCAAAGTAATGTCTCTGCTTTTTAATATGCTGTCTAGGTTGGTCATAACTTTCCTTCCAAGGAGTAAGTGTCTTTTAATTTCATGGCTGCAGTCACCATCTGCAGTGATTTTGGAGCCCAAAAAAATAAAGTCTGACACTGCTTCCACTGTTTCCCCATCTATTTCCCCTGAAGTGATGGGACCAGATGCCATGATCTTAGTTTTTTGAATGTTGAGTTTTAACCCAACTTTTTCACTCTCCTCTTTCACTTTCATCAAGAGGCTTTATAGTTCCTCTTCACTTTCTGCCATAAGGGTGGTGTCATCTGCATATCTGAGGTTATTGATATTTCTCCTGACAATCTTGATTCCAGCTTGTGCTTCTTCCAGCCCAATGTTTCTCATGATGTATTCTGCATAGAAGTTAAATAAGCAGGGTTACAGTATACAGCCTTGACGTACTCCTTTTCCTATTTGGAACCAGTCTGTTGGTCCATGTCCAATTCTAACTGTTGCTTCCTGACCTGCACATAGGTTTCTCAAGAGGTGGGTCAGGTGGTCTGGTATTCCCATCCGTTTCAGAATTTTCCACAGTTTATTGTGATCCACATAGTCAAAGGCTTTGGCATAGTCAATAAAGCAGAAATAGATGTTTTTCTGGAACTCTCTTGCTTTTTCGACGATCCAGCGGATATTGGCAATTTGATCTCTGGTTCCTCTGCCTTTCCTAAAACCAGCTTGAACATCTGGAAGTTCTCGGTTTATGTATTGCTGAAGCCTGACTTGGAGAATTTTGAGCATTACCTTACTAGCGTGTGAGATGAGTGCAATTGTGCGGTAGTTTGAGCATTCTTTGGGGTTGCCTTTCTTTGGGACTGGAATGAAAACTGACCTTTTCTAGTCCTGTGGCCACTGCTGAGTTTTCCAAATTTGTTGGCATATTGAGTGCAGCACTTTCACAGCATCATCTTTCAGGATTTGAAATAGCTCAACTGGAATTCCATCACCTCCACTAGCTTTGTTCGTAGTGATGCTTTCTAAGGCCCACTTGACTTCACATTCCAGGATGTCTGGCTCTAGGTGAGTGATCACACCATTGTGATTATCTGGCTCATGAAGATCTTCTTTGTACAGTTCTTCTGTGTATTCTTGCCACCTCTTCTTAATATCTTCTGCTTCTGTTAGGTCCATACCATTTCTGTCCTTTATTGAGCCCATCTTTGCATAAAATGTTCCCTTGGTATCTAATTTTTTTGAAGAGATCTCTGGTCTTTCCCATTCTGTTGTTTTGCTCTATTTCTTTGCATTGACTGCTGAGGAAGGCTTTCTTATCTCTCCTGGCTATTCTTTGAAACTCTGCATTCAAATGGGAATATCTTTCCTTTTCTCCTTTGCTTTTTGCTTCTCTTCGTTTCATAGCTATTTGTAAGGCCTCCTCAGACAACCAGTTTGCCTTTTTGCATTTCTTTTCCATGGGGATGGTCTTGATCCTTGACTGCTGTACAGTGTCACGAACCTCCGTCCATAGTTCATCAGGCTCTCTGTCTATCAGATCTGGTCCCTTAAATCTTTCTCACTTCCACTGTATAGTCATAAGGGATTTGATTTAGGTCATACCTGAATGGTCTAGTGGTTTCCCCTACTTTCTTCAGTTTAAGTCTGAATTTGGCAATAAGGAGTTCATGATCTGAGCCACAATCAGCTCCCGATCTTGTTTTTACTGACTGTATAGGGCTTCTCCATCTTTGGCTGCAAAGAATATAATCAATCTGATTTCGGTGTTGACCATCTGGTGATGTCCATGTGTAGAGTCTTCTAGAGCCCTGTAAAGCCAGCTCTGTTAGGTATAATTTGTCTCTACACACTAGTCTGCTTCTGGCCTCTTTATTCTGTTGATTGAGTTGTGTGTGTCCTGTTTCTTTTTTCTAATTCAAAATATGGATATATACCCAGGACTCATTTCCTGGCCTTGTGTTCTCACTGTATATTCATATATATTTATGCTGAAATAGTATTCTTCTTTCTTAATTTTTTAACTTAACTAAAGATACCAAACTATGTGTGGACATTATTACCAGACTCTTCTTATCTATAACTAAATTCCTTTTCATATATCTCTTTCTTCATGGGAAAAAAATTCGTTGGATAGTTATGATCCTGATTATGGGTGGCCTGATTCAAGGCCCTGGATTAATCCATGGGAGGCATTATGTCAGTGTTCAACAGTATAGGATAGGTTTTGATATCAAACTTGCACTGAATTCCATCTATTTGCTAGATGTGTGTGACCTTGAGCAAAACAGTGCCTGCTGTCTTTGAGTTTACATTGTAGAGAAAAATGGACAAATAATGAAGTACTGTCAGGCACTGTTCATTACAGTGGAGGAAAAATAGATCAGTACAAATAAAGAGAACTGATAGCGTAGAGTGGGAAGGGCACTGTTATTTAACATAGTATGGTTAGGAAAAGGCTTTTCTGATAAGGTCACATTGGAACCAGGGAGCTGTGAAGTAGGAAGCTAACTATGTATTCCAAGCAGAGGGAATAGTCAGTACAAAGGAGTTTATCCCATGTCTTTAAAGAATAACAGGGAGAACATTTGTGTAAAGAGGTTTGGCAAGGGAAAAAGTAGCTACATGAGATCAGAAGTGTTAAAGGAGGAAAGGATCTTGTAGACCATTATGTAAACGTTGTATTTGGAGAGAATTCAGAAGCCAGTGGAGAGTTTTGAGCAGATGATAAAGTTTTCTGCCTTATATTTTTAAAAGATGGCCCTGGCTGATGTGGAAAATAGATTGAAGAAGAGGCAGGGACTGAAGTAAGAGGATCAAATTAGAAGACTGTTAGCATATAATTCAGGCAAGAAGTAATAGTGGCTTAGATGAGGATGTTGTGATGATGGTGGGAAAAGTTATCAAGTTCTGAATATATTTCATAAATGAGCCATCAGCATTCGCTGAAGGATTGAGCTTTTGGTTACCCCCAAGATATGGGGGTTTTTTTTGTTTTGTTTTGTAGAAAATTCATGAGATACAAATAGAAAAAGAAATTATCTTTTGTCTTCTTTTCAGAGGTGACCACTTAAAATTATGATGCATATCCTTTTTAGTTTTTATTATGTTATATCTGCACAGATATAGACTTGTGCACAATGCGTTGTTTAAACAAACTTTATATGTAATGAACCCTTTTCTCTATCATTAGACATTGCCCAGCATTTTAATGACTGCATACTCTTCTCTTGTGGGAGTGAGTTACAGTTTATTTGACTCCCTGTCAATATTTAGTATGCTTTCAGGTTTTTCCCTGTTTGGATAGCATTTAAGAAAGCATCCGTACATTTCTTTAAGTATATGTATGATAAGGAAAACAAATCTCCAACTACTTTTTGAGACCTGGAAATAGCCACAAGTGAGGCCTTATAAGCTCATGAAATAATATTTCTGCTTATAGTTTCTTGGCTTTATAGTTACCCTCGGGTTTCAATTTATCCCCTTTTGATTTTGATACTAATAGATCAGACTCTTTGAATTTCATACTAATATTTAGTAGGTACACTGTAATAGGAGCAAATGTGTTGTTACATGGGCTGTTATACTAATTTCTATATTATACTCAGGAAAATAAAATCACATCTGTTGAGAGGTTGCAGCTGCTGCTGCTAAGTCGCTTCAGTTGTGTCCGACTCTGTGCAACCCCATAGAGGGCAGCTCACCAGGCTCCTCTGTCCCTGGGATTCTCCAGGCAAGAATACTGGAGTGGGTTGCCATTTCCTTCTCCAATGCATGAAAGTGAAAGTGAAGTAGCTCAGTCGTGTCTGACTCTTCGCTGCCCCATGGACTGTAGCCTACCAGGCCCCTCCGTCCATGGGATTTTCCAGGCAAGAGTACTGGAGTGGGGTGCCATTGCCTTCTCCGCAGCATGTGCTACTATATGCTAAATACTATATTGAGTCTTAAATTCAACTTTCACAATAATTCTATGCAGTAAATACTATCACTACTGCCTTTTTCCTTTTTATTTTTTTAAACATTTTAGAAAACTGAAGCTTGGTAGGGTGAAGGCAGTATAAAATCCTGGTTAAAAACAAACTCTGAAGCCAGACTGCCCAGGTTTGAATCTTGACTTAGCAATTATTGGCTCTGTAACCTTGGGAAGTTACTAACTTCTTTGTGCTGCGTTTCTTTTTTAATGGACATTACTTTTCTTGTTATGAGTACAAAATAATGACACAATTAAAGTGTTTCTCACATTATGACAATCTGGATTCTCATCTTCCCCTCATAGCAAGGAATACAGTTTCCCTCCAATATCCTAAACTATTTCTAAGGACCCCACACTTGCTTTGCCTTGCTTTGTTGAATTCTTCCTTTCTGCTAGCATGGCTAACATGGCCAGCTTCTTTTCTCATTATTAAAATTTTTTTTACCTAAGTCTACAAATAACAAATGCTGGAGAGGGTGTAGAGAAAACGGAACCTTCTTACACTGTTGGTAGGAATATAAATTGGTGCTGCCATTATGGAAAACAGTGCGGAGGTTTCCTGAGTTGCTGTGTGACCCAGCAATCTCACTGCTGGGCATTTATCTGGATAAAACTATAATTCAAAAAGACGCGTGCACCCTCGTCTTCACAGCAGCACTGTTCATAATAGCCAAGACGTGGAAACAACCTACATATCCATCAACAGATGAATGGATAAAGAAGACGTGGTATAAACGTACAGTGGAGCACTACTCAGCTATAAAAAAGAATGAAATGCCATTAACAGTAACATGGATAGATCTAAAGATTGTCATACTGAGTAAAGTAAGTCAGACAAAGACAAATATCATATGATATAATTTCTAAGTGGACTCTAAAATATGACACAAATGAACCTATCGATGAAACAGAAACAGACTCAAAGAGAACAGACTTGCAGTTGCCGAGGGAGGGAAAGAAGTCTGGAGTTAGCAGTTGCAAACTATTATACATGGAATGGGTAAACAAGGTTCTATTATATAGCACAGGTAACTAAAATCAATATTCTCTGATAAACCATAATGGAAAATACGGGAAAAAAATTTATATATATAACTGAGTCACTTTGCTGTAAAGCAGAAATTGTAAGTCAACTATATCTCAAGTTAAAACAATTTTTAAAAATTCCTTATCTTAAAAGTATGGTCCCCAGTTTCCAGAATGTGATTAGTAAGTATCATTTCTCATTCAAGGAACTAAGTTTCCCTGGAGATAATAGACTGGCTGAATCCACAATTAAGGCAGGAAATGTACAAACTTATCCTGAAATATTGTGTCCAGAAAACAAGTAAACTATCAAAAACTATAAGGGTCAAGGGGGAGAAAAAGGAAAGCCACTTGAGACTACCATTAGCTAAATACAAGACAATTTGAGTATTAAAAAAATAAAGGCAAACAGTTGGAAAACATAAAATATATGAAACCTAATTTACAATAATGCTAAAAATAATCCAGTTGTTACATCCAGAAGATATTAAGAAACTAGTTTACTATTCTAAAAATTGGTAAAGAAAAATAAAGAACTAGGCATTTATACTGTTTGCCTCCTATGAACCATACCTCAGGTTAACCAAAATGATTATGTGACAAAGTTCTGCACAGGAGAATTCCAGGTAACAAAGAAATGACAGAATGCTACATTTCCCAACCTCTAATAAAATAATGGAACCAAGTCATGACCATCAATAGCTGCTAAAACCACTAGAGGAAAGTCTAATGGAGAAATTAAAGGATAGATCAGGCTGACAATACCTGAACCCACTAATTCATCTTAACATCATAACAAGAGAGCCAACTGAAAATTGGCATTCTCACAAATAAACGAGACAAAACAAGTGAAGAAAAGAAAACACAAACCAGAGTTTAATCTAGCCTCTTTAGAAAATACAGATAGAGGAATTATGCCACACAACACCATATGGAAATCTCTGTAAGACAAATGGCCTAGTTTCTTCAATAATAAATGAGAAAGAAGTGTGGGGCTATGGAGAGAAATCCATGACTTAACAAATTTTATATTAAACAAATGTAATGTGCAGACTCTGAAAAAAATACTTAGGATTAAAAAATATGAATCAGCTTGGGAAATTTGAACTCATGACTTGCTATTAAGAAATCATTGGGACTTCCCCCTGTTCCAGTAGTTAAGAATCTGGCTTGCAATGCAGGGGCATGGGTTCAATCCCTGGTCAGGGAACTAAGATCCCACACGTCACAGAGCAACTAAGCCAGCGGGCCACCACTACTGAAGCCTGCATGCCACAAGAGAGTCCGTTCACTGCAATGAAAGATTCCACACGATGTGACTCAGACCTGACAGAGCCAAATAACAAATGAAAAAAAGAAAGAAAGGAAGTATTAGTTGTCATGGAGTGATAATGGTATCATGGTTTTGGGGTGAGATGAAGGGTCTGTTGTTTCAGAGACAAACCAAAACAGTCACAGAAGAAATTATATAATATAAGCAGTGTATATAGGAAGGTAACAGACACAATAAGGTCTGCCTGTGTTCATAATTAAGTTGGTGACTAGTGCATGAAGCTGGGAGGTCAGAGAGGTTGCAGATACATTTTTAAATATTTTTCACCATCTTCATTTGTAAATAATTCTAAGAATGTTAGTGAGCCAATTTTTAATAGTCATTAATAGCCACTGTATTTAAGATTTTAATCACCTATGTTTAGGTAGAGTAATGCTTCTTTCTTTTCTTTCTTTGGTCTTTGTGTAGATTGCTTCTATCTTTGCTTTTGCTACCTGTGGAGGTTTTAAGGGCAAAACAGAAATTCAAGTGTCTTGTGATAAAGGTGCTGAGAATAAAACGATTACAGCTACTTTTGGTTATCCATTCAGGTAAGTTTGCTTTTGGGGTTTAACAACTCTTTTCACTCATTAAGATTTCCCAACAACTTATTGATCTTGGGAGTTGGACATTTTTAATTTCATGCTCATTTGTAAATAGTGATCATTGCTACTGAAAGTATGGTGTGTGGACCAGTGCCTATCTGCAGACTGTTTTCCTGAACTGTGATGAAATAAATACGGAAAATGACAGTAAGCATTCAGAAACTTTTATATGACATTGCCTTGACACTTTTATTCTGTCATCCCACAGTGGATTGGAAATTTCAAAAGAAGACTGCTCTGTTACCTTAGTTTGAGAAGCCATGTTGTAGAAGCAAACACAGCTTATGAAAAATCCAACTTTCTCATGTATTTACAGTTACTAATGTGCAATGTATAGCTTTAAGACATGGATTTATATAAAGTGAAGAGTTCCTGTGTTTCAGCAGCATAAAACTTTACTTTCTGAATATTTATGGCTATTTTGTTCTGTTTGACCTCAGTATTCATTAAATGTTTACTCCATCTGCCCTGTGTTTAAGTGAGGGTGTGAATCTTTCCCCACTTACTGACTACTTTACTTAATTCTCTAGACTCAGTTTTTCTGTTCAGTGAATTTAAACCATTTAAGGTTGCTTTGATGATTAAATAAAATCTTACATTAAAGATATGTCAGATAGCAGGTGCTTGGTAATCAATCTTTGCCTCTCTATCTCTCAGTCCTTCTCTTATAAAGTTATAGCATCTTTAGTGATAAGTGCTTTTGTGATTTATAGATAGAGAAAATTAAAGACTTTGTGGAGTTAGCTAATTAGTGAGAGTTAAAATGTGAATCATTATAATTGACTCTCCTGGTGCTAGTCACACAGACTCTGCCTCCTAGAATGGAATACAGTTTCTCAAATTGTAAACCATTTTGTAACAGTGCTATTAATCTGCTAAGTTTTTGTTACAGGAAGATATTATCTGGGTGTGAAAGTGTTTAATTCAGTCTGTATTCAGTCTATCATAAGTCAAGTATCAGGTGTAATATATGATTTATATACATATGAAAATTTTAATTTACTTAAATATTTGAATTTTTCACTTTTTAAAAAAGGAAAGTGTTTATTTGGGGAGTATATTTTACTTAAACATTCTGCCTATGTGTTTCTGTTAGAAGAGTCCAAGTAATTCATAAATTTGTTTGTGCCTTTTTTTAAATAGGTTGAATGAGGCATCATTTCAGGCACCTCAAGGTGTAAATGTCTGTCGTGTAGATTGGAAAAATTATGTCCTTATTGGAGATTACTCCTCTTCCGCGCAGTTCTATGTTACTTTTGCAGTCTTTGTCTTCCTGTACTGCATTGCTGCTCTTCTGCTTTATGTTGGTTACACAAACCTGTATCGTGATAATCGAAAGCTTCCCATGACTGTAAGTAATCACTTTCTTTTTATACAAAAATAATTTATGTAGGTATATATTACACTTGAATTTAAATATGGATTTTCTTACACTGGGAAAAAAAAACTCTTGGCATAAACCAGTTTCAACATGTCTTGACTTCTGCCACGAGTTTATGCTGGCTCTTGTCATGTTTAACCCAATTCTTGTAGCCTGTTTGCAACACTTCCTCTGTACTCCTTATACAGAGAGAGGTTTGTTTGTATCTAACTCTATTTTAACCTGGAAAGAACTCGAATATGGGACAAAGCATATTAGGTTGCAAATAGCAGGGAAATTAAATAGAAATTAATGTATTTGATTTGAAGAATTGCTAACAGTGCTAGTAGTCTCATAACTGTTTTCCTGTTTTTTATCTTTTTTCTCTTTTCTCAGAGACATCCCCTTTATGCCTGACACCTGGTCTATATTCTTAAATTCTTTAAATTCTGACCAAGGTAATTCTATAAAAATTATAGAATTTGGCATTAGTGGCATTCATGAGCTAATTCTGAATCTTTAAGATGGCAACAAAGGATTTGGATTTGAAGTCCTAATACCTTTTTTGGCTTAAGGGTCTACTGAGCTAGAAATAAAAATAATCTCTTGAGATTTAGTTAGTAGAATTCCCCTAGATTATTGGTGGCAAATCCAGAGATAAACTGTAGTTTTAAAGTGGACCTCCACTACCAAAGAATAACTACGAAGTCCATATTGGTGTTACTGCTTTGAAGGGACAACAGAGATGTTTTCCTGATACTGGTCATTTATATCCTAAGAAAACAGTAACTGCTCACATCTACTTATTATTTGTGAAGTTACTTTAAAGGATAGGTCAAATTATTGAATAACAGGTTTTATTTATCTACTTATTTATTTTTAATTTTTGCTGCCTGGATCATAAGAATGCAGATGGTAAGTAAGTAATAAAACAGTATTTTATCCATCATATTTATTTCATTTCATGTATCTGAGAAGAAATTCTCAAACCTGATATTTTTATAAAACATTTCTTGGTTGTTAAGTGACTTTCAAAAGATAGACATCAGCCATTTTAATTTGCAATACTTAATAGAAATTTCATGTTAGTAATCTGTAACTTCTGTGGACTTTTCAAGCCTTATTTATATTTTGTTAAAGTTCTTTATAGATTAAATTCTAAATGAAGATATTTCTTGCCATCCTGTCATTATCCCAACAAATTTTAAGTTAAATCTAGCAATGAATCTTTTATTTCTCTTATTTTGTTTATTAAGCCTTAAAAATAATGAAGTTTTTTTTTTCACTTATTTTTATTAGTTGGAGGCTAATTACAATATTGTAGTGGTTTTTGCCATACATTGACATGAATCAGCCATGGATTTACATGTGTTCCCCATCCCGATCCCCTCTCCCGCCTCCCTCCCCATCCCATCCCTCTGGGTCTTCCCAGTGCACCAGCCCCGAGCACTTGTCTCATGCATCCAACCTGGGCTGGTGATCTGTTTCACATCTTGATATATGACAGTTTTTAGAGCAGCATTCAAATCTGCTTTGGAGGAGGCTTTTTCTGCCTAATAAAACTATAAAACTGATTTAGTTGTATCATTCAGAAAAGTCAAAAATAATTTTCCACCTCAGAGTGATCATATAGAGAAATAATAATGGTCCTATGGAGACATAATCCAGAATTAGTTCCGTAAGTGGTTTTTTGTTCGTACAGTGTATGATGGATACTTCTTATTTGTAAAAGTCCAGCTTCTAAATTAAATTTTGGATTTTACTTTAACCATATAAATGTAAAAAAAAATTTTTGTGATGCCTAAAATTTTAACTATGGCCAAACATGACATGAATTATTTTTTAAGTACCATTTTTTAATGACTTGTGCTGTTTCATCAGTGTTCTCAATTCTCTGCTAAGATATCTCTAGGAGAATTTCAATTGTGACATTTTAAAATCAAATTTAGTTTTTAAATAAATTCAGCACATTTTTGTGCTAAATAGTGAGAGCTTAAGGGTTCTAGGCTGTGTGGAGGATCAGAAATACCATAAAATGAAACCAAACAAAGATAGGGTATCCCAAATCCTAAAGCTCTGTTATGAATTATGTCCTTCTTACTGGTAGCACGAGGGCTGCCACAGGCATGTTGTGCATTGCATAATTCCAGGTGGCACTGTTCATGTAGAACTAGCTAGAGTCCTGAGTCACACACATGGACTGTCTTCAGAGGCCTCATTTCTCCCACTTCCCCTCATTCTAAGATTACTTCATGCATCATTGTCCGAAAAGCACCTGCTTTTGAAATGTAAAAATGTCATCCTAAGCCTTTAATAGCTTGGACATAAAGAGCATAATCAGGAAAAAAAATTACGGCTTTTTGATTAGGAATTTGGAAGGAAGAAACCTTAAAATTAAGATTTGACATCTATTGGTCAAAATGATGAACTTCAGCCCAGAGAGAATTTAACATGTGATAATCTCATAATAATTATCAGCTCTTTCTAACAAGTGCTTAGAAAACATTTGCCACAGCACAAAATACAGCAGAGTACAGCAGCAAAAAGGGGAGTACTCCCACAGTGCAAAATGCTTAATATTTCTATTCTTTTCTCTTTGATACACATTTTTTAAAGAGCAGTAGCAGTGGAGAGCTTAAATGCAAATACTGTGCCACATGCTTGTAAGATGAGGCATTGTTTTAGTTCGCTAATGCAAGGCGTTTATTCAGTGCCAGCTTGACTAGGTGGACAAGCTATATATAACAGTTTCTATATCTCATATGTGATCACTGGTATTTATCTGAGATAAATGACTAAAAGGTCACTGGCAAAAGTAATTTAAAACTAACCAGACTTATTAAAAAAAAAAAAATCCTGTGATAAGCTCCAAAACCCATTTCTGAGATTGGAGAGATTTTTGCTGCAGATAGTGAGAACTCATAGTCTTGAGCATACCTGAATGCTCAGAATACATCATTAAAAGATACAAATCTTACATTGTTCCCACTTCGGTTGTTAATGTAAAGGAAGACCAAAGGAGATGGAAACTTACACTTTATACTATCCAAATACATACTTTAAAAAAGCGTTACTTAGATTTTTATAGCCAGTACTAGTCGACAGAGTTCTAGTTCCCCAGCAAAATAGATTATGGAGAGTAAAATTTTTTCTTACTAGTTCAATAAGAAATTATCCAAAATATTAAAAAATTAACTTCTATTCTTGAACTGTAATAAGTAGTAAACACTTAGTAGAAAACTGGTAGTGACAGGGTGTTTTGAGAGAGATTTTGTTGTTGTTCTTAATATAATGAGCATTCTTAAAATTTTGTAGTCATGAATTTAAAAGGAGACAAGTCATCCTGGATGTGTGCTTTTCACCATCTCGCTGTTCATATCATAGAGCATTAGATTTAACTAAAATTAGAGGTTTGCCAGAACAATATGAGAAAGCAGGGGAGGATAAGGGAATTGGGAGTATATGTAAGAGATTATAATGAAGAACCTTAGAATCTAAGTTGAGGGAAATGGAGATCAGATTGTAGATCTCAGTGGGGTCAAAGGAGTTTTAAGGTTGGGGTGCCAAAGAGAATGAGCTAGAAAGAGAGGTAATATTTGAGAGGGGTGATTAAAGCAGAGATTATGGAGGTATACAGTTATTGGTGATAAGAGTCTGATATTTGATCCCAAGAGGGAGAGGCTTAGCTTAGTTAGATAAGATTGTGATGAGGGCTTTATAAAACTTTGATTTCTCCATGTAAAAATCTTAGACTTTTCAGAAGATGACTGCTGTAGCGCAGGCACTGGCCTGACAATAGTAAACAGCAGTGTTTGCTATGTTGATTGTGGCCTTTTTTTATAAAGTATGTCATTTCTCAGGACTGAGAGTTCAACATGATTTCCTTGGTGGCGGATTTGAAATTTTGTATCTTTAAGTATTTATTATTAATTCATATTTGTTTTTGCTTTAGGACTTTGTAATTACTATTGTTGCAACTTTTTTGTGGTTGGTGAGCACTTCAGCCTGGGCTAAAGCT
This sequence comes from Dama dama, assembly GCF_033118175.1. NCBI lineage: Eukaryota > Metazoa > Chordata > Mammalia > Artiodactyla > Cervidae > Dama > Dama dama. The sequence continues at coordinate 44,792,580 of NC_083698.1, read as the reverse complement.
CTTACAGATATTAAAACAGCTACCGGTCCCAGCATTGTCCAGGAGCTTAAGCCTTGTAGTGTTCAAGGAAAGTTGTGCCAGTTCGTCTCTGTAACGAGTATGGGGTCCCTAAATGTATCTGTGGTGAGTATGCAGTGTTTATAAAATAATTTATTTCACTTACTAGAAAAACCTTACAGTGACTTAAGAAAACAATAGTTTTAATAAATCCCTGGATGAATATGTTGATCTTATCTTTACCAAGCTTATCAGAATCCTAGTTATCATATAGTCTTTATAACAGCAAAAAAAAGTTTGTGCAGAAAATTATTACTTGTAAACAAGCTTAGACAAGATCATGGTTACGTTTTTATTAACATTAACTAGGCAAGACTTTGACCCTAAAGGCGCTAATATAACATTTTTTAAGACTGTGTGCTAAGGTCATTACACATATGTCAATTCTGATAGGAATGTGGGAAGTGGTGTTACTATCTTCGTTTACAACTGGCAAAGAATATAGCTTGTATGTTAAGTCACTTAAGGTGACAGGGCTAGTAAGTTGGCAAAGCCAAGGTTTGAACCAGATCTGACTTCTGTTGTTACTGTTTAGTCCCTAAGTCATGTCTGACTCTTTGTGACCACATGAACTGTCCTCTGTCCATGGACATTAGCCCTTTCTCTAATTTGATTTGCTCTGGGTCTTTGAAAATAGTACTTTCATAGTTCCTTAAATAATCCTAAAATTTTGGCCTCTAAATTTAAATATTATTTTGTATGGTATTTTATCCAAATACAGATATATTATTAATATAATGAGGGTATTACTTTTAAGGAGGTTTCATGTCTTTTCAAGAAAGTATTTTTCCAGTGGATAAAGTTGGTCTTGCCTTATAAAGCAATTTGGCCAAATTTTTGTTTTAAAAGTCTTTTTTTTTTTTCCCATATATATTGATGGTGAGCTGAGATAGTTTCAGAAGTGTTTTTATACCCAAATAATACAAAAAATAGAAGAAAGCAGTTTGGGGCTTCCCTGGCAGCTCATTGGTAAAGAGCCCACTTGCCAGTGCGGGAGACGCAGGTTCCATCCCTGGGTGGGGAAGGACCCCTGGAGGAGGAAACGGCAGCCCGGTCCAGTGTTCTTGCCGGGAAATGCCATGGACAGAGGAGCCTGGCGGGCTACAGCCTGTGGCGTGGCGGAACTCGACTTAGCGACTAAACAACAGCAGCACAAATATGATAGTACCCAAGCTTTTTACCTTACTCTTACCTCATAGGTCACTGCTATTCTTGTCTTCATTTAAAAAAACAAAAATACTGTGAAAATAGGGTATCTTCAGTTCCTTCATCTCTGAGACTTTGAACTTTCAGATTTGTACCTGAGAAGGCTGATTTCTTTTAGGTTGATTATTACAGGATGTGACATAACGTTTTCTTCTATGACTTCTTTTCTCTTGTGGCTGCAGCTGTGGAAGCAGAGGTAATGGTAGGAGGGGGATGAAGTAGGGAAGTAGGAAAAGGTGCACAAAGGATGTTTATAACCACTCAGAGGGGAGAAAGTAAAACCCCTCCTAGTGAAGGAACCGTGGATTCCTGTTGTTCTCTTCACCTGAAGCCACTAGAGTCTAAATATAAAGTAGTAAAAGGAAGGTCTTACTTTTCTCAAACAAATTTAATTCCTTTTTTTAATTGGTAATAATGCACATGTAAAAACAAATATCTTTTAGTCATGATTTGATATGTTACAGATTTAGAGATTTCACTGGGAATAAGGCATTATATATCCAAATCGGGCATTGACATACAGAGTCTTCCTTTTTTATTCCACTTGATGTATAGTTCAGACTTCAAGTGAAATGATGGTATATGGCCTGGAAATATTAGATATTTATAGGAAAACTAAGATAGGTATGAAATTTTAATAGTATACTAGATTTTCATGTTTGTTTTTCTCTTTCTTAGATCTTTGGCTTTCTGAATATGATACTTTGGGGAGGAAATGCATGGTTTGTGTACAAGGAGACCAGCTTTCACAGTCCATCAAATACTACTTCTCAAGGAGGTATTCCTCCTCCAACTGGAATATAATTGAAGGGAGAAGTACACTGTATGAAATAAATGTCTGTACTATGACCTGTTGCCAACACCTTGAGAAGCATTTTTTGTTTCTAATAAAAGTAATGGCTTTTTCAGTAAATTGGTGGGTTTAAAATTTTGCTGCTTTTTTACATAAAGCTTGTGCCTTTCCTAGAAATTTAAGATGTAAATGTATTCTCACATGTGAATTTGAAAATTCAGGGGCCTATTATGAGATGATACACATTTTTAAATGAACGGTTATTTCTTCACTAAGTTGTTTTCCTTCCGAAGTGTTTACACCTTAAGCCTTAACATATATCTTCACTCAGAAAAGAGTTTTATTGTCCTATCATAATAGGAAGAAAATCTGTTTTGGAATATACACTACTGTAAGTTTGTACAGATCATATTCCCAAGACCTGTCTTTGTTTAAAAAAGTCTTGATTACATAAATCATATTTAGAAAAAACATTTAGTTAACAGTTTATATCTGAACATTGTTTATATGTTATGAAAAATGCTTAATTACAAAGACCGATGTATGTTTTATTTCTGTTTTTCTAAATGACCTACAGTACTTGGTAGGTGTACTAAAATTGTTTGGGGAGTGGGGTTTAGAGATTTCTAATAGATGTAGAGTTAATTTGATAATTCTCTCGCATGAGGTGTAAGCTTCCATATGCTGGTTATTTAATAGATTTGCTACATAAGTGAAGCATGGTTCACCTAGATACTTTGATATGTATGGGCATTACTCCTAGTGATATTTGTTTGCTGTCTTTTGTTGCTTATGCTCCTTCAGTGCAGGCTGAGACCTAGTCTCCTGCAAGTAGAGTTAAATAATCTATCTTTTTTTGCAGACCCTATTCATAGGATAAAAAAAATTAAGATTGCCTTTTACTTTTGAAACATTTATATTCAATGAAGTTGCTGTCTTGAGTTTAGTATTGATATTGTGAAAATGAATGCAATTTGGATTTCACATTTCTTAATGTTTGTTCTTATTTCATAAATGGATAATTAAGGAATTATGCGTTGTAAAGAAGGAACCTAAGTGAGCTATATTATGGGTGTGCTGTCTTTGCTCACACATTTGGGTAGCTTCTGGAATATAGGGCTTATTCACGTTTTGCTTCCTAATCTTTCTGTTGTACAGGGCCAGATCTCCTCTTAGCCACATGATTGTTTTTATGTGAAGCACATCTTACTATTGCCTTATTTTGGTTGCTTTTGTTCACAAGAATTGTTAATATGAGAATGTGTATCCACCCTAATAAAGAAGTTAAAATAAAGAGTGCACTGATTGTTATATTATAAAGAAACTTTCATCTTAAAGGCATGAGCAGTATAAAATAGAATTGATTTACAAAGCAAGAAACAGAATATTACAGTAGTTTTGTTTATTTAATGTTTGGCAAGGAATAAAAAATGCTTTGGAGACCCTGGTTCTATTTTTCTTTCAATCTCATTTTTTAAATGCTTATTTGTAACTTTCAGGTTGAGTTTTACTGATAAACCTTTTCTAATTGACTGTCCAGTTGGCAGCAAAGATTCTTAATTAAAAGTATATGCTTTGGAGCCAAACTGCCTGAATTTGAATCTTGGCTTCACCACCTACTAGCTCATTGTTGGCTCAGTCTTGTCTGATGTTTGCGACCCCATGGACTGTAGCCTGCCAGGCACCTCTGTCAACGGGATTATCCCAGCGAGAATACTGGAGTAGGTTGCCATTTCCTACTCCAGGGGATCTTTCCAACCCAGGGATTGAACCCCCGTGTCTTGCAGCTCCTGCATTGGCAGGCAGATTCTTTACCTTTAGGCAAATTACTTACCTCTGTGCGCCTCAGCTTGCTTATCTGAAAAATGAGAATAAGAATGCTGACCTCAAAGAGTTTTAAGCTAATGGCATTAAATGTTAATAAAGAATGAGATCATAGATCTAGGAAAAAGTCCATTCTGTTGCCTTTCACTCTCTGATTTTGAGTCAGTGTTACAGGGTTAAGATTTTTAGGATAATTTCCAGGACAGAAGCAATAAAAGCTTTGCCTTACCAGGTGATAGGTTGCAAAGAACTTTTTATAAACAGCATTATTACCAATGTTTTTGTGAATTGAAGTCACTTGAATAAAGATATGCTATAAATGTTAAGGTCAGTTGCTTGCTATATACTTTGTTTCACGTTTAATTGAAAACTTTAAAGTCATGTAGCATTTAAGATAAGTATGGGCTTTCCAGATGGCTCAGACGGTAAAGAATCTGCCTGCAGCACTGGAGACCTGGGTTCGATCCCTAGGTTCGATCCCTAGGTTGGGTCAGGAAGATCCCCTGGAGAAGGGAATGGCAACCCACTCCAATATACTTGCCTGGAAAATACCGTGGACGGAGGAGCCTGGCTGGCTGAGGTCCATGGGGTTGCAAAGAGTCGGACATAACTGAGCGACTAACACTTTAAGATAAGCATAAGAAATAGTATAGAACCAAGTTTCTACCACTAAGGAAAACAAATATTAACATTTTGTTTTATTTATGTCAGATTTGGTTTTGTCTTTTGAAGGAAATAAAGCATTATAGATACAGCCTTTTCCTTGCTGAAGTAGATTTTTCTTTTCACTATTACAGATAGCACTGAAATATTTTTGCAAAATATGTGAAGGCTTCTCTAGGATATACCACTAGAAGTAGAGTAGTTGGCATGTGAAGTGTTCACGTTTTCAGTTATAACTTAGGTAGTAAAAATTGTTCAGTAAGGTGCGAGTGTGGTGTCAGTTTAGTCTCCCACTAACAATATGTAAGAGTCCCTGTTGCCTGTATTCTTGCCCTTGCTTGATGCTTGATGTTGTTGGACTGTTGCCATTCTAATGGGTTTGCAATACTGTCTGATATTTTTGAATTTGTATTTCTCAGATTGCGATTGAGGTTGGCTGTCCTTTCCTGTGTTTATTGGTCACTTAGGTTTGCTCTGTATTGCCTGTTCATATCCTTTGCCAATTTTTCTATTTTGTCTTTTTCCTATTGATGTGAGGTGCTCTTTATTCTGGATACTAATCCTTTGACATTTATGTAGATTGCAACTGTCTTCTTCCTGTCCGTAGCTTGTATTTTCACTTTGTGATTTGTCATACAAAAGTTTGTCTTAATACTGACTTAACTGTCTTCATGGTGGTACTTTTTGTGTCTTAAAAGCCCTTCTCACTATCATAAAGATATTCACCCCTCTTTTCTTCAGAATATGTTAGTTTTGTTTTTCACTTTTAGGTCTTTAAACCATTGGGAGTATACTTTTGTATATAGTATAAGGTAGGGATCTAATTTTGATTTTTTAAATACTCCCAATTTTCATGGTACTTATTTAAAAGTTCATCTTTTGTTCCCTCTGTCGTATATCATTTCTGTATTATTTGTAGCTCTTACCAATCCATGTCAGCCCTGTCACCCTTTAATTATGTAACTTTACAGAAAGAATTGCCATCTGAGAGGATGAGTGCCAAAGCACCATCATTGTTATTCACAGTGGTCTTGACTGTCTTGAGCCCTGTACCCTTTCATATAAATTTTAGGATGAGCTGGTCAAGTTCCTAAAAACCTTTGGGGTTTCAGTTGAAAAAACTTGCATTGAATATATATATATCAGTTTTGGAGAATTGTCATATTTATAAAATTATTTATGAGCACAATCTATGTCTCCTTTTATGTCCTTCAATAAAGTTATAATTTTCTGCGTAAAGATTTAGATTGACATTTGTATCTTGTAGCCCTGGTTACTATTGTACATAGTAACACTTAAGTTATGTTCTAAATTAAATTGTAATTTTTATTGCTGGTGTACAGGATTTCTGTATTATTTATTGACTTTATTCATTTTTCTACAAGGCAGTATTTCTAAATCATGTGTATGTGTGTGTGTGTGTATGCTCAGTTGCTAAGTCTTGTCCGACTCTTGCAATCTAATGGACTGTAGCCCGCCAGGCTCCTCTGTCCATGGAATTTTCCTGGCAAAAATACTGGATCAGGTTGCCATTTCCTGCTCCAGGGATCTTCCCCACCCAGGGATTGAACCTACGTCTCTTGCATCCCCTGCATCTACAGGCACGTTCTTTTACCCCTCACCACCTCTAAACCTCTTTGGTAATTTTAATAATTTGTAGGTTCCTCTGTTTTTTATATAGATAATTATATCATCTGCAAACTGATAGTTTTGTTTTTTCATTATGTTTGGAAATTAGAGTAAATCTTTATTATCTTTAATCATAGTTACATTATACTTGTCATTGGAGTCTATGAAAAATAGAAAATATGCTTATTTGAAAATACAGTTGCTGCCATTTTGCTTCAGTAAACCACCACAGATTTACACCGCCTTGTATATTGGTCATTCTAGTGATATGTAAAATTTGGTCAATATTAATAGTTCTTACATTGTGGAACAGACAAATAAATGGAAAAGAGTTACCAGTTAAAATTAAAGTGATTAATACTATTATATAATTTACAATATTATCATACAGAATCTATTTCCTACTGTTCGAATTTGGATTTTACTTGTATAAGAACAGTAATTACAAGTGAAACCTTACTTGCTAGTCAAATTTGAAAAATTTAGCTGTTCAGTTTTTTTTTTTTTTTTTTTCTTTGCTGTGCCACACAGCATATAGAATCTAGCTCCTTGACCAGGGATTGATCCCACACCCTTGCAATGGAAGCAGGGAATCGTAACCAGTGGTCTCATGCTCCATGATAATTGCTCTTACCCATCTATTCCCCAGCAGTTAATGATCTTTGTTTCTGTTAGTTTACATTTTTTAAAGTTGTATATAAATAGAGTCATAGAATAAGTCTTCTTGTTGGACTTCTTTCACTCAGCATAATTATTTTCAGATCTGTGTTGCATATATCAATAACTCATTCCTTTTTATAGCTATTACACACAATGTGTGGATATACCACATACGGTTTATACCTTCACCTGCTGGTAGATACTTGGGCTGTTGCCAGTTTGGGGCTGATAGAAATAAAGTTGCTGTGAACATTTATATAAAAGTCTTTGTATGAATATGTTTCTCTTGGGTACATAGCTCAGTGTGGATGGGATAGCAGAATCATGTGGTAGAAACACTTAATTTTCTAAGAAACCACCAAGGTGGTTGTGCCATTTTAAATTCTCACCAATAGTGTATGATAGTTCAGTTACTTCACATCTTCATCAACACTTGGTATGGTCAGTCTTTTTATTTTAGTCATTCCAATAGGTGTGTATATCTTTGTGATTCTAATTTGCAATTCTGTAATGGCTAATGTGGGCTTTCCTGGTGGCTCAGTGGTAAAGAACCCGCCTGACAATGCAAGAGCTGCAGGTTCAATCCCTGGGTCGGGAAGATTCCCTGGAGAAGGAACTGGCAACCCGCTCCAGTATTCTTGCCTGGGAAATCCCATGGATGGATAGAGCCTGACAGGCTACAGTCCATGGGGTCGCAAAGAGTCAGGCATGACTGAGTGACTGAGCACACAGTCTTTTTTACAGCATGTGTTGGTCTGTCATCAGAACTGAGAAGGGAGCTATATGACTATAGGAGAGATCTCAGATAAATAAAAAGGGCCTTCATCACAATATCATTCTCAAGGTCCTGGGAAATGCTTTGGTTTTCCTTGTCTCCATTACACTTCATTCTCTTAGCTCCATAACCACACACTAGACCTATTTACCCTAATTGCTCCTTCTCTGAAGTCTTTCTTACCCTAATTTTAGTAATTTCACTGCATCTGTTCTCTGATCTTATCAGAACTGCTGGTCAGTCTTCTCACGTTCTGGTCATGTCTTCTGATTTTACTTTCTTCCCTACCTAGCTACTCCTCTCATGCCAGCATTCGCAACTTCCTTGCCTCGCAGAAGCCCAACCACAGATCATTCTTTCAGCTTTCTCTGTCCCTACATTAAGACTGGACATATTGCTTGACAAAACCACTCAGCTGTGCAGATTGATCTTACTCTTGAAAGTGAAAGTCACCCAGTCGTGTCCGACTCTTTGCGACCCCACAGACTATATAGTCCATGGTATTCTCTCCTCCAGAATACTGGAGTGGGTAGCCTATCCCTTCTCCAGCAGATCTTCCCAACCCAGGAATAGAACCGGGGTCTCCTGCATTGCAGGCGGTTTCTTTACCAACTGAGCCACTAGGAAAGCCCAATCTTCCTCTTAAATGTCTGAAATTTTACCAGGTCTCCTTGACAACCTTTCCTGGGCAGCTCTCCCATTCTTCACCATTTGTATGCATTTCCTGAGCCTTCTATAACAGATTACTACAAACTTGATAGCAGGTCATTACAGACACATCAGTATAACACCCAGCCCTGAAATATACCATCTTACAAATAGTGACTTAGAATAAAAGGAAGTGTCAGAAGTCAATGGATTATAAAAGCATCATTCAATAACTGGTATTGAGAAAATTGGATATTCAGGGGAAAAGCAAGTTAGAGTCTCAACATTACTCCCCTAAATAAATTTCAAATGGATTTAAAAAATTAAATGCCCAACATTTAAAGGAGAAACACAAAATGGCTAATAACATTCCTGGAAAACAATTTATCCAATAAATATTGATCAGCTAAATGCTGAGCACTCTGCTAAAGAGTTATACTGGATATACTGGATATACTGGATATTCAGTTATACTGGATATACTCTGGATATACTGTTCCTGCAGTTGAGCCCATATTCTGGGCTATTTCACAATATATACTAGAGTCTTGAAATTGCAAAAGGTAAAATGTTTTCTCACTCTAGAGTCATTTATATAAAAATGCAGGCATAACAAATAGCACCAGCACTTAACAACCAGTTAGGACCTTGAGTTTACATTCTACCATGAACATTTTCATATTTCTGGTCCTGCTAATTCCACTTTGAGCATCTTAAATGAAATTGTCAGTGACGTGGTTTCTACTCTTCCCTTCCTGACAGCAGGGAAGTCTTGGATTAGGCCCAGAACGGAACACAGATCAGCAAGTACATGAGGTTGATCTATGGGTTAAGGAACTTGCAGCTTTTTTGCAGTGTTCTTATTTGTTTTTATAACTTCACAGAAGGGTTTAAGACATTTGTGATAACTGGCCTAACTGCTCATCTTCGTTTCTGGGCAACATCCCCAATATACGGCAGAGCCTCCTCATTACCAACCAATAGCCATTCTAACTTTCTATGAACAGAACACCATTTGCCCTTTGCCACCAGTTAAAAGACTATATATTTCCCAGCTCTCTTGCAGCTGTATGTAGCTTGATGGCTAAGTTCTGGCCAACTGATTGGAAACAGAATGTTGTGTGATAAAAATGCTTTAAAAAGGTGGGAGGGGGGAACTTCCACGGTGGTCCAGTGCCTAGGACTCTGCACTCCCAATGCAGGGGACCTGAGTTCAATCCCTGGTTAGGGAAATAGATCACACAGGCTACAACTAAGACCTGGTAGCCAAGTAAATAATATACTTAAAAAGTGTGTGTGACTGCAAACATTTCATTAGAATCCAATCTTAAATAAAACCACTACAGCAAAAACCGTGCTCAGTAGGAAAACATTGGAAGTTTTCTTTTGAAAACCAGAAAAAATTTCATTTTAGCACTCTATAGAGACCCTACACAGCACCATAACTCAAGAAAAATAATTTGAAACACATAATGGTTGAAAATGAAGAAATAAAACTGTCATTATGCAGATAATATGATTGTCTATATAGAACTCCTCCAAGAAATCTAAAAATAAATGATTAGACATTCAATATGATGAACACAAAAAATACAGTTTCTATACACCAGACACAAACAGAAAGCATTTTTAAATATTAATATTGATTTACAATACCATAAAACTATGAAGTTCAAAGGGAAAAAATCTAACAAAAGATGTGCAAAATTTATACATAGAAAAATCATAAAATTTTAGAGACAAGACCAAGGATAACCCAGATACAACTGAAGAAGGAAAATAATGAGGAAAGGGGCATAGCTTTGCAGATAAAATGGTTTATTATAAAGTTAGAGTAATTTAAAAACTGTGGTATTGGTTCAGGACTATACCAGCAAACTGTCCGAGGGATAAAATATAGAGTCCAGAATTAAATTTGCTTACTTGAAATTTTAAGTCACACTGGAAGTAGTGCGAAAAGGAAACACTAATAAACAAATGGGACCAAAAAACTGAAAGGAGACCTTACTTCATATACAATAATCCAATCTAGAAGCATTAAGAGCTTAAATATCTGAAGCAAACTCTAACTTTTAGAAGAAAATATAAGTGAATATCTTTCTGATATAAGTATGATAATCATAAAAGATGACATTAGCAAATTCAGACATGAAAATGAGCCATCAAAACATGTGAAAAGATACTTTCAAGAAAATAAAAGCTACAACTTGGAAGAAGTTATTACAGCACAATTACTATGCAGAATAAAGACTTCTACAGACAAATTAAAAAAATAAACTAATAGAAAACTGCGCAGAAAATTCAAACAGATGTTTCACAGAAAAGGAAATAGAGCTAAGAAACATTTGAGAAATGTAAATGAAAACCTTACAGAAATACAGTTTACAACTATTGATAAAAGTTAGGGAGTCTGATAAACCAAGTTTGAAGGCTATATGAATCAATGTGATCATGTTGCTGGTAAGAGTATAAATATAACCACCTTGGAAAATTGTCATTGATCTATAAAGTTGTTCATGCTTTCAGTTCAGTTCAGTTCAGTTGCTCAGTCGTGTCCGACTCTTTGCAACCTCATGAAATGCAACATGCCAAGCCTCCCTGTCCATCACCCGGAGTCTACCCAAACCCATGTCCATCGAGTCAGTGATGCCATCCAACCATCTCATCCTCTGTTGTCCCCTTCTCCTCCCGCCCCCAATCCTTCCCAGCATTAGGGTCTTTTCCAATGAGTCAACTCTTTGCATGAGGTGGCCAAAGTATTGGAGTTTCAGCTTCAACATCAGTCCTTCCAGTGAACACCCAGGACTGATCGCCTTTAGGATGGACTGGTTGGATCTCCTTGCAGTCCAAGGAACTCTCAAGAGTCTTCTCCAACATCACAGTTCAAAAGCATCAATTCTTCGGCACTCAGCTTTCTTTATAGTCCAACTCTCACATCCACACATGACCACTGGAAAAACCATAGCCTTGACTAGATGGACCTTTGTTGGCAAAGTAATGTCTCTGCTTTTTAATATGCTGTCTAGGTTGGTCATAACTTTCCTTCCAAGGAGTAAGCGTCTTTTAATTTCATGGCTGCAATTACCATCTGCAGTGATTTTGAAGCCCCCCAAAAATAAAGTCTGACACTGTTTCCACTGTCTCCCCATCTATTTCCCATGAAGTGATGGGACCAGATGCCATGATCTTAGTTTTCTGAATGTTGAACTTTAAGCCAACTTTTTCACTCTCCTTCACTTTCATCAAGAGACTTTTTAGTTCCTCTTCACTTTCTGCTATAAGGGTGGTATCGTCTGCATATCTGAGGTTATTGATATTTCTCCTGGCAATCTTGATTCCAGCTTGTGCTTCTTCCAGCCCAGTGTTTCTCATGATGTACTCTGCATATAAGTTCATGCTTTAAGACTCAGTAATTCCATATCTAGGTATATACCCAAAAGAAAAAATAGCACCTGTGTAATATGAAATAGAGAGGAGACTATTCATAGCAGAAAAGTTTGTTTTAGAAAAAGAAATGGAAACAACCCAAGTATCTATTGGCAGGAGAAAACAGAATTTGGTAGAGTCATATAATGAACTATAACAGAGGTGAAAATAATGAACTACAGTTCTACTAACTACATGAATATCTCAGAAACAATGTTGAATGAAAAGAACAGGCTACAGAAAAGAAAGTATAATGTGACACTCATTTTATTAACCAAGCAAATAGGATTATGTACTATTTATATATATATGCATATTGATAAAACTCATTTTAAAAAGCAAAAGAATGACAAACACCAAATTTAGGTGAGCAGTAACCTATGTGAGAGGCAGAAGTCAGGGACGGAGAGGGAAGATGGACAAGGGAAGATGGTGGTGAAGTTATTGGCTAGGTGTTATTTTCAGCAGGTGTTCATTAGCAAATAACAATGTAAAATAAAGCCATGCAGGGAGCAGTGATGAGAGTGTGTCATGAATCAAGACTTTTTATTAATTGTATTTTGTGCACTTGAAATTTTTTTTTTAAATGCTGTGAAAAGTTTAAAAGAAATTGTCCTTAATCCCACTATACCAGTGCAGCAAGCAACTCCTCTTAAAAGTCTCAGTTAATGACCTAGAACTTGCCTTTATGACTTTCCAATGAAGTGTGAAGTGTTGCTGTTCTTGTCAACAAACTGTCAAGCCACCTGTGCCACTTCCAGCGGCTCTTAGGTCAAGGGAATAATTTGGAAAGAAAAAAGGTGTCAGCTAAGGCTCCTCGGGAACCACGTCTAGTGTATTTTAAAAATCTGGTTTCAAAAGCCTCATTTAAATTCTAGTATTTCTAGTATTTAAATTGTAGTATTTCGAAGTCAATGTTTATTTTAAGTGTCAGCGTTTTGGGTCACATCATAACCCACTTTGTACTTCTGTGTGAGTCATGATTAAAATTTTCTTGAGAACTTTGTATAGCCCTCAGTTTCCATACAGATAGATTTAGAAAGAGCAACCCAAAAAGGAATCCGGGAGGCTAGAATGTGTATTTTTTTGAGCAGCATCCCCTGAAAATGCCAGCAAATACGAAGTCCACCCCTGCCAGGGCCATGCTTCATAGGGTGGACACTGATACATGGAAAGTAACCAACTTAGGAGAAAAAAGAAAACCCACTATTTAAGTCCCTGCTGTGATTCCAACTAGCTGCACCTAAGATCTGTGCACCTAATACTTCTCCATGTCATGTTAGTGTAATGACATGGAATCAATTAGCAGTCAGTGGTCAAGGGATCAGCAGGTTGGGGGGCAGCTACAAGGGACTACTTGCCGACAAAGGTCTGTATAGGCAAAGCTATGGTTTTTTCAGTAGTCATATACTGATGGGAGAGTTGGACCATAATGATGGCTGAGTGCCGAAGAATTGACAGTTTTGAATTGTGGTGCTGGAGAAGACTCTTGAGAGTCCCTTGGTTTGCAAGGAGATCAAACCAGTCAATCCTAAAGGAAATCAACCCTGAATATTCACTGGAAGGACTGAGCTGAAATTAAAACTCCAATACTTTGGCCACCTGATGCAAAGAGTTGACTCACTGGAAAAGACCCTGATGCTAGGAAAGATTAAAGGCAGCAGGAGAAGGGGGCGACAAAGGATGAGCTGATTGAACGGCATCATCGACTCAATAGACATGAGTCTGAGCAAACTCAGGGAGGTAGTGAAGGACAGAGGTTGCAGTCCATGGAGTTGCTAAGAGTCAGACATGAACTGAACTTAGTGACTGAACCACAACAGGGGACCACTGGGATGCATGGAGTACCTTTCTAGTACTTGGGGCACGACTTTACTATTTATAATGACCACGGAGTTTAGAGTTATTTTTGCAATTTCTGACAGAAATCATCAAATCATATTTGATGTCAAATCCCTAATTAGGAATGTAACTCCCAAGTTTATAACCCTGATCTCATGATATAAAATATAACCCACCAGGCAGAAACACGTTTTATCATGATCTATGTGATGGTTCCGAGAAAATTTTTATAGCAACAACTGAGGATTGCCCCTCATTGAAATATTAATTACATCATTGGTGTATTTACACTATAAATGTTTTCCTAAAATGGTGCCCTATGAACCAATACTTGTCCCCATTATTTCACATTATCATTTCAAAGCACGTTATCTTTCTGCTTGAATCACCCTTTGAGGTGGCACCTCCAAAATGTCAGCTCAGAGTTTCTCTGCCCTTCAGCCTCTGTGATGAGTGAATTAATGATCTGTAAATAAATCCTTAAATGTCCTAAGGAATCTGCCATTTGAAAGAATCCTAGTAGAAACCAAAAAATCCTTCTGAAATGCAAAGTAGTCTTCTCCTTAATGAACTGGCCTTAAGTGGGCTTTCCGGAGGGGAGCAAACCCCCAACAGAGCCCCTGCCTTCCTTTTGGTGGTTCTTATTGTCTTTTGGGGGAGAGACCAGGAAGAAGCAGAAAATCTTTATCTCATTTTTTTTTTTTTTTTCAAGAAGAGTAGGAGGAAGATCGAAAATAGTTAGGTCTGGCGGCTTAATCTGGGTTGCCTGTTTTTGCCAGCAATCTGTAAAATGTGTTTTTCAAGGATAAGAAGTTTGGGCCCTGGGCCAAAGCTCATGCCTGTCATCGACAGGAAGATAAACGATCTCTTTAACCCACTGCTATACTCCATCTACCCTTGTACTTGATCATTAACACGATGCCTGCTGCAGGCCCAGAGCTGCCCAGAGTTGATCCTTCTCTTTTTCTAGGCAGGACCTTCATGTTCCCAGTTAGGTGGGCATGACAGGGCCTCCTTCCCTTTGTGGGTGAAATGCCAAACCAGCACCCATCCCTAGAACTGGTATTTAGCTTCTCGTATTGCCTAAGAGGCTCAGGAAGGGAACTTGAAATATTCTTATTTTCTAATGCCCACAAAGGTTATGTCCCAAGAGGTTGGAAGAACATACACAAGGTTCTTACAAGGTCCCAGTGGCTGCCAACCACCGACCACCGAGAGTCTCTGGGGCAAGAATCCTGGTGGAGTCTGGGCTTCACGCATGGAGCTGGAGCGGAACGGCACCCAACTCTGCAGAGTCTTAAGGGGATGTCTGCTCAATTGTGTTTCCTGTAAATTTACCACATTAGTGCTAAGGGCAGAGCTCAGAGCAGAAGGTTCAGGCATGAAAAAGGGGTGGGGTTGACAACATGACAGAGGCTTGATCCCTTCCTCCTCGCCCTCTCCTGCCTTTCCTGATCAACTGAAAAAAAAAAAGAGCACACGTAAATGTTGAGAATTGTGTTATTTGGAGGTCTTCCTGAGAACTCCAAGCCCAGGAGGCAGTCTCTCAGATAGGTAGCTCTCAGGGATTGCTCCCAAGAGGTAAGGGAGGAGCCAAGATATATAGTTCAGTCAGTTCAGTCACTCAGTCATGTCTGACTCTTTGCGACTCCATGGACTGCAGCATGCCAGGCTTCCCTGTCCATCACCAACTCCCAAAGCTTGCTCAAACTCATGTCCATTGAGTTGGTGATGCCATCCAATCATCGCATCCTCTGTTGTCCCCTTCTCCTTCCTGCCTTCAATCTTTCCCAGCATCAGGGTCTTTTCCAATGAGTCAGCTCTTTCGCATCAGGTGGCCAAAGTATTGGAGTTTCAGCTTCAGCATCAGTCCTTCCTTCAGGACTGATCTCCTTTAGAATTGACTGGTTTGATCTCCTTGCAGTCCAAAGGACACTCAAGAGTGTCCTCCAACTCCACAGTTCAAAAGCATCAATAGGAGTTTTGCAACAAAGATCAGGTAACTTGGACTTGAAAAGCTGACTATTAAAGAAAATCAGGTATCACATGTTAATGAATTTTCGGAGAAGGCAATGGCACCCCACTCCAGTACTCTTGCCTGGAAAATCCCATGGATGGAGGAGCCTGGTGGGCTGCAATCCATGGGGTCTCAAGAGTTGAACACTACTGAGCGACTTCCCTTTCACTTTTCACTTTCATGCAATGGAGAAGGAAATGGCAACCCACTCCAGTGTTCTTGCCTGGAGAATCCCAGGGACGGCGGAAGGAGCCTGGTGGGCTGCTGTCTATGGGGTTGCATAGCAGCAGCATGTTAATGAAATTAGTGCCTTTCTTCCTATGGAAGATCCAAGAGTTCACTGGAATCATCCTTTTGATATGCGCCTTAGCTATCTAGGGCCAGTATCCCATGCTTCTCTATCCTGAATCCCCCAGGGTGCATTGCTGGGGGGTGACTGGAGTGGCTGAGGGCTTGGCAGTGGGCAGCCCATTAGTCTTTGTCCTGAGTTCCCTCAGGGCTCACTGTCTACTGTAGTGGCTTAACGGCTGCAACTTCCTTTGTTTATTGATGTGGCAGGCAACATTTTTCAATCGCACCCCTCCTCACCAGGAGGGCTGTTTCCTCGGGGGTGAAGAAAGAGGAGGGGGTCCAGCTCCTTCAGGCTCGGCACAGGTGCCTGGGCACACATGAGATTTCCCTCCGCCCGTGCCCCACCCTTCTTCAAGCTTCTGACTTCCTCCTTCCCCATCCAGACCAAGTGGACAGGCCTGGACAAGAGGTGAGAGAAAGACAGAGGCTCTCTGGTCGGGAAGCAGGGGAAGCGACTGGGGGTGGGGTGGGGGCTACAGCCAGGAACTAAGTCACCTGCTCACCCTAGGTTCCACATATCCTGCTTCTCAAACTGGGGTCTGAGTGTGAGGAGGACAGGACCACGGTGCAGCTGGGGGCTGGGCTGCGATGGGAGGGATAAGAGCAGCTATGGAATCAAAATGGTATCATCTCCTCAATCTCACTCACAGATTTGGAAAGGAAATGTTGGGTGTTTGTTTGTTTGTTTGTTTTTAATTTGTAACATTACTTTTTAAATGAAGACAAACCTTTCTTTCTGAAGTTGGGTCCAGCTAAGCACCATCATTTGTAACTAAAGAGCAAAACCCAAAATAGACCCCACCCCCCCAGCCTACAGCCTCCATTCACTTAATGCCTCTCTCACCAGGTGCTCCTCAGACTCCCCCGGTGTGCCCGAAAGGGACGGTACATTTCTTCCCTCAGCAAGCTCAAAGTCTAGGGATGTGGGGACAAGTTCATGGGTGCTGTCAGTGTGAGAGGCTGGGCTCTGACGGGTGACCTGGGAGAAAGCTAGAAAGAAGGGTAGTAAAGCACCAGACTGGGGTGAGGAGCAAGCTCTCTACCAAGCGGTTACAGCCCCCTGCTCAGGTCCCCTGCGCTCTCGGGCCCCCATTTCATCACCTCTCAGATAAAGGAGTTGAGGCACCTGATGTGTCTTGCTGGCTTGATATGTCTGCGATTCCTTTCACACACACCTCTGCCAAGCTTTCTGCTCTCCAGCCCAGCCTGAGCGCAGTGGTGGTGGGATGGGTGGGCATCATCCTGACTCCAGAAACCAAAGACAGCCATGGCCGGACCCAGGGTTCCCTGTGTTGCCTGGTGAATGGGAGTAGTCTGTGGTAGCACTGGTCCTGAAATCTTGTCAACTGGGTGTGGGAGCAGGCCTGGTGGAATCCAGGGTGTGTTCTCCCTAGAGGAGCCAGACTTGATTCTGGCTGCAGAGGAGCTGAGGATTTGTTCTGGTAGAGTGAACACCACAATCACCCTGCCGCAGAGCTCATGCCCCCTACACCCCCCAACCCTGCAGCCCTCTCATCCCATTCATTGGTTGCTAGGCAGTACCTGAAAGGAAGTTCACCTCATGTGGGCAGGCAGCCAAGGGTGCATTTGTAGGGAATTCCATTCTGCCTTATTCCACCAAAAAACACTCAATGTTATTGCATAAATGTGAGACTTGGGAGCTCCTGCCTCAGAAACAAACTTGTCCTCCCTGTATGCAGTGCCTTTTCAAGACCAATATTTACATCCTCCTGAGGAATTCCCGCCCCCCAGTCAAGATATAGCCTCAGAGGTCTCCTCCTGTCTATCTCGTTTGGGCTTTCTTTGTGTACGTGTCTGCCGGGGCTTAAGAGTACAGTTCTGCTGTTCATCTGTGCACATGTCACTTTCCCCAGCAGACAGACCCAGAGCAGATTCTCAGGAGTAGCAACTGTTCAGGGCAGGGCTTCCATCACCTCTGCCAACACCAAAGTTCTGTGCAGTCACTTCCAAAGGCTCTTTTCTTAGCTTTCCTCATTTTATTGTTACGGTCTCAACTCTTTCCATGACAGTTTGCTTACTTATTTTGACCTCATTACTGAATGTTGGTGATGAGTCATCTGTGGTCTGAAAAATACAGTGAAAAAATGCTGATATTGTTGCCTACTATGATTTCTGGGGATAATGACACAGGGGCCTCATGTCTTCCACCAACATCTATGAATTGTGTCAGGCTAACACAGGAGATCAACCCGGAATATTCACAGGAAGGACTGATGCTGAAGCTCCAGTATTTTGGTCACATGATGCGAACAGATGACTTATTGGAAAAGTCCCTGATGCTGGGAAAGATTGAGGGCAGAAGGAGAAGAGGGCATCAGAGGATGAGATGGCTGGACAGCATCACTGATGCAATGAACCTGAACTTGGGCAAACTCTGGGAGATGGCGAGGAACAGAAAGTCCTGCTGTGCTGCAGTCCGTGGGGTCGCAAAGAGTCAGACATGACTGGGTGACTAAACAAGAACAACAACAAGATAGCCTTGGCAACTGGCAGGCCCAAGGAGCACCAGACAGGAACTCAATTCACAGTGACCCTGGGTAATGTCGCTTTACCGCAATTGTTTCTGTTTTATTGATGAGCAGGGCAGTTTGGGAGAACACACCGGTGGTCTGCAGCAATTATTTTCATACACTTATGAAGACTTTTAAACTTCCCAAAGACCAGGGCTGGGGAGGGAGGTTGAACCAGGATGTATGATGGGGTCCCATGTAATTGGAGAGTGGCATTGAGCTACCTACAGCCTGTGGCCCGAAGTCAGGGAGATGATTTTTCTTTATCATAAATGGAAAAGGTTTTCATTTCTGTGTAATCATGCCCATGCTATAAAGCATCCATCACTAGGATTCAAAAGAAAGAGGTAACCTCCTAATTTCTGCTTAAAGAACTTCTCAGGTCCTTGATTCCTGGTGACCATATGACATTCTCAAGACCCTGTTTCCCTTCTAAGCCCCTTCCCAGACATTTCTGATCTCTCAGGCAACTCCACTGAAATGCTGAGAGATTTCTAATGCTAGACTTCTCAGGCAACCCCAGAGATTTCAGAAGTGAAGGAAAATTCTCATTGAGTAAGCCCTTGTTATGTGACAGGTATTTGTGAGGGAGTTTACATCCGTTTCCTTATTTAATTTTCACAGCAACACAGTGTGAAGCATAGTGTCATTCCCCTTTGACAGAGGAAGAAACAGATGTGCAGAGAGGTTAATCAACTTGCCCTAAGTCACACAGCAGGATCAAAATTTGATCTCAGATAGTTTAACTCTTTCACCTCCAGCATACTGTGCTTTAGAGACTGGGTAAACATGAGCATAAACATGTGAGGGACAGGGAGGCCTGGCGTGCTGCAGTCCATGAGGTCATAAAGAGTTGGACATGACTTAGCAACTGAACAACAGACATGAGCAGACCTCCAAGCCTGGCTCACACTGTCTCTAGGTTCTAAAAAGTGTTATCTTTCAAATGACTCTGGAATTCCACTGCCTTTAACTTTCTTGTATGGAAAATAATCACAGATTTGAGGCTAAATTAACCAATCCAGAGTCACATGTTAAAAAGTTAATGGTGACACCAGTGACTTGTGGTGGCTTCCAGAAATCTGCAGACCAAAGGGCAACTACTTAAAGGCATGGAAATTCCTCTTACACTACTTAACTCTCAGAGGTACCCTGGGCAGGGGGTTAGACACCCTAACAGGGGGTTATTTACCCTGTTACCTCACCCTTCACGAATGAAGGAAGCTGGAGTCCTTGGGGCCTGGAAGAACCTCAAGAGAACTGCCCAACTACCAGGAAGGTGCCAAGGAGCACAGCCCAGCTCAGGGCAGGGCAGCCTCTGGCTGAGAGCCGACAGGAGTGTCAGGGGAGTGTCAGAGCCTGTATAATTGCATTCTTCCTAATTTCTGAGGACAGTGAATCACTCTCCCTTCCTGTTTACCTAGAAGAGCTTATGTAGATAAAATCCTCCAGAGAAAGTCATAGAAAGTCACTTAAGAAAGCAAGAGATTTATAAATGAAACTTCCACATGAAGTTTGCATGGAATAATTTGCAGTTGGCACGGGGCACTTGGAGGTTGGGAGAAGCCTTCTAGTGAGGTGAGCAAACAACTCACAGATCATTCCAGAAAGGGGCCCTGCTCACCCCCAGTACACTGGAGTTCATGTAGGAATGGCCAGCCCTGGAGGCATGGGAAGCAGCCGGGGGACACAGGTGAATGAGCTTTAGACCCAGCTTGCTTTAGACTCAGCTCTCAGACCTCAGAGAGTTCCAGATCAAGTTGCCTCTAAGTCACCCATGTCACCATGGCCAGCGAGGCCTTGTCCCTGGGCACTCGACCAAGGAGACCCCCCTTCACTGGAGGTGTCAGACTGACAGACAAGCTGAAGAAGAGCCTATGGTGTCTTCCCTGGACAGACACCTTCCATGCCCTCTGCCTGCCTCTTGTTTGTATAAAAGTTGTACTCTCCCAGGTTGCCTCTGAGTCACAAAAGCCTGGCTCAAGAATTAATGATTGAAAGGATGTGAACATGTAGTGACAGAGGCAGCAATCGGGCCAGGAAAACTGGTAACAGATTAAATAGTAAATCAGCCACGTGGCAGTCACAGAATCTCTAGTTCCTCGCCGAAGTACCTGTGCTGTGCTGCGCTTAGTTGCTCAGCTCTGTCCAACTCTTTGCGACCCCATGGACTCTAGCCCGCGAGGCTTCTTGGTCTATGGGGATTCTCCAGGCAAGAGTACTTGAGTGGGTTGCCATGCCCTCCTCCAGGGGATCGTCCCAACCCAGGAATTGAACCAGGGTCTCCTGCATTGCAGGTGGATTCTTACCAGCTAAGTTACCAGGGAAGCCTGAAGTACCTAAATAACAGTATCTGATGCACATTTCCTGAGTTGTTTTACAGATGCTAAACCTCCTACCAAATGGAAGAAGTTAACTACATGATGACCATAATCACGTAGTCCCCAGACCAGCTGAAGCCTGAGGATTGGTAATACCAACCCCTGTGACGCTACCCTGTTACCTCACAATCAGAGAGTTGTGCTGTTGGCTAATCACATACCCTCTGACACATGGCCCTGCCCCCACCTTGCCTTTAAAACTGCTTCCCTGAAACCAGTCTGAGGGTTTTGGGATTTTTGAGCATTAGTTGCGCAGGACTCCCTGTCTGATACCTTACAATAAAACGCTACACTTTCCCATCACCACAACCTGGTGTCAGTAAAGCCAACTCAGTGTAGGTGATCGGACGCACGTTTGGCTCAGTAATGCTGCTTGCTTTCTGAACAAAGGGCAGGAGGCTGGGACTGGGGAAAAGGCGCCTCATGAGGGCAGCGGCTACAGAAGAGTGGATTCTAGCAGCTGCTGGATGAGAAGGGCCCAGATGGCCATCCCCAGAGAAAAAGGCGGCTCCCAAGAGTCCTCGCCTCCAGGCCAACCAAATGGTGGGCAAGGCACCCGGGAGCAAGCTGCTGACTCTGGCAGCCCTGAGCAGTCTTCTATTCTACAAAAAAAGGAAAGGGAAGGGAATAGCTCAGAACGCTGGCCTGGTTCCCAGAAGCCGGGTCCTCTGGAAAGCGAAAACAGCTGGTCAGGCGGACAGCGGGCTTGTCCAGCGCAGATGTGCGCAGACTCCGGAGAAGGGGGCGGAGCGCAGGCTCGAGGCCCTTCGCGGCGCGGCCGCGCCCACCACGCCCCCTCAAGCCTTGCCTCGCCAGTGGTGGGCGGACCGAGAGCCCTGGGCTGGGAGTTCGAGAGCTGGCTCAGCTCACTCGCTTCATCACCCGAGCATGAGTCGGTGACTCACGGGCTCCAGGCCCGCGCCTCGGAGAGGTTTGGCAGGGAGAACCCACACCTCCCTCCTAGCGGAGCTTCCAGGGCACCCTGGGCCTCGCGGCCCTCGCGGTTGAGGGCGCAGAGAAACGCGCCCCCTGCAGGACCCCTGCAGTCCCCCTAGTTTTGTCCCACGCCGGGGAAGCCACGTTTTGCCTGTTGCACGGTTGGTTCACGTCCTCAGCAGTTCCTGGACCAACAGGTACTTAAGCAGTGTTTACTGTCTGATTAATAATAAGCCCTGTCAGAGGAGGCTTTGGGGCCCACGAATCTCGGCTCCCATTTGGAGCTGTGGGGCCCAGTTGGATGCCTCTGCCGCTCCAAGGCTTGGCTTTCTTGGATGTAAAATGTGGCTAATACTTCACAGAGCGGATGGGTGCGTTAAACAAAGTAACATATGGCAAGCAGGAGGAGGCCCGATAAATGAGAGTTCTCTTTTTCTGAGCAACTGGAATCCTTGATCACTTCCCTCCAGAGGGAGAGTGTGAAGCCGGCTGAGCCTGTCGGGGCAGGAGCCTTCCTGGTTTTAGGGTCACATCTGTCACCACCAGGAGAGCGGGGCACATCTGCTGAGCTACTGAGCTTACCGAGAGCCCTTATGCTGCGGCTGTGGCCTCGAAGGAGGTGACAGGGTGTGTCCAGGGCCCTGTTTAAACACAGCGTGGTGTGACCCCGCCCTCTGGAAGGGCCTCCCCGCAACCCGGTCCTTTAGCATCTGTTCTCTCCACTGCTCACCCCGCTCCTCCCACCTCCCCAGCTTCGCACCTGTTGTTGGCCCTGAGGAGGAAGGGGAGGGGTGCATCTAACCAGTAATGGTTCTGAAACAGAGCTGAGGGTTTTTAATGTGAGTGGCTGGTTCCAGGGAGTGGGAATTTTAACCCCTGCTTGACCTAAATCTATACAAGCCTCACAGCTATTCCTTCTGGTGGAATTCTGTGTTTCAGTGGCTGTAAGAAGATGGTTGTGCCTGTCACTTGACAGTACAGAGCGCACTCGGGTACACTTTCCTGAGATCCTCACCACAAATCTTAAGGCAGGTAGGAAAGGAGTCCTTTGCCCCATTTTACAGACAAAAGCATTGAGTCCCAGAGATGCTGAGCATCTTGCCCAAGATCACACAGCTTATTACTGAAAGGATGGGCACTCATTCCCCCTAGACTTGGTGCTCTCCTTATAACAGGCCAGACAGAAGAGAGCCATTGTCCAGCCTCATGTATTGAGTTTGGGAAGATATTTTGCATACACACACACACACAAACACACGTGTGTGTTTCTTTCCTGGGTTCAGCTTCCTGTCACTGTGGGCAGGGAAGGGACATGGGAGGTTATCCCTGACTCTTATTCTACAGACCTCACTTTAAGAAAACAGTAGGTAGGGGCTGCAGGCCTTGTGGCATCTCTGGAGTCTGAGAACACCTTTACTCTTGCCCCAGGCACCTTCAGGCTGTCCCCAGGCCCCAGGGCTTGCTTAGGGCCTGTTTCGCTGAGGTCCTGGGCTGGAAAGCCTCAGGAGGCACCTCTGACCTGTTTTCTCTCTCAGGCTGGTGGGGGCGGGGCCTGAGCCCCCCTTCCTCCCCACCCCAGAGGCTAAAAAGCAGGCAGCCGCTGCCAGGACCAGTGCCTTCTGCACAGAAGGAAAAGTGGTCATTTCAGAATCACTTGAGAACTCCTTTTATCACGTTACGTTCAGAAGCCATGCACCCACTCCCAGCTGCCGTGTAGTCCAGGGGTGTCCCCCTCACTGTGGTGCTGTCCAGAGGCTCCTGTGTGAGCACTGAACAGGGTCAGGGCAGAACCAGGAGGCGTAAGAACAAAGACAGCAGAGCCCCAGCACTTATATTCAAATCCCAACTCCCTTTCTTAGTTAGCAGTTGGGTAATCTTAGGAAGCTCCTGAATCTCCCCACATGCCAGATTCTCCATTTGTGGATGGTAATAACACCTACCATGTGGGTTGTTATGCAGTTTAAATGAGGTAATAGGTGTAAATCACTGGTTGCAATGCCCATTTAGAGTGGTTGTTCAAACCATGTTCACTGACACTCAGTGGCCAGTGAAGTTAACTCTTTTCATGGCGGTGATGCCTGGCACGTAGAAATCTTCAGGGCTGCTTACCACGCTTCCCAGGTCATGGGTTTCACTTTTAATTTTATGTCGTATCTCCCTAATTGGAATATCATTTCTTTGAGGGCAGGAATTTGTGTGATTACTTTGTTCACTGATATATCCTCAGTGCTTAGAAGACTATCCGGTGCCTGATAAAAACTTGGCTTCTTGAATAAAAGAAAAAAAAGAGAGAGAGAGGGACTGGGAAGGAAGGAAGTAAATCTCCTTAGGCATATGGTTGACAAAGATGGTCCTTGTCCTGGACAGACAAAGGACAGATCAAAGATCTACCTGGCCTGCTGTGTTTATAATGACCATGCTGAACGATGGCAACCACAGTGGTTTGGGCTGGCTTGGAACACACACGGGATGGGTCCTGAAGGAGTGAGAGGGGCTGGGATTCAGAGGTCCAAGAACAGAGCAGGAGGAGAGCCACCCAGGACCATGGCCATCCCTCAGTCACACCTGACTAAAGGTCTCACCATGCTGAGAGCATTGAGTTTGGAAGTGGCACCCAACCCCACTGTTTAGTGTTTATTTGTTGGACACATCATTATGCAAAAGCTCACCGTAGTAGGCTAAGCTGCATCTGGTTCTCACTCTCAATGTGGGTTCTGTTCTTTCAGGATATTCATTTAGCTGCCTATTTAGTCCTTAAAGGCTGACCAGGTGGGTCATAGAGGATCTTGCTGTGATTTATGTCGGAGAGTGTTTTGCCTATGTTCTCCTCTAGGAGTTTTATAGTTTCTGGTCTTACATTTAGATCTTTAATCCATTTTGAGTTTATTTTTGTGTATGGTGTTAGAAAGTGTTCTAGTTTCATTCTTTTACAAGTGGTTTCCCAGTTTTCCCAGCACCACTTGTTAAAGAGGTTGTCTTTTTTCCATTGTATATCCTTGCCTCCTTTGTCAAAGATAAGGTGTCCATAAGTTCGTGGATTTATCTCTGGGCTTTCTATTCTGTTCCATTGATCTATATTTCTGTCTTTGTGCCAGTACCATACTGTCTTGATGACTGTGGCTTTGTAGTAGAGTCTGAAGTCAGGCAGGTTGATTCCTCCAGTTCCATTCTTCTTTCTCAAGATTACTTTGGCTATTCGAGGTTTTTTGTATTTCCATACAAATTGTGAAATGCTTTGGTCTAGTTCTGTGAAAAATACCGTTGGTATCTTGATAGGGATTGTGTTGAATCTATAGATTGCTTTGGGTAGAATAGCCATTTTGACAATATTGATTCTTCCAATCCATGAACACGGTATGTTTCTCCATCTGTTTGTGTCCTCTTTGATTTCTTTCATCAGTGTTTTATAGTTTTCTATGTATAGGTCTTTTGTTTCTTTAGGTAGATATACTCCTAAGTATTTTATTCTTTTTGTTGCAATGGTGAATGGTATTGTTTCCTTAATTTCTCTTTCTGTTTTTTCATTGTTAGTATATAGGAATGCAAGGGATTTCTGTGTGTTAATTTTATATCCTGCAACTTTACTATATTCATTGATTAGCTCTAGTAATTTTCTGGTAGAGTCTTTAGGGTTTTCTATGTAGAGGATCATGTCATCTGCAAACAGTGAGAGTTTCACTTCTTCTTTTCCTATCTGGATTCCTTTTACTTCTTTTTCTGCTCTGATTGCTGTGGCCAAAACTTCCAACACTATGTTGAATAGTAGTGGTGAGAGTGGGCACCCTTGTCTTGTTCCTGATTTCAGGGGAAATGCTTTCAATTTTTCACCATTGAGGGTGATGCTTGCTGTGGGTTTGTCATATATAGCTTTTATTATGTTGAGGTATGTTCCTTCTATTCCTGCTTTTTGGAGAGTTTTAATCATAAATGAGTGTTGAATTTTGTCAAAGGCTTTCTTTGCATCTATTGAGATAATCATATGGTTTTTATCTTTCAATTTGTTAATATGGTGTATTACATTGATTGATTTGCGGATATTAAAGAATCCTTGCATTCCTGGGATAAAGCCCACTTGGTCATGGTGTATGATTTTTTTAATATGTTGTTGGATTCTGTTTGCTAGAATTTTGTTAAGGATTTTTGCATCTATGTTCATCAGTGATATTGGCCTGTAGTTTTCTTTTTCTGTGGCATCTTTGTCTGGTTTTGGAATTAGGGTGATGGTGGCCTCATAGAATGAGTTTGGAAGCTTACCTTCATCTGCAATTTTCTGGAAGAGTTTGAGTAAGATAGGTGTTAGCTCTTCTCTAAATTTTTGGTAGAATTCAGCTGTGAAGCCATCTGGTCCTGGGCTTTTGTTTGCTGGAAGATTTCTGATTACAGTTTCGATTTCCTTGCTTGTGATGGGTCTGTTAAGATCTTCTATTTCTTCCTGGTTCAGTTTTGGAAAGTTATACTTTTCTAAGAATTTGTCCATTTCATCCAAGTTGTCCATTTTATTGGCATAGAGCTGCTGGTAGTAGTCTCTTATGATCCTTTGTATTTCACTGTTGTCTGTTGTGATCTCTCCATTTTCATTTCTAATTTTGTTAATTTAGTTCTTCTCTCTTTGTTTCTTAATGAGTCTTGCTAATGGTTTGTCAATTTTGTTTATTTTTTCAAAAAACCAGCTTTTAGCTTTGTTGATTTTTGCTATGGTCTCTTTAGTTTCTTTTGCATTTATTTCTGCCCTGATTTTTAAGATTTCTTTCCTTCTGCTAACCCTGGGGTTCTTCATTTCTTCCTTCTCTAGTTGCTTTAGGTGTAGAGTTAGGTTATTTATTTGTTTTTTTTTCTTGTTTCTTGATGTAAGCCTATAATGCTATGAACCTTCCCCTTAGCACAGAAATACAAAACAGAGTTTTGAACTCTGTGGGAGAATGTGAGGGTGGGATATTTCAAAAGAACAGCATGTATACTATCTATGGTGAAACAGATCACCAGCCCAGGTGGGATGCATGAGACAAGTGCTCGGGCCTGGTGCACTGGGAAGACCCAGAGGAATCGGGTGGAGAGGGAGGTGGGAGGGGGGATCGGGATGGGGAATACGTGTAAATCTATGGCTGATTCATATCAATGTATGACAAAACCCACTGAAATGTTGTGAAGTAATTAGCCTCCAACTAATAAAATAAAAAAAAAAGAATATTGCTCTGAAAAAAAAAAAAAAGTATTTGTTTCACTATTACCTAAATTTTAGAAAAGTTTTGGAAAAGGCTCAATACCAGCACTTCCTAAAGAATATATCTTACTAATTATGAATTTAGCTGCAACATCATGACTGCCGAGTGAATACAGAATTTAGAAGTGCAATCTCGTCCAGAATGCTAGAATCATACTAATAATTAGTGATCCTTATATTATTAGGTTGGTGCAAACATAATTGCGATTTTTGCATTGTTGAAATTTGCCATTTGATATTGGAATGCACTATAAAATAAATGTGGTTATGTTATATATCAAAAAAAAAAAAAAAGGCTGACCAGGAAAGGTTTCCAGGTTAAGCCCCAAAGGAAATGTTCAATCGAGGTTCTGGAGTGGGCAGACCAAGGGACCAGTGGTTGGGTGTGGGGCCTCCTCACGCCAGCCCAAGTCTGCACGCGCTGTTTGTCACACGTGGCTTCTGCTTCAGCCAATGGCAAGGCAGTGCTGTCCACGAGGAAGGAGAGGGGGTTACAGCTGAGGATTACAGTCAGTTACCAAGTCAGAAGTTGGTCTGCCCATGTGGGCACAATATAGTCAATCTACTGACATGGGGTTGTGGTGAAGGAAAGTGCACTATTAACTGCAGGGCCAAGCAAGAAGTCAAGGCAGCTGGAGCTTAAAGGGCCTGAACTCCCATCAGGGTTTTTAAAAATAGGGTGAGGGAGAGGGTTGCAGGGTGTGTGATCAGTTCGTGGACATTCTTCTGCTTGGTGGTGAGGTAATCAGGAGTCAATACCATCAACCTGGTTCCAGTCAGTCTGGAGGGCTCTTCCTGCTTGTGGACAGCATACAGTAGTTAACTTCATCCACTTGGTGGAGATTTCAGTATAGCGCAAAGGACTTGGCTCAGAAGATTATCTATAGCCCTTGGGGAGGAACTAAAGGTCCTTGACTTTGCTTAATGGCTGAACTATTATTATTTTGTCTTGCTTGGCTGTTTTCTGTCTGCATTTTCTCACTTCACTGGCTAAATTTAGTCCTTAAAACTTGGGGAAGGCCTGGGAGGCCAATGTTTTTCTTCAGATAGGAGGCAGTAGGGGACATGAGGAGGGTTCTGCCACAGGAAATCCACATAGGGTCTTACTTGGTTACAAGGGAGCCCCTCTTTTACCTGGACTTGGTCTAGAAGGTGCAAATTTTCAGCATACTTGTTGCTGTTCAGCCACTCGGTTGTGTCCGACTCTTTGTGACCCCATGGACTGCAGCAACCCAGGCTTCCCTGTCCTTCACCATCTCCCAACTCCCAAAGCTTGCTCAAACTCATGTCCACTGAGTTGGTGACGCCATCCAACCATCTCATCCTCTGTCGTCCCCTTCTCCTCCTACCTTCAATAAACCAGCATCAGGGTCTTTTCCAGTTAGTCAGCTCTTCCATCAGGTAGCCAAAGTATTGGAGCTTCAGCTTCAGCATCAGTCCTTCCAATGAATATTCTAGGTTGATTTCCTTTAGGATGGACTGGTTGGATCTCCTTGCAGTCCAAGGGACTCTCAAGAGTCTTCTTCAACACCACAGTTCAGAAGCATCAGTTCTTCAGTGGTCAGCCTTCTTTATGATCCAACTCTCACATCAGTACACGACTACTGGAAAAACCATAGCTTTGACTAGATGGACCTTTGTCCGTAAAGGTCAGTCCTTTATGACCTTTGTCGGTAAAAATGTCTCTGCTTTTTAATATGCTGTCTAGGTTCGTCATAGCTTTTCTTCCAAGGAGCAAGTGTCTTTTCATTTCAGCATATTTACCTTATCATAAATAGTCTGAAGTCCCCATGGTCTTGTGAGATGATGGGGACTTATTATCTGTCTTAATTTCAGACTGAAAAGATGTTTTTGCCACCCAGGTGACCAAGGTGAGACCTGAGAGAAGAGCCAAGGGAAGATGCTGAGAATGAGGTCTGGGGCGGGGAGGGGATCTGCCTGAGACTGGGGGGTCTTCACCCCTACTGGTAGGGACAGGAAGGAAAAGGACAGGTGTCCCACTCAGACTCTACAGGACCCGGCAGGTCAGGGCCCCTTTCCCCTGAGAAAGGCCCAGGGTCACTGAGAACCATCTGAGGCGAGTTCTCCAGACCTGGAGCCCTTCATGCCTCACCCCAGGAGCTGGACCTCATTACGGTCTTGGTTTGCATTTTTCTGGGTACTGACAAGGTTGGCATCTCCATGTTTACTTAGCTCTGTGTTTTTCCTCTTCTGTAAAATGACCATCATTTTTGCCTGTTTTTCTACTAACTGTTGGTCCCTTTCAGACCCTTTCCACATGGCTTGGAGTACCAGACTTCATATATTCTTGATTTGAATCCTTTGTCACTTATGTGTGCATATGTTTTCCTGGTTTGTGGCTTATTTTTTGAGTTTCTTTAAAGCGCCTGTGGTGGGCTGAGGTTCTCAAATTTAAAGTAGTTGAAATTATTCATCTTTAATTTTATGGCTTTTGATTTTGTGTGTGTGTGACTACTCCTACCCCATGAGACGCATTTCCATTCTCTTCTGGTCAGAGATGGCATCCACAGGATGCTGCCGCTGTTTAGGGACCTGGCCCGGGTTCCAGGTGGGATGCCAGGAGGATCACCAGGTCAGGGCACCATCTTCACAGTGCCAGTGCTGTCAGCTGCACGGCAACAAGCACTGAGCACAAACTGCTGCTGCTCTGTGCCAGCCCGACCTCTGCTCTAGGTCAGTACAAAAGGTGCCAGTGAACCCGAGGCTGCAGGAGTCCACGCGGAGGTGAGGGCATCACATCCAACTGGTGGTTCTCAGTATACTGCAAGCAGCACAGAGCTGTCTGCTCACCACATGCCAGGATCTGCCAGGGACCATCTCACAGCTAATGATAGATTCCTCCTGTCAGGGCCACAAAGCAGTGCTTTGTGATGCCGTGGTAGCCTGCATCCTCCCAGGGCAGGGCTCCAGGCCGAGCTGGTCGGCCCAGGCCACCATGGACAATGGAGCTACAGTGGAATCTGGGCAAGCAGAGTGGTCAGTGTGAGGAATGGCAACAACAGGCAACCTCTGGCAGTGGCCAAGTCCACACACGCCTCCCAAGGTGGATGGGAGGGCAGGGCGTGTCTCAACAGTCACCTGGGCAACTTGAACCTGGTCAAGCTCGGCCAGCACCCAGGCAGGGTCCGCAGACACCACAACTTGATTTTCCTGTTCTTAGTCTCCCACATTCTCCAGGAGGCCCTTGATAAATAATGAGTCACTCTGGTCCCTGGGCCTGCGTCTAGAGGACATGCATAGGCAGTGAAGTGGAGAGAAGCTGATAGAAGCCCTTGAAAGGAACCCCAATCCTCAGCTCGCCTTTCTACTCCAGGTTTGGTTGGAATGGTCCCTAGGGAACTGCCCACCTGCAGGTTTAACCACCCGAGGCTGATGCTTGGGTTTTCTGAAGCTCAGCTCTCAGGCAAGAAGGGGGAAGTCCGGTTTTGAGAAGGGATACCAGTAAATGTGGTATTTAAATTGGTGTTTTAAAACACCAATAGCAAATACAGTGGTATCAGGAGATTTTTTTTAAAGCAAGATGCTTAATTGAAAATTTGCATCTTCCCAGTCAGAAGAGTGAGCCTTGGTCTCTGTGGTTCCACCTGAGTGGTCCCACGGCTTGAGTCTCATTTCTGCCTCCACGCTCTGCCTGCTGCCTGCCACAACTTCCTCCCCAGGCATCCATCCCTTGGCCACCCCTGGTCACCACACTTTCACACACGGTCTCCCCTCTCTGTCCATGGACTATGATTCCAACAGTTTGTGTATAAAGATTTCCATTTAGCTCAAAATATTTGACAGACAACCTCCCATTATAATAGATTCATATGGAATCCAATATATATTAGTATTAGACTAATTATATATTAGACTTAGATATATACAGAGAGAACATCCAGTAGGTGAGAAACTCTGTAATGATCAAAGCGACTATGAATTCAGTAACCACAGTAAGTGATATTTTATTTATCCAATGAACATGTAGGCACCTCTGAAAATCAGCAGTGCATAGGTGTGCAAGCTTTATTGTTTACTCAGGGGAAAAGCAGTGGAGAGTCTGCAGACCCCTCACAAAAGCTCTAGTTTCTTGAAGGAGACCCCATATCCTCAAGCCTGGAGCTTCAGAGCATTCTCTTGATTCCACCACTAAGAGAGAACAGGGCTTATAGACCCAGGTCTAGATCCAGCGCATGTGTAGCTAAGTTGCTTCAGTTGTGTCCTACTCTTTGCGACCCTATGGACTGTAGCCTGCCACAGGATTCTCCAGGCAAGAATACTAGAGTGGGTTGCCGTGCCCTCCTCCAGGGGATCTCCCTGACCAAGGGATCTAACCCTCAGTTCTTCTGTCTCCTGTTTTGGCAGGTGGGTCCTTTACCACCAGAGTCACTGGATCCAGGGTACCTGGTTAAGTGTGGATCTGGCCCAGGCTGGCTGAGCCCGAGCAAATTCTCAGCAAGTCTGATCCTGGAAGGACAACTGAGGTCCTTTGGAGGTTGGAGTCAGAGGTTCTTTACCCTTTTGGGTGATAGACCCCTTGGAATTTTCCCTGAAAAGTGCTTTTTGCAATTCAAGAAATTCTCAGAATCCTGGAGTCCCTCCATAGGTACCATGGACCCCATGTGGCAACTGATTGGATTGGGAGAGCTCAAAAATTCTTTAATTTCTAAGACTCTTTTATGATTCCGTGATGCTTACTGGACTTCAATTCCCTGGCAGAACCTTTCTGGAGGAGTGTTTGCCTCCTCCTCTGCTATCAGCATGTGTGGTCAACCATGACTGTGAGGGGTGTCATGGTGCCACCTCGTGCTTCTGTTTTGAAACTGCACCTTTTTTGGGACCAAGCTCAAGACCCCCACTGTCCACCCTCCACCCCCAATTCTCTGACCTCATTTCCTCCCATTCTGATACTGGACTAATTTTTTTCTGGCTTCAGGGCCTTTGCATTGACAGTCCTCACTGCCTATAGGTGTGCTTTTGAAGCTATTTATGCAAATATAGTTAGTACTGTCATATAACAAATCATGAAAAAAGGGAGTTTTTGTGAAGCTAATTTTATTCTCATTTGACCTCACATTGAGAAAATATCACATGAGCATATTAAAGAATATTTTGGAATTTGAGGGGGCTTTGAGAAAAGGCTAATAAAAATTATAGAGGGTATATTAGTCAGCTCTCATTAAGTTTTGCTTCAATAACAACCTCAAAATCTCAGTGACATGCAGCCACAAAAATCTTTACAACTGAAGTTACTTTTTTTTTACTGAGAGTCAGCTATGGCTTTGCTTTCTGAGACTTCTTCATTGCAGATTGGAGGAGTTAATGAACAGCAGGGCAATCTCTCACTTTTACCCCCTTCAAGGAGAAAGTGATACTGAATGAAGTAGCCCAGAGCCCTCCTCTCCCCCTTGCCCCCCATTAACAGCCATTATGAGGAAAGGAATGCTCAGAATTATGGTGTAGAACCTTCCTCTGACTATGGGGATACTAGGGTCTGCCTTCCCAGAGCAGGACTGAAGCTGTCACTGCCCCAAAGCAGGAATGGGCTGCAGCCTTGGGTAAGGGACTGGTGGCCTGGGCCCTGGAGTCTTTATGCTGCCAGGCAGGACCCGGAAGTGCCCAAGGTTGCACAGTCCCTAAACCTTTCTACTACAATGCTACAGTAGGGGAGTAAGAGAGCTTCTGGGTGCTGGAAGAGGGCCTCGGGCAAAGGCAATGAGAAGGAAGAAAGAAGACTCATAAGGAAAGCATAGGCCAGGAGGAAAGAGGGGAGGACACGGAAGATATGGGGGGTGTGGCAGGCCTCTCCAAGACAGCTCGGAACAGGCCTGCACAGCCAGCCTCAGCAGCTCTCTCCTTCGAGGAAGCACCATTTGCCAGCAGTTAACCCTAAACCTCATTCTGATCCCTCACCTGAACCTCTTCCCACAGGTGAAGGGATGTTGGAACAGCCCACCTGGAACATAGATGGGTGGTTTGTGTTCTTCCTTTGAAAGATCTCTTTTCTCAGCCACAGGAAAACAAGTTTCAAAGTGGATTGGGAAAGAGGGGTGGGGTGCAGATATGGAAAGAATGAGGAGGGAACAGATGGTGCCTGCTAAGACAACCAGATTTTTCCCCCCAGTTAATCTGGGAATGACCTAATTTACATAGCATTTGCATAAATTTCCATTTCAAATTATAGCTGTCCTAACTTCAAGTATACAGGAGAAAATAAATGAGATCAGGCAATCTACTGTAATTGAACTCAAGCTGACTTCTGTGAAAGACAGGTCAAGCTTTCAAAGCCTGGCAGATGAGAGGAAGGAATTTTGTGGCTGTCCATTAGCAGAAGGGGGCCTGGAGAAAGCCTCTCCACCTCTCAAATTAGGCAGAGTTACCACGGGTCCATGGTCAGGTCAGAGATGTGAGGAGATGAGGAAATTCAACCTCTTCTCCCTCTTCCGCTGTGGGACCATCCTGGGAAGAAACAACATTAGAAATGGAGCAGAAAAAGCAGAGACCCTGTCCCAAAGTCAAGGTGGTGGCCTGGGGCCCTGCCCCCTCCAGGCCCAGCAGGCTCGACAGTTGTATGGAAAGTGGGTGTTGCTTCTGCTCATCCCCGACATCTGTCTGGATCCTTTGCTCTCCATCCACTCATTCTTAACTTCCACCACATTCCAAATGCCATCACACACCCTCACAGACACACTAACTCCATGAGTGCACAGAACACACACATGCCCTAGGGGTACTGAAACGTCAGTCACTTTCACACACAAAGCTTGTCCCAGGTCGGAGAGGAATCAGGTTGGCTCCACCCACTAGACGTACAGTCTTTCTGTCTCTGTCTCTCTCTCCATCTGGGATTACATCAGATCTGGGGAAGTGGCAGGGCAGTGAGCTCTGAGGGCAGATTAGATGAGGACAGAGCCATAGCTGGAGGCTAGGATGGTATCGTGGGGATGTGTTGGCTGCTGCAGAAGAAACTCCCACCGTGATGAGGGGAGGCCAGCCAGTGCCCTCAGTAAAGGTCACTGTGTCTGCTGACAACTCCTGAGGACTGAACTCTGCGTCTTCAGGGTCTGCATCCCCCCTCACCCCGCTGATTTCTCTGCACAGAGCCTCCCCCTCAGTTTCCACGCCCTTCTGCCCTGAGAACACGGTGGGGGAAGCCTTGAGCCTGAAACAGCTTTGGTCAAGAAGATTCCCTAGAGAAGGAAATGGCAACCCACTCCAGTATTCTTGCCTGGAGAATCCTGTGGACAGAGGAGCCTAGTGGGCTACAGTCCATAGGGTTGCAAAAAGTTGGACAGGACTGAAGCGACTTAGAACAGCACAGCGAGTATAACATACACAACAAAATCTTGGCACAAACAATAATATAAAATATCTCATGAGTAACTTTAAAACCTTAATTATAAGTTAAAGTGATAATATTTTGGATATATTGGGTTAAATAAAGTGCCTTATTAAAATGAATTTCACCTGCTTCTACCTTTTGTGGCCCCTAGAGACTTTAAAATTACATATGTGGCTTCTACTCTGAAGTTGAAGCCAGAGATGCTCCCTCATGGCAGCTGCCTCGAGACAGAGCACAGAACAGCTTGGCTCCTGGCGGTGACAGGGAGTTTGAAGAGAGGAGGTGTTAAAGTCCAGGGAGAGGGGAAAGACGTTTATTAATATTTCCCAAAAAATTGACTTTGCCATATATTTTGTTGGGAAGGCATGACCCAGAGACCATACAAGCCCAAAGAAAAATTTAAAAAAAGACCAGAGAAAAGTGTTGCTAGTAACAGCAAGACAACTGGGAAGAGAAAGGGCAAGGGGAGAGGTCTGAGTCTAGTGCTGGCCGATTTTTCAAAGGCTAAGCTTCTTGAGTTCTGGCCCCAGCCTTCCCTGGGCCAGGCTGTGCGGTGCCGGAGGGCAGCAGGGGCCCCTGGTCAGTGCTGGGGTTGGGATGATGCTCCTGCCAGCCAAGGAGAGGCTCAGAGGCAGCCTCAGTAAAGCCAGGTTATCTCATCCAGCTTCTCCTTTCAAGGCCCTTCACCAGCAAAACCATGTCTTTGGGGGTCATCTCATAGCATAAGAAATACCACACGTTAAGCCAGGGGCCGAGGCCCCATAGTAAATATTTTAGGCTTTGCAGGCCAAGCTCTAGTCTGCCATGTTAGCACAAAAGTTACCCCAGATGATATTCAAACGGATGAGTGTGGCTGAGATCCAACAAATACAGACACTGAAATTTGAATTTCATGTAATTTTCATGTGTCGGGAAATTTTTCTTCTTTTGATTTTTTTTTTTCATTTAAAATAATTCCTAGCTCATGGGTCTATAAAAACAGGCAGAGGGCTAGATCTGGCTGGTAGGCCATACTTTGTTCTAAGCAAACTCCAAAGCAGAAGGTTGGGTCCTCATCAATGCAAATTAAGGGTAGATTGATTTGATTTATAGAGGAATCTAAGGAGAATATTCCTTGAATGTGTGCATTTAAAGTAAGCTTTGATTGTAACTTTTTCCTGACACGAAGTGTTACCTTCCTTCCTTTCCCTTCTTTGGTGTTTTTTAAATGGATATTTGTCATCCTTTCAGTTCAGTTCAGTCGCTCAGCTGTGTCCGACTCTTTGCGACCCCATGAATCGCAGCACGCCAGGCCTCCCTGTCCATCACCAACTCCCGGAGTTTACTCAAACTCATGTCCATCGAGTCGGTGATGCCATCCAGCCATCTCATCCTCTGTCGTCCCCTTCTCCTCCTGCCCCCAATCCCTCCCAGCATCAGGGTCTTTTCCAGTGAGTCAACTCTTCGCATGAGGTGGCCAAAGTATTGGAGTTTCAGCTTCAGCATAAGTGTGCTGCAAAACTTAGGACCAGCGTTTTTGGATAGAATAGGATAGGGTAGGATAGAATAGCATAAGAGAGAATAAAATATCAGAATTCATCATACATAGTAAAGTTTGATAATGGAACATTTTGCAGCTGTGAGTATATTCATGTGCATATACTTATATATGTATATGTGTACTGGATTGTAATGCTAGAGATGTTTTTTATAGTGGATCTTGGTTAAAAAGTCGAGAGCTTGCCTTGATGAGTATTGGGGAAAAGAGAGGTTGAATTTCCAGTCCTCCTGGATCATCCTCAGGATCTGGCATTTCTCTCTCCACCCCGTGCCCCTCGGGGTTCCTTTGCTGATGCACCCTGAGAACCACAGGTCACAGGTCCTCACAGTGATGCACTGGCAGACAGGGTACTGAGATGAGGAAGGCATAGACCACACCTCACTGTCATTTTCATAGCCCACCACACCATCAGCTAGTTCACCCTGCACCTTGAAAACAGTGGCTGGTGTGTAAGAGAAGCTTGGCAGATGTGTGTTGCCTGAATGAGTGACCAAATCCAGACAGCAGGGTTGCAGGTCCAAGCACTCTGAGATGTGAGGAAGCTCAGTGCAATTGGGGAACCGAAAGAAACTCAGTGAAAGTGACCTCAGTGGCTGTTCTGCCAGCTACCCCTCCTGCCTGAGGTTACAGAGACTGCTCATCAGGGCATAGAAGATTTTGGGGCAGACCACTCCTCCCTCACTTTTTCAGTTGTTGTTCATTCGCTCAGTTGTGTCTGACTCTTTATGACCCAATGGACTGCAGCATGCCTGTCCTTCACCATCTCTTGGAGCTTGCTCAAACTCATGTGCGTTGAGTTGGTGATACCATCCAACCATCTCATCCTCTGTTGTCCCCTTCTCCTCCTGCCTTCAATCTTTCCCAGCATGAGGGTCTTTTCAAATGAGTCAGCTCTTCGCATCAGGTGGCCAAAGTATTGGAGCTTCAGCTTCAGTATCAGTTCTTCCAATGAATATTCAGGACTGATTTCCTTTAGGATGGACTGGTTGGATCTCCTTGCAGTCCACGGGACTCTCAAGAGTCTTCTGCAACACCACAGTTCAAAAGCATCAATTCTTCGGCAGTCAGCCTTCTTTTATCGTCCAACGCTCACATTCATACATGACTACTGGAAAAACCATAGCTTTGACTATATGGACCTTTGTTGGCAAGTAGTGTCTCTGCTTTTTAATAGGCTGTCTAGGTTTGTCATAGCTTTTCTTCCAAGGAGCTTATAATTTCATGCTGCAGTCACCATCTGCAGTGATTTTGGAGCCCAAGAAAATAAAGTCTGTCACTGTTTCCATTGTTTCCCCATGTTTTTGCCATGAAGTGATGGGACAGGAGGCCATGATCTTAGTTTTTTGTATGTTGAGTTTTAAGCCAGATTTTTCACTCTCCTCTTTCACCTTCATTAAGAGGCTCTTTCCGTCCTCTTCACTTTCTGTCATAAGGGTGGTGTCATCTGCATATCTGAGGTTATTGATATTTCTCCTGGCAATCTTGATTCCAGCTTGTGCTTCATCCAGCCTGCCATTTCACATGATGTACACTGCAAATAAGTTAAATAAGCAGGGTGACAATATATAGCCTTGATGTACCCCTTTCTCAGTTTGAACCAGTCCGTTGTTCTATGTCCAGTTCTAACTGTTGCTTCTTGACCTTCATACAGGTTTCTCAGGAGACAGGTAAGGTGGTCTGGTATTCCCATCTCTTTAAGGATGTTCCACAGTTTGTTTTAATCCACTCAGTCAAAGGCTTTAGCATAGTCAATGAAGCAGAAGTAGGTGTTTTTCTGGAATTCTCTTGCTTTTTCTATGACTCAACGGATGTTGGCAACTTGATCTCTGGTTCCTCTGCCTTTTCTAAATCCAGCTTAAACATCTGGAATTTTTGGTTCACATACTGTTGAAGCCTAGCTTGGAGAATTTTGAGCATTGCTTTGCTAGCATGTCAAATGAGTGCAATTGTATGGTAGTTTCATTATTCTTTGGCTTTGCCCTTCTTTGGGATTTGAATGGAAACTGACTTTTTCAGTCCTGTGGCCACTGCTGAGTTTTCCAAATTTGCTGTTATATTGAGTACAGCACTTTAACAGCATCATCTTTTAGGATTTGAAATAACTTATTTCCCCAGGGCCATGAGCTCACCTGAAGACAGGGCCATCTTGTTACTCAGTGAGAAATGCTAGTTATCTCAAAGACTTCAGAAAAATCCCAGCAACCCTGTAGAATTGTCCATTTCTGGGAGACTTTGAGAGTCATAAATCAGGCAGTGATCGGCTGGGTGTTGAGGTCAAGCAAGGCTGGGCTTGTGGGAGAGACAGACGAAGAGGACTGTCCCGGGGGCTTCACCATAAGCAGCCGCAACTCCTTCCCTTGTGCAGTCACCACTTAAAGAAATTCTTCCCCACAGCTCCCTGGAGACTCCGGCCCTTTGGCCCTGTGCTTCCAGGCTTGCGGTGGCATTAAAAGTGCCGCTCCTTGTCACTAGGCTCTTGTGGTTCTAAGTGTGGTGGAGGCCGCTCTGAGGAGTGACTAGGTCCCTCATCCTGGGGTCCTGCCACGTGGGTCCTGTCTGAATTCCTGCCCTCAGAAACTGGATTTGAGGCAATCCCATAACATAGGTTAAGGAAAATTGGGGAGAAGGAAAGCTCAAGAGGCCAAAGGAGAGCCCCAAGACGCAGGCAGACATTGTCACATTCCCCCATCCTGTTATCATTCCTGGTATCAGGGTGAATGGGCCCACAGGGTTCACCAAGTCGATGAAGAAACACACATGCTCCTGGGCACCAGGCAGAGGAGATGTGCAGGGTGTACCTGGGGTGCTGTGATGCCTCCTGGGGAGGGGGGGAAGGGTGGTGGTAGAGAGGAAGCCTCCATCTGCATGAACATGAGCTTGGGTGCAGCCCCTCCTGCTGGGAGAGGAGGCTTGGTACCAGCTAGCTGACCAACCCCGCAATGCGGAGAGAGCTTCCAGGGACTCATTCCAGGGCTCCTGCCCTTTGCACTGTGACCTGCGAGCAGCTGCACACTCATTAGCATTCATGTCTGCCTCTGGCACAGCCCACTGAGCACCAGCCAGCTGGCTGAGACCCTGCGTGTGCAAAGAGAGTCTGTGTTGTTCAAGATTTTGGATAGTCTTGCATGTGTACGGATGGCCTCAGCTGTAACTACTGCTCACACCAAGAGCTGAGACTGTGTGACTGGACTCACACCAGTCTCTGCAATGTGAACTTGGATTAGACCCAGAGAAGGCAGAGCAGGAGACAGAGCAGGCTTTCCCTTGCTGCTCTCACAGTCAGAGATTTGGTTGTGACATTTCGTTCTGTGTTGTTCTATCATTTTATTTTCTTGAGGTGAAACAAACATCTGGTGCACAGATCTTCATACATTTTAAATGCTTCTCCCAGCCTCTGCACTGTTGTAACGCCGCCCCTTTCCTTCCCGCATGTTCATTTGAATATGAACTTAATGGACGCTAAATAAGTCAGCAGAGTTGCTATTTTTCGAGTGGTTGAGCAGATGTGTTTCTGAGGAAATATGCTTGTATGGGCAACCTCACCTTCTCCACCCAGACAGACCACAGGCGCAGCCAGCCTCTGGTACCCAGGAGAGTGCTCCAGCCACCTATCTGGGGGAATTGAAAGTGTAAATGGCACCCAGCCCCCTCCGTAAAGTTTCCTCTTCCCCCCCACCCCCTCCCTTCCTCTGTATGCTAAGGACCGTGGGGCTCTTCAGTGAGGAAAGGACGGCCCCTGCCCTCTAGTGGTACCGACCAGTCCAGTCCTGAAAAAATCATCTGTGTTCAACAGACTTGATGGATTAAGAGCAGGGATCCATCTTTCAAGTTCCACCCCAAGTTCCAGCACTTTAGGAGATTCCCAGAAAAGCAGGACAGGCCAGGGAATGCTCCGGGTTGACTCATCCTTGGGTTGAAAAATTCTTGCCTAAGGTCTGACATGCCCAGTCTAGGACTTGAGAAGACTCATGGAGGTTCTTGAGGGCAGCTAACAGCTGGAGCAATCACCCAGGCTGGCTTTGTCCCCTCTCCCCGACAAAGGACTGTTGCTGAAGCTGTGTTGTGATGGAACCAGGTGTGTGTGTGTGTGTGTGTGTGTGTGTGTCTGTGTGTGTGTCTGTGTGTGTGTGTGTCTGTGTTGCTCAGTTGTGTCTGACTCTTTGAAACCCCATGGACTATAGCCTTCCAGGCTCCTCTGTGTTCATGGGATTTTTTTTTTCAGGCAACAATGTTGGAGTGGGTTGCCATTTTCCTCCTCCAGGGAATCTTCCCAACCCAGGGATAGAACCCGCGTCTCCTTCATCTCCTGAATTGCAGGCAGATTCTTTACCTGCTGAGCAGTCAGGGAAGCCACATGGAACCTGGGCTCAGACACAAAGCAGCCTCAAGCTGGGCATGGGCTTTCAGGGTGTCTGTCTTCCCAGCCAGGCGAGGGTTCCCAGTCTTATGTGCAGCTTGATGTGGGAGAGAGACAGACGTCCCAGACAGCGAGCCTGGCCCTGCTTGCTCCTATTAACTCAGTCATCTAGCCTTCTGGACTTTCCTCTCCTTATCTACATGGCAGAGGGGTTGAAGCAGCTGACCTCAAAGCTTTTCACATATTTAAAACCCCACGGGGAATTTTCTCTCCTCTAAACTCTGCCCACCCCACAGGATTGTTCTGTGACTGGCCCAAGGTGCATCAAAGCCCTGCAAACTGCAAAGCGCTGGACACATCAGCCTTTCTAGGGACGATGATTCTGGGAGCCCTGTTTGGTCCAGAAATCCTCCCAGATACTGTTCTTAGTGGATTTGCCAGACTCTTAGATCAGCGATTTAACAAAAGCCTGGCTGAGCCCGGATTAGGTTTCTCGGAGCCAGGACCTGGGGGGCCTGTCCAGTTGAGCCACTTTCTCAGAGCCACGTGACTTTCACAGGCCAGGAGGCAGGCGGGGTGTCTGTCCCCTGCTCTGGAGTCCTGTGCGCAGGGACATCGAGCAGCAGTGAACCTAAAAGGAACGCCCGACTGAAGAGTTGGGCCCACCAGGATTCAACACACTTCCCACACAGTGAGGGGCCCCAGTCCAGACTTGCAGGTTCCAAGTTGGCTGTCATCCTGGGCATCTTCTCTGGAACCCATGACATTGCTCCCAGGGAAGCAGGAGGACCAGAGCTCTGAGAACCCTGTAGTGGCTGCTATGATGTATGATGTTTCTGTCACCTTTACCTAGAAGGGCTTCTCAACGTGCAGGCAGCCCCAGAAGGTTTCTAGGGGAAGTTCTGGTGTTTCCTTGGAAAATTCCACTTAGCTGGACAAAAAATAAAACAAAAACAGCAGGGTGTTTACTGCTTACATGTACAAGATCTTGTTTAACTTACACACTTCTCCATGGGGCAGACTTACAGCATCATCATCCCCATCT
This sequence comes from Dama dama, assembly GCF_033118175.1. NCBI lineage: Eukaryota > Metazoa > Chordata > Mammalia > Artiodactyla > Cervidae > Dama > Dama dama. The sequence goes on along the minus strand of NC_083698.1, from coordinate 44,751,336 downwards.
TACAGGATAGGAAATGGAGCACAGAAATGTTAAATGACTTACTCAAGGTCACAAATGTTTGACCCCAAGTATATCCAATATCAGAGTGCATGCCTTTAACCACTAAGCCACATCTCCTCCAGAGTGGGAATAAGTCACCTTGGTTTGTCCGTGTAGACCAGAGGCCACTTTTGACTTGAGATACTGTTTGGCAGCCAAGGTGAAAAGAGTCCTCCTTGGTGAATTAAATACACAATGAACAAAGACCCCACAACTTTGGAGAAATGAGCTACTAAGGCAACTTCAGATATAGCTAATTCCTTGCTTTTTTTTTTACTGATGGTTTACTGATGGTGTTCTAGACCTTGAAGCAGTCAGTCCAGGGGAAGAGGGTGCACCCCTGGTTTAATACCTTAGCCTAACCAGGGTCAGTGTCAGGCCAGGGGAAACTCCATGTTGAAGTAGGGGGGGCTCTGGTGCAGCCCACCCTTCTCACCAGATTCCTTTCCGTTGCCAAGCCTGCTAGTTACAGATTTTTTTTACTAAGAAGGGAGGTAGCCTAGTATTTTTCAATTTGCTGAAAACTCACACAGTGAGTTAATGCTAGAGATTGCAATATTCCATATGTGTGACTGATCAGAGATGGGCCTCCCAGGTATGAACCTTTTGTTATTTTGAAAGCCCTTTGGCTCAAAGCTGGATGTTCTGGAGTTCGCCTGAGTGGGCCGATGCAGTACCACAGACTAAGCTAGGAACAAGTGGGATGCCAGAACTTGGGTATTCACAGTCTTCTCCCAGGGACGGGGGAAATAAGCCATCATCAGGCTAGGGAAAGGAGTTGAGAACGTTCACATCTCTAAAGGCACTCGACCCACAATGAGGGTAGCAGCTGGGAGCTCTGTGCCAAGGGAAAGGGGTGTTTGAATCCAGGCTCTCTCCTCAGAGTTTCTCAAACCCAGTTAACCCTTTGGCTTATAGGAAAATAGAGCTGACAACTTTCAGAGACAGCCAGTACGTGTGATGCAGCAAGAATAGAGGTACTGAACCTGAAGCCAGTTCTTCACAGTTATTATTAGCATCTACATCCCTCATCATTATGATTTTATTCTGTTATTTATAGGACAGGAGAAGGTACCAGACACATTGATCATGGGAGTGATCAAACACACCATTCCTGGCTAAGAACACTGCCATGGTCATAGCCTCCAAGGAGAGACACGTCCCCAAGGCATTGCTCATCCAGACTTTGCCGTGTTTTGACCACACCATCCTTTGGCCATGTGTGATTGGACAGAAGAGGATGCTTGGCCCAGGACCTCCATGCATGGGCTGACTGGTATTGTCAGACGTGGTCCAGCTGGATCAAAAATCATTCAAGTTACATCGTTCTCTCTTTGGGAGTTGATTTTGGAAATAAAGAGAAAACAAGCCAGCTGGTAGCGGGACAAGAATCATGGAGATACACTTAGAAGAGGGGTGTGAAGATTGTCATCGCTGAGTCACCCTGATGCTGGAAATCCAGGACCAATGGTTCTGAACCCAAATGCATGTGCACACGGGCTGGCAGCTCCCCTCACAGGTGGGTACCATATTGTGTTCAAGGTGGAGGATGTACTTTTTGTTGTAACTGAAGGTATATGTTGTTACAACAGTGCACCTCAGACAGAATGTTGAGAGAGGTGCTTCAACATGTAGAATGGGAGAATCCTAAATGGGCACCTTGTATGGGAGAGGTGTGAGAGGTAGAGCGTACTGACAAGCACGGTCCGAGGAACCTCGTGTTTCCCAGGGTGTGTGCAAACTTGGTTTTGTGAGTACAGAGCAGAGCACAGTTGGGGCCATAGCAGTTATCCTCAAACGAAAACACAGGCTTGAAGAGTAATCAAGTGAATGATATAAGTGGGGATGTAATTTAATCCCTTTGAAGCCTTGCCAAAAATTCTAGTGTTTGAACGTGCACCATGGAATTAGTCAGGACCCTTTTGGTTTTAAGTGACAGAGACTGAACTCAAATTAACTTACAAGGGAATTCATGGCTCATATAATTGAAAAACGTAAAGGATGGAACTGACTTTGGTCCTGGCTGGATCCAAATGTGCAGTATCATTGGAAATTAGGGGCTTCCCTGGTAGTTCAGTTGGTAAAGAATCTGCCTGCAGTGCAAGAGACCCAGGTTCAGTCACTGGGTCAGGAAGATCCCCTGGAGAAGAAAATGGCAACCCACTCCAGTATTCTTGCCTGGAAAATCCCAAGGACAGAGGAGCCGGGCAGGCTAGTCCGTGGGGTCGCAAGAGTCAGACATTCCTTAGTGACTAAACCATTGGAAATTAGTATCTATCTCTTACTCTTGGCTTTCCTCCAATAGGCTTTATTCTTTTGGTTGGCATCAACTCCCACACCTGACATGGTGGCAAGCACTGGCTTCATGTTTCATGCTTACCTCCCCTCAGCCGAGCAGCCTCAGCAGAATAAGGGTAATTCCCTAGCAATATAGCACAAGTTCCAGGGATGGCTCTCATTGGTTCACCTTGGGACATGTATCCATCCCTGAACCAATCACTGAGGCCAGGGAAAAGCAGCAATCTAACTGGCCTGGCCTGAGTCCTGTGCCGCAACTTTGGATCTAGGGCAAGATGTCAGAACTACCAGAAGACAGGGCTTAAATTAACAATAGAAAAATGGTTGTCCCTGGAGACATGTTGAATAGGTGGTCACACCAGATATCCACCTCGGCCCCAAACAAAGTAATTGACTACAATCTCTCTGAGGGAATGATCCTTGAATTCCTGACATGAACCTTCTTGAATGCTGAATGACTTTCTGATTCCAATATCCATGAAAACGAACGACAATTTAATGGCAGATTTATCTATCAGGGTTCTTATTAACAAACAACTAACTCACTCTAGTATTCTTACCTGGAAAATCCCATGGACAGAGGAGCCTGGTGGGCTACAGTCCATGGGGTCGCAAAGAGTTGGACACGACTGAGCCCTGAACAACAACTCACTCTACTTTGTTTAAATAGAAGAACAATGTATGAGAGGCTATTAGTGGCTCACAGACTCTCTGGCAGAGTTAGAGAAGGGGGCTTGAGGCTCTGCAGCCGTAAACCCTGGTCCAGTCACAGGTTTGATCCCACTGCCCCTGGCTCCTGTTACTGAGAGTTATCTCTGCCCTGCCATCTCTGGGGGCTCCACGCTCCCTGCCACTCTCCTCCCCCATCACAAAGATGCAGGCCCGTGTGGCAGCTGCTCCCTTGCTTTTTTACTCTTCGATTTAAGTTTCAAATTGCTGCATCCAACTGGCAGCGCCCGGGTCACATGTCTGTGTCTGAGCTGCAGAAGTGATTTGGGAAACTGAGTTCTGATCTCCATCCCAGTAAGGCAATGACCCAACCGTGGCCTATTTCAGTAACTTAGGAAGGCTATTCAGATGATGCTGGGCTGGCACCAATATGACCCCCATCCACTACACCACACTCCAAATATTCAGGTCTTCTGCATCTTCTGGGTTCTGGAGGGATCACACGATGGGGCTAATGCTCTTTGTTTCCACAAGTGGCTTCCCAGTAGATCTGTGAGTATCTGATTTTTGTGACCAATGGAACCCAGTTAACATGGGTAATTTAGCAATGTAATTTAGGTAAAATTTAGCTTGGAGATAAGTGTTTCCTTGCCAGCAAGATTGGATTGCCAGAGCTCATGGTTTCTTCATCAAAAAGAAAGCCTTCAGTGGGTCTCTTGATGGTCCCTGTAAAACACGGCCTCATGGAGCCCTCCCAGGAGTGCCAGCCCACAGACATTTAATAGGCCTTTTCACAGAGCTCTACAAGTGCCACCCTGGGCTACTATTTAACCACAGACCATCCTCAGCCATTGACAAGAAGCTGAGTTGCCAGGCAAGGGTCTTCTTGGCCTGATAAATTCCCCCTGGAGTCTAGAATCCTATAGCAGCACTTGCCAGGAAATTGGATTATCTGACCCCCCTCCTGTGCCCTTCATTGCTTGATCAGGAACTGAAGTCATTCAATTAAGAGAGAGTTTTTGAGCATTAACTATGTCCCAGGCATTGTACTAACACTGGACATACTCTGCCCCCAGGGAGCCTTCAGACAAGTAAATTAGCCAAAGCTCAAATGGCGCGAAGGGAAGCAAGCAAGGGGATGAAAATGTTCAAGTGCCATTATTCAGAAAGAGATGCTTAGTTTTCATTTTTAAGCAGACTTATTGATCAGAGTAATGATGGAAGCCAAGGTCTTTGACCTAATGTAGAAGCATAATCATTATATTTTCCCAACACGTGATCTAACAAAGAAATGTCTGGAATTGGTGAATTCATTTATGTAAGAGTCTTCTAAAGGTAATGCCATTAAATACAATCAGTTAGATTTAATAGATGAAAAGAATTAAACCAGAATAAATAATGACCACATCAGAAAATCTAGCTGTTGCAGTCAATTGAATATACACAACTGACTATAGTAGGAAGTCCGGTCTTTGACTCCTGGGAACGCGTTTAATTCCTCTCAGAATACTGACATATTCCACAAAGCAAAATATGGCCTTTGACAGCTAGGGAGAAGAGGAAGTTTCTGCTCTAGACCCAGAATACTCTCTTCACTAGACCACAGGCCTCATCGTTTCCACGGAGGCAGCAGGTGCCCTCAGCGACCACTAGGTGTCGCTGTGAACCTGTGAGAACGCGGCCTCACGCTGCAGGCACATTTCAGCTGGGTCTGTTTTCAATCAACACGTTGTCAGTTTTTCTACCCGAGGCCCCAGGGGTGTGCTAGGAATTTTTATTTCCTGAGAAATCCTGTGATTCAGCTGCCCTTTGTTGGCCCTGCGCGAGAGAATGAAGGCTGTGCTTGCTCTAGCAGCTCCCCTGGCAGCGGGCTCCCAGGCAAGGGTCTTCAGGCCGCCAGCCACCTCTCCTCTCTCTCTCTGCTCTTCATCGTTTGCTTCAGCCTGGTGTCCCCCTCCCTTTTTGCCTCTTCACTTCCCTTGTTAGCTTTCTCACCTGGTTCTCAGTGACGCTAATGAGCCCTCAGTTGCTCCATGGGAAGGGCCCCATCCTGGAAGAATGGTCCAAGCCCTGGTGAATTTCAAGACATCCAAACAAGCTCCAGCATAAACTAGCTTGTACATTCTGTCCTCACCTTCCTCTTCTGATTCTACACTCAGCCTTTCCCCTTCTAAAGCAACCCCAAGATTAAGGCAGTGTTGGGGTGGGAGCAACAGGAGACTAAGCGGAATTCCAGACCCTTAGTCCAGCATGAAGATGCTTAGAAGCCACCTTCTTTCAGATAGCCACCAGCTCTCAGACCCCACCTGCCTCTGCCACTTTCTAGCTCTGAAACCTCTGGGAGGTAACTCACTCTTTCTGATCCTCAATTCTTCATAGGTAAGTGAGAAGAGTACCTCCAGATGGTTATATTAAAAAAAGTTATAAATACAAAGGACTCCATGAAATGTTGCACAAAGCATTCTATAAATGCAAAGTGATTTTTATTATCATACGGACACTTAGACACATCAGCATACACTCAAACAAACATTCTCTGGAACCTGTGGCTCGATGGTGTGCTAAGGGAACAAAATCCAGAGGTATTTATTCGGAGATTCTAATCCTCTCTCTACTTAAGTGATAAAGTTCTTCTGAGTCCAGCTGGGAGATGTCTTCATCAACAGCCATAGTTTTGCTTGGCAAAATGCCCTGATCACTGCCCTGTGGTCTTCAAGGAAAAGGCCACTCATGGGTGGAGGTGGCCACTCCCTCCTTCAGGTTTGGTAGGGCTGTCCTGGTTTCTAGCAACCACACTGCTGCTGTGGGTTTTTGTGGGTGGCCACAAGGTGGAATCCCGACTGTGGGCGCCCTGTGGCTGCTCTCTGCAGGGCCTGTGACCTCATACTCTGAAAAGCTTGGGGGTAGTTGTAGAGAGGACCCGGTATATTAGAGGTGGTTTCTGGACCACTCAGAGGAGGCCAAGTGGCAAAAAGAGCCCCTGCTGACCAACATACATAACTGCTGCCCCTGCACCTTGGGGAGGAGGAGGCTGTTTCTGAGTGAACCAGATCTTGATTTAATGTCTTTGGAAAGCACTTGAATACTCGTAACCAAGATGAGACTGCTTTTGTTGAGCAGCTGACTGGTAGGGAATGTGTGTAGAACTGAGGAAAGAATAGACCATGTCTTTCACACAGCCCAAAGCTGCATGTGCTGGGCTTCCAGGGCTGAAGGAAGCCAGTGGCTATTTCAGATCCCAGCTCAAGCTAGATGGGAGAGGACGCTCTCAGAGCACGTCTGCTGGTCCAGAAGCTGGTAGTGATGCTGCCTGTGAGAGGGTTGATTTCTGCAGCTGTGAGAAGCCTTGGTCTGTCAGGGAAGAGATACTTGGTCAGAGGATCCGTCTGAGGGTTCAGTTATCTGACACCTTTCTACGCCAGAACACAAATCAAAGGACATAACTGAGCCCTTCAGCATAGGCTCCGAGGAGGCACACCCAGGTTGGTGTCCTGGCTCTGTGACCTCTGGGCAAGGTCCCTTATCTCTCCATCCCTCAGCTTTCTCATTAAAATGCAGCTCACCAGGCTATCCTCAGAGTGCAATGAGGATTTGGAGTTCATGTAACTAGTGTACCCAGCCCATGTTAGACACACGGTTGCAATCCGGTTTGTCCAGACCTGTCTGCAGACTGCTCAGGTGCAGAGGAAGCTCAGTGAGGTCAACCAGCACTCCAGACCATGGGCTTCCTCCTCATGCCAGACCTTGACAGTGTCTGGGAAGGGCTGACACTATCGCATCCTGGGTCAAAGGACAATAAAACATTTTAAAACATTTGTGTATTTTAAAAGTTTGTGACAGCTTAGTGGATTGCTGGTGAGAATGTAAAATAGTGCAAGACACTCTTTGAAAAAGAGTGTCTTGGATTCTCAAAAAGGTCAATATAGAAATATCATATGACCTAGCATTTCCACTCCTAGGTATGTAACCAAGAGAAATTACAGAGTGTGTCCATACAAGAACTTGTACACTAACATCCAGTGCACATTATTCATAATAGCCACAAGGTGGAAGTAACCCAAATGTCCATCAGTTGATGAGTAAATAAATAAAATGTGGTATACTCATGCAACAGAACATTATTCAGCCATAAAAAGGAATAAAGCCCTGATATCTGCTACAACATAGATAATTCTTGAAAACATGCGAAGTGAAATAAGCCAGATAATACAAAAGGACATATATGATATGTTTTCTATTCATATGAAATAGCCATAGAAACAGACAGTAGGTTAGTGGGTGTTAGGGCTTGGGGAGTTAGATAGTGGTGATGGTTTCACAACTCTGTGAATATACTTGGAAACCACTGAATTTATTGGTATGTGAATTAAATCACAAAACCAATAAAATTGTTACCAAATAAAAAAGACAGCTTAGCATATCATTTGGAGGGTGTTCTGACTGTGGGAGAACAGATGAGATGGGCAGTACAGGGAATGGAGGAGCTCTTGTGAGCCTCATCTATAAATCAGATTAACCAGCCTCCCTCCCTCAGCCACAGATTGTTCCTGGCCCTGCAGGAACCACAAGGCTTCTGAGTGCACTGGGGCCCCACAGGGACAGCGGGATGCTCTCGTCCAAGCACTGGGCCTGCCTCACTTAGCAGGCACCACACAGGAAAACTGCAAAGCTCACCAGCATGCTTAACACTTGCCAGGATCATGTTCTCCCAACCCAAAATCAGGGCGGATAATTATGGTTCACACTCACAGGAATGGTAGGAGATACCATTTTAAGTAGTGACTGTCTCCAAAAATCCCATCTTGAGGCTCCAGTTTTCCAGGACACACTCACCTCCTTATTTCCTTCTAAACTGATTTGTTAAGAATTTAGACTCTCTTGGAAGTCACAGGCCACAGTTTTTTTTGTACAACTCAGGTCTCCTGATAAAAGGCTTTTAATCAGAACTGTACTTTTTAGATTGTGAGCTAATCTAATGCATGGCATAGATGAATAAGGTACCTGCGACCTTTTCCACAGCAGGGCACTGAGTTCAGACTGAGAAAACGCCATCCAAGTCTGTTTGCTCTGCGTCTAGGAAGCCTGTTTGGAATCTTGACAGGATTCAGTTCAATGCATAGAAACACTGAAGGCTTCTGTCTCACAGTATGCTCGTGTGTGCACACACACGCACACACACACACCCCCCAACACCACCACCACCATCACCACCATCACCACTCCAGACAGCAGTAACAGTGGATTTCACAGCCTGGTCAGGGGGCAGTTGCATTCAGGAAGCATTGTTTGGTGTTATGTGAAATAACTGTATTTGGAAGCGTACACTGAGGGAGTGGCTAGACCCTGAAGGGGCACCTTTATTTAAGATGGGAATTGGCCCAGGAGAACTCAGAGCTTCTTTCATAGCTGAAGTACTCCTTCCAAAAGGTTCTTCAGGTTTCCATGTGCCCACCACCCTGAACCAAGCCACTGCCATCTCATACCTGGATTAATCCAAAAGCCACCTCATTGGCCTCTCTACTTCCACCCCTGCTCCCTGCCTCCCTCAAGTGAATTCTCAAATCAGCACTCTGAGAGATGATTTAAAACAGAAAATATGTTGCACCCCTAACCCTGCCATGTCTCCTCATCACATTGAGAGCAAAAGCCAAAATCTTTACCATGTTTTACAAAGCCCTACATGATGAGCATCGCATCCCTCACTGCCTCATCATACGCTCCACAGACCTCACATCCCCAACCCCACCCCCAGATACACTCCCACTTGCCCACAGACACCTGTGCAAAGGCGTTTCCTCCAGTCCTCCGGTCCTAGTGTTCATCCCTGTTCCTCCAGCTAATCTTCAACCTGGTTTTCCCTTTGCGCTGTCTGCCTGGGGTCTCTTACCAGTTACCTGCATGACTCTTTGCCCGCTTCCACTGCTTGCCTCTCACCTAACCATGGGGCCTTCCTTGACCACACTATTTAAAGCAGCCATGCCCACCCTTCATAACCCTGACCTTGTTCATAGTTCTCAATAGCTTTTACCACCATTAAAATATCATATATTTATACATAAAGGATATATATACCTATGATATGTGAATACATATGAGATATGCATACATGTGATATATATGTACATGTGTATAACCTGTTTATCATTTCTATGGAAATAAACAAAGGCTAACTATATGAGAAAAGCATAGCATATTTATTTGTACTTACTATAGTAAGCAAGTCAGCCACCATCACTCTTGTTTTGGCAGAGACTCTAAGGCGGGCAGAGGAATGGGAAAGCTTTGCAGTGGAACAAAGAGGAGGCTCGGGGTGCTCTGATTGGAGGCTGTCAGCCTGGGGAAGCTGTCGGCGGGCTCACTGGAGGGAGTATATCCTATGGCGTATGTTTAGTTTTCTCTGGCTGGTCCTAAGTTAGAAGTGGAGATAAAAATTAGGGAACCTGACTGTTATTAATCAAGTCCTGACCATTTGGGGCTGATTGTTACAGAAGTTATTGTTTAGCTTCCTGGATTGTTACTAGAAACAGCCATTCAGCTTCCTGCAAGTCTGACTTATGGCAGGCTGGCTTCCCAGGCTGTTTATTGTAGATAAGGGGGTTTGTTTCCTGAGCAGGTTGCTGCAGGTTGTGTGGGCCCAAGTTCTGTTTTTATATATGGTTAGGTCATTGTCCATTTGAATATTCAGTCTCTCATCCCTCACTAGAATGTAAACACTAGGAACGTTGTTTTATTTACTGCTCTCTCCCCGGAGCCTAGAACAGTGCCTGGAACCTAATCGGCACTCAATAACTGTTTGTTGATCACCATCGTGTTTGTGTAAATCTAGTTAGAGAAGTGGTACTCTGCTACATGACTCAGGTCATAAACCAGCTGCCAGCTTGCTTAATTCTATCCATTTCTACAAATGTTTGTTGAATACTTGCCATGCCTCCAGAAGGCTCCATATTGGCTGTGGTTATTCACCCCAGGTGACACCGGACAAGCACTGGCTGAAAACTGATTGACAACCAAGATTCTGAATGCCTTAGCCTTCGCTCAACATTCTCTTCTTTCCCACTGTGGACTCACAGCTAGCTCTAAGAGTCCTTCAGCGTCCGGGTCATCCCTCACACTTTCAGAAACTGCCGTGGCCCCATCTGCTTTCTCCCACACCCACTACCCACAAAACTCATTTATTTCACATGCAGTGCCTGCAGGGTGGCTGCTGTCTTTTCAAAGAACTGGTTATCATCTCAGTTGGCTTATTCCTTTGAGCAGGAGCCACATCTCACCTCCCATACACATAGTGGGGTCTTGGTGATCTGAGTCTACCCCCCATTCCCCACCCCATCCTGTGGTTGACCTTTTCCCTGGGCTCAGGATATGTCCATCCTCCACATAAGGAAGTCACACCTGACTCAGAGCTGCCATCCAGAGGTTATAAGCAGTACGCTGTTCAGATAACCCAAGACTGGGGCCCCTCCTTGGGCATCTCAAGTATTTTCTAATAAAGGCTCCCTATTAATTTTTTTTTTTTTTTTTTTTGGCCAAGCTGAGCAACATGCAGGATCTTAATTGACCAGGGATTGAACCCGTGTTCCCTGCGTTGGGAATGTGAAGTCTTAACCACTAGACCACCAGACAAGTCCCCACATTAATTTTTTAAAAAATATTTAAGTGATTCTGAAATATACCTTCTTCCAAAAAGGAAATTTCAGACTTAGGTTAATTTATCTTTCAAATAGAACACTCAAGGAACCAAGAAACAGACTAGGATGGGAGAGCAAATAGAATCTTTAAGGAAGCGTCACAGCAGGCTGCCTGCAGCCACAGCAGGCAGAGTGTAAGCTCCACAAGGACAGGGCCCTGAGGCTGCTGTGTTGACAAAGAGTCAACACCTGGCACACAGTATTCGCTCTGTAAACATTTACTGAATGAATGGGAGGTGTAAACACACACATTAAGTTTGAAATGAGAAATGCCAAGTTTCAATAGCCATCATTTTCTAGATTCACTCATTTGGTTGCTTTAATTTTCTCAGCCATTACAAAACACATTACACAAAAAGGCAAACGATAGATCTACAGACGTGACGTGAAGTGAAGTCGTTCAGTTGTGTCTGACTCTTTGCGACCCCATCGACTGTAGCCTATCAGGCTTCTCCGTCCATGGGATTTTCCAGGCAAGGGTACTGGAGTGGGTTGCCATTTCCTTCTCCCTACAGACGTGAGAGAGGGCTATAAAGAGTGTAAGCATCATTGCCCAGTTTTTCTTCACATATGCTCTGAACAGAAGGGGACAGCGATGCAGACCCTGCTTCCTACTGAGCATGAAGGAAAGCTCCAACTTCAGAATTCACCATGGGCTTCCACGTCCCTCAGTGGATCCCTCTGTGGCCTGATCTCTGAACATGTTTGCTTTAATTTTTAATGACTCAGAATCAGCTGAGTCAACATTAGGTAAAATAAATTTCTATGTGATTAAGTCCTTGGGAGAGAAATGTGAGAGAACTTTTACATGGTTCCCAATACAGAAGGAAATGGCAACCCACTCCAGTATTCTTGCCTGGAGAATACCAGGGATGGAGGAGCCTGATGGGCTGCCGTCTATGGGGTTGCACAGAGTTGGACACGACTGATGCAACTTAGCAGCAGCAGCAGCAGCAATGGTCCCTGGCTTGATTTTACTCAGGTAATTTATTTTTCAAACCTGGTTTAAATGACCTAGCCCTGGACCTGAGACTTCTATTGCCCCTAATCGAATAGTCCAGTAAGCAAATGAGAAAGGCAGTTTCTCTTGGCAGAAATTTCCTGGTACTATGCCTGACCCATGTCTTGGGCTCCTCAGTGTTCACATCTTGGGGCTTGAAAGACAATCTACTCTTCCTGCCCATCACCAGGGAAAGAAATGACTCTTCAAGCAGATCCTAGGCTTCGAGAGGTCCCTCCCTGTGCCTAACTTAAATCTCTCTTTCTGTCCGAGAAGCACGATCCCCTCTTGCCCTGTCATCATGGGAGAAGGGAGAACAGCTGTTCACCACCCTCCTTTTAATCATCCTTAATGGGCTCGTAAACAGTTATCAGGCACCCCCTTCAGCCTTTTCGGAGCTTCATTTTACTTACATTGAGGCTGAGAGCTTCTGAGGAAGGCCTTTTACTCGGGGCTCCACAGACTTGCCGAGTCTTAAATGGGTAATCAGCCACTTCACCCATTTTAACCTCCACAAATGAGCAGCTCTGCCTTCTTTGCAAAATTTAAACCTATTCAAGGGAGTTCCCTGGCAACCAACCCTTATTAATAAATTACACTTGCTCTCGGCCAGGACGGGGCATTTTCTAAATGTTTCTCTTTCTTGAGAAGTCACACCAATGACAGCAGGCACACAATAAACAGTGCAGCTGCTCCCTCCCAACTTCTGCGTTTGCAGGAGGGATCCTGGCTGCCTCCCACAGGCCATCCTGGGCCTGCGGGAGTTCTCATCTGATACCCCAGCCGGGAAAGAGGGTACTGCTCCTGCGGACTCTCATCTAGTCCTTTCTTGTGGTCACAGCAGCTCGGGAGCAGGACATGGAGTGAAGGTGAGGATTGCTCGGCCTCCACCAGGCACACACTGAAAATTTCCACTTCCTGTTCCACCACAGGGAGGCTTTCTGTTTGGGTCATTGCTTGTGCCCACGGTGAATGTCTCATCTGTGTGAAGAGCTAGGGCTTCCTGCTGTGTCTCTACTCTGAGTCCTATGGTCTCCCTCAAGAGGAGGTGGAGAAAGAGCTGGGCAGGTAGGTTGCAGGGTTGATGTTGTTTTAGCTTTGCAAAAAGGAGTGGCTTTATTCAAGAGAAATTTTCACCAGGATGGCTAAAATGAAAAGGACTGACAAAACCAAGTGTTGACCAGGGAGGAAAGCAATCAGAGCCCTCCATCATTGCTGGTGGAAGTGTGAACTGGAGCCACCAACTTCAGACTTCTCAGATTCCAGCAATGGCTCTGGCCATCCCACTCCTAGAAATAGGCTCAGAAGAAACAAATGTTTGTGCTGCCAAAAGATGTGGAAAAGGAAGTTCACTGTGCTATAACCTATAATAGTAAAAACAAAACAGAACAACAACAACAACAACAAACTGGGAGCAGCCCCCTCAATATAGGATGGATAAATGACATGTGATAGATTCCCTCAATGGGATAAGATACACAGTGAAGAGACCTGGATGGTTACACACAGACATGATGCTTAGTAAAAGGAGCCAGACACAAAAGAGTGTGTTCTGTGTAATCCTTTTTATAGGAAATTCCAAAAAGGCAAAAGTAATTTATGACAATAAAGACCCGAATAGTGGTTGCCTCTGGCAGGAGTCTACATGGTATCAAGCTGAGTGCCTTAGATCTGTGCGTTTTATTGCATTATCAGTTTTACCTTAATGAGAAAGAATTAAAGGTATCTAGTGTGTTTTCTTCTTTCCAGATGAACAACTTTTTATTTATTCATCCTTTTTTCCCCCACTGCTCTGCCTCTTTAGAAAAAGATTAGAGGTGACTTACAATGGTGTTGAACTGTATTTATCAGTGAAGAAATCTGGGAGACACCAAAATTAAGGCAGGGGAAAAAAAAAAGGTGGAACCAGATGGGAGGGTAGCCCTAAGAATTTAGGCGGCAGGTCTCCTGCACTTTCTAAGGGCGAATGGAATGAAGGCAGCTTCCTAGAGTCAATATGAAGAAGAAACACTAGTCCACATTCAAGTTAACAGTCCAGCTGATCAGAGGCACAGATGATTTGAGCAAAACCACTCCTGAAGTTTGTCAAACATTCTTTCTGGGACCCTGGATCCCCTACATTTTCTGCTTGCCATCCTGCCCTCGAAGAATGTAGGGTGAAGCAGCATCCAGACAGTCAAGTTCGCTTGCTTTGTTGCCCAGTTCACTTCTCTGGGTGCCGTTTGGGGGATGCCCCTCTCGTAACGGCTGGGTTTCTGTTCTTTGGGGTGCTCGGCATGCTGTCCTGGCTCCTAGGCCCCAGACCTGCATCCTCAGCCTGGACTTTGCTGCTCAGACCACCTCTTTCCTTGTCGGCGCTCCTTGGTGGCCTGGTCCCTTCCCGAGGGACAGGTCTTCTTGGAGCAGCTCCCTGGGGGCTGGACTCTTTCCATTTTGGCATTTGGGTTAAGGAGTCTTTCCACTTTCTGGTTCCAGTCTCTGAGTTGAATTCATATATTGCCCCAGTAACTAGGGGGAAAAAGAAATACACAACCAATATATAAACAAAGGAATCCAAGTGCTTCTCTGCTCCCCTCTCTCCACTCAGCTCTCATCTCAGCTAGAAAGAAGGAAAGCGGGCTTGTGAAAAACACCACGCTTCACCAGCCTGCCCTTTCCAAGAGCTGAGCTGCGTGGCTCTGACCACACGGGTTGCAAATCTTAGTGCTTCCCTAGAAAGAAAGGTTTAAGAGAGTCTCTTCCCCAGTGGCTCAGATGGTAAAGAATCTGCCTGCAGTACAGCAGACCCAGATTTTATCCCTGGGTCGGGAAAATCCCCTGGAAAAGGACATGGCAAGCCCTTGCCATGAGAAGGGCAACATTCTTGTCTGGAGAATCCCTGGACAGAGGAGCCTGGTGGGCTACAGTCCATGGGGTTGCAAAGAGTCGGACACGACTGAGCGACTACCACTTTGACACTTTCACAAGGTCACCTCAATGGCAGGACTAGAGGCCACAGAAGCCCGGAACTCTATGGGAGCTTCAGATAAATTAGTAATTACCCATTACTTTCTGATTTGTTTGTTTAAAAAGACTCCCTGAATCTCTGCTATAAGCAGGAACCCACCAAGTAAGAAAAGAAACTTTGATTTTTATTTACGTTATGTTAGCAGAGATTTACAGACACAGACCCACAAATCTGGCCCCTGTTGAGATGATGCAAGGGAGCCATTTTTATCATGTCAGTGCCAGAAGACGCTAATTGGTGTTTGTTCACGTTAGTCCAGTTGGCTCATTTCTGCCTTTTTCGTTCTCTCAAAAACACAGACGCAGGAGAACAGCCTTGGCCCTTCCTGGCTTTTGCCCCAGAAGATCTAGTTTCCAGCGTGCCCCTGCTCCTGCAGCAAGAGTGGCCTCTCAGGCAGAGGATCCCACCAGCACTTATGCTAATGTGGGCACATTATGGTAACAAGTACCTAATAATAGAGGGAAATTTAATTCCAGCAGCAGCAGCAGCCTCCCCTGGAGAGGAGCCATCCTCCTTCCGAGGAGGACCGAGCTGAGCCGTTCACATGTGAGGGTGGCAGGAAGCCAACACACTTGCCTCCCGAATTTGGTTTCCTTCCCTTTATTCACGTCTATAATTGAGCCTTTGTAAGTGAAGGGATGTGTGTAAAGGAGCTAAATTTGGAGCTGATTTCATGGGGGTGATGAGAGCTCTGGAGGCCAGCTTTACCTTATGTTCATCTTGCCGACCAAGAAGGAATTCTTGGCCCTGATCAAGGGAAAAAAGAAGCCAAGCTTGCCATTTCTCCATATCTCTCATTACCAACAGGATGGTGTTAGAAGCATTCAGAAAGGATGGGAGGAGCGGGGACGAGGGTGGGGGAAGATGGAGTCCCAGTAAGCAGAAAGAAAAAAAAAGTGGGTTATTGAATTCACAAATTCCCTGAGTTGGTTTGTGATTCAGGAAAGGGAGGCTAGACAGAGGCATGGTCCTTGATGGGGAGCCTCTAGGTGGAAACCTTCTGAGGCCTCACACGTGATCATATGCTTGAACATCAGCCAGCCAGCTCTGCTTTGAGCTGATCTCATTTAATAGGGAAGCCTGGAAGGGTCAGCATTGTGTAGGCACCACAACCACGTGGATTGACAGACTTGAGTGAAGAGCAGGACATCGGATAGGGTCCTCCATGACTCTATCAGCCTGGAATATGAAGAGCCCACTGATAGGCAGCTCTGCCTTGTAATAATTACCTGGATCAGTGGCTTCTCCATCAAAGACTGTGTTCATCTGGATTGTTTCCTAAGGAAAAGAGACAGTTTCAAGCACAGCTCTACACTCCTCCTCCCAGGCGAGGCTGCTCTTCCTTACAGCCCAGATTCCTCACCCAGGGCCTACCTGACATTTATTTATTCCATAGGTGCCATGCTAGGTGCAGGGGACGCAGCAGTGGAGAGGCAGGGGTGGTTACTGCTTGCATTCAAGCAGGAGCCTTTGACAAAGAGGTATTGCAATATACAGTGACGAAGACTATGATAAGAGAATATAGGATACTATGGGGTCGTGGGGCAGGGGGTGGGAAGAAGCCATTTAATGCAGACTTGGGGGTAGGAAAGCATCCTGAGTAAATTCTATCTAAACTGCACAGAAGGAAGAGCAGAAATGCCATGCAACACTGGCCAAGGTCGACATCATCCAAGATCTGCCAGGCAGACGTTATACGCAGGACAGGCACAGAGCTGAGGCCAGTGCAACTTTGCATCTGGAGCTGGCCTGCCTCACCTAAGCCTGGGGCTCCAGGCCTTTTTCTTCCTCAGATCTGTACTCCGAGCTGCCCTCCAGGATCTGACCTCTGCCCCATAGAGACACCCCCGCCCCTCACATAGTGCCCTTCCATGAAGCCATTCTTCAGCAGGCTCACAAGGATGGTGTTTGGAGTTTAGTGGGCCTTCCACCCCCGTTTTCATCACATAAGCCATTACCTACTCACTTGCCCACAGCTCCCTGCTGTGAAAAGAGAAGGGATGGAGATTGTATGGCTTTCATCCATTTGATCAGCTCAGAAGCTTCACTTTTTACAGTCTTGGGAATTGATTTATTTAATCGATGAATTTCATTGTACATAGTTCTCAGTCTCTGTGTGGTATCACAATAAGATCCAGGAGACAGGGGATCACCTCTTCCTTCTGTTTGTACACAGACTGGTACTTATAAGCACTTAGGGGACGGGTCTGAAACAGTACTTCCTCCTCGTCCTGCGTATCATTTCCCAAAACTCATGGGTCTTGGGTCATAACAGAGTCCTGTTATCAGGGGCTAGTGAAACCTGGAGTGGTCACCTTCAAAAATCTGTCACTTCCCATGAGGTGCATCAGATCAGTGAAAGAAAAACAAAGAGGTCAGGTGAAGAGGCAACTCCCTAGCTATCTTGTAACGCTTTGCATTTGCATGACTCTTCACAGTTTCCACAACATTTCCCCACCTGTTATCTCATTCCACCGAAGAGGAATCTAAAGCTTAAAGAGGCTGAGGGATCCCCGAGCTCAAGGTCACGTGGCCAAGCAGAGAGAGCCATTCGCAACCCCATGCACTACTCTTTTTCTATCACTTTCCCCACACGATTGTGGAAAAGCGAAGCAGAACTAAATCCCACTGAAGGCTGAAGCACCGGTTCTGGTCTTTAAGTTCCTCCCCACCTCCCCCAACTCACTCTGCTGGAGAAGTGGTGTGGATAATAAACACCACTATTCAATATTTATGAAATCCAGTTCTTCTGCAAATATATCAGCAGACAAGTTCAGTGGAGGGAGCAAATTCTATCAGGAACTTGTCACACAGCAGTCAGTTCCAGTGGCCACGTACAGGCATCTCCCCGAATGATAAACACTCCCACGGGGCTGTGGCAGGGCTGCCTGGGAGGAGGACGGGGGCCTACCACCCCACCCTCCCCCCACCAGGTATCCAGGGGTCAGCCGTCCTTACCACCATGACCTCTCTCTTTGTGTTCTTCATTTCTGCAGGGAAGAGGACAGAAGTTAAGCTTCTTGGACACTAAATCGACCTTAAAATTCTACCTCCACCATGCGATCTCATCTTCTCTGAGCTTAGTATTGTAGGCACAACAAAGAATCTTCTGTCCTTAGACATGTTTGTTGACAGCCTTCCATCTTCTCAGAAACACACACACATCATACACAAGTAAAACAATTTTAAATTTCTTTTTCCATGTTATTGTTTTTACTAGAAATTAACTTTTAATGGCTTTGTTTGTGCGTGCTAAGTCGCTTTAGTTGTGTCTGACTCTTTGTGACTCTATGGACTGTAGCCAGCCAGGCTCCTTTGTCCATGAGACTTTCCAGGCAAGAATACTGGAGTAGGTTGCCATGCCTTTCTCTAGGGGATCTTCCCAACCGAGGGATCGAAACCAGGTCTCCTGCATTGCAGGCAGATTCTTTACCGCCTGAGCCATCAGGGAAGCCTAGTGCCATTGGGAAGCCCAAAATGGCTTTATAGGTAAATAAGGAATTTGAGGTTGCTACATTTGTTGTGTGAGGATTCTTTGCATCCTTATGTCCTTTTAAAAAAGTAACTAGGATGAGAGATAGTTTGTGAAAACTCTTATTTGTTACAACTATCTCTTTTGATATGATCACTAACTACTACAGTCGAATTTCTAACCCTGTTTAGACATCCCTTGTGCATGTCAGATACATGCACCAATGGCTGGAGTGGTCAGAGCAACCATTTATCAGAAACATTCTTTCCCATTCTTTGTCCCGTCCCTCCCCATAGCTTGGATTCTCCCTGAGGCCACAGCTTTGGTGGCAGTGGTGACCTCTCCTCAGATGGACTTTGCTCTAGTCGCCAATGCCCTGAAATCACTCAGGTTTCCCAGCGCATCTGACTGCACCCAGCCCTCATTTCTAACTAGCCCAACCTAAATAACATGAGAAAATGACCAAATCCATTACAATCTGAGGATAAAGTATCATTTATCCTTAAAAAGAGAGACATTGGTCTAACATGGAGCAGCGGTGCATAGATTCTGTGTTTAACCCACAGAGAATTCTCCATTCCTGCCGCGCTTGGTGGGGAACAGACTTTTAGATGCTATTGTTGAACTGACTGGAGGAGACTCAGTAAGGAACAGGCAGGGCCAAGTGAGAGATCCGAGTGGGCCAAAGGCCCCTTGCAGCCTGCCCTGCCCTCCCCTCCCTCCAGCTGCGTGTTTCATTTCATCCACAGATGATGTGGCAGGAAACCCACCAAGACAGGACTATGCCCTGATCTTCCACTAAGTTGGAGTGCTTTTATGTATTAGATTGGCTGAAAAGTTCGTTTGGTTTTTTCCACAAGATGTTATAGAACAAACCTGGATGAACTTTTTGGCCAACCCAAGAGTACAACAGAGCCAGCAAAAAAAAAAAAACAAGAGCAACAAACAAAGGTAACTGGCATCATACATACCTACTTTCTTCACCCTGTGAGGGGAGAAAGGATGGACAAGAATTAACCTGAGAGTATTCTGCCCTGGTTTACACATGACAACATGGAAGCCTTTGGGCAACTGTTTCCCCCGGGCTTCAGAGGGTGATTAAGAGAAGGACCAGGGCTGGGGACTAAAGTGAAGACTGGACTCCCAGCCCTGCTTCATCACTATTGGGTTGGGACTAAGGAGGTTCTGAGAATTTGATGAGCTTGAAAACTACTGCTTTCTAGAACTTCAGGGACTCTATTTTCTCTGACACACTGCGGGAGGGCCATGACCACCCCATCAGAGGGCCGGGCCATTCTTCCTGGCTGAGCTTCTTCCCCGGCAGCCATCTGACCAGAAGGGGTGGCTCACCCCAGGAAGTTTCGACTACTAGGAGTTAAAGTTTGGCTTTCTGTAACATGAAGAGCTGGACACTTGGATCTTAAGACCCTTCCCATGAAAATCTTGAATTCCATAGTTCTGTGATCTTAATTTTATTCTTTGTTACTGGACAAATGTTGGTTGCCATATGACACAACAAATTGCCAGAGAGGCCAGGTCTGAGTCTGAATCACCAGCTAGTTTTTCCTTTTTAAGTCAATCTTGTTGAAAACAATATTTCAAATGTAAATGAAAGCAACCAGGTTCAGGGTGCATATTTACCCACAAATTGCATGTGAGTTGCAGTGTCTTTGGGATTACTTCCTTTAAGAATTCCTGCCCAAATCCCAGTGCAGAGCACCACCATCCTTACAAGCTTAAGCATCACTCTTTTGGAGCCAGTTTTTTTTTTCTCAAATCAATTTGTGAGTAGAGTCCAAATAAAAATGCCTTTTTTAATTTCAGCAGATGCTCAGGGATTTCTTACCTTGAAGTCAAGGTTGCCAATAGCAACGAACGTCCCCAATAAATATGGCAAAATGCAATGCACATCTTTATGCTAATACCTTATACTTTTATACATTCTTTCATCCATAGACTTAAAATTATTTGACAGTACTAGTTAATCTTCAAAATACCTTTAAAAGATGCATGAATCTTATCACCCCTTCTTTTTGCCAGTGAGAAATTCCAAAATTGGAGGTTCCAATACCACAAGATACTTGAGTGTAGAGCTAAACTTGGAATCTAAAGTCCTGTACTCACTGGGACTCGGCCATGAAAAATCACGCAACAGGATTTTAAAAACTAGTGTATTTATGCATTTACTCGACGTCAGGAACAGTGCTAAGTGCTTCCTTTGCGTTTGCTCATTTAATTGTTTGGTTTTCAAATAAAGAAATTGAGGTTCACAGAGGTTGTCATTGCTTAAAACCATGTACCCAGAAAATGGTAGAGCCAAGATTTGAACCCTAGCCTTATCTGACTGCAAAGCACAGGCTGAGAAACCCTTGTGTTCTCATTGTAAGAGCTACTGAGACTCAAGAAACTGGCTCTGGAGAATCTTATAACAATTCAGTGCTTTCTGCACTTCACTCTAGTACCTCCCTTTAGCTGGTAATAGACACTCTGTAGAGCATCACTGAAAGAGGCATATTAGTGAGCAGGCGAGGGTCCAAGGGAGAAGAGGCAGACCTGTGTTTACAGCCCTCAAGAGGGAGGGGTCAGGGCCACGTGCAAAAGAACAATGATTACTTAGTCACCCCAAAGCCCAGTCGAGTCGCTGGAGCCAAAAGCTTAATTCCCTTATTAGTTTCTCGTGCTTCCTCTAATTCCATCCCATTCTTTAAATATTCCACAAATAACAGCACAGCATATTCCACTACTACTCATGACTGGCCTTGTTTCTGAAGCTTTTATCCAGGACAAGGTTACCAAGAAGTTGAAACCCCAATTTCACTGAGAACACATCAAGGACAGGCAGGTGCCAGGGAAAAGCGACGGAAGGGTTTTCTGGTCTGGCAGTTGGTGAAGGAGGTCCACCAGGACAAGGAGAGCTGGATGCCTTCTCCATATCTGTTTGCTTCCTTCATTCCAGACACCTCCTCTACCTTGTGGAGAAATCCGAACTGTCTACCTTTTCTTCCCCAGACATCACCAGAAGCAGTGTCCTCTGAAAGGAAATGATGGAAGGAACCCAGCCCACTGGCAACTTACAGAGGTTTCTTGTGCTTTGCAGTCTTGCAGGGACAGTGTCTGTGGATGGCTTTGGCCAGCAGGACGATCGTGGACACCAGAAGACCCAGAAGCAACATGGAGCCCAAAGTGATGACAAAAGGCACATACCACGCAGATGGAGAATACACGTTCTTCCTCAGGATCTGGTAGGTGATCCTTGGCTTAAATGATAGGAGCAGGAGAGTGAGTGGAGGCTGGTGGTGTCTTTGACTTCAGCACCCTCTCATGTTGGGTGGCTGAGTGTTCATTCTGCTGTTTGTTCTTGCTCTAAATATCTGATATCTGTGTGCTCATCATTCTAGCTGCTTTAACCCACCACCTTATTTATAGTCTTGCCATACATCATCCAAGGAATTCCAGTATTCTTGCCTGGAAAGTTCTATGGACAGAGGAGCCTGGAGGGCTACAGTCCATGGGGTCGCAAGAGTCAGACATGACTTACCAACTAAACCACCATACCTCATCCATTAGACCAAAGCCCAGAAAATGTAGGGAACTGGGAAGCAACTCTAGGCTTAATTTCATTCACTCTCTTCCCCTTTGCCAAAGATAAAAATTCCATCGGCATTTTTTTTCCCTCCCAAATCATGGCATAATCTAGGGACTAATATAGCCATTGTCTTTCCCTGGGAAGGCATGAGCCATGAAAGTTGTTTTTTTGTTTTTAATACTTTGTAGGCTTCTCAGTGTTCACTCACTACCAGCTGCATTGCCAGCTGAGCAGGCTCTTATCACAGTGAGACCTCAAGTTCAGTGTTTGCTTCCCAGAGAGGGAGACAGATAACACACAAGTTATAGAGATTTCCAGATGGGGGATGTCACAACTGGGTTGTATAATAAGTCCCAGAAAGATGGCGGTTCCTTATTCAGAGGCACCAACTGGCTCCTACCATCACTGAAAATCCTTGAGGTCACCTAATGCCTCCATTCATTGGAAGGAGAGGAGAAGAACATTGAGCAGCTCTTGGTAAGACTTTGAGAAGCAGAATTTGAACACTTATCATAGGTTGCTTTCTGAGGTTCTGATTCCTTCTGGTGTACTCCAATTGTGGGGCTGCTGGCCAAGGGCACAACTTTTACTCGGAGTAGGAGGAAAGGGGACAAATGAGTCTGTATGAATGGAAGCCAGTTGATCAAGGAGTCAGGGGTGATAATCCTCTTGTCAGATTCTAAGACTCTCCCCTCTTTTATCACACTGTTTCTATTGTGGCACCTGCTTATTTTCTTCCTACTGTTTAGGACAATTTGTAGTTACTTTATTAATTTGCATCCCTGCTTGTAATCCGTCTCCCCCCCTAAATCAGAGGTGCTCAAACTTTAGTGCAATCAAAAGGCTTATTGAAAGCACAGATTTCTGGACTCCATCTGCAGAGTTTCTCATCCAGTATACCTGGGGATGTGAAATTCCAGATTTCAGTATTCTTCCCTGGAGGTCATAGTGATGATCATGGTCGGGGGAGGTATAACTTTAATGTTCTGAGGTGGGCTGAAGAATTTTCTCTTCTAACAAATTTTCAGATGATGGTGATGTTGCTAGTCTGGGGACTACACTTAGAACCACTGACCTATACTAGTAATGTAAGCTCCATGAGAGCAGAGATCATTTTTGACTTATTTACCAAAGTGCTTGGTGTATTATAGGTATTAAATTCGTATCTGCAGATTGAATGAATGGAATTATTTTGGAGTGGAGGTGGGGAGTAGAGTACAGTTTGGCAAATAATGACTCTTCAAAAGAAGTAGAGAAGAGCATCTGGCAGCTTAGCTGCTCTCATGGACAGTGATTCTCAATGGCTCTTAGGAGCAAGCAGAGGGGCTTGTGAAGGCAGCAACATGTCCATGAATATTGGCTCCTTTGTCACAAGGACTCTGGATGGTCAATACCTGATCTCTCACAAGTCTGCATAAATGCACATCCTTCTTTATCAGATTAGGAAAAGTTAATGGTGCTATAAGCCCAAGGTCTCACCCAGATCTTTTTCTACCACCCAGTGACTAATCCTATCCAGTTCATGGTTGGTGGTCCTGTCAGTATCCTAACATTTCAACTCTTTTCAGTCCATCCCATATTTCTCCTAGGTCAGAGGGCCCCACCAATATCAATCACAGGGGATGTATCTGAGAAGTCCAGCTCCCAGAGCCCTTACCTTGGGAGTTGTGGGGATAATCTTGGTTGGGTGAGGAATGACACTAATACTCAGTGACACAGTCCCGGTTTCAACAAGAGCCCCAGCCCTCTTCCTGCCGGACAGCAAGTTGTCATCGGTTATGTAGACAAGCAGTTTGTAGTTCCAGATCTCATCAAGCCCACTAGCATAATCAAAGCGAGTCGCCAGGATCAGGCTTGTAACATTGGACCCAGCGTTGGGAGAGAAAGTGAAATGACTGTTGATGTTGCCTAAATGAGATTTGATGCAAGGATTTTGGGAAAAGGAAGAAAAGAGCATGAGAAATAAAGGTTTAAAAGAAAACCCCATCCAGTCTTTTTCCTTAAACATCCACACAGCAGATGTAGATTGTTTCTGATGTACCAGGGAGGGGGGTCAATGATAGAATATGGTCCTTAACTGCTCCAGAGATTTCATGAGTGAAATCTGGTGGTGTTGCTCACAACCAGTGTGGCTGCAATGAAAACAAGAGCAGAAAAGAGCACCAGCCCATGTGTCTCAGGAGAATGGCCGCCATCCTGCTGAGCGTCAGGCAGAAACCTAACAATCCCGGTGCGGTCAGTGATCACAGTCGGCATTCGTTTAGTGTAACTCACACTCAGACCAGTCAGTGGGCAGCAAGAAGGAAGGGGGGCCACGGTCCCTAGCCATAGGCCAAATTCACTCCACACCTCTCATGGAGCATGGCTGGTCACACCGGTGACAGATGACCCTGGAGTCCCCAGAAGGAAGGTGCCGCCTGCTCAGGCAGGGACCACAGTCCCCATGTCTGCCTCCCTCCCCCCTCCCTTGGTGGGGGCCGCAGGCTCACAGTTTCAGGAGCCCGGAGCAGAGAGGCTGCCCCTCCCAAGCAGCCCTTGCTCATTCCTCTGGTGGCTCTGGACTCGTTACCGTTACCGACTGAAAACCAGTAAATGGAGCAAGGGATGATGCAATTGTTACTCCCTTAGCAGCGAAGTGCCCCGTTGTAAAGACCTGGAGGGTTCTCAGTGTGGATTATTTCCATCTCTGGCAGTTGCAGTTGCTGTCTCCAGGCAGGCTCTGCCCCTGGTGACACAGCCTGCTCAAGAGGCTTCCTGCTGCTTGAGTTCCTGCTCTGCCAGGGCTCAGCGGGTGGCCGAGCTGGATTTTTACTCTCTCACGTGAAATTGCTCTGCTTGTTTGGGTTTAAATCTCTGGCCCCAGCACTTCATTAGATGAGCTATTTTGGTCTCATTTCCACTGAGGGGTGCTCTTTTTTCTCTCTCCCACAATGGTATATTTTTAAAGAGAGAAAATGAATGGAGCAGAAGAGAATTCCTGAGGACACGTTTCAAAATGCATTTAATCTATTTCATCTATTATTATCCAGAGAGAGGTTTGGGATCCCCTGCCCCCACTACAAGCTTGCAGCAAAAGAGCTGGGGGAGGAGTTGAACTAAAATATTTTTTTAACTACACTAATCTGATTCATGAATCATGAGACAGGCTGGGAATGGGAGGGCGGGGAGTCACCATCAAAGGGATTCACCCTTCCTTGGGCCTTTGGGCAGCTAAGTATGGGAGTCTGGGAAGAATTAGGTGAGAAGGGGAAGCCAAGGCAGGAAAGAGGGGTTCCAGAACCATTAGACTCCTCATCCCTGCTTTCCTCATTCAAGACAACCCTCCCCTCACACAGTGCCAGACCAGTATGTGAACTCTGACTCCCACCCCTTCTACCTATACAGCTGCTGCAGCCTCCAGCACCAGGAGCCCGCAGCAAGGATCCAGGAACACTGACATCAATTTCATACCTGTGCCAATGGAGTAACGAAAAGACCTAGGGCTGGAATCAAGGTCAGTACATGTGAGCTTGAAGTTGTGAATATTTGTGCCAACTTTCAGATCCACTGGGATGGCCAGGAAATATGAGTTTGGGGTACAAATTGGTTTTTCGTCATTTTCTTCAACGATGTTCACAGTAACCTAGAGCAGCAAGAAAGTGGCCTTGTGAAGTAGTTATCATTTAGTCCTTACTGTGTACCAGGCACTGGGCTGTGTGCTTTTTGTGAATTAGTGAGGTTTAACCTCACCCAAGATAGATAATATGATTATTCCCACTTAATAGATGGGACAACTGAGGCTTAGGGAGATTAGGTAATTGACCTAAGGTTATTCATTCAGTTGGTGAGTGGTGGAACTGGGATATGAACTCAGGTCTACCCTACTCCAAGTCCTATGTTATTAACTTTATTGTGTGTGTATGTGTACATGTATGTGTGCATGATAGACATAATAATGTATTTGCACACCTCTCACACACATGCATCTAGACACATGCACTCATCCCCAGATGACGCTGAGTTGTTTCTTCAGTAACAATGATGGATCTGTGGTGACCCTCCTGTGCTTCCTTGCTTGCTGCCTCTGTGAGTTGGAAGTTCTGTCTTTAACTTTGGAAGATAAAGCAATGGCTCTCAGCACTGGTTCTACTTGTCTGGCCCACTCCAGACCAAATGAATTAGACTCTCTGGAAGTTGGTGCCCAGGCCTGTTTTTTACGTTCCCCAGCTGATTCTAACACACAGTCAGGGTTGAGAACCACTGGGATAGAAGGAGGTGACCCAGCTTAGCCAGGCTCTCATCTGTAACCCAGGCTATCAGCCCTGCGCTGAGCTGGTGGTGCTGGCAGGCCACAAGCTGGGGCCAGCCTGTTCTCTTTCATCACCATCTTTTATGCCTGGTGAATTGGAGTATGGGCTGGGATGCCTGCCAGCACAGAACATTGAATGTCAGCCCTGAAAGGGACTTATGTGATCATCACCCTTTTTAAAAGCTTATGAATTTTTGAGTCATATTCATTCTACCTTTGAAATTTGGGGATTTCAGCTATTTCTGAGCCTGGGAATAAATTGAAATGTTCTCTCTAGTTAGCTCCCAAAGTGGACTCCATTCATTCCTCTCAAAAACCCAACCTAATAAACACAACAATTACCTTCAACTAAGCACATCTTTTCCTTAGCTAGCAACGCTGAGCCTCACACATCGTTAAAAACATTGTCCCACTAATTCAAAGCAAGTCATCAGAGGAACTGGACTATTCAGGCATTGGGTTATGAGGTGATTCTCCAGGTGAGAGAGAGAACCAGGGTACAAAGGTAAGCATTGCTCAGACCCCCTTGGAAAATTGGGATCAAAGTTGAGAAATGAACTCTGCCTCCTGACTCTGAACCAGTCATTCTCTCTATCACATAGGGATGCCTGCTGCTAGCTGAGTTCATTTTGCCTTATGCTTTTTCACTTTATTAACGGGAAAGACCAAGAAATATTTCCCTCTTCGTGGCCCTCATAGTATCCTCAAATAGTCCTAAACACTGTTAGCACAGATCGCTTAAACCCAGGCTCCTCAAAGTATGGCTGCATAGGCACCACTTGGAAGCATGTCAGAAATATAGGTTCTCAGGCCCTACTCAGACCTCCTGACTCAGAAATGCATGTAACCATATCCTCAACATCAGAGGTGGCAAAGCAGTATAGCCCCATGTCTAGCCAGACTTTTCTTTTAAGACCTAGCCCACCTGCTGTGATGGGGTGGGGTAGGAATAGGGGAAGACTTCGAATACTTGGGGGTGATGCACAGCACCAGCCTACCACAAAGCAAGGGGAGATTTAAGAGCAACGGAAGGAAGCTTGTCCCCCAGGGCCGCCTTCCATCTCAGTGCTTCTCCCAGTCACACACAAACGTGGGCTTACAGATGTCAGTCTTTATTTCCTGGCACTCCTGTGTATGTCTGATTGTGCTGTCTGGGGATACCATTAGCCATTTCCTGCAGGAGGTGCCCTTTTAAGATTCTTTATTGCTACAGCCACACCTGGAGGGTGCCAGGGAGACCCAAAGTCAACCACTTGGACGCATGTGAATGCACCACAGCCCCACTTACAGTGACTGAGCTGCTGTCCTCGCTGTTGGTGGCCTGGATTCTGAGAATATAGACAGGGATTGTTTCATAGTCTGCTTTAGTCACCAGCTGCAGTTCTCCCGTTTGGGGATTAATCCAAAATATATTTGGGTACTGCTGGCTGGCCCCTCCAGCAGAGATGGAGTATGTGATGCGGCTCTGGGGGAAGTCTTTATCTGCCGCTTGCACTCGTCCAACCCGGGTTCTAGCTGGAAGAATAAAGTACCTGTGATTACTCCTGGGAATAATATCTGAGATTAGTCCTGCTTCAAGGGTGAGGGGAGGAACCAGGAGCAGACATTCTCAGTGCCATGGGCCGACAGACTTTTGGAGGCCTCTTTGCTGTTCAAACTCTGTGTGTTTTACATCTTCAATTCTATTACATTCAAATTACATTAATGACACCCACTAGGAAACTGGCCATGTGATTCAAGCAGTACTGTGAAGTGTAAAAGACAATCCATGCCTTTATATAGACTCCAAGTATGCCAATTATTATATGATCATAACACTGGAAAGAACATCTTCCCATATACATCTTTTTGCAGCAGTGTTGTCTTTTTTATTTTTCCGATTTTCTCTAATGAGCCTGGGGTTCTCTTACAAGCAAAATAAAAACTAATTTTTAAGGGTTTAGCCACAGGATGATTAGAATATTTTTGATTTTTAAATCCTGTTCCATTTGGCTTATTTTACAAGTCTTGTTGGTGGGGCTGCTGGAAGTCTGTCTTGCTAGTTTTGTAGAAGTTCTTCCTCATAAATTGCACTCCTCAAGGGCAGAATTTTCTCTTATTCAAATACATAGGCTGGCACTACGTGCTTGACCCAAAACAGGTGATTAACAATTATATCAGGATCTGTAAATTCATAAAAAGCCCATTCCTGTTGCATTTGTTACTCATTGGGTAAAGCATAAGGAACTAAAAGCATTTTCTTGAGATCCTCTGCTTGTGTTTTGTTTAAAATGTATTGTCAGGAAATGGAGCTCATCATAAAGAGGGAGAATGAAATGAAGAAGAGATGATTTTAGAGGCAGAGTTTTGGGTTTGTTTGGTTTTTAGTATAGAAGTAGCCACAATCAAAGGCTGTGATAAACTCTGATTATTGTAGAGTTAACAGTGTTCTCTTCAAACTGTGAGAGACAGGGAGAAACTCAGCCTGATTGGAAGGAGCCTGCAGAAATCGAGGAGTCCTAAAGGGTGGGAAAAAAGAGGCCTCCAGGGAATCCTGCAAAGGAGAGAGAAAGCATCTTTATTTTGTTTGTAAATGAGAGAAATCTAGAAATGGGAAGGCTTCTATTTTTAAATCTCAATTCTGAGTAAGCTGGATAAAAATCACAGTGGAGACCAAGGGAAAACTTAGGCTGCAAAAAGAGAGGATTAGCAGAATCAGGCACCCAGACAAAGAGGCAATCAGGGGGTTCAGAGAAATGCAGTTTAGTCAACAGTTTTTAAAATCTAGATTTCACTTGAAGGGCTCCTCCACAGTGAGGACAATTTAAAAAGCAGTAAGAGATGCAGTAAACAGGAATCAGTGGTGATTTGCTGTGCATAATACTGCCAGGGCCCCTGGCAGGGAGCCTCCCTCTGCCCAAGTGCCTCCATATGAACGGGTCCCTCAAGGGCCCTGCAGTCCTACCTTGTAGGTTACTTACGTGGGCTCAGTTCTGACACAGCAAATACATAGGACGGACTATCAAAGACAAGAGGAAACTCATTTTCTGGGCTTGTTAAGATATAAATGTAGATGTTATCTATAAGTGGAAATAGGAAAAACATTAAGTCACAATACAGGCATCCCTTGATCTGTTGCACTTTATTGTAGTTTGTAGATAACTGCATTTTTTGCAAATTGAAGATTGTGGCAACCCTATGTCAAGCAAGTTGAAAAATATGGCACTGTTTTTCTAATACAGCATTTGCTCAGTTTCATGTCTCTGTGTCACATTTTGATATTTCTTGCAGTATTTCAAACTTCTTCATCATTATTATATTGTTATGGTAATCTGTGATCAGTTGGTAACTTTGATGTTACCATTGCAAAAAGATTATGACTCACTAAAGGTTCAGGTGATGGTTAGCATTTTTAAACAATAAAGTGTTTTTAATTAAAGTATGTTCATTACTTAAAATTTTTTATTATTATTATTTTGGCTGTACCATGCAGCTTATGGGATCTTAGTTCCCCCACCAGGGGTCAAACTCATGCCCCCTGCATTGGAGGTGCAGAGTCTTAACCATCTGACTCCCAGGGAAACTCCTGTACATTATTTTTTCAGATGTAAAGCTATTGCACACTTAACAAACTATAGCATAGTGTAAATATAACTTTTATATGCACTGGGAAACCAAAAAAGCTCATGTGACCCGCTCTGTTGCTTTGTGCCAAGTCAAAGAGTTTGAATGGGAACTTGACAACTATGAGGAGACACAGATATGGGGCTTTCAGTAAGGAAGTAATATGATGACATTTGTATTTCCTGAAAATCACTGTCAGAAATGTAATGGGTGCGTTGGAAATGGGCAAGACTAAAGGCGGGCAGAAAAACTCTTAAAAGACTCTTAGCATTGTAATTCAGTTACAGAAGAGGAGGTTCTGCATCAGAGCAGTACCAGTAGGATGGAGATGGGGTACAGTGGAGGGGGAGGCACCACATCTTTGAGATTTTAGCAGGTGACACAGAAGAAAGGATTTGGAGACTGATCTTGGTGAAGGACAAGAGGAGACTGGTCTAATTCTCAAGTGTTGGGGGTGTTGGAAGTCTCCTTTTGAATACCAATACATCCCCAGCCCAGACGAAGCATGGTCTAGCACAGTTTAGTCACTGCAATTTAAGGAAGATGCTTTATGAAATAAATCAAAATGATACTTGCTTTTATAGTAAGGAGCAGCAACATCCTGTACCTGAATTATCATGGTGTATTTATTGCCGGCTGCTAGATTACTTGGATTTTCATAATCTAGATCACCAATCAACTAGATTAAAACAGAGAGATCAGATTACACAGAATAAACAATCCTTTTAGTTGAACTGACATTTTCATATACTGTTGGTGTACATGTAAATTGCAAAACCTTTCTGAAAAGCATTCTGCCCATAGAAGGAGCTTTAAAAAGTTATGCCCATACCCTTGCTCACTACTACAGGACTTATTTGATAGAATTTATTAAGAGACAGAATCCACCTTTAAAGATGTTCATCAAGCACTATTGTCCAGCATAGGCTCAAGACTTCAAGTAAATTGAAGAGAAAGGTGATACAGAATCCTACATGCAGGGTTATTTCCATCATTTAGGATACTTACAGATATATGTATAGACTATAATAAAATCTATGCACAGGGAAGCAGACAAGAAGGAAACATATCAACATGTTAATAGTGCTTATTACTGAATATGCTTTCCTGTGTTTCCTAGTATAGTGAACATGTATTAATTTCTTAAACAGAAAAAAAAAAAGAAGTTATTTTTTGTTGGTGTGATGCATAAAATTGGTATAACTCTTGAGGATGGGGGTAAAGAAGGGGGTAGATGAGATTATGGCTGGTGGGCTGCTTATTCTTCCTGAGATAACTATGATGCAAAGACCACCTCCCCCATCAAGACCACTCCCTTTAAGACCCCCACCTCCCCTGCCCTTCTGTCTTTCTCTTTCTTTGTCCCCACACTGTCCAGTGGGAACCTTGTTGTGAAAGATCTCACATAGCTCACTGAGACCCGCCTTTCATGCCCATGTTCTTCCATTTCTGTATTGGCCCCCGTGAAGATACTCCTCTTTTTCTTGTCCTCCTTTGGGTCTCCCATGGTCCTACAGTGTGGAATTTAGCAAGACACACTCATGACCCCAGGCCCTGCTCTCTCTCAACTCACACCTCGATGGCCAGGAAGGAGCCCTGAAACAAACAAAAGTGCTTGAGCCCAGAGGGAACAGAGGTGACTGGAGGCAGCTAACCAGACTCACAGGCTGCAAACTGCGAGCCATGCAAGAGAGAATCCAATCCTTAGCACCCCAGGCATAGCCATGCATAACAATTCCTGGAACTTGGGTAAAATAAAGAACAAATGGGGAAAACAGAGTCACTGTCAGTATGTCAGTCACAGTCAGCCGGAGAGGAAGTTACCTCGGAAATTTCTCTCTGTGGGGCAGCAGGAGCACTATGCATGTTAGACCAACCTCCCCAATGCCCTTTCGATGATGCAATGCCCATTAACTGACCACGATTTTCCCAGAGCCAGCTGGATCCTGTAAAAACCTACTGCCGCTCCCCACTCCAGATGGCGTGGTGAAGTTGAATTGGTTGTTTGGTGCTTTGCTGTCATCATCAAAGCAGAACTTGTTCAGGTCCAGAAGCAACGTCCCCCTGGCTGCTCTCTCAGGCACCATAATGCTGGCAAAAAGACACGATTCAGTATTTTCCCCAACAAATGGTGACTTAGTGTTCCTTCTAACATAGGCCTTAGGCTAGACAGCCTGACTTTCATTTCAACTGAAAGCAAGTCTGTGGTTCAGGCAGTACCCGCCCAACTGGTGTCCCCACTCTGCCCTTGCCTCCTTTCAGAAGATTCTCAGCACAGCAGCCGGAGGGAGCCTGTGAAAAATGTTGTCAGATCATGCCACTTCTCTGCTCCTAAATCCCAAAAGGCTCCTTATTTCACTCCAAGTCCTAACTCCGATCTATAGTATCTTTCATGGTGTGTGCCCGCCCCTCACCCCTACCCCTTACCTGTCTGAGCTCATCCACTAACTCTTCTTGTTCATTGTCCTTCTGCCCTGGCCTCCCTATGCTCCTGGACACTCCCTGGGCCCTGGCCTCAGGGCCACTGCAGTTACTATGCAATGCTCCTCCCACAAATGTGCACACTGCTAGCTCTTTCTCTTTCTTTAGTCTTAAATCAAACGGCACCTTCTCAGGAGGCACCCTGGCTACCCCATCTAAAATGTCAACGCCCCTTGCCCATTGCTCCCTCTCCCCTTCCCCGCTCTACGTTTAATGCTTGGCACTTATCTTTTTTCAATACACTTATATAGTTTACTTACTTATCCTGTCTATCACCTGTCCCATTCCCCCAACCCCTGGCTCCAAGAATGTAAGCTCCACAAGGGTGAAGATCTTTATCTGCTTTGTTCTAGGCATGCTCAGGAAATATTTGTTGAATGAATGAATGAATGGTAGCTTACGGGACTAGTACAGGAGTGAAGAAGAATATAAGAGAAATATAAATTCTGTCCCTGTCTGCAGGAGTTGATAATCTGATTGGGGGAGATCCCTGTACCCCTCCACCCCTCCACACCCATGCTTAGAAGATTAGAAATTCCTCTACTTGTGTTCTCATGACTTCAAAGGCATGGAAGGTCCTCCTGACACCTTAGCATCATTCATTCAATAGAGGCTTATTAAGGGTGGAATTCTGGGTCCAAATCTCAGTTCACTCCGGGACCGATGCAAATATTAATAACACGCAAATGAGTAAAACTGCCGCCAAACTCAGAGCCATCTGGTCAAGCCCAGCTTGGAGTGGAAGACTCCAAGGAAGTGTGGTTAACACCTCTAGGCTTCAGTTCATTGAGTGTCTTCACGTGTCTCCAGGTTTCAGTTTTTCCATCTAGAAAATGGACTTGTCAGTTAGCTTCTGCTACATAACAAACCAGCCCAAAACCTAGGGTTTAAAACAATGGGCACTTTTTCTTTCTTACAACACTAATGGTTATCCATTTGCTTTTGGTTCTAGTCCTGCTTGGCTGGTCTCTCCAGTCACTGACAGCTTGCTTGGGGCTGATGCTCCTGGAAAGCCTCACTCACACCTCTGGTGGGAAGGTGGGTGGTCTCTGCATTGTATTGTCTCTCATTCTCCAGGAGGCTAGGCTGGGCTCTTCTCATGGAGATCTCAGGAAGTGCTACTTCCAAAAGTTGCAAGAGAGGGCAAGTCCCAATGCGTACACACTTTTCAAGCACCTGCCATGCCATGTTTGTGAATACTCTGATGGCCAAAGCAATTCACCTGGTTAAGTCCAGATTCAAGGAGTAGAAGGAGATACCCATCTCTCAGTGGGAAGGATGGCAAAATCACAATGCAAAACAGCCTGTGTATAGGCAGAGAGGAATTTGTATAAGTGCTGTTTCTTTTTCCTTTTCTTTTTTTCTTTTTTCTGTACCTACCACAATCATGTTTTGCCTTGGGCAGAATTTCTTACAAAAATATATTGTGGCTGTTATGAGAATGTGCCTGGAAGACCTTCAGCTGAGGGAACATAATGAACCACAGATCCTAGCTGCCGGGCTCTGAAACCCATTGCTGGATTTGCAGTGAGGTCATGTGCCAATGACAGGGCAGGACAGAGATACTAAGACAGACTCATTCCTGTCCTGTGACAGCTGACTTTGGCTCCAGGACTCCCCATTGCCCTAGCCAAGTTCATGGACTGCATAGCTGACTAGAACATTCTCACCCACGCATCCTCCCTCGTTCCTTTACTCAGGTCAGACTTGCATCATGATCTGATGGCTCTTGCAGCCTAGCCTAGCTCTGTCACCATCTTCTCCCATAGGCATTTCCACTAATAAAAGCCTTGAGCCTTTAATCCTGTCTTGGCATCTTGTTCTCAGAGCATCAGCACGTGTTAAATTCTCTAATCCTCTGTACTATCACTTCTCTCTTCACCAAATTATGCTGCTTTCTACCTTCAACGTTAGCTCTTCGTGGCAGCTAAAATGGGCTCAGCAAACATGGAGCCAAGGGTGACGGCATGGATGGTCTTAGGCTGCTGAAGATAACTGGGTTTGCTTCCGGGAAAGTGGTCTTTCTCGCAGGTGTAACTACATTTCCATGATGCCACTATGGGCAAAGATCGCCTCTGTGTCTCATCCAGATAGGAGTCCCAGCATCTCTGCTCCTATCTTGATTGTTTGATGTCCTGGATGCTTAGAACAGATACTGTCTGTTAAATACTAACTCTATGCATCCTACCAGACTTTAAAAACTCTGTCTCTTAATCTCTCATCACCAAGAGGTTTGTATTCTTGTACCCATTTTACAGATGAAGAATGACTGGTTCAGAGTAGTTTCAAGACCTATCCCAGAAAGCTGATACATCTAGGCAGCATCCTCTATTGTCGGTGTAAAGAGTCACAGTACATTTTACTTTAGGTTCCATCAGTGACCCTCCAGGCCCCAAAGGGTTCAGGAATATGAGCTCTGATTACAAGTCTGCAGAAGCCAGGAGGTTGCAATCATGCAAAGACTCTCAGGTCCTGAAGCCAGACATTTCACACCCTCCAAAAAAGGCCTTCACATTCAGTTGCTTATGGCCACTTGGCATGTTCTTTTCATTCTCCCCTGCCACTTGGTATTTTTCCCCTAAACTCATGACTTGGAACACCACTCCCCCTCATTCATCACTCCCTGCCTCAAAGGCAGGCTGCCCTCACTCCCAGTCATCTGACCACGGTTCCTTCCCCACGCAGAGGTGACAGGCCCAGCCGCCTTATGAGTCGTCGACCTCCTCCGCCTACGGCTCACAAACAGCTTGCCAAGCGCTTTCAGCCAAGCGCCTGACAATTTACAACCAGAGTGGGGCTGTCACGGCGCCTTTGATGCCTCCATCGGGGCCATGGGCTCATTCATCACCAGCCTGGGAAAGCCGCAGGGGCTGTTTCTATCTCTAGGCTGCCCAGACCCACGGGGGTGGCGGGAAACACAGCACAAAGCCACCTGCCTCTTTGGATCCACTGGGCAGCTTGGCACCCTCCCACCCTCTTCTACCTGAGTTCCCAAACTCCACTGCAGGGTCCATGCCAAGATCCCTGAAGAAGGAATGCACATTTAGGGGTGAGGCTGTCAGAGCCTGTGGCAACACTGGATCTGTCGTTTGGTTCAATTTTGATCTGATGGTGTTTTTCCACTCTGGTGTGATGGGAATGGAGAAGATGCCAAGCATGGGAGGATGGTGGGTGATGCGGGCCAGGGTTTCCCAGTCCCTGAAGTGTGCAAATGAGGCTGGGCTTTGGGAGTAAAAACTTCAACTTCCAGGATGGCAGAAGAAGGAGCCCTTTTGTTGGCCCTCCTCATGCTCTAGCTTTCGAGGAGAGACTGCAGGTTATGCCCACTGGAAACTCCTGGAACCTTGTTTGGAGTTACCTTTAGTAAAAAATACAGTTAGCTCAGTTCCTGGCTGGTGTTGACCTTCAAGGCTCATTTGGAGAGAAGATTATCAAGAGGAGGACTCTGCATGGGCTTGTCTGGACAGTCTAGGATATTCAAAATGTGATTTTTACCAGCTAATATGGAATGCAGTCTGCAAACTGCCATCTCACACATCAGGGGACTCTGTACTGCAGGAAGCCACAGGACACAATTATCAGAAATGCATTGAGGGGAGAAAATTGACCAGGAAGATTGGAGGTAGCACAGCCTCTCCAGTCATTGATAATCAGAGTTCTTACTCTTCAACCATCTTCCCCCATCTCTCTGGGCAGGAGAACAAAGGAGAAAGCAGGAGGGTCTAGAAGAGCAGGGCATGAGGAAGAGAATTTCCCAATATGCACTGGAGCTACCCAGTAGCCCTAGCATAGATTTATATTCACAAAGAAAGTGAGAGTGTAAAGTTTATGGATCATCTCTACTGCGTTCCAGGGACCATACTTCTCTTAACAGAGGTGGGTTTGATTTATGTAGAAAATGGTGTGGAAGTCCAGTCCTAACTATCCAAGACAACTGTTCCCACCCACCAAACATTCTGCGGTTGGGGTTGGGATAGGAACTTATCACATGTTCAAGGCTATGATAGGATAGGATTGATTTGATAGGAACCTCAGCAAGAAGCAGATGGCAAATTAGGATAATTCTGGGAGGTTTAGTAAAGGAACTGTTACAGTGTGTACACAGGGTACATGAAAACCTCAAAGGATGGTGCGGTATCTCAGGCTAGGAAGAATGGACCTCCCTTTCCACTCCTAGGCTGGGAGCAGCCAGAGGGAGTAGTTCCTAAAACCAGAACCAGGGACAGAAAGTGCTGTGTGCAGGGGGCTGCCTTATAGGATCGGAGGCCTTCAGGAGGTGAAGGGGCTCACTGAGCTAACCAACGGGAGGAATCTGGAGGATAAATACCCTGACTTCTATCTCCCCCCTCATTCCAGGGCTTCCCATGAGCCAACTGGAAGCTGCAAGGCAAGGGAGCAGTTGATATCCATGGAAGTCAGCCACCTGGTAAACAGAGTAGGGTGGGGAAGGCTGGATTTGAAGAGGCAAATAGAGTCCAGAACAGGGTTTAACTGTTTTGATATCAGACTCAAAGCCACTTGATTCTTAGCATTATGCTGGGCATACCAATGAGGAAAATAGGGGAACATTGAGAAGCATAATACAGGAGTTTGTATTTCTATTGCTTACCCGAGACAGTCTTTGTCCAGGGTCCTTTGTCCTTTGCACAACCACACTAAGTATTGGGACTGTGTCCAAAGTCACCTAGAGCTTAAACGTGAACCTCAAAACCAGTCGTACATAAAGTCAGAGTGAGATTCTCTCAATGGGGACATCTGAAAGGGAGACCATCTTTGGTGTTCAGCCTTGCTCCAGACACAGGACACTCCCTCAGCAAGGGTCACGGCCCTCCCAACTCCAGGAGGGACTACCTTCAGACTCCCAAGGAATGGGAGACTTTCTATTAAGAAAGCAGAGATGAAGCTAATCTGGGAAGCTACTCATCTTGTGGTATTTAGACAAAATAGTGGAAAGACAGTTGTTGCCGCTGTTGTTCAGTTGCTCAGTCGTGTCTGACTCTTTGCAACCCCATGGCC
This sequence comes from Dama dama, assembly GCF_033118175.1. Classification (NCBI taxonomy): domain Eukaryota; kingdom Metazoa; phylum Chordata; class Mammalia; order Artiodactyla; family Cervidae; genus Dama; species Dama dama. The sequence continues at coordinate 44,714,189 of NC_083698.1, read as the reverse complement.
TACAGAACGCCAGGCCTCCCTGCCCCTCACTATCTCTTGGAGTTTGCCCAAGTTCATGTCCATTGAGTCGGTGATGCTATCTAACCATCTCATTCTCTGCTGCCCAGAAAGACGGTACTGTTTTCCAAAAGGCATATTAACCCAAAATCACAAGGGACTTTATTTTAAAATAATGGTGAGTAGATTGTGAGACAAAAAACAGGTCAAAATATCCAAAAGAACTTGTATCCCACTTGCATCTGCCTTTCCCCTCTTCTCTGCTGCCTTTTGTTTACAGGCAATTAAGTTGTGTAAAGCGAATTAGATGCTTTGTTTTAAGTAAATACTTGGTTTGATTTATTCATATTACCGATGGCGTGCTTCTCTGGGAGCTCCTGGCTACTGGTCCTAAGTCTGAATTATCTATTATAACCGCTAACCCACAGTACGGTCTTGCCATGAGTCCGAATAAATAAAGAAAAGGCACAGTCCAGAGAGGGTCTGACAAGTCCTGTGGACCTGTCCCCAACAAAGATGAACATGTTGTAGAGGAAAGCAAATTAAAAATATTTTTTAACAGAGTAAGGAAATGGAGAAGGGAGATACAAAGAAGAAAGAAAATGGAAGAAGGAAGAAAAAATGATGAGGAAGGAAAATCTCTTACCAAAAGAGACAGTTCAAATCAACTTATTTTACTGAGCATGTCTCCAGTGCCCATGATCCTTCAGTCCCCGCCAGACTATAGCAGAGGAGCCAAGGGCCCCTAAAAGGGGTGACGTGTCTGTACATGTCTCAGAAGGCAAATACCTGAAGGTGAGCTTGGTGCATGTCGAGGGGTTGTCATTAATGTCTTCCACAATGAAGGTTATCTGCTTGCGATTCTCTTGACCCCCGGAGGGTCTATCCTTCACCAGAACCTCCAGAGATATGATGGGATTTTGTCTTAATTCACCTGCATCTCGGTCTATCCTGCGCGCCACTTGGATGGTCCCAGTCACTGAGAAAGCAAAGGTCAGAACATGGCTCTCTGGAGAGAAATGAAGAGTCAGAGACAGATGAAGACTTGGAGTAAATTGGAAAAGAACGTTCTGATATGAGGACTGGCTTACAAAGAGAATATCCTCTATACACATACAAAAAACAAAAACAAAAAACACTCATGTAAGTTCCTGTCTTGGACATTGATTGGTCTGGGTTCTCTGTTTAGGAGGCTTCAGGGTTAAATAAAATGCCTTATTAAAATGAATTTCACCTGTTTCTACTTTTTGTGGCCTCTAGAGACTTTAAAATTACAAATCTGGCTTCTATTCTGTTTCTTTTGGACAGTGCTGGTCTGGGTTCTCTGTTTAGGAGGCTTCAGGGTACCCTCACGATAGTGAACTCATTTGCCCCTAGACACCCACCTGCCTCAAAGGGGGAGTAGTGATTCAGCTGTCACACAGGACCCCATTCAGTGACCCCAACCCCTAGGTCAGCTGCTCTTAGTACACCTATTATAGGAAATTCCTTGCTGGCCCAGTCGTTAGGGCTCTGTGCTTTCACTGCTGAGGGCCTGGGTTCAATCCCTGGTCAGGGAACTAAGACCCAGCAAGCCATGAGGTGCAGCCAAAAAAATATACTTATTACTCCAGTAACTTACAGTAGTCTATAAATTTCAAGGCATGCCCCAGACCAAAAGAGAAAATATTTGTAAAACAAGCCAAATGGCTGAATTAAAGAATGCACAAGGATGTATGTGTTTGACTTACACTGATTGATCATGAAATAGCTGTTGACAGTAGTGATGCTGTAGAGAAGGAAGTAGGTAAAACCTTTATCATCAGGGTCCTCCGCTGTGATATGGGCCACGATGATTCCTGGACTCAGCTCCTCGGGAATCGTGTACGTGTGTGTCAGGCTGGAACAGAATTTCAGCAGACACAGCTAATTTTCAGAGGCACAGGAGGGTGGAGTCTGGGAGGTGGGTATTTTGGTTCAAGCTAAATATAGCGCTGAGCTGTTGGAATTGCATCAACGTTGTTTGGGAGGGAGAACTCAGCAGCTGAAAAGAGGGGTGACTGCCTTTTGTGTTTCCAAAGATCATGTCCCTGTGGATGCAAAGAAGTCATCACGCTGTGACGGCAACAATTTATATCGGCTTCGGTCCCTGCCTCCACGCAGGCCTGATGCCATTTCAGATCAGTCTCAGCATTCACGTCTTTTAAAATAAGGATCGTTGGCCTGTCCAGCTATCTTCTCTTCTCCCAATATGTGTGCAGAAGGCCTCTAAATTCTTTTGAAAATCCCTCTGGACACAATATGAAGAGCTATGGTTTCCTGACACCCATCCCATAGCTGCTGCTAGAGGTTCACAATAAATTGTGAACATTCTCTGTTCTAGTGCCTCTGCTCACTTTTTAGTTCTTTTTGGTTTTTTTTTTACGCTGAGGAGGCAGAATTCATGCGCAGAACATGTATGCTTGTCCAAGTTGTGTTAACCATGAGGTCAGTTCTCTGAAGGGAGAAATGAGCCCCTCGCCAGAAGCCAAGGTCAGCACACTGCCCTCCAAGGATGACTTCTTACAAGGTAACCCCAAATTACCAACTTACCCACCTTCCTCAGACTTCCATTGCCTTGCAACAAGACAGATAGGTTTGAAGTTTTAACTGCACGACTTGGTAATTGAGTAATTTTGCATGTACCAAGGGAGGCTTATTGTTTAAAATAACTCTGCAGAAAGTCCTTTTGTGGAGGGAAAATCACTTCTGTGGGGCAAATAGTCATCTCTAATTTCCCGGTCTCCTAAATTTGGGTTTTCCCACGCGGGAGCTTCTTTAAGAGGGGAATACTATAGCCCGTATCTAAAGGATTGAATTCATTTCATGAGCTCAGAATGCCTCTGTGGTTTCGTGCCATCATCTGCAGGGCCAGAGGGAGGAGAAAAGGGAAGGGACTTCTGGGGGAGTCAGAGGCAGGCCCTCCCTGGCCAGGCTTCTCCCCGGATCCTGGGCCTGCCCTCACTTGTGGGGTGACCCCCTGAAGGCTCACTCCACTGTTGGGGGACAGTAATCTTGTTCAGGCCAAGAGGCCACCCCAGGGCTCTGGACCTCTCACCACTGGTGGTCCCACAGAAGCTACCCCATTTATTGGCTGGACACAGCTCATTCTTCAGGAAACTGTGCCACCCACTGGGGTCCAGGGATGGACAAAGTTGGTGTGGCCATGGAAGCAGGGGTGGCAGGAACCAACAGCAGAGACAGAGGGGAGAGGGATTTGGCTCTGGCTTCTCAGGCTGCACTAAGTCCTTATTCCACTGTGTGAGAGCCCCTGTTTCTAACATGTTGGATTTTTTGGGGGGGGATGCTACATTGAGGGGGTTCTGTTAACTTCCAACAAAGAGGTCGCTAAGACAACCATGCTACCTTCACAGCCTCACCCTTGCTACCCCAAATGTGGTCCCTTCCTTTCTAACCAGCTTCCTGAGGATGCAGCGTCTATAAACAGACCTCCAACCCCTCCAGACCAATGAACTAGGATCCACATTTTCAAAGATGCCCAGGGAATGTGTATGCACTTTAAAGTTTGAGAAAGACCACCTGTGTAAGGAACTGGGCTTCCCAGGTGGTGCTAGGGGTAAAGAACCTGCCTGCCAGTGCAGGAGACATAAGGGTCGTGGGTTCAATCCCTGGGTCAGGAAGATCCCCTGGAGGAGGGCATGGCAAGCCACTCCAGCATTCTTGCTGGAGAATCCCATGGAAAGAGGAGCCTGGCAGGCTACAGTCCATAGGGTTGCAAAGAATTGGACACAACTGAAGTGACTTAGAACGGACGCATTGTAAGGGATCACTAGAGGTAAAAGCTACAGGTTCCCAGCCTCTCATAGAACAGACAGAAGACACCTTAGGAGAGAAATCCCCTTCCTCCCAACCTCCTTTTTTTTTTTTTTTTCTAAGACAGTGGTTCTCAGCCGCAGGTGATTCTGTTGTTTGTCACACCTAGAGGAGCAGGCTTCTAGTGGCATGTAGTGAGTAGAGACTAGGGATGCTGCTAAACAACCTGTGATGCCCAGGACAGCCCCACCACAGAAAGTATCCTTCTTGACATGTCAGGAGTGCAGCTGCTTAAGACCCTGTTCTGTGGGCTTATCTAGGCCATGCTGGGTGCTCCAGGAACTCAGGTCCCATGAGGAGGACTGATTAGGCTATTGGTGAAGTATCAATTACCCAGATATAACATCCTTTCCTTGGCTGACTTGATATTGAGCCTGGCAGAAGGTAAAATCTGTGGTTTATTTGGCTTGAGGATCCAAGGCCCAAGTGTGTATAAAATATCACTTAACTTAGAAGTGTCACCCTGAGACCACAGTAGAGATCTGTTCAAATGCGCTAAAACCAGGACCCGGGCAGTTCCCCAACAGGGGAAGCTCTGATATTACCACTCCCCATACTCTTCTATTATGCTGGCTCACCAGAGCCTGGGCCCATGGCCACACTCAGGGGAAAGGCTGTGAATCTGGGATGACCTGAGATGGTGTCTGTTAAGCCTCTGAAGTGTGTCTACACTATCTGGCATGAGGTTGAAACGGACTGTGCAAGACCACCCTGCCCGACTCGAAAACAAGGATCTCTGCAAAAATATAGAGCACTCTGCCTGCGATGTAGACGGTGAATGTAAGTCAGGTACTCTTATACTCAGCTGCCCAGCTTTCATAATGGCAGCATCCTGGAGTTCATGTCGCGAGTCCAGGAAACACTGAGACATTTGTCACCATCCAGGAATACAATGGTGAGACATCTTCAACAACAGAAATAGTACTTGCATTGATTGTGTTCATTGCAGAACCTTAACAAATAGTCAAGAGAGGAGAGTTGCTTCCACATTTTGGATTTCTACTTCATACTCAACCTCAGTCTACTCAAGTCCATTTGAGGAATTAATTGTGTTAATACTAAACTAAATAACTTATGTTTAGTCCCAAGTTTCCAGTAGTCATGAATGGATATGAGAGTTGGACCATAAAGAAGGCTCAGCACCAGAGAATTGATGCCTTTGAACTGTGGTGCTGAAGAAGACTCTTGAAAGTCCCTTGGACAGCAAGGAGATCCAACCAGTCAATCCTAAAGGAACTGAACCCTGAACATTCATTGGAAGGACTGCTGCTGAAGCTGAAGCTCCAACACTTTCACCACCTAAGGTGAAGAGCTGACTCATTGGAAAAGACCCTGATGCTGGGAAAGATTGAGGGTAGGAGGAGAAGGGGGCTGCAAAGGACGAGATGATTGGATGGCATCATCAACTGAATGGACATGAGTTTGAGCAAACTCAGGGTAACAGTGAAGGACAGGGAAGCCTGGTGTGCTACAGTCCATGGAGTCACAAAGAGTCAGACATGACTGAGCAACTGAACAACAACAAATGTTTAGTCCTAGCACTGATTTGGGGGAAAAGAAGTATCATGGTTCAAGGGAACCAGGAAACCAGGAAACCCTCAAAGTCAGTATCTAGTTTGAAACTGAGCAAACCTGTTGAAGGAGGAGATGGCTGAGGGACTAGGTTGGCACTAACTGAGCAGTCACCCTCCCCCCAGTCCTTCTAGATCACAAGCTCTTGCAGACCCATCCCTACCAACATCCAGGGGAATACTCTGAAAGAAAGTCGCCTATTTTTTCAAAAAAATGTTTAGACAGTCACATAGTTCATGTTTCCTGTCTGGGATGGAGCCTAACAGGTTCATCTCTCAAACTGAAAGTGAGAGCTAGAGTGCCAGAGCCATCTCTGGGGGCCTCAACAAATAGCCAAGGTCATGTTCTCTTTCTGAAGAGGTGAACTGCTTTATTTTGAAAGATATAGTTTAAATCAGATGGCCTATAAGTTCTGCCCCATGGGTGAACTTGATAGTCTGCTTTCCTACCTCACAGTAGGAGAGGTCAGCTCCAGCCCCACCAACATCACCTTCCTCTGGGGATCACTGATGAATCCGCCTTGCCATGTTGGCCAACACTTGAGACCGAATCCAGGCTGGGATGTCACAACTATTTATAAGCTGCCCGTACTGCGCTCCTGCAGGAGCCTGTCAGCAGGAATGTACTGAGTCATCCTTCTGAGCTTAACCTGGCAACAGGCATGGATGGGAAGTATTTCATGGGAGTATCTCTGCTGCTGTTCCCTTCACATTGACACCCAGCATCTGGGCTATAGACTGTGATAATATCCAGAAGTTTCACAACTGTGGTGTGTTTTGCCAAAAGGCACTCAATCAGCCTGTGAGTGGCTTTAATACCTCAATCTCAGAATACTTTGCAAGCATTCTACATAGTTCTGGGGCCCAGTGACTTTTTGTTGGTGGGATCTCCTGAGCTGAATTTATTCCATGAATACAGTGAACTGAGGCAGGGCATTTTGCCAGTTTCCTTATGGTGGTTTTTGAGCCTGGCTCAGAAACTGGGGCAGGCAGAATTTCGTAACCAGGAAGTCAGGCTGTTTGCAGAGTCATATGCTAGCTCAGAATCCCACCTCCCTCTCCTAAATCCTCCTATGGGTGACAGGCTCTGGTCTCCCTTTTGTGCCTACACTACTGCCGGGCACACTCCCACAGGGTGTCTCCACCAGATTCATTCCTCATGTCAACTGGATGGAGTAGCTGCCAGACACAGGTCCTGGACCCATCACAGCAGGAAGAAACTCAGAGCACCCAGCAGTGAGCAGATCCCTTAGGCATCATCAAAACAGCCCTTCCTTCAGTCAGAGACAATGATATTCCAAGAGGAGGGAAAGTGGACTGATGACATTCTCTAGGATTGTGCTGTTACTAACGGTGAGTGCTTTATCCTATGAGTACCTCATATTTACCTTCTACATGTGCCCATTGGCAGGCCTTGCACAAGGCCAAGGTGTGTGGCCCCCACCTCCTCCCCAGCATACCCAGAATCCCATGGTGCACGTGTCTGTGGAGGCAGGGGGAGCTGAGATGGAAGGAGGAAGTCCAGAGGCCCAGGTAAAGTACCCTGATGGTCAGGAGCCTCTTACCTCTCCTCCCAGCGGAGCGAGGGGCAGCCCTCCCCCTGGGATGGAATGAGTCTGAAGAGACTTGGCCACTTGAGACCCCTCCCCATGCCCCGAGGCCTACCTGGTGAAGCGTGGGATCTCATCATTGATGTTCACGATATTCACGTGCAGCTCCGTGGATGCTCTGAGTCCTTGACTATCTCTCACTTCCACGATGAGATGATAACTGTCAGGAAATAGCCCAAGTCAGGGAGGGAGTCAAGCTTTGCTGACACCTCCACAAATGAGGTGGAGAGAGTGGGGAAAGTGTCTTTCCCCTTTCTGGCCACCCCTTCTCCATATGCCCCTGCAGAGTTAGATCTTCTTTCCTCATCTCTAAGACCCTTCCATTTCTCATCCTTTAGTTATTATCCATGGCCACCATCTCACGGTCGCCACATTGCATACTCTGTCCTCATCCTTCCCAACGACATCCCAGCAAAGTGCCTAGTACACCTACGTAAGGAAACCAAGGCTGCTGCAGATTAAGTAACTAGACCTGCTTTTCACACCTGGTGCAGAGCCCAGAGCCAAACATGGTTGACCCCAAGACCTCTGTGTTTTTATCCTTGAACCCTGGCCTCTCCTCACCTCCTTCCTCAGAGGCCTGCTTGCCTCCACCGTTTTGCTCTAATGTCCGTGGACAGCTCCAATGGCTGTCTCCCTGGAGCCAGAAGGGCATCCAAGGCAATCCTCCAGATGCCCCAGGGGCCCTCTCCCACACCTTCATCCCTGTGGTCCAGAGAGGAGGGTTTTGGACAGGGAAGGAGGCCTTCTGGATAATGGCCTTGATCCCAATCCCTCTTTGGAGCTCACTACCCTCTGAACCTGGCAGCAAGGCCACAAAACACTCAGGGCCTCCCTGGCTGCACCAGGCCTGCTCTTGGACCCTCAGATAAAAGGTACTTCAAGTAAGGTCATTGGCAACGGCTACCTGCTGTGTCCTGCTTCAAAGTCAAATTCTGTTGTGGAGAAGAGGGTCCCATTAGCAGACATTCTGAAATTCTTTGAAGGGGAAATCAGGAGATACTAAAAAAACAAGGGAAAAAGTATAACTAAGCACACCTATGCAGCTTTCCCCAGGAAGTGAGGTTGTTCACTTCCCATTTTATATTCATGGCCCGTGGAACCTTTTTGATGCAACAGGATGAAGGTCCAAATGGGCAGTTCTCTGGCTTAATGGTTCGTGATTCAAGAAAACTCTGGATCAGTTGGTCTGAGCCTTTGACCCTGATCGGCAGTGCGCTGAGAAGCTGGTTACTGGATCCTACTTCAATTACAGAAAATGCACATAAACAGCCCCCTGCTTCTGAGTCCAGCATCCTTATCCTCACCACCATATTCTCACTTCTAGCTTTGATTCAATGTCTTGGCTTTAACCAACACTATTTCAACACAGCTCCCATGTATTAGGAAATAGGACAATCCTAAAGGAAATCAACCCTAATATTCATTGGAAAGACTGATGCTGAAGCTCCAATAGTTTGGCTACCTGATGTGAAGAACTGATTCATTGGAAAAAACCTTGATGCTGGGAAAGACTGCAGGCAAAAGGAGAAGAGGGGACAGCAGAGAATGAGATGGTTAGATAGCATCACCTAGTCAATGGACCTGAATTTGAGCAGATTCCGGGAGATAGTGGAGGACAGGGGGGCCTGGCATTCTGCAATCCATGGGGTTACAAAGAGTCAGACATGACTTAGCAACTGAACAACAATAACAAAGCAAATATGATTCAGTCTCTTCCCTTAAAAGAACTTGGGACATGATGTGGTACAAAAATGTTCACAAGCATTGTTCATTGAAATGATGGCAGGGAAAAGACAAGAAACAAGTGGGAGAGAAAATAACCTTAGCAGGTACTGGTGTCCAAGTTGGAAGCTAGCTTGGACTCTTTAACATTCGATCACAGGGCTGTGGCAACTGGTCAAGTCTTTGTACAAGTTGGGGAGTTGAGAGCCTGTCCTCCTTGGTTCCCAGTGCTCAGCCCAGCTCTCTTGAGGGCCCCCTGCCCAGCACCACTTGCTCTGATAGTGACACAGGCTTATTTGTTCGTCCTACTAAGAGCCAGCCCGTAGGAGGCCCACCCCGTCCATCCATGGGTGCTCATCAGGATCATGGAGTCCCTTCCTTGCTCCCATGATGGAATCAAGAAGTGGGAGAAGGCCCTGGATCAGAAGAGCTGAGTCCAAGTTCTGGATCTCACCTCAGGACCTGGGACAATTCCATTCCTTGCCTGTACTTTAGGGATGGGACCACCAACACATGTTATGGTGAGGATTAAATCAAAAGCACACTGTATAATGAAGAGGGCTGCAGCAACATGTGAGGCTTGCATATTTATAGCCATTTATTCCAAAGGGCTTTAAGAGTAGAAGCTGTCATTATTTGCAACTAGGATGAGAGATGATCCCTGATCAGATCAGAAGTGGAGGTTTTGCGACCAGAGTCCCAGCCCCTGAAGTCTAGAATCAAAGGAAACGCTAGACAAGCTTTCCAACCCAGTGATTTGCTGTGCTGTGATCACAGCTGAGCTCCCCGTAGAGAAGAGAGAATGCACAGAAAAGAGATGAAAGCTCTCCTTTGGGGCCAATATAAGATTTTAAAATCATTTTTTAAGTGCTTACTTTCCATTTATTATTTAATAACATTTTCTAGCTGTAATGAACATATTTTTAACACAAAAATTGGGAAAGACAGAAAAGTTTAAAAAAGAAAATATTAATCACCTATAAAATCTCATCATTTTCATGAATAGCCTTCTGTTCTTCTCTATGTAAACATACACTCTCCAAAACAAATTGAGATGATGTTCTAACCAAAATCATAATATTTTGTTCTTTTTATTTAGAACTTGAGCATTTGCCCATATTCTTGTCTTATTTTACAGCCTGGTTGGTTAATGATGATACAACATTCTACTGTAACGGCTTGTTTTATGGTCTTCCTTGCTGGTTACTTAAGTGCTTCCAACCCATTGTTAAGAGGAAATATTCGGGCAATGCCAAGGACTGCCCTTCTCCCAGCTCCCACCACATTCCCTCTCCAAACTGTATGAACATCTTGGCAGCACTCAAAGATGTGATGCTTATCCCAAGCCCCCCACTGATTGACTGGCGGGGCCTGCAGCTGGCAACATGTGGAGCAGTTCTGGCTCTGTGAGCAGAGCCTTTCCTGTGGAGGATCCTCACATATCCACGTATCAGAGGTCCAAGTTGAAGGTGCTGGAATGGTAGGGTTCAGAGCCTGATAAGGCATTTAGTATATGCACCTGAATCAGTTGGCCTTTTCGCATGTGTTTTAAAATGCTCTAGGAGACAGGTCCCCAAATCTGGTTGTTTTCCAGACAGTTGAAGTCTTGGGATGCGGAGATGACAGACAGCCCTACTCTGCTGAAGATGATGGTCAACCAAAGGAACATACAAAGAAGATTTGGGCCAGGTGCTCTAGGAGAGATGAATGTAGGATATGATGGGACACAGAGAGAAGACGCTTAGATCCGTCTGGAATGTGAGTCACAGGTTGGAGCCGTTGAGTCATGAAGTGGCTGTGGCTCCAGACTGGAGCCAGACTGCTGAGTCTGAATCTTGGTTCTACCATTTTCCAGCTGTGAGAGCTTGTGCAACGAAGAGGAATACTAAGGCATGCCCCATGGAGTGATCACGTAAAGTTCTAGAACAGGGCCCAGCCGCGATAAGCCCTCCATGTATGTTAACTACTACTGTCCAATTAGAATGTGGGATCCATGAGGGAAAGGGCTTCATTTTATTCACTGCTCTATCCCTGTGCCTAACACCTAGTAGATGCTCAATAAATACTGGTTAACTATTGGGACTTTATTCTAGCCTTTTCCCATCTGAGACCAGCATTCCCACCTTAAAGAATCTGACAAAACAAAAGGACAACAACCACAAAAATCTTGCCAGCCTTTATAAAAAAAAATTCTGTTTCGATTTGGTAATGCTAGACTGGGGTATGAAATCTCCAGTTATGCCTCCTGTCTCAGCAAGGAAGAAAAAAATCAACAGCAACAGACAGAAAAGGTGGAGAGCTGGAGAATTAGAACATGGGGAATTTCTTTTAAATTTTTATTAAGAGGCTGATTTCCTGGAATCCTGATTTTTTTTTCTTATAGAGCCAGGCTAATTTCCTTTATCCCTGAACTTACGAGCTTGTGTTAATGGGAATAGCAGTTTTGTACTTAGAAAGGAGATGATATCCATAGACTAAAAATATTGTGTCATGTGGCCATTTGCCAGCGACTCAGCAAAGCTTTCTGTAAAACCTGGCATTCTCTCCCCTTTTAAAAGGCTTGTTTAATCAAAGCTGCTCCCTTGATATTCATTCTTGGAAAACAGAAATTAAATAGAATGAAAAGCAGCGGCAGCCCCTCTCTGCTCCAGCACTGGCTAAGAAAAGTCCTGAGTAATCAGATCAATTTGGTGAACAAATGCTTGTCAGACAAGCTCTCTAGCCTCCCTGCAGGGAATATTCCTTTACTGCCACCCCAGGTTTCTCTATTTGCAGCCCCTTGGCAACAGCATTTTGCTCATGGACACAGAGCTTCAGGGTGGAGGACGTTGAGCGGGTTTCCTGCCCCATTCATCCTTTATTGTGCCACCAGTTCCAGGAGGAAGGAGGATGTGACAGAGCTGGCCCAGTTTCCTGAAATGTCAGGCTCCCCTGGGAGGATGCGCCACCTCCGGGCTGGCTCCCCCGCTGCAGTTGACGTCATGGGTGAATAATGATTCAACCTGTGCTGGTTTGCAGCCCTCGGTTGCTTCCAGGCCTGCAGTGGAATCATGCAACAAGAATTCAGCCTCCCAGCTCATAGGAACACAGCAGGCAGTTTCCAGGGGCCAGGTTTCCAGAGGGAAAGCAGGACCCTTATTCCTTCCAAGTCCAAAGAGCGCCAGTAACTTCACCAGCCACTGAGAGCATGCCTCCAAACCCACCCAGAAGGTCCAGACACAGCAGCATCTTCCTACTGAGCCTGGGCAAGTTGTAAATATGACATCACAGTCCAATTATTTTTCAGTGCAAGCTGAATATTTTATAAAAGCCCCATTCCTCTCTTTTCACCCTTCCTCCCCAAACCAGCTCAGAGGTAGGAGGTGGGGGATGCAAGTGGGAGGGAAGGGTACCTAGGAGAAAAGAACAACTATCATAAAATAAAAACCCCAGTTCAAGCCCTTAACTCAGCTGGACTCGGCTTGTGTATGTATTATCATGAGGGTGAGCTAGGTGGGTTGTAGACAAGTATTTGTTTTTAAGGTGAGCCACATGTATAAATGCAAAATGCTATAGATATATCATCCTTTACTGAGAAAGCTGCAAACCTTCCTTTCTTCTGTCAGTCTTTTCCCCTAATCAGCCCTGGGTCCTGTTCTTTGATTCAGGCTTCACTAATCATAAGGACAACAATCCCCTTCTCTTCAAGGAAGTATCTCTCCTGATGTATGAATAGTCATCAGTGGTGGTGTATTTGGAGTAGGAATTATCCAATAGCACTGCTTTTTCCTTTCTTGAGCAGTCTCACAAGAACCTGGGGTGTAAGGCATTTTGCAAAGACTTCCAGTGGTGACTTCTGAGTTAGGCAGATGCCTGGGCGGGGGGGGGGCAGTGAATGGGATGTATGTGTGTGTGCACCTGTTGGGGTGGACATCCCTGGGGAAACAGGAAGGGCAGTATCACTCAGGAAAGAAAGGGGCAGGACACCAAGGACAATTTGCCAGAACGGGGTAGAAGGGGATGAGCGGGATCCCTTCGTTCTCACTGGCATTACCTGGCCCCAGCAAGGGCCTCCGTTCCTTCCCTCATCAGGAAATAGAATGCTGCTCAAGGCATCTTAAAAGTCCCATCCAGTGGGACCAGCAGGCATCTGACAAAAGTTGCTACCACTTTTCAGAGCCATGAGCGAGATGGAAGCGGAGAGAGAACTGCCTCCCCTGTTGCCTCTCCCGGTAGCCCAGCTGGTAGCGAAGTTATGGCTCTTTTGAATTCATCCTTTGTCTGCCCTGGTGAAGACAAAGCACATTTCACTTTATGCAGAAGTCCTTCCCTAATGGAAAGGCCAAGAGAAAGCCCCTTAATGGAGGAATTGCTGCACTAGATCACTTTGCCTCCAGCTGTGAAACTGATTAACGTTCTTTGAGTCTCTGAGGAGGCTTTGCTGCAGTCACGGTGGCCATTTCCAAGAAGCAGGGGGCGGGACTGTGGGAGTTGGGTGGGAGGGAGTGGGGCCCATAGAGCCTCCTTCAGGAGGTGGAGAAAGGGCAGGAAGAAATGCCAATGAATATAATTATCCACATAGGGACTATTCTGCATGTCTTTGTGTTCTAATGCTTGCCTGTGAGCCTGCTCCACTTGCACCCATCACAACACAGAAGGTGCATGGGCAGGGAAGCAAGTACTGGGTGTCAGCCACACCATCCAGCACAGAAGCCACCAACCATGGGCACCTGTAATCACACAGCATTTGCACTGTGGCTGGTCCAAGAAAATGAGCTGTAAGTGTAAAATACACAAGTGTGAAGACATACTATGAAAGAAGGGTGTGAAATATGAATCATTTTTATGTTGGTTATATGTTGAAAGGATAATAGTTTGGATATATTGAGGTCAACTACACTAAAATGAATTTCACTTGTATTATTTCACCTTTTTCATTGGGCTGCTAGAACATTTAAACACACAGCACTCATTTCTGGCTGACAGTCCAGCTCTATTGGGCAGTGCAGGTCCAAACAATGTGCAACCATATACTTTAAACCTTTCTTTAAAACAGAGGGAGCAAGAACCACCATATGACCCAGCAACCCCACTGCTAGGCCTATACCCAGAGAAAACCATAATTCAAAAAGACGCATGCCCCTCCATGTTCACTCAGGAACATGTTCACTCAGCACTCCACGTTCACTCAGCACTCCATGTTCACTCAGCACTATTTCCAATAGCCAGAACCTGGAAGCAAGCTAAACATCCATCAACAAAGAATAACACAAAGGATAAAGAAGATGTGGTACAGTGGACTGGTACTTAGCCATAAAAAGGAACGAAATCGGGTTATTTGTAGAGATATGGATGCACCTATAGAGTGTTACAGGGCTTCCCTGGTGGCTCAGAGGGTAAAGCGTCTACCTACAATGCGGGAGGCCCAGGTTCAATCCCTGGATCAGGAAGATCCCCTGGAGAAGGAAATGGCAACCCACTGCAGTACTCTTGTCTGGAAAAATCCCATGGACGGAGAAGCCTGGTAGGCTACAGTCCATGGGGTCACAGAGTCAGACATGACTGAGCAACTTCACTTCACTATAGAGTATTATGCAGACTGAAGTCAGAAAGAGAAAAACAAATATATATTAATGCATATATGTGGAATTTAGAAAAATGGTATGTGTGTGCATGCTCACTAGTGTCTAGTTCTTTGCGACTTTATGGATTGTAGCCCGCCAGGCTCCTCTGTCCATGAGATTATCCAGGCAAGAATTCTGGAGTGGGTTGCCATTTCCTCCTCCAGGGGATCTTCCCAACCCAGGGATCAAACCCACATCTTTTGCATCTCCTGCATTGGCAGGTGGATTCTTTACCACTGAGCCACCCAGGAAGCCTGATTTGCAGAGCAGAAATAGAGATACAGATGTAGAGAGTAAATGTGTGGATGCCAAGGGGGAGAGGTGGTGTGGGAGGAATTGGGAGACCGGGATTGATGTGCGTGGATGTTAGAACGCTTCAGTAATTGGGATTGGCATATATACACTATTGACACTATATATAAAGTGGGTACCTAGTGAGAACCTACTGTATCGCCCAGGGAACTCTTAATACGCTGTGGTGACCTAAATGGGAAGGAAATCCAGAGAAGAGAGGATATATGTGTATGTATAGCTGGTTCATTTTGCTTAACAATAGAAACTAACACAACACTGTAAAGCAACTCTACTCCAGTCAAAATTAATTAAAAATAAAAATAAATTTAAACTTTAAAAACAAATAAATAAAAGGAGGGGAGCAAATGCAGTGGTTTTTCTATTAGCCTCAGTTTTACAGAGTCTGTGACGGACACAGTTTCACTTTATTAAAGTTGGCTAAGGGTGGAGATTTGTTGTAAATATCTACCCTTGGGGTTGGGGGTTCTGGAGCTGCACTAGAACTAGCTTTTTATTCATCCTTCCTCTTCTAGTTGCTGCCACCAGCAAGGTGACTGCTGGATCCTGGAACCCACCAGGTAAGATGAAAGGTACACACCAAGCTCAGGTGGCTTCCTGCACATGCGTTGGTGTTTTCTTTACGTCTGTGCTTGTTTACTCAGGCCAGTGGTTCTCAAAGGGCAGAGGGCATCAAAATCAGCTGGGAAGTTTGTGTTCCGATTCAGCATTCCAGCAGAGGCTGGGAATCTGCATTTTTTGAAGCATCCTAAGTATGTCCACATGTAGGGCTGGAAGCACTGAGAAATACTCCTTGTTGCCAGCCTTTCTGACCAGACCAGTCACACAAGGTATCTGGCAAATATGCAGGTTTCCAGGCCCATCCCAGACCCAGAGAGTCCAAAACTCCAAGGGAGAGACCTGGGAAGTGTGGGAAATAGTATCTTAAAGCAGTGAAATATGTCAGACAGAGAAAGACTCATATTGGATGATGTCACTTATGTGTGGAATTGAAAAAATACAAAAAACTAGTGAGTATAACAAAAAAGAAGCAGATTCACAGATATAGAGAACAAACTAGTGGTTACCAGTGGAAAGAGGAAAGTGGCGGGGGGGGGGGGGTAGAAATATAGGGGGAGGGACTTAAGAGGTACAATATTAGATATTAAATAAGCTACAAGGATGTATTGTACAACATGGGGAATATAGCTGATATTTTATAATGCCTCTAAATGGAGTAAAGCCTTTAAAAATTGTGATTCACTATATTGGACACCTGTAACATATACTATTGTACATCAACTATATTTCAATTAAAATAAAAAAAGCAGCAGTTCTTAACCCTGGGTTTGCAAGAGCTCACTCAGGGTGGAGGATCAGGGTTAGAAAACCCGATGCCTGGGGCCACACCCAAGATCAGTCACATCAGACTCCTCAGGGGTGGGACCCAGATCTTTGTGCTTTTGAAAGTTCCTCTGGTGGTTTCAATTTACTGCCAAGGTTGAGAAGCACAGGTTTGGTCAATAGGAAATTAACCCATCTCCTTTCTCCTTGTAGGAAGCAAACTATGTCATTTAGTACCCTCAAGCGGCCAGAATAAAATGTCTGTATACAAAGGTCACGGCGTATTACTTCCTAGACTGTTATTACCTTTTGCTAGTCTGAGAAAGTTTCCTTTTAGATTGTGTTCACTGCTCCTGCGGGCTGGCTGTGACTTTCCGTGCAGCTGTTAGCCCCAGCACAGGTGTTAAATACTTCATTAACAATTTCTGCTGCAGTGCCCCATCCCCAAACAAGCCTAAACTCACTGTAGAAGCCACAGTTGCAGCTACCCGGTTCTAAGCCCCTGCAACTGCTCTCTGAAATCTTTGGATGGCATTACATGTTCTTTTAAGGGAGCAATACTCATTGTATTGGGCTTCCACAGTGGCTCAGTGGTAAAAAGAAAAAATCTACCTATAATATAGGAGATGTGGGTTTGATCCCTGGGTTGGGAAGATTCCCTGAAGGAGGCCATGGCAACCTACTCCAGTATTCTTGCCTCAAGAATCCCAGGACAGAGGAGCCTGGGGGTCTACAGTTCATAGGGTCACAGAGAGTCAGGCACGGCTAAAGTGACTTAGCATGCATGCACCTGTTGTATTTGCTCCCAACCTTGGCTACCTTCCTTCTTATAAAAGGGTAATGACCTGACTTAGGACATACATTTGAGGGGGCCATGACCTTGTTCCTCTGCCTAATTTTGGGAAGATATATTTTTAAAAAATGGAGATTTAAAAATAAATCTTTTTTTTCACAGCTGAGATTCCTTCCACTCTGCCCCCCACTGCCTCTTGTACAAACTTTATAGTAATAATTTTATTGAATTATCATTATTTCTTGTGTGCATGAATGTCTCCCACCTAGACTATAAACCTCTTGAGGTACAAAGATGTATCTTATCCATCTTTGTCTGCAGAGCAGCTAATAGGAAGCCTGACACATAGTGGATTCTTGCTAAATATTGAGATGAACCAAATGTAAAAGTGAGGTACTATGCTTTGGGTTGCTGATGTAATCTCTATACAAAAATCCCCTTTTCCCTGGTCACTACCAAGCAACAGTTGCATAGGACATGGTTCTGGCCGGTGAGAAGTAAGCAGAAGATCTCTGGGTAGGGTTTCCAGGAGAGTCTTGGTTTTTCCACCAAAAAAGGGGACAAATTAAGTTGGCCTGCCCCGTTTACCCTGTATCCCTTCCTGCTTTCTTTTTTTCTTTTTCTTCCTGCCTGGAACTCAGAGGTAAAGCCTGGAGGTACAGCAGCCATACTGTAATAAGGAGGTGAACAAAAGGAGAACAAAGCCAGCATGCACTGGATAGAACAGCAGAAAAATAGGAAGAACCCAGATTTCTAAGGGTGGCAGCTATGCCAGCCCTGGACTGCTTGCATGCCTGCCTCTGGTCTTCTTCAGAAAACTAATCCCATATTCACCCCTGTGGTTAAATTTTCCGTTACTTTCAGACACATTTGTAACTTATATAACAAATGTGTTATTAATAAGTATACATTAAAGCACCTGATATTGCTCTTAACATATAGTAGGAACCCATTAAGAATTTGAATATGAATCACTTATTCATGCAAATAGAATCTAGGATGAATGATTGGGTTGGTTGGTTGTTTTCTTGTCAAAAGGATTGTCTTCTAATGATAACAAACTAATAACCTTAAAACAGTTTTGTTGCAAACCCTGTAGAACCATATTCTGTTGGACCTGGAGTTCATTCCCAAAGGTCTCTTCTTCCTGTTAGAGAAAGTAGTCTTGCTGAAGCTGTAAATCATGCAGTGAATGCAGAACAGCCTCCTTGTATTGCCAGTTTCCCAGGTGTCATATTTCAAGTATTCGCTTCTCGGTAAGGCAGGTTTTCCAAGGTGAGTCAGGTGGCATTAGCGTTGGTTCTGTCCTCTCCAGCCTGGGTTGCCTGGCTGCAGTGGGTACATAAGGCCCTGCTGGTGGGTAGAACTGGGAGCTGAGGCATCCCTGCTCAGGAATAAACTAAGAAGCCTCTTGGCCTGAGGGTGAGTGGTTAGAAGAGCCCCATTGGCAGACCCCAAGGTAGAGATCAGCTGTCTCAGACTGAACCGTGAGGCAGTGAGGCAACGCATCAGGACTCAGTCTCCTGCTTTCCTTTGTGGAAGTCCTCCTTTACTTTGGAATTCCTGGGGAACCCTTAGAATTTTCTTTTAAAACTGGCTTCAAGCAGTTTAGCTTCATCCCTTGAAAAGGAAGTGTTATTGCCTGCCTTTGAGGTATACATTTCATGTTTATTTTCAGAATAATATAGCTGTTTTTTTATTACCTTGGAATTTAAAAATGCTGAGCAATTTCAATACACCAGGCTAAGTGACTTTCCGTGCATTATCTAATACTAATAATCTCCTTACTGTGGTACGTGTTATTCTATTATTCTTCCATTTTACAGATGGAGATATTGAAGGTCAGAGAGGTTAAGAACTTGTCCAAGACCACACAGAACCATAGATCCAATGTGGGATGTCTGTCTCCAGAGACCGCTCACCCATTCCAGCCTCCCCAGTGCTCTGTGCCTGGAGGTGGACAGCACTTTCCTCCCATTGCCACCTCCTAGCCCGCCCCACTGAGACTCCGGGTTCCTGCGTCAAAGGCCATACAGAAAAGCTGCTTTTCCATTTAATAAGGAAACTTACACTGAGGGGTAGGTTTTGACTTGTGTCTTCTGGATCGAAGGCCTCCATCTGGTAAACAAATCCGGGCTTTGTTCCTTCCACTATGTAGAGATCTAGACCTGTACCAGTGTCCAAAGGGGAATAAGAAATATTTTATTAGGTAAAGCAAAGGAGGAATTCCAAAACCAGGACAGCCATTCACAGTCAAAGGGAGCCAAGCGTATTGGTGTTGTGGGAAAGAAGACAGCTGTGATAAAGGCTGTGAGTAAGACCACTGGCCAGTTTGTAGGGGTGGATCCATAATAAAGAGCTAGGGTTGGCCACGCTGGTGTCAAGTCTTTGCGTGTCTCCCAGGCTGAGGGGTGACTAGGGGGAAGGAAGTCATAAGGGTAGAGAAGTGGAAAGTACCCTAGGTGGGAATTTCCAGTGTGAGGCTGCTCCCATGCCGGATCTACTTTCGTGTGTCCTTTCCTCTTAAACTGAACCAAGGTCACCCCTCAAGTGCACTTAGCATCTCAGCAGAAAGTCGCTGAAATGAGAGGCCTCATAGTGGAACACAGAGAAGATGTGGAAAGGGAGAGAGAGGGCTGTAGGGGCTCAGGAAAAGGGACCAGAGATGGATGTCGTCTACGTCAGAGTTCTGGGCGGGCAGCAGGAGGGCAGGCAGGGTCACTGGGCACCGCCAGCCCTGCCTGCGGGGCTGCCATGCTCCGCTCCCATGTCTTCTTTCTGAGAACCTTTCTGAGACGTGACTAAGAATTTTAACATTAACTCACTCTTTTGGAGACACTGTGCCGAGGACTTATATATGTTTTCTCCTTTCATCTTCATAACAGCCCTATAAAGTAGATGTTGTAATAATTATCTCCACTTTACAAACAGGGAAACAGGCTTAGAGGAGTTGTGGGGTTGTCTCAGCTGGTAAAGAATAGAATCACAATTCAGTAATAAAAAATGAATAAAATATGTGAATGTTAGTGAGCAATGTTATGGGAAAAAATCAGGGAAAGGACTGTGGTGAGTTGGATTGCCCTATTGCTCTATTGATAAATAGAGGGCTTCCGGAAGGTTCACTGACATTAGTGTCAAGATTCTTAAAGGAGGAGACATAGAGAAGAAGGGGAAGGAGCAGATGAAACGGTAGATGCAAAGATGCCAGTGTAGAGTGTGCCTGGGGTATACATAGGTGGGTGAAGAGTTGTGTGGGAGAGGAGATGGGGATTGGTAGGGGCTCATCAGATCTTCTGGGGCCTTAAGGAGACTCTGACTCTCGATGTTGAATAGGATCCCTCTGGCTGCAGGGCAGGGAAGCCAGTTAGGTGGGCACTGCCATGACCCAGGTGAGCCATGGTGGAGATGCTGGGGAGGGGCTGGGTTTTGCATAGACTTAGAACCTGGTAGGATTTCCTAATGGATTTGATGTTGGGTGTGAAAGACAGAGGGGAGTTAACGATAACTGTGAGGTTTGGGCCCACAAAACTAGAAGGATGGAGTTGCCATTAACTGAAATATGGAAGATGAGAGAAGCAGATTTGGGCTGAGATGGTAGGAAGAGGGGCTTCCCAGGTGGCTCAGATAGTAAAGAACCCACCTGCCGAGCAGGAGACTCGGGTTCAATCCCTGAGTTGGGAAGATCCCCTGGGGTAGAAATGGCTACCCACTCCAGTATTCTTGCCTAGACAATCCCATGGACAGAGGCAGCCTGGTGGGCTACAGTCCATGAGGTCCCAAAGAGTGGAACACAACTTAGCTGCTAAACAAAAATAACAAATGACAGTGGAGCGGGAGATGGAATGGGAGTCAAGTGGTCTGGGGGCACATTTCAGTTTAGATTCCAGCACCAGTTCCAGTGTGTGTGTGAGTTTGTGTGTGTAGGGGGCTTCCCACACCACCAAGCAATTCTTTAAAACTGTCTGGGTGTCCCACAGTCCAACTCATTCAGACACTGTCTACCCAGAGTTAGTATCAGACTTCACGGGTGCAGGGCTCCACCCTACAAGACAGCCCCCCGCCACCTTCAGATGCCAGAGGTCTAGGTGGGTCCCTCTGCTTCTGACCAACCAGGTCTAGATTGGAGGTTCCCACAGTCCCCTCCTCAAGTTGGAATAATTTGCTATAGGGGTGTGCTGTAGTGAACTCAAGGAAACATTTACTTACTAGATTGTTGGTTTCTTATGAAAGGATATAAGTCAGGATCAGACAGATGAAAGAGACGCATAGGGCACAGTGTAGGAAAGGGGCAGAGAGTTTCCACACCCTCTCCCCAGGTTCCACATATTCACCAAGCTCTCCGAACCCCTTTCGGGCTTTTATGGAGGCTTCATTGCTTAGGCCACTGTGAAATCATTGGCCACTGCTGACTGAGCTCAGGTTAACTCCATCTCCTGCCTCTACCCCCTCTCCACTGTTCAACCCTCACTGTTCTGATCACATGGTTGTTTCTCCCGGTGGGAAGCCCCCATCCTTAGATGGGGTCCAAAAGTTACCTGGTTAATATAACAAAAGACACCTTTATCACTCTCATTTCTTAGGATATTCCAAGAGTTTTAGGATTTCTGTGTCAGGAGGGAAAGAAGACCAAATATATATTTCTTACTATAAATCACAACATCACAGATACCGATTAGACATCCAAATGGAGATGTCGGGTAAGACAGTTTCTATTCGAGTCAAGAGTTCAAGGGAGAAGCTGGTGTGGCAGCTTCCTAATTATCTCGGAGCACAAATCTTACATGTGTGTGATGTGATTGAGTTTCTAGCTGCTTTGTCCAGAGGATAGTAGAATGCTAGGTTGAAGTTTAGCCATCTTACTTGATTTTATTATTAACATGCTATACTAAAGCAGATTCCTATGAAAAGACCTCAAGGTTGTTTGTATAAAATATAATGTTGATAGGTTAATAAAGATGACTGGAAAACAACCCCCCAAAACAAACAAACAAACAAAAATAACGATGGACTTGGGAGTTGTCAGTGCGTACATGGTCTTTGAAGCCAAGAGTTTAGGGGAGATCACACAGGAAGTTACCTTATGCTCCAGTACCCTATACTGTGTCTACTTTATAGCAGATGCCGGATACACAGTCCCCTGGAGGCATCGGCATCCATGGGGAGGGTGAACCATGTAAGTCAGCGGCCGATACCCAGTGCTAAGCCTGAAACGGTCTCAGCCCAGATTCCTCCAGAATGATCCACTTGCGGTCCCTGAGCTCCAGCTCCCTCCCCAGGATCAGGAGAGGCCCACGCCATGGATGGCTAGGGCTTTGTAAATTACTGGGTGTTATTGGGAGTCCTGGGCTGGAGGACATTTCATTTATTCCCTGTTCATTAAGCAGCTGCCTTTTCCAGAGAAACATCTGTTTGTTTATTTACTTTTCTGTTTTTCTCCATCCCCCAGGGTCCAGCCTGATGCCGTTGTCTGGACTGCATTGCACACCCCAGTGTGTCTCACCTTTTGCCAAGTTGCCCTGAAACTCAGGCGGCTCATTCACATCTGTCACCTGGACCGTCAGGACCTGCAGGTCAGTGACAGCCATGTCATCCTTCACATAAATCTGCAAGTCAAATATGTGTGGTCCTGCTTCAAAATCTAATTGTTCCATCCCAGTGGTGACAACCTAAAAGCAAATGCAGAAGTCATAGGAACCATGTGTTAAGAAAAGATCTGTTTTGTGTGTATACATTTTGCAAATGGATATTAACTAGCAAGGAGGCAACCAGCATCCTGAAAACCGTCTTTCCTTGACTGTCAGGGGAATGGGTTGTTTTGCCTGAGTCCTTTCTACATAAACCCCATGACACTGCACTAAAAGGACTCCTGTGTGTGAAGCCGCTCTTCACAGGAAGACAGACATTCAGGAGACATCCTGGTTCCATCTGCTGGAGATGGAAAGCGTGAAAGCTTTAAAGCCTGTCACTATTTGGGGTAGGCTTCTAGGCAAGTCCCTTAGCTACCCTGCATACAGTTTGATTTTCTCATGTTTAAGAGTAAGATGCCTCACTTCCCTGGGATAGCTGTTAGGTTGCCTCTTCACTCATTTCTCCCTTCTAGTTTTCCAAGGCCATATCTAAAACTAAACAAGAGGAGAAGGATAAATCTGCAGAAATAGGAAATGATACTTATTTATATCAACAGCCTCTTTGGGTTTGGGGGTGTATTTCCACACATTCTCCCACTGATGGAAACGTGTGCTCTGCACAAATGTTCTGGAGATGTGGGAGGGGCACCAAGAACCAGGGCCAGAGACATATCACTGGACTCTAGTCTGTGGCCAGCAGGAACCTCGGCGGTGCGTAGTGGGAGGGCCCTGCTGAGGTTACCTGGAGGCCAGGCTGTGACCCCTCACATCAATGTGCACATCCCTGCCACCAGCTTAGCTGTGGCGCTCCAAGAAAGCCCACAGCCCTTTGCACATCAAGGACTAAATTTCATCAATGTCTTTAATTATGTCTCAATTAATAACCTTTCGGTTATTAGTGCAACTGGGGCCAGGCAAGGAGGCCTTCAGTATTCTCTGTTGAGAAGAACACTTAGCTCCAATCCAGTTTCCATCACTGGACTTCCGTGTGACCTTGGAAACATTACTTGAGCTTTCCCCGATTCCGTTTCCACATGACTGTCATTCGGTAAATAAGTCTCACCCTAGTTAAACAGCTGGAGTATAATACAAAATATGAAAACAAAGAACTAGATCAGGGTACTATGGAGAGTCAGGGAGAAAACATTCATTGTGAGATGTGTTTAGTCAAGGAGGGCTTCATGGAGGAGGTGGTGGGCGTCATGTTTGACTTTGCATAAATCTGGATTGATTATGAGAGGGGAGGATGGTCACAGATGTGAATGAACCCATGCTGTGGAGGGAGCACGTATGGAGGAGGGTTGAAAGAGACAATCATAGTACTCCTGTCACCACCTACAAGCAGGGCCAGCCTAGGCACCACACAAGTGGCGATAAGCTGCCTCTCTGCTTGGGACATGGGCAGTGAGAGGCAGCATAACACGGAGGTCAAATGCTTAGACCCTGGAGCCAGACTGGCTTTAAAGCCCAGCCTTCCCGTGGCTTAACCTTGCTGTGCCTCAGTTTCCCTAGCTGTAAAGTGGGGATACTGACGGCATCTGCTTCCTAGGGTTGTTGTGAGGATTCCACGAGCTAATCTATGGGTTACTTAGATCACTGTCTGGGGCTGAGTGAGCACCCAGCAAATGCTGCCTTTTATTGTCATCAGATGCTGAAAACTGTTCAGTGAATGGGTGCCCATCAGAGCTGCTCCCCCATCACAACGATCTACTCTGCTTCCTGACTTACCCCCTAGCTTCCAGCTAAGCCTGGAGCCCTCTTCTGAATCCCATGCTTCCAGACCCTTCACCATAGTGTTCCCTATTGACACCTGCCCTTCTCCTTGGGACTGGCTCAGTCATCCTAGAGGAAGGAACTAGAATAGTCAAGGGTCTCAAATGTTGTCTCTTGGAACCAGAGGAATTGGGTTGCTGCCAATACATGGAAAAGTTGATTTTGTTGTTTTCTTTATCAGCATCCTTCAATAGCTCAGCAGGTAGAGCAGAGGACTGTAACTTAAGGATGTGGACATCCTTAAGTTGCTGGTTTGATTCTGGATCAAAGGAAATGCCTTGGTCGGTTGTTTGTCAGCAGAGTAGTGCAGCAGGAGCATGCTGGGCCCATAACCCAGAGGTCGATGGATCAAAACCATCCTCAGCTAAGTTTCCTCTTCTGGAGAAAGGAATGGCTACCCACTCCAGTATTCTTGCCTGGAGAATTCCAGAGACAGAGGAGCCTGGTGGGCTATAGTCCATGGGCTGCAAAGAGTCGGAAATGGCTGAGTGACTAACACCAGCATTGATTAAATGTTCATGTGCCAGGCTCTTGCCAAGCTGTTTTGTGGAGTATTTTATTTAATCATCACAACAACTAGGTTGTAGGTTGGGAAAACTTCCCCTATTTCATGCATCAGGAGACCAGGGCAGGGAGGGGAGACAATTCCGAGAGTCATGGCTGAGAGTGGTAGAGTACCCTCCCCACCTTTTAAGAAAAGTATTTATTTGCCTGTGCCAGGCCTTAGTTGTGGTGCGTGGGATCTTTAATTGTGCTATGTGTAATCTTTAATTGCAGCATGCGAACTCTTAGTTGCAACATGTGGGGTCTAATTTCCTGCTCAGGGATCAAACCCATGCTCCCTGGGTTGCATGGAGTCTTAGCCACTGGACCACCAGGGAATTCCCTGGTGGAGCCTCTTTGATGATGGGCTATCTAGCTGCAGAGTTTTGGTAAAAGACGATAAGTTTGGTTTGAGGTTTAAGGTTGTTTTGGACAAGACTGAGCAAACCTAAAGTGTCCACAGTTCTCATGACAGCAGATGAGGACAAAGGGGTATCAAGCTCAGAGGTGTGCTAATGGCAGGGGAGCAGTTGCGGCTGCCACGTGACCTCAGAGAGTGCCTGCTCTAGCAGTTCAGCTGTCACACGTCCCTGACTCCTGGGAACTTTCCTTCCCAGTGCTGCTCCAGGAGGCAACCCCAGCGATGAGCCTCAGGCATCCCTCCTGCTGGGCAATAATGAGGCAGTGCAGAGTGGGAGTGATGAACAGGGGTTCTTGGGGCCAGCCTGCCTGATCTCAGAGTCTGCCACCAATTAGCTATGTGAACTTGGGCAAGTTGCCCAACCTCTCTACGCCTCAGTTTCCCCACCTTTAACATGCAAATAATAATAGCATAGCACTTCATAGTGTTGTTATGAGGATTAAATGAGTGAATTCACAGAAATATTTAGGGGAATTCCTGACATATGTTAAGTGTTCCATAAATGTGAGTTATTGTCACCATCATCATTAATCCTCCTCATACCCCTCACATGCCTCCATCATTAATCTTCCTCACCCCCAGAGTCTCAGCAGCTGTGTCCAAAAGCAGGGTGGCCTAGCCTCTGGCATGACTGGAGGTCACCCTTAGGAAGTCCTCCATGACTGAGTCCCAAGGCCAAGAGTGACAGACCTCTGGGCTGGAGACCCCAGAACCTCATGGCTAGGTGACCCTGCAGAGTGTCCAGGAGGAGTCAGGTTCTGCCACGGAGATGGCATCGTCATGTTCTGTAGGAACAGCCCTTGTGAGCAGCTTGGGTTGGAGAATAGGATCTTCCTGGAGGGGATGGTTGATGATATTGGGTAGTTTCTGGGGAGAAGCAACCAGTCCTTAAGAACGTGTGAACTCGTGGCCCATCCTAGTACCAACACAAGGTCCCGGGTAGCTGCAGGCTGTGGTGCCAGGAGGGCACCAAGATTGGGACCAAAGGCTGAACGCGTGAGCCCAGATCAGTGGAGTGGCTGAGAAATTCTCCATCTGTAGAGGTCAGGAGCAGGATGGAATTCCTCCTTGACCGACAACCCTGTTTGAATCACATGGGATGTGGAAAGAGGAGATATGACAGTGAAAGATTGGGATGCTTATGCAAACAGTAATTGCTGTGCATGGCAATTGGAGGGGACAGAGCCTGAGACTGGGAGTGGAAAAACCTGAGTCAAGTTCTTATTTCATCCTTTCTGGCTCTGTGATATTGGACAAATCAGTTAACCTTGCTGTCTCATTGTGATCTTATTTATAAAATAGGGATTTACAATTTTAATAGTGATAATATCAGTGTTAGCAGTAGCAATAAGAGATCAGGATGTGAATGTGCTTTAAAACCTCTGCAAATCTGAAATAGTTTGGTCATCCTCATAATTAAAGGCAATAGACTGCAAGAGGCTAAGAATGAGGGCTCTCAAGTGGAAATAACCCAAACATCTGTCAACTGATAAACAAATAGAGAAAATGTGGTATATCCATATAGTGGAGTATCATTCAGCCATTAAAAGGGATGAAGTACTGATCCATGCTACAACATGTGTGACCTTTGAAACTTTATGCTTAAGTGAAAGAAAGTGAAGTCTCTCAGTTGTATCCGACTCTTTGGGACCCCGTGGACTATAGCCTACCAGGCTCCTCCATCCATCCATGGGATTTTCCAGGCAGGAGTACTACAGTGCGTTGCCATTTCCTTCTCCAGGGGGATCTTCCCGACCCAGGGATCGAACCCGGGTCTCCCACATTGTAGCCAGACGATTTTACCGTCTGAGTCACCAGGGAAGTCAGTCATTAAGTGGAAGAAGCCAGTCATTAAAAAAACAAATACAATATGATCCCATTCATATGAAGGGACCAGAATGGGCAAATTCATTAAGACAGAAAATAGGTTAGTGGGAGTGACTGCTAATGGATTTGGGGTTTCGTTTTTGGGGGATGCAAATGTTCTAAAACTGGATTGTGGTGATGGTCTGTGAATAGAGTAAAAACCACTGAACTGTATACTTGCTTCTTTTTTTGTATACTTTCAGTGGATGAATTACATGCTATGTGTATTATATCTCAATAGAGCTGTTTAAAAAAAAAAACAAACCAGTGCGAGCTCTAAAGCCAGACTGCCTGCCTTCCAGTGTCAGCACAGCAATAGATGTGCAACACAGGGCAAGTTATTTCACCTCTACTAAATTTTTCCTCATTTCCCCTATCTGTGCAAACGGGGCGATCATACAAATAAAATCATTGGATTGCTGTGAATGTTACAAAAGAGTACATGTCAAGTCCTTTCTGCAGTGTGCAGTGTATACTATGTGCTCTGTACGTGTAAACAACTGGCAAGGCTTGGAGGCACAGATGAGCAGCAGCTGTTAAAGATGAACCAGATGTCAAGGGAGCAGGTCTACAGGCAGGGAAGTCACAGAAACGGCATCTGGGCCCCAGGAATGTGCGCTGGATGCTGAGGTGGAGGTTGCCTAAATGTGTGCTCCTTGCGTGCCAGAGGGCCCACCCCTGGGGTGCGGAGAACACAACATGCTGGGTTCTGGCCCCCAGTCTATGGGCCCCACAGGTGTGTTCTGAGCCCAGATATGCACACTTTTTGAAAGTTCCCCTAGCGACTCTAATCATCAGCTGGGTTTAAGAACACCTTATATGTTTCTCAAAGAGGCAACCAAGCTCAGACCAAGAAGGCCCACTGGGTGCCCCTAGAACCCAGAACAATGGCAGGCGGGAGCTGGGGCAGGGCTGATGATGACTATAGAAGGTCCTTGTGCCCACTGAGGAATGAGGTAAATGTGGGGGAAAATGCACTTCAACAGGATCCAGACACCTAGACCCTAAAGACATCCTTAGAAGGCCTTCGAGGTTGTCAGTGGAAAACGTGCAATTAGCAAGTTCATCCTGCCTCAGGAGAAGTGACAACTTTGGGAAAGACCAGACAAACTAGAAAACAGAGCCGCAGTGGTGTAGCTCTTGAATGTGATTGAGTCTGAATTGTCCAAGAGGAAACATTCATGCAGTATGGATAGACATCCAGACTTATATTTTTATTAAGGGTGTGTTCTTCCATATGAAATATTTTCTCATAAATTTCCTACTGAAAAATCACAGAATCATAGAAAAGAAGAATCACCAGGTACTAGCTCATCAGGGTCTGGTTTCTAAGGAGATCATTACACAAACTATTCCACCCGAAGAACTCGGCTACCATTGGCACTCCTAACACCTGCTATCATATGAGGGTGGTTGGCAATAAGAAATGAGCCTTTTATTTGTAACAAATTGAACATACTGTTCATTTGGACTGGATTAAATGGAGGGGGAAAAGGTCCAAAAGCTACAGAGGCATCTAGCACAGAGGGCTCTAGAATGCCCCGAACAGAATGTCCAGATCTCACAAGAAGGAAGATTAAAGAAGGAAAAGAGGAAGAAATGACCACTGATCCAGAATTCCACCCATACCATCTGCAGGACCCTTCTTTGTGAGCAGCTCCCTTGGGAATAAGGTGGTGCTTACCTCAAAGTCAGTGTCCGACAGCCAGTTCACCCTGAAGCCCCGAGTGAGGGGACTGGAGTTGATTATCAGAGGGAACCCTGGGACCACAGGTGACAGTGATGCTGATAAATTCACAGAAAACTTGTGCACTGAAGTCTCAGGTGGAGAATTCTCTGCTACTTTGCTCATAGCGGGTAAGTGGATTAGGTGTAGTGCCTGTCCACCTGCAGATATAAAAAGGATGCAAAACGACATGAGCACAAAGCTTTGTGCTGAAAACAAGGACTTGGCAGCTTGGTCTGTGGCTTCAACTCGTAGCTCAGGGCGAAGCTGGAACCCGGTCACTCCCCAAGAATGAAGACTCTTGCCAAGAGCTGGAAATGGGAATGTGAGATATTCTCGGAGCCAAGAAAACAGCCACCACTATACAACCACAAAATCTGCTTCTGTCATTCTGGAAATAAAGCTGCTGTTTTGCCTCTTACCTCTCTGCTTCCCTTCGTGTTTCTCCCAGCTTGTGTGGAGAGCCAGGGAGAGGGAAACATGATATCTTAGAACATAGACCACCCCCACCTTGAGGGACCCAGTCTGGCCACAGCATCCTCTGTCTTACAAAGACCAGGGAGCCTCCAAGAGTTTATTTGCCTTCTCTCTGTCAGTGTTAGATACAGAGAACACTGAGAATTGCATGTGCTTGACTGGAGAACTCCAAAATCACACCAGCTCTCCCCACATCCCTAAGTATAATCTCATGGACAGTGACTTGTTATCATGAGATGCTGAGGGCATCGTGCAGAGCCTTAATTGGTACATTGTGCGCAATAGAGTAACTCCTATTTCAAAGAGAAGGACGTGAGAGACTCAGGGCAAGCCTGTGGATTACCTTGGGCTGCATCACAGACAGGGAATTTTATGATGTCAGAGAAAATGTGTTATTTTTTGCTACCAGGAAAGCTTTGGGATGGTCTAAGTTCTCTTTGACACTCTAGAGGATTTTGCCAGCACAGAGGACAGGAGTGGGTTGTGATCCTTATGCTTCTATAACAACACTACTGTAGGGGCTGAATAGTGCCCCCTCCCCCAATTCATGTCTGCCCAGAACCTTAGAATGTACCTTATTTGCAAATAGAGTCTTTGTAGATGGAATTATCTACATCTAGTTAGTTATCTATCTAATTATTATCTAATTATCTAGTTAAGAGGAGGTCTTGCTGGATTAGGGTGAGCCCCAAATCTAGTGACTGGTGTCCTTGTAAGAACAGGACAGGACATAAAGATACACACAGAAGGAAGAAGCATCATTAGGACAGAGGTAGAAACCATAGCACCAGGACCCAGGGACCCCACAGAGACTGAGACAGAACTGTGTTTGAGTGTCTCCTGTGGAGGGACGGGTCAGCAGTGGACTGCCGCAGGGGCGGGGGCTCTGGGTGCAGCAGACTTGGGTATGGTATAAGTCCTCTTGGAGGAGGTCACCATTAACCCCACCACAGAGCTGCCAGAACTTACACAGGAGTGGGAAATAGACTCTTCGAGGTCACAAACAGAACCTTGTGCACCAGGACCCAGGAGAAAGAAGCAGTGACCCCACAAGAGACTGACTCAGACTTGCCCGTGAGTGTCCAGGCGTCTCCAGTGGAGGCGTGGGTCGGTGGTGGCCTGCTGCAGGTGGGGGGCACTGAGTGCAGCAGTGCGTGCATGAGATCTTTGGAGGGAGGTCACCATTATCTTCATTACCTCCACCATAGTTTGGCCCCAGTAAATAGCAGAGAGGGAACACAGCTCCACCCATCAACAGAAAATTGGATTAAAGATTTACTGAGCATGGCCTCGCCCATCAGAATAAGACCCAGTTTCCCCCTCAGTCAGTCTCTCCCATCAGGAAGTTTCCATAAGCCTCTTATCCTTCTCCATCAGAGGGCAGGCAGACTGAAAAGCACAATCACAGAAAACTATCCAATCTAATCACATGGACCACAGCCTTGTCTAACTCAGTGAAACTGTGAGCCATGCCATGTAGGGCCACCCAAGACAGATGGGTCATGGTGCAGAGTTCTGACAAAACATGGTCCACTGGAGAAGGGAATGGCAAACCACTTTAGTATTCTTGCCTTGAGAACCCCATGAACAGTATGAAGAGGCAAAAAGATAGGACACTGAAAGATGAACTCCCATCTGGGTCAATAGGTACCCAATATGCTACTGGAGATCAGTGGAGAAATGACTCCAGAAAGAAGGAAGAGACGGAGCCAAAGCAAAAACAACACCCAGCTGTGGATGTGACTGGTGATGGAAGCAAATTCCGATGTTGTAAAGAGCAATATTGCATAGGAACCTGGAATGTTAGGTCCATGAATCAAGGCAAATTGGAAGTAGTCAAACAGGAGACGGCAAGAGTGAACGTCAACATTTTAGGAATCAGCGAACTAAAACGTACTGGAGTGGTTGAATTTAACTCAGATGACCATTATATCTACTACTGTGGGCAAGAATACCTTAGAAGAAATGGAGTAGCCACGCTAGTCAACAAAAGAGTCCGAAATGCAGTACTTGGATGCAATCTCAAAAATGACAGAATGATCTCTGTTTGTTTCCAAGACAAACCATTCAATATCACAGTAATCCAAGTCTATGCGCTGACCAGTAATGCTGAAGAAGCTGAAGTTGAACAGTTCTATGAAGACCTACAAGACCTTCTAGAATTAACGCCCCAAAAAGATGTCCTTTTCATTTTAGGGGACTAGAATGCAAAAGTAGGAAATCAAGAAACACCTGGAGTAACAGGCAGATTTGGCCTTGGAGTACAGAATGAAGCAGGGCAAAGGCTAATAGAGTTTTGCCAAGAGAACGCACTGGTCATAGCAAATACCCTCTTCCAACAACAAAAGAGAAGACTCTACACATGGACATCACCAGATGGTCAATACCAAAATCAGATTGATTATATTTTTTGCAGCCAAAGATGGAGAAGCTCTATACAGACCGTTATCTGACTATGGCTCAGATCATGAACTCCTTATTGCCAAATTCAGACTTAAATTGAAGAAAGTAGAGAAAACCACTAGACCACTCATATATGATGTAAATCAAATCCCCTATGATTATACAGTGCAAGTGAGAAATAGATTCAAGTGTCTAGATCTGATAGACAGAGGTAGACAGAACTATGGACAGAGGTTCATGACATTGTACAGGAGACAGGGATCAAGACCATCCTCAAGAAAAAGAAATGCAAAAAGGCAAAATGGTTGTCTGAGGAGGCCTTACAAACAGCTGTGAAAAGAAGAGAAGCGAAAAGCAAGGAGAAAAGGGAAAATATACCCATCTGAATGCAAATTTCCAAAGTATAGCCAGGAGAGATAAGAAAGCCTTCCTCAGTGATCAGTGCAAAGAAATAGAGGAAAACAGCAGAATGGGAAAGACCAGAGATCTCTTCGAGGAAATTAGAGATACCAAGGGACCATTTCATGCAAAGATGGGCTCAATAAAGGACAGAAATGGTATGGACCTAACAAAAGCAAAAGATATTAAGAAGAGGTGGCAAGAATACACAGAAGAACTGTACAAAAAAGATCTTCATGACCCAAATAATCACAACAGTGTGATCACTCACCTAGAGCCAGACATCCTGGAAGTGGGCCTTAGGAAGCATCACTACAAACAAAGCTAGTGGATGTGATGGAATTCCAGTTGAACTATTTCAAATCCTGAAAGATGATGTCGTGAAAGTGCTGCACTCAATATGCCAGCAAATTTGGAAAACTCATCAGTGGCCACAGGACTGGAAAAGATCAGTTTTCATTCCAATCCCAAAGAAAGGCAATACCAAAGAATGCTCAAACTACTGCACAATTGCACTCATCTCACACGCTAGTAACATAATGCTCAAAATTCCCCAAGCCAGGCTTCAACAACATGTGAACCGTGAGCTTCCAGATATTCAAGCTGGATTTAGAAAAGGCAGAGGAAACAGAGAGCAAATTGCCAACATTCATTGGATCATCGAAAAAGCAAGAGAGTTCCAGAAAAACATCTATTTCTGCTTTATTGACTATGCCAAAACGTTTGACTATGTGGATCACAACAAATTGTGGAAAATTTTGAAAGAGATGGAAATACCACCTGACCTGCCTCTTGAGAAACCTGTGTCAGATCAGGAAGCGACAGTTAGAATTGGACATGGAACAACACACTGGTTCCAAATGGGGAAAGCAGTACGTCAAGGCTATATATTGCCACCCTGCTAATTTAACTTACATAAAGAGTACATCATGAGAAACGCTGTGCTGGAAGAAGCACAAGCTGGAATCAAGATTGCCGGGAGAAATATCAATAACCTCAGATATGCAGATGACACCACCCTTATGGCAGAAACTGAAGAAGTACTAAAAGCCTCTTGATGAAAGTGAAAGAGTAGAGTGAAAAAGTTGGCTTAAAGCTCAACATTCAGAAAACTAAGATCATGGCATCCGGTCCCATCACTTCATGGCAAATAGATGGGGAAACAGTGGCTGACTTTATTCTTCTGGGCTCCAAAATCACTGCAGATGGTGACTGCAGCCATGGAATTACTCCTTGGAAGAAAAGTTATGACCAACCTAGACAGCATATTAAAACACAGAGACATTACTTTGTCAACAAAGGTCCATCTAGTCAAGGCTATGTTTTTTCTAGTAGTCATGTATGGATGTGAGAGTTGGACTATGAAGAAAGCTGAGTGCCGAAGAATTGATGGTTTTGAACTGTGGTGTTGGAGAAGATTCTTGAGTCCCTTGGGCAGCATGGATATCCGACCAGTCCATCCTAGAGGAAATCAGTCCTGAATATTCATTGGAAGGACTGATGTTGAAGCTGAAACTCCAATACTTTGGCCACCTGATGTGAAGAGCTGACTCATTTGAAAAGACCCTGATGCTGGAAAGATGAAGGCAGGAAGAGAAGGGGATGACAGAGGATCAGATGGTTGGATGGCATCACTGACTCAATGGACATGAGTTTGAGTAAACTCTGGGAGTTGGTGATGGACAGGGAGGCCTGGTGTGCTGTGGTTCATGGGGTCACAAAGAGTCAGACATGAGTGAGTGACTGAACTGAACTGAACTGAGAAACCATAGTGATGCAGCTACAAACCAAGGCATTGCAAACAACCCCCAGAAGTCAGGATGTAGGTGTGGAGAAGCATCTCTCTCAGAGACTCTAGAAGGAACCAACCCTGTTGATACCTTGATTTCAGATTTCTGGGTTCCTGAATTGTGAGAGAATAAATTTCTGCTGCGTTAAACTATTCAGTTTGTGGTAATTTGTTATAGCAGCCCTGGGAATCTGATACAATTACCACTTATTCAATGTTCCAAATAAGTGCATCCTGTAAAATGCTTTCCCTTATTTACTCCTCAAAACAAGCCTTTTGGATAAACATTAGTGTCATCATTTTACAGATGAGGAAACTGAGCTGAAGCACACACAGTGAATAATAAGTAACAAAGTCAAAGTTTACACCAAGGTCACCTTCTCAGTCAGCTTCCAACCTTGGCCACCATTAACCTTTGGGGACAAAGTCCCTAGATTGGGAGGAGGTACAGGCGGGACAGATCTACAGGGTGGAAAGATCTGAAAGCTGCAGAATTTCTAGAAGCAAACAAGCCATGGGAAAACATTGGCTTTTATAAGAGAATGTTTTACTTCAGATTTGAGGGAGGGGAGGCAGAGGAGCAGGTGGAAATGCACGAAAAATTGAAATATAAACACATTCATTGATACAAGCATTCCTAAATCTAAAATCATCTGATTTCGTTTAGAGACTGAAATGCATTATGCATAAGTTATTTTTTGCTGGCAGAATTATCTGGTTTTATGGACAAGGACTATGCAAGGACTCAGAAATATCAAAACAGCTGAGGTTTAGGGTGATGTGAAAACAAATGGATTTTTTTAATCTATTAACATTGACTTTAATATTATAGCATTCTTGTGATTAAAAAAACCCAGCAGCAATATAGTATGTCTAGAGTATTTAGAGGCAAAAATTTCCCCAAAATAGTTTTTCAAAATGAGCAAAATAATCAATTGCTGTGGTGGGTTGGGTTTTGTGGTTATAATTCATCAAGCCCTCTTTTCCCACCATTGGAGTCTCCAGAACACCGCCCTGCCCAGCCAAGTTGTTCACAAGAGTGTTCCTTTCCGGCTCAGCAGGGAAAGACAGTCATGAGCAAAAGGAAAGACTGGCAGTTTGTTTCCAAGGACCCTACCTGATCTTGCTGCAGTGATTTGTGCCTCTCTAACCAACAAGGAAGGAGGCTTCTATGTATATGTTTAAGCAAAGATGTAACTCATTAGATTTTTCTCATGAACAGCCCAGGTTAGGGCTTCCCTGGTGGCTCAGTGGTAAAGAATCCTTTTGCCAGTGCAGGAGACTCAGGTTCAATCCCTGATCCAGGAAGATCCCACATGCCATGGGAGCAACTACGCCTGTGCACCACACCTATTGAGTCTGTGCTCTAGAGTCCAGGAGCCACAACTACTGAAGTCCATGTGCCCAAGAGCCTGTACTCTGCAACAAGAGAAGCTCCTGCAATGAGAAGACCTCACTCTGCAAGCAGAGAATAGCCCCTGCTTGCCACAACTAGAGAAAAGCCTGCGCAGTGACAAAAACCCAGCACAGTCAACAATAAATTAAATTTTGGAAAAAATTGG
Source organism: Dama dama (assembly GCF_033118175.1). Classification (NCBI taxonomy): domain Eukaryota; kingdom Metazoa; phylum Chordata; class Mammalia; order Artiodactyla; family Cervidae; genus Dama; species Dama dama. The sequence goes on along the minus strand of NC_083698.1, from coordinate 44,678,817 downwards.
CAAGCTTTCTCTGTAAAGAGCTTGATAATAAATATTTTAAAAAGAGAGAGAGAAAAGCCCAGGGTAAGGTAGTGCACAGCCCAAAGGAACAGACTAAAACCAGTAACCACTCACTTTCACTGAGCACCTATGCACCAGGCATCGTGCTAGTATGCCTGATTTCACCTGCTCCAACCATGGTCCCTGGAAGTAGATATTACTGCCACCACTTCACACCCCTGAGACTACACACCCAGTAAGTGGCCATGAGGGCCCTGGTTCACTCATCTGGGTCTGTAGATAGCAGACTGCGTGTCTCTACTATAGGCTTTTGATCCATGCTTGTCAGATGACCCTGCACGTGAGATGAATTGTGGATATTCTGTAACCTGGTAACAGCATAGCAAGATGGTGCTGGGGCTGGTAAGAAATTGGACTTTCCACCCAGACGTTAGATTTGGGTGATGTGACATCTAAGAGGCCTTTTAGGGGAACAGCATGAGGAACAGTGCTGGAGTATTAGCTTGGTACGGTCTCAGCTATGAGAGGCTTTGCTAAGCCCTACTCAGAGGTTCCCACAACCTCAACCTCAACAGGGAGACTACCACAGCCACCAACCTTGCTGTGGTAAACTGGAGAGATTGCTCACCAAATATCCCCAGCAGATAGCCTCTACTTTGCTTTGTGGGAAGTGTATCCCTTGATCTTGTTGCATTAATCATAACTTTGATAAACTCTGGGTTTGAGAGGCTAATTCTAGAGAAGAACCAGTCTTCCAATCCAAGGCATCTGACTCCAAGGGCAGGGCTCCTTTTCATGGTTCCATGCTGCCTCCTTATACTTACAGGGCTTGCCCTGGTCTCTTCCTCAAGTGGTCCCACTTCCTCACGGTGGTGAGGGAAGTATTGGGGAGGGAAAAGTGGATCTATCCAGTGACATTCAGGCACTTTGTGTTGGAAACTGTCTTGATAAAGCCGGACTGTGTCTGTGAATATTTCTGCGGACATTCTTGCTGGACCTGTTCTGCTCTTCATCTGGTGGTCTTTCCTCCCAGGAAAAGGTTATGTGTGCCAGGGTTGTATAGTTGAATCCTAAAAACTTTGAGGCAGACACTCCAGGGACATTGATAAGTCAAGTGGCCAAGCTGGGATATCCCAAGTCTTAGTCCAACACTCAGTTCCTCCAGTTTCTTTGCTATTAAAAGTAGTGGTTCAGTTCAGTTCAGTCTCTCAGTCGTGTCCTACTCTTTGCCACTCCATGAACCGCAGCATGCCAGGCCTCCCTGTCCATCACCAACTCCCAGAGTCCACCCAAACCCATGTCCGTTGAGTCGGTGATGCCATCCAGCCATCTCATCCTCTGCCGTCCCCTTCTCCTCCTGCCCCCCAATCTTTCCCAATATCAGCGTCTTTTCAAGTGAATTAGCTCTTCACATCAGGTGGCCAAAGTACTGGAGTTTCAGCTTCAGTATCAGTCCTTCCAATGAACACCCAGGACTGATCTCCTTTACGATGGACTGGTTGGGTCTCCTTGCAGTCCAAGGGACTCTCAAGAGTCTTCTCCAACACCACAGTTCAAAAGCATCAATTCTTCAGCAGTCAGCTTTCTTCATAGTCCAACTCTCACATCTATACATGACCACTGGAAAAACCATAGCCTTGACTAGATGGACCTTTGTTGACAAAGTAATGTCTCTGCATTTTAATAAGCTGTCTAGGTTGGTCATAACTTTCCTTCCAAGGAGTAAGCATCTTTTAATTTCATGGCTGTAGTCACCATCTGCAGTGATTTTGGAGCCCAGAAGAATAAAGTCAGCCACTGTTTCCACTGTTTCCCCATCTATTTGCCATGAAGTGATGGGACCGGATGCCATGATCTTAGTTTTCTGAATGTTGAGCTTTAAGCCAACTTTTTCACTCTCCTCTTTCACTTTCATCAAGAGGCTCTTTAGCTCCTCTTCACTTTCTGCCATAAGGGTGGTGTCATCTGCATATCTGAGGTTATTGATATTTTTCCCAGCAATCTTGATTCCAGCTTGTGCTTCTTCCAGCCCAGCATTTCTCATGATGTACTCTGCATATAAGTTAAATAAGCAGGGTGACAATATACAACCTTGACGTACTCCTTTTCCTATTTGGAACCAGTGTGGTGTTCCATGTCCAGTTCTAACTGTTGCTTCCTGACCTGCATGCAGGTTTCTCAAGAGGCAGGTCAGATGGTCTGGTATTCCCATCTGTTTCAGAATTTTCCACAGTTTGTTGTAATCCACACAGTCAAAGGCTTTGGCATAGTCAATAAAGCAGAAATAGATGTTTTTCTGGAACTCTCTTTTTCGAAGATCCAGTGGATGTTGGAAATTTGATTGTGTTAGCAGTATTAATAGTAATAACCTGGCAAGGGTCCACACTCTAAAAATAGAGCAATTAATATGGTATGGAATTCACCAAATATTCAATTTTTTCATTCTACAGATAAGCTTAAAGGATGTGTCCAAATGCACTCTGCTAATCAGGCCTTCCCTGGCAGAGGAATGGCCAGGAACCAGGGACCATCTCTCCCTAAGACATGATGCACTTTCCTTCCAAACTTTCTCTGGTGGTCCGAGTGCTGGAGATCAAGAAAGAGGCTTTAATAGAATTTGACTTACACATGCATCTTAATTAAGAAGCAGATTAGAAGTGCTTGATGGGTACACTTTGAAAAAGAAAAGGCACACAAAATGATTATCAGTTACTAAGCCCACTGAAACATCTTGCCTATGACTGAGAGCTTGGATGGATGATGGGTTTGCTTGTTTCCAAATAAGTGAATTCACTGCCTTGCCAGAAAGGGTCCAAGGAGGCCCCCTCCGTGGAGCCCATGTTGGGATAATGAAGGCCTCTGTAGCCTCCGTTCCAGGGGAGGAAGCTGGTCACCTGGGTCTCTGACTCCAGAGGTGAGGAGGTGTTTCAGGAAGTGTGGGGAGATTCCTTCTTCTCCCTCAGGGGATGCAGCTGCTCTGACTTAACTACTGTTTTCAGTGCACAGGGCAGTACTCATCTGAGGCTGTCACTCAATACATGCCTCTTCCTTCTAGTAACTAATCAAAATCGTAGTGAAAGAATCCAGAGGAATGTTGTGAAAAGGGCAAGAGAATTGGAGTCAGAGCCAATCTGAGTTTTGCTGCTACTTGACTGTGTGGCCTTGGGCTGGTCCCTCAAGTTCTTTGGGCCTTATGTCCACTCTGTCTCTCAGGACTGTGGGGCTACCCTACAGTGGCCATGAAACACTTGCAGTTGCTCAATTGTTCAAGGAGATGCACAGGACCCGAACGAGAATGTTTCCACATCCACAGTTGATTACAGAAAATAGAGATGGTATAGCAGTTACATTAAAGTAAAGATGTGCATCCCAGCTGAATGCTGTCTCATAGCAAGAGGACAGGAGAGGCCCAGAGCCAGCAGCCTCCTGCTATCTTCTTTTCCTAAGGCCATAGCTAAGTGCACTTGCTCAGACCAGAAACCACCAGCTACGTCACTGATACCGTGGAAACAGTGAATCCAAATTAGAGTCTCTGCTGGAACTGTTGGTATTGAATATTTCGCTGGTCCTGTAGGCACCATCCTGTTACATAACTAGCCCCAACAGCAGAGCCCTCTGAGGGGCTCACCAGGACCAGGGGCAAATCATCAATCTCACCCTCATCAATGAACATTGCTTTTAGGCCGCTGCAGACCATCCCCAACCTCCAGGGACCCATGGTTACAATGCACTGCTATTAGTCAGTGGGCTCCATGCCTTGAACAAGAGTTTGTTGTGTGCAGGAACTTTAGCAAAGCCACTCAGACTAATTCCCGTCCTACTGGAATTCACTCTCATGGGTACCATATAAGAAAATGCATATGCTCAGTTTACTATAAAACATTATAGAATGTTGTTGTTTTAGTGTATGCAACATCTTCCTGTGTCTTTCATTTTCACAATGTTATACCTTCCTGGATGAGATGCTCACTCACCCACTTTGGGGGGCTGATTCACGCCCCCCGAAGGCTAATGGAAGGTAGGACACAGAAGAAAAGGTGGCGAGTCTTCTAATGATTCTGTAAATGACACTACGTCATCATTAGCAAGAGAGGGAGGTGTTTGTCTTGGAGCATCACTCTGGTTCAGGCCTGAGGAGGGCGGGTTTCTTGCCAACATCTAACTCTATGAAGATGGAAAAGCAGACAGATTCCAGTAACTTGAGTGCTTCAGCGGGAGTGAGGGAATGACAACCAGGTTCCCTTGGAAAAGGAAGAGGGGAGTGGGGCTGAGAGGAGGGATGGCCTTTGCTTTTCTGAGGTTGTCTTAATAGGAAAGAGACATGGTAGAAAAGAGGAAACTTTTTGTAACATTCTTTGGATCCCATGTATAGGATTAATCACCCACAGAAAGACTTTCTGGAAATGGACTATATCTTCCTGCCTTTTCAAATGATGAGAGCATTAAGAAGGATGTACACCTAGTCCTCAAGGAGTGTAAGACACTGAGCCTTGGGCCTCTTTTGATTTCCTGACTCGCCCATCTGGGGGCCAGGCCCAGATGGCAGACTTGTGGATCACCCTAGAGAGATCAAGATGACCTCACATGTGGTGCTCGGTGGACAAAACTCAGGTCAACGGGCCTGATACCTTTTTTGTGTTCCTGTGGATCTTCTAACTACCGAGGAGAGCCTTCTCTCTTTAAACACCCTGGCATTTTTCATTTCCATGAGACTCAGACAAAAGCTAGTTCCCTGGAGGCTTTCTCAAAGTGGAGACAGCCTCAGTATGCAGTGGATTTAAATACACTGAGGGGCCTTTGCTAAGTCTTCCATCTCCCAGGAGTGACACATGTTCCTTTGGTACTGATGGAGCCAGAGACTTTCACCCCAACTCTTTCTTGTGCTACAGCTGAGAGTCTTGTGGAGTTTATGTTCTTTTGGGCCTTGCTTTCTAAGTTGTTGCTTGAAAGGGACACTTTAGCATCCCAAAGAGAAAATGTTTTCTTTCCCTCATCTTAATAGGAGGTGAAAAAGACAGACGCCAACCTCACTGCCAATATTAAGCAGGCAGAGGATCTAAATTTCTGCATTTAGGGGATATCAGTAAATGCAGAGGGAAAAAAACAGGCCCCCAAAGGGATAATGATCAACAACAACAAAAATGTATTAGATACCCTGATGTACTGGTACTCAGAGACCACAGAGGAGTAAGAAATATGAAAACTGTTATTGTAGGGCTGGCATTCCAGTTGAGGATTCCAGGACAGACTTTTATAACTCCTGCTACTTTTCATTGAGCACTTATTCTGTGTTAGGTACTGTACGAAACCCTTGACACCCATTCCACGTGTAGGCAAGAGAAGTTCCAGGGTATAACAGAAAGAGCACCCACTAAGAGCTAGGGCAATCTGAGAAGGCTCCATGGAGGAGGTGGGGCTTGCCTGGACCTGGAGGATACACACCGGTTAGACCAAAGGAGAGGAACAGAATACTGGAAAATGTTACTTCGTCTGTGATTACTTTGGTGATGCCTGTTTCCAATCTGCTGAAGGCAGGTACTGTGACTGCTCCCCTCCCCCAATCCTCTGTGACCCTGGTGTTTTTGAGATCAAGGGTAAGGGGTAGGTTTTCAGACTCACCTAAGAAGGTGAGAGAGGAGTAGTCTGCATCACAGCAGGCCTTCCAAAAAATTGTATTTGACCTGTGGAAGCAAAAGTGCAGTACAGTGTGTGGTCTTTTGGGGGGGGGGGGAGGGATTAGAATGTGGTTTTTATTTTAAAATCTCAAGTATTTCTTGCAGATTTTTGTCTGTTGTGATCTCTTCATTTTCATTTCTAATTTTGTTAATTTGGTTCTTCTCTCTTTGTTTCTTAATGAGTCTTGCTAATGGTTTGTCAATTTTGTTTATTTTTTCAAAAAACCAGCTTTTAGCTTTGTTGATTTTTGCTATGGTCTCTTTAGTTTCTTTTGCATTTATTTCTGCCCTGATTTTTAAGATTTCTTTCCTTCTGCTAACCCTGGGGTTCTTCATTTCTTCCTTCTCTAATTGCTTTAGGTGTAGAGTTAGGTTATTTATTTGGTTTTTTTCCTGTTTCTTGATGTAAGCCTGTAATGCTATGAACCTTCCCCTTAGCACTGCTTTTACAGTGTCCCATAGGTTTTGGGTTGTTGTGTTTTCATTTTCATTCATTTCTATACATATTTTGATTTCTTTTTTGATTTCTTCTATGATTTGTTGGTAATTCAGAAGCGTGTTATTTAGCCTCCATATGTTTGAAGTTTTAACAATTTTTTCCCTGTAATTGAGATCTAATCTTACTGCACTGTGGTCAGAAAAGATGACTGGAATGATTTCAATTTTTTTGAATTTTCCAAGACCAGATTTATGGCCCAGGATGTGATCTATTCTGGAGAAGGTTCCGTGTGCACTTGAGAAAAAGGTGAAGTTGATTGTTTTGGGGTGAAATGTCCTATAGATATCAATTAGGTCTAGCTGGTCCATTGTGTCATTTAAGGTTTGTGTTTCCTTGTTAATTTTCTGTTTAGTTGATCTATCCATAGTTGTGAGTGGGGTATTAAAGTCTCCCACTATTATTGTGTTACTATTAATTTCCTCTTTCATACTCGTTAGCGTTTGCCGTACATATTGCGGTGCTCCTATGTTGGGTGCATATATATTTATAATTGTTATATCTTCTTTTTTGATTGATCCTTTGATCATTATGTAGTGTCCTTCTTTGTCTCTTTTCACTTCCTTTATTTGAAAGTCTATTTTATCTGATATGAGTATTGTGACTCCTGCTTTCTTTTGGTCTCCGTTTGCATGAAATATTTTTTTCCAGCCCTTCACTTTTAGTCTGTATGTGTCTCTTGTTTTGAGGTGGGTCTCTTGTAGACAGCATATATAGGGGTCTTGTTTTTGTATCCATTCAGCCAATCTTTGTCTTTTGGTTGGGGCATTCAACCCATTTACATTTAGGGTAATTATTGATAGGTGTGGTCCCATTGCCATTTACTTTGTTGTTTTGGGTTCACGTTTATACAACCTTTCTGCATTTCCTGTCTAGAGAAGATCCTTTAGCATTTGTTGAAGAGCTGGTTTGGTGGTGCTGAATTCTCTCAGCTTTTGCTTATCTGTAAAGCTTTTGAATTCTCCTTCATATCTGAATGAGATCCTTGCTGGATACAGTAATCTAGCTTGTAGGTTATTCTCTTTCATTACTTTCAGTACGTCCTGCCATTCCCTTCTGGCCTGGAGGGTTTCTATTGATAGATCAGCTGTTATCCTTATGGGAATCCCTTTGTGTGTTATTTGTTGTTTTTCCCTTGCTGCTTTTAATATTTGTTCTTTGTGTTTGATCTTTGTTAATTTGATTAATATGTGTCTTGGGGTGTTTCGCCTTGGGTTTATCCTGTTTGGGACTCTCTGGGTTTCTTGGACTTGGGTGGCTATTTCCTTCCCCATTTTAGGGAAGTTTTCAGCTATTATCTCCTCGAGTATTTTCTCATGGCCTTTCTTTTTGTCTTCTTCTTCTGGAACTCCTATGATTCGAATGTTGGGGCATTTCACAGTGTCCCAGAGGTCCCTGAGGTTGTCCTCATTTCTTTTGATCCTTTTTTCTTTTTTCCTCTCTGCTTCATTTATTTCCACCATTTTATCTTCTACCTCACTTATCCTATCTTCTGCCTCCGTTATTCTACTCTTGGTTCCCTCCAAAGTGTTTTTGATCTCATTCATTGCATTATTCATTTGTAATTGACTCTTTTTTATTTCTTCTAGGTCTTTATTAAACAGTTCTTGAATCTTTTCAATCTTTGTTTCCAGGCTATTTATCTGTAACTCCATTTTGTTTTCAAGATTTTGGATCATTTTTATTATCATTATTCTAAATTCTTTTTCAGGTAGATTCCCTATCTCCTCCTCTTTTGTTTGACTTGGTGGGCATTTTTCATGTTCCTTTACCTGTTGGGTATTTCTTTGCCTTTTCATCTTGTTTAGTTAGATTGCTGTATCTGGAGTGGGCTTTCTGTATTCTGGAGGTCTGTGGTTCCTTTTTGTTGTGGAGGATTAACCCAGTGGGTGGGGTTAGACGATTGGCTTGTCGAGATTTCCTGGTTAGGGAAGCTTGCGTCAGTGTTCTGGTGCGTGGAACTTGATTTCTTCTCTTTGGAGAGCAATGGAGTGCCCAGTAATGAGTTTTGAGATGGGTCTATGTGTTAGGTGTGACCTTGGGCAGCCTGTATGTTGATGTTCAGGGCTATGTTCCTGCGTTGCTGGAGAATTTGCGTGGTATGTCCTGCTCTAAAACTTATTGGCTCTTGTGTGGTGGTTGGTTTCAGTGTAGGTATGGAGGCTTTTGGACAGTCACTTATTACTTAAAGTTCCTTGTAGTCAGGAGTTTTCTGGTGTTCTCAGGTTTTGGGCTTAAGTCTCCTGCCTCTGGATTTCAGTTTTATTCTTCCTGTAGTCTCAGGACTTCTGCAACTACACAGCCCTGATAAGAAAACTTCTAGGTTAATGGCTAAAAGATTCTCCCCCGTTAGGGACACCCAGAGAGGTTCACAGAGTCACATGAAGAAGAGGAGAGGGAGGAGGGAGATAGAGATGAACAGGAGGAGAAAAAGGGGGACTCAAGAGGAGAGAGACAGATCTACGCAGCTGTCTGTTCCCAGAGTGTTCTCTGTAGCCCAGTCACCTACAAAGATTCACAGAATTGGATTGGGAAGAGAAGGGGAAAGGAGGAAATAGAGGTGTTCTGAGGTAGAAAACAGAGAGTCAAGATTGGGAGAGAATAATCTTCGGTTTAAAAATAGGGCTTCTCTTTTTTTTTTTTGTAAGGTTATAGTGTATTGAAAATGAAAATTAAGGAGTAGTAGAGGAGTACTAGAGGACTTTAAAAGAAATAAGAGAAAAAGAAAAATAGAAGAGAAAAAGGAAAGAAAAAAAAAGGAAAGAAAAAGAAAAAAAAAAAAAGAAAAAAAAATTTTTTTTTTCCCCCTAATTAAAAAATCGTAAAAGTCTATGGAAATGAAAGTGAAGGAGTAATGGGGGGAGTAATAGGGGATTTTAAAGGAAAATAAAAGAGAAAAAAGAAAAAAGAAAAAAAAAGAAAAAAATTTAAAAAAAAGAAAAAAAAAGAAAAAAAAAAAAGAGAAAAAAGTAAAATTATATCTAGGAGTTTCTCTGGAGCTGTTGCGGTCAGTGTGGGTTCGGCTCAGTTTCAGATAGCTCCTCGTTCCAGCTTACGCTTCTCGATATCTACAGGCTCCTCCGGTGTAGTCAATGTTTCCTAGAGGGATTTTAATCTGTTGCACCAGTCCCTTCTGAAGCGGTTCCCTTTGTTTATTTGGCTTCTGTTTGCCGGTCTCTTCAGAGCCTCATTTCCGCCCTGACACAGGCGGGCGGAGGTGGACTCTTATTCAGGCAGCTAGTTCCGTCGCTCCGCGGGGAGGGGCTGGCGCTGCCGGGAGGGGCTGTCGCTGTGGTGACGGGCTGGCGCCGCGGGGATGGGCTGGCGCTGCCGGGAGGGGCTGGCGCTGCTCTCTCCATCTGCGCTGCTCAGGCTCCCGGCTGTTCTATATGGAGCGCGCCCCGCGCTGCGCGAGGTTCCAGCCCTCGGGTGTTCCACAAAAGCGCGGAAGGAAAAGCTGCGCCTGCTCTCTGTGCCTTCCCCGTCAGAGCGGTCCAGGCAGCCAGGGGCTTGGTGGGCGCACTCTCCCCAGGTGTGGCGCGCCCCCTCCCTTCCGCGGACCCAGTCTCAGTTTCCGCTGGCGCCAGTCGGGTGCGCGCGCCTTCTGCCCTTCGCGTCCCCAGCCCCAGTCCCCGCCCGCGCCGGTCGGGTGCCTGCGCCCTGTGTCTCGCCGCGACCTTCCCCTCCCCCCTGCCTCCTGCCTCCGCGGAGCTGGGCCGGTCCGCAGCCTGCGAGCTCCTCTCTGGACCCTCTCGGTCTCTTTGTTCTGCGAACGGCCGGCAGTGTGTTCGGGCCGGTTAATTTACTCTCTCTCCTTTGGTCTCCCACAGTTCATGTTGGCAACTCACAGAAGCTCCCTCCGATTGTCCTCAGGGCACTCAGGCCCGGACCCTACCCCAAGCAATGCTGCCTAAGAGCTCCCGGGACGGATCTCCGTCCTTAGCTCTTTTGTCTCACTTTTTATCTTTTATATTTTGTCCTACCTCCTTTCGAAGACAATGGGCTGCTTTTCTGGGCGCCTGATGACCTCAGCTAGCGATCAGAAGTTGTTTTGCGAAGTTTGCTCTGCGTTCAGTTATTCTTTTGATGAATTTGTAGGCGAGAAAGTGGTCTCCCCGTCCTACTCCTCCGCCATCTTGGCTCCTCCCCTTTCTTGCAGATTTTTGTGATCTGTTTCTTTCACACATCTGATGAGACGATTCCAAATGATAATGTTTCAGTATGAGATGCTGGGTTTTTCTAACCTCACTCTTCTCCTAATGACAATAAACGTCACCTATTAACTCAAATGATTATGGTCCTAAAAGCCTCTATTTCTGGGAAAATCTCCAATGTTTAATTCAGGTAAGAGTCTGTGCAGCTAAAGGCCCAACTTCACACTCACAGTTCCTCCTGCCCTCTAAAAGTTCAAGGTTAAAGAGTTCAGTATTATTAGGAGACTCGTGATTTATTTTTCTATTAACAGATCAAAGGGGAAAAATCAAATAGTCTTCTTTATAGATCTTGAGAAAAAATCTGATTTAAAAATCCATTTTGGGCTCAGTCAGACGGGCGCAGAGACGCTTCGGGAAGTAACATCGCAATGGCTGCCCAAGGAGAGCCCCAAGTTCAGTTCAAACTTGTATTGGTTGGTGATGGTGGTACTGGAAAAACTACATTTGTGAAATGTCATCTGACTGGTGAATTTGAGAAGTATGTAGCTACCTTGAATGTTGAGGTCCATCCTCTTGTGTTCCATACCAACAGAGGACTGATTAAGTTCAATGTATGGTATACAGCTGGTCAGAAGAAATTTTGGACAGAGAGATGGCTATTATCTACAAGCTCAATGTGCCATTATAATGTTTGATGTAACATCAAGAGTTACTTACAAGAATGTGCCTAACTGGCATAGAGATCTGGTACGAGTGTGTGAGGACATCCCAATTGTGTTGTGTGGCAGCAAAGTAGATATTAAGGACAGAAAGGTTAAGGCAAAGTCAGTTGTCTTCCACCAAAAGAAGAAGCTTCAGTACTATGACATTTCTGCCAAAAGTAGCTACAACTTTGAAAAGCCCTTCCTTTGGCTTGCTAGGAAACTGATTGGAGACTCTAACTTAGAGTTTGTCACCATGCCTGCTCTTGCCCCGCCAGAAGTGGTCATGAACCCAGCCTTGGCAGCACAGTATGAGCCGATTTAGAGGTTGCTCAGACAACTTCTCTCCCGGATGGAGATGATGACCTGTGAGAAAGTGAAGCTGGGGCCCAGCGTCGGAAGTCTGGTTTTATAGGCAGCTGTCCTGTGATGTCAGTGGTGCAGCGTGTTTGCCAATTTATTATATAGCTAAGCAGAACATGTGCTTAATCTTTGGATGCTGAAGGAAATGGATGGGCTTTGAAGTGAATGTGGCAGTTTAAAAAAAAATACCTTCATTTTTTGGACCTGCATATTTAAGTGTTTTGTAACACAGTTGTTTCCTCCTTGAGTTTCAAATATAAGACTGCTATAGTCACATGACAATATTGAGATGTGGAATCTTGCTTGTTACTGTCATTCCCATTCCTTTTCGTTTAAAATCAGAATAAAGTTGTATTTCAAATATCTAAGCAAGTGAACTCATCTTTTATTTAAATGAGCATTTTAAAACCATTAACAGGGAAAGTTGCACCATGTTACTACTTGAATTGCCTTTGCTATTACCACTTAATTTGAAGTCAGTTAGGTTAAATGCTCCTAATTTTCTGTATACATGAATTATTTCACACAAATGTAATAACAAGTCAACAGTATTGTATTTGATAAGTTGTTAAAAGGTGTAAATAATATCAATAGCTAGGCTAAATAACACCTACCCCACCTGCCTTTGGGCTTAGGTAGTGTCACCTAGAGATGAGATTTATGTTACCTGTCAAAGGTGACATTTGCTTCAGATGTTTCAAACAGGTAAGAATTATCTTTGCATTTTATGGCAAAAGTGACCATTTTATAATGTAGAACTTGTCAAAGTCCAATGAATTCATACAAATGGTTACAGGAACTTAGGGACATCTCATTTGTTAAAAGTGAATATAATTGTGCGTTTACTTTTTTGTTTTTTGATGTTACATATTTAATGTAAAGTTGGTATTCTAGGAAGATGTTCCATGTTTACCTGCTGTTAAGTACTCCCAAGCTTTAAAGGTTATCAAAGATTAAAGATTTCATTGGCTATATCACAGTTTTGATGATTTTTCTCCCCCCAAAGAATTTTTCTGGGCAGTGCAAGAATACCACAGGATGCTGCAGCATAAAAGAAGATCTTAGGTAAGCTTCTCAGTGATGTGAACCGAATGCTAAACTTTCAATAGATTAACCACTTATATTGTATGGTTTCCACATGTAAACATTAATTGGGTCTGTCTTGCCTAAGTTTGATCTCACTGATACCATACTGTAGCAATTAGAAATCAAGACAAGCTATTTTGCTCTTGTAAATACTACTGTACTATAGTTCCGTTTACCAAAGTGCTTTAAAGAAATGTCCAATTATCCTTGAATGACTACTTTCCTACCTAAAAGCAGGGAAGGATCCCTTTTAAGTATATGGAAAAATGGACTATAAAGGGTAAAATTGGATATATTTAAATTTGTTAAAATGATGAATAAATATTAATAGATTCATTTTAAAAAAATCCATTTTGGGATTTCTCTGGTGGTCCAGTGGTTAACACTCTGAGTTTCCAATGCAGGGATCATGGGTTTGATCCCTGGTCAGGCAACTAAGATCCTATATGCCAAGTAGCTAAATTTAAAAAAATAAAAATCCATTTTTATTTATAAGCAAATAGCCTAAATAAGAATAAAAGCTATCTCCTTAACATAAAAAACATTTCTATTTCATACCAAAAGTTAACATGATGCTTTATGGAGAACAAGACAAGAGTGTACATTCTTATCATTATTTAACAACAGTCTGAAGGTATAGGGCCTGTAGTTGAATAAGAGAAAGAAAAGAGATATAAGAAAATAATGAAGGAAAAGTATAAACATTTATTATTTTCAAACCTGGAGAATCCATGAAAATCAACAGAAACATCATTACAAATAAGATAATTCATTAACAGAATTCCATACATTATATAAGGATCAATTAAAAGTTAAAAGTCAAAAGAAGATTTCATTTGCAAATGCTAAAAAATAAAAAGAACTAGAAATATAATCAAAATGTGCAAGATCCACATGAAGGAAATCTCAAAATACTCATGAGAAAATGAAGAGCTGAACATGTTTCTAGAACCCTGTTCTTGAATAGGAAGACTCAGTGTCATACATAATCAGTAACATTTACTAAGCATTTACTAGATAACAGACACTCCTCTAAGCGTTTTACTGTATAACTCATCAAAGATGTAAATTACCCCTAAATTAATCTGCAAATTTAATATGATTGAATTCCATACATTATGCATATACTACCTATTCAAAAATAAGATTTAATTTAAAAAGCTCAATTTCAATAATCCAAGCTGACAACATTGAAAAATCATCCAAGATTCCTGAAGCTGTTGAATAAGGAGGAGGGAGTGCCAGGAACATGAGGTGAATCTTTGCCTTCTATCAGAAATTTTCTTCTCTCAGGACTAAGACGCTAGCCCCTCTGTACCTCAGTTTCCGCACAGGGTGACTTGGGAACCTCAGCTTGCCGCTAGAGAGCTCCAGAGTAAGGCCGGAATCTGCGCAAAGACTAGCTGACATACACACAAAGCTCTGCCAGGAAAGTTCTTTCCCCAGCTTTCGGTCTTGAAAGGACTACACAGACCAAGAGGGGAGGTGAAACAGTCTATATGAACATCAATTAGATGGGGCTTCTGGGGTACCCTCTTCTCCAGATATCCCACCCCAGCTTCACAAGTCTCCCTGATGCTGACAGTCCCACACTTGAACGGGCCCCCCCAGGGGCAATTTCTTCCTTCGGGGACTTTATCACACAATGATATTGAGCAAACTGAGTGGGCCAAGTCAGGTGGTGAAACGGAGCTCCTACCTGACAGGGCACCCAGGAGAAGCGGGAAGAAGACGACCTCCTGCATCTTTGATAGTTCACTTCTGCGTATGCTTCTAGCGCATCTTCCAGAGCCTGAACCCCACGTTATTACACCTGGGGTCTATTCTAGGTGCTGCTCACCTTCTGCTCCTGGCTTTGTTGCCACTCAAGAAATCAAACAGAGGCTTTGGTGTCACTAAGGGAGACTCCAAACACCACAGGACTGTTTGTTCTCTGATTACCTGCTTCTGTGATGGCATGGTACCAAGAGGTCAGCCAACCAGCTGATGGGGTCAGCTCAGAGCCCATCTTGAAAATCCATGTCCAAGGTGCGTCTGCACAGAGAGCCCCAGAAGAGAAGTCAAAAGAGCAACGGAAGAGCAGAGACACTGAGGTGATGTGAAGAGCTGAACACAGCAGTGTCATCCCTGACAGGCTCAGTTGTCCTGTCACCAGGCACCTTGCCATCCACAGAAACAGGTAGGAAGTTAGAATTTTTCTGCTGTTCTGAATTGATGAGTCAGACTCAGGTTTGGAGACTAAAGCATTCATTCCAAAGAGAGGAGCCAAGAGCTCGGGCCAGACCCCTCCTCAAGGCAGACTCCGTCCACGCCCCACCCCCCCCAACTCCCCCTCCCACCCCAGCAGCCCTCAAAGACGTCTGTGGAGGAAGATTTTGGTGGAAGCTTGAATGCACAGGGAAGTGATGTGGCCCATCCCTGGGCTGCATTGCCCTGTGCCATGCTTCCATGCCCTATACAGCCCTGTGGGAGTCTACAAGCCCTGGTGAGACGCATCTGGAGTCCAGCATCCACTCAGACAAGGAGCAGTGGCCGTGCAGAGGGAGGATGGGGGTGGAGCAGCCTGTTCCCTCAACGTGGTGCAGTAGGAAGACCGTGGACACGGTGGAAGGAAGCGGGACTTGGACCCTCTCTTCTGTTCCTTTCACTCAAGAAATACCTGCTGGGGGAGGGGTGCCCACCCAGCAGCCCAAGGTTGGTGACAAGAGACGGGTGGGGCCACCAGGGACATGAGCCGTTGGGAGATCCTCAGGAGCTCTGAAGACTACATGTGCCCCACTAGTGAACCAGCATCTGGATGCACAGAGGTCAGCCCTGGCCAGGTAGTCTGTGAGAGCCCCGAAAACTGCCACAACAGATTGAGAGAGAGAGCACGGAAGGCCAGCTCAGGAGCCATGCCTGTCCGCTGTCCTCTCCCTCCTCCCCAGGCAGAGAAACCAGACAACACCCCACACCCAGGGGCCAGTGCTGCAGCAGGGTAGAGGCTGAAAACAAAATTGAAGTTGCATTTGAGATGGAAGCTGTGAAAGCTATCAAGGACGATGACTAACTGAAAGTGAACAGGAAATAAGCTGTTAAGAAACAAGAAAAAGAGATGTAACAGAGGCAGATGAAAAACAATGACTGGAGGAAACAAAACCGTTTCTGTTTATATGCCCCTGGATTGAGACTTCTAGATAAACCAGTTACAGCTGCTCCTAGGCACAAGGAAAGTAAGGCTCAGAGAGGATGTGTAACTTGCCCATTATGTCCAAATCTTCACCAAGCCCTTTCTAGCCTCCTCAGTGCCACCTGCAGCCTTTTTTTCCAGTTTGGCTGCCACCACTGGGGCTTAGGGGCTTCCCTTGTGGCTCAGCTGGTAAAGAATCCATCTGCAATGCAGTTTGATCTCTGAGTTGGGAAGATCCCCTTTAGAAGGGGAAGGGTATCCACTCCAGTGTTCTGGCCTAGAGAGTTCCATGGACTGTATAGTCCATGGGGTCGCAAAGAGTCAGACACGACTGAGTGACTTTCACTTTCACCGGGGCCTACTCAGGTCCTGGCCTCTGACTGGGATTGTCTCCATAGCATCCAATGCATCCTGTAGGAAGCCCTCAGGTTATTTCCCCAAAAGTACAATTTTGATCCCTCATTTTTCCCTTGAGAAAAGTCAACTTTTCCCATATAAAGCAGGAAGTGAGATTTGGAATATAATGTCAGTCTGTAGGTAGGTTTCTGTCTAAAACAGGTAAATGGCAAGGAAAACATAGGTTTTGTTGTGTGAGCTTAGGCAGATTACCTACCCTTTCAGAATCTCAGTCCCGCTTCTACAAATCAGGAAGAATAATACCTGTGATGCAGTATTATTGCGAATAGTCCATGAGCTAATGAAGTGAAAGAAACTGGGCCATAGTATGTGTTCTAGCAATACTGTATTTTTCCTAATAGGGCTATAGTAAAAGCTGCAACATAGTAGGTAGGCAATAAACGTGGGCTGAAAAAAAAGATGACTAAACAGTTGCCAAGTTACCAATTCTCACCTCTCAGTTTTTCCTGTCATATTAGTTACTGTAAATAATCCATTTCATTATGCATAATTAAAGCTGAAGTGATGCCTCAGATTAAGTTATGGAAGACGTCAGAATAATTAAGGCTTTGAATGAAAGAAACTCACATCTGTTTAATTTTCAGCCTGACTGCACAGCGTTCTTCATGTTGCCTTGTTTTCACCAGGAATAGGGGAATTTCCCGTTCCCTCCCTTCCCTGGTCCCGGGATCACAAGGGTCAGATTTTGGAATTTGCTATGGGTTTTTTTTCCTCCTGTAATGATAACATCTATTTCTAGCCCTTAAGGTTGTTTCTGCCATTATCATGTTATATTGTCCATTTGTCGGCTCACGTCTCCTGAAATCATATGGTCCAGGCATCTAGGACTCAGCTGGGCCAGAATCACACAGGCTGAACAGGACCCTGAGGCCCCCTGCTCTCTTGTTCTGACCTCTGAGATCCTAAGTCCTGGTTCCACCCAGGTCTCAGTCTGGTGAGATGAATTGGGCAGGCACCCCTCTGGGGTCACATGGAAGACCTGGGGAGACTTCCACATCATGTCTGGCCCAGCAATGGTTCAGACACAAAAAGTCCCTGAAGGGACTTTCCTGGGATCCAGCTACTGCAAGTGTCTAATTTGCTAGCAAAGGCGTTGTGTTCTAAAGATTCGTCAAACTGGAACTTGGAACATACTTTCCTGCAGATGGATGACTTGCCACCTACAAACCTTTACATTATCTATAATGTACTTGATACACAAAACGCTATAGACTTCAGACCAGAAGTGGAAGCACTGCTGTGAATGTTTGAAAAGTCCAGCTCCTCCAGTAGGTCTGTGGGCAGAGAAGCCAGCAAGCGTGGCCACCTTAATGTCTGCGGGGAAGCTCTGTCCATGGTTCCCATTCACCCAGTGCTGGAAAACTGGGGACTTCCGGGATCCAAACCCTGGGACAGGACCCCCAGGTCAAAGCATTCAGGTGCCCCTGCCTCACAGGCCCCTCTTGGGCGGAGAGTTCTCAGGGCCCAGCACACACTCTCAGCAGCGGCGGCCATGCTGATGGCAGGAACGGGAAGCAGTCGACAGGGGGCTTCCCTGCGTAGCTGCCATACCAGCATGCACACAGCCCCGGCACCCCACTCCCAGGGTCATCTCACACATCTGTCTCCCGTCAGTCCTAGCATGCCTTTCCAGGCCAGAGAAGCTCTTAAACTTTATTGCATCCTGATTGCTTCACATGTAACACTGAGCCAGATACATGGCTGGTGCTCAAAATATTGTGGACTTACTGAATTTACTTTCTACTCCTTTGCCCTGTGCCTTTCTCTCCCCTACCCAGAACACCCATCCAGTGAGAGCCCCTCAGCTCTGATGGGGAAGGAAATTAAATTGAGCACCCTTCCCTACTTCTGGAACCTCAGGGGCACTCACTCCCAGACTGGCCATGAGGATCCCGGCGGGGGGGCGGGTAGGCGGCCTCTGAAGCTGAGCCTCAGTAGCAAAGGAAAAATAATTTCCCTCTGCTCTCTGAGTCCTCAGCTGAGACCCCAGTAATAAAAGACAGATTAGCAAGAAAAAAAACAAACAGAAGTTTGAATATGTATACTTCATGGATACACGGGCCTCCCTTGGTGGCTCAGCAGGAGACAATGCAGGAGACATTGTGGGTTCAATCCCTGGGTTGGAAAGATCCCCTGGAGAAGGAAATGGCAACCCACTCCAATTCCATGGACAGAGGAGCCTGGTGGCTAGAGTCCATAAGGTCGCAAAGAGTCGGACACAACTGAGCAACTAAACAACAACATGGATACACAGGAGATAGCCAGGAAAAAATTAGTGATTTCCAGGATAGCTTAGAATTCAAGACTAAACACCATCTTAATAGGGAAATAGAAGGAGGGGTACATGATCTTAGGGGGAAGAAAATTATTTTTAGGAAAGATTTTTAGGGCCCTTAGAAGAATAGAGAGAAGGTATGATGGTTTTTGACAGAGTTTGTCTGGATGTGGTGTCCACCTCTAGGCAAAACACCACATCTGTTTTCAATTTGCATTTCTCATCTCATGAGTGAGGTTGAGCATCTTTCCCCAATATTAAGGAATCAATACTGCTTCCTTTTCTGTAAATTTTCTGTTCATTTCTACCATTTTTCTACTGAATTTTTGATACATCTCTTGCTGGCTTGTGGGAAGTCTTGCTATGTTAAGGAAATTAACACTTTGTCTGTACTAGGCATTGCACATATTTCCCCAGTTTACTATTTGATTTTTTACTTTGTTTATAGGAATTTAGGCCATGTAAAAAAATTTTCATTCTTACATAGTCAGATTTATCACTTGTGTTCCATGGCTAAGTAGCACAAAAAATCTCTCTGAGATAATTTTTTAAATTTCATGTGTTCTTCTAGTGCTTTGCTATGGTCTGCATGTTTGTGTCTCCCTAAAATTCATATGCTGACATCCTGTTGCTCAATGTGATAATATTAGGAGGAGGTGCCTTTGGAAGGTGATTCACTCATGAGGATGGAGCTCCCATGGAAGGCATTAGTGGCCTTATCAATGAGACCCCACAGTGGCCCCAGAGGACTAGCTCCCCCTTCCTCCAAGTGAAGATACACTGGAAAGAAGGTCATCACCTGACCATGCTGGCACCCTGATCTCAGACTTTCAGCCTCCAGAACTGTGAGAAATACATTTTTGTTGTTTATAAGCCATCTGGTTTGTGGCATTTTGTTATAGCAGCCTGCATGGACTAAAGCATACATTTATCATTTTATTTTCCACTGGAGGCCTCTGACCTATTTGGAGTCATCCCTTCAGCTGTGAGGTGGGATCCAGTGGGAACTTCCCTGTCCAGCAGCTGTCTCAGAGTTCTCTTTAACCAGCTGAGCCAAAGCCCTCCTGGTTGGCTCCACAATTTGAGGACAATAGAATACTTTTTTCCTACATCTCCAAAGGGTGCTGATGCTTGAGACAGAATTGTTAAGTCAAGAAAATGCCTTTGGAAGCTCTGATCCAGAAGATCATGGTCAGGAAGAAAGAGCAGCTTCTGCCAAGAGATGCCAAATGCACATATGCAGGACTCTACCTGTGTATGAAGGTGTTACCAGCAAATGAGAATTTCTGTCTAGAATTTTCATTTAAACTGAGTTAGAAAATTTAATCTAGCTATTTTCAGATACACCCAGTCAACTTCACTGCCTTCCTAGCCAGTCTGGTTTGATAGACAAGTCACAATCAAGATTTTCTTCTCCTACTTTCTCCTTATCCCTGAAGCGGACACTAATGTCTGGCTGCTTTCACATTTTTCAACATGGTGCTGAGAGCTTGGGAAGGGGGGGGCGGTGGCTGGATCCTTACTTTTTGGTGCTCTGATGGCCTGCTGCTTCAGGTGAACCCCATCCTTTCCAGTCTCCAAAACAACCTCCCAGATCTCCTGCAGTCCTGTCCATGGGCTGCATCCTTTGGATGGAAGTGGTGTCTTCTTGTTCTGGTCTCAAGGCCCCATGGGTCTGCTCTCCTCTGGATATCTTTTCTTTCTCAGGAGTCTTGCATATTTTCTGATGACCACCCACACCCCTTTAAGAACACAGGGAACTCAGGACAGCCTCTGGCCTTATATGTCATGCCGTCATTTCTACCCCATTGTTGACACAGAACAGTGGAAGCAAGCTTACAATTGCCCTGCACTTCCTCCATCAAACAGAACACAGGTCCCTTCTACTCTCAGATCTCCAAACTTACAAGGATTTCCTTGCATATCTCCAGCAGACACACCTACACCTGTGAGCTGGCTGATGTAGGGAGGATTGAAAGGACGCACGATTTCTGTGCTGCATCTAACTCTTTTTAACTCTTCAACCCTCCTCTATTTGGGTTGAAGGCTTTATTTGTTGGCTTGGAAGTGGGGAGAATGTGGTTGGAGAGAAAGCAGGAAGAAATGGGTGCTGCTTGCTCATCTCTTACTTCAGTTTTCTTCTGTCTATATTTGGATGGGCTTCCCAGGTGGTTCAGTGGGTAAAGAATCTACCTGCAATGGAGGAGGTGGAGATGCAGGAGACATGGGTTCAATACCTGGGTCAAGAAGATCCCCTGGAGGAGGGCATGGTTCTCCAGTGGGAGGGCATCCCACTCTAGTATTCTCGCCTGGATAATCCCATGGGCAGAGGAGCCTCATAGGCTACAGTCCATAGGGTCTCAAGGAGTCGAGCACAACTGAAGTGACTAAGTACACATGCCTGCCTACCTAGATAATGGATTCTGAAGCCAAGGAGTTTGTGTCTTTGTTTTCTATTTCTGCACTGTTTGGATTATTGGAAACTAGGGCTGCCATGACAAAGTACCACAAACCAGGTGGCTTTAACAGCAGAAATTTATCTTTCATCCCAGAGACCAGAAGTCTGAGGTCAAGATGCCAGCACAATTGGTTCCTTTTGGAGGCCCTGAGGAAGAATCGGTTCCATGTTTCTCTCCTGGTTCCTGGTGGTTTGTTGGCATCACCCTGATATCTGTCTTCATCTTTTTATAGCATGGTCTCTGTGTGCATGTCTGTCTCTGTATCCAAATTTTCCTTTTCGTGAGAATGCCAGGGACTTCCCTGGTGGTCCAGAGGTTAAGAATCCACCTGGCGGCTGGCAGCGCAGGGGACACGGGTCCCATCCCTGCTCCAGGAAAATCCTCACACACAGTTCTCTAAAGAAACTTGACTGATACTAATACAGTACCAGGGATTAGAATTTCAACACACCTTTTGGAGGAACACAGTTCAACCTGCAATAGAAACTATTCAGGGTACAAGTGAACGGTGTGTAGAACTGGGTTGAGGGGCTTATTGCACTAATATTATACATGCGCTGTGCTCCAGGTCTGCTGTCATTGTCAATGGCACTACTTTACATTCCCACCAGCGATGTGTGAGGGTTCCAATTTCTCCATATCCTCCAATTTCTTAATCTATAGGTTTCCCCTCTGCCTCTTTTGACTCTTGTAAGTCATTATTTGTTTATTAAACTGGGTCATATTTCTTATGGGTATTCCCACAGTCTACATTCTAATGATTATATTCCCATGCATTGTTTAAAATGTTTATGTTTTTGCTGTATTTCCTGTTAACTATCCCATCCCAGGCAATGCACCCCCAACTGCACTCTGGCCTTGTACCCCCACAAGAACATCAAGCCCTTTCTGTCCCAGGGCCTTTGCACTCACTCTTTCCTCTGTCTGGAACATCCATCTCCTCCGCTGGCCCCGTGACTGACTCTTTGTCAACATGCAGGTCTCCAGTTAAATGTCCCTCTTCTAAGAGACCTTCCCTGACCACCCACTCCTGATCACTCTTCCTCCAAGCCCCCTCATCCCATTCATCCATGGGGCTGACCACAGTTTTCACTGTGTATTTCTTCATGAGGCTATTTATTTACAGCCAATCAGACTGTGAGTGTCATGAAGCAGGGCCCACATCTGTTTTGTTTCTGACTGCAGTCCAGTATGGGTCACAGCACCATTAACTTGTTAAACCAATGAATGAATCAACACAGGAATGTTGGATATGAGCTCAAACAAGTGGCAGGATTCTGTGTATCAATCCAATCCCTAGATCCCAGACAGAGGCTATTACAGAGAAGACAGTCATAAATGAACCACCCATTGTAAGCAAAGGAATCAATTAAAGCCCTGTTTACATTTCTTTGTCAAACATAATCACCTAGTGTTTGAATTAAGGTCAGGCTCATTGGTTACAGCCTCAACTGAATGTCAAAAATTGATATGGATTCTACAAGCTTCAGTTGCTTGATTCCCAGGTGGAGGGCCTAGCCTTCCTTATCCAGATGTGAAGAACTAGGAGGTACTGGTCCCTCTCAGGTTGGCTCTGTAGCATCCAGAGAAGTTCTGCATCTTTTCCCATCACAAGATAGGTGGGGGCAGAGCAGGAGGCCCATCGACTTGGACTTAACCTGGAACCCTGCTCCTCTATTTACATGGTTTGTGACTGGGCAGGTCACTTAAACCCCTGACTCTGCTTACTCATCTACAAGGTAAAAATAATAGTACTTTCTTCCTTGCAGAGCTCATTGGGAGAATCAAAGGGTGCATCTGTGTGAAGCATCAAATTCTGGACACATTGCAGCTTCTTAGACACAGTATTGCATCCCACAGAGAGGCACTGAGTACTACATAGTTGCCAAGATTTTTAGGAAGATCTCTCCACTTACTGATGCTTTCCACTACACCCCCATCATAAAGGAAGGAAGGAAGGAAAGAAAGGAAGAGAAGGGGAGAGGAAAGGAAGGAAGGCAGGCAGGCAGGAAGTTTTTCCTTCAGGTTAAAAATTACTACCCTTTACAAAATCCCTATAAACAAGACCTTCATTGATAAATTTTCCAGCTACTGTCATTGTTCACGTACTTTAAATCTTTTCTTGAAGTAGCAGGGTATACATTATCAAAAAATTATAAATGAGACTTGCACTGCACTTATAAGTTGCAGTAACCAAATTTATAGTGATGGAAACAGAAACCTTATATCACAGCTATCTCCATAACAAAAGTGAGCATTCATACAGTGCCTTCTATGTGCTAGACAACGCTCGACATATTTACTATATATTAACTCATTTAGTCCCTACAACACCACTGTGGGACAGCTGTACTAATATTATCCTCCTTTTTACTCGATGAGGAAACCAAGGCACAGAGAAGTTCAGTAAGGAGCCCAGTGTTACAAATCCGGGAAGTGATGGAGCCAGGATTCAAGCCCAGGCAATTCTGCTCCAGAGCCTGGGTCCCCAGTCACTGTACTGGTAGCCTGTCTCCGATTATTGGACTACAGAGAACACTCACACAGACAGAAAACACACAAATAGAACAGTGCCCCCTTGCTCCTAGCACTTCTCTATTAATCCTATCCCTGTATTCATTGGGAAAAAAAAATAGCTGTGTGGGAGGGGTGTATGGGAAGAACCTACAGACCTGAGGATTATATCTGGTTTGGTTTGGTTCTTTCTTTTGTTCATTTGTTGTTTGCTGCTATAGCAAGAAGTCCTGCTGGACTCACTTCATAACTCACTGAACTGGGGGGACAGGGAGGGGCTCCATTGTGGGGAAGGAAAGGAAGGTGTTTCTGGGATCTGGGTGCTTATGACTCTCAGCGGGGGACAGGCTCTTCAGTATTTTCAGCTCAGGGTGTTTTCGTCTCCCTAATGGGCACCAGCACCTGCTAGCGAAGCAGTCAGCTTGCCTGTGGGGAAAAAAAAGGACGGGATGAATGAATGCTCTGTGCTTTGTTTGGGGGAGAGAAGAAGAGCCCCAACCCTTGATGGATCCCTAGGGCAAAGACCTGAGAAGAGGGGCTGTGATACTGAGTGGGCTAGCACCAGTGTCTCTGCAACGAGAGCCCCCCTAAAGACAATGGGTAACCCGAGACCAACAGGGCCCCTTTCCCACTGCAGAGCTCTAGGGCAAAGCTGGCCCATGGAACCACCCACAAACCTAGACTGAGGCCTGGGGCAGCAGCCTGAGAGCTCAGAGGCCCTGGCCTCTCATGGGTGGAGGTCTCCTGGGCTTCATGGCAAGGGGCCCCATCACACAGGTCTGGACCCCTTGACACTTAACCAGTGCAGCTAGACTCTGGTAAAACTGAAAAGAAGAAAGGTTTTATTCAATGCCCTCAGTTTTGGATGTTTCTCCAACAGATTTCCAGGAGAGAATATTTTTTTTCTTTTTTTTTTTTCACATGTGTTCACCATCCTGAACCTCCCTCCCACCTCCCTCCCCATCCCATCCCTCTGGGTCATCCGAGTGCACGCAGGAGAGAATATTCCAGCAAACAATTATTCCTGGAAGTCGGTGAGTTCTCCAGCCATATGAAATTGAGAGGAGAGGGGGAGGGGGATCAGGCTAATAAAGGTTTTTACTCAGATTTTCTCTATTCCTACCCTAGCAAAGCGGTCTGAGAAAGAACAATAGCTTTTTCTCTTTAAGTGTTTCTGAGGTTTTGAATTTGGCAGGGTCCTTTCTGCCTGAGTTGTATGCACTTTTTCTGCATTTCCTCTTCATGGGGATAAAGACTCTGCCCCCATTAAGGGGATATGAAGCAAGGGAAAAAGATGTGGGGAATGAGGGAGCCCACTGAGCCCACGCAGGGGGTGCCCTGTCTCTGCCCTTGGCAGAAGTGCCTGCTTCCACCAAGCCGGACCCAGGGCTCTCTTTGCGTCATGGCTTTGCCTGCTTAAGGGTGATTGGCTGATTTGATTAGCTGACACACTAGTGTCCTGGGAAATTCTAAGTGATGCAAACAAGCATGAAAGGAAACACAGAACAAGCTGAGGTTTCTATGTACCCAGGCTAGAGGACAGCTCTGCTTTCATGCATCAGTTCCCCTGGGTTGGTAATTAATGCTGGGATCTTGTTAGAGCGGAGGCCAAGGCCAGAGTTTCCTTGGAGAGTCTTCTATAGAAGGGTTGGTTGTGAGCTACTTGACTCACAGCCTTTGACGATACGTATCTGCGGGGGATGGACTGCACCATTCTAGCCATGGCAGCAACCCAAGTAGAAAGTGGCCATCACTGAGGAAGAGTCAATTCAGAGCTCCTTGGGTTCTAACCAGAAAGGTGGTATTTGTGGCAGATGAGGTTTCAGGGAATGATAACAAGAAGACATTTCTTTTTGAGACAGATTGAGGAAGACACATTATGTGTGTGTTTAAATACTGTAATCTGAATACATGGCCTTTTGCAGTAACTGTTGGATTGGCTTAATCAGTTACCTATGGTGTGCGTGTGTGTACCTGTGTGTGTGTGTATGTGTAAGTACGACTAGGGTGGACCTGCCAGAGACTCCCCATTTCTATCCTCTTCTTGAGGAATTTGTCCTTCCATGGACCCTAGAAGGAGGAGTCAATCTACCTTGTTTATATAGGTGACTGGACCACAGTGTTCAACCAACTCAGGGGACACTAGGTCATTGTTGGGGCTTTGCCTGTCATATTTTCTCTTTTTTTTTCCTCTCTCAAAACATTGACTTAAGAGACATGGAGGTGGTCCAATGATGATGGTTATGTCAAATCAAGACAGGGGAAGTGTGCCAATGAGTAGGTGGAAAGGCAAAGAGAAGCTGGAAACAGCAGCAGACACACAGAGGAGAGCCGGAAGCCCCAGGAGAGAGGCAGGGACAGCTTGAGATGCCAGCACCCCAGCTCCACTCCAAGGGGTCTAGAGAGTCTTCATTGCCAGCCTCAGTATCTGGAGGTTGTGTCGAATCCTTATGTCCTGACAGTGAAAGTGAAAGTGATGTCGCTCAGTCATGTCCGACTCTGCGACCCCATGGACTGTAGCCTACCAGGTTCCTCCATCCATGGGATTTTCCAGGCAAGAATACTGGAGTGGGTTGCCATTTCCTTCTCCAGGGGATCTTCCCGACCCAGGGATTGAACCCCGGTCTCCCACATTGTAGGCAGACGCTTTACCATCTGAACCCCTGTTAAACTCAACTAGTCTGAGTAGCTTCTGTTCCTTGCAACTAAATAGTCCCTAAGACGATGTGATTGGGCAAGATGAGGGAATAGATGTCTAAGACCCCCAAAGATAAGCGTATTGCAAAGAGAGTTGTCAGGATGTCTGTGATTTACTTTGAAATACTTCAGCAAGTAGGGTCAGTCATATTGTGTGTGTGCTGGTTTGTTTAAGCTTTAAGTTTCTACTCTAAGGACCATCAGTTGCTCTAATGGAAAATTCCACTCCAGAATAATCAGCTAGGATTTTATCAGAAAAGCCACATTCCAGAAGCCACTACCTTGAATGCTTCTGTGATCGTTTCTCACTGACTATTTATGGCTTTGTTCATTAGCATAGTGAATGTGAGCAATGGATTTTTATTGTCGAAATTAGTTCATTGTTAGTAAGATGAACATTAGAAGTGGACTCCTGTTGGTGAAATTAAAGATATTCAAGATGGGTGGATTGGCTAAAATAGTATTGCTATGTACCATTCTTTCCTGTTTTGTGAGCAGCATGGCTCATGGCCACAGAGACATGTGGCCCAGGAAGGGCTCACTGCCTGGCTATAGGTGGTACAGTCAGCAGATTCTGTCAGCCACCCACGCCCTCACTTGTGGAAAGCCGTCTTGCCCAAAGCCACTCTTCCTGGGGCAGCCCTGATCCAGTGACCGAGACAGGTGGGGGATAAAGCCCCAGCCATTCTGACCAAATGCCAGATAGCCCTGACAGGCAATCATCAGTCCTGAGCTCAGCACTGGTTGGTTGAGGCCTCATGGGATGTGCATTGTTGTTCAACTTTTCCCTCTGCCTAGTCTTCCTTTTTTCTGGAAAAATTATTTATTTTTTAAAATCTTAATTGGAGTATAGTTGCTTTACAATGTTGGGTGAAGTGATATGCAGTTTCTGCTGTATAGCAAAGTAAATCAGTTATCATATACATATATCCACTCTTTTTTAGTTTTTTTTTCCCATCTAGGCCATTACAGAGTACTGAGTAGAGTTCCCTGTGCTATGCAGTAGGTCCTTATTAGTTATTTATTTTATATACAGTAGCATATACACATCAATCCCAATGTCCCAATTTATCCACCCCGTTCCCCCTCCTTTTTAAAAACTTTTTTACTCAAATTCTTGTAACTGAAGCAGATTCGAACAGAGAAGTTATTATTAATAAGTAGATAATAATAATTATTAGGTTTATAGTATATTAAGTTATTAGCATTGACTTAAAGCTAATAACCTTTTGGTTTGTAGCTTGTAAATCTCCATCAATTTGGAAATAAATACCTAATTATATCATACTTTTGATAAATAGTAAGAGAAAACAAGGGTCAGTGAAGCTTGAATTGACATTCAATTATTTTAAACTTTTTTCTAAGCAGAACGAGCTGGTCATATATATGAACTGGTTGCATTCATTTCTGATGATGGATCCTTCCCGTTCCTTTTATAGGGTTTGATCCCTAACAAACATTTGGCACCCAGAACTCTGTCTTGGCCCCTGCTCCCAGAGAACCTGATTGATGACAAATAGGGAAGAGGACACCACCGAGATGGATAGCCCTGTATTAGGGTGCTGGGGCTGCCAGAACAAAGCACCACAGACTGGGCAGCTTCAATGATACATATTTACTGTCTCATGGTTCTGGAAGCTAGAAATCCAAAAATGAAGATGTTGGCAAGGTTGGCCCTTCTGAGGCCTGTGAGGAAGAGATCTGTTCCAGGCCTCTCCCTGACTTGTAGAAGGCTGTCTTCTCCCTGTGTCTCTTCACACTATCTTTCCTCAATACATATTTGTGTCCGTATCCAAAATTCTGTCTGCGACCTTACCAGGAACATCATTAGCATTCATATTTCTGGCAACATTCTGTTCATGATGATGTATGTATTTTCTAAGACAATAGGAACTTTCTCTACAGCTCTCCTCTTTGAGTTCTTAGCCAGAATCTCTTTTAATGTCCATGTTTCTATTGGCAATCCCTTCAAGGGATACAAAAATCCCTAGGCTTTTTGTATCATGCACTTCAAATCTGTCCAACCCCTACTTTTACCCAATTCCAAAGTCATTTCCACGTTTTTAGGTATTCTCTACCCCCACTTCCTAGTACCAAAATCTCTATTAGCCAGGGCTCTCCAGAGAAACAGAATTAATAGGAGATACAGTGGTAGTGTTAGTCTCTCCGTCATGCCCGACTCTTTGCAACCCCACGGACTGTAGCCCGCGAGGCTCCTCTGTCCATGGGATTCTCCAGCAAAGAATACTGGAGGGGATTGCCATTCCCTTGTCCAGAAGATCTTTCAGACCCAGGGGTCAAACCCAGGTCTTCTGCATTGCAGGCAGTTTCTTTACCAACTGAGATACAGGGAAGATCCTAATAGGAGATATATCTATGCATATAGATATCATATATATATATATATGCTATATGTATATAGATATACAACCTAGATAGTATATTAAAAAGCAGAGACATTACTTTGCCAACAAAGATCTGTCTAGTCAAGGCTATGGTTTTTCCAGTGGTCATGTTTGGATGTGAGAATTGGACTGTGAAGAAAGCTGAGCGCCAAAGAATTGATGCTTTTGAACTGTGGTGTTGGAGAAGACTCTTGAGAGTCCCTTGCACTGCAAGGAGACCCAACCAGTCCATCGTAAAGGAGATCAGTCCTGGGTGTTCATTGGAGGGACTGATGCTGAAGCTGAAACTCCGATACTTTGGCCACCTCATGCGAAGAGTTGACTCATTGGAAAAGACCCTGATGCTGGGAAGGATTGGGGGCAGGAGGAGAAGGGGATGACAGAGGATGAGATGGCTGGATGGCATCACCGACTCAATGGGCATGAGTTTGAGTAATCTCCAGCAGTTGGTGATGGACAGGGAGGCTTGGAGTGCTGCAATTCATGGGGTCGCAAAGAGTCGGACATGACTGAGTGACTGAACTGAACTGAACTGAACTGATAGATAGATGTATCATATAGATAGAGAAAAAGAGAGAGAGATTGAGATTTATTTTAAGGAACTGACTCACTTGAATGGGGAGAGTAGCAAGTCCAAAGCCCAGAGGACTGGTTGGCAGACTAGTAATTCAGATAAGAATTATCGTTGCAACTATTGAGTTAACTGGTGAATCTGAGGGCTGGAAACTCAGGCAGAATCTCTGGAGTCAGAATTTCTTCTTCAGTGGTGTGTCTCAGTCTTTGCTCTTAAGGCCTTCAGCTGATTGGATGAGGCCCACCCCCATTGTGGAGGGTAATTGGCTTTATTCAAAGTTTACTAATATAAGTGTTAATCACATCTTTTTTTTAAAAATGCCTTCATAATAACATCCAGACTGGTGTTTGACCAAGCAGCTGGGCACCATACCCAGCCAGACCGATACATAAAATTAACCACCATAATGTACTCTTAGGGATGGTAACTGAGGCTTGTTCCCAGGCAACCCAGCTACTGGGTCTTGTGAAGAGGAGCTCTGGCCACCTGCTGCTGAGTCTCAGTGTAACAGAAGCCTGCCTCTGGTGAGGTTATGCCTCTGTCTCAAGTGACCTTCACACGAGAGGTGGCCATAAGAGCTCCGAGGACAGAGGGCTGGGTCTCCACTGAGCTTACCAAACAATTTGTGAAACTATTTGAACCTGTGAATAGAAACTGCTTAATAAATTTCTGTATGCATGACCAAATTTGGTATAAGATTTGCTTCCTTTCCCAACTGGGAGCTTAGTTGTAGGGTAAATAATTTACTCTCATTTACATCAATCTTCTTTTAATAGCTATTGTCAACTAGTAAGACCCCAAGAGCTGTGCATCCTGACCTGACTGACTCAGACCAGTTCACAATAATGGAGACACGTGGTTTCCTTTTAGCTCGGGGCCTCTCACATGACTCACCCCTCATTTCGTTCACGTCTGTCTGTTAAAATGTCAGTCCTTCCTAGCAGCCTTCCTTGATGAATCAAACTCCATCAGTCAGTGGAAACAAACATACACACTCTCACACATGTCTGTCACTACAAATTCTGCCTTGCTGTTCTTATTAGCACTTATCAAACCTGAATTATATTTAGCAATGTGTTTATTTGTTTATTTGTTTTTATCCTCCTCCAGCATGTAAGATTCATTAGGGCAGATACCACGCTCACTGCTATAAACCTAGAGCATGGAACCACATGGGCATATGTTAGAAGTTAATCATTAGGTGTTGGTTAAACACATGAATGGACCTTTGGAAAAAAAAAAATCTACCATTGGAAGGTGGCAGCCATGGAGTCCTGGGGGCTTTAAGGCACAAAATGAATCATTTAAAACAAGCGACTGGCTATCAGTCCTGTAACTCTGCCTTGCCACCCTCTTCCCTAGTCATTCTCATGCTCTTGAGCATCTGGATATCCAGTCTTTTACATAAGCTCACCTCAATTCAATTTCTAGTCCCTAAGAAACTGTTCATCTGACCAGTCCAACTATATGAAAAACTCAGCAAATGATGTTTCTACGTCAAGTGATGTGTTTTGACTCTTCATGGGTCAGCTCATGTGCCTCAGCAGAGACACTGAAATACAGGGACAGGTTGCTAATTAGAAGGACAGGGCCTGGGGGTGGGGCTGGTTGCTAAGCCAAAAGAATGTGATAAATAAATTGATAATGCAAACTAAACTCAGGAGGACATTTTCAGTCCACAAGGAAGGACACTGTTTTCAAATATTGCTCAAGTAGATAAGAAGCAACTATTTATCTAGCCAAAACTTGATATGTCAAATACAAATCATTCTTCATTAAAGCAATTCTGGTAAGTTTCTTTACCAGGCAGCAGGTTGCTAGTCAGGTTGTAGCACATATTTGCAAAAAAAAGGAAAGATCTATGTCTAACTAGATCACTCCTCCCAGAAATGGTTTGAATAAAGTTTTCATTTTCAGCACCAACAAAAATAGCAACATATGTAACCCAACTGAGCTTCCCAGGTGGCTCAGTGGTAAAGAATCCACCTGTCAAACAGGAGAGGTGGGTTCAATCCCTAGGTTGGGAAGATCCCCTGGAGAAAGAGATGGCAACCCACTCCTGTATTCTTGCCTGGGAAATCCCATGGATAGAGGAGTAGTGATGATGGTGGTAGTGATGGAGGTGGTGGTGGTGGTGGTGATGGTGGTGGTGATGGTAGTAATGGTGATGGTAGTGATGATGGTGGTGGTGATGGTGATGGTAGTGATAATGGTGATGGTGGTATTATAGTAGTGATGGAGGTGGTGGTGGTGATGATAGTAATGGTGATGTTGGTGGTGATGGTAGTGATAATGGTGATGGTGGCATTATAGTGGTGATGGTAGTAATGGTGATGGTGGTGGTGATGGTGGTGATAATGGTGATGGTGGTGGTGATGATAGTGATAATGGTGATGGTGGTATTATAGTAGTGATGGAGGTGGTGGTGGTGATGGTAATAATGGTGATGGTGGTGGTGATGGTGGTGATAATGGTGATGGTGGTATTATAGTGGTGATGATAGTGATGGTGATGGTAGTGATAATGATGGTGGTATTATAGTAGTGATAGAGGTGGTGGTGGTGATGGTAGTGCTGGTGATGGTGGTGGTGATGGTAGTGCTGGTGATGGTGATGGTGGTGGTGATGGTAGTGCTGGTGATGGTGATGGTGGTGGTGATGGTAGTGCTGGTGATGGTGATGGTGGTGGTGATGGTAGTGTTGGTGATGGTGATGGTGGTGGTGATGGTAGTGCTGGTGGTGGTGGTGGTGGTGATGGTGATGGTAGTGATCGTGGTAGCAGTAACAGCTAATACCACTGGGCCTTTACTATGGACCACAGGCCCTGAGAAATGAACTGTTGAGGATCTCCCTCCCACCAGACATAGCTTTAGTCTTCTCATCTCCACAAGTTCAGGACTGTTGAGTGTGTTGGGATTGGCAGCGGTGAGGATTGACCTTCAGGTCTTCGTCTTTGTGAAGTTTAGATTTGGAGAAATGTTGCCATCTAGTGCCCCACAGGAGTCTTAACTCTTTAAGCCAGTAAACCAGCCTCCCTCTGCCTCATTCCACCCACCCTCCCAAATAAGAGGTCAGGTACACCCCAGTCCTGGTGAGCATTGCCCCCATACCTACAGTAGGAACCATGGGAATGTTTCCAGCATTTTTTTTAAAAAATCACTTTTCCTGTATAAAATGTACAGAATAAGAGCTGGGCAGAGGCAAAGGAACAACAAGAGAATTAAAATGAATATTGAGCTAATTTTACCATGTATAGCATATTAAATTCAGTGAGGAATAGGGGAAAGACATTAGGAGAGTTCTAGATACAACAGTGAAATAAGTGAAGGGAGTCATTGGTCTGGCTTTCCCTTTTCTTTGGGTCTCCTCCCTCCTGAACCTGTCAGATTTTTCCAGGCTCACCTACCTATAAACCTTCCTCCCCTCACCCACCTAAAGCCCCTCATCTGTTCTCTCAAGGTCGTATTCTTTCTTTCTGCAGTGGTGATAGTTTAGTTGCTAAGTCATGTCTGACTCTTGCGACCCCATGGACTGTAGTCCACGAGCCCCTCTGTCCGTGGGACTTTCCAGGCAAGAATACTGGAATGGGTTTCCATTTCCTACTTCAGGGGAACTTCCTGACCCAGGGATCGAACCTGAGTCTCCTTCATTGCAAGCAGATTCTTGACCAACTGAGCCACTAGGGAAGACCTTCTTTCTGCAGTTCAGTTCAGTTCAGTCACTTAGTCGTGTCTGACTCTTTGCGACCACATGGATTGCAGCATGCCAGGCTTCCCTGTCCATCACCAACTCCTGGAGCTTGCTCAAACTCGTGTCCCTTGAGTTGGTGATGCCATCCAACCGTCTCAGCCTCTGCCGTCCCCTTCTCCTCCTGCCTTCAGTCTTTCCCAGCATCAGGGTCTTTTCTAATGAGTCAGTTCTTCGCATCAGGTGGTAGTGACAGTAGCTAAATCCATCAGCTGCTTCTGCTTTTGTTTCTTGCCCTCTCCTGTCAGGTAAAAGAGGTATATTTTTAATGGAAACTTTCAATGACAATGATAATTAGCTATTCCACAGAGTGGCAAGTGGTCAGCCAGGCTGGTGGGGAAGATGCTTTAACAGGAGGCATCTATAGGACCTCTCCCTCCCTCCCCGGGCCTGTCTTTCATGGTGTTTGTATACCGACTTAAATTTACATCTTCGTTTGCATATCTAACACCAGCCACCCCAGCTAGTCTCTGAGCTCCACTGGGATGGGGGCCAGGTCTGTTTTGTTTACTGCTAAATGCTCAGAGTTTAGTACAGTGCCTGGCACATAGAGCACTCTGACGAGTGCTGGGGAGAAAAGCCTCTAGAGTGATATTCAGGGAAGTGAGTGGAGACTGAGAAGCGGGGCCTATGACCCCGGCACTGCCTGGTCAGAAGGGATGCAGCCTCATGATTCTCAAATCGTTTAACCCTGAGCCCCTGATTCACCTGAAGTCTTAAGCTGGAGCTCCCCACTCCTTCTGGAAGCCAGCATTGTTCACTATCTCCTGCCCCTTTCCACTGGGCCCAGCCAAGCCTCCAAAAGGCACCAGGCAGCACAGTTTGAAAGCAACGGACTCAATCCCTTCATTTTACAGAGAAAGAAACCCATGGAAAGCAGAGAAAAGTGGAAAGGTGTCAAAGGTAAGAGACAGAAGACCAAAAAAACAAAAAGTGTATGTCAGAGAAAGAATCTACTTGGTCATATTTTCCTTGACAGTTCTTCACTGTAATTCAAGAACACCCATATAAGATCTGCTCTCCCACATCCAGGGATTCACTGTGAGAAGCATTCAGCCTGGCCTGGAAACAAAGGAGGCCTGGAGAGAGTGTCAGGGGCTTGACAGTAGAAGAGGAACGCAGAGGCCAGTGGAGATGGCTTTGAGGATCCTGGTGATTAAGAGGGTGTGTAAAGGGCCCATCTGGGAAATAGCGGCCACGTTGAGACATTAAGGACAAAGGCTTTTTTGTCCTTTGCCACCCGTGAGGCAGTGCTTTTCTGAGCAGCTCTAATTATAAATCCCTGTCCCGCTAAGATGGGTAAACTTGGCAGCATATGAGATCTGCCTTGTGTCTTAACTATTTCTCAGTTGGTTTAGGTTTGGCAAAACCCCAAGTGCATTTTGCCAAGCACTCTTTCCCTTAATTTCTAATCCCCTGAGTGGCTTAAGGGAAATTTCATCCATATGTTTCTGAGTCATTTACTGTGAACTCATCTTTGGTAAAAGAAATATGTTCCCAAGCCAGCACAGTCTAGAGAACAGCAAATTTTTCAGGCTGAAACAGGTCATGCTTTCTTTGGGAAGAATTTCCTGAATTTTTCTTCAGTGCAAGTAGGAGGGAAGGAGAGCAATATTTCCTATTCTCGTAGTTCTTCCCCTACCTGCATGTCCTTTCTTAAGGTTTAGCTGAAAACCTCCTCTATTTTCTGGGAAGCTGGTAAATGCCATATTTGCATTTGGATCAAAACAAACTCTATAGATTTGTCACTTTCAACACATATTCTTTTTAACCTACATTAGAAAAGAAACAAGTGATTATTGAACATATATACTACATGGCAGGTATAGTTCAGCATCCTGGTGAGATAGACATGACTCTCATATACAGGAATCTGAGGTGAAAAAATATTAAGTTAATTAGACAAGGAATAGATTTAATAAAAGGCAAAGTCAGAATTCAAATCTAGGGCTGTCAGTTTCCCAAGTTCACGTTCCTTCCACCTGTCTATGCTTGTTTTCTGCATGGAGAGAAGGCCCAGCACGTTCTAGTTGATAATCATTGTGAAGCTAATGATGAATTCTGGCCAGATATTTTTGGTGAAGTCAACAGAGACTAGAATTGGCATTATTGCAAAATAGTTATCTTCTATTCTATTGCCTCAGGAGAATTTGGGACTTGCCTTACTCACTGTGGGGAGATGTCATACATAGAAATTCTGAGCCTTGATCACACTACTATATATACATTAGATAATCAACAAAGATCTACTGTATAGCACAGGGAACTCTACTCAATAGTCTGTAATAATCTATATGGGAAAACAGTCTGAAAGAGTGGATATATATATATGTATGTATATATATATAACCAAATCACTTTGCTATACACCTGAAACTAAACATTGTAAATCCACTATACACCAATATAAAATAAAATTAAATTAAAAAAATAAATTTTCAGTCTAGGAAGTGAACTCTTCTGTATTACTAATATCCAAGTTATAATTCTCAGTTTACAGAAGTTACAGGTAATCAAGGAACATGTTAAGCAATACCATGAGGATGCAATGAGCATAATCCAGAATACTGAACATTCTATAAGACAGTTCAGTTTCTTCAATAAGTGGCTATGGGGAAAAGAGGGCAAGGAAACTTTATATTAGAAAATACAAGAGACATTTCAACAGAATTCAATATGTGGATCTTATTTGGATGCTGATTTGAGCAAACCAAGAATAAAAAGAAATCATGAGATAATCAGGGAAATCTGAGTATGCCTGAATATTTTATATTAATAAATTATTGCTCTGTTTAGATGTGATGAGGGCTTTATGTTTATACTAGAAAAAAGAAAGACCTTATCTCTTAGAGATACTACTTAAGTATTTACAGATAAAACTTAATGTTGCCTTGAACTTGTTTTAAAGTAATTTGGAGTGGGATGGGGGATGTTGGGAATGGGATGGGGGACAGATTAAAGGAGACTGGCCACCTTTGAACAAGGATTGAAGCTGGGTAATAGGTACAAGGGGTTTAATATATTAGTCAGACAAATGTTTATATGTTTGAAGGTGTCCATAATTTTAAAATTATTATGGTTATAATGATCAAAGTTATACTAATTAATTTAAAATTTCCCCTTTTCTCCCACATTTGTGTCTTAATCTTTACAACAACTCTATGAGGTCTCAGATGAACATGCTATGGGTTTTTGTGGTGGTAGCAGTGATTTAAAAGGAGAAAAGAAAGAAGGGAAAGAAACAAGGAAGGAAAGAAAGAAGGGAAAGAAACAAGGAAGGAAGGAAGGAAAGAAAGAAGGGAGAGAGGGAGGAAGGAAGGGAAAGAGGAGCAAAGAAAAGGAAATGGAAGGGAAGAGAACAGAAGAAAAGCTGAGCCAATGGAGGAGAAGGGAAGTCATTTTTTGGCAGAGAGAATCCATTTTCTGCAGATTCAAGTCCCCAGAAGCACAGAATTCATGTGCATTCCCTCTTGGCCTCCTGCCTCTCTGACATCCTGATTGAAGAGCTGGATTGTAGGTGTGGGTCTGGGTGCCAGAATTCTTCAAAGGTAAAGGAGCACTTCACCTTGGCTTTTGTCCCTGACTCCATGGAGTTTCCCTTAATGTTGACATTTTAAAGCTGCTCTCAATAACCTGCACCATGAAGTATATTGGACAGCAAAGGGCAGACATACTTGTGAGACTCTTTAAAAACAAAACAAAACTTCCAGATATTTTGTCTCCTGGATGAAGTTACTGAAGAAGCAATTTTTAGTAATATTAGGTTTAGTAATGTTAATGGTAAAGTAAATGTATGCTCCCTGTCCAGTACTACATGAAAACGAGAGTAAGAACTTTACATTCAGTTATATAACATCACATGCTTTCTTTTTGAATGGACATCCTCTTTTTAAAAATTTTTATTGGAGTATAGTTGATTTACAATGTTGTGCTACTTTCAAGTGTGCAGTAAAGTGAATCAGTTATCTATAAACATATATCCACTCTTTTTAAAAATGTTTTTTAGATTCCTTTCCCATATAGGCCATTACAGAGTATGGAATAGAGTTCTCTGTGCCTTACAGCAGGTTCTTATTAGTTATCTGTTTCATATACAGTTGTGAGTAAGTGCATGCTAAGTCACTGGTCATGTCCGGCTCTTCGTGACTGTGTGGGCTGTTACCCACCAGGCTCCTCTCCCATGGGATTCTCCAAACAAATTGTGTGTCTGTGTCAGTCCCAATCTCCCAACTTATCCCTCTTTCCACCCTAGTCCCCTGGTAACTTAGTTTTTTTTTCTACTTTTATGGACACTTTCTAATATGCATAAAAAGAACTCATAGGGGAAAAAAAAGAGCTCACAGGTTGATCTGCTCCTGTGATGTTCAACTCCAACCGTTGTCAGTAACCATCTTGTTTCATCTATGCCTTTGTTCCCTCACCCCAATGGATTATTTAAAAACAAATTCCAGGGACTTCCCTGGTGGTCCAATGGCTAAGGTTTCAGACTCCCAATGCAGGGGGCCTGGGTTCAATCCCTGGTCAGGGAACTAGATCCTGCATGCTGCAACTAAGAATTTGCATGCTGCAGCTAAAGATCCCATGTGCTACAACTAAGACCTGGCTCAGCCAAATAAATGAATAATTAAATAAACAAATATTTTTAAAAAAACCACAAATTCCAAGCATCCTTATCATATCATCTGCTGAAGTTCTGTAGGATTCTCTTCTTTTTATTTCAGATAAATGGGATTAACTGACAAGCCTCAGATGGATTTGCAGAGTGAAGAGTCCACCCAGAGATAACCAGTCTTGCAGTTATGGAGGTAGAAGACGGGGATAGCAGTTTGTGGAGGCTTCAAGGAAGAAGGGCAGCAGGTACTACATAAACAGAACTTCAGATTAGAACCCTAGAGCCCTGCCTGAGGGCTGCAGTTTCAGGGAAGGGACTTCCATATCCAATACTCAGAAACAGGGTCTCACTTTGAAGTAAAATGTATAGATTTTATGATGTCAGTTTTATGTCTTCAGAATCTCTTTATGGCTTGCTTTTTAGTTATTAGTAGCTAAGTCCTGGATAGTTAAGGTTGCTGAGTAGGTGATACATTACTTCTGTATTGCTCATAGCTGTTGGACACAAGCTCAAGAAAGAACCTAAAGCAAGCCTCAGTGTTTCCAAGAGATAAGAAAATATTAGCAAGGCACAGGTGATGAGTAATAAGTAGTCTAAAACTATAGACACATCATGGTAAAAGTATCTTCCTGGATATCTCTGGGTCTTGGTTGGAGATGGTTGAAAATGGTAATAGTATTTGTTTAAAGTATGTTTTATTCAGAAAAAAAAGAGACACAGAAGTTATCCTTAGTAAGAATGTATTCAATTACATCAAAATCAGTAAGCCTGGAAGTGAAAAGATGCTCATCCAATGAAGTAGATGAAAGATGCACTTTCCAAAACACAACATAAAACCTTTGCATACCGATAAGAGAACAAGGTTAGGGGGTTCAACTCCCCAGACATTTGCTGCAAATCTCAGTGGTCCACAGAAAGAGCAGATGGTTACCTTTTCAGTCATCTTCCTGAAAAGTCCTTGCTCAGCAAGGACTTTTTATGCATATTAGAAAGCTGACCCTGTGTTTTGAATTTATTTTGACCAACAAAGACATGTATTAGGTGTGCTGGAAATGAGAGCCATCTTAGGTGAGAAGTTCCTGATGTTCTGGGGTTCTGTGTTAGAGGAGATTGGAATGCATGATGCCTGCAGACAAGGGGTCTGGGTGTTAGGAAAGAAGGTTTTCAAACTACAGAGAAAAGATAGAAGACGTTTTATAAACTGAGGCCCCATAGCATTGACTCTCAACCCTTACTGTGTAAATCATCTGGGGAACTTTTAACTCATTGAATTTTCCTGATTGAGGAATGTTACATGAATTGAATGTATAAATATAAATATACCACATTTAAGACCCTACTTTGAAAGTGAATTTGGACAAATGCACATGCTTTGTAATCCATACCACTATCAAGATACAAGACAATTCTAGCACCCTAGAACAACCCCTCATGAGCTTCCCAGAACCCCTCTTCGTGGAAGCAACCTCTGTTTCCAATCCCTTTCTCCTTATCTTGTGCATATTCTAGAACTTCATATAAATGGAATCATATAGTAGGTACTTTGTGTGTTTGTGGATTCTTTCACTTAGCATGATGATTTTTAAGGCTACCCATGTGGTCACTTGAATCAGTAGTTTTTTCCTTTTCTGTTGATGAATTGTATCTTATTGTGTAAATATACCACTACGTGTTCATCCATTCTGTAGTTGAGGGACACTTGGATTGTTTCCTGTTTGGGGCTATTCTTAATGAAGCTGCTAAGTCTTTTCATGTTCATGTGTTTTTACTTTTCTTGGATGAAAACCTTGACGTAGTATTGTTGTCATTGGGTAGGTCTATCTTTCACTTTATAAGAACCTGCCAGACCAATTTCCAAAGTGGTCACATCATTTTATTCTCCCAGATGAAATGAGTGAGACAGTGAGTCCTACTTGCTCTGCAGTTTTCATTATTCTTTTAATTTTAGCCATTAGTGGGTATCTCATTTTGGTCTTAATTTGCATTTCCCTGATGTCTAATGATGTTGAACACCTTTTCGTGTACTTATTGGCTGTTTATATTTTTCCCTTTGTAAAGTGCCTAGTCAAACTTTTAGGCCAGTTTCTCAACTGAGCTGTTTGTGTGTTATTACTGAGTTGTAGAAATTGCTTAGATATGTTAAATACAAGTCCTTTGTCAGAAACAGGTGTGGCAAAAATTTTCTCCTCGTCTGTGACTTGTTTATTCTTTGTATTAGTAGTATACTTTAATGGGCAGAAGTTTTTCATTTTAATGAAGATCATTTTAACATTTTAAAAAATGATTATCTGGGTAACCTAAAAAAAAAAATACCCATGCCTGGGCCCTACCCCAGAGATTTGGTTCAACTTGTCTGTGTTGACAACTCATTGGAAATGACCCCAATGCTGGGAAACATTGAAGTCAAAAGGATAAGATGGTGGCAGAGGATGAGGTAGTTAGATAGCATCACCGACTCATGGACATGAATCTGAGCAAACTCTGGGACATAGTGAAGGACAGGAAAGGCTAGCATGTCGCGGTCCATGGTGTCACTGAATCAGACACCACTTAGCTATTTAACAACCACCACAACAGTCTGTGTTGGCATCAAGCATCAGTTCTTTTTAAAGATTGCTTCAGTGTTTCCATGGTGCAGCCAGGGTTGAGAACCCCAGAACCAAAGGGAAATATGATCTGAAGTAGAGAGGGCTCTAAAAAATGAAATTCTGAAAATATGATAAGGCATGATTCCAATTAATGTCAAGGAGTTACCTAAAATCCCCAGTGTATAAGCACAGGGAATGTTTATAATGAGGAGGTAGAGAAAGAAAGTAAGGACAAGACAGAAGGGGCTATGGTGCTGTTACAGCTCTGGTCTCAGGCCTGTGAGATGTTCAGAGAGCAAAAAATGGACCTTGGAAAATTGCATTTGGGGCAAGAAGATGAATAAGAAAGGCAACCTCCTGGGGTAGCTGGGGAAACCTGATGGGAGTGCCCAGGTGGGGTTTTACTTTTGCCCTTGCCATCTGGAAACAGAGTCTCCAACACCAGTAAAATGGAACACAGGTGGTTACAAGGGAGCAGTAGCTGAAGACAGGTGAAAAGGTGATGGAGCCCTGGGCAGCTCTAAGTGAGTTCAGGTCTCCCAGCCCCATGAATCATAGTCCTGGGAATGGGAGGACCTTAAGAGGTAGCTGAGGAATCATGCTGTAGTCTCTGAAAATCACGGAGTGAGGAAACAGTACCAGAAAACCCAAGATGAGAAAATGCTCCAAGTTTAAAAAAATAGGGCTGTCAGAAACCATCAGGTCATGGCAGTGTCCAGCATTTGCCCTGGAAATGTCCCCATAAAAGACTGGGCAGCCCCAGGCAGTGGTCCAGGGAACTCAAACCATCCTGCACTCCCACCCCCACACACAAAGCAGCTTTGACTTCAAATCCAGTTGACAAGACTCTCCTCTTGGGATAAACCCTGTGAACATGGGCCCTGGCCCAGACCTGCTTCACTACATTATTATATGAGTGGTAATCTTGTCATTAATTATTTACACTTATTGAGCACCTACTATATGCTAGGCTAGTATTTCTCAAGTTCTAAAACTCCTGAGTTCTCAAGAACACATGTTCAGTCCAGCCAGAGGTTCAAAGACTTCCATTTGAAAAGCACTGGATTAAAAGCTAAGAGCCAGAAGATGGATACTTAACTGTTGTACAGCTACCAGTGGGATATCGTTCAGCACTAAAACAAAATGAGCTTTGGAGACACAAAAAGACTTCAGAGAACCTTCAGTTCATGTTACTAAGTAAAAGAAACCAACCTGAAAAGACTACATACTGTATGATTCCAATTATATGACAATCTAAAAAAGACGAAACTATAGAGATGGTAAAAGGATCAGTGGTTGCCAGAGGTACAGGAAGTGGGAGGAGGGGATAAATATGCAGAGCTCAGAGGATTTTTAGAGAAGTGAAACTATTCTATCTGATCCTATAATGGTGAATGCATGCCATGGTACATTTGCCCAAACCCATAGCATGTGCCATACCATAAGTGAACCCTAATGTGAACTGTGGACTTTGGATGATGGTGACGTGTCGGTGTC
Source organism: Dama dama (assembly GCF_033118175.1). NCBI lineage: Eukaryota > Metazoa > Chordata > Mammalia > Artiodactyla > Cervidae > Dama > Dama dama. Next base: position 44,637,389 of record NC_083698.1, on the reverse strand, counting down.
AGTTCATTGATTATCACAAATGTACCCTCGAGTGGAGGGATATTGATGGTGGGGGAGACTCTGCATGTGTACAACATGGAGCGTAAGGGAACTTTGTACATTGCGCTCAGTTTTTCTCTGAACCTGAAACTTCTCTAAGCAATACTGTCCAAGTTTAAGCGAATTAAAAAGTTAAGAACAGAAAATAAAATTCCGTAGAGACCATCTGGATCCCTCAAAGCATACCCATGCAACCAGTTGAAGAAATAGAGTGTGAGATGTTTTGTATGCATTATTTCTAATTCTTAAAATCACCTGCAGGATACATATTACTATTTTTCTAATTTTAGAGATGATTTAAGTAGGACAGGTTTAAGTAAATTGACCTGAATCACATTGCATATAACTAGGAAGACAGGATTAAACTCAAGCCTTCCACGTGAATGAAAAACTCATGCTCTTGTCTGTGGCTCCTCGCCGCCTCCTACGGTGAGCTTCATTTTTCTGCTGTGAACTTCCCTGGCTTCAGATCCATCTCAGGCCTTTCTCAGCTTGACTTTGTTCACATGGTTCTCCCTTCACCCCATCTGTATTGCTGCCAGGACCCTTGACCCCTATTAGCCCAGTTATCAGTCTTAATTCCCAGCCCTGCTGACCAAAGGCTTGCCAACCTCATTCTAAGGTATCCAGCTCTCTTACCCAGCACTATTCCCATCTCCAGCTTTGATTCTACCCTTACCCTCACATGTATACCCAACCTCGCCCAGCCCAGCCCAGAAGTAGGAATCCAGGCCTCATCCTGGTTCAAGGTCCAATCATAGCAGTTTGAGGCATGAAATGGAAGAACCCATGGCCACCTTCTGTTGCAATTAGAAGAGACCAAGTCTTCATCACTTCCAGGATGTGAAGCTGTCATATTGTCTAAGATCACTTAGAGACCAACATGGGATACTGTCTATGAATCGTGAGGTGCTTTGCTTTGTAAAGAGGTGCTTATAGTCCCATTTCTGGTGCCATTTGGAATAAATGGGTGTAATGTCAATACCTTGATTGGTAGTTCTCAAGGAACAGAAGAAGAGCAAGAGTCATTGACTTCCTCAAAAAGTGAAAAATGTGAGTCCAATTTCATCTCCCAATGAAAAGGAAAAACCAGTCTGGTACTTTGAGTTTAAGAGTAAATGACATGATATTTACTGAGCTGAATTTTAAAGAGTGAAGTTACAGTAAAGGAGGGTCAGAGTGCCTTTGTAGGAAATGGGGAAGGTAAAAGAGTGCAAATAAGTGGGGGACCCCACCCACGTGACAACCCAAGCCTGGCCAGGATACAACAGCTCATCCAGGAGAGGATGTGCACCTATGGAGACTCGGCTGCCCTCTGACAAGTGGACCCTTAGATATACCTCAGCTTCCTGCAAACCACTAGCATAAATTTCCTTTGAAAACCATAATTACAAATAATCCCTCCCCACTAGGAACATATGACAGATTCCGTTTTGAGAGATGAGCTAGGTCTTAAACAGACCTGGTGACAGAGGGTGATGTCAGGATGCTATGGCTGGTGAAGGGAACAGAGGAGAGGTGCAGCCTTTGTTATTTTTTAATTGGAAGAAGATGTTATTTCAGGCAGAAAGACATTTAAGAAGTGCCATTAATTGTTTGCTGCTGTCACTGATGAGAAGAAGGAGAACAGGCAGGGAGTAGGGTTGTAAAATTAACCATCTTCAAAAATTGAGGAGTTCCTAAGCCTAGTGGGAAGCAGGTTAGAGTATTTAATATCAATAAAGTACTAGTTATAATGACAAGCACTTTCCTAGACATCGTAACCACCTCTGGGTTATAATACTGGGATACTAGCTTTTTCTGTAAATGTGCACCAAACCATGTGCGTAGCTGGATAAATTGATCTCCTGCATATTTTTTACTACTATTTTGAAATTTATGTAGACACTATTATAATTAATAAAATACATACATAATTATTTAAAGCTTTACTGAACTCAAAGCAGCTTTTCATCACCAAGAACTGCTCCAATCGATGGGTACCAAAAGACAGTGCTGTCATCTGGGTGTGCACAAACATTTTCCTGCTTAAGAGAGTGAAAACTAAGCTCAAGCCTTTTGGAAGGGTCTATTGGTGTTCATTTCCCTCCCGTGCACTTTGCAAATAGCTTTTCCACGCTTTACATTGAGCTGGCTCCTCAGGTGAGGACCGGAAATGAGATGGGCGTGCAAAGAGAGGTGGGAGGAAAAGAGCAATGATTTAGCTTCTTCTCTTTTGTGGTATGGGGAGGTCCACTTCCCACCAAGTAAAAACCTTCATACGTTTTGCCAGCCAGAGGAGCTCTCTGAGACTGCCAACATAAAGTGTAATTTCATTTATTTTTTTAAATCCTCTCCTATTAGAAAACCTAAGAATTATTGGGAAGAGGGATTGCCTGAATTATTCATTACCTCAAAAAGTAATCATTGATTTTCTACAATGTACAAGGTTTGTAAACTGCCCTCCAGCAATTTACAAAATAGTAGGGATGCTACCAGAAAAGGAACAAGGAAGCAATGTTTTACATACCAAGAAGTCAGACACAGTAATTTATTAACTTACATTAAATTAGATTATAGCTCTGTAATTTGCAAACCTCTTTCAAATTATGAAATTCATTGCTGGCAAGTTGTTGAAAATGATACACCCAAACCCCAGGGTAGCAGTGTAAATTGATACAATCCTTTAACAAAGCAATTTGAAGGTGCAATCAAGAGTCTCAAAATGTTCAGATCCCTTGGGACTTCCTTAGTGGTCCAGTAGTTAAAACTCTGCCTTCCAGTGTAGCAGGCACAGATTCCATGCCAGCTAGGGGAATCAAGGTCCTACATGCCATGGTACATAGCCAAGAACTGAAAAAAAATGTTTTGACCCCTTGATCCTGTTATCTCTGGGAATTTAAGTAAACAAGCCAAAGGAATTTGAAAGTTACATGCAGAAATATTTTCATTGAGCACAATTTCTAATATTAAAATTTTGGAAGCCATCAAGGGCTTAACAATAGAGAAGTATTAGATTATAGTAGGGCTACTCAATTAAATAATTAAATAATACGTAGCTATTAGAATGTCAGTAATGGAGAACAGTAGAAACATGAGAAAATGCAGAAGATAAAGTACTGAGTGAAGAAAACAATATAAAATTGTATCTATGACTTAATTATAGTTGAATAAAAATATACTTTCTGTATTACCTACCAATAGGGACTGAACAGAAACATGAAAAAATCTGAATTATTTTATTTTTAGGAATTTATGTGTGAATTTTATCTATTTTTATCTTAGAATATACATTTGCTGTAGAGCTTGATATACTAAAGAAAGTCTGAACGTGAGTACAGAAGGGACTCCTACCAGACTCACCATCTCTTCCACTTGTATAGTAAAGACTCAAGAGACCATTGTCACTAATTCCACACCTAAACCTCAGGAGGGAGGAGAATATTGAACCTATAGTACAAGATGCTGCAGTGTAGGATTTTCCCGCAAGTAAGGCAATGGGTCTCTCTTTTTGTCTAAAAGGGGATGCAAAGAAATTCATGTTGACCATTCAGTGTCTGACACTGTTATAACTGAGAAAGTAGCCTGTTTCACAAAAGCCTCCCCAAAACCTTATGAAATGTGTTCTTTCCATTGTTGTTGTTCAGTCGCTAAGTCATGTCTGACTCTTTGCTACCCCATGGACAGCAACCTGCCAGGCTCCTCTGTACTTCCCTCATCTCCATTGAGTCAGTGATGCTATCCAACCATCTCATCCTCCATTACCCCGTTTTCCTTCTGCCTTCAATCTTTCCCAGCATCAGTCTTTTCCAATGAGTTGGTTCTTTGCATCAGGTGGCCAAAGTGAAGGTGGCACTTCAGCTTCAGCATCAGTCCTTCCAATGATTTCTTTTAGGATTGACTGGTTTGATATCCTTACGTCCAAGGGACTCTCAAGAGTCTTCTCAAACACCACCGTTTGAAAGCATCAGTTCTTTGGTTCTCAATCTTCTTTATGGTCCAACTCTCACATTCTTACATGACTACTGGAAAAACCATAGCTTTGTCTATATAGACCTTTGTCGACAAAGTGAGTCTCTGCTTTTTAGTACACTGTCTAGGTTTGTCAGAGCTCTCTTCCCAAGGAGCAAGCATCGTTTAATTTCATGGCTGCAGTCACCATCCACAGTGATTTTGGAGTCCAAGAAAATAAAATCTGCCACTGTTTCCACTTTCCCCCTTCTATTTGCCATGAGATGATGGGACTGGATGCCATAATCTTAAGTTTTTTGAATGTTGAGTTTCATGCCAGCTTTTTCATTCTCTTCTTTCACCTTTATCAAGAAGCTCTTTAGTTCCTGTTTGCTTTCTGCCATTAGAGTGGAATCATTTGCATGTCTAAGGTTGTTGATATTTCTCCTGGCAATCTTGATTCTTTCGATAGGAGAAAACAAAAGCTCAGAGAGATTATGTGATTTGCCCAAGGTCACACAGCTAGTTGGTAGTGAAGCCGAGTTTCAAACTGATTCAAAGCCATTTCATTCTACTCTCCATACAGTTTCCAAGGCAGTTAGGGGAAAGATGAAGGTGTGTTTTCTGTGCGGAAATTCAGGCCAGTTTGCACATAGGTCATCAGCCCATTTGGCCCTTGCGATATCAGGCTAGTGTTCTCAATCCTGATTCTATGTTAGAATCACCTAGGGGTGAACTTTAAAATTTTTGATGCCTAGACCTCACCTCCAGAAATTTTTATTTAATCAGTCTTAGGTACAGTTAGGACAAGGGAATGGTACAAAAACTCCCGCAGTGATTCTTCAGGCAATAGGGGCTGAGAACCACTGATGTAGGTCTTTGCCTTTCCAACTTTTATCCTGGAAACCTATCCACTGGCCCCACAATTTGAGTCGGAATACTCCATCTCCATTCGCTCTTTTCGTTTTTCATTGTGGTGACATACACGTAACGTACAGCTCACCATCTTAACCATTTTAAAGTGTACAGTTTGGTGGTAGTAAGTGCATTCACAATGCTGTGCCACCATCATCACTGTCCAGTTCAGAACTTTCTCATCTTCCCAAATGGAAACCCAATCGGCAGTCCCTCCCCATTCCTTCCTACCTCCAGCTCCTGGCAACCACCAATTTGCTTCCTATCTCTAAGAATTTGCTTGTTCTGGGACACTCCCTATAAATGGAATTAGGTCATATGTGTACTGATGTGACTACCTTCTTTCATTTAGCAAGTTTTAAAGGGTCATCATGTTGTAACAGACTTAGTACTTCATTCTTTTCTTGGTTGAACAATATTCTGCTGTACTTGTAGATCCCATTTAGCTTATCCATTCATCTGTTGATGGACATTTGTGCTGTTTTCATCTCTTCACATCCATTGACTCCTCTCCCCAAATCTGAAGTTCCTGACAGCACACCTTTGCAGAAAGATGAACTGGAGAAGAAGAGCTTTATAAGTTCACAATGGGCTCCGAAGTAGGCTTGTGGTTCTCAAAGTGTGATCTCCAACCATCTGCATCAGTATCATCTAGGAGCTTGCTAGAAATGCAAATTCTCCATCCCTGCCCCAGACCTTGTGAATCAGAATCTCTGGGGGTACATAGGTATAAAACTCTGTTTTAATAAGACCTCCAGGGGACTCAGACACAGGCTGGAGTAACTGATACTGGAATGGCATTTCAACTTGAGGCATTTCTGCTACCTTCACTCAGGTCAAGTGGGCTCACATTCCAAATGAAACCCCTTTGGAGCAGTGTGGTCCAGCCCTGGGCAGCCTCCCTGGTGGATCAGTAATCTTCCCCTGTGTGTCAAGATCCAGGTTGTTAGTGTCCCTGAGATCAGCTGGTGCACAAGATGAGGTTGACACGACACCCTCCAGTTATCACAGCTCTCTGTAATAAACAAACACATGTCGTAAGAAATAGACTTCATTAGAGAGCTGCAGCCTAGCAGTTTACATTGTTGAGTGTCTCATTCGAGGAGAAGCACAGTCAACAGGTTCACTTCAGAGATTCAGAAAACAGTTGGCAGGGTCTCTACAGTCATTGGTCTGCTTCCTCCCTCACCTGTGAGGGTCCTGCCCTTCCCAGCAGCCTGGACTCCTGCTCAGCCCACAGTCTCATGGGTCGTGTGTCTTGCCACCTCTGTGCTCTCGCTCAGCCTGTCCTCCTTCCTGGGGCCACCTCCTCCTGATGTTCCACTCATCAAAGCTGGTGCATCTCTCACTACGCCATCAGCCTTTCACTTCCTGTTCTGAAAGCCAGGTGAGGGCATCCCAGCTCACTGCCATCTCTTTTCCACCCTTATTTTTGTTACCACCCTTCCTTACCTAATTGTACTGTGTGGCCATCTTCTGTTTGGGGTCTTAGGTCTTAGTTTTGAGGTTTATAGTAAAATTGAACAGAGTACAGAGATTTCTTTTATGCCCTTTGCCCCTTTCACACACATAGCCTCCCCCACTATCAACACCTCCACTAGAGTGGTACATTTGTTACAATCAGTGAAGCCAAACTGACACATCATCATCACCCAAAGTCCACACTTTACATTAGGGTTCACTCTTGGTGTGGTCCATCTTACTGGGTTTGGACAAATGTATAATGATATGTATCAACCATTGTAGTATCACACAGAATAGCTTCACTGCCTTGAAAATCCCCTGTGCCCCGCCCATTCATCCCTCTCTCCTCCCAACTCCTAACAAACACAGATCTTTTTATTTCCTCTATAATTTTGCCTTTTCCAGAATGTTATATAGTTGGAACCACACAGTAGCCTTTTCAGATCATCTTCTTTCACTTAGTAAAATGCATTTAAGTTTCCTCCATGTCTTTTCAATGGCTTGAAAGCTCATTCTGGTCATTTTTATTCTATTATTATGTTGTGTTTCCTTTGTAAAAGTTTAATTCACAACTACTGTGGAAGCTTTGATATATATGATGTAGCAAGGGTTAAATGTAGCAGCATTTAACCATGACTGTGGCCACTTTCACATTTTAGGACCTAAATTATCTTTCAGTGAAGAAACATACTACGTGAGCCTTGATGAGACTCTGGGTGAGAAAGGCAAGCTCTGGGCATGGCCTGGAAGGTTAAGGAGAAAAATGGGAAATGAGCTCGGTTCTGCTTTGTAGGAAAGTGACTGGAATTCAGGAGTTGGAGGAAGCAGTTCATTGGCCTGATTGCAGCTCATAGGGAGCAGCAAGCCCACGAAGATAGAAACAGCCAGGGCCTTAAGGAAATATGGCACGTGATTTCCATAAGGGGCAGGATGTTTGCTTGTACTGTGCTGTGCTCCAGTATCTCTACACTAGACCAAATTTCAAGTCCAGTTGGGCTGCCTATTCAACCTAAGGCACAAAGGAGAAGAGAACTGGGGTTCGGTGCAGCAGCAAGTGACCTGGGCAGGAAAAGGGGAGTCACTGCCAGTACCTGACATCCCTGGATGGAGGTGGTGGGCTGAGCAGGAGACAAGTAGGCCCCAGACACAATCTCGGAGGTTGTGATTGTGAAACTCCTGATGAAGGCATGGCTGTCACAGAAGGGGAGATGGACTCTGCTGACTAGTCTGGATCACAAGAAGATGAGCCCAGAAGGCTGGACCACTCAGAGTCCTGCCTGTGTTACAATTATAGCCACGTAATGTCTACCACGCAAAAATAGCTCAAGGCTCTATTTGGCCTTTCCGGGGCTTCCATGGTGGCTCAGGTGAAGAATCCCCCTGTAATGTGGGAGACCTGGGTTCGATTCCCTGGGTTGGGAAGATCCCCGGGGGGAGGGCGTGGCAACCCACTCCAGTATTCTTGCCTGGAAAATCCCCATGGACAGAGGAGCCTGGCAGGCTACAGTCTTGGGGTTGCAAAGAGTCGGATACGACTGAGCGACTAACCACACACACAATGTCTATCATGCAAAAATAGCACAATACTCTATTTGGCCTTTCTGGATCATTCTGCTGTGATGGTGGCTACATGAGGGGAGAGAAGGAATTTGAAAACGTTTTCTTCCAGATAGTTTAGGGAGTCCAATATATAGGCAGAAATCCTAATGAAATGAATATGACTGAATATCCTGTGGGTACCGCACACAGTCGTTTACCCACAACGTTCTGACCCCCCTCGCCGCTTATCCGAGATTTGTGTTACCTGCAGCCAATGGTAGTCCAAAAAATATTAAGTGAAAGAGTCCAGAAAGAAACAATTCATAAGTTTTCGTAAGTTTTAAATTGTGAAAAACTTACTGCACCCTTTTGAATAGCATGATGAAACCTCAAACCATCCGCTTCTGTCCTGCCCTGGCCGTGAATCATCCCTTTGTCCAGCCAATCCACTTCTTAGTCACTCAGGAGCCATTTTAGCTATCAGACTGATTACCGTGGTGTTGCAGTGCTTGCGTTCAAGTGACCTGTATTTTACTGAATCCTGGACCCAAAGCACAAGAGTAGTGATGCTGATAACTCGGGTATGCCAAAGATGTAAGTGCTTCCTTTCACTGAAAAGGTGAACATTCTCTACTCAAAAAGGAAAGAAAAAATATATGCTGAGGATGCTCAGATCTTTGGTAACAATGAATCTTCTATCCATGAAACTGTAAAGATGGAAAAAAGGAATTTGTGCCTGTTTTGACGTTGCAAAACAAGTTACAGCCACAGTGGTTGGTAAGTGCTTAGTTAAGATGGAAAAGGCATTAAATTTACTCAGTAAGATATTTTGAAAGAGAAGGACAGATCATGTTCATTAACTTTTATTACAGTATATTGTTATAATTGTCCTATTTTATTACTGGTTACTATTACTCTCTTACTATACCTAATTTATAAATTAAACTTTATCATAGTTATATCTGTGTAGGAAAACCATAGTACAGTATATATAGGGTTCAGTACTATATGTGGTTTCAGGCATCCACTGGGGATCTTGGAATGTATCCCCCATGTATTCCTTTTTTTTAAAAAAAAATAGCCCAAACAGGAATCTAACCGCTTTGATACTTTTTCAGACTAAACTTGTTATAGCTGTGATACACATGGCTATAACTTTGGGGTCTTCAGTCACGCTTGTGTCTGTGCACTAGTAGAAGGTGCTTTTCTGAGACCATCTGGTCCTGCTCCCCTGCTTGCCCTCCTTTTACTGAGCACCTTCAGTTAAGCCCTTGAATGAGTCTATTGGTCCTATCCTGTCTTAGCTGGTGGGGAAAGCCATTCCACACTAACTGGCCCTGCAAAGCACCTGCCTCTCAGGAACTCGATAGGATTTAGACCTTTTCTTGAACTCACTGCTGCCTAAGATTCAACAAGGACCATCCCAAGGAGGTTGAGTCCAGCTGGTTTTCCAGAGCAACAGAGGGGCACAGGCCCCAGAACCTGCCTGCCTGGGTGTGAAGGCTGGCTACAGATCATGAGCTCAGTAACCTTAGCAGTTTTCACAACCTGTTTTCTGAGCCTCAGTTTACTCAACTGCAAAAATGGGATGATCCTATGATGAATCCTGTGGTTCATCCCTTTTTGTATTTGTGAGACTAAATGAGGACAGAGCGCTCAGGACTCTCACTGGCCTGTGTAATGCTCAGTAAGCATGAGCTATTGTTACCCCTGGTTAAATCACAACAGCCCAGAGTGCCTTGCCTGAACTCTATAACACCGGCTCTCAGTAGAATGCTTACTGTTGGATTATGCTGTGGCTTGTTGCCATTAGCCTCTATTAAGGGACAGCCAGTGGCACTTGTCACTAGGTTTACTCTAAAGTTGTTGAAGACACTGTTTATAACATTGCAGTGTTCTCTTTAGAAGGACTCAAGAGAGAGATCTTTCCATCTAAGCCTGGGAAGCCGCCTCTCCAGATAGAGCACGTGGTCTTCCTCTTATGAGCGCTGCGAATGATTTAGCAGTCGCGTCTCTCCTCTCACTGGTCCTGAAAAAGCACGACTTGGCGATGGGTATTTTTGTACAGGCCTCACATCTGGCTTCATTTTATGACCCTGCCCTTTGTTTTCCTTACACAGCATCATTCTCCACTTGGTAATAACAATGACAATCCACTGAGCACCTCCTGTGGACCAGCCTTGCAATGGGCACTTTATGTGTACTGTCAGTGATTGCTGGGTTCCACCAGGAAGACGTCATTTCTAATTGAAAGATTAAAAATGTGGACAGATGATGCTGGGGGTGGGGGACATCTGTCCAGTCCCTGGGGAGGGGAGTTGGGAGAGTGGGAACCCCAGCCTCACTGTCACACAAGCCTAACTGATGCTCTTCCCTGGCATGGGAGACATTTCTATCTGCTGTCATAAATCCTTTGGGAAATAAGATATCGTATCAGTCAATCAATCAATCACATTTAAAATGATGGCTTACCTTGCTAGTTCTCTTATTTAACTGATGGTCTTTAGTTGTGGTATCTAATGCTTCAAAACCTCCCAAGGTCCCAGGACACTCAGATCGACTACCCTGGGGTGAAATAAAGAAGAGATTAGGAAGCAGCAAAAGCACTGAATTCTGCTCCTGATGCCAGAGATATAATTTGTTGATTTCAGATGCTGCTTTCCTCATTCCCCTCCAAGCCCCAGAAGCAACCCAAGGACTGACGGCGTGTGCATCCTGCGCCAGGCTGCTAGTTAGTTGTTCCAGATTAGTTACATCTTCACATGTGGTCCTTGGTTACCTCATGTGAAGTGTAGGGTCAGGAGATGTTCCTCCTGCATGTCCCTGGATGAGGTAGCATGACATGGCTGATAAAACTCAAGCTCTAGAGTCCCTTGCATGCTTTTGAATTCAGTACTACTACTTCTCACTGTGCCTCATTTTCCTTATCTGTAAAATAGTAATCATAATACTACCAAAACTGCCTCCTGGGGAGGTACTGTAGGATACTAGTTAAGAACACAGAACCCAATGAGCTTAGTTTGAATCCAGGCTCTAACACCAGTTGAATGATCCAGAGCAAGTTACTGAAACTTACTGAGCCATTTTTCATCTGTAAAATGAAGATGCTGATAGTTATTGATAGTTACTGATAGTTGCTGATAGTTACTGCTTGAGTACTGAGTACTGCTTGAGTACTGAGTACTGCTTGAGTACTGAGGACTAACAGAAATTAGTATTTATACATCCACGCATGCCAAGTCCTTTTATTGTGTCTGACTCTTTTCGACCCCATGGACTACAGCCCACCAGGCTCCTCTGTCCACGGGATTCTCCAGGCAAGAATTCTGGAGTGGGCTGCCCTGCCCTCCTCCAGGGGGTCTTTCCGACCCAGGGATCAAACCCAAGTCTCCTGTTCCCTGCACTGGCAGACAGGAAGCATTGCGCCACCATAGCACCAGCACCACCAGGGAAGCCCAGATTAGTGTTGATAAAATAATTTAAACTATGCCTGTTACATGGTTAGCACCACACTGACTGTTAGCAGTACTTTTACTATCCATGCAAAGTGCTTAGAGGGACTGGCAGGTGATGTTAGCTCTCATCCCCTCCCTGATTATTAAGACTCAATGGAAAGCAGCACTCTGGGAAAATGTGGTCTCCAGGATGTGCAAGGACCGCTCTTTGTGTGGGAAACTGCATACAAATTCTCCCAGCTCCTCTGGCTTTGCCAAAACAAGAAGGGAAGACCGGAGGAGGGTGAGGACAAACCATCTTAGATGCAACCAGATGAAGTTTTCTCAGCTCAAGACACAGAGCCTCACCTTTGAATTTCAGTCTAAATAATCCCACAAGCTCAACTCTAAGCAGTATGCAGACAAGTGAGCTCCAAGACCTAAGGACTGAAGGTATGTTTCTGATGTAAAATCACATGAACAAATAGAGTCTACTCTTGTTCTTTTTCTTAATGATTCAGCCTGGGAACAGAGGTCGACTTTAAGCAGGTGAGAGATTGTGGCCTGGGGATCTACACCAGCCTTTCTCCCCTCCCCACTCCCAATGCCTCATCTCCTCTTTGCCCTCCTGCATCATCTCTCATTGTCACACCTTCAGGCACAGAAAGTTACCTTAGCAAATTAGAGCTGACGTCAGAAATAGACACAGGGAGTTTACTGAGGAGAATTCCTAAGAAGAGAAAATAAACTGCAGAAAAGATACTGGAGTTACACATTAGGACCCATAATATGATAAAGCCACCATACCAGCCCTAGATTGCCTATCTCTAAATTTTTCTTATATAGGTGAGAGATATACTTTTATCTTATTATAGCCAATATATTAGTAGCTTTTCCATCAAATAGAGTAAATCAATTCTAACAGATGGACCCAGACTTTTGCTGACAGTCATCTTGCAACTATAAAGGCAGACGTGGAATAAAACTGATACCATGGGTAGCAGAGCAGAAACAAAAAGAAACTGGATCTTTTAATACATCATGGAGCTGCTGGGTCAAGCTTTTCCTGATGCTAAATTTATCATGGGACATTACAGTTCTATGAATCAATAAATTCACTTTTTTTTTTTAAAGCTAGAGTTGCAGGTTTTGCAACTTGTAGCTGAAAGCATCCTAGTGGATACATGTTTAATGCTTTGTAGGAGATAACACTCCAGTATTCTTGCCAGGAAAACCCCATGGACAGAGGAGCCTGACAGGCTGCAGTCCATGGGGTTGCAAAGGGTCAGACATGACTGAAGTGACTGAGCACACATACACACAGGAGATAACACAGTAGCACAGTATTTCATTTCCAAAGAAAGCAGTATAAGCAGACGTGCATTTAAAATGCATCTGGGCTTTTTTTTTATAGTAGAGTCGTCAAACAAATAAGCCTGAATGATTTTTTAAGTCACTTAACATTTATTGAATCCGTACTAATGGACCAGGTAAATTATTGTTCATCCCTACAGCAGTACTAAATGGCAGAAATTATTCTTCTAGTTTAACAAATGAAGAAGTGAAGGCCCAGAGGTTTAAGTTAGTTGCCCAAGGTCTTCTAACTAATAAGGAGCCAGCTGGGACCAGAACCCAGGCCTGCAAAGGTCTCACACCCATGACCTTTGCACTTCACAGAGCCCTGGACATAGATCCCTTCTAGACCTAATATTCTGCATCTCGTATTTTTAAATCTTTGCCTTTGGGAACCTCACAACAAGGGCTAATTTGAAGAGCATTTGTATCAGTCTCATGGAGAGGGACTTGCAGCTGGGGGACCCAGCATCCCTTCCTGGTTGAACATACACTGGTCCCCTCTCTTTCTGGCCCCATCTTGCCCTCTCTCACTGTCTGGTGCTGTCTGAAGAATGCACATTTGGCCACGTGAACTATTTCTTCTCCTTTGGGACTGGACAGAGTGTTGAGTGCACCTGTCCCAGCTCCAGCTCATTGTCTGTCTCTTCTACTCCTTGGCTCAAAGTCTGAATTTCCTTTTCATTTAAGACTTAGAGTTGGACGTTATGCTCCAAAATGACTTTGGCAACAGCTGATTAGTGCTGATATGGTGCATCCAGACTGAATGTATCTGACATCCAATTCACACTGGGTCTTCAGGCCCATTTTTTACCTTGAAAGGACGCACTGGAGATTTTGTTTATTTATTTTTTATTTTGGCTTCCCAGGTGGTGCCACTGGTAAAGAACATACCTACCAATGCAGGAGACGTAAGAGATGTGGGTTCTATCCCTAGGTTGGGATAGAACCCTCCTCCTCTGGAGGAGGCCATGGCAACTCACACCAGTGTTCTCGCCTGGAGAATCCCATGGACAGAGGAGTCTGGTGGGCTACAGTCCATGGGGTCACAAGAGTTGGACACGACTGAAGCAACTTAGCATGCAGACACACACATATGCCTTGTGAGATCTTAGTGTCGCAAACAAGGCTTGAACCTGGGCCTATGGCAGTAAAAGCACCAAGTCCTAACCACTGGACTGCCTGGGAATTCCTGAGTTTTGTTTAATTTTAAACATGTTTGCTTAAGTTGAAGCATATCATGTTCATTTGCTGACATGATGTAATTCTGTATAAGCAAATGCTGACTCCACATGTGAAATCATATGAGGTGGACAGCCTGTGACTCTGTGCTTTTGAGAAATGATCCCCTTTCTGTAACATATTTTTAAATATCTCAAAGTAAAAAATAAGCCAGATAAAATTTCCTTCCCTTGGCCAAATTGGTATATTTTTAAAATAAGTCACTTCCTAATCACCAAATGAAGTAATATCAGTGAAAGTGACATGTTAAAGTGAAAGTGAAAGTGAAGTTGCTCAGTCGAGTCCTACTCTTTGCGACCCGGTGGACTGTAGCCCACCAGGCTCCTCTGTCCACGGGATTCTCCAGGCAAGAATACTGGATTGGGTTGCCATTTCCTTCTCCAGGGGATCTTCCCAACATGTTAAAGAATATACAAATATCAGTCACTGACATTTCTTTGAATACTTAATGACATTTTGTCTTCCCAGACAAGTCGAAGTCTCGAGTTTTTCTATACCTAAACTTCTGGAGTAGGATTTATCATGGAACTCTCACCATATAAAACAATATCCAAGCAAGTTTCCTAATTCTCTTGAGTGTTTAACACGCCCATGATCCACATAAGAGCTACACTGTGTATACGTGCTAAGTCGCTTCAGTCGTGTCTGACTCTTCGCTACCCCATGGACTGTAGCCTGCCAGGCTCGTCTGTCCATGTTATTCTCCAGGCAAGAATACTGGAGTGGATTGCCATGCCCTCCTCCAGGGGACCTTCCTGACCCAGGGATTGCACCTGGGTCTCTTACGTCTCCTGCACTGGCAGGTGTGTTCTTTACCACTAGCACCATCTGGAAAGCCCAGGAGCTTCACTAGTAGCCAATAAAAGAAGCAATGTACTTCTTTCTGCATCCAGGAAATAGATATTTCCCAATAAGCAACTTAAAAGCCAGATATTCTGTCTTAAATATATTTTATATGCCCATACAACATCTAGCAGAGTAGTGTTAAAATAGTATAAGTTCAAGAGAATGAGGCAACAAGCCACAGACTGGAAAAAAATATTTTCAAAAGAAAAATCTGATAAAGGACTGTTATCCAAAACAAGACTTATAAAACTCATCAATAAGAAATCAAACAACCCAATTAAAAAATGGGCAAAAGTCAAGTAGAATTTTGATGGCTCTAATATTTTTTAGTGTGAATGCTCCAACAGTGACATGTATCTTGTCCCTGTTGCCATGTTTTGGGACCCTTTCTTCAAGGACCCCAACAAGATGATGTTCTGCGAAGTCTACAAGTACCGAAAGCCAGTGGAGACCAATTTAAGGTACACTCCACTACAGGTGGTGACTGCAGCCGTGAAATTAAAACATGCTTGCTCCTTGGAAGAAAAGTTATGACCAACCTAGACAGCTTATTAAAAAGCAGAGACATTACCTTGCCAACAAAGGTCCGTCTAGTCAAAGCTATGTTTTTTCCAGTAGTCATGTATGGGTGTGAGAGCTGAACTATAAAGAAAGCTGAGCTCTGAAGAATTGATGCTTTTGAACTGTGGTGTTGGAGAGGACTCTGGAGAGTCCCTTGGACATCAAAGAGATCCAACCAGTCCATCCTGAAGGAAAGCAGTCCTTTAATGTTCATTGGAAGGACTGATGCTGAAGCTGAAACTCCAGTACTTTGGCCACCTGATACAAAGAACTGACTCATTTGAAAAGACCCTGATGCTGGCAAAGATTGAAGGTGAGAGGAGAAGGGGATGACAATAATATAATAAGATAATTATAATTATATCATATATAATTATAATTAATATTAATTATAGAATTATAATTAATATTAATTACATAATTATAATTAATATTAATTATATATATTCTTATCATATAATCCAGCAATTGTGCTCCTTGGTATTTACCCAAATGAATTGAAGACTTATTTCCACACAAAAACTTGCACATGGATGTTTATAGCAGCTTTATTCATAAACTTCCAAAAGTTGGAAGCAACCAAAGTGTCCTTCAATTAGGTGAAGGGATTAATAGGCTCTGGTACATCTGGTCAGTGGAATATTATTCAGCACTTAAAAGAAATGAGCTATGAAGACACACAAAGTCATTACTAAATGAAAGAAGCCAATCTGAGAAGGCTGTGTATTGCATGATTCCAACTACATGGCATTCTGGGAAAGGCAAATCTATAGAGACATTAAAAAGATCTGTGGTTGCCAGGGGCTAGGAGGTGTGAGGGGTGAATATGCAGAGCACAGAGGATTTTTAGGTCAGTGAAACTATTCTGTATGATACTATAAATTGTGTATGATACCACCACTACATGGTGGGTCCATGTCCTTATAGAGCTGTCCAAACCTGTAGAATGGACAACATCAGGGTGAACCCTGATGTAAAGCACGGATCTTGGGCAGCAGTGATGAGTCACTTTAGGTTCATGGACCGTAACACATGCACCTCTTCTGGTGGGGGATGTTGACAGTGGGGCAGGCTATGCATGTATTGGGGTAGCAGGTATATGGGAACTCTGAGCTTTCTGCTAAATTTTGCTATGAACCTCAAACTAAACTAACTTTAAAAAATAAAATAATGTCAGTTTCACCAGGTAATAGAAAAGGTTCAGCCAAAGCCAATCCTGACTAGCTGCTGTATGCCTCCATTATCCTGGAGGGTGGGAGCAGAGGCTTGGCTTTCTGAAATGCATTTCCACTGGACACAGCCATGGAAATAGACTACAGAAGTTTCTGTAACCCTGGAAACACAAAGCCAGATATATCATTTCAGTCTAAAGGGCAGATTCTAAATAGCCCCAGTGCTATCAAACGCCATTGTTAATGCCACATGCGGAGTTCTCACACCACACACGCCATTTGTGGGAGGTGTGGCAGGAAAGTCCATAGAAAAAGATCAGTACCTCTGGTCTGAAATGAAATAAGTGTGGGAGAACGTTTCATGGAAATTATTTCTCTTCTAAAACTGAAAAATGTATTTTCTTGCCAGTCAGAAAGGCCCTTTACAACTACTGTCAGCTAAAAGACTAAAAGAAAACAACCCCACAGGGAAAATAATTTTCCTGTGCTTCAAATGTTCTGAGGAAGTTTGTGAACATCAACATGAAAGTGAACTGAAACAGCTTACACACCAAGCTATGCACTGAAGTTTGGAGGTTCATATTAAAAAGAAAATAAGCAGATGGTCTAGCACACACAACCCTCCCCCATTTAGAAGCTCTACCAAGACCAAAACTTACAATTTGGCGTTCTTTGAAAGCACCTTGAAATGCATTTAGTAGAAACTGCCAGCCAGTGCAAGGAATCTCTTTTTAAAATATAAACCATCTTGCCACCTCTGCTTAGCAAGAGGGAATTTGATGTTCTCTAAAATTCGCCATTCCACTGGTAAGACATTTTTGTTTGTTAACAAACCTGCTTCCATCTAACTCCCAAACACTGGACTGTGCCCTGCTCTAGAATCAGAGAATAAGAATAACCTTCTTCCTGGTTCTAGCCCTTACCAGCTGTTTCCCTCAGCAAATCACTGAATTCCTCTGTGTTTCATCCTATGAAAGGGAGATGATAAGTGCACCTATCTCCTAAGGCGGAAATGAGGCTGAAATATTAGCACAATGCTTGACTTATGAGTAGCACTCCATAATTATTAGCTATTATTATAATGAGCTGTTGTACACAACAACCCTTCTAACAGCTATGAAACAGTGATTCCATCATTAGGTTTGCAAGGAATAGAGACATTTCAGATGACCTTAGGCAGTGACTGACAACCTTTCTGTAAATTGCTAGATTTGGGGGCGACACACTTCAAGGGTTTAAATGACACCCACAGTCATCCTGGGATTCACCTGGTCCCCTTCTGCATCACTACTATTTGGGTGTGATCTTACTTGCCCCGGGCTTCCCTGGTGGCTCAGCCGGTAAAGAATCTGCCTGCAATATGGGAGACCTGGGTTTGATCCCTGGGTTGGAAAGATCCCCTGGACAAGGGAAATGCTACCCACTCCAGTACTCTGGCCTGAAGAATTTCATGGACTGTATATTCCATGGGGTCGCAAAGAGCCAGACACAACTTGAGCAACTTTCACCTTCACTTTACTTTCCACACAGACCAGGTTTTCACATGTTCTCATTTCTCTGGCACCAGCTTGCCAGGAGGGTCTACCTTGGTCCCCTGACCTCTGATCTGCGGCAAGTTGGACTTTGACTGTGCACCACCTCATAGTGGTGCTCAGGTTAGCAATCTTTCTTTATGAAATTTTGCATGACAAAGGAGATGATTTTTTAAAAGTCTTACATGTTGCCAAAATTTGGCAGCACCCTCAGAAAGAGTTTGAGGCCATGCAATAAACCACCGCATATCAATTGAGAAACACTGTCCTAAGCCGTGGGGTTTATTTGAGCACTAACTAGGAAACAGAGGAGTCCAGCATCTCTACCGCAGAGCCAGGCCTTACAGAGACTAGAGCTCAGTCCAGAAGCTAGAAGGTTGCTTAGGATACAGCATGGATCTAACAACTGGGTTATAACAGTAAATAAAATTGCCATCTGTTGAGCTCTTAATATGGGCCAGGCACTATGCCAGGCATTTTACAAGTGTTAGCTATCTTTTTTAAAAATCTGTTTAAATTGTGGAATAAAATACTCTTCGATTAAAGTGTTCACAACAAATGTACAGCATAATGAACAAATGCAAAGCAAACACTTGTATTACTACCTGCTCAGTGAAGAAATTGAATACCTCCAAGCATTGCAGAATCCCCCTCCCCTTGGTACCTCCTTCTGGTCTCAGAGCCCTCCCCTCCCCCAGAAGTAACCAGTATTCAGATTTTTATGATAATAATTGTATTACTTTTGTTTATAGTTTGCTCAACAATATATTGCTATATAATATAAACTGCATTATATAGCTTTAGGTTTAGTTTTGCCTATTTTAAATTAGGATCATATGCTGTATATTATTTCTCTGGTTCAACATTGTATTTATAAGATTTATTCATGCTGTTCCCTGTAGCATAAACCATTAGTTTTCAGTGTTGTATAGTATTCCATCTGTGACTATATCACAATGTACTTATTTATTCTACAATTGATGGATATTTGTGTTGGTTCCATCAAAGTTATGGACATGGTTGTGTACATATGTTCCAGTGTACATGGAAAGTTCCTCTTAGATATGTATTTCCAAGAATAGAATTGTTCAATCATGGAATGTGCATATTTTCAGTTATATTAGATAAATGCCAAAGCAGTTCCCAAATAGTTACACTAATTTATTGATACATTCCCACCAACAACAGGAAATATGAACTTCCTGTTGCTCCATATCCTTACCAACACTTGGTATTATCAAGCTGATGTGTGTGTATAGTATTTATTTGTAATTTTAATGCCTGGTTATTAAACTTCAAATACATTGACTTATACTTCATACATTCATTCTTGCTACTTTTGCTCAGCATTGCATTTATAGGTTTCATCTGTATTGTTTCAGGCAGAACCTCACTGTATTTCCCTTGTTGTCATTAAGGTTGATCATATTTTCATATATTTTAAAACTATGTTAATATCTTCTTTGCATAAGAGCTTGTTTGAATCTTTTTCTTATTTTTCGGTGGTGGGGGTATTGGTTGTGTTTTTCTTATTGATTTGTAGATGTTTTCTTCAACTTTTAGTTCTGGATACTGGCTCTCTAGTCATTTTATGTGTTGCAGAAATCACCCTTTCTCATGTGTATCTGTTGAATCTTCACAGCAAGCCCAATAAGTAAATACTACGGTGTCATTTTATAGTTGAGGGAAGACAGCAGAGCCTTTGAGAAGTTTAGTGACTTGTTCAAGGTCACCCAGCTAGCTAATAAGCATCAGAGCTGGGAAATCAAACCTAGATCTGCTCAGCTGGAAAGCTGGCCCTTAACCACCAGGCTGAGCTCAGGGTCTAGGGCCACCAGCACCCCTGTACTGCTCTACAGGTCTTCAGCCACTTCTCCACTGGCTTTTCTCTTCTCTCTTCCTTCCTTCCTCCCAACTTTGGCTTACTCATGACTTTCCCTTCCTGCCCTTTGGCATGACCTTTCTTCTGTTCCCCAGGTCCAAATGTTTCCCCTCACCTGGCTTCTTCTTCAGACTCTCTGAAGGTGGTCTCACTGGCTCCATCTGGCACTGTCCCCTTCATGGGCAGACTCATGTGGATCATGTCATGGCCACAACTCAGGTGTTCTCCCAGTCCAGTTGGCCGTGGCCAGCAGGCAAAATCACATGGTCCCTGGCCTTGGATGGAGCTGTGGCCTAGTGGCTTCTCCCCAAAGCAGTTCTGTCCTCTGAATCTTCACTTTTTAGGCTGATCATCATCCGGACCCTTGAAATCTCATCATCCTGATGACAACTCCCATCTAACCCATTCTACACAGCTGGGAGTCTTCTGGGATACCACCTTCTTCCACACACCCCATCCAAGCCCATCCAAGCATCAGTGCCTATGTATTCTGTGACCTAGATCACTCTCAAATCTACCCACTTCTCCCCATGCCTATCCTCCACCTTAGTCCAGTGTCTACCCTAGTCCTGCCTGGCCAGCGTTGGTTGCCCCTCATACCACCTTTGCCTAGTTAATTTCCTATCTCAGCAGTTCACAGAGGTCACCTGTGTACTCCACATTCTTACCACATCCTTACCTATGCTCCACAGGGATGTGTAGGGATGATCGACACATCCCTGCCTGACTGTTAGTCTTAGCTGTAGGCCAAAAATGGTTCATGTAAACAATAAGACATTATCTTCTGCCTATCACACAGGCAAAGATTAAAATTACTGATAATATTCCATGCTGTTGAGGCTGCAAGAAAGCATGCATTCTGATTTGTGCTCTCATTCAGGTATAACATCAGTAGTAAGAAATATGATAGCAACTTATTTAAAATTTTTCATATCCTTTTAGTCAGTGTTTTCACTTCTCTGAGTTTATCTTTTTTTAAAAAAAAAGTCTTTTTGGCTCTACCATGTGGCTTGTGGGATCTTAGTTCCCTGCAGGGATCGAACATTGAACCCCAGCCCTCAGCAGTGAAAACATGAAGTCCTAGCTACTGGACCACCAGGGAATTCCTGAATTTATCCTTTAGAAATAAATACACCATTATGTAAAAGGATGTGCAGAATAATTTTCTTTGCAACATTGTTTACTATAGTGACAAAGTGGAAATAATATACATATCTATCAATAAGACACTAGCTACACTGTGGTACATTCATAAAACAGTGTTACCCAACCGTTTAGAAGAATGAGATTTCTTTGTATTCATGTGGGAAAATGTCTAAATACATTATGCTAAAACAACAACAACAACAACAAAAGTATGGTTCCCTTTTTATGCTTTTTAAAAATATTACATGTACATATCTATTTTAAATTTATTTATTTTAACTGGAGGCTAATTACTTTACAGTATTGTAGTGGCTTTTGTCACACATTGACATGACAATGACAATGACAATGTCCCCCATCCTGAACCCGCCTCCCACCTCCCTCCCATCCCATCCTCAGGGTCATCCCAGTGCACCAGCCCTGAGCACCCTGTCTCATGCATAGAACCTGGACTGGCGATCCATTCCACATATGGTAATATATATATTTCAATGCCATTCTCTCAAATCATCCCACCCTTGCCTTCTCCCACAGGGTTCAAAATTCTGTATATTTTTAAAAGTTGGAGGAAAGTGCAGAAGCCTATTGACAGTGGCTATCTCTGGGGAAAGAGGATGAGTTTGTTGGTGGGGTGGGGGGGCTTCTTTTCTGTGTCATATATTTCTGTAACATTTGATTTTGCTATTTTTTTTACTATAAAATACTTTGTAACCTGAAGAAATCTAATACAGAGAAAAAGATAATAATTACATCATTAAGTCTACATTGTGTCTTCTTCTCCCTAGAATATAAGCTGTCTGAGGCCAGCAAATGCTTCTTTCCTATTCAGTACTATTTCCCCACAGTCAAGTCAGTGCCAAGCACATAGTATGTTCTCATTAAACATGTATCAGTGGAATGACTAAATGAATGATGAACTGTTTCTATGATCCTGTAAACTGTGGTACCCACTTGGAACTCTAGAAGCAGCCTATGGCTACCTCTTCTCTTGAACTGTACTCCATACTTCAAAAACTTCAAAGGTGCTTCCCCTTTTTACAAAAGCCCCAAAAGGTTCTTTGCTGGTGTTGAGCTTTAGGACCTTCACACAAGTACTGCACTCAAGCTGGGTTCCCCCTCTTGATTTAGGCAAATAGTTTTTTTGAGTTCCAAGTCAAGGGTCTTTGGAGTTTTGTTCACACTTGTCAAGGTACTGTAAAATTCAATCCCTGACGTCAAACCCAAGGCAAGGCCTATTAGCTTCATATTACCCACACACTTGATAAATATACTTATGCGTTTACTTCCAGTTTAGTTACAAAGAAAGAAAACTGTACAGGTCAGGGCCTCCAACAGAACTCTGCAACTCTCCATAAGAGAAGTCTCTCTATGTTGACTTGTAGGAATCTGATCTTTCTGGGCAATCTTTTCCCAGATTAAATTTAAGCTTATTAAGCTCTTTTCTACCTCAGAGTCTTTGCATTTCCAGCACACTCCACCTGGAAAGCTTTCTCTAGATGGCAACTCCTTTTAGATATCCAGGACTCCCCTCTAAGGTTATCTCATCAGAAAGATCTTCCTACTACCCAGTTGAAAATATCCCCTTCCCAAATCCTCATTATTCTAACTTTGTTTTCTACAAAGCACTTAACAATAACTAAAGTTACCTTTTTAATGTATTTTGTTTACCTCTCTATTACCTGTTCCATCCCCCTCCCCAGTGTCCATGGGGACATTGTCAGCTTATTTATATTCTATCCCCTATGCCTTGAACACTGCAGTTCAGTTAATTATGTGCTGAGTGAATGATAAAAAAGAGCTGGTCAGGTATCTGAATTGATATCTGCCTGAATTGTCGTCTAGACCCATGTTTATCTATAAGGATGTTGTATTGCTATCCTGTATTAGTTAAATGTTAGTCGCTCAGTCATGTCCGACTCTTTGTGACCCCATGTGACCCCATGGACTATAGCCTGCCAGTTGTCTTTGACTCTTTGTGACCCCATGTGACCCCACAGACTGCAGCCTGCCAGGATCCTCCATCCATGGGATTTTCCAGGCAAGAATACTGGAGTGGGTTGCCACTTCCTTCTCCAGGGGATCTTCCCAACCCAGGGATTGAACCCGGGTCTGACGCATTGCAGGCAGACTCTTTACTGTCTGAACCACCAGGGAAGCCCTGATAGCTCAGCTGGTAAAAAATCTGCCTGCAATGCAGGAGACCCTGGTTCAATTACTGGGTTGGGAAAACCCCTGGAGAGGGGGTAGGCTACCCACTCCAGTATTCTGGGCTTCCTTTGTGGCTAAGCTGGGAAAGAATCAGCCCATAATGCAGGAGACCTGGGTTCAATCTCTGGGTTGGGACGATCCCCTGGAGAAGGGAACGGCTACTCACTCCAGTATTCTGGAGTATGTCTGGAGAATTACATGGACTGTATAGTCTATAGTGTTGCAAAGAGTCAGACACAACTGAACGACTTTCACTTTCTTTCATTAGTATCCTGAGACTGCCATAACAAATTATCACAAGTTTGGGGATTTAAAACAACGAAAATGTATTCTTTTACAATTCTGGGAGCAGAAGTCCAACATAAGTTTCACTTTGATTTCACCAAAATCAAGGTGTGAAGAAGGTCACACTCCCAGCAGAGATTCTAGGACAGAATGTGTCCCTTGCTCCTTCCAGCTTCAGGTGGCTGCCAGGGTTCCTTGGCTTGTGGCTCCATTACTGCCATCTTCAAGGCCGGCATCTTCAACTCTTTCTCTGCTCCATCTCTACATTGCCTTCTCCCCTGTGTGTGTCATTGTAAAATCTCTCTCGGCCTCCATATTAAAAGGATGGATGTGATGGCATTTACAGCCCAACTGGATAATTCAGGATAATCTTTCCAATTCAAGATGCTTAACCTAATCACTTTTGAACTGTGGTGTCGCAGAGTCGGACACAACTAAGTGACTGAACTGAACTGGATCTAATCACAGCTGCAAAGTAGGTTGACCATATATTACCATAGGTAGTACATTCATACATTTCAGGGATTAGGATCTGATATCTTCAGGGGACCATTCAACCTCTTGCAGATGTCATTAGTGACCCTATGAAATGTCTTTGCAAAAATCGAGACAGATTGTATATGCAGGATTCCTCTTTCCCACTTCTCTGGTACTGCCTGCCACAGAGGAAAGCTCATTCCATGTTTCTTGAATGAACAAGTGCACAGAAGATGTGGTTCTGCTCTACACCTCTCCACCCCAGGCCCCTATCACTGGCTTCCCCAGTTCACAGACTGTTGAGAAGCCAGAATGGGTTTGGAAGATGAGTAATCTCCTCCTAAGTGATCTCCATCTGACACACTGCTGATCTCCATTGGGAAGGATGTATGGTTATCAAATGGATTGCAAGACTAAAATTATTTACAAATGAGCCTTGCCCACTAGGAAGGGTTTGGGCTTTGCTCCTATTTGATTTTTCTCCCTCCCCAGCACTCAGAGGAGGGTTGTGTTGTAGACAAATTTGTTCTTTGGCTTTTGTGTTGCTGAATATGATATGGAGAGCGGATGTATAGCTGAAGCACTTTGCTGTATAGCAGAAATGAACAGAACATTGTAAATCAACCATACTTCAAATAAAAAAAAAGTATGGGGAGAGGGAGATCAAATGGCACTGACTAGGCAGAAGGAAAATTGGTTATCTTCCCCTGATTGAGGGGGCCCCTGATGTACTTCTTGCAGAAGTGTAGTACCTGGGGAAGGGGTCAGTTAAATCCATAATTGGGTCATTCCACAGTGAAAAAAAAAAAATTAAAAAAAACTACTTTCAAATCCCTGGTCTGGTCCCCTGGGTGGCATCATAAACCTGATTCCTTGGTGACAGAGCAAGTTTTCTATAGTTATTGCATGGATTACTATTTACTAATTCCTTGACAAAACCAGAGAGTAAAGACCTACTGGGGTGGGACCATGGTCCCCCTTCCCAGACTCCTACCATGATTAGGGGTTCTCTTGAGAAGCCATCAGATCAGCTGGTGGGGTTTGATGCCCTGAAGTGGCAGCTGGCCTGGGCCCTGGAGGCCCCACTGCTGAGCAACAGGGGTAAAGCTCCAACAGCCGAGAACAAAGGGAGGTTGCCCTTTCTCAGCATCTTGGTGGTGGTGATCATGGATCTTACACTCAACCCTCACTGGTGCTCAAGGCCTCCCTCCCCCACCCTGCAGGAGGAGGGCCTTAGATGAAAGAGGGGTGGAGATGAAGACACCCAAGAGAACTTCCGTGAGGTCTGTGAGTGGGAGAGACCCTCTCCTCTCCCAAGAAGAAACAATGAGAGGGCCAAACAGGCACAGGGAGGGCCAAGGAAAAAGCAAGATGCTCAGGCCTAACTTGAGAGATGAAGAAGGGGTCTTTGAAGTCACATGGGGTTCAGCCCAGCACACCAGTGTGGAAGCCTGGATACAAGGTCAGCCACAATGGTCCTAGCTAGAACTAGAGTCCCCTATAACTATAGGGAATTCCCTATAGCTCAGATAGTAAAGAATCTGCCTGCAGTGCAGGAGACCCAGGTTCGATCCCTGGGTGGGGGAAGATCCCCTGGAGAAGGAAATGGCAATCTATTCCAGTATTCTTGCCTGGAGAATTCCATGGACAGAGGAGCCTGGCAGTTTACAGTCCATCAGGTCGCAAAGAGTTGGACACAACTAAGCAACGAACATACCTGCACACAGAACTGGGAATGCATTTGCTTGGAGTGCCCTCCTTACCACAGAAGGGTAACTCTGTCATGAAGCCCAGGGACAGCATTCCATGGAAAGCTGCTTGCTTCGGGGTACCTATGACTGGCTGTGGCATCCTCTTGACTGTGTATTAGAACCTTGGGTTGGTGCCATAGTTCCTGAGAACACATACGTGCAGTTATAAAGCATATTAATAAGACAGTGATTCACTAGGCAGAAATCTAAACAAACTAGTCCCTTCTAACTCCCATTACAACTTTTCATGAAGGGAGGCATACATGTTTTATGGTTGAGGAGAAGAATGCATATCACTAGTTCTTACTTGCAGTGACTTATCTGTGAATTTGTAAAGTGATTAAACCCCTTCTTGGAGATATACTGAACCATAGCAACAAAAAGTATGCCTCATCTATCTACAATGTCTGCCCTATAAAGTTTGAAACAGGAACTCAAGGGGTTTGAAAGCATCAGAAAAAATAAAAAAATTTATCAGGTTAATATTGCTGAAAATTTAGTCCTTTAAAAAAGTACATGAAAATATAAAGGGAAAGACTGGGGAACCCCCTCAGTGGTCCAGTGGCTCAGACTCCACGCTTCCAATGCCAGGGGCCTGGGTTTAATCCCTGGTCAAGAAACTATATCCCACATGTCGTAACTAAGAGTCTGCATGCTGCAACTAAAGATCTTAAAAAATAAATATATTTTTTTAAAAAAAGGGAAAGACTAATAGGTATAACTGTACAAAAAGTACACATCTGAATCTACACATATCCATGCACAGATAAAAACCTACCATACACAAAGTTAAAAGACAAATAGTAAGAAAAAAATCTTACAACTAACTTCTAACACAAAAGGTTACTTTGTTTAAAATACAAAGAACTTTCACACTTCAATAAGTTAAATGTAAACACTCTAATAGAAAAATGAGCAATTTCCAGAGTCCAGGAACCACAACTCCTGAGCCCTGAGTGCTGCAGCTCCCAAAGCCCACACACCCTAGAGTCTGTGCTCCGCGGCAAGAGAAGCCACTACAACGAGAAGCCTGCACACTGCAATGAGGAGTAGCTTCCACTCACTG
The DNA here is from genome assembly GCF_033118175.1 of Dama dama. Classification (NCBI taxonomy): domain Eukaryota; kingdom Metazoa; phylum Chordata; class Mammalia; order Artiodactyla; family Cervidae; genus Dama; species Dama dama. The sequence continues at coordinate 44,610,547 of NC_083698.1, read as the reverse complement.
TAGCTAGAGAAAGGCAGTGGGCAGTAATAAAGATCCAGAGCAGCCAAAAATAAAGAGTCAGACATGACGAGTGACTTTCACTTTCATTAGAATACTCTGCTGTCTTTAAAAGTGATTATTTTAAAGTGTCATTTTATTTTAAAATGTCAGTACATCTACATCTATCTATATTGTTTATATTATTATATAGTTCTAAATATATAATTTTATATAATAGCATATATATATTTGGAATGCTACTCCAAGTAAAGTGGCTTGGTTTGGAGATTGGGGAGCGAAAAATATATAAATATATGTCAAATCAGTAGATACAATTATGCATCTGTATCCAACTATTAACACTTATTTCTAGATTTATGATAATTTATCTTACTTATGTTGTTTTCTTCTGAGTTTTTTGCAAAGACTGCTTTATATGTGAGGAAAACAAATTTCAAAAAGACAGACTGAACATGTGGACAAATATCCTTAAACTTGAAGCATCCTTTTGAGCCACTGAGGATTCACAGAATAAGCAAAAAAAAAGACCAAAGTGGCTCATTTAGAATTAGGATAGCCATACAATTTATTACCAAACCAGGACACTTTTGAGACTAAAAGGGGGAGTCTATTAATAATTTTGCATAATTTGGAACTCCTTAGGCAAGCTCAGACTTTCAGCCAGGCTTCTTAGACTGGAAGGTCTGTGGAATTTGTCTTTGAAGACGACCCAGTATTGGAGTGTTAAAGATAAGCCACTAACAGAGACTGCCCTTTTATCAGTACAATTGGGTACACTTTCTAAACATGCTGGCCAGATGGCTAGTGAAGTGAAAGTCATTCAGATGGCTAGAGAACCTTGAAAAGTTCAGGAATCTCACCTAGTTAGCGCATTTGGATCAACAGAGCCCTAATTTTAGAAATTTGTTCTTGATTAAATGGTATTTCTCCAAGAAATATGCCACTTGACTAAGAACACAGTATTATTACCCACATTCTCTGGTACTATGGATTTTAATCTTGGAATTTAACTTGGTGTAACAGTTTTAAATCCCTCCTGATTCCAAATCCACTCTTGCCTTTGCCTGTTTTCTACTAAGCTCTGTTTTAAGGAACTATTATCTGTACTTAAGGCACGTACTTAAGCCCCTATCCATCACTCTGTTCCCTTCTGGCTATTTCTATCTCCCAGTCTTTCAGGGCCCAGCTCAAATTCTTCCTCTCTCCTAAGCTCTCTCCACCATCACAGTAACCTGTCCTTTAAGGCACCTAGGCATTTATTATCTGCACATCAGATCAGCCCCTTCTCACAGGCTATTCTGTTCTCCAGTTACTGACTGTACCTACACTGCCCTCAAACCAGATTGTAAGCTCCTCGTGGGCACAATTACATTCTGTGCGACCTGGCATGTGGCCAAAGTCAGTCTGTCAGCTTCTCTTACTCCCAATCATAAAATGACGGTTGTAATTCCTTTATAAACTCCACCTCCCACCCCAACTTGGGTGGTTGCTAGACATTATAAGAGATGATTAGTTTGATTAGCCAAAGTCTCAAATGCCAGGGTGTTTGCATAGATGGAAAAATTGCCTTCTCAAGTGAGGCAACTAGTGAGATCTTTCTTCCCTTAAAGCAGCATGAAATGACACCGTACAGATTCATAACAAAGGTAGACTGGGGCAGTTCTGTCCTAGAGAAGTGTCTGCATGTTAAAGATGGTTCTGTAGGAACAAAGAATGAAAGTTCGAACAGGCTCTGTTAACACCTGCAATACTATCAACTCCCATCTTACAATATTTTACTTGTATTTTAATTCTCCCTGTACAGGGCCAACATGGAGCCCATCAGTTGATCAATGCTCCAACATCTGCCCTGGCCTCCTAAAGTCCAGCATCTGCCATTACTTGGCATCGATCACAAACGAGGCAACACACGTTGCTAATCAATCAAGGGTCAATCCATAATTGAAACGATATTCTTTGCACTCCTGCTGCCAAATTTATTAAACTGATATACATGTCAATGTCTCTTCCTCCAGCCTTTAGATGACTTAATCTACACCTGAAATGTGAACAACCAAATTTAGATACCAAGATCAGTTTATTTATTCCAACATCATTTTACTTATTCCAACACTCAAGTCACTACATTTCTCATATGTGAGAGTCTTCTTGGGAAGTCTGCCAACTCAAATGAATTCACTGTAACCTGCCTCACTCTATAATACTTTATAATTACACAACTGTGGTCAGCAAGGGAAGGTGACCTCTGTTCAAGCAAAATGTAAAACTCCCAGTTGAACTGTTAACATAGATAAAGAGGGACCAACAACCCCTTTCCTTCTGCTATTCATCTGGCATCTTAGTGAGCATTAGGAAAAGATACACTTTCTCCAAGAAAATTTTCTTTCCATCTGTTACAAAATAATCTTTGTATTTCTGATTTTGTTAGAAGGCACTTCAGTGCCATTCGCCAAGAAGACTGTCACAATAAATCAATGATGTCTGTGATGTGAATGCTGGTCCCTTAAAAGTGGTGCAACTTGGGCTTCCCTGGTGGCTCAGTGGTAATGAGTCTGCCTATGAATGAAGGAGACACAGGGTCGATCCCTGGTCTGGGAAGGTCCCACATGCTGCCAGCTGAGCCTGTGAGCCACAGCTACTGAACCTGAGCTCCAGAGCTCAGGCAGCTCAACTACTGAAGCACGCACAGCGAGAGCCTATGCTCCCCAACAAAAGAAGTCACACCACAATTAGAGAGTAGCCCCCACTTGTCACAACTAGAGAAAAACCCACACAGCAATGAAGACCTCACACAGCCAAAAATAAATACATAAATGATTTCTTTTTAAGTGGCCCAACTGTGCAGTGTACAACCTATGCAGTAGCCCTGGCCAGGGGTTTGATAACTTCAGTGAAAAGGAGTTGTGCTTTATTTTACTTCCCCTCTGCACCTCAATTTCATCACCTGTAAATTGGGAATAATAAGAGCTACCTAGCATGGGCGTCAGTGCCGATCAGTGCTGACATTAGAACAGAGAAGCATTCCCTGTTCCCATTAGAACAGGGAAGCAATGATCTGTAAAGGATTGTGAGAATAAGAAAGAGATGAGCACATTACTCGATTATTGCCTAAAAACTGTATCCCAAGGTAGAATGCTTACATTTTCTTTTATTCTACAAACATAATTCATCCAGTAACAAAACTTGACTTTCACATATTGAAAGTGAAAAGACCTGAGTTTTGGGGTTTTTTTGGTAGCAATGATAGCTCTCATAGCCCCTACCCTTGCTAGGTGTCTGTGTGATGAAAGAAGCCCACGATGACAAATAGTTGACGAGGGTTGGGTGTTCATTCTGTGGAAACAAAAAAGAAAAAAGGGAAAATTGGAAATCGATGGTCCTGTATCAGTGTTTCTGGACCCCCTCACTATCATCTGGGGTTGGATAAATCTTCATTGTTGGGGAGATGTCTGTGCATCTTATGGTAGGATGTTTACCAGCATCCCTGGCCTGTATCTATGAGATGCCCCTCCCTGTCACAACAACCAAAAACGTCTCCAGACATCGCCAAATGTCCTTGGGGTGAGGCGGGGCAGAAAAGGCAGAGGCAGCAAAATGGTCCCTCATTGAGAAATACTGGCCTACTTGGAAATTTAAATTTATAGCCTTAGAATCATTCTTGAGAAGTAGTCATCTATGAGCAACTTGGCCTCCAAACAACGGGGACTTTGTTTGAGCAAACCTGGGCTTAGCTCTGAGTTCTGCAACGATTGTTTTATGACCTTAAAGACGCTAGGCTTCTGTTTCCTGTCATATAAATATAATCCAAACCTTGGCCTCTCATTTTCAGGATTTCCTCCTTTGGAGGCCCAGGCTGGAGGTGTTATGGATTGATGGGTGTTGACCTGAGACATCGCAGCCCAGGCATCCCCCTGCTCACTTGGTACCTGCCCACCTCCCCGAGTCGGGGCTGCCATCTCCTCTGTAACGGTGCTGTTACCACACAGGGCTGGCATGAAGTGACGCTAGTAACTTGCAACTTTACTACTGTGGCTCCCGTGTAAGTATAAGCCCATTACCTAATTTCTCACAAAACAGTTACCTGAGACCAGGTCATTTAAAAACTTGAGGAAAGCAAGAGAATGACAGCACACAATACCTTACAGATGGAAGGATACTGGTTGAAGGATTCCAGAGTCACGCCTAGGTCGTCCCAGATGGGTTCTTCTACTGGATGCTACCTGGCCTGCCCCCAGCCTCTGAAAGGCTCTCACCCACCTCATTCCTACCACCCAGGGGACCGACAGAGAACTGCCATGTGGGAAGCACAGGGGCCCAGTGCTTGTCTCAGGCCTGCTCCCTCCCTCTTCCCCAATCTTCACTTCCCGGGGCTTTTTCTTCCTCTCCCAGGAAGAATGACAGATGGGAATATCCACATAGAGGCTCACCCCCTACTCAGAGAGGCTGGCCTTTTCAGAATACCTGAAAGACCATCTCTCAACTTGTTTCCCTAAGTCTGAGATACGTGGTTTGGAAAATCACCTTGGGGGATACTTTCACCAAAAATCCAAACTGGCTGTTGCCACTGGGTCCACATTTGTGGTTCCCTGTGAGAAGGAAGTGAGGCCAGGTTTCCAGTGATTTTCTTGATCTGGCCCAGTCTCCATCATGAGATGTGGTATGACAAATGCTGAAGTCCTAATCCCAAAGGTGACAGTGTTAGGAGATGGGACTTTGGGAAGTGACGAGGTCATGAAGGTGGAGCCTTCATGACTGGGATTAATGCCCTTATCAGAGAGACCCTAGAGAACGAGCGCACCCCTTCTGCCAGGTGGGTACATGGTGAAAAGGTGCCATCTATGAAGCAGGAAGCCCTCGTTGAATATCAAATCTGCCTGCACCGACCCTGAACCTCCAGCCTCCAGAACTGTGAGAAATAAAGTTCTGTTGTTTTTAAGCCATTTAGTCTGTGATATCTTGTTACAACAACTCAAATGGACTAAGACAGAGTACCCTAAATACATAATGGCAAAGAAACATTTTTTTCCTAAAAGACAGCAAAACATATTATGAAACGTGTGTGTGTGTGCTCAATCAGTCCTGTCTGACCCTTTGCGACCCCATGGACTGTAACCCTCCCCTAGGAAGACTGACAGATTCCTCTGTCCATGGGATTATCCCGGTGAAAATACTGGAGTGGGTTGCCATTTCCTCCTCCAAGGGATCGAACCAAGGGATCGAAACCTCATTTCCTGCGGCTCCTGCATTGGCAGGTGGATTCTTTACCAATGAACCACCTGGGAAGCCCATATGTTATCAAACAAGAGTAATTAAAAGATGAATTGGTCAAAAAAATGGGCAGAAGACCTAAACAGACATTTCTTCAAAGAAGACATACAGATAGCCAACAGGCACATGAATAGATGCTCAACACTGCTAATTATTATAGAAAAGGGAATTAAAACTACATCCAGGTACCACTTCACATCAGTCAGAATGACCATCATCAAAAATTCCTCAAATAATAAGGGGGTGTGGCGAAAAGGGAACCTTCCTACACTATCGGTAGAAATGTAAATTGGTGCAGCCACTATGAAAAACAGTATGGAGTTCCTTAAAAGACTAAAAGGAGAATTACCACATGATCTTGCAATTCCACTCCTGGGTATATATCTAGAAAAGATGAAAACTCTAATTTGAAAAGATTCATGTACGCCAGTGTTCATAACAGTACTATTTACAATAGCCATGACATGGAAGTAACCTAATGTCATCAACAGGTGAATGGATAAAAAAAGATGTGGTATATATCCATGATGGAATACTATTCAGCCATAAAAAAGAATGAAATAATGCCATCTGAAGCAACATGGATGGACCTAGAGACCATCATACTTAAGTGAAGTAAGAGGAAGACAAATATCATATTATATCACATATATGTGGAATCTAAGAAATGATACAAATGAACTTATTTACAAAACAGAAACAGACTCACAGACATAGAAAACAAATTTATGGTTACCAATGGGGAGAGGGATAAATAGGACTTGGGGATTAACAGAGACAAACTACTATATATAAAACAGATAAGCAACAGGGGCCTACTGTATCATACAAGGAATTATATTCAATATCTTGTGCATACTAAGTCACTTCATTCATGTCCAACTCTTTGTGACCCCATGGACTGCAACCCACAGGGCTCCTCTGTCCATGGGATTCTCCAGGCAAGAATACTGGAGTGGGTTGCCATGCCCTTCTCCAGGGATATTCAATATCTTGTAATAAACTATAATGAAAAGGAATCTGAAAAAGAAAATCTGTGTTTAAACATATATATATATATATATATATATATATATATATCTGAATCACTTTGCTATATACCTGAAACTAACACAACATTCAAAATCAACTATATTTCAATGGAAAAAAAAGAGGAATTGGTGCTGGAAAAGATGGTTTAAGCAGTGGAACAGAAAAGAGCTCAAAAACATACCCATATATTTGGGAAGTGAGTATGTGATGGATTCACTATAGCAAAGATAAACAATTCAATATATGCCTGAGAAAATTGGTAACTGTTAGGAAAAATATCAAAAATTAATTTTTTATTTTATATCATTAACCAAAAATATATAAGACCTAAGTGTTAAAAAAAAAAAAAACCACCTTATTAGGCATTAAAAAATACACAAAAAACCTTGAGGAAGAGAAGTTCTTTTTAAGCAAGACACAAAAAAGGAAAAGGCCTCATGGACAAGTCTGATACATCTGACTACATTCAAATGAAAACAACAAGTGTACTGGAAAAGAAGATATAAATAAGATTAAGAGAAGAAAAGCAACAAGCTGGAAAATTACATTATTTTCAAACAGACAAAAGACCTAAATCTAGAATGTATAGAGAATTCTTACAAATAAATAGAAAGATCTATGAAAATACCAATAACAAATCATTAAAAGATAGAACAATTTACAGAGTGAAAATACAATGGACATAAGAACAAATGCTCAAAAACATACTAGAAATGAGGGAAACACAAATTAAATAAGCTATTTTTACCATAATATTGGCAAAAATTAAAATGTTTGAAAATGTTGATTGTTAATTAGGGCAGGAGGAAATAGGTACAGTCAGCTAATTCAGAAGACAATTTGGCAGAACTATTAAAATTCAAAATGTACATGCCTGGCAATTCTACTTTCGGGTAGAAATACCTTCTCATGTGCTCAGAAAGCATATATAAAAGTAAAGATGTTGATCACCCTATTTTTTATAAAATCAGAAATCTAAATGTCCACCAATAGGATAATAGACTCTGGAACATTTTATGAGCTATTAAGGAGCAGTTTAAATGAATGAGGGATTTCTATATATAATGACATGCAACAGTATGTGTGAAAAAAGAAAGTTATAGAAGAAGAATACAGTATCCAGAGAATGGTTTGTTGCACCTGTCAATCTTGTTTATGCTCATGCAAGGCTTCTTCCTCAACCAGGGATAAATATATATATATATATATATGTATATATGCACATACATACATAGATGTGTATGTATCCCTGCAAAATGATGCTGTTGATGTTTTAAAAATAGAAAAGAACACAGCAATATCATCTAGACTTGTAATGCTAAATCTGTACAGGAGGTAAATGTATCAAAAAATTGTATGAAAAAATGCCTTCAGAGCTAGGGGTATAGTAGTGATCTGGGGACATTTGAAGGGGTTAATCAAAGGGAATTTTCCCCTTGTCTGTATTGTCTTACCATCTTGTGAGAACACGTTTATACATGATTTTTTTTAATTCAATATTCTTTCACAAAAGAAATTTTTTCTTAGGAAAAAAAATAATCTGCAGAGACCCCAGTCCATTTATTATTAAGACAACTATTTACATTGTCATGCAAAGACTGTTTCATCTCCACCCACACTTTGGATTTTGCAGTTCTTGTGCATCACAAAATGATCTTTCTAGGGTCTTCCCAGAACAAAGGGATATTTACCCTGTCCTGAAGTCCAGGTCAGGATGGAATTTCAGGCAAAAGATGTTTCAGACAGTAGTCTCCACTAACTGATGCAGGGCAGCTGCTGCTGCTGCTAAGTCACTTCAGTCGTGTCCGACTCTGTGTGACCCCATAGACGGCAGCCCACCAGGCTCTCCCCCATTCAAATGAAAAAGAGCTTTAGTGTCCTTTTTAAGGAGAAGGACATTGTCAGAAGCAAGCATAGGAGCCCTCCTAGTGTCAGAGGTTCAGCCTGTTTCTGACTGGCAGCTGTTGTCCACAGGATGCTCTGCAACTAAAATAATAATTGTAGTGAACATTTATAATTGTCCACTGTGTGCCAGGCCCTACAGTGGGGGATCAGTACGCAGACTCTCGCTTAATCCTCACAACCATCTGAAGAGAAAAGCTTTAGTACCCATTTAACAGATGAAGAAACTGAGGGTCAGATGGATTAAGAAAGCTTCTCAAACACATGACTAAAATGCAATTCTAATTCCTGTCTGCTGATCTCAAGCCTGTGCTCTGGCCTCCAACTGTACTGCTTCCTCTACTATATTACTGGCAGTCTGGATGGAGTGAGTGGACTTTGCTTCAATTAATTTGTGTACATTAATGTTAAATCTGTATTTATTTATATTTAGGTGAAGGGCTCAAAGTGATTTCTAGAACAAGGCTAAAGAGATGCTATCTTTTTTCCTGCTCAACCCCTGAGAAAGAGTAGTGGTTAGGTATGCAGCTGGCTTTACCACACACCAGGAAGCAGAGGTCACCTTAGCCTGTAGCATTAGAGCTGGTCCGGGGAGCCCTGGGCTTCTCTGGTGGCTCAGTGATAAAGAATCTGCCTGCCAATGCAGGAGACTTGGGTTCAAGTCTGCGCCAAGACTTCCTGTGCCAGGAAGATCCCCTGGAGAAGGGAATGGCAACGCACTCCAGTATTCTTGCCTGGGAAATTCCATGGACAGAGGAGCCTGGCGGGCTGCAGTCCATGGGGTTGCAAGGAGTAGTATATGACAACGACTAGACAACAAAAACAAGGGAGTCCCAAGTGATCAAAGTCACAGTTGAATATGCCAGAGGATTCAAGGCAGTTCTACTTGAGACAATACAATATGTTGGCTTTTTTGCCCCAGACAGAACACAGATTTCATGTTTTTGTAGTATTATTTATTAACAGAGTCTGTGTTTATTCAGACCTGGCATGACTAGGGTCTTATATTGAAACTAATAACAAAAAGCCTTGAATTGCTGTTTCCTTTCCTATTCCTGGTGCTACTGGGAATCTTTTATCCCAGTCTTATTTGATCCACCATCATGCAGGAGGCGGGGAAGAGGCAGGCAATCTAATCTAACAAGGCAAGTAAGATGGCACACCTGCCCTCCAGATGCAGGGAGCTTTTATAAAAGGTAACAATCTATGTAACAAACTTCCCCCCAAATTATAATTCTCAGAGAGAGAGGGTTAGGAAAATAGAGAGCAGAGTGGCAGATGGGATAGATGGATTCAATTAAGGCAAAGAACATCAAACAATTCCAGGGATGCCTCGTTTTAATGGAACATGTCATTTTCTCTTTGTCGCCTCCAGGTAACTCCCAACAACGGTCTAGGTAGAAAGTAGGGTGTGCACACAGCACCTCGACCCCAGCAGGAGTTTAATATCCTCAAATGAGAGCGCTAATATTCCCTCTTCTTTTCAATAATGTGCTGAAACAGCACATGAATCAGACTAAGTGAATGCAGGCTCTGTATTTGTTGCACATTTCCCCAGAACCAGGTGTTATTCAAATTAAATAGGTATTTTCCATTGTCATCTCCATTTAATTGATTTCTTTATTTGGTCTGTGGGATAGTCTCCTTTTTAATTAAACCAACCACTGTCATTTTTCTGAGAAAGATAATAAAACAATAAAAATATTTACACCCCTTTTATCTTCCTTAAACATTAATCATGCAGGAAGAAGGTGTTACACCTTTGCTAGACAGTTTTATCACATAGACATTATACTAACATGCTTTAAATTACTGTTTTGCAGGTCAATTTATTCCTATTAAGGATGTGTAAGGTTCTTGTTGTCACTAAAGAAAATTTGTGACTATTTACTACCAAAAGAAATTCAAGTCTGCAATAAATTTGCTATATACACAGTTGGTATGTAAGTACAGACGTGTATATAAATATATATATGCACCATACTGACCCTAATACTACTCCCAACTGACCTCAATTTTCATCTAAAGTCAAGTGTAAAAGTCTAGTAGTTGATGAGCAAGGCTTTCTTCATTCTCTGGCTCCCAGCATTGTAATTTAATTGACGGCCATGTTATCCACAGTTACAAAGTCATAGATGGGTTACGGTTATTGTTATCTCTATAGTCAGAGAAACTACGGAAGGCTTAGAGTGGAAACTACAATTACACCTGGTAATTCTAACTGCAATCATGTATACATGTTCTATCAGTGAAACATGGCAATGGCATCCAAAGCCTTGTTTTGGAGAGATGTCAAATCATTTTGAGATTCCAGCCCATACTTTACTATGCTGCAAACTAAAATCCTCCCAGCTAGAAGGGAATAATATTTGGGTTGTCATACCATCTTCAGAGAGCTGGGCAGAAATAACTTGAGAAGTTCAGCTAGAGTAGTAAAGTAATGTTAAAGTAGTGAACATGGCTTTGTTTCTCCCGCACCTTAGATGCCCTGACATTTCCTGATGACATACAAGCTTTTGTTTTTTTTCTTTTTTGAGTGACTTAAAGTCACTCCCAGAAGAGACAGAATTTTCTGGAAGCTCAAGTCTCTGACTCTCAGCCCCTGGGCTTGAGTCCCTTAATCACTGTACCTTCCACATACCTCAAGGAGAGTAGGGTTGTAACAGCCATCATTGTGGTGGCATCGCTGTCAGTAAAGAATTTTCCCAATAGTTACACAATGACCTTAGGGTTAGAGATCTCTCTATGAAGTAATGATTGAGTTTAAATAGCAAAAACTCGAGTACCCAAAGGATAAAGATAAAATACCAAACTCAGCATGCAGGAGATACCAGTGTAAACCAGTTGCACAAAGCTGGCAAAAAATTTAGAAAAACAAATGGTATACAATTCACAGCAGACTCAAAAGAGGAACAGGGAACACTGCTCAGACGTCTTCCTTTGTTAAATGTATTTTTCTAGTAAGTTTTTTGTTATTGTATCACTTTACACCCAAACCATTCTGTATTAGTTATGTATTGCTATGTAACAAGTTACCCCAAAACTTAATAATTGAAAATGACAAGCACTAATGATCTCACAGTTTATGTGGATTGGGAATACAGGCTTGACTTAGCTGGGAGCCTCTGCCTCGAGGTCTTTCACAGTTGAGGCCTGGGGCTGTGAACTCAAGGCTTGACTGGAAAAGGATACACTTCCAGACTCACTTGGCTGTTGACAGGATTCAGCACCTCACCGTCTACTGAACAAAGAGCCTCAGTTCCTCACCGACTGTCGGCCAGAAGCCTCCTCTGTTCCCTGCCACATGCACCTCTCCAAAGAGTACCTCACGACACAGCTATAGCCTTCCCTAAGAGCAAGTCAATGAGAACAAGCGTGAGCGAGACAGAAGCCACAGTCTTTTTGTAACCTAACCTCTGAAGGGACATCACTCTACCAAATTCTGTTGGTTAGAAACAAGTCACTAGGTCCAGCCTACACAGTAGGACATGCACACTAAGATGTGGAGATCACTGGGGTCATCCGAGAGGCTGCCTACCACCTTTGCATATACAATGAGGAATAAACACCAAAATGGGAAGAATATTGGAAAGCTACAGGGGAAGAGGAAAATGTTCCGAGATCCCATTACTTCTACTTCTGAGTGCTCTCGTTCTCTCTTTCTCCGTTTCCCCAAATCCAGTCATGCAACACACCCTCAGATGAGGCACCTTACTTCACAGTGTCTCTCATTCCTGCTCTCTCTTCTCCATATGCAAGGGACCACCAAAGTTCAGGCTTTTGTTTCTTCCACCGTTCACTATTCATAGTGCAGCACTACTTTTCTCACCAGCTTCTCTAGTCCAACACATCCTGGATACCAAGGCCAGAAAGTAATCTTTCTAAGTCATACTTTCTATTTATCCTTTTACTACAGAAAGCCCTTTAGTGGCTCCCCATTGTCAACAAAACCTAAATTCTTTAGGCTGCCATAAGATGCCTTTCATAATTTGACCCAAGCCTGAATACAAACTCATCACTCTCAAATCCCAAATAATAACCCATCATCTCAGGTAAACCACACTCAACACCCAAACACACCACACTTGCTCAGCTTGAAGCCTCTGCTGACACCATTACTCCCCCTTCCCTTGGCAAGACCGATCTTCACCTTACCATTATAAATTCTCTCCCATTTCCAAAGTGCAGAGCAGAGTAGTTTCCTCTGTGCCTAATCTTCTCTGTGACACATTTTCTGATCACTTCAAACTAGATTTCAGATAGGCACATCTGTGCCTCCCACAGATAGGCACATCTCTGAAAGGCCACACCACTCACTGACCTGGCCAGTCATTGGGTACATGGCTTGTTTTTCCAAGAAGCTGGTAAGTTTCACACCTTCCTTCTTCCACAGAGGCCATCAGATTGCATCATCACCAGAACTAGCCTGGGTCTCACTTCTCTTGCTCTGCTGGGGATGGTAGTCCATGACAAGCAATAATTGTTGAAAAGATGGATGGATGGATGGAAATGTCAAGCATGGTGTCTGACATATGAGATCAGTAAGTAAAAAAAAAATCTGCTAACACTCTCAGTCTTTCAAATGAGAATCTCCACTCAGTGACACCTTAGTCATTTAGTGGTTCCTATGTAGGAACCCTTCTAAAGAGAGCAAAGGCAAATGAAATTTATTTGGGTCTGACCAAAAACAAGCCCATTCACACCAACATCACAACTGAAGATCAACTGGAATCTCCTCCTTCATCGCCCATCCTGATCCTGGCTTTGAGATACAGGATGCCAAGTGCAGGGACATTAGATGACAGAGCCAGAGCAGACTTCAGGACAGAGAAACTTCAAATCCGTGAGCTTCAGTCACGGGGCAGAAATAGGCTGTGAGAACTAAAAGGGTGCTGGGGGAAAAGAGGGAAATATGTCGATTGTGCAGTAGAGTCCATATATTTTAGGTAATTCCTAGAAAATGAAAAAAAATATTTTTTTTTTTAAAATGAGAGATACCAGAAGACCTTTTAACACCTTTGCTGCCAACCCCTGGGGGAGGAGGGAGGAAGCGGTCGGAATCTCAATGAAAGCATCAAATGTCCAAAATCCAGAGGAAATTTAACGCTTCCTCTCTATTAATAGCTGGCCAGAGCAGTTAAGCCTGAAGTGAATTCTCCCAAGAATTGAATCCCTCATTGCCTGCGCTAATCCGGGAGACCCTCATCTCAAAGGAGGAAGTGCTGGAAACGGCTCCAGGGGCTTGGTCCGCTAAGCAGCATCTTCGGAGAGTGGGTGAGTCCTCACTCCCACTACCGTGGATGTGGAGCAAAGTGTGCGCAGTGGTTCTCCGAGAGCCGGAGGCTCGCATTGCAACGCCCCGCAGCCTGAGATGGGAAGGCAGCTCCTCTAGCTCCAAACTCACCTGCTTTTAGAACCACTTCCACCTACCCATTGCTCTCAGCTCCCAAAGGCATCCGCAGAGTCCTCCACCACCCAAGGTCCACCGAGAAAGAGAAGAAAAGGTGGAGGGAGTGGTGTCTGGGAAGAGAGGTCACCGGGGTCTCCTCCCTTGAGGTGGTCGTCGGGGGAGGGGAGTTGCTCGGCCCCTCTCCACTAAGCGGCAGGGATCCTCTCGGGGGCGCCTCACCGTGGGCGACGGGAACCGGCGAGGGCAGGACGCGCTGGAAGGGCTGCACGCAAAAACTTTCTGTCCTGGAGCGCAATTCTGCGGGGAAGACCACCCCTCCCACGGCCCCAGGTCGCGCCTCTCCCAGGTCGCCCTCAACCCCCTCGCACACGGCTGGCCCCTAGGACCCCGGCTAGCGGGCGCCGGGGGCCGGCGGCGCCGCAGCATCCTCACGCCCCACGCTGCATCCTCTGGTTGCAGCGCTCAGCCCCGCCCCCGGCGGCGGGCGTGCTGGCGGCAGGCGTGCGGGCGCCGGGCCTCCGGGCGCCTCTCTGCTGCCCCTGGCGGCCGCGGATGCCGAGAGCCGAGCCGAGCCCGGCCGGGCGCTGAACGCCGGCTCCTCCTCCTTGCTCTCTCCTCCTCCTCCGCCTCCCTCCTCCCATCCCTCCCTCCCTCCCTCCCCCTTTCAGAACACTCAATGTCGGAACGTTCCGAAGATGACGTCGGAGCGTTCTCGAATCCCGTGTCTCTCGGCTGCTGCTGCCGAAGGAACAGGGAAAAAGCAACAAGAAGGAAGAGCAATGGCGACACTGGATCGCAAAGTGCCCAGTCCGGAGGCGTTTCTGGGCAAACCCTGGTCCTCCTGGATCGACGCCGCCAAATTACACTGCTCCGACAGTAAGAACCCCACCGCCTCCTCCTCCTTTTATTACCCTGTAACCTTTCCATTCACCTAGAGCCACTGGGAAAAAGTGTGTGTGTGGAGAGAGAGTGGCCCCCGGTGTCCTCCATGCTTCTCCCTCTCTCCAAATAAATACACACAGAGACAGATCATCAGTGCACAGAGAGAGGCCCTGCTGCCAGGGCTGTCTGTCTGTCTGTCTGTCTGTCTGTCTGTGCCCTCTCCCCGTGGCAGCCCGCGGGGTGGGCTTTCACAGCCCCACGGTGTATCCGTTTAAAAGGCTACTCTGTTGCTGCTTGCATAGTTTTTTTTTTTTTTTTGGTACCTATATGGGCCAGGTAGATGGAAATCCTGACTTGGGAGGAAATGTTGCATTGTCAATTTTTGAAAGATTTTCATATCCAGTATTTATATCGATCTGTTTGCAAATAAACACTCTCCCTTCCCCCCTTGACTTTGCCTCCCCCCCCTTTTTTTTCCTCTCTTTTTTTCCTTATTTTCTTTTTTCCTTTTCTTTTTCATCTGCAGATGTAGATTTAGAAGAGGCTGGAAAAGAGGGTGGAAAAAGCAGGGAGGTTATGAGGCTTAATAAAGAAGGTAAGTGGAGCTACTGGCATTTTAGTGTTAGCATGTGTGGCAGAATCTTCACAGGATTTCGACTATAATGTGAATTGTTCTGCTGGGTACAGAGTGACTAAGGCTTGTCAAAAATTGAGCACGCCCAGGTGACTACTGCTTCATGTTAACTTCTTTCAAAGTACAAATGCAACTGGGGGGTAGAGGGGTCGAGACTATTGAAGGCAGAAGTTTCCTGCACTTCAGCTGGAGTCCACATTTGGACCTTCTGATACATATCTGCTGTTCACCTTTGGAGCATTATTTCCAAATGGTGGGGGGTGGAAATCTTTGAAATGAAGAGCAGGGCTCCACTCAAAGCGTCCCAGCCTTCCTTGTGGGTAAATACACAACAGTTTAATGAACCCCACGTGGTCAGTCATCCCAGCAGCTACTTCTCCACTGAAAGCCATGGTACATGGCAAACCTTTGCAGCAAGTTATGTTTGGCCCACTTTGCGTTTGGTCACAGATTGTAATGTGGTGAGCAGGGTTAGGGGCATCTGTGTATATAGCCTCCAGCCGGTCACCCATCTCTGTTCCCCCAGCGTGGAAATACAGTACCTAAAATGGAACACAGTGAGTAGCTAGGTCATCCCAGACAGAGGCAGGTGAGTGAAGCCACAGCCTGCTGGAACCGGGCATCAAACACACATGGCCATCATGAATAAATCATGGCCCATGCACGTTTGCAAGCCTGCCATGTGTAACTGTGGCCTATGGGCTTCACACGGAGCAACTCCAGAGACCACTTTCTGTTGAACGAATGGATGGGTTCAATCGAATTGTGATTTACTAACTGGTGTCTTGTAAATGTGGTTGACTGAAATTGGAGGTGGGAGGAAGTGCAGGGGTGCAGAAGAGGTTGGCGGGAAGTGTTGAAAGCGTTCAGCCATAACTAGGCCATAGGAGCCTGGCTCATCCAAAATGAATGGAGAAAAAGGCCATTAGATGCCAAAGGATGGTTTCCCTCATAAAACGCGTTGTCACCCTGGTAGGCAGCCGAAACCTGCTTGGAAAGATGGAACTTGTTTTGTGGATCACACCTCAGACAGTTGGTTTTCTGTGCCTAATTGTTTCCTGACCATCCAGTGAGAGAATTCGTGCTTCAGAAAAAAAATGACATGGAGGTTAAAATGCATGCATATTCAAGGACAGCTCTCTAGCATAATGTTTCTGCTAATTAAGCACTTTGATTGGAAACGAAACCGTATTCTAAAGATGTTTGCCTCTAAATATCTTAGTGTGATCTTGACATGTGTCTTTAGGATGCACAAGGGAATGATGTCAAGTGGCCTTCTTACAAGTGGCAGCTTATTTGTGCTCAGTGTCCATGTGTGTTGGCATTGGAAAGTATCACTGGTAATTGTTTTTCTTCACAGACAAACTCTTGACACCTTTAAAAGCTTATGGAACTCAGTTATCAGACCAGTGGCAATGAAGAGGTTTCCAGAAAAGATGAGCTTGTGAAAACCTTTAAAGTTGAATAACGGTCATGGTATAGCCCAGAATTGGCACCTCTTAGGCCTGTTTGATAGATTATGACTATAACACACAAAAATACTCTGCACCCTCCCCCAGGCTTCTATTTCAGAAGACCCTTATTTTCAGATTCTCTTTGCCTCATGAGAAATAGATTCTTTTAAGGAAAAAAAAAAAAAAATGTAAAGCTCTTCTTTCCTTAGAAGCCACAAGTGGTACATCTTGCTTATTATATTCTTTCACCTGTAAAGATACAAAGGTTTAGCTCCTAACTATGTTCATTTGTATTATGGAGCCCCACTTTTCAGTGTAACTGTGAGATTGCTCAGTTTACCAAATAGCCATGTATGGGCTAAAATCTCTTTGTTTGTGGGCCTGGTGGAGCAGGCCTGGGTTAGCAGTTCATGGAGTTCTCCTGGGGTGTGCACACAGTTTTTTTCATGGATAGATTGTGTGTGTATATATATACATGAACTGTATTTCTCCTTCCCGTGGTGAGGAATTTAACGATTTAGCTGAGACTTGGTATCAGGGTATTTGGTTGCCAAAGTCCCCAGAAACACTGGTTACTTTCGTCTTGCCATTGGCCTTCTTGCTGGAATCATTGTGTGGGAAGTCCCAGGTACCTGATTGTGGGTGGATCTTTGCAGGACACAACGTGGCCTGGGTGTGACTGTGTTTCTCCATGTGGTGAGCATACATAGATGGACCAGGATATCATCAGTAGTAAGCAGGTCTTGAGGCTGTGCTTTAATAGCAATTAATAGGTGAATTTAGGAATTCCAATTAAGAAATGAAGGTATATGATTTAGATTTTGATGTGAATTTTTTTATTGTAAAATAAATATAAAATTTATCATTTTAACCATTTTAAAGTCTCACAATTCAGTGATACTAAGTATAGTCACAGTGTTGTACAACTCTCAACACTGTTCATTTCCTGAGCTTTTTCATCATCTCAGCCAGAAACCCTGTCTCCATTGTATTAATATAATAATTTTCTATTTCCCCTCTCCTGGGGCTGAGCTCTGGAAACCTGTATTCTGTTTTCTGTCTTTATGAAGTTGTCTATTCTAGATACTATATATTTCCAATATATGACCCTTTTTGTCCATCTTCTTTCACTTAGCATCATATTTTCATGGTTTATTCATGAGGCAGTATGTTTCAGAATTTCATTCCTTTTTATGGCTGAATAATATTCCACTGTATGTATATATCATGTTTTGTTTATCATCCATTTGTTAATGGACATTTAGCTTATTTCCACCTTTTTACTATTGTGAATAATGCTGCTGTGAACATTGTGATATGATATTTTTTATGGACTAAACTCTGGGGGAAAAGCCAGTCTGGAAAAATTAAAAAAGAATCATTTTATCTTCTGCCTCCATCTGGCCACAGCTTCAGAAGGAAGGAAGGACTTGCAGACTTTTGAACAACCTGACTATTGTAATATAGTTCCTTCTCCATTCCTTGAATCTTTTTCTACTTCAATACTCCACCTATATCAGTATGAAATGTTAGCTGAATGATTTGAGATTTCTGTAATAAAGTCTTCACATTCATGTTACTGTTTATCCAAAGTTAGCTATAATTATGTCAAGAGGAATTTGGCAAATGCTTTTTTTTTTTTTTTTGGCAAATACTTTTGAACCTTGCCAGATCATCACCTGGGTTCAGAAGGCATAGTTATTTCTGTGCTTGAATGTAGTCATGTGGGGTTATATTGAGGGCAGACTGAAGGGTGACGGGAGCAGGAGAGAGGGCTTTGAATCCGCTTTCTAATTCCAGTGTGTGACCTTGGGAACCTCACTTTCCTTGTTTGGGCCTGCTCTGTTTCTTGTAAAGTAAGGGAGTGGTTTTTAAAATCTCCTCTGGTCCTTCTGAGACCTATGAACTTAAGTTTCTTTATTGAATGTACCTACATTTGAGATGCAGTCATACTACACAGAATGTTTAACGGCAGGCAGCCAGTGCAGGACATGTGGGTTCAGTCCCTCGGTCAGGAGGCTCCCGTGGAGGAGGAAATGGCAGCTCGGCCCAGTATTCTCGCTGGGGAAATCCCATGGACAGCAGGCTGGTGGGCTACGGTCCGTGGGGTTGCAAAGAGTCGTACACAACTTGGTGACTAAACAACAACAAAAAGCAAGCCTTCACATTAGAAATATCTTAAACTATAAATACCGGACTTATTTTCTCTTTTTATAAGCTCTTGGTGCCAAACATCACTGCATCTTGTACACAAGCCTAATTGTCCTGCAAATAGTTTGTCAGTGGTGTGTGGTCTTTAAGACTCTGAGAAAACTAAGGGTCTGTGACCAAAACCCAGGGTGATGTGTTCCCCATAGTGGAGAGGGGATAGACCTGGATCTGAGGCACTAAGATTTCCTCAAAGGGAGGGTCCCAGAAACCTGATTAGCCTAATCTAAGATGTGAGCTGCCATTATGATAGAAAATTCCAAGGAAGGCCAATTCATCTAGTTAACCTTTTAAAATAATTTTCTTTCTCTAGCTTCATAGATTTATTGGAAGACATTTTTCTAAGCTAATTGGGGAAAACTTCATGATTTAGAAAGACGCCTCTCTTTTCTAATTGCCTCACCTAAACTTTTTATTTTTTAAAGAATGTACATTTATAAATAAGGACCAGGTGTGTATGGCTCATCGATGTCCTGAACTATACATCAAGTTGCCCAAAAAGTTCAGAGATAATAGCAGGGTTGTTGTGAGGATTAACTGAGATAATAAAAAAGAGTTTAGCACATAGTAAGTGCTTAATGAATTTGTGCCTTTCTTATTTTTTAGATGTTATTAAGATTATCATCATCATATGTTAATGAAGCTAGTTCTAGAAAATTTTATTATTAGAATTAATGAGGATTTTTAACTAACCAGTGATGAATGGAAAAGATATACCCAATCAGAAATTTTATTTCTAGAGTAAACCATGTTATCATAATTTTATAACGCTGAAGACTTTTTGAAAGCTGATTTCTGTGATATCCATGCTTTTGATGGAGTACAGTTGATATGTAGTCATTGATAAGTTTTATCAAGTGCTAGATAAAATTACTTTGGCAGTTTGGGACTTATGGCTGAGAAGAGTTTGCAGAGTTCTTTCTGGGGACCAGGATGTTTTTAAAAATATTTTTTAAATGATTGATAAGTTGTTTGATCAGTAAGGATAGAAAGTCCTCAATGAATCATTGTTTGGGTCCTTTGGAGGCCTACCTTTGTTACTTCAGGCATGTTTCTGTGCATCAGTATTGCCAGGTGTTTTGATTTGATGTAGGTAAACTTGTCGAATGCTTCCAATCTGAAAACTGTTCTGGGGCCAGTAAGATCTTGCTGTGACTGTGCTGTGATTGTGAGAGTTTGGTGTTCTGCTAATGCTGGTGGAGTTAGGCTGGAGCACAGGAGGAAGCAGGGAACATGGGAGCGTGTTCAACTCAAGTTTAAGAATTTTTCAGTTATAGCTGGATGGGGCAAAAAGATGGCAATTGATCAGATCAGAATGAAGGGTTCTTTGAATCCAAGTCAGGGAAGCTAGCAGCAAGTGGTTGAGATTTATGGGAAACTGTGGACTGGTCCCCTTTATCATTTTATAGACAACTCTGTTATCTATGCTAATAGGCAATGGGAAGACACCCAGTCCACAGATTACACTGATAAACCTCATTTTCACCATTAATTTCAACTTCTTTCTCCATTAAGCCTACCTTCCTCCCCTTTTGCTAATAAGCAGCAACATTTGTTCACTTTGGCATTTCATTATCATCTCTCTTCTTTTGCCCAGTGCTTGGGATGAAAGGACAGAAGTGGAGTGGCCTCGATGTGATAGGGAGGGAAGATGAAAAGGAGGAGAAGACTTGGAGAATGAATCAACTTCACAGTTTCATCCAGCTGATAGAGAAGGGGGAGCTCCACGACCAAGATGGCGAAGCTGAGAGGGCATTTTCAACACCATCTAGTTTTGAAAATACAGAGCCTCTAAAATAAGCATCTTTTTATACATACAAGTATTTCTATGCACTTGAGTTCTTCTGTGGAGAAAGTGTGGCTCTAGCTCCTCCCAAAATAGGAAGTTAGGCAGGTTGGGCACACTTTGAAACACTGCATGTGATCTTGCTGCCTAAGCCCAGTTACCCTGTGCTGGGTCCTCATCATGTCAGTCTACAGGAATGATGCTTTTATAGCTGGAGGATGTAAACTGTTTTTCTCTCTCATTCAAATTTTTCTTATTTTTTTCAATAATGTTCATATGTTACACAGTTGAGAGGGATATGCAGTGAAAAAGAAAGTCTCTCTTTTACCCTTGTCCCCAGTTGTTTGTGTATCCTTTTCAAGATCATCTATGTGCATTCAAGTAGATACATGGATAGTTTTTCCTGCCTGCTTTACCCACGTGGCCGATAATATCCTATAAGTATTGCATAGTATCTTGCCATTTCCATTTATCTTAGGTAGTGGTCCACATCAGAGGCCGTTCAGCCTGCCTCTCTCTCTTTTGTGCCTGCATAGTGGGAAGATGGGGCTTCCCTGGTGACTCAGTGGTAAAGAATTTGCCTGCCCCTACAGGCGATGTGGGTTTAATTCCTGGGTCGGAAAGATCCCCTGGAGAAGGAAATGGCAACCCACTCCAGTGTTCCCTTGTGGCTCAGCTGGTAAAAGAATCTGCCTGCAATTTGGGAGACCTGTGTTCGATCCCTGGGTTGGGAAGATCACCTGGAGAAGGGAAATACTACCCACTCCAGTGTTGCCTGGAGAATTCCATGGACGGAGGAGTTTGGCGGGCTACTATCCATGGGGTTGCAAAAGAGTCAGACACAACTTAGTGACTAAACAACAGCATAGTGGGAGGGTAGTTTAAGCCTCTGGGTGTCTTGCTTAGTTTTTATTTGTTGGTTGATTTGTACTGATTTTTGGGTGCATCGGGTCTTAGTTGTGGCACGCAGGACTTTTGTGGGTCGCGCGGCATCTTTTTGCTAGCAGCACGTAGGCTCAGTAGTTGAAGTGAGCGGGCTTCTCTCTAGTTGTGGCGTGTGTCCTAGTATTAATAATTGTGGCATATAGGCTTAGTTGCCGCACAGCATGTGTGATATTCGTTCCCTGACTAGGGATCAAACCCATGTTCCCTGCATTAGAAGGTGGATTCTTAACCACTGAACGACCGGGGAAATCCCTTGGTTAGTTTTTCGTACCTGCTTCTGCTCTCTTGGCCTCCGTCATGCCTTTGGGACCGGGTGACAGTGGGCCGACACTAGGCTGGGCCTGGGGGGGGCAGCGGTGAACGAGCACGAGCCCCTCCCTCATGACGCTCCCATCCTAGCAGCCGAGGCAAACGTTAAAAAAGTCATGGCGACCATGATGAGTGCTCAGAAAGGGAAAACTGGGGTACTATTGGAAAGCATGATGGGGGGCCTAATTTAGGTTCAGGGCTCAGGGTGTGTATTCCTGAAGAAATGTTATTTATGCCAAAACCTGGAGAATGAATATGCAGAGCTGGGCGGGACAGATTTAAAAGAAACAACGGGTGTGCAGGCCCAAAATGTGAGAGAATATGGAATGCTCTAGAAACTAAAAAGTCTGTCACTGGCGTGATGATAGCGAAGCAGAGAGTGGTACAGAGTTTCCCAGCAGGGACTCTACTTCTTTGTGGCAGAGCACTGTCCTGGGGTGTTGTTGGATGTTTAGCAGCATCCTTAGCCTCTACCACTGGATTCCAGTGGCACCTCCCCTTCCCCTGAGTTGAAAAAGCCAAAAATGTCTCCAGACATTGCCAAAGATCCCAGGAGTGGGCTGGGATGGTGCCAAATCACCCTGATAAGAGAACCGCTGGTGTAACGTGAGGCTGGAAAGGTAAGAACACAAGAGAAACAGACTCAGCAATATTCTGCTACTATCTGTCCATGTCTTAGGCCCAAGTTCCCCGTGAGCGGCCTTACTGAATCCTCAGCAGGCAGGTGTGGAGCTGTGACTATTGCCTCCAGGGGGCTACATTTGGAATCATCTAAATGGAGAAGACTCCACCCCTCACAGAGCTTTCCTCCAAATTTCCAAGATGACCCCTCTGAAACTTCATGTCCATAGTAAATGGTGACAGCACTGAGATTCATGTTCAGCTCAGCCCTCCCTCACTGTGGGTGGAGGAGACCCGAAGCCACCAATTCTGATAATGATGGCATTTATTGTGTGGGGGCCCCTGATGTCAAATGCAGCATGGTGAAGCAATAGGATTTCAGTTTATATTTAAAGTCAGACTGGAAATACAACTGGCATTCTGTGCAGTTGATTACCCCTGGGATTTGTCTGAAATGGGGATGCACATGATGGAGAGCAGAGCGGCTGGCTGCAGGATTTCCACGTTAAGGATTAGAGAATAGGGAGAGCAGTGGAGGATCTGATTCCTCAGGGCTCTGGCCCACGTGCCAAGTGGTCTGCGGTGTTATTTGGGACTGGAAGGCCACGTTCACTCTAGCCAGTGGCTCACAGGGGCCTGCTTGCTCCACTCCAGAAGTGATTTAAGAAAGTTAGAAAAATTGGGGTTTTGCCTGGTTTTCTGTGTACATCGTGTTTATATCCTCTGGGCTCACCTTTCATTCCTGACGTTTTGTTTCTTTCATGACATCCTTTGGAAGTAGACATAAAATGGTAACAGCAGACACACCAAGACCCTGCCCTTATCAACCCCTTTTTACCCAAGGACCACAACCCCTGAGGTGGCCAGTGTTCACATCTGGAAACTCGGATCATTTGGTGGCTGCTCCAGAAGTGACATCACCAAGATGGTGATGCAGGTCGTTCCCAACTTTACCCCTCCCCTCAAGAACAACTACCAGCTGTTTGTAGACAAGGCACCGCTGAGAAAATCCTCGGACATGGAAGTGAGGCTGGAGCACGCCCCTGTGCCAGAGAGCAAGACAGATGACTTCAGAAGGGTCAGAGGAGTAGCTGCCCACAACTATATGGCCCTCCCCAGGCCAGCAGCACCTTGAGAAGAGGCTGCCCCTCTCCGCCTCCCCCAGTGTTGTGGGTCACGTCTTGGGGGCCCCCACACCTGTCTTGCCGCATAGGGACTACAGGGGAAATCTCCAGGGCTTGACCACTGGGAATCTAATCATGCCTGCAGTAATTGAAGGTAGCCATAATGGAAAGGGAGAGGGTTGGTCAATGGGTTGACCTTTTTCCAAACTGTAGAAACTGAATGTCAAGGGCTGACTTCCTTGTGTCTCTCTCTCCTAAAATTCTTGGTACGATGTTGTGCCGAGGATGGGCTCCCAGATAATGCTGGCTGGCTGGCTCTCTTATTCTTTCCTGTGGCAGAGCTCAGATTGGCCACATCAGCCGAATGGACCTGGGTTTGGACCTGGAGGCACTTGAACTAATGATGAGAGTCTAGGGAAGTGCTTCCCGCAAGGGAGCTGAGGCCAAGGACTGTTACTGTTCCGGTGTTAGTCTTGGCTATGCAGTTGCTGCTAAGTCAAGCTGGGATTCTACTGTGGGGAAAGCTTTTGTTTTTGTATGGATGCTTTATCCTTGTACCTGTGGTTTCATAACATAATTCTGCTTGCCAATTTTAGGGATCGGGTGCTTAAAGAAAAAAGTAAACCAAGTAAATACTCTCTAGGACAGGACAGAGTAAAACCAGGAAAAGATAAAAGTGACTCACTGACAGCCTCTTTGAACACAGAAGCAGTTATCAACAAACCTGCTCTGTGAAGCTAATTGTGATTCTCTGAATATGAACAGTTCAAGGACACCTTCTGCTGGGGGACGGTGAGAGTGGAGGAGCTCTGTGACCCTGCCCCTGTACGCCAATAGGTCATGGAGTCCCAGGTTGGGGGTGGGGAGATAGGACATCCAAACTGATGACACTAACCAGGGTATGGAAGATGGTTGAGACACATGCTTAGTTTGCTCGTGTCAGACCGAGGTGATGTCTAGTTCTTTTTAGGAGCGTAGTGGCCACAAAAGGACAAATATTGTATGATTCCACTTATGCAGGTTTCCTAAAAGAATTAAATCCATTGAGAACAAGAGTAGAGAACATTGAGAACAAGGTTACCAGGGACTGGGGAGGGGGAATTCTCTACTGAGAGTCTGTTTAATGGGTATAGAGTTCCAGTTGGGAAAAATGAAAAAGTTCTGATAGATTGATGGTGGTGACAGTGAACCAAACACTTAAAAATGGCTAAAATGATAAAATTTTAGGTATATTTTATTGCAAATATACATTGATGTTGCAGACTCAGAAGCTTCAATGGAGCATTATTTAAATTTGGACCTAGCCACTTACAAGCTGTGTAGTAAGATAACTTTTCTGAGCCTCAGTTTCATCATTTTCAGAATAGGAGTAATACCAGCTCTTAGGGTTGATGTGAAAATACATGAAGTACTATCTGGCATACATTAGGTGCTCAGTAATGTAAGCTTTTGTTATGATGGTTGTCACTTTTACCAGATACTTGGGGCCTTTTCCTTGCCTTACACGAGCTGCCACTTCCAAGGGGCAGACAGCATCCTTACTGCTCCAGGAGTGTGCCTGGGCTCACTGGGCATCTTTAGTCAATATTTTATCCCTGGTGCTTTAAGGATTCCAGGAATAAAAACAAGAGGAGTTGGACCCATGTTCCTGTGCTGTGAGTTTTCAAGGGTGAGTCAGTTTCAGTTTTCCAAAGTATGGCCCTTTTGGGGACCCTGTGTTGAAATCACCTAGGTACTTAACTTAGCATCCCAGGTTGCAGTGACACTGAGTCAGAAGCGCTCGGCCTAGAGCACAGGAGTGTGCATTTTAACAAGCTTCCCCGGTGGCTCTGATATTTACTGAACTTCGGTTACAGGAAGTAGCTCTTGACCCTGCCCACCTTGAGAATCCTTTGTGAAGCTCTTAAAAATCTAAGACACCAGGACCACTCCAAGACACTTGGTTTCCATAGGCTCAGTTTAGGGGGTTCTGGGGGGCTGCTTACATGTTTTAAAAATCGATGATGGTGTTTATGTGTTTTTAAAAATAACAATCCTAGCTTCCATTTACTGGGTATTGAGTAGATACCAGACATAGAACTAAATGTGCATTTTTCTCATGTAATCCTCATGACATTCTGTGAGACAATTCCTGTTATCATTCTCGTGTTAGAGATTAGGATACAGGCTCAGAGAGGTTAAGTGATTTACCCAAGGTGATACAGTGAGGAAGAAGAACTGGGATTTGAACTGAGAGGCAGGAAGATTCCAGAGACAGTACTCTTTTTTTTTTCTTTAATTTTTGTCTGCACCATATGCCATGTGAGATCTGTCCCTTGACCAGGGATCAAGCCTGTTACCCCCTGCCTTGGAAGCACAGTCTTAACCGCTGGACCTCCAGGAAAGTCCCCCGGAGATAGTACTCTTAAGCACTGTGTCCTATTGTTGCTCTAGGAGCAGGGTTGAACTAAGGTGAGGCCAGCGGGGCATCCAGGACACACATTTACAGATGCCCACGCAGGCTCCTGCAAGTGCAGAGCGAGGGCCTCCTTAAATGTGGCAGCCTGAGCACCTCACTTGCCTCACCCTAATACCAGCCCTGCCTCACTCTAGTACCAGCCCTGCCTCAAAAGGCATGATCTTTAAACAAAATGGTTATGTTTTCCTTCCCCCTCATGTGTGTGAGCCAGTGGCCTGCTGATGGAGCCCCAGGTCTTCCCCTCAGTGAAATGCTTTTTCATCCCAAAGCCCCAGCTCTGGGGCCTCTGTGGTCAGAGCCCTGGCCTCGGGGATATCTCAGGAGCTGACTCAAACTGTTCCTTTTTGGGAGAAGGTGTTAGCAAAGATGGTTGCCAAGCAACTCCAGGGGCATCTATCTACAGTGATGATTTCTCTCTCTTTTTTTCCTCCTTTTGAACATTTTCTCGGCCGCTTTTCAGTTTCCCTCTTGGCATTGGGATTGTTAGTAATTTCATGAAGGGTGTGCTCCTTCGGATGATGGAATGGAGACTCCTTTTCACTGCCCGCCAGTTAGAGATGTCCTTTTGATGGACAGTGCACCTGCTAAGTGGGTGTGAAAGACCTTCGCCTTCTTCAGCTATAGAGATACCCTAGCTGTGACTGGCTGAAGGGCAGTGACAAAGAAGAGTCTGTGACTGGAGTGGCCGAGAGAGACACAGAATGCATCTCCCATATGCAGGCACGGCCACGTGGTGATGTTCAGGTCTGTGATTCTGGCTTTCAGCTACTCCCCATTAACTAGGGCATTTTGCGTTTGGTGGGGGCCTGGCTGATCCTAGAGGGAACTGGAGTTTCTCTCTCTCTCAGTGGTTTTACATGTGTTTCCTCTTCAGCACAGTCCCTCCCAGTCAGTTCCCTCATCAGTGTGGGGTTTCAAGTGACCTTTGATGGGCCCCAGTCACTTGGTCTGCTGGCCAGTGTTTCGATCTTGGCCTCCCGGAGAGGCCAAGAGCTCGTTGGCTGGAGGACCTTTCCCACACGACAGAATCTGCTGCAGACTGTCAGGAAGAAAGGGAAATGTTGGGAAAGTGAAACAAGTCACGTTTGAGTGAGGCTGGCTCCATTCTTCCCACCCACCAGCGTCAGCCCAGTGAGCCCTGTCCTCAGACTCCAGGCTTCTGTTCTTTGGCACTATACCCTTGACCTTGACCGTTGTGTCCCTCCTCGCCATCTTTTGCAGAAGCAGGGCAAATGGACTCAAGAGAGCCCTGCCACTTTCAGAGGCTCAGACCAAACACTTACTGGCAGAAGACCTTTAAAAAGAGAGCTGGCTCTGTTTTGTGCAAATCCAATATAGAATAATCCAGCCTTAGACTGGGAGGCTGTTTGCTTTCCAAATGAGATTATTAGGGATTTCATTAGATAGGAGACTGCCCTCAAGCGTTTGGGACACCTTATTTTCTTTTCCAAAGTTTTGGTGATGCCTACTTTTCCACCTGTCCTGCTGGCCCCCGCTCCTGGCTTTCCCCTCCCTCCAGGGTTTGCTCTGTTGGGAGCCCGCCCTGCTCCTTGCTCACCCCTCTGGTGTGCTGTATTAGACAGCCCCTCACAGAGGTTCTCACTGAACCCCCAACCCCCCAGACACAGTGCAAGTGCACAGCTTTCTTTATATCTTCCCTTAGCCACTGTCTTGAGAAAGACCCTCCCTCCCTTCCTCTTACCCTCCTGCTCCCTCTGTAGGAGCAGCCCTCTACCCACTCCATTCCCTCCACTCCCTCTGCCCCCACCAGAGGCAAGCCTCAGTTTTTATAATAGCTGCTTAATTGGCCTCCCTGTCTCCATCTTCCCAGCATACCAATTCAAAATTAATCTCCCGAAAAGTCACATTTTATCAGGCTGTTCCTGGAGTGAAAACCTATCATCACTTCCCCCATCGACTGCAGTTAATGCAGTGTTCCGGGTCCCCTGTGCCTCAGTCCCTTCAAATCCTGACAGGTGGTTTGCCCCTTACCAGCCCGTCCCTTCCTCGTGCTCATCTTTGGTCTTTGCCTCCCTTTCTGCTGCAGGGCCCAGGCCCCATTCCTTCTGCAGAAGCTCCCCAGCCTCATGGGCTGTGCTGCCTGCCCTGCCTCTGGACACCGTGCTGCTGGCCACACCCGTCATGCACTTCAGCCCCCGCACCTTACACTTTGTGGCCATTCTGTTGCTCACCTGATATATTATTTTCACAACTGCATCCATGATAATCTGGTGGATGTCAGGGTGAGGGAGAAGGGACCACATCTTCCCCTTTTCTTCCCTGAGTTGTTTTCAACTAAAAAGAATGCTTCAATTCAGCTAGACATCCAGTTTGGTTTTCAGGTATGTGTCTTGATAGACCTGCATTTTCATTTCTTTTCTTTTTCTTTTTTATTTAATGTGGTAAAATACAAATAATATAAGATTTATCAGTTTAATCATTTTTAAGGGTACAGTTCCCTGATAGCTCAGTTGGTAAAGAATCCACCGGCATTGCAGGAGACCTGGTTCAATTCCTGGGTTGGGAAGATGCCCTGGAGAAGAGATAGGCTACCCACTCCAGTATGCTTGGGCTTCCCTGGTGGCTCAGCTGGTAAAGAATCCGCCTGCAATGCAGGAGACCTGGGTTTGATTCCTGGGTTGGGAAGATCCCCTGGAGAAGGGAATGGCTACTCACTCCAGTATTCTGGCCTGGAGAATTCCATGGACTGTATTGTCCATGGGGTCACAAAGAGTCGGACACAACTGAGTGACTTTCACTTTCAGGAGTGTTAAGTACATTTTCATTGTCCTGCAACTAATCCCCCAAACTTTTGTCATCTCATAAAACTGAAGCTCTGTATCCTTTAAACAACTCTACATTTATATTTTCCTCTTTAGAAGCCATCTGGAGATGATCCGTGAGTCTCTGTGGTTTAATACCTGATTTTTTGACGTTGTTACAATTCCGAGAACTGGCAAGCCTCCTGAAGTTTCTGCTCAGGTGGCTCTTTGGAGCCACATGGCAAAAAGGTTCAGCTCAGCACAGGGTGTTGCAGCCCCAGGATCCTCCATGGGGTCCTGCGTCAGTGATGAAAATTTACTGGAAGAGTGCTATGGTTTGGCTCATAGACACCTTTAAGCAGCATAAAGTTTCTTGGTTCAGATTTGGTGGTAAACCCCACCACTTGCACCCTTGTTTCTTTTTTACCCCACCATCTTAATGTTAAAATTAAAAATTTTCACACATATGAAAAAAGTTGAAATAATAGCACCATGGGCATTCACATATGCATCCCTTAGAGTTAAAAATCAGTTCACATTTAATCTGATTTTTTTATAAAGATATATATATATATTTATATATTTCTGTACCCTTTGGAAATCAGTTGTTGACATCATGACACTTCACCTCTAAATATTTATTATCTTGACACATTTGATTGTGTAACCTTGAGCTACTTACTTAAGTTCTCAGAGCCTCATCTTATATAAATATGTATGTGTGTTCTTGCTGAACCATTTGGAAGTAAGTTGCAGACGGCATGACACTTCACCCTAAATACTTCAGCTTGCGTCTCCTAAGGGCTTCCCAGGTGGCACTAGTGGTAAAGAACCTGCCTGCCAACGCAGGAAACCTAATGAAACGTGGGTTCGATCTCTGGGTCAGGAAGATCCCCTGGAGGAGGGCATGGCAACCCACTCCAGTATTCTTGCCCGGAGAACCCCATGGACAGAGGAGCCTGGTGGGCTATAGTCCATGGGGTCGCAGAGTCAGACACAACTGAAGCACACATGCATGTATCTCCTAAAAATAAAAGCATTCTCTGACATAAGCATAATACCAGAATCACATTTAGAAAACTAGTGGTAATCCCCTAATAGCATCTACTACTTGGTTTGTATTCAAATTTCCCCTGTCGTCCCCCCGATAAAAAAAAAGTTTATAGTTGCTTTATTTCTGAATATATTTTTAAAATATATACCCAGGATCCTATCAAGTTTCATGAATTACATTTGGTTTCTATACCTCTTTAGTCAGTTTAAATCTAGGGACCCATGGATGTATGTGTATATATGTATAGATATATGTGTGTATTTCTATGTATATGTATGTGTGTATATCTATATATATGTGTGTGTATATATATATAACATTGCTGTTTAAATTGCTCCCCATTCTGATCTGTCTGATCACTTCCTCATTGTTTCATTTACCTTCTTTTTCTATGATCTGGTTACCCTATATACCAGAAGTAAGAGCTAAAGCCTCAGATTTAGGCTCAACATTTTGGCGAAAATATGTCCAGATGATTCTAAATGCTTCATTGAACATTTCAGCAGGGATCCATGATGTCAGGTGTCCCATTATTAGATATTGATCACTTGGAAAGGTGGTGACCACCTCTCTCTATCTCAAAGATATGTTTTCTACCTACAGTTAGCATGCCATTCTGTGGGTGATGCTTTGGCACCAACTGACAACCCTGGTCCCCAAAAAGAAATTTCTTAGAACCATCTTGGCCTACATTGATGATCCTTGCTGGATCAGTTGTTTCTTGGGGAGTTGTAGAGTGGTCATTTTCAAATTCCATCATTCTGGGAATTCCCTGGTGGTCCAGTGGTTAGCAGTCCACACTTCTGTTGCCAAGGGTGTGGGTTCAGTCACTGGTCTGGGAACCGAGATCCTATTAGCCACATGATGTGGCCAAAAAAATAAAAAATAAATTTTGTCATTCTGATCTAAATTTACTGGCTGACATTCATATATAAAGAAGAGCTCTTTCTCATTAGTAAAGATGAACTATTAAGTTCCTTCTAAAAAGGCAGAGTTACTTTCTCCCCTCTAATTAACACTTTTCAGAGTAAGAAGTTGAATATCCATGGCTTGAGCTAAGGAGGAGCAAAGGCAAGGACTGGGCATATTTCAGCAAGATGCACGTATAGTGTGAAAACCCATAATCAATGGAAAATTCTAGATATATAGAGTGAGTTTGTATGCAAATCTCAGAAGTAAAGTGTGACCACATCTTGGTAGAGTATGAGTTTAAAAGCATTGAGAAACGTTTTCCCACACACTCAAGTGATCCTCTTCTTTAATTTGGGGAAGGAAGAGGATAATTACATTTAAAATAATCCCTCTCCTACCTTCCAGCAGGAGCCCAGCATTTAGCCTGGGTTCAGTGAACTGCTGAAGGTAATTGTGTGATGCTGCTCAGGTTCTGTATCTAAAACAGTGCTTCCTACAGCACCTGTTTCCTCGAAAGTGACCAACCACCCAGGCACTGGGTCGGGGGCAGGGATGGGGGGAGGCATGCAGAATGCACAGGTGCACTAGCCCTGGCCCCTGACCTCCAGAAACTCAGGACTGAAATTAATTCACTTTGTGAATGTGGCTTGAATGCGTGGAGCCCAGGGAACGAAGAGATTTTATCAGTCTGCGGCCTGCACAACCTTTGACTTGGGGGCAGAGACTCTTTGGTTTGTGTGTCTATCTAGAGCACAGGTAAGGATGTGTAATTGGTGGCCAGTTAGTGTTTGAGGAATGAGTGAGTGAATGACTGAGTGCTTCATCACAGATGGCTAGAATGGCTAGACCTAGTGAGGGCTGTGAGTTCCTCCAGAAAGTCATTTTTGGAAAAAGGAGTTAGGATGAATCCTGGATCTTCCATTAACACTGAAGAGAAACAGTTCATAATATATTCCCATGGCACACCTCCATGGTACCCTGTACAATTCCATTCTTTTAATGGCATTTCAAGGAAACAGGTGCCATTTTTGTTTGGTAATGTTTGTGTATGTATTGCTCTTCATTGTGCTGGGAGTAGGGTCAATCTCTCTCTGTTAGGTCTCACTGCCCTGGAAGTTAATCAGGAAATTCTTTTCTATCACAATCAACGTTGTGCTAGCAAATACTTAACAGCTCGCTCTCTAAACAGATTTTCACGTGTACATGTGTAGGTTTATTATACGTTTTACTGACAAAAGGGGGTTTAGCATACAGTTTACAAATCATACAATATTTAATAGTCTTTACGGTAAATTTCATACCATTAGTTGATTCTCACAGAATGCTTTTGTTGATTTTTGCCAAAATCTTATCCCGCTGGCCAACCTAAGTTTGAAATTGATAACAAGTGTTGATCTGATGTAAGTGCTAGTTGGTACTTTCATTTAAGTCAGGAAGATGAAAGCGAAAGAACAAAGATGTACATGGGAACTTTGCTCGATCGTTGGTGACAACAGCGACTTCCTTGCTGAACTGGATAATAGTTCTCAAGTACCAAGAGAATATGGTCTCATTTTTGTGTGCTTTTCAAATACAGCTATCAACATGATATACTTTTTCTCTCTTTTTTATTGAAGTATAGTTGATTTACAGTGTTGTGTTAATTACTGTTCTACAGCAAAGTAACTCAGTTATATACACATATATATGT
Source organism: Dama dama (assembly GCF_033118175.1). Classification (NCBI taxonomy): domain Eukaryota; kingdom Metazoa; phylum Chordata; class Mammalia; order Artiodactyla; family Cervidae; genus Dama; species Dama dama. The sequence goes on along the minus strand of NC_083698.1, from coordinate 44,578,096 downwards.
ATATATATATATTCTTTTTCATATTCTTTTCCATTTTGGTTTATCATGTGCTATACAGTAAGACCTTGTTTATTCTGTATACCAGTTTTGCATCTGCTAATCTCAGACTCCCAATTCATCCCTCTCTCACCCTCTCCCTCTTGGCAGCCTCCAGCATATTCTTTATCAACATAATATACTTTTAAATTTGCATCTCTAAAGTTGTCTGCATCACCTTCTTAAACTAGGTAATCAAATAAAACCCTGATTTGTAGCATTTGATGGTTTCTGTGATGTAAGCTCTCATATCACTGCATTTCACATCAGTATGTTGTCACTGAACTGAGTTGGGAAGAGGTGCACATTTGAGCCCTTATATAGGATTTCTTCTGTGCAGATACAGTAAATGTAAATAAAGAGCAGCAGTTAGCAAACTATGGTCTATCAGTGAAATCCTTGTCACCTGTCTTTGTAAATAAAGTTTTATTGGAGCATAGCCATGTTCATTCATTCATCTCTTGTCTTAGGTTACTTTTGCACTCACCACCATGGTTGAGTGAGATGGCTGAGACAGAGACCCTCAGAACCTAAAATATTTACTACCTGGACCTTTCTACAAAAAGTTCTCAACCTCTGCCCAAAGCATAGATAATAGTGAAATGTAACAAGATAAATAGAAGTGGTTTGTTTTGAGTATTTATTCTCTTTTAAAAAATAGCACATTTAATTTTAGCTTATGTAATTTTTAATAATTTCTTAATTGGCTCACCAAATTCCTGAAAATTTAATAATTTGCTTTTACAAGCCTGTATAGGCCAGTCCCAGCTCACTATTGCAACACTTTGAGAGTTTCAGCTTATAGGGTCAAAAATGAAGCTCTCACTATTAGGAAGAAGCAGCTGACAACACCAGACTGGAGGGGGAACCGCGATGAGAAGGACTGGAACTACTTGAAGCTGTGGTCTCATTGTCCACAAAAATCAGAAGAAAGCAGTTTTGAGGTTAGTTTTCATATATTGTTGTTGTTGTTTTTCCCTCTTAGGGTCTGGGGTTTGTTTTGGTTTCTCAAATGAATTTTCTTCAGGATTAATTTAAAAATTCAATACAGCTTGTGTTTCTGACCAAATTTTGTGTGCATCTGTCTCGAGTACACTTAGGCCCTGACAGGCGCCCAGCAGCTTTCAGAACTCCCACAGATGTTCTGTGTCCGGAGAAAGGAGGACTTCCTCTTGTTGGCTGTGAGCAAGAGGTGAGGTGGTCCCACCAGTTGCCTTGTGCAGGGGTTTTCCTTGCCACCACTTCCTGCTGGGTGCCTTTGAATGGATTACAGATGGTTAGGAAAAAGACTTCTTGGCACAGTGAGAGGACCAGTCTCCAGTGCTTTGTGGGGAAGGATTTATAACAGGATGGTAGTTGATGCTGACCCAGAATGGGCCTGGCTGCCCAGCCTTCTTAGAGAAATCAGCTGCCTATGAGTGGAGGGAAGGACAGGGAAAAGGGGATGTTTCCATTCATGTGGCACCTTTCATCCAGGGTGGGCTTAGCTGGCCAAGGGGCCAAAGGTGTTAGGCCCCTGTGGAGGTGTTGTACCTGGAGATTAAGTACTGGGGTCACGTTCTTGGTGTGTCAAGCTCTTATGGGAAGGATCAATATAGCAAATCCTCATATCTTTTAAAAGTGAGGTAAAGACAGATGCAGCTGTTGCCTTTTTTTTTTTTAAGTCACAGTCTAGAGCACATTTAATTTTTAAACTTTTAAAAATATACCTAGCATAAAGTGTACTCTTTTAACCATTTTAAAGTATTCAACTCTGTGGCGCTTAAGTACATACAAAGTGTTGTGCAGCCATCACCACTATCTATTTCCAGAAATTTTCCAGCATCCCAAACAAATTTTGTATCCATTCAATGATAACTCCCCATTCCCCCCAACCTCAATCCTGGAAACCTCTACCCTACCTTTTGTTTCTGTGAATTTGCCTATTCTAGGTACTACTACAGGTAAGTGGAGTTGTATGTATTTGTCTTTTGTGACTGGCTTGTTTCACGTAGCATCATGTCCTCAAAGTTCATCCATATTGTTGCATGTGTCAGAATTTCCTTCTTTTTATGGCCAAATAATATTTCACTGTGTGTATGTAACACCGTTTGTTTGTCCATTTATCCATTGAGGGACCCTGGGCTGTTGGCCCCTTTGGGCCACCATGACTTGCGCTGCTCTGGATGTGGTGTCAGATTGGAGTCAGACAGAGGCCTGGAGAGAATCGGTTTGTCTGGGATGATTCCTCTCAACTCAGGTGCAGCTGCCTATCAGAGCTACCAGGAATACGTGTGCATGAGGCCACGTTTAGGAGTGCTGGCCGAGGGCTCAGAGGAGCTGTGGCATCCTGTGGGCTGCATCTGCTCCAGTGTTTTATCATCCAAGAGAGCCCTACCAGAGCAGAGAATCTGAGAGGCCAGATTGCACGTGACCTCCAGCGCTTCCTGGGTGTGAGGAGGCACTTGCTGGGCAGAGGCTGGTGCAGAGGGTTCCTGGGATTGGGTCTCCCTCTGCCTGAAGTCAGGATGACCTTGGGCAGTTATAGGAGCAGGGTCTGGCAAGCTTCATCTGTGAGAGAGAGGGTAAGACTATAAGGTTCCCAGAGCACAGAGCCAGCACAGTGCGGTGGGGAGAGGCTAGGGACAGTGTCTGTCCATCCCAGCTGCTAGGACTAAATACCAGACTGGGTGTCTTACAAACAACATTCATTTCTCACAGTTCTAGAGCCCAGAAGTCCAAGATCAGGGCGCCAGCATGGTCAGGGACTGGTCAGAACCCTCTTCCAGTTCATAGACTTCCCATTATGTTGCCACCTGGAGGAAGAGGCTGTGGAGCTCTTTGGGGTCTGCTGCTGCTGCTGCTAAGTCGCTTCAGTCATGCCCGACTCTGTGCGACCCCATAGATGGCAGCCCACCAGGCTCCCCCATCCCTGGGATTCTCCAGGCAAGAACACTGGAGTGGGTTGCCATTTCCTTCTCCAATACATGAAAGTGAAAAGTGAAAGTGAAGTCACTCAGTTGTGCCCGACTCTTAGCAACCCCATGGACTACAGCCTACCAGGCTCCTCAGTCCGTGGGATTCTCCAGGCAAGAGTACTGGAGTGGGGTGCCGTTGCCTTCTCCCTTTGGGATCTAAGAGCTCTCATCTCATTCATGTTGGCTTCTCCCTCATGACCTGACCCCCCCCAAAGGCCCCACCCACAAAACTGTCACATTAGGAGTTGGGACATGTGATTCCATGAGATTCCAACATGTGAATGTGGGGGATCACAAACATTCAGACCTTAGCCAGCCAGCCGCTGGGGGTGGAGTTTGGATGGCATGTGGGCCAGTAGAGCAGACTTGACGGATCAGAGCCTAGGGGAAGATGGTGCTGAAACTTCAGAGAACAAGGGGGAATGGTCCAGAGACTTTGGGAGGGAGAAATCAGGCAGGCATCTTGCGGACAGTGGCCTCAAGTGAATGGCTGCATTCTTTCAGACCAAAGATAGTGGTGGGATTTTATTACTTTCCTTTATGAAATTCTGGAGCACTGTGTGCAGAACCTCTGCTAAGAGTGCAGGAGGGATGCAGAACAGGTATTCTGATTTGTCATGTATAAAGCCCTCCAGTGGTGTGAAGACTGATGCAGGGTGAAGGCGTATTTTGTGTGTGTCTACTTTTCCTCAGGAGGGGTTCTGGGGCTTTCCTGAAATCCCCCCTCCAAGCTATGGTACTCTCTGCCCCTTTCAAAACAAGAGAGAGGGTAAGACTCTAAGGTTCCCAGAGCACAGAGCTGGCACAGTGTATTGGGGAGAGGCGGAGAGAGGCTGCAGATCTTTGACTTTGCAAAGGTGTTTAAAGAAATGTATAGCTTGTGGGAGAAACACACACATGCCCAGATATAACCATGGGGTGAGCTCCAGGGCACGGGGATCCAGGCAAGCGAGTGATGTGTGTGTTGCTTTAAGCGCTGAATTGTGGTTTTAGGGTTTATGACATTTTAAAATCTTCTCTGAGGAAAAGCCCTCCCTGGGATGGGGTGGAGGGCTCCAGAGAAGCCTGAGTAGTGGAACCACTTTAAAATCTAGCCCTGCTAACGTGATTTGTGGGGGCTTCCTAGGTGGCTCGGCGGTAAAGAATCTGCCTGCCAATGCCGGAGACGCAGGTTCAAAACTTGGGTTGGGAAAATCAGTACTTGGGTTGGGACGATCCGCCCTGGAGAAGGAAATGACAACCCACTCCAGTACTTTTACCTGGGAAATCCCACGTTCAGAGGAGCCTGGCAGACTGCAGTCCAAGGAGTCGCAAAGAGTCGGACACAGCTAGACTAGCGACTAAATACCAGCCACAGCATGATTTGTATGCAGGCTTTTTACTTGGAGACAGACAGAGATACAGAGGGAGACAGATAACACGGCATACTAGATGAAGAAGCCACCTTTGAATCTCGTCCCTGGGTACAGCTGATACTAGTAGAGGAGCTTGTCGGTGGAGAAGGAAAAACACAGACTTTGCCGGCAGATCTTAGATTGCATCTGGGCTCGCCTGCCTGCTTGCTGTGTGGTTTGCAAGCTACCCACTTCTCTGTGCCTCAGCTTGCTCATTTTGACTACAGTCTTGGTCCCAGGGAGTCAGGGATAATGCAAGAGCTGACACACCACTGATGGTCGGGAAAGGACTGCTGTTCCTATAGCCTGGCGGAGGGGGTGGGTCTAAGAAGTTCAGTGGTTTCCACAGGTTAACTGCTCGATTGTGCAGGAATTGTAGGGTGAGCAAAAATAGACCAGAATTTGAGAGCCAAGGGGAGGGGGTGTTGTGGGAAGGTAAGTTTGGAAGCTTCTAGGTGGGGAGATGAGTTAGAAGGAAGCGGGCAACAGGAAGGAGTAAGAACTGAAGCATTTGGGGGCAGATACCTGCTTTCTGCCTCTCCTTCGACTTTCCTTCTCTCTGGGCTGTGACTTTATCTGGTCCTCCAGCTCAGCCTGCACCCCTGGGCTCCTTGGGTGGGCCTGCGCAGAGACTGGCTGGGCAGCTCCTGAGAGGGGCTGTCCTGCAGCAGAGGATTGCTTTACGAAGGGGCAGGCCTCTTGGGTCCCGAGTGGGTCAGGAATGTTAGCTGGCAGAAGTCCCATGCTTGCTGTGTGTCTTCATAACTGAAAGCTTAGGGGTCAGTGCCAGGCCTCTGGAGTGAGACCTGGGCTCGGGGCAGTCCTGGGAGGTCTCGTCACCCCTCAGAGCCTCATTTTCCCATCTGTAAAATGGATGACTACAGGAACCTCACAGGGGTGTTGAGAAGATTAAATGAAGGGAACTTACGGCACTTAGCTTAATCCACAGCCTGTCTTAAGTGCTCAGTAAACATCTCCTTACATTGCCATTGAGTATCCCCCAGAGGAAGGGCTGAGGGGAGGTTATTGTTTAAAATGAGGCACATGCCTTGGCTGTGTTCTGGATGCTGGACTTTATAGCATAAGGAAGTACCATCATGGCCCTTGAACTTGGGCCTTAAGAGGAGAGCCAGCAATATGCAAACCTGACACACCTTTCAGAACATCAGTTCTTGGAACATCAGTTCCAAGATTGCTAGGGTAAAGTATTACTTTTTTACCATTATATTTTATAGGGGGAAATAACCTGCCAGTTAAACTAAAGCCACTATTGATTCTAAGGCTCCATTCAGATTTTAAAGATGTTAACAATGTGGAGGAGAGGAAAGTACAGCTTAGAATTAATGAAATGTAGTAGGACAAAAATAGCATGTAAAGTAAAATTTACATTAATTTTTAAGATAAAGCATGAACGTTTATGAAACATGGAAAGTTCTTGGTATGGCCCCAGCATGTGAAAGTATGTGTGAATTTGCCTCCACAGTCAGGGTGACTGAGTTTAAAGGGTTGAGAGGGGAGAGGAGTGGCTGGGTTTGATCTCCTTGTAAGTTTAGATGGGAAGTGGGGAGTTGAGGGGAAGTAACTCCAGACTCCAGAGTACTTGTTGTCATCCTCGGGCCTGAACATCCTCAGGGAGTCATTGTGTGTGTTCACCTCACTTAAGGGGGAAAATCTGCATGCAACACTTTGAGGAGGCGGGACCGTCATGAAAGCAGGCAAACAACCACATACGTCAACAGAGCTGGAAACCACAGAGCACTTCCACCCAGTGAGAGGGACTGCTTCCTGTGACCCCCAGGCCAGCGCCTCTCCCAGCGGGCTCCTGGCCCTGATGTTTGGCGCAGATTCTAGGGGACAAGCAGCCTTGCATCTTGCCCTTAAAAACTGGTGGCATGTCTCAGGCGGGTGAGAAGGAATCTGGCTGAGCCACCTCCTTTCTGCAGGGACCTTTGCTCCGCACATCACCAGGTGGAGACCGGCCCCTGGGCAGTGCTGGTGTTGGCAGGTGTTGGAGGTGGCTCCTGCCACCTCCTTGCCAGGGAAGGGGGTCGCACCTCCAGGGCCTGTGGAGACTCACAGTAGACTGGAAATCATAGTGTCACCAACTTCAGAAGAGCATTTCTCTCCACAGGAGTGCTGGGCTCTGGGGCTTGGAGAGGAGGCAGGTCTGCAGGTGGGGGAATGGAGGTGCTAAGGGACCCCCTGATTCCCTGAGCTGGTGATTAGTGTAGGAGGAGGAACCGGAGAGGAGCAGGAAGCAGCGGCCTGGCCTGAGAACACTCTCTGGGTTGTAGGAGGAAGGGACTTGAATGTAGGAGCATGGACATTTAGCCGGTTCTCTAGGCTGGGCACTGAATGGTCATTCGTGGATGGGCCTTATTAGTATTCCATTGTATAAATATACCATTCAGAGGCACACTGAATGGGCCTCTATGAGTAAATTAATGAAAAAACATTTTTTTCATGATGTAAAAGTGATACAAGATCACTGTACAAAATACACACCAACAGAAAAGAAAAAGAAAAGTTAGCCTATAATTCTGTCACCTAGAATTATCAAGTGTTGGTCTTTTTTTAAAATAATTTTTAAAATGAGATAATTTCATACTGTTTTGATTATGGTGAGCGTCTTTCCTAGCTATTAAGTATTCCATTGTGTATGTGTTCCATAATTTATTTAACCAATTTCCTGTCATGGGATATATTGGTTGTTTTCAGTTTTTTGTTATTAAAAATAATATTGCAACCAATAAATGTATGTCTTTGTAGTCAAATTTTTGTACACATTCATGATTATTTCCATAGTATAAGTCTTTGGAAGAGGAATGCTAAGACCATTGGTATGCTATTTTTGAGACTTTTGATATCCATTGCTAAATTACCATCTAGAAATATTGTACCAATTAACACTCCCATCAGGAGTATATAAGACTGGCTTCTTTCTGAACTTTGGCCAGTACCTCATAAAAGATTTTCAAATATTTATTTAATAAGTTCAAATGTTATCTTTCTTTAATTTGCACTCTCATGAGCACTAAGGAGGGTGAAGATTTTTCATGTGTTTGTTAGCCACGTGTGTCCTTGTATGAGTTGTTTCTTCATTGTCTTTGCTTAGTTTTCTGTTGGCCTCTTAATCTTTTAATTGTTGATTTGCAAGACTGCTGTATATATTAAAGCTAATTTACTATATCTGTTATTTATATGTGAATCATATGATTTTTAGGAAATCTTAATAGCTTCAAAATTGTGTGACTCTCTGATCTAGCCTGATGAGCCAAATAGCTAGGAAAATAGAAATTCCCAGGTAATTCCCAAGCCACATGGTAGGTGTTGTTGAATGCTGACAAGGGCCACTAGTATTAATAATTATGCTGACAAGAGAGAACTAAGAATAAGAGCTATTACTTACTGAACAACTATTATTTAACAGGCACTTTGCATGTATTAGCCTTTTAATCCTATCATCCTGCAGAGCTGAGCAAACTGGAGCAGAGAAAAATTAAGTACCTCGCTTGAGCTTATACAGCTGAATGGCAGAGTCTGGATTTGAACCTAAATCTGCCCATCTCTGCTACCCAGGCTTTCTGTTCTACCAAGCTAACTGTCATTCTCAGGGTAAACCATGCATTTAGGAGTCAAGACTTCCTCAGCTACTTCCACAAAGTGTAGCAGGTTGGAAATATGTGGTAACTGGTCTTTAGAGATGCCCTTGCAGTGAACATGCCTCAGTGTAGTCTGCTCTCTGCTACACTTGGCTGACCCTATGATTCATGTGTGTGTGTGTGTGTGTCTGTTAATAATATCTTTATTGAGATATAATTCATATACCATAAAAATCACCCCTTTAAAGTATAGAAGTTCATGTTTTTGTCATATTCATATAATTATGCAAACACCACTACCTAATTCCAGAACATTTTGATCACCACACAAAGAAACCCCAAACTCCTTGACCACCACACAAAGAAACCCCATACACCGTTCCCTCCTCCCAGTCCCGGCAACCACCACTCTGCTTTGTGTCTTTATGGGTCTGTTTATTCTAGACATTTTATATAATTGGAGTTATACCCTATGTGACCCTTTGTGTCTGGTTTCTTTCACTTAGCATAATGCTCTTACAGTTTGTCCACGTTGTCACATAAATCAGTACTTCATTCCTTTGTATGGCTTAATAGTATTCCGTTGTATAAATATACCACATTCTGTTTATCCATTCATCAGCTGTTTTTTCTTTTTCCATCTTTTGGCTGTTATAAATTGTCCTGGTTTGAAATTGTGTACATGTTTTTGTGTGAGCATATTTTTTCATTCTCTTGGGTATATATCTAGGAGTGGAATTGCTGGATTATATGACATCTCTTTGCTTAACTTTTTGAGGAACTGCCAAGTTATTTTCCAAAGCAGCTGCATCATTTTATCTTCCCACCAGAAACGTATGAGGGTTCCAATTTCTCCATATCCTTGCCAACATTTGTTATTGTCTGTCTTTTTTATTATAGCCATGCCAGTGGGTGTGAAGTAGTATCACATTGTTGTTTTGATTTTCATTTCCTTGATGACTGGTCATGTTGAGCATCTTTTGATGCACTCATTGGCACATGTTGGCAGTATTTTTTGGAGAAATGTTTTAAAAAATTTTTGCCCGGTTTTTAATTACGTGTTTTTTAAAAATTAGGTTCTAAGAATTCTTAATATATTCTTGATATAAGTCCCTTATCAGGTATATGATTTGTAAATATTTTTTCCCATTCTATGAGTTGTCTTTTTGCTTTCTTGATGGTATCCTTATAAGCACAAAAACTTTTAGGCAGTTTCCTGGCAGTCCAGTGGCTAGGTCTTAGTGCTTTCCCTGCTGTGCATGGCCCAGGTTCAGTCCCTGGTCAGGAAATTACGATCCCACAAGTTGCAGTGTCCCATGAAAACTTTTTTTAAAAAAATTAAATAGTTTAAAAACTTTAAATTTTTATCTTATCATGTTTATTGAGTATTTCTCTTATTGCATGTGTTTTTGGTGTCATATCTAAGAAATTGTTATCTAATCTCAGGTCACAAAGATTTACTCTTATGTTTTCTTCTAAGAGTTTTATGGTTTTAGGTCCTAGTTTAGATCTCTGATCTATTTTAAGGGTTTTTTTTTTTTTTTTAGAATATGATGTGAAGCAGGGGCCCAAAGTCAGTCTCCTTCATGTGGTTTTCTAGTTGTCCCAGCACCATTTGTTGAAAAGACTGTTCTTTTCCCCCTTTGAATTGTCTTAGAACTCTTGTTAAAAATTCAGCAGACCATAGAGGTAAATGCTTATTTCTGGACCCTGAGCTCTATCTCACCTATGTATATGTCTATCCTTATGCCCATGCCACACTATCTTGATTACTGTAATAGGTTTTGAAACAAGGACATATGAATCCTCCAACTTCATGCATTTTCAAGATTGTTTCAGCTTGAAACAGTGTGGGTCCCTTGAATTGCCATATGAATTTTAGGAGCAGCTTGTTAATTAACTGCAAAAAGGTAGCTAGAATGCTTACAGGGATTGTGTCGAATCTGTAGATCAGTTTAGTAAGTATGATTATGTTTACAATATCATGTTTTCCAGTACATGAACACAAGATGTCTTTCCACGTATTTAGATCCAATTTATGTCAGTTATGTTGTTTGTAGTTTTCAGTATACAAGTTTTGTACCTCTTTGGCTTAATTTATTCATATTTTATTTTTAATGCTTTTGAAAATGTAAGTTTTTCATTTCATTTTCGGGTTGTTCATTGCTAGTATATAGAAATACAGTTGATTCTTTTATACTGTTCTTTTATCTTGCAACTTGCTAAACTTTTTGTTCTAATAGTTTGGCATGTTGTTTGTGTGTATGTATTCTTTAGGATTTTCTATATATTTGTGTCATCTGCAAATAGAGATTGTTTTTCTTTTTCTTTTCCCATCCGATGCCTTTTATTTCTCTTTCTTGCCTGACTGTCCCGGCTAGAATCTCTAATATAGTATTGAATAGAAGTAACAAGAGTAGACATCCTTGTCTTGTTCCTGATCTTGGAAAGAAAGCTTTCAAGTCTTTCACCATTAAGTGTGATATTAGCTGTGGGCTTTTTATAAACACCCTTAACAAGTTGAGGAATTTTCTTTTATTCCTACTTTATTGAGTGTTTTATCATGAAAGGGTGTTGGATTTCACAAAATGCTTTCTTTGCATCCATTGAGATGGTCATGTGGTTTTGTTCTTTATTCTATTAATATGTATTACATGGATAGCTTTTCATATATTGATCCACTCTTGTATTCTTCACATAAATTCCACTGGTTCATGGCATGTAATCTTTTTATCTGTTGCTGAATTTAGTTTGTTAGTATTTTATCGAGGATTTTTACATCTATATTCATAAGCGATTTGATCTGTGGTTTTCTTTTCTTATGATGTCTTTGTCTGGGAGGGTAATACTGGCCTTGTGGAATTGGGAAGAGTTCCCTGTGACTCACTTTTGACCAACAGAAGTAATACTGTGTGACAGCTGAACCTAGGTCATAGGAGCCTTACAACTTCTGCCTGAGTTTCTTGAAACATTAACTGTTGGAACGCTCCCTCTTGGAAACAAGTTGCCATGCTGTGAGAAGCCCAGGCGCTTTGGCACTCCTCCAGTGGGCATCCCTAGCTAAGCTTCCAGCTGATGGCCAGTAGTATGGACCAGCTGTGTAAATGATCCATCTAGAGCATCCAGTCCAGTAGTCCAGTAGATATGACTACTCAGCTAAAATCTCAGCTAAAAATCTAAGGAAAAACTGCTTACCTGAGTCTTCTCAGTCCACAGAGCTGTGAGAGAGATAACAAACTGTGGTTCTAAACCACAGCTTCTGGGAGTAGTTTATTGCACAGTGACAGGATAGAGCAGGAACCCACCGACTTCAGCCTGACTCCGTCAGCCACACCTATCTGCAAGAATTGTGGGCGCACACAGTGGTGCTCTTCTCTCTCCTGTTTCTGAGAAGGCCCAGGAAAATGATGAAATGGCTAGACCACTGAAAAGAAATGGCAGCATGGGGCCAGGGACACCCATGTTTGAGGTAACTATTCTTCACCATGATGGCCAGTGGCCTGTTTTCAGAAAGGCCCTTCCTTTCCCAGCTGCAGTCTGCCTTTGCTTTTGGTAGAGAGGCTCAAAACTCACAGCGCTCATGTATCAGTCACCCTGGGGCCACTTTGCTGCCCCTGTGCCATAGGAGGGCCTTGCTTCAATGAGTGCCCTGCCCTGAATTTGGCTGGCGTTTCAGGCCATCTGCTCCCTTAGCTTCTGAGATGGATCTGTCGTGAGGCGTTTATCCTTAGCTCCCCAGCTTTTCTCAGGCTTGAGATTGGTTTCCTAGCTGAGCGTCTCAGAGCCTCTTAGTAATTAATCCCCCTTCAAGCCCTTGAAGAAAGTTGGGCTGCCATTCTAAAGGTGGCAGCAGTGGAGAAAGCGTACAAAAACAGATGAGCCCCAATAATCAGCAAGAGGAACAGAGCAGGATGGGCCCATGATGGATATGATAGCTTTTGTGGGTCTGTGCAAATTCCCAAGTCCCTCCCTACCCCTAGAGGCCACCAGTTGCTTGCTGCACATAGTAACCTGTGCACTGGTATTAGGTTCCCCTGCTGCCATCCTCTGTGTGAGTCAGCTCTGTACATGTCCACCAAGCCCACCCCTTCATCTAAGAAGAGGGCCCAAGACTTCATAGCTTTTATCTTAATCACCACAATATCAAGACCATAAACGTGTGCTACACATAAAAAAATGCTCAACATCATTAGTCATTAGGGAAATGCAAATCAAAACTGCAGTGAGTTATCACTTCATATCACTAGGATGGCTATAATATATATATTGGAGGGGAAAAAGGAAAATTGTAAGTGTTGACCAGGAAATGGAGAAACTGAAACCCTTATACATTTCTGCTCAGAATATAAAATGGCATAGACATTTTATATGGCTATGGAAAGCAGTTTGGCTGTTCCTTGAAAGGCTAAGGATAGTGTTACCATATGATCCAGAAGTTCCACTCCTAGGTATATACCCAAGTTCACACAAAAACTTATACTCCAGTGTTCATAGAAGCACTGTTTACAATAGCCAAAAGGTGGGAATAACCCAAATGTCCACCAACTGATGAATGGATCAGCAGAGTGTTGTATATCCTCCAGTGGAATATTATTGAGCCATAAAAGGGAATGAAGTACTGACATATTACAATATGGATGCACCTTGAAAACATTGCGCCAAGTGAAAGAAGCCAGAAGCAAAGTACCACGTATGTGTTGCCATGGGTTAGGGAACAAGGAGAATGTGGAAGTACAGGGTTTCTTCTTGGGGTGGTGAGTATCCTGGAATTAGATGATGATATCCTGAAGGAGATAAGTCCTGGGTGTTCATTGGAAGGACTGATGCTGAAACTGAAACTCCAATACTTTGGCCACCTCATGCAAAGAGTTGACTCACTGGAAAAGACCCTGATGCTGGGAGGGATTGGGGGCAGGAGGAGAAGGGGACGACAGAGGATGAGACGGCTGGATGGCATCACCGACTCGATGGGCATGAGTTTGAGTAAACTCCGGGAGTTGGTGATGGACAGGGAGGCCTGGTGTGCTGCAATTCATGGGGTTGCAAAGAGTCGGACACGACTGAGTGACTGGACTGAACTGAACTGAATGGTTGTATTCACAGCACTGTGAATACACTAAAGAACCAGCGAATTGTGTATTTAAAATGGTTCAAATGATAAATTTTATGTTATATGAATTTTATCTCAATAATACATTTCAAAAGACAGATACCCTCTGCTTTAATAGTTATTGCTGTAGGATGATGGTATGCATTGTTTTCCTTGTAGAGGCCCTTTCCCAGGAAGGGTAAGGCGCCTCCTGGAGAGTAGGCGCTTCCCTGAGTAGCTTGATTTAGCATGAAGAGTGTGGCCGAGGAGCCAAAGAATTCTAATTTCCCGCCTCACATTCCAGCCAGGCAACCTCAGGCAAGTTCCTCAGCCTGCCAGCAGTGTGTCTGAGTCACCTCTGAAGTGGAGATCTTTCTTTAACAAATGCTTATAAAGTGCTCACTCTGTGCTAAGCATTAGTGTTAAGTCCCATTTCCCATCCAGAGGTGCTGAGGCATGAGGAAGTAGAATCTGTTGTTATTGTTCAGTTGCTAAGTTGTGTCTGACTTTTTGTGACCCATGGACTGCAGCACACCAGACTTCCCTGTCTTTCACTATCTCCCAGAGTTTGCTCAAATTCATATATGCATTGAGTTTGATGATGCCATCCAACCATCTCATCCTCTTTTGTCCCCTTCTCCTGCCTTCCATCTTTCCCAGCATCAGGGTCTTTTCCAGTGAGTTGGCTCTTTGCATCAAGTGGCCAAAGTATTGAAGTTTTAGCTTCAGCGTCAGTCCTTCCAATGAATGAATTATTCAGAGTTAGTTTCTTTTAGGATTGACTGGTTTTATCCCCTGGCTATCCAAGGGACTCTCAAGAGTCTGCTCCAGCACCACAGTTTGAAAGCATCAATTTGTCGGCACTCAGCGTTCTTTATGGTCCAGCTCTCACAACTGTACATGACTACTGGAAAAACTATAGCCTTGACTAGACGGACCTTTGTTGGCAAAGTGATGTCTCTGCTTTTTAATACGCTGTCTAGGTTTGTCATAGCTTTTCTTCCAGAGAGCAAGCATCTCTCTTCCAAGGAGCAAGCACGGATATAGAATACTTATCCAAAGTCAGAGAGCCAGTGAATAGCAGATCTGGGTTTCAGCCCAGGCATCCGCCACAGAAACTGTGCTCTCATGCTCTCCTTCCAGGCGTTGGTAACCGCCCCACCTCCCACGTCGTAGTAGGGATCTAATGCAGTTAATGCACTGGGAAATCCTCTTATAAATATAAGCGCTGTAGCGTTACTCCTGCCTTAGATGTTAGCAGTTAGAATTACAGGAAAAACACGGGGGCTCCTCTGCCCCAGCGACCTGTCCTGGTCCCACCCTCAATGCATTTCTTCTGGACTTCACCAAAGAAATTAGGATTGTCAGCTCATGTCCAGCTTTAGTCATAGAGAAATATCCCAGAGGAGTTTTGGGGAAAACTCCAAGATTGCCCTAGTCCACAGGGCCAGACTTGGGCTGGGGGCTGCTGCAGATAGAGGCGGACCAGATGGATCCTGGAATTCCTGCTACCAGCTGAGGCAGATCAGCCTGAAAAGGGGACCTCACCTCCAGTCAGCTCTTTGTGGTTTGTATTTGGAAAGGTGGCCATGCAGAGGATCACACAGAGAGTATATCCCTTCTTGGGGCTTCTAGTTCTGGAGCCCCTGGAGATGCCGGGTAGGACAGGAAGGCTCTATGGCCCCACATTTGACCCTTGGGTGGATGAGAGGTTTGGAAGCAGGGGGTTGTGTGGGAGGCAGGATGCATGTTCTTGGAGAAGGTATAAAAGTTAGGACCGGAAGCCAGAATGTTGCTCAGATTCTAGCAGAGGTGACTCTGAGGATCAAGGAAGTTCAGAAAATGTGTCAGAGAGGGCTGGAGTGTTGGCAGATTGGATGGAGATGTTCAGCACACCAGGCTTTTTAACCTAGATGCAGGCACACAGGCCCCAGGCAGGCCTTCCTGCCTGCAGCCAGCCGGAAGCCCTTCAGCTCTGGCTCCTCCTCCTCTTCTCTCCCACATCCACACCCTCATTCTCTGGAACCTTCATAGCAGCCTCCTAACCAGTCTTCTTCCTCCTAGTTACTGCCTCTCACCAGTCTAGTCTTAACCATCTCTGGAATAATTTTTCCAAAATTCAGAGCTGATCGTCACTCTGCTGAGACACCCCTGGCCCCCAGCCATAGGCATGATTAATGAAGTTCTTGTCTTATTTCCTAGCGCATTTCAAGTGGTTCTGTTAATGCCATCTTTGTATCCTGACATTGTTTCTTATTCACATCTTTCTTCCCTGGGCTCCTTTAAGAGAGGGCGGGTGTCTCACGTGGGCACGCTCTGTGGTGCAGTGGTAAAGAATCTGCCTGCCAATGCAGGAGATGCGGGAGATGTGGGTTCGATCTCTGAGTCGGGAAGGTCCCCTGGAGTAGAAAATGGAAACCTATTCCAATATTCTCCTGGAAAATTCCTTGGACAGAGGAGTCTGGTGAGCTATAGCCCATGGGGTCCCAAAGAGTCAGACACGACTGAGCACACTCGCACGTATCTTATGTACATTCTTCTTTCCCATGCCTGGCACGTGGTAGGTGCTTAATAGGTGTATTTTCCTGTGTAGATGTATTTTCACAGGCTATCTTAGTGTGGGGAGGACATGTAGACTCTTTAGTGTTCTCTGTCCTGCATAGAAGACTGGACTTAAGGCTGCCAGTGGGGTGTTGAGATTTGGGGGGAGGGGTGTAAGGAGAAGACTCATCTCCTTCTGCCCTGCGCTCAAATTGACTAACAGCTGCCATTCAGATGCCCCAGATGGACTGTCCGTTAGAGGCCAAATGGCCAAAACAGACTTCTACGTGCTAATCAGGTACCGTCTGGAACCCAGTCCAAACGCAGAAGTTGCCAGTAATTATACTCATGTGCCCAACAGACTGAAAGTGAGGTCCAGTGAAGAGTGTTGGGCTGAGGCTCGGAAATCCCCATGTTGGATTTGGAGTGCTTAGGCCAAGGAGAAATGCCAAGCCACAGGCAACCATCTTCTAGGTTCAAGTTTTGACATTCATTCTAAGTGCACAAAATCCAGACGCTTCATTTTTATTTTCTCTTACTCCTTTTTTTTTTTTTTGCATACAGCAGCAACAGCTTCCTAAAAACCTCCCTCAGCTGAGCTGCTGCCCGTAACAGCATGCCATTTGGCCCTTGGAAAAGGCAAAAACCCTCTGCATCTGTATCTAGAACACCCACAGTCGAACATGTCAGATGTCATTGGCTCGTCTGCCTGGTTGCTTTGTAGGGGTGCCTCCCCCCAGGCTGGCTTTCCTGAAGTTGGGCAATTCGAAGAGTTCTTCAGCAGTTTGGTCTAATGTGACAGATGCTTGTTTGAGCAGGCATTACCCTTCATGAAGAAATGGCTTCCTTTGCGTTTCTGCTGCAAGTAAGTAGCAGAGTCTGGTCAGAGTCTCTCTTGCATGAGTGGATAGGAAGCAGAACTGTGCCCCACTAACCCTTCAGATGGGGCAAGTGGGTTGATAATGGCTCATTCCTGAATTCCAGAGACCTAGCTGGTTTGGTTCTCAGGGATCCAGGAGTCCAGGTCATGGCTCCATGTCCCAGGGCTCTTGCTCCGGTGCCAGACTCAGAGAGTAATTAGAAGGATGTGGAATCTGCAGGGGGAAATTGTTGCCGCCCCCAGGCCCTTTTTATTGTCTGCAGATTGAGCAGGGGCTGATCTAGGTGGCATAGAGACCAGTTTTATTACATGGTCTCCCAGCGGCTGCTCCTGGTCCAGATCTCACAGCATCTAAGCATGTAACAGATCTATCTGTGAGGGTGACTCCCCTGGTACCAAAACGGCTGACATCCCTGGGGGCGTGGACTGCACGGCAGCTGTTTCTCCTGATTTCCAAGGATCCTGTCAAGTGCCTCTGAGTGTGTGAGATTCTGGCTGAAAGTGAATGATTGAGATGCTTTTTTTCCATTAAATCATCTCCCTTCTGGAATAGGTGTTTTCCTAACAAACCTTATGCAAATAGCTGTGAAAAGGAGGAAGTGGTGAAATGTCGAGTGTTGTTGGCTCCTGGCAGCTGTCTCAGCCATAGCCTTCTGATTTTCTACCCAGAAAAAAAGAAGAAAAAGAAGAAGAAAGAAAGGCAGGCAGACCACCAGCCCTCAGTGTGGCAGCGGGCAGACACAGCCAGGAGGCCTGTGTGGATCCTCATCTGCTACTTGGAGGGCAGGATTATGCTCAAACACTGAGCCATTATGGGTCTCTAGCATCACATATTGTGCTTTATTGTCTACACAGCCACTGTAAGTTATTGATTTGCAAATGGGCAGCATTCCTTTCCAACTCTCTTGAAGGAGGCTGTGGAGGGAAGCTATTTTCCGAGGGAGAAGACTTGGTTCATTCTTTGCAAACACATTTCCTGTGTAGCCCGGCTCCTGCTTTTAGGACCTGTGCCATAGAGAGAGGGTGAGAGGATGCTCTGGTGTCGTGTGCATTGATGAGGAAGGCGAGCACTTGGCACTTGTCCCCAGGGGCCCAGTGTGCCTGCCTTTGGTCCCATGGAAGCTGCACATTTGCCATTGGGCTTGCTGTGTGAGCAGGAAAGTGTGGCCAGAGACTGGTGCCTGTGGCTGAGTCTGCCTTCCAAGGAGACTATAAATAAGATCCACAGGGAGTCGTTACATCCCTGGGCCTACTTTCTTTTGTGGATTCTTCTTCCATGCATCCTTCCTTCTCTACATTTCATGGAGCTCTATTCTTGGCCCCCCTCTCACTGGTGCTGAAGAGAGGGGTCTGGGGGAGAAGGGGCAAGGTGGTGTCATTGTTCCACACACCCTTCTCAAACAGTTGTGGGGTATCTTTTCAGTCTCCATCTTTCATGTTTCTAGGATGCCCGCAGTTTTACAATTCTGACATCTCTAGAGCTGAGATGCATCTTAAAAATTCATGCTGTATTGTAGTTTAACTGGTCAGTTAGTTTTTTCTTGGTGGTGGTAGTTTAGTTGGTAAATTGTGTCCTACTCTTTTGCGACCCTATGGACTGTAGCCCACCAGGCTCCTCTGTCCATGGGATTTCCCTGGCAAGAATACTGGAGTGGGTTGCCATTTCCTCCTCCAGGGGATCTACCTGACCCAGGGCTCTAACCTGCATCTCCTGCATTGCAAGCAGTCTCTTGTATTGCAGGCAGGTTCTTTACCACTGAACCACCAGGGATTTCCCAGTTTTTTCTTCCTAGTACATAAAATACTTTGTAGATTTGAAGTAACAGGGAGTAATTAGAAGAAGGCCAGTCCATGGTCTGGTGAATGCCTTCAGTTCAGTTCAGTTCAGTTCAGTTCAGTCGCTCAGTCGTGTCCGACTCTTTGCGACCCCATGAATCGTAGCACGCCAGGCCTCCCTGTCCATCACCAACTCCCGGAATTTACTCAAACTCATGCCCATCGAGTTGGTGATGCCATCCAGCCATCTCATCCTCTGTCGTCCCCTTCTCCTCCTGCCCCCAATCCCTCCCAGCATCAGGGTCTTTTCCAATGAGTCAAGATAACCTCAAATCCACAGATATGCTTCGAGTATCTGTTCAGGGCCTGGTGTCCAGCTGGCAGAGGCGTGGCAGCCAGTGAAGCACTTTCTTTTAGGGGTTTTTATACTGCCTAATCATGTTTGCCACCTGTCTCTGGGTAATTCACTTTTCCTTCACCTCTCCTCTGGAAGCATCACCCTCTGCAGTGCACACAGGGCCTTGTTGCCCTACCATTTACATGCTGATATTCCATTTTTCTTCCTAGTGCTTTCTCCTGGGCTTGTAACACATTCAGCTTATTTTTTAAGTTGCTTTTCTCATCCTCAGATTCATTTTTGGTTGTTTGAGTGACCCTGCAGCTCTTGTGTGATTCAGGGCTTAACATCCTCCTGGTAGAATAGGACTTCCAGCTAAATATATTACCTCTTCCACGCGACAGAAACATGCATTATTTACTGGCAGTCATTTGCCCTGTTGTCTGTGTCATCTGGAAACTGATTAGTGATCCAAGAGCAGTGCTGGTGAGATTGAGACCTGCTGCAATTCCAGACCATTGGAAGCTCTTGTTTCTGTTGACGTACATGAGGCTCAAGAATATTTCTTTGCTGCCCCTCAAGGTCTGTGCCCTAAACACATTCCGTTCACTGGAGGGTTCAAGTTCCCTGTGGGCTTCATCTCTGAACCCTCACCCCACACTCCTCTTCCTCAAGTCTGGAGGGTCTGGGCTCTGCCCCCTTGGTGTCACTGCCCTTCTCCTAATTTATTCTGGGGATGCAGCCTGTGTCGGGCCTTCCTTCCCTTGTCCCCTTGCTCACTGGATCACATCACCTCAGAAGGAAGCTTCTTCTCAGACATTTACTTAAGACCTCTTTCCCTTCTGCCTTCATCGCTTAGTTCATGACTAAGGAAAGTTCTGAGGGTTCCCCCTCCCCCACCCCCACAGCTCTTCTTCCTTCTTTAAAAACAAAAATTAAAAGTGGGAAATAGGGGTACCACTGGCCCTACTTCCTTAGAAAGATTTTTTTTTTTTTTTAAGAAAAATTACAGCCTCTGTAACCAGCCCTGTGAAAAGTCCCTTTCATGATCTCTGTCCGTAGTGTTTTACTGCCCTTTATGAAAATCAGATCTAATTTGATTTCATGAAGGATCAGAAAAAGATCTTGCTGGCCAGAATAGAAACTGCGTCCATCTTAGTGGGAAATATACCCCAAGTTCTAAACAAGAATTCACAAGTGAACCTGTGGAACAAAACGTGTTTGTGAGGTAAGAACTACTTTTCCAGTGAATTTTAAGCCTGAAATGCCAGTATACTGAAGTCTTAGCCAGAACACTGACATACTAAATCCAAATAGAGGTCTCAAAGAACAGTCCCCACCAACTTTGTCCCCCTTTCCTCTGGGAACTACCTTTTCTTGAAAGTTATAACTGTTTAAAGAAATCCACAACAACCCACAGTCCCTAGGGGCATGGAGTAAAGAAGGCAACCTCCCCTCCCCCTGTGCCGCCCTGAGGATACGGAGGCCCCTCCCTCTGTTCTGCCTCTTGCTCACTGCTTCTCTTAGCATCCAATTTCCCTGGTGGCTTAAAGGGTAAAGAATCTGCCTGTAATGTGGGAGACCCAGGTTTGATCCCTGGGTTCGGAAGATCTCCAAGGGAATGGCTACCCACCCACTCCAGCATTCTTACATGGAGAGTCCATGGACAGAGGTCTATGGGGTTGCAAAGAGTAGGACACGACCGAACGCCTAACACTTAGCAACCAACCTAATCATCTTCCCACCATAGTTCATGTCTCTTCACCTCACTGTTCAAAGGTCCCAGAATGTTGCATTATTTGACTGAACCATGATTTCTTCAGTGAGTCCCACAGACCTCCTTTAACCCTAGAAAGACTGGTCCTAGGTTTGCAGTGACATCCTGGGTTTCAGGGAGACCTCAGTCCTTGCCTTCTGTCTGCAGCCCTTCCTCGCCATAGGTGATGAAGAGGCAGCCTCAGATTTTCCACAAAGAAAAGAATCTCTCACTGTTTTTCCCCAATAATGGCAGAATTAGATTTGGTCCTACATTCTTTTAATATAATCCAAGTGATTTTCTCCCGTGCCTACAGTATGCTGTGCCTAGTGATGGAGACAGAGTAACACAGTTGTTCTCCCTTAAGCATCCTACAGACTCTCCAAATAATAAGAATATCTCTCTTCAGTGTGTGCCTTTCAAGAAGGTTGTTGGATAAAAAAAAAAAAAGAAGGCTGTTGGCAGTATGTGTGTATCAGGATTCTAAAATGTAACGACATTTGACCCTAGTGAGTGTCCTTCTGGGAATGTACACTGAGCATATAAACATAATTAGGCACACAGATGTATAGACAAGGATTTTCATTACCCTGTTGTTGATGAAAGTTAAAATTTAAAGATGGTCTCCATGTCCAAAGATAGAAGACTGGTTCAGTAAGTTGTGGTACGTCCACCCGGTGGCATCCTATACCACCATTTGAAACTGTGCTTTCAAAGACAGTAATGATATGGGAAAATACAATAAGATATTCAGTGAACCATGGAGGATACAAACTGTAATCGATATGTTCCCAAATTATTTTCTCCAGCCTTTCATCATGAAAATTTTCAAATGTATAGTGTAACTGTATTTTCCAGTGCACTCTCCCTTGCTAGTTCTGCTATTAATAATTTATTATATTTGCTTTATCATATATATAATAAGTATATATATTTGATATATATATATCCATCTGTCTTCCATCTACCCATCCAATAAGTCATCTTATTTTTTTTATGCATTTCAAAGTAAGTTGCAGACATTAGTACACTTTCCTATCAGTACTTCAACATATATACTGTTATTACTGTTCAATATTGGTTTATAAGTTTTCATTGAAGGGAAAATTTACATACAATGAAATACACAGACCTTAAGTGTACAGTTATTGAATTTCCACAAATGCATATTCAAATCCCTATCAAGATATAGAACATTACCAATTATGTTGATTATTGTTCTTACTAAACACACATGCTAATTTGTGTATATGTTTATAGCTATGCAGTAGGATTCTAGAGATGATTTTATTTTCTTCAGTATATTCTTTATTTTCCAAATGCTATACAATACATACATGTATTTATTCTTCTGTTCAACAGGTATTTATTGATCATGTGTATGTGACAGGCTATGCATTAAATACAGGGCAGTCAGTGGCTCACAAAACTGCAAAACTCCCAGCCTTATGGAACTTACAGTCTGCTAGGGGAGAGAGTCAATGAATCAAAGGTAATACAGCAAGGAGATGGCGAGTGAGTGATGGGGTGTGGCAGGGGATAATGCTTGATCAGAGATTTGAATGATGTGACCAGAGAAACAGATAAGAGTCCAGGGGGAGAGGGCTCAGCAGATGCAAAGGTCCTGAGGCAGGAAAGGAGAATTGCTGTAATGGCTGGAAGAAACTGAGTGAGATGGAATGTGATAGGAGGTGCTGCTAGAGTGGGAGGCAGGAGCCCAGCCATATGGGGTCTTGAAGGTTATACAGGGAGTTAGGGTTTTATCTAATGCTGAGAGAAGCTGTTGGAGGGTAGTTATCAGGGGAGCAACTTGATCTGACTTCAGTTTTTAACAGCTCTGTCTGCTCCGTGCAGAGTCAGCTCTAGTGAGGTGAAGCCAGTAGGGAGGCTTGCCCTGGGGGTAGCGAGTGAATGTGATTGGCCATGGACACATCCAGGACATCTTGGAGCTGACCCTACCTCCTGAGGTCTTAAAGGTGGAATTGTGGGGGACAGAAAGGAATCCAGGTTGATGCTTAGTATTTTGGTCCAAGCAGCTGGGGTGCATGATGGGGGCGTAACTGATATGGGTGGACCTGTGGGGAGACGAGAAGTCAAGAGTTCTGTTTTGGACATGCTGAGTGCAGGTTGCAAGCTTCATTTTCACACCCTTGAGAGTCAAGCAGACAGGGGCTCAATGAGCATGGGGGAGGGGTGGCCGGAGCTTTTCTGTGGGATTTTCTTGGTTAACAGATGGTACAGGACCATGTGCAACCCCCTTGGGGGTGGATGGGTTTCAGAATTCAGCTCTATTCAGGTTTTAGAAAAATAATCAACTAATGCTCCCATTGAGGTCTGGGCCATCCTGTAATCAAACACACTGGTAGATCTGCAGCAAGTTATAATAATATTTACACTTCAGTAAAGAAATAGACTAGAAAGAGCATCACGTCAGTTGGGATCTGGTATTTTCATAGAAGATGTTTTGGCACCAAAGTTATGTAAAAACTTTTTGTAGAGCTTTTTGGTTTCAGAATTGCAGAGAGGGTATTGTGGGCCAGTATGTACAATTTTGAAGTTTGGACACATACCTCCTTGGACAACCCAGGAAGTGAGGTGAAAACAGAAAAAGAGAGGTCGAATCAGAGGCTCAGGCTGTGCAGAAAGAGGAAAAGCCAGAGGGTATGTCCTCCCAGTGTTTCCAGAAGAAGTGATGGGTCCTGTCATATGCTGCTGAGGAGCAGAGGTAGAAAAGGATTAACTAGTAGACTTGACCAATTGGAGACTGTGGATGACTTTGACAGGGGAATGATGCAGTGGGAGTGAATTTCGGTGTCAAGTGGGCTGAAAAAGAGCACACAGACCTGTTTTTGTCCAAGAAGGCCAGAGGGTGCATTTTAAAAATTCTTGATTCCTTTATTCATTCATTACCAGATAATTATTGAGCACAGACACAGCACTAAGGATACATTGTGAATAAGACAGGCAAAGCCCCTGTCCCGTATAGGAGGGAGACAGACAATAAATAAGCAAATGAGATAATCCCCAGGTAGTAAAATCTACTCTGAAAGAAATGTGACAGGGTGATGTGGTGGGAAGGGTGGATAGGGGAGGCTACAGCTAACCTCTGTGCTGAGGCCTAAATGGTTAGAAAAAGAAAATTGAAACACATCCAGTGTGCTAAGAGTAAGAAAGTGGCCCTGGGCATGGTGGCCTTTGTTCAGGACAGGTGGAGGATCTTTTCCTAGTCAGGTGGAGGTACTCAGGGAGGACCTTGACCAGGAGGTGATACTTGCATACAAAGGGGATGGCTGGTCCCTCTTGCAGAAAAGGGGGTCAGGAGCAGACTGATCCAGGGCTGAGGATACCCGCCAGGGAGAGCTAGAGGGCCAGGTTGGGAAACTTAGGAGAAAGCTGTGGATGGACTGCTGGGCCCAGGATGTGGTTTTCGTCTTCTAGCCCATGGACCTTCTGCTGTGATCACAGAGATCTGCCAGAAAATGACAAAAGAAAGTGTTAGTCACTCAGTCGTGTCTGACTCTTTGCAACCCCACGGATTATAGCCCACCAGGCTCCTCTGTCCGTGGAATTCTCCCAGCAAGAATACTGGAGTAGGTTGCCATTTCCTTCTCCAGGGCATCTTCACGACCCAAGGCTCAAACCCAGGTCTTCTGTATTACAGGCAGATTCTTTACCATCTGAGCCACTAGGAAAGCCCCCAGGAAAAACCCTGGTAAAGTACGTGCTAAATATTTTCAAGATTTAGCCCTGCAGCCAGGGGAACAAGTTAAAAAGTTATTGCAGAGAAAGAAAAAAATCCACTTCAGTGTTGTCAGTAAAAATTTTTCCTTTGATTAACAAGTCTTGGCCTAGCATCACAAATTTTTATTTTTATCAGAACCAAACTATACATTTTGCAGGGAAAATCAGCAGTCTCCTCCCTTTCCTTGATTTCTGTTCCCCAGATGCAAATACCTCCAGAATACTTCTCACTATTTTTTGTGATATTTTCTTCTATAATGTAGAATATATAACTGGCTTTCCTTGCCATTTCTATATATTTTTAAGTTTAATATTATCTAATAACTCCCTGGTGGCTCAGAGGATAAAGCGTCTGCCTGCAATGCAGGAGACCTGGGTTCGATTCCTGGATTGGGAAGATCCCCTGGAGAAGGAAATGGCAACCCACTCCAATATTCTTGCCTGGAGAATCCCATGGACAGAGAAGCCTGGTGGGCTATAGTCCATGGGGTCACAGAGAGTTGGATATGACTGAGCAACCAACACATACAAATATAACTCACAGCTTAGTTGCCTCAGATCAGTTCAGTCGCTCAGTTATGTTCGAGTCTTTGTGACCCCATGGACTGCAGCACACCAGGCTTCCCTGTCCATCACCAGCTCCCGGAGCTTGCTCAAACTCATATCCATCAAGTCAGTGATGCCATCCAACCATCTTATCCTCTGTTGTCCCCTTCTCCTCCTGCCTTCAGTCTTTCCTAGCATCTGGGTCTTTTTCAATGGGTCAGTTCTTCACATCAAGTGACCAAAGTATTGGAGTTTCAGCTTTAATATCAGTCCTTCCAATGAACACCCAGGACTGGTCTCCTTTAGGATGGACTGGTTGGATCTCCTTGCAGTGCAAGGGACTCTCAAGAGTCTTCCCCAACACCACAGTTCAAAAACATTGATTCTTTGGTGCTCAGCTTTCTTTATAGTGCAACTCTCACATCCATACATGACTACTGGAAAAACCACAGCTTTGACTAGATGGACCTTTGTTGGCAAAGTAATGTCTCTACTGTTTAATGGGCTATCTAGGTTGGTCATAGCTTTTCTTCCAAGGAGCAAGCATCTTTTAATTTCATGGTTGCAGTCACCATCTGCAGTGATTTTGGAGCCCAAAAAGATAAAGTCTGTCATTGTTTCCATTGTTTTCCCATCTATTTGCCATGAAATGATGGAACTGGATGCCATGATCTTAGTTTTTTGAATGTTGAGTTTTAAGCCAACTTTTTCACTCTCCTCTTTCACTTTAGTCAAGAGGCTCTTTAGTTCTTCTTTGCTTTCTGCCATAAGGGTGGTGTCATCTGCATATCTGAGGTAATTGATATTTCTCCTGGCTATCTTAATTCCAGTCTGTGCTTCATCCAGCCCAGCATTTTGCATGATGTACTCTGCATATAAGTTAAACAAGCAGGGTGACAATATACTCCTTTCCCAATTTGGAACTAGTCTGTTGTTCCATGTCTGGTTCTAACTGTTGCTTCTTCATCTGCATACAGATTTCTCAGGAGGCAGGTAAGGTGGTCTGGTATTCCCATCTCTTTAAGAATTTTCCACAGTTTGTTGTGGAAACAAACACAGAGGCTTTGGCGTAGTCAATAAAGCAGAAGTAGGTATTTTTCTGGCACTCTTGCTTTTCCGATGATCCAACGGATGTTGGCAATTTAATCTCTGGTTCCTAGTGTACTGGGAGCCACCTAGTGTACTATTATTTCATGTCCTTTCTTAAACAGCTCCTTGATTTCTGTAGTCTTTAGCCACAGAGGCAGATTATGAGGTTGTACAGACTTTCCAGCAAACTTCCTGTCTCCACCCCTCAGTACTGTTTTCAGTGTAACCTGTGCCTCCAATTCTGGGCCTTCCTGGGCCCTTGGAGCTTAAATCTACCTGAGTCTACCTCCCACTGCACCCCACCCCACCCAGAGGCTGAGGTTTACTAAGTCCTTGAAGGAAATGGCAACCCACTCCAGTACTCTTGCCTAGAAAATTCCATGGATGGAGGAGTCTGGTGGGCTACAGTACATGGGGTCACAAAGAGTTGGACATGACTGAGCCACTTCACTTTCACTTTTGCTGTTTGTCCAACTGCTCTCTAGCTACATCCAAAAGTTTGTTGGTATCTTGGGTCTACTGTTATCTCCTCTCTTACTCACATTATTCAAATTAAATTTGCTGTCATTTTAGTAGGACTTTAGGAGAGAGTAGAGTTAAGCATAGTGATCAATCTGCCACATTTAACCAAATGTCTTCCAGAACATTTTTCATACTTCCTGGCTCATGACCTTCCCTTAATGGATGTTGGGAAATGTTCCTTACATAATGATTTTGTCCACCTGTTGCTCAGTTCAGTCCACAGAGTTGGACATTGGGAATTTGGATGCACCATTACCACAAGCACTTGCTTTCCAGAAGGCATTCTAGTTATTTATTTATTTTTGACTGCAGTGAGTCTTCATTGCTGTATGGGCTTTTCTCTAGTTGCAGAGAGCAGGGGCTTTTCTCTGGTTGCGGTGCGTGAGCTTCTCATGATGGCCTCTCTTGTTGCAGAGCACAGGCTCTAGAGCGTGTGGGCTTCAGTAGTTGTGGTGCACAGGCTTGGTTGCCCAGTAGCATGTGCAGTCTTCCTAGACCAAGGATTGAACCCATGTTCCCTGCATTGGTAAGACGGTTCTAACCACTGGACCACCAGAGAAGTCCTCCTGCTGTTGTTCAGTCGCTCGGTCGTGTCTGACTCTGCGACCCCATGAATCGCAACACGCCAGGCCTCCCTGTCCATCACCAGCTCCTGGAATTTACTCAAACTCATGTCCATTGAGTCAGTGATGCCATCTAGCCATCTCATCCTCTGTCGTCCCCTTCTCCTGCCCCCAATCCCTCCCAGCATCAGGGTCTTTTCCAATGAGTCACTCTTCACATGAGGTGGCCAAAGTATTGGAGTTTCAGCTTTAACATCAGTCCCTCCAATAAACACCCAGGACTGATCTCCTTTAGGATGGACTGGTTGGATCTCCTTGCAGTCCAAGGGACTCTCAAGAGTCTTCTCCAGCACCACAGTTCAAAAGCATCAATTCTTCGGCACTCAGCTTTCTTCACAGTCCAACTCTCACATCCATACATGACCACTAGAAAAACCATGGCCTTGACTAGGTGGACCTTTGTTGGCAAAGCAATGTCTCTGCTTTTTAATATGCTATCTAGGTTGGTCATAACTTTCCTTCCAAGGAGTCCTAGAGGTCATTCTAAATCCCTCCTGATTTCCCCGATCAGTTTAGGAGACCTTCTGAATGGACCTCAGTGCCTCAGCCTTTCTCCTTGCAGTGATGAGACTACATGGTATTCACAATTATTCAGTTACTTGGAAACATTAAAACTTCCTGCTACCAAGCTGGTGAAAGGAGCAAAGCGTTGAGTAGGCAGGCTGGAGCTTGACCACTGCCCAGCTGTGTGACAGTGCACAACTTCCTCTCCCTCTCTGATCCTCTTCTCTGTCCCTGTGATATGATAAGAGTGGGCTGGAGGACCTCGTTTCTTAGAGCCCTCCATAGAAAACACAGGAAGAAGAACTTTTCTGGTTGAAGGAGAGTGGCCCTGGGGTGAACTCCAAAATACTTCGGAGGCAACTCAGGGCTCCTTGGGAGCCTGGATAGAGGAGCACTGGACTTGAAGACGTTTCTGAAGCCTCAATGGTACAGCTCTGTGAACCTTGCCCTTTAAAATGTCCACCCTGCAATAGTCAGTCATAAAGCACTATTTGCAAGTGGGGATGACAGGACATGCAGCCCCCTCCGGTCTCTGCGGCCAGTGGACGTGTCGGGCATGGCATACACTGTCCTAATCTCCGTTTCCCTGTGTGGAGGCGGGAATGTTGGTTCTCACTGTCTCTTAGAGAAGGCACAGATTTGTTGATTTATGGGCTAAGAGCTCTGGGATGGGAATCCTCCCAACACGGGCTCCGTAAGAATACAGGAATTTATTTTCCCACATTGTTTGCTTTTGATTTACTGTTTTGATGTAGGACTGCTTTATGACTCAGATGTTATCTTCTGTTGCCAAATCACACATTAGGTATGTATAACGTTTCCCACGCGGTGACATCTTATCCCCTTCCACAGTCATCACTGGTCACACCCTACACCCCACTTCCCCACCTGGGGTGTGGGGGAGAAGAAGGTAAAAACCCTGCTAGTCACAAATCAAAGCATGTCTCAGGCATAGGGCTGTGGTTTTTAAAGTCGTCATCTTTGTGATATTGTTTGCAGAATAAGGTGATTTTTCTGAAACCAATCTTAAGCAAAAGCCTGATCAATAAAACTGATAAAATGGAGCCCCAGCTTAAGTTAACGAGTGGAATGAGGAGGGCTAAAGACCCCCATGGCAACCCCCCACCCCCTCCTCTAGCTCTGGGGACAGACCCTGGTGTCACTTCTGCCTCTGATACTTGGGACGAGTGAGTCCACCTCCCAGAGCCTTCCCTTCCTCATCTGTAAAGTGGAGCCTTAGCCTCCAACTAATAAAAATAAATGAAAAAAATAAATAAATAAAGTGGGGCCGCAGCTACCAGCCTTGACTGAGGCTCTTGGGAGGACCTCAGCAACAAGGATTCTTCTAGTGAACGCCTCCTTAGAATCCGTGTACCAGAGCGGGGCACCTCCGCTCCCCCACAGCCTTCCTGAGAAGAAGGTTTTAGAAAAGCTGTCTCTGCCTCAGCCTCATGCAGCAGTTTCTAATAACTGGATATTCCCTTCTTTCCAGAGAAGGTCCTTGTAGGGTCATTGTAACATCAGTTGTTAAGTGCCTGTGATTTTGCTTGGAATGTAAACAACATTCTGTCTTTGGCCCGATCTGAAAGGAAGTTTGAGTGTTTTCCACTCTAGAGGAAATAGTCTTACTTTGGTAAGTGCATTTCGATCATTTGCATGAAGTCTACAATTTTGGTCAGTGTTGAAGAAGGGGGAGCTGGCAGTGGTATGGATTTCTCAGTGAGTGTGGATTTGTGGGTGTTTTGTCTCTGATCTTTAAAATAATTAAATTGTCACAAAATCCTGCAGGTGTTTCTCTTCCCTCCTCCACATGGGCCCATAGGAACTTTGTCTCTATGTTTTCACTTCGCTAGTCGAGGACCAACCTGTCAAAGATATTGATCGCTTTCTCCAACACCTATCAAAGATTGATCGCTTTCTCCAAGTTGGGGATCTGAAGCTACATATTTGCTCATCTTTCCTTGTGAAAAAGCAAATAAGACTGTTTGGTATTAAAATTCTCTTTTCATTTACTGTGTCAAAGGCATTATCCCATGAAGACATAATTTGAAAAGTATCTTCATAGAAAATAATTTTCATTGTGTAAGCCACAAATACCCTTGCCAACAGAACCCGTGTGTTTCTCTGGTAGAAATCGATGATGTTCACAACCTCTCATCTCCCTCAGTGAGTGTCCTAACTTCTACACCCTGTGCTTTTCCTCCCACCTGCTCCTTCTTCCCTTTGGGCTCTGCCTCTGATTAACTGAAGGATATGGAGATAGCTTCAGCCTTCTCTCCTGTAAAATGGGAGTAACAGTGTTCCTCCCTGAAAAGGTTGTTGAATGGGTCAGATGTGATATTGCATATAAAGTGCTTAGCACAGTATTTGACACTTAGGATGTGTGTGATACACAGCTCTAGTGGTTTTTTTGTCTTCAGTATTTTCTCAAATCTCATGTGCAGATTCACCAGTCTCACTGGCCACATTTACACCTGAGAGTTTTTTATATTCTCCTTATCCAAGTCTTTCCATGGAATTCAGAGCAAGTGCAGTCTTGTCCAAGGTGCTCATGTGCCAAGTATTTCTAGTTCATGGTCAGCTTATGTAACTCCAAACCTTGGTCTTCAAACAAGTTAGCCTCCCTGTTGTCCAGGGATGGGAAGTGTTGATGTCACCTGATTCTCTTACTTATCAGCAGGGCTCTGCTGGGATCTGGTACCAAGTTCCTTGACTACTTGTATGTTGAAAATGTAATGTATGCCTTCCGCCAGCCCCAATCCTAAACAATCCAGCCCCAGTCCTAAGCCTTGCAGAAAGAAGCCATATGACAGTGCTCTTAAGAGCCTGGGTTTGAAGTCAGACTGCCTTGGGGTCAGAACTGACCCCACCACCTACTCACTGATCTTGGAGAAGTTACACACTTTTTGTGTGCCTGTTTCCTCATCTGTCAAATAGTAATAATACTGCTTTATTATGAGAGGTCTGCATTTCTGAAATCCCAGCACTCTGAAAACTGAAAGTTTTTTCCCAAAGCTTGAGGCACCCTCATATGGCATCAAAATCTGACCAGAACTGACATATGGCTGTTTATTATACTCTTTAGCTAAGTTAGTATGATTATTCTTGTGTTTCACTGCAGAAATATTGCTGGTTTTGGTGATAGAATGTAACCCCAGATTCTGCTAGGGTCTTAAGTTATATGTACCTGTTACTTTGCTAAAATCTGATAAATTCTGATTTAGGAAGCTCAGTGAGCCAAGAGTTTGGGATAAGGTATTGAGGATCTATAGAAGCTACTTTGTGGGGTTGTTGGAAAAATTAAACAAGGGATTTTGCATGAAGCTCTTAGGATGGTCACTGGACTGGAAGTACTCAAACATTAGCTATTATCAAAGACATGAAAGAACACTATGTCCTTAAGTATGAATGGTTTATTTTACCTCCATAAAAATGTTTATTTTTTATTGAACGGTTCAATGTTTAATGAAAGACATAAAAATGAACTGTACTGCCTGGACATGAAGAAAGTACACTGTTTATTTTGCAAAGAGATTTGGAATCCAACAAGAGAAGGCAGTTTAAACAAATATGGATGCCACTATGACTGTCAGATTTTTCTCTGTACTCTTGATCACCAGGGTTTACTTTCACTGGCAGAAACAGTGTTCTCAATCTTCCTTTTCCATCTCTCCTTCTGTCTGCGTGTGTCTGGCATAGTTTGGAATGGAGTCCAGGGTGGCCTTGCTCTGAGATGCTGTGTTTCTGGGAAATCCTTACCTCAGTCCCTTTTCAAACCTTTGTCTTCCCTGTCAGACTCTGTCAGTTCTTTGAAACTTTGGGAACTCATCCTACTTCTCTATTTCCAAAGGCAGAGGATTTTTAAATCTCTTGGTAAAACATTACACTTTCTATCTTTCTCATCTCTTTTATCTCCATGTTTTTGCCAAAATCATTGACCCCCTAAGACTTCTTTATGCATATAAGTCCCTTGGTCCTATTCCTTCACTTCTATAATCTAACTTAGACCTTGTTTGGTCTAAGTTTGATTCTTGTCTGTTTGATTATTGTGGCTTTATTTTTTCTTAGTGATCAGGTTGTGTTCTCTTCTTTGACCGGCCTATTTTTTCTTGCATGTTGTATTCCTCTACAAAATAGCTACAGTTTATATTCCTCTGTTTTTCTGTAAGCTACAAGCCTCTCTCATTGCAAGTTCTTCACAAATCTTTCACTTTGGGTGTATTTTTTTTTTCTTTTAATGTCATATAATGTCATTTTCTTGGTTATCCATTTTGAATACAGCAGTGTGTACATGATCTTCCCAGACTCCCTCACTGTCCCTTCCCCCAAGCAGCCATAAGTTTGTTGTCTAAGTCTGTGAGTCTGTAAGTTCATTTGTATCATTTCTTTTTAGATTCCACATGTAAGGAATATCATATGATATTTCTCCTTCTCTGTCTGACATACTTCACTCAGCATGACACTCTATAGGTCTATCATGTTGATGCATGTGGCATTATTTCATTCATAAAGTACTATTTCTTAACACCAGTGCTAATTAACATTAGGTGCAGTCCAGGAACTCAAGCTTGGATGACACCATCCACATTGGAAGAAACCTAAATTTGCACCTTAGAACTATGCAGTCATGGAAATGTAGAGTTGGGAAGGACCCCAACTCCTCCTTTTATGGGGATCATTTGAGGCCAAGAGATCATTAGATGTCATGCTCAACAGTACACAGTTGTCTGTTGACAGACCTCAAACCAGAACCCAGGTCTCTAGGCTGATGTTCTTACTAAATGTTTTAATGTCCTTTTTTCTTTTCTAAGTAATAAATGCACAATTTCAACCACAAATAACACTAAAAAACTTAGTCAAAGAGCAGTCTCTTGCACCATCCCTCTCAACTCCTACTCTTGTCCCCCTGGAGGGAACTGCTCTTCCCTCTTTTTAGCTGTTTCTTTTGCCTTGTATCTCTATGAAACACACTCATGAATACTTCTTTATTTATCAGTTTTAGGTATTTCAGAGAGTTTCTGTGAACCTGCAGTTACAGAAGGGAGGTGGTTGGTCCCCAAATTCTTCCACTCCAGTTTCCTTCCCCCATCCCTTCCCTATGACTTTGTCACAGCCCAAAGGGGTGTGAGGGTCTGAGATTATATTAAGCTTGTGTAAATATCCAGTATCTAAATCTATTTAGTTCCTTAGTCATATAACACATTTAGAAAATGAGGGGCACCATGTGATCTAAATTTATTTAGTTTCTGAGTTTCAGATGTGAGTAATGGGAGTTCAGATAATGAGAAACTGATCCCCCCCCAAAAAAATATCCAAATGTATTTACTTCCAGAGGATGGAGAGTAAGGACGTGAAGAGTGAGGGTCATCTGTATTTTTCACTGCAAAGTCCAGGAGTATGTACCTCCCTGTATCTTTAAAGTAGATGTTATTGTTGTTGTTCAGTCGTCAAGTTGTGTCCAACTCCTTGTGACAACCCCATGGACTGCAGCATGCCAGCTTACCTGTCCTTCACTGTCTCCCAGAATTTGCTCAGAGACATGTCTGTTGTGTTGATGATGCCATCCAACCATCTCATCCTCTGTTGCCCCCTTCTCCTCCTGCACTGCATCAGGGTCTTTTCCAGTGAGTCAGCTCTTCACATCAGGTGGCCAAAGTATTGGAGCCTCAGCTTCAATATTCCAGTGAATATTCTAGTCAATATTCCTGTGAATATGCAGGGTTTATTTCCTTTAGTATTGACTGGTTTCATCTCCTTGCTGACTCTCAAGAGCCTTCAGCACCACAGTTGGAAAACATCATTCTTTAGCACTCAGCCTTTTTTATGGTTCAACTCTCACATCTGTACATGACTACTGGAAAAACCATAGCTTTGACCAGATGGACCTTTGTTGGCAAAGTGATGGCTCTGCTTTTTAATGTGCTGTCTATTAAAGTATGTGTATTTACTACATATTCATTTATCAGTATTACATTGATATTTACACTTCCTGTCATAGATAAGTTTCTTCTTGTCCTGATGATTGCTTTATAGGTTTTTACTTGCGTTCTTTTCTATACATATCCTTTGTTTTGCCTCTGAGATTGGACATGTCCCATCAATATTTTTTCCCCAACTAGCCAGACATCAGATGACCCATCATTTCCCTTGTATTATCTGGAGCCCATTGGACACATGGCCTGTTGGGCACTCCTGGGGACTCCCTTCCCCATTGTCCAGGCAAGTCCAGTCACTACTGACCTGGTCCCCTTACTTGATTTGCTCCCTTTGCTAGAACACCCCTTCTAGGTATGTTCCACGTGGCAGGTAAGTATTTTGAGTCCTTGAAATATGGAAATGTCTTTAATCTGCCTTCATACTTAATTAAAAAATTGGTAGCTGTGGAATATTTGAAATTGGAAATAATCATTACTAAAAATTTTAAGGTCATTTTTATTTTGTCTTCCACTTCTCATGTCATTCATAATATTAGGTTCCAGTCCTTCGTGTGTGGCCTGTTTTACTCCCTGAAAGTTTTTAAGATCTTCTCTTTGTCATTTAATCTGAAACTTCTTGATAATGTGCCGTGGAAGAGTTCAAAATTCCATTGCTTAAGCAGGCGCTGTGAGGGTGAGCCCTTTTAATTTGGAAATGCATGATCTTCAGTTCTGGAAAATGTTTTTGTATTGTTTTTTGATCATTTCCTCTTCCACATTTACTTTGTTCTCTTTTTCTGGAATTCCTGTTTGTCAGATATTGGACCATAGTGATTCAAAGACTATCAGTTTCTATGAAATATTTGCCTTTTGTTTTGCTCACAGGAGAGTTGTTATACTTTATCTTGCAAACCATTCATTGAAATTTTTCTTTCACTTGTTCAGTCACTCAGTCACATCTGACTCTCCGTGACCCCATGGACTGCAGCACGCCAGGCTTCCCTGTCCTTCACTATCTCCTAGAGCTTGTTCTAACTCATGTCCATTGAGTCGGTGATGCCGTCCAACCATCTGGTTCTCTGTGCTTCTCCTCCTGCCCTCAGTCTTTCCCAGCATCAGGGTCTTTTCCAGTGAGTTGGCTCTTCACATCAGGTGACCAAAGTATTGGAGCTTCAGCTTCAGCATCAGTCCTTCCAATGAATTTTCAGGGTTGATTTCCTTAGAATTGACTGATTTGATCTCCTTGCAGTCTTTCTCTTATTTTATTTTTAATTTCCCAGAGTTCTTGATTGTATTCTACTTGTTCCCTCTTCATTGCATCCTGGTTTTGGTTTATCTCTGATGTTACTTAATGACAGCTTTTCTGGATTTTTCTTCTACTCATTGTGTGGTTTCCACATTCCTCTTACTCTTGGCAGATATCAGTCTCTTTCCTTTTGGTGGTTTTATTCAAAAGTCTGCTAATCCTTGGTCATTTGTATTTAAGAGTGAGGCATGGTGGCTCAGACATTCTGGGTGTGTGTGTCAGTTGAGGTTTTGACTGGTGGCCTGCTATGTAGGGGGAGTACATTGCAAATTCACTGTTTTTGGAGGATTCTCAGTTTTCAATGGGTAGAAACCTTTTCTTGAAGTCCATTCTGTTTTTTTTCATTTTTTCAGAGGTGAATCCTGCTCTTTCCTGCCCATAGGGTGCTTCAAGAGCAGACAGGGGACTGGGACCAAACTCATTGTAACTTTTTTTTGGCCACCCTGCATGACATACAGGATCTAAGTTGTTCGACCAGGGATCAAACCCGTACTCCCTGCAGTGGAAGCCCAGTCTTAACCACTGGACAGCCAGAGAAGTCTCAGGCATCATGCCTTTTAGTGTAGCCGTTCTCCATCCATCTGTTACCCTGATCCTTCACCAAGCCTCCTGTCCCCTAGCCTGGAGTCTCTTCCAGTCCATTTCCCTAAAAAACACATCCTTAGACTTTCATATAGCTGCCATCTGCTCACCTCGCTACTGATGTATAGTCTCCAGCTCCCAAGGCTTCCAAGGGCTATGACCCAGGCAGACCCACTCACTTTGCCTCCATCTCCCTTCCTAGACATTTAGGACACTACTTCCTCCACTTGTTTTGTTCCAAAAGCATTACTAATGTGTTGCTATCTACCATTTTCACTGTCTGGTGTTCATGTTTTTCCTTCACTTTAGGAGTCATGCTGGGAGTATCTTGGTTGAGAGAATAGAAGGAGGGGTAACCTATCCATCATTCATTCAGTCAATTAGCAAACAGTGATCTTCTGCCCTCTGGGTTGTGGGACCACTAGACATAGAGCAGTGAGTAAAACATAAATTCCCTCTTTCTTAAGCTACCAATACTGTGTTTACTGAAAATGTCATACTCTTAAATAGCCCCAAATAGCAATTGTAGTGACGTAAACTTTAAGAAGCTTGGGCTTGCTCTGCTTTAAGAACCCATGTGCAACTACCTGGGGACCCCTTTTTTGTTTGTAATTGGTTACAAATGATGCTGGAAACTTGGGGTGGCTCTCCTGGCTGAGCTGGAAACCACCTATTTGCACATCAGAGGAATCCTTTCAGCAAGATGATTTGTATCAGCCTTAGACTTTGTAGGAGATAGAAAACACTTTCTGTGACTTTATAAAATCAAGGTTATCGCTTCACCAAGCCATGGTGCAATCTGAAGAATACATACCATTAAAACTTCCTGACCAAAAGTCACCAATATTTGTAAAAGAAATAGAAAGGAGCAGAATGATCTGTTGATTCCCAGTATTAGTAAGACTCTTCCTCAAACTGTTTTAATCCTGCAGTCTTATCAGTTAAAACTTTTAAAGCCAGCACCCTAACATGTGTATTTAATTATAAATTATATGCTTTTATTATGCCATAATTATAATTCATAATTTATTAGGAGTATTATGAGACAAACAGATAAAAAAATTTTAAGTTAAAAGTGTTAGCTAAAAATAACTAGAATTGCTGTGAACCTAAAACTGCACTTTAAAAAATCAAGTATTAATTTTAAAAAGAAGAAAAAAATAAAGTTAGAAGTTTCCCCTCCCTGGTGGATCACAATGGGCATCTGATTCTCACTTAGGAACAACCTGCCGAGAGGGTGGCAGTGAGGCCTTGGTGATCCATCTACCGCTACTTAGCCAGGGGATATTGGGCAGTACACTTGGATTCTGGGCCTCAGTTTCCTCCTCTGTGAAGTAGTAATAAAAATATAATAAAAAATACTGTCCTGCAATTTCAAGTCTTCCTCACAGGGTGGTTGGGCAAGTGATGGGCTGACATATCTGAGGATATTCTGTAAACTGTAGAGTACTCAATATATAAACCCAGTTATGTGACCAGTTGGCTTCCACATGTCCCCACCCCCTTCCACCACCACCTGTGCTTTTCCACCATCCAGAAAGCCTTCCTGCCAGTTACAAGCAGTAATGGGGCAAGAGACGCAGTGAAAATGTCCTACTCTTACTTAAAGAGTCAAACAGGGCTTCCGTGGTGGTGCAGTGGATAAGAATCAGCCCACCAATGCAGGGGACATGGGTTCAATTCCTGATCCGGGAAGATTCCACATGCTGTGGGGCAACTAAGCCCATGCACACAACTGCTGAGCTTGTGCACCACAACTACTAAAGCCCACACGCCTGGAGCCTGTGCTCTGCAACGAGAGAAGCCAGCACAATGAGAAGCCCATGCACTGCAATGCAGGGTAGCCCCCGCTTGCCACAACTAGAGAAGACCCCCACGCAGCAACAAAGACCCAGCACAACCAAAAATAAAAATAAGTTAATAAATTAATTTTAAAAAATAAAATAGACAAAAATAAAAGGCAACCCCTAGCCCAGATCCTGCACTGATGAGTCAATGGCATCCTGTCCAGTCAAAAAAGAGCACATTTTCCCCAGCGGTTCCAAGGGTGTTGTGGTCTGCTTACTGTAGACATTATAGATTTGGCAGAAGTCAGTCTGTCATTGAGAAGCAGGGGCAGTGTCCATGAGACTAGAATCTCAGTGTGTCCAGGTCAAGTAGAAAGAGAAGGGCTGCATGGCCTCAGTTCGGTGGCTCTGTGAGCTGCCTAGTCGCAAGTCTCTGAGTCACTGGAAGGTGTGTGGGGCTTACACGTTTGGAGTACATGCAATGCCACAGCATAGCAAAACTGAATCTCTGGCTTCGAGCAAAGTAGAGGATTCATTATGCAGGTGGACAGTGGGATGCTCGAGTACCAGTTCCTATAAGCACCATGAGAACTGTGGCAGTGATGACAGTTAACCACTCTGAGCCCTGACTTCCTCTCTCCCAGCCTGCACATGCGTGACCTCACCCAGTCCTCACTGTCTCCTTTTCCATTTTGCAGATAGGGAAGCTGAAGGTGAACAGGATTAAATAACCTGTCCATAGTCATAGTGGAGCCACAGTTCACACCCGGCTCCTTCTGTCTCTAGAGCCCATGTCCTCAACACTCTATTCTTACTCTGAAAGAGGAGTTGTATGTTTTTACCACTGAGAACAGCTCACCTCTCTCAGATATCCATGTAACCCATCTTTTATGGAGTAATAAGAGGGCCAAAACTAGAAAGACCTGGAAATCTTCCAGTCTAGCCACTTCTTGGGCTAGATAGAAGCTGGGATAGAATCCCAGGCTCCCACCACCTGACACAGATCTTAAAGCAGCAGCAGGTAATGTGTTGGCAGATTATAGCCAAGTCTTCCAAGGTCATGGAGGGAAGTTTACAATAAAAAACCCAACCCTCCTCTTTTGCCCAAAGCTGGAAAACAAATGGGAAAGTGTTAGCCCTTTGCATCCACAGCCCACCAGAAGGCAGCCATATGTTTGAGCTTTCGCAGACTGAGAACCACAGCTGTTATCCATCCAAGTGGTGGTCCAGCTTCACCGAGGGGCCAGCTGAGCCTTGAAGGTCCCATTCCAATTCCAGCACCTTCCCCCACTGCCCAGGGTGGGCCCTCACTTCATACCCATCCACTCATGTTCTTGCTTCATTCCTCAAAAAGCTTTGCTCCTCAGGAAGACTCTAAGCTATCAGTCATCTATACCCACTTATGAACTGTAGGCCAGTATGTTACTTCCCAGTACATTTGGGCCAGGAAGTAATGTATTTTCTTGAATATTAGTTTGAAAGGCTTTGTTTCTATTTCTGTGACCTACAATATCACATCTGTGTCAATATCAGATGTGATAGAGGACATTCGAATGGGACACAACTATTTTTAAAAATTTTCAACAACAAATTACTGTTTTTACTTTTATTTTAAACTACTTTTATTGTGAAATATCCACCACAAATGCAGGAGACTTCATAAGACAAATTCACAAATTTATATTAGGCCAATGCTTGTGTCACTACCACCTGTGTTGAGAGAGAACTTTTATAGTCATTTAAATGCATTTGTGTCCCCACTCATCTTTCCCACCCCACAAGAGTAACCTCAATCCTGAAGTTGAAAAACCAAGTTAAATTTAATGTGCAAGGTTGGCCACCCTTGTGTTCAGTGGTAAGGGATGAATATAGACATTGTCTTTTCCAGCTGCAGTGTTTTGAGATCCTAATTGGCTCCAATACCCCAGTTTGGGGGTAAAACATTTACCCTTGTGTACAGTATATTGGGCTTCCCTCATAGCTCAGTTGGTAAAGAATCTGCCTGCAGTGCAGGAGACCCGGGTTCAATTCCTGGGTAAGGAAGATCCCTTGGAGGAGGAAATGACAACCCACTCCAGTATTCTTGCCTGGAGAATCCCATGGGCAGAGGAGCCTGGCAGGCTACAGTCCATGGGGTCGCAAGAGTCGGGCACGACTTAGCAACTAAACCACCACCACAGTATGAGTTATTTTATGCGGCTTTATCCTAATACATGCTGGCCTCAATGCATGCTGCAGACTTGCTTAGAAGCACCGAACCTTTGGGAAATCCTCCTTTTCTGAAAGTTGGTAAGACGATTTGTTGAACTAAAGCTGTGTTATGCAGCCTTGAATTTGGGCCATTCCAGAGTCAAACCAGGGCTTCCCTGGTGGCTGAGACAGTAAAGAATCTGCGTGCAATGCAGGAGACCCAGATTCAAACCCTGGGTCAGAAAGATACACTGAAGAAGGCAATGGCAACCCACTCCGGTATTCTTGCCTGGACAGTTCCATGGACAGAGGAGTTTGGTGGGCTATAGTCCATGGGGTCACAAGGAGTCGGACACGATTGAGTGACTGACACACAGAGTCAAACAAACTTCAGAGATGAGTTTTCCTCCATCTTGAGCGTTCTAAGACTGCTTTTGCTGCTTCTGAAGCAATTCCAAGAGAAGGATTTTAGCCCAGGTAGCTTGTGCGATTTCAGGTCTGGCATCTGGCCCTCACCTCGGATGCCTTTGAAATGTCTATGAAGCTTCAGTCATTTTCTCACGGTTTCACCTGAGATACCAAGTGTTTGTTCTATTTTATGTTATTTAAACTTTTTATTTGGAAACTATTTCAAGTTGCAGAAAAATTTCAAGAACCATGGTACAAAGAATACCCTACAGCTTTTACACAAATCCAGCTACCGTTCACATTTTGCCTTATGTGCTTTATTATTTTCTTTTAAGATGGATAGATAGATACAAACACACATCCATAAATGACAGAAATATATAGTCACATGTAATATTCTTCTGAACTGTTTGAGGGAAAGTGAATTCTTCATAGTACTTTACTGGCTAGAGTATCACTGTGTCTAAAAAGGGGACTGTTCTCTCATGTAGCCTCAGTGCAGTTATCAACTTCAAAACACACAACATCCAAGCATCTAATGGAATCAGAAGAAACCACCGAACAGCAGTGATTTCTTTTCTTCTGCACACTGAGCCATAGACGTCCATTCTCACGTGGTGTGCGAATAGCAATCTGCGTATCTGATTGTTTCAGTCTTATTAAAATTGCCTTCTCCTGTATCAACAATAGGTAGAAGGTGCATATTGACATTTCTGTTTCCAATCAAATGTTTGTTTACTTTTTGCCTTCATTAGGGTCTCTAAATACATCAGAGAAGTAGTAAAACAAATACTCCATTCCCAGGTCTTGGAAATGAAAGAGTAAACACCAGTGTAATTTAACACTTTCCTGATTCGGTGGGGAAATGGTGCTTTTTTCTGTCTATAGCCCTTAAAGAGGCTGAGCTCTCAGTTAAATGAAATGTCATTCACACCCTCTTCGCCCGGCTTCCCCTTGCTGATTGACTTTCACCATGAACTCTGGCAGCTGGGGTAAAATACTGATAAGTGGCCGGTGCCTGTTCTCCCTTGATTGTTTTCTAAACTCGGAGCTCACTGTTTGTGACACCTGTCATCAGCTGCATCTCACCCAGCTCCCCACACCCTGTGGGTTTCCTAGAGTTCTTGGCTTCTCCTGCCTAAGAAGCAGACATTCCAAAACATTCCTGAACATTCTGGCTCACAGCTGGAGGCAAGTCTCAGCAGACTTATTTCCCAACCAGAGACCTCCACTTGGGCTGAGGACAGATGTGAGGATGAGAGTGATTTGGGACAACTCAGTGCTTGAACCCCTCCCTGAGGGATATGTAACATCCCTGTGCCCCAGGCCTGAGAAAGAAGTATGGCTTTACAAGAATGCTGTGCTTGGAAGTTTCCAGCAACTGGAAAAATCACATTTCTGGGTTCTGAATCAGAACCATTTCACAGTAAGAATTTTGTCGTATTTCCTCTATGTTCTTCTCTACCTTAATCTCCCTCATATTGAGTTGCTTTGTCACTCCATTTTCCCTTTGAAAAGCTTTCTTATATAAAAATTTCAAGGGAATACATTACTTTTTTAAAACTCAGTTTAATCAGAGCTGTATTAAAAAACATGTTCTAAGAGTCAGCAAGTGCCTTTTTCCAGCCCCTTTCCAGCTCCCTGAGACCCATTCCCCAGCACAACCTCTTTAAAATGTTTTAGCTATTTCTTCTGGTATTGACCTCCACAAAGTGATTTTTTTTTCTTTTTTGGTCATGCTGTGCAACTTGTGGGATCTTAGTTCCATGACCAGGGATCAAACTCTTGCCCCCTGAAGTGGAAGTGTAGAGTCCTAACCACTGGATCAGAAGTGAATTCCCATGACCTCCATAAATTAGATGCTGATGCTGAATTTCCTGATGTATAGGTTTTACGTGTTGCTTACTGACTTCCTCTTAAAGGAATTAGGCCCCTTGGCATCACCCACCCTCACCTCCCCTCCCCATCTTCCCAGGAGAGTTATGCATAAAGTGGGTTGGAACCTGTGGTCAGACTTTACAGTATTATGATTATTTCAGTGTTGTTCACTAGAGAACCATCTATACTGGAATTATGCTTTTCTTATATAGTTTTTTATCCCCCTCAGAGTTAATAATTGCCTTTAAAAATTGCTTAGTTTACTACATACCTGCTGCATGTTCTTCCCCAATGCCCCTGTAGAGCTATCAAATGCCTTCTAGTACCATTTGCCAAATGCTCACAAGCAGCATATAATCTCTCAGTTCAACCCTATCCTGCTGCTCCTGAATCCTCCATCTTCCTGCTCCATCTATGCTTGTCACCATCTAGGCATTCTCCAGTGACTTCACCATGCCTCTGTGTCTTGGATTCTTGTTTTTCTTAGACACCATGTCTACCTCTTTCTTCTTTATGTCTTTATTTGGTGAGAGCACATCCTCCAACAGCTTTCTGAGAAAGGGTGCACAGGAAGCAAAATTTTTTGAGGCTACATAGATTTGAAACTGAGTTTTTCCTCCTTCAACTTGAATGATGGTTCGTGGGTATAAAATTTTCAGTTGGAAATGATTTCCCCTCCAAATTCTGAAGGTAACACTCCACTGCCTCCCAGCTTCTGGTGTTGCTAATGAAAAGTCTGGTGCCATTCTGAATCCTTAATGTGACCAGTCTTATCTTTGGAAGTGTCTGATATCTCCTCTTCAGCTTCACAGCAGCCTGCCCTGGATTTTTATTTCCTTTTCTCCCAATTAGGGCTTCCCTGATAGCTCAGTTGGTAAAGAATCTGCCTGCAATACAGTAGGAGATCCTGGGTTGGAAAGATCCTCTGGAGAAAGGAAAGGCTACCCACTCCAGTATTCTGGCCTGGAGAATTCCATGGACAGTCCATGGGGTTGCAAAGAGTCAGACACCACTGAGTGACTTTCACTTTCACTTTTCTTCCAATTAACTAACTCTTTCCCTTCTTCCTTCCTCCTCCCTCCTTCCCTCCCTCCCTCCTATTCCTCCCTTTCCTTTTGGCCCATTGCTTGAGTTGGCCATTCATTGGAAGCTTTTGATCTGAAGATGCCTTTCTTTGATCCTATTATGTGTTTATATTCCAAATAATTCCTTTGATAGTTTCCCTGTTCCTTCTGGAACTCCCTGTTAGTTAATGTGGGCCAACCTAGACTGACCTCTGAGTCCTTACCTTTACCTTTTGTTCTTATTCCCTGTCCTTTTATGAGTCTGTTCTACCTTCTGGACTGTTTGCTTGACTTTAGTCTCCAATATTTTCCGCAGAATTTTTTATTTCAGTTGACATCTTTTTAACTTCTAGGAGTTTTTTCTGTTCTGATTCTCTTTTCAGAGTACCTTTGCTTTCTGGATGCAATGTCTTACATCACTGGTGACATTAAATATAGGATTACACACACACACACACACACACACTCTCTCTCTTTCTCTGTTTTCTTATTCTTCCTCAATTGGTTGTTTTCTTTGAGTTCTACTTTCCCGGTGATTTTTGTCTGACTTTTTCACTTGGGAAGGCTTTTCTCAAATGTCTGGTGATTCTTATAAACAGGGAGTTAGTTCATCTCCCCCAAAGGACACTGGACCATTCTCTTCTCCTGCATGGGAAGCATAAGCCACAGAGGGTGGTGTTCAGGACACAGACTTTCCTGCTGTTTCCTGCTGTCCCACAGACTTGCACTTCGTTCCTTGTTTTCATCCAGTACCATCCTGCACTGACAGGAACCTGCCTGGAGCAGTCTCTCCTGAGAATAAGGCTCTCATTTCCTTGACAGTGCTGAGGCAGAGATGGGGGAATGGTAGAGGAAACCCCTAGTAGAAGAAACAAGTCCAGCCTCTCTATTCAGCCTCCAAGCAGCCTGCAGGGTGCTGAAGTGCACAGGTATGAAGTGCCGATGTACAGTGTTTGCAGTTTATGACTCCCAGATGGTCTTACACCTGCCCCTTCTTCCTTTCTTTACTCCATAATGCCTGGTTTTCCAGGCACAAATGAACAGTTTTCAGAATGTCGGAGAGAAAGGGAATGAGCACTACTACATACCTCTAAGAATGGTTTCTCTCCTTCCCCTGAAGAGAGGAAAGTGAGGTGGGGATGGAAGCATGGGAAAACATACAGGCCCTGCCACCCCCAAGGACTGGCCCCTTCCACAGCCCTGCACTCCTCCCAACAAGGATTCTGTTCCTGGTCTGTCCCCAGTAAATTGATCTTTAGTAACAGCCCTGTGAACTGATTGTTCTGGACTGGCAATTTCTGTGAAACACAGTAATAAATACAAAGCCCAGGAAGAAGCTGTTCAGAACATTCTCTTCTTTTAAAGAAGAATTTATTTTTATATCACACTTTCTGTATCTTATCTGAATGTCTAGCCATGAGGATGTGAGAGACAACTTAAAACATGTCTTTTAAACTATGCAGGTAGCTGCAACTCTCTCTTACTTCTTCTGTTTCCCTCTCTTATACATTTTTTTTTAATCCTTCCTCATATGGATTTGAAAGGATTTCTAAGCCCTAGAGTCAATGAGTCCCTGAAATGAGGAAGCAAGAAGAAAAGACAAGCAGCGCACCTGAAGGTCAAGCCATAATAAAAGTAATAATAAAATGCTTATTAATGACCTGTAAGTGTATGTAAATATAATCTGGTAGCCAAATATATATGGGCATCTTAGCCT
The DNA here is from genome assembly GCF_033118175.1 of Dama dama. Lineage (NCBI taxonomy): Eukaryota > Metazoa > Chordata > Mammalia > Artiodactyla > Cervidae > Dama > Dama dama. Next base: position 44,533,856 of record NC_083698.1, on the reverse strand, counting down.
CCCATTCCTCATATTCTCAGATTTAGACCCTGAAAAAATCTTACAAGAAAACACTGAACTGATAGTTTCTCCTCCCCCAACCCCTTCGAGAACAACATCATCATCACAGTCACCCTCACCGTCTCAAGTATAGTGGAGGCAACAATAAGTTTATTGAGTTTTCGCAAGTTTTCTGGTATCAGCTTGGTTCTTGGTCTTGCTGTGGATGATGGTTGTAAGCTGAGTGAGAGAATAAACACCAGACAGCCAGGGAAGGCCCCTGGGCAGAAAGCGTATGCTGAAGGGCAGGACGTGGGCACCCAGTGGTGATGGGAGACTCCAGGATATGGCCAGGGCTGCTGTGCGGTCGGTCCACCTCAGGAGGATTTCCTGAGGACAGTGTCTGGGAAAAGCAGCTTTTATATAAAATGAAATTAGGGACGAGAAGATTGAGGCCAGAGAGTCATTAAGAAGAAAGATTTTCTAAGTGGACAATTTACTAATATCTCCATAGTTTTAATTAAAAAAACCTTTATTGAAGTGTAGTTGACTTGCAGTGTTATGCCACTCTCTGCTGTGTAGCAAAGTAACTCAGTTATATACATATACTGAGTTCTTTTTTTTTACTATTCTTGTCCATTATGGTTTATCACAGGATACTGAATATAGTTCCCTGTGCTTTACATTAGGACCTTGTTGTCTAACTTTAAATGCTCATTCACTGAGTCAAAATTAATGTCAACCCAGTTAAATTGGACTTAATGGTATTTTTATGACATTGACAGTGTATTATGCTATGGCTTATAAATACATGTTAACTTTAAAAAACTTGGTAAGATCTTCTGAGAAATGCTTTATTAGGGAAATGTATGCTGCTTTAACCTAATAAAGCAATTTACAAGTTTCTTTTTAATATTTGCAGACTGTGAAGGGTGGGATTTATATCTAGTAAAAGGAAATTAGAGTTCAAGATAGATGGAGAAATTATCAGAGAAGACCCAGCTCTTTTCAGTTCAGATGTGAGGTCCAGAAAATTATGTTCTAAGATACTAAAAAAAGATGAGATGGAATTGCTTTTGGTGAACTTGGCAGAATCAGAGAAAAGGAGAAGACTCAGAAGACTGAAAGTAGTTGATTTTTTTTTCTGGTTTTCCGAAAAGAAAAGAAAATTAATCCCAGAACTGATAGACCGAGGGAGATTCTAGACTGTGCTGTTTAAATGGCAGTCTGTGAATACTGGAAGAGAAGGCAGTAATCAGCAGGAGCCAAACTGGGTTTACTAGAAACTGCACACGCCAGATAAAGACCATTTCCCAACTGAGAGGCTTCTGGGCTGAGAAGTCAGGGAATATTATAGACACAGTCTCCCTGCTTTTAGCAAGTCTTTTAACCAAGGTCTCTCCTGAATGTATATGGATGAGAGGACAATCTTGCTCTAAAAATCATGCAAGTAGATAGATCTGTGGCAGATGAAAGGTTGTACCTGTCTGTAAGTCGATGAGGGTGGGGATGTTTATTTTGTTCTCTGATACTTAGAACAATGCCGGTCACATAATGGATGCTTAATAAATATCTGTTGAACAAGTGGGCTACTACTAAGCCAGGGAGACCACTCCAGGGAATGTTACAGGATTCTTTCCTGCGTTCACTCTACTGAGTGTCCTGTAGAACACCTACTCTGTGTTCTGTAGAAGCACCTACTTTGCTTGAGTAGAAATCCCACGGACAGAGGAGCTTGGAGAGCTACAGTTCATGGGGTTGCAGAGTCAGACACAATTTAGCAATTAAGCAACAACAGTAACAAAGCTATTGATAATGTATTCATGAAAGTCTGTAGAGAGCAGAAAGAAAAACCCCCAAATGAGTATTTTTCCAAGTTTTTTTGAGATATACTTGATATGTAACTTTGTATTAGTTTAAGATATACACTATAATGGTTTATGTATGTACTTTGACATTATCGCAATAAGTTCAGTTAACATCTGTCACCTCATATAGTTATAATTTTTTGTGTGTTGAGAGCTTTTAAGATCTACTGTCCTAGTAACTTTCAAGTATACAGTACAGTATTGTTAACTCTAGTCACTCTGCTGTATATTGCGCCCCAGAACTGATTCATCTTATTCCCGGAAGTTTGTGTCTTTTGACCACCTTCACCCAGTTCGCCCACCCTCCACCTCTTTCGTCATAACCATCTGCCTGTTCTCTGTGAAAACTAGTATTTAAACTGACAGAACTAAGACCTCAAATATTCTTACTGGTCTGAGTTGAATCAATCAAGTTAAACACGCATATGAGTAAATCTTATTCATGAGACTTAAAAATCAACTGAACATGTATATGTGGGGGAGATAGAGCTTAACAAACATTTAAAAGTTCATATGTTTTAATTGACTCTAAAGTTAGTGTTAATAGAGGTTATGACATGATTGCCCATTTCAAAAATCTGTGTATTTAGTCATTAATTTCAGCAAATGTTTATTGAATATCTGCTCTGGGCCAGGTGCTATGCCAAGGAGCAGGCTGCACGTGCAAAGACAGACATTCCATAAGCCCTGTAATATAAGGCAAGACCTGGTGTAGGCTTCCAGGAGCCCATGCCGTTGGCAGTTCCTCCTGCCTCACTGACTGGCACCATTTCAGATTCCTCTGCTAGTTTCCACTTCTCCCCAATCCCTCAGTTTTGTTTTGTTTTTATAGTTTGGGTTTTTTTTTCTATATATTTTTTTTTGGCTAAGCCAAGAGGCATGTGCAATCTTAGTTCCCCAACCAGGGATCGAACACACACCCCCTGCTTTGGAAGCACAGAGTCCTAACTACTGGTCCACCAAGGAAGTCCCCGTGCCCAATCCCTCAACTTTGGATTACCCCAGGCTGAGTCCTCCGCTGTCTTCTCATCTCCAACTACTTTTATCCCTTAGTGATCTCATCCAGACTCATGACTTTGAATTCCATTTGCAGATATCTCCCAGATTTCTACCAACAGCCCAGGCTTCTCTCCTGAGCTCGAGACTCATTATATCCCAATGTCTGCTTGGCCCCTTCATGTTTAACATATAAAACAATTCTTAGCCTTCCCCTATCCATTAATTTTCTAGAGCTACCATGGCAAAGTACCAGCAACTGGATGGCTTAAAACGGCAGAAATATGTTCTCTCATAATTCTGGGTATAAGTCTGAAACCAGGGTGTTGACAGGACTAGACTCTCTCTGAAGGTTCTAGAGTAGAAACTGTAACAGGCTTGTCTCTTAAGCTTCAGGTGTTACCAACGACCCTTGGCTTTCTTGCAGACACACCGCTCTAATCTCTGCCTCCTTTGTCACTTGACATTCTCTCTATGTCTTCATGTCATCTTCCCTCTGTGCCCGTCTGTCTCTTCTCATAAAGACACCAATCATAATGAACCAGGATCCTCCCTAATGATCTCAACTTGTTAACTTCTCTAAAGACCCTATTTCCAAATAAGATGACATTCAGACACACGGAGTGTAGGACTTTGACATATCTTTGGGATCTACAGTTCAACCTGTAACAACCACTGACTTGCTACATCTACAGCCTTCTCATCTCAGCTGATAGCCACTTCACTCTTCTAGTTTCTGTGGATAAAATCGCTGCTGTCATCCTTTGCTCTTTTTCTTTCACCCAACACCCAAGTCCACCAGGAAACACTGCTTAGGGTTTACCTACCTTAGGGTTAGGTCCAGAGCCAACCATCCACTTCTCCCACCTCCACTTCTGCTGCCCTCACCTGAGCCACCGTCACCCAGGTTACTACAAAAACCAGACATTCAGAGCATGGCACTCCTCTGCTCAAGACCTTACACTGGCTTCCACGTCACCCATAGTCACCACTGGCATCCTTGTGCCACCCACTTCCCAGTGCCAGCCTCCCATGCCATTCCTGGCTTCATCACCTTCTATTCTGGCCCTTGTTTGCTCCTCTGCAACCACAGTGGCCTTCCTGCTCTTCTTACATCCTGGGTTCACCCAACTTCAGGACCTTTGCACTGACTCTTCCCTCTGCCTGGATCAAGGGCTCCTAGATTTCTTCCTGCCTTATGATTGACTCCTTCGCCTTCTTCAAGTCTTTGTGCAAATATTATCTTCTCAATGACATGCTTTTTTAAAAAAATTATTATTAATTGAAAGGTGATTAAAATATTGCATTGGTTTCTGTCATATATCAACATGAATCAGCCATAGGTATACATATGTCCCCTCCCTCTTAACCCTCCCTCCCACCTCCCATCCCATCCCAGCCCTCTAGGTTGTCACAGAGCCCTGTTTTGAGTTCCCTGAGTTATATAGCAAATCCCCACTGTCTGTTTTACATATGGTAGTGTATGTGTTTCCATACTTCTCTCCATTGTCCCACCCTCTCTTTCTTCCTGCCCCAGTGCCGTGTCCATAAGTCTCTTCTCTATGTCTGCATCTCCACTGCTGCCCTGCAAATAGGTTCATCAGTGCCATCTTTCTAGATTCCACATATATGAGTTAGTATACAATATTTGTTTTTCTCTTTCTGACTTACTTCACTCTATGTAACAGGCTCTAGATTCATCCTCCTCGTTAGCACTGACTCAAATGTCGACGACATGCTTTTTAAAGTTCCGACTAACCTTCCCACCAGCATTCCTGATCCCCTATCTGCTCGTGAATTTTCTGTACTACTCTCCTTCTGCGTGTGTGTGTGTGTGTGTTAGTCACTCAGTCGTGTCTGCCTCTTTGTGACCCCATGGACTGTAGCCCACCAGGCTCTTCTGTCCATGGAATTCTCCAGACAAGAATACTGGAGTGCGTTGCCATTCTCTTCTCCAGCTCCTCCTACATACTGTGTGCTGTTTGAAGTATTTATTGTTTATTCTTTGTCCCCACCCCCACCCCCGATAGGACATAATCTCCATGAGGTAGGGTCTTGGTTTTGTTCACTTTTGTTTGCTGAGTGCCTGGAGCAGGGTGTAGAGTCAGAATTGAACCCAGATCCCTCTGGCTCCAAGACCTCCTCTCTTCAGTCTGTGAAAGACCACTTCCAACTACCCAAGGATGAATCCTTTAGACAGCCATTTATTCTCCCTCTCCCATCTATTGCTCTCATCCTCAGGGACTTCAGTATCTCTGTAAGCCTGTTTGCCTAACATAGAAAGTTTAAAGTGTTATAGAAATAATGCCATGTTTATTATGTTCACACCAGGTGAGCTTGGGTACCTTATTTCACCCCCTGTGCATCAGAAAGAGATCATAGTGGTACTGTAGTTCACAGGAGTGAATCTTTTGTAAAGATTACATAAGTTAATATATGTAAGTACTTGCCATGCAAACCATGGGTACCATGTCAGCATTACTGTAAGAATGTAATATGTTTGAGCCTTGAGGACATTATGCTAAGTGAAACAAACCACAGAAGGACACACACTGCATGGTTCCACTCCTGAGAGGTATGTAATGTAATCAACTCTTAGAAACAGAGAGTAACGTGGTGTTTGCCAGGGGCTGGGCAGGGAGGAAATAGCCAGTTGCCATTCAGTGGGTATAGAGTTTCAGTCCTGCAAGATAAAAAAGTTCTAGAGGTCAGCTGTACAATATTGTGCTTATTGTCAATGGTGCTATATACACAAAAATTTGTTAAGAGAGTGGGTCTCATGTAATTTCCTTATTTGGCCACAATAAAAAGAACAAGTCATTAGTCACTAGCCTACTCTTCTTTATTGAATTTTCTCCAGGTTAAGGAAGACCTCCCAGCTTGTTTATGGCAGGCGGGGACAAAAATCCAGCCTCTGACTCTGAGTCTTTGTCCCACCCAAAATTAGGCATCAACCCTATCTGTCAAATCCCAGCGGATTAATGGGCCATGCTCTACGGTCCACACCCCCTTGGGAGAAAATGCCTCACATTTTGGCACCAAAAAGTTCTTCTATGCCCCATAGATTGGGCAATGAGAAATAAATAATCCAGTCAGTGATGTTCTTGATGGGTGGCTAGGGCTTCACAAACAGGAGGAGTAAACAAAAGAACCATCTTTGTTTCAAGCATCATTAGAACTAGCAAAGCCTCAAAGTCATTTTTCAAATTGGTGGGCGGCCCCCAGCATCTGTCCCCACCTGGAAGGGGCACTTGGTCTATAGAAGCAGCAAAAATAATTGCATCTTCCATGACACTTGGGTAGAAGCTCCTGTCCTAATTAATTCTTGCCTCCTCCTTCCTTTATAAATATGCCTGGGCAAAGTGACATCCTAGCATTTCTGTTGTTGTTTTTTTTCTCTTCTTAACAAGGAATTCTCTCTTCTCAGGCATTTTAGGTGTTGATTTTCTCATGTCCTAGAGATGCTTCTAATTAGCCCATGCTTCCTCCCCGTAATAGTTTACCACCAGACTGGGTTCAGACTGGAGGAGGGAGTGATTTGATCTCCTTATCAAAGTGTCAGTGATCAGGTTAGCTTTCTTAGCTACTCATTCATTTTTATGCCTCTCCAGAAACAAACAGCAGGCTCCTTGCTAAGCAGAGCTGGAGATGATAGGGTTTTGCAGAGTCTCCCAAAAGAGCTCCTCCAGTGCCTTTTGATGAAATGCTGTCTCGAAGCCTTTGCAACAGCGCTCACTAAAGAGATGATCTCCTTTTTTTTCTCATCAGTGGAAAAACACGAGGCTGGGAACTGTATGGCAGAAGCATGCTATTGTGTCACCTTGTCCCCAAATAACCTGGCACCTGCCAGGAGCTGCCTGCTGATTGGGACTGGGCCCACCATGCATCCCAGAGGAAAAGTACACAGGAAAAACTGTCCCTTTTCCCACTCCCTCCAGGCCAAAGGGGATGATGTATTCTTGAGTGGTTTTTCCATTGCTGAAGGAGTCAGCAGAGATCCTAGAATTAACCTCCACTGCTTCAGAGCTGGAAGGAAAGCTGCTTTGGACCTTTTTTTCAGGACTTGTATCAGTTAGCTTTTGCTGTGGAACAAACTACCCTAAAACTTGATAGCTTAAGAAAATAAGCATCATTTATCATGATTCTGTGGGTCAACAGGGTACTTCTCCCAGTGTGGACAGCTCAGCTAAGGCTAGATGGTCTAGGGTGGCCTCACTCACCTGTCTGGTGGTTGGGTGGTGGATTGATCTAGAGCAGCCTGGATGGGACCAGCTCATCCTATTCTACAGAAGGCCAGTCTGGCCTTCTTCAAGTGAGGTGTCAGGGTTCCAAAGAGCAGCAGGAGAGGGCAGACAAACCCCCAGGGCACAAGTGCTTTATCTCTGTTTGTGTCATGTTTGCCACTGTCTCCTTGGCCAAGGCAAGTTGTATGACCAGCTCCAGAATCAAGGTGGGAGGTGAACGCCCAGGGGCATGGATCTGCAGGAGAGTAAACACACTGGGGATCATTCCTGCAAGGATCTGCCCCAAGAGTGGCCCATCAAAGGGGTGTCCTTTTCTGTCCCTGTATGGAGTGTGCAGGGCGGCTGTTTTGAGGAAGATGCGAATGTAGGTGTTTAGTGGAGTTTGAACCACTAGTCACTTTGACCCACTGTGACTATAGGCTGGTGGTGACTTCACTTCTCAAAGGCTCAGTTTCTTCACCAATAAACTGGGCCTGAGTGAGCCTCCTTTACCAGCTCCTTCAGAAGTTTGAGGCGGTCTATGAAGTAGCACAGTGTCTGGCATGCAGTTGGCATCTGGTGCTAGCTGCTATCACTAAGAACAGTTTGGGGTACTCATGGTTGCAGGTTGGGCAGAGAAGGGGTGAGGCTTCCCATATACAGGAGGCGTGGCTGTGTGGTTAACTGTTGGAGGCCAGGCGAAGACCATGGAAGGACATAGAAGTCTCTCCTTGCCTCTTGCAGACTCAAGCCTTATTCAAATATGTGTGGTTTAAAATCAAAACAAGCCAATCACCCTTGCTTGGTTGATCATGTCCCAGCAGTGGTCACCTGGCTTCCACACCCCGCCTTGTGCCCAAAATAGCTTTTGGTTCTCATTATCAGAGGCATCAGACACTTTACAGCATTTTCTTACTTGAGATATACGTGCATGGACTCTGTTGCCTGCATCCTCGGTGTCTTGTCGTGGCTCACCACCTGCCCCTCTGAGCACCCCTTCTCAGCGTCCTGCACCAGCTACTTCCCCTCCTCTTTTCTTTTCCTGGTCGGCGTTCTCCACATTCCATCTTTAGTCCTGCTGTGAGCAGCATCATTTCACAGGCTGACCCCCACCATGTCCCCTTGTAACTGTGTGCTCACGATTGTCTTAGTCTTTCTCTGGCCCCATCTTGTCTATTAACCTGCCAATCAGTTGCTCAAACTCAATAGATTACAAAATAAATATAACCGCCCCATCTGTCTTCATCCTTCAGGCTGCCAGACAAAATACCATAGACTGAGTGTCTCAAACAGCAGAAATATTATTTCTCACAGTTCCAGAGGCTGGAAGTCCAAGATCAGAGTGTAAGCATGGTTGGAGCAAGGCACTCTTCCTGGCTTGCAGACAGCTGTGTCCTCACGTGGCAGACAGAGAGCTAGTTCTGGTGTCTCTTCCTCTTCTTATAAGGGCACTAATCCTGTCCCAAGGGCTGCATCCTCATGACCATATCTAAACCTAATTGTCTTCCAAAAGCCCCATCTCTAAATACCATCACACAGAGAGAGGTTAGGCCTTCAGTAGGCCTTCAGTATGTGAATTTGGGGAGACCTCATTCAGTCGGCAGCACCATGCATATATGCCCTCCTGCTGTATTTTTTAAAAACAAATAAATAGTTTTATTGTATTAATAACATGAATTGACTTGTGTATTGTAACATTATTGTTTGTTTTTGGCTGTGCTGGGTCTTCATTGTTGTGCACAGGCTTTCTCCATTTGTGGTGAGCAGGGGCTACTTCTAGTGGTGCACAGGCTTCTCATTGTGGTGGCTTCTCTTGTTGCAGAGCATGGGCTCTAGGTTATGTGGGCTTCAGTAGTTCTGGTGCATGGGCTTAGTTACTCCATGGTATGTAGAATCTTCCTGGCCCAGGGATCAAACTCATGTCCCCTGCATTGGTAAGCAGATTCTTAGCCACTGGACCACCAGGGAAGTCCCCTCCTTTTATATTCTTATCCACTTTCCCCTCTTCCCAGTATTCCAGGCCAGAAAGCTGCAGGTCATTTCCACAGTGGGTCAGTGCTACCTCCCTCCTGGGTCCTTCATCCTCTCCCTCCCTGCAGCCACTGCCCCCAGGTCATATACTAGTACCCTCCTCAAAGCAGCCTCCTCACCTTCAGGCTTGTTCCAGCAAGCTCAGTATTGCCTCCAAAACACCCACTCCATCTCTGCTCTCCACATTCTTCTCACACATATGCACATACAGGAAGATCTGACCTCCCCACCTCTGTGGCCCCATCTCCTGCCCTTCTTCCTGGCATCCTTGTCTTTGCCACCATCACTTACCTGGGTTTCCCTGAACAGGCCATGCCCTCTCACTCCTCTGCTTCCCCTCTGCCTGGGGTGCTCATCCACCCTAGCCTGCCTGGGGCCTCCTGCTCATCTGTCAGGACCCACCTCTGTTGTCATCCTGAGAAACCCCCCTTCCCATCTCCCACACTCCACCCCCGCTGCAGCCCAGCTCTCCTTCCTTTGTCCTCTGTACATGCCTGTTGACCATGTGTCATAGTGAATCATTGGCCACCTTCCCTTCATGACTAGGAGCTCCTTGAGGGCAGGAATTAATTCATTTCTCTGAATCCCTGTGCCTGACATTTAGCAATGGCAAGAAGTAAGTGCTGAATGAATGAATGAATGAATGAATGGGTACATAAGCTGAAGAGGGCAGTTGTTGTTGGTGGGCCCGACAGTCCCCTCTTTCCTGCACTGAACCACCACAGGTGCCGTCAGCTTCCAACACACACACAGGAGGTATGGTGTCCCCCTTCCTGCCTCCAGCACCAGGGGCCCCTGCCAAGATCTTCTCTGCCCACAGAAACCACCCTCTGAAAGCAGCCTCAGCCCGAGTTCACTGCTCCCTCCCCCAGCTCCCTTTACCCTTTCTGCCTGTTCTGCTTGGTTCTCATATCACTTCATGCTGTCCTATTCTCTAATTGTCTGGCACGGCTTAGCCCTTTATTATACCAGTACATTCTACTGTCTGGCTCATTCATTGTTTTGAGAGCATACGTTGTCCTAGCTGCACCCTTGTGTGGACGGTACTTCTGACTAAATCAGTCTCTGGACATTTGCTAATTGCTGCTCCACAGGTCTTTGCTTATAACCCACCTGTTCCTGTCATTTCCACGCTGGTCTCCTTTCCTACTAGCTGCCGTCCTCTTTACAAAGGCAGAAAAGCCTAGGAGGGAAGAGTCAGCAGACCCATGTTCACATGTCAGCTCCACCGTTTCCAAGCTGTGAGTCTGGCAGCAAATAGCTTCCCCTCTTTGAGCTTCTGTTTCCTTATCTAGACAATGGAGAGACCATCGCCCCTGCAGGGCTACTGTGAGAATTAAATGAAACAATCAGTGTAAAGCACTTAGCGCATTGCCTAGCAGGGAATAAATAAATAATAGTAAATGTTGGCTGCTGTGATGGATGTTGTTTTCAATATTATTTTATCAGTAAATCTTTCCCTGAAGATTCTGGCATAGCCCAGACCCTGGCTGGCACATAGCAGAGCAGGTTAGCATGCTGATGGTTTCATGGGGCCGCCCTGGAAGTTCTACCCCTTACTCATTGGAATGCGAGGCTCATTTCCCCTGGAAATGAGGAGGGAGTGGGGGCAATTCCACTCCTCTCCAACAAGGACTCCCCTCTTCTCTGAACTTAATGCTGTTCTGCATCTTGTCTTGGTACAAGATGGGGTGTGCTGGCTCTTACTCAGACACGCAACTGCCTGGGACAGCCAGGCACAGAAGGGCCCCCAGCTGCTTCATCAGGCTTTTGTCAAGATAAGACAGCCAGGCCCTTCCTGGCCATTCACATTAGGGGTTTACGGTTGTCTTTTCCTGGTTTTGAGTTGGCTCTCGCTTGTCTTGAAGGGCTTTTCCTGGCACGTTCATGAGGGGAAGGCAGCCTGGGGACCTGACAGGTCATCCAGGGGCTACAGGAGGCTGAGGCCACACCTGTCCAGCCCCAGGGGCGTGGTGGGACCCAGGTACCCTGCCTGAGGGCTGCCTTCTTCCTCCTCATCTTCCTTTAACCCCCAGAGTTCTGGGTAAGGGCGGAGCTGACACCCAAAAAGGGTAACACCCATCCCTCGGCTGTGGTGGTTCCTTCCTGAGCTGCCTTCTGTGGTTGGCTGGTGGCCACTCAACTGGGCCAGAGAGGGGACAATATTCAGGTCCCTTCTCTGTTTGCTGGAGAGGCAGGTCAGCAGATAATTCTCACCCCCAGGCTTTCCCTTTCCCTTCTCAGCTTATAACTGGTGCAAGTGTGTAAGATTATAGGCTGTTTTATGGGATGTAACCTTTGGGGGAGTCTCGCCTCGGACGGGGTTGAACAGTTATGTCAGAATCGCCTGCGAAGCTTTGTTCCAAAATACAGATTTCTGGGACTCCTAGAATTTCTAATTCAGTCTGGCTTTAAGCCAGGAATGTACCTTAAAATCCGAGAGATTGTGCCATTCACCGAGATGTAAAACCACATACCTGGCCCCACCGTATGACTGGCTGGGGCAGGAGCTGGGGGGTGCTCTGGGGACCTAGAGAGGTCTCATGCAGTGATGAGCGAGTAATGGAGGTCTGAAGCCCCTGATACTGCTTGGGCCCTGCCATCTTCTTAGCAGTAGTCAGGGCCTGGGCTGGATGGGCTCAGGGTCACTGGGGTGACGGCCCACACTGGGACACTGACTTAGGGGCCCCAGTAGGCCACGGTGTTGGGGGAGGTAAGGAAGGAGCCAAAGCAGAGAAGAGAGGCTATTCTACCATTCCTGGAAAAGGTCTGCGGTTTGAATGAATCAGCCCGCTCCCTGGCCACCCGGGACAATGTCTGGGGCACCTCTACAACCCACCATTGCTGGTCGTGTGTGACCTGTACTGGGGTCTGGTTAAAGGTCCACGTGGAAGTTGACTGGACGGTAGCCCAACTGGGTCAATTTGACTCAAAAGCAGAGTTGGGAGAAGGTCTAAGCTTACCAAGCCCTGGTACAAAGCACATCGTCTTCGGATCCGAGAGTTTGGCCCTTCTGGAAAGATGAGATTGTCCCAAGAGCCCTGGCCCTGCCCTGGAAGTTTACACTAGGAAGTCTCTAGAACACAAACAAGCACAAACCCCACGGAAACAGGCTGTGCATCTAGATCGAAAGCAGCATTTAAACCAGGAAAACAGAGCTCTGTGAGCTCTAGACAGTCCTGGGAGGGGCAGGCTGTGCTGGGTGCTCTAGGGAGCCTCCTTTCACCAGGAATTGAGGACCCAGAGCCGCAGGCGCTTTGAGAAAGCATCCTCCTAAAACTGTTCTCCCTGGCATTTGTGACAGGGAGGCTGGTCACAGGCCTGCGGGGGCTGGAGGAGAAGGCCGCATGGCCACACTGGTGCCGGTAGTGTTCCAGGAAGGCGGGATCTATTTTTTTCTGGGAAGTGAGAAGCAGTTTAATGGTACTATGAAAAAGCTTCCCCAGGCATGCAGGCCTTAAGTAAATAAAAGCACAAAAATAGATTTTTTCAGACCGTGTCCTTCCAGAGCATAGTAGGATTTCCTGAGAAATTGGATTGAATTCTCCCTGACTCACCTGACTGCTGAGTGGAGGAATTCAGAGGGAAAATGTGTTTCCCACAGCCGTATCTGCTGAAATGGGGCTGATGGCAGGGCTTACGGTTCTCAACAGGTGATCTTTTGAAAAATAGCTGGGAGTGTCTGAATAGCAGGCTGGGGGTTGGGGCTGAAGCTTAGTTGAGCCACCGCTACACCTGAACCCCTACTCTCAGAATGAGAAGTAGCTTTATCATTGAATTTCTGCCCTGCCTGCATTTGTAGATTGGTTTCCTGCAGGTATGGAGAGCACTGGGCAGCCCTCAGGAGAACAGGGGTGTTTTTCCAACGGTGATGAGGGGTTGACCCTGAAGTGTCCACACCCTGACCCCACTTCATTTGAATGTTACTACTGCAACCTGCTGTATGGCCAGCTAACTGCTCTATGACCACAGAGCGCAAAACAGGTTTTCTTCTGGGCCGAGCTATGAGAACTAAGACACCAAAATAGTATTAGCATCTTTCTTACATGGGTTTTCAGAAACCAGGCTTCAACTGGCCCCAAACCATTCAAGGACCTAAATATAGTGCCCTAAACCACAGTGGATAGAGTTTGGGTTCCAGCATGGAACTTTATTATGGGTGAGAACCAGTGGTGTACTGGCTTTCTGAGCAAATTTAAGAGCCCTGATTTGTAGACTTTTTTTTTTTTGTGCTCAGTCGTGTCTGACTCTGCCACACTATACTCTTACTGTAGTGACTTTCAGATGACCAGTGTAAAGTCACTAAATGTGGAGTTGGGAGGAAAGTCACACAGTTGGCTGCAGTCCACTACTGAACTATGTCTCTGACTCGAAGATTCAAAAAGCTTACAAGGAGAGATTCCTAAGAGGGGTACCCTGGACCACATGCCAGGGGTACCGCTGTGGCCCCACCCCTCTATGTACAGAAAACTCCTCCCCCTGGGCCAGCAGAACCTTTCAACCAGCAAGAGGAACCATATCACCCGGCTGACACTAGAGGTACTGATGAGTGTCTGCGTGTTAGTGTTTTCTGTGATAGAACAGTGACTGGTCACATTGTTTAGATTTACTGGCTTTATCTCATCCCTTGAGGAGCCTGTTAAAACTGCATCCTCCTGTGACTTCCCTGATGGTCCAGTGGTTAAGGCCCTACGCTGCCAGTGCAGGAGCTGTTCAGTTGCTAAGTCATCTCCAACTCTTTGAGACCTCATGAACTGCAGCATGCCAGGCTTCGCTGTCCTTCACATGTCCTGGAGTCTGCTCAAACTCATGTCCATTGAATCGGTGATGCTGTTCACCCATCTCTTCCTCTTGTTGCCCCCTTCTCCTCCTGCCCTCAATTTTTCCCAGCATCAGGGTCTTTTCCAATGAGTCAGCTCTTTGCATCATATAGCTAAAGTATTGGAGCTTCAGTTTCAGTATCAGTCCTTCCAATGAATATTCAGGATTGATTTCCTTTAGGATTGACTGGTTTGATCTCCTTGCAGTCCAAAGTACTGTCAATAGTCTTCTCCAACACCACAGTTCAAAGGCATCAGTTTTTTGGCGCTAAGCCTTCCTTATGCCCCAACTCTCACATCCATACATGTCTACTGGAAAAACCATAGCTTTAACTAGATAGACCTTTGTTGGCAAAGTGATATCTTTGCTTTTTAATATGCTGTTTAGGTTTGTCATAGCTTTTTTTCTAAGGAGCAAGCATTTTAATTTCATGGTTGCAGTCACCGTCCACAGTGATTTGGGAGCCCAAGAAAATAAAATCTGCCACTATTGGCCATTGTTTTCTCATCTATTTGCCATGAAGTGATAGGATGGATGCCATGATCTTAGTATTTTGAATGTTGAGTTTTAAGTCAGCTTTTTCATGCCAGTGCAGGGTACATGGGTTCAGTCCCTAGTGGGAGAACTAAGATCCCACGTGCAGTAGCCAAAAGATAAATTTCTTTCTTTCTTTTTTTTAACTGCATCCTCCTGAGCTCCACCCCTAGAGAATCTCACTCCACAGACCTGTCATAGGGTCCAGTCATCTACATTCAGGTGCCAAATTGCACATAATATTCACACTTTTAAAAACCCTCAGCTATTCTTTGGGCTGCCCTGGTGGCCCAGTGGTAAAGAATCTGCCTGTCAATGTAAGAGTTGCAGGTTCAGTCCCTGGGTCAGGAGGATACCTTGGAGAAGGAAATGGCAACCCGCTCCAGTATTCTTACCAGGGAAATCCCATGGACAGAGGAGCCTGGTGGGCTACAGTCCCTGGTGTTGCAATGGAGTCAGACACAATTTAGTAACTACACAATAATCACTGCTGTTTACTCACCTTGTGGCTTTGATGACTGAAAGCTCAAGGTCTGGTGGCTTTCAACATAATGATTTCATTCTTGACCCTCACTGTTTTGCTCCAGTCAAACAGGGTTGTTTTCTTAAAGTCCTGCTATGCAAAATTAGATTCTAGATCATAGTAACAGCTAACACTTATTGAGAGCTTTCCAAGCACTAGACATCAAAAGTGTGTTGCCCATCTCATACTGACAGTCATCTTATTATTACCATCCCCATTTTCAGATGAGGAAACTGAGACCCAGAGGAATTTTTCAAGGTAAAATTCCAGACAAGCTGATTTTAGAACCTACTTTGTAAACATGACACTGAGCTGTTTGTAGAATAATGTTCCTCTGCAAGTCTTTGTCTTTTGACCTAACTAGTTCAAGCTGAAGTTCAGTTCAATTTCTTGGGCATTTGTGTGCCTGTAAGGTTCTGGCATTGTCTTGTGCATGAATACTAAGTTGCTTCAGTTGTGTTCAACTCTTTGTGACCCTATTGACTGTAGCCTGCCAGGCTACTCTTTTCATGGGGATTCTCCAATCAAGAATCCTGGAGTGGGTTGCCAAGCCCTTCTCCAGGGGATCTTCCTGACTGAGGGATGGAAGCCACATCTCTTTCCTCTCCTGTGTTGGCAGGCAGGTTCTTTACCACTGGCACCACCTTGGGCATCTGAGTACCTTTAAGATGCTGGCACTGGCATAAGTTACCTCATTGAATCCTCCCAGCAACATTGTGAGGAAGATGTGACTACTGTATTCGAGATGAGGAAAGACAAACCCAGAGAGCCTCTGTGGCTTGCCCAGGTTGCACAGCAAGCTCGGGGTGGAGCAGGAGTTAGTAGCTCATCCCCTAGCCCCGCAGCCACCCCTCTGTCTACTAGGTGGCTCTTTAGAGTGAGGCGGTTGAGGCATTGGCACTCTTTTAAGTATTTGAGCGTGTTTCTGACAGCCTTAATATTTAACATTTAAATGTCTGAGATAGTATATAAAACGTTAGCATACAAATGGGAGAAGATAAGTGTATCTGTCAGCACCAGGTAGACTGGGCTAAGTGTGACCTTAAATGCAAAGGACTCTGCAGATACTGAGAAAGGGTTACTGTGGCTGTGGGAACTGGAGAAGGCTCCCTGGAGGAGGTTGCACTAATGCTGGCCTGGAAGGATGTGTAGGACGTTGGTGAGTGTGGAGGGAGGGGCAGTGCTGGAGGAGGATGTGGTGGAAGCTGAACCTGGGACTCAGGGGTGGTGGGGCTGGATCCCAGAGCCTCCGGAAGCTCCCTGAGAATCTGTGCCTTTTCTCCTTGGGTGCAGAACTAACTTCATGCTTGATTTGTGATGGAAGACGTGACTTTTCTCCTCCGGCTGATTGATCCTATTTTCCATTACATTAAAATAGCTTTCTGTAATCCTCTCCATGGTGGATATTTTTCTTCCTGGGCCTCTGTGCTCAGAAGGCCGACAGCTTTCAGCAGCAGCCCATCTGAGGAGTTGCCAGGTGTATATGACTGGTTGTAGAAGCCTAGATTTGATGGAAGCACAAACACCTCTTTTCGTTTTCTGAGAGCGAAGGTCCTTTCTGTCCCTCACTAGCATTGGTACATGAGTGGCGGTTCCAGCTGGAGTGGCTCTAGCTCTCCTGTTTGCCCCCCTTTCACAGGGGAATGCCTTGGGATATCTGTCAACAGCTTCCTACAGCCTGACCGTCCCAGCGGTCTGAGTGCTTTGGACACTGACTCCTGGGTACATTAAGCAATTCCTGCCACTGCCCTCTGGCTATGCCAAGTGGACGCGTCTCATAACAGAGCCAAATGGCACGTTTACCTCAGAGCTCTGGCGGCATCATCTCGGTGGTGGTTGTAATCATTGGAGGGCGCACGCAGGAGTCCATAGCCTTGACAAATGGCCTCAGGAAAAAAAAAGTCACCATTTCTCTGCCAGTTACAGATAAACCATGACCAGAGCCAGTTCTCCTTTGCACTCAGAGCCGCTGACAAGTGCCACAGGATCCAGGGGTCTCTCGTTATAGACCTTCAGAATAGGAGTCAACTCAGCACTGCCGTGGGACTCACCGAGATCCCCAGGCACTGGGATGGCCTCACGTTCCTGGCCACAGTCTCACAGATTCTGAGTTAGTCCCTCTTCTTCATCCCCAAATCTGCAAGCAGAATATTGACGGAACCCCCACCCCACCCTGGAGCTGAACAGAGGCTGGCATGTCTGGGGTGGGAGTCTTCTTGACCCTGCGCCCCCACTGCATGTTCAGATGGCATTTGTAGCAATACCTAAATAGCTGAGGCCTGCCTTGGGGGCAGTCTCATGGAGGCCTCTGTTTGTGTCTTTTCAAATGTTCACAAGGCGCTGCTGGTAGGCTGCTTCACAGACTCGAGATCCACAACACGTCATCTAAGAAATCACCCAGGTCGCTGTGCTGGGAAGGGTGGAGCATCTCTGTGGTGGATGTGCCTGGCCCTACCAGTCAGTTTTTAAATTAATCTCCAAAAAGTGATGGAAAGCCTGATGGGAAGTGCTGCTTGCATCGTTGTTCTGGTTTTAGCAGGGCTGTGAAAGCCCCTGGTGGGCATGGTTTGGCTCCCACAGACAGCTAAGGACCCCAGCCACATTCTATCCCATTGCTCTGAGCTCTTGGTCTTGTTTTCCTCAAGATGGAATGAAAGCCTCTGGGCCCATAAATCTCAAGAAACAAGATGGCAGACGTAGGTGTGCCTCAGAGCAGCCTCTTTTGAAGTCTACAGTCTATTCAGATTTCAGACAGAAAGCTGAATTCAAGGAGCACTTCGATTCATACTTCCACTTTGCTCCTGCCCCATGAACAGAACTGTGCTGAAGAAGAGAGACACGGGCTGTGTGTGAAGCGTAGTCCTTGTTCTTATGCAGTTCACAGTGCAGCCCCTGAAAACCAGCTGATGTGTTTTGCTATTGTCTAAGTTCTTTTTTTCTTCTTTTCATTTAGTTTTGTAAAGCCATATCTCACTCTTGTCACTCAAAAATGTAGCATTCAAAACCATAAAACAGCCTGAGACTGAGTTAAGTCCATCTCAGAACCCCACAGTGCTCAAAACTAGAATGCTTTCTAAGATAGGAGGAGAGATGATAGAGATAGTAGATAGATACGATAGACGGATAGGTATGACACAGAGGTAGGTGAGATGAGAGACAGGGATAGAATAGCTATGATGGATCAAGATAGATGATTACTTCAATTTCATTTTTACTTTATATTGAGGTATCGTTGATTTACAATATTGTGTTAGTTTCAGATGTACAGCAAAGTGGTTCAGTTTTATGTATATTCATTCTTTCTCAGATTCTTTTCTCACATGGCTTATTACAGAATATTGAGTAGAGTTCCCTGTGCTATACAGTAGGTTCTTGTCAAGCTAGATGATTGATAGAAGTGATTGAGATAGATGCTATCATCTGTATAGATACCATCTCTGTGAGTAGGTGGTAGATAGTAAGTAGGTAGACAGTAAGTAGGTGGTAGTAGTAAGATAGATAGCCAGTCTTCACTAACTCCTCTTAAAAATAAATCACTCAGATTTTATGCTCTATTTACCTTTCCCAGGGATTTCCCTTGTAACATAGGTGTGGCATCCTCCCCCATTCGTCTCCTGACACGCTCCCTGATGGACCAGCCATCATAACTGAGGAGCCGGAAGGAAACTAAGGGATGTGTTAGTCCATCCTTCAGACTCAGCTTGCCACAAGGAAGTGGACCATCCTATTCTAAAAGACAGGAAAGGAAGTGTTTTCATTGATTTCCCTTGACCCATTTAAGTTGTTCTTAACAGCATTGTTCTATTCAATCTGGAAATTCTCTTTGACCATAACATGTCTTAAAAGGAACAGCATCACTTCCTTATCCCCAAACCCACTGTTTCTTCCCTGAAATATGGTACCTACCTCCCCGTCACTCAGATCTCTCTTGGGTGGGTGTGGGAAGAGGGAAGACATTACAGACTATGGCGGGAGACCCTACCTGGACTCTGGAGATGCCCCGGGATGGAGGTGGAAGGAGTCACCCCTAAATCCTCTGGAAACCAGCTTTACACACTCAAGCTGTTAACATTCTCTGGTGAGGGAGGCCCAGGAGAGGAAACACCTATTCCACAGAAACAAAGCAAGGCCTGCTGAAGAAGTCTTAAGGGAAAAAGCCCAGGGAGGCCTCCTGACTTTATGAAAACAAATATCATCTTAACTGTAGTTCTCAAGTGGACAGTAATATGGGTATAAAGATTTAAGTGAGCATTTAAGCTTGTAAGTGACTCAGGCAGGAGAACCTGGGAGGGAAGGGAGCCTGTGGTGACATGTGACCTTTCCAGAGCATCGTACGCCCCTCCACTTGTCTGGTCTTTAAGTGTCACTAGGCAGGAAAGCCCAGGGAGGGACTAGAATTTTCCCCAATGTGTTGATGCTTCTCTTCTCTCTCTAATTGAATTGTAGTGAACTAAACAGTCTCGGACTTCCCAGGTGGTGCTAGTGGTAAAGAACCTACCTGCCAGAGCACGAGACATAAGAGATGCAGGTTCGATCCCTGGGCCAGATCCCCTGGAGGAGGGCACAGCAACCCACTCCAGTATTCATGCCTGGAGGAGAATGTCTCCCACGGACAGATCCTGGCAGGCCACAGCCTATATCAGGTCACAAAGAGTCGGACACGACTGAAGTGACTTGGCACACCTGTAAACAGTCTTGACTTCCAGGTCCTTGTTGAACATGCTGTACCCATCCTGTCCCTGACACAGAACTTCTCCCTGGCTGGGCCAGGGCATGGGGGCTGACTTCGTGAGGGACTAATGGGGATGTCCTCCCCATGCAGCTTATCTGTAAGCCCAAGCAACCTTTGCTCTAAGAAGTGCTTTAGCCAGGTTACTGTTTCAGGACTCAGCATCCCACCAAAATGGTTACATGTTCCTCATCTGTCTTTTGGGCCGGAGGTGGGGATGTCAGGCCAGAAGCCAGCAGCCTGCTAGGCTGAAACGATGGACAAGTTTGCTGGACAGGGAGGAGCCTGGGTGTCCTGCAGCTGCTCGAGAGAGGGAGAACTAGGGCTGACTGGACCCCTGGGAACATTTTTAGGGGCTGATTGTTGGCATTGAAGTCTAAGCCAGAGGTAGGCACAGGGGAGCCCTTTGTGCTGTGGTTGTCTTGACCACCAGGGTCTTCACTGCCTAGCAGCTCGTCACATCCTCTACCAGGCTGGGCTTAGATGGCTCTTTGTGCCTTGGGCTGAGCCTGGCTGCTGCGCTGATCCAGAGCTGAAACGGGAAAGGTGGGAGGAATCTGGAGCTTTGAGGCCCTGTATTACCCACTGTCCTGATGTCCCCAGGGTGAGGGAGCACCCCTGTGCCCATCCCAAACTCTGTCTTTGGGGGGGCCAGTGCTGTGGGTGGGGTGGGGAGTAGCTGTGGTTTGTTGGAGAAGGAAGGAGCTAGCCTTCATGAGCCTAGGATGGTAGGGACAGGAATCAACCACTCTACACAATGAAGAGGATGTGATGGTTGGATGACATCATCGACTCAATGAGCAAACTCCAGGAGGTAGTGAAGGACAGAGGAACCTGGTGGGGTGCAGTCCATGGAGTCGCAAAGAGTGGGACATGACTAAGTGACTAAACAACAACACAACAGTGGCCACCCCGCGCATGCCTCCTTCTTAGCTTCATGTAGTACTTGTCTTCCATAGAGCTCCAAGAATGAACAAATAGATGTAATTGTTAACCTCATGATCTTAGTTAGCAGCATGGATATTAGGACAACTTATTGTCTTTTACAACTTGCCCCTTTGACAGAAGAGAAAATGAAGGAATATGGGAAGTAAATTAACTTCTTGGGAACTTCAGCCTTGTTAGCTTATTCAGTTCAGTTCAGTTCAGTCGCTCAGTCGTGTCCGACTCTGTGACCCCATGAACCGCAGCACGCTAGGCCTCCCTGTCCATCACCAACTCCCGGAGTCCACCCAAACCCATGTCCATTGAGTCGGTGATGCCATCCAACCATCTCATCCTCTGTCATCCCCTTCTCCTCCTGCCCTCAATCTTTCCCAGCATCAGGGTCTTTTCAAATGAGTCAGCTCTTCGCATCAGGTGGCCAAAGTATTGGAATTCCAGCTTCAACATCGGTCCCTCCAATGAACACTGAGGACTGATCTTTAGAATGGACTGGTTGGATCTCCTTGCTGTCCAAGGGACTCTCAAGAGTCTTCTGCAACACCACAGTTCAAAAGCATCAATTCTTCAGCGCTCAGCTTTCTTTATAGTTCAACTCTCACATCCATACATGCCTACTGGAAAAACCATAGCCTTGACTAGATGGACCTTTGTTGACAAAGTAAATCTCTGCTTTTTAATATGCTGTCTAGGTTGGTCATAACTTTCTTTCTAAGGAGCAAGCATCTTTTAATTTCATGGCTGTAGTCACCCTCTGCATGATTTTGGAGCCCAGAAAAATAAAGTCAGCCACTGTTTCCACTGTTTCCCCATCTATTTGCCATGAAGTGATGGGACCGGATGCCATGATCTTAGTTTTCTGAATGTTGAGCTTTAAACCAACTTTTTCACTCTCCTCTTTCACTTTCATCAAGAGGCTTTTTAGTTCCTCTTCACTCTCTGCCATAAGGGTGGTGTCATCTGCATATCTGAGGTTATTGATACTTCTCCCGGCAATCTTGATTCCAGCTTGTGCTTGCTCCAGCCCAGCGTTTCTCATGGTGTACTCTGCATATAAGTTAAATAAAGAGGGTGACAATATACAGCCTTGACGTACTGCTTTTCCTATTTGGAACCAGTCTGTTGTTCCATGTCCAGTTCTAACTGTTGCTTCCTGACCTGCATACAGGTTTCTCAAGAGGCAGGTCAGGTGGTCTGGTATTCCCATCTGTTTCAGAATTTTCCACAGTTTGTTGTGATCCACACAGCCAAAGGCTTTGGCATAGTCAATAAAGCAGAAATAGATGTTTTTCTGGAACTCTCTGGCTTTTTTGATGATACAGCGCAGCGCAATTGTGCAGCAGTTTGAGCATTCTTTGGTATTGCCTTTCTTTGGGATTGGAATGAAAACTACCTTTTCCAGTCCTGCAGCCACTGCTGAGTTTTCCAAATATGCTGACATATTGAGTGCAGCACTTTCACAGCATCATCTTTTAAGATTTGAAATAGCTCAACTGGAATTCCATCACCCCCACTAGCTTTGTTCATAGTGATGCTTCCTAAGGCCTGCCTGACTTCACATTCCAGAATGTCCCTCTAACTCTGGGACCCTGTGCAGCCTGCTGGCCTTGATACCCCATGAGAGCATGGCTGTAAAGGCCCTCCTCCTGTGGAGGGAGGGATGGGCTGTCTTTCGTGGCCATGTGGACTGGCTGGGATTTGCAGGGTTGGGGTGAGAGAAGTGGGAGCAGGGGTGGAGCTTGGGGTTGGGATTGGGAGGGGTCAGTTCAGGCAGCAGAGTGGGGAGCTTCTACCTGCTGTGGGCCTCACTCCTAACTCCAGCCTTGCCAGGATGTGCCACGTGGCCTAGCCTCAGCAAGAAGAGACTGGAGCTTTTGAGTCCTTGGTTTGTAAGAGAAGGCCCTGTGCCTGCCACTTGCACCCACCCTCCTTGATGCTGAAAGCTGGCCGGCACTGCGCACTGCTTGCTTTTCTAGTCCTCCTGTTTCAGTTTCCATTTCCAGATTTCATTGTTTCTGAAGCCTGCAGTCAGGCCGTGGGTTTTCAGAAATCTGAAAGATGGAAAGTGACTGCTTTTTTTTTTTTTTTTTAATTTTCCTCAAGGGAAGTTCAATACTCTGCTGGGGGAGTGTCAGGTGTCAGGTCAGAGGTCACTGCTTTGAAGGCCCCCAAATTATTTTGTTCTGTGACTTTAAGGAGAGTTTGGAGTTGGGGGACACCCAGAATCACGCAGCCATAAGAGCAAAGGAGAAAAGTTCCCCCCGCCTCACACTTTGCATTTGACACGAGTGATTAAAATGCAGCTGAAAACTCTACTAGCAGAGAGAAAAGACACATTAATAAAAACTGGATAATGAGCATATTAAGATTAACGAGAGAAAGGAAGGCTTTTAGGACCAGCTTCTCCCACCATGAAAGGTACTTCTCCTGAGTGGCATCTCTGTCTAAATGTGAATCCACTTGGAGGCAGCCATGTGTGTCCTTGAGTCAGAGTTACTGTTCTTCCCAATAACCTCCCCTGTCTTGAGTTTATGTAATTGGAAGCCTACAAATCAAAACCGCTGCCAGCCAAGCTCATCTTTTTGATAGTTTTCCAAGGGAGTCCAGTGGCACTGGCTCTCCAGCCATCATCACAGGGCTGGCACATCCATAGTTCACACTATGGTCTGTGGGTCCATTCCATTACCCTCCATGGGCAGAGGCTCACACTTTTCTTCCTGCAGAAGATTTGGTGTGTTGAAGTCACATAATCTGTTTTTTTTCATTATGTTGTGTTTTTTTAGAGTCAATTCAAAAGGGAAACTTAATTTTAAAAGTATATGAAACTACTGTTATACTAGAGTCATATGCTACCTTGACATTTTCATAATTTCTATAGCAACCGGGGTGGTTTCAGAACCCTGGAAAAGACTTTGGGGGAAACCTGAGGCCATTTTCTGGGGCCTTTTTTTTTTTTTCCAAGAAATTAAAATTCAGAGTTGTTTACTTTGCTGTCTTCCTTTTCCCTGCTGTGGGATCTTCTGAGCGAGCCCAGGCATCACTGCTGAAGCTGCCCACCCCCACCCCCCCCCACCAGCCCCCAGCCTTCAAAGCCAGTTTGCTTCTAGCTGCTTCTGTGTGCAGCCTTTGCTTAACTTGGCCTTCCCACTTGCAAAAGGAAGGAATCCCTCTTTCTTAAGTGTTTTATCTTTTGAACTCTCACCAGTTGTTGCTTTGTAATACCCAGGTCTTGAGCTTTGGAAGGTTCCAGGGGCAAATTCAAAAGTGCACAGAATCTAGTGTGATCCTGCAGCCACAAAACCAGCTGTCTTCCCATCATAGAAACAAATCCTGTACAAACAGCTAATTGGACATGTCACCCTGCCTCTTCCTTTACTTCAGCCATTTTCACTAAGTGAATATTGGGTATAAAGGAAAATTTATACACAACTTTGCTTGTCTGAAGTGTCCCCTCAGAAGGCCATTTGTAAAATGCTGCTCCTCCTATTCTGCCAATTTCTTTCTTTCTTTTTTAAATTTTATTTGTTTATTTATTTGGCTGCATCAGGTCTTTGTTGTGGCATGCAGGATCTTTAGTTGTGGCATGCAAACTCTTAGTGGCTGTGTGTGAGATCTAGTTCTCTGACCAGGGATGTAACCTGGGCCCCCTGCATTGGGAGCATGGAGTCTTAGGCACTGGACCACCAGGCAAGTCCTGCCAATTTCTTTTTCAGTATTGACTTAAGAAACAGGTCATTAACTACACCAGGAAATCAGTTACTTTTCTACCTTTGTAGCAACCGTTATGGTGTCCTAAGCTGTGTCTCTTCTTCCTCCCGAGCTGGGCTCTGTCCCTTCCATCCCTCCCCTGCCATCTGGGAGTGGGAGGGGGCAGAAAGGTGAGGAGGGGGTGGGTGTTTGGGGGAGTTGAAGCTGTGAGAGCCAGAAAAGACCCGTGGGGAATCTAAGTGCTGTCAGGAGGCAGACCCAGGATGCCAGGAAGCTGGTAACATGAATGTCATTGTCAGTTGACTTCTACAGATGAGAATTCCACCAGAAGTTAAGGAAGAGAAAAAGTAAAGGACTGCTTGCTATAAGTGAAAGTGAAAGTTGCTCAGTTGTATCCGACTCTTTGCGACCCCATGAACTAGGGCCTGCCAGGTTCCTCTGTCCATGGAATTCTCCAGGCAAGAATACTGGAGTGGGTAGCCATTGCCTTCTCCAAGGGGCCCAAACCAGAGATCGAACCCAGGTCTCCTACATAGCAGGCAGATTCTTTACCATCTCAGCCACCAGGGAAGCCACTGAGAATAACCTGTGTGTGATCCATGTATAAGTGGCATTAATTTGATAGTCTGAGCCTAATCTGTGAATAAGCTCCAGGAGTAACCCTTAAAGAGTAAGCATTATATTGTCAGACATTGAAAAGAACTTAATTCTCCACTCCCTCATCGCCACTCCCCCACCCCCAGCCCCCTTATCACCACCAGAGCTGAACAAATTGTAGCCTTTTTGTGCTCATTTGATACAGAAAATGATCAGTATGTTTACCTGTCTCTGTTGTGCATATGCTTTGGGGCTAATGATCAATACCATTATCATGATTTTATATTAACATATTAATTTCCTCTCAAGTTCACAGAAGCCTTTCAGCATCCAGTGTGGTAGATGACAAATATAATTTTCTCCATTTCGATAGCTAGGGAAATTGATCCAGGGAAGAGTGATGCCAGAGTAGATGCTAGTCGGTGGTGTGCTGGTGTTTTCACAGCCAGCTCTCCAAGAGAAGCAGCCCTGATTTGTAATGGATGCTGATTCCCGTGGTGTAAATACTCCCGCCTTGGCTGATTCAGGCCACTGACATGCCTCACTGAATACAGACTCGGGAAGAAATAAAATCAGCTCCTGTGAGCTGCAGCGTACAACTGTCACTAACGATTCAGTTCATGGCCTCAGACTCCCAGGTGAGCACTGAAGACCAGCTCTGACCTCTGTAAACCCCCAGTTAACTCTCAGGTTCAGCTCAACCCCTAACTCACTGGATTGCCTTGGAGAGTGATTTTCAAACTTTGAGTTGTGACCCATTAAAGGATTATGAAATTAATTTCAAGAGCTCAGCATGTTTTTTTAATGAAGTAGAATAGAATAAAATAAAAAGAAATGAGTAGACCAGGAGATATGAGAGTATAATGTATGAGTTTGATAGATGATGGATGGACGGATAGATATAACAGGTATGTATATGTGTATGGGGGCCTCCCAGGTGGTGCTAGTGGTAAAGAACCCACCTGCCAATGAAGGAGAACTAAGATCCCTGGGTCAAGAAGATCCCCTGAAGGAGGAAATGTCAACCCACTCCAGTATTCTTGCCTGGAAAGTCCCATGGACAGAGAAGCCTGGCGGGCTACAGTCCATGGGGTCACAAAGAGTCAGACATGACTAAAGTAGCTTAACACAGCACATATGTATATAATGGGTTGGGGTGAAAAACCAAAAAATACTTACCTAGAATCAAGAGTATACCTGTTTCCCCATCTGCAAAATGAAGCTGTGGATCTTGCTCTTACCCTGCCGATGATCAGACCAGGAGGATAATTAAGATCACTTCTGTGACAGTGCCATGGTGGTGCTATCTGATGTATCTGATCAACAGTTGATTCATTTGCAGGGACAAAATGGCAAAAAACAGACAGGCATGGATTTGTGGTAGGGAAATAATTAAACATGGGGAAATAACTGAACACTGTGATGGGCAAAGCCCCATCATCTTTGTGCATGTTTTCTTGGGGCTTGACCACTGCCTAGAGAGAGCCCTCCCAGTAGCTTGCAACCCTCATCTATCCACACATGTGTGTGATGGTGCCGTGCACATAGAGGGAATTCTATAGATCGGAGGGACCTTGCCATTTCCCCAGGAGGTCAGCTGTGAATGGTACTGAAGAAGAGTCAAAGAATGTGCTGCCTGGAGCAAAGACTCTCCCACTGGAGGGAGAAGGAATTCGTTTTGAAAAATAGGGGAGAAGACCTTGAGTAAAGCTTTCTCTACACTCTTTTCCAAATCCCTGGAGGAAGAAAATAAAAGGCCAGGAAAATTTTACAAGCCTTCACAGCAACTCCATGAGGCAAGAAACGCAAGCCCCGTTTTATGGATGGGAAACAGTTGCTCAGAAGGGTTGGGCACCTTCCCTGAGGTTACACAGCACAGGGCCCTGAGCTCAACACCCTCCTTCTGACCCCAGGCCTGTGCAAGTGCCAGAGGCTCCGTAGAGCCCGTTAGTCCTCTGTGTAAGCCTTCCACCCCTCAAACTGTTTTCTTCGTTGTTAAAATGGGATCTTGCTCTTATGAAAGACCTTTGGCTAAGATGGGAGCATGGACTATAGAGCAGGGGTCTCTTCCTGCTTTACAGATCACTGCCATGGGATCTCTTAGCTTTATTTCCTTGCCTGGAAAGTGGAATGATGGCAACTTTGTGGGTTAATTATGAGGATTACCTGAGATAATGTTATCAGATAGCAAAGTCTAGAAGGATGTATCTTAACATGCTAACAAGTGGTTATTCCCGAGGTGGTGTCATTACAGGTGGTTTCACTCTTGCATTTTTTTCCCATCTTTGTTCAGTGGTACACTGGTAAATGTTTAACAATGTGGCTTGCTGAAAAAAAGAAAAAAACCTGACCTGTAGTGCCCCTTTCCATGGTGTAAATACTCCATGAGGTCTGATTTCAAGCTACCCCCTTGATCTCACGGAACACGTTAGGAGACTTGCACAGTTGGCTCTCAAAAGGTGGTACGAGCCCATATCAACACACCACCATTTTTAACTGTGTGCTGAAAGTTCTGTTTGGGTGGTAAATTGAGAGGGAGAGTTAATTAATAGTGTATCCAACATGATGCCAGGCATAGTGATTTCCAGTGCTCCCTGGCCTTCCTCCCTCATCTCCAAACAGACGGCACACTGACCAAAATGGCCTGGCCCCTGGAAGTGGTGGTCTTCTGAGAAGCCACAGGGTTTATCCTGCTCCCGTCTGGCAGACTCTCAGAACCCAGGAAGCCTGTTGAGGAGATTCTGAGGTCCGATCACTAAGGAATAAGCAAGCAGGTCAGCAGGTCCTCTCAGTTTCCACAGGAGACATGGTTTAAGCAGACACAATTGAAACTGCCCTGCAGGAAACCAGGAACAGCCCCAGTGAAGTGAAGGGCCCAGAGTAGGACACCCTCAGCGTGGCCAGGCTGTGCCCAGCCTAACACTGACCCAGAGATGTGGGAGAGTGGCGGGGGGCGAGGGGCGCCACAGCTTCCTGAAGGAATGCTGAAGTGGAACAGCGGCCAGAGGCCTGACGGACCTTGGACAGGTCATCGGGGCCCCTGACAGGTCAAGAGCCATGTTCCCCACCCCCCACCTCTCAGCCTCCTTGCCGCACTCAGTTTCTGGCACAGAGTAGGTGCTCAGGCAAGTTTGCAGCTGCTTTTTTTGTTTTTTAAATTAATGCGTTTCTTTCATTCCCTTATAGCCTGATCTATTGCAGACAGACTGTAAGGCAGCCCAGGAAATGCTGTTGAATAAATAAATGTTTTAGCCCTTGCCAGCTCCTGGTTTCACATGTTCCTGGATAGAAAATGTGACTAAATCTAAATGAGATGCAAAGTGTTAATAAAGGCTGCCAGTGATTTTTTTTTTTTTAATTTCTTCTGGCTTTTCTGTATTTTTCAAATGTATCTTCAAAACACATGTATCACTTTTGTTATTTTTAAAAAAAGAATATATATTATAAAAATATTCTGTAAGTTGAAAGTAAAGCAAGAGTGGTGTCAGCAGTGTGGGGCTGGGAGTGTCCTCCATGTGCCGGACGCTGTGTGGGCCCCGCCTGGGCTTCTGTCACAGCTGGGTTCTCTCTCAGCCTTGCTTGTCACAGGCCTCCTCCTACCAGGCGCTGACTAATAACACTCCCCTCCGGTAACGTCTTAGTCAGAGTGGAAACAGAGGCGAGTCCTAGAGGGGAAATGACAGGCCACGCCTGGAGCCGCAGATGCTGCAGAGACTCCGTGCGCCTGTGCCCCAGCCTGGCCCGCATCCCGCCACGGGCGCGCAGGGTCCTCGCGCCAGTGAGGGCCCGTCTCACCCTTCCAGTCCAGCCTCCCCTGGAGCAGGGGTCTTGGCTCCTGGCCATATGACCAATGTGTCGATTCCATTTCCTTCTAAGTATCCGGGCTGCACTGGAAGCATGCGTTGGGTTATAAATGAGCCGTCCTAACATCAGGAGGAACTCAGCTTCTCTGTGGCCTCCCCCTGCAGCTAGGAGAACGATGGTGTGTCTGATGGTTTTCGGTAAAAACACAGGTTGAGTCTAGAAAATGACGGCGTGCGGGTGGGGAGAGGAAACTCAGATGTGTGAGGCAAAGCACTTTCATGAAGGCTGTGTCTTTTATTTCCTCTGTCCACCCCGTTCTCAGTGGTCCTGGAGCCAGTCAGCTAAGGAAAGGCAGAGGGAGTGCCCTTCAGGGCTCTATCTCCACCCAGCGGCCCACGAGGAGGCTCTGACCGCTGGTTTCCTCCAAACTGATCTCCCTACTTCCCACCCCATCTTTACTGAGATATGATTCATGTATCATACAATTTACTCATTTAAAGCATACAGTTCAGTGGTTTGTAATATAGTCACAGCTTTGTGCAACCATCACCGCTATCAATCTGGGAATGTTTGTATCATCTGCAAAAGAAACCTGTAAACCTTTAGCAGTTCTCCTCCAGTTCCCTCCAGCCCTTCCCCCAGCCCAAGGCAAACACTAATCTCCTCTCTCTGTGGCTTTGACTCTTCTGGACGGTTCATATAAAGGGGATCATATAATATGTGGCCTTTTGTGACTGGCTCCTTTCACTTAGCATATGTTTTTAAGGTTCATCCATACTTGTGGTGGGGCTTCCCAGGTGGTTCAGTCGGTAAAGAATCATCCTGCCAATGGAAAAGACACAGGAGACGTGAATTTGATCTCTGGGTTGGGAAGATCCCCTGGAGGAGGGCATGGCAACCTACTCAAGTATTTTTGCTTGGAGAATCCCATGGACAGAGAAGCCTGGCAGGCTCAGTCCATAGAGTCGCAGAGAGTGGGACAGGACTGAAGTAACTGAATATTCATGCACGCATATTATAGCAGGCATCAGTACTTCACTTCTTTTTATGGCCAAATAATATCCCATTGTGTGAATATATCACATTTCATCTATGCGTTCAACAGTTGATGGGTATCAGGGTTGCTTCAACATTTTAGGAATCAGCGAACTAAAATGGACTGGAAGGGTGAATTTAACTCAGATGACCATATCTACTACTGTGGGCAAGAATCCCTTAGAAGAAATGGCGTAGCCATCATAGTCAACAAAAGAGTCTGAAATGCAGTACTTGGATGCAATCTCAAAAATGACAGAATGATTTATCTCTGTTCATTTCCAAGGAAAACCATTCAATATCATAGTAATCCAAGTCTATGCCCTGACCAGTAATGCTGAAGAAGCTGAACGGTTCTATGAAGACCTGCAAGACCTTTTAGAACTAACGCTCAAAAAAGATGTCTTTTTCATTATAGGGGACTGGAATGCAAAAGGAGGAAGTCAAGAAACACCTGGAGTAACAGGCAAATTTGGCCTTGGGGTACAGAATGAAGCAGGGCAAAGGCTAATAGAGTTTTGTCAAGAGAACGCACTGGTCATAGCAAACACCCTCTTCCAACAACACAAGAGAAGACTCTACACATGGACATCACCAGGTGGTCAATACCAAAATCAGATTCATTATATTCTTTGCAGTCAAAGATAGAGAAGCTCTATACAGTCAGCAAGAACAAGACTGGGAGTTGACTGTGGCTTTGATCATGAACTCCTTATTGCCAAATTCAGACTTAAATTGAAGAAAGTAGGGAAAACCACTAGACCATTCAGGTATGACCTAAATCAAATCCTTTACGATTATACAGTGGAAGTGAGAGATAGATTCAAGGGACTAGATCTGATAAAGTGCCTGAAGAACTATGGACGGAGGTTGATGACCTTGTACAGGAGACAGGGATCAGGACCATCCCCAAGAAAAAGAAATGCAAAAAGGCAAAATGGCTGTCTGAGGAGGCCTTACAAATAGCTGTGAAAAGAAGAGAAGCGAAAAGCAAAGGAGAAAAGGAAAGATATACCCATTTGAATGCAGAGTTCCAAAGAATAGTAAGGAGAGATAAGAAAACCTTCCTCAGTGATCAGTGTAAAGAAATAGAGGAAAACAATAGAATGGGAAAGACTAGAGATCTTTTCAAGAAAACTAGAAATACCAAGGGAACATTTCACACAAAGATGGGCTCTTATTGAGGACAGAAATGGTATGGACCTAACAGAAGCAGAAGATATTAAGAAGAGGTGGCAAGAATACACAGAAGAACTATACAAAAAAGATCTTCATGACCCAGATGATCACGATGGTATGATCACTCACCTAGAGCCAGACATCCTGGAATGTGAAGTCAAGTGGGCCTTAGGAAGCATCATTATGAACAAAGCTAGTGGAGGTGATGGAATTCCAGTTGAGCTGTTTCAAATCCTAAAAGATGATGCTGTGAATGTGCTGCATTCAATATGCTAGCAAATTTGGAAAACTCAGCAGTGGTCACAGGACTGGAAAAGTTCAGTTTTCATTCCAATCCCAAAGAAAGGCAATGCCAAAGACTGCTCAAAGTACTGCACAATTGCACTCATCTCACACGCTAGTAAAGTAATGCTCAAAATTCTCCAAGCCGGGCTTCAGCAATATGTGAACCGTGAACTTCCAGATGTTCAAACTGGTTTTAGAAAAGTCAGAGGAACCAGAGATCAAATTGGTAATATTCGCTGGATCATCGAAAAAGCCAGAGAGTTCCAGAAAAACATCTATTTCCTTTTTGACTATGCCAAAGCCTTTGGCTGTGTGGATCACAACAAACTGTGGAAAATTCTGAAAGAGATGGGGATACCAGACTACCTGACCTACTTCTTGAGAAACCTGTATGCAGGTCAGGAAGCAACAGTTAGAACTGGACATGGAACAACAGACTGGTTCCAAATAGGAAAAGGAGTACATCAAGGCTGTATATTGTCACCCTCTTTATTTAACTTATATGCAGAGTACATCATGAGAGACGCTGGGCTGGAGGAAGCACAAGCTGGAATGAAGATTGGGAGAAGAAATATCAATAATCTCAGATATGCAGATGACACCACCCTTATGGCAGAAAGTGAAGAAGAACTAAAGAGCCTCTTGATGAAAGTGATGAAAGTGAAAGAGGAGAGTGAAAAAGTTGGCTTAAAACTCAACATTCAGAAAACTAAGATCATGGCATCCGGTCCCATCACTTCATGGCAAATAGATGGGGAAACAGTGGAAACAGTGGCTGACTTTATTTTTCTGGGCTCCAAAATCACTGCTGATGGTGGTTGCAGCCATGAAATTAAAAGATGCTTGCTCCTTAGAAAGAAAGTTATGACCAACCTAGACAGCATATTAAAACACAGAGACATTACTTTGTCAACAAAGGTCCGTCTAGTCAAGGCTATAGTTTTTCCATTAGTCACGTATGGCTGTAAGAGTTGGACTATAAAGAAAGCTGAGCGCCGAAGAATTGATGTTTTTGAACTGTGGTGTTGGAGAGGACTCTTGAGAGTCCCTTTGACTGCAAGGAGATCCAACCAGTCCATCCTAAAGGAGATCAGTCCTCAGTGTTCATTGGAAGGACTGATGTTGAAGCTGAAACTCCAATACTTTGGCCACCTGATGCGAAGAGCTGACTCATTTGAAAAGACCCTGATGCTGGGAAAGATTGAAGGCAGGAGGAGAAGAGGACGACAGAGGATGAGATGTTTGGATGGCATCACCGACTCAATGGAGATGAGTTTGAGTAGATTCCGGGAGTTGGTGATAGACGGGGAGGCCTGGCTTGCTGTGGTCCATGGGGTCGTGAAGAGTCAGATGCGACTGAGTGACTGAACTGAACTGAACTGGGTTGCTTCCACCCATGGGCTTTTATGAGTAATACTACAGTGACCATGCATGAACAGGTTTTTGTGTGGACATATGTATGCTGTTGTGTCTCATAGGCCACATAACTGATCTTTCAACAGTATGTATTTGATTCTGTCACCACTTTGCTTAAAAACCTTCAGTAGCTTCCCATTGTTCCTAAAGTCAGGTTCAAAATCTATATGTGTGTGTGTGTATGTGTGTTAGTTGCTCAGTCATGTCTGACTCTTTGCAACCCTACGAACTGTAGTCCACCAGGCTCCTCTGTCCAGGGGTATTCTCCATGTTGATCCACAAAGCTTATACCTTCCGGGCTCCCCTCTTGTTCTTCTGTTTCAGCCAAGAACTTCCTCCAACACACAGAATCTCCTTCCATGGTGGACTTCAAACTCCCCCTCTCTCCCCTGACCTTTTCTTTCTCTAATCCCTCCTCGGGGAAGCCTCTCCAATGCTTCAGTCAAGGTTAGGTCAGCCTGCCACGTGCTTTTCGTGGGACCCTGTTGCTCCCCTCCTCAGTGGGTACCACAGACACACCCACATGATGACCTGTGTGAATCTGGTCAGTGCTTCTCTTTTCTGCTCAGCAGAGTAGGGCCCTTGTTCTTGCTCACCAGTTAGTCCTGGCACCCAGCATGGT
Source organism: Dama dama (assembly GCF_033118175.1). Taxonomy (NCBI): domain Eukaryota; kingdom Metazoa; phylum Chordata; class Mammalia; order Artiodactyla; family Cervidae; genus Dama; species Dama dama. Next base: position 44,500,564 of record NC_083698.1, on the reverse strand, counting down.
TGGTGCCCAGCACACTTAAGAACTCGGTAAATATATCCCAAGTAAAGAATGGATTAAAAAAAAAAAAAAAAGAATGGATAATGATGGCAGCCAGCAAGCCACTTGTCTGGACACTTCCTTTTCCCCTGGCGTTTTCTGCAGGTGATGGGGGACCCAGGCAGCTGCCGAAACCAGGATGACTCCTTTTTCTCTCTCCAGCCCTCCTCATCCTGTCACTCACCAGAGAGGCCTCTGCTTATGTTGAAATGGGTTTGGGTGAACTTCCCCCTCATCCTAAAATAACTGGAGCCTCTCTGGGTCCCAGTGAACCCTGGGGCCCTCTTTAAGGACAGAGTGGCTCTCTGTGGCGTTTGATTCTGAGCAGCCCAAATGCCGTGGACTAAGCCTTCAGTGGTAGCCATCCGTTTGCAAGGAAAATGAGGAGGGATTCTTGGAGGCATGGGCTTCTCTGAGAGTAAGGAGCTGCATTTGGACAAGCTGCATTCCCTTTCCTAAAGATGATTGCCTTTCTGCCGGTCTTGTTTGAAAACCTGTCCTGGAGGACTTTCCAAGAAGAAATAGTCCACCTTCTAAGACTTGGTTGCTTTTTCAAAACAACCTGTTTTCCTTTCCCCCCACAGATATGCACTTGTTTGGCCACTACCCAGCACACGACGACTTCTACCTCGTGGTGTGCAGCGCCTGTAACCAGGTCGTCAAGCCGCAGGTCTTCCAGTCCCACTGCGGTAAGTGGACTCCTGCACTGGCCGACGTCCACCATTCCAGAGGAGCCCTGCCCTGTGGTCTGGTCCTGGGTCTGTCTGAGCCCACGGCCCTGGGTGAATCCCCCTGGGGTTCTACCTCGGCTTCCAAGCCGACTGCCTTAGGGGTAGTCAGGGGTAGTCCTCCTGCCAAAATGTTCGGTGCTGTGGGGACACCGGACAGAAAATGTCCCATTGTTTAGGTAGATGGGTGGTGGTCTTTGCAGGGGACAAAGGGGAGGGACAGCAGTGGCTTGAGGAGCCACTCCTGCCGCCTCACAGCCAGATGTTTGGTTCTTCCGAGAGAGAGAGGGGGGCCAGGGCAGCCCACCGTGGGGGCCACTGGGGTGCCAGCCCTCAGGAAATGCAAACAAAGCCACGAGTTCAGCTTCTCCTCTTCCAAGAATGCTGCTTGTTTTTTTAAAAAAAGGAAAAAAACAGGCAAGTTTGGGAACTTGCTTTCCCTCTGTCTTTACATCCTTGGTGTGAAACCCTTCAGCAGTTCCACAGCAAACGCTGGCCTCCTTCAGTGCTGGTGCCTTGGGCACACCACAGTTAACGTCCACGCGGCTGCTCCCCTAGGAGCAGATAAACAGCTACCAACCTGAGGGTAGGAAGTGACTTAACCTGAGTGGAGGTTTCCGTCTCTTCAAACGGGGTGTTGTTGGACCAGCCGATTTCCAAAGCTGTAATGTGCTCTGAGTTCCAGAACAGTAGTTCCCAATCTTTTGGTTTAAAGTCTCCTCCCTTTTGTCGAACATAAATTCCGAATGCCCTTCTTTAGTGTTAAATTTCAAAGTGCATTAGACATTATGCCTAAAAAAAAGTCAAAGCAATTATAATATCAAATACACTTTCACAAATTACATATTTCTCCTTTCTTACACTCAGGATTTCTTCTTTTCCCCTAGCCCTTCAGTTATCACCATTCTGTAATAAATAGGTATAAAATAAAAGGAGATGAGCTTATCTAATCTCACCAGTAGAGGTACTTGGGACTATTGAATAGTTATATATATCGTAATATCAGTTACCAATATGTATATATGTATATGACATTTGCATAGTGGTGTGTTTATGTATATAGCCTGCGTCTGTGTGTGTACTGTAGTTGTGTTTAGTGTTTATAATACGTAGAAAGAAGAATCCAGGCTTCTGAGACTTTCTGACCTGCATGGGCACAGAGGCTCCTAGTGAGTGCCATACAAAGAGCTCCTGGCTCTCATTGAGAGGGCAGGTCTTCTGCCCCTCCTGGCAGCCACCTCTGTGACTTGGGGCTACTTCCTAAATGTCTCAGGCTTTGGTTTCCTTGTCTCTTCCACGAGTGATGACTTCTGTGGGCGCTTCCCACTCTCACGTTTTCATTTCTGGCAGATAGAGCATAAAAGGAGCAAGTCGTGTGCTGGGCACTCACTGACCTTCTTGCTAGATGCCCTGTAGCAGATGACCCTCCCGTCCGCCAGGAGGAGAGAAAAGGCCACACCTGTCCCGGGCAGATTGTCAGAGGCGCGGTGCTGACCTTACCAGCTGAGGTGACAAGCAGGGGAGTCAGTAGCAGAGCAGGTGAAGAAGATCCCACAGCTGGCCGGTCAGGGAGCAACCATGGAAGCTCTGTGCTCCCTGCTCCTGTTTGTCTCACGAAGATGCAGGAAGGGATCGCCATTCATTCATTCCTAGGATGTGCCGCTGTTCTGGGTGCTGGGGTACAGCAGTGAACGAGATGAGGAAAAATCCCAGAAGCCGTCAAAACCTTCCCTGGGAACTTAATTCACTGGCAGGGTTTCTGATGGAAATAACCTAAATGGGACCCGGGACCCCCACTGTGCCCTGCAGAATTCCTCCCAAGGCAAGACCCCACATAGCCAGTGAAGGAGACCTCTAGGGCTAGGGCTTGGCTCCCTTGACACGTGCCTCCCTCTATCCTGGGCCTTTTGGTTCAAGAGCAAGTCAAGCTTAGGGGCACAGCTGAGGGTTTTGTAGCCATCTGCTCTGAGCAATGGCAGTAAATTAGTTTGGGGGTTTGGGGTTATGGATCTCATCACCTGAAACCCAGTCTTCTTGGGCTTGCTGAAGCAGCTGACAAGCAGTGGTAGGACACGACCACAGCTCAGCAAATGGAGGCCCTTAAGCCTCCCTCGTCTGTCAGGTACATATCCCACAGATTCTCACCCGCATTTATCAAGGGCAGGAGAATGCAAGGCAGAGCTCAGAACCAGGGCAACACTTAAGGGGCAAGGAGGATTTCTTAGCTGCCCTAAGAGTTCCTCCTATAGTATCACAGTATTTCTTTTCTTGCTCTTTACCTCCCATGACTAGCCTTGCTGTAATCAACAAGTTAATGAGAATGGCTTTGCACAAGGTTTCAGGGACTGTACTAGATGCTTTCTTTATCTTTGAACATGTAATCCTCTCAACGCCCCCCGCTAAGTAGGTACCAATATGACTTCCAGTTTGAACTTGAGGAAGCAAAGGCTTAGGTTGCTTTGCCCAGGGTCTCCAAACTAAGCAGGTGTAGAGCCTGATTTTGAATGCAGGCAGCGTAGCTCCTGAGTGAGGGAAGTGCGTGTTGCCTGGCTTGCATAGCCATTGTCCCTCACTTCCTCCCTGTGTGGCTCCCAGGCCCCTCTGTCCTAGCCCAAACTCCAAGGCCTGAACCCACTTGACTGCCAGGGAGCACATCATAATACCTGGCTTCAGATTCGATCATGTTAGCTGCCGAGTTTTCTCTCAAATGGAATCTCGTCTATAGAACCTCAGGATGAATACAGATGCCCAGCAGAGCCACGGGGGTTGAAATCAGGGTGAGGGCTCAAGTGCCACTTTCCTGGCCTACTAAGCCACCAGGGTTCCTTAGAGCAGCATTTGAAGTTTGTTATAATGGAGAGAGCATGGGCTTTGGAGGCAGACAGAGCACTTCACATGACTTCCCCATTAACTACATGACCTCAGGCTGGTGGCCTCCACCTGGTCTATAAAATGAGTGCTCTGCCTGCCACAGGGGTTTTGGTACGAAATGACTGGTGAGAGGCGCTTTCCTGTGGTACACCCAGAGCATGGGTTCATTTCTCTTCTCCCCATGGCATCTCCGCATGGCCTCTAGCTGGACATGGCTTGTCTCTCTTCATATTCACAGAACGCCTCCCCGGCTCCTGCCTTGCACTTCAGTTACCTGTGGGCTGTCTCAGCTACACCCACCAGCTTCGAGGATCCTTTCGGGACCAGGGATGTATTAATAATACCTTTTCAGCTCTGTATTCCTAGCACCCAGAAATGAATTCATCATCACTAGCCCTGGCCCTGGGAAGCAGAGTTGAGGTGCAGTGGAAGGGACACAGCCCAGGGGCCAGGTCCCAGTTCAGCCTTACCCAGCCCTAAGACCCCAGACTCTTCACCTTTTTAAGTGACAGGGGACTGGGCTATGTGTTCTCTTGGAAACTTGCTTATTCTCAGTGCCTGGGATTTGGTGCCTGATTTTAAGGATCACAGCCTATTCAGAGAGATGGGTGCATGGCAGCCTTCAAGATTTCAGTAGCCTGGGTAAGTTAAATGGAAGAAGTGTGTGTGTATGTGTGTGTGTGTGTATTTAGGCAGTTGGTTCTGAGGACTTTGGAGGTTGATGGTAATGTGAAACAGTGAAAGCGATTATGGAAAAAATCGTGAATTTTGGAGTCAAACAGACCTGGGTTCCTAGCTGTGAGACCTCAGGCTAATTACATGACCTTTCTGGGCCTCATTTTCCTCTAAAATGAAGGCGATAGTTCCTGCCTTGCAGAGTTACTGTGAGGAACAGAGATAAAGTAGTTTCCTGGCACATAGTAAGGAAATAAAGAAAGGGTAGCTATTATTGTCAATAAAGTGTGGCTATTTTTTTTATTACGTTGAATGTTTCTTATGAAAAATGGGAAAACCAATTCAGTCAAGTGCTTCCTGCCTTCGTTTCTCACCCTGTCTCGGGGGATGTGCGCGTGGAGGTCAGCCTGCGGACTCTGGCCTGTGATTCATCTTCGGCTTCCCACACTCTTGGAGGCAAGACTTGTTGGCCTGAGGATGATTACATTGCCAGGAGTTCTGAGGATCCCCCTTTACGAATATGGTTTATATTTGTGTCCACTCCTTTGGAAACACCGTGAAGCTCCCTGTTATCTCTCTGGGGTCCCTGCCCAGGTCGAGGCAGCCTTGGCCACCTCCCCCCCACTCCCAGGACTGGCTGCTTTCCTGTTATTCCTGACTTTGTGCCCCAAGCTTGTGTCCTAGATGTAAAAAGCAGGCATGTGTTCATTGCTCAGGAGAACCTCTGCCTGGCTGGCGGGGGCGCTCTCCAGGGCGGGGGCGCTCTCCAGGTCACGGGCTTGGCTGGGCCACTCCACCTGTGTGGGCCCCTTAGGACTGTTTCCTCTATATAGCAGCCCTTTAGATGCTTTTTAAACCTCTGCCCAGGAGATTACGGTTTTGAGGGATTGGTTTGTTTCTAAAGTCTCTTAGGTGAGTTGATGATGTTACTTAGGCATTAAGATAGAAAAGAGGGAAACAGAAAAAGCCTCTCCTTGGGTGAACTGATCCCACTCAGCCAACATCCTTACCCTTCATAGCTGTCCAGCCCAAGTTGTGACTTGATACACTAACATGATATGGGAGCCGCGTGGTTGGGAATTGCGTCTCTGGGGTGAGTCTTCTTAGGTTCAACTTCCAGCTCCACTTGTTAGCTGTGTGACCTTGAGTAGGTTACTTTGCCTGTCTGTGCTTCAGTCTCCTATTCTTAGAATGGGATTGTAGTTTTTCTCCTGAGATTGTTTTGATGATTAAAGGAGCTCACTTGTGGAAAGTACTTTTAGCACAGTGGTAGAACAAAGTTTGCTTTTAAAAAAAAGAAAAAAAAGAAAGAGTTATGCTTTCATTAACCAAGTGATAAGCTACAGAGATTTATAATGAAGTCTTGTCCAAAGGATATTCATTTATGATTACTGTGCAGTGTGAGGGTGATCTTGCTCACTTTGTCTGCGTCAGTACTGTGGGTCCCAACCTCAGTGCAAAGAGAGTGCCGTTTCTTCCGAAGAGTCCTCTGTGTATGTTGTGTGTGTGTGTGTGTGTGTGTGTGTGTATGTGTATGGGGTCCCATTTGTGTGCATAAGCCTGTATATAAGCTCAAAACTAGAAGGTTCGAGGTACCTACAATGGAAAAATATTTTTATTACATTTAGAAGTTCCATATATTTAATCAATTTGAAATATTGTAAGTAAAGGGAAAGATAATAAGTGGATTCTAGCTGTGGCTTTGTAATTGGGTTGGACATTTATGAAGTTGTATGATTCGCCTAAATGAAAGGAGTATGATTTTTTCTGTCCTTATCTCCTAATATATTTACATAATAAGGTACCATAAAGAATAGTTTCTCAACAGCAGCACAGTTAACATTTAGGCTGGAAAATTCTGTTATGGGGGCGTCCTCTGTATTGTAGGATATTGAACAACCTCCCTAACTTTTATCCAATAGATGCGAGTAGCTGCCCCCACCCCCAGTCATGACAGTGAAAACAGTGTCCCCTAGGGGACAAAATGACCCCGAGGTGAAAGCCACTGCTGTGAATTTTAATATCTCCACTTGCCTTGTAGTGTTCTGTGCTTTTCTGTATTCAGGTTTTCCTCCCCATTCAAATACGTGTGTGTGCATGGGCACACCAAGCCCTGAAATCAGTTCTCTGGAACCACACAGTAGCGTGTGGAAAGTTTACTAGTTCAGCCTCCAATGAGCTGGTCATCAGGATGATTTCCGCATCACAGTCATATTCAAAGCATAAAGCAAGATAGATTGCTCAAGTCCATAAAATGCAGTACTTCCCACCTCAAAATAAAAAAAACAGGGAAAAAGTGGCAAAAGAAATAACACATTTGTATACAAAGATCCTTCAGAATTTTTCAGCCACTTTTGGTGCTCACTGTCCAAGCAGAGAACCATACAGCCCTACACCCCAACCATCAGACAGATATTCCTTGGATGTCACTGCTACTTAAATATATATTAGAACCTAAAAGCCTAGATGTCATTCAAAAGACAAGATAGGATTAGTTTTTTCCCTTCTTAGAGAGGCCCTTTTAGTCCCTTTTCTGATTATATTTTTGAATGCCCTTCAAGTAGCTCTTTTGCATGTTGATGGTGATGCAGTGGAATTTAATGAACTGTGAGCTAAAGCAGAGGGGCTGAGCCACAAAATAAATGAGTGGCAGCAACTGGCTCCTGGAGGCTGGCACCTCCATCCCTTGCGTGCACATGCAGATGCCGCTGCTGGGTGGGGACCAAGAGCAGCAGAGCCCAGCAGTGCCACACATGGAAGCCTCATTAATGAGGTTTCAGGGTTTCCTGCAATTGTTCTCTTTATTTCGTCTATCTCCGGGTGACCTCTAGTTGAGGAGGAAACAAACCATTGGTGCTTTTGAGCCCTAGAGAACTGGAGTCCCTCCCAATGTCAGTGCCCCTGGGCTTCCAGGGTATCATCACTGGCTAATTATCCTGCCAGAACTGCCTTTCCGAAGGTGTAGATTGCCACAGAGCAGGACTGAAGTTTTTGGTCAATTAAGTGGGATTTGTTTGTTGAGATTAAATTTCTGTTGTTAATGTGAGTTGTTTTTTTTTATGAACTAGATTATTTACACTAGAGACAAATAAAATAATTAAAGGAAATTGGTCAGATTGAACATATTCTTTGTCAAGTTCAGCAGTATTAACTAAGACTTGACAAGATCAAGTGAATCTGTGCAAACTTGATTTTGTTAGTGAGATTCTTTTTTTAACCTTAATTTGATTAATGTATCCCTGATCTAAAATTAACTCCTGGCTTGATGTATCTTTGGGGTTCCTTACAGTCAGAAACAATGTCTGTGGTTGTTTCTTCTTATTTCATCTTTCCATACTCCCCCGTAAAGTGTAACCATAAGACAGATACTAAGGAAATTCCTACAGTTGATTCTAAGAAGATCCCAAAGCAAAACTAATCATGGACTAACAAATGGTGATACCTTATATCAAGAATTACAACTGAAAAAATCTACAACAAAGTAGGACCTCATTTTGCACCCCTTCAAATGTTTATATTTTTGAACTTGCTGCTGCTCAAATTAGAATTAAACGTATATCTAGAATATAGCAGGTTGATCTGGTCCCAAACCCTAGCTTTTCTTCTTATCTGTTAATGGAAGATGAAAAGTACCAATAACAATTATTGAGCACGTATATATGCTAGGAATTTTTTTTTTACTTAATCCTACTGCCACCCTAAGGTGCTCCCACTATTCCTGTCTCACACCCTAGGACAGGGAGACTCAGAGGATTTAATAAATTTCCCCAAGAGCTTGCTGATGTGAGTGGCAGAACTAGGATTCCAGCCTATGCCTGACTCTTGATCACTCTACTGATTTAATGTTTTGGATCTCAAACTCCCTGCAATAGCATAACTGAACTTCCATATGGAAAGGTTGTTTTGGTCCCCTGTAGGATGCTGGAGCCTAAATGCAGGTGCTTAGGGGCACCTGAGTTCCCTATCTCTCATTTTTCTAACTTACACTTCTGATCATCTGCTTGTTGGCATAGGTAAAGAACTTGGGCACAGTTTTGAGGGAAATCACAATGGAAGAATAAACTGATTACAGTCCATATGTTGAGAGATGGCATTTGGATAGACCTTTAAATATCAAAAAGTAAAAAGAAACAAGCTTATTGGAGAGGTGGAATGGGTACCACCATCAGTTCTGCCTATAGTTTCTTGTTCATCCCCAACAAATGAGCAATCCATGTGATCCCCACCCCCACCACCAAAACAGTAGATAATTTCCTCTAAATTCAATGGAATTCCCCTTTCTTGCACATTTCTGTGAATCAGGTAAATTTTACAAGTAGACAAATAGCAGATGTAATGATTCAGCTCAAATTTAGAGATAGATTAAGAGGATCTTCATAGTTTTAGTATTATTGAATTCATTTTTACTTGAAAGAAAAAACCCCTCTTCTTATATCTCATTCAAGCCTGTTTCTTGAAGGCTGAATCTCTTGGGTTACCTTCTTCAGAGTCACATAGCTTTGATTCATTCATTTATTTGAAAAATGTTTATTGAGCACCTACTATATGCCAGGCATTGTTCTAGTGCTGCAGATAAACAGTGGTGAACAAGACTAGAGTGTGACTTCTATGAAGCCTGCGTTCTGATAGTTTAAATAATGTAGGTGAAAATGAGATCAAGCCATAGGAAGAGCACATCAGGTGAGGTGTTTTGAGGGCTTCAGAGAGGTGAGCGAGGGCAGTCCTGCAGAGCGCTGTAGGGCAGAGCCCAGCGTTTGGGCTTCATTCTGGGTTTGGTGAGAAGACACGGGAGGACCCTGCATGAGGGGAAGACATAGTCTGACTTCTGTTTTCAGAAGGTCACTCTGGCTGCTTGGAGTCTGGGAGACCTTGAAGGGACTGAGGCATAGTTGTGCAGGCGGATAGTGAAGGGTAAACGTGAGATCTATTTTGGAAATGTAGCTGACAGCATCTGCTGATGGATTACACTGTAAAAGGGAAGGTCAACATTTAGAGTTAGTTAGAAGGGGAATGGCCAGTGACCTATAGGAAAAGCAACAGAAGATGACAACATGGGAGCCAAGAGCAGAAAGTGTTTGTAGAGCCAATCAAATGTCAAGTGGTTGAGCGAGAAGAGGAAAGGTCACTAGATTTCCACCAAAGGATGCTGTTGGCCTCAACAATAGCCATTTCAATATCTTGGGATTTCTTTTTTCCAAGTATAGGTGATTTTATTTTTATATCACTGCTAAACCTCTTTTTAAGCTAGTGACACCCCAAGTGTTTTTCCACATTTCTGCTGAGCTCAGCTACTACCCAGCTTAATTGTCAGCTGGTCCCCGTGCCCTTTGCATCCCACCAGTCACTGTACCACAGTCACCTGTGAGCTCTAGGTACTCAGCTCCCGAGGGCTGAGACTGTGTCTTCTGCATCCCTGCGTCCCAGGCCAGAGACATTTCCTGACTTGGTGCACGGACAGCAAGAAGGAAGGACTCCTCTAATCCCAACTCAAGTGCTCTTGGCTCTCCCCACTTCACCAGCATTAGCATGTATGACAGCTACTGCAAATGCCTGTTTACTTATCCACCCCCACTGCACGCACAGGCACAGGCCCAGACTAGGAGTTTAGAGGAGCCCTTTCGAAGTGCTCACCATTGTGTTCCCGAAGTTAACACGATGAATGCTGGATCTACAGTTGGTACTCAAAACACTTTTTAAACAATGCATTTTGGAAGGAAGGAGGGAAAAATCCTGGAAGGAAAACTTACTTCCAAGTTGGGAATAAGCCAAATTCCACAGGTAATCGAACACATGCTTTTAGAAGATGTTGCTCCTTGAAAGAGAAGGACTGTCTCTGTTCGGATGCAGCTGATGCAGGGGAACCGTCCTGCCTCACTTTGCTCTGGAGAGGCTGCTGCTTTGATCCCTGACCACAGCTGAGTTCTGGAAGGCTGTCACTGTAACATGACCCCAGGCTTCTGACTCATCTCTGGCTCGTCCTCTTGTATGGGCTGCTCATTCCATTCCTCAGAGCTGTATCAACTGAGGAAAATTAGGGGAACAGCCATCGCTTTATTTAAATGCAAGCGAAGAATGTTGCCAGTGCTGATTCCAAAGGTCATTTTGGAATGGCCCCCACCTGGGGCAGTGAGCAGAGCAGCAGTGTTTCCTCCCTGGGGTAGTCCATCGCTGAGAGCTGGGGCTTGGGTGCACACACACGCCTGGGAAAGACTGTGTGCCAGATTCCTCTTTGGAGGTTCTCAGCGCCTGTTAGCCCGTCAGAGCACCCAGAGGTCTCGCAGTAAAAGCAAAAATGCATCCCTTTTGCTTTTGAGTCCCATCGCTCTTAATTTATCTGAATTTACCGACATGTACTGAGTGACAATAATAATAACAATAATGAACATTTTTGTTAGTAATGTGGTCCCAGATACAAGCCTACTCCATCCATGGCCCAAACAGAAAAACAAACATCTTTTCCAATCCTGGAGGAGAAATTGGCTGTGGAAATTCTCCTATCCCGAAACTGTGTCTACTGTACTTTATGAGTGGAAGGGTTTTCAAAGGTGGTTTTGATTCTCCTTTATTTTCACCTCTCTCCCTGATGCTAGAACCCAGTTCCCATCCAACCTGCCATTCCACCATCAGTTTACCTTTTGGAGGGGCATCAGGAGTATTTGCTCAAGGAGCTGATTCTGAGTGCTTTGCCTGGGGTCACTGTGAGGTCCCTCCCAAAGTGTCACATATAGGAGTGTATGGGCTTGCCTTGGGGACGCTGGGGCCGAGTGGGGGGGTGTCTCTAAAGAAGGTTCCAAACTCTATTGTCTGTGAAGTCAAAGTGCTTCTTCCTATGTCTTGTGTATATTTACCATGGCAGGTTTTCTTCTCTTCTGGAAAAGGTGCTATTAAGTTGATGTGGCCTCTTACAATCGATGGCACCCTGGAATCAAGGAAATACTGTAGTGAAGAGTCTGCCCAGGACTGCTCTTTCTTGGGAATGGGCACTTCTGGAAAACAAGTGCACTTTGGGGAATGCTGCATAGAGGCACATGGGAAATAAATACGTCCGAGAGAAAATGTAAATTGAAGGGAGTAAATGATGAAAGATTAAGTAAACAGTTCACTGTGATGAATCTTACTTCACATGGAATGAATAATCGTGTTTGGTCTTTTTTTCCCCCCAGAGAAAGTGACTCTAGTCTTTATTTTAGAAAACTGGAACTACTGATTTCTGTCTAAGGTTTGCTTCCTAACTAACCCTGTTATTTGTTTATTAGCATCATAGATGCTTTGCTTTTCTCTCACAGGAATTATTTCTTCAAAGTCCTGAGGCCTCTTTCTAGGATGAATGTGGCTTCCCTTGTGTGGTGGCTGTGATTTTCTGCTTGCCTCGCTAGGTGGCTGTCCCCACCCCATATGTCGTTCTCTTAAACGTGCCTGCCTCCCCCAGGAGCCCTGCTGCGCCATCCCCAGTAGAGTGCTTTGACACTAGCCCTGACTGACCCCCTAACTCAAGGACCCACCTGTCAACTCTGAGGCATCTTCTGATGGTGGCACTCTCTCCGAGTGCTTGTGAAACAAGTTACTGGTGCATTAAAAGAGGCAAGACCTGGACAGCAGTTTGGAAAACCTTATGCCACTTTTTCAGCTTCCCCTGTCATACTCTTACCACTATGACACTCACCCTAGGTTTGGGGAGCCTCCGCCCTGACAGTGAGCCTTTGCCTCAGGTCCTCTGTAAAGTGGGGCGGTGTTGATGATGTTTGAGAGGGGCTGGGAGACCAGTGAGGAGGCTGAGGACAGGAGGGGGAGTTCCCCTGAGAGCTGCCCCGACTCTGACTGGTCATATTTGTGAGCCAGGAAACCACTGAGCTATTTTGATCACCACAGGTGCCCCTAGCAGAGGCAGAAGAGCTGCGGTCCTCTCTTTTATTTTCTTATTGTTCCAACTCCCCGACCCCCACCAGCCCACAGAACTTGCAGACCTGTGGTCAGTGTGACTTGACCAGTATCACCCCATCCCACATTCTGTTCTTTTTAGGTTGTTTGGTGTTTTTCTTTCTAATATTTCTTTCATCATTCAGCCAGTGCTGGAATTGGGTTGAACTGGCCGCACAGTCCAGAGGAAGTGGTTGTTTTGGGGTTGGTTTCGGTGGACTTCTCAGGGGGACCACACTCTATCCCAGGGATGTGCCCCTAGACCTATCTGTTTTGTGTGTGTCTCCTATGCAGCTTTCCCCAGTCATTTCTCAGAAGGTCCCATATCCACTGTTCACTAGGAATTTGCTCAGTTCCAGGACTCTCTTAATTGTAAGATGCCACATCGATTGAACAGCACCTTTCCCCAGGTGACTGGAGCCCTTCTAGGACAGTCTTTGCATCCAGCCAGTAGTTGTTAACTGGGCTAGTCTCCTGGGCTAGCCCCAGGAGATGGGCATGGTATGGTGGAACAGGGCACAGTCTGGGGAACGAGCCAACAGCAGCTTCTGGGGCTGTATGACTAGGTCATAATTAACCCAGGCACATCCCTTCTTTTCTTCCTGGAGTCAGGTACTTCACGTTCCCTTTGGTTTAGAATTTAGTTCAAAGTACAAAATAATGAAGCTATAATGGCTTGGGGAGTTTCCTGTTTCTGGTGATACCCCTGACAAATGTCATATAAATAAACCTGGTCCCAGATCAACTAGGCCACATGTAGAAAAAAAATCACACCATTGCCAAGTAGTAATTGAGGAGTGTGGTTTTAGTTTCCGAATGTAAAGTTTGGTGAGGGGGCCTTACTATTTTTATTTTTGATTTCTAGTTTAATTTGTGATAACCAGGGAAAGTTATGTTATCCTTATAAGGGTAAGGCAGGGTAAGGCCATAAGGTTTAACATATGTTAAACTTATTTTAAAAAGTAAGTTTTATAACTTAGGATACCTCCTCTGTGATTACACTGGCATTTTTTTTTAATGTCATACGTGATTGGAAAATTTGTATAACCTCACTTTTATGTGCAGGGTTCCATATATTCATTGTTTATTTTGTTCTTCAAATCTTGTATATCCTCTGCATTTTTGTCTGCTTGGTCTGTAATTTCTGAGAAGGGAGTTTTAAGTCTCTTATGCTTATATGTCAGTCTCTCCTGAAACTCTAACACTTTTTGCTGTACAGTTTTGAGGCTGTGCTATTGGATGTTGTTGTTTAATCGCTAAGTCATGTCTGACTCTTTGCAACCCCATGGACTTCAGCACGCTAGGCTTTCCTCTTTTTCACTATCTCCTGGAGCTTGCTCAGACTCATGTCCATTGAATCAGTGATGCCATCCAACCATCTCATCCTCTGTCACCCTCTTTTTCCTGCCCTCAATCTTTCCCAGCATCAAGGTCTTTTCCAACGGATCGGCTCTCTGCCTCAGGTGGCCAAAGTATTGGAGCTTCAGTTTCAGCATCTGTCCTTCCAGTGAACATTCAGGGTTGATTTCTTTTAGGATTGACTGGTTTGATCTCTTTGCTGTCCAAGGATACATATAAGTTTATGACTCAAGTCATTTTAGTGATGGATTATTCATCCCTATTAATGCTTTTGTCTTAGGTCCTATTTTTATCTGATTAACATTGCTACCTAATTTTCTTTTGGTCAGTATGCATTTGCCTTATCTCTTTCCAGTCTTTTATTCTCAACTTTCCATTTTGTTTTAGGTGTCTCTCTTGTAAGCAGTATATAGGTGGCTTTTTAAAAAATCCAATCTGACAGTGTCTTTTCATAGATGAGTTTTATCCATTTACATTTATCGTGAGTACTTTATATATTTGGACTTATCTCTGTCTTTCAATTTGTGTTCTGTGTACCTTGCATTTTATTTGCTTTTGTTCTCCTTTCTTGCCTTCCATTATATTAGAGAAGTTTTCTTAACATTCAACATTTTCCCCTCTGCTAGTTTGGTCACAATAGATTTTCTTTTATCTCTTAGTCTATTTAAATCTATTTAGTGACTACCATTAAGTATTTAACATGCATACCAAATGATAACTTTTTTCTCATACAGTTGTTCAGGATCTGTGTCTTCTCAAACAACACAGATTTTTACATACTTAAAGTCAACTGGTAATTACAACAAAGAATTGAAATCCTGGCTCAAAACACTGCCACGTGTTCTCAGCCTCCTGACTCACAAGAGGATTAGAGGCATCCTGACTGATTAATAAAGCATGAATTTTTGCTAATTCACTCTGTTTTATACCCTGGGGTGTTTTGGGTCATCTATCTAGTTCAGAGTGATACATTCATTCCCAGCTCATAAAAATCTCTCAAGTTCCTGAAAATGTTCTGAAGTAGGATTAGACCAAAGAGAGCTCAGAATCCTACAGCCCAGTGTTAGTACCTGTTCCCATAAATCCCATTTGTCACATGTAATGATTTCCAGTGTGAAAATCAAGAGGTTCCTCCCTGTTAACACCTGCTTACTTATCCCCTGATGCCCAAAATTTAATGTGCATGTGAGCCCCCTGGGGGTTTCTTGCTACCATGCAGATTCTAATTTGTGTTTCTAACATGCTCCCAGGTGATGCTGATGCTTTTGGTCCATGGACCATACTTTGAGGAGCGAGTGTTTGGAGAATGAAATGTAGTTAGTAAAAGGGGCTTTGGCTCCAGGTCTGTGTTCCTTGATACTTCACAGAACAGCAGATTTCAGAAGCATTTTCTGTGAAGTGGTAGTATTCAGGATCATTTTAACCATAAAGATCACCGTAAGGCCTTGCAGAGCCCTGCCTACCCCTGCTCTGGCCCAGAGTTCATTCAGGCCCATGTAAAGTCCCTCTTAACACCATCCCTCTGCAGGTCAGCACAGCACGTGCTCTCAGGCTTGTCATTCTGTCATTTAGGTGTGACTGTCTGAGTCAGTGCCCTGAGGAAGAGCCTGCCTGGGGCCAGGGGCAGGCTTCCTGGTAATTTATGTCTAAGACAAGCTTTTAATAGAGATACACTTTTAAACAGTAACCAGGAAAAAGATTCTCTCTTTTCAACGGGTAT
Organism: Dama dama; assembly: GCF_033118175.1. Lineage (NCBI taxonomy): Eukaryota > Metazoa > Chordata > Mammalia > Artiodactyla > Cervidae > Dama > Dama dama. The sequence continues at coordinate 44,485,258 of NC_083698.1, read as the reverse complement.
CCATTTATAGGACTCAGCTGTTGAAGCTCAAGGGTAGCATTAGGCTTAAGTTTAATCTTCTGTATACCGTAATTTACAGCGCTGAGTAAAGCATTGTACGTACAACTATTTCAGTCATTTGCTGTGATAAACAGCTATTGCTCTTGGCAGAACAGAAACGCCATCTCTGTTTTCCACTTATGAATATTGAATGGTCTCAGGCAGGCTTTTGCTATAAGTTTTTAAAGGGGAAATCCCCACTGATCACATCTCCTCAGTGGCTCCAAATGCCATTTCCCTGCTGTGTGCCCTAGTCAGTGCTCGATTTGGACCACAGTTCTGCGGCACACGTGTGTTCCTGGTGAATGTTACACGGGGCACGCCCAGCAGCTCCAGGCCCCAGTCCTGCTGAAGGCTGCAGTTTTGCACGGAATGCCTCGAGCTGTTAGGTAGAAGATTTAGCTAGTGGCAGGAAGCCACCAACAGGGATCAGGGAGATATATTAGAGGCGATAATCTGACGCAGGAAAAATAGAAGGGGTGTGATTCTGTTGGATTCCTGATGGTGAGAAAATGGTGTCAGCTAGGGAAATTGAAACTAATAGGAGACGGGGGAATGCCCAGGTTATAAATCTCTAGGGATAAACTCTTTAGGAGCACAGACACACATATGCCTTCCTCCAGACCTCCCTTAGTTCTGATGCTGTGTTCCCTGCCAGCTGGGAGGATGCAGAATGTATATTCAAATACGATGCTCAGGTCCACTGACTCGCTTGACCCAGAAATTCAAGTCCAAGTCGGCTGGTTACCCTAGACTTAGGCTCCCAGAAATACCCCCCGTTTCTTTCCCGTGGACAAACTTTCTGCATTGGAGGAACTGAAATCTTTAGATTGGCATCCTTTGGTGTGTCTCATGTGTGTGAGTCTCCACTGGGTCCTATAAGTACTCCAAGTATTGCACTGGATGATGAGATAAGGACTCAAGGGCGAACGTGAGCAGAGATGGTGAACAAGTGAAATGGTGTGCTCTTGCCTGCTTCTGAATCCTGTGACGGAGACGGTCTTCTGCAGTCACATTCCCAAATGCCACTTCTCAGCAGTATCTCTAGAAGGTGATTCCTTTGAAAACAGAGATGAGAGGCTTCTGTTCTCACTACCGCCTTTTAAGGGTGATCATGTATCTTTAGAAACAGCTACAGCATCTTGCCATTTATGAAGCAGCCTCTCCTAGTGTGCTCATTTTGATTTGAGTAACAGTTCAGTAAGGTGGACTGGTGGGGGCTGGCTTCCCAGGTTTGGAAGCTCAAAGAAGTTTAGCCACTTCCCTAACATCACATATCTCACCTCAATGCATTTGTCATGAACAGAGACCCCAGTGAGAAAAATACACAGAGGCCACCAAATAGTTTGTCCACAATTGGAGACAAATTCACCTTTTATGAACCTGACAGTCTTTGTATTTCTAATTCCCGGCTCCAGGCAATGAACACATCTTCTGACTCTCTTATATCTCTTTCACTTGAGATCTGAGCTTCCTCTAATAACTATTTGAAAAACAATCTTAACAGTGTTGACTCCAAAGAAATGTTATTCAGCCTACCTATAGGTTATGATATGCCTTTTCATTTCTTGGCCTGAAGATTCCTTCAGAACAAAGTCACGGTCATTTCAGCAGACGTTGAAGGCAGTTAGTTGGTTGTGATCTGCATGCAAATAAATCCATTCAGCATTCTGATTAGTTATAACGGGTGATGAGAGAATTGTACAGACCAAAAACTCCACATAAGTGTTTCATGCATGTAAACCTACTAATGAAAATGGGTTTTGGCAAAAATCTGAGCATTGATGTTCCTGCCACTGGACCTCAGAATTGCTTGTTAGTATTCTGGGACCTGGAGTGCAGACACAGATACAGTACAACTTGGTCTTGAGGGCATCTCTCATCTCCTGGCCTTCGATAACTTTGTTAAACAGGAAGATGAAAGGAAGCAGTCTGGAGAGAGGATGATACGTTAAGTGGCTTAAGAGACCTGGCAGTTTAGGACTCCTTGGCAACCTTGCTGTGACCTCCCACCTCTCCTTGCCCATCTGTGAAATGGGCATGGTGACTATGCACCAGGATTATTATTCAAGATGATAATCTTGAAACATCTTGGCATGTGACTCATGCTATAAATACACCTCGCTGCCATGTGGAAAATAGGAGTTTTTAGCTGAAATGTATAATGAGGTGAGGCAGAGGGCATCAGTCACTGGCAGCAGGAGGATTGCCAGAGGTGGGAGGTGTGCGGGAATGAGGCAGATGCTTACCTAAAGAAGGAGAACAGAGAGAAGCATGAAGCATCTGGGGCAATGTGGTGGAATGTTCAAAACAAACACAAAATAGATGTTTGGACGTCTGGCCTGGATTTTGAAAGCAGTCAGGGGGTTGGAGATGAGCCTCTATCTTTTCACATTGCAGGCTCTGTGTTCCTGCTTCTGGCACACACTGCACTCCAGAGGCCTTATCTAACCAGTCCCCATGTGGGGCTCAGCTGCTGAATTTGAAGGCTGGTTGTGTTGGAGATGCAGGGAGGGGTTAGAAACAGCCAGACCCTGCAGCCAAGCTGTATGGGCATGACTGTGACTCTGCCACTGACCAGCTAGGTGACCTTCAGCTGACGTCTCCGTCTCATCGTGTCTTAGTTTCCCCATCTACAGAATGCAAGTAATATTAGTACCTGTCTCAAAGATTGTCAGGAGGACTGTCAGGGCGCCTAACATCTGTAAATGTAAGCATAGTGAGGCACTTCTCCAGCCTTGCGAATTCTAGCACATGGCAGAGAAGAAACACAAACTAGATGGGTTAAGGAATGTTCACCTCCAGAGAACTGAGTGTGTCAACCATGAATTATGTGGTCATTCTCAGAGAGGAAGTATCTACTGGAACAGAGGAAGAAGGGTCACAGCCAGAACGATGTCCCACCTTGGTTGGACCACCAGCTATATGCCGAGCAGATGGTGGAGGACTCGTTTTGCTCAGGTCTTGAAACCCCAGTGCATCTCTTCCCTGCTCCCAGGGAAGTTGGACGCTTGGTAGGGGTGGGAGTAGGAGGGGTCTGTATCCACAAAAGCAAATTCCAGTGGCCACTATCCCAGAAATTTTTATCTCCTTATCTTACACGTATCAGTCTTTCCCAGTCATTTGCTGATACTGTATCTCTGCTCTGGAATCCTGCAAAATCATTCCCCTGTTATCTGTCTGCCTCAACATGGGGGAAAAAACCCTCTCATCTGGAACTCTTGTCTAATGTCTGCCATCCTGCCTCACAGCAACGTGTGGGCAGGTCTGCTCTATGCCACACACATCTTCAGAATGACTAGATTTCAGGTGTTCAGAGCCAGTGTCTTTAAATCCACTGGTGAAAGGAGACAGCAATCATCTGCCGGTTGGTGTTTGCCAAGATGTGGCCTCATAACAGGTTGAAGTGATGGCTGCTGGCATGAAACCTGGTTCCCCCTGGGCGTACACCCAGCCTGAACAGCTCCTTTAAAACCAGAAGCAATTTGTCATCTTTTGATTCTCTTCCAGCACTGTCCCTGTCACAGGTAGATAAATGAGGTGGCATATGGGTGTCCAAACGCAGGATCATCTAATCCCAGCGGTTTCCTGCAGAGCCAGCACTCCGTGAGCGTGGAAAACTCAGTGGGGTGGTCCCCAGCTTCTGGGTTGTGACCATAAGCACGTTGCTTTTCCCCTGCATGTGCCGTTTATATGCATGAAATGCTTTCTCAGAATCTCTCAGCCTCCAGTGTGCCATCGATAGATGCGTTCCTCATTTCAGAATTCTGAAATAAATCACACATTTGTCAACTCAACATCTCATGTCTGTAGTTCCACTGAATGCCACTAATCAAATCAGTGCCTCGGCAGAAGCCAACAGGCACCCCTGAATTAGAACTAAGGGTTGGACTTGATGTTCTAAAAAGCCTTGATTAGAGAAAGCCAATGGGAATGGAGGATGTGTTTGGGTTCACCTTGAGATGCATGCTCTGTATGTGACTTGAAAGATACCCACACAGTTTTCTACACAGCCCACATGGACTTTAGATTTTCTCAATTGCATAAAAATAAAGTCACTAGGTTATTCCCAAGAATACAGTAGGTAGAAAAGGTCTCCTGATGCCTCTGGGTTGCCCTATGGGTGAGCTGTGACACCCAGTAGATGAAGGCTGGGCCAGTGTGGTGAGTGAACTTTGGCTGACCAGGGAAGGCCTTGTGCTTGCACCAAGGGGCTGACTGTGTTGCTGGTCCTGCCAGACAGCTTTGATTTCTTCTGTGGCCACACTCTTCATCCCTATAGGAGCCAGAGTATCTGAGCCCAGGCTTGGCTGGATTAACTCAAGTTCATCCCTAACCACAGGGAGGATATCTGTCCCAATCATGTTTCACTGAATCCTTGAGCATAACTGAAGCAGCCTAAGACAGGAGCAGATGTGGAGCATCTTCTCAAAGCTGGATCTGCTCACTGTGGAGCAGATTCTCACACAGGCCACTGGAGCTGGTGACCAGAAGGAGTTTATGGCCAGCTCCTCAGTATCCATGGTTCTGAAGGGGAAACTAGCATGAACTGTAACATTTAAAATTTCTTCCACAGAAGAAATCAAAGCTGTTTGGCAGACCAGCGACACAGTCAGCCCCTTGGTACAAGCGCAAGGCCTGCCCTGGACCAGCCAATTGAGTTTTAGCCAGTGGTTCATACTAGCTGTCTTCTAGAACCCCGTGGGGCTTAGACTACAGCACACTGTGATTGTCGTGGGGTTAAAAGATGGGTCTGGGTTCCTGTTCCTGCCTCTTCAGCGTCTGTTCTGCATCTACAGACTGTGTGTTTGCTGCATCTACTTGATAAGGTTGGGGAGGAACAAATGAATTAACAAATGTTGGCAGTACAATAGACACAGTTCTAAGGCTGAGTAAGGCGTCTTACTTACACTTACAGAAAAGGGGAAGGAAGTGTGATTTCATGGAAGACGATAGAACAGAATAGCTTTCTCATTAAAAGACAGGCACGAAAAAAAAAAAAAAAAGACAGGCACGAAACTAAGTGAATCTTTAAGGTAATTCTGCATTTCATTCATGGTGAAATCACATAATCTTTTTTTTAAGCTAAAAAAGGCTGAGCCAGCTGTACATGATATATTAAACCCACACATTTACTTACTTTAGAAAAGTTCCTATTTTGAGATGATCATTCCCGGGGGGGGGGGGAGGGGGGGGAACAATTTTGGTGTGCCTCCTGTCCATTGAAAAGGCTCTTTACATGTAAAGAGTGGTTTCCATTCCTTGAATCAGTGTCTCTGAATTCTGCTCTCTTCTCAAGCTATGTCACAAAGCCAGGGAAGGGAGGACTGCAAAATCCTTGAGGAAGGAGTGCCTTCTAATTCCTCTTTGTTGCCTCAGAGTATCTGGCAAATAGTAGGCACTCAATCAGTGTCTTATGAATGAATGAATGATTGAAATATTTAATCCTTTAAATCATTGATATTCAGCCTTTAGCCATCAGAATTGTTCACTCGGGGGGTGAGAGGGGGTTGTTAAAAATAGAGGTGCCTGGGCTCCACCCCCAGAGCTTTTTGACTCAGTGGATCTGGGGTGGGGCCCAAGATCTTGTATTTCCACCAAGCCTGCAGGTGATGCTACTGCTGTTGCCCAAGGGGCTATACTTTGAGAACCACTGCTTTGAGGGCCATTCTACTTTTCTGGTGGTGCTAGTAGTAAAGAACCCACCTGCCAATGAAGAGACATAAGAGACGTGGGTTTGATCCCTGGGTTGGGAAGATCCCACGGAGGAGGGCACAGCAACCCAATCCAGTATTCTTGCCTGGAGAATCCCATGGACAGAGGAGCCTGGCAGGCTACAGTCCATGGGGTCGCAAAGAGTCGGACACAACTGAAGTGACTTAGCATGCATGCACCACTTTTCCAAGTCTTCCAAAAGATTGATATTTATAACTGTTTGACCTTGCCCTGTAGAACTGAGATATAAAATTGATGGGATTTGATCAGATAGAAGAGCTGCCTGAACTTTTTTTAAATCAAAAACTACTTTCTGTCCCTTGTACAATTATGAGAGAAGCAAGAATTGAATTGCTTCCTCCTTCATGGCTGTAACAGAACACAGCCAGCCAGGGTGGGGGTAGAGAGGCGCACCTTGCAACATTTAAGCCACATTGCGTCTCCATCCCGTTCTGGAATCCACACTCGGTGTCAGATGCGCTTAACTGTAAAGTTGAGATGAGATGTGACCTTTTGCGGAAGCTGCAGTTGAGCAGAAAGGGTACAGGAGAGGTGTATATGATACATAAGGGAACACGTTATTTTGCAGTCTTTTCCTGCTGCCTGTCAGCCTGAGTGAAGTCATTAAGCCCCACTGGGTTCAGAAACAAGAAGGAGTTTCATGGCCTGAGGAAGGCTGCTCTCTGCAGAGAGTCATTCTTCTAGTTCCAGATGCCACTTTGGATGGCAGGCCAGGAGCTAGAATTCCAAACCCAGGCTTGAGGGGGCTCCTCCCTTGCATCCCCCTTTTGTGGGGAAAGAGCTTTTGAGACCGTGAGGACACACAGTAAAGGCCAGGGATGGGCCAGTAGAGGTGCCAGAGGGATACCAGACCCCCTGAATTCAAAAAACACCAAGATGGAACCCGAGAGGGCAACTGAAGGAAGGGAGAGGACCAAGGCCTCCCTTGAGCTTGAGGTACTGAGAGCGTTTAGTGGCCTATTGCTACATAACAAATGACCCCAACATTTAGCATCTTAAAACTACCAGTATTTATGGTCAAGATGTGGAAGTGGCTTAATTGGGTGGTTCTGGCTCAGAGTCTCTCTTGAGGTTGCCACCAAGCTGTCGTCCAGAACTGCTGTCATCTGAAGGCTTGGTGGTGTGAGCAGACCCACTTTCCAGGTGGCTCAGTCACCCGGCTGTTGGCCGGAGGCCTCGGTCCCTCGCTCACAATACCTTAGGCCTCCCCCTCGGGCTGCTGACAGTGCAGAGGCTCACTGTCCTCAGAACCAGCAACCTGAGGACAAGGAAGGGGAGTCAAAATGCCATTGATGAGCTCATCACAGAAGTGACTCACTGTCAGTCACTCCTGTTTGATGCCATCCTTTAGGAACGCGTCACGACGCCCAGCCCACGTGTGAAGGGAGGGTGGTGAGGCTCCTCCTCCTGAAGGAGCGCCACCACAAAGAGAAAGCCCCATTCATCCTCCTCTTGCTGGGCTCAGGAGAGCACCAGGGTGATTGCTAAAGGGCCTTTGCTGAAAGGAGGTGGGAGCTGTTCAAAGGACCCCAGAGCTGGCTCTGGGGGTTTTGTCTGACTGAGTTGAGGACAGGTGGTGGGGGAGGGGAAGAGGCGTTCGAAACTCTCTGCGGGCTTTGACCCCGCAGTCCTGTAGGCGCCATGCGGGCCCTTTCTTTCTCGCTTAGAAAGGAATGAAGCCACCTCTGAGTCCCAAGGCTCAGGCTTGGTTCCAGAGAAGAGGCAGGAGGGGCTGGCTGCTTAGAACCAACTCTGTACTGATGAGAGAACGATACATGGCACGCTGTGTCTCCTTCTAGATTGTCTCCAGCCAGGTCCCCGGAAGGGGAAGAACAGGGGTCTCAGGCTGCAGTGGTGTTCTGGAATAAAGAGCAGCTTCTGAGCTGTACCTCTCAGGAATGATATTTGGGGGGCAGAGGGTGTTATGTAGCAGGAGGGGGGGAAACCTTCTTCCTTTTTATTGAAGTGATCCCACTCAGGATAATGGCTCAGTACCACCAGGCATGACAGCAGACAGACCTTTGTGGCTATGGCTCCTGGGTACCACACAGATAACCTCCCATGGGGATGAGGACAGATGCTTATGTGGCCACCCCAGCTCCGTAAGTGGATTCCGCTTAGCTGTCTGCTCTTGAGGATGCCGAACCGTTGGTGGTCATATTGTACTATGTCTCTTCTTATCTTCCCCATCATCCCCAGGGAATAAGCTAATCAAACTTGCTGATGATTTTACACTGAGAAGGAGATAGCTAATAACTTGGATGACAAGTATTAGAATACAATGTGATGTGGATAAATTGGGTCCATGTATTAAGGGCTATAAAATGAGATTCCATCAAGGCATGAATAATGGTGCCTGTGGAAAGAATTAATCAAATACCCCATTAAAAGGTATAGGAATTCTGGTCAGATAGCCCCTGTTTAATTACACTCCTGCCCCCCGCCCCTACTTCATTCCCCTGAAGCTGCTTTCTACTAGGAGATATATGGAAAAGAGTTGAAAGGAAAGAATAGAAAAATGGGGACATACATTTTGATAGAACGAGATCACAAAGACAGATTTAAAGTAACCAGTGTTTAATTTAGGGGGAAAAAAGGCAATTGGCATGAATAATCATTTACAAATGTAATTTCCAAAGGAGCCCTGTTGATACCATTCAGCAAATGCCAACAAAGCATTTACTTTCTAAAGGGAGAAAGCAAGACAAGAGAAATGAAGGCATCTTCAGGAATGGACCAGAGGACATCCAAGCCATAGAGAAGAAGCAGGTGTGAAATGAATGATACAGAAGATAGACTCAACTTCTGAAAGATCTCAGAGAACTGGCATTGTCTGGAGAAGGCTTCCTGGAAGAGGAGACTCCTGCCGAGCCCCAAAGTGTGGACAAGCTTCCATGTACTGCAAATTCGTGAGCACATTCTGGTGACAGGGTTTAGGGAGAAAATGGGCTGGAGCAGAACAGGGGGCACCCATGGGATTCCTCTCTCCATGTCCACCACCACCACCACCCTGGTCCAAGCTATCATCACCTCTCGCCTGGACAACTGCAAAAGCCCGCCAGCTGTTTTTCCCTGCTTCCACTCTTGTTCCTCTGCAATTCATTCTGCACACAGAAATGAGAACCAGAAAAGTTAATCATATCATTTTCCTACCTTCTGTCTCCCCATTGCACTGAAGCTAAAAGTAAAAATCATTATCATGGCTACAAAGTCTTGTGTGGTCTGAACTACATCCCGTGCCGGGCTCCCTTTCAGTCTCTCTGTGCCAGTCCAACTGGCCTTCAAAATCTCAGCACGCTGGGTATTCCTGCCAGGGGGCCCTTGCCCATGCTTTTCCTTCTCTGTGTATGATTTTCTTTCATCCCCTCTTCCTGAAACTGACTCATCCTTCAGAATGCATTTTAATGATTACCTCCTCTTAGAAGACTTCCTGATTGTTGTAACTTGGTCCACTCTCCCTCATACCTTAAAAACAAATGTTTGTGGTGTGAACTTACAACTCATGTCTCCCCTGCTAGGCCATAATGGGCTTCCCAATCCACCTGCCAATGCAGGAGACGCAGGTGCAATCCCTGGATCGAGAAGATCCCATGGAGAAGGAAATGGCAATCCACTCCAGTATTCTTGCCTGGGAAATCCCATGGACAGGGTAGCTTGGCAGGCTGCAGTCCATGGAGTTGTAAAAGAGTCGGACACGACTTAGCAACTAAATAATAACAGCTGGGCCACAAGCTTTGTGAGAGTAGGAACCCAGATTTTGCATTCCCCAGAGCCTATCACAGTTTTAATAACTAGGCATTGAATAGGTATCATGACATGTCATTAGGAATAATGAGACTAGTTTAGAAATTCTACTTGACCAGTCAGTATGTAAGAGAGTACCATTGTGAATTACTGGCAAGAAAAACCTGAATTCATGTCCAGACTCTGCCACCTGCTGGCTATGCTGGTATGAATAAATCCCAGATCCTTGCAGAGCCTGTTTCTTCCTCTAAAGTGGAGGTACTAACAGGCACCTCACATGGTTGTAGCAAGAAATTAATAAAATAATATAAAAACATTTTCAACTGTAAAACCAGGCATAAAGATGCCCTATCATTTTGCTCATGCCTGGTATCTTGGGTCATTAAACATCTGTAAGATGGATGGATGGATGGATGGGTGAACAGATTATCAGTTATAGAGCCAGCACAAGAGCCAAGAAGAGAACCTGGCATAAGGACAGCATGCTGGAAGCCAGAAGAGGAAAGAGAATTTTTCAAAAAGTAGGAGTCTTTTGATAGCCCAGAATATCACATACCGTAGAGCAGGCAAGAAGAAGGCGGGCGGGGTGGGGGGGGTGGGGGGGGGTGGGGGGGTGGGGGGGGCGGGGAATCATTTACTTTGAGTAGAAGGAAGTCAGTGATGACCTGAGGGTGTGTCTTCCTCACCTCTTTCTTATTGTTGGTGCTTTCAGTGACATGCCTTATTTATAAATCACTCTACTGATTTTTAATCTTTTGGGGGGAAATCAAATTGATTCGCATACGCAGCAGAGCTGGCCAGATTACCCCAGCTGCTGCTAGCAGGTGCTGACAAGTGAAGAAGTGAACGTCAGAGGATAAGAAAAACACTAAACACTTACTTTAATAAGGCCTAGAAAACATTAGTATTTAATAAATTGCCATGGATAACCTGGTTTCCGTTTCAAGGGTTGTTTCACTTTTCACTCCCTGCCTTCCAGTCAGAATAGGGCTGTATATGTAGGCAGGGACCAATGGTGTGAGCTCTGACAGCAATTGCTCATTCCTATGTGCATTTTCTGTCCCTGTGACCACACTTCACTTCCTACCACAACCATCCATGCAGAGTAAGTCACTCTAAAACACACACACACACACACACACACACACACACACACACACACACACACACACACACACACACGCTAGCTGAGTTCCTGTCCTTTTGATTGGCTGCTTCTGCATCGTGGTAGGCCTTGGGCTCACCTTCCTGCCAGGCCCTGATCCAGCCAGTCTGTTTGTCCAGAAATAAAGGATAAGATTGCCAGTGCTTCAGACAGAAGAGTGTGATGGCTCACAGCCCAGCTGTTTCATCTAGGGCCCACTGTCTCCTAGCTTAGATCTCAAGTGTAGAAGATGGCTTTAATCATGCTTCCTCGGAGAGGTGGTGTGAAGATTAAATGCCATAAGGCATGTAACATGCTTAGGTTGAGCCCAGCCCAGCCTTAGAAGTGAGTTAATAGAAACCCAGAAGTCATGATAGATTTAACCCCTTTTCCAAGATCTCCTCTATCTTTGAGCATCACTATTGAGCCCCAGGGCCTAGCTGCCCTTGAGGAATTTCCCATGGTGGGTATTTCATCCAGTGAATAGCTCTTAGAGGCTGGAATTGGAAATCCTGAGGAGTGCATGAAGGGATTTTTGGATCAGGGCTGGGGTGGGAATGGGGCAGGGCCAAGAAAAGGGTTCAGGAAAGAACTCTGTGGAGTTCCTAGTGATACAGAGATGAGGCCTGGAAGAGAAGCAGAAGGCAGCCAGGAAGGCAAGCAGTTAGACCGGAAACATCTGAGTAACACTGTCACAGAGCCCAAGCAGGAAGGCTGTCCAAGGAGTTTCAGACATTCTAGAAAGGTAAACTAGACAATAACTAAGCAAAAAAAGTTTTTGAATCATATTTGCCTTTTCAATGAATTCAGATTAATTTGATTTGGGGAATTTTAAAGACACACATTGTAATCATTGGAAATACCCTGGAGCGTTGTAAAGACCAGGGTTGGAAATCACTTTACCCTCTATATGCTAAGAGTAGAAATCAATCTTGCAAGCAGATTTTTAAAACTCCTGAGCCCGGGAAAGAAATGAACCTGGCTGTCAAATCTACACTAAGTCCTGCTCCTGATTATCTCCTCCCACCCCCCACCCCCCCCACCCCCCGCCACCCTCTGGCTCCTTCTCTGCACTGTTGGCAGGGAGGATACACATTCCTGATTTCTTTCACAAATACAGTTCCTAAAAGAACCAAAGGAAGCATGGGGAATATAGAACCAGAATAGAACCAGAATGGGATCAGTTAAGTCCGCTGCCTAATTTCTTTTGTTAACCACCGCCCCCCGCCGCCCCACCGCCTGATGTCGTTCAGGCCCCTTTTGTGGCTTTACAACCAACACTGTAGCGAAGTTTCAAAGGCCAATTGGGTTTGAAGAGTACCTTGACTTTTTTTGTTGTTATTGTTATCTCTCGTCTTTTAAAAAAAAAATTGTTGAAGTATAGTCAATTTACAATGTTGTGTTAGTTTCAGGCATACAGTAAAGTGATTCAGTTATACACACATAAATATAAATATATTCTTTTTATTTTTGCATTCTCTTCTGTTACAGGTTATCATAAGACCTTGAGTTTAATTCCCTGTGCTGTACCGCGGGTCCTTTTTGGTTATCTGTTTTATCTATAGTAGTGTGTGTATTTTAAGAGTGCCTTGACTGTTAAATTTTTTATTATATCCATCAGTTTGGGAGCTTTTTTTTTCCTGTGCAAATCAAAACAGTCCCCATACATATTTAATTTTAAGCGTTAAAAATCCTCCCATCTCCATGTATGACCCCATTCATTTCTTTTCTCCATTGTGTGGGTGCCATAGCCCTGGAGCATATAATTTAGGGTCCTGGACTTATTGGGGGTGTTTGGAGGTCACCGTTAAGTGGATACACTTCTTTATTAAGTCAATATTTGATAAAGCCTTTTGAAAATGCTAAGTATGTTCGTGGGACTGCCTGCTAAGATGAGAGAAAAGAAAAAAATTTAAAGCTTGCTTTTATTGCTCCAAACCGTAAGTAAATGGCCAGATCTATCTTCCTTTCATCTATCATTTATATTTATTACATTTGGTGAGTCTGGTTAGTGGTTTAGATTCCTTAGGTTTTTACTACATCCAGATTCCTATTATGCAGTCGTCTCTGATAAAACCTAATGGGATACAACCCTGGACCCTGGAGCATAACGTGATGCCAGACCCCATTGCAAATGTGTTTCCTACTAAAGCAAACTATAGTGGAAAATATTAAAGAGAAACATTCCCCGGTCACTTCCAGTTGCAAAAAAAAAACTTCATAAATCACTAGTTCCACAGAGAGCTCCCCCCAGATCATGTTTTTTTTCTCCCTGCCTCATTACCTCTATTTGAGAGCTCCCTTTCCCCACACACTCCTGAGAAAGCGATTATGGTGGTTTGTGCCCTCCTTAAAAACATGGCTTGTGTACCAGTTGTTTTTTTTAATGGGAAGTTATTTGCATTAAGAAATCATGCACTTGGATGTGTTGGCATGCACCAAGGGCAAAACCCAGACAGTAAGAAACTGCAGATTAGATGGCCTGAGTTTTAAACAGATAAATGATAAAGGAAATAGATGGAAGGAAGTGGTCACTTAAAAGTAGCATAAAAGATGTCTAAAAAATGGGTAAAACTAAGTGACAGTGTCTAAGGATACACAGCAGGGTGATAAAACCATAAACAAACACATGGAAACAAACACGAAGTGGAAGGAGGGAGGAGCTGTGATTAGGATAGGGATAGGATAGATGTGTGGAGGGACCCTGGGGGCTGGCGAGGTTCTTTTCCTCCGCCTGGTGTCCAGAGGGTGTTTGCCCATTTGTTTTGTGCAGGACTGAGTGTTTGCACGTTATTTTACAGAACAGAGTTTTCATTTAATGAGTCTGCTTGGGGTTCACATTACCCATAGTCTTTAAGGAATTTGACTTTGGCTTATAATAAAATATGTCTTACTTTCTCACAAAGAGGAATACCACAATTCCACCTGGAAAGGCACCAGTGGAGTTGTCTGGCAGTTCTGTCAAAATCGAAAAGGAAAAGAAGATCTATCGGTAGAGATTTTATGGGTTCTGGCTCCTGAAGACCTCCTGGTCTTTCTTTTTCCCCTCCTTTTATTTCTACAGTTAATGACCTAGCTCTTTGCTTTTCATCGTGGGTTGTGCTATGCTTAGTCTCTCAGTCGTGTCCTACTCTTTGCGACCTCATGGACTGTAGCCCACCAGGCTCCTCTGTCCATGGGGCTTCTCCAGGCAAATATACTGGAGTTGGTTGCCATCCCCTCCTCCAGGGGATCTTCCCAACCCAGGAATCAAACCCAGGTCTCCTGCATTGCAGGCGGATGCTTTACTGTCTTAAGCTGTCATGGGTTACATACCCACAAACCTTACTCACCTAAAACAAAACGTAGAACCCTGGTGACAGCCACGTTGCTCCTGCCCTCACTCCTCCCTGATCTGGGGTCATCTTTAAAGACCACAGCGGGGAATTCCCTGGTGGTCCAGAGTGGTAAGGACTCTAGACTTTCACTGCTCAGGGTCTGGGTTTAATCCTTGGTCAGGGACCTAAGATCCCACAAGCCTCACCAGAGTAGCCAATAAAGAACATGGGGTTTGCTTACTTTACTCACCCCAGCTGTTAGTCCCCCACGTTCTCCCCCTCTGTGGTCCCTGCAAATACCAGTCTGAAGTGGTCACCCTACTGTGATTTTAGGGTGACCTCTGACAGACCTGTTCCTCCAGTTGGGATGTCATTCCTGAACCTCAAGGCTTTCACCAAGGCATTTGCCATCTTAGTTTGAACAAGTTAGATGAGAGTTCATTTCAATAGAGGGTGAAGTCATAAAGAACAGGACTCTGGAATCCTGAGGTGGGCGCCTTGTAAGGGAAGACCTGAAAGAGAGCTGGGAGTTTACCTTTTCTTTTTTTCTCTTCTCAGCAGATCTGGCCTCAACGTGTTGATATTCTTTAGCTTCAATCTAGAATCTCACTAAAACCCAACATTTACACCTGTCTCTGGGGCAGCTTCGTGAAGCTAGTTGTCCAGCGCCGTCAGTGCGGAAGCCTGAGTCCAGCCTGTTGGGAATGAGGAGGGTGGGTCAGCTCCTTGAGGGCAGGGGCCTCGTCCGGGTTTGCTCCGCATTCAATTCTCAGCCTCCAGCACAGGGCTTGGCACAGAGTAGATGCTCAGTAAAAACCTGATGAGCTGGGCTTCCCAGGTGGTTCAGTGGTAAAGTATCCACCTGCCAGTGCAGGAGACATGGGTTCGATATTTGATTCCAGAAGATTCCACATGCTGTGAGGTGTGCGGTGGAGCCCAGTCTGTGCGCTGCAACTGCTGAGCCTGTTCCCTACAGCCCGGAAGCCACAACTGCTGAAGCCTGGCGCACCTAGAGCCTGTGCTCCGCAACAAGGAAAGCCACTGCAGTGAGAAGCCAGTGCTCTGCAAGTAAAGAGTAGCCCCTGCTCACCGCAACTAGAGAAAGTCCACGAAGCAACAAATACCCAACACAGCTGAAAATAAATTAAATAAATATTTTAAAAATTAAAAAGCAAAACACACTTGATGAACAAATGAATAAACAAGGGATCAGGCCAACCAAACAGCTTGCAGCAGCAGAGGGAGCACAGGTGGGCAATGAGAAAGTCACTCTGATCACTGCAGGCTTCTGGGGACATCACTTTCCTGGTCACCTCCACCCCTGAGCATCTCCTCATCCGTGGCCTAGGGTTGACCCCCTCTGCTCTGTGCCTCCCTGTCTTCAACAAGAAAATCGGCCAGTATCTCGTTTCTGAGAAGTGACAGCTCTTAGCACATTTCTCCCACTGGCTCAGCACTTTGAGGTCACAGAAGTATTTTCCCACACATTGTCTAAATTCATGTTGTCTAAAATCCCATGAAGTAGGTAACTCCCACTTTATAGAGGAGGAAACTGAGGCTGAGAGGATTAAAATGACGTTTGAGGGGCAGGGCTATGCCTAGAACCTGGAGCTTTGGCTCCCCACGCCCAGTGTCCTTTCTGCTGCACTGCCCTTAGCACTGGTGCAGATCCACATGACGGGGGATCTGGAGTCAGCCCTTGCCCTCAGGGAGCTTAAAGCCTAATGCCAGCACAGAAATATCTACCTTAAATAATAAACATGGTTCAGTCAAAATACGTAGCACTGCTTGATCCTTCTCCAGTTTCACTTCACACAGATTCTGTGAAAGGTTATTTCACTGTTATGTCTTAGAAAGGTTCTCTCTGTGTAAACTTACTGAGTATAGACTGGGGTGGCCCAGCAGTCTTCACTATCTGCTCTGGGAAGGAGGGGGAGAGCATAAATAATAGAAACCCAAAGGAAATCCCAGAGACCTTATTTAACCATTGGTGTTATTCTCACACTTCAGTGGATCTCGTTAGAAATAACCACATCATAGATAGAAGAAGGAAAACAAAGATCTAAATAATCCATAATCTAGAGAACTGTTCCATGACACAAGTATTGTAGCAGAGTTAACACTACTGCCTTGCACAAACAAATGTCTGTGCTCTGGGGCTTTCTTCCCTCTAACTTCTCTTACATCTCTTCTGATACTGTCTGTGACTGCATGAGGGAGGCAGGGCTGGTACTGAGGCTTAGAAGCATTGACTTCTAAGCCAGTGACTTGCCCAAGGCTCTTCCACTAGTTAGTAATATGGGAGGAATTTGAACCCACGCTCTTCTCAGCCCCCACCTCTTTTCCTACTTCCTTTCCTGCAGTGACCCCTCTTGGGCTCCTTTGTCAGCCATCCTTAAGAAGGACCCAGCAGGAATTCCCTACTGGCCTAGTGTTAGGACTCCAGGCTTTCATTGCCGTGGCCCAGGTTCAGTCCCTGGTCTTGCAGCGGCAGCTCGATGACTCATGTGCTCATGGCACTGGCTCTTGCCAACACTGGCTCATGTTACAGTGGTTAAGTGTTCACTGACCACTTTGCAGTGTTATAATCATTTAATCTATGCCTAGGAGGAAGAGATACTTTATTTAGAAGCTTAACAGTGAAAACCTCTGAGACTCCAGTTCACTATGATTACTTTGGGATGATCTCAGGATCTGCCCACTATGCTCCTGATCCACTTAGACTGGAAAGATAACTAAGAAAGGCTTGTCCAAGATGCGCGCAGCCAAGGTGCTGAGGACGGTTGTGGCTAGGTTCAAGAAGGGAAGGCAGACAGATGCCAGAAGGCAGGATAAGGAGAAAAACATTTTAGGACCTTCAGAAAAATAACCAGGTCTTTTAATGCTCCTCTTAGGGCAAAACAAGAGTAAAATTGATCTGTTATCCTGGGTTGGGGATAGCACTGAGGTTCACACCAGTCTGTCGGCTTTGACTGCATATTAGGGCAACCTGGGCAGCTTTCACATATCCTGTTGGCAGGTTAAAACTGGCATCAGTTTTTTAAAACTCCACTTTGGTTTCAGTGTGCAACCAAGCTTGAGATCCAGTGATCAGATGGGTGGTAGTGGCTTTTCAGGTGTTGACCTGGCTGGTTGTTGTTCAGTCAGTCAGTCGTGTCCGACTCTTTGCAACCCCATGGACTGCAGCACGCCAGGCTTCCCTGTCCTTTCCATCTCCCAGAGCTTGCTCAAACCATGTCCTCTGAGTTGGTGGCACCATCCAACCATTTTGTCCTCTTCTTCTCCTGCCTTCAATCTTTCCCAGCATCAGGGTCTTTTCTAGTGAGTCAGCTCTTCACAACAGGTGGCCAAAGTATTACAGCTTCAGCTTCAACGTCAGTCCTTCCAATGAATATTCAGGACTGATTTCCTTTAGGATTGACTGGTTTGATCTCCTTGCAGTCCAGGGGACTCTCAAGAGTCTTTTCCAACACCACAGTTCAAAACCATCAATTCTTAGGCCCTCAGCCTTTTTTATGGTCCAACTCTCATATCTATACACAACTGTAGGAAAAATCATAGCTTTGACTATACAGACCTGGCTAGATTAAACTACATTTCCCAGAATTCCCTATCCTGTGGGTTGCTCATTGGCTGGGCCATGGAGAGATAATGGAGATCTGGAGTAAGAAGGAGCAGCAGCAGCCGTTTTGTACCACTTGCACTGTTGCCAGTCGGCTGCTCACCTCGCTGGTGGGCAGAGGCCAGACCTGCAGTTGCTCCACCTTCCCCGGATCCTCATTCAGCCTCTCCGACTCCTGGGCCAAGTCTGTGTGTTTAGTTTCTTGAAGGGCTCAGGCTTCTGTGGGAACATGCATAACATGGAAGTCAAAGGTATAAAGAATGGACAGAAGTTTCAGTTCATCCTCATGGGGTTCCATTTAAAGCTTATGAGCTCCAAATTGTTCTTGGTCTCTGCCACTTTCTGTCCTCTTTTCCTCCTATCTCCTGCCCTGTGGACTTCACACTCCATCATCAGATGCAAAAGCAACAGCCTTATAGAGGCCTTTTAAATAGCAGTTGCTGTTGCAAAAGGTCAAATACTTGGAATAGACCCATAGATATACAGGTACATATACCTGTATGTTCAGATCCATTCTTGTAGGTTGCTTCTTGGATCAAATGCTGACTAATACAGGTGGCTTTCAGAATTGAGGATTAAGGGATTGTCTGTATCCACAGAGAGAGATCCTGTTTAAGAAGGAGATGCCCATGGCTCTGACTGAAGAGGAAGGCAGGTTTGACAGCTCCCTGTCTCCACCGCCAACCCCTGGGTGACATCTCAGGGGTGATTTGGAAACCTTCAGTAGATTGGTAGTATCCAGGCCTGGTGGTATGTGGGAAACCCCTGGAGAGATCTTAAACGTGCAAATTCTTGGGCTTCACTTCACATTTAGGAATCAGAATCTTGAAGGATTGGGGCTGAACATGAGAATTTGTTGTTGTTGTTAGAATATAGTTGCTCTTGGGGGCTTCCCAGGTGGTGCTAGTGGTAAAGAATCCACCTGCCAATGCAGGAGACACAAGAGATGCGGGTTCGATCCCTGGGTCAGGAATATCCCCTAAAGGAGGAAATGGCAACCCACTCCAGTATTCTTGCCTGGAAAATCCCATGGACAGAGGAACCTGGTGAGCTGTAGTCCATGGGATCACAAAGAGTCAGACTGAGCACTTGTCAGCAGCAGCATAGTTGTTTTAAATGTGTCAGATTTAAAAAGCTTCCTTTACCCAAGCTTTTCTGGGGTGCTGGTAGCTTCTGTTTCTTGATCTGAGTGCTGGTTACATGAGGGTGTTTTGTACATCCAAAGTACGAATCACAGGTGACATGTCTGTGATTTGTAGTGTCTCTTGTATGCATGTTATACCTCAATTAAATAAAATAAGCCCTACCTTCCCCTCCCTCATAATTCCATATTCCAGTGACTGACCAAAATTCAGAACCACTGGACTAACTGATTCCTTATATCCTTCATAGCAGTACTCAGAGAAGAGAAACATAAAAAAAAAAAAAAAAAAAATCCAGCAGTTGGGGAATAGTCAAGATGCATCTACAACCCTAATGATACAGTTCCCTGCAGTTATTGCAGCCCTGAAGAGGAATATGAAACAGTGGGGCAACGGGCCAGCTGGCAGTGATAGGAGTAAGTGGCAGGGGGCGTGAGAGAGGGCAGTCAGGAACATCACCTTGGAGCCAGACCATAGAAAGCTTTGGACACCAACTGAGAAAAAAGGAAAAACCACTTTCAGAGTGAGTGCTTTATTTTAAGGAGCAGTGAGGGGCCTCTTACAGATTTTGAGGATGCTGATTGATAAAGGTGGCATTTTTGAAAGTACAATTGTAAATATAAAATTATATCATCCGTCATATTTAACTGCTCACAAAGACATTGTTCAAAACGCAAACTGGTGGATGACAGAGCGGGCCCTGCAGCTGGGAATTGGGACTTTATCTTCCTTTGGTGTAAAGACAGACTTTTCCATCTCAGCTTCTTTCTGAAGTGTCTATAATCTATATACTATTCTGGCCTGCAATTAAATAGAAAACAATTTTGTTAAAAATAAAGTCCCAGGTCTCCCATTTGAAGGCCTAGGAGGTTCCTATGGGGCATGGCTGTTATAGATACAGTAAGATTTTGTAATCATAGTGCAGGGAGAAACCTCACCGGTTGATTCATTTTTTAGGCGATATGTCCAACAGTGGTTCTCAACAGGGAGTTTGGATTTGGGCGAGGGGGATTCAGAGGTGACAACAGAGAACTGGATTGAATTACAATTATCTCTGGGGCTTTTTGAAATAAAGAAGTGCAGGCCCTACCTACACCCCCATGAATGGGTCTGCCACTCCTTCAGTCTGAGTCCACCAGCCTGTATCTTCTCTAATATCCAGGGATGGAGTTTAGACAACCTCTTTTTGTCACCCTTTTCTGAGTGTGACAACTTTGTATACCTTTGATTCTCACCCGCCCCCACCCAGGAAAAGATAGCCTCAAAGTCTCGAACTGAGTTTTCAAAATAAGGGCAGAATTAGACCTTAAAAGCAAGTACCGGTTGAGAAAATAAAAAAACAAAAAAAAAAAAAAAAAAGAAAATCAAACCATAGACACATCACCAGACTCCTTTTGAAAGACACATTTTCTTCCTCATTTTCATTTACAGTATTTTCATTTTATCTTTTCTTCCACTCAATTCTGTGCCCTTCATAGCAGAATTCAGAGAAGTAACCATACCCTAAGCTCTATTTGGAGGACAATCTGAAAACTCTTTGATTCCACAGGGAATCCTCTCTGAAACCCAACATATTCTTAAACACCCCTCTACCAACTCCCTGGCATGTGCAAAGGGCGTGCACAGACCTACCTTCACATTAGTTTCTGCTAAAATAGTTAGCAAGACAGATCTAACAAGGAGAACAGTACCATGGGGCATTCCCCAGTGAGAGGCTGTTTCCTAGGCGTCCACGTTGTTTCCTTCCTTCCTCTCCTGCAGCGTGAGAATCCCTGTCCAGTGTCCACGAGTTGCCTCTCCCGCTCCCATCCCCATCCCCACCTCAGGGCCTTTCCCCAGACTTGCTGAGAACTCTTCTCCGCCATTTTTTCGTTCCAGCATTTTTCAGGAAAGGGAAGCTTACTTTAATTGGCCTGCCCTGCATTCCCCTTGGTCTCCCAGGGTGGGCCCAGCTCTGGGGACATGGAGGCAGCTCTGCCCACGCCCGGCTCCAGGTTATCTTGCATTTACTCATGTGTGGCAGTGCCCAGAGTGCTTCACTTGGCCAGTCAAAGCTGGCAGAGGCACAGGATGCAAAAGCTGCAAGCCCCAGACTGGAGGAGGAAGCCTCTGAAGGCAGGAGGGTGAGCCTAAGTTCTCCAGCCCAGTCATCGCCAGGCTCAGGTAGCCTGGAGGATATGTCGCTGGGTCATTGTCTGGCCAGAGGATTCCTGAGACATCAGGATTATGTCTCCATGGATCTCAGAAGCATTGCATCTGTCTGTCTGTTTATGTGGTCCAACCAGCACCATCTGATCAGAACAGAACCAGATTGCTGAAGCTGGAGAGGCCTCCAAGGTAACAGATCAGGCCTCCACATCCTCTTGTCACACCACGACTCACTGAGGCCATGCAGGTGATTTGCCCAGGGTCCCTCAGGTAGGAAGAGTGCCGGGCCACTCTCAAAGGTATTCCAAGTCCAAGCCCAGCATTCCGCACCTGCCCCTTGCCGCTTCTCACAAATGGAAGCTAAGTCTGTTGTGACTGTGTCTTCTCATAATTATTTTATGATCACGACTATGGGTGGCCAAGACATTAACAGGTCCAACAGAGAGTCACAAGACCCTCAGACCTAGAAAAGTCATGGACCCACCCAGGCTGGGCTTTGGGGTTGGGAGATATTGATGTGTTTTATATATATGTGTGTGTACTGTGCTAAGTCACTTCAGTCTTGTCAGATTCTGCAACCCAGTGGACTGTAGCCTGCCAGGCTCCTCTCTGTCCATGGGACTGTCCAGGCAAGAATACTGGAGTGGGTTGCCATGACCTCCTCCAGGGGATCTTACGAACCCAGAGACCAAACCTACATCTCTTAAGTCTCCTGCATTGGCAGGCAAGTTCTTTACCACTGGTGTCACCTGAGAAGCCCTTGTTTTATGTTTGCCTTTGTTTCTTCTTTCTTAGTCCTCTTCTCAGTTACTTTTTATTTTGGTCTCTAAGGGGCTTTTGCATATGAAGAATTTTTCTGAGAACTGCGACTGTAGGTACAAGATGTAATGTCTCTTAACCTGGGTTTTGATAAGCTATACTGTATTGTTACAATGGAAAAAGTCATATCCTAAGTTATGTATTGTATGTATGGAATTTGTATACCATGATATTATATTTGTAATATATATGTTTGACATACTGATAGACGTATCCTTTATACTTTGGGGGAGGAAATGTGGATTTAATTACAGGGAGACTTTTTTTTAGATATAATTGTTATAACATTGTATTGCTTTAGGTATATAATATAATGATTAGATATATGTATGTATATTTTTTTAATTCATCCAATCAGTAGTGCACGTACCTACTGAAAAGTTCAGGCAGCACCAAAAGGCCCCCCACTGAGGCCACAGCTGTTAAATCCTCCCAAAGATGGGCAAGCATAGATGTGCTTATTTCTTTTTCTTGTTTAATGAATGACTGTATATTATATGCATCGTTCTGCTCCTTACCTTTCCAACATAATGGGTTCATTCATTACTTTAATAAATATGTACTGAGCTCCTGTTATGTGCCAAGCAGTGGCTGGAATTCAGGGAAACTAAATAGATTCACAGCCTCTAAGAACTTTTTAGGGGATAGAAACAGTAAACAAATAAGCATATGATGGCAGGAGAAGAAAAGTCAGTGTGGGAAAGGGAAGGGGGTGCTCTTGTACACGAGCTAGTCAGGGAAGGCCTGTCTGAAGAGGCTTGAGGCCAGGCCCAGTGTGAAGTCAGAGCGTTGTGGACACTTGGCAGAAGGACTGTGGGCAAAGCGGGCAGTGGGGGAAGACCCTGAAGCTGGAGCAACTGAGCTGGTGATGCTCCTGGACAACAAAGGGCTGGGTGCCTGAGCTGCTGGGAGTTAAACATCCTGAGAAGGGAACCAGACCACATAAGGAGGCTCAGTCAGCTAAACTCATGTAAGTACTTGGGTTTGATTCTGAGATGGAAGTTCTTGGACAGCTTTTAGATGGGAAGAGACAGGCTTACTGTGGTTGCTGGGTAGGGAACACCCAGTAGAAAGGGGAAGGGTAGGATCAGATACCATCAGAAGGTGCCTGGGGAAATTCAGGCGAGAAATCATGGTGGCCTGGGTCAGACTGGTGGTGGTGACACTGGGGAAAAGTACGTTCTGGAGGTCTTTGGGAGCGTGCTTCCCAGGTGTTTCAGTGGTAAAGAATCCGCTTGCCAGTGCAGGAGACACAGGAGACTCGGGTTCGATCTCTGGATCAGGAAGATTCCCCTGGAGAAGGGAACGGCAACCCATTCCAGTATTCTTGCTGAAAAATGCCAGGGCTAGAGCCCATGAGGTTGAAAAGAGTTGAACATGATAGCCATGCACACACATGGGTGGATCGTCTGTGAGGTGTCAGAGAGCTTCAGGAGGCTATGGTGGCCCCTGGATTTGAGCCTGGACAGTGGGTGAATGGTGGTATTGGATGGAGATAAGGAAGAGCAGGGAGTTGGAGGAAGCAATCTAGCACCTGGCTGTGGATGCATTTGTTACATTAGATGTGCCAGTTCAATGGGCAGGAGTTGGCAGATGGCTGGATATAGGATTGTGGACTTCAGACAGAGGTCAGGGTCAGAGAGATGAGTCTGAGGCTTATTAGCATATAGGTGGTCCATAGAGCCCTGGGGACAGATGAAATTAGAGCAGCTGCCCAACATTTTTCATTCCATGGTTCCTCTGCAATAGACAGAGAGATGGACCTGGACCCCTTTCCTGACAGGGCCCCAGCCATTGCCCCAAAGGCCGAGGGGATCAGTGTCCTGTCACAGCTGTCACTCCTTTGCAGTTGAATGCAGTGTGGTCACACAGTGTGAAGGAGAAGAAGGAACTCTGGGCTGGGGTCAGGACCTGGGCTCCGGGGTCAGCTCAGGCACTGTCAGCTGCGTGATGACCAGCCAAAGGCCCTCCTGGGTCCTGGGCTCATCACCTGGAGGGACTGAACCAGGTGATCTCGGGATCCATCCAGCTGTAACGTGGTTTTCCTGTAAGTCTACCAGTATGAAGAGTAAAAAGAATTCCCATACACCACTCACATTAAAAAAAAAAAATACACATTATAAGGACATTTGTACAGTGAAAGGGAAACCATGCAATCAATTGTGGAATGCTGCTGTTTGGGGCAAGGACGGCGATTTCAAACTTAAGAGAAAAGTTGCAACAATAGTTCAAACACTCCTCCTCATATGTGTGTGTGTGTACCCATTTTTATATTTTTAATTTATTATACATGTTTGAACAGTTTGAGAGTAAGTTGCAAATATCATGTCCCTTTTCCCCTAAATATTTCAATGTGTATTTCCTAGAAACAAAGATATTCTCTTAGGTAACGGTAGTAAGTTATCAAAATCAGGAAACTAATACCCTTGATATGGACGTGATTCAAATTTTGCCAGTTACACTGTATAGCAAAAAAAAAAAAGTTGGAAATCTAGGATGACCTGTGCCTTTAGTTAGCATGCCTAACTCAGGAACCATACTTCAGTCTGCCATCCACAGCCTTGACCCTTGTGAGGACTCAAAGTCATGTGTTTTGTAAAATGCTCTTTTGATTTGGTTTGCCTGATGCTTCCTCATGGTTAGATTCAGGTTTTGCATTTGGGAGTGGCAGGCTCTTTAAAGGGGTGAAATCTGAGTCCTTAAAGGGAGTGAGATCTGAGTTGGGCCAAGGATGAACAGAAATCAGAACAGCCCTTTGAGTAGGTACCTGATGTCTCAGAAGCCTGAATGGGATATGAAAGAGAATATTCACCTGGTGTGGACACAGTGTGTGTGAAATACATTCTGAGCTAACATTTTGGCAAGAGAGGGAACCCTCTCCCCAGGAGACTTATTCTCCCCTGTTATTATGAGTGTCTGATAAATCGTTGCTTCTATATAAGGACTGCATGAGCAGTGACCTGAGGGCCAGTGATGGTTCTCATGTTTTACAAATGGGAGACCTGAGGCCCAGGGAGCACGTGCATTTAGGGGCCTCCACACTCATGCCCTTTCTACTCAGCTGTGCTATTTCAAAAGAGTGTTTTCTCCAACAACCTTTGCTTGGCTTTGCTCAAAACAAGGATTCAATAAAGACTCTAGCTCCATTTTCCACTCATGTCAATGACTGATACTTGATTAGCGTTCAGGATTGCTGTCATCGGCATAATTTGCACAGATGCAGAGACCAATTTTGTTGTTACTGAGGTGGAAAGATCGATTTCCTCAGAAGTTATCAGGGTTAGAGGGAACCAGTAATCACCGGGGTGTCTCGCTGGCTGATTCTGAAAGGAAGCTTTGTTGCCTCTGGCAATGTGAGCTTTTATGGTGATGAGCCAGGAGGCTGGGAGTTGGAAGGCCCAAGTGCGTTGTATGTGCACCGCCTGGCTCCTGCACCACGGCCGTGTGACACGGCGCAGCGGTCAGCCTCCGAAGTAAAGAAACCTCAGCCACCATTGCTGCCTTCTCAGTGCTGCCCTGAGGGGCATGTGGGGCCTTGTAGAGATCACCTTGATCACTGCCTCCTTACCCAGCCGAGGATTCCTGAAGAGAAGACTTCCTTGCAGTCTGAACCACTGAGCGAGGCTGCCCCGCCCATCCTCGGTGGAGCAGCTGACGTGCTGGGTTCAAGTCCAGCTCTGCAGCAGACTGCCTAACCACTTCCAGGATCAGTGTGCTGAGTTCCTGGCCCCAGATCCTGGCACAGATATGCAGTCGTCATTGGTTTTTCCTCTTCTCCATCCTGCACTTGCTGTCGATTTTCTTCTCCACACACTGTGTTCCTGCTCCTCCTTACATTGTGCTCCTGCTCCTCCTTTCCCCTCTTGGACTCCCTCAGTCAAAGCAAGAGTTACTGTTCCGTGCCAGAATATAAATCACATGGGCTTCCCTGGTGGCTCAGGGGCAGATAATCCACCTGCAATGTAGGAGATGCAGGTTCAGTCCCTAGGTCAGGAAGATCCCCTGAAGGAGGGCATGGCAGCCCACTCCAGTAGTCCTGTCTGGGTACAAAGAGTCGGACACGACTAAAGCAACTGAGCACGCACGCATAAACATACAGTGGTGGGGAAGCTGAGTCCCTTCATCTGTGACTAGGAAAGTAAAAAACCCCAACAAATCCTGGTTTGCAAAGCAGTGAGCTTGGCCTTGGGAGACTGGCACTTCATCATTTTAGCTGGAGGATCAGGGCTGGATGCTGGACTGGGTGTGGGTGTGCCAAGATGGGGAGGGGCGAACAGTGGACACTGGAAGGCTTCCACTAGGGGTAGCTGTGGGTTCACCAGCCAGTGACCTGTTTCGTTGGAGGGACCAGATTGTATTTATGTATATGGGATGTGGGGTATCTATTTTGATTCAAATGAGGATAACTTTCCTGGAAGTAAGAATATGGAAAAAATAAACAGTCTGAACATTTGCATGAATGGTTATGAATATGAACTAGGTTACAAATATAAGTATTTAGGATAGCAACAGAATGAACCCTCAGCAAGTGGTAGTCATTTTTTGTGGTGTTTAAGGGCATGGATTCTGGAGCAAAAATCCTAGGTTTACATCCCAGCTCCAGCATTTCTAGTTGTACAGCCTTGGGGAAGTTATTTCACCTCTCTGTGTCTCGGTTTCTTTGTCTATAAAATGGGCATAATCATAGTACCTACATGGTAGGATTGTTGTGTCAATTAAATGAATTCATTTACATGAGACACTTAGAAAAGTGCGTGGCAGATATTATCTACTATGTGAGAGTTATTATCTGTTGTACTGATGAGAAAGTCAGTGGGAAAATTGGATTTTGCTTGTATCCAGGCATATTTTGAGAACACCAAAGAAGAGGTTGGTAATCCTGGACTTAGAACACAAACTATATCTCCAGGCCAGGTTTGT
Organism: Dama dama; assembly: GCF_033118175.1. Classification (NCBI taxonomy): domain Eukaryota; kingdom Metazoa; phylum Chordata; class Mammalia; order Artiodactyla; family Cervidae; genus Dama; species Dama dama. The sequence goes on along the minus strand of NC_083698.1, from coordinate 44,458,627 downwards.
ATACCAGACACGGGCACACGTGGGACAGTGCATGCTTCCTCTTCTAAAGCCTTGGATCTCCAGGACAGACATTTGGATCTCTTTGCTGCCATACATGATGACGTGTTCTTTGAATAAGGATCTTCACATTCACTGTGTTAGTTTCTTAGGGCAGCTGTAACAAAGTACCACAAAAGAAATAGATGGTCTCACAGTTCTGGAAGCCAGATGACTGAGATAAGGTGTCAGCAAGCTTGGTTCCTTCCATGGGCTGATTCTGTTCCAAGGCTCTTCCCAGCTCTTGGTGGTTTGTGAACAGCCATTGACCTTTCTCTGCATGTGGGTGCATCACCCTGATCTTTCCTTCATCTTCCCATTGTGTTCTCCCTCTGTGTATCTGTCTCTGTTCAAATTTCCCTTCTGCAGGACACTGTTGTGTTAGATTAGGTCCCACCCTAATGACCTTGTCTTAATTTGATCATCTGCAAAGAGCCTATTTCCAAATAAGGTTATATTCATAAGTACTGGGGCTTCCCTGATAGCTCAGTTGGTAAAGAATCCGCCTGTAGTGTAGGAGACCCTGGTTTGATTCCTGGGTCAGGAGGATCCCCTGGAGAAGGGATAGGCTACCCATTCCAGTATTCTTGGGCTTCTCTTGTGGCTCAACTGGTAAAGAATCCGCCTGCAATGAGGGAGACCTGGGTTCGATCCCTGGCTTGGTAAGATCCCCTGGAGAAGAGAAAGGCTATCCACTCCAGTATTCTGGCTTAGAGAATTTCATGGACCGTATAGTCCATGGGGTCGCAAAGAGTGGGACACGACTGAGTGACTTTCACTTCACTTCAGGTCACTTCACTTCATAAGTACTGGGGGTTGAGACTTCAGCATCATTTAAGGGGATACAACCCAACCCCTTACATTCACAGTCCATTAAGCCCTCATGTCTGAATTGCGGAAACTGCTTTCCAGCTGGCTGATCCATTACCCTCTCCTCTCATCCCCTCTCACTTGCCACAAAGGGAGGGAAAACTCCATTTTCACCACAAGGCATCTATTGCGTTCCTAACACTGTGATCTGAAAACAGCGTCGAGCTCAAATGGATCAGAATCAAACACCATCGGCACCATGTTGAAAGCCCAGCCTGTACTATGTTGCAGGCTGGGGTGTGACCTGGTTCTGGGTAAAGACTTCATTTTGTGTGAGGGACTCTACATTGGCCCAGGGCTCCCTGGCTGAAGTTCAGTGTGGGAATGATTAGAGGGGCCGTCAGGGATCTTTTGAGTTTTCTCTGGGCTCTATTCCAGTACCCAGAGGCCCTCACAGTGCAGTAGTATTAGCTTTGGGAAGTGCGTATCATCTCTGACCTGCTGCTGCCCAGCTGTGTGAACTTGGACCTGCCTCTCTGGAGATTAGTGTTCTCCTTAGTCCACTGGGGAAGTTGGATTCACAATAAAGCTCACTTTATCTTATTTAATCCTCACAGCAAACTGCTAAAACAGGTGTTGGTATCTCCATTTCACAGATAAGAAACCTCTTAATTAGGAAATTAAAGACCCACATTTTTATAATAAATGACCCTGCCTCTTTTTTTTTCTTTTCTATCATGATTTATCACGGGATTGAATATAGTTCCCTGTGCTATATGAAAGGTCCTTGTTAATTCATTCTATATATCTTAGTTTGCATTTGCTAATCCCAAATTCCCAATTCCTCCCTCCTCCACCCTCCCTTCCCCTTGGCAACCAGAAGCTTGTTCTCTGTGTCTACAAGTCTGTTTCTGTGTCATGGATAAGTTTCATTTATGTCATATTTTAAATTCCATATAAGTGATATTATATGGTGTTTATCTTTCTCTTTTTGACTTACTTTGCTTAGTATAGTGATCTCTAGTCCATCCATGTTGCTGCAAATAGCATTATTTCATTCTTTTTTATGATTGAGTGAGTATTCAGTTCAGTTCAGTTCAGTCGCTCAGTCGTATCCGACTCTTTGTGACCCCATGAACTGCAGTATGCCAGGCCTCCCTGTCCATCACCAACTCCTGGAGTCCACCTAAACCCATGTGCATCGAGTTGGTGATGCCATCCAACCATCTCATCCTCTGTCATCCCCTTCTCCTCCTGCCCTCAATCTTTCCCAGCATCAGGGTCTTTTCAAATGAGTCAGTTCTTCGCATCAGGTGGCCAAAGTATTGGAGTTTCAGCTTCAACATCAGTCCTTCCAATGAACACCCAGGACTGACGCTGAAGCTCCAGTATTATGGCCATCGGATGCGAACAGACAACTCATTGGAAAAGTCCCTGATGCTGGGAAAGATTGAGGGCAGAAGGAGTAGAGGGTGTCAGAGGATGAGATGGCTGGACAGCATCACTGATGCAATGAGCATGAACTTGGGCAGACTCCAGGAGATGGTGAGGGACAGGGAGGCCTGGCATGCTACAGTCCATGGGGTCGCAAAGAGTCAGACACGACTGAAGTGACTGAGCACGTACACACACACACACACACACACACACACACACACACACATATATAGTCCAAATATATATTTTATATATGTATACACATATATGTATATATATGTACATGCATGCATGCTCAGTCGTGTCCAACTCTTTGTGACCCTCTGGACTGTAGCCCACCAGGCTTCTCCTAGGATATATATATATATATATATATATATATATATCCTAGGGATCTCCATGAAAAGCCCTTCTTACTGTGAGTTACAAAGTATAGTGCAGACAAAAAATGTTTCAACTGCCCTATATTGGCATATAAGTACATTGCTTCAGAACATGAAATAAAATGCTACTCCTCTAAGGGCATAGAATGTTAGAGCAAGAGACCTAGAGGTCATCTGGTCCACAGATCTCCAAAACTGGTGCCCTGCAGCTGCACGAGGATCCCCTAGGAAATTTGTTAAAAATGCAAAATCCTCAGACCCAGCCCCACAAAGTAACATTCACTTGACCCAAGAATGTGTATTTTCTGATTCTGAGTTTTGGGAACCGCCAATCTAATCCAATCTATGGAGAAGGCAATGGCACCCCAATCCAGTACTCTTGCCTGGAAAATCCCATGGACGGAGGAGCCTGGTAGGCTGCAGTCCATGTGGTCGTGAAGAGTCGGACATGACTGAGCGACTTCACTTTCACTTTTCACTTTTATGCATTGGAGAAGGAAATGGCAACCTGCTCCAGTGTTCTTGCCTGGAGAATCCCAGGGATGGGGTCGCACAGAGTCAGACACGACTGAAGTGACTTAGCAGCAGCAGCAGCAGCAGCAGCAGCAGCAATGTAATCTACTTTCTTGATTTGACATTGAGCTGTGTGCCCAAGGTCATATAGCTCATTAGTGGCAGAGCTGTGATTCTCTGCCCCTTGCCCTCCTCCATCTTTCCATTCCACAGGTCTCAAGGGAAGGCCTAAGCTGAGGTCCTAACGTGGAATGCTTGCAGTAGAATTACCTGCAAAGATTTTTAAAAATATGGGTGTCCTAGCCCACCCCAAACCAATTAAATGAAAACCTCTGGGGATGACCCTGAGCACCTGGCCTTCTGAGATGCCTCTCAGACTTTAATCTGCATGTGCCTTCTCCTACCCCCTGCCCCCAGGGCCCTGTTACAGTGCAGACTCTGCTTAAGGTCTGTGTGAGGCTTTGAGATTCTGTATTTCAAAACAGGTTCTCCTGTTGCTGGTCTGGGAACCAAGTTTTGTGTAGCAGGACCTTAAGGTATGGTCCCAGGTCCCCAGGAACCTGCAGACTTCTTCACCTCTGCCAGCATCTCCCTTGCCTGCCTCACTTTATACTCTGTGGGTTTGCATTTGCTTTCCCTTCAGCAGGCTTTCCCCTGTGGCTCAGCTGGTAAAGAATCCGCCTACAGTGTGAGAGACCTGGGTTCGACCCCTGGGCTGGGAAGATCCCCTGGAGAAGGGAATGGCTACCCACTCCAGTGTTCTGGCCTGGAGAATTCCATGGTCTGTATAGTCCATTGGAAGGACTGATGCTGAAGCTGAAGCTCCAATACTTTGGCCACCTGATGCAAAGAACTGACTCATTGGAAAAGACCCTAATGCTGGGAAAAATTGAAGGCGGGAGGAGAAGGGAATGACAGAGGATGAGATGGTTGGATGGCATCACCGACTCAATGGACATGAGTTTGAGTGAACTCCAGGAGTTGGTGATGGACAGGGAAGCCTGGCATGCTGCAGTCCATGGGGTCACAAAGAGCTGGACATGACTGAGTGACTTTCACTTTCTTTCTCTTCAGCAGTGATTTTCCACTGTGTCATTTATCAAAAGTTGGCCTCCCTACCCACACTTTGAAGTATATCAACAGCAAGGACCATGGTTTTCAATTCTTCCCCCTTGCCCTTCCCAGCCCATCCATCTAGGCCTGCACTCTTCTCTGCAGATTCCTGATAAAGGTGGCCATGTCATCACCAGCTCTGGCTTAACATCCATCCAGCAAATAGTGAGGGCGCATCTAAAGGAACAGTAAGCCCACACCCACAGCCTATCCTGGGAGGGCTTGCCATCCTGCAAGGGAGGGAAGGCATGTGCCTACGTTGCTACGACTTAAGCCTGCTGAGAGGTATGGGTACTGTGCAGTGGGGTTAAGAGCACGGAGCCAGATGACTGGGGTTCAAATCCCAAGTCTGCTGCTAATTGTGCAGACTTGGACAGTTTACTGAGCCTCAGTTTTCCTAGTTATAAAATAGGCACAAGAATAGCACATAATTTGTACAGTTGTTTTGAGGGTTAAATGAGTTAACAAATATATAAAGTGCTGGCCCTCATGGTAAGCTATATGTCAGTGCCGGTATAATTTAGTTGTAGGCGGAGAGAATGGAGAATAGTATCATGGCATGCTAGAGCCTGAAGATAGTCCATTCCTGGTGGTGGGAACAGCATGGGCAAAGGCCCAGAGGCAGACATACAAAGACATCAAGAACCAGGAGTTTGTTCTGACTCAGACTACAGGGGTGCCTGCAGGGAGCAGTAGCTGATGGGCTTAGACAGTCAGCTGAGGCCAGGTGGTGGAAATCCTTGAAGGCCACACCGGGGAGTTAAGATTTTATTCTGGAAGCAATAGAGAGCCAGTCCTGGAAGACCTTTTAATATAACTTTTCCTATAAAAATCACAGAATGTGTCTCAGTTCTGAGCAGAATGTCACAACCACTCCCCTCTCTCAGGTATTGCAGTTAATTTTCTTCATACCTCCTCTTGTCTACCTCACAGTGTTGATCCAGGCTTTTCTCATGGTCTGAGTGAACATTCAGGACAATTAAATGACCTTCAGCCAGGTCACCATAAGGGTCACATAGCGAGGAACACATATAATCATTGGGGCTCACAGCCCAAAACTTCTGGACCACTCTGCCCGGTGGGATCTTGTCACCTCCCAGCCACAGAACTCTTAAAAGACCATATTCCCTCGTTAAGAGCTTTGAGCAGGACCCTGCAGCTCCCATAGGGTTGTTTTTCCTTCTCCCTCCTCCTCCCCAAGGATAATATACTCAAATGGTAGGCTGACTCTTTCTCCCTCTCTCTCTCTCTCTATCTCACACACACACACACACACACACACACACACACACGTGGGTAGGCAGCAGAGAGAGATGCCTGCTACTCTATGATACAGTTGCAAGTTGCCTAACTTCTCTGTAAACCCAGAAGTGAGTTCGTCAGTAACATGAAGGTCATAGGAGTCCATATTGCGTTGAGTTGTCATGAAGGTTAAATGAATTAGTACAAGTAAAGCAGAACTGTGTGTCTCAGCACAGGGTCAATGATCAACAAGCCTTAGCTATTATTATTATAATGGAGGAAATTGGAAGGGCTCATGGTCTGCCACATTACAGTGAGAAAGAAAATATAATTACCAATTTGGAAAGGAGTAAAAGGATTATAAAAGGCATTGTATGTGAAAATTTGTGACAATAAATTTGAAAATCAAGAGGAAATGGGGAATTACCTAGCAAAATAAAAATTATCAAAATTGCCCCCAAAGAGGAAGAACACCTGAATAGACCAATAACCACAGAACACTTTAGATAGAGTTCATTAAAGAGATACCCATTTTAAAAAGCCTTCATGGTCTTATAACTGGATATGTCTAGTTCAAAAACCAGGTATTGCCTTTCTTATTCAAACTATTTCTGCCCCTAGAATAAGATGAAAATTTCCCTTGATTCGTTTTACGAAGCCAGCATGACCTGAATATTCAAGCCTAAAAAGCACAAATCTCTTCTATCTCAAAAGCTTTGAGGTAAAAGATGACCCTAACAAAGAAAGACAGGGAAGAAAGCAAGATTTGGTGTGCGTGACATGCCCTCGCTTTGGCAGTAGATCTGCACCTGGAGGCATGGAAGCATCACCTGAGCAGCCTCACCGAGCCCCACTCCTGAGATCCTGACCTTATTAGTCTGGGGAAGGGCCGGGCCATGGTAACGTTTTCCAGCTTCCCAGAGCCACTGCTTAAGGAAACTGGAGATCCTGTTAAGTGCACAAGCCTGATTTATCGCTCTTAAACCAGCTGAGTCAGGCAGCAGTTCCAGGAGAGACTTCCCACCAATCCTTTCATGTGACCAGAGCTACAACAAGCCGCCATTGGCTACAGACATACCAAGCCTCCCTCAAAGCCCAGGGGATTCCACAGAGCTGCATGTGTCCTGTGCTCAAAGACCAAAGGCCTGGTCAGGAACAAGACCGCTCATATTTGTGGGTTCTGAGCCAGCAACTTTGCCTGCTGCAAAGGAAGGCCAAGAGAGCCCACAGAGAGTTTTACTCTCTGGAATTCAGGGGGATTTTAATGACAAACCTGTTCATGATTGTGCTGGAGGGTGATTGAGCTTACGCGGTGAGCGGCCCTGTGAATAAATAGCAGTGTGGGCACACCGTCAGTCCACATTTTTAGCTCCCCTCCTTAGTCCATTCCCAGTTCCTGGGTTCAGCACCAGCATGCACAGCACTGTGACCGCCTATGACTGAAGCCTCCTCAAACCACCCTGTAAGCATCACAGAAGGGGGCGGAATGTCCTGCATTCTGTTCTTCCAGTAGTTGGGTTCCCTGACCAGGGACTCTAGGGTCCCTTCCAACCACCTATCCTGCTCAGAGATGACCCTGTTAGTTTTATATCTGTCTTCAGCCCCAGTCTCCTGTATAAATCTTGTTCCTATCCCTTGCTTCATTGAATAATAATAATTAATAATAAGGCAACTTGAACCATCCTCACCATAACACAATATAAAAAAGGAACAAATGAGTAGATTGCTGGCTTAGGTTTGGATAATTAATCTAGGAGCAGTGCAGACTATCTTCCTCTGTATACCTCCATCCACAGCAGGAAATCCCACTGGGCTTCTTGGAGTCACAGCACTATTAAGCAAAGGGAGAAAGAGACAAAAGATGCCAAGAACTGGTGGTGAAATGGGACAGTATCTGGTGTTTGCTTTATAGTATTCCCTTAAAGGAACAGTTGGGAGGTAGGAGTAGATGATATAGGATTGGCAAAATATTAATTGTTGAAACAGAGTGGTGGGCACATGGGCATTTGTTATAGCATTCTTTATGTGTGTTTGAATTTCTTCTATAAGAACAGAAGAGAATAGGAGAGAAAACGTGTTGACAGGAGTGAGTTCCATCAGCCCATAACTGGCAGAAGATTCCTTACACTGAATGGGGAAAGTCCAAAAAGAGGGACTGGACTCTTGGTGCAGAGCAGTTGGTAGTGCCTATTCAATTCAGTCCTGACCAACTCGTTGTGACCCCATGGACGGCAGCATGGCAGGCCTCCCTGTCCATCGCCAACTCCCAGAGTTTACTCACACTCACATCCTTTGAGTTGGTGATGCCATCCAGCCATCTCATCCTCTTTTGTCCCCTTCTCCTCCCACCTTCAGTCTGTCCCAGCATCAGGGTCTTTTCAAATGAGTCAATACTTTGCATCAGGTGGGCCAAGTATTGGAGTTTCAGCTTCAAAATCTGTCCTCCCAATGAATAGTCAGGACTGATTTCCTTTAGGATGAACTAATTGGATCTCCTTGCAGTCCAAGGGACTCTCAAGAGTCTTCTCCAGCACCACAGTTCAAAAGGATCAATTCTTCAATGCTCAGCTTTCTTCATAGTCCAACTCTCACATCCATACATGACTACTGGAAAAGCCATAGCTTTGACAAGACAGACTTTTGTTGGCAAAGTAATGTCTCTGCTTTTTAATATGCTGTCTAGATTGGTCATAACTTTTCTTCCAAGGAACAAGCATTTTTTAATTTCATGGCTTAGTCACCATCTGCAGTGATTTTGGAGCCCAAAAAATAAAGTCTGTCACTGTTTCCACCGTTTCCCCATCTATTTGCCATGAAGTGATGGGACCAGATGCCATGATCTTACTTTTCTGAATGTTGAGTTTTAAGCCAACTTTTTCACTCTTCTCTTTCACTTTAATCAAGAGGGTCTTTAGTTCTTCTTTGCTTTCTGCCATAAGGGTGGTGTCATCTGCATATCTGAGGTTCTTGATATTTCTCCCGGCAGTCTTGATTCCAACTTGTGCTTCCTCCAGCCCAGCGTTTCTCATGATGTACTCTGCATGTAAGTTAAATAAGCAAGGTGACTATATACAGCCTTGACGTACTCCTTTCCCTGTTTGGAATCATTCTGTTGTTCCATGTCTAGTTCTAACTGTTGCTTCCTGACCTGCATACAGATTTCTCAAGAGGCAGGTCAGGTGGTCTGGTATTCCCGTGTCATGAAGAATTTTCCACAGTTTGTTGTGATCCACACAGTCAAAGGCTTTGGCATAGTCAAAAAAGCAGAAATAGATGTTTTTCTGGAACTCTATGGCTTTTTCGATGATCCAGCAGATGTTGGCAATTTGATCTCTGGTTTCTCTGCCTTTTCTAAATCCAGCTTGAACATCTGGAAGTTCACGTACTGTTGAAGCCTGGCTTGGAGAATTTTGAGCATTACTTTACTAGTGTGTGAGATGAGTACAATTGTGTGGTAGTTTGAGCATTCTTTGGCATTGCCTTTCTTTGGGATTGGAATGAAAACTGACCTTTTCCAGTCCTTTGGCCACTGCTGAGTTTTCCAAATTTGCTGGCATATTGAATGCAGCACTTTCACAGCATCATCTTTTAGGATTTGAAACAGCTCAACTGGAATTCCATCTCCTCCACTAGCTTCATTCATAATGATGCTTCCTAAGGCCCACTTGACTTCACATTCCAGGATGTCTGGCTCTAGGTGAGTGATCATACCATCGTGATCATCTGGGTCATGAAGATCTTTTTTGTATAGTTCTTCTGTGTATTCTTGCCACCTCTTCTTAATATCTTCTGCTTCTGTTAGGTCCACACCATTTCTGTCCTTTATTGAGCCCATCTTTACATGTAACATTCCCTTGGTATTTCTACTTTTCTTGAAGAGATCTCTAATCTTTCCCATTCTGTTGTTTTCCTCTATTTCTTTACACTGATCACTGAGGAAGGTTTTCTTATCTCTCCTTGCTATTCTTTGGAACTCTGCATTCAAATGGTATATCTTTCCCTTTCTCCTTTGCTTTTCACTTCTCTTCTTTTACAGCTATTTGTAAGGCCTCCTCAGACAGCCATTTTGCCTTTTTGCATTTCTTTTTCTTGGGGATGGTCTTGATTCCTGTCTCCTGTACAATGTCACGAGCCTCTGTCCATAGTTCTTCAGGCACTCTATCAGATCTAATCCCTTGGATCTATTTGTCACTTCCACTGTGTAATTGTAAGGGATTTGATTTAGGTCATAACCTAAATGGTCTAGTGGTTTTCCCTACTTTCTTCAATTTAAGTCTGAATTTGGCAATAAGGAGTTCATGATCAGAGCCACAGTCAACTCCCAGTCTTGTTCTTGCTGACTGTATAGAGCTTCTCTATCTTTGACTGCAAAGAATATAATGAATCTGATTTTGGTATTGACCACCTGGTGATGTCCATGTGTAGAGTCTTCTCTTGTGTTGTTGGAAGAGGGTGTTTGCTATGACCAGTGCGTTCTCTTGGCAAAATTCTATTAGCCTTTGCCCTGCTTCATTCTGTACTCCAAGGCCAAATTTGCCTGTTACTCCAGGTGTTTCTTGACTTCCTCCTTTTGCATTCCAGTCCCCTATAATGAAAAGGACATCTTTTTTGGGTGTTAGTTCTAAAAGGTCTTGCAGGTCTTCATAGAACCGTTCAGCTTCTTCAGCATTACTGGTCAGGGCACAGACTTGGATTACTATGATATTGAATGGTTTTCCTTGGAAATGAACAGAGATAAATCATTCTGTCATTTTTGAGATTGCATCCAAGTACTGCATTTCAGACTCTTTTGTTGACTATGATGGCTACTCCATTTCTTCTAAGGGATTCTTGCCCACAGTAGTAGATATAATGGTCATCTGAGTTAAATTCAGCCATTCCAGTCTATTTTAGTTCACTGATTCCTAAAATGTCAGTGTTCACTCTTGCCATCTCCTGTTTGACCACTTCCAATTTGCCCTGATTCATGGACTTAACATTCCAGGTTCCTATGCAGTATTGCTCTTTACAGCATCAAACTTTCCTTCTATTACGTCACATCCACAACTGGGTGTTGTTTTTGCTTTGGCTCTGTCTCTTCATTCTTTCTGGAGTTACTTCTCCACTGATCTCCAGTAGCATATTGGGCACTTACCGACGGGGAGTTCATCTTTCAATGTCCTATCTTTTTGCCTTTTCATACTGTTCATGGGGTTTTCAAGGCAAGAATACTGAAGTGGTTTGCCATTCCCTTCTCCAGTGGACCACATTTTGTCAGAACTCTTCACCATGACCCATCCATTTTGGGTGGCCCTACACAGCATGGCTATAATTATAGTTTCATTGGGTTAGCCAACCAATCTGATCACCAATCCATGTGATCAGATTGGTTAGTTTTCTGTGATTGTGGTTTTCAGTCTGTCTGCCCTCTGCTGGAGAAGGATAAGAGGTATATGGAAGCTTCCTGATGGGAGAGACTGACTGAAGGGAAAACTGGGTCTTTTCCAATGGAGTGGGGGGATGTGCTCAGTAAATCTTTAATCCAATTTTCTGTTGATGGGTGGAGCTGTATTCCCTCCCTTTTATTTACCTGGGGCCAAACTATGGTGCACTGGAGAATCCCATGGAGGGAGGAGCCTGGTAGGCTACAGTCCATGGGGTTGAAAAGAGTCGAACACGTTTGAGCGAGCGACTTCTTCACTTTCAAACTGTGGTGCACTAATGAAGATAATGGTGACCTCCTTCAAAAGGTCCCATGCATGCACTGCTAGTGGACTGTATGTATGTACTGTAGTGCCTGTTACAACCCTGAATATTAATTGGAAGGACTGATGCTGAAGCTGAAGCTCCAATACTTTGGCCACCTGATACGAAGAGCCAACTCATTGGAAAAGACCCCAATGCTGGGAATGATTGAGGGCATGAAGAGAAGGGGGCAATAGGATCAGATGGCTAGATGGCATCATCAACTCAATGGACATGAGTTTGAGCAAACTCCATGAGTTAGGGAGCCTTGCATGCTGAAGTCCATGGAGTCGCAAAGAGTCAGACACAACTGAGCAACTAAACAACAACAAATTACAGTGCTCAGCACTGTGTCTGGCTCAGATAAAGCACTCTCTGAACAGGAGTCAGCAGATCCCACTGTTATTATTGTAGATGTTGTTAGTGTATCCCAGGACATGGGGGTCTAGGGGGGAAGAGGCTGAGGAAAATAGAATGTATTCAAGGTATTTAATTTGAAACTGTTTTATTTAGCCTTTATAGGTGAGATCACAGAGGAAGGTTGAGTCTTTGTTTTCATAGAATAAATTTGCCAGCTCTGTCTGAAAACTTCCACCTTTTCAGTTAATGCTGACAATGTCATGTACCCTATCAGGAAGAGAGAACATAAATATGATAGTAGGAAATTCCAGAGCAATGGAGAAATCCAGTCGTGGCTCATATGTATCCTCTCTGCTTGCTCTGTCACCTCCTTACTTTGTCTCATATTCTCTCCTCTCCTTCCCACTCCAGCCCCATCTCTCTGCTTATTCACTTTGATTAGACTCTATAAGACTTACAATATCTTCCCTTTGAAAAGGGCCTGGTCAATGCTGTTTATATGTCAACATTTAAGAATGACTTTCATTTACTAACAGGCTCCATCTTCCCTGGTGGCTCAGACGGTAAAATGCAGGAGACCCAGGTTCGATCCCTGGGTCAGGAAGATCCCCTGGAGAAGGAAATGGCAACCCACTCCAGTACTCTTGCCTGGAAAATCCCATGGATGGAGAAGCGTGGTAGGCTACAATCCATGGGGTCGCAAAGAGTCAGACATGACCAAGCGACTTCTCTTTCTTTCTTTCTTTTTCTTCTAAGAAACTCCAGAGCCAGCCAAGTCAAGATATTTTTTAAAAAATATAAAAGAAGACTGAGAGTTCTAAAGCATCAGAACAGCACACAATAGACAACAGCCCACCAGCTGGAGGGCCCAAGGGTGGGAAGAGCCGGCACATACTTGATTCAGATGCTAACCAAAGATTACTGGTGGTCCGCTTAATCTGCAAAGGAGTACCTCAACAGGAGTCAGACTGCCTCTCCTGAATTTTGTTTAACCATGGAATTTTTGAGTGATGGCAGGTTGGCCCCTCCAGCCACAGCAGCTGCTCAGGCTGTGAGGCCCATTGAGAAGTGATCTGAGTGAAGGGTTCAGTTTGACGGTTTTTTTGGTTTTGTTTGTTTGGGTTTTAGTTTTGTTTTTAGCATTTACTGGCTGAGAATCCCTTCCATGTGTCTGGGTCTTCCTGGTGCAGAAAGCACATTTATTTTTGGATCATTTCATTTGACATTCCCAGCAGTGGTGAGAGGGAGGCTGTCCAGGAGTCTCAAACCCTTGTTTACAGATGAGGAAACTAATACTCAGAGAATTATGATTTTCCAGGGTCAAATAATTAGTACATGGCAGAGTTACAACTGAATTATCCAATTCTCTGCTATTAGGAGGGTTAACAATCCAGAGATAAAGACAACGTGATATACTTAATATTGCTTAGCCATGCAGTGTCTGACCCTTAGCAGGGCCTCAAAAGGATTGGAAGGGTAGATAGATGTGTAAATGAGTGAATGGAGCTCCTGGAAGTTGGAAAGTGGGTCTTTTTCACCTTTGTACCCCTGGTGCCTCTAATATGCTTTGATATACAGGACCCACTTAATAAATATTTGTTGAATGAACAGTCCACTTAGGTATGCCATATACTTTCGTACCAAGACAAGAGTTTGTGAAGAAGGTTAACTTTCTGAAGCTTTAAAGAATAGAAGAGGCTGGACTTCTCTGGCGGTACAGTGGATAAGAATCTACCTGCCAGTGCAGAGGACGCAGGTTCGATCCCTTGTCCGAGAAGATTCCACATGCTGCCGGCAACTGAAGCCCATGTGCTGCAACTACTGGAGCGCAAGTGCTCTAGGGACAGAGAGCCCCAACTAATGAGACCTGTGCTGCAACTCCTGAAGCCTGTGCACACAACTAGAGTGGCCTCTGCTTGCTGCAGAGGAAACCCATGCTCAGCAACAAAGACCTAATGCAACCAAAAAAATTATTAAAAAAAAAGAAAAGAGTAGAAGGGGCTGAGAAATGCAGTGTGACTGTAATTATTATTATTTATTGACATATTATTTACCACACTTTGATGTAAAAAGACCTCCCATTCATTCACGTATTTCTTTAACAGATATTACTGAGAGCCTGCTGAGTACTCAGTTCTGTTCTAGGTATTAGTGATATAACAGTAAACAAAAAAAGGTAGTCTCTGCTCTCATCAAAATCACCTTCTGTTTGTGAATGACAGATAACAAGCAACTAAATAGACAACATTATTAATACTTGGAAAATTAAGCAAGCGAGGAAAGAAGAGAGTGGTGCTGAAGGGGTTGCTATTTTCTCCATGAAGGTCTCTCTGATACTGTGATATTTGAGCAGAGACCCGAAAGAAGTGGTGGGGGTGAGTCGTGAGGTGTTCCAGGGGAAAAGCATTTCAGGCAGAGGAAACAGACAGTGCAAAGGCGCTGAGTCTGCTTAGAGGGTTTGAGGAATACCTTGGAGGCTCATGTGACTGGAAGGGAGTAAACGAGACAGACAGTTCCGAGAGATTAAAGGACTTTGAGAAGAAGAGCCATGGTCTCCCCAAACCTTCCTTGATTTAGCTCACCCCTTATTGCCTGCATCTAAACCAGCAACATGGCATGAGTACCAGGGCAAACAGATAGACAAGAGCTACACACGAGACTGCAGTGACCCTATGCCCACCGAACACTGGCTCCAGTTTGCTCACATTGACTACAGATGCTCATTCTAGGCCAACGGTATCCATGGCTTGCCAAGACCTCAGTGGCCATGGTTGAGTGCTGTGAGGGCCTTGGGGGTCAAGTACACCACGCCGTTTAATCAAACTGCAAATTCAGGCCAGCCATAGTCTCAGGCGGTTGGCCTCCTAGTCCTAAAATCTCTCAGGTTTAAAATTCTGTGATCTAACCTTGTAAATTTTAAATCTGTACTTAGATTTTTACTTTTTTTTTTTCCAATAAAGAATAGGAAGGAATGTGTACATTAAACAAACACTCTTTTTTTCCAATAGACTTTATTTTTAGGACAGTTTTAGACTTTTAAAAAATATTGCAAAGATAATTTAGAGTTCTCACATACTCCTCAGCCAGTTTCCTCTATTATTGACATTTTACATTAGTATGATATACTTTGCAATTATTGAACCAGTACTGATCCACTATTATTAACTAAAGTCCATAGTTCATCCAGATTTCCTTCATCTTCTCTAATGTCTTTCTGTTCTAGGACACCACATTGCATTCTGTCTCCTTAGGCTCCTCTTGGCTGTGAGCTTTCCTTGCTCGGTAACTTTAAGAGTTGTTTTTTGTTTTTGTTTTTAATATGTATTTTCTTTTAATTTATTTGGCTCCACTGAGTCTTAGTTGCAGCACTTCAGTCTATGTTGAGGCATCATGCAGGATCTTTCAGTGCAGCATGTGGGATCTAGTTCCCTGACCAGAAATCAAGCCCGGGCCCCTGCATTGGGAGTGTGGTGTCTTAACCACTGGACCACCAGGGAAGTTGCAGCCTTGAGAGTTTTGAGGAGTACTGATTAGGGAGTTTTAGGAAGGCTCTCTGTAGAAATTTGTCTGGTATTTTTTCTCATGATTAGACTTGGGCTGTGGGTCTTGGGGCTCAAGATCACAGAGGTCCCCTTTCCTCGCCTCATTAGCATCACACTGTCATCATGGTTTATCACTGTGACATTGCCCGGGTCACCTGGCTGAGGAGTGTTTGTCAGGTTTCTCCACTGTCCCCTTTTATATACAGTACTCTGTGGAAGGAAGTCCACACTTAAGGAATAGAAAGTGTGCTCTCCTTCCTTAGAATTAGCCATTTCTCCAGGGAGTCCTGGTTCTTTCGATTGAAGAATGATATCAGAACCCAATATCCATTGCTACTGAAGCATTGTTGTTTCTTGGCCCTCTCAACTGACAGAGCAAGAAAAAAAAAAGAATATATATGTATATGTATATATACATATACACACTAACCTGTGTATAAATATGTACCTGTAGATATTTCTATATGTGTGTGATAAGTGACCCTATGGAATGTAGCCCGACGGGCTCCTCTGTCCATGGAATTCCCCAGGCAAGAATACTAGAGTGGGTTGCCATGCCCTCCACTAGGGATGGGACCTATGTTTCCAGCACCTCCTGCATTGGCAGGCAGGTTCTTTACCACTAGCAGCTCCTGGGAAGCCCATTTCTCTATGTAACCATCTGTATTTATGTTAAGGTAGAAACATGAGTTCATACTCATGTCTCCAACTCTAATCTATTACCATATGGATTTTTCTAGCCTCCTCCCCTTACTTATCTGTACAAAGGTCTCCATGGGAAACAGCTCTGTCAGTGAGAGTGCAGTGCTGAAGTTCCTCCAGTCTTACAGATTCCATTCATTTCCAAAGCTACTTAGGTCAGCGCTTCTCCCCAGTCCTCTTCAGTGGGGTGGTTTTATATGTTTGTAATACAGTTAGTCTCTCGTCACCATATGCATTCCTTCCTGAGATCTTAAGGGCACACTTTTTAATTTACATTTTATGTCAGATAATAAGTCAATTTATTTTAGATAATAAATTTATAGAGAAAAATCACCATGAGAAACAAAGTAGTCCCGTCATACTTTCTCATTTTCCCAGGGTTGTTTTTTTTTTTAAGTAATTTTCACGTTATATAAGTAATACATTAATACAAGTTAAAGTCCCCTTTAATACTCTTCCAAGCCCAATTCCTCTCCTAGTGGTAAACACTATTCTTCATCTGAGATGTGATGTATCTGTGCATGCTTTTCTCTCGCACTTGTAGCTGCATATATATACTGATAGAAAATGACTAATATTGCTATATATGTTTGAACATAAATGGTATCATACATGACTTCTACAACTTGATATTCTCCAGACAATTCATCTTGGTTGTTTTTCAAGTCTGTGTATGGCTTTGTGCCTCCTGAATTTCATTGCATAGAATGGACATGTTGATTACAATCCTGGGATTTTCCTCCTGCTATTACCAGCTATGCTGCAGGAACAGTCTTGTACATATGCAGTGTTTCCCCAGGAATTGCTGGGGCATAGAGATGCACATTTTAATTGTAACAGCTACTGTCAAATTACCATCAGCATATTCAAGCTAGAAAAAAAATCTTGTCCTATATTATGTGACTGAGAGGAGAGAGAAGAGGATCCAATTGCTAGTTTTTAATTTGTCTTAATGTTTCTCCCTGGAGAATAGTAACTATGGGGTAAGACCTATTGTGTGTTATTTAAAAGAACCTCATGCTGTGATGATTTCAAGCATTTCTAAAATGTTAATAGTTAATTTATTAGAAGAGGGGCAGTGTGGTAGAGTGGTCTGTCCACTCTCAGACACTGATTCTAAATAGACACTGCAGCAGTTGTATGAATCTGCAGGAGCTCCTTATTTGCTTGACAGGGGCCTGGGATGCCACAGTCACAGAAGGACCACAATGGCAGATACAAGGTGAGATTCTTCCTGGCCTCTCACAGGCTCCTGATGAGTAGGAAGTTCATGAGTTTATTCGTTCAGCCTTCATGGGCTAAGAGCTGGGCACTGGGATGCCTTTTTGCCTTCCAGTTACTCAGACAGATTGGAAACGCCCAGAATGCCTCTGAAGAGGTAACCACTGCATCTCTGAACCTTCCTTTCCTGTTTGAGTGTATGTCGGACACCAGGCAAGAAGCCTGGCACGGAGGGGACAGAGGTGAGGGTGGCATGCCGCTGCCATGGGCTTGCTCACTGCAGCTCCGTCAGCTGTTACATTGACCCCCAGCTCTGTCTTGGATTGCTTCCACTAAATGGCAAGTGAGACACTTTTATGCTATCTACAGGACTGGGGGTGTGTTAAGCATCCTAAAATAATGTGAACAGTGGATTCAATCCTTCTGCACGTGCCAGATGTGCATTCCTCCCAGAGGCACTCTCACAGCCTTCTTTGCGCTCCTGGAATTATTTCCTGGATGATTGGAAGTTAGTATGGATGTGTGCAAGCTAATAACATGCTGTGCTGTCAGTTCATCAGAAATGGAAAAATTAAATTAAAAAGTTGCTCACCTTGTTCCCATTCTGATTAATCAGAACCAGGTATGTGCATGACATTCAAAGAGCAGATTGCTCCAAAGAGGGTGCACTCACACAACTTATCAACCGTGGGAAGGCAGAGATGGTGCCATCTCAGGATGAGGTGAGGAAGGATTCAAACAGATATATATATTTTTTAAGGTTTATGGAGCATCTTTCATCGCACACTAATTATTAGGCACATATTCTCCCAATAGTCCTGTAATTTGCCACAACTGACTCCAGAGTGGGGAGGGCAGAGATGGACAGGATCTGGTTGTTTCCACTTGGAGTTCTTTCCTAGTTTTTCTCAGAGCAAAGGGGATTTCTCTTATTTGATCAATGGTCAAACAGTAAACTCTCTTTTCTCCTCAGCATTGTATTCTGGATCTGGTTTGTCCTGTGTAGTGGACTGAACTGTGCACCCTAAAAAATAAGCACAAGCCCTACCCACCCCCTGCCTATGAATGTGACCTGATTTGGAAATAGCTTCTGCAAAAATAATTGAGTTAAGATGAGGTTGTATTGGATTAAGGTGGGCAGTAACCTCAAGAGAAAGGAGAGAAAGGTTTGGAAAGAGGCACACGGGGAAGAAGGCCATGTGAACCCAGAGGCAAGAGATTGAAGTGGGGCAGGTGACAGCACGAACAGAGACAGGGAACAGATTCTCCCTCAGATTTTCCATAGGGAATCAACCCTGCCAGCAATTTGCTTTCGGAACTCTGGCCAATTGGAAAGAATAAATTCCTGTTGCTTTAAGACAGTTTACCACACAAAGTTTGTGGTACTTTGTTCCAGCAGTAGAAAACTAATACACCCTGTGTTTTGGTTCTCTTGAAAGAGGAGGTTTTAAACCCAGATATTCTGTTCCCATCAAAGAAAGACCCAGTCCGTCATTAAGCAATGACTTTCACTTCCAAAATCTAGCCTATTTGGCAAGTACTGCTTCTCCTGTTCCTCCTGGCTTTGCAGCAAAGTCAAGTGCCAATGGGACAATTTTTTTTTTTTTAATCTTTTTAATTCTGTTTTGTTTTTTTTTTTAACTTAAAAAAAAATCCAAAACAACTGACCCATTTATCCTACCCCTTGCCTCTGTTTTCTGTATTTATGAGTTCGAGGTATATGTGTGTATACATATTTATATTTAGTCCCCTACATAGAGAAATCATATGGCATTTCTCTTTGATTTATTTCACTGAGCATAATGCCCTCAAGGTCCATCCATGTTGTTGCAAATAGCAAGATTTCATTCTTTTTAAAATTTAAAAAAAAAAAAATGACTCTTTAGTTGCAGCCTGTGGACTTGGTTGCCCCATGGCACGTGGGATCCTAGTTCCCTGACCAAGGGTCAAACCTATGTTCCTTGCATTGCAAGACAGATTTTTGACCTCTGGACTACCAGGGAAATCCCTCATTCTTTTTTATGCTGCACAGTATTCTGTTATGTGTGTGTGTGTGTGTGTGTGTGTGTGTGTGTGTGTGTGTGTGTATAAATATATACACACTGAAGTTTCCTTATCCATTTATCCATTGATGGATACTAAGAATTGTTTCCATATCTTAGCTATTGTAAATAATGCTGCAGGGAAATGTGCGTGTATCTTTTCAAGTTAGTGTTTTTGTTTTGTTCAGATAAATACCCAGAATTAGAATTACTGCATCATATGGTAGTTCTGTTTTTTAATTTTTTGAGGCACCTCCATACTGTTTTCCATAGTGGATGCATCAGCAGCACACAAAGCTTCCCTTTTCTCCACATCCTCACCAGCACTTGTTGTTATCTTTTTGATAACAGTCATTCTAACAGATATGATATCTCATTATGGTTTTAATTTGCATTTCACTGGTGATAAATGAGGTAGAGCTTCCTTTCATGTACCTGTTGCCTATATGTATGTCTTCTTTTGAGAAATGTCAGTTCAGATCCTCTGTCCATTTTGTAACCAGATTATATGTTTTTCTGCTATTGGGTTGTATGCATTCTTAATGTATTTTGGACATTAACCCATTATCATATGCATATGATTTGAAAATATTTTCCCCATTCAGCAAGTTGCCTTTTTATTCTCTTAATTATTTCCTTTGCTTGTGGGCAGCTTTTTGGATTGATGTGATCCCATTTGTTTATTTTTGCCTTTGTTGCTTTTGCTTTTGGTGTCAGATTGCAAAAAGCCATCTCCAAAAGCTGTGTCAAGGAGCTCACTGTCGATAGTTTCTTCTGCAGGTTCTGTGGTGTCAGGAATAACATTCAAATCTTTAATCCATTTGAGTTGATTTTTGTAGATAGTGTAAGATGTGGTCCCATTTCATTCTTTTGCATATTGCTGTCTAGTTGTCCCAATACCATTTGTTAAAAATAATTTCACTTACTTATTTTTGGCTGTGCTGGGTCTTCACTGCTGTGAGGGCTTTTCTCTAGTTACCGCAAGTGGTGGCTACTCTCTAGTTGTGGTTCCTGGCCTTCTCGTTGCTATGGCTTCTCTTATGGCAGAGGACTAGCTCTAAGGTGTGTGGACTTCAGTAGTTGTGGCTCCTGGGATCTAGAGCCACAAGTTCAATAGTTGTGACACACAAGCTTAGTTGCCCCACAGCATGTGGGACTCTTCTTGGACCAGGGATTAAACCTGTGTCTAATGCATTGGTATGTGGATTCTTTACCACTGAGCCACTAGGAAAGCACTGCAACACCATTTATTAAAGAGACTATCTATTCCCTATTGTATCTCCTTGGCCCCTTTGTTATAAATTAGTTGACTATGTATGCATGGATTTATTTCTAGGCTCTCTCTATTATGTTCCACTGAGCTATGTAATTTTTATACTAATACCACACTGCTTTAATTACTATAGCTTTGTATTATAGTTTAAAATTAATGAGCCTCCCCTGTTCGTTCTTCCTTCTCAAGGTTAGTTTGGCTCTTCAGCTTCTTTTATGGTTTTATACAAATATTAGGACTGTTTGTTCTGTTTCTGTAATGCCATTGTATTTTGATATGGATTGCATTGAATCTGTAGATTGCTTTTCATTTTCAGTCGCTCAGTCGTGTCTGACTCTTTGCAACCCCATGGACTTAGCCTGCCAGGCTCCTCTGTCAGTGGGATTTTCCAGGCAAGATAGATTGTTTTGGGTGGTATGGACATTTTTATTTTTTATTTACTTATTTGGCTGTGCTGGGTCTTAGTTGCAGCACACAAGATCTTCTATCTTTGTTGCAGCTTTCAGGATCTTAGTTGTGGCATGTGATCTCTTAGTTGCAGCATGTGGGATCTAGTTCCCTGACTAGGGATCAAACCCTGGCACCCTACATTGGGAGCATGAAGTCCTAGCCACTGAACCACCAAAGAAGTCCTGGTATGGACATTTTCTTTATAATTTTAATTATGTTATTTATTTTTGGCTGTGCTGAGTCTTTGTTGCTGCATAGGCTTTTCTCTAGTTGTGACAAGCTGAGGCTACTCTCAAGTTGCAGTGGCTTCTCTTGTTGTGGAGCATGAACTCTGGGGCACATAGGCTTCAATAGTTGCAGCACATGGGCTCAGTATGGACATTTTAACAATATGAATTCTTCCAGTCCATGAACATGGAATATCTATTTATTTGCGTTTTCTTCCATTTCTTTCACTTAAGTCTTATTATTTTCAATATTTAAGTCTTTCTCTTCCTTGCTTAATTTATCCCTAGATTTTTTATTCATTTAGATGCAATTTGTCAATGCAATTGTTTTATTAATTTCTCTTTCTGATAGTGTATTATTCGTGTATAGAAACACAACAGATTTTTGTGTATTGATCCTGCAACTTTACTAAATTTATTAGTTCTAAGAGTTTTTGTGTCCACGTGGCCACTGAAGTACTCTGCTGGCAGCCGATAGAATAACTCAGTGGTGGAATGGACACATGAAGCCTATTAGTTCTGACCCCATGGCCCAGCTAAACAGTTCAGCATAGTGGAGCTGCAGCTTGAAGGTGGAGCTAGAATCTACAAACAGGCCAAACAGAAAGAGTCTTGACCTCCTCACTCTGCAGTGTTCACAGGGAGGAGGCTACAGTGCCGGGGGCCGTCCCAGTTTGTGCCAACCTGGGACACAATGGCTTTGCCACAAAGCAAAACATGTAGGCTTGCACATACAAGGTCCAGGACTTGGGCGGGCAGCACAGTCCTAGGTTCTCTGTGGCCTCTTTCCCTCAGGCTGGTGTTTTCCTTCAAAGGATCCATTGAATCTTCCATTTAAAAAAAATCATAAAATTGTGTGATTTTAGAGCTGCAAAAGAACTGAGGTTTGATTTAGTTCAGTTTCCTACTCCATTTTATTTATAATAGTGCTGTCTGCCATTTGTTGAATAATAATACCAAATATTTATTGAATGCGTACTGTGTGCCTGGAAATTTTCTAAGTGCACTGTGTATGTTAACATATTTGGCAATCACAGCAGAGCTTTGCCGAAGGACTGTAATTATTCCCAGCGTGTCGATGAGGAAACTGAGGTGCAGGGCATAAAGGAACTTGCAGTAAGACCAACAACTGGCAAGTGGCAGGATCAGAATTTACACCCAGGTTTGTGTAACCCTGAGCCCTCTTAGCCCCCTGTTGCGCAGAGACCCCAACACAAAATTATATAACTCACTTCATGCAGCCAAAGAACAAGAGTATCAAGACCTGGGGCCCCAATGCTAGAAAACAGGAAGTAGTTCTGTATCTTCTTAATATAGACGCAACCCCAAACATGTGTGCATGTGCAGGCATATGCATGCACGGTCTTGCTCTCTTAGTCTTCCAGCTCTGCCTTCCTAGTGTTTGAGGATAGTCCAGTGTCCGTGGCTGGATTAAAATGCATTTTGAAGTCACTATGAAGTGACTTCATTTGTATGATGAATGTCACCCAGGGCATGTGTGGGTGTCTGCTCTCTCTCCAGGGCCAACTGAGTGCCCAGCAGCCAGAGAAAGAATGGGGCAGGAAGACCACTACTTTCTGAAGCCGCATCCTGGCCCTGCCATGCAGCACCTGGAGGCTTGGGTTGTTGTGGTCGTTGCTGTCCGTGCTATTGGGTGGGTAGAGGGTCTCCTTGCTGAGGATTTCTGCAGGGTCAGAACCCGGGCAGAGAAGCCATGTGTGAAGGAAACGTTTCCGTAGCCCAAGGTCCCAGGAGAATGAAAAGGCCACAGGGAGGAAGTGAAACAAGTGGCTTTGCCAAGTGGAGGGAACCAGGGCTGTCTGTGGTGGCCTCACCAGAGTTGGCTTTGACTCTGACAGGTGGGCAGCACCCTGGGACTCCCCAGTGGATGCCCAAAAGACACCGGCTCCTTTGAGGCAAAGAGAAGGTGCCTGGATGCTAACTCAGAAAAGGGCTGTGTTGACTCTACCCATTCAAGTCTGCACTCTGCATATTAGTGAATTAACCACCTGCACTGAGGATAACTGCCCAGAGAAGGAACTCTGCTCCAAGGGCTGTACCAAGATCAAGATGTCAGGCTTCCTGAGTGGTGTTCAGGCTGTTTGAAGAAGTGGATTCCAGGTTTCAGACTCCAGCCCACACCTCCAGGTTTCTTATGGCTTAAGAATTCAATTCTTAATTCAACTACATTTCAGCTTTGGTAGTTATAGGGCCAGAGGACATTTAAGAGGTTATCTAGTCACCCTGGCTTTTGGAAGACTCCAGAATTTGGGACACAGTTGAAGAGGGGCTCCTTTCCTAGTCTCCCCGGCAGCCCAGTCTTTGAGCATATTCTTGGCCAGACCTTTTATGGTGGCTCCCTTTGTTCACTACTGCTTGCTGAAAAGCAGAAATCTACTTCAAAAAGCACTGTGCACTCCTTATGTAATTGGCTTTTCTGTCACTTGTGGGGTTTTAGTTTGTCCTTTGTCTGTGAAGCTGCCAAATCCTAACTCTTCCCGTCTCCACCATAAGTTCCAGGTATACCCCTGATTTAAATACATATCAGATTTGCCCAAAATGTAGTCTCAACATTCCTAGACTTAGTCCTCCTTTCTGAGAAGGTCTGGACTGCTGACCAGTATCCACTGTACCTGCTCCTGCTCCAGGTTGAGCAGAAGCCCTGGGCTACCTCTCTGGTGTGTCTGTTTTGGCCATAAGCATCTTGGTTGTAGACATCTTTGCCACAGGCACTTTCATTGCAAACATTTTCACTGCATAACTCATTGGCTGTGATAGCAATATTAAATAACAGAAACTAAAAGAGAAACATTAAAAAACCCACAGTGAAACAAAAAATGAGAATTAACAAAAACAAATTAAAGTCTTTATTGTGAAATACAAAATATTTGAATACATTTTTTTTTCTTTATTTTTGGCTGCACTGGGTCTTCATTGCTACACAGGCTTTTCTCTAGTTGCAGCCAGTGCGGAGCTACTCTCTAGCTATGGTGCATGGACTTCTCATTGTGGTGGCTTCTCTTATTGGAGCACAGGCCGTAGGCACTCAGGCTTCAGCACTTGAAGAGGAGGGCTCAGAAGTTGCACCTCGTGAGCTCGAGAGCATGTCATCATTTGTGATGCATGAGCTTAGTTGGTCCAACTAAGTTAGTGAGGTTTCCGTGTGGAAACCTCACGGATCAGGGGTGGAATCCATGTCCTCTACATTGGCAGGCAGATTCTTATCCACCGTACCACCAGGGAAATCCCTGAATACATTTTAAATGTGTGTAGATTCATGGAAATATGGCACAAGTATCTGATTTTATTTTGTGGGTTGTACATAAACACTTATCTTCCAAGTCTTTCATTCGCTTTATTTTATTTTAATATTTATTTATTTAGTTGTGCCAAGCCATAGTTGCAGCTCTCTGGATCTTTATTTGTGGCATACGAATTCTTAGTTGCAGCATGTGGAATTTAGTTCCCTGACCAGGCATCAAACCTGGGGCCCCCTGCACTGGAAGTGCAGAGTCTTAGCCACTGGACCACCAGGGAAGTCCCTTAGCAGTATTTTATACTTTGTTGTTGTTGATTATGCTCCTCATTCAGCATCACGTTTTTTCTTTTTCACTATAATTTCTTCCTTCATTGAGCGAGGTGTCAGTTTCTAAATACTAGGATGCACATTGGTGACTGAGCTGTGTGTTGCATTGTGAAAACCTCTCCACCATTGTGTATTCTTGGTATATTGTCACTTATCCCTTGACAGACATTCCAGAGTTCTACAGGAAACGTGGGTTCAACTCTGTGCCTTCAAATCACTGGAGGATTTTGCAAACTGATATGTTATCATTTTCTAGTAGTCTATAGTCAGGTTTGCCCTCTTTTATTTCACACTTTCCCATAAGTTTTATCACCGTATTTTCTATTGAGTCAATATACACAGTGCTTCTCATTCACCATTTTAAGACCACATGTCTACTGTTCACTGTATAGACCATTATGAGAGCTAAGATATATGCAATGTAAGAATAGGAGTCCTGCATCAGTGGAGAAGTGAAACCGAACTGTCAGACTAAACTGTCAGCCAATTATTTTATCTTCTAAGGCAAGATTGCCTTACGGCCAATTAGTTCTACAGTGAAAATGCAGCAAAGATGCTTACAGAGAATGTTCCTAGCTCCCTTCTCTAGGGTTCAGTTATTGCCATGGGGCGCTTTTGAATCCTAACCTAGGGAACCAAGAGACAAGGTGGTGCCTGAGTTTAGGAAACTAGAACAACCCAAAGCCCTAGGTGGCAATTTTGTATGTGGAAGCTCTTTAACCTATAAGGCCTTCACAGTTGCCTGGGTTAATGACTGTAAAAACTACCCATGTCCTTGGAGGGAGCCTCTCAAGTCTTCAGAGGTGGGGGAGGGTCTATCCCATGGGTGCTCACAGACTGAATGTGGGAGAAGGGTATTCCCCAGAGCAAAATCAAGGTCTGTTAGTGGAAGAAGAAATGGGATGGGGTGGGGGAATGAATTCCGAAAAGGCCCAAATGCCAAACATTCTCCCTAGCTAGCCACTCCTTTTTGTCTTTCCTTAGCTTCCTTTCACTCATCTGACTTCAACTTCTGATTACCAAAGAAAAGAAGAATCTCTCTGTTGTAGTGGGGAGTGCTCATGGCCTGGTGACTGTTATAGCTTGGTCTGTATTATAGTCTCGCTCATTCTGAAAGCTGGAGGTAACATGGAAACACTGTAGGCAACCTCTCACCTGGCCTCCGTTCATCATCTGTCTGTGATGTCTTTCATACCTGGAGCTGGTGCTTCTTTGCTCAATCTGGAGACTCCCGTGAGATAAACCCTTTCTCCCCATTAGCATTCCTGTGCTGCAGCCTTCCTTCTGCTCTGGACTTCCTGTTCTATTTTTGAACGGTCAGAGCCCGGACACATGCCCTGGCAGACTCAGAGCCCATGTGACTGGTAAGCATCCAGCCTGAATACCTGCCCTGCACTGAGTGCCCTGGGTTTGCCCAAGTGCAAGGTGGTTGCTCGCCTCCCATCAGTTGTCACCCTCCACCCTCCCAACCTGGCTGGCCACATTTTCTCCTCCTGCTGTCAGCTGCTGAAATGCAAACTGTGTGTGAAGAGGTGTTTCCTTGCCTGGGAGATTCCAGAGTTTACAGGTCTGTGCTCTGCCTCTCTGGGGTGCCCTCAGCAACCGCACCAAAAGGTGACTGAGGCCCTGCCTCTTGGGAACAGTGAGTCGAGCTCACAGTGTTGGAGCTTCCTTAAATCTTCTTCAGTCCTGTCCGCCCAGAGGGTGGAGGCGGATTCCAATTTCTATGGGTTTTTCTGATCACTTCGCACATGCCAGGTGGCACACAGGAACCCAGAATTTGGGCCACAGACTTTCTGTCTCTAATCCAAACAAGAACCTCTGCAAAATGTACTGCACTTCCTGTGGGTTCTCGAGCTGGACCCATGTGTGTAGGTGCCCACGTGAATGTTCTTCCATGTGAGTGGTGTCCTGCTACAGATTACCTGGGAGAGCATGGGGGCGACCAAGCTTGGGGACAGGACTCACTCTAAGAGGTCAGCTTGTCATTGTGTCTAGGTCTGGTGCTTTGTTGTTGCTGCTGTTGTTTTAAAAGGGGTGCTATGCTTAGTCACTCAGTCGTGTCTGACTCTTTAAGACCCCATGGACTGTAGCCCGCCAGGCTCCTCTGTCCATGGGGATTCTCCAGGCAAGAATTCTGGAGTAGATTGCCATACCCTCCTCCAGGGGATCTTCTCAACCCAGGGATCGAACCCAGGTCTCCTACATTGTAGGCCGATTCTTTACCATCTGAGCCACCAAGGAAGCCCAAGAATACTGGAGTGGGTAGCCTATCCCTTCTCCAGGGCAACTTCCTCACCCAGGAATCAAACCGGGGTCTCCTGCATTTCAGGCAGATTCTTTACTAGGTGAGCTACCTAGAAAAGGGAAAAGTTTCAAAATGAGAGTTGTGGGATCAGCTTGGGTAATAAAGAATTTTTTTATCAGATTTAAACTTTACCTCCCCCCATGTCCTTTCTTTCACCATGAAAAGATTTTTAATGCATGATGACATTAACCATTTCATGGTTTTAAATCTTACAAAGAAAGAATTATTATTTTCAACTCCTGATTTTCAGTTACTTATATTCTTAATATTATAAAAAATCTTAGAGATTAATGACAAAAGACGTATACTAAAGAATGGATATGAATATGCAGTTCATAAAAACAAATTCAGGTGACCAAGCATGAAAAATGTTCAACCTCACTGATAAATATTAAACCAATGTTTTTCACTTATGAAAATGGCAAAAGTTGAGAAATTAATAGTACCCAGTGTTAGTGATAAAGAAAGGAAACAGACTCTATGGAGCTGATGGATATGTAAGTAGGGGCTCCCTTTCTGCCAGGCCTTTGACTGCATGTATCACGGGCTTGCAATTAAAATTTCTTCTTCTAGGAATTTATATGAAAACATATATACATATGGAAATGTGTGTAAGCACTTACTTAAAGGACATTCACTACAGAATTATCTATAATAGTAAAAAAAATTGGAACCAGTAGGAATGTCAAACAGTAAAGGCTGTTAGACTATGAAGTAGACCTCTAAAAATGTTTTTTAATATTTCATGACAAAGAAATTTCATGATAGGAAAAAAAGAGCATTTAACAGGGAAGCCCAGTAGATTTTACAGAAAAACCCAAATGATGTTTTTGGCCAACACAATATAAAGTGCTCAGTACAGTCATATTTTTAAAAAATATGCATGTACTCATATCTTTAAACAAAAAAGTATAGTAATTATGGCTAATTTTTATTTTCTTCCTCATTCATACCTGAATTTTCTGAATTCCTTATTACATACTCAGAGCGTGTATAATTAGATTTTTTTGTCTTAATGAACAGAGAACTTGATAGCAGTGCCAGAGTTAAGGTACCTGAGAACCTACTTTGATTTTGGAGTTTTAAGGATTTGGATTTTTTCTGGACCAAAATCTAAAAGGATCAGAAAAGAATTGAGCTCTCCTGCAAAGCAGAGTAACTACCTTCATAAAGATCCCCAAATCCTGAAGGGAATAAGGAAAAAATGAGGTCTGTTCAGGTTTTCATTTTGTCACCCGGACCCATTCATTGAGAATATGAAGGCTAACTACTTACATGTGACAGTGGGATTTTAATTTATGTAATGGAGCTAGTATTATTATTATTTCTTTATCTTTAAAATAAAAAGCCTTTAAATTCTACTTGTATCCCCTTCTCCTAATTGAAAAGCATACTTGATGGTGGTTTAGAGATGGCATCATTGTTCCCTGAGGCTCCCTTCTTCCTCTCCCACATCCTGTTTTTCCTCCTTCCTCCTTTTTGGGGAAAGGAGGGATCCCTTTTCCTTACCTGTGCCTTAAGCCTGCTGGTGTCTGGTTGGGATGCCCCAGCCCCAGCAGAGATATGAGGGCTACAGGGCTGGAGATGGCTGGTTTGGCCCAGAAAGGACTGGGGTCACCGTTGCAGTATTTGGCCTGTGCTTGGAGCTGGGTTTTTTTTGCCATCATTATATCTGCTCCACCTCTGGGATGTGGATTTGTGTATGTTTTTTGATAGACATGCCAGTGGTGACAGTTACTTCTGGCATGCCAGGTTATTCAGGTAATAGAGATGAAAACAGGGCCAGTGCTTAAATGTGAATTTCTGCCATTCTCAAGGGAGCACTTCCTTCCCCACCATCCCTGGAATTGGAACCCTCAACAATATTGGGAACCTGGGCTCCACATGGGTGTTAATATAATGCCTTTAAGCATTGTTTAGATAGCTCACCTCTCTAGTTATCCAAGACCATAGCACCCAGGATTAAGATCAAGATTAAGGATTCAGTTATCCTTAATCATTCTAAAAACTAGTCTCAGTTTGGTCACCAAAGGGATTCAGGATTCATACTTTGGTAAAGTGAAAGTCGCTCAGTCGTGTCCAACTCTTTGTGACCCCATGGACTGTACAGTCCATGGAATTCTCCAGGCCAGAATACTGGAGTGGGTAGCCTTTCCCTTCTCCAGGGGATCTTCCCAACCCAGGGATCGAACCCAGGTCTCCTGAATTGCAAGTGGATTCTTTATCAGCTTAGCCACAAAAGAAAGCCCAGGAATACTGGAGTGGGTAGCCTATCCCTTCTCCAGTGCATCTTCCTGACCCAGGAATCAAACCAGGGTCCCCTGCATGCAGGC
Source organism: Dama dama (assembly GCF_033118175.1). Lineage (NCBI taxonomy): Eukaryota > Metazoa > Chordata > Mammalia > Artiodactyla > Cervidae > Dama > Dama dama. Next base: position 44,429,325 of record NC_083698.1, on the reverse strand, counting down.
GGATTCTTTACCAGCTGAACTACCAGGGGAGCCATACTGCTGTAAAGCATGATGCAAAAGGGCATACATTTTAGAAGATTGGGAAGCTCTGAGGAACCCCTGGGGCTGCCCATCACAGAGCATTTCCTGGGTTTAGATATGGGGTGGTGTACTTTATCTAGTTATCTCACCCAGGTGACCACATGAACTCTAGAAGGTAGATATGACATTCCATTCTCCACGTGAGGAATAAAGGAGGCTTAGAGAAATTGTTATTTGTCCAAAGTTTCCAAACTGACACCTGCTGCTGGACCCAGGTTTTGAACCCGTGCCTGTTCCTCCTGGCATACCAGGCTGGCTCATGGAGCATTGGGCTAAGCCGAGAAATCTATAGTTAGAGTTTCACTTGTGGAGTTACTATCAGCCCGGGCTGGGAAATAAGTTTCCATCAGGTTTGCTTCTGACACAGGCTTCTCAGACTTCGGCATGCAGCAGGTTGGCCGGGAGAGCTCGTAAAGTGCAAATCTGGGGTCGGTGAGACGGTTTGCTGTCGGTGGTGCTGGTGCTCAGGGCACACGCCCAAGGCCTCCACCTGGAATAACACCGCCCTCCGTATGGAGGCAGGCAAAGGCTCTTGGGTGCAGAATTTGGATTTAAGTTCTGATCCTGCCAATTAGAAGGTGACTTGGGCAAGCTGCTCACCCTCTCTGGACTTGCTTACTCATCTTGAAAATAAGGATTTAAATGGCAGCTACTTCCTAGAGTTGTGAGGATTAGATGAGATAAGCCATGTGAAGTACTTACAATCAATAGTTCTTAATCAGGATTTGCTTTTATTAGTAGCACATGGAGCCACAAAGTCCTGGGATGAAGGAAAGTGCTGCAGCCTTTGAGTCAAAAGGTGTGAGATCCTATCTAGGTCTCTTCTGTAAGCCCCAAGTCTCCCTGGGGGAGGGGAGGTCTGCAGAGCCCTCATTTGCCTCTGGGTGGAAGGGTTGATGTGTACCTGGATAGTTTCTTGCTGTGGGGATCAGTAAGTTGCTCGGATCCCAGGGTTTACCCTCGAAGGCCTCTGGGACTTCCTGACAGGTGTCCTGAGGATGTGCATGTGACCTCCAGGGCCCACATCAGACAGCTTAGATAGCATGCAGTTAGCATGTGCCGTTGGCCCTCTGGAGTCCTACCCTTCCGCCCTTGGGCCTTGAGTCACCCTTATGGCCACTGTGCCTGCTGCAGTTTAAGGGCCTCAGTTTCTGCTTCCTTTTCATTGCAGCTGTTTATTAAATTTCTATCTAGGATGCTCCATGATCTCATATCATTTGGAAAGGAAGACAGAAGCACTGGCTCTTGTCTTCAGGGTCTCCTCTGCAGTGGCTTCAGCCCCTTCGCCCATTTCATTCCTATAGCACCTTGGGCTCTGGAGCAGTCAGATGTGTACAGCGCAGTCACTCTCCTCAGAGTCCGGCTGCAGCACCCTGTTCTGTGACAGGAGCACAGTAATTTAGAGCTTTCCTGCACTAAGGGTGGTTCCTGGGTCAGCCACATCAGCATCACCAGGCCCCATCCCTGGCTGTTTGAAGATGTACGTTTTTTTATAATTCAGATATGGTAAGGCCAACAGATCAGGAGATAACTGCCACTGAAAAGGCACTTTGTTACTCACAGTCCCCAAGAGCCGTGGCATGCTATGTCACACAGGGTCACATGGGGAAGCACCTGGGTCAGTCAGGAGGCAGAGGTTGTGGGGAAAACATGAGCAAGGGCCTTTATTTTAGTTTCCATGGAGAGGAACAGGTGAAGCAGAGTAAGCAAGCTTAGGATTGGCTAGACTGAATAATTGAAGCAGGCTCTGGGGTGCAGGGGCTGCCTCCAGTTGTCTGGTACCTGACCCTGGGGTGATCAGGGCAGGGGAATAATGGCCTGGGGCATAGGAGTTGGTTGTGAGAGGAGAGAGGAAGGAGCTTTGGATTTGTCAGTTTGCATAGTAAGAGTGCACCTGCAGGTGAGTCCTTTCCTATCTCTAGAAATTGACCAGCCAGCATCAGTAAGGCCTTAAGACGTCAGAGCATCAGAAATACAGAAAAATAAAAAGGCATGACTACTGTACTGACCCACAGAATGAGAATCTGTATTTTAACAAGACCCCCTACGGCTTGAGACGCACTCACATAGGACACTCTGACATTTTGAACTCGGTTCCCTAAGAGCAGCAGATGTCCTAAGCCATTCTCTGTACAAGTAGTAATGATGACTTTGGGTTTGTGAGACGAGGTACCTTAAGACAAGGCTGACGTCATGAATAGAAGGCTATGAGAAGACTCTCCAAAAACATTAGCAGTGCCTGCCACTTCCTGGGCTTATGCTTAATAATATTCTTTCGATTGTCAATAAGGGTTTTTGTAGCAGCCACAGATACTGTACAAACAGATATGGTATTACCTTCCATAACAGAGCTTATTTAAAAGGAGGGAACTTACTACCCAATCAGTGGATGGAGATAAAAACCAGTATTTTTATTCCATTTTTACACTGGAAAAACTGGTCATTAAAATTTCCAATGAAAGCCTGGCTTTCCACACCCTCAAATGAGTAATACCTCAGTTCCTTTTCATGGGGCATTAGTCTCTTTGGAGTGACCAGTTATCTCTTCAGGTGACCAGTTGTTGTCATTGCTGTTCATTTGCTCAGTCGTGTCCAACTCTGCGCAATCCCATAGACTGCAACATACCAGGCTTCCCTATCCTTCACTGTATCCCAGAGTTTGTTCAGACTTCTGTCCGTTGAGTCGATGATGCCATCCAACCCTCTCATTCTCTGTTGCTGCCTTCTCCTCCTGCCCTCAGTCTTTCCTAGCATCAGGGTCTTTTCCAGTGAGTCGACTCTTCACATCAGATAGCCAAAGTTTGGGGACTTCAGCTTCAGCATCAGTCCTTCCAATGAATATTCAGGGTTGATTTCCTTTAGGATGGACTGGTTTGATCTCCTTATAGTCCAAGGGACTCTGAAGAGTTTTCTCCAGTACCACAATTTGAAAACATCAGTTCTTTGGCGCTCAGCCTTCTTTATGGTCCAGCTCTCACATCCATACATGACTACTGGAAAAACCATAGCAGGTAACCAGTACAACTGACATTTGTCATCACACCCAGAAACCCTTCTGGAAGGAGCTCTGATGGGCCTACTCCGCTTGGAGAAGAGGCAGTGAGTGTATCAGGAAAGAACAGAGCCAGGTGTGGGTGCTGCTTAGAGTCGCAGTGCTTGGGCATGAAGAAACCTTTGAAATCGTTGAGTCAGATCCTGCATTTTAAAGATGAGGACTCTGAGGCCAAGACGGTAGCAGAAGGCTCTGTGACTCCTCGATGCAGGGACAGGGCAGGACCCAGGCTCCAGGGTCCAGGCCAGCATCCCTAGCACATGCCGTGGAGTTTTCCCCTCCTCCCTGCACCACTTTTGCAGAGTGCCTCCTGGCTTCTAGATCAGAGCCCAGACAGACACTTCATGCCCAGTCTGGTGGTGCTGACAATGCAGCTGGTGTTTTATTTCTCCGATTTATTTATTTATACCCAGCCTTGTTGCAGAAGGATTTAGGGCTGCTTGTAAAGTTGCAAACAATAGAGTGAGATAAAGTAAATTTAACACAAGTGAGAAAGATAAGACAGAGGAATAAGTAGCCTCTCGGCAGCATTGCCCATTGCCACCCTGCTAGGGCTGTTGACCGTACAGCTGTTAAATGGGCGCAGTTGGCCCTGAGTCTTGTGTCCCTGGCTCTCCTGCCTGGCACCTTGGCAGAGCTTTCTCCCTGGCTGGCTTTAGAACCTTTCCCCTGTCGTGATCGAGATGCCCTTGAAGGTCACTCTGAGGGACTGGGAAGTTCTCCGCAGCGGGTAACATTTGCAGAATGTGGCACAGCGGTGATGGTGAGGGTGGCAGGGCGGCTATTGGGTTGTCAGTGCTCTGTTAAGACTAGGCAGGGGAGGAGAGCTCGCTGGTACGTGAAATCTTCCAACCCTTAGGGCTCTCCAGAATCAGTGGCCTTCTTGGTCCCTTTGTTTCTCGCATCCCTGCAAGCTGAGAGGAGGATGCTGAGTGCAGCTGGGGTTCAGAGCTGTTGCCCAGGCTTTTCCCCACTCCCTGCTTGTCCCTTGTCCCTTTTGCACTCTTTTGACCTCTGTTCAAGCTCCCATCTGTCGGTTCTGTGAGGCCAACTCCCTCACTGCCCCGACATCTTCATTTAGGGCCCCCAGGCATCCTCCTTGATCTCAGGACTTCTGCTTTCTCCCACAGACAGGCTGTGGTCTGAGTATCCCCTGTTCTTAGGTGCGCTGACTCCCAGGTCCTTGTCCCCACCCATCCTTAGTTTGGGTGGCCTCTGCAGTCCCTTCCAAGATTCTCCTCCTGCAAAGTGAATGAAAGCTAAGAACACAGGGAATCCCAGTACTCACAGTTCTCTCAGCCCTAGGAATGCTCGGAACTGTGTCGTTATCATTGCTTGGATCAGAGGCGCTAAATCCTCTGCAGTGCATGGGACGATTCCACCCAGGGAGGACTTGTCCCACCAAAAATGCCAGGTGCATCCCTGCTGATAAACACTGATAAGAATTCAGAGAAGCCTAAATATTTGCAGTTGTACAGTAGCATCAGGAGAGCCACACTGCAGATTTCTTGGTTTGTGCCCAAGAGTTTAGTGGGAGGAAATCACTAACTTATTTTTATCTACACAGTGCGCAGAAGGTATTACATTCTGAAGGGTCAGGCTATGCTGGGAATTGTTTATTTCATTAGGCTGAAGTCCTACGGTTGGCTCAACCTGTGCTGGCCTGCATCTGGGACCTGCTAATTTCTTGGCTTAGATGGGCACTCGGAGCCAGCGAGAGCCCCGTGAGCTGCCAGTGCAGCCTGTCACGTGGGTGCTGTCAGATCACCCCAAACCCCTGACAGGAGGCCAGTGGCTGGCCCAGCATCAGAGAGTGGGATCTGGCTGCAGTGGGAAAATCTTTTCAGAGGTTTTATTCTGTAACAGGCAAAGGAGTCGAGGACTCAGAGTTAAATGGTCTAATGCCCCTCATAAACCCACCATCATTCCCTTAGGCTTCAAAAATGATTTTTGAGCCCACTGGCTAGGAGAGGTAATTAAAGTTAGCTAGCCCTCAGACCTCTGGAAACTGGTGGCCTGCTGATCCCTGTGTTTTCTTGCGCTTCACCGTGGGTTGGCTAATTATTTCCTGATTTATCCATTTATTATCTAACACACTTTGAGTGCCTGCTGCAGGCCAGTACTAAGGCAAGGTCTTGACTTCTTGGCTTTTTCTGGCGCAGTGGAAGAGGGAGGCGGGTCCATCAGTGATTCGAGAGCCAGGTGCTAGGTGCTGAGGTGTGGGCAGCGTGCCGGGAGCATGGAGGAGGGACTCCTGAGACCTGGCAGGGGTACAGGGTGACTGGGCACTCCAGGGTATCCCAAATGTGGCCATGTCTGAACTGGGTCTTGAAAAAAAACCCACAGAGTTAGCCAAGGGGAAGAACAGAAGGGTGGACAAGCATTCCAGGGAGAGAACGCTGTGCACCAACTCCCAGAGATAGGAAACAAAGATTGTCTGTGGTCCAGTGGTTGAGGGGCAGAGTGCCGCAGGGGTAGGGATAAGCCTAGCACCTGGGGACCCTGGAGACCAGGGGAGCTGAGATAGATTCTCCTGTAGCTCAAAGGCATGAGAGGCCATTAGACATCCCCTCAGTGCCACGTGTCAATCAAAATAATTAAAAGCAGAAGAACTGGAAAGCTGGTTCATATATCCCAACATCCATTCAGCTTTTTCCCCAAGAAGAAACTTTTGATAAAATAAGGTGAAGTGCCAAAAAGATGTGTGTTCAATAAGATGACATAAAGTAAGTAGAGTAAAAGTAGGTTAAAAAAGAAAAAGAAAAGGGAGAGAAAAGTAAAGAAAAAAAAAAACAATTCTGCAGAACTGAGTGATGGCCAGCTGTGGGTAGCAGTGACTACTTGAAGCCAGACAGTCCTGAGTTCAGGTCTGACTTTACTAACTTTGACCTCTCTCAAAGAGAGAGTTTTGACCTCTCTGGACTTTATTTCCTCATCTGAACACTGGGATAATAATACCAATCTCATCACATTTTCTGTGAGGATTAATGTAATCCCAGTGGTTTTTACCACTAGTTTATTTATTGCTTTTTAAAGTATTAACTTAACCCAGGGCAAGCAGTAGATTATGGTTTTTGAGGATTAGTTGTCATTCATGGAATAAAGAACAGTCACAGCTTAAAGCTAGTAAAATAGATTCTAGAAATGGCAGAATTTCTATTCATTTATTTATTCATTGGATAAATATCCATCACACACTTTTTTATTTTTATTTTTTGGCTGCATTGCATCTTCATTGTAGCACACAGGTGTCTCTAGTTGTGGCATGCAAGCTTCTCTAATTGCAGCAGATGAGATCTTAGTTCCCCAACCAGAGATAGAACCCTGGGTTCCCTGCATTGGAGGTGCAGAGTCTTATCCCCTAGACTACGGAGAAAGTCCCCCATCACACACTTTCTATGAGCAAGCACTGTGTGAGGCTAAGGACTGGAATAGTGAACAAGACACACCTGGTCTTTGCTTTCAGGAAGCTCCTAATCTGGTGAAGAGGACCAGGTATTTAGGGATCCTGTGCTGAAGCTGGTGTGAGCCTCCACTAGCGGCTTGTTTGTTTGGACTGACCTGGGCCGGTTTGGCCATGCAACAGTTGCCCCTGTAGAAGGTTGAGGTGGTGAAGCACAGCCTCACCACCAGGTGGTAATGAATGCTTGAATGCAAGTGTTAGACTGAAGTCTGCTGCAGAGACAGACATTTACCAAATCAAGTAGGGAGAAAGCAGTTTGACCAACTTATTTGGTGAACTTGATGAAGTCCCAGCCCTCTCTCTGTTGGGCTGTTCCAGCCATACCTCAGAGAAAAGGTTCGCTCAAGGCAGCTGCAGAGGTATTCCAGAGATAGGACTTGTTTCCCTGTGTCAGCTTCATGCTGTCATCAACCTTCCTACTCTGACAGCTGCACTCAGGGCAGCCTCCAGGACCCTGTTTACGCAACGGTGGGGATGTCACTAAACGTTTTTTGCCAGGCTGCATACCCCGAACACCAATAAGAACCCATTTCTAGCATTCCTTATACTAAATCACAAGTTTCACGAACACTAGCCCATTTTTTTTATGTTCAGAATGTTTATCCAGATAGCCAAAGGACTTGTAGTCAGTGTGGGAATGTGACCTTAGGTTAATGCCAGTTGACAAATCCAGACTTTGTATTCTTCATAGCCTGTGAGCTGATTACCCCTCGAGGTAGCAGCCAAGACCAACTGGTTCATACACAATAAAACACCAGCTACGGACTCTTTTTCTCTTGCGTTTGTTTACATACTCAAGTGCTTTAAAGTAAATTAGACATGTAACCATATTCCATTTCTCTCTCCTATTCAAAAGGTATCATAGGGAACGCTAGATTATATCTAAAGTGACTATAAAGCCTAGTTTGCCTGGGAGAGTCACAGTTTGTACCTGATGCCCTGCGTTCAGTTCAGTCGCTCAGTCGTGTCCGACTCTTTGCGACCCCATGAACTGCAACATGCCGGGCCTCCCTATCCATCACCAACTCCCGGAGTCCGCCCAAACCCATATCCATCGAGTCGGTGATGCCAGCCAACCATCTCATCCTCTGTCGTCCTCTTCTCCTCCTGCCTTCAATCTTTTCCAGCATCAGGGTCTTTTCAAATGAGTCAGCTCTTCGCATCAGGTGGCGAAAGTTATGGAGTTTCAGCTTCAACATCAGTCCTTCCAATGAACACCCAGGACTGATCTCCTTTAGGATGGACTGGTTGGATCTCCTTGCTGTCCAAGGGACTCTCAAGAGTCTTCTCCAACACCACAGTTCAAAAGCATCAATTCTTCAATGCTCAGCTTTCTTTGTAGTCCAACTCTCACATCCATACATGACTACTGGAAAAACCATAGCCTTGACTAGAAGGATCTTTGTTGACAAAATAATATCTCTGCTTTTTAATATGCTGCCTGGGTTGGTCATAACTTTTCTTCCAAGGAATAAGCATCTTTTAATTTCATGGCTGCAATCACCATCTGCAGTGATTTTGGAGCCCCCAAAAATAAAGTCAGCCACTGTTTCCACTGTTTCCCCATCTATTTCCCATGAAGTGATGGGACCGGATGCCATGATCTTCATTTTCTAAATGTTGAGCTTTAAGCCAACTTTTTCACTCTCCTCTTTCACGTTCATCAAGAGGCTCTTTAGTTCTTCTTCACTTTCTACCATAAGGGTGGTGCCATCTGCATATCTGAGGTGATTGATATTGCTCCCAGCAATCTTGATTCCAGCTTGTGCTTCCTCCAGCCCAGCGTTTCTCATGATGTACTCTGCATATGAGTTAAATAAGCAGGGTGACAATATACAGCCTTGATGTGCTCCTTTCCCTATTTGGAACCAGTCTGTTGTTCCATGTCCAGTTCTCACTGTTGCTTCCTGACCTGCATATAGGTTTCTCAAGAGGCAGGTCAGGTGGTCTGGTATTCCCATGTCTTGAAGAATTTTCCACAGCTTATTGTGATCCACACAGTCAAAGGTTTTGGCATAGTCAATAAAGCAGAAATAGATGTTTTTCTGAAACTCTCTTGCTTTTTCGATGATCCAGCAGATATTAGCAATTTGATCTCTGGTTCCTCTGCCTTTTCTAAAACCAGCTTGAACATCTGGAAGTTCTCAGTTCACATATTGCTGAAGCCTGGCTTGGAGAATTTTGAGCCTCACTTTGCTAGCGTGTGAGATGAGTACAATTGTGCAGTAGTTTGAGCATTCTTTGGCATTGCCTTTCTTTGAGATTAGAATGAAAACTAACCTTTTCCAGTCCTTTGGCCACTGCTGAGTTTTCCAAATTTGTTGACATATTGAGCGCAGCACTTTCAGAGCATCATCTTTTAGGATTTGAAATAGCTCAACTGGAATTCCATCACCTCCGTTAGCTTTGTCCATAGATGCCCTGAAGCCTGTGCTTAAATGCACCTCTTTTCACTTTCAGAGTTGTCCGGTTAGGATAATAGGTATATGGTTACTTTGCTTCTGGAAAGAATGCAATGGCACAGAACATGGAGAATAAACCCAAGAGAATGGTTTGAATCCTTTCTCTAGTAGTGTTGTTATTATTGTTCAGTCACTATGTTGTGTCTACTCTACAATCCTGTGGACTGCAGCACACCAGGCTTCCCTGTCTTTCACCATCTCCTGGAGTTTGCTCAAGCTCATATCCATTGAGTCAGTGGTGTCATCCAACCATCTCATTCTCTGTCATCCCCTTCTCCTCCTGCCTTCAATCTTTCCCAGCATCAGGGTCTTTTCCAGTGAGTTGGCTCTTTGCATCAGGTGGCCAAAGTATTGGAGCTTCAGCTTCAGCATCAGTCCTTCCAATGAATGTTCAGGGTTGATTTCCTTTAGGATGGACTGGTTTGATCTCCTTGCTGTCCAAGGGACTCTCAAGAATCTTCTCCAGCATCACAGTTCGAAAGCCTCCCCTTGATACATCTTATTTTCCTCATTTGTCAACTTGAGAATAGTACATTTGCTTGCCCTTCCTCCTAGTCATTTTGGGGGGCGATATTCCTTGGATGTGAATACACTTTGTAGAGAGAACACAAATTTGGGATTGTTCCTGTCCTTAAACCCAACATCAGTTTATGCTTTGAATGGACTCTGTCTTGGAAGAAAATTAGCTTCAGAATCTAAATGGTGTCAGTTCTTTCCTTGTCTTCCTAGAGAATGGATAGACCTGGTAGCCTGCATCTGCCAGGGAGGTAACTAGTTTCAGCATTTACATTTCCCCTTAACTCCATCAGAGAAGAGAACATGACCCTTTAAAGTAAAACCATAAGCCCTTCCTTTGCCTTCATATGCATTAATGTAACGAATTCTCCAATAAAGATTCAACTTACCCTTTTATGTATGAATAGGACTCTTTTAAAAGTTTGAAAAGACGTCATAACTCATGAGAAGTGAGTGTGCCTCAGCTTGAGTGTGCCACCCTGTGGATGCATACATGGATATAGTGAGTGTTCCCCGGGGAGCAGTCACTTACAAGATGAAAATGGGGTGAGTGCCACAAACAGAAGTACTTTTTTGCATAATAATGTACAATTTTATTTTTTCAAAGTGAAAATGCTTTTTTCTTATTATAAAAGTGATACATTTTAAAAACCACCACATTTTAGGAAATAAAAGTAAATATTTCCGTGTAAAACGTTCCATCTTTTTTCGATGCGTATGTGTTTACATATGTGTTGTACATGTGTACCTCTTTGCATATATTTTATATTTTAAAAAATAAAAGTGGAATCCTATTGTAGGCATTGTCTTGATATCTTTTTTTTCTGTCTGCAATTATTGTGGACATATTTCAGTAAGTATAGATCTACATCATCATTTTTATAGCTTCCCAGCAATTCCATGGAATAGATGTGCCAATAGTTTATGTAACCAGTGCCTGATTGCTTGTTATCTAGGTTTCTTTAGGGGCACAGTATCTACCCCCTCTGCTGTAATTATTTAAAATCAATTTAAGATATCTACACACACATACACACGCACCTTACTTCAAAATTTCACTAGGAGACAATTCATAAACCTGTTAGTGTATCATCTTTGGTTTAGGTGGGAAGACTCCTGAGAGTTGAAGCGTAGTCTGGGAGGAGCTGTAAATTACAGGGCAAAGGGCATTTCAGAGTCGAGATCAAGATATTGCACTGTTACAAACTGCCTGAAGTAGGGTCAGTTACTCTAGGGACTACTTCCTCATACACTGGAGCCCAGAGCTGGTCATTCCCAAAGCTACATTACTGCTGGGAGCCTCTGTCATTTAATAGCCCTTCTAGCTTGAAGCCCAGTGATCAGAATATTCCTTTCAAAGGAGAAACACTCATGTTCACATGTGGGTGAACAAATCCAGTAACATCTCAGTGTCATGAACCTTGCCACTGAGCAAGACTCCCGGGAGCCCCACCAGGAACTCCAGCACATAAGAATACCTCAGCCTATGAGGCATCCATGGGACACCCCTCAGGCTTTCATGGAGCAACACTTTACACTGTGTTTACACAAGCATGCTGGATGGTCTGATTTCCAGGTTTGGCAAATTAGAACTCTGTGAGTAGGACTGTGGAGGCAGGCCCTGACTGAGTAAAAGTGGCAGCAGATGCAGGAGGAAAGTAAAAGCCAGGGACTGCCCTGGTGGTCCAGTGGATTCAGGGTCCACCTGCCAGTGCAGGGGTCTCGGGTTCCATCCGTGGTCGGGGAACTAAGATTCCCACTTGCCATGGCAACAAGAGAAACCCACACGCCACCACTCAAGAAGCCCCCTAACACCACAACTAGAGAAAAGCCCTTGCACCACAGTGAAGACCCAGTGCAGCCAAAAAAGAAAAAAAGGCTACAAGTGGGGACGCTGAAGCCCTTTTTGTGTAGGGACAGAAACCCTGTGTACTTTCTCAGTGTTTGTATGCCACAGGTGCCTCTTGTGATGGTGGAGGTGATCACTTTAACCATCCCTGACCAACATTTGAAACCGTGGCATAGAAGAGAGGAGAAAATATTCAAGTGGTTTTTACTTAGTAAAGATAAATCTTACAACCTTTGAAGTTTTTGTGCATATCTAGGTTGTTGCCATGTAAAATTCATTTCTTGAGATGGATCAGGGTCAAAAAGTCTGAAAGCTATGGTAGGCCCTGATATCACCATTTTGTAGCAAAGTATAGAAATGAATGCCCTTAACAGTGACCTTGAGTTATTAAAAAAAAAAAGATCAAATAATGTTCAAAGTATATACCATTTAAGAGAACAGAGTACAAGAGAATGAAGACCTTTGGAAAGATTCCTATTACAAAGTAGCTGTGATTTTTTTTGAAGATTTAGTATTTTTAATCTTAAGTGGAAAGCCTTTCTACCTTCTCTCTAACTTGAACCATAATACAACTTTTAAAAATGCCAAATTTGACTTGGGGTGGGGGAAGAAACCTAAAAAAACAATAATAAAATACTGTACTTTTAAAAAATTAATTAATGGAAACAAAATTAATTGAACACCAAATTTCATACATACTTAACAAAAAGATATTCACCTTCAAGTATATCTCATAAGGTATTCATCTATCTGTGGTTCACATTAAGTGGAACTTCATTCATTTAAAACCTGTATTAAAAGGCATAGCAAGACTTCCATACTCTGGCCGGACATTGGCTTACAAAGATAAGCAAGACTCTGAACAAGTCCTCAAGGAACGTGAAGTCTAGTAGTCCAGACTGCAGTCAACCCACATTGACTGACCTTCAGTATAAAGTCATTTTTCAAATTATGGTGTCGTATCAGCTAAGGCTGGTTGACACTGACTATCTTCTGAAGAATCTAGGGTCTGTGGTCCCATATGTGCAATCCTGTCTCTGCAGCTCTGGTCATGAGTTCACGTTACCAAGGGTTACGCCAAAAGCCAGGTCCAGGTATGACCAGGCAGGCTGGCCCAGTCCCTGTGAACCCAGGTAACAGGGCAAAAGGGAAGAGTGTCCAGCTGAGCCACAGGTCCTGACCTGGAAGTCTGCAGGGCAGCATCAGGGAATTAAGTGAGGCCTGCATCCGACAGCAGCCACAAGTTACTGCCATGCTAACTTTGCTCCTCTGTTTCTCCTGAAAGCTCAGGCCTGTCTTTTTCTTGACCCACTCTCCACATATGCAGCTTCCCAGGTGGTGCTAGTGGTAAAGAACTTGCCTGCCAGTGCAGGAGATATAAGGGATATGGGTTGGATCCCTGGGTCAGGAAGATCCCCTGGAGAAGGGCATGGCAACCCACTCCAGTATTCTTGCCTGGAGAATCCCCATGGACAGAGAAACCTGGTAGGCTATACAGTCCACAGGGTCACAAAGAGTTGGACACGACTAAAGCAACTTAGCAACCTAGCCACATATGCAGGCCATATTTTTAAGACCTTACTTGGTCCTGCCCAGGTTCCTTCTGTGTGTGTGTACTCTGATGCAGTGCCCTTCAGTGGAGGGGGTCTGAAAGCCCAGAGCATGGGCAGCAGACCTCAGCTTTGTCTCCTTCACTGCTGTCCTCCTCCAAACTGGATGTACTGTCCTTACCAGCCTTCCCAAAATCCCCGTATCCGTAAGCAGAGCACTGTTTGGCTGGTCTGTGATAGAACTGCCTTTGTTAAACACACCAGTAACAGCTACAACAAACTAATGCTAATAATTCTGCATCCCTCTATTAGCCCACTTTTGCTAATTTTACCGATTTAGTGGCCATGCCCCTCAGATTTTCAGGAGTTCTACTTTTTAATAGCCTATCCTGTCTTCCCTAAATATGCCAGTGCTTGTCAAACCCTGTGTCCTACTTTTGGGTTTAAAAAAAAAAAAAAAAGGTCTCTGTGCTCAGAGGAGTTGCAAGGTTCATGGAAATATTCTCCTCACTTTCTGTCATGTAAGCCAGTGAATTTTCCTGCTGATACTGTTCTGATTTACCCAGGCCCCATATGCTTTTCAGGCAGCATGGATGCAAATGTCCTGTGGTTACCAAAACAACCTCAAATAAACTGGTGGGAAGTGCCACCTGTGCATCACATCTAACCATAGAGCTTCTCCCACCAACACCAGCATGCGGATTTGATGAGACTTCACAACCTTGACTGCCTTAGTGATATTCAACATGAAGTCCACCATAGCACCCAGCTTCCCTGCTGGTTGCATTTTCAGAGAGAAAGAAGGGGGAGAGGTAGATTCACAAAGTGGCAGCAAAACGTTCTAGGACTTCCTAATCATCCCCTCCTGACCTCTCCCCCTCTGCAGTCGATGTTCAGCGTCTCTGTTCGTGGCCCTGAGTGCTTAAATTCATCCCCATTCACTCCTACAAACCCTGTGGCAAACTCATTACTATAACTTCTCAAAGAAAATGCCCCAAACCTACGAATGAACCCACTCACATGTATCACAGGATAGTAATGTCACCCCCTATCAAGCTGGGAGTGTGTCCACTTGGCACAGACAAGGAATATGACAGTGGGATCCTTCATTTGGTCCATTTTTTCCATCAACCTCTGTAACAAAAGAACCTAGCAAAAGCGTAACCTTGAAACACACGTTGGAGACGAGATGCAGGCAGATCCCTTCTGCATGCGAGACAGCACACCTTGGAGATGCAGGTGGCATCATGTACAGCTTGCCAGGCCTGCTGGGGCATCTGCTCTGGCCTCTGGTGGCTGCTTAGACTGGGATTAGGTCAGGAGCCAGGGGTTAGCAGCTGGGTGTGCTAATGAAATCAAAGGAGGACAGGGTGCAGACGAGGTGGAGGTGGTGGCTCTGCATTGAAATAGTAGCTCTGGAATGCAGACTTCCAGAGCTCTCCCCACAGTGTGGAGAGGAACCCTCCCTGTTAGAGAGTTGCAATCTAAGAACTGAAAAACCGTGAAGATGGGAGTTTGAGAAAATCAGGGAAGATGATGTGCTTTTTTAATAAGACAGCTTTACTGGCCTTTTCAGTTCTATCATTATGTGTTCTGGAACGTGATAGAGGCAAGCAAGGAGGACTGGGTTAGGAGTTAGGAGACCTGATGTTGTTGATGATTTGCAGTTGTGGCCTTGGTCATGATTTGTAGCCTCTCCAGAAATCTCAGTTACTTGTCTGTGAAAATGAAAATAATTGCAGATAATAAAGCACCACACCAGCACAGCTGAGTCTGAGCACAGCACGGCTGAGACCGAGGTTTCTCTGAGCCTTCGTTTTCCTCCTTGTTAAATGGGGATAATCATACTGGCCCTGTAATTGTAGTGAGTGAGGAAGAGGACAAGTAAACTTTGGAGTTCTAAGTGAGAGGCCAATCTCACAATTCTGGGGTCGCTTTAAGAAGTCAGTTGTCAATCTAGGGCCGGCTGCTGTAGTGAGCCTCTCGTTGCCCCACCTGACCCTTCTCTCCAGGGAGCCCCTTCCCTCCTCCCCTCCCCTCCCCTCCCCCAACCTCTTCCTCCCCTCGGCCTTCCTTTGTCTGGGAGGCTCCAAGCTGCCTATGCTGTTGTCTTGATCCATCAGGCAACTGCTGTGTTTCAGATCCCAGTGAAATATGTCTGTGTAGTTTGTAAGAAAATGTGGGTTCCTTTGGGAGGAAGGGGTCAGCCGTTACGTGGGTGTGCATACCCTCCACCACTGCACTGGAGATCCCTAGAACCAGAGGAACAACATGTACTCTCCAGAATCAACATGAACCTAGCCCATGGTTAAAATAGTTTTTATAAACAACCTGTTTCTACCTACTCGTTAGTTTTCACTAAACCTCTGGAGTGGGAAAGGGGCAACATTTTATTCTTCAATTCAGAGGCAGATGAGAGAGAGATGAAGAAGAAGGTGGGGCAGGGGTTAGATTTGAATCCATTCAGCAATTTCAAAATTCTCATTCTTACATTCGCACCCCAATTATCTTGGAATTCACTTTTCTCAAATCCTCAGATAATTCTAAAATTTGATCTGGTCAATTGTGTTGGTGTAAGAATGAGATAGGGCTTAATGCATTCTGGGAAAGAAATGAAAAACTTTGTTAAATATGTGATTTAAGCATTCCTTTTTATTTTATCTTGCCAAATGAAAATACTTTATTCACTGTCACCTGTAAGAGAATCCAGATTCCAGGCTGGATGAGGGAGGAAGGTTGGCCCCAGCAACCCTGACCTCAAAGAGAAAAGGGAAGCCTTTCTCGGGACCAGGTGAGAAGCAGCCCAGGGATGCAGTCCCTCCATTCACTTCCTACGTGGCTCAGTCACTTGCTTCCTCTGTGGCTCGGTGGCCTTGCTGCACCAGGCAGGGAACTTGGAAGTCCCGTTCCCTGTCTCAAAACTTCCGCTCAGCACACCCCTTTTTTCTCCTTCGGGATTTGCCAACGTCCAAATTCCAGTGCTTGTATAAGTCACCCCAGATGTGTACCAAGGTCTCAGCATTTGCAGAATCTCTGTGTCAATCTCTTAAGTTAAAGATGCTTCAAGGAAGCACCCAGTTCCTTCTGCTAATAACCGCAGTTTGTCATGTGACACCTGCCCCTCCTCCCCATTCTCTCTGTAAACCCCCCACCCACCCCACCTTTGAACTGTCCTTTATCTGCCAAACATCTCCATTTCCTTCAAGGTGGTAATCTTCTGCTTTTGTTATTTAAGTTTGGTTGTCTTCTTAATTGTTACCCAATTGGTCTGGGGCTTGCATAAACAGTTAACAAAAACACGGCGCACGAGGCAGCCGTTTCACTTTCTGGGCTTGTTGTTCTTGGCACTGGGTCAGTTCTATGAACTTCTGGTGTCCAACTGGTAGGACCTGAAACTCTGTGTTTAACAAGTGCCTGTAGTCAAAACAGTTGGCGTGTGCAAGCTCGGATAGCTGGTACTGACTGCAGCCGGCCAGCCGTTGGGTCCTGGGACGTGCGGAACCCTGGACCCCCAGTCACGGTGCTCTGTTTGAGGGCCGGGCTTTTGTTATTTAGTTTGGGAGGAGGGGGGGGTCTTCTTTTTTTTTTTTTTTTTTCTTTTTCTTTTCTGTGATGACATCTGCTAATATGGATCGCTTCAGGTTCCAAAAGTACAACGTGTTTACAGTCGTCGTAGAATCAGATTAAGTTGGCAGCCCGAGTCTCGCTGTAAGTGGTTTTAGTTTACATTTCTTCTTCTAGCAGGATGTTTTGCATAAATTTTGCTGATCCTGGGTTATTTATAGACTTTTTTGAAAAAAAAGAAAAAACGGGGATGCCTGAGAGTTTTCTGTTCTAACTGTGGAAAGTGAAATCCGTTTCTGCAGCTAGAGAAACGGCCGGGCATGTGCAGCAGAAGGTTATTTTAGCTCTTGAAAATTAATTTCTCCGAGAGGTCACTTGATAACATTCCGGAGCGTCCTCTCCAGCTGCCGACATCAGATTCCCTGATGATTGTCTTAGGATGTGTTGTTTTCTTTTGGTTGGTCACAAATGGAGTAAAATGAAAGTAATGATGCCATTTCCTCTGGGACGCTCTGGGAGAGTGGATGCAGTGATTGGGTATTGTTTCAAACGTCCGAAATAGGTTCCTGGTGGTTGTTTTGTCCAACCCTGGGGAGCAGTGCAGCCAGCCCAGAGCGGGGCGGTGGGACTGGGGGAGGGGCTGAGGAAGTCAGCTGCTGGAAAGTGAGTTTCCAGTTTGTCCTCACCTAAATGACAGTAGTACTCAGGGGTTTATAGTACTAAAATGATAATAATAATATTGAACGGTAAGACGGCATGTCAGCTAATGCATGATCTGTTTGATTTTTCTGGCCCCGGTGGCGGTGTCTTTGGGGACCGCGTTAGTGTTTGAATGAGAACTAAGGCTGGGCATGTTCAAAATCACTAAGGCAGCATTAGCACTCTATGAAAGGGCTTCCCATAATATTTACTAGAGCAGTTGGCTAAAAATTGCTCTGCTTTGCCCACCGAGTGGCTGTGTAATTAGCTCCTGAGAGTGTACCTTGAGCACCTCCCATCTCGGTGTCTGTGCTCCCAAAATTTGCATGGGTAAGTAGCATGTCCATCAGCGTAATGAGTGTGAAGTCCCCGTCTAATGGTCCAGGAGAACGTGGCAAATGAGACACTTCATTGTGCCTCTGGTTAAATATTTTAAACCAAACAAATCGAAAGGGAGGGAGAAAACATCTGGGCCTTGTGAAAGGCCTTCTAAGTAGGAAGTCTGTCCTGATCCAGGTACATGGGTCCTTCTCAGACAGGTCCAAATCTCCCACTGCTCCGCACCCCAGCATCGCCAACTTACACAGGAAATGAAAATGGACGGGTGAAGTGGAAATTTCCAAGGTAGTGACTGTGACATAGGCCAAGACGTGACATGGTTCTCACTGCCCAGGGCTGCCATCAGGGGATTCTTTTTCTCCTCCACGTTGCTCTCATCTGTGTGAAGAGCTGACTCATTGGAAAAGACCCCAGTGCTGGGAAAGATTGAGGGCAAAAGGAGAAGGGGGCGGCAGAAGATGAGATGGTTAGATAGCATCACTTACTCAGTGGACATGAAGCCGAGCAAACTGTGGAGAGTGTGGAGATCAGGAAAGCCTGGAGTGCTGTGGTCCATGGGGTCACAAAGAGTCAGACATGCCTTAAGAGACTGAATAACAACAACAACAATATACAAGCGAGGTTATTTGTATTTTGTGTCATTTTTTGGTCTCCTCTAACCTGGCAGACAGGAGAAGGCAATGGCACCCCACTCCAGTACTCTTGCCTGGAAAATCCCATGGACGGAGGGGCCTGGTGGGCTGCAGTCCATGGGGTCCCTGGGAGTCGGACATGACTGAGCGACTTCACTTTCACTTTTCACTTCCATGCATTGGAGAAGGAAATGGCAACCCACTCCAGTATTCTTGCCTGGAGAATCCCAGGGACGGGGAAGCCTGGTGGGCTGCCGTCTGTAGGGTTGCAGAGAGTCAGACACGACTGAAGCGACTTAGCAACAGCAGCAGCAGAACCTGGCAGAGAATAAGGATGAGACTTGCTATTCGTCTCCTACGGTTTAGAGCATGCCCTGTGCTTTCTCATGATAGCCCCACTGAGCAGGAGAGGGACAGGTCAGGCCCTTTGGTCCCAGTATAAAGATGTGGGCTTAGCCTGGATGGTGAAGCTGGGGAGCCAGAGCTCCAGCCCACGCATATCCATCTTTCATCCACCTTCTCATTCATTGCCCCATCTGAACTAGGTGAACTGGCTGCAACGCAGAGATTAAGAAACTCTTTGTTCTGATTTGATTCCAGTCTGCCTTTATGGATGGGACCCTGTTATACTCCCTATTTCCTCCTCCTGTCTGTCAGGCTGGAGTGGAATTGGAAACCCACCTTTGAAGGCCTTAGGTTGGAGGTGTCTCAGATTGTGTGCTTCTCAGCCTGCAGTGATTATGGGTGCCCCCTCCCTACTGTATAGATAATCTCATGGCCTGAGTGAATGAAGAACCTTGAAGGGAACCCACAGGCGTTTGTGTTGGAGAGGTTGGCAGTGAATACTGAGAAGTTTCCCAGCCATCCTCGCCCTTTGGCTTTTGCATTTGAATTGGCCAAACCCTCACATCCCACCATCCTTGGGAAAAGGAAGGTGCTTTATGGCAGTTCAGCTGTTCTGTGCTGGAAGACCTGCCTCCTGGCAGCCTGAGTGCATCTATAGGTTTTCCCTTGGCCTAACCGGCAGCTTTCTGCCAGTGGGAATGGTATCTTGGAGAGATTTCTAGTAGTAATAATCATAATACTCTTCTTTTATGTTTGCATAGCCTGACTCAACTTTTAAACCTCTTTTACATGCCTCATCTCATGGACTCCTCCCTATAGCCTTGAAGGGCAGATATTTTTAACCTCAGAACACAGAGGTTCTGGAAGGAGGGAGCCAGTATTCAGACTCCAGCTTTTGGACGCCAGTGCTCCTTGTATTGGTTTCAGCTGCCTAATATCTATAGTTGGTTGCCAAAAAGGAGGGCAGTCTGGGAATTGGAAAACCCGGTTTTCTCCTTTCACTGTATTTCTTGTCAGTTATAAAGGCATATTTGATTGTTCACTGTGTGAAGCTCTGATAAGAGCTTTACACTTAGTCTTTCAACTGCTGGTAGCAGAAGGGCTGTTTTTAGCCCCATTTGTTAGTCATCTGTGGGATCTGTACCAATGAAGATGAAGATGTGTGGACCAGGTGACATACCTGCCCTAAATGGCAGATGGATCAGCAGAGTCACACCTCTAGAGTGCTGTTCACAGGTTGCTGTCACCCCAAGGGATGTATTATGTTGCTCACTTGGCCCTGTCCTCCTCTTCCATGTTATAAATGAGGATTTAGAAGAAGAATAGTCTTAGTGGCAGGATTATCCAATTTTTCAAGATTGGAGAGATTTAGGAGGAAGAACAATTACATTAATGAGTCAGAGTCCAGAAAGATCTCCAAAGGTCAGAGCAGTGGACTGACTCCAACAAGATGACATTTTTAAAGGACACCTGTGGATAAGCAGCTTGGCAGTGAAGAGTATGAAATAAGACTTAAGGGTGATGTGACTGTTAGAAATAAAAAATATAGCTTGAGTGCCTGGTGGACTTAACAGGAGAACAATATATACAACAGACAGATGGGAGCTGCCCACCTATAATGGTCTCCCTTCTGAGTGGCAGTTTAGGAAGGACGTGGGAGCCAAAGAGGACCCAGAGATCAGGAGAAGAGTGAAAATGACCTTTTGTGAGGAATGATTTTAGAAGATGTCTGAGAGTATTTAGCCTGGAGAAGGAGATTTCAGGGAACAAAGGATTTGGCAAAGTGTCCAGGGAAGGGGAACTGGACCAGTTTGGGGTGACCCCCATGGGACAGAAATGGAATTAATACTCAGGTGTTAACATTCAGGCAGAGGGGAGACTGTCCAGCGGCGGTGCTGCCTGGCCTGGGAGAGCCCAGGGCCTGTGCTGGAGAAGCCAGGCTGGGCAGCCCCATGGCTGCCACTCCAAGGAGGTGATGCCAGCCCTGGAAGGGGCCAGCAGAGGTAGCAGAGAATGTTTACCTGTGGGTTTCTTCTAGCTCTGGAGGTGGGGGGTGGGGGGAGTCTGTGACTATGTCCCAACGTCAAGGTCTAAGACCCGAGTCCCTTTGGTGGAAATAATGGCTGTGTCAGGGACGAGGGGGCTGGCAGAGGGAAGCTGTGCCTCAGCCTTCCACCTGTAAATAGAAGGGCATCATGCCTGGTAGGGGAAGGGGGGACTGGGTATTGTTTAAGACAAATTAACACTTCTTTGTGGACCTGAATTGTCTGTCTTAGAGTGAGTGCCTATCTGCTATCCTACTGGCCTCCTTAGTTATCTTAAGTTAAAAATTACTTCCTTTAAGTGATTCCAAGAAGAGTTTTAAAGGTAACTCTCAGTGATTCTGAAACTGGTTGTTCTGTGTGTAGATTGTCTTGGCCCTTACTTTCAGCAGAACTTTGGGGTTTTTTGTTTTTGAGGTTAAATCCATATAACATAATACTAACCATTTTAAAGTGAACAGTTTGGTGGCATTGAGTACATTTACAATGTTGTGCAACCACTGCTTCTATCTGGTTCCAAATGTTTCATCACTCCAGAGTAAAACTGCATACCCATTCAGCAGTTATTCTACTCCCTAGCCCCCCGCCTCAGTCCCTGGCAACCTCCAGTCTGCTTTCTGCGTCTGTGGATTTGCCTATTCCAGACATTTCCTATAAATAGAATGCATATAATACATGAGCTCTGTACCTGGCTTCTTTAATTTGCATAGGGTTTTCTGGGTTCATTCATATGGTAGCATGTATCAGTTCTTCATTTCTTGTTATGGTTGAATAACAGTAAGATGGTGGCTCAGAGGTTAAAGCGTCTGCCTGCAATGCGGGAGACCTGGGTTCGATCCCTGGGTCGGGAAGATCCCCTGGAGAAGGAAATGGCAACCCACTCCAGTATTCTTGCCTGGAGAATCCCATGGACAGAGGAGCCTGGTGGGCTACAGTCCATGTGGTCGCAAAGATTCGGACACGACTGAGCGACTTCACTTCACTTCACTTCAGCAGTGAGAGACTTTATTTTGGGGGGCTCCAAAATCACTGCAGATGGTGACTGCAGCCATGAAAGATGCTTGCTCCTTGGAAGAAAAGTTATGACCAATCTAGACAGCATATTAAAAAACAGAGATGTTAACTTTGCCAACAAAGGTCCATCTAGTCAAAGCTATGGTTTTTCCAGTAGTCACGTATAGATGTGAGAGTTGGACTATAAAGAAAACTGAGCACCGAAGAATTGATGCTTTTGAACTGTGGTGTTGGAGAAGACTCTTGAGAGTCCCTTGGACAGCAAGGAGATCCAACCAGTCCATCCTAAAGGAAATCAGTCTTTTAATGTACATTGGAAGGACTGATGCTGAAGCTGAAACTCCAATACTTGGCCCACCTGATGCGAAGAACTGACTCATTTGAAAAGACCCTGATGCTGGGAAAGATTGAAGGTGGAAGAAGGGGACAACAGAGGATGAGATGGTTGGATGGCATCACTGACTTGATAGACATGAATTTGAATAAGCTCCGGGAGTTTGTGATGGACAGGGAAGCCTGCATGCTGCAGTCCATGGGGTCGCAAAGAGTCAGACACAACTGAGCAGCTGAACTAAACTGATTATGTATATACCGCAATTTATTTATTCATCCACTGATGGACATTTAGGTTGTTTGAGCCATTCGGCTCTTGCTAATAGTGCTGCAATGAGCCTTCACATACAGGAATTTGTTTGAGTACCTGGTTTCATTTCTTCTGGGTTTGTACTCTAGGAGAAGAATTCCTGAATCGTATGGTGATTCCATGTGCAACTTTTTGAGGAATCACCACACTGTTTTCCATAGAGGCTGTACCATTTTACATTCCCAGAGATTGTGCCCAGTGGTTCCAATTTCTCCACATCCTCACCAACGCTTGTTATTTTCCGTTTTGGGGTTTTTTGGTTGTTGTTTTTATATACATAGTCATTCTAGTATGTGTGAAGTGGTATCTCATTGTGGTTTTGATTTGAATTTCCCTGATGACTAATGATGTTGATCATCTTTTCATGTGATTATTGACCGTATGTGTATCTTCTTTGGAAAAATGTGTGTTCAGATCCCTTGCCCATTTTTAAACTGGGCTGAGCCTGCTCGTTTATATATATAAAATTTTATTTTTTATTTTTGGCTGTGCCGGGCCTTTGTTGCTGTGAGGGCTTTTCTCTAGTTGCAGCAAGCAAGGGCTACTCGCTAGTCATGATGCATGGGCTTCCCACTGCGGTGGCTTCCTTTGTTGCTGAATATGGGCTCTAGAGCACAGGCTCAATAGTTGTGGCGCACGGGCTTCTCAGCATGTGGGACCTTCCCAGATCAGGGATCAAACCCGTGTCTCTTGCATTGGCAGTCAGATTCTTTCCCACTGAACCACCAGAGAAGCCCAGCCTTCCTGTTTGTGTGTTTAGAATTAAGGTTCTAAACTTGCTGCTCCTCAGGTGCCAGAGTAGTATATATGTTGCATCTTCTTTTTTCCTTTTTTGGCCTCCCCACTTGGCATGCAGGATCTTAGTTCCCCAACCAGGGATTGAACCTGCACCCCCTGCAGTGGAAGGACAGTCTTAACTGCTTTATTGCCAGGGAAGTCCCCATCTTCTTTTTCTTTTTTAAAAGCATATTTGTTTATTTCTTTGTCTGTGCCAGATCTTAGTTGCCACACGTGGGATTGTCGATCTTGTTTGCAGTATGCAGGTTCTTTTAGTTGTGACATGTGGAATATTTAGTTGGTGCGTGTGAACTCTTAGCTGGGGCATGTGGGATTTAGTTCCCTTACCAGGGATCAAGCCCAGGCTCCCTGCCTTGGGAGTTTGGAGTCTTAGCAACTGAACGACCAGGGAAGTCCCCATCTTATCTGTTTCCTGAAAAGCTAGGCCACCTACTTATTATCTGGTACCTGAGATGAGGAGAGAGAACAGGATGAGAGAGGCAGGGAAAGTATACCAGAAGGAGCAGAGGGTTCTGGGAGAGAGCAGCCCCATGGAAGCTGTGACATCTCTGTCCTCCAGGTCTTCCTGGAACTCTCAGCAGACCGTAGGAAAGTTATTCACAGATGTTTCTGGAAAGACTCAGGCTCCCAGGCCATGGGGCCTACCCTTTCATCTGTGTTTCTTCTGGGTATTGCAACATCTAGCAGGCCTCCTCCTGACAGTCCCCTGAGTGGGGGGAGTGTGCCTGTGAGCCCTTGACCCACTGGCCTAGGGTCTGGAGGACAAGGCTCACAGGGTTACTCTTGGGAGCAGCCTGTCTCCAGCCCCCTCCAGTGGGGCTGGGTTAGGTGGGTGGTCAGACCACACTCCCTGATTCCCACTGGCTCCATACCAAAGAAATGGAATTATAGAAGCCTGTCCCGCCTCCTCAAGCAGCACAGCCCTCTCCAGCCAGAAGCAGGTTTTCCTATATTCTGGGAAGAAACTCTGCAAGAAGAGAAAAGGAAGCCTAAAGTTAGAGACCCAAAATCATGTTCTCCTACAATAATTCTCCTATGGGAGACTCTCTCTCTCTGGCTTTGGTTTTATGGTCAAGCCGCTGGAGACAGTCCCAACCTGAGTTGGCCTTACAAAGGCCAAGTCAGCTCTACCCAGCTTATGTGTCTGAGATGATGCTGTCTTCCCACAGTCTGAAATTCTCCAGTAGAGGCATACTTCTGCATCTTGGAAAGCTTTTGTGTCTTAAAGGTTTGTTTTTACGTCTTGCTAAAAGGGGTATACTCTTGTGCCAGGGTTAACTTAAGATTAATAGGCAAGTTTTACAAAGAAATGTTGCAAGCAACACAGGAGAGATCCTAGTAGAAGATAAAAATACCTAAAACACACTATACTGCTCTTTTTCTTTTTTAATGGAGGTAAAATTCACATAACAAAGTTAATCATCTTAAAGCCCTGAATTGTGGTTGAGTGGTTCAGTGTTGTGCATCCATCACCTCTACCTGACTTCAAAATGTTTTTACCACCCCTAAAGGAGACCCTGTACCCCTTAAGCAATCACTCCCTGCTCCCTGCTTCCGCAGCCCCTGGCAATCACTAATATGCTTTCTGTCTCTATGGATTTACCTATGCTGGGTATTTTGTATCAGTGGAATCATACAACATGTGACATTCGGGGATCCATTGTCTTTTTTAGACATCCCCTCCCCCTGTCTCCCAAATCCACTGTCTCCTGCCAAGATCAAGGAATAAACTTTCTAAATATAAAGAATGAATAAAAACTCTCCACTTGAATTCACAGTAAAAATGTCCAAAAGTGTTTTTGGACAAAAATACAGAAGTATTTTTCGATCTTTATAATGACGTCTCTCCAAAGCATAGTGCTGGGTATTGCAGTGGACTCTGCCCGTGAGGACAGACAGGCCCTGAGGGAAAGGAGAGCGGAAAGGCCTGAGGTTCCTGCAGGCGCGGGGACCAGGCCAGGCCAGGCCAGGGGCCCACGCAACCTGCAGGGGCCATCGTGCAGTGGAGCTGCAGGAGGGACCCGGCCCTTCCCACCCAGTGGCTGCTCCGATCCTCCTCTGAGGACGCTGCCTCCTCCGACCACACCTCCTGTGTGTGCTGCTCAGGCAAACCCAAGTTCATCTGCCAAATTCAGGATACAGCCCTGGCCATTCCGGGCTTTTCTTTCTGCCTTTCCCTAATCGCATCTGGGCGTGCTCTCTTAAAGGGGAAGTCGTGCGTTCTGACTGGCCAGGGCCCTCAGCCAGGAGGCAGGAAACAGCTCCCACAGTCGCGCTGCCCAGCGTGTCAGTGGCTCAGCCTCCTTACCCAAATGGCCAGGCTGTCTCCCCTGGATGTGTAAGTGTGAGCGCAGGGCACACTTGCCACACAGGATGGCATGGGGCCAGGCCCAGGTCACAGCGGGCGGAGCGTGCTGTCAGCCTGCGATCCATTTAGCAAGTCCGAGGTTGAGCTTAGACGGTGCTCCTGGGCTGCGGGCTGGCGCTGGGACAGGGCTGAGGCATGGAGTGGGGAGAGGAGCTGCCTGAGAAAGAGGTCAGGAGTAGGAGGCTGGGTTGGGGACCAGTCTATTTTGGACAGGCCTTCTGGAGGCGCCAGCCTCGGGGCCTGGGGAGGAATAGAGTGGAAAATTTTCTAGTACACCTCTCCTAGCCCCAGGAAGCAGTGACACTGAACCTCACCAGTCCATCACCCCCACTTGTCTGCATTTATGTGCAGCTCCAACCACACTTGATACATTTATCTACTTGCCACTGATTTTTCTTGGTAAAACACCACTTTTTTTATATGCAAACGGTGTTAAGAAATGTTTCGGGTCTCTTGCACTCCACGTTAAAAATTACTGGAAACTGGCGGCCTGTGTTTTTCCTTCTTTGCTGTTCGTGGATGGTCCTGGGTTCAGTGTGTGTGCACAGCAGGCCCCGAGTCCATATTGGCGGCCGGCTCGCTGGCGGACTAGCCGGTGCCCGAGCATGGTTGGCAACACACCTGGCCTGGTGTCTAGCGGGTCTGGTTTCCCGTGTGCCCAGGAAAACCAAGGGAGGGCTCCTGCCCCCATGCATAGCCAGGGACTAACTCAGTGCCACAAGCAAGTGGCTCAAGACAGTGAAATAGACCCTTGCTGTGTTTTAGACTCCTTTCTACCCTTGGGTTTTGTTTGTATGGTGATGATGTTTGATCTTAAATCATGTAAAAAAAAAACAAACAAACACACTTTTCACTGAAATAATTCAGACCTTCTGCTCCTTCAAAAAAAAGGGGAGCAGAGGGAAACAGAAAAGGGCTGGAGGGGGGAGAAACAAGCGGTGTCTCTGCGCGCGTACATTGACAGGGCAAAGCCACACCCTGTGCAAGACAACTTCCTGTTTGCCACTGCCAACTGCCACTCCAAGGAGAAGAGAAATGGTTCCGTTATTAGTGGCTGCTGCAGGACCACGACAGCCTGTGGGTGAGTGGTTCTGAGTGACGCCGCGGGCTTAGCAGTGAGTTGGGACTTTGCACCTTCTGTTGTAGAGACTGTGGCCTGCACTTTTGAAACTGAAGGTTGGTACAGATAGGAATCAAGCAGCCCTGGCCTCTCCTTATTCAGCCTGTGTTTTTAAACAGTGTGCCCCCAGAGCATTCTTATAAACGGAATAGTTTTAATTCAGGGGGCAGGGAGAAGGTGGAGAACTGCTCTCCTAGGAAACCTACTTCTTGTGTTTTTTTTTTTTTTAAGTCTTCATTTCCAGGTATTAGGGGATTCGTATGAAGTTCCTACTGTGAGTTGTCACCAGGGCAACCACCTTCCATGTATTATCAATCCTTACAGGCTCATTTCTTCAACAGCAAATGCAGTGCATGTCGGGGCCAGTCCCTGGGCTGAATGTCAGGGACAAGAGAGGGCACAAGACACCTGCCCTTGATGCATCCAGTGACAGGACCCCTGGACCGGTGAACCAGCAGTTACAACATGGGGCATGTGCTCAGGTGGGGCCCTCAAGGTGCTCTGGGGCACCTGCCCTGTCGTAACCGTATGACATGGGCATTATTGTCCCCACTGTATAGGTAGGGAAACTGGGGCCCAGGGGGTTAAGTTCTTTGCCCGAGTCACAGCTAATGAGTGACAGAGCTGGGATTTGAGCCCAGATCTTTCTGAATCCAAAGACAGCAGTGTTTGGTCCACATTTCCAATGACTCCCGAAGCTTGTGCAGAATAAGAGAATCACCTTGGAATCTTTTTTAAAATACAGGTTTGGAGGCCCTGGCCTTGCTCTCCCAAGAAGAGGAGGTCTGGGTGGCACTGAGCGGTCTCAGGTGGATGGTGGCCTAGGCACTTTGCCAGCCTCTCACCTTGGGATCCTCCGGCCCTTCCTTGAGGCGTGGACCACGCATGCCTGAGATCGGGGCCAGGGCTTTCAGTGTGCTTAGCCAGGGCAGCTGGGTAAAGGCCACTGACGTTGCCTCAAGACAGTCTTGGGAAGATTCAGCCCAGCTGTTGAGGTATCTTAGACATTGGGAATCCCCCTGTCCTTGGGTCTTCCCGCCAGAGATACCCCAGCTTTGCCCAGTGTCCGGCTGCCTGCCGCTCCTATCCCCTTGGTGTCCCTGGGGCAGGGATGATATCAGTTGCTCCATCTTAAGGGAGAATCCAACAGCTTATCACAAAGCTGGAAGCCCCTAGTTTTCCCCTGAGCTGTGGTGGCACTGTTACACTCATGTGACTTGCACAGTGGGTATGTTGGTGGATGGGGCAGAGATCACCCTGATGGAGGAGTGAATACCATACCGGTGGGACTTCTTGTCAACCCCTCCACTACTGTATTGGCTCTGGACACATGGGAGCAGCTGGGGCAGTAAAAGGTGAGGATGACAGCTCTGTCCCCAGGGGCAGATGGGTATACACTGGCCTTAAGTTCTTCAGCCCACCTCCTGTGGGAACCCTGTTTGCTACTCTCAGGATGACCAGGTGGTGGTCAGCCTGGATCTGGAGATTGTCTCCTCTTCCTGAGGGAACCCTCGGGCCGTGGCAGTGTCTGTCTTATCACTACCATTGTATTTCAGTGCCAAAGAGATGCTAGGGGAAAAAAAAAAATGAGTGAATGAATGAGTGAACAAATGAGGTGTGACTTTAACATATGCTTTTCTCTCCTTCCTCCTGTTGAATTTGCAGCTGTTTTCTTCCCTTTTGGCCTCTCTGGTTAAGAATGTATTAGTGTTTGTTGTTGTTGTGTGTGTGTTTTTTTTTCTTGTGTGGATTTAAAAAACAAGCTTAACAAAATCAGAGCCATCCTATATCTTCCCTTTTTTCCTCGTCTATCTATGTTATGTATCTGTATATATAGTAACAGATATATGGATACATATCTGTTTATATTCCACTGCTTCCCTCCTAGTTCAGCTGATAAAGAACCTACCTGCAATGCAGGACACCCTGGTTCTATTCCTGGGTTGGGAAGATGCCCTGGAGAAGGGATAGGCTACCCACTCCAGTATTCTTGGGTTTCCCTGGTGGTTCAGCTGGTAAAGAATCCACCTGCAATGCAGGAGACCTGAGTTCAGTCCCTGGGTTGGGAAGATACCCTGGAGAAGGGAAAGGCTACCCACTCCAGTATTCTGGCCTGGAGAATTCCATGACTGTGTGGCCCATGGGGTCACAGAGTCGGACACAACTGAGAGACTTTCACTTTCACTTTTCATCTCTCTCTCTCTCTCTCTCTCTCTCTGTGTGTATATATATATATATATATATATATATATATGTATATATATATATAATGTTTCTTGTTTTTATAAAGTAATGTTTAGTGTTTGCAGATATTGGTGATATTTTTTATTTTCTTGTGAATTTGGGTAATACTGTCTCACACATTTCCTTAGGTTGAGATAACCCTCATACCTGTCCTTTTCAGTTATTTTATCATAGATCCGGTAGATTGTGGTTTTTTTTTTTTTTTTTTTTTTTTTACTGTTCTAAACAGTGCTGCTGAGACTATCTTTGAACTTTTCTTGGGGGAGGATATTTCCTTGAGGTCTATTTTCCAGACTAAAATTGCCAGGTTACCAGATCAGATGCTGTGAATGCTTTTTAACTGTGTCGTCAGCACGAGGTTGCTCTCGAGAGAACTGTCGTCCCTTGGAAGTACCCCCAGCAGTGTGTACATGTGTTTGTTCCCCCACTGGTCTACACTGCTGGGGGCGGTGCTGGTGGGGGTTTCTCTTTCAGCTTGGCTAAGTGTCTAGTGAGCGTATCCTTGGTGGCTGATGGAAATACTTCAGGGCTCTGGAAAGTCCCTGGGACTCCCCAAATCCTACCCAGCAGTGCTTGATGCCAGAAATGTACACCTGAGTATACATAACTAATAGAGGAGAGGTGAAAGGGGGATGCTACTGAGAGGGAGAGGTAAAAAGTATCCCAAGTTATTTCTGACTTCAGTGTTGTATGCCAGGCCAGCTCTGAAAATGGGAGATGCTTTGTCAAGACTCTTCCGAGAGGTTGGATGGCTTAAGTGCGGAGAAGAGAGGGCATCCCAGAGGTACAAAAGGCATTGGTTCTGGGACTAGGCAGGCCTGGGCTCTCCTTCCAACTGCCAAGGTCAGTGTGACCTTGGTCTTGTTTCATAATCTCATTAAGCTTTAATTTCCCCATCTGTAATAAGGAGGCTAACAGTATCCACTTTGAGGGGTTGTTGGGTAGATTATACATGAACTTGTAGATGTAAAAGCAGCTTGCTCAGTGCCTGACACAGGGTAGGCACCCCAAAGCACTGCTCCTCTTCCTAACTGAGTGAATGGGCACAGGGGAACCAGATGGCCGAGAAACAAATGCAGCACTTTAGGGGGATTTGAGAGTTGGGCTGACGTGAGCAGTATAGGCCCTGGCCCACAATGCCTTTTGTCAAAGTGCCCCAACTGATGCGCATTGCCTGGCTGGGTAGCAAGTGAAGAGAGGTAAAGAAGATCTAGTCTAAGCTAACTGGTGAACTGGTGACAGGCACCCCCGCTTGAAGGAACACCTCCCAGCCACGCAGGCCCTGACAGCTTTTTAAAGAGCCTGCCCCCGCCCCCTGCCTCGACCTGAGGATGGACGGGGCTCCCGGGCAGCTCACAAGCACTCCCGGCACAGCTGCTTGGCACCGTTCTGTCTGCCACTCTCCGCCTGCCTCGTCACTTGACTTTCCTGTGTCTTCATTTCCTCCCCACTGAGGAAGGCTGATTCAATATCCCCCTTCTAACCACCCCGGCACACTATATTTAGTGCCCTGCTACAACTGTGGCAGATGAGACCACAAGCTCACATGTTGACACCCTGCTCTCCACTTCCGAGTCTTCATAGACTTCCGACGGGTTTCCCAAATGCAGCCTGCCTCGGTGTCCACAGCTGTAAACTGGGGATACCTGCCCCGCCGCCTCACCGAGTGGTCACAGGATACAGCCAGGTGGCTCCTGCTGACTCCCCCGGCTGAAGTCGGCTCTGCCCCTCACGCTCCAGCTTCAGTTTACTTTTGGAAGTTTAGAGGTGGCTTTTATGGAAAGCATCCTGACTCCAGCTACTAAAGCAGATAGAATCCCTTGAGAAAATAGAACCCAGCAAATAATTTGCCAAACACCTGCTCTCAGACGTGGGGGCCGAGAGGGACTCGGCACTGTCCGAGGAGCAAGCCAAGGTCCCTCAGACCAAGGGACCTTACACAGGCGTGTCGGGCCACAAGTGACTGTGGTGTGTGCGCACACTCTGTTGGGGGTCTGGGGGGAATTGATCCCTTAAACACCATATTGGAAAGTTCCCAATGAGTTCTTTCTAAAACTGATACAGGGAACCACACTGGGTGTTGGCAGCTGGTTTGGCCATTCATGAGGCGTCTGTGCTAAGGTTTTAAATGCAGGACATTGATGCTCTGAGTATAAAAATATCTCAGTGAATAAGCCTAGGGGGAGGGGAGGGTTTAGAATTTTTACTGAAGTAGAATCGCCTGAGAACCTGGTAGACTTTTCCCAGTGGAGAGTACAGGGAGAGAATTGTGGAGACACCAGGACTCCTCACATAGTGTCTACCAGCCCCCTGCTCATCTGGTCTCTGAGATGGCACCTGGATGGTGGCACCTAACCATACAGTGAAGCAGGTGGTCTTAGAACAGTCGGTGACAGAGACAGGGCTCCGAATTTCCTGTGATGGAAATGCAAAACAGTAAAAGGATTTGTTTTTTTATTTCCTTGGTCCCAGGGTCCCCAACTCTTCGGGGTTGAGGTCTCAGGCTGTGGCTGGCTGATACCTTAAAAGCTGCCAATTAGGTGTTCCCCCCTGCCCCGGGGCAGTCAGGTGCCCTGCTGAAATGCCCATATGCACTGGGGAGGAGAGGTATGTCCAGCAGCCCTCCAGGTGCTCCCTGCCCACTGCAGCATCTACCAGGACTCAAGGTGACAGAGGCCAGCCTCTGAAGACATCCCCAGGTGTAATGTTTCCTAGCTCCATGAACTCAGTCAGCTGGTCTCTCTGATCTCAGTTTCTTCTTCTATAGAACTGGTATAATAATTGTACATCTCTCAGAGTGTTGTAAGAACTCAGTACTATAAGAGAATCCAAGTGTTTCATAGAGTTCTTCTTTCATATAATTCTTTCCATTGGCACATGGAAAAACCTTAGTAAGTTATTATTATTTTTGGTCAAAGGACAAAAAGGGTAAGAGCAGAGGTTGGTCCAGCATCAGCCGCTGAGACTGTTATTGATGTAGTGGACACTTAATTCTGCATGAGTATCTTGACAGTGATTTCCTGTTTTCACTTTGGTAGGTAACTGGTACTCACAGTCAGCCTCAGCACAATAGATTGGTTTGGTCTTTCTGTTCCGCAATCTAGAAAGAAATGTGTTTTAAGAACTATAGCCTTTTTCACTTTGGGAACGACACCTCAAAGAAATAATCCTCAATGACTTTTTAACTAAATTGTAAAAAAAAAAAAGGAGAAAGAAAGAAAAAAAAAAGTCAGACAGGAAGTAGTAAGAGAAAAACTAAGTAGTCTACAACATGTCAGTGATTACAAGTATTCTCCAGGCAAGAATACTGGAGTGGGTAGCCATTCCCTTCTCCAGGGGATCTTCCTGACCCAGGGATCAAACCCAGGTCTCCTGCATTGTGGCAAGATTCTTTATTGTCTGAGCCACCAGGGAAGCCCTAATTAAATATTACCTAACCATTTAAAATGACATATATATGGGAATTAGAAACATATAAGTAGAATAATGTAAGTTGAAGAAGAATAATCCAAGGTATCAATTGATTAGTTTTGTTGATGCATCTATAAATATTAACAAAGAATGAGAAAATTTGGAGGAAAAGGATTTTTTTCTCTGAGATTTATCAATAGAATATTTTAATAGTGGGTAAAAAATGCAATGTTCTTTAAACTGTTTCTGGGCAAAGCAAATGTAATTAGAATAATTATAGGGATCCACCTGAGGCAATCCTTTGACCAAAACGAGGATGGGGGGTGAAGGGTAGGGGTGGGGATGAGTAAACCCAAAGTAGGTGAGTTTTTGTATCAGAATGATTGTGATGTAAATATAGAACACTTCACCCAGAGATGTTCCACCTGCCTGGCAACATCTTTCTACAAGAAACTAAGACTGTCTTTCCCATCACCAGCCTACCCACTTCTCCAACAAGGTTGTCACAGACTAGAGAAACAGATTGGATAGGTATTACATCTTTCTGAAAAATCTACTCAAAAATCTACTCTGCCCTACCCAAACATCAGTGCTACCCATTTTCAAAAGTTTACCCAAGTGAAGTAAGTGTGATGCTTATCTTCTAAACAAAGCTCCAATCACTTTGACACTGTTTCCCCACTTACATAGGCTTTGTCACCTGCACTGTGGCTGGTAAGCTCCTTCTCAAAGCTGAGGGGACAGAAGTACAGGTCTATTTGTGGAATACCTTGAAGATGTGACAGATTTAATTCCGTCTGATCAACACGGAACAGTTTTGCAAATAGGAAATACTGCTTCAGTCTCTTTATTATGATACAGAAATCTCCCAGTTAAAATAAAAGGAGGGTGAAGGGCTATCTTCCAAATTTGATGAGTATTCTCTTGTATACAATTTGTTCTTTCAGTTGGCCATTCAAGAAAAAACTATATGGCTTCCCTCATGGCTCAGATAGTAAATAATCTGCCTGCAGTGTGGGAGACCCTGGGTTCAATCCCTGGGTCAGAAAGAGCCCCTGGAGAACGGAATATATATATGGACTGAGCATGCACACACACACACACACACACACACACTCACGCGTGTGTGCTCAGTCGCTTCAGTCGTGTCTGTTTGTGACCCTATGCACTATAGCCCACCAGGCTCCTCTGTCCATGAGATTCTCCAGGCAAGAATACTGGAGTGGCTTGCCATACTCAAACCCACATCTCCTGTGTCTCCTGCATTGCAGATGGGTTCTTTACCCACTGAGCCACCTGGAAAGCCTATATGTGTATTGTGTGTGTGTGTGTGTGTGTGTGTAAGCATTTTTCTCTCTTAGAGAAGAAAAAGGCTTATCCATTGGTTTAATTTTTCTGTAAGTTTAGTAGCATAATGTTTTGGCAGGGTCAGTAATTGTCATTCTCTGGGGGTGATCTTGTAATCACTGATCTGGCCCATTCATTTGTCCTTAAGGTCACTCTTCCTTCTGATTTATCTTGCTCACTTGTATTATTTCAGCTCTTAGTTTAACAGAATAAAAATTCTCTTCATTTTGAAGGTTTATCTCCCCCACCGGAACAGAGGAATATTTCTGCACATCCTTTCCCCCCACCCCTTCTGCCAGCTTGAGTACATGAGAGCAAATGAGTGAATAAAGTCTGCAGAAAAATCCAAAGCAGTAGTGGTGAAAATCAAGTCTTATTTTAGTTTTGGAAACTTCTGCCAATAGAAAAAATTGCTAAGCAAGACATTTCTGAGGGGCAGAAACAGCTATGAATTTGAAGTGCAAAGGCTTGGTTCTGGTCTCAACCCTGCAGACTGGTAACTGGTAACCTCTCTCACTGATAACCTCATCTGTCAACAAGCAGATCAAATGAGCTGACTTTTTAAGGTTCAGTTCTAACCTTCAGTGATTCTAAGTCCTGCACTTCCTAATTTCTTGGCTTTGCATCTTGGTCACAGTACACCCCATTTCCTGCCTTCCTGAGAAGCAGCTCAGTCCCTGCCCACAGCATAGAGGCCCCATTCCTCTCACGACCATTGGCCCTGACCTTGGCTAGTCACCTTGTGCTCCCTGGGTCTTCTTTGGCCAGTCAGCCATGAGGAGGGTGGAGATGGCTGGCTGCTTCCTGCATGTCTCACAGGGGTTGTAAAGGCCAGTACAATTTTACAAAAGATGAATTCCTCCAAGGAAGATCCCACCTGAGTTAAGATTCAATACTTTAGCTGTAATTATTGCTATAACATTCAGGAGTCACGAGAGATGGGAATTGAAGGAACAGGTGTAAGAGTGCCTTGTATTCATGATAATGGAGTGGAAAGAGGCCTTCAAGGCCATCGAGGGACCCACTTCATTTACAGACACAGGCATGGAAACTGAGCAAGTTTAGTAGTGAACTCCAGGTCATAAGCCTAATAATGTGATTTGGTTGGAGTTGGAGCCTGAATCTCCTGGCTTTCAACCCAGGGTCCTCTCTTTTACATCAACACAGAGGTCCTAAAACTCTTGGTTTCCAAATCCTTCAATGTGATGCCTCTGGGAACTGCACATGTATGCAAGGCCTCTTCTTGATTCTGTGAAGAAAGACTCCCCAGTAAAGTTACTCAGTGCAGGCAACCTGTGAACCCTGGTCAGGCAAAAAACACCCAACAATCAGATGATCCTCCAAAACCCACTTTCCCCTCCCAGTTCCCACTTCCTCAGAGGACTAGAGTCAGTCTGCTTGGAGACAGCTTGGCAGCCTGCTGGAACCAGGGAGCACAGAGAAACCCCAAAGACTTGTGCCTGGTAGTCAGAGTCAGTCTGGCTTTCTTTTCCTGGTCAGAGTACCTGGAATAGTGGCCAGAAATTTCCCCCTAATGAGAAAAGCCTGAGACTCAGGTTGGAAATGGAGGGACAGTGGGATCTGCCACCTTTGCCCTCATCTTGTTCATTATCGCACTCAACCCAGATGTCCAGCTTTTTGCTATCTGGTCTTTCGCATTAGCATATCTGTTATAATTTCATTTATTTTACACATAGTAATTAGGCACTAACTGTTACATATGTGGGACTCTGTAGTAGGTAAGAGGGAGCCAGAAGGGGCTTAGGATTTCAGAGGATTTGTCTTATGGGGGGTTCAGGATTCCTTCCTGTAATTGTGTACAGAATTTGGGGGCATTTTTCTTGGGAAGGGTCTTTAATGTTTGTCAAGTCTGTTACCCTCTCACAGATGGGAACCACTGTCGTGGGTGTGCACTAGAGCTCTGCCTCGGGTACCTGCTCTCCTGGTTAGCATCCTCATCCCACCCATCAAGTTGAGACCACAGCGACAGGGTGGACAGGTGGGGTGGGTCTGGTGTCCCTGAAACCCCCGGAAGCTGGACCTGGCTGCTCAAGTCCAGGCCCTGCTCCTGTGGATTCTGCCCCCACTGTTACATGCTTCTGCAAGTCCTCACATGGCCCCTGTGGCTCTGGGCCTCAGTGAGCCCTGGAGAGGCCACAGGGACATGTGGACAGATGCTTGGCCACCTCCCAGATCTAGAGGACCCTTTCATTCAGCCCTGCAGGTCCTCGTGATTTCAGTGCTCCCACTAGGGGTCTTCCCAAGTGGCACTAGTGGTAAAGAACCTGCCTGCCAGTGCAGGAGACATAAGAGATGCAGGTTCGATCCCTGAGTTGAGAAGATCCCCTGGAGAAGGGAATGGCAGCCCACTCCAGTATTCTTGCCTGGAGCATCCCATGGACAGGGGAGCCAGGCGGGCTACAGTCCATGGGGTTGCAAAAAGTCGGACATGACTGAAATGACTTAACATGCACTAGGGGTCAGGTTTGAGAAATTTCTGTTGGCACTCTTAAAAGTCTTACCCTCCTCACTGTCCTGAGGGACCCTGTGGCCTCTGAGTGGCTGTCTGAGGATGACCAGGGTTGTGTGGTTCTCTCACTGTGCCCAGGTAACATCTGGCGTCCCCTCTCTGTTCCCATCCGTGAAAATGATTTTGGAGGATTGCCCGGTAAATGCCTCCAGTGAGAACTGTGGTGTGAGTGCAGTGTGCCATTTGATACAGAAATTCAGAATCCCACTAGTTGGTGGGATAGAATGTCAAGCAAACTGTAGTCAGAACGGAGGCTCCAGGGGCCAACACTGCAAGATCAGCACTCTGCTCTCTGCCTGTTGTGTATACCAGCATGCATGTGACTCACTTGCTACAGATGACGTGCTGAGTTCTATTCTTTGTCCCCCTGTAGAGAGAAGACACGGTTCAATGTGTAGACCTTCTCCATCTCCGGCGTCTCCACCCTCCAATTCCAGGACATCACTAGTACAGGTGAAAACAAAAGCCTGTCTCAGCGGCCATAACTCTGCCAGCAGCTCCTCAAAGCCATTCAAAACGCCCAAAGACAATCTACTTACCTCCAGCAGCAAACAGCACACAATCTTTTCAGCGAAGGGATCAAGGGACAAACCATGGTGAGTGTCGGGTGGGTGCTGGCGGCTGGCTGACCGTCTCGCTGCTTGTCCCCATAACCACAGGACACAGTGCTTACCCATTGTCTTTGTTCCTGGGCATCCTGTCCAGGAATTTCGGGAAGTGGGGAGAGAAGGGACAGAAAACCATCGTGATGGGATAAGAAACCTAAACACTGGAGAGAACCGGGAACCTTAAAGGACTGTCTGCCTGACAGGGGGATTTTTCCCACTCCTGAGAGCTGAGGCAAGTTGTATCTAAGAAGAGAGTAAACACAGAAATACTCCTCAGTTATACGGTCACCTCTCAATTTTCTGCCCCAGTGAAGAGAAGTGTTGGTATAAATAATCAAAACCACAGCCAGTCCGCCCAGCAGGGAGTGAGGCCATGGCTCTGCCCAGGGCCCTGGAAGGCAGGCCTCCCCCACAGAGCCCCCATCACAGGCAGCCAGGTCTCCGCTCAGTGAAGTAACTGCCAACAGAGGCAGGTAATTGGGAGCTGACCACAGGAGGAAGAGAGGAAATCCAAAGAGAATGTCGCCTCTTTGATGGGGTGGGAGAGGGCTGGCTGCAGGTGACTGTGAAAAATCAGAGGCTTTTAATTCACTTTTTTTTATCTCCATCTTTACGGAAAAGTCAGGAAAGGTTACCTGTGGAATGGACAGATAGGAAACCAAACGGAAAACGAGGACAGGAAGCAGAAGATGAGTATCTTCAAATGCCAAGAGCCCTTAGGGACCGGCTTAGTACAGAGCCTCCAGCCTTATCTTGCTGGCCTGGTGAAGGCAGATGAGGGATAAGTATGGAGATTGTTCATCTATTTATTTAAAGAGGAAGAAGTCTTCTGTTAATTCATGCTAGTTAATTATACTTACGTTCATAGCTGGGAAAGCTGTGGACGAAAGTCATCATCAATTGGTTTGTCACTGCACGTGGGAAATTATGATGACTTTGTAAAGAGCTAATTGTGCCAGATCAACTGGGGAGCCTCTCACAACAGAGAAGAAGGGTTCAGACATGGCTGTCAAGAAGGGGAGTCACCTGTCATGCAGCCAGGGTTCACAGCCAGGCTTTGTTCTCTTCCGAGTGTTAGGATCTCCATGCTGTAGGATGTGACTGTAACTGGTTAGGGAAGACCTAGCCTATGAGGGATACTGGTGGCCTCTGGGCCTGCCTGCTGGTCGCGTGAGTGTCCCTCTTGTGGTGACCTCGGAGAGCACCTGAAAGGTTGTTTGCCAAGGCATCATCTGGTGTCCCGATGTAAGTGCTTCCTGAATCACTGCCTGTATACAGATCTCGCTGGTGACCTTGGGCAAGTGGCTCGATCTTTGTGTGCCTCAGTTTTCCTCATGTGTAAATGAGGAATGTGGTTAATGATATCTCTGCCCCATGGGATTTTGTCTATCCCTGTGAGGATGGGTTCCCTTGTGGCTCAGCTGGTAAAGAATCCACCTGCAATGCAAAAGACCTGGGATCAATCCCTGGGGTGGGAAGGTCCCCTGGAGAGTGGAGAAAGGCAAGGCTACCCACTCCAGTATTCTTGCCTGGAGAGGTCCATGGACTATGTAGTCCATGGGGTCGCAAAGAGTTGGACACAATTAAGTGACTTTCACGTTCATGAGGATGTAGTAATCTAAGTTCTTTAAAAGCAGCAGGTGTGATGTCTGGATTTGGGCACACATTCAATAAATATTTGATGATCATGTTATCATTATCACTATTGTCACATATGCCAAAGGACAGAACTCCTATAACCAGGGATACAGGTTGAGAAGAAAAATCTCCTGGTAAAAGTAGAGAAGTGGTTCTTCAGACTCAGACTGAAGTTGAAAATGGAAAAAGATAACCATTGATTCAGAGTCTAGAAATGAGCTCTAGAGCAACTAAATGAGGGAAACTGGGACAAGGCTCATGGGGAGTAAGTTGGGAGGAATCTTGGGGGTCACAGATCACAGTGTGGATGCTGTAAATGATAAACATGGTCCTAAAGGGCGAGACACAGCACAAAGGATTCTCCTAGGAAACAAGGCTTCAGGGGGACCACTGGCGTTAGATCAGCTACCACGTTTGGGTCACACCAACTAGCCTGCACTTACTAAGTCCTGCTCTGGGCAAGGCCCCTTCACCTAGAGACAGGAGGTGGTTTTGAGAGAATCTTAAAATACTAGACAGGGTCCAAAGAAAGGCAATCAAAAGGGTTGCAAGGAGAGAAATAGCCATTCTGAGAAAAGGACTCCAAAAACTACAGCACTGACCTTGTGTGAAGAGCAGAAAGGTCCTGGGTGACCTACCTGACTGCAAGTAGGTGGATATTCTAGACAGATCCAGGGATGCAGTACCAGTGAGGCTGAGCGTTGATTGCAGCAGCCTTCTGACTGCTCTCATCTCTGGTCAGTCCGTCCCCTGCCCACCAACGCCAGCGAGGTGTATCGGAGGCCTGGGAATAGTTGATTTGGCGGCTTCCAGGGCCTGTTTCAGTTCAGGAAGGCTTCCCTAGAGGGCTGTGTGGAAGAAGCACTGGCCAACAGACAAGAAAAGCCCGTTTAAGTCCCAGCTTGGCCACTAACATTCTGCATGACCCTGAACAAGTCACTTAAGTTCTCTAAGTCTTATTTTCAAGCCTGAATATTTTGTAATTTTTAATTCACAGTCCTCAAAACTTCTCTAAGTTTCTTAATCATCTACTGAGTTTGAGTTAGACTCTCAGCCCATTATATACCGTAGATCCCATTCCAGTGGGTGCCTGAAGTGAGGAGAAAGCAGAGGCAAGGCTGAGTCCCCCTTTAAAAGCCAAACACCTACCTCTAGAAGGAGGTTTATCTATAAACACCCTCTACAAACTGACTACAAACCCCTTAATCCAGTCGTGATCATTCGATACTATCCCCTTGCTCTAGCTTCTGCACCATGTCTCCCCTTGGTCCCTTTACCTAAAACATCCATCCATCTTTATTCAATTTAACATTTAATGAACACCTACTGTAACACTATGTCCCAGCTCTGTAATAGTCCCTAGGGATGTACAGGGCTTGTCACCTGTGGCACCTTTGTGCAAGCTTAAAAAAAAAAAAAAGCCTGGATACATCCCTGGACCAGAGAGCACAGTTGGCTAGTGACCATCATCCCTTACTCACTTCCTCAGCCTGACATCTAGTACAGAGCACAACCTGCACAACTGTACACTGTGCCTTGGTGATACAAAATTAAATAAGACACACTGTCCTAGGAAGTCTGTAAAAGGAAACATGAGCCAACACAGAGTACAGTGTGATAGGAGCTAAGACTTTGGTGGCACAGAAGAAGGGCACCTAACCCAGGCTGAGGACTCAGAAAAGGATTTTCAGAAGAGGCCATACTTGAGCTGAATTTAAAGAATAAATAGGAATTAAACTAGACAAAACTGGACTAGAATGGTAAATCTTATATTGATACAGGTATGTATGTATATGTATATATGTACACACACATACATATATAAATCTAACAATATATTTTTAACTCCAATTTTTTAAAATCCTTTTTTTTTTTAAGAAAATGGGGATGGTGTCCTAGGCAAAGGAAACAGAACATACAGACGTACTTGCTTGTCAGGAGAGGCAGGTGATGAAACTGAATAGGTGAATGAGGGCCAGATTATAAAATTCCTCTGTATGAGCTAAATTCGGGAGTTTGGGCTTCACCCTGAAAGCTGCATGGAGCTGTGAGAGGAGTGGTTTTAGGGTGTAGTAAGATCCCCATGGCAGCAGTACGAAGGGGGCTTGAGGGGCCACTCGGGAAGCAGCCGTAACAGTGAAAATGCTTTTGTATGACCCAGGTGGGGCGTGATGACAGCCTGGACCCAGACAGCAGTAGTGGACATGTGCGAAGGGAGCAGGTGAGAGGTACTGAGGAAAGCTCCATAGGACTTTGGGGCTGGTTGTGTTAGGGCTTGTAGTACAAAGGAGGAGTTTAGGGTAATGTTCCTGGCTTGAATAGCTGAGTGACTGGTCCTGCCACTTCCTCAAGAGAAGGACAGAAAGGATCAGAGTCTAGGGTGGGGAGGAAAGGAGGAGTTCAGCTAGGGAGTCAGTGGAGTTTGAAGTATCTGAGAAACATCTGCGTGGAGATGTCTGCTGGGTATTGAGTGTCTGGAACCAGAGATCGGGAAAGAAGCCTGGGCTGGGAATGGGGATTTGAGAGTTGTCAGTGTAGACATGGGCATTGAAGCAGTGATACAGATGGGATTTTCCCTAGCAAGATACGGGGCTTGAGAAGAGCAGGGGCCAAGGGCAGGGCCCTGGAGAATGGGGGCTGGGATGGCGGGAGGGGGGTCCCTTCTCTCCTGACTCAAACCCTCACTGCTCTTCACTGCATATCCCAGGGACCACCTTCTTCTCAAAGCCTTTCTCTTTCATTCTCTTCCTTGTTACCAGCCACTTGATATACTGGCATCTCCTTTGAATCCCCGCTGCACTTCATTTTTGCCTTACC
Organism: Dama dama; assembly: GCF_033118175.1. Classification (NCBI taxonomy): domain Eukaryota; kingdom Metazoa; phylum Chordata; class Mammalia; order Artiodactyla; family Cervidae; genus Dama; species Dama dama. Next base: position 44,388,193 of record NC_083698.1, on the reverse strand, counting down.
CATGCCTCTGTGATGTTGTGGATGAGACCTCTGTATTCCTTCTGCTCCGTGGTAATTGCAGGACCTTTTACCCAGCAGCTTCTCACACTCAGCAAACACAGTACCCTTGTCAGTAAATATTTGTTGAAGTGAATGAAATGGATCTGACCATTGGAAAGGATCATAAGATTTCCATTCCTGGAGACAGTTAACCCTTTATCTAGAATTGTCTAGACTGGCACTATCCAATCATGTATAATGTGTACCACACATGTAATTTGAAATTTTCTAGTAGCCATGCCAAAAAAAGTGATAAGAAATAAGTGAAATTAATTTTGAACAATGTTTTATTAAACCTAATATAACCACAGTATTATCAATATATAATCAGTGAGAGAGTTCATTTTTTTTCCCCCAAACTTCAAAACCCTGTGTGTGTTTTACACTTAGAGCATATCTCAATTTGTACACTAAAATTTCATTGGAAATTCTTGCTCCATATTTAGATTGCATTTTAATAGATAACAATTATAAAATAGATTTGCATACCCAAGTTGTTCCAAAATATAATTAAAACATTTTCTAATAACTGAATCAAGTACCTATTTTTAAATTGTGAATTAAAGTTAAATAAAAGTTAACGTCAGATCCTCAGCCACATCTTAAGCCCCTCTCCTCTAGTTCCTCTTAAGTGCTCTATCAGATAGCACAGACCTGAACACCTCGGCCAGGTGACCCTGGGTGGGTCCCTCTGGTTCTTTGATTTACAGGTGTGTGAAGGTAACTTCTCAGATCTTTTTACTATTATGCTTCCTGACAGGAGTTGCTAAATTCCCAAATGGAAGGAACCCTCCTGCTTTCTCATATTCACCTGATGCTCCTGGGGGTGCTGTGGGAGCAGAGCCGGAGGACCTGGTTTGGTCATGCAGAGCATCCCCGGCCTGAGCTCTGTTCCCTGTTTCCAGGAGCTCTGCACCCAAAGGCCAAAGTGTAAGCTGTGCCTGTAGGTGGGGGCCATGGCTTTTAGATGAGGTTAACAGCAGGTTAGGGACGCCCTTTTCCAAGTAGCTCAAATTCACTTGTCTGGCCATACAACACCGCTCATAAGTTCAGGCCCACTTCCTGCCATCTCACATAAGGTTAAATGGTCCATGGGCTTGTTGTTTTCTCCCTTCTGTGCCTTGAGAGGTTAAAAAGCAACTGCATTAGAAGAGAGGAGGACACGGGGCATCCCTGAGCTATCACCTTTGTCCCCTCTGCCGGCAGCACTCAGGGTTTGCCCAGCACCCAGGCTCTCACAGCCCCTCTCCTCTGGTTCACCAGTGGGGACCACCCCTGGGGAAGCCAGAGGCCAGAGAATATCCTGCCTGAAATCCACAGAGCCCATAAAGGTGGAGGAAAGTGAGTAAAAGGGTTTTGCTCCCAGGTGGAAGTTAAGAGGGAATTCTGACTAGTTGGCTCTTTACTTATGTCTTTGTTCTGCCAGGGGACCAGCTTCTTGTGTCTGACTTTTCCACCTGCTGCCGCTTCAGCCTCCCTGGTCCAGCTTGATGGGCCGATGGGGGAGCTCAAATTTGCAAAGCCACTGATGTGGGTGGGAGCAGGGAGGAGGTTTTCCTCCCCTGCATGGCTTGTTGCCTTCTCTTTGGGCCTTATCAACCCACTCGTGTGTGCTGAATGCTAAATGTGCTCAGCTATTAAAAATGCAGGAGATGAGCCTGCTGCTCCAGAAGGAAAATGAGCCAGAGCAAAAGAAAAATCAGCAGGCTCTCAGTTTCCCTGCATGTGCCTGGCAGCGGGTCGGGGGGAGGGCCCCCCTCCTCAAGGAGGCAGGGCTCCTGCGGGTGCTTAGGATGGGAGGCGTGTCCTCCTGGGCAGTGGGGGCTGGGGGCTGGGGGCACTGTGGAAGCTCCGTGAATCAGGAAGTGATAACTGAGAGGCTCTGCCAGGCGCCCTGGGAGAAAGGCGGCTGGCTTATTGCTTTTGCTTGGCATTGGTGTGAACTGGGGGCAAGACCATAGCTCAGTATTGATAGCTCCCACAGGACGTAGGGAATCATCTCAGGATTTGGCTGAGGCTGGAGAATTCTAGAGACTCAAAGGACTGCAGGCCCTCCAGGTGACCTGACTCCTCTGACCACCCCAGATCCCACAGCCTGATTCTTGTAGTGGCCCTGCCCTGCTCAGAACTCTTCAATGGCTCTCAGGTGTTTGACTGCAGAAGTTTAACCCCTTTGGAGGTAGATATATGATCTGGCATTTCCCCACTTGTCTGACTACTACTGCCAGTGTTTTAACCCCTTCGTTTCATATTCCAGGTGTCCTGATCTCATTGAAGCTCCTCAGCATGCCTCCATCTGTTGGCGTGTGCTGTTTCGCCTAACAGCAGCAGCCTCCTTGCCTGTCCCTTTTTGTTGTTCAGTTGCTAAGTCGTGTCGGACTCTTTGGAATCCCGTGGACTGCAGCACACCAGGATTCCCTGTCCTTCACCATCTCCCAGAGTTTGCTGAAACTCATGTCTATTAAGTCTGTGATGCCTGACCCTACATATGCTTAAAGTCTCTGCATGAGTATTGCTTCCTCCATGAAGCCTTCCTGGACTTTTTATATGGATTGAGATGCTCCTTCTTCTAAGCTCTCATTAACACTCAAGATGCCAGTATAAGAGCTACCATCATACATGGTACTTATTTGCATCTTTAGCCTCCTTTGCCCTTTGCTGCATCCCCATTTTTTAGCATGGAATCTGGCGTCCAGCAGATGTTTCATAAACGAATATATGATGAGTGAGTGGATGAATGAAGGAGTCTGTGAAACTAGAACTGCTCCTATGCCTTCTTTTTCCTCACAGAGATTTTTCTGATGCTAAAGGAAACAGCAGGTATAAATAATGATCTTTTGAGTTCTTGAGGAGAAATCAGGGTGCCATGTGGAATTCTTTTTCCCTGTTACAATTATTAGAGTTAGGAATGGAGAACTAGGTCCTAAGTGATAAAAAGTGATAAAAAAAAAAAAACAAAAAACTAGGTCCTCTGTGCTCTGGCAAGAAGGGAAAGGTAATTTCTTTTAAGTTAGAGGCAACAATTACAGTCATACCAACAAACAGCTCCTGCATGTCAGGTCCCAGGTTGTTATAAAGAACACCCTGATCAGAAGGGAAGTGAAGAGGTGGCCTGGCATTCCACAGAAGTCCCTCCCTGGACTCCTGCTTACAGATCCAGCCCCTCACACAAGAGGTGGGTGGGGGGGCACATTCGGAGGCCAGTTTTTGCCCCTCGTGGTGCAGGTGTGGGTTTCAAGCAGGAAGGAGTGAGGCAGAGGATGAGGGGCGGAAAGCAGGTGGCCTGATGAAGTAGATGGAGGTTACTGTGATGAGCCACAGAAGAAAGAGTAGAAAGAGAAAGGGCAGGGTACGAGGATGGAAAGAGGGGCAGGTTAGAAGATGCAGGTGTCCAGAGGGCATAATATCTCTGCCAGGGCAGAAAGGCATCTGAAAATTAAACATCTAAGTGCTGCCTGTTCCCTCAGTTTCAGAAGAACAATGGACGGTTCCTTGGGTGTAAACTCAACTTATCTTGTCGAGTTACGGAAGTGCTCAAAAATAGGGGCTAGATGGCATTTCCCTGGCAATCCAGCGGTTAAAACTCCACTTCAGGGGATGAGGGTTTGATCCTTAGGGAACTAAGATCCTGCATGCCACGCAGTGTGGCCAAAAATAAATGAATAAATGTTAATAGGGACTAGAATCTAAGGAGTAAAATATACTCTAGGACAAACTGGGGAAGGAAAAGAAATGACATGTTGCAGGGGTAGGGGAGAGAGAGTCTGAGCCAAGAAGGTTAGTAACCATGGTCCCTCATGTCTGCAGAGGACATTGTTAGTTTTAGATGCCTCCATAGGCATCCGTGCCTCTGTGAGACTCCTCTGTGAGCCTCACGGCTGCTCGGTGATAAAATGAGGAAACAGACGTCCAAGGTGATGAAGAGTTAGGCCTGAGATGACACACACCAAGCCGGACGGGGGAGCTTTGTGAGGTGGAGCTGGAGCTATGGTAAAGAGCCCTGCCCTTAGAGCACCCTGAAGTCAAGCTCCCTTGCCACCCTTCACTTTGCTGAATTAGTGTCCTGGGCCAACCTTTCTAAGCCTTAGGTTCCTCATCTATAAATTGTGGCTGAGGAGGAAACATGAGCTCCCGTGTGTGGGCACAGCCACCACCCAGCACCTAGCAGTGCTTCGTGTGCGTGGCAAAGGTGAATGAGGTACTGTGTGTAAGGGATGGGGGGAAGTCAGCAACCCCCCCCCCCCCACCTTTGTCATCTCAGTGGCTCCTCTACCAAGAATAGAAACAGCTGGAGGCTGGTCCTTTCCTGAAGCAATTGTACTGGTGTAGAGCTGGTCCGCTTTGTATTGTGTTATATGATTTAACCTTCATTGCAAAGATTGGCTTATTCGTCAAACACTGATTGGGCCAAGTGCTAAATAGTATATATATCTCTGGGTAACTCTGCAGTGATGGATACATTTGGTCCAGCTCCCTGTCCTCAGGTAGCTCATGGTCTGGCCAGGTCCCAGAGTCATAGAACTAAAACCTTGTGGTCTTTGATGTGATGAGTGTGGCAGAAACATCAAGGAAGGCAGAGCCAGCGCTGAGAGAGGAGAGGACCCATCAATAGAGGAGAGGACCCGTCAACTGGATGAAGGCAGATGGGGGTGTGTTCACCCCATGAGGAAGGCGGGCACAGCAGCAGAAGGAACCGCCCACCCACCAAAAGGCCCAGAGCCAGGCAGACACACACAGTGTTCAAGGAGCGAGAGTTCCTGGAGGCTGTGGGAGAAGGTGCCAAGGGCGGGAGCCGTATGGGGCCAGCTGTGAGGGTGGACTTGGTCCGCGGGGCAATGGGAAGCCCGCAAAGCCCTCTAAGCAGGAGGATAGCAGGGTTAGATTTGCATTGGTGGAGACGACTTGAGCACAGAGAGAGGCTAGATGGAAGGTCTGATGATAGGATTTTGATCCAGGTTCTGGCAAGCAGTGAGGAGAGTGATGATGGGGCTTGAAGTAACGCAGAAAGGAGATGTTGATAGCGTAGAATTTTTTAAAAACACAAACTGTATTTAATTTGGGGCAAAGCATCTTCTGAGTTTGCTGTAGATCAGTGTGAAGACTCAACTCTTGAAGGTTTAAACAAAACGTGCTTGGCGTTCTGGATGGAGGTGGTTTGGTGTGGGACTGCCTGCCCAGTGCTGGATTCCAACACGGAGAAGGAGGAATAGGAAAGATGCTTCCTGGGGAAGTGCCCCTGTGAAGGAAGCTGGGAGCAGAGGCTGGAGCACTGACAGTAGCCAGGGATGCTATGCTCAGAACAAGCTTCCTGAAAGCAAAGGCTGGGGGCCTGAGCCCTGGTCCCTGCTCCCCTCCTTCCCTGGCAAGGGCACGGAAGATGTTCTTTGAAAGTCCTGCCTCTCCAAGTCAATGTTGGCCGCAGGGCTTGAGACAGGCGGTGAACGTGGTGGTGTGCTGTCTGTGGAAGGCCAGGCAGGGGCAGGCTGGATGGCTTTTAGCTCCAGCAGCGGGAGCTGGTGACCTCTGGCGGCTGCAGGCGGAAGCGCGGCCACTGGCCACTCCTGAGCAAAGCCTGGCTACTCCGGGGGCTCCATTCTGCCCTGCAGTGGTGCTCCCTCCAGAATCCGCTTGATTCCTGATCTCTGCCATCTCAGATCCTGCCTTCAAAGGCCCTTGATACCATTCATGCCTTGCTGTGAATTTCACTAGGTACTTATTTTCATTGTGAGGCTTCCCATTCTCATAAGTAGAAGGAAAGGCACTGAGCAGGTATGCTTGTTTGGTCTGGGCTTGTCTTAAATTTCTCTTTGACTTATCACCCGAGGCAGCACTCCTGCAGGCAGTCCGGTCTCCAGTGTACTCCTGAGACAGCCTGCCCAGCTTCGTGTACCCTACCGTGCCAGGACTCTGTTCTCCCTTCGTTGTCTTCCTCTCTCCTCTGATTGCTGATTTTTCCCATGGTCTTGCAGCATCACAGCTCCCCAGGAATGTCAGCACATTAAGTGCCCGTTGATCTCTCATTGGGTCTGGAGACTACCTCCTGAACTCCTTGCCTTGGGAACCCCTGCTTAACAGAAGTGCCAGAGACACTAACAAAGGCTGATGCTGGGACTTCTTGCTTCTAGGGAATCTGGAGCAGCCTAGAAGGGGGCACATGCAGTTCTTCTGGAGGAAGAAATCTTAGAGCCATCACAGAGATCCCCATTGCCTCACACGCTTCAGGGTTGCAGAAGACAACATGTTCATATGAGAGAAGACTGGAATTCCTCTCACTCTTGTAGAATATGTATCCATGTGCGAACTTTTACCACTAGTCCAGGCTTGGGCAATGCCTAGGATACTGGGATGGAGAAGCAGGTGGGATTGCAGCCTAGGATACTGGGACGGAGAAGCAGGTGGAATTGCAAAGCAGGGCTGAGGGCTCCTGGAAAAGGGTCGAGTCTGCAAAGGCTTCTTACTCAACTCTGTCTTTTCCCTTTGCCACCCCCAGGAAGTGGTCCTCCACTCTGGGTGAATATGGAGGGCCAGTCGCTCCCACCCAGCTTCTTTTCCTACCTTCTCCTCCTCCTCATCTACCCCCTCCCTCCATTATGGGACCAGAAGGCTCAAGAGGACAAAAAGTTCTGACAGTGACAATGACTTGCACACAGACATATACCCCTGGAGCATCAGGGTCCGTGGGGGTGGTGTCTCTCCTTCTTGTTTTAGCTACAGTTTATTGAGGGTCAACTATGTGCCCAGGGACTAAGCTAAGCACTTTATACATATTATCTCAGTTAATAACTTCAGATATCTATCATGACCTTCATTTTACTGATTAGGAAACTGAGGCCAGAGTAGTGAGGTTTTGAGATGAACCAGGCAGGGCAGCCTCATATGCCTGACTGGGCATTGCCCTCGAGGATGTCCCAATGAGGAGGCAAGGAGGTGCAAAAGCCAGCTTTCCAGGCCGGCTACCCTTCTTCTAATGCCCACAGAATTCAGATGGCTTTCCCACCAGAATGCATCTAGCAATAGAAAAGGCAGGATTCAGATCTAGGTTTGTCTGATTTCAAAACCTGTGTTCCTAACCATTATTCTAAACTCTCTTGCAACACCCTCCGCGTTCTGTGACTTTATTAGAATGGTGATAAGGCACAGACACCCAGTTCAGCCCTACTTGTCCTCCCTGATTTGATCTCACTTGCCTCTGACCACATTTACAATTTGTCAAAGTCAGCTTGTTCATTTCTCCCCACCTCCTAAGGGAAAATCCCACATCATTCTTCCCAATGACTAATCTCCTCTGCCCTCAACTGATGGACAAGGTCTCGGCTCGTCACCCAAGTCACTGATGAAGACGTTTTAATCTTCTTGGCCAGCGATGGGTGCCTCTGAGTTCCACTAGGTACTGCTCTGGGCCAGCACAAAATCTTACTAACCAATCTTTTTTCACCTTGGCTGCCAGGGTCCCTTATCCCCAACAGCTGTGTGGTCTGACCCCATTTTTCCAGCTTACGGAGGGTGTGTTATGTGGGAGGGCCTCCAAAACTGCAGAGGCCAGGAGAGATTATGCCTGGTGCTTCCTCTCTGCCCACCAGGCCTTGACACTCAGCCACAAAATAATATTAGATTAATCTGGTAGATTTCCTTATATCCTTTGCTCTGTGGTTAACTACCCTGTTTTCTTTTTTGCTTAAGGTATTTACAAATTGGCTTTCTGAAAGTTTTCCCAGTCTTTTTCCAGATTGAAAAAAAATACTATGTATTCATGCGCCAGGATTTATGTAGCTCCTCTTGTGTCTGTTATACCAAGGCAAGACTTTATAGCTCTGTTATTTAGGCTGATTCTTACTGATTGCCTGACTTCCAGACTTTAAGAATGTCCCACCTATTTCTTCAATTTTAAAAATCTAAATTTGACATCATGTCCTGATAGCAACCCCCAAAATGCATCCAAGAGAACCAAATAGAATTCCTTCTCTGCAGACCTTTTAAAATAGGGTCAGTTCGTCTGAATTTGGGATGACTTACCTACTGTCCTTGCTTGGAAGACAAGAGGCTGGGTGAGATGACCCTTTCAAGGATTGGCCAGTAAATCAGAGATGCTCAGAATTCTGCCAGACTAGAAGCACAGGTTCATGGGTCTTTATTGAAGGACTTGGTGGGAAGAAATCAGACAGCTGAGAACTCTCATCAGACATGTAACCCACAGCACGAATACCATATGTCCTCAGGCTCCTGCCTGTCAAATCCATCTTTCCCCTGTGCTGCTAAGTGGAGCAGGGCTGGCAATGATTTCTGCAGGCCTAAAGATTTTCTAAACCATTCTTACAAGGCTTATCTGTTGATGATGAAAGGATAAATCATGATTACCAAGAAAGCAGAGCTGGCAGGAGAGCAGCTGGCCTTGTGACACGTTGGTGGCCCTTGAAATGGCATGAGAAGATTCTCCATCTCTGCTCTTTTGCAGACATCACTGGGCAGGGAGAGGAACCTACTCAGGGCCAGGAGAACCATTTTTCTTAAAGTCAGAGGACCCTCCTTGGTCCAGAAAGGTAAATTCAGACAGGCCAAGTATCCAGGAAGAAGACACAGGCAGCTGAAGCAGCACTGATAGAGCCAGCAAGGAAGGTAAGGAAGGACTGTTCTCGACTATGGGATCCCTTCTAGGGAGCTGAGACAGAGATGCCGAGATAACAAGGAGATAAGTGCTCCCAGTAGTAATAGACACAGCAGGGGGACCAGCTGCAGCCCTGAGCTCCCTGAAAGAGTTCATCCCAAGCGAACAAAACAGGCATTATGAAAGCAGCAGGGAAAGAGCGGGGACTCCTTCCCTTTCAAACATTGCTCCTCAAAGAAAGGACATGGTGGACTGATAAATGCAGCTAATTGTGAGACCTGGGGAAGTGTGTAAGTGCACACCTTAAGACTGAAAGGGAAGGAACTTGAGGGTCTTTGCTTAACCTTAGGGAGAGCCAAGCAAACAGACTAATAAATTGCTTAGTCAGTCATCTGGGTATTGCCAACCCTCCACCCCACCCAACTCCTAGCACGAAGGTGTTGGAGAGCCTGTGATTTGACACAGAAAAGGAAAGAGATGCCCAAACTGTAACAGCAGGGATCAGAATCTTTGACTTCTTTCCAGATAAAAAAAAAAGTGAACCTGTTATTCAGGGTCTGTTGCCTAGGGCTGGAACACTACGTTTATTGGCTGGGAGAGGTGAGGGGAGTGAGAAGGGGGACAGTGAGAGAAAGGAGAAGATCGTCCTGAGATGACAGTGCCCAGGCAGTTGTCCTCCTCACACATACAGGGGCCTGTATGTATATGAAACAGGACCTGGGGCTCTCTATAGAGTCTTATGTTAGTCAGGTGTGAGAAAAGATGGAAACTTTGGAGTTGGTTTTCAAAATTGTGAGCCACCATCTTGCAATCATTTCCCTCTTTGTTCATCCATTTGGGATCTGGATGCTGTTGCCAGTAGGACTGAAGAAAGGAGACTGAATGGCTGGACTGATGGCTGGCATTTGTGCTGGGATGAAACTGGTGAGATTATCTAGGAAGAATCTGTACTTCTCTCTCTTTTTGCTCTCTCATTTCCCCTGAGGTTGTATTCGACCCTTCCCACTATCACTGAGCTGACTGCCTCCCAGTCTTCTCTTAATTCCCAGCAGAAGTACCATCTCAGCTCAGCTAAGAAGCAGATTGCCTTGAAGGGGAAGCTCAGAGCCTTTGGGGAAAGAAGGGATAATACAGAGAAAAGGATCAGGGATGGTCCTCAGGCTCTCGTCCTCTCTGCCTATAACTCTTCTCCATTAGCTAGGGGACAACCTTAGCATTCCTATCCCATCAATCAATCTCCCTTCTCTTTCTGCTGCCAAGTGGCAACTTACATGACTTCAGGGGCATTTACTTAGTGGCTCTGTTCCTTACTGACTCATCTGGTCTTTAGAGCTCTTTGAAACATTCTTGATCAGATTTTCTTCACTAACATCTCCCCATTCCAATCCCAGAGGACCGTGTATCAGCCTTCCCTTCTTCTTACTGCTGGGTGTTAGTTTCACATCCTATCTCTGGGCACTGGGGTTAAAGTCCAGCTGGAGTTCTGGAAGTGCTGGCATAGAGGGTATGAGTGGACCACGCTCACACAGTGGAGAGAATCTCAAACTAGGAGATCAGTCACACACGTTGGCCGGCCTGGCATTGTTCCGGTGGCTCAACCTGGTGCACGTGAGCTCGCGTGGCTGCCTTATGGGGCTCACTGGAGCTAGACGGTGACTTCAGGGAAGAAACGCAGGCTGTGCCATGAGCATCTGGGGACCACTTGAGTCCTTTTTTATGTTTATTTCAGTTGGCACAGTTGCTCTGGATCACCCTATCCTGATATCATCTTGGTCTGTTAAGCTCATGAGTACTCAGCATGTCACTTAGACCCGTCGTGAGGCAAGAGTGGATCTGGAACATGAAGGTCTTAGTTTCCTTTCCTGAACTCAATTGGCTTCACAGGGAAGTATATGGGAGGAGGCCACTCATGTGCTAGAGAATCTTCTCACCTGGCCACATGTCAACACTTGAAGTTTCCCTTTTTTTCTAAATAAGTAGAAGTCAACAGGTTAGAATAAGGGTGACACATCAACAAGAGCTTTTTAAGCAGGTTCTTATATTTTTTTTAAATCAGGATATTGGAGAATAAGCTACATGAGTTTTATAATTTGTGGGATTTTTTTCCCCTAGGTTGTGCATTTAAACTATGGTGAAACACACATAACAAAATTTTAGCCCGTCTCAGCCGTGTTTGATGTACAGTTCAGGAGTGTTAAGTGCAAACAGGCTTGCAGGACTGCAACTTAACACCCACTGAACAACAGCATCCCTGCAACCACCATTCTACTTTCAGTCTCCATGAACTTGAACTCTAGGTGCCTCGTGCAATTGGAATCATGGAGTAGTAATCTTTTTCTGACTTGCTTATTTCATTTAGCGTGATGTCATCAACCTTCATCCATGTGTCAGAATTTCCTTCGTTTCTAAGGCTGAACAGTATTCCACTCTGTGTATCAACCACATTTTGTTTACCCATTCATCCACCAGTGGACATTAAAGTTGCTTCCACCTTTTGGCCATTATGAATAATGCTGCTAAGAAGAGGTATACAAATACCTCTTCACCACCCTGCTTTCTGTAATTTGTACCTTTTAAAACTGAGTGAAGGAACGAGCCTGGAAGAAGTTAGTATCCCATAGCCTTACGTATTTTACCATTTAGAAGAAGTTGGGAATGCAGCACTAATTTCACCAGGAAAGCTCTTTTGCAGCTTCTTAGTGTGTTGACTTTTCAAGGGCTTCTTGTGCTGTTCTTCAGCCATAGGATGAGTGCTTTGAGAATTGCCATTAACTAGAAAGTGGTGGCAGTGTAGCTTTATCTCAGTGATTGAGACGCTGATCAAAGACAGAACTGTCAGTAACTTGGTATCTTACTTAAAACTGCTGTTGCAGTTTCCTCTCACGTGGGGCTTGAGGTCCCACCCCGTGCTTCCCCAGGCCAAAAAAGCACGTGGTCTTGGGGTGAAGTCTGAGGTTTGGGAGCAGTGTGCTTCACCACTGAGTGCCCTTCTCACTGGCAAAGGCCTATAAATAACATCCGGGATCCTGTTTCAAAGTCAGAAAAGGGGCAAGGGCTAGCCACAGCAACAAGGGCTGAGGGGGTTGCTGAAATAATTTCATGAACAAATTGATCAAAGAAATGATCTGCGAATGAATCTTGGAGAAGGGAGAACCAGCCAGCCGTGAGGATAGTTAAGACTCCTCCCCTGCAAAACCAGCATGTCTTTCATGCCCTTCATTGTCTGCAGGCATGTCTGAGCCCTAGTTTAGCCCATTTGGCATTCAGAGAGCTAAGTCAGCTACACTCTCAGCTCAGAGATGACTTGAGGGTGCTGAAGTGTTTGCATTCCACCCTCCTGCAAGGAGGAAAGGGAATCTAGTTCAAGAACTAAAGCAAAGCTTACTCATCTCATCTCATCCTTTCAGACCCGGAGACGGAGTCCTCCACTGCCCCCTAGACACAGGGTCTTCCAGCATGAAATGCACAGAAATTAAATGCATATCCATTACAGGAGAAATGGCAGGGAAGCAGGGCTAGAGTGACAGATTCTGAAGAGCAAACATATACCTTTGTGCTCTGTCTTCTTAAAATTCATCCTCTCACCTGCCAGCCTTGAGAATTGCCTATTTACATAACTAGCTGCCTAAAATGGAATATTAGATAATGTTCCATGGCGGCCCATCCCTGGGACATGAGTGATCCAGGAGTCCTCTGACAGCGCAGAGCATGGCCCGCTGGCCCGCAGCCCTGCCTCCATGTACTGTGAGCCTGTCAGCACTCCGAGCTGAGCAGATGTCAGGCCCGGTCGCCCGGGTGGGAGACCAGCCGAGCAGCGGGGGCGGGGACGTGATTCAGCACGCGGCTGCATGGCACACCGTCTGCAGGGACAGACTGCACCGCTTCCTGAGCTTCACAGCGGGCACCCTGTTCTGCCCAAGGTGCTGTCTTGGAGACTGCTAACAAAGGGGACTGAGGAATGGGGGAGTGACAGGATCTCTGGGGACAACTGATCCAGGAGGTAATCAGTCAGCACTGATGCCATCCCTGGCACCATGCCAGGCTCGCCTCGCCGTCGGTCTTTTCTGAGGCATGCATCTCCCTCCCATCAAAACTGGAATCCTGCTGCTCGCTTATAGGAGGAGTATAAATAAGTGATAAGGAAGTGTCCTGATAACGATAAGCAGGGATATCGTCTCAGCAGACCAGATGTATCAAAGAAGGCAATTGTGTGTGTGTTTGTTCATTTATTTTTCAGTGTTCCGGTTCCCGTAGTCAGTTTAGAGAAAATTCCTAACCTAGTGAAGGCAGATGGTGCCAATGTCAAAATGAACTCTACGACCACTCCTGCGGTCCCCTCCTGCTCCACCTCATCCTCTGCCGTCTCCACCCCGCCTGTCATTAAGCCAGTCTTGATGTCCAAGTCAGTGCCACCTTCCCCAGAGAAGATCTTAAATGGCAAAGGAATTTTGTCCACCACCATAGACAAGAAACACCAAAACGGCACCAAAAACAACAGCAAGCCTTACAGGAGACTTTCAGGTACGTGTCTGTGTTCTTTGTGTCTGGCTCATGATCAGACTACAGCTGAGTCGCGTCCAGAACTAGGGAGTGATGCGATCTTAATAATTGAGCAGGTCTGTTTCATTTTAAGGGGAACATGGAGTTTACCTACAAACAGGAACTCCCATCTCAAAATGCAGGGGAGAACTGATTCTCTTAATCCCGGGCCAGACTGATGATGGCTGGGCTGAGTTAGTTCAGCACTTAACGGGAGTTATCCTGGTGTTCCCAAGGCAGGGCGCTCTGCACCCCCACAGCATTCTGTGGGTTCGGAGGGTTTTGTCCTTGCTCTGACAGGATAAACCGCCCCTAGATTCTGAAAAGTCTCAGGGCTGTAGACTTGGACAGCCCACTGTGATATCTCCCGGTAGCTGAGGGCAGGCTTGGGACAGTCACATTGGTGCTGTCTGCCCATCTCCAACCTTTGGTCTCATTGGTTTCCAGGTTCATTCTGTGGTCTGGGGCTACAGATGCCTTTCCCACATAAGCAGACTGGAATTCCCACTTGGGAACACTCAGACTGGCATAGCAGAGGGGTCTGTCTGCAATCTACTTGGTTGTCAGAGTAGGCACTCAGGAGGTACCCAGAAAGGTACTGCACGTGGCCAGTCCGTAAGTCAGTGGTTGGCCCTTGGGTCCCCCAAGTGGATGGTATTTGCTTTGGGTTTGTTGTGAAAGGAAATCTGGCAGTTTTACTTTCTCCAAAAGATCAAGAAAAGCTATAAATTTTATAACTTCTTCACACACCCTGGGCATTTATCAGGTGTTAACCAGAAGAAAGAAAATATAGTTGACCCTTGAACAACGCAGGGATTAGTGGTGCCAACCCTCCATGCAGTTGAAAATCCCCATATGGTTTCTAGTAGGTCTTCTGTGTATGCGGTTCCTCGTATTCGCAGGTTCAACCAACCTCCAGTCGTGTAGTACTGCAGTATATACTACTAAAAAATATCCGTGCACAGTCCAAACCCAAGTTATTCAGGGGTCCACCATACAGAGAAAACTGCCCTGTGAGAGAGAAGCTGTGTCCTCTGGTGTGAGCATAATTTCTAAGTGCTCCCAAGAATTGTGGGTCATTTTTATTCTTTACTTTGTATTTATCTGTATTTCAGATTTTCTCTTATGTTTGTAACTTTTAAAAAGTCTGGGTCTGAAAAGTACCTTGCGCCCAAAGCATTCAAATGACACAGTTATATTACCCTGAAAATCTCTCCATGTCCTATTCAACCACTGTCCCACAAGAAAGGCAGAGCCTGGCCCTGTCTTTGAGGGTGGGGGCCTCTCTGTGTGGACAGAGCCCCATGCACCTAGCTCTCTTCCTGCAGAGAAAGGTCACTGTCACTCTGCAGAGGAGGTGGAGTCCCTGAACGAGCTGGTGGATCTGTCTGGGCGCAGTGAGGCTGGGCTCCCTCGTCCTGGCAGAAGCATGACTGTGGCTTCCAGCCGGCACCTTAATCTTAAGTTGTTTGGGGATTTTTTTGTGTGTGTTTGTTGGTTTTGCATTTTGTTGGTGGTTTTGTCTCATTGGGTCTTTTGCTTATTTCTCTCTCGCTTTCACATTTGGCAGCCAGCTCCTGCCCCCAGCCAAACAACCTGTTCAGTTCCAGGCCAACACGAGTGCTGGTGTGGATCTGGGTACAGGGCTGACTCCACCAGGCCCAAGGGAAGGAACTCTCACCAGGCGGCATGGGGCCTGGCGCCAAGACCCTCCTTGGTGGGCAGAGAGGGCTCATAAGAAGCAAACATCTCCAGGCCTAACAGTTTTCTCTTCTTAAAAAATGAAGCTTAAGAAAAGAAGACAAAAGCAAAAGAAAGGGGCAGGATGCATTTTGATAGCCAAGCAGGAGATCTGTCTTGGATATGAGAATGGTTTTATTGCAAACATCATCACCACTGTTGCAACCATCCCACAGCTCCCAAACCTTCTTCTAGAAATAGAATGCATTCATTTATTATGGTCAGATTTTACTCCAGCAAGTTCAGACAGTTTTTCAGGCAAGTTAACCTCTTTATAGCTTGCAGCCATTGGAGGCCCTGAAGGAGACATGCCTCCAAGTTTATACATGCCCCTCCACCCACCCATCCACCTCCCCACGCACCTGCACTGCTGCCCATCTCTGTGAATGCCCAGAAGAACCGTGTCATTCCTGCCCTGCAGGACTCAGGTGTTTGCTGGGTGTCTTCCGGAAATGGCACGGGCCATCAAGAGGTGGAACTGTAAAGCTTGCAGTGTCTTTAAGAGGTTGTCTCACAACCCTCCATTTTCTAGGGGAGGAAAACATTTTTGTAGCCCAGAAGGAAGAAGGATCCAAAATGAGCATAAAAAGAGTAAGTTCCCTAGAAGTCACCTCGACAGGGGCCATCAGGACTCCAGTGGGAAGGCAGGAGCTGGGGAAAGCCTGCTTCCCTCAACCATCCTTGGTGGCAAGGGGACCGCTTGCCCGGCTCACTCCTTTCTGGAGCACCAGGCTCCAGGCTGGGGGCAGAGCAACTGTGAGGCCAGCAGGCCCTGCCCTTTACACCTGCAGGTTCAGCCTCAGCGTAAAGCCCACACCTGCCCCTGTCTACATGTTCCTGAATCGGGGAAATCCAGGCAGCAAGGCTGCATGGGATGCCTTGTGCTGAGGACTTTCCAAAGCATGAGAGAGGCCGGTCACACTGACATGTCAAGGAATAATTTCCCACTCAAATGGCTCAAACTATTGAGCCATTTGTGGGAGGGCAGTGTGGGAGAGTGATGTATTCCTGGAGCTACCCCAGGGGAGAAAGTGGTCCCAGGGCCTTCTGGTGACTCTGCCCCGTCTGCAGCCAGCTTTGCCCAGAGGTGCCTGGGGAGACGGTTGGAGTGAAATAAAGCCTGAGAACCACGTGGCCCTTTTCCCTCTGCTGCCCACCCGCCCTCTCCCCTTGTGCATTCCCATCCCTACCACATCCCCACCAAAGCTGGACGTGGGAACTCTTGGGTTCAGAGAGAAGCGCCATCTTCCCCCAGCGGTTCTGGAAGCATTTTAGCAGCCGGTTGGAGGGAAAAAAAAACAACAAAACAGATTGCCTGACAATGTCTCACTTGTTGGTGCAAATGTGCATTTTTTAAAAAATGTAGTCTTAATGCCAAATCCTATTTAGTCTCCTTTTTTCTTATATTTTTTGTTTGTTTCTTAAACCAGAGAGAGAATTTGACCCAAATAAACACTGTGGAGTGTTGGATCCCGAGACAAAGAAACCTTGCACAAGATCCCTCACCTGCAAGGTATTTCTCTTTCCATAAAAAATACTTCCTGCTCTCGCTGGGGCCTTTGTCGAAATGTTTGCATGCCACTCTCTGCACACGGCAGGGTGTGGAGCCTCGACACGACCCCCAGCTGCTCTTTGTAAGGGAAATGCTTTCTTCTCTTCCATGGTAGCAGAGTGCCTGCCTCAAGCTGGCTGGCTTTTTAAGAAGGAGAAAAAAAAAAAAAAAATAGGCTTCCCCTGTTACTTGTGAGGCCAGACAGTAAATTGTATTTATAGGCACTCACAGGCGGTTCTAAACCCTGCTACGTTTTAATGTATGCAGGAGCAGCACGGCGGCGGCGGCGGCGGCGGCGGCAGCGCCCTGAAAGGCAGCCCCAGAGGGGAGGACGAGCCGCCGCGCCCCTGATCCGGCCGCAGCGGGGTGGCCGGGGGACAGCTGACCCGAAGCGGCCGCCCGTGGGTAGCCCCCAGCCCCGTATTTCATGCTGAACTGCTAGTGCCTCTCGGGATGGAGGCCGTGGCCCTCTCTGCTTGGTGTCTCTGTGTGTCTGGGCCAAAGCGAGCCTCCCACCTGCACCTGGATTAACTCCAGCGCGCCCTCACCGGTGCCTGTCGTCAGGGAGGTCCTCAGGGGTTCAGCGCTGAAGCTCGTCATCTTTGGCCATTTTTCGGAGGAAGCTTTGGCTCCTTAACGCCAGGAGCGTAGGGCACGGTTGCGTTTTGTGTGGTCTCTGCCTCTTCCCAGCCGCAGAACAGGAGCTGTTGCCTTGAAGTTGACTTTTCAAGCACCTCTAAATTCCCATGAATTGCAGTTTCTGAAATGGAGGGCCTGGGGAAGCAGGTTTATGTGCTGATCAAAGAGGCTGTGCTTTCCATCTCTCTTCTCCTTAGACTCACTCACTAAGCCATCGGAGGGCAGTCCCAGGCCGGAAGAAGCAATTTGACCTCCTCCTGGCGGAACACAAAGCCAAGTCCCGGGAAAAAGAAGTTAAAGATAAAGAGCATCTCCTGACTTCGGCAAGGGAAGTACTTCCCAATCCCCCCGGGCCGGCGCACGACTCACTGCCGGGACCTTCAGGGAGCTCGGGCCCAGAACCTAAAGTCGCGTCCCCTGCAAAATCCAGGCCACCCAACTCTGTGCTTCCTAGGTAAGTGCCCCCTCGGCGATGGAAGCCTTGAGTCCATGGCCAGTGACTGCCTGCCTGGGTCGAGTGTGGTCTGATCACCTGTGAAACGGGAGTCTTCATGGTCCTACCTAGGGAGGCGGTTGTGAGCTTGAAATGAGAGAATGGGTGTGAGGGGCTCAGTCCAGTGTCTGCCACGTAGTGTTCGGTGGATTTTATTGCTGTCACCATTGTCATGCTCACTGTGGTCATCGTTGCCATCACTGTCATACCTCATAACAGACCCAAATCCGACAGCATGTGTTTTCACAGAGCAAGAGTCAGCTGGAAATAAATACCTGAAAGTGACACTCAGCCACCAGGCAACTTCCTGGTTGGGGTTTGTTTGGTTTGGTGTTTTTTCTTTTTTTCAATAAGTAACTTTATTTAATTTATTTATCTGTTGGCCACACTGTGCAGCATGTGGGATCTTAGTTCCCTGACCAGGGATTGAACCTGTGCCGCCTGCATTAGAAGCACAGAGTTTTAACCACTGGACTACCAGGGAAATCCCGTGGTCGCCTGGGTTTTTAGATTAGAGGGAAGCCTTGTGGAGGGGAGGGGAGTCAGCACAGCAGCAGAGCCCATTTGTTACAATATTTTGTGAATTTTCCCCACAACTCTCCAGTGGTCAGGGTGGAGGGAAATTTGGTGTGATGGAGCTGTCTGTCCTTAAATTTCCCTTCACACCAAGAAAGCTCAGCCACTTCTTAGAGATTTTATTTGGTTGTCCTGGGAGGAAATGAAAGGATAGAAAACAGTGGGTACAACATTGTAAGTCAACTATACTTCAGTTTTCAAAAAAAAAGAAAAGAAAAGAAACCCACTTGGATTTAGAGTGATTTAAGATCCACATGTGTGTGCTTTGACAGCCAGTGGAGTGCCATATTGAGCCACAGACAATTTCCAGGTGATAAGACTGGGAACCCTAAATATTTGAGTGCTTGCTCCATAAGCAAGGTACTATGTTAGGTACTCTCAGGCAGGGGCACAGAGATTAGTGAAACTAGATCCTGCTTTTCAAGAATTTAGAGTTCAGAAGATAAGACTCAAATATCCACAACATCATGAAAGGGAAACATTAATAATACAATATAAGTGCAGATACTGGTAACCTCTGATGATTTTTAATGCACACACTGTGAGTCTCAAAGAGTAGTTGTCCAGTCAGTAAGCAGGCATGAAAAGAATGGAGTTATAGAAGAAGAGGATAGAATTTATTTTTAAAGTAAAAGCAAATATTTGATGACAGTTGTTACTGACCTACTAGGATGTCTTGTGCCTTCCACTTTGGCGCAAACCTGACCAGTTTGACAGCCAGAGGCCTCTTCTGGAATCACCAACCTTAGCCTCAGACATTTGGGAAGATGGAGTCAGACAGAGTCACCACCCACACATCCCCATCATCATAACCACTGTCGAGCCGTAGTCGTCATCCATTTACTTGCCACTTTCCTTTCCGCCCCTCATTTTGCAGGATCCTTTTATAATGACTTCTCACTGTAATGCCAGATGTTGGTGAAGGAGATTGCCCCTGCTTTAGAGTCTAGGAGACAGTTCTGCTGCAAACTTCTGGACAGAGCTTCAGTCTATATACACTAGCTTTCACACTTCTTGGTGGCAATGGAACTATTTTATTCCCATAAAACCTTTCATGGTACCTGATATAAAAGCAAACCTGCCTCCACCTGAAGCCATCTCAATCCTGCTTTCATCACACATGTACCCAGAACCCACTGCCCATCCAAGGGATCACCTCGGATTTAGGGAATCCCTGAGAGCTTCAGGGAACCCCACTTTGTATTTATTTTATTTACTTATTTCTGGCTGTGCTGGGTCTTCATTGCTGCGTGAGCTTTTCTCTAGTTGTAGCGAGTGAAGGCTACTCTCTAGTTGCGGTGTGTGGGGTTCTCATCGTGCTGGCTTCCCTTATTGTGGAGCAGGGGCCGTAGGGTGTGCGGGCTTCAGTAGTTGCAGTTCCCAGGCTCTAGAGCTCAGTCTGGATAGTTGTGGAACACAGACTTAGTTGCTTCATGGCGTGTGGGATCTCCCTGGACCAGGGATCAAACCCATGTCTCCTGCACTGGCAGGCGGATTCTTTACCACTGAGCCGCCAGGGAAGCCCCTGAAAATTCTCTTTTCTTATACATTGCTCCATCAATTTTGACCGATGCAGGCACTTCACACTCAAGCAGTGGTACCTGGCTTAGCAGTGAAACCAGGGACAGCTGTTAAAAAATGAAAACAGGCAACCTTAAGAGTTGCTTCTTTCTGTTTCTTTTTGTTTTAATTTTCAGGGGAATATTTGTCAATAGAGAAATGCCAGGTGTTTATTTTCTTTTAGGGAAACAGAAGAAAGAGAGAGGGTGAGGTTAATCAGCAGAAAGAATGTCTCTGAAAGGAAAGGGGAGGCCAAGGAGCACGTTACAAACGTTGGTAAGAGAATAGTTTTTGAGGATGCTTTTCAAGGCACCAGAAGACTCAGGGGTGAACTCTGTTCCAAAGTTAGTGGGAAATAACGTTCTCTTTCAATTGTTTTAGGTTCAAACAAGACCCCATGCTATCAGAGATCAAAAAGGCATGATCAGAAGTTAATGTACTCACCTAAGACTTAAAACCATTATTTCCCTCATACTGATGATATAATAGATATTTCAATCATACTCATTATCTGTAATTGACCAAAAGAATGACTCGTGAGTGGAATTATGGTAATCCCTTCCCAGTTGTGAATTTCTCTTGTAGGATATGCTAACAATGTGTGCATTTACTTCTTAAACATCATTTTGGTAACCTTGAAAATATTCCAGTTCTCATATTTTTGAGTTGCAACCCATTCTTGTAAGGGGTTTCTAAAAGAGGAACTTGAGCCTAGGATTAGAAGAGTAGAAGTCAGCTAGCAAGGGTTGGAATAGGATTGGATAGTGCAAGAATCGACTCCTTGTCTGCTGACTGAATGAACGTGGTCGTCTCTCAGCCTCTGTGGCCTCAAACTGCTCATCTGTCAAATGGAGCTAAGGAAAATTCAGTGACAGTATCAAGCTCATAATAAGCACTCAGTTGACGGTAGCTGGTAGGAAGGGCCATGGTAGTGAGTGGGAAAGCAGTGGGAGCCAGTGAAGGCCTAGGCAAGACCTGGTTTCCATTCACCCATCCTCCTGGCCTCTGTCCCTCGATCTGGGAGTCCTTGGATAACATACCTATATGCTCTACTTTCCTGCCCCCAACTCTAAGGGAACACCTTGCTTTCCCCACAGAGCCCAAGGGCTGTGGCTAACCAGGCCAACCAAAGCCATCAGGACTCTTTGGAAAGGCAGGGGGAGGTGCAGAGGGTTGAGCTGGGCTCTAACAAGACAGGCTTTGGCCCCCAGGAGGGACAAAAAGCTGTGGAGGTCAATGCTGACAAGGTCTGGGCACCTTCCCCTCTGTCTCATAAATGAACACATATCTCACCCTAAAGTATACAATGGCAAACACCAATGAATCTCAGACTGACAAAGGCAGCGGGGAAAGAGGCAGAAGGTCCTAGAAATCTGAGAAGGGGCAGAAGTGAGTCTGCAGTGAAAGCTACTTCAGTTCGTGACTCATTGATAGTATAATCACCGAAGTGGAAACCATTTCTCTCCTTGACTTAGGTTTGTCCCTGGGCTTTTCCTACCCATTTCTCAGTAGTTCAGGCTTTAAAGTCAAGCAGACAGACCAAGTCTCATTTCCACTTTTTATTAGCTTGGCAACCAGTGTCCTCATCTGAGAAATGTAGGTCATAGTTACACACGCCTAAGACAGTGGGTAGCTCTGATGAGAAAATATATGTGACGTGCCTACACATATCATGTGTGTGTGTGCTCAGTCGTGTCCCACTGTTTGTGACCCCATGGACTGTAACCCACCAGGCTCCTCTGTCCATGGAATTTTCCAGGCAAGAATACTGGATGAATTGCCATTTCCTACTCCAGGGGATCTTCCTGACCCAGGTATCGAACTGGCATCTCTTGTGTCTCCTGCATTGTCAGGCTGATTCTTTACCACTAGGGACTCAGTTAAGGTCAGTTTCCTCCGTGCTCTTCCCCAAAGCTGCTCCTGCTTCCTCAGAGCGGTGGGGGTGGGGACTTTAAGTTTCCCTGAGGCGACTTGGACAGGGACCATCATCATATGCACTGTCTTTAGACCAGACTGGTAAGTGGAGAGGGAAGGTGTGATGTAGTGCTGAGGAAGAAAGGTTGGACAGCAGTTTAACACACATGCAAGACTTTTTCCACACTTTCTCATGGCCAGTAGCCCTGTTTCCCTTCACCCTCACCAACCCTTGGCTTTTCAGAGACACAGGCTGCTTCCAGCACACTCCATCTCTCCCAGTTCCACCCTGGAGGGCAGCAGTCAGAGCTGGAAGGAGGTCTTGAAAGCATCCACTACTCCGTAATTGACAGGAGGGTGCCCGCACCCTGAGTGACACAGACCTGGAAAGGAAAAGATTCAGAGCCCCCTCTTCGTACACGGGCACACTTATGCCTGGCATCCTTCCTTCATGTTTCTCTCTTTGCTCTCAGAGCTGCTTCTGCTCTGGAACTCGCAGTTTTCATGCTCCATGAATCTCCATGATTCTCCTTCCCTCGCCTCCTCTCTTTTGTCTGGCAATTGGAATTTACTAATTTTTTTTTTCCTTTTTGGCCATGCTGCATGGCATGTGGGATCTTAGTTCCCTGACCAAGGATCAGACCCATGCTTCCTGCAGTGCAAGCATGGAGGTTTAACCCCTGGACCACCAGGGAAGTCCCGGAACTTACTACTGAGTGTTTCAACCACTCGAAAAGGGTTTTTTTCTTTTTAGAAATATATATATATTTTTAATTGTTAACTCTTTTATTTTTATTTATTTTATTTTTGACTGCGCTGGGTCTTTTTGTTGCTTCCAGAAGGCTTTCTGTAGTCACAGCAAGCCAGGGCTTCTCTTGTTGCTGAGCATGGGCTCTAGGCATGACAGCTTCAGTAGTTGGGGCATGTGGGTTCGGCAGTTGTGACTTGAAGGGCTTAGTTGCCCTTCGGCATGTGGGATCTTCCCTGACCAGGGATCAAATCTGTGTCCCGTGCATTGTGTAGGCAGATTCTTAATCACTAGACTACCATGGAAGCCCCCAGATTTTTTTTTTTTCCCTTAATGAAACTTAATTTTTTGGTGTTGGAGAAGACTCTTGAGAGTCCCTTGGAGTACACAAAGGTCAAACCAGTCCATCCTAAAGGAAATCAGCCCTGAATATTCATTGGAAGGACTGATGCTGAAGCTCTGATACTTTGGCCACCTGATGCAAAGAACTGACTCATTAGAAAGACCCTGATGCTGGGAAAGATTGAAGGCAGGAGGAGAAGGGGATGACAGAAGATGAGATGGTTTGATGGCATCACCGACTCAATGGACATGAGTTTGAGCAAGCTCTGAGAGCTGATGATGGACAGGGAACCCTGGCATGCTACAGTTCATGGGGTTGAAAAGAGCCGGACATGACTGAGCGGCTGAACTGAACTGAATATAGACATGTTGTTCAAAAACCAAATAGTCCTAAAAAAGAGTGAAAAACAGTAATTCCTGCCATCCTGAGGCTCACTTTACCCTTGCTGGGTTAGATCAGCCTTTTCCCGGGGCTCCTCGCTGCCTCCTTTCTTGGTTTGCTCCTTTATTCGACAAAGTGTTTTCTCCATTAGTGTCCTGTGAAAAGGGACATGGGAAGTCAATTTTTAGAATCCTTATAAATTAAAAAAAAAAGTTTTTATAAAATAAAATAAAAATGTTTTTATTCTACTCACACACAGCAGCAGCAGCACACTTAATGGATCATCTCCCTGAATATATAAGTGGGTTGAAAACTATTTCCCTACAGAATTTTGAGAGCAGTTTTTCCATTGACTTTTGGCATCAAAGATTTTTATTAAGAAGTTCAGTATCATTCTGATTCCATTTTTGATTTCTGAAGCATGGGGCTCTGAAAGTTCCCAGGGATCACCCTTGATATAGGTCTTTTTTCATTCATTGTACTGGGGACTCAGTAGATCCTTTAAATCTGGAAACACCTGCTTGTGGGATATTTTCTATTCCATCCTAAATAATTTTATTCCTGCTGTTAGCTTTATTCTCTTTAACCTCCTATTAGCTGGGTGTTGGACCTTTTGCTCTGATCTTTTCATTCTCTTACCCTTTTGTCCTATTTTTTTCTCAATCTCTTGTTCCACTGTCTAAAAGACTTTTTTTTACTTTACTTTTAAAACTATATATCAAATAATTTATGATTTGCTTGTTACATTTTAGGATCTGGTTCTGATTTTTACTTTTTCTTTCTTTTTTTGATGGCACCATGTGACATGCAGGACCCTCGTTCTCTGACTAGGGGAACATTGCCCTCTGCAATGGAAGTGTGGATTCTTAACCATTGGACTGCCAAGGAAGTCACCAGGATCCAATTCTTTTTATCTGATTGCTTTTTATAATATCCTACAAGATACCATCTTTTGCAGAAGTGATACCATTCTGATGTCCCTGAAGATAGGCTTCTTGGTTTTCTTTCTTTTTCTCTCTTATCTTCATTTCCCCCAGGTTTGTTTCACGTATGTGTTTATGTGTTTGATGCTTGGTTGGTCAGCCTAATGTTGGAGATTGTTTCAGGAATGTTGGGTGATTTCTAACCATTCATTTTAAAAGAAAGACTCTAATAAGCTGATTGGAGGTCTGTGTGTGGGACTGTCAACCATAAGATTATCACATCACCAGTCAGCCTTTTGTTGATATTTATGCAAAGTGTGGAAGCCTTTTCTCTGTGACCATTAAATTTCCCAAGGGAAGAATCCTGCCTGCTGATGTGCCGGGCAGTAGGCATTCCGGGAGTGCCAGTTAAGGATCTGACCAGGGACAGCCCACAGTCCCCTTTTTCTAGCCCTGTGCTCCCTCCTAGTCTCTGCTGGTGGCCCGCTGTCTGGAATCTCAGTTCATTTTCTCTGAGAGTTGATTGGAGGGGGAGCGGGCAGGTGGGGCAGTGCTAAAGTCATCTGGCTATGTGAGGAGTGATGACCTGTGGGTCCAACAACCCAGTATCAAGCCTTTCAGCTCTCCTGCTATTTTCAGTCCTCACCTCATCTGTGACTTTTGCAGCTCTAGCTGCTCATGGTGCCCTGCTTATTAGGGTTCTGTGGTAGCTCAGCTTCTTTCCCATTAGTTAACATTCTCCAGTTACAGTCTGTCTCCTAAAAACAGGGTAAAATCTCTTGTTCACACTTTTTGGGACACTTCAAGTGCAAGTAACAAAAAAACCTTGCTTACTAACCACTTCAGTAACTAGGAAATTTCTTACTGCTGGTGACAGGAAGTCCAGAGGTGAACGGGCACCAGTCCCCAGCGATCAGGGCTTGGCTGTCCTCTGCCCTTTTATTCCACCCTCTTCAGTCTTTCGGCTCCATCTTCAAAGTCTGTAGCAAGATGGCTGCAGCACATCCAGAAGAAACAAGGTCCAGATGAAGATGGAAACCAGCTTTTCTTTGCAAAGAAAAATCTTTTTTAGCGGCATTAAGGACCTTGTGGTGCAGCCATCACTACCATGCATCTCCAGAACTTTTTCATCTTTCAGTCCTGAAACTCTGTACCATTAAACACTCAAGTCCCCATTCCCAGCACCTGGTATAACCACCGTTCTACTTTCTGCCTCTGAATTTCACTGTGGTAGATACCTTGTTTAAGTGGAGTCATACAATAGTTGTCCTTTGTGACTGGCTTATTTCACTTAGCATAATGTCTTCAAGGTTCATCCATGCTGTAGCATATACCAGAATTTCCTTCCCTTTTGAGACTTAACTAATATTCCATTGTATGGACATACCATGTTTTGTTTATCCGTTCATCTATCAATTTTTTTTCCACCTTTGTGGCTTTGTTTTTATGTGATTGTGCTTTGGGGATCTGGTTTGAACTCAGGTATTTGACACCTAGAAAGATTTCAAAACAACAAAGTGTCCAAGGTGAAAATGAGGGAGAGAAGAGAGGTATATGAGTAAAAGCCCCTTCATGTTACTTGAAGGGGCAACTTTCAAAGCAGAATGCAGAAAACCTTTCTTTGTTTTTTTTTTTTTTTTTAAGATCCTGAGGATTTCCCTAGCAGTCCAGTGGTTAAGACTTTGCCTTCCAATGTAGGGACTGTGAGTTCAATCCCTGGTCATGCGGGAGCTAAGAATCCCACCCACCTGCCTCATGGCCAAAAAACCAAACCATAAAACAAACAATATTGTAACAAATTCCATAAAGTCTTTAAAAATGGCCCACATCAAAAAAAAAAAGAAAAAATCCTGATTTTTTTTTTTTTTCCCTCTAAAACTTCTTTTTCTCCCTGACTGTCTCCCTGGTCAATCAAAACAACTAACAACTAGCTTTGACCATTCTTCTGACTCTTCTGATGCGGAGGTGTGTTTTCTTTTGTTTCGCACTGCTTAGAAAGCCTTGGTACTGCCTCTTACTGCTTTTCTATAAGCTTAGCCATGACTGGGATGAGATCTGTTGGATTGTTTATACACATGGAATTAATTCGCTTTTTCATTGAGAAACATATTTCTTCAACACCTACTGTTGAGTCAGCCATGCCAATCTGTGGGTCTAGTGGCTTGTCAAAAATTAAATAGAAACATTCACCCTCAGAAGATACAATTAAACTACATGTGACTTGATATTAAGAAACAGGCTTGGCTTCAGGGTGAGGAAATTGTGGTCCCATCTGGGACAAAACATTTTTTCGTGTAGGTATGGGAACACCGTCATAAAGTCATAGTTCAGTAGCTGTGTTTGTAAGGCTGTCTTTTGTCATCACTGACATTTTGTTGACTGATTTGAGCTTGTTTATCTGGTTGATCTTCCCATCACCGTCTGCTTTCAGAGAGAAGCAACTGCAGGGCAAGTGTAAATTCCTTACATGCAAATGAATGAATAGTTGTAACTGAATTTATAGATGACTAGTTTTAAGTTGAATTAATTCTCTGCCACACGAGTTTGTTTTTTGTATTTTCTGTTCTGCTTACACTGTTGGAGTTTTCCCTGGTGCCCGCATTCAGGCAGGGCAGTCTCAGCTCCACCCGATCGCGTAGAGAGCTGGTCACTGCCTCCCCTCTCAGCCTGAATTTTTCCCTTGTGCAGGTCTGTCATCGACCTGCCTTCCTTAATGTATCGGGAAGGCTAATTGGTCTGATTCTGAGCTCCGTGAAACTGGGTGGGTCTGTTTCCCTCAGAAAAGTTTATTCTGTTTGCTTTCTCTTGCCCTTAGACCATCTTCTGCAAATAGCATAAGCAGCAGCACGTCTTCAAATCACAGTGGCTACACTCCGGAACCCCCTCTGCCCCCAGTTGGAGGTGACCTCGCCAGCCGACTGTCGAGTGATGAAGGGGAGATGGACGGAACCGATGAATCCGAGAAGCTATTAGACTGTCATTTCTCTGCCCACCACCCCAGACCTCTTGCGGTAGGCCTCTTTCTGTTTCCATCCCGGCATTTCTTTCTCCCCGCGCTTTGTGGTGTTTAGGGGACTGCATCCTCTGATAGCATCCTTCCTAAGCAGAGGCCTCCAGGACAGTGTTTTTTGAAAGGGCTTTCCCTGAGGTTGAATGATTGCCTTAGAAATCCCCTTGAAAATCACAGAAGGAAAGGTGAGGGCACCCAGCTGATCATAATCCTTTAAGCACCTGAGTATTTATGCTGCACCTTGAAGTGATAATGCTTGAGAAACGGTGTTCATAGAAGAGCACTGGGGAGCTGACCTTCCTGCCTTGCCCATCTGAAAAGCAGCCTCTGATTTCAAGAATCAGTCTGGTGCACCTGCTTTGGGAACTGTCTGTCTGAGCAATGTGCCAGGTGCCAGCCCTGGCTGGTTTTCTTCCCTGTTGGTTCTGAGTTTTATTGTTCTTAGTAGGTGTGACCATATGGCACAAAACTCGTGTGTGTGTGTGTGTGTGTGTGTGTGTGTGTGTGTGTGTGTGTGTGTGTATGTGTGTAGGAAAGAAGGAAGCATTTCATGTCAGCATGAAAGCAGGTTAATGAAAAGGTCAGTTTCTCCCCAGTTCCTTGGAAGAGTCCACTTTAACAATTCAGAAGGTCATTGAAATCCAGGTGGGAGGTATAAGGAAGCATCAGCTGGAAGCTTGTTTATGTTGGCCATGTGAGCACTTAAAAAAGGAATGTCTGGTGCTACCATCAACAGAGCCGAATTCAGGGAGGCCAGAAACATGGGACCCCATAGCTGCTTTGCTCTGGTCCCAGCGTGAAGCCTTCAAGGTTAGCTCTGACTGTCCTGGGATCGCATGAACTATGTAGGTGAAATCAACCCTGCATCAGGAGAGGGACTCCCTGCCCAGTTCTACCAGTGTGCTTCACCAACAGCTTGAGACTTAGCCTCTCGGCTAGTACAGAAACAGGGACGATTAGGAATGCCTCTGACTGTCAGTAATAGAAAACTCAAGTCATACCGTATGTGCGCATCAGCCATTTACTTGTCTCATGTAGCACGAATTCTAGAGGTGAGTGGTTCCAGGCTTGTTTCTGCATCTCTTCAGAGTCATATTGCAGAGGGAGAATTCCCCAACCCTTTTTGCCTTTCATGCACAGTCTGGATATGTCGGCTCCGGCTCCAACTCCAACGTCACATCCTCACCAAGTCACATTCTACAAAGTGGGGAAAGGGACCGACAGGAAGGGAGTCTTCCTCTAAGATGCTCTTATGTCATTTCTTAGGGAAGAAGATGTTCCCATGAGCCCTCCCAGCAGACCTTCTCTTCCATCCACCAGAAGTAGGTCACATGCCCACCCCTATACCAATCAGTGGCAGAGGATAGGCTTGTAGGAAACACAGGATGGGGCTTCCTAGGTGGCTCAGTGGTAAAGAAAATGCCTGCCAATGCAAGAAATGCAGGTTTGATCCCTGAATCGGGAAGATCCCCTGGAGAAGGAAATGTTAACCCATTCCAGTGTTTTTACCTGGAGAATCCCATGGATAGAGGAGCCTGGCGGGCTACAGTCCATGGGGTCGCAAAGAGTCGGACATGATTTAGCAACTAAAACAGCACACAGGATGAGCCCAGCCATGATTCATCCCAAGGTTCTGGGAAGAAACCCACCTTTCCTGCTCACTGCTCCATGACAGATATCAGGACAAAAGCATGGTTCTCTTAGCCAGGAAAAAACAGGGAGAGCTGAGGGGTGAGATGGTAGTTGATGAGCTTGGCAACTAGTAGGGTCTGCCACAGTGGCCCATGCTGCAAGGAGCTACAGCCCTGCCTGGGGCACCATATGCAATTAAGAACAGGAGCCTCTGGGGCGCTGAGCCTTGCATCTCTATTGAACTAGAGACGTAGGTAGCGCAGACAGTTAAGAGGCCTCCAGCTTCCAAGTCTGAAAGTGAGACAGGGCTCTCTACCAGAAGGCCAGACTCTGGAGCACATCAAGATCTCTGTCCAAATGACACGCTGCCAAGCTATAGTGGATTAGCTCAACTTGGAGCCTGGCAGATTTGTGTGCCCTTCATGTTTTGCTGATTTAAATGGAAAGGCCATGGATTTGTTTCTTTGCTTTGTCCTTTCTTTCATGGCCAACTGATACATTAAATCAATTTTTGTAATGAACCCTCATTTGGGGTGTCTTTAGCAAGGAGACGAAAGAAGAAAAAATGTCTGGACCTGGACCAGTGCCTATATGCTGTTGGGGACCAGCTTCCATGTGGGAGAACTCCCTTTGTATGTTTTCTGGCTTGGTCAGTAAGCACTTAATGTGCGGAAAAGAGTTTTTCATCAGGAGTACCAGATTTGATGGGTGGCAAGATTTTAGTGCAACCCCCACCCACCGACCCCCAAACATAAGCAGAAACAAAACAAAGGGAAGGTCTTGCATTTCCTCCTGAGAACTGTTCCAAAGACTGGTTCCAGGAAGCGTTTGTGGAATGAGTGCCAGCCCAGCACTGTGTCTGGGACGGAGTCCAGGGAGCTGCTGGGAGAGGCCTGGGGGAGGGAGAGGAGCTGCATTTGAGTTATAGAGTCACTTGCAGACTTGCCTGAGCTCTGACCAGCCAAATGTCACCTTCTTGCAATTCTGTCTGCTGGCCTTCTGGGTGTCCTAACATCATCATCAAATGACATTTATTAACCATCTAACTGCTCATGTTTCAGCCCTATGTTTAAAGTGTGAGTTCACTCTGAATACTTTGTAGGACCGTATCTCTGTAGTCCATCCTTTAGCCTAAATCCCTACTAGCCTCATATTGAGGAGGAAGAAGAAGAGAATGGGGGTCTCTGGCCTTTAGACACTTGTAGTCATCAAGACCACCACAGAAGCATTCTGTGTCACATAGAACAGCCACATAGCTGTTCCCTGGTGGAAGGTGCTGAAGTGTGTATAGGGGTTTGTGGGAGTTCCGAGTGGCAAGGTAAGTCAGACAAAGGCAACTGGAAAGGTGAGTCTTCATTCAGGCCCTGAGGGAGAGGAGAACTGGACACAGCCCAGAGAAGAGGGGAGAAGCGGCAGGAGAGTGAGCTCAGCAGCGGTGGCTGTGTCCCAGGCAGCCTGGCCGTGCTGATGGGAGGGGAGATGAGGCTGACACCAGGAGAGGAAGGGGTTCAGCCCCAGCTGGAAGGGAAGTATGGATAGGAAAGGTATGATCTCTCGACAGGAGAACCTTAGAACCAGCTGTTGCCATTACTGTGATGGGAAGCAGGGAAGCCTGGCTTCCTTGAGAAGATGGCGGATGTGACCGGCCCGTGGTGCTGAAAAACCGTCCTGGCTACCGTTGCTGTTGGTTTGTTTATTTTTTCAACTGAAAGTGCTGGCTCAGTCCCTAGGATAGAGGCGGTAACCCTCAGTGCCACAGACGATTGAATGTCACTATTGTTGACTCACCCTGTGAGGTTCTGCAGAAAATCTGGGAGCTCACACAGAAATATTTTTGGCTTCGGTACTATTTGCTTCTTTATTTTGAGGAAAACTATACCCCTGTGTGTTTTTATGTAAATGTTATTTGTCTCTGTGTGGCTTGTATTAGCTTATTAACCTGTAATCAAAGTTAAAAATGTGGTTTTTTTTTTTTTCCCCCTCACAGTTTTGCTCATTTGGGAGTCGCCTCATGGGACGAGGGTACTATGTGTTTGATAGAAGATGGGATCGTTTTCGATTCGCACTAAACTCCATGGTAGAAAAACACTTGAATTCACAGATGTGGAAGTAAGTGAGCAGTTTTTGTGCAATATGAGATGAGCTGCCCCACAACCCTCTGAACCCCAGTTTTCTAAATGAATGTCCCTCGTTGGCTTTTTGTTGAATGAAATGATTCTGAAATCAGAATTCATGATTAATTCTTGAACGTCAGCCCCCCTTGGTGGCTTGCCTGTAGTTTTTCAGAGACAACTACGATGTGTGGTATGTTTTATCTTCTTTGGAGATAACTTTTATGTTGGTGACCTTCTAACTAAATGGAAAGGTATAAGACCTTGTTTATTTAAGTGTTAAAGGGCCTTTTTGCCATGACTAAGACTATCTAAGGATATAAAAATATGCTTCTGTTTGTAATGTTAATGCTAGAAATTGATACTAAAACTTTCATAATGGTTATTGACCAATTTGCAATTGTTTAATGTCCTATGAAAAACTATGCAGCGTGGCCAAACAGGGCAGATCCAGGACCATGTTGCCAAGTTGGTTAAGCTTGTCTTTGGCCCTTCCCACATCCCTAGGACTCTCTCCTCACCTCTCTACATACTTCTCTCTACCCTAAACCGAACTTACGTCCCATTTCTCTATGGTCCTTTTATTTTCCAACACCTCTCGATGTATTTACATTTTAATAGATTCATAAAAAGGGAAAAAGCCTTCTTGACTTAGGGAAATGCAATGCTGTTGTACAGAGTGACACGCTAGGTCCTCTCAAAGCATAGCATCTAAGGAACTGCCATTCTGGACACTTGGTAATGCCAGGCTGACCCCCTGGCGATCTCCAGCCGCCCCCAACCCCTGCAAAGGTGACCTTTTAAGATCTCATAATCTGTAGAATCATGGATCCCTCAGCTCTAGGCCCAGATGGTCCAGGAAAGCCAACATCGAACCGCCCAGCCTGCCCAGCGAAGCCCAGGAAAGGCTGGGAAGGCATTCCCGAGAAACAGTACTAGGTCCTAGGGTAGGATGGGAAGAGCATTTGAAACCTGCCCACTCCCAGGTCGCCTCCTCTCTCCCAGACAGTGATGGCCCCTCAGGCCCTGTTCACCACGACGCCCTGAGAGCTTCCAGAACTTCTAGAAGTAAGCCCCACCGCGTGTGCCGTAAGCTCTCCACGCAGACTTAGGATGACACGCTGACACTTCTTGTGACATAGGAAAGGGCCACAAGAGAAGCTTATGGTTTCTTCTCACTTCAGTGACTGCCCAGTATGTCTCAAGGGCACCCGTTTTCTACCTGTGTCCTTTCTGAGCGGCACCCAATGGGCTGCATGCGGGGTTCCCGTACCCCTGGTGTCAGGCGACTGAAGCCTGTGCGCGGGTCCCCCAGCATGGCAGCTGGCCCTGGTGACCCGCAGCTTTGCTCTCCTGTGTTGTGGAAGTGTTAGTCCCGGACACGTGGAAGGAATGTGTTGATCTGTATTTCGCTGCCTGGTGTCCTGTCAGCTCAAGTCCATATTCCTTTCCTCCTCAGGCACAGAAACCCGAGCCACAGGGCATCAGGTCCCTCCCCCCTTTTCAGGACTTGCCTAACAAATCTGCTGTCACTGAGCAACATTGGGGCTGCCTGGGTGTCAACTCTGGAGAGCGTAGCACCCCGCTGCCCTCTCAACCTCGCTGCCCAAACCCCAGGCCCCGACGGGCCCGAACCTGGAGGGATGGCAGCCGATGGGGGCGTGGAAGACATTAGGAAGAAAAGGAACGGCCAAGACTCTTTTTTCTTTAACAAGCATTTAACTCTGCATCAGGAGACGCCAACACAGTATTCTCTTTCAGCCAGGTCAGCATCTGGATCTCCGTGCCAGCCGGCAGGGGAGGATGGGCACTGTAATTTATTCGCATCTGGGGGCTTTTGTATGGGACTTCCCTAGGCCAGCGTGCAAAGCTGCAACTGGGACACAGCCCACCAAGCTGAAATCCACTGCCATTTGGCACCTGAAAAGTACATGAACTGTCTAGCATGGGGGAAGGGGTTCCCGGGGACAGTGAGCTGCCACATGCCCCTCGCCCTGTTTCGCCCCCTGCCCCTTCGCCCCTCCTGCCTCTGCTGTCCACTTAAGATGAGTGGGGGGAGGAAGGGAAGAGGTAGAAGGTATGCAGAAAAATAGCGCCCATCCCACTGCTGAGTGTCAGCCAGGGCAGGCTGAGGACTTCAGCTCTGGTCAGCACAGGCTGAAACCTGAGTGTAGACTCTGTAATGGGGAAATGCCGGATCAGGACGCTCAGATGGATCCCACTTATGGTCATCGATTGGGGCCCTCTCTAAATGAGCCATCTGGTATTTGTAAATAACTTTTTATTACAAGTAACTGCCAGAACTCTGCCCATATGGACTCCTACCCATATTTTAGCTGGTACAAAACTTGAGTGAAGGAAAGATTGAGTGGGATGCCTGGAGAACCACAGGAGGCAGCAGCCAGCAGAGACAATGTGGTGTGCGGACATTGCACCCTCTGAGAAATGGGCCCTGGTGCTGTTAGAGAGGGGTGGTGCAGTGCCAGACAGTTCTAAGGGTGTGTTTAGGCCTTTCTCATCTGATTTATGGGAGTCCTTGGCTGGCATGCTTTGTTGTATTGCTGCTGAGAATTCATCCGCTCACCCATCCACCACCCACCCATCCATCCATTCATTCAGTCATTCATTCATTGCAACAAGTACTATTAATGGAGCCCTTGTTTAGTGTTGATAGCAGAGGCTTGAGAGAAAATAGATTTTTCAAACACCATTATGGCCACGCTGAGTTTGGCAACATTTTTCTCCTGTATTTGATCTCAGTCTGATGATTTCAAGGACACTGCACTTGTGTATTCGAGGATCCCCCTGGATCCCACCCTAGAGATAGAAGCCGTGGGCCTCACCAAATTGCAGGCAGAAAACGGAATCCTCGGGAGAGAGCAGGGCTAGGAGAGGCATGTCCTCCTCAGCGGGGCCTCTTTCCAGAGTTCCCTGCTGAAGGGAGGCACCGTCTCACACCTGCCCACCTTAAGTGCTGCTTTCCAAGAGGCAGAGCTAGTTCCTAACTTCTGGGGATCCCCAGCTACATGGAAAATGACTTCCAGTAGAAACAGGGAGGAGTGAGCAAGGTGAGAAACAGGAAAGAACCTGTTTGAAAATATGCCCCTGGCTCCTGAGATCAGTATCCTCTCTCCTGAGGTCTGTATCCTTTCCTGAAAAGTCAGGGACATGGTGACCCCGAGCCCCCATGCTCCTCCTGGTCTCCAGAGTAGTAGCAACATGAACCAAGGCCATGGCTTGGAAGCAGAAGCTGTTTCCATCATGAGTCAAAAGATGGAGTTTGCGGGGAGACTTCCAGGGTGACCCTCTACCTGCTGCTGGCCTGGGCTCCACAGAGTGTAGGAGGCAGAGAGTTTTTTCCCAGGTACCCCCACTCCAGCTTTCAAGAAGGACACCCCCCCCCCCCCCCATTCATGTGTTCTCCTGCATCTACCTTCAGAACAAACTAGAAATTCCCAATCCCCTTCTCTGGATCTATGAGGATTCTTCTACCTTCCCCACTTCTTTACCCGAGGACAGGAAGACCTGCTGAAGAACAGCCATACCCCAGTGATAGCTCCTGAGTGAGTGGGGAGGCGGAGCAAGGTGAAGAGGAACAAATGTCACAGCACCTCTCTACAGGGTAACCAGAGACTGTAGACAGCGCACGCAGGGGCAGACTGGCCTGTGAGGAGAGGGGTGACTCCAGTCAAGAGCAGGGTGTGGAGGCAGGGGGCACAGAGGCTGCAGGGGCATGGGGGATGTTCTGGCCCCCATGTGCAGTTGGCACAGCCCCATCCTCACCCTTCTTCAAGCCAGGACCTAAGTGTGAAATGACCACCTCTCTTTAAAAATCACCTTCATCACTGCCAGGGGCAAGAAAGCAGGGGGATACTGTTGGGGCAATTTCTATTCTAATTAACATTCTCCTTTTATTCGGGAACCCAAATCAGCCATTACCCAATAGCCAAGCATGGAGAAAAGGATCTGAAAACCTGAAAGTGATTAAAACTAGTTTGCCGGATGTTGCAATGGGGGGAAACCATAGGGAAGGGCCATAAATCAGATTTCGCCATCCTTCAAGGCTTCATTTTCCATAGTCTGGTTTCCACCAGGGTTTTCTCTGTAGCCCTGATGCTCACACTTAATCGAGCTTCTGGAGCAATGCAAAGCCTATTTCTCACTGTTTCTCTTTCACTCTTCTCTCACGTTTAGGAAGATCCCTCCTGCGGCAGATAGCCCCATGCCCTCGCCAGCAGCCCACCTCACCACCCCTGTTCCAGCATCCGTTTTACAGCCTTTCAGCAACCCCAGTGCTGTGTATCTTCCTTCAGCTCCCATCAGCTCGAGACTCACCTCTTCTTACATAATGACATCAGCCATGCTCTCA
This sequence comes from Dama dama, assembly GCF_033118175.1. Taxonomy (NCBI): domain Eukaryota; kingdom Metazoa; phylum Chordata; class Mammalia; order Artiodactyla; family Cervidae; genus Dama; species Dama dama. The sequence continues at coordinate 44,353,022 of NC_083698.1, read as the reverse complement.
AATGCAGCTTTTGTGACATCGCCGGACCCGAGCGCCCTCATGTCACACACCACAGCTTTCCCTCATGTGGCCGCAACCCTCAGCATCATGGACTCAACCTTCAAGGCCCCACCCGCCGTGTCCCCGATACCAGCCGTCATCGCTTCCCCATCCCACAAGCCATCCAAAACCAAAACCAGCAAATCCTCAAAAGTCAAAGACCTGTCCGCCCGTAGCGACGAGTCTCCAAGTAACAAAAAGAGGAAGCCGCAGTCTTCGACTTCCTCCTCTTCCTCCTCATTACCCCTGCAGACATCCCTCGCCTCCCCATTGTCAGGGCCCCACAAAAAGAACTGTGTTTTGAATGCCAGTTCCGCTTTGAACTCCTATCAGGCGGCCCCTCCCTATAACAGTCTGTCTGTGCACAACTCAAACAATGGGGTGAGCCCACTCAGTGCCAAACTGGAGCCCTCAGGACGGACCTCGCTGCCTGGCGGCCCCACGGACCTAGTGAGACACGTGGGCTCTGGGGGCGGCAGCAGTGACTCCTGTCCCCTCTCTGTGCCCTCCCTTGCAGGGGACCTCTCTCTGGCCTCACACAATGCTGTGTCTTCTCTGCCCCTCTCTTTTGACAAATCAGAAGGAAAAAAGCGTAAGAACTCAAGTTCTAGTAGCAAAGCCTGTAAAATCACTAAAATGCCTGGAATGAATAGTGTTCACAGAAAGAACCCGCCCAGCCTTCTTGCTCCGGTGCCCGATCCTGTTAACAGCACCTCCTCTCGGCAGGTAAGGGACCCGTCCTTCCAGGAGCCTCCTGGCACTGCCCAGGGATGGGGGTGGGGGAAGCGGCAGTGCCCCCCGACTTAGCCAAGTGGTCCAAACAGGTGGCCCAGATAGGTAACACAAGCATGAGTCCCCTCCTTGATCTCCCTCTAGGTGATTCCACCCCTTGTTCTGAGAGAAGTTTATGTAACAAACACTTTCTACAGTACCCACTACGTGCTAGGTGCTATTCTGAGTCCTATATGAGTATCACCTCATTTAATCCTCACAACAGCCCAGCGCAGTTGATGCTGTTGTAATCACCACTTTACAGATGAGCAGACTAAGGCACAGAGAGATTCTGAGCTCCCCACCTCACTCTATTGTCAGTCTGGGTGATTTCACTGAAGAGTTCTGTTGCCAAGCAGTTTGATCTAGTGGCATCCCCTTAGGAAGAACCCGGGGCCTAGCAGGTTACGTGATGACCTGGGTCCCACCTTAGGGGGCTGCTATGCTTCTCACTTGACCAGGCTCCCTACTCCTAAGATAACTCTTTATTTCCTGAAGTAACACTGCAGCTCACACCACCTGGCACAGAAGTGTTCAAGGCCACTATACACAGATGAGGGTGTCGTGAGGGAAGTTGGGGGGATGGGATGTGGTCCATGAAGAACACATGTTTTTTCTCTGGAGCCCTGTTCTCATCTTCAAGTCTCCCCCTTCTTCTCCGGCCAGGATTGCTGTTTAGAAAACCCTCCCGTCCAACTCTGGTGTCATTTGCGTGTAGAGGAAGGAGCAGGAGGTAGGGAGGGGCTGCCTGGGCTCTCTGCGAGCTGAGTCCAGTGGGAGGGACCTCACAGGACAGTGTGCATGGATTGTAGCAGCAGCCCCAGGCTGACAGAATTCAGTGGGCCCCAGCCCTTTCTGGGAGTGAGGGCTTTGGAGGCATGAGAGGCAGTTGTTTAAAAGATGTTTTCATGGTTTTCATCATCTTTGTGTGAGACTTGTTAAAACCTCATGCAGAGAAACTCTTGAGGGGGATTCACAAAACACAAGCAAACATGCGAGAAAAGCAATTTTGGATCTCAAGGGCTAGACAAGCTGCAACCCAAGGCCAAGTCTGCAAGGGGTACATAGGTCCTCTCATCAGGGCCCAAACAGTTGCACACATCTGCAGTTGCAGGGGTGCTGGGGAGAGGGACCAGCACCCACCGGGCACCCCCACCCTGAATCTAATAACTGCTCGTTCTTGCCACCTCCAGGTCTCAGGATGGAGGGCAGATCCAGGGCTTCTTAAACTTGAATGTGCACATGAATCACCAGGGGATTCTCAATAAAGTGCACATTCTGAGTCAGCAGGTTTGGGGTGAATCCTGAGAGTCTGCATTTCTAACAGACACCAGGCATTGCCACTGCACTGGTGTGCTGGCCACAGACTGAGCAGCAAGGCTATAGTGCCACCTGTTTTCAATGAAGTTCTAGCAGCTAACTGTTACTTATGGCCTGGACTCTGGTCCAAGCCCTTCATATATTCTTTAATCTTCACCTGTTATTACCCCCATTTTACAGATGAGTAAACCAAGGCACAGGAAGGTTAAATAATGTGCCCAAAGTCACACAGCAAGTAAATTAGGGCTGGGATTTACACCCAGGCAGTTTGCCTCTGGAGTCTGGACTTTTCATCTCTGTCTCTATTGATGGAGTACTTCTGTATGGGTGGAGTGCCTCTATCTCAGGTAAATGTGGCACTGTTGATTCTTTGATGTGCAAGACTATATGAAATGTTTTGTAAGCATGCTGAATTAGTCAAAACCAGTGGTGAAAGGAGCAGACAAGCCTCCATCAGATAGAGTGCTCATCAGGAGGGAAATCAAAAGAGTGGATGAATATAACGGCTGCCTTGGAACCAGTCAGTGTTGGTTTTCTATTGCAGCTGATATCTGGGTGCTTGTCACCAGGCCATTAAGAAAAGGCTTTGTCCAGGGTCACCATCGGTGATTTCCCGGTGTTAGGGAAAGCCCTTCGGGAAGCCCTTGGGGAAATCTTAGGCCTTTGGGGAAATCTAAGCCCTTGGGGAAATCTTAGGCCTTTGGAATCTCTTAGGAGATTGGGCAAGATGTGGCATGAGGGTGAGAAATTCAAGGTAAAATATGATTTGGGGACCAATAGGGGATCTATGTAATTGTATCTGGTAGTTGTAAGGCCCCAGAATTTGCTGCGGAGATACTAAATTGAACAAAAAACAAGACTGTGAAGGTAAGCCTGCTGCTGCTGCTGCTGCTACTAAGTCGCTTCAGTCGTGTCCGACTCTGCGACCCCATAGACGGCAGCCCACCAGGCTCCCCTGTCCCTAGGATTCTCCAGGCGAGAACACTGGAGTGGGTTGCCATTTCCTTCTCCAATGCATGAAAGTGAAAAGTGAAAGTGAAGTCGCTCAGTCCTTTCTGACTCTTAGTGACCCCATGGACTGCAGCCTACTAGGCTCCTCCATTCATGGGATTTTCCAGGCAAGAGTACTGGAGTGGGGTGGCGTTGCCTTCTCCAGAAGGTAAGGCCGGTGTCTATGAAAAGGCGAGGGGCGCGGAACTCCTCCCCTGAGGACACCGCCCACCGTGAGCATGAAGGCCAAGCCCACACACCCCGGGGGCAAGTTAGGAAGGCCTGGGCTTAAGCTCCCACTGGAAGGCAAAGCTGATGCCTCTTGCCATATTTCTTAACAACGACGTGGAGTGTGCTGGGAAAACTTAGAAAAAACGCAAGCATTCATTCTCAGCCAGTCCAAGGGAGTCTGGGCCTGAAACGAAATGGGTCAGGAACTGCAGTCACAGGTGGGAAAACTGGGCCTCCTCCAGAAAACTTGCAGTCTGTGTGTCTGGGAAGTGGCTTGAGAGTTCCCCTCAATTTTCCCTCTGGGATGAGAGGGGCGTGGTGGAGGCCCCCTGAAACATACCCGTTTTTTCTGACGTTTAAGGTGGAAACACGAGTTCCACACCACAGGAGGAGAGCCTGCGAGGTACCGTGAAGCCTCCTCCTCTCCCCTCGCGACTCGTGGTATCCGGGAGTCTGTCCCAAGCTGACGCCCGTGTCTGAGGAAGGCTTCACTGGTGTCTTTCAGGTTGGGAAAAATAGCAGCCTAGCTTTGTCACAATCCAGTCCTTCAAGCATATCCAGCCCAGGACACAGCCGACCGGTAAGTTACTGGGGGGCAGAAGTCCATAGGGTCTTCAGCAGGGTGGAAAGAATGTGGGCTTTGGGGTTCACATCTCATCTCCGGTTAAGAAAATGGCTGCCCGGCGTCTAAAACTAGGCCTGCTGGTAATTGGTTGTGTGCCCTTGGGCAAGTTCCTTCATTTCTCTGTGCTTGAGTTTCCTCGTCTGTAAGATGGGCTCATTATAACCCCTATCTCATGCGGCTTTTGTGAGGATTAAATTAATTTATTGACATAAAGCCTCTACAAAATGCCTGAGCCCTAACACACACAAATGCTAGCTTTTACTGTTAGCAGTTGCATGATGTTGGGTGGATTACTTCTCTGAGTCACAGGTTTTTCATACGTTAAATGGCAAAATGGACACCTACCTTCTGAGGTCGCTGTGAAAGTTAAATAAGATGCTGTTGACTAACGGGCCTTACTCTTGGCAGACATCAGTCAGCACTTTCTTGAGGCTTCTGGTGAGCTGTAGTTATCATTCAGGATGTGGTTTCATGGTGGAACTGTTCAGGGTAGATTTAAGAGTTTTTTAATAAACTTGAGGTGTGTAAACAGTGTAGACGTGATTTTCTCCAGTGGAGTGTGTGCACGTCCTGGGGAGGCCAGGGAGGGTACATGATGGGAAAAAATATGTGCATGGCTGTTAACATTGTCTCAGGAGTGCCATATGTGTCATAGATACAGAGTTACAGTGTTCTTCTGCACTTTGGCCTTTGGCGTTTTCCTACAAACCTTGGGTGGAGTATGGGTGAAGGTTAATAGGGAACAGTTTTGTATCCTCAGATCAGGGAGTGCATCTCCAGCATTTTGAGTCACTTGTGGTGGGGTTTGCACTGAGCACCTGCAGCCCACCCTCTGTGCTAGGGTGAAGGCGGGGCTCCAGGAATCTGCCTGTTGACAGCAGGCCTCTGAACAGGTTGCAGGGTGTGCCTGGAGACTCCACTTTGACCCTTCACAGGCACCTGTGCAATCAACAGCTCTAGGCACACTAGCTGGGAACCCACAATGGGGTTTAACAGACAGCCTAACTGTAACAATAACACCAACACCTCTCTTTTGTTGAGCTCTTCCTCTGTAGGTGGTGTGCTCTGCCCCTCACATATATTACATACGTTTCAATCTTTTAACAAACTGGTCATGTTGGGGACAAAATGTCATTTTGCAAATGAAGGTGAAGGAACTTGAACCAAACCTGTATATTCAAAGCCTTTATGCTTAACCCAGCACTATACTTCTTCCTTGGGTAATTCTCCATGCTGTCTGTGGGTTAGTTAGGAAAAGATGGACAGAAAAACAAAACAAAAAGGGAGATAGATCAGCTGTCCCAGTCCTCCCTCCTGGAGGGAGCCCTGTGAATCTACGGGATTTGTCCATGTGCTTTCCTCCACAGCTGGGACCTTTGTGGCTACCTTCCATTTACCGAGTCCTTTACTTCAGTCACCTCATTTGCTCTTCACAACTGGCTTTTGCTGAATGCAAGAAGTGGCATGGTGTCCTTTTTATTATAGATGAGGAAATGAGGCTATCTTTTTGAACTCTTGTAGGTAACCCCAAATGTATGTTTTTGAAACAAGCTTTTTCTTTTTTCTTTTCTTTCCTAGAAGAACACAAACAGAACGGGCAGGATAAGGACTCTTCCATAACAAGACTCTGAAGCCACTTCCAAACCAATGCCTGGCCACGGGACCCCACCCCAGCCAGAGGAGGGAGGGGAGTGGGCAGTGGGGGAGTCTGTTTCCTATGCCCTACCTGTGGCTCTGGCCTTTCTTCTTTTTTTAATTGACCAATTTTTAGTTTTGAGGAAAAAAGAAAAAGGCAAAAGAACGTGAATTTGAGATTTACAGAAAACAAGTACCAGTGTTTTGTTTCCGTTCTTTGATTTGCCATGTGTATACCTTCTTCCAAGTTTGGAGTCACTCATCTAGCTTCTGATGCTGCTACTGCATCATTTTGTTCCAGCCACAAGAGCAGACATTGCAGAATGTCTGTTCCTGGTTGGCCTTGTCTGAAACTCTTGAACTTGAGCACATTCAGTGCTCCTTTCCTTGGGCTCTTCCATCTTTCCCTCCCGTCCCCGCCTACCTGCCACTCTCTGGGTCCCCCCTGGCCATCAGAGGAACAGGCTCTCATACCTCCCCTCTGGACCATGTGTTGATGGGGGAGGGGCTTTGCTGGGGAGCTGCCTGTGTTTAGGGAACAGAGAGCTGGAGGGTGGGCCACGTGTCCCCATCAGGTTTCTAGGGCAGCAGAATGGCAGGAACCAGATGCAGAATTGAGAACAGCAGCGTTTAATGATGGCGCTCACTCAGTACCGCTATGCAGCTATGCAGCTCACAGACGTACTGGGTTAGGGACGGGGCAGGAACGGACCTACAAGGTTGCAGGAAGAATGGTGTGGGGGTAGGAAAAGACATCCTCAAAAGATGGTGGGAATTGGGTAATTGTGATCATCTGAGCTTGTTAGGCCTCCATGCTACACAGTCCCTCCCAGAGCACCGTGTACAAGGGCACAAGGCCGAGGAAGTCACCGGGGGGAAGAATTCCAGGGAAAGGGGCACAAGACCTCAGGAAGCCACTCAGGAGGAGGAATGGTACCCAGGGCTGTGGACGTTCTCAAGCTGCCCTCTGGGGCTTGACAAGAGGAGAAAAGCCGGGCCAGAAGCAAGGGCTTGAGGGAAAGCTGCTGTGGAGGGTTAACTGCCAAACCCCTGTTAATAATAAATACTAGCATTGCCCACCCACCACCGTGCCCTTGGCCAGAGGCCCCCATTCCAGCACAGCCACCCAGGAAAGAATGGTAAGGCCACCACTCGTGGAGAAGAGACAGAAGGGAGAAGCCGGAGGCCTGCAGCTACAAAACTGTTCACACTGGAGTTCTGAAAGAAACAATACCATAAGCTCTAATTGGGAATTGTAATCAGGAAGGAGTTCCCCATATAAAATAGGTGTTCTGTGCTATGAATCATGTAACTTTGTGTACAGTATAATGGAAGAGATACTAGGAGTTTTTGCTTCATCCATAAGTCAGATATGAATGCCAGTTTTGCCGCTGGACGTAAACCCTCATCCCTAACCTAAAGTTTTCCTTTTCTTTCCCATTCCCTCCAAACCCAAAGATCAGACTACTGTTAAATTTCACCATATGATTGGATTTTGCAAAGACGGGAGGCAAACGGAGTGATTTGCATCAATGGAATTGCACTGACAGTGTTTCTTAATAGGATTACTAAAGTTTTTAATATAAAATGATTTTTTTAAAAATCAGGAGTTGATATTAGGTACTAGGACATTAGTTCAGATGAATTCATTTTTATTTCTACAGTGTTAAAAGTGCACTTATATGCTGGTTTATTTCCATCTTGGGAAAAAGAGACTGCAAATTGAAGGGAAGATTGTTACTTTTTCTTTTTTAAAAAAAAAAGGTTAAGGCAGATTTTAAGACTTATAAATGTTTAAGAAATTATAAACAAGGTTAGACCCTTTGAAAAAAGTTTAGAAGATATTCTTAAAGTAAATTTTTATAGTGTTAATTTTGTAATAATTTATGTTTTACTATATTACAGAGCTAACTGACCAGAATAGTTTCAGAAACAATATGAAACTTAGGAAAGTTGAAGCAATGTTTATATTTTTAAAATGTTCTTTGAATTATGTTTTTATTGTACATTTCTTCAGACTGAAAAGTATGTACATATCTTTGTTATTTTTGCACAATTTTCGTCTTGTTCAGTTTTAGAAGTCTGTTTTTTTTTTTTAATAATTTATTTTGAGTTGTAATACTTGCAGGAGTGAAAACAACAACAACAAAAAATCTCAGCAACAAAATAACCCTCTGATTTACAAACTCTTACACTCAAAGAGGGAAAACAAAGGTTGAGAGATTAAGTGGCTGCTTCTGAGAAATAATGTCTCGACAGGGACTAAAGGAGCGATTCAATGGATTTTAAACATTTTAGCTCTCTACATCTTGAATTGCAAGCTGGAATAAAGAGGCTCCCCACTGAATGCTGCTTACTTGGTGAAAGACTGGCTCTGACCAAGGTGAGGACATTTCTGGAAACTGAGCAAAAAGGGAAAACCCACGGTGTTTCTTCCTTCACAGTCAGCTACAGGTTTACTTTATAATGATGTATTCAAAACTCACAGCTTGAAAAATGGAATGCAAATAAAAGGTTTTCTTTCAGTTTGTTTGGATGGAGTTCAACTGGACCAGCCTATAAAGCATTTTTGGGGGAATATCCTTTGGGTACTTCTGTTCTGCACACCCCACTCAGCCCTCTCTCCTAGCCCCTTGACTGCACACACCCCCATCTGCCTGAAGATCTTGTGACTTGTCGCCAGCCGTAGAGGCTCGAAAGCTCTGGTTGTTAAAGCGTAACGCAATGCATAGACCTGTCAGCCATAAAAAAAAAAAGCGACCTGGATAACTTGTATGCCTTCTTTTGTATCAATGTACCAATTGTAAATAATGCTGATCAACCTTTGTAGAGAATAGTTTATACAGCATATTCTATTATTGCTGATTCTCAGTGAACTCTTGTTTTAAAAAAGGAAAAAAGAAATTTTCTATTTACACCTTCTATTTTGTTATGCTGTCAGCCCATGGCACTTTAACAAAACTCTGTGGGTTTTATGTAGCTGGTCAGTCATGGGGTATATTCAATAACTGTTGTTGCACAGAGGAGAATTTGCACCTGCTCATTTGTCCTTTCCTACTACCAATTTTAGAACCTTTTCCAGAAATTTTGAAGAAAGCATGTCCAAACATTCTAAACAAATGCCACACTTGTGGAGTGGGTTTCTTTTCTACGATCCATATTTTGTAACACTAAGTATTTTCCTTCTTTGTCCTGCACCTTTATGTATTAGCACTATCAGATAGAATTCATTCCATGCCTGTGATATTGTAAGCAGAATAAATGTCTAAAGTAGGTGTAAATAGTAAATTCTATGGCTTACAGTTTAAAAAGGAAAGAACAAACACGTATCTATTGATACTGCCGTGGTTCAGCACCAGGCCTGGAGACATTCTCCAGTGAGCGATTGTATTTTTTTTTTTTTTTTTTGCTTTTTTTTTTTTTTTTTTTGTAACATGGCTTTGTAAATAAAATAATTTATATGTTTGTAAATCAACGTCTTTGGGTTTTCATAAAATGTAGATTTAGGGTATTGTTTTTTATTCTTCTGGGTGTATGTGTCCTCAGCAGACGAGCCTTCCTGCTAGAACCCACATTTAAGGTGTAGAAGAGAGAGTTCATTCAGCAGATATTTATGGAGCATCCCATCTGTGGCTGCCTCTGAGCTAGGCACTCTGCTCAGTGATGAGAAACAGATACAGTCCCAGATGCTTTCTGAAGGCACCCAGGTAGGGGAGATGGTACATAAATACACGATGGAATGCGTAATTACAGATTGTGGCAAATGGTAGAAAGATTTGAGTTCTATGATAGAGAATAACAGGAGAAACCAATGTAAAATGGACTGAGGGGGTGGTTTGCAATCAGGGAGTTCCCTCTGAGAAAGTGAGCTGAAGACAGTGTCAGGGAGATAATCCCAGGCAGAGCTGGGCCACAGTGGGAAAAGTATGGTAGATTCTTGGAGCCTAAAGAAGACAGAACAGGGACAGAACACTGTGGATAGAACCGGGAAAGGGATGGGCAGGGCAGGAAAGGATGGACGGAAGTTATGGCAGGGTCACAAAAGGCCTCATAGTTTGGATTTATGTGCTTAGTTCAGTGGGAATCCTTTGAAGGGTTTTACGTAAGGGCATGATGTGATCTGATCTGTTGAAGGATCTCTAACTGCTGTGTAGAAAATCCATCAGAAGTTGTTGCAAGAGACCCAGTTAGACATTGTGTTCGTGTGGTTCCAGAATGGTGACAGTCTATATTAAAAAAAAGTGAATGGATTCAAGATCCATTTTCCATGTTAAATTGGTGAGACATGCTTAGGAGTTGGATGTGAGAGTAAGGAAAAGAATGACTCCCAGGTTTCTGGTAGAGCAGTTGTATTGGGTAGAGATGCCATTTCTTCAGAAGTAGAAAACCAGAGGAAGAACAGGGTTTAGGGAGGGGGCAAAAGAAACATTTCATGGAAATAAAGAATTATGTTTTGCATGTTTGTGTTTGTTCATGTGTGGTATTACCATGGAACTGCTAAGCTGCTGTGTCAAGAAGGCATGAGATAACACATGACGGGAGCTCTCAGCAGGGGTAAGTTGGAGGCATCAATTTGGGAGTCTTTGTTATATAGATGATATTTAGAGCCGCAGGTATATGTGTGATTACTTGAGAGAATGTAGGGGGAGAAGAGCAGGCATTTAGAGGTTGGGTGGGAACAGAAAAGCTCACAAAGAACCCAAAGAGGAAGCACTCACAAAGAGAAGAGAGAGAACCCAACAGGTAGTAGTTCCCTGGAAGCTAGGGCTATAGGATGCTTCATGCAAGGAAGAATCAACTGAGTTTACTGTTGCAAAATGGAAGAGAGAGATGGTATTGAGTCTGAGGTACTGCAACATGGAGGTCACTGGTGACTATTAATCTCCTAGGTCTGTCATAACAAATTGCTACAACTTGGTGGCCTAAAAGAACATGAATTCTTTCTCTCAGAGTTCTGATGACCAGAAGTTCAAAATCAAGCAGGGTTGCACTCCCTCAAAGGCTGTGGGGGAGATTCCTTCCCAGCCTCTTCTGGTTTCTAGTGATGGCTTGCAATCCTTGGCATTCCTTGGCTTGTAGACTCATCACTCCCATCTCTGCCTTCTTCACATGGCTTTCTGCTCTGATTCTCCCAGGTTTCAAGTCTCCTATGGCCTTTCTCTCTCTCTCTTTTTTTTTTTTTTCCTTTTTCATTTATTTTTATTAGTTGGAGGCTAATTCCTTTACAATATTGTAGTGGTTTTTGCCATACATTGACATGAATCAGCCATGGATTTACATGTGTTCCCCATCCCGATCCCCCCCTCCCACCTCCCTCCCCATCCGATCCCTCTGGGTCTTCCCAGTGCACCAACCCTTGTCTCATGCATCCAACCTGGGCTGGTGATCTCTTTCACCCTTGATAGTATACTTGTTTCAATGCTGTTCTCTCAGTGCAGCCCCCTCCCCCAGCCCCTGGCCTTTCTCTTATAAGGACATCTGTCCATGGACTTAAGACTCACCCTAAATCCTGGATGATACCCTCTCAAGATACTTAACATAGTTATGTCATTTTCCAAATAATTCATACTCAACAGGCTCTAAGGGTTACAACTTGGACACACAGTGACCATAGCAAAGCAGGTGTGATGAAGTGGAAGTGTCAGGAGACTGAAGGAAATTCAGTTGTGTAGACAAGTCTTAAGAAGGTTAGAAGGCCCAAGGGAGTGTTTAGATTTTGTTTCTTTTTGTTTCTTGTGTTTTTCAAGGGAGAAGCATCCAGATTGTGATTCATATGCTGCTGAGGCTGGGACAATAGAAGGGAGAGGTTGAAGAAGCAGAAAAAAGGGATGATTTTTTTTTTAAAGATTTTTTTGATATGGAGCATTTTCCAAAGTCATGGAATTTGTTACAATACTGCTTCTGTTTCTAGTTTTTGTTTTTTGGCCACGAGGCATGTAGGATTCCAGCTCCCCAAAAGGGGGTCAAATCCATAACCCCTTCATTGGAAGGTGAAGTCTTAACCACTGAACCGCCAGGGAAGTCCCAATTTTTTTTTAAAGGGAAGTGTTTGAAAAGGCAAGAGGAAAGTGAATTTGAACATGTGTGGAGGTATTGGCTTTTGTGGTGCATAAAGATCAGCCGAGACATATTAAAAATGTTAAGAGCTTATCTGTGCAAAAATGGGATTCAAGTCAGGCAGCACCAAATCAGAAGTGGTTAGGAGCTCCGCCAACAGGAGTTGGGGAGAGATTTTTATAAAGGGTGGAAGGAAAGTTTTGATTGGCTCTAGCTTAAAGCCTTGTTGGTTGGTTGTGATTGATTGTCACTAGCGTTTTGATTTTGTAACCTTGAGACATTTACAGACTTAGGTTCTGGTTTGCTTACATAGGCCCCTAGGGCATTAGAGCATTTCAGTCTAATGGCCTCTTTGTTTAATTAATTTAACAGTAGTTAGGGGGACACTTCCTCCAGGGAAAAGGGGAAGAAGTCAGCTTCTAGATTCACTGCTGGCAAGATGAAAGAATCCCCATCTGATGGCTTCCACTTTCTCAATGACCATGGGCAAGCCAGGTGTGCCTGAGATCTCAAAAGAAGCTTGAGAAGAGTAAAGAGAGAATGAAATAGTTACTAATGAAACTGGATTGCCACACAGTATTGACAGCATATTTATGATTCCTGATCAAAGCACAGCCCTAACATGGAGATGACAGTCTTGGAGAGTTGTCTGAGCACACCAAGGGCAGAGCAAGGCCCCTTGGAGTCAACACTCTCAGGCAAACCATGGCACGTTTCTTGTTTTGCCTCAGGCTAAAGTGTGAATATTTTTACTATTGTACACAAGAGGAAAAAAACAGAGGAAGCCCATTGACATTGCACAAAAAGGTATAATTGAATTATCCATAGCCACGAAATGTCATTGTAGTGCATCTAACACCAAAGACATCATTTATCCCTTGGTTCTGAGCTTTGTCTGTGACTGGCTATCCATCACTGATCTGGCCTGGGTGACTTCCAACTTCATACTGAAAGAAGCCTAGACATCCTGGAACTCTGAGAAGCCTCTCTCAAAGTTAGTCATAAGCTTGGAGAATCAATGTGAAAACAGGAAGTAATCTTTTTAAAATGTATTTATTTGACTGCTTTGGGTCTTGCATCATGTAGGAGCTTTTGTTGCAGTGTGCGTTCTACAGTGTGCAGGCTCCGTACTTGTGTCCTGCAGGCTTAAGTAGTTCCGGTGATCGGGCTTAGTTGCTCTGTGGATGTGGGATCTTAGTTCCCCAACCAGGAATGGAACTCGTGTCCCTGCCTTGCAAGGCAGAGTCTCAACCACGGGGCCACCAGGGAAGTCCTGGAAGTAATCTTGAAGATGCTCTAAAGCAAGGGAGGAAACTGAGAGACACAGGTCAAATGAAGTATCAAGAACACATAGCTGGGCTGACGGGCAAGCCTCTCCTCCCCTCAGTCTGATTCTCTTTCCATTGTTCCTTGCCTCCTGGAGAAATAAACACCTACAGACGTTTCTTCCTAAGCCACTGTAGATATTTCCATAAAGGTATTTTATCGTTCTGTGTATCTCCTAGTTGGTTTACCCAAGTCTCTGGAATTTTACAATACTATAGTATTTTTTCTCCTTTTTGATTTTTCCCATTAGTCAATAACTACTTGCCTAGTGGATTATTTCTTGGTTTCTGATCTGGGACTATTCCAGAACATCAGGTTTAAGGTATCCATGTCGCTGAGTGAAGTTCCCAGGAATGTATTTCAATAAGTTTATTTTCTCTTCATTACATCTTCATAAGTCGTTCAACTCAAAAAGTAAATGAGGAAGGTGTAAAGAAGCTGAACGCCTCTAACACCCAATCAGCCCCAGACAAGTCTGAATCATTGCAGAATCATGCTGGAAGCCAATAGTTCAGAGGTGCTGCATTCGTTGTGACAGTTAAAATCACAAATCTGATCTAAGGTCACTAACACTCGAAAAGGTCTCTCAATTTAAAAAAATTCTGTAACATTTTTGGGTAGCGCCTTTTGCCTTTAAACAGTTCAGCAAATTTTTAATCAAAGCAGCCGCAGCCTCACAAAAGCGTTTGCCTCTTCAGCTGCCTGGGCTGGCTGCTCGCTGGGAAGCTGCTGTGACAGCAGGAGCTCACATGCTCTGTGTTCGGGTTTTCGTTTTCTCTCCACCCACTTCACTTCCCTGTTGGATTTCCTAGCGGGTCTTATCACTAACCCCTTCCTCTACCCCCCATCCCAGGTCTCTCCAGTGTTTCTGAATAATCCAGATACATTGTAGGCGGACGCAGGGAGAGGGTAACATTTCTGGCACATTGTTGGAATAGGGGGAAGGCAGAGCCCCATAAAAGTGAAGAAAACGGAGAGGAAAACATGATTCTGGAGCTTTTCCTTTGGAAAGAAGAAGATGCATGTTTTTGTTTTAGTTTGCAGTTTTTACAAGTTTTTTCTGTCCAGCCCAATAAACCGAGAAGGTTTGGATCCGGACTAGACGCATAGCACTGCGCCTGACTGACTGCTGGGGGACACACTGCAGAGGGTACCTCTCGCGGGGCTCCCCTTCCAACACTTGGAGGATGTTCCCGTCAGGTCCGTGCTGTAGCCCGGCATTGTTCAACATTTTAATTAATGAATTGGCATTCAAAGTAACCTTGGTGAATTAAAGCCATGAATACAGACAGACAGGTTTATAGAATAGATGTTACCTTTGGGGGCACAGGGGAAGATTCTGATGCTAGAGATGTTCTGTATCTTGACCTGAATATAATCATGGGTGAAATATTTATCAGGTTGTGTACTTAAGATTTGCTCATTTTACCATGCACTAAAATGTAAAAGTTTACACACAGACAGAAAATGTAAAGGGCAAACTTGGAGCGATAATTGACTTTGCAGAAAGAAGAAAGTTAGCAGGTGGTTTGAGGAAAATACTAATAAGAAGCCCGTTTTCTCCCCAGATCCCCCAGAGGCAGTAGGCACCTCAGAGGAGGGGCACACAGTCAGTTGAAAATAGGGAAGAGGGGCTTGAAATCTCACATGAGGTTGTCACACCCCTCAAGCCCCCTTTACCTCCACATGCAGCCAAGTGGCTATTTTCTCTTCACTCCTAACAGGAGACTAGAGGGTTATTTTCTGGGAAAACTGAATTGGAAGCCAAGATTCAAGATCCACAGAGACCAGTCCAGCAGAGAAAGTTGTCTTGGGGTAGGATAGGGGATGAAATGAGGCAGAAGATTGTCTCTTCTCATCACAAATTGTAAAATTTTAGTTTGTGACAAAATTGTGTGTGTGTGTGTGTGTTGCTTTGATATTTTTAAATTTTAGGTAAGTATATTGTCAGGACGCCTACACAATGATGAAATATATGGGAGCCATTAGATGATCTCACTGTTGTGTGTCCAGAGTACAGAGTTTGGCTCTGGGCTTGGCAGCTTATAAACACTGGAATCAGGACCAGAGCAAAGTGGTCAAAGTAATCAAATATAGTTGATGGCAGTGAATAGTAGTGGAATACACTATCCTAGAGATGACTGAAAATGGAATGCCTGGGATGGCTTTAAAAACAATTCTCCTTCACAGAGGGACTTTCCCAAAGGTGATCTTGTGCTGGTAGAGTTTGGCATGGATTACCATGTGGGTTACATTGACATGCTGGTGCTCTTTCATTCAAGAAACATCTATATCTCATGTTTCCTTGGACTTCAAATTTATCTATAGGATCTTCTTAAAAGACTGCGTTATTCAGTGTTGTTTGGATCCTAAAACAGTAGCAATCATACTGTTGGCATACAATAGATGTTTGCTGAGTTAAATGCTGGAGGGGTGTGCTGATGGTAAATGTTGAACATCCAGCTTTAGGGGTGGCAGGGGAAGCATTTGCTGATTTCTGTGGTGTTAACACACCCACTATGAGTGAATTCAAGCTACCAGCACGACCTCTCTGAATGCAGAAGAGGAAAACGAGTGCATATGAGCCCCCGTGAGCCTGGGCAAGCCAGCTCTAGCGTACAGTGACTTTGGCCAATGCAGAAGACATACTCATGACCAGCAATACTATATCAATTCACATTAAACTATAAGAAATAATCTAATCCATTAGTCAGACCAACAAGGAGAATTTGCTATCAGTTGGAAATAACCAACATTCAAATCAACAATTTCTTACCATTTTTAAGTTTTGTTTTAAACTTATTCCTGCTTGAAAAGGGCACTCACTGAGGCAAAGTGGATGCCTTAGTTTCCAAAATAACATCCAAGCAATTGTCTCTCTTGTATAAGCAATCCCCACTCTGTGGGCTGTGCTCCAAATGTTTCATTTGGAACCTAGTATTTTCCTCCACTTAAATGTAAAATCAAGGGTGATTAGGTTGCAGGACAGCCCACAAAAGTCCATAGCTTCCACAATGCACCTGAAGTCTGATGTCAGTGCAGGGGTGTTATTTTGAGAAATGTGTCCTCAGTTCCAACTGGGGAAGACAGGATTGTATGCTGCCTGGCTGCTATCCCAGCCATGAGAGACCACTTCCTGCCACCCTGCCATCTGCCAACTGCCAGGAGAGTAAAGACTTCTGGCCTGTACCCTGAACAGACTTACAGCTCTAAGCCATACCTGCACTGCGCTGATATCAAGAAAACAGCTAAGAAGGACAGAATTCCCCTGACGGTGGTAGTGGTGGTAATGGTGGTGGTGGGAGGGGGAGGAGTGGTGAACTAGTAATATTACTGACTATGTGTTCCACACCTTTTCTCATTTAGTCCTTGCAATAATTCTATGAGGTTTGTAAGATTATTATCCCCATTTCACAGATGAGAAAACCACAGTTTAGAGAGGTCAAGTAATTTGATCAAAATCACACAGTTGGTAAATGAGGAAGCCTCTTGGTAAAGGGTCCTTCACTCCCCAAGTAAGCTGTGTAAACAGATCCTCTGAGGTCATCCTTCATACAAATAATTTAGAAGCTCAAAGAATGTTGTTCCTAAGTTCTGTTCTGGGCCTCAATTTGATGGACCTAATGAAAGCATAAAAAGAGCTAGTTGGTGTTTTGGGGGCTAAATTTAGGCTTAGGGTATAATATGACATTTGGAAATGCAGAAGTAGCCTCCCAAATGAAACGGAACAGAAAAAGGAAGAATTTGGGTAAAAACTGGTGAGCTCTGAATGAGGTCTCTACCTGAGTGAACAGTATTATATCAGTGCTAATGTCCTTGTTTAACAAAGACAATGTTCTACGGTTATATAAGACATTATCATTGGGAGGAGCTGCAGGAGGATACACTGGAACTTTTTGTACTACTTTGCAACTTCTTGTGAATCTTAACTACTTCAGAGTTTAAAAAAATGTTTTTGATGAAGTACTGTACAGGGTATACTAAAGCACCAGTTATCCCAATCTGCTCCTGGGACCCTTCATACCGTGGCCACGGTGTTGATACCTTCTACATTTTCATGTTTTGTAAAATGACTTTACATTACTGTTTCAAGATGTTTCTAGCATTTTTGGCTCTTTTTTAGGTCATTGAAGAAGGAGGAAAGCTCCTGAGTAGATAATTGAGGCACTATCACAGATAACTGAGCGTTACCATTTCACAAAGACTGTAAGTTTGAGACCTGAGTCCCACAGAACCCTGTTTACCTGTTAAATCATAGTTGTGAAGCTAAAACAGGCACCTGTGTTTGTCTCACCTGATGCAAAGATTAATCTGATGTCACTACTAGACCATGTTCTGGTGGGTTTTTTTTTTAAACTCTAAAAATGCAGCTCACCAATAAAGCAAGTTGGTGAAAATGAAATTATCAGGTTCTAAATTATGTTTCCCTTAATATTTGCATAAAAAATGTTAAATGCATAGTAGATACACCTTTAGCTCCTCCTACATTGACACACAGAACCAAGAATCTATAGCTCTTTTAAAGCTGCAACACAGAATCTGAAAGGTTAACCAAAAAAAAAAAACACTTCTAATAGGAAATGAAGTAGGAACTCCTGTGGACATAGGTTGTAGACTATATTTAGTCCTGATTTCCGCCTTCTCATTTTAACAGCACTATTAAGATAATAATAGCAAACATTCATGTAGCTCTTCCTACATGCCTGGCATCATTTTTATAAGAGCTTTACATATATTAACTCACTCCTGAAGACATCTTCTGTGAGGTAGATATACTGTCTCCATCCTGTCCTTGGGGAAACTGAGGCACAGAATTTAGGTGTTTGGCCCAAGACCAAAACTGGGTTTTAAAGTGAGACAGTCTGGCTCCAGGGATCCCTGCAGGACACTGCCTCACCACACACATGCTCAGAAAGTGGGTTTCATATGTTTTCTCCCTTTTCTTTAACAGCAATCAAAACTCCTAGATGAGACATCTATAACTTGTCCCTGATTGATACTGAAAATGGAGAGGAGTTAGCCCACATTCTGCCCTGGCCACTCATGTCCCCACACTATCCCTTTTATATATACCCTCCCCCAAACGGACACACTAGCCCTGAGCTTTAAGTCCAAGTTTACAGGCAGGTTGACAAGTCCATCCGCAACACCAAAGCCCAAGCTCTTTATGTTAATGGCTCATAAATGGAGTGACCACATATTAAGTTGACCCGGGACATTCCCAGTTTTATGGTTGAAAGCTTCATGGCCATGGACCTCCCCACACACATAGTTCTGGGCAAACCAGGACTGTTAGTTGGTCATTGTGTGCTCTAGAAGCACTTGGGAAACTATTAAAAAAAGTTATGATGCCTGAGGTAGCCCTCCACCCTTGTGCTCTGGCCCCCAAAGCAATTATATCAGTCTCTGGGGGGTGAGGGAGAAGACAGTGTATATTTTTTTTGTTTTTGTTTTTTGACACTGTATTTTTTAATGACTCCCTAGGAGTTTCTAGTGTTCTGGGTTGGTAGGGGATGTGGGACTCTACCAAGCATGAGCTGGGAGTGTTGAGGCTCTCAGGACTCCTGATCAACATTTTCCAGACCTTTAGCTCAATTCTCACCAGCTGCTGTAATGTGGGGTCTCAGTCCTGACTGTCCACTAGTATCTTTAATAACAAGAGGAGCCTTTAATAACAAGCAATTCAGGAATATAAAATGGCACAGCCACTTTGAGTAAACACTTTGGCAGTTTCTTAAAAAGGTAAACATACACCTACCATATGAAACAGTCATCCCACTCTTAGCTATTTACTCAAGAGAAATGAAATCCTCTGTTCACACAAAGATCTGTCCATGAATAGCCATTGCAGCTTTATTTGTAATAACTCCAAACTGAATGGAACCCAAATGTCCATCCACAGGTGAACAGATAAACAAATTGTAATATACGCATCCTATGGAATCGTACTCAGAAATGAAGAGGAATGAAATATTTATACATGCAACAACATGGGTGAATGAAAGACCAAAAAAAAAAAAAAAAAAGAATATATACTGTATGATTCTATTTATATAAAATTCTAGAAAATGTAACCTACAGATAGCAGGTCAGTGATTGCCTGGCAATAGGGGTTGGGGACAGGATTAAGGAGGGGTGAGAGGAAGGAACTAGAAAGGGACACAGGTAACTTTGGGGGTTGATAGCTATGTTCCTTATCTTGATGATGGTGATTTCATGATACATACATACATCAAAACTTATCGAAGAGTATACCTTAAATATGTGCAGTTAATCATGTTAATTATTAATACCTCAATAAAGCTATTCAAATCAGCAACAACAAAACCACCACTATTCAGGCCCTATCCCAATAGATTCAATCTCCTGGATATGGAATGGAGCCCAAGCCTCAGTACTTTCTAAAGGACTATCAGTAGTTTCAAAGGTGGTTCAAATATGCAATCCTGGTTGAAAACCACTGCCTTGATGCCTGCCACTGGCATTACTGCCCCAAACCACTAAAAGGGTTTAATAATAATAAGGAGATGGAGGACAAATAGTTCAAGAAGTATGAGGATGATGATTCAGTTGAGTTCAGATCAGTTCAGTCGCTCAGTTGTGTCCGACTCTTTGCGACCCCATGAATCACAGCACGCCAGACCTCCCTGTCCATCACCAACTCCCGGAATTTACTTAGACTCATGTCCATCGAGTCGGTGATGCCATCCAGCCATCTCATCCTCTGTCGTCCCCTTCTCCTGCCCCTAGTCCCTCCCAGCATCAGGGTCTTTTCCAATGAGTCAACTCTTTGGAGGATAATGATTAAAGAAGCCCGAATTGGCTTGAGAGATGACGTCGGCAGAGAATAGCTGACTCCACTAGGTGGCGTCTGGACACTTCTCTTTAGCATGAGTCCAGGGGAATTGAAGATTTGGGGCAGAGCTGCCTGAAAGTATGTTAAGGGAGCAAGCCCTGAGCACACAAAAGCACCCAAAATTGTTGAAACAGAAAATAATCAGTGACTTTGTAAGACATGAGGAGGTCAAGTGTCATTTGAAGTTCTAGTGTCATTTGAGGGTCAAAGAGCATGACTATTTATTCAGGGACTGAATAAGAGTAAGTAAATGAAGTTCTCAAGGACGTCATATATGTTGAGCTTCGAGCACAGAGCAGAATCCCTGTGTTCAGGACACCAACATGGAGTCCTGAGTAGATTTTTTTTAATGTATTAAGTACATATAAGGTATAAAAAAATCATAATCCATTGAGCACCTGTGTACCCACAACTCAGGTAAAGAAAATTACCCTTATCTTCCTTAGGATATTGCTTCACAAACCCATTCCCTTTCCTCTTACCTCCAAGGCAAATAATATGCTGAATTTTTGTGTATTCCTTTGTATTTCTTAATTCCCTTCTATTTCTTAATAGGTTTCCTACATAGGCTTGAATCTGTAAACAATACATTGCTTTGTTTTGTATGTTTTTTAACTTTATATAAATTGATTCATACAGTTTATATTCTTGAGACGATATTATGTTTTTGAGATTCATCCATTTTGTTGCCAGTAGCTACAATCCATTCCTGCAAAGCTTTATAGTATTCCATTGTGACTCTATCAGTTTTTTTAATCCATTCTACTTTTGATGACCTTTGCGCTGCTCTGTCTTGTATCTTGAACAGTGCTGTTCTGAACATTCTTGTAGTTATCGTAGTTATAGTTATATAACTACGTAGTATAGTTATCTGTATTTATCGTAGTACAGGTGTACAAGAGTTGCTGTAGGTGTGGAATTTCTGAAGCACGTTTACACTACCAAGATAATTCCAAGGTGGATGTTCTACTTTGGAAAGCTCCGATCATCACTGGTTGTTTTGTTGCACTATAGCCTTGCCAGCAGTTGATACTGTTCAGCTTCCTTATTTTTACCAGTTTGGTAGATATAAGATGGGCATAAAATGGCATTTGCTTGTAGTTTTGTTTACAGGATTGCTGGAGAGGCTAAGAATATTTTCATATGTTTATTGGCCATTTGTCTTTCATCTTCTCTGGTGGCGGGTAATGGCACTGATCTCAGAGCCTGGCCCTCAAGAACAGAAGCCCAAGTCTAGAGTTTAGTTTCTCAGGTACTTCCCTGGCTAAGTAAAGGCCCCTCCTCGCCACCTTACTTAGTGACTCTCTGGAAACGACTGCCAAGCGGTCTCTTTCTCCTTAAGACCCGCTCCAAACGGTCTAGTGAAGCAAACACGTACTTCATGACTGCACCATCCCGCAGAGAAAACGGCCCCTTCCTGCCTCACCACCAGCGCTGCTCTGCAGGCTGCTCACACCAAAGGTGCTGCTTCGGACTCTCCACTGGACACCCCTGTTATTACAGAAGTTTCCCTAGTGGCTCGGATGGTAAGGAACCTGCCTGCAATGTGGGAGACTAGGGTTCTATCCCTGGGTCGGGATAGGGAAGGAACTAACAACCCACTCCAGTATTCTTGCCTGGAGAATTCCATAGACGGAGGAGCCTGGCGGGCTACAGTCCTTGGGGTCGCAAAGGGTCGGACACGACAGAGCGACTAACACATTCTCACACACTGTGTGTATTATTACCACATGAGGCCCTGGGTCCACAAGTACTGAGCTAGGTGCTAGAGACAGAAACAGGAAAAGATCATCAGGCCCAACCCTCAGCCCAGATGGGGGCCAAGGACATCTGTCCGCAAGGGGCTGTGCACTAATCGCCCTCCTGCCTCCGCCTCTGCCCCGCCCCACACTTCCCAAACTGCCTCTTCTGGATGAGGTGTCGACTTGGCGCCCAGGTCTCAGCCAGTGGGGGGCGCGTCACGTAACCGGGCGGAAGGGGCGGAGCCGAGCGGCGGCGACGCTGCCTGGTCGCCTAGCAACAGCCCAGCTAGGCGCGATGGAGGCACGCAGCAGCAGGGAGCTCAGAGCCAGGAATTATTTGGAAAAACATCGGATTATGGAGTTGCTGACCTATCTTACCAGCGCCCTCGTCTTTTTCCGGCCGGGTAAGTGTCTTGCAAGTGTCTTGCCTACCACTCGACTTTCCGTCCCACACCGAGCGGTCCCCAGAAATTCCTTGTGTAGCCTTCCCTCCACGCGTGCGTCCCGGGGGATGAAGGACAGCTTCCTGCCCGGATACCACCTCCCCTACTCCTCCGCAAACACTCTTTCAAGCCTCTCGGCTAGTTGAGGCCTCCTGCTGCCCGTTAACATTGTGGCTTTCAATTAAACAAGACTTAACACGACGGCCTCTTTGTGCCTGCCTCTTGCCGAGTGTGGCGGGACTCTGGCCGGTGAGGGTTGTCGCGGGTGGAAGAGAGGCTCCGGGGTTCGGCAGTCTGGCTCCTGGCCCCGTCCCTTAGTACTTTGGACTGGGCAAGAGCCTGAACTTCTTTCTCCTCTATTGGAAAATGGAAATTATAATTGTACCGATCTCATGACAACGTGGAGAAGATTAAATGAATAACGTATAAATCATCCTTATGTCTGCAACCAACAGATGCTTCCAGTGTTACCCCTGCCCTCAAAGAGTTTTAATCTGGTAAAAAACAATTGATAGGGTAGAACAGATGGATGTTCTTGAGAAAGATTTTTCTGACATTTTTAATACACTCGATCCCCATGTAAAGTTTGAATCATTCATATAAAGTTGGAATCATTTCATAATTTTTGTGTGGCCTGTAAATTTAAAAGTTATGTTTAGGTGAAAATGAGTTGATGTGCTTCTCCTCAGGGTGAAGAAGGGTAGCTTGCCTCATATGGAGTTTCCAAAGTGCCAAAATTGCCTATTTGCTTTTGTATAAGGAAATGTAAATAGGCAACATTCCAATTTTGTCAAAACCACCCAACCAGTATGGTCATGTATAGGGTGATCAAGTTCTTTCTAGTTGTTTTAAGACAATAAAGCAATAAAACCTCTGCAACAATTGAAAATAAATAGACGATTTTTAAAAAATACAAAGGACTGCACTTTTTATTTATTTATTTATTTTTTTTTTAATTTTTTTTAGGACTGCACTTTTTAATGCACTGGGGAAAAGTTGCTACCAAACTAATTTTTTTTTTCAAACTAATTTTTAAAAACCTACTTTTTGAAAAAATGACTACTGACTACTGTCTCTTGTTGGTTTTGGGTAATAGTGGTGAAAATAATCTTTTGCTTTTAGAAGCAGATATGTGTGTGTGTGTGTGTGTGTGTGTGTGTGTGTGTGTGTGTGTGTGTGTGAAAACTTCAGAAATAGCAGAAGTAAAACTAATAATCACCATTGTGCATACAACAAAAAGACAGTTTGCAAACCAGGAGGACTCAAACCAGAACAAGGAATGAGGCTCAGAGGTTTATTGTTAGAAAGCAGGATATTGTGGTGAGAAGGCAGTGACTGTTTATTCTTCACAAAAATTGGTTAGAATATTAGCATCTTCGTAATGGTTACCTCATATCAAACTTGGGAAACGGTTTAAATTTTATGCTTACGCTTTCCAGAGGCAGAAGCAAGAAATGACCTAGGTCAAGTTAGTCTTGCAGAAAAAGCTAAATTAAGCTTTGCTTGTATGACTTAATTGGTTTTGTCTCTCCAGGGGATTTTTCAAGACTGGTCTCCATTTGGTCTTGATTTTAACAATGCACCTCCCCACCCTGCCTTCTGCTTTTGTTCATTCTCTCTTTGGGCTTAAAAGTATGACCAGCCAGTATTGCATTATTCTCCGTTACCACCATTAATGTAGTCAGGCCGAAGAATCACACACACCCCGTTTGCATTAGTTGAGTCCTTAAGTGGGAGAGCCACGGAGTCATTGTGTTTATCTTTCACAGGATTATTGTTGGTTTTGTCTGGTTTTTGGTTCCTGATGGATGCCATTGGCATGTGAGTAGCTGGCAACAGGCATTTAAGACTCGAGAGTATTCAACACACTAGAGAGGTCAATATGCTAACTATAAGGACAATAATAGCCGAGGATGGAAAAATTGTCCAGAGCAGAGATTCCCAGGAGCCAAGAATTTAACAAGTTAAATAATTCAAATAGGTTATAGCTAGAAGTTTTTTAAGTTTTACCTTTCTCAGTCTGCCGGCAGGTTATTTTGGATTCTGTGCCGTTAGTTCTAAGTTATTTGTATAGGACAGCCTGGTGTGTCATCAACCACGGATCCTCATGATCCCTCAAAACAGGATGAAGTGAAGATGTTTTATTTCAGGAGGCCAGTGTTGCAGGTGAACTTTCACCTAAATGAGGCCTCCCTGTGCTGTGAACCATAAGGTAATTTATAATTTAACAAGAGGCATTTCTATGGAAACAAAAGAAAAACAAAGGCTAATAGTTTGAGCAAATTATACATTCAGTTTCTGTGTTTAAGAGAAGCCATTTGAGAAAATTTTTAGATTTGAGTTCGAAGCATCTCCAGATGGTGTAATGAGGCCGACAGTTACAGTCCAATGGATTTTCCTGGCTTGCAGTTTGAATGTATCTTGTGACCTTCTGGGTGGCCACATAGCAGCAGGCCTGCAGGTTGCCCACACATGAGCTGTTGTGATTTCTCTGAGGTTTATATCAAGTTGTCCAGCTTATCCAAAAGATATATTCTATCTTCCTTACTACTTTTCATACACTGTTTTTTTCTTTGACCCTTATTGTTGCTAGCAGTTTTATTTTTACATATGAATTATAAATTTTAACTTTGTAATCTTTGCTTTCCAGTGAAAACTAGGAAGCAGGCAATTGTGAACTATCATATATATGTATGTTTTTTTAATAATATTTATTTGTTTTTATTTATTTCTTTGACTGTGTTGGGTCTTAGTTGCAGCATGTGGGATCAACTTCCCTGACCAGGGTTCGAACCCCGGGCCCCCTGCATTGGGAGCATGAAGCCCTAGTCACTGGATCACCAGGGAAGTCCCAATTGTGAACTATCATATATTAATATCCTGTAGTGGATTAGCAAATTTATAAAGACATAATCATAAAAACATATTTTTTAGAGACATGGTTTTTTACTATACAATTTGTAATGTGGCAGAAGACATATTAATAGATTCAAATATCCTCTGTCTCTCTGTAAAAATTAAAAAGCCAAAAGTGAATAAACTTATGTTTAGCAGTCAATGTCTTAGTACTTTATCTTCTCTGGAAATGATCTAGATATTCAATGAATGTCATTATTTAGTTTAACTTAGTATAAACTTTACATTTATTTAAAACACTTGCTTTTAACAATTATACCTGGATTATCTTAATGTTCAAAAGCATCAATTGAACATTAAGATAATCCAGGTATAATTGTTAAAAGCAAGTGTTTTAAATTGATGCTTTTGAACTATGATTTTGGAGAAGACTCTTGAGAGTCTCTTGGCCTACAAGGAGGTAAAACCAGCCAATCCTAAAGGAAATCAACTCTGAATATTCATTGGAAGGACTGATGCTGAAGCTGAAGCTCTAATACTTTGACCACTGATGCGAATAACTGACTCATTGGAAAAAACCCTGATGCTGGGGAAAATTGAAGGCAGTAGGAGAAGGGGACAGCAGAGAATGAGATGGTTGGATGGCATCACCGACTCAATGGAAATGGGTTTGAGCAAGCTCCAGGAGCTGGTGATGGAACGGGAAGCCTGGCATGCCGCAGTCCCTGGGGTTGCAAAGAGTCAGACACAACTGAGCGACTGAACTGAATTGATCTTAATGTTCCTTGTTGGCAAATTCTGTAACAAATAGCATGAGCTTATTTGACTAGTAAACCCAGATAGAAAAAGTTGTATGTTTGCCTTACACTTAATATTGATTATTCTGAGAAGACATGCTTGTTTTTATTAAACCAACAAACTTAAACAATAGCTTTTATTTATCAAGGATCAGTTTATTTTTTCTAGATCATGTGAATTTGAAAATCATGTTTGTTTCTATATCTCTGAGAGTTTAGGAATGCTTAATTAATAATAAGCTCTAATTTTTTTAGGGCTTCCCTGGTGGCTCATCTGGTAGAATCTGTCTGCAATGCGGGATACCTGGGTTCAATCCCTGGGTTGGGAAGATCCTCTGGAGAAGGGCTAGGCCACCCACTGCATTCTGGCCTGGAGAATTCCATGGACTGTATAGTCCATGGGGTCACAAAGAGTCAGACACAACTGAGCGGCTTTCACACATGACATCAATTTTTTAAGCCAATTAAATTGAATTTTTTATAAATTAATCTTGGCAGTACCATCTGAAAGTAACAGAAAAATGCCACATTTATATAGACATACATAAACATACAGGCAGACACAAACAGAGATCTCATAGCCTTCATTAAATTTTAGCCACATCTCAGGTACAGTAGGGGCTTCCATCATAGCTCAGTTGGTAAAGAATCCGCCCGCAATGCAGGAGACCCTGGTTCAATTCCTGGGTCAGGAAGATCCCCTGGAAAAGGGATAGGCTAACCATTTCAGTATTCTTGAGCTTCCCTTGTGGCTCAGCTGGTAAAGAATCCACCCACAATGTGAGAGACCTGGGTTCAATCCCTGGGTTGGGAAGATCCCCTGGAGAAGGGAGAGGCTACGCACTCCAGTATTCTGGCCTGGAGAATTCCATGGACCGTATAGTCCATGGTGTTGCAAAGAGTCAGACAGAACTGAGCGCCTTTCACTTTCAGGTACTGTAGGGGCTTCTCTTGTGGCTCAGTGGTAATGAATCTGCCTGCCAGTGCAGGAGATGTGGGTTCATTCCTTGGGTTGAGAAGATCCTCTAGAGAAGGAAATGGCAACCCCCTCCAGTATTCTTGCCTGGAGAATCCCATGGACAGAGGATCCTGGCAGGCTACAGTCCATGAGTTGCAAAAGAGTCGGACACAACTTAGCAACTAAACATCAACAAACAAGTATTGTAATACAAAACTCCAAAGAATAGTTGGATCCACACTGTAATTCTGACAGATAAACTAAGATTACCTGCTCACATGGCCAAAGGTTTCTCACTAAAGATTTTTGATTTGCATGCTATAAGGATCCTGTTAGATTTTGGGGTCATTTTGTCTTTTAGAAGCTTCTGCATACCAACCAAAGAACACATTTCACTGTCTCTGAGAGGTTTGGGATCCTCTCTTTTAAGGGTGCCCCTTAAGTGGATTTACCTAAGTTAAAAATTTCCCACAGTAGCCACCACAGTTCCAGAAGCGTACATATGTGCGTGTACACACACACATACCCATTCACACCTGTTCCCAGTCACTCTCATCTTCCCAATAAAGTTAGAACACAATTTTGATATATTCAGTGTTCAGAATTTAGATTATTAGTATTAGGCAGATATCCACAACTAATCCATGTAGTATGTTATGATTATATTTCCTTTATTTCCCCTGAAGCTAATAATACTACATTTTACATGTTTGCTTCAGTTTTCTGTGTAATTATTGCTAGCTCACCCATATGCTGTTTTTTCACAAGTACAGATCTCATCTCATTCCATTCATCAGGTCATCACCATCCCCACCTCCCCCACTCAACCCCCCTGCTCCAGTCTGGACTGACCGCTCACCTGCCCTGCTGTACAGTGATTATCCAGGGATTTCCCTCACTCGCTGCATGGGTGTGCTCTTCAGTTTCCACCCAAGCCCTCCTGATGGCAGAAGAAAGGCAACTTGTACCCTTAGCGTCTGAGACCTTATCCTGATGCTGCATAGCAAGTTTCTTTGAAGTCACTTGTTTTAGCTGAAATGAATGTTTTGTTCTCCTTCAGATACATGAGTGTCCTTCCTTATCCACAGTTTTGCTTTCAGCAGTTTCGGTTCCCTGCAGTAAGCTGCAGTATGAAAATATTGAATGGAAAATTTCAGAAATAAACAATTGATAAGTGATACATTTCACACTCTGAGTAGTGCTGATGAAATCTTGAACCATCCTGCCTCGGCCTCGAGTTGCCCCTTTGTCCAGCCTGTCCACCCTGAGTCACCCAGTAGCCATCTCAGTTACAGATTGATGGTCACGGGACTGCAGTGCTTGTGTTCAAGTCACCCTTATTTTTACCAAAAAAAATTTACAGATTTTACCGAGTACTGGACCCAAAGCACCAGAACAGTGATGCTGCCAGTTTGGGAATGCCAAAGAGAAGCTATAAATGCTTTCTTTAAGTGAAAAGGTGAATGTTCTCAACTTAATAAGCAAAGGAAAAAAGTCACAGAGTTCTGAGTGTTCTCAGATCTTTGGTAAGAATGAATCTTCTATCCATCAAACTGTGAAGAAGCAAAAAGAAATTCCAATTTTATTTCACCTCACACTACAGAAGTTACAGCCACAGTGCATGATAAATGCTTAGTTAAGACAGAAAAGGCATTTGTTGTTCAGTCGCCAAGTCTCGTCCAATTCTTCGCGACCACACAGACTGTATACAGCACGCCAGCACTTCCCTGTCCCTCACCATATCCTGGAATTTGCTCAAGTTCATGTCCATTGCATTGGTTTGTATAATAAGGTATTTTGAGAGAGACCACATTCATATAACTTTTATTACGGTATATTGTTAAAATTGTTTGACTTTATTATTGTTGTTAATTTCTTACTCTGCCTTATTTATAAATTAAAATTTATCATAGATGCATGTATGAAAAGGAAAACACATAGGATATATAGGGCTCAGTACTATCTGTGGTTTCAGACATCTATCGGGGTCTTGGAATGTATTCTCCATGGATAGATAAGGGGGAAACGTTGTATATCCATTTCTTTTTCACGTTTTAAAAAATATTTTCTTAAATTTTTTGGCTCTGCTGGGTCTTCATTGCTACGCATGAGCTTTCTCTAGTTACAGAGAACGGGGGCACTCTCTAGGCGTGTTGCACAGGTCTCTCACCGAGGTGGATTCTCTTGTGGAGCACAGGCTCGGCAGTTGTGCACAGACTTAGTTGCCCAGTGGCATGTGGGATCTTCCTAGATCAGCAATCGAATGGTGTCCCCTGCGTTGCCAAGTGGATTCTTAACCTCTTGGCCACCAGGAAAGCTGCTCCATTTCTTAATGTTTCTTATTCACTGTTGTAAGAAGGATGCTCCTATAATAGTGAATGATAAGAAACATGTTTACTATAGTATGAATGAAGCTTGGGCTTCCTTGGTGGCTCAGATGGTACAGAATCTGCCTGCAATGCAGGAGACCTGGGTTCAATCCCTGGGTCCGGAAGATCCCCTGGAGAAGGGAATGGCAACCCACTTCAGCATTCTTGCCTGGAGAATCCCATGGACAGAGGAGACTGGTGGGCTACAGTCAATGGTGTCACAGAGAGTCCCACATGACTGAGCAACTTACACACACATGAATGGTGCTCAGAAAGAAACAATGTATCTTTATCTTGGGTCTTTGCAAAGCTCCTGGCATTATGATATGTATCTTAGTTTGAAAACCTTGGAATTGTAAGGGAGTTATGGAAAATCAGACAGGACAGCATGGCTGGGCTATTACTGTTGTGACAACACATCCATGATCCCATATCCTTGATCCTCAAATTCTGGAAGCTCTGAAAACCAATAGATTTTCGTAACTCATTTGACAGCCAAATCTGACATAACCTGAATCATTTGGTAAGAAAATCTGGCCTTTCCTAAGATGTATTGGGAAATACAGCCTCTGACTGGACAGCCCTTCCCAGTGGCAATTCTATACTGTGGAAGGAGGGAGTGTACCTTTTTAGGGGGTAGCGTTAAAGAAATCAGAATTTGTTTTTAGAGGAGTAGTTACCCAGGTAAGAGCTACTACTGCTTGGGAGTGGTGAAGATAGGATGAATTTGAGAATTATTGATAAAGACTTGGGAGACATCCTCATGACTGACTAGGTTTGGGTGTAGCAAATGCTTCTCATGTGAGTTAAGTGTGGTAGAGGCCAGGAGCTGTGGAAGCACACTGCCTAGGTTTATGCCGACTGTGTGGCCTTGAGCAAGTGACACTTGGGAGGAGGAAATGAAGTTAGCCACAGAAAATGCTTAGCGTAGTACCAGGCACATAGTAAGGTCTCAGTAAATACTGTAAGTATTACAATGTTGAACTTGAAGTTTGTGTCCCTTGAAGAACTGATTGTCATCATCAACTGACATTTTTGTAATTTAAGTGGTTAGTAATATTTGGCTCTTCCCTTTGTGTTTTAAAAAAATTTACATCTTATTATATATACTTCTGTTACAAGCATTTTTCAAAACATTTTTAGAAGCAGTTGGCATATAAATTATAGATTCCAAATATGGTGGTGCTAGTGGTAAAGAACCAGCTTGCCAATGCAGGAGATGTAGGAGACCGGGGTTCGATTCCTGGGTTGGGAAGATCCCCTGGAGGAGGAAACGGCAACTCACTCCAATATTCTTGCCTGGAGAATCCCATGGACTGAGGAGCCTGGCGGGCTACAGTCCATAGGGTTGCAAAGAGTTGGACATGACTAAAGTGACTTTGCACTGTTCTAAGCATTTTCAAAGCATTTTTAGAAGCAGGTAGAGTGTAAATTGTATATTCCAAATATAAGCATTATAGCACCCCATGTAGTCTAAAGGATATACAATCTTCATCAAAATAACACAGCAAGTTCCATCAGCATTGTTTACTCTATCCTTAAAAAGAAATACAATGAACTGAAATTCAAACATAGATGTTTTCTGATTTTGAAATAAGAAAGAAATGATGTAGATTGCATATGTGATTGTGTTAGTAACCTATTTGCTGCTATGGTGTATTCAAAGTACCAAAAGGCACTATATTAGATTAAAAGTTCTCTGACTTCTGTTTTCAACATATAAATTCCAAGGAGGGAAATATATGGAGGAGAAACCTATATAATTAAGAGAGATTTAAAAACATAACCTATCACAGTGAGTGGACTTATTTGTTTACTGATTTTTAAGTAGCGTTTATAATTTATGAAATTTGCGAGACAACTGGAAATATGAATAATGTGTGGCTATTTGAGAACGTTAAGAATTTTGTTGGATGTATAAATTGTATCAAGATGACAGTATTGTAGTAACGTGAAAAAGAAAAAGGAGTCCCTCTTCAGACAAATGGTGTTGGGAAAAATGGGTAACCACATGCAGAAAAAGGAGACTGGACCCCTGTCTTAACACCATTCACATAAATTAACTTGAGATAGATTAAAGACTTAAACCTGAGACCTGATACTGTAAAATTCCTAGAAGAAAACATAGGGAAGAAGCTTCTCAACAGTGGTCTTGGCAATGACTTCTGGATATGAATGACACCAAAAATACAAACAACAAATGCCAATATCAACAGGAAGATTAAATTGAAAAACTTCTGCACAGGGGATTCCCTGGCAGTCCAGCAGTGGGGACTCGGCACGGTCACTTCCAGGGACCCAGATTCGATCCCTGGTTGAGGAAAAAGACTCCAAAAGCCACATGGCACAGCCAAAACAAAAGGCGCAAGCCCTTCTGCACAGCAAAAGAAACAAGCAACAAAATGAAAAGGCAGTCTGTGGAGTGGGAGAAAATATTTGCAGATCATATGTATGATAACAAATGAACAGTTTGATTTCAAATGGGCAGGGGAAAAATAAATAAATAAATAAAATGGGCAGGGGAACTAATAGACATTTTTCCTAAGAAAGACATCCAAAGGGCAACAGGTACGTGAAAAGATGCTCTGTATGTTACAAATCATCAGGGGAACGCAAGTTAAAACCTCAGTGAGGTATCAGCTCACACCTGGTAGAACAGCTGTCATGGGTGGACCCTGAGGACATTGGACTAAGTGAAATAAGTCAAAGAGAGAAAGACAAATACTGTATGGTATCACTTAAATGTGGAGTCTAAAAAAGCCAAACTTATAAAAACAGAGAGTAGGATGGTTACCAGAGGCCGGCGGGTGAGGGACAGGAGAGATGTTGTTTAAGGGTGCAAACTTGCAACTAGTAGATAACTGTAGTTAAGTCCTGGAGATCTAATGCACAGCATAGTAATTACAGAGAACAATGCTGTATTATAAGCATGAAACTTGCTAAGAGACTAGATCTTAATTATTCCCATCACAAAAAAGCAGTGCTCACTGTGTGATGTGATAGAAACATTAGCACTACCAGAGCAATCCTCCTGCAGCTTAAGTGTACACCACCACCAAGCTGCACACCTTAAACTTACACAACATGTCAGTCATATCTCAGCCCAAAAGAGGGGGTTCTAATCTTTTAGAAATGCACACTGAAACATTCATCGATGAGAGATGATTACTGTGATTTACTTCAACGTAAATACAGGAAGAGGGAACTAGATGGGATCATGGTAAAATAAGACCAGCCACAAAATGTAAACAGGTGAAACTGGTGATGAGATCATTATACTTTTCTACTTTTATAGATCTATGAAATTCTTAATGACTTAAGTTTTCTTTTTTTAAGAATCTGTCTCCTGAAAAAAAAAAAAAAAAAGAATCTGTCTCCCGGTAGTGAAATACAGTGATGGAGCAGATGAGGCATTCATCTTCTAAGCCACACCATTTTTATACTTCTTTTAGCTTTATTATCACAGCTCCCCTGCGTTATTTCTGCAGAGTGAGTTGACCTTGATTCTTCATATTTAACATTGTTTAGATGAAAAATAGCCTATGTATCTAAAATACTGCCCTTATATTAGGATTGAACATTTACGCTTCCTAACTGGAGGACTATATTAACCTAAATGTTTGTTTTTGAAAATCTGTTCTTTACCCTTTCTTTTAGTTGATCTTCTTTCCTACGTCATGCTGTTCCACTTGGGGATTTTTAACTCTCACTGTAAATAAGAGTCACTTGAGGACTTTTTAAAAAAATGCACAAGTCTAATCTCTGGACATTTTTTTTTTCTGTCTTTGGTTCCATCTCTTGATATTTATTTTTTTTAATTATGAAAGTATGATAACATTTACAGGACACTTGGAAAATACAAAACAAGGTTACATATAGTTCCACTATAACAATTATTAAGTAGATGAATTAAGTTTTTAGTTGGAGTTTTAATATCAAACTCTCAGAAATTACTAGAATGAATATACAGAGAAGTATAGAAGGATACAGTAGACCCGAATGGACATTTTTATTGAGTCATCTGGAGTAGACTACTTGTGTATATAATTATTTAACTGTTCAATGTCTTGCCTTTCCTGTAAGCAAGGCCTATATTCCCAGTGCCTAGTACAGGACTTCAAACATAGGTATTTAGTAATTGTTACATGACTATTTCCATTTATGACAGACATATTTTAATTTTTATCAGAAAGAATTGGAACTATTCTTTTACAGAAAGACCAAGAGAGTATTTAATATCTATATTGGAACGGCTGAGAATTGCCAAAATATCAGGCGTGGCTCTCCCTTTCTTTATGGATAACTCTAACATTGCATCTATGTTTGAGATGCTGGACTCCTCGAATAAAGGATCCATATCATTCATACAGTATAAAGAAGGTCAGTGTCTTTTACAAACTGAGGTAATAATTTGTAGTCATTACATAAGTTTCCCTAGCTGAAACCAATTCTCACTTTGTAAAGTTTTCTTTTTTCTTATTCTCTTATAGCACTAAAAACCCTGGGTCTGTGTACTGCAGATGAAGTTTTCAAAGATGATGGACATGGAGTAACTTTCGAAAAATTCAGGGATGAAGTGTAAGCTTATTTTTAACTGACTTTATGTAAATAATGTGGCATGATGTTGATGTACAATTAATACATTTTAAAACAGAGGTTGCTATCTTTTGATAGAAGCATTTCATTCCCTAGAAACTTTCAGCTTTCTGTCTAGAAAGTGAGGACAGGGAGGGGCTGACAGCAGTCTCTAAGCCTGGGGGAAGGGGAGGAAGAGGATGCTGGGGTAAGGAGGGTCCAGAGGCCGCTTCATTCTGTTCTCAATGGGAACCCCCAGCAATTCTCAGAGAATGAGATAGAGAAGCCCCAATCAGCCAGAAGAACTAACAGAAAAGCTTTAAGCTCAATATACTAGTTGGAAAATCTCTGTATATAGAGTAATGAAATTTTTCTCAAAATGATTTCTCACAAAGTAAATGTTTATCAGGAGGACAGGCTGCATGCCAGCCTGACAGTTTTGGATTTGAGGTATTACAGCGTGAACAGTATTAACTAAATGCTAAGTCAGGAAATAAAGAACCATGGGAATGAAACTACTTACAGAAAGAAGCCTTTAGCTAAGCTAGCTCAATTTGTTTAAAAGTCTAATTTCACATAGTCCAAGGCCAAGGAAAAGCTGGAAGAAAGTTTTAAGATTCTCATCTCATCGTTACATAGATATTCAACAAAAAATATTTAATTACATTCCCTACCTCAGAGAAGATGGTAGCAGCACAGAGCTCTAGGTAAAATGTCTCATCCATAAAGCAAAGGTTGCCCGCTGTCACATGGAATGGAACTAGGAAGTATTCTAAATAGAAAGACATTTGTGGAAAGAGAGCAATTCTATTTCAGTCACCATCTCTTGTGTTTTCTTATGGGAAACATAGTGAATTTCCAAACTAGATACAGGAACTTCAATTATAAACATACATTTTAAAGTGATTTTTTTAAAAAATTTATATTACCTGCAACAGGCTTCCCTAACTGGCAAAAGAAATTAAAAGTTGACTGTAATTTATTATCTCTGCTCCTGTATTTTATTCAACTGACATATTCACTGTATATATTTGTAAATGAAATTACTCTGAGTTTTCGTGGCCTCTGAGCTTTTTGTTTTTGTTTTCTTAGGAACAGGAGGACTCAGGAAATATGGTCAGCATTTTAATAACACTCTAAGTCCCAGATAATAAATGATTCTGTACAGTTTTCAGTTGTCCAGTTTCATTAATTCAGAACTTCAGCCTATCACCTGAAATCCAACTGGCTTCCTTTTTGTTAAAACAACAAAAAACAAAAATCCCAAACGAAAAAGTCTTTATTTTCCAGTGTTAGGCCAGTTTGTCCTCAAATTAAGTAGAATCTCAACATCTTGCTGAGCCAGTTTATAAATCCCAACTTCATTTAGTGCCGCTGTGGCAGGAGGCTGCCCTGAAGTTGACTGCAGGACATCTCTCAGAAGTAAGGCAGAACCAACATTCAAATTCAGAAGAATACAGGCTTCTTTTACACTGTTTAAAAAAAAAGAGCAGGAAGGAAATGAGATCTCCATTATCTATATCATCCCATACTGTCCTGTAACGATGTCATTTTGAAAAACTAAACAGCTACTCTGCACTGCCAGATCATAAGCCCTCTATAAAACTATGGATTAACTATTTGGCTCTTTCAACATGTGTTGACTGTATAGGTACAGAGTTTCTATTTCATTAGATTACTATATGGTAAAAGGATCATTGTTTTAACACATATTCATTACTTCCCCAAATATGATATTTGATACTAACAGTATATTAAATGTAGGTAAAACTTTAGGATATGGGAAAAGAGAAAATTAAGGGACAAAATATAAGCAGACAGGTATACAGAATACTAAAACAAAAAAAGCAGAAATAAGTATCATACTGAAATGAGCAAAAAAACCTTTCACTTTACATGTTTAAAAGGAATACTTTTGGAACATTAAAAAAAAAATTTAAAGGAACATTAAAAAAAAAATTTAAAGGAACATTAAAAAAAATAATAAAAGGAATACTTTATAATCTCAAAAATCTTAATAAGTTTTACACCAATTTCTAAAAATACTTCTAAGAATTCTTAGTATATCATGTTAGTTATATTTAGAACCAAAATTAATATCAAATGTTTAAGAAAACAAATTTTAATTTTTCTTCAGGCCTGGCCTGTTGTTCAGTACTAAACATTTTAAATTTCTTCTATTTATTCAATATGGCAGGAGTGCATTTGCTTTCATATTCTATTTACTTCCAAGTAATAAGCATTAAACCAAGTGTTAGAAAACAAAGCTCAACATATAATTTATATACAGCTCTGGTCAACTTTTGGAGGTCATGTGTCACATTTTATCATCACGTCTTATGACTATTTTAAGTTGTTAATTGATGCTATGTATACTTAGCATCACTGGAACCTTAAAGCTGTTTAAAAAGTAAACAACCTCCTCTAACAATTTGATAACATCGAAGTTAGTTGTTAAATATTGTGCTTACTGTTTAAAATAATTTTCTGGCCTCTTGCAATAGTGAGAAAACAAAGGGAAAAGATTCCGAGTCATGTCAAAGTGCAGCTGAGCAGCTCCTCCTTCATTGAAGTGATTGGCAAGAATTATCTGAAAAAAAAAAAGGACAATTCATATAGCAGTTGCCTTTATCATCACAGCCCAAAATACAGTCTGCTCTTACTTACTTCTTGGTAGATGTATATGTCCAGCTTCTCTACAAGCATTTGCCAGAAAACTTTAAATAGGGAGAAGCAAAGCTGCTGCTCTAATTGAAGTAAACGGTCTCGTAAGGTAAGCAGTAAGGGGCAAGCTGAACTGGACAGGGACATCACCGCCTGTTCAGACTGCGATGGCAAGGACAACCACCTGGAAAAAGCAGAAACAGCACTGTCTGCAGCATATTAATTTTTATTATGAAATTTTTCATCATTCTGTATGTTTAAGATTTTTTTAATTATTTTAAATTTGGGGAAGTACACTGTCCTGGGGCATTCTGGATAAGAAAAAATGTACAGCCCAACATTAAAAGTGCTCTCAAAAAACAAACGTACCTGTTTGTTTATGTTATGTTATTTTTGGCCATGCCTCGCAGCCTGCAGGACCTGAGTTCCCTGAGCAGGGACTGAAGCCAGGCCTCAGCAGTGAAAGCCCCACGTCCTCACCACTGGGCGCCCAGGGGGTTCCCTGTGTTTATGTTTATACTTTTTGCTTCCCTGGTGGCTCAGCTGGTAAAGAATCCGCCTGCAATGCAGGAGACCCCGGTTCAATTCCTGGGTCAGGAAGATCCACTGGAGAAAGCATAGGCTACTCATTCCATTTTCTTGGGCTTCCCTGGTGGCTCAGCTGGTAAGGAATCTTCCTGCAATGTGGGAGACCTGGGTTTGATCCCTGGGTTGGGAAGATCCCCTGGAGAAGGGAAAGGCTACCCACTCCAGTATTCTGGCCTGGAGAATTCCATGGACTCTATAGTCCATGGGGTCGCAAAGAGTCAGATACAACTGAGCAACTTTCACTTTCTTTCATGTTTATACTTTAGTTCTCAATGAAATACTTTTTACTTAAGGAGGATGATAAAATTTTTAAACCTCCAAATTTAATATGACTTACTGATATAAAACAGTTAAAATGTAAAATGCATTAATATTTAAGACATCAGCTAATTTTACACTGTTAATTTTCAGCACAACAACAGGGACTGTTAACACTTCTAAACTGATAAGGCCTCCGTGTGACACGCTGTGCTAGGACAGACACTGCCTGTGCTCAAGGAAGCCAGCATCTGGGGGAGGTAGCGGACATCACAAGGAAGCACTGACAGTGACTACACTACTGTGCAGGCGTGCACAGGCGTGCACAGGCGTGCCCAGCTACTACAGCAACACCTTGCTTTGTAGTGCGTGACAGGCTAGGCCGTTTAACCCCGGATCAGACACCAGCTCTCTGGATTTACGGCCACATCTGAAGGTTAAGTTATTATCTGTTTATTCTGATTAAGACTGTCAAAACATATTTTAGAAAGATTTCCATCAAAAATGGTTAAAAGTTGCAAGTGCAAAAGGCCAAACTCCGTGCTATCTATAGTCACTTTGGAAACCTGACTGCATGTTATCTGTTAACTTTTATAAACTGGAGTTGAGAGTTGACTTATAAGAAAATACAGAGGACTTACCTCTCTTTTTTATACAGTTTTGCAGCATCTTTAACTTCTCTAAAAACATGGTCTACTTGCCGGGTCAGCATGTCATGCTTTAAACGCTCTAACAGGTTAATCATGTCATCAAAGACAGAACTTTCCATAGAGGCTAGCTGTCCTAGCTGCAGTTTACTTAGAGTGTTATTCTCTGCAAAGACTTCCAATGCTGCCTGTTGAAGTTGTAAGAAGAACTGAAAGCAAAAATATGTTAACATGTTTAAGATACTTTTTTTTTTTAACAGCTTGAGATCTAACTCATATATCATATAATTCATTCATTTAAAATATACAGTCTCTTGGTTAAGACTCTGCGCTTCCACTGCAGGGGGCACGGATTTGATCTCTGGTTAGGGAACTAAGATAACACATTCTGCGCGGTGTGGCCAAAAAATAAATATACAGTTCAGTGGCGTTTCATACATTCAGAGTTGTGCATCTATCAGCAGTCAGATTTGCAATGTTTTCATTACCGAGAAAGAACTCCCAGACTCTGCCATCATCTCCCAATGTCCTCCTCATCCCCCACCCCTAGGCAACCACTTATCTTTTGTCTCTAGATCTGCCTGTTCTGGACATTTCATACAAACGGACTCATATAATCTATGTTTATAACTAGCTTCTTTCACTTGGTATATAATGTTTCAAGGTTCAACCATGTTGTAATATGTATCAGTATTTCATTCCTTTTTGTGGCCAAATGATAATCTATTTATCCATTCGTTAGTTGACAGACATTTGGGCTTGTTTCCGCCTTTTGTCTTTTATGAATAATATAGCTGTGATCATCTGTGTACAAGTTTCCGTGCAGATGTATGTTTTCGTTTCTCTTGGAGAGAACTGTAGGATCATATTCTACGTTTAATCTTTTGAGGAACTGCCAAACTATTTTCCACAGCAACTACCATTTTACATTCCTGTTGCTTGTGTATGAGGGTACAAATTTCTCCATGCTATGCTTATAAATGATACTATATTATTATTATTATGGCCA
This sequence comes from Dama dama, assembly GCF_033118175.1. NCBI lineage: Eukaryota > Metazoa > Chordata > Mammalia > Artiodactyla > Cervidae > Dama > Dama dama. The sequence continues at coordinate 44,314,266 of NC_083698.1, read as the reverse complement.
TTCTAGTTTGTATGCAGTGTATGGTATCCCATTGTGGTTCTAATTTGCATTCCCCTAATGGCTAATCTCATTTTTTCGAGAGACTGATTGAGAGCTCTAGTAAGCCTAACAGATACATGAGTTAAGAGAATGAAAACATAGTTTTCTTACAGTGCTATTTTAGGTAGAATTAATACTCTTCTTTCTGCCTTATAGGAAAATAACACTGTGGGTAATTAGTAAAACATTAAAAACCAAAAACCTAAATGTCGATTAGTAGGGGACTGGGCATGGCTACTAGGGCTGTTCAGAGAGGACATGTGACAGCCCGCCTTGGCATTTCTGCTGAAGCTGTCAGGGTAGCTGCACTGTCCTTTTGAGATTGTTCATGGACTGTGGGAGCCTAGAGCCCCCTGTAGCCACATTTACCAGAGCCTGCCTATAAATGAAGGCAGAAATGAGCAACTTTAGAGCAGCCATGCCTAATCCTTCCAGTTCACAAACAAGTTCCTCACCTCATGCCACTCCACCAAATTAGGCCAGCATTAACCTGGGTTTCTGCCACCTATGACGGAAAAATTCCTAATTCTGAATGGGCTGGGTATGTCAGGCTTGGCACAATCTGGCAATGGTCAGACAACTGTTAGTAGAGAATCTAATGAATGGAAGCCGAACTCTGTCTGTTCTTCCTATTTTCGGGTAATTCAAGAGCTTACATGATTTTTATTTAGAGTATTCACAAGCTGAAGGACTATGAATGGGGCTAAAAAACAGAATTTGTACCATAATAACATAGCAGACACAAAATTCATTCATGATTTGAAGAGTCAACTCTAAAATTTGAATATTTCACTGTTGACAGAAGGAACCAGTTAATTCAATGTCAGATTATTAATTTTCTAAGGACAGGGATGATGGCCAGTTCATCTCTGTTAACCGACTACAGCACTGAGTAAGGTAGTTAATGATGTTCCACAAATATTTCACTGAAGTTGAAAATGTGTCCCTGAATGAGTCTCTTATTAAAGCATTGGCACAAGAAGCAAGAATGACAGTTCGTTGTATGAAAAAGCCAAGCAGAAAACGGAGCACTGTGGGGGTTGGGCAGGGTGAGTGAATAAAGCACCTACTGAAATTACGAACATGACACATAAAAGTACATAATGAATGAATGTATTCTGATTAGGTGACTTTATAAAGACAAATGCATTGACCATTACATGCCACTAATATTCATTTTATGAAATCATTATTTTCCTTGCTCAGCAGAATGATATGCACATGTATTTCAGTTAACATTTCTGTAAAAGTCTTTAAATAATTACTAAGTCCCAGCTTAAAAAGCCCAGATTAAAATAAATTATGATTGTGTTTATCAGGTATTTATCTTGTTTACATCTATTATTAGTATATTTGTTTCCTGTTTTTTGGCTGATTATCCTGGATTTACGACAAAGACTTTCGTTTTGTTTTTCTCTCACAGTAAAGGAATACATTGTTTTCTATATGATGTGCTAGCAGTATAGTATAATATTTTGTTATAAATTCATAGTATATTGGGGACTTCCTCGATGGTCCAGTGGTTGAGACACCACACTTCCAATGCAGGGGGTATAGGGTCAATCCCTGGTCCAGGAACTAGGATCCCCACATACCTGCTTTTTTAAAAAGGGATTCTTATCTTTTAGAGATACATATGGAAATATTTGCCATGAAATATATCTGAGATCGACATCAAAATAATTCTGCATAAGGGGTAGAAGATAGGCTTAAATGAAATAAAATTGGTACTAGAAGATGGGTAATATGCACATGGGAGTTCATTTTACCATTCTATTTACTCTAGAGTATGTTTCAAAAAAAACATTAAACAATATTTTAATGTATGAAATATTTAGGCTAAAAATGTTTCTGTTTTTATGACTCTTCATAATTTGTCATGTTTGAAGGCACTCAGTAGGGACTTTCCTGGTGGCTCAGACAGTAAAGAATCCACCTACAAGGCAGGCAACCTGGATTTAATCCCCAGGTCAGGAAGATCCCCTGGAGAAGGGAATGGCAACCCACTCCAGTATTCTTGCCTGGAGAATTCCATGGATAGAGGAGCCTGGCAGGCTGCAGTCCACAGGGTCACAAAGAGTCAGACATGACTGAGTGACTAACACTTTCACTTTTAAGAGGTATCAAATGTTATTCTTTTATCTTCCTTAAAGTTCTGAATTTTATTGATTTTGACGTCATTATACAAGCTTAGCTTTTTCTGAGATGGCAATTACCACTCAATATATTTCCCAAGTTTAAAATCTATAGAGGAAAGATGTACTTTATAAACTACAATTCCATGAAAGGATGGCTTTCTATTCCGATGATTAAAATATCAGGATGATTTAACTATACAAGACTTAAATAAGAAAAATATGTACTGTAGTCATACCTCCTAAGTTTGGCCCAGTTTTGATTCTGTCTAGTGTGTATTATTTCTGCTTGCTACAGATTCAACATTTCAAAAGGTAAAACTGTTCAAATTATTAATATATTACTTAATATAAAAGATTAACTTACAACATTGTCAGCCCAGTCTGCTAGCACTGTTGAGATATAGTTCACGGCATTAAGAATTGCACAGTACCGAAAGCCAAGGGAAGCTCTAGTCTCTTCTTTCATCACCTGAGTTAATCGTATCCTAAAATCATCTACTAAGTCCTTCTGTAACTCCAGGAACTGCAACTTTCTGGAAGCTGTGGGAAGATTTTTATACCTGTCTGGAGAAAATTAACAAGACACATGAAGGTTTATGGGCTTCCCAGGTGGCACTGGTGGTAAAGAAATCCCCTGCCAATGCCGGAGATGGAAGAGATGCGGGTTCGATCCCTGGGTTGGGAAGATCCCCTTGAGGAGGGCATAGCAACCCACTCCAGCATTCTTGCCTGGAGAACTCTGAGGACAGAGGAGCCTGGCCGGTACAGTCCAGAGGGTTGCAAAGCATCGGACATGACTGAAGCGACTTAGCACAACACATGCAAGTTTATGGTACAGGGTTTTCCTATTGGCTAGCTTTGGTGCCTTTGTCAAAAATCAACCAACCACTCAAGTATGGATCCATTTCTAAACTCCCTAAGATGTGTGTTTCACAAGTACTGGTATTTGTCAAAACTCACTGATCTATATACTGATGATCTGTGCATTTCACTGTATATAAGTTATGCCTCTAACACAATGCTGTAAATCAACTGTGCTTCAGTTTAAAAGTTATGCCTCAATTTTTTTTTAAAAGGCATATGAGAAAGTCATAGACAAAAATTATTCCATTTCTTCAACAAATGACATTTTTTTAAAAAGGAAAGAGGAACTAGGATAGGTTAAAAGAAACACATGGTTAAAGATTTATAGGTGAAAAGGTAAGATGTCAAAGATGCTCTTTAAAATACTTCAGGAAAAAAATCTGTATTTTGGGGGGGAAAATACATAATAGAAAAGTGATAGTTTTAAACCTTGGGAACAGATAATCTGACGGTTCGTTATGCTGCTTTTATATATATGAGAAAATTTCCATAATAAAAGATTTTTTAATCAGTTTTACTAAATATTTTTGTATTTTAGTGTTTTTCATATTTTTCTTAAAGAATACAGAATTATGTACTGACTGGGCCAGAATGACACCTCTTCAGGTTACTGCACCGGCCCAAGAAATGGACAAGACACAGGAGGACCACGGCAGGGACAGCGCAGTGGCCCCTGGAGAACCAGCGGGTCCGCAGTGCCCTGGGGGCAGCATGGACAGGAACACACCCACCGGGCCGAGAGACAGCCGGGCCACCCTCCAGCCAGGACATTCTTGTACCGCAGAAGTTCCTGTTACTGTTCCAATCTTTGCCTTCTCCAGGGGATCTTCCCGACCCAGGGACTGAACCCAGGTCTCCTGCATTGCAGGCAGACTTTTTACCATCTGAACCACCAGGGAAGTCCCCATTCCTATCCTTAAAGTTACTTTATTATTTTACTGCTCTACAAACTCTGATACATCAAGGTGAAGAAAATAAAATTTGGGTCAAGCACCATTTACTGAAGATACTTGAAAAGTTGAAAGACAAGGGAATTCAGGTAATAAAATTAAATTCTTGTTTTTATGTAACAATTGAGGAATTTTCCTCTCATGTGAACTAATGTTTAAGGTCTTACTTAAGTTACGAAAAATCCCAAAGCTAAAATACTGTGCTAGAGTTCTACCAAAATAGAAATTGAATTTGAAGATACTATAATAACCACTTTTTAGAATTTTATTGAAGTAGAGTTGATTTACAATGTTGTGTTTAATTTCTGCTATATAGCAAAATGACTCAGTTAAACATATATATATTCTGTTTCATACTCTTTCCTGTTATGGTTTATCATCTAATAGACTCCATCCCTCCACTATTCCCCTTCCCCCTTGATAACCACAAGCCTGGTAAAAGTCAGTACTTCTAAAACTACAAAGTTATATCTTTAATACTATACTTGCCAGTTATAACCAAGAGTAGTGTCATAAAAGTTTCTGCACAGTCTGGAACTTTCATCTCATCCACATCAGTGATATCCTTATACTGGGATACCCAGGCAGCTTCTGATGAGAGCATTGAGTCCATTTTCTGAAGAGCAACTAGCACACAAGACAGAAGATCATGTCAAACAAGTAGTTACAGATTGTAATTCCTAATCTTTCAACTCATAATTTCTTAGGAGTGATCATTTTCCTATAAAAAATAAATGTACACCCTCCTACTGGTTGCACTATATATAACATGCTCTATTTTAAAGTAAGATTTTTTACCTCTGCCTGCCACACCTACCCAGAGTCTTCAAAATATCTTCAAAAAATCTTCACTGACTAGAAAAGCCACATCCAGAATGATTCCGTAAGAGCAGAAATACTATATGTAAAATCCATAAAACAGTTAATTCTACTGGCTTAAATTTTTTTTAAAATATTTTTATTTATTTGGCTGTGCCAGCTCTTAGTTGCGGCACTCAGTATCTTTTTAGCTGTGGCATGCAGCATCTTTAGCTGCAGCAAGCAAACTCTTAGTTGCAGCATGTGGGATCTGGTTCCCTGAGGAACAAACCTAGTCCCCCTGTATTGGGAGCGCAAGTCTTAGCCACTGGACCACCAGGGAAGTCCCTGGCTTGAATATTCTGCCCTAGAAATACGTAGAGTACAATTCTGGGAAAAAACTGAAGCTTGATGGGAAGAAAAGAAGATAATCTCTGAAGGCAACTTGATAAACCTCAGCCAAGAGAAATTTAGATGGCTCTAGTTTCTACCCAGAACTGGAGAAGAACAACACCTAAAATTTTGTACACACAATAAGAGATATCTCTCCCCAGCCTACGGCCATATGAGCACTTACATTTTCTCTCCACAGTCAGCCATCTCTGAAAACAGGTCTCCTCTGATAGAATATGCATACAGTTAGCAAAAGTGCTAGGATAGCCATGAGCGCTGTGTAGTTCTCTTTCGAACAAGAGCACCTCATCCACCAAATGGCAGAAGAGGCTGTCATCATAGAGCAGACAAGGGATGTCAGCAGCCAGCTTCTCCAGAACCAGCATCATGAGGCCCCGGGAAAATTCAAGCTGGAAAATACAGACGCGTAAGGTAATGAAAATGACAGCTTATTCACGGACACCTGCAACTCTGAAACTGAAAGGCTTTGGACTGAATCTCTTACCCTTGCGTTTACCGAAGAGCCCACTTTGTCCAATATTGGCTGAATCTTCTCATCCAGAAACTGAGTGTGATTCCCAATCCACAGGAGAACCTGAGCCAGGTACCATTCGGGCTAAGGAAGAAGGTGAGCGGTCTGAATTCAGTCATTCCAACTAGAAAGTTACGGTCAGTTAGATGTTTGTATACATAAAAGCACAATTTTGACTCTTAACTTTACCTTCATGGAAGGCTTAATAATCAAATGTTTCCCAATGTACTCCCAATAAATTTCAATAATGTGGCTTAAGTCAACTAATAAATTTACAATACCATAAATATTTAAAACCTAGTACTTTAGAAATATGCAAACTATAAGTATCACAAAGAATGATGGCCTTTATATCATTTTTTTGGAAATAACATTCCAAAATAATTTTTAAACATGACTTTTTTTTTTTTCAAAAGCTAAATTAAGAAAAATTTGGCTGGTCTGCATTACAAAAAATATAAAGACTTAAAGCAGGTGTAATTATAGCTGGGAGAAATATCAATAACCTCAGATATGCAGATAACACCACCCTTATGGGAGAAAGTGAAGAGGAACTGAAGAGTCTCTTGATGAAAGTAAAAGAGGAGAGTGAAAAAGTTGGCTTAAAACTCAACATTCAGAAAACTAAGATCATGGCATCCGGTCCCATCACTTCATGGGAAATAGATGGGGAAACAGTGGAAACAGTGTCAGACTTTATTTTTTGGGGCTCCAAAATCACTGCGGATGGTGACTGCAGCCATGAAATTAAAAGATGCTAACTCCTGGGAAGGAAAGTTATGACCAACCTAGATAACATATTAAAAAGCAGAGACATTACTTTGCCAACAAAGGTCTGTCTAGTCAAGGCTATGGTTTTTCCAGTAGTCATGTATGGATGTGAGAGTTGGACTGTGAAGAAAGCTGAACGCCGAAAAATTGATGCTTTTGAACTGTGGTGTTGGAGAAGACTCTTGAGAATCCCTTGGACAGCAAGGAGATCCAACCAGTCCATCCTAAAGGAGATCAGTCCTGGGTGTTCATTGGAAGGACTGATGCTGAAGCTGAAACTCCAATACTTTGGCCACCTGATGTGAAGAGTTGACTCATTGGAAAAGACCCTGATGCTAGGAGGGATTGGGGGCAGGAGGAGAAGGGGGGGGCAGGAGGAGAAGGGGGCAACAGAGGATGAGATGGCTGGATGGCATCACCGACTTGTTGGACATGAGTTTGAGTAAACTCCGGGAGTTGGTGATGGACAGGGAGGCCTGGCGTGCTGTGATTCATGGGGTTGCAAAGAGTCAGACACGACTGAGCGACTGAAGTGAACTGAACTGAATGTAACTGCAGTTTTTTAAATTGTCACTAGAGATGATTCTATAAACCTTTTAAGTTTTGTTGGACAGGAGCTCTAGAACATTTTCGGAAAGGTAAAATCCTGTTGTGTGCTAGATGCTGGGAATACAGAAATGAAAAAGGGGCAGTTAATCTCAGGGCCTGCATAGCTCAGGCTTCCTGTCAGAGTACTAGAACCATTGGAGCTACAATTTAAAAAGCAACCAACAGAACTAACAATTTTCTTACCTCAAATCATTACTGCCTCTCTACAGTTTAGATTTCTTTTGTGTCACTTACCACTTACTAATTGGTTCTACCCTTCTTTCCGCCAACACCCCATCCAAGAGAGGCAGACCCATGAAGTACAAAAGAACAAGCTGAATTTGAGAACCAGAAATTCATTGTCATTCCACTCTTCCCTACATAGATATAACTGCCTATCCCTTGATTCCTTTACAATTCTATAAAGCCTATAAACTCATTTATATGTGACATGTACAATGCCTGGTGTAATCTGGCATTTAAAATCATTTAATTCAAAACAATTACTGTAGGACCCCTATGCTACTTGCACCACATCACGTGTAGGAAGACTTCAAGGATAAACATTATCCACCCCCTAGCAACTCCCAAGGTTATAATTCTCAACACAGTCAATCAAATTTCACTGAAAACAGTTGTCTGTGATCTTCAGAGCAGATTAAAGAAAAAGTCTCAACAGGATATCCAATACACATGGGTGTGGTCCCTCAACTAAAATGCTGGTGATAATTTCCTCAAAGTCATTCCTGTCACTTATCCCCATACTCTCTCTTGCATAGCTACAAATCATTTCATATTTTTAAAATTATTATTCTTATTTATTTTTATTTTTTGGCCATGCTGCATGGCACATGGGATCTTTGTTCCTGACCAAAGATCAAACCCACGCCCCCGACGGTGGAAGCACAGAGTCTTAACCACTGGGCCACCAGGGAAGTCGCACTACAAATCACTCACACATCAGCACTTCCATTCAAAAGCTAACGCTCTACTATCTTTGACTCTCACTACTCTTTGTGATGTATTTATAAACCCGAGGGAGCAGTGTGCACAGTGGAACACATGTGGATCCAGTTGTAAAAAAGTGCCACAGCAAATGCTACAGCACACCCCAGAGGAAACTTGAGGAGGTGGTTGGATAGCGTGTTAGTGAGTGCACTGATTCTTAACAACATATCAACACAAGTCCCAAGTTATATCTGTAAAGGGCAGTGACAAAACTGGAATTTAGCTCTTTAGAGAAAAAACAGAAATGTGGATAGAATCAGAATTTAACTTAAGCTAGCAAAAGTACAGAAATCCTTAGTATTTGCTATTAATTAAAACCAGGGCAAGAAGCAGCAAAGCACACCTTGCTTATAACATTAGTCTGGCGGTTCCCTCTGAAGTGATACCTGAACCTCTTCTGAAGGGGAGTCAGCATAATCTGGATGGGCAGGATGACAGAAGGGGATGCAGGAAGAGAGTATTTTTCTGGAAGCTGTTTTGGCTCAGTAAATAATTCATCTCTGACATAGTAAAGTCAAGGAAAAAGAAAAGCATATATGTATAGATATAGGTATGTATACACAGTACATTTTTCCAACAGATATATATGATACTAAATAAAATTAGATAATATGTAATCTCACTTTAAATTACATATGACTTAAGTAAAAAGTCCATGAGAAATATTATTAGAATTACTCTTTCCTAAGATAAAGGATAATAAGTAAGGAAACACATTCAAATAATCATTTTATTAAATTAACACTAAGTTACTATGGCTTCCTTCCAATTTCGCCCAGTTTTTTTATTGCCCCAAGAGACCTATATGTGATGCAAACTTGGGTCAACCATGTACTTCAGAACTCCTCACAGCCCTCCCACCCACATGAAGTTTGTCTGGAGGGAGAACAGTACCCCCACTGCATAAGCATACACAGGTAAGTCCAAACCCAGTACTCCTCCCATTTCGCTTCTTGGCCGCTTTCAGAAAGCTTTCCTTTCTGGTCGAAATCCACTCTAGAAAAAAGAAATTTTAGTAAGTTTTAACCCCCCCAAAAGATACGAGGTTTGTAGTTTCAGAAGCTGACAGAACAGTGTCTCCAGGTTACTGTATATCTCAGGGGCACTGGCTGGTCGACTTATGCCAACAGTTTGAGACTGAGGGGGCGCGATGAATGGCCAGTGAAGCTGTGCTAAAATTTCCTCAAAATCACTGTAACAGAAAAGTGAGAGAAGTATTGCCATAAAACACAATGAACATCAAATAGCCATCTGAAAGCAATTACCATGAAATATGGATAAATTCCTTGCCTTGTAAGCTTGTCCTTGAGAATTTTATGCCAGAATTTAACTGTGGCTCTCATGAAACCAAGAAGATGAGTACAGGATGATTCCTGAAGCTTGATGTCAAGTTCTGCCATAGACACCAGAGTAGAGGCTGCCTCTGGGACATTATTGGTCATCAGATATTGCTGAATGTTATCACTGCAAGACAAGGCATAACAAAGTTGAAAGACACTTTGTTCAGAATAATTCAAAATGTGGAAAACTGCTTCTTCCTCCTGCTTTACATAAAGCTACAACCAAAAGAAAGAAGCACCAACTTAAAGTGTTTTTTTTTTTTTTTTAAACTTGATACCCCAGGCTTTAGGAGCCTGGAATCCTCAGCATCCTCCTAAGAGCAGTGGGCTGTGTTCAGGACATCTCCCTCCACCTTTGCCTGCCCACCTCTCCCAATAGGACAGACTTTACCTTTGTCACATTCCATCAGGCACCCCTCATTTCTAAGAAATCTGTCTTTTACAGAATCTTAAACTAAGGGGAGAATGTGGGTGGCATCTGGTAAGTCAAATATGCTAGTCTTCAATCTGTATCTACTTTGCCCAGCTGAACTTGACTATAGGGAACTTAAGGAGGTGACCCCTCAGAGTTGAGTGCTTTCCAGTTACTGCCAAGCTGCACATAAAATTCAAGGCAAGCTCTATAGCGAGGGTAGCAAAGTCAAATGCCTAGAAAAGCCTGACAGGCAAAGTAAATTAAGAAAAGCAAAGTGGAGCCACGTAAAAAGCACATACCCCACCCTAAGGCTCTAGCCTAGGGCTGTCACACTGGAATGTAGGTCTAATGTGGCCAAATCTTAAACATTTTTAGGAGAATCAGAAACCAAGATTTCCATGTAAAATCAAATTATTAATCAAATTCTTTAAAACAAGCCAAATACAACATGTCTTCAGGACTAATTCAGCATGTGACTACCATTTTGCACACTGGCTCAAAGAACATTTGAAAATGAAATGCTTCTTTTGATAAAAATCACATTCCATATCTTAAGCCAGAATAAGGAACAAAATTTAACCTTTTCAATAATTAATCTCTGTTCAGAGGTCATCAGGAAATTGGAAGTAAGTGCTCTCTCTCTAGGCAGCCTGTGTGCCTTCTACCAAGGCTTGGTTGAGGAGCTGGAAGGTGACTATGAGCTGGATTCCTGCAGCGCAAGTCAGTTCCGCGCCTGGGTGGGCACAGCGCCCTCTGTGGGAACAGGCATGTGTCACCGTCACCCTGCCCAGCTCCACTAGGCGCAAGTCCTTTCCCCTGTCCTTCCTCCACACCTTTGTTTTCCACTGGCACTGCTTCAGGCAGTAGCTCGCATTTGTATTGTTCTATGTTTTTGACAGTGCTTTGGCCTTCCCCTACTCTCATTCTCTCATTTTTCTTTCTTTCCCTTTTCTAATCATTAAGTTTTCTAACAGATTTTGTCTTTTATAGCTAGTTTCAGAATTGAAATTATGAAACCAAAACATCTGCCAATGTAAGCAGAAATGTTAATTCAGCTTGTTTGAAAGGCAATACCAGACATAATCAATCAATGATATGTATTCAATTCAAAAAGAAGTACAATAGACCACTGAACAACATGGGTTTGAACTGTAGGAGTCTGCTTATAGAAGTAGAAGTCTGGGCTTCCCTTGTGGCTCAGCTAGTAAAGAATCCGCCTGCAATGAGGGAGACCTGGGTTTGATCCCTGGGTTGGGAAGATCCCCTGGAAAAGGGAAAGGCTACCCACTCCATTTGGCCTAGAGAATTCCATGGACTGTATAGTTCATGGGGTCGCAAAGAGTCAGACACAACTGAGCCACTTTCACTTTCAGTCTGCTTATAAGATGTACGCAGACTTGCCATTGGAGGAGTTCTGGTGCTCCTAACCTCTGCTTTGTTCAAGGGTCTACTGTCTTTTTTTTTTTTTCTCCCTATTCAAAAGTAGGAGGGCTTGTTATTCATCTAATAACATACTATGTAGCTCTTCTTAGGTGATATTCACTAAAAAAAAAAATCGAATCATAGATAAAGCAATCCTTTTTATTAAGTGACCACCTCTAAAAGGTAAAAAGAGGAATATTACCACTCTGATGAATTGTTTTATTAATAAGGCATTATAATTTTCATCGTGTATGCACAGTACAACTATGGGACTTGAATTTGTTACTTGGATTCCTTTCTTTTAAATGCAAATTAAGCTCCCTGAAAAGTTTATGTTCATTCACAATAAAGGAAAAGAATCATTATCATAATGCTATTTTCATAACAACTGGTAAAATCACATTATTATAATCTTTAATTAACTCAATTATTTAATGGCATCCATGTACTCTCTAAGACAGAGCCTCAAAGGAAAACAATAATTATGAGAACAAAGAGGCTTATTTTACCTTAGTTCTTCAATTTGTGAAATCCATTTAAGGTAAGCAAGATGCCGTTCAATCTCTTCAATTTGGTTAATCATGGCTCCAAGATCTTCCATCCAGGGCTGTGCAGTCAGCAAATGGCTGTTAATGGAACTGAAGAGATGGGTTTCTTGCTCCAGAAATTGATTAAGGAATTGCTTTGATTCTTCTGCATTTTTTAAGGCACTGTGAATTCTTTTAGGGATTTCTGATGAAACTGTAAGTACCTGACCATACCAAAAAAAACAGCAACAATCAGGTAAGATTCTCAAAACCTTCTTTATTAGTTGCCTTCAAAATGCATGTTTGTTCTAAATAGAAATAAAAATTGTCATTTAAAAGCTTCAAAAGAAAGGTTGGATTTCTGCATCCTATACTACCCAAGCCTCAGCATGAAATGCTAATATGGAGGTGTGTAGGGAGGGCCCTGGTAAACAGTATATATCTTTAGGTCTACTATCACAAAGCACTTTCAGAGGGTCCAGTGAGAGAACATTTACCTGCTTTACCCACTAAAGATTTTCCTTCAAAAACAAATGAGACTGTGATTATAAAAGTCTAGGGTTTCTGTATTTTGCAAAAGTTCCCCAGGTGATTCTGATTCAAGGCCAGGTTAAGAACGAACCACTGACTTGCTTGGTAAGATGAATAAACATGGTTATCATATTAAACTGTACTTGCATGGCTCATGCACAGACCTTTGCAGGCTTGGTGGAAATTTTTAGGAAAGTTTGGAAGGCAAGGGCCATTTCAGGCAAAAGAAACAGCTCAGTCATGATCAAAGAATAGCAAAACGGGGAGAAGGGCACAGAATCCAGTTCAAAGAAATGCAGAGAGATAAGCCAAAAGAGGTAGGGGGCATCTTGAGCATTACAAGAAGGCCTGGCTTTTTCCAATAAGCAATGGGACGCCATGATGAGTTTTTAATAAAGGAATAATTCAGTGGGATTTATGATTTAATATGATAACCATGTTTATTTTCATATTATTTACGATAAAAACTGGGAATAGCAAAGAGATCAACCAATAAGGGCTTGATTAAATAAATCATGGACAGTCATATTTGAATACCATAAAACCATTAAAAGAGATCTATATGTATTGATACATTAGTTGTATTTACATTACAGTATAATGTGTATTGGAGAAGGAAATGGCAACCCACTCCAGGATTCCTGCCTGGGAAATTCCATGGGCAGAGGAGGCTGGCAGACTATATACAGTCCTTGGGGTCACAAAGATTCAGACACAACTGAGCACACAGCACATGAGTGTACTGCTGATTTTGTTTCAGTGAGTTTTAATACTTGCCTGTTCTTCCAACTGCATTTTACTTTCTGTCATCTGTTCTATGAGTTTATCAAGTTTCTTTAAAGATTTAAGGTCATTTCCGACTTCCTTTTCTATAAATGCTGACACACAGGAAGGGAGATCACCATTATCTATACCTTCACAGACTTGTTCCTTTTCAACAAGAGCTGCAGTATTTATGTCACCTAAAATGAAAAGAATAGCAAGTACTCAACACCACTATTATAAAGGAAGTGCAAATGATATATAAGGCAACATGTCTACTTTTAAAAGTTAATAAAGAAACACTATGTATGGCATTTTGTTTATATACAGTATTTGTATGTATGTGTGTATATATATATATACACACATGCTCACAAAAATACCCAAATATACTGTGTATAAATGAATATGAATATATGTATATATATACACACTATATCTTATATATTTATATATACAGTCAGCCCTCCACCCCCATGGATTCAACCAACTGCATATAAAAAAAAATAGTCAAAAAAAATCCAGGAAGTTCCAAAAATCAACATAAATTTGCCATGCCCCAATAATTATTTACATAGCATTGACACTGTATTAATATGTACACTATTATTATTAGCATTAGGTATTATAAGTAACCTAGAGATGATTTAAGCATACAGAGGATATGTGTAGGCTATATGCAGATACTGTGCCATTTTATATAAAGGACTAGAGCATCCAGGGATTTAATATATGCAAGAGTTGTGAAAGCAATGCCCCATGGATACCAAATGATGACTTCATATGGATATACATATATACATATATATATATATGTTGTTGTTTAGTCGCTAACTCATGTCCAACTCTTTGTGACCCTATGTACTGCAGCACATCAGGCTTCCCTGTCCCCCATTATCTCTGCTCAAATTCATATCCATTGGGTTTGTGATGCTATCCAACCATCTTATCCTATGTCGCCCTCTTCCCTGCCTGCCTTCAATCTTTCCCAGCATCAGAATCTTTTCCAATAAATCGGCTCTTCTCATCGGGTGGTCAAAGTATTGGAGCTTCAGCTAATTCAGGTTTGATCTCCTTGCATTCCAAGGGACTCTCAAAGAGTCTTCTTCAGCGTCACAAATATTATATATGGGTATATACATGTATATAAATATACACATAGACAAATACCCAAATGAATATCTATAAAGCAATTTATTGATCAAGTATACTACAAAATGCTTAAGAGATGAGGCAATTCAGAGTGAAGGAAAAATTACTAAATTCTGTCCTAGTAACCAGAGGTTTCAATAGATGTTGGCATGACAATGCAGTTACAAACACATTAAACGTTTCCAGACAACTGTATCTTAAGAATCCATTTTATTACTGGAGAGGAAAGGTCAAATCTGATTCTACTGATGCAGCTTCTATTAAATTAGTAATATATTTTCAAAATTTGTAAAGAGCCAGATGGTATAATCTAGAATAACATCAAAGGAGGACTCTGGTTTTAAAATGTTTAAAAAAAAAAATATGGTATTGAAAGATCCCAAGTATATGAAAAAAATCTGAAAGGGAGACCAATGAATAAAAACTCCTCCTTATGTAAAAGAGTTTTAAAAGTTTCAAATGCAGTTGTACAAAATTGGCCATTTCAGTTACAGGGAAAAAAGGAAATATGAGAGAAAACACAAATTACCAGGAAAAACTCAAAATGGCTAGCACAACCACTAAATTGTACAATCTGAAGTGAGACTGTTCCCACGGCAAAAATAATCAATGATGTTCTGTATTTCGCAAATCAGTTTTTCACTCTGCAAGACTCTATACCTTCTTCAACTATTCAGAATATTTAAGGAATAATTAAACAAGTTACCTTGAATTCTTTGTAGAATGAGGGAAAATTCAAATATTTCAGTTTTAAAATCCTAATTTTTATTTAAACAAAACACTTAACAAATTTCTAGTTAAACAATTCACTTCAAAGGTAATTATTTTCCACGGTCCTAAATTTGTGGACCAACAGCACTGCTCCTCTTTTCCAGATTATCTCTAGCTATACCTTTGTGATGGTCTACACCAGGATGGCTTTCTGAATGTGCCCTAAACCTGATAAACCCAAAGGCAGCTTCTTGGCCAAGAAGGTAGGAGCGTTCCTACCCACAGCTGATTGCCATACCCTCCTTCCTCCCACCCCTGTGTGCTAAGATAAACTGTTTCCCCTTGAAGTGTGTTTCCATGTGTAAGCTTCTCCTTTTGGTTCTTATGGTTTCCCTCTTCCTGGAGAAACTTAGGAAACCCGAAGTTTGGGTCAAACTTTATAACTGGTAACACCATCAAATCATTGTGCAGCCATTAAGTTCCCTGATACTAAACACGCTCAACTCTGAGTCCACAACTTGAATTATTCCACTTACAGGGTTTAATCACTCTAGATGTAAGTTGTACCTAGAAATTTAAAAAACAAAAACTCAAGATAATGTAAAAATTTAGAGGAAAAGACATTGAACTCCAAATGAAAATAAATACTATAAAAGAAGGTCCCAGAGAAAGAGAGAGTGGACTTCATGGAAACCAAACATTAGAATAAACCTGAACATACCGTGCATTTCTCTACTACAGGTTTGCCTAAAGGATTTGGTCTCCTCTAAACAAACCATTTATGGTTTGTTAAAAGCTTGATTGTACTAGCACATATTTCATTACAAAGACTATGGCAATTTCTTAAAAAGCAAAACCATAAAACAAACAAGGTATGCACATAAGAGATAAAGCTGGGGGAACAATACAGAGCCTCCTGGGGAGAACTCCTGGTTGGACTTCACCTCTGTTCTTCCTTGGAGCTAACCTTGTAGAACTGGACTCTTTACCAAAAATAAAGCGTTTTTCTTTTTTTTAAGTATAGTTACTTGCTGTACAGAAAGTTACCGGTGTACAATATAGTGATTCACAATTTTTAAAGGCTACATTCCATTTATAGTTACAATATATTGGCTATAGTCCCCATGTTGTACAATATACCCTCATAGCTTTTAAAAAAAAGTTTTATTGGAGTACAGTTGATCTGTAGTGTTGTATTAGTTTCAGGTGTACAGCAAGTGAATCAGTTACACATATATATCCACTCTTCTTTATTTTCCCATACAGGTCATTACTGAGTATGGAGCAGAGTTCCCTGCTGTGGAGAAGGCCCTTTATTAGTTATCTGTTTTATATGTAGTAGTGTGTATGTGCCAATCCAAGTCTCCCTCTTCTTCTCCCCCCACCACCAACCCCGGGTGACCATAAATTTGTTTTTCACATATGTGACTCTACTTCTGTGTTGTAAATAAATGTATTTGTACCATTTTTTTAGATTCCACATATAAGTGATATCATAGGACATTTGTCTTTGCCTGTCTGACTTATTTCACTCAGTGCTTATTTTATACGTAATAGCTTGTACCTCTAGATACCCTACCCCTATATTGCCCGTCCACACTTATCTCTCCTCAGGGGTAACCACTAGTTTGTTCTCTATATCTGTGACTCTGCTTCTCAAAAATAAAGTTTTAAAGAAACAGCAATGAAGGGGAAGAGGTTATAATCAGCCTCATTAGAAAACAACAGTCACTTCTGACAAAATGAAAGAATATCTAAATAAAGATATGCTTAAGTGTAAAATATAACTATCAGCAATTAACATAATATATACCAGTGTTTAACACTGTGTATATTCCCTTCCCCCAGCCCATAAAAACTTTTTTTTCTCCTTTGTTCTATTCAATTTATAAGAATTAAGTGCTTTTTCACATGCTATGAGAAACAGTAGCCCACTGTAGGTAGAAGCAAAACTAATAAAAGTCTGTGCCTCAACTTTCCAACTATAAATTCTAACATTTGCTCAGCCTACACTTAAAAGGTTGTAAACGGGACTAAATCCATGTTTGCTGACTCTTAACACAATATTCTTACCTTCTTCTCCTTCAGATATGATCAGAACTGGCTGGACTGCATCAAACTTTATTACTATGGGAATCCATATACTATTATGTACAGAAGTCTCAATGCCATGTCTTTCCATTTATCTTACATAAAACATGTAAGTTTGTGTGATGTATCTGCAGAGACAGAGGCAGGGCTATGGGCAGAGGGAATGTTTTGTGAACTCTAAGCTTGTTGTAGCTTATAGAGTAAATTCTACCTTCACTTTTTACAAAAAAAATTATACTCTTTTTTTTTTTTTTTTTTTAAATATGGAACGCTTCACGAATTTGCGTGTCATCCTTGCGCAGGGGCCATGCTAATCTTCTCTGTATCGTTCCAATTTTAGTGTATGTGCTGCCGAAGTGAGCACTACTCTTTTGATTTAACCATTTAAATGCACCATAGTACATTCTTATTCAAATAACATCCTTTAAAATGACCTACTGCTGATTTGTGGGGGTGGGGAGGGAGGTGTTAATGTCTCTTCTCTATTTTTTGTAAAGCACACTTTTAACTGCAGAGAAATTGACCAAGCCACCAAAGGAGGGACAAAGATAAAATCTACAGCTCAGTGGCATCAACTTCCCAAACATATGAGTGGGGGAAAAGTGGAAAGGCAAGGGTTTAACTGAATGGTATGAGATACTCTCAAATCCTTTGCCTTTAGGTAAAAGGAGCTGAGTTGTGGCAGCTGTGACTGCCAAGTACTATGAAGTGCTCATAGCTTTCCTTATGAAACAGACTGTAGCAACAGGCAATGTTAAGGGCCAGTCTAAGTCCTAAAGCCAATATGGTAACATGAGTACCCTTTCTGTTACCACTACTTATTCCCAGACTATTTGCCATGGTCAAAAGAACCAAAAACTCTTTGATGGAACAGCTGTTCCATGCTTCCCCCTCCCTCTCCCCATAAATTTCGCTTCAAAAGCCCTTGATGATTCCTTGATTTCCAAAAGCTTGCCACACTTAGCTCATTGAGGTAAAATGACAAATGTTCACAACCCTGGCATGTGCCCCTGCAGGTAGTAAATGGAGATATTGACCTTTTCCCTTTTCCTTGTCCAGTTCAAGATCCAGGGACCAAGTGATCTGTTGTGCTCTTCCCAGATCAATGTTAACTGCAAATTCACTGAAGGTAAAGTACAACTAAAGATGGATTCGATAAACGACAGAAATGGTATGGACCTAACAACAGGAGCATAAGATATTAAGAAGAGGTGGCAAGAATACACAGAAGAACTGTACAAAAAAGATCTTCACGACCCAGATAATCACAATGGTGTGATCACTCACCTAGAGCCAGACATCCTAGAATGTGAAGTCCAGTGGGCCTTAGAAAGCATCACTACGAACAAAGCTAGTGGATGTGATGGAATTCCAGTTGAGCTATTTCAAATCCTGAAAGATGATGCTGTGAAAGTGCTGCACTCAATATGCCAGCAAATTTGGAAAACTCAGCAGTGGCCACAGGACTGGAAAAGGTCAGTTTTCATTCCAATCCCTAAGAAAGGCAATCCCAAAGAATGCTCAAACTACCACACAATTGCACTCATCTCACATGCTAGTAAAGTAATGCTCAAAATTCTCCAAGCCAGGCTTCAGCAATACGTGAACTGAGAACTTCCAGATGTTCAAGCTGGTTATAGAAAAGGCAGAGGAACCAGAGATCAAATTGCCAGCATCCACTGGCTCATCGAAAAAGCCAGAGAGTTCCAGAAAAACATCTATTTCTGCTTTATTGACTACGCCAAAGCCTTCAACTGTGTGTATCACAATAAACTGTAGAAAATTCTGAAAGAGATGGGAATACCAGACCACCTGACCTGCCTCTTGAGAAACCTGTATGCAGGTCAGGAAGCAAGTTAGAACTGGACATGGAACAACAGACTGGTTCCAAATAGGAAAAGGAGTACGTCAAGGCTGTATATTGTCACCCTGCTTATTTAACTTATATGCTGAGTACATCATGAGAAACGCTGGGCTGGAGGAAGCACAAGCTGGAATCAAGATTGCCGGGAGAAATATCAATAACCTCAGATATGCAGATGACACCACCCTTATGGCAGAGAGTGAAGAGGAACTAAAAAGCCTCTTGATGAAAGTGAAAGAGGAGAGTGAAAAAGGTGGCTTAAAGCTCAACATTCAGAAAACTAAGATCATGGCATCTGGTCCCTACACCTCATGGGAAATAGATGGGGAGACAGTGGAAACAGTGTCAGACTTTATTTTTGGGGGCTCCAAAATCACTGCAGATGGTGATTGCAGCCATGAAATTAAAAGACGCTAACTCCTTGGAAGGAAAGTTATGACCAACCTAGATAGCACATTAAAAAGCAGAGACATTACTTTGCCAACAAAGGTCTGTCTAGTCAAGGCTATGGTTTTTCCAGTGGTCATGTATGGATGTGAGAGTTGGACTGTGAAGAAAGTTGAACGCCGAGAAATGGATGCTTTTGAACTGTGGTGTTGGAGAAGACTCTTGAGAGTCCCTTGGACTGCAAGGAGATCCAACCAGTCCATCCTAAAGGAGATCAGTCCTGGGTGTTCATTGGAAGGACTGATGCTGAAGCTGAAACTCCAATACTTTGGCCACCTGATGCGAAGAGTTGACTCTTTGGAAAAGACCCTGATGCTGGGAGGGATTGGGGACAGGAGGAGAAGGGGACAACAGAGGATGAGATGGCTGGATGACATCACTGACTCGATGGGCATGAGCTTGAGTAAACTCTGGGAGTTGGTGACGGGCAGGGAGGCCTGGCGTGATGCAATTCATGGGGTCGCAAAGAGTCGGACACGACTGAGTGACTGAACTGAAACTACAACTAAACAATTATTATTTGACTCCTTTAAATGCAACTAGGATGATGGTCATCTCTCCTAGATCATTAGCCGCTCCAAATTCCTCATGCTTAACAAGTTGATGCTTTATTAAAATAACAGGCAGGCCCCAATTATTTTGAACCCAGTGGAAGGGCAGCACTGGAGTGAAACCACACCAGTCCTTGCACTAGGTAGGGATCAGGAAGTGCTATTCTCCAAATTACCCCACATTTTACCATCTTGAAAGTCAAAAATAGTGCATGATGATAATTAGTATTTATTACTATGCAAGACTGAAGGAAAACAGAGAGGAAGGCGGCAGAGGGTGAGATAGTTAGATAGCATCACCGACTCAATAGACATGAATCTGAGCAAACTCAGGGAGATAGTGAAGGACGGAGGAGCCTGGTGTGCTGCAGTCCGTGGGGTTGCAAAGAGTCGGACACAACTGAGCGACTTAACAACTACGCAAGCAAGTTGTACAAAAAGGAATAAACGATACTTTATCTAAAAGATTAACAGGCTAATAAGATCCTTCTCGATGCAGACCGGAGGACCGAGTTTTGGAGAGAGGGCTGGGTGGAAAGTGCTAAGGTGTTTGGAATCTGCTTACTTTTCTCCTTGAGGTTCTTCTTTTGGTCATCATTTTCAGAGCACTAGAAGGAGAACAGGTAAGACAAACACATTAAGACTGACGTGACAGGTGGAACTCACACAGGACTCTTGGGGCATCCAGTGGAGGACAACTTCTCAAGCTCCTGAGAGGCCAGAGTCTGGAGGTTCCCAAAGGGCCACGTCCCTGGGGCCACCACTGTCACATCCCCAGGAGAGCTCGGGTTACCCTGCCTGGCCTCCAGGGGCACCTCTCCAGAACGATCTGGGTCCTGTCACCAGGGATCGCCAGAGCCACCGCATTGGGGCCACCTCCTCCGGGAGGTCTGCCACCTTACCAGAGCGGCAAGGGCCACCTCCCCGGGGTCACGGCAACCGCGTCCCCAGGCCGCCAACTCCACCTCACTGAGACACTCTCCCCTGGAGGTCTGTGCCACCTCACTGGGCCACCAGTGTCCCCTCCCCGGGTCACCAGGGCCACCTCACCGGAGTGACGGGTGCCTCGCTGATCTCGCCGGCCGGGAGCATCTTGCTTCCGCGCGAGTCGTCTGTTCCTTGCGCAGCCAGCGTGGCCAATGGACTCTGGCTCCGGCCAGCGGTCTGAGCTGAGCCTCGGAGACCGTAGCGCCGGACGCCACGGCAACTTCCGGCACGTCTCTCTGGTTTCTTCCTTTCCTCCCAGAGAGGCTCTGCCCGTGCAGCCGCCGGCCGTGTGCGGGGGCTCCCCCTGCCGTCCGGGGGTCGGATCAACCCCTCTGGAAGGAGAAGGTGGGGAGAGGAGGGGCGGGGAGGAGGTCTTTCTCAACCTCGGTAAAAACTTCTCCAGGGCATTGAGGTCGTTAATGATGGAGCTTGAAGGTACCCCTCCCTCCACACCATAAATTCCATTTAAGTCATTTCAACTTATATTTGCGATGATATACCAGATGTTCTGAGAGTGTGAGGGGGCTTGTCGACTGGCTTTAATGTAATTTGGTTGGACTGTTTAGCTGCGGAATTTCCAATATCTTTTATCTTTGGATCCTTCTTTTACCGCAGATCAAATACACCTAGAGGTGACGCTCCAACTTCTACCTGGAGGGGGCAGATCTGGTTGTAAACATTCTGGGAGCTTAAAGGAGGAAAAGGACTCGGCATCTAATCTATACTTCACCCAGTGCAGAGACTAAAGAAGCCTGTTCTTTGCTAGGGAAGAGGGCTAGGATTGCCAACCGGAGTTAAATAGAGAACCCAGGGATTTGAGGGCTTCAAAACAAACGTGCAAGTGTTACCATGGAGACTGAAGCAAACAGGAGGAGGGGAAATAAGCAACCCTTAGAGAAAACAGAAAGCATTCAATGAGGAGAAAACTTTATTTATATACCGAGATGTGTGAACCCCATTGCAACTATAAAGCAGTAACAGTCTACTATTTTAAAAGGAGCATTTAGAGACAAAAAAATATAATAGTAGAAATGAAAACTTCAATAAAATAGTTGGAAGATGAATGTTGGGAAGTATCTGAGGCCGGGGGTGGGGGTGGGGGGGAGAAGGGAAGCAAAAGGTCAAGTAAGTAAAAAATAGGAAAGAAAAAATAAATTAGAGGAGCACTCCAGGGAGGTTAAAATCCAAAAAATAAGAGTTCTAAAAGAAAAAAACAACAACAACAGCGATTAGGGAAAGAGTAATCACCAGCAAAACAATTAAAGAAAATTTCTCCAAACCAAAGGTCATGATTTTCCAGATTGAACCGGGTCCCACTGAGAATCAAGCACAGTGGATACAACCTGAGTCATCCAGTGGCTTGTCACTGTGAAACTTCAGAACGCTGAGGTCAAAAAGACAATCCTAGGCTTCCAGACAGGAAAAAACAAAGATCATTTAGAAAGGATCAAGAATCAGTATATCATTCAATTTCTCAATGGTCACAAAGAAACCCAGAAGACATCAGAGCAGGTAGGTCTATCAAACTTCAAAAGAAAATTTATTTCACACTGAAATTCTGTACATGACTAGTAAACTACCAATCAAATGTGGATAAAGAATAAAGGTGTGTTCAGACATTCAAGACCTCAACAAATTTCCCTTTCATTTATTTCTCCTTCCTCAGGAAGCTACTGGAGATGTATGTGCTCCACTAAAATGAGGACTAAAAATAAATAAATAAATAAATAAAATAAGAACTAAACAAAGGAAAAGAATGCATGTGATAGGAGAAACAGAAGATACAGCACAGGAGAAAAATAAAGTGGTAAGCACTAACAACAATTGTGCACTTGACATAGGTGGTATAGGTCAAAAGGCTCCAGAAGAGATTCCTTTGAAAAGGTGAGTCGGATAGAACTCCTTATCTGTCAGAATCTCTGGAGAGAGAGGTTTAACAATCATTAAGAAGGCAGGGCTTGGTTTAATGGTGAATAGTAAAACAAAGTAAGACCATTATTAACTTCAAGAAAAACAAAAACTGTGAAGGGAATAGAATTAATCAAAGTATATTACTTTGCTCAAGATGTTTGCCTAATCATAATGAAGTTAACACAATCTGTTTTACAAGTACAATATAACGATACTGGGCACATAAAGAGGTGGGAAGTGTGGTGGGGGTTGGGGAATGGCTAAGGGAAGGAAGAAAAGATAAACCCTCATTTTTCATTAAGTGAAGTCATAGATAGTGACTAAAAGTGACACAGCAAGAAATAGAAATGCAAACATTTCATAGAAATGAAGGTAAATATTAAAATAACCAGTTGAAAGAGGTGAAATGACTTTGAGGAAGAATAAACAGGGAAGGAGTGAGGTGGGAATATAGTCTCCGCTGTTTCATTGCAAAACTTACAGGATTTTTGCAGAATTGACTCTAACTCACAGATATGTACAATTCTGATAAAACTTTTAAAAAATAAATTAAGAGAAAAAAGATTACTCAAAAACCAAAATTTTGCCTCTGAAGACTTCTCAGTCCAGTGAAGGAAATAGACATGAATATTAATTTAAGATTGAGTGCAGGTAAGTTCAACAAGGAATATGTTTGCATTGATTGAGGGAGCACAAAAAACAATTAACTACTATCTGGAAAATGGAAAGAGTCATCTAAGATGGGCAGAATATGAGACAATAAGGATGAAACAAGGGATGAACTGTGTTTTAGGCAGTTAGCAATCCATAGTGCTGTCCTCCATCGTTCAGTCGTGTCCAGCTCTTTTCAACCTCATGGACTGCAGCCCGCCAGGTTCCTCTGTCCATAAGGATTCTCCAGGCAAGAATACTGGATTGGGTTGCCATGCCCTCCTCCAGGGGATATTCCCCATCCAGGGATGGAACCTAGCTCTTCTGCATTGCAGGTGGATTCTTTACAGTCTGAGCCACCAGGGAAGCTCAATCCATAGTGCCGGTGTGTAAAAGCAGGACCCTGAATATTATACATAATATACATGTTAGGATATAATTTTAAAGTTAACATTAAACTGTCAAATGTTTATTAAAGGGAGTTGGAACGGGGCAGAAGTTTTGAACATTCCTGTTATTTTAACTATAAAAGCCAGTAAAGAACTGCCTTTTTGGAGAACAAAAAAGTAATAAATGCATATTTTACTTGGATCTTGTCTAAGGCAGCTTAGGCTGAAATGCAAAGAGGGTAAGTTTTGACCACGGAGTTAGTTAATGTACAAAGAAATGTGAATATTCTTTCTTCCATATGTGTTTGTAAGTAGTTGGGCCACAGTTTCAGAGAAGATACTTTTTAAAGGACAGTTAGTTGACCCTTGAACACATAAGTTTGAACTACCCATGTCCACTTCTCAGATTTTTTTCAATAAATATGTACTTCAGCACTGTATCATCCACGGTGAGTTGAATCCGTGGATGTGGAACTGCAGATACAAAGGGCTGACTATCAAGTTATACTTGGATTTTCCACTGGACAGAGAAAAACATCTACTTCTGCTTCATTGACTATGTAAAGCCTTTGACTGTGTGGATCACGGCAAACTGCAAAATTCTCAAAGAGATGGGAATACCAGACCAACTTACCTGTCTCCTGAGAAACCTGTCTGTGGGCCAACAGTTAGAACCAAATATGGAACAACTGACTGGTTCAAAATTGAGAAAGGAGTATGACAAGGCTATACATTGTCACCCTGCTTCATTAACTTACATGTAGAGTGTATCATGTGAAATGCTGGGTTGGATGAACAACAAGCTGGAATCATGATTGCTGGGAGAAATATGAACAACCTGATATGCAGATGATACCACCGTAATGGCAGAAAGTGAAGAGGAACTAAAGAGCCTCTTGATGAGAATGAAAGAGGAGAGTGAAAAAGCTGGCTTGAAACTCAGCATTGAAAAAACAAAGATCATGGCATCTGGTCCCATCACTTCATGGCAAATAGAAGAGGAGAAAGTGGAAGCAGTGACAGATTTTCTTTTCTTGGGCTCCAGAATCACCGCAGACAGTGATTGCAGCCATGAAATTAAAAGACACTTGTTCCTTAGAAAAAAAGCTATGACCAACCTAGACAGCATATTAAAAAGCAGAGACATCACTTCTATGACAGAGGTCCATATAGTCAAAGCTATGGTTTTTCCAGTAGTCATGTACAGATGTGAGACTTGGACCATAAAGAAGGCTGAGCACCAAAGACACGAGTTAGTGACTGAACAACAACAACCGAACAGAGTCGGTGCCCCTAACCCCTGTATTGTTCAAGGGCCAACTGTATGCAAAAATTAAATTTAGATTGAATTTCTACTGTGTGCGTGTGGTAAAAATATTTGCAGTTTGCTGTCATTGGGACATTAACCTATGAACCAACCACAGTTCAAGAATATGTGATTGTACATGCATTAGGGATAGAAGTACTTAACTGAGATGAATAATATCAGAGGAAGGCAGGATAGAACGCTACCTGTCTGCACGAATTACCTATAATCCGCTAACCAGATTCCCACATGTAAACCCAGGATTTAAAAACAAGTCTACCAAGAAAGCTAAACACCTAAGAGTTGATGCTTTTGAACTGTGGTATTGGAGAAGACTCTTGAGAGTCCCTTGGACTGCAAGGAGATCCAACCAGTCCATCCTAAAGGAGATCAGTCCTGAATATTCATTCGAAGGACTGATGCTGAAGCTGAAACTCCAATACTTTGGCCACTTAATGTGAAGAACTGACTCACTGGAAAAGACCCTGATGCTGGGAAAGATTGAAGGCAAGAGGAGAAGGGGAGGACAGAGAATCAGATGGTTGAATGGTATCACTGACTGGATGGACATGAGTTTGAGCAAGCTCAGGGAGTTGGTGATGGACAGGGAAGCCTGGCGTGCTGCAGTCCATGGGGTCGCAAAGAATCGGACACGACTGAGCGACTGAACTGAACTGAAGTGCTACTATGGAAAACTATATGGGGGTTAGTCAAAAAAAATTTAATTACCATTGTTGTTGTTCAGTCGCTCAGTGGTGTCCGACTCTTTGCTGCCCCGTGGCCCCCATGGACATAATTACCATATGACACTGCAATTTCTCTCTGGGTTTATAACCCCACCAAAGTCCAAGTGCGGCAGCCTGTGAGCTCCTAGAGTGAAAGGACCACAGTGAGGTCCAGCCCCCACAGGTTGCGAGGCCGAAAGATGCGAGCGCGATGCCTCCCCAGGTCCATGAAGCAGAAGCGGGATGAAGTGGGTGAGACTGCCTCCCCGGACCGGTGGGCAGGGCCAAAAGCGGGGCCGGCGGCGGGGGGCAGGCTCCGCCCTCAGGGGAGGAGCCCGCAGGCAGCGGCGCGTCGCTGCGCCGCACGTGTGCGAGCGAGGCGGCTGCGAGTCCGCCTGAGCGCCGCGGGGGCCTCGGCGTCAACCGCGCTCGCTGCCTATGCTGGGCTGCCCTCGCGGTTGGTTCTTCCGAGTGGCCCTTACCTCCGCCTTAATCCTGCGTCCGGAGCAGCGCGCCCGCCTTCTCGTCGCCCGGCCTGCGCCGCGCGCACGCTCTCAGGCCCCGGGTAAGTGTGCGGCCTCCCCTCTGCCGCCTGGGCTCCTCGGCCAACCCTCGGCCCGTGGGCACCCCTGCCCGAAACCCCGCCTGGAGGGGCAGCATGGACTCGGAAGGCGTCCCGGCCGTGTTCTGAGCACGCCGCGCGCCCACGGCGCCTCCATTACGGATCGTGCCCGCGGGAGCGCGACTGGAGCCCGGCTGGTCTCGCGCCTCGGCGGTGCCGGCCCCGCCCCCCGCTCTCCGGGCGGGTCCTAGCGGCCGCCGCGCCCTCTCTCCTCTCCTCCCAGCGGCGCTGTAGGCGCGTGGGTCCCTGTCCCACTCCTCCCCTTCTTTGCCCCCGAGGGTTCCTAAACTCTTCTTCCTCCCGCCTTTATCCTGAAGCCCTTTACGGCGCTCCCAGGCACCGCTGGGCCCGCCCACGTTCTTTCATCCTCTTATTTATCTCTCATTACTAACAGCGATCTGTGTGCCGGGCAGGCTCTCAGGTGACTGTTTCATACACGTTTCCCAGTGTAGGAGCAAACCAGAGTTTTTCTCGGTCAGATTTCAATGAGTGGATGCAGCAGGGGGTTGCTGGGTGTGTTGAAACTAATCCGCAAGGTGTCTTTACCTCCAGCCCTGCATCGAGAGATTTAAAAGTACACTCTCATTGCCTGGGTATTAGGGCTGCCAAGAAATAAGGTTTGGAGAGTTTAGTCTTTCACATATTTAGTTCTGTTGTCAGACCACTTTTTTTTTTTCCCCGAAAATATAGGATAACTAAAGGTTGGTTTTTGTTTCAAGTCTCTAATCTGTGAATCGGGCATGCCCCATCACCTGGGGATGCCTTGGCTGTTGAGGGAACTGTCAAAAATCAGACTACTGTACACTCATACTGAAAAGGGACTGCTGGATATGCAGTGATTTTGGTCAGTCATTGGGCAGAGTAGCCAACAGTTCTTGTGTATTAATTTACAACTCCTTTTGAACTTACATTTTGATAGAAACTGGTGCAGTAGAGCGATTAGTAAAACATGGCTTTTGGCCCCAGAAAGGAGAGAGAAATGACATTCCAGCCGGTCCCTTGACTAAGTTTGCTCCTATTTCAGATCCTTTGTTGGCCCTGTTTCAGCTGCTGCCCAGAACACACACCTTTTCATGTCTAGTTCTTGCTTCAAGCCTTTGCTCACAAGGCACCTCCTTAGACTTCCCTGAAGAGCACCCCTGTTATTCTCACAGTCCTTACTCTGCTTTATTTGTGGCTTTTACAGATGTGCGTTTCCCGAGATTGTTTTAGTTTTTTTCTCTGATATGTGAGCTCAGCGGGGGCAGAAAATTTTCTTTTCCCCAGTGCCTGAAACAGTGCCAGACAAATAGGAGGTGTTCAATAACTGTTTGTGAAATGAACAAATCTAACGGACTTCATTACTTCACATATTAGAGTGTAGTGTGTGTCCTGCCCTAATGAGAGGGCTCCTTATTGTGAGAGCTGGAGGGCTTCTTGGTGGTTTGCAGAGGAGGAGGAGAGATGCATTTTATTTTATTTTTTATTTTTTTTTTGAGAGATGCATTTTAAAAGGATAAGTTGTGGAGGGTTTTGAAGTACAGACAAGATTGAGACTAATACTGCTGTTTTTTCGACGTTCATTTTGCAGGAAATAATGTTAAGGGACTATCAATGTTGGGTTAAAATTTTGAAAATGCTAAACTTGATTTTTATTGTGGATTGTAGAGGAAGCTTATTTGTGAATCTAATTTCTTAATGAAAAACTTAAAAACTGTTGAAATTGTAAAATTTCTAATCCCATTTGGTTCATTTGGAGTGTAAAAGAAATAAAATCTATTACTTTAGTATTTCCTCTAATGAATTGTGTAGGACTTCGAGTTCATGGGTACGTATCAGTGGATTTCATTTTCTTCCCAGAAGCATCAAGTTTCTGGTCTCTAATAAAGATTGCTTGACATTTGAGATGCTATCTTACTATTACGGATAGTGTATTTGTGCAGCTTTATGTTTTTCGAACATTTTTGAAATTTTAATACCATTTAAAAACTCATAAAGCTAGGCCTTTTACTTCCCATCCCTCCCCACCCCCCTTTTTTTCCTCCCTTTTTTTAAAGCCAGTCATTTTTTACAGCTTTGCGGTAGAAGACTTGAATATGTATATTTGGATTTTCCTGAATGCAAAGCTCATTTCCTTGGAGCAGTCGAATGGGTGCAGTCAGGGTTGTTCCATCTTTCAGGTTAAATTCATCTCAGTCTCTTGGATGTTCACATAGTCCTCTCTTATTTGGAAATTATATTTCATTTCAGTCTTCTTGTTTATGTATTTTCTGCTTAAGAAATTGATGCTGATTTTAGTTCTGCCTCTCCTGGTCCAGAAGTTTGCACAGCTGTTCTAGTAAATATGTTCTCAGTTTCTCGGCCCATAGACAGAACTTAACAAAATATATATTAAGTGATTTATAATCACTTGTGCTACATACACCTTAATTATTAATGTCTGTATTAGGGCCATCGGCTAAAACAAATGGAAAGTATAATTTTGTTTAATGAGCTTGTCTTTGCAATTAAATGTAACAAGAAAAAGAGATCAGGCAAGTGTCCACAAGTATCAAGAAAAAGACTGCCAAAAAATACTAAAGGCCCGTTTATTTGGTGCTCTTGGCAGTGCTTTGAGGGTCTCTTAAAATTGAAATGTTTGAAGGAGAGAGCCATGCTTAACCATTAGCCCAGAAAAGAACCATAAGAAGCTTTGATTTTTTTCCCAGACTCAGCAGCACAGTTCTGCAGTGGAAAGCATCCGTAATAAATATTAATGACCAATAGTTGAATAGCAACAGCTAGATTAGACCTTTGACCATGTCATCATTTTTCTGCTTTACAGAGAAAGGAGCTGAGACTTAAGAGTGTTGGCTCACTTGGTAAATGGCACAACCTAGATCAGACCCAAGTCACATGCCCAAACTGCCACTCACCAAACAAGAGTTGACATCAGTGGTTGATACTTCAGAGCCACCATCTGCTAATATCCTCATTCCAGGGATGTTAGGTGTAACAATGCTGTCCTAAGCCTTCTAGAATTTCATTCACGTAGGGGAAGATGAGGGGATGGAGTGATACCCGTATTTTGGCTTAGGTGACTGGTAATTTGTTGGTAAGATTTTTTGAGGTAAGAGAGGCAATTTAAAAGAAGTGCATTTGTGGTGGGAAAAGATGGGATCACTTTAGGGCATGTTGAATTTGATGTTTGACTCCACCTCTTACTAGCTGTGTGAACTAGTGCAAGATACTCTCTGGGCTTCAGTTTTTTAGGAGCTAAGGTGGGAATAATAATGACACATAAGTCACAAGGCTGAAGAGAGGCTTGAAAGAACTCACTGTGCACACACTATCATTGTTTGGCTGTTGTTCTCACTGCCTTGGACCCTTGAGTGAACAGGGAGTTTGAGATGGGTCTTGGCTGGAAAAGGACACTGAGAAGGGATCAGAACAGGGGAAGGAACCCGGGGAAGCCAGAAGTAAGCAGCAAGTTGAGCAGGAGGGGAAAAGAGCACCTCCAGAGGCAGGAGGAAAGCATGGAGTAGAGGCCAGATCTTCCACCTGAACGTGAGCTTCATGCTGGTGGGGTCTTTATTTGACTTGCTTGTGTATCGTGTTGTGTCGCGTGTGGTGCCTGGAATAATGCCCAGCACAGAGGTGCACGGTGAGTGTTTGTTGAGGGGATGAAGTACAGGTACGAGGAGCGAGTGAATGTTAAAATGAGTCTGGACCTCCCTTCAGAGGGCTGCTGTTGCTTGGCAGTGGTTATATTAGGGGGTTTTGTGAATGTTCCGGTAGGAGGTGCACTGCCTGAGGACCCCTGTTTTCTTTGTGAATGGCACACAGGAGTTGGAGGGATGGCAAGACAGCCTGGAGGGTTGTCATGAGAAGAAGTCCACTCACCTGGCCTTGTGTTCTCTGGCCAGGAGCACAGGTGGAGGCAGCAGAATTGGTCCTCAGTTGAGGTTTAGCAGGGATCTTGCAGCAGGACTAGTGAGCAAGAGTGCTGAGCGTTGGTTAGGAGTTTGGAGTTGTTGAGCTTTGGAGTACTTGAAGAAATGAAGATGGAAGAGGTGGTATCTTGGAACTGGAGGTCTTGGTGTATTTGAAGAACAGGTGGTCGGAGACGGGGAGCAGTAGAGCTGGAAAGAGTGGTGGTTTGATGACAGTAGAATAATTAGTGTATCTTTTTATACCTTGAACTTTGATAGTAAAACATTTCAGACATACACAGTAGGCAGAATGATGTGATGACATCTCCATGTTCCCATCACCCAGTTTCAACAATTATCAACTCATGGCCAGTCTTGTTTTAAATCTGTACCCTACTCCACTTGCATTCACCACTGGTAAATTATTTTGAAACAAAGTCCAGACTTCATATCTTTACAACCATTAAGATTTCAGTCTGTATCTCTAAAACATAGAGATTCTATTTTTAAGTGTAACCACAGTGATATTGCTAAAGTTGAAGCTCCAATACTTTGACCACCTGATGCGAAGAATTGACTTCTTAGAAAAGACCCTGAGGCTGGGAAAGATTGAAGGCAGGAGGAGAAGGGGATGACAGAGGACAAGATGATTGGATGGCATCACCAACTCGATGGACATGAGTTTGAGCAAGCGCCGGGAGTTGGTGACGGACAGGGAAGTGTGGCGTGCTGCAGCCCATGGGGTTGCAAAGAGTTGGACACAACTGAGCGACTGAGTTGAATAGTGATATTGCACCTTAAAAGTTGACCATACTATCTTAATGTCATCAACTGTCCCCACTGTTTCAGTACCCCCGATTGTCTCATAAATACATTTTTAACAGTTGGCTTGTTAAACCTGGATTCAAAGAAAGATCCAGGTTTATCTATTTGTACATTCCTCTTTCCTCCTTTTCCTGTTGCTTTTCATTAGTTGAGGGACTGTCTTAATCCTTGTTAAGCTTTCCACATTCAGGCTTCTGCTGATCGCTTCCCCGTGGTGGTGGTGAACGTAACATCTTCTGTCTCTTTATGCCATCTAGACTAGTAGACATGGTTTCAGTCAGTAAGAACTTCATAGACAACAGCATGTCCTTTCAGGGGCCTGCAGCGTCTGGTTTTCTCTTTTTTGTGATGTTAGTGGCTGTTGATGTCATCGCCCAGGACCAGTATTTCATGAGGGAATTGCTACTTAGTGTGTCTTTGATCTCTGTAGATGGGGAAGAGCTTCAGCACCTGTTTCAAGACGTCTCAAAAATATCCACTGATGCTTATTATACTTCTCTGGATTCTCTGGCAGGTATTAGAGAATTAATATCCTCAGAGAGTCTACACACCTCTTGAAGGAGGACAAGAGACTAGCATTTATGTAGTTCCTACTGTGGCTAGCCACTCTGTCATCTCATTTCATTTTCACAACAGTCCTGTGAAGCACATATTATTCGTGTTTTTCAGCTGAAGAACAGGGGCTAGGAGAGGGTATTTACTCTGACCAGTTACACAGCTGGAAGGTGGGGCGGGAAAGCCTGGTGTTGGAGTGCCTATATGGATAGTGCACACGAAGGGAGGTAAAATGGGAAGACGTGGACTTAATTAGAGAGGAGGGCATGGAATTTGGGCCTCAAGGTCTTCAGATGAGTCTTAAAGGACAGGTGGTGGTGGTGGTGGTGTGGAGCTGGTCGGTCGTGTCGGACTCTGCAACGCCCGGGATTGCAGCACACCAGGCTCCCCATCCTTCAGTCTCTCCTGGAGCTGGCTCAGTTTCATGTCCATCCTGTCAGGTGAAACTAGGTTGATCTGAGAATACAGATATGGAGGACCTCCCACTGGAGAGAGTTCTGTGAGCAGTCAGGCTGGGATTGGCACCTGTGGGGGCTGGGCCTGAGTTAGAGGCGTGTATGGAGGACTGGAAATGAACACAGCGGATGATGGACGGTGCCGAAGCAGAATGGGGAAGAGGAAGTAACTGGTGTTTCTGTCAAGGCTCGTGGCCCTCAGGTTGCTGAGAAAGAGCGTGATGAGTTCTCTGCATTCTGGGAAGGAGGTAGATGTGCAGCTCACCATAAAGCCTGAGCCCTCCCTGAAGAGAGCAGGGTGCAGGACTCAGAACGGTATCAGAACCTCCTGGTAGATCCTGTCATGCCAGCTGGGGACTTGGGGTGGGAGTGGGTGCTGTTTTCTTCTAGAGATGTCTATGTCTCTTCTAGCTGGCAGGCTACTTGAGGGGAGTGAATTGGGACAAGTGGGTGGCCCAGATGTCACCGGGTTGTAGGCGACCGAGAACTCGCCTAGGCTGTGGCTGGTCATCTCAGGCTTAATTTCCACTTGGTTGAAGCTCTTGCCATTGTAGATGCCCACCGTGCAGCCCACCACCCCAGGCAGGATAATCACATGGCACGGGTGAGTCTTCACACCTGGGGCGTCTCGGTGGCCGCACCTTCTTGGCTTCCTGCAGGCGCTTCTGCAGCCGTGCTGCTCACTCCGGAGGCCGCTGTTCCGGGCCAGCAGCTCACAAGCCGTGCTCAGTTCCTGGTCGAGGTCCACACCGCCGCTGGGGAGCCGTTGTGGGTTTGGGGGGAAGACTGTGTGTGACACAGTGTGATAAGTGACTCAGGGATGTCCGCCAGGTGCCAGCAGCTTTGCTGGACTGTACATGCACTTGTCCCCTCCCCACCCCCAGGCCCCCGCGCCTCTTTCTGGGGTCCCCATGTCAGGAAGAGTTCCCCTACCCGCTCAAGTCCCCAGGATGGAAACCTGAGTCATCCTATAGTATTTCCTCTTTCCTCCCACGTTGGTCACCCAGTCCTGTCCGCACCGCCCTCCTAAATGTTCCTGAACCCACCTCCACCTTCTGTTACCCTTGCCTCAGCCTTCGATCAAGCTGATTTCTTTCCTCGGTTGTTGTCTTACCTAATCTTCCAGCCTAACCCCATCTTTCTCTTTGAAAAGATGCCGAGAAATAATCTCTGACTCATGAATCAGATGGCAGTTTGGTTTTTCAGATGTAATTCCCTCCATTCAGCCTGCTGTGGCTTCAGCCAGCTCCCAGCTTTAACTCCAGGCTCCCTGCTTGTACGCTTTACTCTTGGTGATGCGGGGCCAGCCTAGTGGGGTTCCTCCAGCTCCTGTGCATGCCCGCCACCTTCCGCCCCTCTTTTCCACAGCCTCTCTCTTACGCAGTCCCCAAAGCTTAGCTCTTGTGTTCACTTCTGGTCTTTGATTAGGAAGGGGTCTTCTCAGACACCCTCACCGCCAGAGCCCCATGGTCCTCTGTGGGTTGCCGTGTCTCCAAGTAAGCCCCAGGCCCTGTCTGCGTCCCTCACTGGTGTACAAGCTCTGAGGGCAGTTTTGTTGAAATAAAATGAGAATGAAATAGCACCAACATCACACAAGTCAGTGTTCTCTTTTGCTAAACCTTGCTTAGAACACATAAAAAATAAGTGCTTTCTTACTTGAATTAAGAGATAATTTTATGAATTGTATAACTAGTTGCAGTCCACTTCTGTTCCTGTTTCTTGGTTTCTTCCATTTTCTTAATTTTTTTTTTTTTTGTCTTTCAAACAAAATTATTTTTACTGACATTTTTCTCTACCTTTCCCACCCTTTTTTTGTAGCCGTCATGATCCTTTTTTCCTTTTCCTTTTCTTTCCATTCTTGATTTTTGACAATGAGGCAAGATCAAACATGGTTTCTTAAAATTTAGTTCATCATTATTGCTCTGCCGTAGATGCTTCTATAGATGGGATTCTGGTTAACTAGGAGAACTAGGATGTTCTGCTCATTTATGTTCTTTATGTTTACTGAGTTTGTATGTTACTTTAAGCATCTCCGTATATAATTAATACAGGGCTTCCCAGGTG
The DNA here is from genome assembly GCF_033118175.1 of Dama dama. Classification (NCBI taxonomy): domain Eukaryota; kingdom Metazoa; phylum Chordata; class Mammalia; order Artiodactyla; family Cervidae; genus Dama; species Dama dama. The sequence goes on along the minus strand of NC_083698.1, from coordinate 44,279,992 downwards.
GCTCAGTGGTAAAGGAGCCACTCTGCAATGCGGAGACACGGGTTCGAACCCAGAGTCGGAAAGGTCCCCTGGAGAAGCAAACGGCAGCCCCCTCCAGTATTCTTGCCTGGGAAGTCCCATGGAAGGAACCTGGCGGGCCACAGTCTCTGGGGTCACAAAAGAGTCAGACATGACTTAGCAACTAAATAGCAATAGAATTACAGTAAGAAAAAGCCTTATCCCTGTTTCACCTAGAGCATCAAATAAAATCAAATTAGACAGGCACTTGCAGTCTTAGATATTAATAAATGTGTGCTCTGCACTGCAAAGTATATACAGCTTCCTAGACATTTGCTCAGTAATTTGTGTACTAGCTTTAAATGATCTGTATTTTTTTAATTGTGGCAAAATACACACAACATCATTCTGACCATTTTTAAGTATATAGTTCAGTAGTGTTAAGTTCATACACGTTGTGCAGTCAATATGTAAAGCTCTTTTTTTATCTTGCAAAACTGAAACTCTGTACTTAAAGAACTCTTTATTCTCCTTGCTTTTTTTTTAAGTCCATTTTTAATTTTTTGGATGTGCTGAGTCTTCAATGTGGCGTGCGGGCTTCTCTAGTTGTGTACCCAGGCTCTAAAGTGCTTAGGCTCAGTAGCTGAGGCTCAGGCTTAGTTGTCCCGAGACATATGGGATTTAGTTCCCAACCAGTGATAAGACCCACATCCCCTGCATTGGAAGGCTCTGGACCACTAGGGAAATCTCATTCTCCTTGCTTTAAAAAGAAGAAAAAAAAAAAAAATGACATGGTATGAGTATGTGTTCATGTCAGTAAATATATGTATACACGTTTATCTTAATCAGTTTTTTGAAAAGATAGCAAGATCCATGAAGCAAAAGTTAGGTGATACAACTGTGGTATTCAGTGAAAACAAGTCTTCCTGCTGTCCCCAGCCACCTATACCCTCTCCTAGAAGTAACTGCTTTTTCCAGTTTCTTTGAACATTGTTTTTACATTTTGTTCAGCTTATGTACCTTAATGTCATTGTTCTTAATTTTTTTTTAATGTAAAAGCACTGAGATGAGCATCCTTACAGCTAAAACTTGAAGCACTTTAATAAACTTCTTAGGATAATCCCTTAAAGAAGTATTTTTGGGTCAAAAGGCATACATATTTTAAAGGCTTTTGATATCAAATTCCCTGCAGAAGTTTTGTACCATTTTTTCTATGCCACTAAAAGCGTATTTGGAATAATTATTTTAATAATTGATCCTTAAGACCTTAGGAACAAAGTTAACTGTGCCTCTGTTTGCTGAAACCCAATTCTGTATAGAAGTGATTTTTACCCCCTGCTCTCTTCCTTCTAAAAGGTTCTCTTAAATGTTTTCTTGGATACTTGAAAATGGAGATGACAGAAATGACTAGTGTGTCATTGAAACGGGGGTCTGTTGCCATCGAAGATAATGACAGTGTGGCCCCAGCTGAGGAGGCCAAGAGACAGAAGGTCTCAGAATGCTGCCCAACCACAGGTCAAGACGGGCTAGAGAACAGCTCTCTACCCAGCAGCGAAAAGGTGCCTGGGCCTCCCGAAACTGCTGGACAGGGTAAAAAGAACTCTGAAGTTCCGTCAGAGGAAGAGGAGGAGGAAGATGGCCTCTCAGAGGAGGGTGAGGAGGAGGAGGAAGCGGAGAGCTTTGCAGACATGATGAAGCATGGGCTGTCGGAGCTGGATGTGGGCATCACCAAGTTCGTAAGCTCTCACCAGGGATTCTCAGGAATCTTAAAAGAAAGGTTCGTTTTGTTTTCGTATCAAGTTATTTTTGTTTTATTAACTCTTTACTTTAAAAAGAAATCAGTCTGTTCTTCCATTTAGCATTCTGTCCCCAAAGATTTTTCACACCAGTGGTCAGTCAGGAATAGGATGAAGGAAAGCTGCCCAAATGAGTAAATGAAACTGTTTGAATATAAAATGAGTAAAAAAATAGCAGTTTCCCTGTGGCATGCTTTGTTAGTATGTGAATGGGTATTTCCTTAAAATAAATTACTTTCAATGGTAATTAAATGGTTTTGAGTTTTCCCTTGAATTGGTCTTAAAATCTTAAACTCTTACCTGAATGGGCCACATTGACAGGAGAAAGAAGGTGGTCTTTGTAGCCAGGTGGATCTGGATGTGAATGTAGTTCAGCTACTTGATAGTTACTTAACTCCTCTGAGCCTCAGAATCCCTGTCTGAAAAATGGGTCATGCTACCTGGGAATAGTTAATAGGACTTTAAATAATGTATGTAAAGTATTTAGCATAAAGGTAAGCTTCAGGGTGGCCCAAGGTAGATACACTGGCTTCCAATTTAATTAAATTTGCTGTGTTTCATGATTCACTTTAGAATGACCTATATAACCATAGGGCAACATTAATAAGCTTTGATCTAGGCATTTTTCTGGAAGAATATTCTAGAAGCTCAGAAGGTCTTTTCCGTACCTGGTACCAGGCCAAGGTGTGGATTAGACTTCATCATGAAACCAGAAAAAATAACTACATGACTTTGCACTGAAAGTTTTTATTTTTAATACCTGTTTTGCACAATAATAAGGCTTACTGTTGACAAACTTTCTCCTAAAATTAATAGGCAGCAAAATGTTAATGCTCTGATTTTCTTTTCCTCAGATACTCTGACTTCGTTGTTCATGAAATAGGAAGAGATGGACGAATCAGCCATTTGAGTGACTTGTCTGTCCCAGTAGATGAAGAGGTAGGAACAGCTCTCTAGCAAAAGTCACCTTCTGTATAAAAATAATATTTCCTGGAGATCATAGAAATACAGAGCTTTGACAGCCTCAAATTCTGTGTGTGACTCACTGGGAGTTCTCATGGTTATTTTAAAGGATCCTTCAGAAGATGTGTTTACAGTTTTAACAGCTGAAGAAAAGCAGCGTTTAGAAGAGCTCCAGCTTTTTAAAAATAAGGAAACCAGTGTTGCCATTGAGGTAAGTAGTGCAAAAACATGTGAAAAGTTTTTTTTAAGGTTTTCATTGTGTCTTTTTGGGTGGATGTTTAATAAGTGTCTTCTGGAAGAATTACAGTAGTTAACAAAAGGATGGACTTGCCCTATTTGATCCAAAAGAGCACTGTGTTAAAAAATGTTTTTTATCAGTGACAGGTAACAAGTATTCAGATAAACTATGGCCAAAAGAAAAAAAGAAGTTATATTTTTGCTTTAAAAAAATTTTTTTTACATGACCACAAATCGACAAAAAAATCTGCTATTTGGAATTGCAGAGTGCCCACTGTATCACACAGTGTCTGCTGCAAAGGACTGTCACAGCCTGGCAGTGTGGTCCTGACAGGGAGGCCATGGCCCCAGCTCCAAAGGCCTCCTGGTCTCAAATGGGGCACTGGAAGGGAGGGGAATTGGGGGAAGGAGGTAAGGGAGTGTTGCTTTGCTTATCTTGAGACTACTTCTGTTCATACAAAAAAGGGCTCAGCTACTAAATAGAACAGTAAATGCCTTTGGAAAAGCTGTTTGTTATGGAAGTTTTACTCTTCTCAGTTAGTGCTGTCGCCCCCCAGTGGCTCAACAGTAAAGAATCTGCTTGCAATGCAGGAGACGTGGGTTCAGTCCTTGGCTTGGGAAGATCCCCTGGAGAAGGAAATGGAAATGGTAACCCACTCCAGTATTCTTGCCTGGAGAATTACATGGACAGAGGAGCCTGGTGGGCTACAGTGCACAAGGTCACCAGAGTTGGACATGACTTAACAACTAAACTACCACCACCATGGTCCTGTCCAGTGAAATTGTGATTCGAGACTTGTTTTCAATATCATATCTTCAAAAAATGTAAAAACAAACAGGCAAATAATTTTGATGATATATTTTATTTGCCCTACTATTATCAAAATATTTCAATATATAATCAGTATTTTCAGAATTACTAATGACATGTTTTCTTTTTTTCCTACTAAGTCTTCAGAATCCTGTGTCACTTTCTACTGGTAGCACATCTCATTTCAGACTTGCCATGTGTCAAGTGCTCAGTTGCCGTGTACGGCTGGTGGTTACCATAAGGGACACAGCAGCTCTAGGTGATCTCTGTAGCAAAGAAAATACATTACAAGATTCTAAGAATCTTGTAGCACAAGACTTTTAGAATTGTAAGTGTCTTGTGTTAAATTCATCTTGTACTATATTTTGATGACTTGCTGGATTTTGGGTTGTCTGAAATTGCCACTTCCATTGCTCCCAGGTAAAAAGAGTTTACTGTAACTTCTCAGAATTTTGGGGGATTCCTTCATGGCTCAGACAGTAGAGAGTCTGCCTGCAACATGGAAGACCTGAGTTTGATCCCTGGGTTAGGAAGATCCCCTGGAGAAGAAAATGGCAACCCACTCTAGTATTCTTGCCTGGAAAATCCCATTGACGGAGGAGCCTGGCAGGCAAAGTCCATAGGGTCGCAAAGAGTCGGACACGACTGAGTGATGTCACTTTCACTTTTTTCACTTTCAGAATTTATTATTTGCCTCCAACCCTCATCTCCTCTTCTCCCCACCAAAATTTCTCAGAAGTATGTACTATTAAAATTGTAGAGATCTTTAATGACTGAATTTACTCATAGACAAAATAGTCAACAATGCCAAGAAGAAAATTCCCAAGAATTGGTTTTAAGAGTACTCTAGGAGGATGGTCCAGGCAGTGCAGTAATATATTATCTCTGTAGTATGCTTTTTCCTACAGAGATGGCAAGATTTATTATCACCTTAAAAATTGTAGTTATGCCATCTACTGAAAGATTTTACCTTAAAGAGCATGAACTGTGGGTAGGTGTGTCCTTATCTGAAGTTTTGAGATCTGAATATGTATTTACTCATACATACAAACTGTGGTTCCATCTCATTGCTTCCAGTGAATTCTAGATCTAGACTCAGGTGTTTTTTTTTTTTTTTTTGGCTGTGTCACTCAACTTGTTCCCCCATCAGGTATCGAACCTGCAGAGTCCTAACCACTGGACCACCAGGGATTCTCCTAGACTCACTTTTCGATATGAAAAATCTCTTATCTATATTATAATGTATTTTTCTTTTACATACATATTCATTTATATTTTTTATTTTGCTAGAATATTCTTAGGTTTAGCTAGTAGTAGTTATATTACCTCTTATTAGCTTGCAGGTTACAGTCCATCAGTGGATCATGAAATTAATGTACTGTATCTTAACCAACATTATTTTTTTTTCATTGCAGTGTTGTGTTATTTTCTGGTGTATAGCAAAGTGATTCAGTTTATATATATATATATATATTTTTTTTTTTTCTTTTTTCATATTGCTTCTCATTAGGTTTGTTTGTTTTTGTGTGTTTTTGGCCTCACTGTGGCCTTTGGGGTCGTAGTTACCCCATCCAGGGATTGAACCCATGCCTACTGCAGTGGGAGCATGGAGTCCTCACCATTGGATGCCAGGGAATTCCCTCCATTAGGGTTTATTATAAGATATTGAATATGTTAGTTCCCTGTGCTATACAGTAGGACCTTGTTTTTTATGTTTTTGTATATAGTAGTTTGTATCTGTTAATGACAAACTCCTAATTTATTCCTCTCCCACCCTCTTTCTCCTTTGATTACCTTTAGTTTGTTCTCTGTGTCTGTCAGTATGTTTCTGTTTTGTAAATAAGTTCATTTGTACCATATTTTAGACTCCACATATAAGGTATATCCTATTTTATTTGTCTTTCTCTTTCTGACTTACTTCGTTTAGGATACGTATGTCTAGGTCCATCCATGTTGCTGCTGATGGCATTATTTCATTCTTTATGGCTGAGTAGTGTTACATTGTATAAATACCTCATCTTTATCCATTCATCTGTCAATAGATATTTAGGTTGTTTTCATGTCTTGGCTATTATAAATAGTGCTGCCATGAACATGTGTCTTTTCAAATTGTGGTTTTGTCCAAATATATGTCCAGGAGTGGGATGGCTGGTTCATATGGTAATTCTATTTTTAGTTTCTTGAGGAACCTTCACATTATTCTACATAGTGCCTGCACCATTTGCATCCCCACCAACCGTTTAAGAGTGTTTCCTTTTCTCCACACCCTTTGCAGCATTTATTTGTACACTTTTTAATGATGACCATTCTGAGTGGTGTGAGGTGGAACCTCATTGTAGTTTTGTTTTGCATTTATCTAATAATTAGCGGTGTTGAGCATCTTTTCACATGTCTGTTATCTTCTTTGGAGAAATAGCCATTTGGATCTTCTGCCCAATTTTTGATTGGGTTTTTTGTTTGTTTGTTTTTATATTGAGCTGTATGAGCTGTTTATATTTTGGAAGTGAGTCTGTTGTCAGTCACATCATTTGCAAATGTTTTCTCACAGTTGGTAGATTGTCTTCATTTTTGTTGATGGTTTTCTTTGCTGTTCAAAAGCTTGTAAGTTTGATTAGATTCCATTTGTTTAGTTTTGCTTTTATTTGTTTTCTGTACCTACTTTGGTAAGAGTTTATATCATGAATGGATGTTAAATTTTATCAAATACTTCTTATGCTTCTATTGAGATGATCATATGGTTCTGTCTTTTGTTGATGTATCACATTAATTTTCTTTTTTTTGGCCGTAGCATGTGGGATCTTAGTTTCCCTACTAGAGATCAAACCTGTGCCCCATGCAGTGAAAGCAGAGTCTTAACCACTGGACTGCCAGGGAAAGTCCCTCACATTGATTGATTTGCATGTGTTGAGCCATCCTTGTGACCCTGGGATGAATCCAACTGGATTATAGTATATAGTCTTTTTTATGTGTTGTTAGATTCGGCTTGCTAATATTTTGTTAAAATTTTTTACATCAAAGATAATATTTTTCTTTATAATGAGTGTCTTTGTCTGGTTTTGGTATGGGATGATGACTTCTTAAAATGACTTTGGGACTGTTCCCTCCTCTTAAGAGTTTGAGAAGGATCAGTGTAAGTTTCTCTTTGTATGCTTGATGGAATTCCCCAGTGAAGCCATCTGGTCTTGGACCTTTGTTTGCAGGGAGTATTTTTTATTACAGATTCTGTTTCATTTCTAGTGCTCCATCTGTTCAAATTATCTATTTCTTCCTGATTCAGTTTTGGTGGACTGTATGTTCTTGAAACTCATCCATTTCTTCTAGATTGGTGGAGAAACTTTATTGGCATATAGTTGTTCACAGTATTCTCTTATGGATTTCTGTATTTCTGTGTTGTTGGTTGTTTCATTTCTTATTTTATTTGTAACGCCTGGCCAGAGATTTGTCGATTTTTGTTTACCTCTTCAGAGAAACTGTTCTTGCTAACCAACATTTTTATAACGTAATGAAATAGGAAATAACAGTGTATTTCATATTATAAGGGTTAAGTACTGTTCTGTACATTTTTTTAGATTTTTAATAAGGTGCATACACATATTAATATATTGGAGAAGGAAATGGCAGCACACTCCAGTATTCTTGCCTGGAGAATGCCATGGACAGAGGAGCCTAGCAGGCTACAGTCCATGAGGTTGCAAGAGTCAGACACGACTTAGCAACTAAGCCATCATATATTAATATATATTGCTGGATACTGAATCCAGGTATGAAATGTATTTCTCAGTGTAAGATACATTCAGAAATTGAAAAACAGTTGTATAACTAGTAAGTTTACATTTTCTTGATGTAGATTTTTCTCTTTTAGTAAACAAATATACTGAATTGTCATTATAAAGTTCCTCAGTATAGGGCAGGGTTCATTAGACGCAGGAGTAGATTAGATTGCATTATTCAGGGAATTGAGTTTCTGATATCCCCAAACACACAGCTCACCTGCTTTTCCATCTATGAGCCCTGAGGTGTTCATTGTTTAGCTGAGTCCCTGAAAGAGAGCGTCTGTGATGGGTGGCTATGGAATTGGATGGCCTGGAATTCACATCTGGCTCTGCTCCCCTCCAAATATATAATCTTAACTTCTCTCAGCCTCACTTTCCTCATCTCTAAATAATTGTGCTGGTGGCTTGATAGGGAACTGATGGGGATTAAATAAGACAGTGATTGTAAAATGATTGGTAACAGTACCTGGCAGCTGGACAGACTCAATAAATGGATTTTTAGGATTTGCAATTTGTAAAGGTCTAAAAGATTTCTGATATAAAAGGCACCTAAATATCCTCCAACAGATGAATGGGTAAGTAAGATGTAGTACATATATATGCTGGGATCCTACTTATCCATAAAAAAGAATGAAATAATATGCAACATGGAGGGATCTACTAAGGGAAGTAAGACAGAGAAAGATAAATACTATGTGATACCACTTACATGTAGTCTAAAATATGATACAAATGAATTATTTGCAAAACAGAAACAGACTCACAGATGTAGAGAACAAATTTAAGGTTACCAAAGGAGAAAGGGGTGAGGGACTAATAAATTAGGAATTTGGGATTAACTGATACAAACTAGTATATGTATAGTAAACAATAAAGACCTACCATATACCACAGGGAGCTATCTATATCTAATATCTTGTAATTATATATGTATAATTGAATCACTTTCCTCTACACCTGAAACATTGTAAATCAACTATACTTCAACAAAAAAATAATTAAAGAAAAAAAAGACTTCTGAAATTGTGCCCTTCTACTTTGGTTACTTTATATCATTATTAAGATAAGTAGTGTTTTTACTAATTCTTTAGTACTAATTTCCTTTATTTAATGTTTGTTAAATTAGTATCATTATCTGTGTTTTTAATAGGTTATTGAGGACACCAAAGAGAAAAGAACCATCATCCATCAAGCGATTAAATCTCTGTTTCCAGGATTAGAGACAAAAACAGAAGACAGAGAGGGGAAGAAATATATAGTAGCCTATCATGCTGCTGGAAAAAAGGCTCTGGCAAGTAAGTGGCCTTGTGACCTGGCGTTTCTTCTGCCTCCTCATTCTCCCTGCCTGTTCACACTCATGGGTCATTTTGCAGTTGTTCAGAGAAGGATATTGACCATATCATTCCTTCAGAGAAGGTGAACAGTCTTTCAGATGCTAGAGCAATCCTGCATCTGAAATCACAGTCACAATCACACAATCGTGTGTCTGGTAGAGGGGGCATTAGGTCTTACATGTGAGTACGGACTTGCCGTGATGACAGTGGTGCCAGAGAGAGAGTCTTATGTAATTTAATACGTTCCCTGAAGAGCAGGGCAGGCCGAGTGGTAATTAAAGAAGACAGAAGAATATTGCTCATTCTGTCCTCTTAATGGAGGTAAGAAAGCTTTCAGATGAACAAAAACTGCTTGTCACCTCTCCCAGTGGCATATTCTGCAAAGTCCCTGTATTGACAGTGCCGCTGCTTTCCACCCGTGAGTACCTTGTTGACTACACATAAAAAACATGGAATATATAGAAAACCACCCCTTCACCCAAGCCCATGTTTCACTGAGTAGCATTCGTCTGAAGTGGGTGTGTTGTCTGTGAATCCTGTTTCTTTATGTTCTATGTTCTACAGCCATGAAAATAACTATTTGCATATAACCTTAAGAAATATTGGATGATAATTTTTCTTCTTTTATCTGTCAGATCAGTAGATAAAATTTTTATGAAAACTACAAAAGGAAAAATTGTTTGCTCACCTCCTCCCCTACCATTGATGATGCCTGTTAGTGAAGAGTTACTTCTAGATGTATTTGTTTTAGTAAAACTCCACAATTGTTATACAACAGAAGACTGTTCAAACCATCAGTGCTTTGCCAGTATTCTCTTGGGATAATGCTGTGAGTGGATGAAGCCTTAATTGTCTATAACTGTGGTTCTAGTGAAAGGAGAGGATGTGAGAAAAATGGGAGCAGAAATAAGAGTTAGCGGTGCCTGAGAAAATCATGTCGTCGAGTCAGTAGATCTGGATAGTGATATAGAAGTGAGAATCCTTGAGCAGTGGGGAGGAGAAAGTGGCAGTTGGAGGTCACTTCTCAGCAGATAACCAGAAAGGGCAGTGAGAGGATGTGTTCTGGGACTGCTTGAGGGCATGAGTTGTTAATCACTTCTCAGTTCAGAGGCTCATGGCTTGAGTGCCATATGTTTCTTTGATGTCTGTGTGACAGTATAAAATATCACCTTGACAGCTGTTCCGCAGCCAGGGTTGTCCAGGAGAATTAAGCCCAGTGGGGAGTGACATGAGTGACTGTGTTTTTTCCATTCTCCCACAAGCGGCATGTAGCTGGTAACTTACCTGGCAGTGGAGGAGAGAAGGTGAATTCCTACATAGATGATTTGCTGCCTTCAGTCTTAATTCTCTCCAGGAACCCAGGTTGAGAAGGGCTGCTGCGGAGATGTTCCTTGGAGAGAGGCAGTCCTCATCGGTCAGCCACCTTTTTGCAAAGGCAGGAGGAAGCGGCAGGGTCTTGTTCTGACAACTGTGGTCCTGAGGAAGCAGATTGGAAAAGGAGAAGCATGTGTTTCTCAGACTGGTTGCTTCTTGGAAATGGTTGCTCCTCCTTGGAGGCAGCCAAGTTTTGTGATCTTGGTATTTGCAGGCCACAGTGGCCGGCAGTTTGCCCCTCAAGTGAGTGGTGCCAGATCTCTGGTGTTCTGTGTTTATCTGCCTTTTCTGTGCTTACGCCACGCCATACCTTCCTTTTTTTTGCCCCCCCCCAAATAAAAAATTTCCTTAAGGTTTTCCAAATGAGGTACTGAGCTGTGTGACATGAACCACCCCTTTCCCTTCTCATGTCTTCAATAAAATATTAATTTCTCACTATAAAAAAGAAGCATGAGGGCAGATCCAGTTGAATCAGTGTGTGGACGAAGATCTGGCCCTTTTGGGCTTGAGGGGCTGTGGCGTTTATTCGGAGATGGACGAGAGGCTTGCTCTCTGCGTGTTCTCTGCCACCTCCTCAGAGGCCCGGCTGGCACCGGAGAGCCCGTGAGCGTCTCCAGGTCTGGCCCCACCTGCGAGCTGGGGGCCACCTCAAGTAAGCAACTCTGGGAACGTAGGGAGAGCTGGTGTCTGGAGACGGCAGTTCTTGCCTATACAGACAGAACCCAGAAACAGTGACGGCGCTTCCTCCTAGGGCACCTCGCCTGGCATTTGAACAGATTAGCTTTTAAAGCCTCATTGCAAAGCTAAGTTGGAATGTTTTGAGCTCCCTTACTACCAAACCCTGACGTAAGTTGTTATTGGTGGGTCATGCACCATGTAGCAGGTTTGCAACATTCTTAACCTCAGAGCCACACAGCCTAAAATACAGGTGTGATAGACTCTAAATCATGATGGCCAAACACAAATTATTGATACCAGCTCTTCTAACCCTAATGTTATTTGGTGTGTTAATCCAACCTGATAGACAGGGCACATTGATTTATCTACCAAAGCATACTTATGGTATTTTTCTGAAAATACTGTATAATTATCATAGACTGTGTACTCAGGTAAATTAACTTATATTTTGAGATAAACAGTGTACATCTCCAAAAAACTTTTTAAAGACTTAAGTTAAAAAAATTTTTTTTTCACCATGTACTATGTAGAGATAATCCATTTTGTGTGAAATTAATGGTTTCCAGGGGGCATACCTGTATCTAGGAATCTGCAGAGACTAAGGAGGAAGAGCCAGACATAAAAAGTTCATTTTCTGGGAGAGACTGGTGTTACAGAATCCATAGGAAGAGGGGATTTCAGTGATGGAGTGGTTGGCCATGGAAAATATTACTGACAGGTCCAACAAGATAAGAACTCTGAAACACGTCCACCAATTTTTAGGATCTTGGGGATCATTGGTGTCTTTTCCAGAGCAGTTTTAGTGGAGTGATTGGAAACCAGTTCACACAGTAGGTTAGGATGGAAGATAATAAATCCACCATAAAGAGAAGGACAAAGAAAAGGAAAATGCTTAAGGAGAGGGAGACATAGGTTTTACTAGAATGAAAGAGCCCTGAGCATACTGATATATTGAAGGAGAAGAGCTGATGGAGAGGGAGCTGGGTGATGGTGGCTGGAGCAGGACCCCAGAGTAAACTGCAGGGTGGGTGTGCGGGGGTGCAGCAGGGGAAATTGTCTTGAATGAGAAGGAAAGAATGTTCTGCATGCTACCCATCCTGTCGTCTTTCTTGAGCTACAAATGTTTTTCCTTCTTTATTCATGTGGATCTCTGCTCAATACATGAATCTTCCTGAATGTAGTTTTCTTTTTTTATCTGGATTCTGTTTCTCCTCTCCCTGGGGCTGCAGTATCAGACCATCAGAAGGTTGCTTCCTAGCCTGAGAATTCGTTGCTTTCGCATTTTAAATCAGCGTGTCTCAAAAATGTGTGAAAGTTATTTTAAATTGACTTAAACTGCTATCTAACATTCCAAGGATTTGGAGTTTTATAAAGTCAAACAAATCGCCCAAAGGAAGTTGAGACTCACTGATTTTCCATTATTCAAAACATTTCCAGTTAATCAATACATATGCTTATTAACAGTTTGTGTACTGAGTGCACTTGGAAAAAGAATCCTTGTATGTTATTTACAGAGGAGATAATTGAATGCATGCTCACTGCTTGGATTTGCTAATAAGATGCATGTTTGTGAGCCAAACTCATATCGGTTGTCATGGTTTCTCGTAAGGTGTAATAGCACTTAGTGTTTTAGTCTTGTGGTTTCATTTGTTTCTTGTCACTAAATGTACCAAATGGGTAGTTAGAGGAAAATGTAGCTTACACTTCATCAGCTTTTATCACAAATATTTCTTTAACTTTTTATTATGGACATTTTCAAACATGCAGACAAGTAAAGGAAGTAGTATATTGAGCCCCTGGGTACCCATCAACCATCTTCAGTATTGTTAACATTTTGTTGTTGAATCTGTTCCTCACACTTTTTTTCCCTTGTTGAGGTGTTTTTATAGAAAATCGTATGTAATACTTCATTCCACACGTAAATACTTCAGCATGTATCTGATAGAAAAGGACTAAAGCCCTAAACCATTATCACCTCCCGACTAAATCAGTAATAATTTCTTAATATCTCATACCCAGTGCACGTTCACTTTTTCCCTGATTGTCTCAGAAATGCCTTTTGCATACAGAGGACCCATTTAAATCATGATACAGACAAGGTCAGAACATTGCATTTGATGGATGTCTCTTCAACCTCTTTTTAAATCTATTGGTTTGAAAAGTGTTTTCCATAATTTTTGCATTTTTTTAAAATAAAAAAATCAGTGCAGGAAATTCATGAACACAGAAAAGCACAATACAAAACAGTCATCACTTGCAGCCTCAACAACCAAAAGATAATTACGAATAGTGTTCTGGTACACATCCTCCCGTGTTTAAGAAAACAGATCTCTGGATGGGGAGGCATTTTGCATCCAGTCTCACACCTTTTGCTATGTCCTGTGGGCACAGACTGCAGCTTTGAGGATCAATGAACAGGCCACTGTGAGGGCATTGAGACAGGGAGGCTTGAACCTGTCGGTGAGTCTTCTGCTTGTTCACTGTTTGCCTCTGCGACATTCCATTGTTAATGTCTAAATCGCTGTCAACCCACCACATAACCACCAGATGCTGTAGGAGTTCCTCGGTAGCAACTTCCCATGCGATCATTTGCATGTTCACTTCTAAAGCACTTTAATGTTATTATAAATTAAATACTGCTCTCTTGTGCTCTTTATGCTGTGCATTTGGACAGAGGTCAGAACTGCAGCAGGTAAGAGCGATTGGCGTTTCATGTAGGTAAAATGAAGTGCCAATGATTTTTGTCACAAGTACTAAGTATAGACAACTTTGCTTAAATGGAGGGAGCTGGAAGGAAAACCAAAAATAGTATCCCTGTTCACAATTTCCTGAGGATGAGTTATAAGGAATTCACACCAAGAACCAAAGAAATACTTGCAGTGCTTTTTCTGTAATACTTTAAGCATACATGCTGTGGCAGTTTTCCAAATGACTTATTGGTCAGGTTGTTCTACGCATTGTAGCTTACATAACTAACCTGTCAAGCAGTGCTTTTTGCCTTGGCAAAGGCAGGTGTATAAGTAACTTTAGTACCAGAAGTTTCTTGTGTCTCTAAAGATGAAGAATTCATGAGTTCATGATAAAGGGTTATTTTAGGCACAGAGAAAAAGGAACATTTCTAAAAGACAAAGACTTTTCTAGGGATTGTGTAAAATATTTTTTTTCACAGTCTGTTTCTTTCAACGAGTTACAGAAATGAAGTGAGTTAAATGCATTGTCAATAGCAGCTGCATCTCTGTGTCACATGAGACTCATGGACATTCTTGTACAACATCTGGGAAGTGCAATTGTGGCTTACACATTTTTCCCAAAGTGTTGGTTTTTCAGAACACCTTTCAGCAATGAAGTCTAAATCTTAATGTTGTTTGAATAGATGTTTCTAGTAGCATAATTTAAATGTTTAAAAGAACAGCTATAAAGTCAGATTCTCCAAAGTCTTGAAATGTTTGTCAATTTCTGAAAAGTTGAGCAGTTGAAGTAGCAATGGCTCAGACTTTTAATTTTTAAAGTCTCCTCTTGCCCGAAGACTGACAATTAGGTATTGAATGCCAGCTGCTCTCTCTGTCTGGAGACCTTTGTAAATGACCTAGTGTTACCTAAACTTCTGTGACAGAAGTGGCCTTTGGAAAGTCTCACCATGTCACCGAGCCGGCTTTTTGTGGGAACACCTAACTGGCAAGACAAGCAAGGTTTATGGGTTCCTCCATGACTGCTGGTGCCCCCCAGTCTGCTTACATTCTGGAGAGCCCGTTGATCCCCTTTTAGACATCTATTTATCAACTAAACCAGAGGACAGATGGTTGAACTCCTCTGTGTTTCTCTATGTGAAGATTGCTCATTAGGTTTAATCACTTGTCATATGACCTGTACTTCTCGCTTTTGATTTCAAACAGAGACAGATAAGTCTGCAATCAGAGAGTTTCATAATGCCTGTGGTCCACACAGCTATAACCATTTAACCTGTGTTTCTTGTCAGTCTGGATCTGATTTCTCACTCAAGGATTCTCTAGCAAAAATGATCTTGTAGAGTTTCATGAGGAAAAACTCAGCTAACGTTTATTATGGTGTACATAACATTTAACTTTTTTTTTTTTTTTTTTTAAGATCCAAGGAAACATTCTTGGCCAAAATCTAGGGGAAGTTACTGTCACTTTGTACTGTACAAAGAAAACAAAGACACCATGGATGCTATTAATCTGTTGTCCAAATATTTAAGGTTAGTATCTTGTTCTTGTGCCTATGAAAATCAAAACACGGAAACATTTTTTCTTCTTTCCATGCTGATGAAAAGGGAATGGGAAAATAGGCAAACAGGTAGCAAATGTACCTCCCAGTTACAGGCTTTTTTATTGTTTTGGCTGTGCCTTGTGGGATCCTAGTTTCCCAACCAGGGTTTGAAACTGGGCCACAGCAGTGAAAGTCCTGAGTCCTAACCACTGGACTGCCAGGGAATTCCCAATTTTAGTTTTTGTAGACAATAGTTGAATTAATTTTTTTTACCCTCCTTGCATATGGTCAGTGATTCAAAATGACAATTCTCTAAGTAAATGGTTACATATAGTAGACAGTTACTAGTCCATCTGGCTACAGTAAAAATTAACTGGACTTCCCTGCTGATCCAGTGGTTAAGAATCTGCCTGCCATTGTAGGGGACGCAGGTTTGATCCCTGGTCCAGGAAGATCCCACATACCACAGAGCAACTAAGCCTCTGCACCTCAGCCTCAACTACTGAGCCTGTGCTCTAGAGCCCAGGAGCTGCAACTCCTGAGCCCGAGTGCTGCTGCTACTGAAGCCCAGCTCCCTAGAGCCCCTGCTCTGCGGTAAGAGAAGCCACCGCAGGCAGAAGCCTGCACCCCACCGCTAGAAAGTAGCCCCTGCTCGCAGCAACTAGAGAGTGCGCACTTGTAGCAGTGAAGACCCAGCCCAACCAAAAATAAATATTTAGGGGGAAAAAAAGGAAAGGTAACTGTCTCCCCTGAAAACTCGTAACTTTGATGTGGTTGCAGAGGTCTGCTGCTAAATCTGAATTCTGAACTCCTAGAGATCAACTGGATTGGAAACCTGAGACCAGTCAGATTTTCTCATAGGAATGCAAACATAATAGAATTTGGGTCTCTAAGGATGGGCCAGGTTGCCGTTTTATTTTCAGAAATGGATTCAGGTACCAGAGCAAATCTGTACACAATGGAAATGTACTTTCTGATATGCATTTAACCTGGTTTAAACATAGTACATACTGTGTTAGTTTGCTCTGACTGCCTTAACAAGATACTGCGAAGTGAGTAGCTTCAATAACAGCCATTCGTTTTCCTAAGCTGTGATGGTTAGATGCCCCAAGCTGAGGGTGCTGGCAGGTTTGGTTGTTGGCTGAGGCCTTTCCGTGGTTTGCAGGTGGCCACCTCCTCTGTGCCCTCCCATGGTCTTGCCTCTGAGTGTGTGTGTCCCAGAGTCCTCTGTGAGTCCAGGTTTCCTCTTCTTATACTAGGACACAAGTCTAATTGAATGAGGGCCTCGTTTTAACTTAATAACCTCTTTTATGCCTCTGGCTCCAAATCCTGTTGGATTCGGAGCTACCGGGAGTCAGCCTCAACACAGAAATTTTAGGGGAACACAGTTCATCCCATAGGACACAGTACCTAATAAAGCAGCATTTTATTTATTGCTAGCTTTCTCTTGCCTTGTCTGTCCCTGAACCCTGGGGAGAAGACAATTCCAATGAGAGAGGAAACGGTTGGGAAGGGAGCTCCTCTGCGATCTGGATTGCTCAGAGTTCAAAAATCCTTCCTGTTTCTCTCCTATTCATGTGGAGCAGTTTTTATTAAATTCTTCTTAGTTATCTAGCTTACTTGTATCTTCATATTAAAACTATTCTGTTCCTTGTTGTAGCATTTGGCTTTATGCAAAGAAATAGCATGTATTTATGGAAAATTCATGTAACTATTAACTTTTGGAAATTGAAAATGTGAAATTTTTGAAGTGATACATGATACATCTAGGATGGATAGGTCTTTACCTTCAGTTATGTAATTATGTGAATTGCATGAAATCAGCAGGAAGCGCATTACTTCCTTTTCTGACACATTCCAAGTCACACAGAGATAAGGAGGGAGTTGCCCAGGCATCATTTAGTTTCTTAGCTTTTAAGAAACACTAATTTATGTTTTCCTGGATATATTTTTAAATAAAGTTTCTCCTTACTTTTCTTTTACTCTGTTACTATTTTAAGTATATTTATTTTAAATCTTAAATTATGAGAAGCGTGATTTCCTAATGGTATGCGACTTCGTATGGTTTTGTTTTTGTCTCATCAGAGTCAAGCCAAACATATTCTCCTACATGGGAACCAAAGATAAAAGGGCCATAACCGTTCAGGAGATTGCTGTTCTCAAGTAAGTAGGAGTACATACTGGGGTTCGTTCTGTAAAAGCCTAGCACTGTATTTCCAAGTTTGAGGATTTGCTTTGTGGGGTTTACCTCTTCCATCTTTAGATAGTGCCTCTGTCTGTTCACAAAACTGCTTTTCTATTTGTTTCTTTTCTTCTTTCTTATCTGCATTCCCTAATGTTTTCGCAGCAAGCTGGTATTGTTTATGTCATTTTTAAAGGATTTGTGTGGTAGAACCAAGAGAATATGTGCTTCTTTATCTCTTGTCTCTCTTATTCGTTGATTGTTAAATATAAGTTATTTAAAATTTAATTACAAAACAGTGAATGAGCTCTTTTGTTATACACTAAAGATCTACAGAGGAAAAAGGTGGTCTTTGCTTTTGAAGTAATTATAATGGAGCAGACAGGTAAATCAGAACTTAGACACAGTGGTATAAATGCTAAAATAGAGGTGTATTTGGGGTGTTAGGGTAGACCTGATAACAAAGTATGGCACTCATTGTGGGGGGCAGGCCAGGGAGGCTTTCACAGAAAATGGGATGCTCGAGGGTTTTTTCTTTGTTTAGTTTGGCTGTGCCACTCAGCTTGTGAGATCCTAGCTCCCCAACCAGGGACCAAACCCAAGCCCTCAGTGGTAGAAATGTAGGGTCTAACCATTGGACCACCAGGGAATTCCTTGGATGCTCGAGTTTTAATCTAGACTGGGCTTCTCTGCCTCTTCACTGCTGACACTTTGGGCTGGATAATTCCTTGTTGATGGGGCCATATTGTGAACTCTAGGACGTTCAGCAGCAGCCCTGGTCTCTCTCTAACACAGGATTTCAATAACTTTCCCCCATTCGTGTCAGCACTGTGACAGACAAAAATGTCTCCAGACCTTGCTAAATGTTTCTCGAAGAGCAGAATAGCCCTGGTTGAGAACCACTAGTCTAGATTCTGGAAGGACGAGTAGCCAGACAGACTCAGATGTCCATCCTCGATTGTAGAAAGCTGGGTGGTCAGACAGGCTCAGGTGTCCATGCTTACGCACCCCTGAGGTGAGGGATGGTGGGAGGGAGAAGTAACGGGGCAGGAGGAAATGGGGGCTGCAAATGGTTGTTGTCATGAGTGCATATGGTTTCACAGGCTTATTCACACGTTAAAACTTGTACATTTTGTATATGTACAGTTTATTGTTGTTGTTCAGTCGCCCAGTCCTGTCTGACTCTCTGTGACCCCATGGACTGCAGCACTCCAGGCCTCCCTGTCCCTCACCATCTCCTGAAGTATTCTCTAGTTCATGTCCATTGCATCAGTGATGCCATTCAGCCATCTCCTCCTCTGATGCCCTCTTCTCCTTCTGCCCTCAGTCTTTCCCAGCATCAGGGACTTTTCTAATGAGTCGGCTGTTCTCATCAGATGACCAGAATACTGGAGCTTCAGCTTCAGCATCAGTCCTTCCCACGAGTTTTCAGGGTTGATTTCCTTTAGGATTGACTGGTTTGATCTCCATGCTGTCCAAGGGATTTTCAGGAGTATTCTCCAGCACCACAGTTTGAAGGCATCAGTTCTTTGGTGTTCTGCCTTTACTGTCCAACTCTCACAACCATACGTGACCACTGGGAAGACCGAAACCTTGTCTGTACGGACCTTTGTCAGCAGAGGAATGTCTCTGCTTTTCAACACACTATCTAGGTTTGTCATCGCTTTTCTGCCAAGAAGCAATAGTCTTCTAATTTCATGGCTGCAGTCACCATCCACAGATTTTAGAGCCTAAGAAGAGGAAATCGGTCACTTCCACTTCCGCCCTTTCCCGTTGTATTTGCTATGAAGTGATGGGGCCAGATGCCATGATCTTAGTTTTTTTAATATTTAGTTTTAAGCCGGCTCTTTCACTCTCCTCCTTCACCCTCAGCAAGAGGCTCTTTATTTCCTTTTGCTTTCTGCCATTAGAGTGGTACCATCCTCATATCTGAGGATGTTGATGTTTCTCCTGCCTGTGTTGTTTCCAGCTTGTAACTCATACAGTCCGGCATTTTAGTTTACCAACTTGTTAATTCTAAAGTCATCTATGCTTGCTCTCCCCACTTAAAATAAAGGCATATGTGTGCTTGTAATTCCCCTGTCTTTTCATAAGGAAGTTGAGGTGGCACCTCCTCTTCGCCCCAGAGTCCCCTGCCATCTGGCTCCCTTCCCACCTTCTGATTCATTTGAGATAGCGTCAGGATTGAGTTCCCAACTGCATCCTAATAGATTTTCCAGCCCTTCTCTTCCTTGACCTTGGACCCAGGGCACGAGGTCGTGGTAAAGGCATAAAGGCAGGTCGAGAACCTCTGCTGTCTATGATGCGACTTCTCTAGCAGTGGTGTGCGTGGCGCCGTGTCTAGGGCAGAGCGGGAGGTGACGCCTGAAGATGCTGGCACTCCCACCTGTTGACCTGGTCTCTTTGTTCCTGAGACACGTGGAATGTGGGGTCATCTGCTACGAGTGAAGGGGATGAGAGTGGGAAAGGGAACTTGAAAAGACTGGGAAGATTTGAAATAGCCTGTGGGTGATGGGCTGGTCAGCAGCTCCTGAGAACAGGGGACTGGCAGGCTCAAGGGGTCAGCCTCTCCCATACTCTGGATATGGGACATAGAAGGTTCTTGCCTTCTCTTTGGTGTCTGAAATATCTTTATAGTCAAATCCTGTGCTTTCTGGCCAGCTGGCTCTGAATTTCTCCACCTAAATCTAAAGATAGATTCATTTGTTTTGTTTTCAACACAGAAAACATAAGGTAGAAAATGAAAGTCCCACCACAGTTGTATTTCTTCAGATTGCCTTGTTCACGGCTTGATGTATTTTTTGTGGAAAACTTTTTTTTCCCTTGGTTTCCTTTAGTTTATTTCCTAAAACTAAAATATTTACATAAAGTGTATTTTTTTCTTGCAAGCAGTAAGTGATGTACATCTTTCCCTGTTAGCATGTAGCAAAAGATATTTAAATATATGTTGTTGTTCTTCAGCCACTAAGTCATGTCCAACTGTTTGCGACCCCATGATCTGCAGCACACCAGGCTTCCCTGTCCTTCACTGTCTCCCTGAATTTGCTCAAACTCATGCCCGCTGAGTTGGTGATACTGTCCAACGATCTCATCCTCTGTCATCCCGTTCTCCTCTTGCCCTCAATCTTTCCCAGCATCAGGGTCTTTTCCAGTGTATCCTAATTTATGAGCTGTTACTCTGTTTTTTAATTTGACATGGTTTCCCATTTCTTGCTATTATAAGCAGTTCCATGATGGACATATTGGTAGCTAAATCTTGGCACACATCTGTGATAACTTCATTAAGATAAGCTTAGCAAAAAAAAAAAAAGATGAACTTAGCAGTAGAATGTGAAATTCTAGGTGTTAGGTTTTTGATCCAGAGTTTAATTGCCCTGTAGAAAGGTGGTACCAGTTTGTCACCTTTATCCTTCTTCAGAATCCTCCCTGACACATTTTAATCTTAAAAAAAAAATTATTTACTAATATTGAGTGTGAAAACAGGGCATCTTCTTATTTTGTGTTTCATTTTATGATGTGACATTTTCGAAGAACGAAGGTGTACTTATTTCTCTTCTTATTCAGCCACCAGATGTCATATTTGATCACACTGCGACTCTGTCTTCATAGACCTTTGCTGCCTTTATCGTCTTCCTGTTGACTTAGTAAGAAAACATATTAAACACCTAAATGTTGGCCTTTGGAAAGCACGTAACACTTATCTCACGGATGCAGGCTACACCCTTCGTTTGCTTAATGGAATTGTGGGGCCGAGTGGATTGGCCTTTCCCGTGAGAACTGGTAGACAGGATAAACCTACTCTGCCACAGCAAGGATTTTAATTACCGCTGAATTGATTAGTGTTTGGGATAAGCAGCTTTTCAGCTTCATGTAACTCTCCAAAGTCACCTAGTAGTTTTCACAGGATCTCAAGCAGGAACAGCCTCATTTAGCATGATTTGTTTCTCTTCCTGCCTCTTCCTGCCAGTCTCCTTTCTGAGCCCGGGCCAGTATTTCCCTGGCTTTGTTAATAAAGGCATTTTGTGCAACAGGCTGCTTAGGTTGGCTCCTGGTGTTTAAAAGTGAGCTTTTGGTATCCCCAAGTTACTCACAGGATTGCTGTGAATTTACAACCAAAGACCTTGATCCAGGATCATCAAAATTAAAACTGTGAACAGTATCATGAAAGGTATTGTCAACTTCATCCTATCAGTTCTCAAGGAGCACCCACACCAGCAAGAACTGAGTGTTCTCTTGCTTTCTGCTATGCTAGTGGGATTCACAAATACATGTTTTTGTGTATTCAAGAATCAACTATAGAATATGATTCAGCCATGAAAAAGAATGAAGTACATGTGTTAGTTGTTCAGTGGTGCCCAACTCTTTGCTACCTCATGGACTGCAACCTGCCAGGCTCCTCTGTCCATGGGATTTTCCAGGCAAGGGTGCTGAAGTGGTTTGCCATTTCCTTCTCTAGGGGATCTTCCCAGCCCAGTGATTTCACCCAGGTCTCCTGCACTGCAGGCAGATTCTTGATCGACTGAGCCACCAGGGAAGCCCTGATATATACTACAACATGAATGGATCTTAAAAAACATTATGTAAGCTAAGTAAGGGGAGTCATACACAAAGGGCCACATATTAGTGATTATATTTGTATGAAATGTCCCAGATAGGGAGATCTGTAAAGACAAAGTAGGTTAGTGGTTGCTAGGGGTTGCAGGGAAAGGGAAGGGGGTTGATAGGTGTAGGGTTTCTTTTGGGATTGATGGAAATATTCTGGAATTAGATAGTGGTGACAGTTGCACAACACTGTGGCTATACTAAACCCCCCGAATTGTACACTTTATAATGCTTGAAATGATGTTTTTTGTTATGTTCACTTTAGCTCAACTTTATTAAAAAAAAATGAACAAAGCTGTCTTTCATGGCTGTTGGGAAGCAGTCTCCCTAATCTCTTTCCAGAACTGCCAAGCTAAGCTGCCTGATTCCTTCTTTCCCCTTGGCTCTTAAATTTCCTGTCCATTTCTATAGTAAGAGTTACTGACCAAAGATGGGTTCTGTT
The DNA here is from genome assembly GCF_033118175.1 of Dama dama. NCBI lineage: Eukaryota > Metazoa > Chordata > Mammalia > Artiodactyla > Cervidae > Dama > Dama dama. The sequence continues at coordinate 44,257,576 of NC_083698.1, read as the reverse complement.
CTCCCTTTCTTCCCACTGTTCATCCTGATCCTCTGCTTCCTGGACTCTTTGGGATACTGTTTCTGGATTAATTGATGCCCTGTGGGTCTGCCATCATCTCCATATACCTAAAGTCAAGGACATGGTTCCCCTGAGCGGCTGTCCCGAGCCGGTACAGACCCACTTCACACCTTTTGGTACTTGGGTTGGACAGAGCATTCAGGGCCAGGAGAGAGGGTAATGGAATGTGAGCTTTGCCTGCTTCTCTGGCTAGCTTTCTGCATTTTATAATAATTAGTGGACAGTGACACATCTTTCCTTAAGAAATTTGGTCAGGCTGCTTCTGCACATGTTGAACCAGGAAACAAATTGATTGATAATGCATCAAGAAATTGATTGTCTTCAGGGAATATGACTAAATTTTCAGCAAGGAAACAAGAATTCTCTGAGATGAAATGGCAAACTGGTATTATATGGTGGATTTTAAACAGTTTAACGCAGTAACAGCATATTTTTAATGAAGAAGTAGAATAAAATTTCCCCAGTAATTTTCCATGTAATGTTGGGACTTGGGAGGCTGCATAGGCTCTAGACCAGGTCTCTAGACCTGCATAGGTCTCTAGACCAGGCACTCAGGGGCAGAATAGCCTCTCATGCAGGCTCAGGGCCCAGGAGCCACATCCAGACCTTCCCAACCCCTGTAGTTACTTCCTGCCAAAGCTGGAACGTGGCTCCTGGCAATAAAAGCCAATAAGAATGCGCTCAAGGGCCCACTCTGAGAAACACCATGCAGTCCAGAGAGAAATGTAGTCAACAAAGTGAAGCTCAGATGCCCTTTGTTCTGGTAGTTCTCAGCTCTTCAGAGGACGCTTGAATTCAGAAAAAAGTTAAAACCACTTGCTGAGGCACAGTGATGTACTGTGTAGTGTTACTTGTAGCTTTAAAAAATTGTCAACAACCCAGGTGACCCAAATTGAAAAGTCTTAAATAAAATGAATGACTAAATTACAACTGATGGGTTATTTTTTACTATATTAGATTATTTCTAATTTTTTAAAATGCTCTTTGCTAAAGTAGAGAAAGATGAATACTAACATAAGAAAAAGTGAAAATATTTTAAAATGGCAAAATGTGCAAGTGAAAAACCAGACATCTTGTTTAACCATGAAATATTAGAGCATTTTATTAGAATTGAGAACAAAATGAAGATGACCACACTATTGCTACTACTTATCTTTGTTCTTGGCAGACTATAAAACAAAGAATAATTAGGAAATAAATGATGTAAAAATTAGGAGGAGGCCAGACGGCAGTTTTGTTACTGACGTTATGATTGTTTCCATTCAAGGAGTTGACTGAAATTTATACAAAATAGGAAAGAGTATGTATAAAAATCAGCATTCAGATGATAGCCTATTAAAAATTATAACAGAAAAAACTCTTTTACACAGAAGAAGGTGAAGAAAAGAACATACCTAAAAACAAAAGTTTTTGTAAAGTGTAAGATCTCTGTGAAGAAAACTTTGAAATGCTATTGATAGATGTAAAAGGACTTGGGTAAATGAATGGTGTAGTCTGTTCTTGGATACATACAAATGTTCTTTAATGAATAAATATGTACGTTTATGTTGATACTAAATGAAAATACCAATAGAATGTTTCAAACTAATCAAGCTGATCGTAATGTGGGAAAGAATCAGAACTAACCATAAAAATTCTGGAAGAAATGACTAATAAAGGGGGATTAGTGTCAAATATATAATTTTATATATATATATATATATATATATAATTTTAAAATATTTTTATTAAAACAGTCCCATGGTGATTTTGGAGTAAATTGTACACTTAGATTACTAAAACATTTTTACCACACTCTCCACCCTATTTCTGGATTTATAATAATCTATTTCTTTCACTTATCCCTTTTTTTTTTAGGGTAATTTACTTATTTTTATTGAAGTACAATTGACTTTGTTTTGGATGAACGACAAAGTCGATTTTATACTTGTATTATATGTAAACACATATTCTTTTTTAGATTCTTCTCCATTATTGGTTTTTGCAAGATAATGAATACAGTTCCCTGTGCTATGTAGTACATACTTGTTTATTTTATATATAGTAGTGTATATATATATATGTTAATCTCACATTCCAAATCTATTCCTCCCTCCTGTCTTTCCCCTTTGGTAACCATAAGTATGTTTTCTCTGGCATCTGTTTCTGTTTTGTAAATAAGTTCCTTTTTTTTTAAACCACATGTAACTGATATCATATATTTGTCTTTGACTTACTTTCCTTAGGATAATCATCTCCAGGTCCATCATGTTGCTGCAGATGACATTCTTTCTTTTATGGCCGAGTAATATTCTATTGTATACGTGTGCCACATCTTTAGCGTTCATCTCTAGATGACCATTTGGGTTGTTTCCGTGTCTTGACTAGTACTGTAAATAGTGAGGCTGTGAACACTGGGGTGCATGTATCTTTTTTAATTAGAGTTTTCCTCTCTTCTGGGTGTGTGCCCAAGGTGGGACTGCTGGATCACGTGGCAACTCTGTACTAGTTTTCGAGGACTCTCCATACTGTTCTGCACAGTGGCTGTGCCAATTTACATTCCTATTTTTTTTTTTTTTTTAATGTATGTTTGACTGTGCTGGGTGTTTGCTTTTGTGCAGACTTTCTCTAGTTGCGGTGCGTGGCCTTGTCACTGGTGGCCTCTCTTGTTGCAGACAGGGGTTCTAGGGTGCACAGGCTTCCGTGGCTGCGGCTCAGGTTCAGTAGTTGTGGCACACACAGGCTTAGTTGCTCTGCAGCGTGTGGGGTCTTCCTGGACCTGGAATCAAACACATGTCTCCTGCATTGACAGGTGGATTCTTCACCATTGAGCCACCAGGGAAGCCCTGTTTGTAGGCTTATTAATGATGGCCATTCTGACCAGCGTGAGATGGTATCTTAGAGTAATTTTGATTTGCTTTTATCTAATAATTAGCATTTTTGAGCATCTCTTCATTTGCCTGTTGGCCGTCTGTATGTCTTTTTGGAGAGATGCCTCTTTAGGTCTTCTGCCCATTTTTAAAATTTATTTATTTATTTTCTGCCCTTTTTTTTTTTTCCCCCCTGCCCATTTTTGATTGGACTGTTTGTTTTTTTGATAATGAGCTATATAAACTGTATGTTTTGTAAATTAAACCATGGTTGCTTGTATCATTTGCAGATAATTTTTTCACAGTCTGTAGATTGTCTTTTTATTTTGTTTATGGTTTCCTTTGCTATGTAAAAGCTTTTAAGGTTAATTAGATCCCATTTGTTTGTTTTTGCTTTTGTTTCCATTTCTCTAGAAGACAGACTTATCGAAAATAATACTTTCGTGATTTTTGTCAAACTGTGTTCTGCCTGTTTTCCTCTAGGAGTTTTATAGTATCTGGTCTTAGATTTAGCTCTTTAATAATCCTTTTTGAGTTTATTTTTGTATATGATGTTGGAAAATGTTCTGATTTCATTTTTTTACATGTGATTGTCTAGCCACAGTATATTTTAAACCTATTATAGAAGTATAGCAGTTAAAGCAGTGTGATACTTACACATAAATGGGTAGAATTAGAACAATTACAGACCCAGATATGTCCACAGTTACTGTGTAATCAAAGTAACAGCAGAGAAAAGATGTTCAGAGCTAGTGAATTTGTGAATATTTATTTTTTGTAGCCAAGTCCTTGATGTAGTGTTTATACTCCATAACCTACCTTTAAAAAACAAAAAGAGTAAAAAACAGAAACATGTGACACTGTTAATTTAAAATGCAGAACCAGAGCCACTGAGCAGCAGCTGATGCAGTTACTGGCTTGCATGTGAAAAACTTTCCCCTCTTCTTTCCTTAGTCTCCTTGTTGCCTCGGATGAAGAGAGTCCATAATTTAAAGCCGGGGAGACAGCATGACCTCATCCCCCTCCTTTCTAAATGAGCCACTTTTGGCATCAGCAGTTGACTGGGGAGAGTAAACAGAAACTCCCAGTCAAAGCCCTGGAACCCCAGTGCCTGGAGTTCTTTGCTTTTTTGCTGTAGCCAGTGTAAGCTTTTGTAAAAGACCAGTAGTGAAGATTAGTGTATTAATGATTGCATGGAGGCCAGCACTGCTGTAAATGAAACACATCACTACTGTAAGCTAAAATGAAACAGAAGAAAAAGTATCCTTTTTACTCTAAAACAACAACTGAATAAGTGTAAAGCACTACATTGTTTGTTAATCGGCTGTACTCCAATACAAAATAAAAAGTTTAAAAAAAAAAAGGCACTCTACTTACACCTGGGGATACTGTTTAAAAAAATAATCTCCAACTAGGGACACCCTTTCAAGTAAACCTTAAATCCCAGAGCTGTTTTTAAAAACTCTCAATTAAAATTTTACTGTCTAGTCCTTATTTGTAGAATGTCAACTGATATAGGAGGAATGGTGGGTTTAAAAAAACACTCTTTCACAGTCAACACAGTAATATTTGCGCCGGCCAATGGTTATCCTTGGGTACCTAAACAGTTGGATGAAAGACGGTGGGGAAACAGGATAGTCACAGAATTTTTAAAATGGCACCCCGCAGGTTAAAAATTTTAAAAAGAAAAGGAGACAGAGGTACCATTTTGCTGTGATACACCAAAAAGACCACAGCATCACCTGTGTGACACCCCCACCAAAATGTGGGAGTCTTTTTTTCGTTGCTCAGTCACTCAGACACTAAGTCATGTCCAGCCCTTTGCGACCCCATGGACTTCAGCATGCCAGGGTCCTCTGTCCTTCACTGTCTCCCAGAGTTTGCTCAAATTCTTGTCCGTTCGAGTTGGTGATGCTGTCTAACTATCTTCTCCTCTCCTGCCCCCTTTTCCTTTTGCCCTCAATCTTTCCCAGCATCAGGGTCTTTTCCAATGAGTCGGCTCTTCACATTAGATGACCAAAGTATTGGCGCTCCAGCTTCAGCATCAGTCCTTCCAGTGAATATTCAGTGCTACTGAGGAGCAGTCCACATCCAGACTCACCCAATTCCTCCCAGTAACATCACTTAGATTTTTTTTAAAGCTCCTTAACTTCAGGATCTAATCAAGAACCAGGACAATCATTGTTTCCTCACAGTAAGATTTTGCGCATAAGCTATGGGAGTCTTACTGTTGAGGAAATAATGATTATCCTGGTCCTTGATTAGATCCTGAAGTTAAGTGGCGTTAAAAATCCCTGGTGGCTCAGACTGTAAAGAATCTGCCTGCGATGTGGGAGACTTGGGTTCGATCCCTGGATTGGGAAGATCCACAGGAGAGGTGCATGGCACCCGCTCCTGTATTCCTGCCTGGAAAATCCCCATGGACAGAGGAGCCTGGTGGGCTACAGTTCGTGGGGTCGCAAAGAGACGGACATGACTGAACGACTAAGCACACACACAGAAAAATCTCAGTAATGTTATTGGGGGAATTGGGTGAGTTTGAATCTGGACTGCTCTTCAGTAACATTGAATTCCCATAGGCTCCCTGAGGGTTACTGGTGGTGAGTAGCTTGGGAGACTGCTGTTCTTAGGAGACACACACTGCACTCTCTTTAAGGATGAGATGTTCCTAGGCTGCAGCTCACTCTCCCGTGGTTCAGAATGTGTGTGTGTGTGTCTGTGTCTGTGTGTGTGTGTCTGTGCATGTATGTGTGGTATGGGGTGTTCATATATCTAGAAATACATGTACAGTGGGAAAATGTTAACAGCTGGTAAATCTGAGTGTAAAGTATAAGACTTCGTTGCAGTGTTACCAGTTTTTTTTTTTTTTACCAGTTTTTTTTTTAACATTAAGTTGGGAAATTTTCCAAAGTATAAAAATATTATAAATTAAGTGAACTCACAAAATGGGAGATAATATTTTCTCACTATGTGATAAAGGGTAGATTTCTTTAATCTATGAAAACAGAAGAGTATTAACAATCCAATAGAAAAAGAGGTAGTAGGAAGAATAGGTACTCCACAGTCAAGATATGAAAAAATGTTTAACCTCTCTTGCAGTAAGAAGCGGGTAAGTAAAAATGAAAATAGCATTTTTAATTTTGCCTGGCAGAGCTAAAAAAAGGTTTATAACATGCTGTGTGAGGAGACAGGCATGAGACAGTATGCACTGACATATTAATGATGTGAGTGTGAATTGGTAGAACCTTTTTGGAGGACAGTAGGGGTTAAAATTTAAAATCCGCCACTTCTCCTTAGATATGAGCATATCTAAATCATTCACCTATGTAGGTGTACCATGAAGTCTGTGTGAGGATGTTTGTTAGAGAGTACTTTGTGGTAATAGCAGAAGATGGGTAGCAGTTTAAATGGCCATCCCAGGGGGCTGGTCAGATGAAGGCCGGAGAAAAGATCAGGCAGTGCGCAGCCGCCCTGGGCACAGAGCGAGGCAGCTTCTGAAAGGACTCTCTGGATAAGGCAGGTCTCTAATATGCAGTTTTCCAGTTTTCCGTCAATAAAGGAAGATGGTAAACACTTTGTAAATGTCACAAAAATTGTTTTTTAAAAGGGAGGATCTGGGTGCTGGTTACATGGTTGCATTCACTTTGTGAAAATCTGTCAAACAGATCTGTCCATATAACATATATTAGAAGCTTACTGAGAAATTCCAAAGGGAGAGAAGGAACACTTATGTGTACAGAAAGTGTTTCTAGAGGGATATACAAGAAACTGTTCATGTTGGCTGCCAGTGGAGCAGGTTATTGAGGGACAGAGATACAGCAGAGGCTTTCTGGTACTGTATTTCTTTTTTTACATGTATTACTATTAAAGAAGTTAGTGAGTTTTTTCATGAAAACTTTATAATACCTTTTAAATGATAGCAGGGAAGTATAGATTATGGTAATAGGATTCTGACTAAATATATATAGTCAGATAAAGATTGTATAAATGTATCTGACATGTGTTTAAGAAAGAAAGAATGGGGGAAATTCAAAGTTAGATACTGACAGATTTTTTTGTTTTAGCTGATGAGGTTTATTTTCTTCTGTATTTCTCTGTATTTCTCCAAGTTTTCTGTAGTGCGATTACAATATGGTGGACAAAAATAAAAATATGATTCTTTTTTAATGCTTAGTAAGAAATTTTTTACCTGTAGGAATTGCTCTCTGCTCCCTTTCTCACCCGTCTCCCCTCACAAAAAGTAGAACGTTTCAAACAGAATTGTTCCATTATTAGTATGCAAGTAACATGAGACTCTGAAGAATATAATGATGGCCCAGGTTACGTCATTCCAGCAGGAACAGGTGTCCTCAGGCGGAGGAACATCCCAGGGCCGAGTGAGAGGCGGACTCACCCCCCTGGCCTTGATGCCTTTCACTGCTGTCACCACAGCTTCTAGTTCATTTTAAGCTGCCATTTTCTGTCATAAACTGTCCTGGATCATATTAGCCAGGCAGCATGTCATGACCGTCTTTCTGCTCCTTTTACATTTTGTATTTTTTAGAATAACTGCACAAAGACTTGCCCACTTGAACAAGTGCTTGATGAACTTTAAGCTGGGGAATTTCAGCTATCAGAAGAACCCTCTGAAATTAGGAGAGCTTCAAGGAAATCACTTCACGGTTGTCCTCAGGTAAAGAGCTGCGGCGGGGAGTACAGACCAGGGAGGATCTTCTCGGATCAGCTTGAGTCTCTTCGGAATAGTTGTTAATTCCAGTGAGCTGGCACCAGTGGTCTTGGCGGCCCAGGAAGCTGAGGTGGGGTCCGATGGAGCTGGGAGAGCAAACCCAGCTGTGGTGTTTGTACCGATACAGCCCCCTCTCTGCTCACCCGGCGCCGCCTCTGGAGTGAGGCCGTCTCCTTGAGATACAAAAGACAGCCTACGCTTCCACCTACCTAGAATAGGCAGATTCATAGATACAGAAAGGTAGAATAAAGGTTACCGGGGGTGTGAGGTGGGGAGATGAAGAGTTACTGTTCAGTACCTGGAGTTTCAGTTTGAGAAGATGAAACAGTTGAGGAAGTATGTAGTGGTAGAGGTTACACGACACCTTGAACGTACTTAATGCTACCATATTGCATACGTAGAGATGGCTAAAATGGTAAATTTTGTGTTGTGTACACTTGGCAGTTTTTAAAAAGTCGAAGTCCTCGGGAAGTAGAGAGAAAGCTCCACAGGACCAGGGAGAGGCACAGATCAAGCCACGTCACTTACGATTTGCATCCCTGAGTGTGTTTGCCTGTAAATTTTTTTCTCTGGGTCATTTGGTGTCGTTTCCACCCCCCACCCCCACCTCCCCAGAAATATAACAGGAACTGACAACCAAGTGGAACAAGCCATGAACTCTCTCAAGGAGATTGGGTTTATCAACTACTACGGAATGCAAAGGTTCGGAACCACAGCTGTCCCCACATATCAAGTTGGAAGGTTTGTATTTAATTTCTTAACTTTTGTCTGAAAGAACTCGCTCATTTAAAAAAAAAAAGAAGAAGCAGGATATTTTTTTTTTTTTTGGTCAGTGATGTTTTAAGTTATTTCTAGATTTCCTGGAAAACTGGACCACACGAATCCTTTTAGATGACCAACTGATCCACAGCCTCCTTCTAAGTTTTGTTCCATTTTATGATAGTTCATGTACAAGGTAAAAAAGTAAGTCAGGGTTCAAAGAGCTTTAACCTGATGAGTCAGTTTTTCTCTCCCACCTAATAGCTCATCCAGGGATTCTGTTTTCTTTTACACAGATAAATCTTGGCTCAGTAAGTGACCCAGCAGTAGCGGTTGTGTTAACTCGGGCCCAGAGTAGCCTGAAGGAGACGTGTAGTTTATGGTCTCTGTTAACAGGTGCTTCCTAATTTCTTAAACTGGTACCTGCCCTTCCCTCACCCTTTAAAGAAAGTGGTGTAGGATGCAGTGAGCACACAAAATTTATTTTAAGAACTCTCTGATCAGCTTTGTGATAATAGAAATCCCTCTAGGTGAGCTGGGGTGGGAATCCCGTCAGTAAATACTTGGGTTGATAAGCTTACTTACACTATCCTGCTGTCCATGGATACTGTGTTACCTAAATGATTATTCACATGGCAGTTAGGATTGGGAAGCTTGAGTTGGAAGTGATCTGAGAGATGATTTAGTTCATGTTCTTCCTGGCACTTCAGATTCTTTGCTTTAGCAAAGGTGAAATTTGGGCTTCGGGAGGCAACTTGAGCCCACTGGTTTGTCAGCTGCAGTCCTGAGAGGAGAGGGGTCTTCTCAACTTCACTCCATGATTTCAGCAGCTGACTCTATGAAGTTGCATTTGTTCACGCATCCTTAAGAGCACAAAATGAAAATATCATGTAGTATTTCCTTTACCTCTCTGAGGCTGTGTTGTGAGGGTAAAAAGCTCAGGCAAAAGGGGGAAATTCTTTGGCAGTCCAGTGGTTAGAACTCCATGCTTCACTGCCAAGGGACCCGGGTTCAATCCCTGGTTAGGGAGCTAAGATCCCACACACCACATGGAATGGCAAAAAAAATAATAAAACAAAAACCACTCATATAATTCAATAACAACAAAAAACCTAATTTAAAAATGGGCAAAGAACTTAACTGTTCCCCAAAGAAGATACACAGATGACTAATAAACACATGAAAAGATGTTCAGTACCACTAATTATTAGGGAAATGTACATCAAAACCACAGTAGGATATGACTTTGTACCCGTTAGAATGGCTATTATTTTAAAAAAAAAAAAAAAAGGGAAAGAAAATAAGTGTTGGGTGTGGAGAAATTGCAGCCCTTGCACACTGCAGGTGAGAATATAAAATGGAACTGCCGTTGTAGAAATGATATGGACAGTCCCCAAAAACTAAAACACAGAGCTACTACTGTATGATTCTGCAGTTCCATCTCTGGATGTATATCCAAAAGAAATAAAAACACTCGACGGATATTTATACACCTATGTTAAGAAGAGCATTATTCACAATAGCCAAATGGTAGAAGCAGCCAAATAGGTGTCCATTAACAGGTGAACTGATAAACAGAATGTCCATAGATGCAGTGGGATGCAGCCTTAAAAAGGAAGGCAGTTTTGACACATGCTACAGTATGAATAAACCTGAAGACTTTTATGCTAAGTGAAATAAGCCAGTCACAAAGGGACAAACACTATGTAATTCCTCTTATCTGCAATTCTTAGAGTAGTCAAATTCATAGACAAAGAGAATGGTGGATGCCAGGAGCTGTGAGGAGAGGAAAGAAGGAGTTCCTGTCTACTGAATTCTGAATTGATCATGAAAGATTGAAGAGCCCTGGAGTCAGATGGTCCTGATGGTTATATGACAGTGTGGCTGGACTTAATGCCACAGAACTGTCCACTTAAAAATAGCTGAAATGATAAATTTTATGCTATATATACTTTACATGGTTTATAAAAGAAGGTGAAAAAAGGAAAGATACTAATAATATCAGAAAAGTAGAAAACATTTTAACATAGGGTGGCTTATTGTAAACCACATATATCCATCTTTACTATGATGACATATACTGAACCTTCACGCGTGTGATAGTATCTTAAAAGTGTAATGTAAGAAGTCTCGTAGTTAAGCAGTTTTACATTATACCAAGTGTTGGCACACCTTTTCTGTGGAGGGTCAGGTCATAAAGAGTTAGACTTCGTGGGCCACAGAGTGTGTCCGGCAGCTCCTCAGCACTGTTGGTACAGGGTGAAAGCAACCAGAGATAGCACACAGGGTAATGAGCATGGCTGGTTTTCAGTAGAACTGTTTACAAAGTCAGGTGGACAGCCAGAGAACAGAGGTGTTTGGACATGGGAGTCTCTTTTTCATGGTATTTGGTGCACCACCACCTAGTCCTAATAGCACTGTGCTCTTTTTGGAAATATTACTGAAGGCCTAGGCCAGCTGAAGAATGTTTTACTCAGGAGGGTGTTTTAAGACTGTTGAAGCATGGCTTGTTCCAGGACTTCAAGAATGGCCAGCAGTGGGATATCTTTTAGAATAATTCATTGTACTAGTAGGTTAAAAATCTAGTAGATTAGTAGTAGATTAGTTAACTACTAGTTAGTTAACTCGTAGGTTAAAAATGTGGTCTCATTAATATAGACAGTAGCATTTTACATAAAACACAAATATCTCATATAGATTAACTTAAATATGAAAAATAAAAACCCTAGTTAAGTAGAAAAACAGAAAAATTAATAGGAGGGATTTTTGTTTTCTGGTGGTAGGGAAGAGCTTTCCGACTCCAAGCCCAGAAATCTTAATGAGGAAAAAATGTTCAGATATGATACATGAAATATATCCTCTGTGTGGCAAAAGATAGTATAACAAAGGTAAAAGGAAAAATAGCATACACGTAAAGATGAAGCAGGTCTTGAAATCTACACTCTGAAGTGTTAACAGTGTTTGTTTTTTAGAGGTTAGATACCAGGTAACCTCCTTTCTTCTATACTGTTCAATTTTATAGAAACATGTACAACTTATAATCAGCAAAAGTAAAGATACTTCCATTTTGGTGAGAATTATAATGCGGAAAGATAAACTGTATTTATTCTCTTTACCTAGGCAAGAAATTTTTTAATACAGGGGAGAAATTTTTTGAAAGTTTCAAATAAATATTGATATGTAAAGCCTGACTTATACAGATAATACCATGTATAACAGCTTAAAGCATGACTAGGTAGTATGTATACTGTATAGCATTTTAAAAATGAGATGATACTAAATGATATAAATGTTATATTCTTAATTTTCTTCTCTCTTTTTAGTTCTTTTGACATTTACATTTGAAACCTGTGTCATTATATCAATATTAGTTTTTCTGCTTTTAAGTTTAATAAAATATATAAAGTTAACATGATTTGTTGACTCTACAAATTTGGGCAGATAAAACTCATCTTAATGCAAAATTAAGTAAAATAAATGCTGTTTAATTTTAGAGCTATACTACAAAATTCCTGGGCTGAAGTCATGGATTTAATATTGAAACCCCGTTCTGGAGGTGAGAATAAAAATAATCTTAAGAAAAAAAAAAAAGGAATATATGACTCAATATTCATGAAATTGCTTTGAATAAAAGTATAGGTGCAAATTGGCATCATTATTTCAGAATTTTTGCATCTTTATTTTTGTACAAGTCTTATGTATATATTAGAGACTTATAATTTATCTCTTATTTTCAGCTCTTTAGCTCAAGCTCATCTAATTTATTAACTCATAAATGAATACATTCATTTCTTTGTGCACTACTAAATCTCTGAACGTACAGGAATCCAAACAGATTTCAGTGGTGGTTAATTTGTTATAAAAACAGAGTGTAATATAAAAACTTGAAGAAAGCACAGAGAATTTTTGTTTGAAGAGTTCATTAGAAATTCTAATGTCATACTGTATTGAAAAAGGATTTAAGTATCACTTTATAAATCACCAAAATAATTATGTCCACTGTAGATGATTATTCATTTGCACATTAAAAAGAGATAAGGTGGTCTAATTTTATGGAAAGTTTCCCATTACATTCGACAATACAGTAGAAAGAGAGGGAAGGAAGAAAGGGCTGCCTAGGTTTTGTCTGATGTTTTGTCGTCTTGGCAGTGCTCAGTGGTTGACTTTAAGTCCTGAGATGGTAGCATGAAAGCCATCTATTTCTGTAAGCTCTCTGCCTTTCCTGTCTTTTCATTTCTGATTATTGCTCTCAGGTGAGCAGAAGCTCTTCCGAGTACCTCTGTCACAAATAGCAGTTCCTAATTTTGTCTTCTCTGTGAAATGTTTTAAGTTATGAAAGTCTGTCTTCTGGACAAACTGTTTAATCACAGCTTTTTTCCCCCCCTTCCAGCTGAAAAGGGGTACTTGGTTAAATGCAGGGAAGAATGGGCGAAGACCAAAGACCCAGCCGCTGCCCTCCGAAAACTACCTGTCAAAAGGTGTGTGGAAGGGCAGCTTCTCCGAGGACTTTCAAAATACGGAATGAAGAATATAGTCTCGGCATTTGGCATAGTGAGTGCAATTTGTGAAGTCAGGCCCTGACTCAAGGTCGCTTACTGCTTTGAAATTTTTATCTTTAAATTTTTCTAAATTTCGAAAGAACAGAAGGTAAATAAGGCTCCTTTGGCGATCTCTGAGAGCTGTGTTAGCTGAGTAGTCCTTGTTTAGACCCTGGATGGTGACCAGGGAGGGCGGCGGGTGCAGATAGTGGAACGGTGACGATTAACATGGAGAGCAAAGCATCCGTGTGAGGAGGTTCGATTTAAATGAAGTATTAATGTCTTGGTATTTGAGAAATCAGAACCCAAAAGAGGTCATTTCTTGGTCACTCTCCAGCATCAGAATGTAACCTGCCTCCGTGAGAGGGTTACACAGTAAGTGGTCTAATTGACTACATTTTAGTGTGGTGTCTCTGGGTACCAACCTGGTGAGTATAGCCTATATTTGTGTTTGGATACCGTAATCCCAATAGACTAAAAGTTTAAGTTGTTAAGTCTTGCTTGTTGTTCCCCAGATGTACCGCCAAAAAATCAGGATTCCTGTTCCAGGAAATTAGTTGTCAATCAGTCATATAGGCTTTTGCCTTTATACAACTAGATAACACTGTTAGCTCTATGATTGATGTGTGAGTTCCTTGAGCTTGAAGTCTGTGTCTTTGAGTTAGTGCAGGGGTCCCCAGCCCCTGGGCCACAGACCGACACCTGTCTGTGGCCTGTTAGGAGCCAGGCGGCACGGCAGGAGGTGAGCAGTCGGTGAGTGAGAGATGCTTGTTTATAGATAGAGATCTGTATGAGCTCCGCCTCCTGTCAGATCCCGCCTCCTGACTCCTGGTGGCTTGGTAAGCATAATGCACTTGGATCATCCCAGCCCTCCCCACCCTCTGTGTCCCTGGAAAAATTGTCTTTCACGAAACCAGTCAACTGGTGCCAAAAAAGTTGGGAACTGCTGATGTAGAGTATGAATTCCAAAGCACTTGTTTTCTTTACGTTCACGTCTGCACTGTGTGGGTACGAAACGGGAGCTGCTGCTGGTTGTGAATACCTTGCAGCCTGAGGGGTTCCGTCTCTGAAGTTGATTGCCATGTATCAGTCACTGTCTCTGTAAGCTCTTAGAAAAAATGGGAGATGGGAGTTAGGAGTTTCTTATATGAGGTGCGCCACTTAACAAATGGGATGTCTGGGCAAGTACAGTACTTTTAGTATTCAGAATTTTTTTTTTCTCTTTTTTTTTCCTCTTGCTTGTTTTTTTCCCTCCCCTCAGATACCAAGAAACAATCGCTTAATGTACATTCACAGCTATCAGAGCTACGTGTGGAACAACATGGTGAGCAAGAGGATTGATGAGTATGGGCTGAAGCCTGTGCCCGGCGACCTTGTTCTTAAAGGAGGTAAAAGGCAGACACCATCCTTACTCAGCCCACCTTGCGGTCAGTTGTTTGACACTAGTGCTGAAAATCCAGCCTGGCTTCTGGTTAAGATAGAGAGCTTGTGTCTGGTAAGCTTGAGATGAAAGGACAGTTTAAGCTCAGACTGACTGGTTTAGATCTGTTATCTTTAAAGAAAAATGCTTCTGAGTTGAAAATATGCACCTTAGTCTCCATTGTCTTAACTAGGATAAGATTTGGAATAAGTGTTGCCTAAAATCCCTTTCCAGATCCTAACCTGAGTCTGTCAAATACTTCTCTACATCTCTGAATGTGCTTCAGCCTCCCTGCTGTTCTAGGTCAGCCTTAAAGAGTTTCTTTTAGTCAGCACAAGACTGGAGCTCACTTTGCTTGGGGGCTGTGATGTAATAGACTTTTAGTGCATGCGCAGTGCCTGACATGTTCATATAATGTGCAGACAGCCCCATCTGCTATTGACCCCTTACTGTGTGCCAGGCCTTCTAAGCCCCTTACTTTAAAGCTCACAGTATTGCTGTGAAGTATGCTGTTTTTCAGACGAGGTTCAGTCACTCACCCTAAGGTTCCACAGCTGGTTTTAAAAAAAAGAGAAAGTTGGGAATTGAACTAACTCTATTTCCAAAGTCCATGTTCTCCTGGTGTAGTCTGCCCCGAAACTGTCTGGGGACAGCCTGCTCATCTGTAGGTGTGCCCAGTAAATCCACTAGAGCTTTTCATTTGTACAGAAATTTTAATTAATTTTTTCCTGATTTAATTTTTCCTTACCCAATATTGGTCACATCTGGTGGGTTTTAATGTCCCCTGTGCCACCACATTTCATCCTCTAAATACTGACTGGTTTGTCTTTTTTTCCCATAGTTTATTCTTCTAGCAAAATGCACTCATTGTGATAGCTTTCAAGATTGTATTTTGTAGTAGTATTTGATGAGAAAGCCAAAAGTATTTCTAAAGCTTGAGGTTTGCAGCTGAGAAATAGTTTACTGTACGTTTTCTGCTCTTTCTAAATCCATATTTATTTCTTAAATAGATAAATAGAAAAGATAGAAAGGCATATATTCCAAATTAATTTCTTTAAGCTTCATGGGCCACTGAACCAATGTATCAGCTTGCATTTCTGATTGCTTAGATGTATGTAATTTTAGAAGATTGGGCTCATGAAAATGCTGCCCATGTTCTTAATTTATTCATTGGTGTATTTTCAGCCACAGCCACCTTTATTGAGGAAGATGATGTTAATAATTACTCCATCCATGATGTGGTAATGCCTTTGCCTGGTTTTGATGTTATCTACCCCAAGCATAAAAGTAAGTTCCCTGTATGGGGAAAATAGTTAAAGTCTAACATAATTAAGCCACTGGCACCCAAGAGTACAGAGAGAGAAAAGGAAAATCAGTATTAATTTCCATCAGACTTGAAAAAAATGTTTAGATTTCAAATATATGTAAGCCATGTTTACTTGTAAAAGTCTCCCTGATATGGATGCATTCAGATGGATGATTTAAATTAAGAAACCAGATGGTGGAGATTGTGGTGGTAGTGATAGTGTTGGTATTATTATTGTTTTTGCTGTTATTGTTGGCGCTATTATTTAAATTTCTGAAATTCGCTAATTCTTATTAAAGATGGAAGAATTTGGAAAGCGTCATTGAGAAAGTGATTGAATGATTCTACTTTGTGGTGGTTTAGTTGCTAAGTTGTATCTGACTCTTTGCAACCCCACCCCTGGTGGGCAACTATAGCCCACCAGGCTCCTCCATCCATGGGATTCTCCAGACAAGAATACGGGGGTGGGTTGCCATTTCTTTCTCCCAGGGATCCTCCCAACCCAGGAATCAAACTTGGGTCTCCTGCATCGCAGGCAGATTCTTTATGGACCGAGTTGCTAGAGAAGCCCCAATTCTACTTTAACATTGCTTTTTTAAAAGCTTTTTTTTTTTTCAACCATATAAGTAATGTCTGTTCATTGGGCTCAGAAGTTTATAAACTGGAAACTTAGAAATTTCCAGAAACTTAGAAAGTTTATAAAATGGAAATTCCCTACCCTTATTTCCCATGTCCCAGAGGCTGTTGAAAATTACTTTTGTACCTTCATGGATGCCATTGGCGGGGGGTGGGGGCGCTGGGGATGGTTGTTCAAGGATTCAGAACTTGAAAAAAAGGAAGCAGCCCTGAGTGTGGGACCAACTTGGTGGAACTGACCCTGAAAGTTTACTCCTCACCAGGGCTGGTCTGTAGGAGGTATTTTCCTGTTTAAAAATCTTTTCTCTTGAGAGGGCAGAATTAGTTTACTTATTGATGTTATATTCTTGAAATTACAGAATGCTGAGGATTAGCACCCTTCTTTTATAAGGCAGATACTTACGAAAGAGTTGAGTGGTTATCTTCCATTCACGTGTTGACTTAATCACTTTGCTCTGTTAAGTTGGCCTCGTGGAAGGGGAAGGGTTAGAGGAGAGCGGGAGAACGAGTAAGGGAGGCACATGCCGAGGACGTGGCCTACCTGTGCTGCGAGGATGGTGCGCCTGGCCCGGTGGGGAGGCCGGGAGACGGGTACCGGGGGCTAGAGAAGGAGGCACGGAGGTTCTCGGAACCACACTTGCCCTCTTTCCAAGAGAGAAAAAGAAAACATTCTTTTCTTCTCTCTGGTACCTCTCAAGGTCGGAAACTTTGGGTTAGGCGGCATGGCTTACTCAGCACAGCCTTTGACAGAGCCGGTGGTGGGGACGTTGTGGCCGTGGCAGGGCTCACAGGCTGGCTGGGTGGTGACCCCGGCGTGTGGATTCATGACATAGGCATTTTGATAGCAGCGCTCAGTCAGAGAGCCCAGCTGTCCTCATAAGTGGGTTTGAGGTCTTTCCTTGACCCTGGTCTGCCTAACATTTTTTTACAAATGACTTGAATAAGAAATCTGATTAGCGTGTTTGCAAGTAGTATTACCCAAAATAGTTAATTATATGAAAAGTAAGTATTTAAAAGGCATTTAAAGTACCACAGAGGGCATTTAATATGGTTAAATGTAAATTCTCACATTTATGTTCAAAGAGCAAATGTATAAATGGAAAAGGCTACTTTGGTGGTAGTCTCCATAAAAGCTCTCCAGTGTTACTATAATATAAGCCTGTTACCCAAGGCAGATTAGGACTTGGTGGGGACTACAGAACATTTGGGGGAACATGGTGGTCTAGAGAAGAGATGGCTTAAAGTCCCAGTACTTATGAACACATGTGGAAGGGGGCAGTTAATCTGTGTCTGAAAGCAGTCAACAGAAGTCACACAAAGAGCATGTCAGTTTGGCAAACGAAGATCTTTCCAATAATTGCGTGCCTCACGAAGTAGTAGCTCCCTGCGGATGGCAACGTGCAAGCAAAGGCTGGGTGCCTGTCTCTGGTGTTATAAAAAAAGATTCTACATCAGGTGCGAGGGTGAGCCAGATGGTATTCCCAGGTCTCTTATTTTTATACATTTATTTATAACTACCTTCTTCTGGAAAGAGTTTGAGGCTCTGTGTATAGTCTCTTCCAACTCTGAGTACATGTAAGTTGCAGTTGAGTAATTTCTGATGAAATGGTCTTTTGTGCCTGGCTTGGGAACCTTATACCCAGATACTGTGTCTGGTGGGAGAGATAATCTACAAGTTGGAAACAAACCTAAACTGGACACACCTAGTACTAGTTAGTAAGGCAGTAAATTTTAATTCTAGAGAACAGGTTGGATTATAAGTTGATGTGACTAATTTTGTTAAGATGATCTAACTGGACTTTTGTTACCTTCTTTGTAGTCAAGCTCAGGGTAGCTTGCTGACATGCTGCATTCCACCTAACTTTTTTGTGTTTTTTATTAGTTAGTGAAGCCTACAGGGAGATGCTCACAGCAGACAATCTTGATATTGACAACATGAGACACAAAATTAGAGATTATTCCTTATCAGGGGCCTACCGAAAGATCATTATTCGTCCTCAGAATGTCAGCTGGTGAGTAATAGTCTTGAATGAAATAGAACTGAATTACTGTGTGAGATTTTAAGCTTTTGGATCACGTAAATATTTTTCAGTGCTTACATCCTGGTATATATGAGTGTTATTGTTGTTGTTATTGTTGTTATTAAATAGTATTCTCATAACTACGACTATTCAGTATTTTTCAAGTTATCAGGAGATAAATGAATTCAAATATAGTGAAAGTGGCTAAGTTTACATCTTATTGATATTGGTAAATTATTGAAGAGATGTGCCGAGAATGAACTTTTTCCCTGTTTCTAAAGAAACTTGATATTTTCTAGTTATCTTACTCAGCTGTGAGTTCCACACTGTTAGGATTGTTTCAATATCATGTTTCTAGAGAGAAAAAGGCATTTGTATTAACCCATTTTAAAATACCTTAATACTTAGTATTATGTAAAGCTTTATTTGATAATTAAAAACTTAAAGCCTGGACCAGTTGCCAACCGTCAGGAAATGCTGTCATTTCCTTCTCTCTGTCTCCTCTTCTCCCTTGGCCTCCTCCCTCCTGTCTTCTGGATTGTGGGAAGAGGTTGGCAGAGTTGTCCTTACTCTTGCCCGCTCTGGAGAGCAGTTTCTCAAAATGACACAGTGTTGTTAGTGGTGATAACCACTCTGGAAAAAATATAAATGCTGTGATTAATTCAGTTGCAGCTCTGCCAAGTGAAGTTTACTACATATCAACCACATACAAAAGAATTTCCATCCTAGGGAAACATCTCTCATCTTTCACATAGATTGCCATCATTTGTCACTTTGCTGTGTAGTATTTGTATATAAAATCTAGCCTTATTCTGTTACTGAATAGTCTCACCTAGAATTATCTATACTAGGCCTATGTGTTTTTCTTAAGCAAATGATGATGAGCACCCTAGTACCTGTTATAGAAATTCACATTCACACTTTTCTTTCTTTATATGTTTTGAAGGGAAGTTGTTTCATATGATGATCCTAAAATTCCACTCTTCAACACAGATGTGGACAACCTGGAAGGTAAACCACCACCAGTGTTTGCTTCTGGTAAGTTTACTTAGCCATCAGTTCTGTGTCAACTTGGAGATGTTTTCTCATACAGAAACATATTTTTTAAAAACTTAACAACACCCACCACCTCCCAACCCACTCTGTGATTTCTATTTTGTGTTTTGTCTTCTTAGTTTTAAGATGATAGCTGGAAGTCAGTGATTAAAGCAGTGTTTTGCACTGAAAATGAAAGAACATTATAGGTGGTTATAGTATCATGTGATTGAATACCCTCCTCTCCACCATAAAGAGTTAACGAAGATGAGTGAAAATCCAGCATGAGAGTCTCAGACATTGTCTACCTTCTCACCATCAAATTCTTGTTGCCTTTTCTTTGTCCAGTTTCACCGTGTGGTGAAAACATTGTACATGGGTTTTCTCTTCTGTCACCCACCCTTTTTAGGAAGGGTCCAGGTAGAATTACTGTAGAGAGTCAGCTGAATCCTCTACTTACAGATCCCTTTCTTCCATGCTCCTTCTCTGGGAAGCAGGCTGAGGAAAGGACCACAGTTCTTTGTGTATGGAAATTACGTGACTCATACCAGGCTGTCTGCAGCTGCCTTACTTTTCTGTCTGTTGTCTCCTTTCTTGCCTGGCAGAAGGCAAATACAGAGCTCTGAAGATGGATTTTTCTCTCCCTCCTTCTACCTACGCAACCATGGCCATTCGCGAAGTGCTTAAAATGGATACCAGCATCAAGAACCAGACCCAGCTGAACACCACCTGGCTCCGCTGAGGCCTGTGTCCCCATATTAGAAAATGCCAAC
Organism: Dama dama; assembly: GCF_033118175.1. NCBI lineage: Eukaryota > Metazoa > Chordata > Mammalia > Artiodactyla > Cervidae > Dama > Dama dama. Next base: position 44,237,453 of record NC_083698.1, on the reverse strand, counting down.
TTGTGTTGCTGGCATCCTGTTCATTTTCCTCTTAGTGCAGGCCCCTGTGTGGATTTTGGATCTTTGTAGTAAAAGACTATTTGTATTTTTCCAAGTTTTTATTAGCTTAATTTGCAATATTTGTACATACATAGAAATCGTGAGGCGCCTCATTTTAGTTCAGAGAATATAAATTGGTTAGAATATATTTCAGGTGCTTAAATCATAGCAAAATGTCAGCTTTTATTGGCTTTATAATCATTTTAAAGAAATTTGGTTTAAAGTAGCAGTTTTATATTTTGCTACATTCTTGAAGGGCAATAGGAATTTTTAATGCATCTCTGAATGTATACAAAACATGCATTTTAAGAGAAAATGCAATGAAACAAATATTGACTATGGATAATAATTAGTGACACCACTCCCCTCAGAAAAACCCTATAAATATAAATAACAGTACTTATGCTCATATTAATAGTGGTAAAACATCCACAGGTTTATAAACACAAAAGTGATTGTTATTATCAAGTTCAAGTATCAAGTTATGATCAAGTATCAAGCAGGTTCAACTAAGTGTATATAGACTTTCCGGTTGCAATAGCTTTTGCATTTATTACCATCATAGCCTTGCAGCAGAGTTGCATCAATAGGGCTTTTTTTATTTATGTAAACATGTGCAGCTATTTTTAGTTAAGGTCTACTTTTTATTCCAGGTGCCTTTTATGTTAACTCTTTCCGCTGGACTGATATTTGCCCAAAAATAAATGACAGAGAAGAAAACTTTTACAAACTTAACAAGGGCTCCTCCTATCAGCAGCATTCCCTTTGTTACCCATGGCGGAGGTCTTTCCAGTTCTGGCCATACATCAAACTGTGTTCTGGTACGAAAGCATAAATATGCCTTTCCAAGGGTGTGTGACATTATTGTATCAATTTTTATTTTCTATCATTTCTAGAATCAAATACAATAAATCTTTTTTAAAACTCTGTCCTACTGGTAATATGAATAAATGACATAAAAACCTAAAACTGAATGCAAATGAGAATCTTGGCCTTGCTGAAGGCAAAGAACCAGGTGAACAAGGACTCCTCAGAAAAGGTGTGTCATGACCGAGTGTGGGATAATGACGGCGTGTGGAATTATAGGACTGATAGACCTGTGAAACTGTAGGCAAGGTGATTCTTACAGTAGCATGACTCACTCGCCTTCCAGCGTGCTTTCTCGATGGAAGAGACAGGGATGGAGAAAAGTTGCCCTGCCAGGAGCATCACACCAGGGGAGTGTGGATGTTGTTCATCCTCTGTCTGGCAGTGGAAACGAGGTGGAAAACTGTTTCTTTAGCGCTGGTATTTTAATGATGTCCATCACATTGTAGAGGTTAAAAAGGTTAGAACTCTCCTGGTTAAGTAGCCTTTCAGCTGGCTAGTTTCTAAAGAATCTTCTGCCTCACAAGGACCAAAAGTATTAAATGTATATTGGACTGTTTGTACTTTCCAGTGCTAGCAAGTTATTCTTCATCAGACTGATTAGTGAGAAAGTATTTATTATGGGAGCCTAACTCTACATATTGCAAGTACATTCAGTACTTCTGCGTTTATAAATTTACATTACTCCCCAAAAAAGAAGTGAGGCTAAACTTATGTTTTCTTCATTTTTGAAATACTGTGGCTCTTTGTGACAAGTTAAGTTTCCTGGCTGCATAAGCCGACTACCAATTTGTATGTGTCTCCTCTTAAACACCAGTGGAAAATAATGGTTCACGGCAGATTCTCAGAGCCATGTTGAGACTTGGGGACAATTAATCCTAGGACTTGGATACATACTCTCTGATACATACTCACCATCCCCATAAAAGCTCTAAATGTTTTTCTAGAGCAACTCTATCTGATAGAAAGATGTGAGCTGCATATGTAATTTAAAATGTTGACTGCAGCCATGAAATTAAAAGGCACTTACTCCTTGGAAGGAAAGTTATGACCAACCTAGATAGCATATTAATCCAATCCTTGGACTTGGTCTACTGGGAGAAATCATTGCCTTAGCATTTTGTTGTTAACACTTGGAGGCGGGTGACAGGATTCCTGAGGCAGATTAATGAAGCCTGGCAGCAACTTCATCCTTAACATTAAAGTATCTTTGAAAAAAAAAAAAATCTTTGTTTTCCTAAATTTTTACCTGAAAATAATAAAGGATGAGTATTTCTTATTATAATGTGAAAGCAGTTCCATTTACTAATAGAAAAGTAAGCTCAGTAATCATAGTCTGACCAGCTGATTTGTTCATGGTTTTATGTAGTAGGTAATAACTAGACAGCTATGATACTAATAAAAATTTTTTTTTTCCTGGTTGATTCCTGAATCAACTGAAAAATTGGTAGCAGCTGCAACAGCCCATCCGTACTTAAAACTCTACCAGTTGTTCCAGGCTGTACATATTAGCACAAACTGGTATGTATTTGCCCTGAGATACATTTTGTGGTCAGTTTTGCACTAAAAAATAAGGGTATGAGTGTGGGTACATAATACAAAATAGAATATATAAAAATGTTATACTAACATTTTTTATCTGTGCTAATGTGTGTACATGTGGTATTTTGAGACATAAAAACAGTCTAGGAGCGTTGTACTCAGTGGTTAGCATGGGTGAAAATACAGTGGAAGAACCTCAAAGCCGGGGATGGCCAGTTTCTGCCCTTCATAAATTGAAGACCATACTTGCAAAACAAAGGATAATTGAAAGGTTTTTCTTTATTCAGTGAAATCTGCTTTCCTGTTTTATGGGGCTACATTCCTGTAGGATAAAACTTCTGTTTTGAATGGTAAACTCCTTGGAAAATCAAGGGAAAAGTATGGACATTGTCTCCAGGGGAAAGAAAAGGGTAAAGCGTGTGTACACTCAGTGCACACACACACACACACACACACACACACACATATGTGCCAACTTTTCATACAGTTTTCTGCACTTCAGTGTAATATTCAGCTAAGACCCCCTACTCTGAGTAAGTGCTTTCCAGACTTTAATGTGCATAGGAATCACCTGGTCTTGTTACAGTGCACGATATTTCAGGGAGTCCAGGTAGATTTGTGTTTCTAACAAAGTTCCAGAGGTGCTTACGCTACTGGTCTGCACAGCACATTTGGGGAAGCAAGGCTGTAGGCTTGTAGTGTGCTGGGCAGTATAGCAGCCACTTGCCACGTGTGGTTGATTTAAATTTAACTAAAAATAAAACTTAAAATTGAGTTTCCAAGTCACACTAGGCACAGTTCAGCAGCCCCATTGCCATATGTGTGGATAGTAAGATAGCACTGCTCTGAGTAACAAATCCGTCACCCAAGATACACGGGAGGTGCGACATCCAGTGATGCTACCAATGAAAGGCAAATTCTCAGGTACATGTGTTCCACAGGTGCAAGTGGGGTTACAGTGCTGTTAGGTCCAGGGCTCACACTGATGGCTTAACCAGGAAAAAGTCTTAGCTGCCGTCATTAAAAACTTTCCTTCCTGGCTGGCACACACTATGGCCTCTTATGAAAGCAGCAGCTACAGAAAACAAGAAGGGTTTAGGGTTCATATGGTTCTGTTGTCTTGAGGAGTGCTGTGATGATTGTGTTACAGATTTTTCACCCATACTGAAGACTCCTTCCAAGTGGCCAGTATATGAAAGAGGTGGCAGCAGAAAGCTGTAATGAGAGAGGTTATTCAGAGCCCTGTTCTCTGATACATACTCACCATCCCCATAAAAGCTCTAAATGTTTTTCTAGAGCAACTCTATCTGATAGAAATATGTGAGCTGCATATGTAATTTAAAATGTTGACTGCAGCCATGAAATTAAAAGGCACTTACTCCTTGGAAGGAAAGTTATGACCAACCTAGACAGCATATTAAAAAGCAGAGAGATTACTTTGCCAACAAAGGTCCGTCTGGTCAAGGCTATGGTTTTTCCAGTGGTCATGTATGGATGTGAGAGTTGAACTGTGAAGAAAGCTGAGCACCGAAAAATGGATGCTTTTGAACTGTGGTGTTGGAGAAGACTCTAGAGAGTCCCTTGGACTGCAAGGAGATCCAACTAGTCCATCCTAAAGGAGATCAGTCCTGGGTGTTCATTGGAAAGACTGATGCTGAAGCTGAAACTCCAATACTTTGGCCACCTGATGTGAAGAGTTGACTCATTGGAAAAGACCCTGATGCTGGGAGGGATTGGGGGCAGGAGGAGAAGGGGACGACAGAGGATGAGATGGCTGGATGACATCACTGACTCGATGGGCATGAGTTTGAGTAAACTCCGGGAGTTGGTGATGGACAGGGAGGCCTGGCATGCTGCGATTCGTGGGGTCGCAAAGAGTCGGACACGATTGAGCGACTGAACTGAACTGAACTGTCTGAATAATCACATTGAGTCTGTTTCAAAATACCGTGTACATTTTACACTTAACAACACATCTCAGTTTGGATTAGCCACATTTCGGTTATTCAATAGCCACATGTGGCCAATGGCTACCATATTAGACAATAAGGTTTTGAAAGATCACTTCTTTGCCTGTCATTGGTATAGTGGTAAATTTGTCTTGAGTATTAAGGTTTAACTTGTAAAACTGGGAATATGTAAGTTGGGAGTGAGACTGGTTAAATGTGATTTTGAAATGCTTAATAGCTGATTGCATTTTATGGTGATTGGGAGTAAATATTTTTGCTATGGGAGTATATAACAAACATGACTGTTAACAGATGTGAAATAGTTCAGGATGCTTGAAATTTTCCTTAAGCGGTTCCGATGACACTGTAATTTTCTCTCCTCTGAATAATGCAGAGCTAATCCCTAGTGCAACTTCTTTTTAGATTTTAGATTCCAAATGTATGGAATATGAATTGAGCTTTCAGGGTTGAGAGGATTTTGTGACTGGTTAGCATATAAAGCTTGGGAACTCAGGTTGTTTGTACAGACGTGGTAAGGTGCTGAAGTTTTTGCCTTTTTTTTGCTAACACCTTTTGTTGGGATATATTTCATATATTGTACAGTTCACTCATTTAAAGTATATAATTCAGGGGTTTTTAGTATATTCACAGTTGTGCAGCCATCCCCACAATCAATTTTACAATACTTCTATCACCCCAAAAAAGAAACCCCATACCATCAGCAGTCACTTTCCATGCCCAACCCCTGGCAACCGCTATCCTGGCAAGAACTACTTTCAGTCTCTATAGATTTGTCTGTTCTGGTCATTTGTATAAATGAAATTATACAATATGTGATCTTTTGTGACTGATTTCTTTCACTTACCTTATGTATTCAGGTTTCATCCATGGTGTAGTAAATATCAGCACTTCATTCCTTTTTGTTATTGTTGTTCGGTCCCTAAGTTGTATCTGACTTTTTGCGACCCCATTGACTGTGGCACACCAGGCTTCACTGTCCTTCACCATCTCCCAGAGTTTGCTCAAACTCATGTCCATTGAGTCGATGATGCCATCCAACCATCTCGTCCTCTTTCCCCTTCTCCTCCTTTTGCTTTCAATCTTTCCCAGCATTAGGGTCTTTTCCAATAAATCGACTCTTCAGATGACTAAAGTATTGGAACTTCATCGTCAGTCCCTCCAGTGAATATTCAGGGTTGATTTCCTTTAGGATTGACTAGTTTGATCTCCCTGTTGTCCAAGGGACTCTTAAGAGTCTTCTCCAGTACCACAATTTGAAAACATCAGTTTTTTGGCTCTCAGCCTTCTTTATGGTCCAACTCTCACATCTATACCTGACTACTGGAAAAACCATAGCTTTGACTATATGGACCTTTGTCAGCAAAGTGATGTTTCTGCTTTTTAATACATTGTCTAGGTTTGTCATAACTTTTCTTCCAAGGAGGAAGTGTCTTTCATGGTTGCAGTCACTATCTACAGTGATTTTGGAGTCCAAGAAAATAAAATCTGCCGCTGTTTTCACTTTTTACCCATCTATTTGCCATGAAGTGATGGGACTGGATGCCGTGATCTTAGTTTTTTGGATGTTGAGAGCTTTAAGCCAGCTTTTTCATTCTCCTTTTTCACCTTCATCAAGAGACTCTTTACTTTCTGTTTACTTTCCGCAATTAGAGTTGGTATCTTGATATTTCTGCCAGCAGTTTTGATTCCGGCTTGTTATATTTATCTAGCCCGGCATTTTGCATGGTGTACTCTGCATGTAAATTAAATAAGCAGGTTGACAATATACAGCCTTGACATACTTCTTTCCCAATTTTGAACCAGTCTGTTCCATGTCTGGTTCTAACTGTTGATTCTTGACCTGCACACAGGTTTCTCAGGAGGCAGGTAAGATGGTCTGGTATTCCCATCTCTAAGAATTTTCCACAGTTTGTTGTAATCCACACAGTCAAAGGCTCTAGTGTAATCAATGAAGCAGAAGTAGATGTTTTTCAGGAATTCTCTTTCTTTTCCTGTGACCCAGTGGATGTTGGAAATTTGATCTCTGGTTCCTCTGCCTTTTCTAAATCCAGCTTATATATCTGGAAGTTCTCGGTTCACATGCTATTGAGGCCTAGTTTGAAGGATTTTGAACATTACTTTGCTAGCATGTGAAATAAGTGCAGTTGTGCAGTAGTTTGAACATTCTTTGGCATTGCCCTTCTTTGGGATTGGAATGAAAGCTGACTTTGTTCAGTTCTGTGGCCACTTCTGAGTTTTCCAACATTGCTGGCATATTGCGTGCAGCACTACAGTATCATCTTCTAGGATTTTAAATAGCTCACCTGGAATTCCATCACTCCCACTAGCTTTGTTCATAGTAATATTTCTAAGGCCCACTTGACTTCACACTCTAGGATGTCTGGCTCTAGTGAGTGACCATACCATCATGGTTATCCAGGTCATTAAGACCTTTTTTGTATAGTTCTTCCTCTGTATTCTTGCCACCTCTTAATATCTTACGCTTCTGTTCGGTCCTTGTCATTTCTGTCCTTTATTATATCTTTGCCTGAAATGTTCCCTTGGTACCTCCAGTTTTTTTGAAGAGCTCTCTCATCTTTCCCTTTCTGTTGTTTGCCTCTATTTCTTCGCATTGTTCACTTAAGAAGGCTTTCTTAACTCTCCTTGCTGTCCTTTGGAACTCTGCATTCAATTGGGTATATCTTTGCCTTTTACTTTTCTTTTCACAGCTATTTGTAAGGCCTCCTCAGCAGCCATTTTGCCGTGTTGAATTTTTTTTTCCTTTGGGATGGTTTTGGTCACCTCCTCCTATACAATGTTGCAAACTGACATCCATAATTCTTCTACCAGTCTTTCTACCAGATCTAATCCCTTGAACCTATTAGTCACTTCAACTGTATAGCCATAGGGATTTGATTTAGGTCATAACTGAATGGTCTAATGGTTTTCCCTACTTTCTTCAATTTAAGCCTGAATTTTGCAATAAGAAGCTCGTGATCTGAGCCACAGTCAGCTCCAGGTCTTGTTTTTGCTGACTGTATAGCCTTTCTCAATCTTCGGCTGCAAGGAATATAATCAATCTGATTTTCGCATTGACCATCTGGTGATGTCCTTGTGTAGAGTCTTCTCTTGTGTTGTTGGAAGAGGGTGTTTGCTATGACCAGTGCACTCTTGGCAAAACTGTTAGCCTTTGCCCTGCTTCATTTTGTACTCCAAGGCCAAACTTGCCTGTTACTCCAGGTATCTCTTCCTACTTTTGCATTCCAGTCCCCTGTGATGAAAGGGACATCTTTTTGGTGTTAGCTCTAGAAGGTCTGTAGGTCTTCATAGAATCTTTCAACTTCAACTTCTTCCACATGAGTAGTTGGGAAATAGACTTGTATTACTGTAATGGTAAATGGTTTGCCTTGAAAACAACTGAGATATTTCTGTTGTGCTTGAGATTGCACCCAATCACTGCATTTGGACTCTTGTTGACTATGAGGGCTACTCCATTTCTTCTAAGGGCTTCTTGCCCACAGTAGTAGATCTGAATTAAATTTGCCCATTCCCATTCATTTTAGTTCACTGATTCCTAAAATGTCAATGTTCACTCTTGCCATTTCTTGCTTGACCATGTCCAGTTTACTTTGATTCATGGACCTAACATTCCAGGTTCCTATGCAATATTGCTCTTTATAGCATCAGACTTTACTTTAACCATCAGACGCATCCACAACTGAGTGTCACTTCTGCTTTGGCTCAGCCTCTTCATTCTTTCTGGAGCTATTTCTCCGCTCTTCCCCAGTAGCATATTGGACACTTACCAACCTGTGAAGCTCATCTTCCGTTGTGATATCTGTCTGTCTGTTCATAGGGTTCTTGAGGCAAGAAGACTGAAGTGGTTTGGCATTCCCTTCTCCAGTGGACCATGTTTTGTCAAAACTCTCTACAATGACCCGTCCATCTTGGGTGGCCCTCATAGCTTCATTGAGTTAGGCAAGCCCCTTCACCAAGACAAGGCTGTGATCCATCATTCCTTTCTATTGCCACATAATAGTCCATGTTTAAATGTGCGACATTTTGTTTATCCATTCATCAATTGATGGATGTCTGAGTTGTTTCTGTCTTTTAGCTGACATGAATAATGCTACTATAAACAGTTTTGTTCCAGTTTCTGTTATGATGTATGTTATTATTTCTTTTGAATATATAGCTAGAAGTTGAATTGCCAGGTCATATAGGAACTCTGTGTTTAATCTTTTGATAAATTGCCATACTGTTTTCCAAAACATCATTTTACACATTCTCACTGGGAGTGTAAGAAGATTCCACTTCTCCACATCCTCAGCAACACTTTTATCTGATTATAGCCACCCTAGTGGTTGTGAAGTTGTATCTCATTGTGGTTTTGATTTGCATTTTCCTAATGACTAATTGGGCTTCCCAGGTGGTGCAGTGGAAAAGAATCCACCTGCCATTGCAGGAGATGCAAGAGACATGGGTTCAGTCTCTGGGTTGGGAAGATCCCCTGGAGAAGGGAAATCCTATCCACTCCAGTTCTTGCCTGGAGAATTCCATGGACAGTGGAGCCTGGCGGGCTACAGTCCAAGGGGTTGCAGAGAGTTGAACACAAATAGTTTTCAACATAGAAGATCTGATTTTAACCAAGACAAAATGTTTCACTTTCAAAAACCTTGGTCTAGAGGACACAGTTACTTCATTTGACAGGAAGCCATCGTCCACTGACTTAACCCTTTGGAAAGATGATATTGCCTTAGTTAATTCTAATACTCTGTCTAATAATGTGGAGCTAAAGCCTGTCTGTTTCTTTTCCTGGGCCCTTTTGGCTTTTTAGGACCAGACCCTTGTGTTAGGAAGAAGTCATGATGTAAGTCCAAAATGTCAAAACTCAAACTTAGACATCACTTACTTTAAATATAGCATAGCTTATTGTTACCTCTAATTCTATAAAGAAAATATATGCATTATTCATACCCCAAATGTTTATTGCATTCTTGGTACAGGCATGCCTCATTTTACTGTATTTCACAGATACTGTATTTTTTACAAATTGAAGGTTTTTAGCATCCCTATGTGGATCAAGTCTGTTGGCATCATTTTTCCTGCAGCATATACTCATTTCATAGCTCTGTCACATTTCGGTAATTCTTACAATATTTCAATTTTTTTCATTATTTGTTTTGGTGATCTGTGACCTTGATGTTACTCTTACAATTGTTTTGGGATGCCACAGACCGCAACCATGGAAGATGGTGAGCGTAATACATGTTATATGTGTTCTGACTGCTCCACGTGCCAGCTGTTCCCCAGTCTCCCTGCCTCTCCTCAGCCTCCCTATTCCCTGAGACACAACAGTATTGAAATTGGGCTAGTTAATAATCCTACTCTGGCTTCTAAGTGTCCAAGTGGAAGGAAGAGTCATATGTCTCACTTTAAATAAAAAGCTAGAATCAATGAAACAGCAAGGAAAATATGTTGCAAGTCGAAAGCTAGCCCTCTTGTGCCAAACAGCTAGCCAAGTTGTAAATGCAAAGAAAGTTGAAGGAAATTAAAAGTGCTACTTCAGTGAACATGTGAGTGATAAGAAAGGGAAACAGCCTTATTGCTGATAGATAAAGTTTTAAAGGTGTGGATAGAAGATCAAGCCAGCCACAACATTGCCCTAAGCCAAATCTAATCCATACCGAGGTGCTAACTCTCTCTTTGAAGACTGTGAGAGGTGAGGAAGCTTCAGAAGAAAACTTTGAACCTAGCAGAGGTTGGTTCATGAAGTTTAAGGAAAGATGCCATCTCCATAGCATAGAATTTCAAGGTGAAGCAACAAATCTTAATGTAGAAGTTCCAGCAGTTTTCCAGATCATACTCAGGGAATTAATGAAGTTGGCCACACTACACAACAGATTTTCAGTGTAGACAAAAACAGCCTTTTGTTGGAAGAAGATGCCATCTAGAACTGTCAGCTATGAGAGAGGCGAAGTCATTGCCAAGTTTCTTTTGAAACTAGGATGAAGACTCTTGTTAGGGGCTAATGCAGCTGGTGCCCTTAAGTTGAAACCAGTGTTCTTTTACCATTCCAAAAACTCCTAAGGCTCTTAAAAACTATGCTCAGCCTACTGTCCCTGTGCTGTGTAAGTGGAACAACAAAGCCTGGATGGTAGCACATCTGTTTACAGCATGGTTTACTGAATATGTTAAGCACACTGTGGAGACTTAACTGCTCAGAAAAAAAAGATTCCATAGTTAGGAAGTTTGGGATGGACATGTGCACGTGACTGTATTTAAAATGGGTAACCAATAAGGACTTAACTGTATAGCATGGGGAACTCTGTTTAGTTTTATGTGGCAGCTTGAAGTTTGGGGGAGAATGGTACATGTTTATGTATGGCTGAGTCCCCTTGTTCACCTGAAACTATCACGTTGTGGATCGCTTATACCCCAATACAAAAGTTTTTTTAAAAAAATGATTCTGTTCAAAATATTACTACTTATTTACAAAACACTTGGTTATCCAAGAGCTCTGATGTAGATGTGCAGCGAATTTAAAAGTTGTTTTCATGCTTGCTAACAGAACATCCATTCTATATTCAAGGAATAATTTCAACTTTTAAGTCTTATTATTGAAGAAATATATTTTGTAAGGCCCTAACTAATGTAGGTTGTGATTCCTCTGATGGATCTGGCCAAAATAAATTGAAAGACTTCTGGAAAGGATTCACCATTCTAGGTGCTGTTGAGAACATTCTTGATTGATGGGGAGAGCCAAAATATCAACATTCACAGGAATTTGGAAGAAATTGATTCCAGCCCTCAGGGATAACTTTGAGAGGGCTCAAGACTTTAATGAGAAGTAATTGCAGACATGATAGAAGTAACAGGAGAGCTAGAATTAGAAGTGGAGGTGGAAGATGTGGTTGAATTGCTGCAGTCATGATGAAACTTACAACAGTTGAGGAGTTGCTTCTTATGGATGAAAAAAGAAAGTGATTTCTTGAGAAAAGAGTCTATTCCTAGGAAGGAGTAGACTGGGAAGATTGTTGAAGATTATTGAGAAGATTGTTAAAATAATAACAAAGGATTTAGAGTATTATATAAACTTAGACAATTAAACTGGTGGCTCAGATGGTAAAGAATCTGCCTGCAGTGCGGGAGATTTGTGTTTGATGCTTAGGTTGGGAAAATCCCCTGGAGAAGGAAATGGCAACCTGCTCCAGTATTATTGCCTGGAAAAATTCCATGGATAGAGGAGTGTGCCAGGCTACAGTTCGTGGCATCGCAGAGTCTCGCACACAGAGTCGACTGAGCGACCAACACTTCGAGTTTTTGAAGGTTTGAGAGAAGTGACTTCAATTTCGAAAGAGGTTCTTCTGTGGGTAAAATGCCGTTAAACACCACTTGCATACTACAGAGAGATTGTTCACAAAAGGAAAAGTCTTTCAATGTGGCAGACTTCATTGTTGTCTTATTTTAAGAAATTGCCATAGCCACCCTTGCCTTTAGCAACCACCAGTCTGATCAGCAGCATGAACATCCAGGCAGGACCTTCCACCAGCAAAAAGATTATCTAGACTCAGATGATGGTTAGCATTCTTTAGCAATAAAGTATTTTTCTAATTAAGGTATCCACTTTTTTTAAGATATAATGCTATTTCATACTTAATAGTACATCACTTTTATATGCACTGGGAAGCCAAAAAATTCATGTGACTCATTTATTGCAATATTTGCTTAATTGTGATCTGGAATGGAACCCACAGTATCTCTGAGTATGCCTGTATATGGAAAGCACTGTGTTGGTTTATCTTTAAGAAGACGTTGACCTTCAAGGAGCTCTTGAAATTAGTTTATCCAGTACTTCCTTCCTGTGCATATACCAGTGTGGCAGGAGAAAAACTGCCATGCATGCTAGTCCAAAGGCATGCTAGAAAGGGAAGCCTGACTGCATAATAAAACTGGAAAATGAATCAGAAAACAGACATTAAGTAGATAGTCTAGAGACTGGAGATAGTTGCTTTTCACAAAATTTTGAATGTGAAGTTTGTAACATTAGACACATTAATAATATATTTCTCTTACAAACTACTATATATGAAATAAGCAGCAAAGACATACTGCATAGCACAAGGAATTATACCAATTATTGTGAAATAACCTGTAATGCAGAGTAATCACAGTGATGCTGAATCACTATGCTGTACTGAAACTGACAAAATATTGTAAATAAACTACACTTCAGTTTTTAAAAATTTAATGAGTAAAAGAATATATTTCTCTTTAGATGAGCAATTCCCTAATTTTATGCTCAAGCAAAGACATAATTTTAAAGACATAACACACAGATCAACTGTGTTAAGAAAACCAGAGAATTTGTGGTTCAATAAAATATTAATGGCAAGATTAATGTTAATACAGATAACTACAAATGATTTTTTTTTACAACTCGTCTTCTAAAGGCTTTCTAACAAAAACCATCAAAGCTAATGTTGAAGAATTCACTTCAACATTTTTTTTTTCCAAAGAATGAGCTTTTGATTTCATTGCCTCTCTCGGTTGTTTTCCTGTTTTTGATGATTTCATTGCCTCTCTCAGTGGTTTTCCTGTTTTCATTTCATGGATTTGTGCTCTGACTTCTACATTGTTCTCTTCTCCTTCTAGGCATCAATTGCTCTTTCTCTAGTTTCTTAAGGTGGAAGCTGAGATTATTGACTTTAGATCTTCTCTGAAGTGCACATATAATGTTATCTCCTACTAAGCACTGATTTTGCTGCATCCCACGAATTTTGAAAAGTTATATTTTCACTTTCGTTTAAGTTCAAAATATTAAATTTTTTTTATTCTGACTTCTATTTTTGACTGATATGTTATTTAAAGAATCTTGTTTAATCTCCAAATATTTGAAAATTTTCATAACAAAGCAAAAAGCTTATGGACTGGGTGAAAATATTTGCAAATAATGCAATCAACAAGAGCTTAATTTCCAAAATATACATATAGCTCATACAACTTAGTAACCACAAAATGAACAATCCCATCAAAAAATGAGCAGTAAACCTAAATGCACATTTCTCAGAAGAAGATATACAGATGGCCAAAAGGCATATGAAAAGATGCTCAATATCATTAATTATAAGAGAAATGCAAATGAAAGCTATAATGAGTTTACCACCTCACAGTGGTCAGAATCGCCATCATTAAAAAGTCTACAAATAAGTGCTGGAAAGGGTGTGGAGAAAGAGGAACTCTCCGACATTACTGGTGGGAATGTAAATTGGTACAGCCTCTATGGAGGATAGTATGGAGGTCCCTCAAAAACCTTAGAGTTGCAATATGATCCAACAGTCCTGCTCCTGGGCATATATCCAGACAAAATTATAATTCGAGAAGATACATGCACCCCTGTGTTCATGGCAGGACTATTCACAATAGCCAAGACATGGAAACTACCTAAATGTCCATCAACCAATCAATGGATAGAGAAGAAGTGGTACATATATACAATGGAATACTACTCAACCATAAAAAAGAAGAGCGAACTGCCATTTGCAGCAACATGAATGAAACTAGAGATTTTCATACTAAGCGAAGTAAGTCGGAAAGAGAAAGGTAAATATATCATTTTTATGTGGAATGTAAAACATGACACAGATGAGCTTATTTATGAAACAAACTAGACATAGAGCAGACTTGTGATTGCTGGAGGCTTGGGGTGGCAGGGGAGGGATAGATTGGGAGTTTGGGACCAGCGGGTGCAAAATACTATTAACATATAGAATGGATAAACAAGATTCTGTTGTTACAGCACAGGAAACTATATTCAATATCATAAGGAAGAAGAAATATATATATATATATATATATAAAAGTTAAACTGAATCACTGCCTCAACTAGAAATTACCACAATATTTTAAATCAAATATGTGCTGTGTTGTGCTTAATCGCTCAGTCTTGTCTGACTCTTTGTGACCCCATGGACTGTAGCCCTCCAGGCTCCTCTGTCCATGGGGATTCTCCAGGCAAGGATACTGGAGTGGGTTGCTATGCCCTCCTTCAGGGGATCTTCCCAACCCTAGGATCTAATCCAGGTCTCCCGCATTGCAGGTGGATTCTTTACCATCTGAGCCACCAGGGAAGCCTAAGAATACTGCAGTGGGTAGCCTATCCCTTCTCCACGATATACTACACTTCAATTTAAAAAATTACGGAGTTTTCCAGCTATCTTGCTCTTCTTGATTCCTAGTTTAATTCATTTTGAAGTGAGAATATACTTAGATTTTTCTTTTACTCTTACAATTCCTTCAGGTGTACCCTATGACCCATAATGTGGTTACTCCTGGTGAATGCTCCATATGAGCTTGAGAAGATACAGGAGCTCCTGGAATACAGTCCTTCATTATATAGTAACATTTTCAGGCTCACTGATTCTTTGATTATGTCCACTCTACTGATGAGCTCATCAAAGGCAGTCTTTATTTCTGTTACAGTGATTTTTAAAATTTCTAATATTTTTTAATTCGTTCTTAGTGTTTCTCTTTGCTTACATTACCAACCTGTTCTTGCATATTATCTGCTTTTTTCATTAGAACCTTAATCATAATTATTTTAAATCTCAAAGTTTGTGCCGTATCTAAATCTAGTTCTGATGCTTGCCTTTTGCCTCTTGCCTTAAAACTTAGTGTGCCTTGTAAATCATTGTTGAAAGCCAAACATTGTATATTAGTTAATAAGAACTGAAATCAATAGGTGTTCCGTGTGAAGTTTTATATTAATATTGCTCAGAGTTGGACTGTAGTTCATATTTGCTGTAGCTGTGGGTGTCAGAGACTCATTTCCTCTGATGCCCCTGTTTCTGTCTTCCCTGTTGTCTCTGTGATTGAATAGAATCTGCACCTTGCCGCTCCTTCAGCTGTAATCCACTGTTACAGCCTTGGCCCTGTTGACCTGGCAATGTATTGGCCAGAGAGGAAATGTTCTATCATCCTGTGTTTAAATCTCAAGTCTTTTAATGGGCCCTGTGTCCCTGAACTTTCACAAGTGTTTCTCAGCATTTTTCCCCCTGAGGTGAGAGAAGAAAGCTGTGGGGTGCTGTGTTAATTTGGGTAATTTCCCTTCCACCAAGTCAGATAAGGCTCTGGTGAAGTATTTTCTCCCTGCTGAATAGGTCTTTGTTAAGGAGAACACTGGGCATATTTCAAAATGGCTACTTTTCCCCTCCCCCTGCCAGAAACACAAGTGTTTCTTGTTGGCTCTTCATAATGAGAACCTAGTGGGGTTCCTGGAAGTAAAACCCACTGAAGTATGGAGGGCTCTCTGAGAAAACAGCCCCTCAGAGTTTTTCACTCTAATGTCACTATCCATACCCAGCCTTTAGCAATTCATCAGAGTTTCCATCTTAGTTTCCTACTGCTTTATGGCTCCTGCAGCTTCTTTTTCAGGTAAACTGATCTTCATCTGTGAGTCACTCTGTTCTCCTCTGTCTCCAGATTCTGAGGTGACAGTTTGTCCTGCTGCCTCAGTTTTCTGTTGACTTCAAATCAAGCCATTAAAGTCATCGATTTTTCAGTTTGTTCATCCTTTTTCTTTTAATGATGTGAGAGACAGCGTCCAAACTCAGTGTATCAAAGCTGACTCTACAAGCCCCTCCATGAGTATTTTTTCCAAATTAAACATTTATGTAATTAATCCCTCTTACTTGAAATAAATTTTTGCGATGCTGGTGCTTCTCAAACACCCAAACCACCTAAAATAACTTGTTAACACTTTGTTATGATTTGATTTTTTTCTCTGTCTATATATGTGTATTTCTCTGTATCTATATGTGTGTATATACCATATGCCTCTATAGCTATGTACTCACATATATGTACACATTTTTTATGTGACGGTAATGTGTGTATCATATTATGCTGCAGCTTCTTTTTTCCACTTAATATTCCCTGTACTTCCTTTTTCTTTAAAAGCCAAATTTATTTCAAATAAGTTTATAGTCAACTGAGAAAATTGGACTTTTCCTCAGGCGTCCTGAAATTTCATTTATATTATTAATATACATATTATATTTAGCATATATTAATACACTGTATCCATACTTTATTGAAATGTGATTCTGATAAATACAGACCAGAACATTTTAATTTATTTCTCATTGCTTTTCATACGAGTATTCAATTATATCATTATGTTCCTAATTTCCAAATAGCAACATATAATAAATAGAAATAGCTGAACTAAGTTTTTCTATTTTCCATCTTGTAAAAGTCCAACAAATGTTTGAAAATAAATTTCAAATGTATTTCTGGTTTAATATGGCAGATTGAACATGCGTACATCTTCTTTCTCTCCCAAGGTCTCATTAAATTATGAAATTCTGGAAGAGAGTGAGCAGGTGGGATCACACTGATAGAGAAAAAGAAGAGGGAATTGCACTTAGTCCCACACACTGTATGTAATGAAGGAAATCCTGGCAACTGGCTAGTTTGAGGTCAGTACAAGAGCAGGGCTGGACCAGGAAGGCCTCTTTAGGACCATTCACTACCGAAGCATGCTTGGACTCGCGGGGAGATTTGGGTCCCTCCCCACTCATCTTCCATCATGTATTTATTCAACAAAGATTTTTTGAGCACATTGCGAAGCACCAGGCGCTGTTCCAAGTGTTTTTTCCTGAAGAAAGTGGCAGATGGACTAAGGAGGGCACCCAGTGAAGTGCTTCAAGCCTGGGCGAAGGAGAGCGGAGCCCGAGCCCCAGAACTCCATGGCAGGCAGCTGTGGGTGGGGAGAAGGAAAGGCAGCTCAGAGGGAGAGAAACACGCTAAACCTGCTACATGCAAAGTACAGCCCTCCTTAATTAGGTGATTGTGGGTTCCCTAGCCTGCCGGCTGCCTCTGCACCCACACATCTGGTGAGGCAGGCTGGAAGGCAAGCCCTGCCACTTGCTCCCCTTGAGGGAGGCCAGCTGGGGAGCGGAGAGCTCCACTACTAAAGAAACACACCCGCCACGGTCTAGGCTAAGCAATGAGGCCTTTCTTTGTTCCTGCATCTGAGTGAATGTCAGGGCTCACCAGATGAGAGGAAGGGCAGCAGGAGCACGGAGGAGAAGGACCCAAGTGAACTCACTGAGATAACAAGCCCTGTAGGAGACATAGATAACAAAAACAGAAGAGGCTTTCAAATCGTCCTAATCGGCGTACTCGGAGCATAGTGTCACACAGAGTCTGCCATGAAAGGGAATCAGTCAGACCACTGAAAGATTGATTGCCAAAATAACCCATTGGATCAGAAGAACAATAAAGTCAGAAACCTAGAGGATAAAGGAGAGGAAGCCTCTCAGAAACCAAAAAGCCAGCAGATGGAGGATATGTTAATGTAAAGAAGAAGAGAACAAAGAGGGGAGAGGAGGTCCACACATTCCAACGACATTTCAGAAATTTTCCACAAAGGGAGGTGAAAAGCCATGACACCTGCAAAGCATCCAGATCAGACCAATTTCAGATTTCTCATCATCAGATGGTAGAAGACACTGGAGCAGTATTTTCAAAGTTTGAGGAGAAAAGGATTGGAACCTGAAATTTTAAATTTAAAAAATTCTATATTTAGCTAAGACATACCAAATGTGGAAGCAAAATACAGATATTTTCAGGCATAGAGATATTCAAAAAGTCTGTCTGAGAAATTTTTGGAAAAGATTCTCTAACAACATCAAAATAAATCCAAAAGATGACATAGTTGTAGCAGAAAGAAATTAAAGTATAATACAATATGGTTAATGATAGAGAATATACTAGATATTGATATTTGAAAGATTCTCATTTGATTGCCATTAATATGTTAATGACATTGGGTTATAGTTTCCTTTTTTCCATTGGTTGCAATATACTATTTGCTTCTGTAATGATATTTGGATTTTCATAGCTTTTATGACACTACAGTTTTCCTCTTTTAGGATTTATTCATTCATTCAACAAATGTTTATTGAACATCTATTTACCAGGACCTGTTCTTGGCATTGGGCATATTCAGGGGAACACAACAAAACTTCCCATGTGGGCTTACATTCTAGTGGGGAAACTTAAATATATAATGTTAAGTCATGATAAATGCTGTTTTTTGTTGTGTGCATGCTCAGTCATGTCCAGCTGTCTGCAACCCTATGGACCATAGCCCACCAGGCTCCTCTGTCCTTGGAATTCTCCAGGCAAGAATACTGAAGTGCCATTTCCTCCTCCAGCAGATCTTCCCGATCCAGGAATCAAGACCTGTGCCTCTTGTGTCTTACGCACCAGCAGGTGGATTCTTTACCGCTGTGCCACTTGGCAATCCCTCAATAAATGCTGTGAAGAAACCTGACTAGAGGAAGAGCCCAGAGAGTGACTGGACTGGAGAAGGGTTGCTATTTCAGATCAGTTAGTCAGGAGAGCTGGCATCTGAGCTAAGATCAAAATCCAGTGAGGGAGCGAGCCATGAAGTGCAAATGTCCAGGCCCTGAGGCAGAAGCATGTATGTACGGCTGCAGCAAAGAGGAAATTTAGCTCTAGGTTTAAATAGATAAACTGTAAATATTATGTCAACAAAGTAAAATAATAATATAGCAAAAAGATGAAAAAGAACAAGTGTATCAACTTACTGATTTTCAGAGAAGGATCAATAGATACTGATCATTTGACAAATGACATTGATCATTTAAGGAATAGAGGACTTCATTTAATAAAGACAAAAAGGTAGCCACTAGGAGAAGGAGAAATAAAAGTCAATTAGACCTGTTGGGAGGTAAATGGAGAGAATCAGGAATTTGTCATAAGGGTAATAACTCACCTTATATACCATGAAGTAAAAAAGTCTAAAGTCTGATAATTCAGAATACAAAAGCAAAGGGACTTTACTATTATAATGAACTAAAGAATTCAACAGAAACTATGAACAATGATTGTCTTTGTATGTGTCCCTGAGAGTGAGGGAGGACTTTAACTTTTCATTTTCTACCCTTCAGTACTACTTCAATTTTTTTCTTTCTTTTTTTTTTACCTTGTGTGTGCACTGTAATTTTACAATAGTTTAAAAATAGTACCAAACCTTTTGTGTTCCAAAAGCATTTAAAGAAACTTACAAATATACAAACAGCGACAAAAATAGTAGTAATAATTAGATGAATTTGGGAAGGAGCGAAAATCATCATAGCAAGTTTGAAGCTAAGATAACGTTAGTCTTTAAAAATTATTTAACATGTATGCAACAGATTTCTCATGGCTTAGCCATTAAGAGATTAATGCCTGCTGACTATTTTTTGTGTATTGAATATTTCTCTGTTAACTCCAGCAGAAAATTCCCTTTTTTGGAGATAGTGATCCATTGGAGACATCTGAGAGAATGAGCCAAATAATTCCAGCCAGAATTCCTTGACCAACATAACATGTCAATTTCATTTGAAATCTGACCTGCTTTTCTAAATTTAATTTACATGAAGAGAAGATGGACACAGTTGTGATACATATATATTTACAAAGGACCTAGAAAACTGAAGATGGTAACCAAGATTTGAATGTAGTCTGTCTTTTTTTTACTGGTTAACATTTTGTGTGTGGTTTATAAATTCTTAAAGATGTCAACTTCAACACTTAAAAGCATAGAAATCTTTTCTTTTTTTTTTTGACATTTATGACATGTTACTCAGCCAGCAGAGGGAGACAAGACTATATAGCTTTTAGTAGCTACACTTTTTTCTCTTTTTCTTTTTTAATTGAAGAATAGTTGATTTACAGTATCATGTTAATTTCAGATGTACAGCACAGTGATTCAGGTATATATTCCTTTCCAGATTCTTTCCCCTTATAGCTTATTAGAGAATATTGAGTACAGTTCTCTGTGCTATACAATAGGTCCTTGTTGGTTATATGTTTTGATATGTAGTTGTGTTTAGTCACTCAGTTGTGTCTGACTTTTTGCAACCCCATGGACTGTAGCCTGCCAGGCTCCTCTGTCCAGGGGATTTTTCAGGTAAGATTACTGGATTGGGTTACCATTTCCTTCTCCAGGGGATCTTCCTGGCACAGGGATCGAACCTGTGTCTCCTGCATCTCCTGCATTGCAGGCAGATTCTTTACTGCTAAGCCACTGGGGGAGCCCATGTATAGTAGTGTGTATATGTTAATCCCAGCCTCCTAATTTTTCCGTCTCTCTACCTTACCTTCTTTCCCTTTTGATAACTGTAAGTTTGTTTTCTGAATCTGTAATTCTCTCTCTTTCTTGTGAGTAAGTTCATCTGTACCATTTTTATAGATTTCACATATAGGCAATTTCATATGAAGTTTCTCTTTTTCTATCTGACTTGGTATCTCTAGGTCCATCCATGTTGCTGCAGATGGCATTATTTCATTCATTTTTATGGCTGAGTAATCTGTTATCTTTATCCATTTATCTGTCAGTGGTCTTATTTCATTCATTTTTATGGCTGAGTAATATCTTTATCCATTTATCTGTCAGTGGTCATTTAGGTTGCTTCCATATCTTAGCTATTGTAAATAATGCTGCTATGAACATAGGGGTGCATGTATCTTTTCAAATTATGGTTTTTCTCCAAGTGTGTCCACAGAAGTGGGATAGCTGGATCATATGGTAGCTCTATTTTAAGTTTTTCAAGGCACGTCCATACTGTTCTCTGTAGAGGCAGCACCAATTTACATTCCCACCAGCCATGTTGAAGAGTTTCCTTTTCTCCACACCCTCTCCAGCATTTATTGTTTTTAGATTTTTTTGTTGATGGCCATTCTGACTGTAGTGACATGGTACCTCATTGTAGCTTTTTTTGCATTTCTGTAATAATTAGTGATATTGAACATCTTTTCATGTGCCTTTTGGCCTTCTGTGTATCTTCTTTGGAGGAAGTGTCTATTTAGATTTTTCTACCCATTTTTTGATTGGGTTGTTTGGTTTTTTGTTTATTTTGAGCTGTTTGTATATTTTGGAGATTAATCCCTGGTTTGTTGTGTTGTTTGCAAATATTTTCTCCCATTCTGTAGGTTGTTTTTTTATTTTGTTTATTGTTAACTTCACTGTGTAGAAGCTTTTACATTTAATTAGGTCCCAGTTGTTGATTTTTGTGCTTATTTCCATTACTCTTGTAAATGGATCTAAAAAGTTAATGCTGCAACTTACGTCAGTGTCTTGCCTGCATTTTCCTCAAGGAATTTTGTATATCCAGTCTTACTTTTAGGTCTTTAATACATTTTGAGTTTATTTTTGTGCATGGTCTTAGACAGTGTTCTAATTTCATTTTTTTATGTGTATCAGCTATACTTTTCAACTAGCAAAAAGAAGGATATCAGTCTATGATGAATCATCAGAAAGCTCTTGGAGACCATTTTCCAGATGAGGAGAATGAGACCCAGGGTATTGACTTGGGTCACAGTGAGCTCCCCTCTCATTTCCAACACCTTTCCAGCACTTTTCAGCGCTCTTTCCTCTACCTTGGCTTCTCAAAGTGGGCAGCAGTGCCCTCTCAGCATTTTGAAAATGTGTGAGGGCATTGTCAATTGTCACAATAATTGGGTAGCTTTACTGGCATTTTAATGCATGGAGATTACAGATACAAGATGTCTGCCATACAGGGACATTCACATTTAATGAAGTCTTGTCATTCACCCTGTATAACTTCCAAATGTCCTATCAAACGTAGGTTGGAAATCTGTTTATAATTATGTGACCTTAGAAATAAACTTCATTTTACACATAAACACAAGTATTTTTTACACATTTTAAAGTATACCTTGAATTTCCCAAGAAAGCAGTTTTCATGTATATTCAAGGAAGATTTGACTGTGTTATGGTCTGATCCTTGGCAAGAGTTTTTTTACCCTTTCAGCATGTCACCTATGTCAGCAGGTGCGTGCAGGATATTCAGTTCACTATACAAGACACTTGAGTTAACTCTACACTTATAACTGACCTCTGGTGGCTCAGTTGGTAAAGAATCCACCTGCAATGTGGGAGACCTGGGTTCGATCCCTGGGTTGGGAAGATCCCCACAAGAAGGGAACAGCAACCCACTCCAGTATTCTGGCCTGGAGAATTCCATGGACTGTATAGTCCACGGAGTCATGAAGAGCTGAACACAAGTGAGCAACTTTCACTTATAACTGATCATATTTACTTTGATATTACATTGAGATTCTATTGTCTGATTTATTTCATTAAGCTTTCTTGTGTAATAATGTCTGAAATGCAAATGCCTATCTCCTTTATTTCTACTTTATAATGTAGTTGGAGCATTATCTTGATCCTTTATGAAATTATATTTGAGTAAAAATTATATGATCAATAAATTTCATTTATGGATAGGATAATTAAAAGGGCACTACAAAATACTTATCATAGTAACTTTTGGCAGTAATCCCCAAGTTGATCTACAGATTCAATGTAAGCCCTAACAATTGCCTCTTTTCTGCAGGAGGTGCAAGCTGTTCCTAAAATTCAGATAGAAATATAAGAGACTCTGGTGATCCAGTGGTTAAGACTCTGCAGGTCCACTGCAGGGAGCACAGGTTGAGAAGGGAACTAGGATCCCGCATGGCATGCGGTGTGGCCAAAAAAACAAAAGAAAAATGCAAGGAACTCCACGGGACTTCCCTGGAAATCCAGTGATTAGGCTTTGCAATTTCATTGCTAGGGATCCAGGTTAGATCCCTGGTTAGGGAACTAAGATCCCACAAGCCCCATGTGCGGGCAAAAAGAAGTGCAAGTGACTCCAAATGGCTAAAACAGTCTTGAAAAAGAAAATCAAAGTTGGAGGACTCATACTTTCTGATTTCAAAACATCCATAAAGATCAATGGAATAGAATAGAAAATCCAGAAATAAATCCGTACATCTGTTGTCAGTTCTTAGCATGGGTGTAGATCTTTATTATGTTGAATTAGGCAACAGTTTCTTTGATAGGACATCAAAAGCACAAGAATAAAAGAAAAAGTAGATAAATTAGACTTTGTCCAGATTTCAAACTTTTTTGTGTTATAGGGCATTATAAAGACAGTGAAAAGACAAACCATAAAATGTTTATAAATCATACTTCTGATAAGGGTCTTATCCAGAACATATAAAGAACTCTCACAACTCAGCAACAAAGACAACCCAATTGAAAAGTGGACAAAGAATTTGAAATGACAGTTTTCTGAATACAGATGGCCAAAATGCACACGCAAAGATGCTCAGCATCATTGGTCATTCAGTTCAGTTCAGTTCAGTCGCTCAGTCATGTCCGACTCTGAAACCCCATGAATCACAGCACTCCAGGCCTCTCTGTCCATCACCAACTCCCGGAGTTTACTCAAACTCATGCCTATCGAGTCAGTGATGTCATCCAGCCATCTCATCCTCTGTCGTCCCCTTCTCCTCCTGCCCCTGATCCCTCCCAGCATCAGGGTCTTTTCCAATGAGTCAACTCTTCGCATGAGGTGGCCAAAGTATTGGAGTTTCAGCTTCAGCATCAGTCCTTCCAATGAACACCCAGGACTGATCTCCTTTAGGATGGACTGCTTGGATCTCCTTGCAGTCCAAGGGACTCTCAAGAATCTTCTCCAACACCACAGTTCAAAAGCATCAATTCTTTGGCACTCATCTTTCTTCACAGTCCCATTCTCACATCCATACATGACTACCATAGCCTTGACCAGACGGACCTTTGTTGGTAAAGTAATGTCTCTGCTTTTTAATATGCTATCTAGGTTGGTCATAACTTTCCTTCCAAGGAGTAAGCGTCTTTGAATTTCATGGCTGCAGTCATCATCTGCAGTGATTTTGGAGCCCCCAAAAATAAAGTCAGCCACTGTTTCCACTGTTTCCCCATCTATTTCCCATGAGGTGATGGGACCGGATGCCATGATCTTAGTTTTCTGAATGTTGAGCTTTAAGCCACCTTTTTCACTCTCCTCTTTCACTTTCATTAAGAGGCTTCCTCTTCACTTTCTGCCATGAGGCTGGTGTCATCTGCATATCTGAGGTCATTGATATTTCTCCCAGCAATCTTGATTCCAGCTTGTTCTTCCTCCAGCCCAGCGTTTCTCATGATGTACTCTGCATATAAGTTAAATAAGCAGGGTGACAATATACAGCCTTGATGTACTCCTTTTCCTATTTGGAACCAGTCTGTTGTTCCATGTCCAGTTCTAACTGTTGCTTCCTGACCTTCATACAGGTTTCTCAAGAGGTGGGTCAGGTCATTGGGAAAACACAAAGCAAATCCACAATGTGATAACACCTTACACCCACTCGGATGGCTATAGTTATAATAATAATATAATTGCAAGTGTTGACCCAAATGTGAAAAAAATTTGAACTCTCATGTATTGCTGAGGGGAGGGTAGAATGGCATAGCTACTACTGAAAGCAATTTGACACTTCTCAACCTGTTAAACACCAGAGTTACCATATGAGCCAAAAACTCCGTTTCTAGCTATGTACCCAAGAAAAATGAAAACATTTCACACAAAAAATTGTACATTAATATTTATAATAACAAAACAGTGGAAACAATCTAAATTTTCATCAGCTAAATATCCCATAGTATATGGAACATTATTCAGCCATAAAAGGAGATGAAGTACTGATGAAAACAAATGTGAAAATGTTAGTCGCTCAGTCGTGTCCGACTCTTTGTGACCTCATGGACTGTAACCCACAAGGCTCCTCTATCCATGAAATTCTCCAGGCAAGAATACTGGAGTGGGTAGCCATTCCCTTTTTCAGGGAATCTTCCTGAACCAGGCATCAAACTTGGATCCCCTGCATTGCAGGTGGATTCTTTACCGTCTGAGCCACAAGGGAAGTACTGATACATGTTACTATATGGGTGAACCTTTAAAACAATGCTATGTGAAAGATTTGGGATATAAAATGTCACATATATGATTTCATGTATATGAGATGTCATAATAGTCAAATCCATAGTGACTTAAAATATGCTAGTTGTTTCCGGGAGCTGGGGAATGATAGAATTGGAAGTTACGGGGTTTCTTTTTGGCTTGATGGAAATACTCAGGTTTAGATAATGATAGTTGCACAACATCGTGAATATAATTGAAAAATACTGAGTTGTGCATTTCAAAAGGGTTAAAATGGTGAATTTTATGTGAATGTTATCTTTAAAACATTTTAATAATGATAACAAACTCTTTACAAATTATATTTTAATGGGAAACAACTATATTTTTCCAAGATACAAATAGTAAGGGTATTGTTTTACATTTTGGCAAGCCTCTTTGATGTCTGGTCTAGTAGAAAATAGTTAGAAGTCATATCTGCTTTTACATTCATCCTGTTGCATTATATTGTTTTGGTTGAATATTATCTGGCCTTAAACAAATGTAGTTAGAAAAGTGGGAGTTCACCTATCAGAATGTTTAAAATTTTAATATTTAAACTTTAAAGGACCGACCAAATGTTAGTGAGAATCTGAAACTTCACAGTTATCATACTCTTACTCGAGAGACTGTAAATTGGTAGAACCACTTTGGAAAACAATTTGGTGGTTTCTTAAAAGAGTCACAGCAGAGTGGCGCAGCAGAAGCATGCTGGGCTCATAACCCAGAGGTGGATGTATTGTAACCATTCTCTGCTGTTGGTGTGTTTGCTTCGCTTGTAGCTCAGTTGGTAAAGAAACTGACTTCAGTTTGGGAGATCTGGGTTTGATTCCTGGGTGGGGAAGATCCCCTGGAGGAAATGGCAACCCCCTCCAATATTCTTGCCTGAAGAATCCCATAAACAGAAGAACCTAGCAGGCTACAGTCCTCTGCAGTTAAACGTATACCCTACCATATGACCCAGTAATCCCATCCCTATGTATTTATCAAAGAAAATTGAAAGCACAGTATCTACAAAATCTTTTACATAAATATTTATAGCAGCTTTATTTGTAATAGCCCAAAACTAGAAACAGCCCAAATACCCATCTACAAGTGAATAGTTATACAAATTGCCATATAGCCATTCAACACAATTCTGCTCAGGAATGAACTGATGGTACATGCAACAATATTATGGATCTCAAAATAAGTATGGGTCTTCCCAGGTGGAGCAATGGCAAGGAATCCACCCACTAACCAGGAGATGCAAGAGACACAGATTTGATCCCTGGGTTGGGAAGAGAAGGAAATGGCAGCCTACTCCATTGTTCTTGCCTGGAAAATTCCATGGACAGAGGAGCCTGGTAGGCTACAGTCCATGGGGTCACAAAGAGTTGGACATGATTGAGCGACACATACAAAATAATTATGCTGAGAGAAAGAAGCCAGACCAAAAAAGTATACATACTGTATGATTCCATTTTCAATAAATTTTAGAAAATGCAAACTGATCTGTATAAAGCAGGTCAGTAGTTCCTTAATTTAAGAGTGGGAGGGTTTCAGGATATTGGGAAGGAACATTACCAAGGAACATGAGAAAATTTTGGGAGGTGATGGATATATTCATCACCTTGGTTGTAGTAATAATTTTTCAGGTGAATAATATGTTAAAAGTTATCAAATTGATCTTTAACATGTACAGTTTATTGGTAAGTCAGTTTCACCATAGTAAAGCTGTTATAAATAAATAATGTTTAAAAAAAGAATCAACCAAATATACATGGAGGTCTTGTTCAGATCCTGTTTCAAATCATTTGTAAAATGATGCTTAAGCCAAGGGGGATCATTTAAATCCTGACTAGGTATTAATTATGTTAAGGAATTATTAATATTTTTTGTGTTTGATAATGGAGTTGTTATCTTAAAAAATGTCTTATCTCTTACAGACATATGTGAAATATTTATGGATGAAATTATATAGTATCTGGGATTTACTGAATTGGGGTAAATGATGGGTATGTATGAAGCAAGATTATCCAAATAATACTAATATCGCATTTAAATGATGGTTACATTGGGGGTTTATTATACTATTCTTCCTACAAATGTGAATGTTTGAGATTTTCCATGATAAATTGTTGTTTGATTTTTTAAAAGAAATTTTATTTTAGTCATGCTCCAAAGTAGTGGAGTGGACTCACTGGTTTCTAATCTTCCCATCCAAGAGAACATGCTTTTTCTGTTAAATGATAATCTCTATCATAAAACTTTCTACTTCTTACTAGAAGCAAAAAATCGAAGTCTGAAGGACTCATGGGGTTTTTTGACCAATTACTCATAAATCTCTGTGCTGATCTACTGTTGGAAGCATTGCTTAAAAGATGAAAAAAAGAGCCGGTGGCATCAGATAAAAATGCTGTTTTAAAACTTACTTCTTCTTAACTCACCCAAAAATCTCACAGAAATGACCTGTCACTGGAGAGAAAATATCTTATCATTCTTATCATTACTTTGAAACTCAAACAAAGCAAATTACTTTTTTATTCTGACTGGAAGAGAGCAGATGTGGTCTGATCTTTTCTGACTACGTAGAAGTTTTCTAAATAAAAAACTGAGCCAACTGGAAACTATCTCTAGGGGGCAAACAAGATAAGCAATTATATCAAAGTATTATTTTCAAAAAGTTTAAGGTATGACTCATACAAGTAGAGAATGACCAAATCGAAAACTATTTCAAGTCATTAGTGAAGGAAAAAACAGAATGATATGGCTGGTTCAAAGAGTGTTTGAGGAACTAGGTATTGTGAGGCCTTTCTAAAGGGAAATTTTAAGTCAGGGTCTTCATCTTTCACCTAGATGGATCTCTAGAGAATTATGCTCTGTGAAAAAAAGCCAATCCCGAAAGGTTATATAGTATACAGTTCTTTTAATATTCTTGAAATAACAAATTTACAGAAATGGAGAATAGATTAACAGTTGCCAGGGGTCAGGAAGGAGGTGAGTGGAGGCCTGAGAAAGGTGATGTGACTATTATAAAACGAACACATGAGTGAAGTGAGCCAGAAAGAGAAAGGTGGAGTCTTTCTGTGTTCTAACACACAAATACGGAATCTAGAAAAATGGTACTGAAGTATTTACTTACAGCACAGCAATGGAGAAACAGGCATAGGGAATAGACTTGTGGACATGGGAAGAGGGGAGGAGAGGGTGAGGTGTGTGGAAAGAGTAACATGGAAACTTTCATTAAAATATGTAAAATAGATAGCCAAAGGGAATTTGCTGTGTGTCTCAGGAAGCTCAAACAGGGGCTCTGTATCAACCTAGAAGGGTGGGATGGGGAGGAGAATGGGAGGGAGGTTCAAAAAGGAGGGAGTGTGTGTGTGTGTGTGTGTGTGTGTGTGTGTGTGTATGGTTGATTCATGTTGAGGTTTGACAGAAAACAAAATTCTGTGATGCAATTATCCTTCAAATAAAAAAAAAAATCACATGAGGGAGATTGATCATGATGGAAATGTTCTGCATCCTAACTCTATCCATGTCAACATCCTTGCCGTGATACTGTATTACAGGTCATTATTGCCACTGGAGAGGTGTTAGCACCGGATGAGGTGTTACCACTGGAGAGACTGGATAAAGGATGCACAGCAGCTCCATATTATTTGTTACAACTGCATGTTAACCTGAAATAATCTCAAAATTCAAACTTTAATGTAAAAAAGATTGTTCTGTTAGATACAAAACTAGTTAATATCGTATGACAATAAAATAATAACTTTGCTGTTATATTTTTACCAAATTAAGTTTACCTTTACTGGACAAAAATCTGCAAGTTAACATGTAAATTCATAAAATCTAAGAAGCCTTTAGTCAATGGTGAATAGTGAAACAAACAAAGGGACTTCCTTTAGAAGAGGGTCAGCAGACTGTGGTCAGCTGGCTAGTTTAGTCTACTGGTCTGATTTAGTGTAACCCATGAGTTAAGAATGGCTTTTACATTTTTTTTTAAAGGATTATAAAAAACAAAAACAGAAAAAAACCTAAAACCTGAATATTTACTATCTGGCTCTATACAGAAAAAGTCTACTGGCCCTTAGATTCTATAATTGATAATGAAATAACGCTTTGGTGAGCCTGTTAAACAGTACTTCAATGTGTCATTGAAAATACATGCTGACCTCTCTATGCCTTATTTCTGGATTTTGGACAATATTTTTTAACAATTAATACTAAAATTATATGAACCAGTTTGCATTTCTTCTGCCTCAATCACCATAGTTTCAGAAAACCTTCACACTATTTTCTTTAAGTAATTCTTCATGTATTTCCTCAACTGAATAGTATTGATCTTCAAGCAGCTTCTCAGAACTCAACGTAGAGTAGTGTGTTCCTATTATAGCTTGCCCCAAGTCAAGGGGAACCCATCCTTGATTATATTTTTGTAGCTGCTATTTTTTATACTCATTATAATTTTAAAATATTTACAAACCTTACCCCCCCAACCTACCAGCTAATAAAAGGCTTATCCATTCCCACTGTTTTATTCATTTTCAAGGATGAAGGACTTCAATTTCAGATGTCAGAAGAAAATATATTTTTGTTCCATCCAAAATACTTCTCATTATAAACGTTTCTTTGGTTAAAGAACAGTTGATATTTAGATATTTTATGTCATCAAACAAGTCCTCTATTAGATTGAGGTGTCTCTAATGTCTTGGTAGCCTTCTTAAGCAAACCTAAGCCAGAGTAAATTCCTGTAAATGTCTCAAGCGTAAGAAATCAAAACATAAGAGCAACCAACTACAAAGCCAACGAGGCTTTCCTAAAAAAGGCAATTGCTTAGTCAATCACATAGGTTCTTTGCTTTGCTCCCAGGATGTTCTCTCAAAGTCTTTCCCCTGACTGCTGTCACCGGAACACTTCTAACCACTCTTGGTTTGGTTCTGCCAAGTATTTGCTAAGATGAACTCTTCTAAATGTTAATATATCACAGCTTATCTTTTAACATCTTTCGTTCAAGTATTCTCCATTTATAGGTTTCTTTTTCATAAGTTTAAGTAATAAAGACCACCACCTCATTCCTGTTTAAAATGTTTTATGCCTCTAAGAATTACACATTATGTGTGTATTATTTACTATATATGCTTTACATGTACCTATGTATACTGTAAAATGTATGTGCCTCTAAGAGTTATAAACACTTCTATTTCAAACCAAAAACCACTATTCAAGTATGTAAAAAATTCAAGAGATCATTTTGGTTTTCTTATACACATAATAATTGTTTTAATGGAAGACAGTTTTTTTGTTCGTTTGTCTGTTTTGCTTTTTGGCCATGCTGTGTAGCATGCAAGACCATAATTGTCCCAGCAGGGATCCAGCCCATGCCTTCTGCAATTGAAGTGTAGAGTTTTAACTGCTGGATCGCCAAGTAAGTCCTTGGAAAACAGTTTATATTTTATTAATCTGAGCTTACTGCATTTCTTCCTTTGAGCTTGCTTTTCTTTTTGCTTCAGTACACCATTTTATAATTATTTCAGTAACAGTGTAAGAATGAGAAAATTTTTATAATTTGAAAAGTTTTGTTTAGGATAAAAAAAACCAGAAGTGCTACTTTATCAAGCAGATATGTTTATGGAGCATATCATGAATAGGGAGTATGATGATCAGAATTCCATATATGATGAAGAAGTCAGGGAAATTATAACTATAAGAGAGCCCCAAACTCTAAATGTGTTTAACCTTTTTGATGGGAAGCCCTGGCAAGTGTTTTATGTAATGTCCTTTACTGTTAGGACAAATACCCTCACTAGCCAAATGGGTCAGGGTTCTCCAGTCCTGTGGCACTCTAAGAATTTCACATCTTGTCTTTGAACTTTTAATTGCATTAATACTGTTATCAATAATGTCCTCTCATTGACAGTTGCTATGTGTTAGGCACTGTACTAGATGCCTCTCACATACTTAACTCCATTTTTTACAAAACCACAAAACCCCCATGAGGCAAGTATTGTTAATCTCATGTTTCAGAGGAGAAGACTGTAAGACCCAGAAAGACTGAATTACTTGTCTACAGTCAGTGCTAGGGAGTGGCAGAGCTGGGACGGAAATCAGTTGGCCTTCTACTGGCCAGGATTCAGACACAGTGTTGAATTCAATATGATTGTTTAAATGACACTTCCTTCCTAGTGTTAATTCCAACTACCATTTTATTATAAATATACTTATACTATGAACTTATTAAATGAATAGTTAATATAGCACAGATTTTAAAATGAACACAGTCACAACCATTTGTAGGAACTTGTGTGAACTTACTTGCCCATTTTGATGAAAAGTTTAGGCTTAACTGCACACACATGCAAAAATCATCAGATTTGGCACTTTGTTCTTAAAAATCTCTTTTGAGCAATTAATTCAATGACTTCAGACTATATACATAAAAATAGGGCAAAAGAAAAAAAAATAGGACAAAAGAACAAGTCTTTGTGTTTTGGGCTGTAATAGATGATGAAATAGTTTAAATGCTTTATTTCATTTGAAAAATGACAGATTTGATATATGAAATGAACAATGAAATTTATAATAAATTTATACCACTTAAGCCATTTTGAAATACCCTGAACGAAAAAATATGTAAAATTCTTACCAGTTGCAGAGTGTTCTACTCAAATTTATTGATGAGAAAAGTTAACACATATTCAGCATAAAAAAGAATTTTTTATTGAAGTGTAATTGATTTGTAATATTGTGTTAATTTCAGGTATAAAGCAAAGTGATTCAGTTATTTTTTAATACTGTAGTACAGTATAGGTTATTATAAGTCACTGAATATGATTCCCTGTTATGTAGTAAATCCTATTGGTTGCTCATCTATTTTATGTAGTTTGTATCTGTTAAATCCTGCACTAAGAATTTGTCTCCTCTTCTCTCCCTCTCCATTTTGGTAACCATAAGTTTGTTTTCTGCGTTTGTGAGCTTATTTCTGTTTTGTATATACATTCATTTTATTATTTTTTAGAGTCCACATATAAGTGATATCATGTAGTGTTTGATTTACTTCACTAAGTATAATATTCTCCAGGTCCATCCATGTTGCTGCACATGGCAATAGTTTATTCTTTTTAGGGTTGAGTAGTATTCAATTGTGGGGCTTCCATGATGGCTCAGATGGTAAAGAATCTCTCTGCAATGCAGGACACCTGGGTTCGATCCCTGGGTTGGGAGGATCCCTTGGAGAAGGAAATGCCAACCCACTCCAGTATTCTTGCCTGGGAAATCTCATGAACAGAGGAGCCTGGCAGGCTATAGCTCATGAGGTCACAAAGAGTCAGACACGACTGAGTGACTAACAGTTTAAGTTTTTCAGTTTCAGTATTCCATTATATATATATGTACCATATCTTCTTTATCCTTCGTCTGTCAATGGACATTTTGGTTGTTTCTCTGTCTTGGCTATTGTAAAGAGTGCTGCTGTGAACATTGGGGTACATGTATCTTTTTGAATTAGAGTTTTTGTTTTTTCCAAATATATATCCAGGAGTAGGAGTGCTGAATCAAATGGTAGCTCTATTTTTAATTTTTAAAAGAACCTCCAGCTGTTTTTCATAGTGGCTATATCAATTTACATTAAGCAGGCTCTAAGCTGCAGAAATTTAAGACTCTCGTAGATATGTATCCTTTAGAAGACCTTTCTTATTTCTTACATTATTTAATAAATATTTATTGATGTTAGTTAATATTATCTATTATTGGTTAATTGGGAAAATCCCCTGGAGAAGGAAATGGCTACCCACTGCAGTATTCTTACCTGGAGAATTCCATGGACAGAGGAGCCTGGTGGGCTACTGTCCATGGGGTCATAAAGAGTTGGACATGACTGAGCATCTAACACACAATAAATATTTATTGCAATTTATTTATAGCCAGGTCACACCAGTTTATTTGAAATACATAATAAGGAATAGACTTTTGCTTTGATTATTGCTGAGCTGGGAATAGAAGTAGGATAAGAAAGTAAATAGCAAATTAGGATAAAGAAAATATATATATATATAATTAATAATTGCTCTGAATGTGACATATAACTAGTTGTGCTAATACATTTTGAAAGACAAAGCTGGAGAACACCACCTGAAATTTGTTTTTCCTCTCCATATTTTCAGATCTTCTCAAAGACTCAAAAGACCTCTCCAACTATGGGGCCCATCTTCATGTCTTCTGTATTCCTATATCCAAATTTCTGTCTTCTTGTAAGGACACCAGTCAGTGGATTAAGGTCCAGCCTAATCCAGCATTTCCTCATCTTAATGACATCTGCAAAAACTGTTTGCAAATAAGGTCATGTTCACAGGTATGGGGGTGAAGAGTAAGTTTATTAAGATAGCAACATATCTTTGGGGGAACACAACTCAACCCACCCTAGGGCCCTCTCCTAGGCTCTTCTCTTTAGGTAATACCCCCAAATACTACACATAGTGGTCTACAGTAGAGTGCTGGTTGCTTGGGATTTGAAAGTGAAAGTTGCTCCGTCGTGTCCAACTCTTTGCGACCCCATGGACTGAGGCTTGCCTGGCTTCTCTGTCTGTGGACTCCTTCAGGCAAGAATACTGGAGTGGGTACCTATTCATTTCTCCAGGAGATGTTCCCAACCCAGGTATTCAAGCCAGGTCTCCCGCATTGCAGGCGGATTCTCTACCGTCTGAGTCACCAGGGAAGCTTGGGATTTGAATAAGTATTATACCCTGTATTTATATTTATTTGCACATAGATGTAAAATTCAGCTCAGCCAATGTTTAGTGTGTGAAGTTTTGACTCTGGCATCCTGTCAGTTCATAACCTCAGTCGTTCAGTGTCAAATATGCTGTTCTAAGGAGAGAGCGAGACATGGAAGTATTGAGAGTGGTGCCATCAAACTGTAGACTGTTGGGCTAATTGCAGATTACATAAGCCTAGCTTCAAGATTTGTAGGTTTTATTATTTCGTTTAATGATACCAACCCTTACAAAATCAACCTTGGCTTTAAAAAGACTCCTCTAGACCAGTGATTCTCAACATGTGGTCTGAATACCCACAGATCTGTAAGTCCCAGATACATAGCACTAAGGAAGCATGTGCTTTTTTCTGCTCTCCATCTCTCCTGAGTTTATAATGGAGTTTTCCAGAGCCTTTGTGACTTGTGATGACATCAGCACTCTGGTGCAAATAGAATGTGTACTTGTGGATTCTTGCACTTAAAATTTGCTGTTTTGATTTCCAGTATGATGAATATTAGTAGATATATTGTTGTTGTTCAGTCAGCAAGTCATGTCCGACTCTTTTCAACTCCATTGGCTACAGCATGCCAGGCTTCCCTGTCCTTCACTATCTCCCAGAGTTTGCTCAAATTCATGTCCTTTGAGTCAGTGATGCTGTCTAACCATCTCATCCTCTGCTGCCCTCTTCTCCTTTTGTCTTCAATCTTTCCCAGCATCAAGGTACTTTCCAGTGAGTCAGCTCTTCACATCAGGTGGTCAAAGTGTTGGAGCTTCAAGCTTCAACATCAGTCCTTCCAATGACTATTCAGGGTTGATCTCCTTTAGGATTGACTGGTTGGAACTCCTTAGCCACACATTAAGATAGCATAAAGCTCAGTGTTTACAATTTTTAAGAGTAGGAAAGGGTCCTGACACCAAAAAATTTGAGAAATCACAAATTGAAGATAACACTATGTGGGCAAAAACTAATGACAGACAAACAATAAATGTATATTTAGTATAAACTCTTAGAAAGCTACTTTACCAGATTAAAAACAATGATCTACTCAGATTTAAGATGAACTGGGTTAAAAATAGAAAATTATGAGTACTATTTGAAATAAGCATTTCTATCCATTATCATTATTTGATAAACTTTTCCATATGTATTTATATTGTATTTTAGACCTTCATGGGATACCCTTTTGGCTTTGATAATGATAAAAACCAAGTACCAAACTAAAACTTAAGCACCAGGATGAAATGGAAGATGATATTTTTAGTAAAAATGAAAGTCTTTTCATTTAGTGACTAATAGACTTATTCTAAGCACCTGACATATTTTGACTCCTTTAGTTTTCTCAGTAACCCATTGACATAAATACCGTTATAATCCCCATTTCATACAAGAAGTAGCTGTGGCACAGAGAAACTAAATTTCTTGTGTAGCAGCACAGAAAATAGTGGAGCCAGGATCCCAACCCAGAGCCAGTCTGGCACTCCTGTCTGTACTGAATGTCCTTGTGTGAGGTGGGCTTGTTGAGGATGCTGGCAAACAGAGAATAGGTACTGCTTGTGAAATGAGTTTCCAGTGTGGACAGAGCTTATGCTTTTAGCAGAAGATGAAAATCTGAACTCCTTTTTACAAAATCTTTCAATACTTGGATGTAGATAGCAAAATAATTTTAACCATGCTTCACTGCACACTGTGTGGGCCAAGAGAACACGTTAGTGTGACGAGCTGGATATGGTCTTAGCACCCCCATGTGGCACCCCTGCCTCCTTCTTCCTCCTCTTTTCCTTCCAGCGAAGCTCATATCCCATGGCCTCTAGCCTAGTTGTTGCAATGGACAGTAGCTTGAACATCTAATGCCTCTTTAAATGTTGAAGGCTGATAATTTCTTAGTATATAACCCTCAGGTAAAGTATTTGTAATTTTTTTTTGGCTGTGCTTTGTGGCATGTGGGATCTTGAGTTCACTGACCAAGGATCTAACCCACATCCCCTGCACTGGAAGTGTGGAGTCTTAACCACTGGACCAGCAGGGAAGTCTCAAGGGTGTGTAATTTTCAAGATGATTTTTTTAAGGTGATAATATGAGGAATTTCAAATATATACAAAAGAAAATTTTTGTTTTACTCCCGTGTACCCATTACCTAGCTTCAGTAATCTTACCCACTCATGGCCAGTTTTGTTTCACCTATATCCCTACCCAATCTTCATCTGCACCACTGGGGACTTTCTTAGCAAATCCCAGACATTATATAATTTGACCCAGAAATTAAAAAATGACTTATTGAGATTAAAAGCCTCAAAGAAATGATTTTCTAATGGTGAAATCTCTGTGCAATGGCGAAAGGATATTTGAATTAGGAGCCTTCAGTAAACCACCAAACTCTTACCATTTAAGTAACTACCTCAGATCTCTAAAAATAAAATAAGTTTGGTTCTTCAGAGAAACTAGATTTTAGGAGGATTGTAGCTGAGATGAAAAGGGAGAAGGCAGGTTGTTTATTTCATGCATATGAGACCATAAAGGCAAGTCCTTGAAGACAGAAGAAGACTAAATGGGAAAAAAGGAAAGGTTGGGTGAAAACTCAAAATGGTTTTAATAATGAGATTTATTATCTCATATAGTGACAAACATAGAGATAGGCAGTTTCAAGGTTTGTTAATTCAGTAGCTCAATCAAGTTGTCAAAGGCCCAGTATCCTTCCCCACTTCCCTCTGCCATCCTTCGTATGTTCTCTTTTCATGAACTCCCTCTTAATTCCCCTCGTGGTTGCATCCTGCAGAAAGAAAAGGATTATTCCCTTTTTTAAAATTAATGAATTATTTATTTGGCTGCATCGGGTCCTAGTTATAGCATGCAGGATATTTGTTGCGGCACATGGACTCTCCAGCTGCATCATATGGGCTTCAGAGCAAGCGGGGCTTCAGTAGTTACGACTCATAGGCTTTGCTGCCTCACGGCTTGCAGGATCTTAGTTCCCTGACCAGGGATCGAACCCATGTCCCCTGCATTGCAAGGCAGGTTCCTAACCACTGGACCACCAAGGAAATCCCAGAAAAGGATTTATTCTTGTTTTGCCTTTTGTGGCAGATCCTTGGACTGGGTCTCTCAATATCCATTTTACTTCTTTTCTCTTTGGAGAGTCTAGAAAGCTATAAGCTGTATTTTCCATATTCCTTGATGACAGAATTCTGGAAAATCAGGTCCTGCCGACTAGATGAAGTAGAGAGAGGTAAAAGATGGGAATGAGAAGGAAACCATTTCTTGTGGCTGAGATGACAGGCAGAGTTTACTGTGAATTCCCAAGTCTAACTGCCAGTTTTGTGAGTGTGAGGCCCTGACAGCAGCTCTCTCTTTGAATGGCAGCTGCAGTGACGTGATGTTGAGCTGAAGTCCAGTGGCGGCCTCTTGGTCTGCTCTCCCACCCCTCAGTGACTGTCTAAGCACCTTATTCCCTGTATGAAATCTGTTTTTGTTGGATATATTTAGAGTAGTTCATATGCTTAAACCAGTCACTGGTTGATAAACATCTGTCTCTCTCTTTTTAAGGGCAAAAAAGCCATTCCCAAAAGCCCTCTAGAAGAGTTTCTTCATATCTCATTGAGAATTGGGTCACATGCCTCATTGAGGAGATCTTGGTCACATGCTCACCCCTAAAGGACCACCGTGATTGGTTTAGATCAGTGATTTCTAACATGCTGTCTGGGAAGCCCTCTTTAGGTAGTCCAAACTATTTTCATTTTTCATTATTTTCCTTTTCATTCTCATATTTCTTAGGAATGCGCAAAGGAGTCCTCTAGAGGCTCCGTGACTTAGGATGGCAATGGATCAAATGCACATACAGGTGTGAGAATCTCTCTTCTATTAAGTCAGACAGTAGAGAGATTTGCAGAAATATAAAATAGTGCCATTCTTCTAACTAAATATTTTATTTTGGAAAATAGAGTTGTTTTTTCATTTAACATGTTATTTAAATGACCATATAGTGGGTGTATTGTTACTTAAAATCATTTGATACATAAATATTTTTCTGGTTTTAATTTCTAAAATGACGGGGCAGAATATAGCACACGAGTTCTTTGAGGTTCTTAACCACCTTTAGGAGTGTCAAGAGATACTGAAATCACAAAGTTTGAGAACTACTAGCTTAGATCAATTAAAATATTCTCAAATCACGGAGGGATGATGGATACAGAAACAAAAACTAGAGCCCTGCAAGCATGGAGGAAAAGGAAGATGGTTTCCAGTTGAGCAATGATGTCTGCTGCTGGAGGGGCTGGTTTGGATCTGGGGTATGTTGCAGATGAGGAGAGACGTGTAAGAGTGATCCAAGCAGAACAAGTAAATTTTGGGACCATCCTGGTGGGTGATCTAGTGGTTAGGACTCTCTGCTTTCACTGCCAAGCGCCTAGGTTCAATCCCTGGTCAGGGAACTAAGATCCCACAAGCTGCATGGGAAGGCCAAAAAAAAAAGTAAACTTTTTCTTCTGTTATGTCTATAAGAAGCAAGAAACAAGTTTCTAGAGGGCTGTGATTAGCAATGAGAAGTCTGAAACGGAGAAAATCTGGCTCTAGTGTTAGTAGCTATAAGTGTTAGTAGCATAGACTATTTGTAGTGAGGAAGGCTGGTTATTAGGAGACTAGTTAACCACTGAGAGACTATATTAATATTAATAAATTAATAAGGTAATTTTGTACCTTAAGTGTGAAATATTTTTACCTTTCTTCCCTGGATTATGTGTTTTTTGAAACCACAATTTTATATAGTCAAACAGCACAGTATAAGGAGAAAACTGTTTAGAAGACATCTGCACTCCAAGGTGAAGAAGTTGGGGAGTGGGTTCATACACCTCAGAGGCTCTAAGGTGGAATCCTAAACCAGGGCCCCAGGAAGCTGCTGAGGCTGAGAGAACCACCTTCTCCTCTGTCCAGGGTGCTGCACGGGACCCGGGGAGGGGCTCCCAAACTGCCTCAGAGGATAACACGGCCGGACGATACTCTATATCTGCAGACTGCCATTATATAATACAGCTACCAATCTGTGCTTTTAAAAGACTTAGGTCTATTTGTAGACCTTATCCCACTGAAAATATTCATAGTAAGCACTTTTTGTTTGTTTGTTTTTAGTGTCTCAGCATAATTCATTTCCCGGACACTTCCAGCATCACTATCTTCTCTAGATTGATTTTAATGCTTGCCAGGAACTATAAGCAGATACGTTTGCTTTCGTGATATTCAGTTTATTTGTTTTCAGACAGCTTAAATGCCTCATTTCTAGTGGTGCTGTATGTGCATGTACACAAGTATGTGACTGTCAACTCAATTTTCTCCTTGGAACTTTGGACTGGGTTGTAAGAGCTTTGGCTCCCTCCAGAAAGCTTTGCACAGCTGGAGAGTGATGTGGCTGTGAGAACTCTTACTCTCCAGTTTCTCTCTTTGGCCTTCGGTTTAATGTTCTCCAGTTCTTTCATGCATACAAAGAGGGCAGGGGCAATCTCTTGTGATTCATGAAAAAAAATTTTTTTTTTGAGATGAGCAACCAATGTAGAAAAAGAAGTATATGTTGACTAAAAAGAGCGTGTGTGTGTCCTAGCGCTCCTTCCAACTGCAAAATGGGGACTCCAGGGTGTTTTCCAAAGCCAACAACCTGTTCTCTGATTCTCCAGACAACAACTGAAATATTCGACATTTCAGTTCAGTTTTAATACCAGCTACCCAGAGCCAGTGCAGATCCCAAAGTTCAAGGGCTCAGTCCCACGAGACTGCTCCCCTCCCAGCTTCAGGCACTAGTTGCTCGTCCTGGAGAGACTGCCCATGCTTCTGACTGGACCAGCTATATGCTGCTGCTGCTGCTGCTGCTAAGTCGCTTCAGTCGTGTCCGACTCTGTGCGACCCCATCGACGGCAGCCCACCAGGCTCCCCCGCCCCTGGGATTCTCCAGGCAAGAACACTGGAGTGGGTTGCCATTTCCTTCTCCAATAGCTATACACTAGGGCTTCCTATAACCCCCTTCTCAGATTTGATAATTTGCTGAAACAGTTCATAGAACTCAGGAAGGCATTTTACGGATTTGTTATAAAGGCTGTGACCCAAGAACACCTAAATAGAAGACATGCATAGGACTAGCAATTGGGTGGTGGGGTGCAGAGTTTCTGTCCTCTGTGGGCTTTTTGTCTCCCAGCACCTTGAGGGTTCACAGCCTGGAAGCTCAGATCTCCTTCGAGAGTTTTTATAGAACGGTTCTTCTCCCCTCTCTGGAGGTGAGAGGTAGGGCTGAAATTTCCAACTTTCTCATCATTTGATCTTTGATGTCTGGCCACATCCTGAGACAATCTAGGGACCCTAACCTAGGCTAGCCAGGCATATATAAAGGGGCTTATTATGAATAACAAAAAGCGCTCCTGTTACTCAGGAAATCTTGAAGGCTTTAGAAGCTCTGTGCCAGGGACAGGAATCAAAGACCAGATGCATTTCTTACTATATCAGGACCACCAGGAGATCCAGCTTTGCCTATTTCACAGGGTGGGTTTAAGAAAATTTATTTTTTTTAGTGGACTTGAGTACTTCCCTGGTGGTACAGTGGATAGGAATCTGCCTGCTAATGCAGGGAACACTGGTTTGATCCCTGGTCTGGGGAGATTCCACATTCTGCAGAGCAGCTAAGCCCGTGTACCACAACCACTGAAACCAGTACACTGCAAAGACAAGTAGCCCCTGCTCACTGCAACTAGAGAAGGCCCATGTGCAACAATGAAGACCCAGTGCAACAACAACAACAAAAAGGATTTGAAAGCATTCGTTTAGCCAGAAATTGATAATGTATATTCCTAGCCTATTTCTTTGTTCCTTGTGGCTGCTCAAAAAAAAAAAATTGTTGACTGACCTTACAGAGGCTTAGGTGCATTGGCAAAAAACATGCTTCAAAGGAAGTCCAGTGGGATGATACAGATACACACCTATGATAGATTGTTGTAAAATGACCTTAATTAATCTTGCCTCTCTGAATTCTGAATTCGTGCCCTAGCATGGCTGCCTTTCACAATTAATCTGGCCATAAGTTCAGTCTCTCAGTTGTGTCCAATTCTTTGCCACCCCATGGACTGCAGCACGCCAGGCTTCCCTTTCCATCATCAACTCCTGGAGCTTGCTCAAACTCATGTCCATTGAGTTGGTGATGATGCCATCCAACCGTCTCATCCTGTCATCC
This sequence comes from Dama dama, assembly GCF_033118175.1. NCBI lineage: Eukaryota > Metazoa > Chordata > Mammalia > Artiodactyla > Cervidae > Dama > Dama dama. The sequence continues at coordinate 44,196,282 of NC_083698.1, read as the reverse complement.
CCTTCTTCTCCCACCTTCAATCTTTCCCAGAATCAGGTCTTTTCCAATGAGTCGCTTCTTCACATCAGGTGGCCAAAGTATTGGAGCTTCAGCATCAGTCCTTCCAGTGAACACCCAGGACTGATTTCCTTTAGGATTTATTGGTTTGATTTCCTTGCATTCCAAGGGACTCCCAAGAGTCTTCTCCAATACCACAGTTCAGAAGCATCAATTCGTTAGCGCTCAGCTTTCTTTATGGTCCAACTCTCACATCCATACATGACTACTGGAAAAACCCTAGCTTTGACTAGATGAACCTTTGTTGGCAAAGTAATGTCTCTGATTTTTAATATACTGTCTAGGTTGGTCATACCTTTTCTTCCAAGGAGCAGGCGTCTTTTAATTTCATGGCTGGAATCACCATCTGCAGTGATTTTGGAGTCTAAGAAAATCAAGTCTGTCACTGTTTGCATTGTTTCCCCATCTATTTGCCATGAAGTGATGGGACCGGATGCCATGATCTTAGTTTGTTTCTTTTTTTTGATCTTAGTTTTTTGAGTGTTGAGTTTTAAGCCAGTTTTTCACTCTCCTCTTTCACTTTCATAAAGAGGGTCTTTAGTTCCTCTTTGGTTTCTGCCATAAGGGTGGTGTCATCTGCATGTCTGAGGTTATTGGTATTTCTCCCAGCAATCTTGATTTGGCCATAGCAGTCTTGAATCTGGCCATAGGATTTGCCTAAACCAATAGAATATTATCAAAACAATGTCAGGTGAGTTCTGGAGTCTACACAGCTTATGCCATAACTCTCCTGGGATGTGCCATGTAAAGAAGCTCAGATAGAATAATTAATGATGAAAGATAACCTGGGGACAGAAAGAGGTCTGAGTCTGCTAGTCCCTTCAAGGCCCCAGATATATAGATGGAATCACCTTGGGCCTCCAGCTCTCGCTGACCTACCAGGGGGATGCAGTGGCATGAATAACCAAGATGAGATCAGAAGAATAAACACCCAATAATAATAAATGATTGTTTTAAGCTGCTGATTTGGGGTTGTTCTGTAGCGATAGACAGCTGAGGCAACACCCAACTTGTGATGACCAGATTATTTAGATGATAGGTGATGATGAATATAGCATTAGACAGGATGGGAAAGAAGAGAGAAAGAATGAGAACTGAAGAAATGTCTGAGGAGTTGGAAACAGAAGGTACTTATATCACCTTGCATGGTGACAACTTCCTCTCAGGTGACAAATAGTGTGTGAGAAGAGACATCCTTTTGCTATAAGTCACTGCCTGTGATGAGTAAGAAGAACATGCCTTACATACCCAGAGAATAAGAAATATAATTGTCTGTAATTCATAATTAGGTGTATCTGCTTCCTTGCCATTTTGTTAATCAGGTTATATTATTTATAAAATCACAGTGATATCACCTTAACAATCCTGTATCATATAGAAACAAACTTACACAACTGGAAACTGTGTGGTCATAGAAAGCATGAATATCTTTTATAAACAAGTGTATGTGTTGCCTTCCCTCCTCCTTCCCCCACCCTAATTTTTGTTGAGTGGTTCTAAGAGTACTCAGCGGTGGTCAGCTTCCTATGTTAATATCTTCTAGCAAGCAGCTGCTTTTTCTCCATGGTCTGCTCACATCAGGAACCCTGAGTTCCCAGCAGGTGCTAGAAACCCATTGGTTCTTGAGAATTCAACTTGTGAAAGTTTCAGGTAGGGTGTGCAGAAGCAGGTTGTTTGTATAGGTGGTTGTGTGGGGTTTGTGTAGGTGATTCTTAAGACATCCCAGACATTTGGGCACCCTGAAGTCTGAGTCACTCTAAGAGTAAATCTCAAAGGGATTTAATTCAGTTTGAGATTGCCACCAAAGATTCTCGAGAGAGGTTTGATTGATAAAGTTGATGTGCCAGGTGTGAGGCTGCCCATAAGCAGCCCCCCACCACTGTGGTGCTGCATCTGTTCCTGGGTCAAGTCATTTAAGCTGACTGTGAGGAGAGAAGCGGGTCTTGCAACCTGGGGAAGGAAGCAACCTGTGGGAACGGAGGCCTGTTTATCTACAGCTGCCCAGTGGAGAATGTGCTGGGGTGACTGAACATCCCCTAGATGGGACTGGCCTCAGTTTACATTAGTTCACCTGTATAGGAGAACAGATTTAAGCTTCCTCTTATTATCTGTTCAACGTCATCTACTATGTGCCAGGCACTGATAGAGGAATGAAGGATACAAACTATGTCTTCAAGCAATAGAATCTCATTTTCTTTAGCATTGCAACATGAAACTTCTGAAGCTGAGATTAAATTAGAATAATGTAGAATTTATTGACTTCTAAATTTTAAAAGTTCTGAGGATTAGGTGTGAGATCCTGAGACTATCTTAGAATCAGTGCAATTATTGGTACAACAACTTCAGAAAACCTTCTGGCAGTACCTGCCAAAAGATAACACACATCTACCCTGTGACCTAGCAATTCCATTTCACGTATATACACATTTCACCAAAAGACAGGTACAAGAATGGGCACAGCAGCACTACTCATAATAGTCAATCATCCATGGCCGGTAGGATCATGTGTCCATTAGAGAGAAAGCAGGAAATATTTACTTTTGTATTGCAGATTGGCTTAATAACAACAACAAAAAATTAAGTTATTGTCTGGTTGAAGAGATATTGGAGAACCAAAGCATAAAGGGGGAGACAAGTAAGACAGTAATAATGCAGGAGTCAGGGTCCACCCCCAGGGCTGGGGAACAGAGTGCAGAGGTGGGGTATTAGACTCATAAGCTTAGAAAAGGGAGCTGGGACCCGGATGTTTGAGGAAGGATTATGGTCTGGCACTGACTGTCCTTCTAAGGGGAGACAATGAAGCTGGTTTGAGAGCACCACAAAACTTTAAACTGGAAGCGACTGCTGCTATAAACGCTGTGCCAAGGGTGTCAGGAACAGCCCGCAAACAGGAAGGAGCAAGTCCCTTCTCGGTTCTCCAGCCTTCCAGTCTCACCCTCTAGCGCCCCCAATTGGCAGAACAAAAGGCGAATCCGCTGGCAAAGGACAAATGTTAGCATTTCTCCTCACAGCACCCTCATTACAAAGCTGAGAATGGAAGGGTGAGTTTAGGGTTGCAACAGTAATTTAATCAATAGCACCAGTGGATTAAAAAAAAAGGTGATATATTCATAAAATGGAAGAATATACAACATTGAAAAGATTATTAAACACAACACATGACTCAGTCTCACAATATAATATTGAGCAAAAGAGGCCAGATGCCAAAGAGTACCTAGTGTATGATTCCATTTCCCATAAAACCAAAAACTGGATAGCGTTAATCAGCAGTGTTAGAAGTTAGAATAGAGGTAATCTTGGTGGGAGCAGTGACTAAGGAGGGACAGAGGGGGCTTTCAAGCTCCTGGTATCGATCAGTATTTTTAAACATATGCGTCTTCACTTTATTGTACTCTTATGATTTATTAATATTTCTGTATGTACATTATATAATGATAAAAAGTTTAAAAAGCAAGTTGAATTAAACACTATAATAATGAGGATTATAAAGCAGCTTTTTTTTTTTTTATAAAACTGCTTTTTAAAGGTAAAAGTATATTTTGTCTCCAGATAGAATGCCTAAACCTACTTGAAGGTGACAGATATACATTTTGAAGAGTTGATTATGAATTATGCTTGAAGAGAATTTGTGTTTAACTGTGAGCAAAATTATATTCAGCTTATTTTTATATTGGATTTCTGAACCAGTTACAGTAAAATGGAAAACCCAATTCTCATATGCTGAGAGTTATGAGAAATGAATATTCTATCATGGCTTTATCCATGTCTAAAAGCTTGAAAGAAATGGAGCCCGGGCTTTGGGTAAGTTCAACATAGTTTGTTATAGCCAGACCATTTAATCTATTTAGATATGTGTGGACATAGTAGCCATTATTCTAAATCCATCCTACCACAGCCCTGCACAAATCTTCAGGAGTCATTTTTTTAGCTGGTTTATGTAAAACTGATTTACAGAAGGCATATTATTCATAGTAAGTTTATTACTATTGATGTTTTTTTCCCTAGATAATCTTTCTAGTCTACATTCCTTTTACTTTAGTCTGAATGTTGGACTGAAAGTTCCCTTTCATTTCTACTTTTTAGACAATATGAATGAGAGGTCTGGAAGGATTCTCAGTTGCAAATCAGAGACACCAAAGGAAAGAAGGAATGACCCCTTGTGGTGGTTTAAAAATATGTACACTCTCCAATAATCCTCCCTACAAGAAGTGGCTTCATTTCCCTTCTCTGAGCATGTGCTTTGTTTTCAATGGATAGAATGTGGTAGAAATGGAGGATTGTGACTTCTGAGGATAGGTCATAAAAGGCATTGCAGTTTCTTCCTTGCTGTCTCTGGGGCCACTCCCTCTGGGGGAAGGCAGACACTCCAGCAGCCCCATGGAAAGATCCAGGTGGGGGGAGTAAGGCCTCTCCAAAACAGCCAGCAAGGACCTGAGGCCTCCTGCTAACAGCCATGTGAGTGAACCATCTTGGTGACAGATCTCTCAGCCTTCCTCAAGCCTCCAAATGACTGCAGCCCCAGATGACATCGTTTTCCAGCTAGACTGCTCCCAAGTTCCTGGACCACAGAAATCGTGAGATGATAAATTCTTGTTGTTTTAAGTTGCTAAATTTGGGAGAGGTTTGGTATGCAGCAGTACATAAGTAATACACATGTTAATGTGCATATAAATGTAAATAGCTAATTTTGTGGGGGGACACTTGGATCCTTCTCTAAGCATTTTATGTGAAATGACTCATTTAATCCTCACAACAAATGTATAAGGTAGGTAATATTACTCTCTGCATTTGCAGATCAGGAAACTGAGGCAACTTGAAATTAAGAGGCAGAAACTGAGGCAGAAACTAAGAAACTTGTCCAAGGTTACCCAGCTACTGGCAGAACTAGAATTTGAACTTCGACAGTTTGGCTCTATTATTCTGTACACTAACTTCTGTTATAATGGTGCTAGTGCCACGGAGAAATATGCTGTAATGAAATAACAAAAGACAGGCTTAACCTTGATAATAAAAGCTGTAGATTAAATATAAAGAAACTTTCCTAAAAATTTAAAAGTTTTGGGGAATTTTTAGAAGGAGGCTAGGTTCTCATCCACTAAAGGCCCCAAGGTGAATTACTTGACCTCTCAAGTCTATTTACAATTCTATGACATACTCAATATACCTTCTAAGATAAATCATGATTCAGTAACTCTCCCTGGAAATATTGAAGTTGGATTTATAGCATTGTTTTTTTCCTGTGTTTGATAAAAACTAATATGCTGTCTTCATATTGAATTCCATTGTGCTAGATGGGGGAAAAATGTGTATGTACTACCCTTTTCATTTATTTTGGATTGGTATAGAAACCTACATCTAGTTTTAATACTTTCCCTTTTAATTATAATATTCACATAATTAATTTGATTTATGTAGAAATGATGGTAGAAAAAATTAAACTCCTTTTTATTTCCTTCAAATGTCATTCTAAATCTTCATGCATCTCAAAGAAACTTTTATTTCCAAATTGAGAGAGGTTCATAACTTATCATTCTTTAAGCATCTAATATATGTAAAGTTGTTCACCAATGATTAGGTTGGTGTATTTTAACTCAATAAACTCATATTCTCAGTGGCAAATGTAGGTCTCTTCTAATTTATGGAAATAAAAAGATTGGCAAAATCACCTTAAAGTCTTTAAATAAGTGTTACCTTCTCAGTGGGGACTTCCCTGGTGGCTCAGCAGTAAAGAATCTGCCTGCAGTGCAGGAGACCTGGGTTTGATCCCTGGGTCGGGAAGATCCCCTGGAGAAGGGAATGACAACCCATTCCAGTTTTCTTGCCTGGAGAATCCCATGAACAGAGGAGCCTGGAGGGCTACAGTCCATAGGGTTGCAAAGAGTTGGACACGACTGAGTGACTAACACACACACACACCTCCTCAGCGAGATCTTTCCTAAACACCATCCCAACAGGTTACTGTTTTTTCTTTTCCTAGATGCTATTACCATCTGGTAAACAGAGTATATATTTTGCATATTTATTGGGTTTATTTTCTATTATTTGGCTGTAGAATGTAAGCTTTATGAAGGCAGGATTTTTGTGTTTTCTATGCTGTCAATTTCATATCTAGAATAATGTCTATTATATGACAGATATTTGATAAGTATTTGTTGAATAAATGAATGTAAAGGATCCAGAAGATTGGGTATGTGTCTCCCAAATAATGTTCCTGATAATTGCCATTTATTGATTATTTGATTATCATATTGATCTGGGAAGACTGGTATTGATATTATTACTGTTTTCCAGATGTTGTGATTAAATAACATACCCAAGGTTATGCAAAATTAAGCCGCAGATTTGTTTGAACATTAAGCTGAGAAAGAAGCCAGTTTCAAGGCCAGTCACAATATGGTAGAATTGCATTTATATGATCTGTTCAGAATAGGCAAGTCTGTAGAGACAGAAAGGTGATTAGTGGTTGGTTAGGACTTGGGGCAAAGGGAGGTTGTGGGGAATGGGGAGTGACTGCTAACAGCTATGAAGATTCTTACAGGGGTGCAAAAATACTTTAAAATCATTGTGGTGGTTGTGCAGTCATGTGAATATATTATTAAACATTGAATTTTGTACTTTAAGTGGGTGAATAATGTGATATGTGAATTATTTCTTAATAAAGCTGTTAAAAAGAATAAAGTGGTTTCAAACTCAGATTTCTTTGGGAACCAAAACTGGAGAAAAGACTGGTTCTGAAGACCCAGTTAGGGATAGCACAAGGTTTCCTGGAACATTTTGTGCCAGAAAGTAAAGAGGTGCTCAGAAACTGATTGGAACATGTCCAAAGACACTGAAATTTGAAAGTGTCTTCCCTGGTCAAATATGGGACAATTTAAGAATCAAAAATCAAAGAGATAGTAATTACTGTCAATACTGATGATACTAAAGACAGGAAACAAAAATTAAGACAAAAATAAACAGAAAACGAAGGGGTGGCAGGAGAAGTGAAAGCTCTTCCTTACATAAGCATGTCACCTGATTCCATAGATGAAAGGACAGGATTATATCATTAATCTCCAACTGTTATAGTAATAATTGATTCAGGCAAACATCTTGGATAGATGCTAGGCCACGGAGTGAAGGATTCTTGGATACTTACACAGTCTCTCTAAGTAATACCCCAGTTTTTTTTTTTTTTCAAATGAGATGAAATTCACCAAACATGTTAATCATTTTACAGAGAACAATTCAGTGGCATTTAGTACATTTGCAGTGTTTTGCCACCATCACCTTTCCCTAACTCCAAAACGTTTTCTTCACTACAAAATAGAACCCCTTATCCATTGAGCAAATTGCTCCTTACTTCCCCTTCCCCCAGTCATGGACCATCACCAATCTTTCTATGGATTGGCTTATTCTGAATGTCTTATATAAATGGAATAGGCCACTAGATGACCTTTTGTGTCTGGTTTCTTTCACTTGGCATAAATGTTTTTGAGGTTGATCCACATTGTAGTATTTACCAGTACTTCATTCCTTTTTATGGCTGAAAAATATTTCATTGTATGTCAATACCACAATTTGTTTATCCATTCATATACTGGTGGATATTTGGGTTGTTTCTAATCTTTTGGCCAGTATGATTAGTGATGCTCTGAACATTTGTGTGCAAGGATTTGAATGCCTGTTTTCAATTCTTTTGGATATACACCTAGGAGTGGAACTGCTGATAATTGTATATTTAGGCTTTTGAGGAATTGGGAAACAATTTTCCACAGTGATTGCACCATTTTTACATTCCCACCACTAATGTATGAGTATTCCAATGTCTCTTTATCCTCACTAACACTTGTTTTTCATTACAAAAAAAATTATAGTCATGCTTGTAGATGTGACATGCTATCTCATTTTGGTTTTGCTTTTCATCTGTCTAATGATGCTGTACATCATTTTATGTTGATGTATCATTTTTTTATGTACCCATTAGCCATTTGTTAATCTTCTTTGGAGAAATGTCTAATAAGTCTCTTGCCCATTTTTCACATAGACTACTTTTTAAATACAAAGGAAAAAAATGTATCTTTACCATGGAGTAATGATTACAATGTAACATCACCAATAATAGTATAGACATTGTATCCCTCTTGATGCAGTATACTAAAATAAACTTGATATCATCTATTTAGTGTAGATGACAAAATTATTTAACTTGAATCTAATAAGGAGCAGATGAATACAAACTGAACAACATCCTGCAAACAGAATTCAATTCTTCAAAAAAAGTGAATGTTATAAAAGCAAAAAACAAAACTAGGGATTATTCTAGACTACAGGAGCTTAAAAAGACATGGCAATGAAATGTAATGCATGATCTTTGACTGTATTCCAGATTGAGAAAAAGGTCCACTAAAAAGGACATTTTGGAGATTTGAATATGGCCGCTGTATGTTACTTACAATGATAGTAAATTTTCTTGTAGCGATAATGGAATTATGATTACGTCGGAGAGTTATCTTTGTTCTTAGTAGATGCTCACGGAAATATTTAGGGGAAAAGAGTAACAAAGTCAACAAAAAACTCAAATGATTTGTCATAAACAACACATCCCCTCCACACACACAGGGAAAGAAAATCTGGGGAAATGTTCAAAATTGGTGAATATGGGTTAATACGGATGTTCACTATGTATTTTTCTCAACTTTTCTGTACTTTTGATATTGTTTAAAATAAAAAATCAAGAAAGTATTGTAAAAAGCTCTTTAAGTTCAAGCAGCACTGTTCCCGTTGATTTAAGGATCTTTAAAATACAACTAGCTCCTCTGATGAGTTAAGAATACAATTGACAGAGTAAATGATCAGGATGAGTATCTTTCAAAAACATTTTGTTCCCCAATCAAGTTGATTAGAGTCAGCTAGGCCTAAATTTGAATCATTGTTGGGTAATCTCTTTAACCTCTTCAGGAGTCAATTTCCTCTTAGTAAGGAATAACTCCTTGGTGGCTTGTGTTAAAATTGTTATACACATGGCATTTATTGAACTGGACTTTTAATTCCTGTGCAAAAGCTTAATCCTACTTAATCCTAATGTTTGCATCTTCTCCTCCTTTACACTCAAGCAATTCTGTGGGGCAGGTAAAGATGAGAGATGAAATGACTTTTCCAAGGTCACACAGCTAGTGAAAGACCCAGGTTTCTCAGCTCTCGGTCCTGTGCCCTTTCCGCACACGCCAGAGAGGAGGGAGCGGCGCCCATGGGGATGCAAGGATGTAGAGGAGCAGAGGGGGAGAAGAGGCCGCGTGAGGAACGGTGGTGTGAGACCCGCGGAGGCGCGGGCCAGGGCAGAGCGCATGGAGAGACGTGTGGCGCGACCCGCCGGGGTGGGTAGGGGAGAGGCCCTGGCTGCAGAGGGAGGGTCGCGCGGGCCGGGTGCCGGGGAGAGGCAGGAGGCCGGGGCCAGCCGCGGGGGCGCAGGAGGCGCAGGCCCGGGCGGCGGGCGGGGGCGGGGGCGGCGTGGGAGGGACTGGCGGTGGTCGGGGGGGTCACTTCCGCACAGGTGGACCAGTCGCGTCGGTGCGGGGCGCGCGGGCGGGACCGGCACGGGGGTCTCGACGCCACCCGGCGAGTGGAGGCGGGGGCGGGGCCGGCCGGGGGCGGGTTTTTCTGGGCCCCCCGCGGGAGCGGCGGCGGCGGCGGCGGCGGCGGCGGCGCAGGCGCGGTTCCCGCCTCCTCCCGGCCGGCGGAGCGAGTGAAGGCTGCAGCTCGGCTTGGCTCCCGCGTCGCCGCCGCCGCCGCCGCCGCCGCGAAGCCCCCCGCCCCTCTGGCGCCGCGTCGGGATGAGTTCCCGGAAAGGTGAGTGGCCCACGGCGTCCCCTCCTCCCCGCCACGTGGCCCCGCAGGCCGGCCTGCCCGACCGTTAATGTGTGTCTTCTTTCCTCAGTGCTGGCCATTCAGGCCCGAAAGCGGAGGCCGAAAAGGGAGAAACATCCGAAAAAGTGAGTCCACACAGCGCCAGTCCCCAGACGCCCGCTCCCGCCCTGTCGGGGGTTGCCCGCGACCGAGCAGGGGAAAGTTGCCCGGATTCCTGGAGCCGGCGGGCGGGCGGGCTGATCCCCCGGGACGCCGGCGCTCGCCTCCTGCGCGCCCCGCGGGCGGCCCGGGGGGAGGGGCGGGAGGGCGGGGGAGGGGCGCACGCGAGCCCGCGGCCGGCCGGCTGAGCATCCCCGGACCCCAGGCCTCTCCGGCCTCCTGTCGCCGCGGCCGTCAGGGGCGCACGGGCGAGGGGGCGTGGGGCGTGCGCACCCTCCCCTTGCTCTCCTAGCTGGCCGGGGGGTCGCGGGCCTTCCAGGAAGGGGCGCTGGCGGCCGGCGCCGCGTCCGGGCGTGAGGCTGCGGCATCGCTCCCACCTGGGCGCCGGGGCGCTAGAGAAAGAGGAGCCGAGTGCGAATGTGTGTGTGTGTGTGTGTGTGTGTGTGTGTGTGTGTATGTATGTATGTGTGTGTATGTTGTCTCCTCTTCCTCCTCGGCCCCCGCCTCTCGGCCGTTTTGCTGAAAACCCGAGCTGGTTGTCAAGTGGTTTGCCTCGGGCGTGTTCCTGGCGCGAATTCAGCTCCGAGACCTGTGCGCTTCGGCGCTTGGGTTTTTTTTTTTCCCCCCCGAAACTTTCTGCCCGGGCCGAGCGTGACTTCGCTGAGCCGCGGCTGCTCCCGGGTCTTGGGCTGCGCGGGGCGGGTGGGCGTGTGCGCAGGCGGTCCCCGGCGCGGCCGCCCAGCCCCTCATTGTGCCGGGAGGAGATGAATAGGGTGGTGATATTTCAAACGTGCCAGCCGCCAGCCACCTCCAGCTTGGCCGCGCGGACCGGAGTGGGAGCGGCCGGCGCCCGGGAAGCCTTTCCTGGAGAGCTGCTCCGAGACCGCAGAGCGCCGCCGCGTCTCCTTTCCCTTTTTTTCCCCCTAATTTTGAAGAATCTACTAGCGTTCAGAATCTTTACTCCTCCTCCTAGATTTGTGGCTTCACTCTTCCATTTGAGCAAGAAATACTCTGTGGTTTTTTGGTATTATAGGGATAATCCGTGATCATCTTTAAATAAAATCACGAAGCATTTCTCGTTGGTTTGTTTTCTTTGGGGCACTAGCCTGCAGCTTCTTAGACTTTTCCCCTTCCCATTCACTTTGGGGTCTGTCTAGCGAATTTCGTAACCATTGGTGGCGTCTATGCAAGCTCCTTAAGTCATTCCTAATGTGATGTATCATGATGTTTACTTGAACGTATGTTCAGGATGTCACAAAATGTTGATACCTATATAATAAAGTCTTTCTTAAAAACAAGCATCTTGCCCTCAAACAAGCCTACTACTAGAATGAGGAAAACATATTTATTAAGGGCTTAAATTGGTGGGTAAAAATTGAATTCTTAAGATTTTAAATCGCAGTGGATATTTGGTAGATTTAGGTACTTTAAAAATTAACGCTATCAATCAGTCTTATATTTGAGGTTTCCTTTCGTGAATGATGGAAATTTAGCCCATAAGTAAGGAGAACTATAGTGTTGTGGCTCTTGAGTTTTGGTCACGACTTTGAAATTTAAGCATTTCTTCCTACATAGCCCATTTTGTTCAGAAAAGTTAAAAGGAGTTGGAAAAAAAGCATGCCCTTAGTTTTGGGGATGGCTCTTTGTGTGAGGGTGCGTAGATGGATATATGTATATCTGTTTGAGGCAGTGTCATTTTTCACTTAATTCTTTGAATCATGGCAGTATTATTTTAAAGGAATCCTTGATATCATTGCTTTATTCATATATTCAACAAGTATTTGTATGCCTTTTCTAGAATACATTGGTAGAGCTTTGAGCAAGAAAAGCAAAGTTTATGAAGCTTTATCTGTTTGGGGGCTTCAGAACCGATGACAAAGAAGACGATTCCGGATAATGTCCTGAAGATAGAAAGTGAAGATGGGGTGCCCTAGGTCCAGTGACAGATAACATTTGAAAACTGTGCCAGTCAGTTTGCTGCTCTATTTTCATGTGTCTGTCCCTGGTGGTAATCCTGTGAGGCAGACACTGTAGTTACCACCACTTAACAGATGAAGCAGAGACATAGCATGAGTAAACAACATGTCCAGCTATTAAGTTCAGTCCAGGCAGACTGAGACCAGAGCTCACTCTCAGTTCTCTGAGGAGGTGGCATTTGAAAAGAATTTCGAATAAAGAGAAGATGGGAGTATGGCAAAGGCCCTGGGGAGGAATGGGCTAGGAATGTCGGAGGAACCCAAAGATCGGAGTGGCTAGAGTGCTACTGGAGAGGATGGTGATTTCGGAGGAGCCGAAATGGGTAGGGCTTGGCCTTGTAGGCCCTTGAGAGGCACACAGGTAGCAGTGGCAGGATCTGATTCCTATTTTAAAAGTCTACTGGCTTTAATGTGGAGAATGGATTATGAGTGGCGGGAAGAACTACACACTGAGAGCTTGCCTTCCGTAGTAATAGGGGAGAACTCTGGTGACTTGAAGTGATGTGGGGAGAGAAGTGATGGTGGAGGGACTTCAGGAGACTGGTAGCCTCAGAGATTTTCCTCATTTTACAGACAGCTTCAATAGAGAATAAGGTCACACAATTAGCTTAGTTTGAACCAAAATTCAGGTCTCCAGATGCCCAGTGTTTTTGGTTTTTACTTAGTTTTCCAGAGCAGGAGAGGGAGTAATAGATCTAATTTTAAACTGTATTAGTATAATGACTGGCACACTTGAATTTTATGACTATATAGGCCTGGCTTGATGTAGTATGATCTATTTTTATCATTATCTGCTTGTATGTACAAGTGCCACTTCATTTTAATTCAGTTCAGTTCTGTGAGTTTTTATGACTTGAACCACTTTGTGTAGGCTTCTTTTTTAGAATGCTAGTATTTGTAGTTGTGAGAAATGAGATTAAGATATTTCAACTGAGATTGTTAGCTTGTCAGATTGTCACTGATTTTAGTTTGCTGATTATTAATTGTGCTGCTTTGTAACAGGCAGCAGGGAAGAACTACAGTGTCATTCAAGCACAAATAAAACCTTAAGAATTGGATAAAACACATGTCTTGTGATAGATTTTAGCTTTGGGGCCTGTGCAACTGTATACAATTTTTCAATTTAAAGAGTAAAAGAGTTTTTTTCCTCACGTGCAACTTTTTCTTGAAACACAATTCACATATCATAAAATTTTATTTTTAAAAAGTTTAGTTTTTCAAGTATGCAATTTGCTTTTTTAAAAAATATATTTACAAAGTTGTGCAACTATTATCTAATTCCAGAACATTTATATCGCCTCAAAAAAGAAACCCTGTAGTTGTTGCTTCCCATTCTCCCTTGCCCACAGCAGTCACTAACTTGTTTTCTGTTTCTATAAGGCTAGCTATTCTGGATGTTTCATATAAATAGAATCATCAACATATGATCTTCTGTCTGCTTGCTTTCTCTTAGCATAATATTTCTAAGGTTCATCTATGTTATAGTGTGTATTGGTATTTCATTCGTTTATATTGCCAAGTAACATTTTATTGTGTTGGTATACTGTGTTTTAGTTGAACATTTGTGTTTTAAACTTTCTTGGCTAAAAATTTTTTAACACCTTTTTTTAAATTAAAACTTTTTATTTTGAAATAGTATAATTTGCTGGAAGTTGCAAAAACCGTACAGAGTTCCCAGTGTTCCCTTTGTCCATCTTTCCCCTGTGGTAATATATTCTATAACCTAGAACATTGTCACAACCAGAAAATTGACTTGGACACAGTACTGTTAACTCAAGTAAGGTTTTGCTAGTTTTTACATGCACTCTGTGTGTGTGCAGTTCTATCAAGTGTTCTCACTCGTGAAATCATCACCGTGCAGTATGCAGAACTGTTTCATCATCACAAGGTAACTTCTCTTGTACTTTTTAGTCATCATATTCTCTCTTTAGCCCTAGCCCCCCATAGGCACTGATCTGTTCATCACTGTAATTTTGCTACTTTGAAAAAATTATATAAATGGAATCATATAGTATGCAACTTTTAAAATTATTACTATTTTTTAAGTTACTGTCTGTATTTTGGCTGCACTGTGGGACATATGGGATCTTAGTTTGCTACCCAGGGATTGAACCTGTGCCCTTGCATTGGAAGCATGGAATCTTAATCACTGGACCACCAGGAAATCCAAGTATGTAACCTTTTGAGATTCACTTTTCTCAGGCAGCATAGTGCCCTTGCATCTCATCTTTGTTGCTGGTGTATTGGTCACTTCTTTCTGTTGCTCTTGCTCAGTAGCATTTCACTGCATGACTGTACCACAGTTTGTTTATCCATTATTCATTCATCCATTGAAGGACACATGGATAGTTTATAAATCCGCTAAACATTCCTGTACAGGTTTTTAACGTAAACATGTTTCTTCCACTTATGTAGGGTACCCAAGAGTATGATTGCTGGAGGACTTAGTTTGCATTTTGACTTTCTAGCAAGTTAGCAACTTGGTCTCTTGGTGTCTGTCCCCCTCTCTCTCTCTCTCTGTTCTCCTCTGCATATTTGTGAACCGTGTATATGGTATTGATGATGGGATTTTGTATCCTTCGGGCTCTTAACTTTCTCTTGGCTGGTGGAGCTGGTTGGTTATCTGTATTCTTACAGTATGTATGAGTTCTGACTGCCACAGAAAATGGTAGGCATGGGATTGGTGCAATTGGGTCAGTAAATCACAGGTGAGGCAGTTTAGGAATGCTGTCATCCAAGTTTATATCTTACTAGGTAAGCCTCACAGAGAAGGCAATGGCAACCCACTCCAGTATTCTTGCCTGGAAAATCCCATGGACGGAGGAGCCTGGTAGGCTGCAGTCCATGGGGTCGCTAAGAGTCTGACGCGACTGAGTGACTTCACTTTCACTTTTCACTTTCATGCATTGGAGAAGGAAATGGCAACCCACTCTAGTGTTCTTGCCTGGAGAATCCCAGGAACAGAGAAGCCTAGTGGGCTGCCGTCTATGGGGTCTCACAGAGTCAGACACGACTGAAGTGGCTTAGCAGCAGCAGCAGGTAAGCCTCAACTGTACCCTGTAGTATAAACTCAAGCTCACAAGCCCATGACTTTGAAATTCCTCCTATGGAAGGAAATCACTTATTTTTGACTTCTTAACTTTATTATACTGTTGTGTATTTAACAGTTATTTTTATATACCAACAAAGCTGTTCAATACAACAAATATATATGAAGCAGATAACCTAGTGCTCGCCAGTGTGTTGGATTGCTAGAAAGAATAAGATAAATCCCTGTGCTAACGGGCAAGTAGGGGAGATTACCTGGGCAACAGACCATTGCAGAATGGTGTGATGAGTGCTGTAAGATTTAGGTACAGTGGTGCTTTGATTGTTAAGGGACTTTGATTGTTAGGAAGAGATCTTGTTGGATTTTAACTTTATTGTTATTTTAATGAATAGCTTAATTTTAAATGATAAAAGTAATATGATCATGGTAGAAAATTCAGGGAATTCCCTGGCAATCCTGTGGTTAGGACTTGGAGCTTCCATGCAGGGGGCACAGGTTAGATCCCAAGTCAGGAACTTGATCCTGCAAACTGTGTGGCGCGGCTAAAAAGGAAAAAAATAGTATAAAACAGTTTAAAGAAATAGACATCCATTGTAGTTCCACCAATTATTTTGGTGTGTTATCTTTTTATATGTACATATTTTTGTCTTTAAATAATTGAATTATATGTGTATATGTATGTTTGATGCATTATCCTTTTATCTGTGCATATTTTTTCAAGCTTTTATTATTATTAAGACATCATTGCCATATAATGTATGTAAGTTTAAGGTGTACAACATGATTTGGTGTATGTATATTATTGTGAAATGATTTGTTGTTTAGTCGCTAAGTCCTATATCTGACTCTTAGTGACCCCATGGCCTGTAGCCTGCCAGACTCCTCTGTCCATGGGATTTCCCAGGCAAGAACACTGAAGTGGGTTGCCATTTCCTTCTCCAGGGGATCTTCCCGACCCAGAGGTTGAGCCCTTATCTCTTTCATTGGCAGGCGGATTCTTTACCGCTGAGCCACCAGGGAAACCTCTGTGAAATGATTACCACATTAAGATTAGTTAATGCCTCCTCCATCCTCTCGTATAATTACTTTTTTCTTTTGTGGATATAACATTTAAGCTCTTTGCCCTTGACTTCCAAGTATATAATGCAGTACTGTTAATTATAGTTTGCTTATGCATATATTTGTTTTTTCAAAATTGAGCTATAGCATATCTACATACATGTGTGTATAGTAACGCAGTAAAGAGCTCTAATTTTCAGTATCTAGCTTGATGATTTTTACGTTCATTTATATCCTTGTCACCACCGCTCAGATCAGAATGTAGACTCTTCCAGTACTCTGTGTGTGCTCAGTCTTGCAGTGGTGTCTGACTGTGACACCCCGGATTGTAGCCTGCCAGGCTTCTCTGTCCTTGGAATTTTCCAGGCAAGAATACTGGAGTGGGTTCTGTTTCCTACTCCAGGGGATCTTCCAGATCAAGGGATTGAACCCACTATATGGTTCCTCAAACCTCTCCCCAGTTTATATCCTGCTGCCCAGAGGTAACCACTTTCCTGGCACCTGTCATTATTGGTTAGTTTTGTCTGTTCTTGAACTTCATGTAAGTGGAATTATATGGTATATACTTCAGGTTCTAGCTTCTTTCATGCAACATTGTATCTTTGAGATTGGTCTGTACTGTTGCAAGTATGAGTGTACCCTTAGTCTGTTGTTACTACTTTCTGATAGTCCATTGAATGAATATACTACCACGATTTTTTTCCTTCAGTTTTTATTCATTATGAATAAAGCAGCTACAAGTATTCTTGTACATGTCCCTTTGTGGACGTTTGCAGTTGTTTCTATTGGAGATATATTCTAGCAGTGAGATTGCTAGGTTATAGAAGAGGTGTATACTTAGTAGTACTTGCAAAGATATTTTTCCCAGCTTCATGAAATAGTTCTGATTGAACTGCATTACATTCCCACCCACAATGTATGGGGTTTCAGTTGTTCCATGTCTTTGTAATATTTGATCGTGTCCTTCTTTTTATTTTTTTATTTTTTTTTTTCAATTTCTCCTTTATTATTTTTTTTTTCCCAGTGGGTTTTGTCATACATTGATATGAATCAGCCATAGATTTACACGTATTCCCCATCACGATCCCCCCTCCCACCTCCCTCTCCACCCGATTCCTCTGGGTCTTCCCAGTGCACCAGGCCCGAGCACTTGTCTCATGCATCCCACCTGGGCTGGTGATCTGTTTCACCATAGATAATATACATGCTGTTCTTTCGAAACATCCCACCCTCACCTTCTCCCACAGAGTTCAAAAGTCTGTTCTGTACTTCTGTGTCTCTTTTTCTGTTTTGCATATAGGGTTATCGTTACCATCTTTCTAAATTCCATATATATGTGTTAGTATGCTGTAATGTTCTTTATCTTTCTGGCTTACTTCACTCTGTATAATGGGCTCCAGTTTCATCCATCTCATTAGAACTGATTCAAATGAATTCTTTTTAACGGCTGAGTAATATTCAAAAATATGGAACGCTTCACGAATTTGCGTGTCATCCTTGCGCAGGGGCCATGCTAATCTTCTCTGTATCGTTCCAATTTTAGTATATGTGCTGCCGAAGCGAGCACGTGTCCTTCTTTTTAATTTTAGCTATTCTGGTTGTGTGCTGATGTCTCATTGAGGTTTTAATTTGCATTTGCCTGAGTGATGCTTTTGAACATCTTTTTGTATGTTTATTGGTCATTTGAATTTTCTGTTTTGTGAAGTGCCTGTTTTGTCTTTTACCCATTTAAAAAAAATGGAATGTAAGCCTTATTTCTTACAAAAAATTATGAGTTTTGTTGAGATCTAATTTACATACCATATAGTTCATCTGCTTAAAATGTACAGTTCAGTAGTTTTTAGTAGATTTACAGAGAGTTGTATTAAACTGGATCTTGAAGAGCCAATAAAAATTTGCCAAGTAAATAGGAGGGGGCAGGGTGAAGGTCTTCCAAGCAGAAGCTTCATTGCAGTTGATGTTAACATGTGGGGGTGTAAGTGGCATGCTTGGATTCCTGAAATATCAATCAGGGAGGTAAGACTGGGGTGCAGGTGTGGTGAGTGCTGAGTGGGGTTCTTTGCTGAGAGTGCAGATTGAGATGTTCTAGAAAGATTACTCTAGCTGCTGTGTGGGGAATGGCTTAGAGGCAAGAGATCCATCAGGGGGCAATTGCAGGAGGCTTCCAGAGACTGGTAGGTATTAAGGGAGTAGAATTCACTGGATTTAATGTGTAATGTCAAAGGAGAGTGAGAGGAGACTGGAATGAACCCCAGGTTTCTGAATTAGCTAAATTTGTGGATGGTGTTGCCATTCCTCAAGATAGAGAATGTGCAGCAGCTTTGGAAAAAGCTAATGATGGCTTTTGTTAGGCAATTAGAGGTGTCTGGTTCACTTCCAGTTAGAGGTATTGGTCAGTGTTGACTGCTAGAGCACTGGGAAGAACTCCGGTTAGAAGTGGTAACTGTAGTTGTTGGTGGCAGCTGGCTGAAGGTGTTGAACGTGTAGAAAAGAAAGCCGTAGGTAGGGTAAAAGAGGAGGCAGAGGGATAGGAGAGCCAGGAGGAAGCTGATTCACAGTCACCAAGGACATTTCAAGAAGGGAATGGTCAATAGAGCACAATCTGTGAGGGTACAAAAAAAATTCAAGTGAGATGAACCCTAGTGTTGGCCTTTTGACTTTGGCAAGTAGTAAATTGTTAGAGCCCACAGCTGGAGCAGCCTCAGCACAGTGCGTTTGGACACAGAGACCTGCCGCCTCATGAGTGAATGAGATGACAGGGGTAATCTTTTTCCTTTTTTTCTTTTTAAAGATTACTAGTTAAATAAGCTTTCTTTGTGTCAAGGAGAAAAGGTAAAGAGAAAGTGGTTCTTGAGAAGTGTTTTTTCAAACCCCTGCTAAATGTAAGCGAATGACTAGGAGCTAGTAGAAAATACTAACGAGGCATTTGGAGCAAAAGCCTTGAATTGACAGGGGATGGGATTAGAGCACAGGTCTGTTTTGTACAGGAGGAGGCTATCTTCTTCCTCTGAGAAGAGGAAGGCTGTAGGCTGCATGTTTTAAAAGCATGCCCCTAAAAACAATAAATACATAAAAGCATGCTCCTAGACTTTGTTGGAATCTTACATGGTACATGATATGGGCACATGCCATATTGTCTTTGGAAAATCCAGATAGAGAAGACCTCTGGCCCTAAGGTTGTGTACTCATGGTAATGTTCAGTACAGTTTGGCTGCAGTTATTAGGATTTGGTTATTGCTTTTTTTTCAAAATGATTTGTCTCGTCATCCCAACTCTTTTGCATCTCTCTATATATGAGTATTGAGATGTTGACTTCTCTGTTCCTGCTTTAGCTCCCTATTGTTTTAATTACTGTAGTTCTGAGCACTTTTTAGGCTTTCGTAGGGCAAGGGCCCTCCCACATTTCCCATATACCCTTTGCCATTCTTGGTTTCAGAATTTTTTTGGCTCTTCTTGCCTGGGTTTGATCCCTGGTTGGGGAACTAAGATCCCTCATGGCAGAGCCAAAAAGAAAGAAGAAAAAGAAGACAAAAATGACTTACATTGTCACCATCTAGCAAGATGCTCACAAATGAAAAATTGTTAATATTTTGGTATTTTTCTTTCTAGTTTCCTTTTAATCCTTGTTTCTTTTGTGTGTTATTTAATTATCTCATACATGATTTTGTATCCTGCTGTCATTATTTGCTATTTTGTCATTAACATTTTTATTATTCTTAATATTTTCTCATAACCAATTATTAATGACAGTAATACTCTAATTTATTAACTGCTTAATTTGTTTGAATATTTGTTGGTAGAAAATGTTTACTGTCAGGCATAATATTTCAGTGAACATCTCTGCATTTCAGATTATCTTAGATTATATGGAATCTTAGAAATGGAAATATTAAGTCAGTGACAATGAATCTTTTTAAGACTCCCAATTTTGGAATGTTCTTAAGAGTCACCAGGGCTAGAACTAGCTAATTATAGGATGTGAAGGGGAAAGCAATAAAAGAACAATGACAAAGTTTGACTGAAAATGTTGTACCTAATGAGGATTAAGAAAGTTGGGACTGTCTGGAGATGGGCAAGAGATTTTGTTTTCAGCACACTGTATTTGAAGTGACATCTATCCAAAGGAAAGGTACATTATGAGGAGTTGGTATACGGATGGGAAGCTGGGACTTAGAATATACCTTTGAGGACAGTTAGGACAGCAGTGTCAGCTTAATGAAGAGAAGGGGGCGGAGAGAAGAGGTCTGGAGCCTGCAACTTGGAGAATGCCATTGGACAAAATAAGACAAAGGAAGCTAACGATCAGTTTAAAGAGGATAAATAAATGGGAGAAGGAAGTTTAAGGAAACTGAGATTTGAGAAGAGTTCATTAGATTTGTTAATTTGGTTCATCATTGATGGCTTTTATATTTCAGAGGTGGGTATTTCTTTCCTTCCTCCCGCCTCCATCTCTCACTCCTTCCTTCTCTTCCTTTCTTACCTATCATTGTCTCATCATCTAGTCCAGGTAGATAAAGTATTTCTTGTGTTGATGACTAAGAATTAAGACATTTTTTTTCTTGCACTGTGTTTGTATCAAAGGTCTAATAGGCCCCTAGATTTTTATCACCAAATCTTACATTGTGTTTTTTTTTTTTAAGTCATTACCTGGAGTTGCCAGGTTTTTAAGCTTGTACCCTGCCTTGATTCCAGGAGCACTGTCAGCCAAGGATAAAGGTAGCACAGCCTAATCTAGACTCCTGGTTTGTGTGGATAGCTATTAGCCTTTTTTTTTTTTCCCTTTCTTTCCTTTGTTTTGGTGGGGGTGCTCTATTTTGTTGTGTATGTCTCCAAGGGAACATTTCAGATTGTGTTAGAAAATTTTTCATGTACCTGACTAAAAGACAGCTTTGGTTATAAGTCCCCTAATTCCCCAATGAGAAATTTAAAATTTTATACAACTTGGAAATAAAAATTTTATAGATGTAGATGGAGTAGTTAAATGTTTACTTACGATATTTAATATCTAAATTACCAAATACATTTAAATGCACACATTATGTTGGGTTGGCCAAAAAGTTCATTTGGGTTTTTCTGAAACATCTTCCCCAATACATTAATTTAAAGTACCTCATGTTTCATGAAGCAGTTTTATTCAGACATTGCACATTTGTAACATCAGTGACTTATCATTAGAAATGCTTTTTCACTCACCACACAAAAAATGGAAATATGTGTGGTGATGGCTGTGTTAATTAACTTGATTGTGGTAATCATTTCACAAAGATATGTATGTTGAATTATGTTGTACACTTTGAATATATATAATTTTGTCAGTTATGTACCTCAGTAAAGCTGGAAAAAGTTATCAAAATTGTGAAACTGCAGAAGCTGAGTACTTGGTTGTGAAGATTCACTACTGTCTTTATTTTTCTGTTTATAAAAATAAATTTTTTTAAAAAACATGTTGAAAAGTGCATTTTGAATCAGTTTTTTTCCAGAACACATGATACATATTTTTAAAAACTCCCCCCCCAAAAAAAACAACTGCCCCTCAGTTTTTTTGAGAAATACTTGACGTAAATTTTTGTGTAACTCTAAGGTGTACAGCACAATAGTTTGATATACATAATTGAGAAATGATTACCATAGTAGATTTAGTTAACTTCCATCATGTCATATAGATAAAATAAAGAGAAAGAAGAAAAAATTCTCTTTGTGATGGTAGCTCTTAGGATCGCTCTCCACAACTTTGCTGTGTACCATGCAGTCATGTATGTACATGATTAGCTATAGTCATGTTGTACATTACTTCTCTATACTTATTTGTCTTATAACTGGAAGTTTGTACCTTTGACATCTTCCAGTTCACCCTCTCTTCTCCCTTGCCTCCCAAATCTGATTTCTTTAAAAACTTTATTTCCTAGAACAATTAAAATTTATAGAAAAGCTGTGAAGGTAATACAGAGAGAGCACATACAGAGGTAATACAGAGTCCAAACTGAGATGTATCATCCTTGAATCCGTATATGATACTGACACTGGATATTTTATCCAGGTATAATGAGCTTTTTGCAAAACTCTGAGGCCTTTTTGTTTTTCCTTCATTTATTGTTTGGAATTGCATTTGTTACCATTTAACGATTGACTTACTTTTCAAAAAAATTTTTAAAAAGATTTGTGTATAGCAAAGTCATGTCCGACTCTTTGCAACCCCAAGGACTGCAGCACGCCAGGCTTCCCTGTCTTTCACTATCTCCCAGTTTGCTCAAACTCATGTCCATTGAGTTGGTGTTACCCTCCAACCATTTCATCCTCTGTTACTGCTTTCTTCTGATGCTCTCAATCTTTCCCAGCATCAAAGTCTTTTCCAGTGAATTGGCTCTTTGCATCAGGTGGCCAGAGTACTGGAGCTTCAGCTTCACCATCAGTCCTTCCAATGAATATTCAGGGTAGATTTCCTTTAGGTTTGACTGGTTTGATCTTTTTGCTATCTGAGGGACTCACGGGAGTCTTCTCTATCACCACAGTTCAAAAGTGTCAGTTTTTTGGCACTCAGTCTTCTTTATGATCCAGCTCTCACATTTGTACATGACTACTGGAAAAACCACAGCTTTGATTATACGGACCTTTGTCAGCAAAGTGATATCTCTGCTTTTTAATATGCTGTCTAGGTTTGTCATAGCATTTCTTCCATGGAGCAAGCATCTTTTAATTTGACGGCTGCAGTCACTGTTTGCAGTGATTTTGGAGCCCAAGAAAATAAAGTCTGTCACTCTGTCACTGTTTGCATTTTCCCCCCATCTATTTGCTTTGGACCAGATGCCGCGATCTTAGTTTGTTGAGTGTTGAGTTTTAAGCCAGCTTTTCCAATCTCCTCTTTCACCCTCGTAAGAGGCTCTTTAGTTCCTCCTCACTCCTCATTTTCTGCCATTAGAGTGGTATTATCTGCATATCTGAGGTTGTTGATATTTCTCCCAGCAATCTTGATTCCAGCTTGTGCTTCATCCAGCTTGACATTTTGCATGATGTACTCTGTATAGAAATTAAATAAGCAGGGTGACAGTATACTGCCTTGACCTGCTCCTTTCTCAATTTTGAACCAGTTCCATGTCCCATTCTGTTAATCATTGACCTGCATACAGTTTTCTCAGGAGGCAGGTCTGGTATTCCCATCCCTTTAAGACTTTTCCACAGTTTGTAGTGATCCACATAGTCAAAGCCTTTCAGTTCAGTTCAGTCGCTCAGTCATGTCTGACTCTTTGTGACCCCATGAATCGCAGCATGCCAGGCCTCCCTGTCCATCACCAACTCCCAGAGTTTACTCAAACTCATGTCCATTGAGTCGGTGAGGCCATCTAGCCATCTCATCCTCTGTCGTCCCCTTCTTCTCCTGCCCTCAATCCCTCCCAGCATCAGGGTCTTTTCCAGTGAGTCAGCTCTTCACATCAGGTGGCCAAAGTATTGGAGTTTCAGCTTCAGCATCAGTCCTTCCAGTGAACACCCAGGACTGATCTGCTTTAGGATGGACTGGTTGGATCTCCTTGCAGTCCAAGGGACTCTCAAGAGTCTTCTCCAACACCACAGTTCAAAAGCATCAATTCTTTGGCACTCAGCTTTCTTCACAGTCCAACTCTCATCCATACATGACCACTGGAAAAACCATAGCCTTGACTAGACGAACTTTTGATGGCAAATATGCTTTTTAATATGCTGTTTAGGTTGGTCGTAACTTTCCTTCCAAGGAGTAAGCATCTTTTAATTTCATGGCTGCAGTCACCATCTACAGTGATTTTGGAGCCCCAAAAAACAGAGTCTGACACTGTTTCCCCATCTATTCCCCATGAAGTGATGGGACCAAATGCCATGATCTTAGTTTTCTGAATGCTGAGATTTAAGCCAATTTTTTCACTCTCCTCTTTCACTTTCATCAAGAGGCTTTTTAGTTCACCTTCACTTCCTGCCATAAGGGTGGTGTCATCTGCATATCTGAGGTTATTGATATTTCTCCCGGGAATCTTGATTTCAGATTGTGCTTCTTCTAGCCTAGCGTTTCTCATGATGTACTCTACATATAAAGTTAAATGAGCAGGGTGACAATATACAGCCTTGACGTACTCCTTTTCCTATTTGGAATCAGTCTGTTGAGTCAATGAAGCAGAAATAGGTATTTTTCTGAAATTCCCTTGCTTTTTCTGTGATCCAACGGATGTTGGCAATTTGATCTCTGGTTCCTCTGCCTTTTCCAAATCCAGCTCATACATCTAGGAGTTCTCAGTTCATGTACTACTGAAGCCTAGCTTGAAGGATTTTTCTAATTCCAAAAATATGTTGGAATTATTTGCCTGTTTTTAAATTGATTTTATTGGGTTGATGTCTCTAAGCCTCCCAAATTAGTATTGATTAAAGTGATTTCAGACAGTGCCCCAATCAGTCATCAGTAAAGAGTGTCCCTTCCCTCTCTTCTCTGTCTCACCAAGTCTCATCTGAGTCAGGCTTCTCTAGGAATGATCATTATGTCATTCTCCATTATACCATCAAACCTAGCATTCCTGTAATCCTGATTGTTCATTTCCTCTGGAAGCTTTTCTCTTTTTTTTGCCTTATTGTGTTAAAAATAAGACACTTGAGAGCAGTCTATCTCTTTAAAGACTTTATAAGGACTAGAATCTAAGGCAACTACCTCTTTTTTGAGGGATACTTTTTTGGGACAAGACCATGGCTTATACTTGGGCTTATATGATATTTTATGCTGAGTCCTTGGCCTTACTGGATAAATCCTACAAAATGTAGTTTTGTCCCTGATACTTGAATTCAGTTCAAAATTAGTTGACCTATCAATTCCAGAGTGTGTGTTTTCCAGCTATTTTTTGGATATATTCTTAATCTAAATATTTTTAAGCTTTATAATTCTCAAGTTAGGGTCTTAGAATGTGGATCCTAAAAGGATAGGAACAAGAGGGACCATCTGTATGAGATTGTTGATTGCTTTAAACTTGGCTGTGTGTCCCACAGGGGCATAGAGTGTGGGTGCCGTGTCTCCTGTAGTACCTCAGTGTAGTAGACATGCCCCTAGACAGTTGTGTGAACTAGGCAGGGTGGGTGGAGTAAAGACAGATTCCAACCCCAGGAAGCAGAAGTTTGAGATGTGGGAGGGATGAGGACAGTACGCTGAGCAGTGACGTCTGACTCTCGGGACGCCCGTGGCCGGGGGCTTCCTTTGGTCCCCAGCTGCTGCTGTTGCTTCTGGTGTGCAAGGAACAGAGCTTGCTGCCGCTGTTTCTGCTGTCAGTCAGCTGTTCCCACCAGTTACACAGGGAGTCTGTGATTATTTTTATGTCTAGAATATTCCAGTGAAAGTTTTTTTTTGGGAGGTGGGGTACATGATGTGTTTTATCCTAAAATAGGATGTACAGTAAGTCTCCTACATACGAACATTCAAGTTGTGAACTTTCAAAGATGCGATGGTGTGTGCCATCAGTGTCAGATGTGAGTGAACTTGCAGCTTGCTGTTGGTCTTCTATTGCTGACAATCCTTCAGCTCTACCGTCTCCCACCTCCTCTCCCTCCTCCAGTCAGTAAACTCTTCTTGCCTGTTCACTCAATGCCAGCCAGCCCCTGTATACCAGCTGTTGTACTGTACTACTGTACTTTCCAAGATTAAAAATGTTTTTTTGTTGTTCATTTATTTTTTATGTATTAATATTATTTGTGTGAGAATGTTATAAACCTCTTACAGTTCAGTACTACGTAGCTGGTTGGGTTGGTTGCGTACCAAGGCTAACTTTGGACTTAATGTGCTCTTGCAATGAAACTTGTATGTATGTAGGGGACTTTCTATCAGTGTTATTTGTATCACTGATATAAAATTGGCTGTGTTCTTTTCACAACTGAAATGTATTGCCTTAGGTTGTGGATCTGAGAATGCAGCAAAATAGCCAGGACTTTAGAGAGCACCTGGACAAGTGTTTTTCAGTCTCTGTAGTAGGAGAATGTTTTTTGGGTGGAGAGCCATGCTGTGCAGCTTGTGGGATCTTAGTTTCCTGACCAGGGATTGAATCGATGCTTTTGAGAGCGGAAGTGCAAAACTCGAACCACTGGACCACAAAGGAATTCCTGCAGAATGCTTTTAAAATAAAATTTTACCTAGAACTCTATTATATGTAAAGTGGAAAAACTGTCCCTTGGTCTTTCCCTCATCTACTATAGTGCTTCTTCAAGGCAGCTTCTTGAAAAAGAGCTTAAAATTCTTCAGTCCTTTATTTCTTCTTTTGTCCTTCAGTGCAGAAATTCCAGTGAAGGAGTAGTAAGGGGGACTGAAGAAGCAGATACTTAATTAAGGTCACCTTTCTTTAGTTTCTGAGCCAGTTTAGTGCTGGTTAGGCTGCTGGATTCTGATTCACTGGCTTTCAAAATTACCATATAGTCTGCAGAAAGCAAATCTTTCTGGGACTAACACAGAAGGTAAAGTTTTTAGCCCCTAGAGATTGTTGCAAGAACCTTATTTTTATTTTTTTAAATATATATTTATTACTTATTTAATTAACTCGGTTGCACTGGGTCTCAGTCAGAGCACGCAGGATCTTTCAGTTGTAGCATTCGGTGTGCTAGACCGTTAGTTGCATGTGGGAGCTAATTCCCTGACCAGGGATCAAATCCAGACACCTTGCATTGGGAGTGCACAGTCTTAGCCACTGGGCCACCAGAGAAGTCCCCAGAAATCTATTCTTTTCCAGTTCTAGATGCTGGAAGTTGAGATCAAGGTTTCAGCATGACCGAGTTCCTTCTGAAGTCTCTAGATGAGGGTCCTTCCTTTTCTCTTCCAGCTTCCGTGTCATTCCTTGGCTTGGGGCTGCATCACCCAACCTCTGCCTCCATCGTCACATGATGTTCTTCCTATGCGCCTGTGTCCAACTTTCTTTTTTTAAAAATTAATTTATTTGTTTTAATTGTATCTTAATTTTATATGTTCTTTTAAACAAAAGAGCATTTGGAAATATACACATTTTAAAGATATTTTTCTGAAAGAGAAATGATTTAGTGAATCCTGATTTCTAATAAATATTAAGTGATTCTGACCACATTCCTCTTTCCCTGAAGTTCTGCTAATGATAAATCTACCTTAACTGCAAGTCTTCCAGGCTTCAAATTCTTCTACTTGGGTCCACTATTCTCCTGAAGGTTTTGTGCTATTGGGCCCCCCAAATGGCATCACCCAGTAGTTTCAAAAGCCTCAGTTTATACTAATCACCAGAAGATCAGAGAATGAATCTTAAGTGCCACCTAAGCCCCCTGATATTAATGCAACCAAAGGACACTTTTGGATGTATCTTGATATATTAAATAGTAATTTTTAGCTGTAATATAATACAATTATATGAGAATTTTGAGTTAAGGTAATACTTAACAGTATGATTCTATAATGGTTCCTTATTTTGCCTGCTGTTAGCCTTCTCTGAGGAATAAAGGTAAAGTACTGGTTTCCCCACAGATTTAAAGGCTATATTATTAATAATAACTACATCTAATCAAAGCAGATAAAGGCAAAATTGTTTGTTTCCTATCTCAAAAATGAAATTCATGGAAACTTGACTTATACAGTTCTGAAATCTAAAGATAAGTACCAAGAAAGCTATCATTAGATGTTCTTCTATGTGATTTTTGCTATTTGTATAAATCAGTGTAGTGGTGTTTAGAACTGAGACCATCTATGAGGTAAATCTGTCTTAAGTGTATTATGTATTGCTTAAAGGCAAATTTGTAACAATAAAAATATGAATTACTATTGAGTCAGGTTTATAAAGTAAGTACTTTAATAAAGATATAAGAACATAAAAAAATTAATTTATTTGTTTTAATTGGAGACTAATTACAATATTGTAGTGATTTTTGCCATACATCGACATGAATCAGCCACGGGCGCACATGTGTTCCCCATCCAGAATCCCCCTCCCCATCCCAGTGCACCAGCCCTGAACACCCTGTCTCATGCATCGAACCTGATCCGATGACCTGCTTCATATATGATAATATACACATTTCAACGCTATCCTCTCAAATCATCCCACCCTCGCCTTCTCCCAGAGTCCAAAAGACTGTTCTTTATGTCTATGTCTCTTTTGCTGTCTCACACATAGGGTCATCGTTACCTTCTTTCTAAATTCCATATATATGCGTTAGTATACTGTATTGGTGTTTTTCTTTCTGGCTTACTTCACTCTGTATAATAGGCTCCAGTTTCATCCACCTCATTAGAACTGATTCACATGGATTCTTTTTAATGGCTGAGTAGTACTCCATTATGTATATGTATCACAGCTTTAATATCCATTCATCTGCCGATGGACATCTAGGTTGCTTCCATGTCCTAGCTATTGTAAACAGTGCTGCGATGAACATTGGGGTACACGCGTCTCTTTCAATTCTGGTTTCCTCAGTGTGTATGCCCACTGCTGGGCAGTTCTATTTCCAGTTTTTTAAGGAATCTCCACACTGAAGAACCTTATTTTTAAATTCCTTCCTTTACTGTCAGAAAAAGAAAGGTGAAAATACAATTTTTTTCCTTTGGATGGAAACTGCTCTCAGCATGTGACATGGACGTGAACTGTTTTATCGAATGGATATATGGCAGGAGTGGGATAGAAATTGCTTTATGTAGGAAATTTTAGTATACAGTAAGATAGTTTTCTTTTTTTTAAAGGTCAGTTATGTTTTCTGTCTTAGTTTTAGAAACTTGATTTTTCAGTTCCTACAACACTAAGGCTTTCTGTATCCTTTATCTACGTAATAGATAGCCAGCACCCTGTAGGTTTAATAGTA
This sequence comes from Dama dama, assembly GCF_033118175.1. NCBI lineage: Eukaryota > Metazoa > Chordata > Mammalia > Artiodactyla > Cervidae > Dama > Dama dama. Next base: position 44,167,338 of record NC_083698.1, on the reverse strand, counting down.
GTAGCAGATCTGTTCTCTTCCCCTTGACTCCACTGATGCCCACTACGTTCACTGTCTTTGCGATCAAGTTAAGGGACACCTGAGGATACGTTTACCTTTCAGAGGATCCTAGGGGGTATAATTTTACTCTTAAAGTTTGAATCCTGATACTTGGTGTAGGCAAAACCTGTCTTAGCTAAATAAAGTCATAGTTTCCCCTTTTCCTGAAGTCTGGTTACTCTTTGAATATTCTTTGCTGAGGCTGATCCTGCTGTCAGAAGGAGGTGACTAGGGTTCAAGTTTTGAAGGCATCTCTTTCCTCAGTGGTGAAAGATAAATTATTTAATTTTTCTAAGTCTTATTTTTTTCTTCTTAAAATAGAGCTAATAATACATCTCAGAGAATAAATGTAAGGATTCAATAAAGTAATTATATCTGTGTAGTACATAATAAACTGTTAAGTGGCAGCTGTTAGTCATTTTATGGTGTTTCAGTTGTATTTTAGGATTTATTGTAATAGGCAAAAAGAAAAGCTGTGGAATCATGATAAAATTTTATTAAGCATCTAAATATGAACATGTCTTTAATTATTTTGGCCAGCTTAATTTTTTTTATCTCATTAATAACGCCTACAAGTTATGAATAGGACATACGTTGTCTAAGGATAAGTCCTCGTGGTGAATTAGAACAACAAAATTACCATTAGATCTAGAAATCATGAGGAGATAGATATTCATTGTTTGTAGCAGGTGATCTCTAGGTCTATAATTTGAAACTAGACTAAGGGGACGGGAGGAGACTAAGACATGTGATAAACCTGTCTGGTAGTGGTTTTAAAAATTCATTTTTTATTTTTTAATTATGTTTAGGCTGAGTCTACGGGCTTCTCTGGTGGCTCAGATAGTAAGGAATCTGTCTGCAACACTGGAGACTCGGCTTTGATCCTTGAGTCAGGAAGATCCCCTAGAGAAGGGAATGGCAACCCCACTCCAGTATTCCTGCCTGGAGAATTCCCATGGACTGAGGAGCCTGGTGGGCTTTAGTCCATGGGGTCACAAAGAGTCAGACATGACAGCGGCTGACACACACAGGCTGAGTCCAAGAGGGAAATAAAAACATCTAGTATTCCGTGTTTTATGAGATAAAATTATTTTGGGCAAGATTGAAAAATTACTTCGTGTTAAAGGAATTCTAGTTTCCTGTTAGATTATATTAGGAAATCAAAGTGATGTTTTCCCATGAAAAGAATTCTTAATAAACTGAGTTGAGAACTTTGGCTAATAAAGGATTAAGGTGGCTGTCAGGCCTGAACCACAGTATGTATTGTTGTTAGGGTAGGAAATGCTTTGCAGACTACCAGTCTCAGAGACTTTCCTTTCCCATACCTTGCCTCCCATGTTTTCCACAAGACCAGAGAAATTCCTCTGACTCCATAATCTGAAGTTTAAAAAATTTTGAAAATAAGTCCCATTCCTTCTGTTTGATATAGTTGCAGTCTTACATTTCATTATGGAAGAGCAGGCTGAACATGATTTAATTTTAAGCTGAATACATATGACATTGGGCTATATGAAATTGGCTTTTTTTCTTAAACATCAAATTCCATAAAATTTCTTGTGGTTCATCTAATGCAGATAATAGCTAATATAGCACCTAACATTTATTAAGTATTTACTGTGTTAAACATTCTCCTAAATGCTCAGTATCCACTTATTATGTTTAATTTTTATCAACCTTAGATTGGGTTTTTATATTTAGAATTTACTTGTTTATTTTTAAAAATTGGGCTTTAAAATTTTTCAGCTGTTTAGAATCCATTTATCCTCCCAGAAAGAGGCCTCAGTTTTGTGTGGGGTTTTTCTCTTATGTGTTTTTGGTTCACATACTTTGGGTCCTTTCCACATTTCCCAAGGATAGATCACAGCCTATTTCAGTTGTATACTCTAGGGCTACAGTGAAACCGTCCACCCAGAGCTAACTCCAGGGCTTTGCTTTCTCCTATTGGCTTGACTGTTAGAGAATGTGAAATGGAGTTCTGAAGCCATTTTGTCACCAGGCAGCTCTCAAAAATGAGCAGAGAACAGAGCCTAGCCAAGAAATGGAGAAAAAGTCAGTCCTGGTGATGATGTTTAAACGTCTGCTGGAGCATGGACTGCCTCCTGGACTTTTATTTGTTTGCTTAAGCCAGATTGAGTTGCATTTTCTGTTACTTAAGACTGAAAGAGCACCATTATTCATAATGACCAAGGGATAGAACTGAATGTCCATTAGCTGATAAACAAAATGTAGTATTATATCCACACAGTAGGATATCAATTAGTAATAAAATGACTGACATACTCTTACAACAACATAGATTTACCTTGAAAACACTTTGCTAAATGAAAGAAGACAGTCATAAACATATTCCATTGACATGAAATGCCTGGCATAGGCAAATCCGTAGAGATGGAAAGTAAAAGTAGTGTTTGCCTAGGGCTACGGGAAAAGGGGAATGATTGTTGACGGATACGCGTTTCTTTTGGGGGTGATGAAAACACTCTACAACTGACCATGGTGGTAGTTGTACAGCTCTGTACCAACAGTCATTGAGTTGCGTATTTTAAATGGATGTGAATCATGTCTGACTAATATGGCTGTTTAAACAAAATTTTAAAACTGACTTAATTCTAAAAGATATTATTCTGTTATTATTCTCATTCTGCATATGAGGTACTGAGGCACAGAAAGCAGCAGGTCCATTGTTGAGAGATGGTAGGTTCTAGAGCTGGGATTCAGAACCACTGGTCTGATTACCAAGGCCAGGCTTACAGTTGTGCTGTTCTGCCTTTTTCAAAGACAAGGCTCATCTGTATGGAACTTTGAAGTTGGGAGTTACTTAGCACTTAGTCAATCTAACCTTTCATTTTACTGATGAGAAAATTAAACCTTGGATAATGCAGTGACTTATAAGATTGCCAAGTAAATTAGCGGCAGCCTGGGATTCGTGACCTACCCAAAGAAACAGGCAGGTAAACAATTAACAGTGACAGAAAGTGGAGGGGTTAGTAGCAAATAGAGATACAGGCATTGTGCATGTAAAATAAGGGAAGGGTCAGTTAGTTCGGATGACTGCACGAGGGGATTTTCATAATAAAGGCCATGACATTCTGAGAGGATAGCTGGCGTAAACAGATGTGTTAGGGAGAGAATGAGGTGCCCTAAATATACAGCGGGGTGGAGGTGATTCCCAGTGGGAAAAATCATGAAGTGCTATCAAGGTAATGTGAGGGAATTCTGACTTTTGCTGTAAGCAGTGGGGACCATTGAAGATTTTTGAGGAGCTGAATAGCATGAACACATGCTTGAGAAAGATAATGGGCAGCTTATGTAAAGGATAGATTGAGGTGGGGGCAAAAACTGAAGAGAGAAACTTCAGCACGTTGTTGCCATGTTCTAGGTGCGAGAGGAGGGTGGTTGTGGTAGGAATGGAAAGGAGGGGATGGATATGAGAGTGTGCACAGGTGGAGTCCCTGGGACTTGGCAGTTAATTGGAAGCATGCTAGATTGTAAGTTCCTGGGGGGGCAGTGTGGCCAGCTTGCAATGTATCCCTGGCACCCAGCACAGTGTCTCATACATTTATTGAAAGCAGAAGGGGTAAGATTTTAATAAGCCTTTGGACATCTTCTCTGACTTCACAGAGTTTGGTCTGTTAATAGATAGAGCAGGAGTGGAGATGAGAAGAAGGGGGAAAAAGCATAAGGAGTAAGGGGAGATGCAAAAAATTCAGGTTTTGTTGAGTTTGAAGTATTTGTGAGACATTCACATGGACCTGTTGAGCTGGGGAAACTGGGATCCTGACTCAGATGAGAGGGAGAGGCTGCAGTAGGTTTTGGAGCATTTGCAAAAGGGTCATCATTGAGGCGATGAGAATGAATAGGAGAGAGCTTTGAGGATAACCTACATTTGGAAGGGGCAGGCGGAGGAGCAGCAGCAGTAGCAGAGACCAGAAGAGGACCCTGTTATTATTAGTTCCGTCTCTGAAAGCCAAAGGAAGGGACAGTTTTAGATGAGTTTTAGGTACAGCCCGGGAGTGAGTGAAGTAAATGAAGACTAGTGAAAAAGGCTCTTGGACAACTTAGGTGAGTAATGGAGGTGTTCCCTGCTGAGGATTGGGAACTTTTTAAAAAGTCTAGAGAAAGCTGCTAGTAAAGGGCAGATTAAAGCAGTAAGATTAGTAACAGTGAATATTTACCGAACTTGCACTGCGTATTGGGCACCATGGCAAGTGCTGGACCCTTTCTTTGATTTAATCCTTACAGTGACTCTAAGAGGTAAGGTAACGGAAATATTATTGTAAAATGGGGGAGTGTTTTAAAAATAATTATAAAAATTATTATATATCATGTTACAGATGGCCAAGTGACCTTGAGAAATTGCCCTTAGTCGAGGTCACAAAGCTTCTTTTGACAGGTGACCTGCAGAGCCTACGCTCTTCACTGTTAGTTTTTTTTAATTGAAGTATAGTTGAGTTTTCACGGGTAGTTTTGATAGCAAAGCGTTAGTCACACTTTGTTGAGAGACTTGTTTTCCTTCCTCTTTGTTTTATTCATTACTGTGTAACAAATTCCCTTAATTACCAAGATGTACACATTAAATATCTTAGAGTTTTGTTTGTCTGTTAATCTTAGAGATGAAAAAAAAAACCCCAACAAACCATGGTGTCTTAATACAACAAACATTTATCGCCTCGTAGTTTCTGATGATTAGGAATTCAGAAGCAGCATAGCTGGGTGGTTCTGGCTCAGGTTTCGGTCATTTGAAGGCTTGGCTGGGGCTGGAGCAGCCGCTTCCAATCTGGCTTGCGATGGCAGTTGGCAGGAGGCCTTGCTTCTTTGCCATGTGGACCTCTCCTTGAGTGTCCTCGCAACATGTCAGCTGGCTGAGTCCAGAGGGAGGAGTGGAGAGAACAAGGAGGACCCTGCAGTGCTCTTTGTGATCTACTCTGGCCAGTCTCACACCTAGCTATGGAAGTCTCACACATGTCACTTCTGCCACGTTTTATTTGTTAGAAGTGAGACAGTTGAAACTGGAACACGGTTAAAAATAAAATAAAAGCTATCAGAAAAAAAGGTGAGTTACTGAGGGGAGCCTTAGGTTCTGCTCTTTGAGGAGAGTTGTATTAAATAATTTGTGAACATATTTTTAGAACTACCACACGTATCAGGTATACTGCAGAGGAAAGGCCCTGGGTGAGGAATAGAAAGACTTGGGTTCCAGCTCGTTCTGCTGACTGCTGCCATGTCTGCTGAGATGTGATTCATTTTCCCTGAACACCTACCTGTCCCCTCTCCGGAGAGAAGGCTGTAACGCTGCAGTCTGCTGCGCAGTGTGTCCTAGAGGGGCAGCAAGTAGACGGCACCTGCGTACTTCACAGTGCTGCGGGCTGCTTATCCCGGGCCTGCTGCTTAGCGACTCTACAGTCTTGAGCATGTTATTTAACCCATTGGTCCTCACTTCCTTGTTTGTGGAACAGAAGATACAGTTGTCTCTCCTGGGGCTACTCTGAGAGTTAAATGAGAGTTCATGTGACATAGTTAGCATGATGCCTGCACGTTTTAGGCCAGGTGTTACTTAATACATAGTGACTTTAAGACTCTTGCTTGTGTGCATCCACTCTTGTTTGGCCTTTACCCAGTACTTGGATCTTTCTCATGGTTATTCATGAAGAATCCCTGTTTTATAGGGTATTAAAGTATGATTATAGTTTAAAGCTGCCATTATTATTCTCACTTTAATATATTTTTTGGCAAGCTCAAGTGTATTTCTTTAAATAAAACTCTTTTTAAGAATTTATCACCTGATTGTATAAAACTGATCTGGTTAGAAAGTATTTCAAACTATTCTGTACCACATAGTGACTTAATAAAATTGTCAAGTAATTATAGTCTCATTAGTATTAACACATGTCATTTGTGTGAACCAGTTTGAAACTGTTTTGGTTTTCTGAACTTTCTTTTTCTGAGGGAAATTTCCAGTTGCAGTGTCATTGCATCTTTCATGCATAATTGAGACCTTTGAGATGTCTTTGCTGGTGGTAAGTTAGGATTAATTTGTGCAAATGATCACATGACTTTTCTTAATAGCGGCTCATAAACTGTTGAAGATGACATAAATATAACCTCTTACTGAAACTTTAGGTTTTATTATGGTAAAAAATGCATATCATAAACCATCTTAACCATTTAAAAAACATTTATATATTGATTTGGCTGCACACATGAATCTTAAATCTTAGTTGTGGCATGTGGGATCTTATTCTCTGACCTGGGATCAAACCTGGGCCCCCTGCATTGGGAGTGCAGTGTCTTGGCCACTGGAGCACCGGGGAAGTCCCCATTTTAATCATTTTTAATTGTACATACTGTTCAGTGGCATTAAGTACATTGGTATTGTTGTGCAGTCATCACCACCATCCATCTCCAGAACATTTTCATTATTCCAAATTGAAACTCTGTACTTGTTAGAATCTGGGGTTTTATTAAACATCTTTTTAAACTAGATGCCATTATGAAAACCATCTGATTTTTAAATTTTTAAAATGACTGATGCAGGATTCTTTGCACCTCCATTTGCTACAGTAGAAAATGACAAATGGACACTACCTACATAGAGTAGCAGTGTATTTATAGTAAAATATCTTTATGAAGGTCTTAGCTCATTTTATATAATAGGAGACATTTTCAATAGCAGCAAAATATTATGGCTGTCTCTTTGGAGATGATTGTGAGTAATCTAATACCTAACAGAATACAGAACTTTTGCTTTAAGTTCTCTTTAGAAGAATTTGTATCACATTTGCTGTAGAACCAGTTTCCTATGACATGTAAGAAATGTGGTTGAGGTGAAAAGCTGAAAGCCTTTCTGCTAAATTCAGGAAAAAGACAGGGATGCCCACTCTTACCTCTTCTATTTAACATCTTGGAATTCTTAGTCAGAGCTGTAGAGAAGAAAGAGAAATAAATAAAAGGCAGCCCAATTGTAATGGAACAGGTAAAAATGTCACAGGTAAAAATGTTGCAAGTGATAGTTACTTTCTATATAGAGAACCCTAAAGTCTCCACACAAACACTAGAACTAATAAATGAATTCAGCAGAATAGTAGGATACGCGATTAATATACAGAAATCTGTTGTGTTTTTCTAACATTGTATACTAACAATGAAAGAGAAAGTTAAAAAAAAAAAAAATCCTGTTTAAAATATGCCGTGAAAACCACCCCAGAAACTTAGGAATAAACTTAGCCATAGAGATGAAAGATCTGTATGCCGAAAGCTGTAAATCACTGATAAAGGAAATTAAAGATGATTTTAAAAAATAGATATCTCATGCTCTTGAATTAAAAGAATATTGTTAAAATGGTATACTACCCAAAGCAGTCTACAGATTTCATGCAGTCCCTATCAAATTACCCTTGACATTATTCACAGAACTAGAACAGATAATCCTAAAATGTATATGGAGTCACAGAAGAACCAGAAAGCAGTTCTGAGAAAAAAGATCAAAGCTGGAGGCATAACATTTCCAGATCTCAGACTATCCTTCAAAGCTGCAGTAGTCAAAACATTTTGGTATTGGCACAAAACCAGACAACAGATCAGTGGAACAGAATAGAGCCCAGAAATAAACCTGTCCACACTCCTGTGGTCAGTTAATCGTAGACAAAGGAGGCAAGAATACACAATGGAGAAAAGACAGTCTCTTCAAGCAGGGGTGTTGGGAAAGCTGTACAGCCACATGTGAATCAGTGAAATCAGAACCCTTCTTTACTCCATGTACAAGGATAATCTCATAGTGGTTGAAAGGCTTAAATACAGGACATGACACCATAAAACTCCTAGAAGAGAACATAGACAAAACATTTTCTGACGTAAATCACGGCAATGTTTTCTTAGGTCAATCTTTCAAGGCAAAAGAAATAAAAGTAATGATAAACAAACGAGACCTTATCAAACTTAAAAGCTTTTGCATAGCAAAGGAAACCATCAACAAAATAAAAAGTTAACTGATAGAATGGGAGAAAATATTTGCAAATGGTGTGACCAAAATATATAAACAGCTCATACAACTCAATAGCGAAAAAGTAGATGGGCAGAAGACCTAAATAGACATTTCTCCAAAGAAGACTTAGAGATGGCCAATAGGCACATGACAGGATGCTCAGCATCATTAATTACAAGAGAAGTGCAAATCAAAACCACAATGAAGTACCTCACACCAGTCAGGGTGACCACCATCAAAAAGTCTATAAATAATAAATGCTGGAGAGGGTGTGGAGAAAAAGAGAACCCTCCTGTAGTGTTGGCGGGAATGTAAATTGATGTAGCCACTAAGGAAAACTGTATGGAAGTTCTTTAAAAAGCTAAAAATAGAGCTGCTATATGATCCAGCAGTCCCACTCCTGAGTATATATTCAGAAAAGATGTAAACTCTTAATTCAAAAAGATATATGCACTCCAGTGTTCAGAGCAGCACTGTTTACAATAGCTAAGACATGGAGGGGGTCTGTGCCTCTAACCCCTGCATTGTTCAAAAGTTAATTTAGTTTATACATATTCACTCTTTTATTGTGATAAAAAACCACAGAGTAAAAATTTTCTCATCTTAACCATTTTACCTGTACAGTCCAGGAGTGTTAACTCATTATTGACAGGGTTTTTTTTTTTTTTTTTTGCATTAACTAGTGCCTTTGGCCAGTGATTTGTTATATAAGTAAATGTTGAAACTCCTCTGGTGAATAACATTTGGGTCACAAAAGACGTATTAATACATCTCTGGTCAATACTGTGTTAATAACTGTAACAAGTTGTGTAAAATAACTCTAGAACTTTTTCATCTTGGCAAATGGAATTATCTACTTACTAAACAGCAACTCCTTCTCACCCTGCACTTCAGTTCAGTCACTCAGTCGTGTCCGACTCTGCGACCCCCTGAACCACAGCATGCCAGGCCTCCCTGGCTGGCTGTCCATCACCAACTCCCAGAGTCCACCCAAACCCGTTAGCAGTCACCATTTACTTTCTCTTTCTGAAAGTTTGACAACTTCATTGTTATTCAGTGGCCAAGTTGTGTCTGACTCTTTGCAAACCCATAAACTGCAGCACGCCTGGCTTCCCTGTCCTTTACTATCTCCCTAAGTTTGTTCAAACTCATGTCCATTGAGTCAGTGATGCCATCTGACCGTCTCATCCTCTGTCACCCCCCCTCTCCTCTTGCCCTCAATCTTTCCCAGCATCAGGGTCTTTTTCAATGAGTCAGTTCTTTGCATCAGGTGGCCAGAGTACTTAATCTTCAGCTTCAGCATCAGTCCTTCCAATGAATATTCAGGGTTGCTACTTTTTATAAATGGAATCATGTAGTATTTCTCTTTTTGTGACTGGCTTATTTCACTTAGCATAATATCCTCAAGGTTCATCCATGTTCTAGCATGTGACAAGATTTTCTTCTTTTTAAAGTCTGAATAATATTCCAATATAAAAAATAAATCCATTGTATTTATATATATGTATTTAAAAGTTGGTCTATTTCATAGATAAGTAGCTGAAAATTTTATGTTAATTTTGTAGTTCTGGTGTGGTATGTGATACTTTATTTCGCCTTGTAGACTTTTCACTTTTTAGTTAAGTCCTTGATTTTTAGGAAACAAAAAACTTGTGTCTACAAATATGTTGTGCCATTTAAATCCTACAGTCAGCAAAGTGCTTATAAAATAAGCAGAGAAAGACTTAAAGCTGCTTCATTGGTACAATCACTGTGGATGACAATATGGAGCTTACTTAAAAAGCTAAAAACAGAACTATCATATGATCCATTCATGGGCATATATTCAGAGAAAACCATAATCGGAAAGGATATGTGTGTACCCCAGTGTTCATTGCAGCACTCGTTACAATAGCTAAGACATGGAAGCATTGACAGATGAATGGATAAAGAAGATATGGTACATATACAGTGGAGTATCACTCAGCCATAAAAAAGAATGAAATAATACCATTTGCAGCAACATGGATGGACCAAGAGGTTATCATCTGTTGCAGGAAGGGGGACCCCTTCCAGGGCCCGAAACTGGGCTCTTGTTTAACACTTGGAAATGAATTGTCCAAGGAGACACATTTGCTGACAAAGCAAGAGATTTTATTGGGAAAGGGCACCCGGGTGGAGAGCAGTAGGATAAGCGAACCCAGGAGAACTGCTCTGTCACGGGGCTTGCAGTCTCGGGTTTTATGGTGATAGGATTAGTTTCCGGGTTGTCTTTAGCCAATCATTCTGACTCAGAGGTCTTCCTGGTGGTGCACACCTTGTTCAGCCAAGATGGATGCCAGAGAGGATTCTGGGAAGTGGTCAGACATGTGGTGTCTCCTTTTGACCTTTCCCCAACTCTTCTGGTTGGTGGAGGCTTATTAGTTCAGTGTCATGTTCCTTACCAGGCCCTCCTGTCTTAAAACAACTCATGCAAATAGTTACTGTGTGCCTGGCCAGGGTGGGCGGTTTTAATCAGTATACTTCCCTTAACAGTACTAAGTGAAATTAAGTCAGACAGATAAAGACAAATATATGAAATCACTTATATGTGAAATAATGATACAGATTAACTTATTTACAAATCAGAGATAGTCACAGATGTAGAAAACTTAAAGGGGAAAAGGGAAGGGATGAAATTGGGAAGTTTAGGACTGATGCAAATACAGTGAAAGTGAAGTGAAGTTGCTCAGTCGTGTCCCGACTCTTCGAGACCCCATGGACTGTAGCCTACAACACTCTGTCCATGGGATTTTCCTGCCATTTCCTTCTCCAGAGGATCTTCCCTACTCAGGGATCCAACATGGGCCTCCTGCACTGTAGGCAGACGCCTTACCGTCTGAGCCACCAGGGAAGTCCAACAAGTACAGTACTATATATAAAATAGATAGAATACAGACCTACTTTATAGCACAGGGAACTGTACTCAATACTCTGTAATGATCTATATGGGAAAAGAATGTAAAAAAAAAAGAGTGGATATCTGTATGTATAACTGATTTACTTTGCCATACAGCAGAAGCTTAACGTTGTAAATTGATTATACTCCGAAAAATTAAAAAAGGAAAAGGTTTTACAGCTGCTTAAGTATTAAATGCATGTAGTTACGCAGTGGAGTCCGGCTTTTTGTTTTTTACAATTCCATAGAGACTTAGAGTTCATTGACTTTTCATGAAGCAGTTATTTGAGTGCTTTCTATATTTCACGCTCTGGCCAAAGGTGACAAGAAGGAGCTATTTTCTGTTTGAAAGAGAATTGTGTGATAAATCAGAATGATACTGAGAATTCTTCACTTTCCAAGACAATGAGATATTGTAGTTGAGAATGTTAAAGATGCAGTTGAGAGTGGTTTAAGGCTAATAAGGAGGCTGAAATAGTTATTGAAATAGTTATCATTTTTCCAGAATGTTGTAAAGCTTTTAGAACCCTGATAAAAGCATTCAAGATGATTATTTTGCTTTATGAGTTCTAGGAAGAAGGTTTTTTTCAGTTTTTAATACAGTAAAAATTTGTGCTGAAAGACTTACTTGGTACTTCCCACATGGTAGGTGGCAGGAAGTAAACATTTTACACTTTCCTTTTGAAGGAAGGGAGAAGTTAAGTTTCATTTTTATGTTTATTTTATGTTTATGAGGCAGGGAAGCGTGTAACAGGGCTGTCTGATAGAACTTTGTGTGATGGCTGATGGTAGAGATGTTCCGTATCTGTCTTGTCCAATATGGTGGCCACAAGCAAGCTCTTGAGCATTTGAGATACATGACTAGTTTGACTGAGGAACTGAAGTTTTAATTTTCTTTAATATTAGTTAAATGTCAGTAGTCACATGGAGCTAGTGGCTATGTTATTGGCCAGAGTGGATAGAGAATTTAGCCCATATGATCAGAGACCATGTCTGTTTCAGACACTTGTTTTTTTTGCAACTTTGTGTTTCAAACACATTAATTTCTTCATGTGTAAAATAAATATGAACGGTTGTGAGAAAAGTTTTCATCCTTGCGAGGATGTGGAGTTTCAGGTATCTTTTGCCTTAGTCTCTATTACAACTTCCTAATTGTTAAAACATAGAATGTCTTTTTCTTATATATATTATTTTCTCATTTGTTGCTATATACTTGGTCATATTCATTTGTTTAGTCTGGTTTTATGCATTTTTTAAAAAATGTGAGAATGAGTTGAGAGTATCTCATTAGCAAACTCAAAAGGTACACTTGAATTTTTAGTTTTTGAAACTATGGGAGAGAAATCAGGACTGAGAATTTTGAGATTCATCATATTGGACTTTTTTTTTTTAAACACTTGACATCAATATGAGTTGTCATTGTCCTTTGTTCCATTTCCACAATTACTTCAAATCCCCTTTTCCTTCCTTTATTGTTTAAATCAGAAACTAGATAAGCAAGTTGTTTTTATTTTTTCCAAAGTGCGAATGTGGGTGAAAGTGAATAGGTTTAGTACAGAAGAATGCTTAATTGTTCATTGTCTAGAGGCCATCGTGTGCTAAGTGCTAAGTCACTTCAGTCAGGTCTCACTCTTTCCCACCCTGTAACTTGCCAGGTTCCTCTGTCTGTGGGATTCTCCAGGCAAGAACACTGGAGTGGGTTGCCATTTCCTCCTCCAGGGAATCTTTCCCACCCAAGGATTGAACCTGCATTTTTTGTCAACTGCATTGGCAGTCTGGTTCTTTAGCACTAGTGCCACCTGGTGCTACAGTTGGAGCTTAGCAAAAAGACTTGGAAATAAAGTTATTGGAGTGCTGTAGAAATAAGGAATAATGGAAGGGTTGTACTATTGAGCCTTTAAGTGGGCTGAGGTAGGAGTCTGCAAACTGTAGAATTCTGGCTAACTACAGCCTGCCACCTGTGTTAGCATGGCCTGTCAGGTAAGAAGGTTTTTATATTTTTAAATGACTGAATAAATTCAGAAGAAAATTTTGTGACATACGGAGATTATATAAAATTTGATTTTCAGTGTCCACAAAGTTTTATTGAAGCACAGTCACACACATTTGTTTACATATTAAGTGTGTGCTTTTGTGCTAGGTAACAAAGACCATTTGCCTACAAAGTCTAAAATATTTGTCTGGTTCTTTGCAGAAAGTTTGCCAGCCTCTGGTCAGAATATTACTGAAAGATAGGGAAATATGAGACTGTAAGCTAAGAAGTAGTTTTTTGAAAAGTAAGAGGCACATCACCAGTACTTAAAGTCTTAAATGGAAATACACTCATAGTGAGTCAACAAATGTGTATGAAGTGAGAGATGAATATGGGTTTTTTCTTCACAGAGCCTGAGTTCTGATAGAAAACTTGACAGGTGAATGCAAATTTCTGCAGGTTTTCTGGCCTTTACTTTCTCCTGTTAAAATTTAAGACTCTGGTACTGCTGAAATACTGTCTTCATCCTAATAATCATAAGTTTTATGCATGTTTGCTATTTTGCAGTAGTTCCTTTAAGTCACACGTGGCACCCAAGGCCTCCTCATAGGTTTCTACTTACCTGACTTAAGCATCTTTTACTGCTTCCTATAGGTTTTTTTTTTTTTTCCCTTAATGAACTTGTGAACACATCTTGCCCTCAAGATTCCCCGAGAGTAATTCTGGGCTTAGAGAAATTATTTTTCAGTTCCTTAGCAAAGACCTGTTCTTGTTCAGTCACAAACTCATGTCTCACTCTTTGTGACCACATAGACTGCTGCATGCCAGGCTTCCCTGTCCTTCACTATCTCCTGGAGTTTGCTCAAACTCATGTCCATTGATTCAGTATTGCCATCCAACCATCTCATCCTCTGTCACCCGCTTCTTCTCTTGCCCTCAATCTTTCCCAGCATCAAAATCTTTTCCAGTGAGTTGGTTCTTCACATCAGGTGGCCAGAGTATTGGAGCTTCAGCACCAGTCCTTCCAATGAATATTCAGGGTTGATAACCTTTAGAATTGACTGGTTTGATCTCCTTGCAGTCCAAAACCATAGCTTTGACTAGACAGACCTTTGTCAGCAAAGTAATGTCTCTGCTTTTTAATATGTTGTCTAGGTTTGTCATAGATTTTCTTCGGTGGACCAAGCGTCTTTTAATATCATGGCTGCAGTCACCGTCTGCAGTGATTTTGGAGCCTAAGAAAATAAAGGCAGTCATGGTTTCCATTTTTTTCCCCATCTATTTGGCATGAAGTAATGGGACTGCAACAGAGAGTTCCAGAAAAACATCTACTTCTGCTTTATTGACTATGTCAAAACCTTTGACTGTGTGGATCACCACAAACTGTGGAAAATTCTAAAAGAGGTGGGAATACCAGACCACCTGACGTGCCTCTTGAGAAATCTGTATGCAGGTCAGGAAGCAAGAGTTAGAACTGGACATGGAAAGACTGGTTCCCAATAGGGAAAGGAGTACATCAAGGCTGTATATTGTCACCCTGCTTATTTAACTTAGATGCAGAGTACATCATGAGAAACACTGGGCTGGATGAATCACAAGCTGGAATCAAGATTCAGTTCAGTTCAGTCGCTCAGTCATGTCCAACTCTTTGTGACCCTATGAACCGCAGGACGCCAGGCCTCCCTGTCCATCACCAACTCACGGAGTCCACCCAAACCCATGTGCATGGAGTCGATGATGCTATCCAACCATCCCATCCTCTGTCATTCGCTTCTCCTCCTGCCCTCAATCTTTCCCAGCATCAGGGTCTTTTCCAATGAGTCATCTCTTCACATCAGGTGGCCAAAGTATTGGAGTTTCAGCCTCAACATCAGTCCATCCAATGAACACCCAGGACTGATCTCCTTTAGGATGGACTGGTTGGATCTCCTTGCAGTCCAAGGGACCCTCAAGAGTCTTCTCCAACACCACAGTTCAAAAGCATCAATTCTTCAGCACTCATCTTTCTTTACGGTCCAGCTCTCACATCCATACATGACCACTGGAAAAACCATAGCCTTGACTAGATGGACCTTTGTTGGCAAACTAATGTCTCTGCATTTTAATATGCCATCTAGGTTGATCATAACTTTCCTTCCAAGAAGTAAGTGTCTTTTAATTTCATTGATGCAATCACCATCTGCAGTGATTTTTGGAGCCCAGAAAAATAAACTCAGCCACTGTTTCCCCATCTATTTGCCATGAAGTGACAGGACCAGATGCCATGATCTTAATTTTCTGAAGGTTGAGTTTTAAGCCAACTTTTTCACTCTCCTCTTTCAGGTTCTGCCATAAGGGTGATGTCATCTGCCTATCTGAGGTTATTGATATTTCTCCCGGCAATCTTAATTCCAGCTTGCGATTCATCCAGCTCAGCATTTCACATGATGTACTCTGCATATAAGTTAAATAAGGAGGATGACAGTATACCGCCTTGATATACTCCTTTCCCCAAATTGAACCAGTCTGTTGTTCCATGTCCAGTTCTAACTGTTGCTTCTTGACCTGCATACAGGTTTCTCAGGAGGCAGGTCAGGTGGTCTGGTATTCCCATCTCTTTAAGAATTTTCCACACTTTGTTGTGTTCCACACAGTCAAAGGCTTTAGTATAGTCAATAAAACAGAAGTAGATGTTTTTCTGGAATTCCCTTGCTTTTTCTATGATCCAGCAGATGTTGGCAATTTGATCTCTGTTTCCTCTGCCTTTTCTAAATCCACCTTGTACCTCTGGAAGTTTACGGTTCGTGTATTGAAGCCTAGTTTGAAGGATTTTGAGTGTTACCTTGCTAGCATGTGAAATAACTGCAATTGTGGGGTAGTTTGAACATTCTTTGGCATTGCCCTTCTTTGGAATTGAAATGAAAACTGACCTTTTTCAGTCCTATGGTCACTGCTGAGTCTTCCAAATTTGGTGGCATATTGAGTGCAGCACTTTAACAGCATATCTTTTAGGATTTGAAATAGCTCAACTGGAATTCTGTCAGCTCGTCTAGCTTTGTTTGAAATAATATGGAGAGGTCCCAAATAACCTTTGTTTACTTGGAATATGTCTATCAATTATTACTCTATTAAAATTTAAACTTGAGTTAAAAATTTATTTATAAGTTTATTACTTAAAAATGATGGCATCATAGTCACATAAATAACATTTTAAAAATGAAAAGTAACTTTTCCAAAATAAACATTTACTGAGAAAAATGGCATTGTTTTACATTTTTTGCAAGACTCAATATTTGATTTAACAGAAGACAGTTGGATTCTCATATTTACCTCTTCTTTCAGTCTATTGTGAGGTACTGTTTGAAGTATATGTGAAGGAAATCTGGCCCTGGACAGATTTATTGTTAGAAAAAAAGTGTGTTTTTAGAGCCTTTCACATAACTGTGGATATTTTTTGTTATCATACTGAAACTTGGCAAATGTTAAAACAGAGGTTGACGGAAGAAAGATTGTATTGTGGAATCTGAGCCCATATTGATGGACTTAACATAAGTCTTGCTGAAGACAAAAATCAACATTTTTAAGTAACAACAAATACTTTTATCTGTTTTTCTTTAATTGGTAGGCTTGCTTCACTCACTTTTTAAGAAGATGTCTACCATACCCACATGTGAAAAAGTAAAGTTTGTATATGTGTTCTTTTAAGTAAAAATGATGTGTCATGAAAAAAGTAGCTTGTTTAGCTGACAACTCAGTGGTCAGAATGCTTTTTCTTGAGTAATAATGATATCTTGAATGATAGTATAATATCATATTATTCTATGATAATATTTTGGTGAGCAGCAGTAGTTTTTTGTGTGTGTTCTATCACAGAATTTTAAAAGTTATAAGGGTGAAGATTAAAACTTTATTTTTTTTACTTCTTCATTAAAGACCACCTTAAGTGAAAAGCCTTTTCTTTTTTTAATAATGTTGACGTTTACACTGACTAGTACAGGTAGGGATTGTTGTGCTGATTCCTGCTAAGGCACTGGCGTTTTTATCTACCACTGTTAGTGCACCATCAGTGAAAGAAAGCAAACAGCATTTTAGTATTATTCTCAGGGCCCACAGGAGTCCCTTAAAATACATCATCTGAACATAATCAGGTTTGCTTCTTTCTAGTTTGTGTGTGTTTTGTTTGGGCCCTGCTTTGAGAACTGCTGTTGAACAATTTCACTCAGTATTCGAGACTCAGTCATTACTGAATTTTTCTGGAAATCTCAGTTTGATTTATTTTCTTCCTTCAGCATTTTGTTAGAGTATTTAATGCAATGTGATGGTGTGAGCTTCTTGAGGATATATACTTGGTGCATAGTCCCTGGATTACAGTACATGACCAAAAAAATGTTTGTGGAATGATTGAGGTAGTTGATACAGATATTTAAGAGAACTCCTAACCTAGCCTGGAATCTTTACCAAAAGAAAAAATGACCCTATATACCTCTGTTTAGAATTCTTGAAATGTTTTTGCGCATAGAACATGATGACCCATAGTTATACTACATAAAAGATAAAATTATACCTACTAGTCTGTGTGTGAGACTAGGACTTTCATTACTAGTTAATGCAGAAATGGATCAAAGGAGCAAGCTTGAATATCTCTGTTCAAAAAACCTTTTAAATTAGGAATTGAAAGACCCTTCCTTAAAAGCATTTTGAAAGGGGAATCCCCTGGCAGTCTAACGGTGAAGACTGTTCTTCCCAGGCAGGGAGCGCGAGTTCCCTCCCTGGTCAGGAAACTAAGATCCCACGTGCATCATGACACGGGCCCCACCCCCGAAAAAATAAAATAATCAGTCTTAACCGGAGAGACTTGGTCTTATTAAATGTTGTAAGTAAACTATTCCCATTAAAATTAGGAAACAGATTGGGTTGACAACAGTTGCTTGCTGTTAATTCTGCTACTGCAGTCAGATAAAATACTAAACGAAACATACACAAATTAGAAATAAGCATAGTTTATTATTTTCAGGTTATATTGTCCACTTGAAAAATTTGAGACCATTTTGAAAATTATAATGATCAAAAAGAGTTAAAGAAAATTAGCTGTTCTAAACAGAAAAAATCAAATTTTAAAAGCATTTCAGGAGTAATTTGTTGGATATATAATGAAAAACCCTATTTACCCTATTTACAGAAGGATCTCAAAGTTATGATTTCTCTTGTAATTGAGGTCATTCATGCAGATAAATAATTTGGACAAGTTAGGTAGTTAGAACATGGACATTTAATGTCAGTGCTTTTAGCTTGAGACTCTTAGGTGAGACCTGTTATTTGAGTAAATTTGTTACGGAAGTTTTAAAAGATAAAGTTTTGAGTCAACTCTTATTTTTGCCTCATAATAATTTCTGATTAGTGCTTTGTTTATCTTAAAACATTTTTAGGTTTCAGTTATAGGAATTACATTGAAACACATTTTCACAAGATTTTTTAAAGTTTTTTTGGTTATGAGAAATTTCAAACTTAGAAGTTGAGCTAATAGCATATTAAATCCCAAGCATCTGTTACCTAAATTTTAAAAATTACTAGTTTCGCTCAATTCTGTTTTTTCCCCCCTTTTGAGAATGTTTTAAAGCATGTGTGAGATACATTATTTCACTCCTATATACTTCCATATGCATGCTGCCATAAGAAAATACTATAGACTGGGTGGCATGAACAATAGACACTTAGTTTCTCATATTTCTAGAGGATAGACGTCTAAGATGAGGGTGCCAGCATGGTTGGGTTCTGGTGAGGGCCATCCTCCTGGTTTGCAGATGGCTTTCTTGCAGAGTTCTCACTGCGGGAGAGAGAGTAAATTCTCAGATTTATCTTCTTTTAAGGGCGCTAATCCTCTCATAAGAGCCGTATGCTCACGATCTCTTCTGAACCTAATTATTTACCAAAGGCCCCATCGCCAAATACTGTCACGATGTTGGTTTTTGTTTTCAGTGTATGAATTTTGGGCTGAGGAGATGGGACACAATTCAGTTCATAGCTGTATCTATAACCCTTGTTTATGTTCTTATACATAATTCCAATGCTTTATCATACCTAACCGAATTAATAAAAATCTTTGTTGTCATCTAAAACCAAATCTATATTCAAATTTCCACAGTTACTTAAAGGGTTTTTTTTTTTTTTTTCCCCACAGTGGATTTGTTAAAATTGGGATCCAGAAATAAGTCTATGTGTTCTGTTGTTATGCTTTTCAGATCTGGGTAACTAAAAGAATGATTTTAAAAGCAGTGCAGTGGAACAACTGACTTTTTATTCCATCAACAGTTGTATAAAGAACACAATGAGGAAGGAGAGGGGAGGGACTGCTATGGAGTAAAAGTTACTTAAAATGTAACAGAAACCAATGTAATATGTGAGCCCCCCCTTTGGATCTTTATTTTAATAATTCAGTTGTAAAAAGGTGGCCATATCATGAGTTCTCTAGCTCCAATAGTCTAGAAAATAGGAGCATATAAACATTTGAGTTGTGAAGAAGAAAAATTCTGAAAGTATCAATGTTTTAATTAAATAAGCATTTTTATAGTTCTCACAAGTTTATAACAGTCCTAACACACTAATGTAAATTTTATGTGAGGATATTGTTAAAAGCCAAGGAACTGTTAACTCATGATACAGCTTTAGGAATTTCTCCAAAGCTGAATTCATCACAGTAGTTTTATAAAATTTTACAAAGAACACTAAGATATTTTTGACAGTAGTGAATATTTGAGGTGAAATGACATTATCCAAATATGATTTTAACCAGTAGGTGGCAACAAATCAATATCTGAATTTAGTTTTAAGAAAATTGTTAAGAGAAATAGTTTGTCATTGACAAGGTACATTTGATTTTTTCCCCACAAATATTTTGTGCTTATATCTTTAATACATGATTTTTAATTTGAAAAATTAATATAGATTTTATTTTATATGCATAGTGCATTGTAAAGATGTGATTGATTTTTGATTGTTGAATTTATTTTTTTTCTTAGTTCTACCACTTTATTGCTACCAACCCATCTCCCTCCACCCTCGTGCACACATGCTCAGTCATGTAACCCCATGGACTTTTCCAGGCAAGAATACTGGAGTAGGTTGCATTTCCTTCTCCATATAGTTGCATTTAAAAACTGAGCAGTATTGCCGTTACTTGGTTTATTACTTGATAGAAACCAGTAATCAATGATGATTTGAAGAATTATTTTTTTGTCTTGCATTTTTTAAAGTTTAATAAGTAATGATATTTAACTTAATGCAAATAAGTTTTTGCTTTTAAGGAAAACTTTGTAGAATTGTGTGATAGAAAAAATTGGGAAAAATCAGTGTTTATCAGTACGGGTTATATTTCTGTGATTATTGTAATGTAAATGCTCTAGATCTATTGGCATTTTTATCAACTATACCTAACAGCATTGCATCAGAAAGTTTGACACATGACACAAGAATTGTAGCATCCTGGTGAAGTTTTCCAGTGACTCAGTTCCTTATTTTGTTGATGGATATGTGTATATTTTCTTCTTTCTGTTTCTGTCTTGTAAAACTCTATGAAAATGGATTGGCAGGGTTATACCAGAAAGTTAATGGTGTAACTTTGGAAGCAGGAGAGGAGGTTGGGGTTCAAGAGTTTGCTTTAAAGAGTTAACTTAGCTATTTTTTGTAATATTAACAGTTGTTCATTCTGAAGAGGGAGAATGAATCTTTGTTAAAGTACCGTTTGTTTTTTTCTGTGTCATTTGAATTAAAATAGACACAATTGAATGTAAATAATTTTGATGAGAGCAACTAGTGATTATAAAATGTTAATTGTTGATTTCATATTAAAAATGTAAAGATATATACATCTTGCATTTTGTCCATTATCTGTATATATAAACTAAATGTCATTATTTGATACTTGATAGAGTAAACATTTTGGAGTATTATTCAGTCTATACTCATCTTTTTGATGTAAATTTATTCATCATAATTTATATGGATACACATTTGTAGGCTTTTGGTGGTTTCTTATTTTTATTTTATGAATGTAACTTCTGTACATATCTTTTGTGCAGTTATTATCCATTTTTTAAAAATTGAAGTATAGTTGATTTATAATGCTGTACTTTTGCTCTCCAGTAATTCAGTTATATGTACAGTCTTTTTTAAATATTCTTTTCTGTTATGATTTATCATAGGATATTGAATATAATTCTCTGTGCTATAAGTAGGACCTTGCTGCTTATCCATTCTATATATAAAAGCTTACATTTAGATTGTCTTTATAAAGGGTAAAGTAATGTACAATTCTGCTGATTGTGTGTATGTACTGCCTTCTTCCCATCCCTGGCTACTTTTGGCTTCATAGTTGATTTAATTTTGTTAGTTGGATAAATGCAGGTGGCTGTCAAGAATGTACTTTACCCACTTAATGATGTATTGCGTAGGAACTTGTGTGCTCCTTCATACTTTAAAATGCCATCTTACGTAACTTACCCTTGTTTTGTTTTCTCATTCACGATGACCCTGGGTTCTTGGCTGCCTGTGGCCTTTGCACTGCTGTTTTACCTACCCTTCATTTGGCTAGTTTGTTTGTTTCTTTTAATATTAAAAAAAATTATTTGTGCCAGGTCTTAGTTGTGGCACTGGGATCTTCAGTCTTGGTGTGTGGCATGTGGGATTTTTTAATTGCGGCATGTGAGATCTGATTCCCTAACCAGGAATCTAACTCAGGGCCCCTATATTGGGCACCGAATCCCAGCCACTGAACCACCAGGGAGATCTGGCTGGTTTCTTGTTCTTCCTCCTTGCATCAGCTTTGATGTGCTTTAAGGGAATTTTTTATAACCATTGCACCTACAGTGCATCTTCAGTTGTGTTCTCTTGGAGCAGTGCATCTTTTCCTCTGTAGTGTTTACAGGATGATTCCATTGCTTTTTGTGCTTTTTGCCCATCTGCCTACTAGACTTGAGCTCTGTGAGACCAGGGGCCTATGTGCTCTATGTAAAGCCTACACAATTTCAGGGCCTACGGCAGTGCTTGGAATGTTCTGTTCATTTAATAAATAGTTGTTGAATGAATGAACTTGAAAGATTTAAGACTTACATGTCAGAACTCATTTAACTGTCTTCTGTTCTTTCTGTATTAATGAATTTTTCTCTCCAAAGTTAGAGTATGCTCTCAGGATCAAAATTTTGTTTTATGGATTATTCTTTATGTTTAGTTCTCTGACACATCTGGAAGTTATTGTAGAATGTCATGTTAGGTATAATCCAGAGTGATATGTAATACCCATTTGCTGTAAACTACACTTATTGTGCATTTCTTATTGTTAGTTACCGAGGACTTAAAATGTAAATCTGTAGAGAAATCGTTTTAGTCCATTAATTAATATCTTTTCTGTTTCAAGAGAAAAATCTAGTTTTTGTTTTTGACTTTTTTTTTTCCCCTGGCCACGTGGCTTGGATTTTAATTCTCTCCCAGGAATTGAACCCAAGCCCTCTGCAGTGAAAGTGTGAAGTCCTAAGCACTGGACCACCAGGGAATTCCCTAGAAAAATCTACTTTTAAACTAGTAGATTTTCAATTAGCATGGTAGCATGAATATATAATAATTACCATTTAAATTATTTACTTTTTATCAAACCCATCTAAATTTTACCATCAAAGGAGCAAGTTACAGAAAATACGTAGTTTCAGCCTGTGTTTCATGTAAACTCTGTGGTGTTGTCCTTTTCACATTTGGGTAGGTTTCATGTTTTTAGGTTAAGTAGTACTTTGTATTTTATCTGTTCATCCATCCTACAACTTTATTCTTTGCTCAGCTGTTTGAGACTATGTTATAGACATACTAACTTCACCCCTAAGTAATTCAGCATGTCTCCTAAGAAGAGAGATTTTTCCTACAATACAGTCATAAAGTAAGTGTGACTCTCAGGAAATTTAGTCTTGTAGTACAGTATTTTCATCTCATGTATGTGTTATGTGCTCAGTTGTATCTGACTCTTTGCGACCCCATGGACTGTAGCCTGCCAGGCTCCTCTGTCCATGGGCTTTCCTAGGCAGGAATACTGCAGTGGGTTGCCATTTCCTGCTCCAGGGGATCTTCCCGACCCAGACCCCGTGACTCCTGCATTGGCAGGTAGATTCTTTACTCCTGAGCCACCAGGGCAGCCTGTGTGTGTGTGTGTGTGTGTGTGTGTGTGTGTGTGTGTGTGTGTGTGTACACATAAAATTTAAATCCAAGTTTACACATTGCATTTAGTTGTCATGTTTCTTAGTTCTCCTTAATATGGAGTAGTACTTCTGAAATTCTCTATGATGAAGGACCAGTTTTTCCTTTTTTCCATTTTCTATGGACCTGTAAATTTGTAAAATATTTTTATTGTATAGTTGTATTTTATTATGTGTACTTTTATAAAACACAGTAAAAAATTCTTAGGAAAATAAAATGGAAGAAATAAAGATTTAAAAATATAACTTATTTTAAAAATTAGATTCTACTATGAAGTTGTTTTAAAAATCCCTGAACCTGTAATTTTTTTTTCTAAACGGTCATGAGAGTTTAAAAAAGTCCAGGCCAGTTTTATAGGTGCATCTTTTCATTTAGATTTGAGTGGTTGTTTTGTCATGATAAAAATCAGATAAATACTTTGACAAGAATACAGCATAGGAGATTTTATATCCTTCTCAGTGCCTCACAGATGGGGTACATAATTACTGCTAATGTTAATAACCACTTGATTAAAATGGTATCTTCCAGATTTTTTGATAGCGTAGTGGTTACTTTTCCCTTTTAAAATTAGTAAGATACTTTGAGACTGTGTGAATATCTGTTCTCTTATTTATACTGTGGCTTTAATATACCACGATGTTTCTTGATTCAGTCAACTGTGGGTTGCAGGTGATAATTGTTATCCTTTTACGTTGACTAGTTGTCATTGTTTTGAGGAGAAGAGCTTTTCCTGGTCTAACAGAGTTTTTAAGCCACTGAGTAGAGACAAGCCCTGTCTTTTCCTTTTCTGCAGGATGAATGTCTGGCGTGGAGAAGATAGGACTGGCTGTTTGTGTTGGACATCTCCCACTTCCCTTTCTTTACCTTTTCCGTTACTGCTCTTTGTTCTGTTTTCCTACTGTTCTTTGTTTTCCCTAAACTCCCTGGTTCAGAACTGTGTCTAGGTCTGTGAGGGCTCTATCTCCTTAAAATATCTGCCTGCCTCCTTTTTTTTCTCACTGTCAAAACTGATTTATTCAGTCCGCATTAATGCATGAGGTTTTGTTGTTTTCTTTAACTTTTCATACCTGTTGTATTTTAAGAGATTTCTAATAAGGTGAGTGAATAGGTTAGATGACTAGTAGCCAGTGTGACATGGTGAAATATGAAGGGAAAAAGAAGAAAATTTGTAGGGGGTGGTTAATGCTGGGAAGCAGCCCATCCTGTGATCAACGTCATGTAGGCTCATTTCTGAGACTGGGACCCTAAGTCACGCCTTTTTTGTTGTTGTTCATACCTTTTACTACTGGACTGCAGATTAATTTAAAGCCCCCAACCCCTCACCCCTAATCTCCTATATGATCCCAGTCTATTTGTATGATGTTGTCGTTACAAAGGTCCGTCTAGTCAAAGCTGGGGTTTTTCCAGTGGTCATGTATGGATGTGAGATTTGACCATAAAGAAAGCTGAGCGCTGAAGAATTGATGCTTTTGAACTGTGGTGTTTTAGGAGACTCTTGAGAGTCCCTTGGACTGCAAGGAGATCCAACCAGTCCATCCTAAAAGAAATCAACGCTGAATATTCACTGGAAGGACTGATGCTGAACCTGAAGCTCCAGTGCTTTGTCTACCTGATGCAAAGAACTGACTCTTTGGAAAAGACCCTGATGCTGGGAAGGATTGAAGGCAGGAGGAGAAGGGGACGACAGAGGATGAGATGGTTGGATGGCATCACCGACTCAATGGACATCAGTTTGAGTAAACTCCGGGAGTTGGTGATGGACAGGGAGGCCTGGCGTGCTGCAGTCCATGGGGTCGCAAAGAAGTGGACACGACTGAGTGACTGAACTGAGCCAAGAGGTAGATACAGTTATTTGCGTGGCTCCTTTGGAAAGTAGCAATCTGTATATTTGGTATCTTCTAGAAGAAACTCTTGTATGTTTGAGAGTTCTTTAAATTAGCTCATCCAAATTTAGTGCATCTGTCTTCCTCCGATTCAGCAAATATTAGGGACTTGGTATAAGTGGGCATTGCTTGGCACTGGGGGTACAATGATGGGCAAGCAGATGTGGCCTTACCCTCCAGCATAGTGTGTTCTAGTTGGGGAGTTAGATGAGTAAGACAGTTACACTTCTCAAAGTGAATGAACAGTGATAGGAGTAGAATAAGATGCTGTGGGAAAACTACCTGAATTTGGCATGGAAAAGGAACATTTCTTGAAGACCAGGATGTGGAGAGAGGTGAAAAATCAGGACACTATGGCACTACTTCTGTGAACAACCAGATAGTAAGTATTTTTGACTTTTCTGGCCACATCTCTGTTGCAGCTACTTGACCCTGTGATTGTAGTGCAAAATCAGCCACAGACAGTAAAAAAATGAATGAGTGTGGTAATATTTGAATCAGACTTTATTTCTGGACAGTGTACTTTGAATTATGTTTAATTCTCAGGTGTAATGAAATATTCTTTTTATTTAATTCCCCCCCCCCCCCAACCATTTAAAAATGTAAAAACCATTTTTAGCTCACATGTAAGAAAAACAGATGGTGGGCTGTAGGCTCCTAAATCCTGGAATATGGTGCTAAAAATTCCGTTATCAATTCTATAAAAATGATGCTGTTATGTAATATATCTGTAGTCAGTGCACGTGCTAGTCTGTTAGTAAGGTATACATTTGTAGGTAGGATAGAAAACTATGGTATTTCTGCGCCTCTTGCTATTTTTTTGAAACATTCCCATAATTCTTTAAGTTGAAAGTAAAGGATGTTGAGTATTAATGAAGGTACACATGCAGAGACACTTGCCTGGTATAATAGTAAATTTAGAAGGCCCTGATTCCCGTCATGATCTTGTCAGTTATTGGCTCTGTAATGTTGAGCAGGTCATTACACTTTTCTGAGCCTTGTTTGTGAAAAAGAGAAGCTTAACACAGATACTGCTCAGAATTACTGTAAATAATAGCATGCTTTAAAGCACCATGTAGTGTCAGTATCTTAAAATTACACAGCCATTTCTAATATCTTCACATATCATGTAGATGTAAGATGGCGTTATGATTGATTAGTTTATGTCATTAAGATGTGTTCTTGAAGAATTCAGGCATCATGCAGATATTCAGTGTTTGCTATATTCTAGGTGTTTGAGGATACAACAGTAAACAGAAATTGTTCTGTCCTTGTGGGTTATAAATTGATGTGATATAGTATCAGTCATAAGTGCTGTGAAGAAAGGGAAGGGGATAGGTAGGAATTGTGGGGATGGTGGATGAGGAAGAAACTGGGAAACTGCCTTTGGAAATGATGTTTGAACCAAGACCTTGTGGATTTGGGAAGTGGAGGAGCTTTCAGAGAGATAGAACGTCCAGTGTAAAGACCTGAGGTAAGAAAGAATTTACTATATTTGAAAAGCAGAATAAAGGCCAGCAAGAATAGATTAGATCAAGTGATGTAGGAAGGTAGGGGACAGATTTATAGGGCCTAGTGGACCACGAAGAAGAGTTTGGACTTTATTCTGAGATTAAAAAGCTGTTGGAGGATTTTGAGCAATGGAGTGAAATAACCTAAGTCCATTTAAAAGTGATAAATCTCCCTTTCCCCTTTCTCCTCAGCAATTTTTTGTCCTAAAGCCGTCAGGTAATGCATGGCAACGTAGGTACTCACAGTGTGAGGAGGGGATATGGGAGGCTCTTGTGGCCCCTGAGCAGCTTGTGTGTGCTGAGTTGCTTCCAACTCTGAGTTTGTGTCCAACTCTGCGACCCCATGTTCTGTATAGCCCACCAGGATCCTCTGTCCCAGGGATTCTCCAGGCAAAAATAGTGGAGTGGGTTGCCATTTCCTTCTCCAGGGGATCTTCCCAACCCAGGGATTGGACGTGTGTCTCTTACTTCTCTTGCATTGGCAGGCAGATTCTATACCACTAGCACCACCTGGGAAGCCTGAGCAGCTTATTTGGCCCCAATTGGGATGAGGAGGGGGGCCTGGAACAGAGTGTCCGTGCTGGGAGGGCCTGACAGCTGTCACAGGCGTCAGAGGCCAAGCAGGGTGAAGACAGGATTTCTCCTACCCGATGGCCTGATGTGGGATGCCACAGCTCAGCCAAGGTTAGGACAGGGTGTTAAGGGAGAGCAGACTGGATGGGGCGTCCAACCATTGCCGCCCCCATGAATAAGGGGTGGCCTGGGGTGGAGTGTGAGCATTAAGTCATAGTCTGTCAGTCTTTATTTTCTGATCTTGATGGTTTTATTGTAGTTACATAGACCATCCTTGTTCTTAGCATTTGAGTATAATGGAACATCAACATTGGCAACTACCTCTGAGGTGGTTTGGGGAAAACATTTCTTTGTACTGTACTTTAGTGCAATTTTGTTGTTTCAAAACTGAAAAAGAGTAAAGAAAACCAAAACCCAGTAATGTCACTGGTTACTGTGTAGGATGTGGACTGTAGAGTGACAGGAGTGAAAGTGTGAAAATCAGGGAGGAGACTGCTGCAGTCTAGTCTGGGCAGATTGTGACAGCGGAGTGGGCAGGTGATTTCAGTGGAGGAGGTGAGAGTGGTCGGATTGAAGACTTCTTTTAAAGGTAGAGCTAACTGGATTTGGATAAGAGTCAAGGATAGCTTCTTAGTTTTTTCTTGTGTGTGTGTCTGTGTTTGCTTAGTTTTCTTCAAGGTGTGAGGATCTAGAAAAAGATGCCATTAAATAATGCAAGAATTCATTTTTTTTTTTAATAGGGTTTGTGAAAGCAACTGATTTCTAGTCTTAGCTTACCCACTGAGAATGGTGTGTGAACTTAGCTTCTGTCTTGACATTTCTGGTTCTTTGTTACTTCATGTGGATAGCATAGTATAGAATGTTTACAGTGGGACCATTAGGTTACTTTAGCCATGAGAGGTCTTGATAATGGGTTAATTGCTGACTTCTAAAGAGCTTATTAAGCCTGCATGGGTCAAACTGTAAAGAGGGAGACCCGGGTTCAATCCCTGGGTTGGGAAGATCCCCTGGAGAAGGAAATGGAAGCCCACTCCAGTACTCTTGCCTGGAAAATCCCATGGATGGAGGAGCCTGGTGGGTTACAGTCCATGGGGTCGCAAGAATCGGACATGACTTAGAGACTTCACTTTAATTTTCAAAGAGCTTGTTAGTGATGAAGTGAAATACTTTCTCTTTGAAACCATTTTGTTAAATATTTTTATCATTGACTTGGATAAAGACATATATTACCTAATTGTTAAATTAACACATATAGGGATCTTGAGAGCTGCCGTTTGAGAGAAAATGCAGTTGGGATTCGTAGAAGTCTTGCTTGAAAGAAACCACTTCTAAGTGATTGTTACTGATGAATACCATCAGTTAACCTCCCAATGTACTTACTTCAGTGTACGTGGTGGACTTTACAATAGGAATAATAGGATTACTGGGTATTAAGTGGAAATTAGTGGGAAACTCAAGGCATGATGCCTTATCAATGCATCCGTTAATTGTCAGTAGCATTCCTCCCCAGTCAGAGAGTGTATCAGCTTTGCTTATTCCCACTGTACATTCATTTTTTTCCCCAGCTATGAATCATTTGGTCAGAGTGCTTTTAAGGAAAAACATTTGAGTATTTTCAAAAATTTGTTTCTATTGTGCAAACTTGAGTTGGCATTTTTGAAAAAAGCTTTTATAGGTAAAATTTTCAGCCAGTTAGCTTGACTGCACTGTGGAAGGGTGTGAATGAAGTGATATGTTCTCAAATCACTACAATAGTATTAAAGATAAAAATAATATTTATATAATACTATGCATAATGTATTTTTACCTCTTGGAAGTTAATGTACTATTTCTTCTTTGTTCTTGAAATAGTCACTGGAAATGCAAGAAACACTGGTTCCCTCTGTTGTGTTAGTATGTAGCATCTTCTACACTTTAGTCCTAGGTTACTTAGTAACTAAATTTGAAGAAAGATTTTATTGTTCTTAACATTCTGTATAGTGCCAGCAATATTTTATTTGCATTAATAAGATCAGTCCTTACAAAAAGTTACTAACTTTCTGCTGTGTCTCAAAGATGAAATATGGGTGTTTCAGAGAAATTTTTGTGCAGTTCTGTCTTGTGGTTTGAAGTTTGAAACTCAGGAGGAAGTCATTTGATGCCTGAATTTTCTGATGTTTTTTGCTGATCTTTCACTTTCATTTGTTTTTTAATTTTATTAAAGAAGTTTTGGGCTTCCCAGTTGGGAAACAGTGGTAAAAAATCTGCCTGCTGATGCAGGAGATGTGGGTTTGATACCTGGGTTGAATAGATCCCCTGGAGGAGGAAATGGTAACCCACTCCAGAATTATTGCCGGAAAAATTCCACGGCTAGAGGAACCTGGTGGGCTATATAGTTCATGGGGCACAAAGAGTCAGACACGACTGAATGACTGTGCATGCAAGGAAATTTTGATGTGTACTCTGGTGTTTTTGCCCTGGTGCAAAATTTCAATATTTGTGTAAATGTACATTTTTACTATGTCTTTTCATAGTTCTTTTTGACCCGCCCCCCTCTTTTTTTTTCTCTTCTCTCCACCTGCATCTCTGGTGTGAGCCAGGGTCTCTAAAGGTGTTGAGAGGAGACCACTGAGCTGGGGGGAGTATTTCTGGCTGAGGTGAAGATACATGACTAGCAAATGAGATATCTGTGCAAGCTTTAAAAACCATTGAGTTGAACATCACAAAACATTCACCATTTTGTGTGTGTGTGTGTGTGTGTGTGTGTGTGTAATAAAGTTTTATTAAAGTATAAAGGAGATAGAGAAAGCTTCTGACATAGGCATCAGAAGGGGGCAAAAGAGTACCCCTTTGCTAGTGTTAGCAATGGAGTTATATACACCATTCACATTTTAAGATGAGTAGTGGCAGTTGGTACATTGACAGAGTTGTGCAGCCACCAGGTCTTTCTGGTTCCAAAACATTTCATCATTTCCCGAAGAAATCCTGTAGCCATTAAGCAGTTGTTACCCACCCCCAAGGCCACCACTAGTCTGCAATTTTTCTCTATGAATTTACCTATTCTGGATGTTTTATATAGTAGAATCATAAAATATGTGACCTTTTGGGTCTGGCTGCTTTCACTTTGCTTAATATTTCTAAGGTTCATCCCATTGTAGCTTGAATGAGTCCTTCATTCCTCTTTGTTACTGAACAGTATTCCACTACTTGTCTGTGCCACAGTTTGTTTATCCACTCATCCATTGGTGGATATTTGGGTTGTTTCCACCTTTTGACTGTTGCAAATAGTGCTGCTGTTAATGTGTGTATATGTCTGGGTACGGCTTTTCACTTCTTTTGGTTATATACCTAGGAGTGGAATTGCTGGGATATCATACTGTGATTCTGTGTTTAATTTTAAGAGGAACCATGGGCTTTTTCCCCCAGAGGGTATGCTATGTGATATTTCTTCCAGCAATATATGAGGGTTTCTCTACGCATTCATCAAGGGTCTGAGTAGTCAAGGCTATGGTCTTTCCAGTAGTCATGCATGCATGTGAGAGCTGGACCATAAAGAAGGCAGAGCACTGAAGAATTGATGCTTTTGAACTGTGGTATTGTAGAAGACTCTTGAGAGTCCCTTGGACCACAAAGATATCAAACCAGTCAATCTTAAAGGAAATCAACCCTAAATACTCATTGGAAGGACTGATGTTGAAGCTCTAATACTTTAGCCACTTGATGGGAAGAGCCAACTCAATGGAAAAGACCCTGATGGTGGGAAAGATGGAAGACAGGAGGAGAAGAGGGCAACAGAGGATGAGATGGTTGGATGATATCACCAATTCAATTCAATGGACATGAATTTGAGCAAACTCGGAGTTGGCGAGGGACAGGGAAGTCTGGCATGCCGCAGTCCATGGGGCTGAGAAGAGTCAAACAGGACTGGGCAAGTAAACAGCAGCTGCAGCAACACGCCAGGTGCCCACGTTTGGATAACCATTGCTTGTCTGTCAGTCAGGTGAGAAAGGTCCCAGGAAAAGGGACTGTTTCTGTCCAAATGTAAAACAACTGCCAAATATTTTTTATCTTGAAACATGCATTGATCCAGTGCAAGTGCTTTCTATTTTATCAGACAGACTAGGTACTCAGCATTGAGGTTTAATAAAATTAATGTTTTACTCTTTCATTAACACTCCTAAGTGAAACTGGCATTGCCTTAACTGCAATCCTTGTCAGTAAAGAATACAGTGGCTCTTCGTGCATTTTGGGGTCACTGCCTTGGTTGGTGCTGTGGTATCTGCTTTTAACCATGGTTTTTACATTGTCAGTTGCAAATGTCAGTAGTGAAAAAGGTAGTATCTTGGTATTGTTATGGTTTCGATATTGTGGATTTCTTGGGATTTGTGAACTGTACTTTGAGAATTGCTGGAAGGGATGGACATTCCCACTATTGAATTGCTATGGCAGTTCTTTTTCCCAGAAAAAAGAGATAAATCAGAGTTGAATTTTCAAGTATAATGGAGAAGTTGTTGTTTAATCACTCAGTGTTGTCCAGCTCTTGGATTGTAGCCCTCCAGGCTCTTCTGTTCATGGGGTTTCCCAGGTTAGAATACCAGAGTGAGTTACCATTCCTTTCTCCAAGGGATCTTCCCTACCCAGGGGTCGAACTTCAGTCTTCTGCCATTGACAGACAGATTCTTTCCTTCTGAGCCACTGAGGAAGAGGGGGAAACAAATCCTTACAGCTTTGCTGTTATTCATTCTTTATTTTTTTTTTTTCATTTATTTTTATTAGTTGGAGGCTAATTACAATATTTTAGTGGTTTTTGCCATACATTGACATGAATCAGTCATGGATTTACATGTGTTCCCCATCCTGATCCCCCCTCCCACCTCTCTCCCCATCCCAATGCAAACTGGTACAGCCACTATGGAGAACAGTGTGGATATTTCTTAAAAAGCTGTTAATCATTCTTATTTAAGACTCTTGACTGCCCTGTAATTCTAGATATTATTGTCACTTATTTGCAGGTGAGGTTACCAGATCCTGAGAGGTTAAATAGCTTGACCAGTGTCATAAAACTAGTACGTAATGACTAATGAGCTGAAACTGAATTCTGGGTGAAATCGAAGTCCTTATGCTCTTTCCTAAGCCAAACATGTCTCCAGATGGATGTCATGGATCCTGGAATGAGGAAGAGTCTAATGAGAAGGTCAAGTTATCTGTTCCCCTATCCTTGTACCAGTTTCTTATCTTGTCATTAACCTTTTGCTGTTAAGAATAATAGGAATCTTAATTAGAAAGATGCTCATGGAAACAAGTTATACCTATTTGATCTCATTTGTAAGATTGGAATAAAGGCAAGGAATGAAATACTGCCAAAGCTAAAAGTCCAAAACATAGTTTATCTGGTCAGTTCTCTGGGTTTCAGAGTTATTTATACTGGTTTGCTCTTGAAGGACTTAACATGATGGGAAAGTTGTACAAGTGAATATTGTGCTTTACCGAATTCTTGAGAGTGTCTTGATTAGTAGACTACGCAGGTAATGCTGCCTTCTAGTTCTTTCCGAAAAGTTATTTGAGAGGTGGATTTCGTTGCTTAAAGAGCCCTTTTGCTTCAAGTTAAAAGACACCCTTTTAAACATTACCAGAAAGATGCCATTTTATTTTTGCTTTGTGTACAAAGGCAGCAAGTTTCAGGATATCAGCTAGGAAGTAATTTCAGGAAACTTTTGGTAAGCAATGTCTATAATTTGAACACAGATTGGGAGGAAAATGATGAAAGGGTCTCGGAATTACAGTACAGTATATTAGAATCACGCAGGTACAATTGAACTGGAGTTTTATTTGTGTGATCATCAAGAATGTTTCTAGACTTGCCATGGGGATGAGAAGACAGATGTGTAGTGTTTGGTGTCGTAACACTACCAGGGACTGGGGGGGTTATCTGATCAAGTGGTTTCAGACCAGTAAAATCTTTTCTTAGATAGAAATTGTATCTAGGAGTCTTAATTTTTAAAAATAAAAGGCAGATGATTGAAATGAGAGTTGTGGGTCTGAAATTCTGCTGCTTGTTTGGCAGGTTCTGTTTGTTGCTGCTGCGAGCCATTGGTTAATAAACAGCATTAATTTAACATAGACTGAATGTTCATTCTGGTCCAGGTACTGAAACACTTCACATGCATGATTTCACAGTTGGAAAGCTGCTCATCTAGTTCAGCTTCTGAATTTTATCTCTGAAACAGCACGCCCACAGAGCTACTATGAGTTGCCCAGGGTCTGAAACTCTTTACTTCCTCTGGGGTCTGAAACTAGTTTATAGTTATTGTTATTAAAATCCTTTTAGTCATTTTATCTAACAATATGTGTGGTGTGTTATTTTTCCAAATGTGAAACTAATACGTGTTCATTGCAAAAAAAACAAAAATAAACTTTACAAGAGTATAAAAGAGAAAAAAAAACAGTTAACCTCAATATTTAGAGATTAATCATATTTTGGCATTGATTTTTCTAGTCTCCTTTATAAATTGTTTATTAGAAAATTAATATACCTATCATACCATCTTGTTATGAGTCTTTTATGGTTAACTATATTCTAAGCATATTCTCTTTTTTCAAAATATTCTTTGTGAGAATGATTATTTAGTGAAGTTTTACTAAAGTTGAACAGTTTATTTAATGTTCCCAATATTGGACTTTTTCACCTCCCCATTTTTGCTATTATAGTCAATGCTTTAATAAGCAGCATATCGTTTCTGGAGTACTAACTTCTAGATTTCAAATTACTGGATCATTAAAAATATATATTTTGAAGTTTATTTTCATATTGATCTTTGGAAGGCGTTTCTAAAGTTTATACTTTCACAAGTCAAAAAAAAAAGTTTAACTCTTAATGTTGGACACCAGTGGTGTGTAAGTTTGAGCTGTGCGGCAGTGATTCAGTTCTACATACACGTGTATCTGTTCTTTTTCAATTCTTTTCCCATCCAGGTTGTTACATAATATTGAGCAGAGTTCCCTGTGCTATACAGCAGGTCTTCCTTGGTTATGCATTTTAAATAACTGTGTACACAGCAGTCTCAAACTTCCCAGCTTCTCTTCCCCAGTTCTCCCCGCTGGTGAGCCATGAATTAGTCTCTTAAGTCTGCTTCTGTTTTGTAAATAAGTTCATTTGTATCTTTTTTCTTTTTTTAGATTCTGCCTGTAAGCGATATCATGTATTTCTGTCTAACTTCACTCAGTGTGGCAGTCTCTAGGTCCGTCCGTGTTGTTGCAAATGGCATTATTTCATTCTTTTTATGATTAAGATTCCATTGTATATATGGACCGCATCTTTATCCATTCTTCTGTTGATGGGCTCACAAGTCATTGTTAACTCCCATGAATTTTGGACAGTGCCATTAAATTTGCATTTGTTGGATTGTAAATGAGGCCAAACTTTCCTTCTTTATTAGCTATTTCTGTTTTTTTCATTTGTAAATTCCCAGTATTTTTACTTTGCTTGTCTTTCGATTTGGATGTTTTTTTCTCTCTTAAAAAATAAGAGTTCAAGAAACACATATTCTTTTGACTCACTACTCTGCGCCTTCCCACCCCCACAGTATTTGAATTTTTCAGCGTGTGTGATGTCTGATTATCCCTCCTTTTATGATGTTGTCAGCCACTGATGACCATTGACACATCTATTAATTCATTAGGTGTTACAAAATGCTGATGGTTGTAGTTTTGTCATTTTTTCTTTTATTTATTTCCTGGAATATTTTGTAAAGAAAAGTGTCCTCATTTCAACTCTTTGGATACATCATGTACAGTTGGTATAGGCAAGTAAATATACATGCTTGATTCTTTAATATTACTTAGCATTTTTGAAATAGTTGATTTTACTAGTTTCTTCTTACTAGTTTACTAGGACTAAAAGGATTAAATCAGTAGGTTTAAGTATATTTGTGTATTACTATATTTATTAATGCATAAACTGCTCCATCTGTGGCCAGCAGGAGCTCCTTGACTACAGCTAAGAGACAAGGCTCTGCTTCCTGCTTGCTCTGACCTCTGCTGTTGCTTTCCACAGGCTACATACAGTCTGTGGAGTTGAGCTGGATGTTCTGAGATGCCTAGAAGAGAGGGGAGGCTCACTGAAGGTTCCTGGGGAGTAGAGTTAACTAACCTGTTGCTGATCAGCACAACAGATATATGCCAGGGATACAGTAGTGACCATGAGTAATTAATTTCAGATAAATGCTCTGGAGAATATGAAATAGGGTGACATGTTAGTGAGAGAATTTACTGGTTTAGGCATCAGTGAACGGAATAGTTTTTAGCTGTTGTGCACCTGGAGTCTGTAAGATAGAATCTTGCCTTTTATGACCCCAAAACAAACCATGGAGTCATTGAGTGGGGGTGTGTTACATGATTTTGAGTAGAGAAGGAACCGTCTCCTGAAAGAGCAGTTGAAAATTGAGCTTAGAAATGTGTGTTTAAAGCTTTAAGGTGGATTTAGATTTATTAAGATTTGGGAGACTATGTACTTCTATTCATAATTCCTCAATAATTCCTCTAATTACATGTGGTAAAAGTAATTCTGTAGTTAAAATGGCAACCTGTCCTACAGTGACACCTCAGGAGAAATCTCTTGACTGTAAAGTAAAAGCCTCTATATTTACAGTCTAAGTTTTGTAGTCTTCGAAGAACTAACCTTTTGACATTCTTTCTTGAGGTAATGGCTGTTAGAATTTACTAGAGGCAAGGAGAGGGGCATGGTACTATCTTCTTTTGGGAAAGCACTTCGATTACAAATTTGAACAAGTTACCGTTTTGGTGGAAGCACTGTTCATTGGGCTTTTAAAAATCCGTACCATGATTCACTGTATGAAGCCTGGATCCGTGCTACTTCTAACAAGGATTTCACTCTTCAAGGTAGGGGAACTTAGCAAGATCATCATCAGTATCATGGATATACCTGAATGAGTAGACAAGGGCTCACTAAATATTTTAAGGAAGTTACTTTAACCTTGCTAAAGTAAATGATGAAGTTCACCCCTTTTCACTGTCCTTTTTTGTTCGTACTTTGCCCATTTAAAAGAAAACCAGAATTCTTGAACTTTCATTCCTACCACGGGTATTACTCTCCTTCTCTTAAATTGTCTTGGGAAGGATAATCCGATGGATGTTTTGGTTCTTATATTGAGGGTCCAATCTTTGCCTTATGATTGTGTTGTTTAACTTGCACACATATATGTATTCTTTTGTATATTGCAGATGTTGCATATTTTTAAAAGTATAAGCTCTTTATTTACAGTCTCCATATTCATTTATCTGCTTCTCCCGCCCTCCATTCTAGTTGTTTTCTATTTATTCGCAGTCTGTGGACCTACTCGTGTGGATGAGTCACACAGTATTGTGTAATGGCAAGGTTAGCAAAGTCAGAAGGCCTTCCGTCCAGAAGTTGAAGGCGGTGATGCTCTCCCTTTTGCCTGGAGTCATTGTGAAGTGCTCATGAGAAATTTTGCAAACTGTAAAGGGCCATACAGATGCAAGGACTTTGATAGTCCTAGTGGTATAGCTGCAGCAAGGCTTTGACTTGGCTAGAGTAACACAAGTAGTAGTCTTACTTGGTTGGAACATGAGAATGTTTGATTTTTTCAGCGATTGGAAGCTCTCTGAAATAGACTGTGTACTCCTCTATCACTTGAGATTTTTCTTCCTGACTCCTGCTTGTCTTGTCTTGAGCTGTCACTGTGATTAGGTCCGTGTGTCATGCACATGCGCGCACACACACACCCCCCGTGTCTGACGGGGAGAACTTGCTTCCTTGAGGGTTGCCTTTTCCCAGACCTCCCCCTCCCTTTTTTTCTGTTTCTGTTGCTTCTCTCTGAGCTGCCTGACACCTGGTAGCTGGCCTTTTATATTCCTGGGTCATTTAGAGATTTAGAGTGCTTTTGCTTTGCCTTGGCTGGGTAAACAGGGTGTCTCCTAATGTTTGGACTTTTCATTCTGTTTTTGTGGTAACTTGAAACAGTTTCTTCATGTTACTCCCTTGTCTTTCCCTCACTACTTCCCTTGCTTTTTCTTTTTTTAACCCTTTCTCCTAGTATCACAGCTTATTAAACTTGACAGTAACTAGAACAGCTCCTGAGCACAAGCACCAGGGGAAATAAAAGGGTTGAGGTTGTGTCTGGGCTGTGCAGTAGTTAGGGCTCTGGCTCTAGCACAGGGGTAACAGGCTAGAATAAAAAAGGACAATTGATAGCAAGGCAGAAGAACTCAGTGGCGATGAGGAACAGCAGTGCAGGGAGTCTGTGGCACTGGACAGGATAAGACAGAGCAGCGGTTGGGTCAGTGAGGGCGGGTCCTAGGCTGTGGACACATGCGTGTGGGTGGACCTGCTAGCACCAGGGAGCACCAGGGGCACATGAGGCAGAGCTGCTCCCACACCGCCTGCTCTTTGCTGTTCCCTCTAGGAAAAGGTGACGAGAATGTGTTAACTTAAAACTGATAACTCACAGAGGTGGAAATGTGGGAAAGTCTCATTTGACTAGAGGAGTGTTGATTTCATTGTTTTATATGGCACTGTAGGTTCAAAAGAATAGCTTCTTACTTAAAACATTCTTATTGAAGTGTAATTCACTATAAAATTCATCCATTATAAGTGTGTAATTTAGTGGATTTTAGTATCTCATCTAGTGCCACCATCACTATGGTCTAATTCCAGAACATTCTCATCACCCCATAAAGAAACCCATACCCATTAGCAGTTGCTCCTCTCAGCTTCTGGCAACTGCCAGTCTACTTTCTGTCTCTGTGGATTTGCCTATTTTGGACAGATCATACAATATGTGACCTTTGTGTCTGGCTTCTTTCACTTAAGGTAGTGTTTTTAAGGTTTATCCACTTTGTGGCATGTATTAGTACTTTATTCCTTTAAAAATTGAAAAAACACATTGCAAAAATACACATAAGATTTTCCATCTTAACCATTTTAAAGTGTGCAGTTAAGTACATTCACTTTGTTGTATAACTGGTCTCTAGAATTATTTTCATCTTGCAAAACTGAAACTCTGTACCTGTTAAACAACAATTCCCCATTTCCTCTCCCCAGACTGGCAATCACTACTCTACTTTTTGTTTCTATGAATTTGATTACTCCAGTTATCTGATACAGGGTAGAATCATACAGTATTTGACTATTTGTGACTGGCCTATTTCACTTAGCATAATGTCCTCAAGGTTCCATGTTGTAGCTTGTGTCAGACTCCATTCTTTCTTGTGACTGAACAGTATTCCATGGTATGTGTACACGCCACACTTTGTTGATGCAGACTTGGGTTGTTCATACTTTCTGTCTGTTGCAAATGGTGCTGCTGTGAACATTTATGCACAGAGATTTGTTTGAGTAGCTGTTTTCAGGTCTTTGGGGGTATATAGCTAGAAATGGGATTTCTGGGTCATGGGATAATTCTGTGTTTAACTTTTTGAGGAACTGCAACACTGTTTTTTCATAGTGATTAAACCATTTTACATTCCCACCAGCAATGTACAAGAGATCCAGTTTCTCCACATCTTTTATAACACTTATCTTCCCTATTTTTTTTTATTTTCCCTATTTTTGATAGCTTAATAGGTGTGAAGGAATATCTTGTAGTTTTTATTTGCATTCTTCTAATGACTAGTGATGTTAATCATCTTTGCATATGCTCATTGGCCATTTTTATATCTGTTTTGCAGAAATGTCTGTTGCTCGTGTTTTAATTGGGTTGTCTTTGTGCTGAGTTGTAGGAGTTATTCTGGGTGGTAGACCCTTATCAGATAGATGATTTGCAAATATTTTTTCCCATTTTATAGGTTGTCTTTTCACCTTCTTGATAATAATTCTTTGCACAAAATAGCTCTTCACTTCTGGAAGATGTTTTTTGTCAACTAAGACAGTTAGACAGGGTCATACTATGTACACAGCCAAACCTTTCCTAGTTTGTGGTTTCTCTGGTGGAAAAGAATAAAAAGTGCTTCTCTTTCTACCCTGTGTTGTGTGAAAAGGCTGAAGCAGTTGACATAAATATTGTGTTTGTGGAAAGGTAGATTTGGCTTTTTAAACTGACACATAACTTAGTTTTTTTATGTTCCATTTCATTCCACAAAAGCTTTGAGAAAGCTTATAATGGATATGACAAAATGGAGAAGTCTAAGCCGATGAAAATTAGAATCAAAGGAAAAGTAAGTAGATTAAAGACTGGACAGAAGAATGTCATTGGATATTTCTAGATGGAAAGAAAATGCATAGCAGTTGGTGTAGGATTATGGGTGACATGACATTTTTTTCACTGTATGTGATGGTCTCTATTTTTTTCCCATTTAATATACATTAGAAGGGATAACATTTTACTACATTATTATTAAAATTCTGAACACATTTTTCAGACTTGCTGCCTTCTTTGCACTGATATATGATCCATCTTCATGGTTTTATCTGCTTCCTGCATTTAGTTCAGTTCATCCCTCTTCCTTGAACTTCAGTTGGCTTAACTGCCCAGGAACCACCACCACCACCTCGGCCCCCTCCCAGAATCCTGTCTGAGTCATGGACCCAGCAGGTCTCATGGACCCAGCAGGTCTGAGATGTTCCAGCTTTCTTTTCCTAGCCTCACACTTTACATTTCTTTATATCAGAAGAGTCAAGCTGCAGCCTGGCCTCTCTGCCTTTTTCCTGTTTGGCTCAGTCCTTCTAGCCAAATTGCCCCAGGGAAGATGACTTCCCTGACCTCTTGGACTATTTCTCTGCAGACTCAGGAGTCTTTTTTCACTGCTTCATACCCTCTACCTGCTCTGTTACTGCACTGACCACAGTGTTCATGGCGTTTTGTCTGGGTGCTTTTCTCCTCTACTGAATGAGGACATAGTGAGACTCAGTGCTTGTCCCTGTGCCTAGCAGAGTGTGTGGTGCAAGGGTGGCACCGTAGAAGCATGCCTGTCTATTAAATGAATAAATAAGACCTACACTATCGTGTGGAGAAGGAAATGGCAACCCACTCCAGTGTTCTTGCCTGGAGAATCCCAGGGACAGAGGAGCCTGGTGGGCTGCCGTCTGTGGGATCGCACAGAGTCGGACATGACTGCAGAGACTTAGCAGCAGCAGCAACACTACCATGAGGTGAAAAATGGTGCTTGTGGGTTGGATCACACCTGTGAATGTGTTCATGTGCCTGGCAATGCTTGGAAGCTTGAGCTATTTCACATAAAAATTCCTTATTTCTGTATTCTGAATAAATGAGACTTTCTGGCCACCCTGACGGCTGTGCCCTAGACCTGGGTTGTGGTTTGTGCCCCTTTTAGATGGTCTACCATAGTCCCACACCGCTCATCTCACAGGAGGCCTGGCTGTCCCCTTAAGACATTTGGGCTTAGAGCTCTGATCTAGTGGATGGATGGATGCTATTGAACCAGATCTCTCTACATCTGTCTCTGATTGGCCTGTTGGTAGAAGGTGGACAGCTGTTATTTTGAAGTTTTGGTCTTTGGCATGTTTCTGCAGTTTTACATTTCTTTAAGTTGGTTAAGGATACTGCCTAAAACTTTGATACGTACATATACAACTAAAACAAAGTGCTAATGAATTGAATTTCCAAGGACATTAGCAGAATGACTGTGCTAATGACATAAGCTTGAATAAAATGAAGTGTTTTGCTACTGGGAAAGTTTATCATTCAGAAGTTCCTAAATTCCTCTAAAACTTTTGATATATAATCTGTATGCTGCTCTATGGCTTTTTGGTTAAGCTTTTCTTACATTCAGGAAATATTTATGGACTTGCCTGGAAATATCTTTAATTTCTTTATGAAATTAGAGATGGAATTTTGTTATTTATGTTTGGAACGTTAAGACATTAAATAAATTGTTTTCTCTGTGACTATGCAAAATTTATGTGCAACTTTTGGGGAGACATGTCAATACTCATTTTTTAAATATATTTTTATAGAGCCGTTAAGAAATGCTTTTTCATTTTCTAATTATTTATTTGGCTGCATTGGGCCTTAATTGTGGCACACAGAATCTTCTTTGCATCGTGCGGGATCTTTCTGTGTGGCGCATGTACCCTCTGGTTGTGGCTTGTGGGCTCAGTAGTGGTGTGCGGGCCCCTGAGCGCACGAGCTTCAGTATTAGTAGTTGTGACTTGCCGGTTTAGTTGCTTTGTGGCATGTGAGATCTTAGTTCCCTAACCAGGTATCATACCCGTGTGACCTGCCTTGCAAGGCAGATTCTTTACCACTGCACCACCAGGGAAATCTCCTCTCCTTACGTTTTTATAGGAGACTGATCACAAGCAAAGTAATGTGGCCTGAGGAAATGGGGCAGTGCTGAAGGGCTTTAAGCAGGGCTGTAGTGGGATCTGTTTGCTGTTTTTGAAACTTGACTGCAGCAGTGGTGGGTGGAAGTTTCAAGAAGTGTGAGGCATCAGGGGCAGGGTTTCTGTTGGGGGAAGAAATAGTGAGGGCTCCAGCTAGAGGGAGGGAGATTCCTCCTGTTTATTTTTGATGAAGTTTTAAGTAGTTAGGTTAATTTTGCAACTCTTTTTCAGATAAGATGAATGAGTACTGGAAGTAGGTGCCCAACAATATCCCCTTAATAGCTCCCATGCAGATTGAATAAAAGGAAAGGTAAGGTCATCTCATAACTCTCTTGAGGAAAAGATTCTTTTAGTTGAATAAGCAGACACTCATGATTACCCTTCTCTGCCCTCTGATACATTCAAGGTATACACGCCAAGTGCTTTAGACATTCCAGACGGGTTTCTGGTAATAGGAAGTAGTTACTGATACCAGTCACCAAGCTGTGACCAGCCTAGTAGTTTAAGAGAAGAGATACCGTGTGGATTTCAGTCATGAGATTCGCGACTTCCCCTCTCTTCGCTGCTGTTCCCTCAGCTGTTACCTGGGGATTCTAAAAGTATCTACCTCAGAGAGTAGTTGCAAAGACTAAATAAATTACTACATATTAATGTTTACAATAGTGTTGTAAGTAGAAATTTTATCATAGGAATTATGTTAAAAACAGAAAAATACTTTTGGGTTGCATTACAGCCTTTTAGTTGGTCATCAGAATGAAGATTACAGTCCAATCAGTTAGAAGTCTGTACATGTCTACCATCCATTAAGGTAACCACCTCCTTCACCTGTTGATTGCCCTTGAAGTTCTAGTAATACACCACTTTCCATATAAACAAGATGAACATTTTACATGTGAAAGCAGCCAGCATGCTCTGGAATGGGTTTTCCAGAGCTCTGCCGCAACACAGCTCTGTGAGTGATTCTGAGGGGGCGTGGAAGGAGTACTTGGGTGCCATCTCAGCCTGTTTCAGTTAGTTGTTGGTGAAAGGCCAGGGCTTGTTTCCTGCATATTTTTTAATTACCCTTGATGCAGATTTTTTTTTAAATGAAAACAGTATATAAAGTATTATGACCTCCAGGCGGAGCAAGAAAATCTCTAACCCCTAACTTGTAACTGTGGGACATATTCAGGTGATAAGCCCACAACTCTAACAGTGAAGCTGTTGACTGATATGTATTAAGGCCTTCTATTTGACAGTGCTTTTGCATGCATTATTTTGTGTCATCCTCACTACAATTTTGAGATAGGTATTCTTATTATATTGTTTTTGTTGGTGATGATTAGGGATAGTCATTCAAGTCCAGGCAGTTGGCTCATATTCTTAATCATCATTGTATATACCCTTCATTATTAAAATATTATCACAACTATAAAAAATAAAGCATTCTGATTATACTTAGAGTCAAATATAGAATATTTAGAAATGTACAATAAAGGGAAAACTTCATAGTCTTACCACTTAAACAATGGCTTTGAATATAAATTTAATAACTTACAGTGAATGATGTCTGATTCGTGATCTCCAAAGAAGATTTAGCTTTGGGACCAGGGACTGGGCTTGATCACTCAAGAGCTGAGTTGTAGCAGAGTTTTATTAAAAGTGAAAGAGGGCATTGGAAAGCTTCTGACATAGACATCAGAAGGGGGACGGAGAGTTCCCCCCTTGCTAGTGTTAGCAAGGGAATTATATACTTTTTTAATTGGTTATTACAATAAGTCAAAAGAATGTCTTAAGGTCTTACTAGACCCACTCCCACAATTTACATTTTAAGATGACAGGATTAGTCAGACGATTTTCAAGAAGGAGAAACTGTCTTCAAGCAGGATACATTGATGTTATATAATCCTTATTAAGGAATGTAGAAAAAAAAAACTTTGTCCTTTCCTCCTGCTTGAGAATTCCAGACCCCTATGTCCTCCTCAAGAGCCCTAGACCCCTCTCTCCTCCTTGGGAGGAGAGAAGTCGTCCTCCTGGAGGTCTTATCAACCTGCTGAGGAATTGACTCTCAAATTCATCTCGATTTCCGTGTTCCTCATATTTACTGATATTTATTAAAGACTTCTGCAAGACACTGTGCTGGAGCATTGTACAGGTATGTCTTTGGTATTTTTCCTCAAGGAGAGTCTTTTTAATAAAAGTATAATGTAAAACGTGAGATTTAGGGGCTGCCAGTGGGGCGGCTGAGGGGCAGGCTGGGGGCAAGAGTGGCCTCTTTGCCTCATTGTGCCCTAGTACCGCCTGGACACTGCTGGCTGCCGGCACCACTAAGATCTGGACTTTGGAGCACGTCTTTGACCACCCATGGGAAATTGTTACAACAGCTGCAGTGCAGAAATACCCAAACCCTATGAACCTGAGTGTGGTTTGAGTTGATGTACTGAGCAGACACATAGATCCCTCTGAAAAGTTGCATAGCCATGCACTTCTCAGCACAGAGTGGGGACTGCTTTCCATTGTGAAATTTATTATTGGTGCAGCAAGAACCAAAACATATGTGCAAGAACATTCTATAGTGGATGCCATAGAGAAAACAGTGGAACTTAAATCTGCGAATATTTCATTTACAAATAAGGTTTCAGTAGATGAGAGACTTACATACAAACCACATCCTTAAGCCCCAGAAAGAGCTATTTTGAGTCAAGAAGCCATAATTACTGAGAAAGGAGTCAGTCTCGGCAGTTACCTTGAAGGGCTGATGGCAAGTACGATATCGTCAAATGCTAATAAAGGCCAAGAAGCAATGGAGTGTTTAATACATAAATTAAATGCTGAAATTGAGGAATTGACAACTTTGGCAAGAGGAAGCATACGGACACCAATGGCAGCAGCAGCATTTGTGGAGAAATGATAATGAAAGTTGATATATGACACCTAGTTTCCCAGGTTTCTACAAGCTGACAGTGTATTTATTTGTTATTTAAAAAATTCAATTCTATTTTAGGTAGATTTTTTTTTTAAATAAGCTGAAGAAAAACTGTGTGACTTGATCAAAACAAAGATGTGCAGGGTTT
Source organism: Dama dama (assembly GCF_033118175.1). Classification (NCBI taxonomy): domain Eukaryota; kingdom Metazoa; phylum Chordata; class Mammalia; order Artiodactyla; family Cervidae; genus Dama; species Dama dama. The sequence goes on along the minus strand of NC_083698.1, from coordinate 44,122,898 downwards.
CTAAATAAAAGGGATGAGTTGAAATTACTTTTTTCTGAGATGACTGATTTTGAGGATTCCAGTATTCATGCCGAAATTTAACAATTTTTGAAAAGTATACTTGGAAATTGGTATTGGCAGGTGAAACCTCCCTAAGGTAGAATTTTAAAGCTTTTCATGCATTGGAACTCTGCCTGGCTCTGGACCAATCCCAGAACCAAGCAGAGTCCCCTCTGCATATGCACGACTGCTGTGCTGTGGTAAACTTGGAGAGCTTATGTGAGGGAACTCACTTTTAAAGGAGAAATTGTATCATTTAAAAAATACATTAAAAACATAAAATAAAAATATATTAATTGTATAAAATAATTTGTTCTGCTCTAAACCACCATTAAAAATCACAGAGTTTTAATTTTGTACTCAAATAGCATTTTTGGAGTAAAAATAATCACGAAAGTAATGACTCCAACAAAAGTGAAAAAAAGAGGTGAGATTTAAATAATACTTTGAAACAACAGGAGAAAATAAAAAAAATTAGAATACTCCTATTGGCAAATGGATGGCACTTCCAGTGAGTGCTGTAAGGGGGTAGGAAGCTTTTCTCATCTTTCTGTTCTTGTTGGTATTTGTAGGAGTCCTAAGTCACCAGCTTCATAGACTTAAGTTCTAAAGTAAAGCACTTATTATACTTTGGAAACTGTTTGATTCTTTATGCTTGGTTTTGACTTATCGTTTGTTTATCCTTTTTAAAAGATCATAAAAAAATCTTTAACAATAAGAGCTGTTTGCATGAAGAAAAGCCTCTTTGTATTCACCATGGCAGATGTAATGACATTTGTACTTCTAAAATTTTCAGTAGTAAGACTACTATAACACTAAAATTAGTTGCTTCAGTTGATCCCCCCTTCTCCCTAGTGGGGAAATCATGCTTAAGTCTCCCTCCAAGATAGTTCATGATCTCTTTTACATTATATGGTCCAGCCCTCACACGAAAACCTCCTTTTGAGCTGAGACCTTTGTGTTTCCAGGCCATGTTCAGTTGCACCTGCCTGATGTTCAGATCTCTTTTTCCAGTAAGCATTGAGGGAAAGGCTTATGTTCCTTTTTTTGGAGCTAGATGGTATGATGATTAGACACCTGATCATTAATTTACATTTTGCATTTCTATAATCAGATTGTGTTCCGGCATTTCTTCTTTCAGTATTGTAACTATTGATACATCTCTCCCTTCTTAGAATTATTTTCTTTTAAATTAATGTTCCTGTGATAGTGTTTCAATTTTAATCCTGCGAAATTTCTGACTTTGTTCCTCATTTTCTTCTTAAAAGTTGTTTTCTACTTAAGTTAGAAATGTATATAACATTAAAAATGCATCACAGCTAGAGACATTTGTAAATGAATGTTTTGGTTAAATGTGTTTCCAGCTGAAGGGTGGCATCTTGCCAGCCAGAGGGCGGCAGTTAGCCAGCAGTCTCTCTACATGACTGTTTCTTTTTTTCCTTTGTTCAGGCAGAGTAGTATCCTGCTTCTTTAAGGGTAGAAAACTCTTGTCCTCTTTTCTCCATGAGATTTTAAGTCAGTGTTTTTTGCTTGGTTTAAAAGAGTTGACCAGATGACTGTGGTATGGTCTCCAGGTTAAAATTTCTACCTAAACAGTTTGGTTCTAGCAATATGTCACATGCAATAATAATAATTCATAGTTGTTATGAGTTTCATTAATGTTTTGAAACTTCGGTATTTTTGGTAAATATATTTGAAGACAGACTGAGAGTACAGAGATAGATGACCTTCTGCAGCCTGATGAAGTCCTTTAAATGCCTAAAACACTGCCTCTTTTTCTCTCCCTGCAAACTGAAATCTGACTGTACTGAACTGCAAACTAAAGAAAAGAAATCCAGCACAGTTCTCATCATTGCCTCTGGCTCTTAAAACTAAATAATGTATTGATCTTGGCGAGAAGTATTTTGATTTTTGGGGGGCTCCTCTTTTGTTGGTTCTCTAAGCATGTTAAATGAACAGAAGAATTGATTAATAAAGCCATAAGAATGAGGAAGAGAGCGTATTTTATCTGGAAGAAGCTTTTTGTTTTTAAATGTTATTTATCTAATATAAACTGTATATGAATTCCTTTTCATGGTCTTTTTCTTTTTTTTTCCTGGTCTTTTATATACTGCTGTAATAAAGTAACAGAAAACAGGATTTTTGATAAGTAAATATCCTGTATCTTCTCCAAGCCTTTAGAACACCAGAGAACAGAGAACTTTATTAAAATAGATACTTGATCCTAAAGCATTTTGAACAATAGTTATTTGTTGCCACAGTGTAGTTGCTTCTAGGGTTTAGACTAGAGCGATAGTTTATATTTTTCCTTTAGATCAGGAATCCGAGTTGTAGTTTGATTTTACAGTCATAGTCTCGGAAGGCTTTTAGTTTTTCTAAAGCAAGGAGGTGTGTGTCTCTAGGTTGAGATCTGTAGGCCTCACATAGCAGTTACTAATAGCTACCTGGGGCTAGGGCAGCCCTGAAGTGCCTGGAATGGGTTGCTGTGTGTATCACTGGTCTCTGGATTCCTAGAGTCACAATATTGAAACGGTAAGGCAAATAGTTTAGTTGTTCAGTTTGTCAGTTTTCTTACCTTTAATCATATTAGGATAGTACCTAATGGGAATGAAGGGTTAATACAGAAGTCCGTCTCAAGTCTTTGAGCAGGACATTTCTGTTTACTTTAGCATGCGTACATGCATAGCCTGCCTTATTCCAAAAAATTTAAGGTGGCACTTGCCTGTAGTTTTTATGATCTGAGTAAGACTGACTTATGAATACGCTTGCCAGTCTCAAGTTGAAATGAATCTGGCTTTCAAATGGTGTGTACTTATTCCAACAATGCTTCCATTGTACTGCAAGGTCTTGTTACACCTTTAGGGTTTGAATATGTTCTCTTGTCATAAATCTTTATCCTTTGATGTTAGAATCAATTTTTGGCATTGGCTAAAAGTCATTGAGTGCCAAGCCTGGTGAATAACCTGGATAGGCAGTCTGGGTTGTTAAAGCGTTTGGTTTATTGTTTTTGACTCATGAGCTATGAGCCAGAACGGTTTCAGGATGATGAAATGAGTTTCTGAGCCACAGTTAACTCGTTGTTACATCCAGCAGCCTTGAACAATGGGTTCAATTGACTCTGGGTCTTTGTGGGATGCGTCTACATTAGCAGTACCATTGATATCAAATAAACAAGTTAACATTGTCCTCACTGTGATTTTGATATGAATGTTCTGTTGCATTGGCACGGTAGCAAAGTTTTCCATCGCAGATTTCATATTTTCAGATTATAGTGAAAACTTTTATCATTAGCTCTAGTTATTTTCTTAAAATGCCCTTTGAAAATGCTTTTTGTAAAAGGTGCAAAATAGAGAACAACTTCTAACTTTTTCCATTAGAAATGTTTGAAACAGTCTTCACCAACTTTCTGTATCTTTATTTGCCACTGTCTGCTCACCACCACTACCCCTCCCCAACTTTTCCTGTGTTCTGATTTTCCTGAGTCATTACCTAATTGGATGAATCAAATTATTACTTTGACAACATTTTATAGAAGGTGAAACAGACTTATGGAAGATGTGACTGAGTAGTTTGAGGAATCAGAGATACTAATGAGTCAGAATTCAAATCTCAGTTTTCTGATTCTGAATACCTTCCTTAACAATAACTTGAAAATTATGAGTTTTCTCCCTGTATTTCCATGTATTTTACTTGTGGATTTAATGCCACACAAAGTTAAATGTTAAGCTTTTTCTCAATGAGGTAATTTTAAGTTTTATATTGACATGGAGCTATACACGCATTAATCTCAACTGATTGTGTTTTGGCCTTGAAAATAATTGTCGCCTATGAAAAAGTTACATTCCTCCTATGCCTGTGCCTTTGTTGTTTGCCAGAAAGTTATATTTTATAATCATATTTGTGTTCGTATTGAAACATTTGTTTGTAGCAGTGTTAGTCATGATGATGCTATGCAGCTGTAAAAGTCACATTTTAAATTTTACTACATGAGATATTTGTTGTTCTACTATTTTGTCTTATAAATTTGTACATTTAAATTAGACTGAAGCATAAAGTTTATTTGTTAAATACTGTAATTCAAGTATGATGGTATCCTCTTGTGCTTTTGAATTGAAGAAGTGATCATTTTTATTTTGGAAATGTTTTAGACCTGTATAAATATTTGTATCGTAGTCTTAAAATTTGGATTGCAGTAGCTCAGATCACCTGCCACTGAATTCATTCCCTGGGGAATGTGATATGGACATTCACCTTGACACCTCTGTTCGTGTCAGCTTTGTTGGAAAGTGTGCGTGTTCGAGACCAGTGGGTCCCCAAATAAAAATTAGAATGCTTGTGGGAAAGGAGACTTCTTCACTAGAAGTTTCCTGTGACCTGCCACTGCCTGCTGGTAAACAAGAGTTTAATAGCTGTGCTCCAGATTCTTATGAGCAAGTGTCATGTTAAACTCTGGCACACCCAAATGCTCAAAAACTCAGAGGGAATGTTTATATGAAGGATTGTGTGTTGGATGTGCAGTCCAGCCATCCTGTAGTATTCTACATTTTATGACTGTTTTAAACTGAACCATTTTGGTGACCTGCATTCCTGAAAAGCATTGTATCAAAATGGGTTATGCTTCTTTCAGTATGAAGGGGCCATTTCATCTCTCCTGCCTCATGATACAACATAATTTCTAATTTTTAAAGTTCCTCTTTAAAGTAATGACAGTGTACTGATTTTCCTTAACTAGAAATAGATAGGTTAGCTGTCATATTCTTTTAGGTTCTGATTTTTTTATGGTAGGTCTTAAAAAATGACAAGGTAAGGGATAATAGTAGAAAGAAAGCATTAAGTTTAGTTAAACAGAAAAAATTATAGAGCATCAGAGCACCAAATCTCGTATTTTAAATTTCAGAGGACTGAGACCTAACAAATTTCAGCATCTTTTCCCCAAACTAACAAGGGCTTGGGGTTCAACACAGGTTTCATGACTCCAAGTTTAGTCCTGAGATTATTACCGAGATTTTTGAGTGAAGATGCTTGATACTTAGGTTGTGAAAGGAGAAATAAGGACTAGAAGGGAGGGTGTCAATGCTGCGGGAGTTGGGAAGAGTGACAACTGGAAGTTACCTGTTAATCTGGTATCATTATCAGCAGCTTTTATTGGGTGCCTCCTGTGTCAGGGGCCTTGTGTTTCAGTTCTTAGGAACAGAGAGAGGAGGACCTTGCCATCAAGGGCTTGTGCCAAGGGGAGGGAGAAGGGAAGATGAACCTTTGCAAACATAAGAGATGATAGATGTGGTCAGATGACCTTTCAGGTCTCCTTCACGTGTGTGTGTGTGTTTCATGTGTGTGTATTTTAATCTCTTCATATGGCTTGTGGGATTTTAGTTTCCCAGCCAGGGATTGAACTCAGGCCATGACAATAAAAGTGTCAAGTCCTACCACTGGACTGCCAGGGAATTCCCTTAAAATCTATGCTGCTTTTCTCCAGCTGCCAGTCTCTGGACTACTCTTCCAGAGTAGAAACTGTGGGATGTGTTCTGATGTGTGGAGCATGTGGGATAGGATAGAAGAAAATGCTATAGTTTCAGTGAAGAAAGTGTTATTTATTCTGCAAATAATAAGTGTAATGGATATAGATGCAGTTTTATCCAGACAGCAGTTGCCTTTACAAGATTTATTACTCTTCTCTATTCTTAATATCTGATAAGTTATTTTACCAATATCTTTTTCAAAAAGGTTAATATGAAATTCCTTAAACAGGAGTTTTAGCCATCATCCAAATATGTGTTATGTGGGAAATATTTCATTCAAAAAGTTATGTAGATAAAATGCTGTTCAAAATGTTGAGATGGGATGAAACCTTTAGTTGAAGAGGGTTATGGGAAATTTAAACTTTACTTGGAAGAACTGTGCTCTTCCATCCGAACCCAGTAATAAGTCGTAAGAATGGGAAAGTCTGAGTCTGGGGACAGTGACAGTAGCAGCCGCACCTCCATCTGGCCCTGCAGAAGAGGGACATTGGAAGAAAAAGGGCCTGCATTCCCAGGGTCTGCAAAAGTAGTGTCCTCAGGGCCACCATCTCTGTTAGTGCAAGAAGCAGTCCTTTTAGAGACTTGGCATAGGACTCTTAAGTTCCAGTGGGCATTGGGGGAGGAGTCCCCAAGGGCCGGAGTAGGGACTGGGAAAGGAGAGCAGATTAGTGTTGCTGTTAATGTGCCTTGCCGGATTCTAACTGGGCTGAACAGGGTCTGGGAAGGTGGCGGTTCTAATTTGAACAGGTGCTTTTGCTGGTTCCTGAGTGGTAATGAAAGATCCGTGCGTAATGGAGGGCCAAGTGAAGGCCTCCTCAGGAAGGCAGGCTCTCAGGAGGAGAGCCTGAGAGCTTGGGGAGACTCTCCCCCTGTCTTGGGGAGGGTCAGTTGGAGGAGGGGCCAGGGACACTTCTAGGCTGGGGGTTGTCAGCTTATTCTGAAGGGCTTTTTACTCTTTCATCAGTGCAGAAACATTATACTGTAGTAGTGATTGGATCAATTTTTGTTGCTCTTTTGTTTAATGAGTTTTCAGCTTTTTAGTTCCCTAAAACATCCTGCCCAAAATGCTGGCATGGAGTAGTGTCTGCCATGAATACAAAGTGGTTAAGAAGAATTCCTCCCCCTGCCCCATAGCTATTTCCTGAAAAAGCCTTATTCTTTCAAATCTTTGTATATTGCTTGTGGTATTTCCTCTTCCTAGACTTATTCTCTGCCTGGTGAACTATTGGTTAGTATAAATAACATCCCTCTTAGCTGTTAGCTGCTCAGTCCCTTCTCTTGCCATTGTGCATGAACTTATTACTCTTCTTTTAGCCTGCTAACTGTGTACTTTAGTGAGCTGATTATGTTGTACTCTCTCGTTTACTGTTACATTCTTAGGCTAAACAGAGGTGTTTAAAAAGCAGTTGTCTGTGGTAAGTGCCAGAACATCGGATCAAGTAATAAAAAGAAGATAGAAATCAATACTTAGCTTCACAGTGTGCAAAAAAATTAACTCAAGATGGATTATAGTCTTACATGTAAAACTATAGACTATTAGAAAAATCTTTGTGACTTGAATTAGGCAAAAATTACTTTGATAGGATATCAGAAGCATGATCCATTAAAAAAAAGAGTTGGACTTCCATAAAAGTCTGCTTTTTAAAGAGGCTCTGAAAGCTATCAGAAAAAGAAGCTACAAACTGACAGAAGTGAAGTGAAGTGAAGTTGGTCAGTTGTGTCCGACTCTTTGTAACCCCATGGACTGTAGCAGAAAATATTTGCAAGTCGCATATCTGACAAAGAACTGTTATCCAGAATATATAAAGAATTTTGCAGACTCATTTAAAGAATGAACAAAAGAAAATGACCCCAATTAAAAAATGGACGAAAGATCTAACGTTTTTCTAAAGAAAATAATATAGATAAGCCCATAAAAAGATGGTCCGTTTTATCAGTCATCAGGGAAATGTAAATTACCATGAGGTACTGCTACACACGTTTGTTATGGTTCAAATAAATAGAAACTGTGCCAAGTGCTAGAGAGAATGAGGAACCACTGGACCCCTTCACACATCAGACCATATGACTCACTCCTGGGTTTTACCCAAATGAAGTTAAAACTTATGTTCATACAAAAACATGCACGCAGGTTTTATAGCAGCTTTTCTTGGGTTTTGTTTACAAGTGCCAAAAATGGTTACTATTCAGTTTTCTCTCAACCGGTAAATGGATAAGCCAACTGTGACACATTCCGTGCAATGGAATATTGCTGAGCAATAAAAATAAATGAACTACTAAAAATAAATGAAATTGTTGCTACAAATGGATGGATCTAACATGTATTATGCTAAGTGAAGGAAGCCAGATTCAGAAACACACAGACTATACAGTTGCATTCGTACTGGAAAGAGCAAGGTGCTGGCAGCTGGGGGTGGGGGAGGTTGGATGTAGAGTGGCAGGGAGTTTGGGGAGGGGATTGTTCTGCACCATGTAACTCGAATGTATTTTGCTCATGGGGCTGGTTACACAATTGTCTGTTTCTCACAGAACATCTGCAGAACTGAACACTTAAGGGTGAATTTTTCTGTATGTAAAATTTACCTTAATTAAAAATGAAAACAGAAGTAATTGTATGGATGATTTAGTAAAGGTTTTGTTGACTCTAATAAAGCTTGATTAAACTTTGCAGACTTGGACGTGGTGACAATTTGCCAGAACGTGATAATCTCTGGAGGCCTCACAGGTGATTGCAGCAGGGACCTCTGTACCTAATCTTTTCCCGAATGTGCACAACGACAGAGGCAGGCCTTCGGATGTTGGCACAGTGTGTGGATGAGATGGTCCTTGTGTAGGGAAAGCCAGTGTCTTGAAAAATCCACGAATGTCTAATTAGACAACGTGCAGTGGAGCTTATTAAAGAGAGGAAACTCTACGATTAGGGAAAATGTGGCAAGACGTAGCCCTGCATCCTCCTCCCTTGCGTTTCCCATAGTTGTTTACCACTGGGTGTGGCTTGTGGAGCAGCACTTCATTCTGTTCAGTATGTTACTGAACTCCATGTAAAACTAAAGACCTGTGGTTGGCAATTGGTTTGCAGTTTCTAGGCATTCCATTTGTTTCTATTTTTTAGCTGTAAAGTAAAATTGGTTTATTTCATTTTGACAGTTTTGCCACACTTCTGAGTTATTGTTACTGAAGTTTCCCCAGAGTATTGCCCAGTGGATGGAGGAGGGGCTCAATTAAGTATGCTTAGTTTCTACATTTTTTAAAGTTCATTTATGACATTTGAAAGTGAAAGTGTTAGTTAATCAGTCGTGTCCGACTCTTTGTGACCCCATGGACTGTAGCCTGCCAGGCTCCTCTGTCCATGGAGTTTTCAAGGCAAGAATACTGGAGTGGGTTGCCATTCCCTTCTCCAGGGGATCTTCCTGACCCAGGGATTGAACCTGCATCTCCTGCATTGCCGGCAAATTCTTTACCGGCTTCACCTCTGAGCCATGGGGACCCACCATAAATATTGTGACAACCCCCCCACTGCCCTCCTGCCCTGGCTATTATGAGAAGCGATAGTATATATAGTAGTGGCTTCTGGAGCCAGGTTGCCTGGGTTTGTCTCTGTGCCCTACCGTTTGTTTACTAGCTGTGTGACCTTGGGCAACGTTACTTACTTTCTCTGTGCCTCTGTTTCCTCATCAGTAAACAGGAATGATATTAACAATTACACTACTGACCCCTTGGAGGGTTTATGTAGATGAAATGAGCTGATAATAAAGGGAGCGTCCTCGAGGCAGATGGCAGGCAGGGGGTGTGATGTCAGTGTTTTGGCTGTTACTGTGGTTGTGCGTGCATGTTCAGTCATGTCTGACTCTCTTGCGACCCCACAGACTGTAGCCTGCCAGGCTTCTCTGTCCATAGGATTTTCCAGGCAAGAATACTGGGTTGTCATTTCCTCCTTCAGGGGATCTTCCCGACTCAACGATGGAACCCACGTCTCCTATCTTTGCTGCATTGCAGACAGATTCTTTCCTGCTAAGCCACCACGGAATCCTGTGGTTGTAGTTGTTATTTTTATTCTATGTTAGTGAATAGCCTTATAAGCCTTCCTTAAATGTTGAAATCCGAGAAAGACTATGATGCTATTTCTCCTTTGACCTCCTGAAAATAGGTTTAGTTCTGGTAAAGTCAGCTGAGTTAAATCCTTTTTTTTTTAATCCTTGTTTCGCTGAAATTCCGCTATCTTATATTTCATTGTATATTTGATTTTTAGTTAATACGCTTGATACATTTGCAATCTGCCTTCTAACAACTCTTAGATAAACTAATTGCAAATCATTTGTTATAGCATACCCTCTTCTGTGTTCAGAGGTTCAAAACCAGTTCATTGTCTTAAATTTGCAACAAAACTAAATGTATCTCTTAAGTTAAAAGCCAGGGTGTTGTTTTTGTGGTGGTATTCAGTTGCTAAGTGGTGGCTGACTGCACCTCCAAGGCCTGTAGCCTGCCAGGCTCCCCTGTCCATGGCTTTGTATAAATTGAGACTTGGAAACCTCATTAAACTTAGAGGACTGAATCCTATCAATCAGAAGAACACTGACTGTTTGCTTCTCTGTGTACTATGTCACCTTTGTAAAATTGTGTCTTTTATGTAGAGAAGTGTTTTCAGCACAAAGCTGATTGTATTTGTCAGAGTATTTTGAAGAGGTTTGTTAAAAAGCACTTGTGGAATGGTTTGTGGAAATGTTTATGAGGTTTCAGATTATTCCTGTCCTCTTCAAATCCATTCTTCAGCAGGAAAAAATAAGACTTGTCTTTTAAACTTAATAGTAGCAAACTGGTTTGTTAAGACTTTTTTCCTTGTGGGGTTATATTGGGTAGTTGTTCATTAGGGTTACTTTAAAAAGCCATAAACTGACTTGCCAGCAGCATGTATGTCCTCTGTACTGAGATTCGAGGTGACTCTCACACCCACTTTCCTGCAGAGCCTGAACTGTATGGTTCTCCTGCTCAGTGCCTGCTGACCTCTGCTCTGCTTTCTGTCTTAATTTGCTTGTTCTAGGGATGTCGTGTAAGTGGAATTACATCACATTTGTCTTTCTGTGTCTGGCTTTCTTCACTTAGCGTGTATTGAAGTTTCATCCATGCTGTAGCATGTGTCCAATTTCATTCTTTTTTACAACTGAATAATATGGCATAAATTAAAAAATATAAACAATGTATTGAACCCAACATATCCAAAACAGTATCATATCAACATGCAATCTGCATAAAAGTACTAATGAAATATTTTCCATTAACTCGTCTGTTCAGATTTGCCACATTTCAGGTGCTTGGTAGCTGACCGTGACTGGTGACTGTGTACTGGACATCAGAGAACTAGATAAGGGAAGGGTTACTTAAGACTGTTAAGCAGCACAAACTTTCTTTTAAAAAAAAAAGGATGCTGAAAGGCAATATTAGAGATTTTAGTCATTAGCCATAGGGGGGAAAGAGGGTTTTACAAAAAATGATAAAAATCCAGGCATAGCTATTCCTTTATTTCAAATCTCATACAACATAGGAACCTTTAGAGGGAAAAATAGTTCACTGTGAAATTTTTTTCACCAGAAGTCCTAGTCTCTTGACAGGATTTTTTTATTTGATATTCACACTGTCCCAAATACAGTGCTAGTAAGCATCAGGTAGTTAACCTTTTGAGTAGAAAAATTTGAATGGTGAGTTGAACTGGAACAGAAACTTGCAATGGGTGCCATAGGATTTGATGAAAAGTCTCATCCAAACTGGAATTTTTCCTTCCCAGCCCCATTTTTTGAACTTTGGCAATTGGGCCTGATTTTTGTCAGTCACTCATTCTTCCAACTTGTTGGACTGTCAGGACGTAGGGGCACAAAGGTGAGGGCATAGAGAGGAGATGCCCATCGGCAGCCGTTTTGGATGTGGCTTTGTTGTATGCTGTGTCCCCTGAAGGGCTTGGATTAGAAGCAGGCCTTCAGCCACCTTTCAGAGGCCCTGAGAGTATGAACGTGGTGCCTAAAATGAAAGACTCTGAGATAGCCTAGAAACAGTATATTATCCTCAGATGAATGCTTTGGAATAGAATAATTAAAATGAGGTAAGGAATGTTTCAGCTGTGATGAGCATGTGGCGTCAACGATCACTCGTTCCTTGAAGCTTTGGTATCTGAGGTTTACCGGTATTGCAGAGGAGTAAATAGGAGAATATGTGGTGAGAGTAATGGAAAAAACTTAAGAAGTAAGTGACTAGGCAGTTGTTTTAAGATAAACAAGTGTTTCACTTTTGTCCTGGCACATCTTTCAGTTATTGTTCTGGTTAAATAGATCTTTTGAAGTTAAAATATCTTTCATGCCTGTATTGTATGAATTATGAATGTAAGTTTGTTGTTTAGTCGCTAAGTTGTATCCAACTCTTTTGCAACCCCATGGACAGTAGCCCTCCAGGCTCCTCCGTTTATGGAATTTTCTAAGCAAGAATATTGGTGGGTTGGACATTTCCTTCTCTAGGGGGTCTTCCTGACCCAGGGATTGAACCCATGTCTTCTGCATTGGCAGGCGGTTTCTTTAGCACTGATCCACCTGAGAAGCCTGAATGAAAGTTTAGGAAACAATAAAATAGGCACCTGGATACCCACACCCTAACTCAAGAAATAGAATGCTGTCAGTCCAAGTCCTTGCCACCGTTTTAGTAGTCTCATTCCAAATTTCAGAGTTAGACTTTAGAAGAAAGTTGGTTATTTTAGACAAGTTATTTAGACAGTATATTTCAGCAGAGATTGAGGAACTATTTGTTATTAAAATGGTTAATTATGTGTCTCGAAGGAGGTTATTTGTTTATTTTTTAAAAGGCAAGAGTAGAGTTTCTTCAGGCTCTGTTCTGAAGCCATCTCACACTCACCCCCCTTGCTGTGGCTCTCCTGTGGAAAGGGCTTTTTGCTCTGTAACTGCACCGGCACTTGACTCGAGCTTCTTGAGCATATGCCTTCCTTCCTTCAATGGTCTAACAAAAGCATCTAATAATTCAGGTAGCTCTACTTAAAAAAATTTTTTTTTAATCTTAAACCATCATCTACGGGATTCTCTTTTTCTGCAGCAGTAGCGTATCTTTTGTAAACACGGTTTATCCATTAGTTGAGACTTGTTCATTTCAAGATTGCTAAATTAATACCTATGTTTTTAGATAGGTTGTGTTTTTACTTCATCAATTTATTTCAGCAATTTTGTTTTAAGAGATTGTTCTTGATAAAATTAGAAGGAGCAGACTGAATTTAGTTTTTAAAACTAGTTTTAAATGGCCAATTTTGTACAACCTCCATGAGACTTCCCTTTCTTATGATATAACAGTATCAGAATAATTCAGCTGTTCTTTTTTCCCCTTCAGTATAACACTCTCAAAGTTCCAACAGAACATTTCTTTGACCTTGATTAAACTGTGAATTTTATTTGAAAGTGAAAATTGGCATTTTGGAGGCTATTTATGATGGTGTGATGGCAGTCTTTTTGTAGACTGTCCATTTGAAAGCTCTGTAACTACAAAAGAGATTTATTTGATATTTTAAATTACATATCCTTTGGTAATGCGTAACATTATTTAAGAAAATTATTTTTAATTACACAAGTAATACCTATATAAAATCCAAGTTCAGATAATCCCCCTGACTGCCATTCCTCATTCCCTGTCCCATCTCCAGAAGTGAGGAAGCACTTTTTCTAATCATTTTGAGATTGATATTTTCCCCCAACTTTATATACATATATGTATGTATGTGTGTATGTGTATATATATATATATATGCATATATGCACCTGAGAACATAATACATCTGTAATAAAAGAAGTATATTGTGTGTATTCTGCAAGTTGTGGTTTTCTTTTAGTTTTGGAAATCATTCAGTACATGCAGATCTACCATGAGTCTTTATGTTGTGAATGTGCCATAGTTCTTTTAACAGTTGGGTTGTCCCCATTACTTTCTGTTGAACACAGCTTCATGTTGAGTGTCTTTTTCTGTGTGGTTCTCCTAGGACACGTGTGAATCTTTTTCTAGCTTAGATTTGGAGCAAGTGGAATTGCTGGATTTTAACTATCTAGTATTCCCTACTTGAAAGTTAATAAATAGAATATTTTTTGACATGATTGAGTGTTAATTGTGCTCCTGGAATGAATTGTGTGTTTGTAATATTGGCATTTTAGTTAGACAGGGAGGATAAGGTCCAGGCATGAAACTAATGCTTCTCAACACTGGCTATGCATTAGAATTGCCTCTGGACTTTTTAGGCATCGTAACCCCAAGAGAATGATTTAGTAGGTCTTCAGAGCAGTACAGATAGCTCCCTGGCATGAAGAGGAAAGTTAAATACAAGACATACATCTGAAACTTTTCTTAGAATGCCCAAGTTACCTGGCCCCAATCCAGTACCTAAGTTACACCTAAGATGCAGTAAAATATAGTAGAAAAAATTTCATTTTCTTTAGACTCTTAACATAAGTTAAAAGCCCTTTCTTTCTCTGGACACTTAACATAGTGTGTTAGTGTAATGAATGATTACTTTGATAGGAAGAAAAAGATAATTTTTTAGAGGGGAGAGGGATAGCAAGATTATAAACATGAAATCTGAATAGGACTGAAGTTGTAGGATTGTGGTACAGTTTTCATAAACATTATTAATAAAAATGAATGTTTAAGCTTAATTTTTTTCTTTTTGTTTTTTTAAATTATGAAAGTATTTACAGGACACTTTGAAAATACAGAACAAGGTGACATATAGTTCCACTATAAGAAATTTTTTTAAGTAGGTAAGTTTTATAGTAGTAGTAGATAATAAAGTTTTTAGTTGAAGTTTTAATATCAAACTCTCAAAAATTAACAGAATAAATATACAGAAAAGTAGAAGGTTCTAGTAGACCTGAAAAGCACCATGAACCAATTCAACATAATTAAGGTTTATACAGTTTTCACACAAAAATAGAATATAAATTCTATTCAAGGTCCCACGGATTATAAACTGGGAGACTCTGAAACATATCTAAGGACATAAAACAAGGTGCAAAATTTCATGGTTTTTAAGGCATTGAAATGATGGAGTCTATTCTCTTATCACTATGTATTTGTTAGAAATCAATATCAGAAGATATTTGAAAATAACCCACATATTTTCAAGTGCAGTGTGACATTTACCAAGGGAGATCTTTGAGTTAACCATTGAAAGCCTCATGATTAGCTTTTTAATATGGTTGAGGGCCCAGACCCTATGCATAGGACACCTCGGTTTGTATTTTCCTGCTAGTTCACATACTAGCTCTGTGAACTGTGGTGAGTTACTTAGCCTTTCTATACCTCAAGTTTCCCTTGCTGTAAAATGGGATACTGATAATATTTATTTTACAAAGATACGGGATTATCAAGAGAGTTGTGATATATCTAAAGCAAGCAGAAGAGTGCCTGATGCACTGCAGCTGCTATGAAATGTTAACTGTTGTTATTGCTGTTTTTCATTGCAAATACAATTAATACTAAAGTTTCAGTCTTCAGGCATTAATGTTCTAAGTGACCGGAAACCAACAGTTGAATACATAGCTGAAGATGATGAGGATGAAGTTCTTCTACTCTGGTGGATTGATTCAAAGATGCTTTGGTAGGTCAAAGCTAAGATTCTTTGTGTGTCTTTGATAGGTTTAAGACCCTGTCTGTTGCTTCTCGCATGTTAAATGGAGAACTAGTTCAGATTTCCTGTTCATATAATTGGTAGGAAATCCCACAGACAGCAAGACAAGAATCGAGTTTGTTTCACTGAAGTATTTGTGGTACTTCCTAACGTTTTGTAAAACAATTGAGCTTGGAAGTACACTTACTCTTGCTAACTTCTGTAAAGATTTTTATAAAACTAAAGGACAACTTATACTCGAGGTGAGAATTTTAGGGTTAACAAACAAGAGGAGTGATAATTGGCAACGTTCCTTAGTGGGTACTGTGTGGGCATACAGACAAAATGAATTGTGGGAAAAAAAAAAAAAAAATGAATTGTGGAGAATTGAGAAGTCTTACAGGTACCTCCGTGAAGTTTGATATTTTTTCTTCAGCATGTCATAGATTTTAAAAACTTGTTTTTTAATCTCATTCACCTGCTGGATGTCTTATTTTGGTTTTGGCTGTGTGGTTCTGTATCTACCCTACATTTAGCCAGGACTTCTTTGTATGGCATTGGAAGATGCTCCCGGAACAGTCCACTGCCAGTGTCCCTGGCTTCTTTCCTTACCAGTACGTACTTCACTCCTGCCAGCCACCAAAACAGTTTAGAAGGCCAGTGTGTTAGGGTTCTCTGTAGCTTTGTACCATTTTCCTGTTCGGTGTGGACTTTTCTTCCCCTGGCAAAGTTCTCCTACCCCCAGTAACCAAGCCCAGCTGCCTTCTCTGACTGTTTGCTTTCCCCAGACACACTGCTTGTTCTCTGCTTGCAGGCTGTGCTGCACAGCTGTGGAAGTAGACTTCTGGCACTGGACTGTCTGGGTTGTCATCCTGGCTCAGCCACACACTGGCTCTAGGATCTTCTTTTTTTTTTGTTGTTAGACTGAGATATTCTTGAAGTCACCTTTCTAACCATTTAAAAGTGTACAACTCAAGGGCATTTATCATATTTATAACGTTGTAAAACGTCTCCATTACCTAATTCCAGAACATTTTCATCCCCCTAAAAAGAAACCATTGTGTGCTAGCAGATAACTCCCTATTTTCCCACCCCCAGCCCCTAGAGTTTTCCCTCTATAAATTTCCCTGTTCTGGGTCTTTCATGTAAATATAATCATATGTGTTTTGTGTCTGACTTGTTTTACTCTCTGTGATGTTTTCAAGATTCATCCATGAGGTAGCATGGGTCAGTACTTTGTTCCCTTTATGTATGGATATACCACATTTTGTTTATCCATTCATCAATTAAAGGATGTATGGGTTGTTTGCACTTTTTGGTTATCATGCATAACACTATTAAGGATATTTGTGTACAAGTGTTGTATGAACATGTTTCCTCTTGGGTTTACATGAAGGAATGGAACTTTTGAGTCATATGGTAACTCTGTTTACCTTTTTGAAGACCAGATTGTTTTCCAAAGCAAAAGTACCATTTTACAGTCTTACCAATAACACATGAAAACTCCAAGTTCTCCATATCCTTGCTAACATATGTTATTGTCTTTATGATTATAGCCATCCTGGTGGCAATAAAGTGGTATTTTGTTGTTATTTTGGTTTGCATTTCCCTAATGACAAATAATGATGAACATCTTTTCATGTGCTTATTAGCCATTTGTATTTCCTCTTTCGAGAAATGTCTATTTAAATTCTTGGCTCAATTTTAAATTGAGTTGTTGAGGTTTTAATTGCTGAGTTGTAAGAGTTGTTTGCATATTCTGGATGCTCAACCCTTATCAGATACATGATTTTTCAACATTTACTCTCATACTGTGAAGAATTTGCTTCTCATTAGCGAAGTCAAGTGGGCCTTAGGAAGCATCACTGTGAACAAAGCTCTAGTGGAGGTGATGAAATTCCAGTTGAGCTATTTCAAATCCTAAAAGATGATGCTGTTAAAGTGCTGCATACAATATACCAGCAAATTTGGAAAATTCAGCAGTGGCCACAGGACTGGAAAAGGTCAGTTTTCATTCCAATCTCAAAGAAAGGCAATGCCAAAGAATGCTCAAACTACCGCACAATTGCACTCATTTCACATGCTAGCAAAATAGTGCTCAAATTCTCCAAGCTAGGCTTCAACAGTATGTGAACCAAGAACTTCAGATGTTCAAGTTGGATTTAGAAAAGGCAGAGGAACCAGAGATCAAATTGCCAACATACACTGGATCATAGAAAAAGCAAGAGAATTCCAGAAAAACATCTACCTCTGCTTTATTGACTACGCCAAAGCATTTGATTGTGTGGATCACAGCAAGCTGGAAAATTCTTCAAGAGATGGGAATTCCAGGGCACCTTATCTGTCTCCTGAGAAATCTCTATGCAGGTCAAGAAGCAACAGTTAGAACTGGACATGGAATAGCAGACTGGTTCCAAATCAGGAAAGGAGTACGTCAAGGCTGTATATTGTCACCCTGCTTTTTTAATTTCTATGCAGAGTACATCATGAGAAATGCTGGGCTGGATGAAGCACAGGCTGTTATCAAGATTGCTGCGGGAAATACCAATAACCTCAGATACACAGATGATTCTACCTTTATGGCAGCAAGAGAAGAGAAACTTAAGAGCCTCTTGATGAAGGGGAAAGAGGAGAGTGAAAAAGCTGGCTTGAAACTCGACATTCAAAAACTAAGATCATGGCAAATGGTCGCATTGCATCATAGCAGATGGTCCCATAGCTTCATGGCAAATAGACCCATAGCTTCACGGCACATAGACCCATAGCTTCATGGCAAATAGATGGGGAAACAATGGAAACAGTGACAGATTTTATTTTCTTGAGCTCCAGAATCACTGCAGATGGTGACTACAGCCATGAAATTAAACGACGCTTGCTCCTTGGAAGAAAAGCTATGACCAACGTAACAGCATACTAAAAAAGCAGAGACATTACTTTGCTGACTAAGGTCCATCTCGTCAAAGCTATGGTTATTGCAGTGGTCATGTATGGATGTTAGAGTTGGACCATAAAGAAAGCTGAGCGCCAAAGAATTGATGCTTTCGAACTGTGGTGTTGGAGAAGCCTCTTGAGAGTCCCTTGGACTGCAAGAAGATCAAACTAGTCAATTCTAAAGGAAATAATCCCTGAATATTCATTGGAAGGACTGGTGCTAAAGCTCCAATACTTTGGCCACCTGATGTGAAGAACTGACTCATTGGAAAAGACCCTGATGCTGGGAAAGATTGAAGACAGGAGGAGAGGGGGATGACAGAGGGTGAGATGGTTGGATGGCATCACCGAGTTGATGGACATGAGTTTGAGCAAGCTCCAGGAGTTGGTGATGGACAGGGAAGCCTGGTGTGCTGCAGTCCATGGGGTCGCAAAGAGTCGGACACGACTGAGCGACTGAACTGATGACTATCATTCTGTATATTATCCTTTTGTTTTCTTGATAGTATCTTTTGCACAAAAATTTTTAATTCTTATGTTCATCTATTTATTCTTCTGGTTTTTTTTTGTGTGTGTGTGTATGCGCTTTTGGTATCATATTTAAGGAACTCAAGGCTAACCCAAAATCATCAAGATTTACACCTATATTTTCTTCTAAAAGTTTTATAGTTTGAGCCTTTATATTTAGATCTTTGATCCAGTTTGGATTAATATTTTGTTTATGGTGTGAGGCAGAAGTTGAGCTTTATTGTTGTACATGTGGACATTCAGTTTTCCGGCACCATCTTTAGAAGACGGTTCTTTCTCCCGTTGAATGGCTTTGGCACTCTTGTCAGAAATCACTTGACTATAATGTGAGGGTTTATTTCTGGACTCTTAATTCTTTGGCACTGATCTGTATGTCTGTCTTTATGCCAGGTCCCCACTGTTTTGATTACAGTAGCTTTGTAGTAAGTTTTGAAATCTGTATGTGAGCCTTCCAACTTTGTTAAATTTTTTTTAAGATGGTTTTGGTTATTCAGGGTCCCTTGCATTTCCATATGAATTTTAGGGTCAGCTTGTCCATTTCTCCAAAAAAGGCAGTTGGAATTTTGGTAGGGATTGTATGGATCTTTAAATCAATATAAGGAATATTGACACCTTAACAGTAGTAAATCTTCCATTCCATGAACACAGGCTGTCTTCCCGTTTATTGGCGTCTTTAATTTTTTTCAACAATGTTTTGTAGTTTTCAGTGTATTAGTCTTTCACCTTAGTTAGTTTTTTTTCCTAAATATTTTATTCTATCTCTGGCATCTTGAGCAAATTTCTGAAACTTTCAAATCTTCAGTTTCCATGCACATAAAATGAAAATATTGAGTACTACCATCTGCATTTATTGTAAGGGTTAAATGAGTTAATTCACATAAGAGGCTTAAATAAACTAGATTGTTCAAGCTAAATGTTAAATATTAAACTGTGAACTCCGAGAGGAGGAATTTGCGTTACATATTTTTGTGTTATGTTTTTTCTTCCCCTTGCTCAGGTAGCAAATCACTCAGTAACTGTTGATAATTGAAGGAATGTAGAAAGGTGGGAAAATTGGACTATATCACAAATTTCAGTTCCTAAGTTTGAAGGTTAATGTTGGTTAGGAGTTAGGGACACTAATTACTCCTTATACTCACATATTTTGATATGGCTTGTTTTCTTACACATTTCAATATGCCTTACACAATAATCCTGTCACTTCTTGAGATAGTGATTTGTTTTTTTTTAAGAAGTTAAGGGGACTTTGGCTTCTTTGGTGAACCCACAGTTCTTTATGTGCCAAAATTGTGAATGAAATCCAACTGTCTTAATATAGGACATTGTAAATCACAGTTTTAGAGAACCAAGTAGTTGCAGTTGTATATTAATATCTAGTATTGAAAACTGTCTTTAGGTTAGAATTATAAAAGATGAAAGTGAAAATTGCTCAGTTATGTTCGTCTCTTGCAACCCCATGGACTGTATAGTCCATGGAATTCTCCAGGCCAGAATACTGCAGTGGGTAGCCATTCCCTTTTCCAGGGGATCTTCCCAACCCAGGGATCGAACCCAGGTCTGCCACATTGCAGGCAGATTCTTTACCAGCTGAGCCACAAGGGAAGCCCGAGAACACTGGAGTGGGTAGCCTATCCCTTCTCCAGCGGATCTTCCCGAACCAGGAATCAAACCAGGGTTCCTGCATTGCAGGTGGATTCTTTACCAGCTGAGCTATCAGAGAAGCCCTAGAATTATAAAAATACTTCCTTTTTCTGGGTACTATTCTGATATAATTTCTAAAATTCTTATACAGTTGATAATTATTTTCTAAGCTTGTTATAAAATAGAGAAAACTTTAAACCTTAGCATCATGGTGAATAGAGCACTAGATCTCATCCTGTGTAAACATCTCAGTTATGAGTGTAAACATCTCAGTTATCTGAGAACTTGTGTTACTTCTTCTGTCTCCCCAGCAGAGCAAGGGCAAGAGTTTAGTGGCTAGATTAACTATTAATGGTACTCTGCCGTGGTGAGAAACTGGTAGACAGTTTTCAGGGATTAGTTTCATTACATTTCATTGCTAATAGGGGGTGAGGCTCACAGTATTAGGAATTCATTTAAAGATTCATATTTTCACACTTTAATGCAGTTTTGTATTTCTGAAATACCTCAACATAAAAATAACAAATCAACAGAAGCAAATACTGTGTGATGAACGGTGCTCAGAGTGTTAGGATGGATGATCTGTGGTCTTGACCTGGTGCACAGATAGTCCTAGCATTGGTCTCCTCCTCTGCCTTCTCGTTTGATGGCTTCCAGGGGGTGGGTGAGAATGGGAATCCAGATTTTAGAGATTGACCCACTTTTCTTGCTAGGATTTGGAAATCAGAAATCTTTTCTTTTAAAGTAGTATTTCTTTGGGGTTATACATTGTACTCAGAATAGAAATTTTAAAAGTGATAGAAGGAAAAACATTTACTTTAGTAAGGGAGGTTTCTTGTAAGTGGCAGCAGAAGTTACCTTGAAAGTTTTAAACCAGAAACCTAACCAGCCTGAAATCACCTCCAGCCCCCTCCAGTTCCTTCCGACCTCCCTGCCCCCGCACATACTCCCTCCTCACCCCATTGTAGAGTTTGGAGTGAACACATTGTTGTTGGTTGGCGTTGTGCCATATTCAGGAGCATAAAGTAACCTTGTTTTGGAATTACAGCAGGAGAAAATTTTACACCAGAAAAATAAGCAACAAACTAACTTTTAGGGAAGAGAGTGAAATGGAGACTTCACCTTGAAAAATAAAATCAGATTTTAGAAGTACACTTATTTAACCAAAGTTTAAGTTATAGTTGAAAAATATGTACTGAGTTTCAGAATGAAGACTGTATCAAGTGTTGATTGTTTTTGGCATAAACATTTTCATTTTATGTTCAGTATATAGTTGATTCAGGGTGATTCCAAATCCATGGATACTCAGGGCCAACTAAGGGACTTGAGCATCCATAGATTTTGTTACTAGCAGGGTGTAAGGCAGAGGAACCAGAGATCAAATTGCCAACATCCACTGGATCATTGAAGAAGCAAGAGAGTTCCAGAAAAACATCTATTTCTGCTTTATTGACTATGCCAAAGCCTTTGATTGTGTAGATCACAATAAACTGTGGAAAATTCTGAAAGAGATGGAAATACCAGACCACCTGACCTGCCTCTTGAGTAACCTGTATGCAGGTCAGGAAGCAACAGTCAGAACTGGACATGGAACAACACAGTAGTTCCAAATAGGAAAAGAAGTACGTCAAGGCTGTATATTGCCACCCTGCTTATTTAACTTATATGCAGAGTACATCATGAGAAACGCTGGGCTGGAAGAAGCACAAGCTGGAATCAAGATTGCTGGGAGAAATAGCAAAAACCTCAGATATGCAGATGACACCACCCTTATGGCAGAAAGTGAAGAATTAAAAAGCCTCCTGATGAAAGTGAAAGAGGAGAGTGAAAAAGTTGGCTTAAAATTCAACATTCAAAAAACTAAGATCATGGCATCTGGTCCCATCACTTCATGGCAAGTAGATGGGGAAACAGTGGCTGACTTTATTTTTTGGGACTCCAGAATCACTACAGATGGTGATTGCAGCCATGAAATTAAAAGACACTTATTCCTTGGAAGGAAAGTTATGACCAACCTAGTTCAGTTCAGTCTCTCAGTCGTGTCTGACTCTTTGCGACCCTATGAATTGCAGCACGCCAGGCCTCCCTGTCCATCACCAGCTCCTGGAGTTTACTCAAACCCATGTCCATCCTAGAGAGCATATTGAAAAGCAGAGACATTACTTTGTCAACAAAGGTCCATCTAGTCAAGACCATGGTTTTTCCAGTGGTCATGTATGGATGTGAGAGTTGGACTATAAAGAAAGCTGAGTGCCGAAGAATTGATGCTTTTGAACTGTGGTGTTGGAGAAGACTCTTGAGAGTCCCTTGGACTGCATGGAGATCCAACCAGTCCATCCTAAAAGAGATCAGTCCCGGGTGTTCATTGGAAAGACTGATGTTGAAGCTGAAACGCCAATACTTTGGCCGCCTGATGCAAAGAGCTGACTCATTTGAAAAGACCCTGATGCTGGGAGGGATTGGGGGCAGGAGGAGAAGGGGACAACAGAGGATGAAATGGTTGGGTGGCATCAATGACTCAATGAACATGAGTTTGAGTAAACTTTGGGAGTTGGTGATGGACAGGGAGGCCTGGCGTGCTGCGGTTCATGGGGTCGTAGAGTCGGACATGACTGAGCGACTGAAATGAACTGAGGGGGTGGGGTGGGAGTCCTAGAACCAGCCACCCCCTATCCTGTGGATATCAGGGGATGACTGTAATAATATGACTGGGTATCTTATAAGTAATAATGGAATTGTAATGTTGGATATTTTTGCAGACTATTTTTAAAAGTATTCTTATTTACCCTTGGTAGTCTCTCATAATCAAATAATTATCATTCTTGAGACTTTAGCACCAGTGAATCAACTTATCCTTGATTATTATTAACAATAACTAACTTTCTTAACTCGTTTTATTTTGTCATTTGTCAGTCGATTTGCCTGAGGTTCAAACTTTTTTTTGTATTGTCCATCAATTTTGTCTAAAATTGCATCCTTTGTTGCAGATTTTCAGTGTTTACTTTGCTCTGGACTTTCATTTTATAACAATTCAAATAAAATGAAAGTCCAGAGCAAAGTAAACAATTAATCTTTTTTAAAAAGACTTATTGGAGAAGGGAAAGGCTACCCACTCCAGTAGTCTGGCCTAGAGAATTCCACGGACTTTATAGTCCATGGGGTCGCAAAGAGTCGGACACGACTGCGTGACTTTCACTTACTTACTTACTGACTTTTTATTTTTTTGGCTGTGGTGTGTCTTCATTGTGGTGTATTCTCCTTGTTTGTTGCAGGCTTCTCATTCGGGTTTCTCTTGTTGCCTAGCACAGACTCTAGGCACACAGGTGCAATAATTGAACCACACCAGCTCTAGAGCTTGGCCCAGTATTTGTGGTGCGCATGCTCCAGGCATGTGCGATCCTCCTGGACCAGGGATTGTACTGGTGTCCCCTGCATTGCAAGGCGGATTCTTAACCACTGGACCACCAAGGAAGCCCTAATGGTTATTTTTGCTTGCACAATTTTTGCTGTTTTGTGCATTCTCATCACAAAGAAGCCTGGAATAATAGAGACTCCTTTTTAGGTTAGACTGATCTTTCAGATGTTGGGCAGTTAATATTTGATGGACCTTCCTGGATGGCTCAGAGAGGTTGCTTTACTCCCAGCCCCTTTGAGAAGAGTCTCTTTTGTGTCAGTCTCCTGAATTTTCAGTCAAGACCTTGGGACTTGGTCTTAGATGGTAATATCAGGGATTGACACCTGAGCCAGAAAAGTGTCTGCCGAACCCTCTTGTGGACTTAAAAGATACTCGCTTAAGTTGGAGACACCAAGAGAACGCTTTAAGTATGCATCCCAAGGCAGTGGAATCTGCAAACATGTGAAGTAGAGAGGAGAAGCAGTTAATTGGTAGTGAAAGAGAAATAGAATTAGGGTCAGAGGTGTTGACCGCCAGAGTGGGAAGCCTTAAGGTGGAGAACAGTCCCCTTGAACACTTGCTATCTGGGTTTCAAGAGCTGTCCTGTTTTCTGAACAAGATTCTGAGACACACTGAGGCTTTTTCTTCTTCTAGATATATTCTTGCTGTATTATCCTATCATCTGAAGTAACCTGAGCACATACCTGTTTCTTGTAGCCTGAAAGTCTCCAAACTTGACAAGTGAGAGGAAATTTAGTAAATCTGTTGGAAGAACACCTGTGTTAAAAGGATGAAGGCCCTAGAGTTTAGGTAGAACTGTCTGTCCAATTGCGATGTCTTATTTAATTTCCATGTCATAAGAGTAAGGGTCCTGTCTGAGCTCATGCTTGGTGCTGAGTGATCTTAAAGGACACGGTAGTGGATTGTCTCCATTACAACCCTGTGTTACTCTTTTGCTGCTGTTGCTCTTAAAATTCTAGGTGGATTCAGGACTGCCCTATTTCTCTTAGGGTCTGAATCTTTGAAGCACCTCCTCTACTGTACTTGGTTTCAGTAGTACTTATCAGTCACCAATATTCCTTGTCAGCGATCTTAGGGATTGGTTCGTCTCTGGACCCTAATTGTCCCATGACTCTTCACACTCATGGTATTGAATGGAAAATGAAGTATTAGAGATAGGCTATTAGAGTAGGCCATTAGCTGAAGAGTTGAACTATTCATCTTTACAAGAAGTTTGAGTATGTTTTAAAGTGTCAGTGTAATAAGAATAAACAGAGATCATAAAGCAGGTCTATAAGTTGGATAGAAGAGAATGAGTGGGCAAAGTCTCAGTGAATTGATTTTTCTTCTTTGTTATATATATATAGTCATGAATAAGAAGAGTATGATATCACAGACCAACCAGTTTTACTCAGGAAAGTTGACCAGCCATGATGATTTTAATTTATCGGATGTATGAGAAAATTGTCTCCCCTAATGGGGTTAAGAATTTGCCTGCAGTGCAGGAGATATAAGAGACGTGGGTGGGGAAGACCCCTGGGTGGGGAAGATCCCCTGGACGAGGGCAAGGCAACCCATTCCAGTATTCTGGCCTGGAGAATCCCAGGGACAGAGGAGCTTGTTGGGCTACAGTGCATGGGGTGGCAGAGTCAGATATGACCAAAGTGACTTAGCACACGTGCAGTCATGAGAAAATCACATTTAAGAAGTTGATTTAGAAGAAGGCTGGAATATTCTGCTTGGGTTGCTAGGTCCTTGGAAATTAGCGGTAGGTCTCAGAGACAGTAATCCTTTGGAGAAGATGAAGAATGTTATTGTTACCAGTTGTTTATCTTTTCTCTCCTCAGATTCTTCTTTGTAGACTTCTGTGGTTCAGTGGTATGATGATCTCTGCAGACTCTCCTAGCTCTACTAAATTCTAGTTGCTTGAATCTCTGAGAAATTTTATCTGGAAATATTTATTTAAGAACTAGGACTAGGAAATTAACTATATTATAACTTTAACTTGAGTAGAACAGCTTAAGAATACTATGAGAGTGTCAACAAGTAAGTGTGAATTGAAGTGAAAATTCAGGTCTTTATTTCTAAGGAAGCTGTGGTCTCATAGAGAGTGACACTATGTATTTTAGTAATTCTGTAATGCAGGTACATGTGATATGTAGAGGGGCAAAGGAGACAAACTGTATTTTGTCTGGGAAGATGTCAGGGAAGAGGTAACATTTGGGCTGAGATGAGAAAAGTGAGTTGGGGGGCTTCCCTGGTGGTTTAGTGGTTAAGATTGAGCTTCCATGCAGAGGGCAAAGGTTCAATCCCTGGTTGGGGAACTAAGATCCCACATGCCCTGCAGCATGGCCAAAAAAAGAAAGAGTGAGTTGGGTATTTAATGGAGTGGACAGTGGCATTCTAGGGAGAGGAAAGTGTGTAAGAGAAGACTTGGTGGTATGAGAAAACATGGTCTTTGGAGAATCACAGAGTAGAGATCAATATTCTGGAGCGTTACATATATATATGTGTGTGTGTGTGTGTGTGTGTGTGTGTGTGTGTGTACACATATAAATATAAATATGTATATAATATATATAAGGAGAATGGTGGCAGTAATATTCCAAATGAAACATGGGTACTAGTTTGGAATCCGTCAAAAATGTCTGTCTTAGTGGGGCTATGATGTTGCTGCTCACTGAAATAAAGACTAACAGGACACATTAGATTGGTTAAGTTAGATTTGTTTTGTTGTTGTTGTTGCTGGCCGCACTGCATGGCTTGTGGGGTCTTAGTTCGTTGACTGAATTGAACCCAGGCCCTGGCAGTGAAAGCTCTGATTCCTAACCACTGAACCACCAGGGAATTCCCAGTGAGGTTAGTTGTAGACATTGCATTCACGGCAAACCAGGGATCATCCATGTGAAAATGCCAAGTAGGCCTGGAAAGATATATAGTTCTAGGGTGCAGGAGAGAGTATTGGGCTAGAAATTCAGATCTGGTCATCATCAGTGCCCTGATGGTTATCCATGTCATGGATGTCAGGGGTGTAGATAGAAGAGTCAGTGAGTGGAATCACCACCATTTAAGGTCCAGGTGAAAAAACAATCCAGCAAAGAACCTAGAGGAGAATCATAAGAACCCAAAAGCACTGAAAACAAAGCTCGCATTGTTCTATAATGTTGCTTAGAAATTAAAACAAAGTTATGACTTAAAATCAACTTAATTATAATTTTAAATAATTTATTCACACTTCCAGGTCCTGCTTGCTTAATTCTTTGTGAAATAAGCAAATGGGGCCTTCTTTGTACTGGCTGGCCTGAATGTATAAATGGAGATTGTGGATGGCTGAATAAATATGTGTTTGCAAGGTTGTAAGACTGCTGCTTTGGAAGTACCAAGGAGGGATGGAAAAGAGAGTAATTTAAAATTGAGGGAATGGGCTGGGTGTAAGGTTTCAAAATGTGAACTTATAAAAACAGACCAGATCTCTATATCAATTCTTAAACCAAAGCAAATTCTAGAAGGAGTCCAAGATGTACGTGTAAGAATGAAATTAGAAAACATAGAGAAAAATGGATGACAATTTAAAATTTTTTGGTGTGAGGAAAGTTTGTAAAGAAAAAGATTGGTGGAATTAATTGCAGAAAAATAAAGTATAGGGTCTTGGATACTGTGAAATATCCAGTATGGATATAGAAAAACAACTAATTTGGAGGACAGATTTGCAGTACATGTGAGAAAGTGTCCTGTGTGTGGTCATGGTGGTAAATGACTCAAGTGATCAGGGTTCAGGACACTTGGGGAGGCCAAAGGCCATGGAACTTAGCCAAGAGTAGTTGAAATCACATTGACATGAGCATCAAAGCCCCTAGGACTGTGTCGGATATTGTGGTGGAATGAACATAGGGAGTAGTCAGACCCAAGAATGGTATTGATAAGGATTAGATAGGAGTGTAGATGGAATGCGTGGCTTTCAGTGGATACAATGTTATCGTGGTATTTGCGAACATTCCGGAACCTTTCAGTCCTTCTGGAGCTATAAACAAATCTGAAGGTTTGAGGAAAATGTGAAAATTATTTTGGAAGTGTTCTCATGAATTACTTGAAACTTTTTTGATTTGTAGCTTCCAAAATCACCAGCCAGAAACTGATTTAGAGCTTTGACTTTTCTAATGCATGTGTAAGATGAGTGAGTATATACTTCCTTAGAGCTATGCAGTTTAATCTCAGGGACTTTGAGCTTAAGTGCACAGATATTATATAGATACACTGAAGTGTATCTTTCTGTCTTTGTGGAATGAAAAACTGCTACAACAAAAAATGCAAGTGTCATCTCATTCCTAAAATGGCTAGTTGATAAACTGAGAATAATTCTCTAGATATATAGGAAGGCAGAGATACAGATTAAAATTTAATTTCCACATATAATAGTACTGCGGTGATAGAAAGATGTATATTATGGTTGGCAATAAGAAAGAGAAGGTGGATTAAAATTATAGAAAAGCTCTTTAAAGTGGGACAGACCTAGTCTACCTCATTATGTTATTAGGCAAATATTTATTTGGATCCCATCCTTTTCTGGGCACTGCCTAGTAATAGCAATAGGCAGAAAGGGCTTAATACTTTGTGCCAAGCACAACACTGTTTGCCTTTCATGAGCTTTGTCATTAAATCCTCACAATAACGCTTCACATAAAATTATTATCCCATTTTATAGGAGAGGAGATAGAGGCTTAGAGAGTTTTAAGTAATTTCCCCAAGGTCGTATCGCTATTGAAAATGACGGAGGAGTCCGCTTTCAAATCCAAGGCTGCTTGGCGGCGGAGCCTGGAGCCTGAGTCTTAAATGTCTTTTTAAATGGGGCGTTACTGAGCGTTCACGATGGCACCAGGTGCCAGGCTCTGTAAGCCACGTAAGAGTCCTCAAGGTAAGCTCCGTCATCATCTTCAGTTTTCCCGCTGTGCTGTGTGCTCTCCCCAGTGGTAGTCTGGCTGTAGCCTGTGGTAGATCCTATGCTATCATCAGATATTCATGCCAGCTTTATAATGCCCACTGGATGAAGCTGTTAGCTTCAACAATTTGGAAAAACTATTTTAGCAGCATTGAGAGGGTATTTCTGTACAAATCCATTGTATTTTATGTAACTATTTATTTTCCTTTTTCCTTTACATCTCATAGTCCTTGTATTTCTAGAATTAAAGATTCTTAAAAAGAAAAAAATCATTTTACCCTTTAAAAAAATCTGAAAACTATTGAGGTCTACTTTGAAATTTTATGACTGCCTGTAGATTTCAGTGGCACTGTGTTTTATGTTTGATATGTGAATTTTTAAGATTTTGAATAGGAAAACATTTACAAATAGGAAATCAGCTTTACGTATATGAAATAGTCTGAGTAATAGGACCATGTCAATTTTTTTTTCACATAAAATTATGTTCTTGGGTTAGTGGTTAGTATTTTAAAGGAAATGTGTTAGGTTTTCCCCTTTTTCCTCTTTTATTTTTATCTCACTTTCCCTTTTAGTCTGTGATCTATTTTTCCAAATCAATATGAGCAATGATCTTTTAATTAAATTGAATTGGCGCTTACATTTCTGTTGCAGAGAGCATTGTCAGTCCTCTCCTAAAAGGACAAGTATATTATCTGCTCGGTAACAGGGTGTTGCTGTTCAAATTAAGGTGTAAAACAGAAGTGTTTTTCTAAAGGAGTTAGGGAGTAGGTACTAAATGTATCTTTAATTAAAAGACAATCAATAAATTTTAACAAAGATGAAAATATTTTTAATCTAAAAATTTGGGTTCTGGTTTGATATTTCATTCTTAAGTGACAAAAATGATTCACTGAGCCATATTTTTCAGGGCTGGTGAAATAGAAGTAGCCAAGGGTTGCCTATCTGTTCATTATAGTCTGTAACTTTATTATCCCAGCTTCTCAAATTATCTAGTAAATTGAATCCAATTGTAAGCATTTTTAGTTTGTATTTTAATTTGCCGCATTTAAAATCATCTTGGAGAGCCATGCTAGTTCTACCTTAAAAAAGAAAACACCCCTCTGCTTGGCAGAAATGGTACTTCCTGCTTTCATAAACAGTCATGTGCATAGTTTAGCAAGGCCTGATGCCTCTGGAGCTTTTTCCCTTTATAGCACCATTGAATCCCAGTCCTGACAGAAGTACTGCGAATCTTGTGGCCTCATTCTGAACAAAAGGAATTAGAGAAGAAAAATCTCTTGATATAAGGCTTGAAAGCAAGGGCAGGCAATCTTGGTTGTGAATATTTTCTGATTTTTCCAGAAATCAAGCAGAAGATTGAGCTGCTGATGTCAGTTAACTCTGAGAAGTCGTCCTCTTCAGAAAGGTACAGCTACATCTCTTGCATGAACAATTAATGGTGTAGCATTGCTAAGAAACAAATCAGGGCATATTGTTTTCTTGTCAAGTTTGCTATATAACGTATTGTACTGCATGCTGGTCATTGTGCTGTTTTGAAGATGTGTATTTGGGTAAGCTGTTCTGCTTTTACAAAAAGGGTGATTGATTTTTTTTTTTTTAAATAGTGAAGCCTAATCAGCTGCAGCATGCACACCATAACACAGCAGACTGCTGGCTTATGTGTGACAGCTGTTGAAGGCTTTAAAAAATAATTTACTTAGCTAGAAAATAAACAAAAATCTTGCTTTCCTTAAGGAAATAGTACTAGGTTTTCTTCCTATATTTTGCGGTTGTTGCTGCACAGAATTTCCAATATTATTTGTAAGGTCTAAGTTAAAAATACTTAGCTTTTGGTTGTAATAATTATTTTCTTCTGTGGAAAGGGAGTGCCATTTGTAAATAGCTTAGGAATTGCAAACCCACATATTAGTCACATTCTGAAAGAGAGATACGATGCTTCTTCAAGTCTGTGCTAGGAAATGGAACAGTCACTGCATGCAGTAATGGTTCATGCCTGCAGGTAAGGACAAAATGACTCAGAAGTATTTTTAAAGCGATTATTTTATCTGTCAATCAAATGATTATACCTGTAAGGAGATATTTCCATAAAATGTCTGTTTAACTTAATAAATAGAATTAACATACATTTCTCTCAAGTGAGAAATGAGACTATAGTTGCCTATTTTTTATATGTAAATGTGTGTTCACTTCTCTTTACCAAAATGGTTTATACTACAAAATATTTTTTTTTTTTTTTTTACAAAATATTTTAAATTGAAGTTCTTGGGCATACAGTTGGTACTTACTTTTCTGTTGGTTACCTAATAGTTTATACCTAATGTTGATATTTTTATATTTAAGATGTGTTGATTTATTTCTTCCCTGGTTACTCTTCAGGGTTGTCTTTTTGTTCACATTTAATATTTAAGAAGATATTATGGAGAAATAATTTGCTAGTTAAAGAATGATGTAGGAAAAACACCAGAAAGAAAATAGGCGAAGAACCCAGCATGGTAAAATGAATTTAATTATAGTTCACTAGTGTATGGAGGACATGATCTGATGGCAAAATGATGACATTAAATTGATTTATTAGTATAATTGGGTGAAAGGCCTCTGGCTTTAATTTAGGGAATTATAAAATAAAGAAGATATTACTGCTTTCTTTAGAGGTTGAAAATAGAAAAATTTAGACACATTTGTGTTTATTTTTATGTAGCTTCTAACTTCTCGTTTGTGCTTAGCTATCCCATTTTAAGTGTTCTTTTTTGCTGAGATAAAAAAACAATCTTCAGCCTTGTGAATATTCTGCCAGTAAAATGGTGGTGATGGGAAAGGGAAAGGATGGTGGTGTAAATGGTGAACGGACTGGGTGCCAACTGTAATGTTAGAGTTCTGTTACTAGGAAGAGCATTCTTAATGGCATGACAACAGTAATTATGTTGGCTTTTTGAGTATCATGTTTTCTCTATTGAGAAATTGAAGGTTGAACAGAATGGATGAGTATTACCCAGAAACAAGTTTGGAATGGGTGAGGCTTTTATGGTTAAAATATACTCTTATAAGGAAATATTCTAAAATATTTTGGTGATGACATTTATTTTAAAATTATTATTACTGTCTCACCTAAGGTCTTGTGGTTAAATCTGATAAAAGGGAGGATGAATGCGGACATGATTTTAAAGTTTAGAAATCAGCCACTGTGCTTATGACAACTTTATACACATTTTTACCAGAGCGTGCTTGCTTTATTATTCTTTTGGGGTTGTTCACACATATATTTAGCAATTGTGATATGCTGACCTAATGGGTATTAATGTAGTTTATGGATCAGCCAACACTTTGCCAACATAGAAGTTGTTTTACTAATGTAGGCATATTAAAAATAGAAATTACTCTTCCCCCCCAATTTAAAAAATTATACAATGATAGTCGTTCGTTTGCTTTTTTAATTTATCTGGAAGAATTGAAAACCAAGAATCTGAAATTTAAAAAAAACTACAGCCTAATTATACTATATTCAGCCTAAAAATTTAATTTAGTATCATGTAGCATTGCCACTACACTCTGCAATTCCTTGTTCTCTAATCACCTAAATTTTTAACATCTTTGACTGTTGTATTTTAAATTAGTTATCTGAAGCATGGCATGAGTCTTAAAGATATTTGGAATTTACCTCTGGTCAGTATTTCCATGTATTTATTAGTTAAAAAAAGAATGAAGAAACCTTGTTTTTCTTTAAAGAGAGGAGAAGCTTCCATGTATTTACTGGTTAAAAAAGAATGAAGAAACTTGTCTTTCTCTAAAGAGAGGAGAAGCTAATTGTAAAAACCAAGTTATCTTTTGTTACGATTGATTTTTGTTTACTGTCTGCAGTGTAGCATGCTCTTTGAATGTTTGGGAGAATCAAGTGGAGGAATGATGTTTTTAAGTACAAAATACAATAGGTATACAAACAGTGATGTGATCACGTTCCTGATAATCTTAACAGATCTCAATACACCTTGAAATTTATTTATTTATTTTTAACACCTTAAACAGAATGAGGGGGATCCATCCAATGTCATTTGGCCAGGGAGGTTGGAGCACCTCTTTTCAGAATGGCTGACTCATAGGACAAAAACCAGTTGGGTGACAAAAGTTACAATTTATTTTTTGGTTTTGTATTTTGGAGAGAGAGAAAAAAAAAATGTTAGCTTACCTATTTTCAAAATTAAGGATGGAGAGCACTATTGAATGAATAAAAAACCAAATGATCCTAATTGTTGCCAGTTAAAAGGAACACATACATGTGGCAAGAGTGCCCTTGCACAGATTTTAGGAATAAACCTTACACTGAGTATTTCTCTTTTAATTGAGCTACTGTTGAATACTTGAGTTGTATTCAGCTTAAATATGATAGAGACAAGGGTCAGGCACAATTTTGCTTCTTCATCTACTGCTACTTACTGTTTAAAAAAAAAAAAAGCCATGCATATTTATTTGATGCGAAAGTTAAGTTTTCAGATATTTGCTTCTTCTTGCCTTTTCCTAGCTAGAACACTCCAGGGAAGTGGAAATTTATGGGGTTACAGTCGGTGGGGAAGAAGCGGATGGTAATAATGATAATACCTAGGAAAAAATGTAATGATCACTTATTCAACATTTTTAGATGATCATTTATTAAACATTTTCAGATACTAGTTCCAAGTGAGGAGAAAGTGTGTGTGAGGGAGTGGGGTGCTGTTGGAAGGACTCTGATAAATCATTCCCAGAAGGGTCCTGAGTGAACAGAAAGCACTTTGCTCTGCTACAAATTTTTTCAAACTCTATTACTGCTTCTTCAGTGGGCTCATGAACAAATTCAGACCATACTTAATACAGAAGAGTTGAGCCCAGAGTGCTGAGAGCTGTGATCCCCAGTCCATCTAGGCTGAGCTCAGGAAGAGTTGAGGAGGTAAGAGATAAGGGACTTGAGAAGCTGAGAATCCGCATTCGCCGTAAGCATTGCCCACATCTGCTGTTATAAAATGTGAATGAATGATGTGATTAATAAGGTTCACAGTCACTCAGAAATTAAAGGAGTACCAGTGCCTTGTAGGAAATGGAAATATCAGTGCCCAGTATCCTTCCTAAGAAGGAAATGGATACTAAAAGGACCATTTCTTGTTGTGTGTGTGTTTCTTATTTTTCTTTTTTTGCTGTCAAAGGGGTCTTTATATTGGAATAGATAAATAGTTTCCTAGATCTTTAGCATCCCACAAAGCTAGCACATACTTGGCAAATTTCTAGCTACCTTTTAAAGAAGAGAGAAAGGGAGAGGGAGAGAGTATCTTAAAAATAATTATGCTGTGGCCTATATTCTACCAATGCTATGTAGACGGAGTTGGTAAGAGGTGATGGGATTGGTGTGTTGCCCCTCCATTCATATAAGGGCATTTGAAATACATAAAGAACCTGTGCTGTGTGGCATGTGGGATCTTAATTCCCCAACCAGGGATGGGACCTGTACCTCTGCTGCATTGGGAGTGTGGAGTCTAAAGCACTGGGCCACCAGGGAAGTTGCGAATCTGTGCTATTTTTGTGTATATATTTTAGTTCCTTTTCTTACTTTGGAGCCTATTCAGTGAAGAGAAAAAGGGCATATGATAATAATGCGTGGTTGCAGAAGGCAAAAAGAGAAGTCTGGAAGAATCGGGAGAATGGAAGGGAAAGAATAAATAAGAATCTCACCATATGAAGAGAGAAGAAAGTAAAGGATGCTCAGTGGAAAATGATCCAGGATCAAGGGGTCTTTTATTTGCTCTGATGTTGAGTTTAATTTTCTCCATGTTGCTGTGGTGATGTAATTGTGAGAGGAGAGCCAAATTTTCTAAGATTCTCTCTTCATTGAACCTGTCCCCTCCCCATTCCAATACAAAGGACAGATGGGCCTCAGTGATCACTATTGTTCCCCTTTCCACCTGTCACTCTGACATTCTTGGCTTGTTTTTGTATATGCAGGATAGAAGCATTTGAGACATTTTTCTTGAGTGTTGAGATAACCGTGTGGCTTACTGGGTTGTCTTTCATCTATTCTGTCTTTATGCTTTCTTCTGCTTTTATTTATTATTTAGTAATATTTAAACTGTAGTTGTGTATGGGAAAGTATGTAGATCACAGATTGTTAGAAAATTCAGTTTGAGTTTTTCCTTCTTTCATGTGTAGTTTATGTGTTGTATCTAAATCTTGGCCAAGTCCATGGTCACTAAGGTTTTCTTCTAGATTTGCATATAGAAGTTTTCAGCTCTTAATAGTTAAGTCTGTGATTAACTTTGGGCTTTAATATTAAGGTAGAAGTTGAAATTGTTTCTGTACATGACTAGTCAGCTGTTTTATCTCTTTTTGAGTGATATGTGTATGTATATACACACACACACACACTCTGTACTCTTGGTCAGTCTTCTCCCAGTTACCTGTGTGAGGTTCATCTGTGTTTTCCTGTGTAGTTGTGGCTGATGCGGTTTCATTGCTGTACAGTAGTCACCATGTGAATACACTTAACAGTAGATAAATAACCTGTTCTACTGTTGATGAGCTTGTGGACTGTTTGCAGTTGGTAGCTATTAGAAGTGGTGCTGCTGTGAGCGTTTGTATACGTGTCTTTTGGTGAATGAACCTGTGCATCGCTTTTCTGTTGCGTGTGTTCCTAGGAGTGCAGTTGCTGAGCTTTGGTGGATATTGCCAACTTTCCAAAGCAAATGTGCCAATCTGCACTCCCACCAGCTGTGCTCCAGGTCTTTGCCAGCTGGCTTCTGTATATTTCTCTCTTCGCTTCCCTTTCCCTTTCTCTCCTTATTTCCTATTTCTTTTAGCATTCTGGTGGATGTGCCAGGATGACCTAGAGTTTGAACCTTTTTGAAGAGGACTAGAAGCAGATAGGGGACTATTTCTGAGTTCCTAAGGTGGCTCAGTTGGGAAAGAATCTGACTGTAATGCAGGAGACCTGGGTTTGATCCCTAGGTTGGGAAGATTCTCTGGAGAAGGAAATGGCCACCCACTCCAGTATTCTTGCCTGGAAAATCCCATTGATAGAGGAGCCTGGTGGACTACAGTCCATGGGGTCGCAAAGAGTCAGACACGACTGAGCGGCTAAACCACCAGCAAAGATGCTTAGGAAGAAGATCAGAATAAGTTTAGACCAAACAAGAACCAGAGGATGTAGCCATCTGAGGTGCTGCTCTCCCACTCATGACTTCTAGTCTTTTACCTGGGTGTTAGAGACCATAGGTGTTAACATCAGTTTTCAGATTTGGTTTTAGTAACAAAATTATTCTTTCAGCTGAACCTTATTAGAAACCTTTCATGCAAAACATAAAAAAAGAAAAGTGTGAACAGGGAAGCAGGAAAGTGACCAGAGCCCCACAGTTGTTGACACTCAGCCACCCCAGCCCTGAGAACCCCTCCCTAGAGTTCCAGTCCTTGCTACTTTAAAGCCCTTGATGGAGGTAGGCCCCATAGGTCTAATGAAGAAATTATGACATTTTTGATATGTTTTGGTCTACGTGTAGTTGTTCCTAAATTATTTTGTTAGTTTATTAACTATTTAAACTTTGATTCTGTATTCTGATGCCTCTTTAGAGGGTTGCCATATTACAGCCATTTCAAACCTTC
The DNA here is from genome assembly GCF_033118175.1 of Dama dama. Classification (NCBI taxonomy): domain Eukaryota; kingdom Metazoa; phylum Chordata; class Mammalia; order Artiodactyla; family Cervidae; genus Dama; species Dama dama. Next base: position 44,086,662 of record NC_083698.1, on the reverse strand, counting down.
CAGAATGCAGATCTGCTCAGGTAGGTAACTCCACTTTACAGACTCTTCTGCTGTCTTCTTGTTGTTCTTGGCCTAAAGGTGAACTCCATACCTGGGCCATTGAACACTGGTAGCCTCAGACTCCTCCACTTTGGGCATGTTCCTCCTGCCTTGCTATTTTGCATCTCCTAACTCTCTCATCTCAAGGAAGCCCTGTCTCGGTCAAATTATGCCTATTATAAGCCATTACAGAACCATGCCTCTTTCCTTTGTAGCATTTGTCACAGCTGCTGTTTGTCAACTGGGAGTATCAGTGACATTTGGTTTACTTACTGGTTTACTTACTATTAGCCCCAACTTATGATCTCAAATGCAGAAGTGCTCTCATCACAAAATATTTTTTATGTCATTATTTTCAGCTTATAAATTATGAACTTTGTGCAAAGGTGTTTTTTTTTTTTTGATGTACGGAGATATCGATTTCTATGGTATTGGCATAGATTAAGTCAATTATATATCTGTATATAAAATCGTATGATCAAGTATGTGTGTGTGTGTTAAGTTGCTTCAGTCATGTCCAACTCTTTGCAACCCCATGGACTGTAGCCCGCCAGGCTTCTCTATCCATGGGATTCTCCAGGCAAGAATACTGCAGTGGGTTTCCTTGCCCTAAGCTAATTTAACTCTTAATGTCAGGGTTACAAATCTTAGCTTTTTCTATCACCAAAAAAATACAATTTATTATTATATATATTTAAATTTGTTTTAATGCAAAATAGAAATTAAAGTAAATCTGAACATGTTCCATCTTGGTTCTGTACTGGTAACATCAAGCCATATAGCCTTTTATTTCCAAATGTTAGTATTTCAAATATCACCTTGGTGCTTTTTGTCATGGTTTACACTTCATCTTCTGCTGTTAACATCTTGTTTTTTTGTTTTTTTTTTTTTATGGTTAACAGTGATAAAATACATAACATAAAAACACAAAATTTTATAATCCTTTTTAAATGCTAATTTTCTTTAAAAGGGAATCTTTGTACCCCTCCCAGAATGGGAGAACCAGTATCAATTGCCTTTAAAAACAGTTGCTATTAAATTCTGTCTAGATTCTGTTGTCTGATAAAGGCTTCAGGCCTGAGCCATATGCTCTTTCTGTTTACAAGGGAAATTAAATTGGCCGGTGTCATAAAAGAGCTTAAATATGTGTGAGTACCAAAGTGAGGCTTGCTCTTTGATATATTCTGATAGATTTAAAGAACCTTGGGAGAGGGGTCATTTTCGCAGTATGTGATTCAATAGCTAGTCCAAAGTGCCATCTCAGATCATTTTATGTACCAGCAGTGGCCCTTCCTCTTCACTTTGGGAATCCCTCCCCACAAATGGTAGTTCAGGGAAGTTTTGAACTAATGTGAGCTGCAATGGCAATAATAATAATAAAAAAAATAACTCTAAGCAGTCATATTGCAGATTGTTTAAGGCAGAAATTAATGTACCAGTAGTTGGAAGAAATTAATGTACCAGTAGTTGGAAGAAAGTAAGACTAACTTTGGTATAGATTACATTTGTCATGCACCCATTCTCAGTTTTTGGAAAAGAACCTGATGCTGGGAACGATTGAGGGCAGGAGGAGAAGGGGGCAACAGAGGATGAGATGGTTAGATGGCATCATCGACTCAATGAACATGAGTTTGAGCAAACTCCAGGAGATATTGAAGAACAGCGAAGACTGAGGTGCTGCAGCGCATGGGGTCACAGAGAGTTGGACACGACTGAGCAACTGAGCAACATCATCGTCATCATAAGGTCATCCAGCCAACGTGTATCAGCAGCTGCCATGTGCTAGCCAGTCAGTTATTGGGAGACCAGGGAGCAGCAATGGCAACACAAAAGCAGAAGAGATTTTGGTGGGTGGCTTACCCCTGACATATCCTGGTTGTTGGGTGTGCATTGCTGAGTTTCTGCATCATGAATGACTCTATGGTGGGAGGCCATTAGCACTTTTTGAAAGGATTATAAATAACCAATAATTGCATTTTGGGGGAATGTATAGTAAGACTATAGCTGTGGTGAGGGGTTGCAAACACAATTGTCTACTGAAGGCCATTGTAAAGGAGCTATGAGGGCCTGGTGGGGACTTTAGCAAATTGGCAACCACAACCTCATCTAAAGAGATGGCACTGATCAGCTGTTGCTGATTGCTGCCATGTTGAAATACAGACCAAGTTGTGTGAGTTTCTGTGATTTTCAGGAAAAGTTGAAAATTTGGTTTTCATGGAAGGTGTCTCTTATTTTAATTGAGAGTGCAGATTAGAAAACAAAACAAAGCAGAAACTTGTACCAGTCTTTTTTTTTTTTTAAAGAAAGAGTATCTGTTTTCTTTTTTCTTTTTTTTTAAGAAAGACTATCTGTTTTCTAAATTCAGTTCATGGTAAACGTTTTTTTCTACTGTACTGTAGCACATGGATTTACAATTTGTCAGCCACAGACCTGTGCAGATTTATTTTCAAGGAATTTAAAATCATATGAGTACTAAGCATTATCTGTAGAATATAAGTCAAACAATTGTCTTGTTAAGGGATGTATTTATAGGTTTTCTTGACATTTCAAATATTCAGAAATACTGATGACCTCTCCTCTAATAACCACATGCTGCTGCTGCTGCTGCTGCTAAGTCGCTTCAGTCGTGTCCGACTCTGTGTGACCCCATAGACAGCAGCCAACAGGCTCCTCTGTCCCTGGGATTCTCTAGGCAAGAACACTGGAGTGGGTTGCCATTTCCTTCTCCAATGCATGAAAGTGAAAAGTGAAAGTGAAGTCGCTCAGTCGTGTCCGACTCTTCGTGACCCCATGGACTGCAGCCTACCAGGCTCCTCTGTCCATGAGATTCTCCAGGCAAGAGTACTGGAGTGGGTTGCCATTGCCTACTCCAAACCACATGCTAAGATACCTCAAATTCCGTGAGATACCAACTGTTACAGAATAGAAATGACCTCCAAAAGAGATGTATTTCTCAGATGGAACTTAAACTTTAATAAGTAATCTGAAAATTACAGAGGTAGAACACTGTTCTTTTTGAATGACTGCCACTTCATCCTTTCCCCCTTTCCTCCTTTTTCCTCTTTGCTTCCATCTCTCCCCACAAAAAAGATTTTAAAGCTAGTTAGACATAAGAGAAGATGTTTGATCCCTGGATTGGGAAGGTCCTCTGGAGGAGGAAAAGGCAACCCACTCCAATATTCTTGCCTGGAGAATCCCATGGACAGAGGGTCGCAGAGGACTCCTGGCGTGTGACAGTCCATAGGGTCGCAAAGAGTCAGCCACAACTGAAGCAACTTAGCACGCATGCATGCAGAATAATACCTACAGTGCAATAGAAAAGGGTCAGAGAAAATACATGTCAGGGTAGAAAGTTACAAGGGAGGAGATTCAGATACACACGCAGATATGTGGTGGTTTGCTGTGCGGCCTCTCAAGGTGACTAACAGATTTGGCCTTATGTTTTCTAACAGGCAAACTAAAGGAAAAAACGTAACATTGCTCTTATTACCTATAGAGAAAAATATACTAATTTATGCAGGAGAATCAAGCCTTTCCTTAATTATGATGATTATTATCTAACAGTCTTTCCCATGTATCTCAGAAGATAACACTTACTCACTTTAGAATATTCAGATTAAAAAGAAAACAAAGTACTGTGCTTTTATCATTAAAGGTCGGTTATTATTACTGTTTTTAAGGTTAACTTTTTGTTTCAGCACAATGTATGTCTATAAAATTCAAGCAGATGTATGTTAATATTAATAACATCACCAACAAGAAAAACCAGTGTCATACTGACAAATTATTTATGAATTAACTTTTTACACTTAACATATGCAGTTTTTCTTATGTTAGGACAAACTTTTCTGCTTACACCCTCATTTGGGATTTTTGTGTTAGTCTCTTTTTGAGTGTTTTAGAGATGACTTTAGGCAATATGCTAGACAGTGTCAACTTACTAGTCTCTTTGATCCTTGTCTCTTCCTTCTTGTAAAATCAAATATTGTTGTGGTACCTTTGCTGTTTCTTCGGGTGTTTGTGAGTGATAGTGAAGTTTGTACGATCAACTTTAACAAGATATAAGACTCAGTAGATTGTTGTATTCACTTAGGCATTTGTTAAATTGCTTGAGTGTACTTAGTATTCATGGCTAATGAATCTTAACTTTGCAAGAGATTTCAGGAAGTTGAATGATTCAAGCTTCTTGCTCTAGACAGGTAACCTTCAAAACAGATGGTTGGTTTTTCTCTTTTTATTTTTTTAAAAATGTATAGGAATTACGATTCTCTAACCTTCCTTGTTAAATCAGGGCCTTGTGGATGTGCGGTAAGTGTTCACTGACAATTGCAAATTTTAATCATCTTTTCATTCAAGATCTTCCCGTGGGCAAAATGCACTTTTCTTGGTGGAATTTGAATCTTTTGGGAGGAGTAAGGGTAAGGAGTATGCTTTGTACAGCAGGAGTCCAAATCCTTAGGTTAGCCTAGAAGTAGCATGTGAGAAGTCAGAGTGAAATGAAATGTGGGACCATCTGGGAGCTGTAAATAATTGCACATGGCTTGGCATGAGGTAGAAGAAAGGATGGGAGAATAGATGTTGTACCCTGATGGCAAGGACTCTTCTATGCACCAGTAAGGGTTTTGACTTTTATGTTATAGTTTACAAGAATCATGGGGGGAAAAAAAAAAAAAAGAATCATGGAAAGGTTTCAGTAACAGAGATGTCTGCCTATGTTGAGAACAGATATATGCTCCATAAGGCTAAAAGTAAGGTCTTTTAACGAAGTTCAAAGAAACACATTTTATCTTCTAGGCTTGAAGGTTGCAGCATGTCCTGTAGAGTTGATAATTCATATGTTCTGGAATTGGGTAAAAAAGTTATAGCAGTGTTTTCCATTTGAGTGAGAGAGGGCAGATGAATTCCTTGATGCTGGGAAGATTACCAAGAGAGGCAATCAGGACTTCCTGGTAGTCCAGTGGCTAAGAATTTGCACTCCCAATGCAGGGGCCCCAGTTTGATCCCTGGTCAGGGAACTAGTGGACTAGGAAATGGCAGCCCACTCCAGTATTCTTGCCTGGAGAATTCTATGGACAGAGGAGCCTGGAGGGCTGTAGTCTATAGGGTTGCAAAGAATCAGACATAACTGAAGTGACTTAGCACACATACACTCAGGGAACTAGATGCTACAACTAAGACTCAGTGCAGCCAAATAAATAAATAATTTATTTTTTTAAAGCACAATCACGCATGTGTACCCGTGGCTGATTCATATCGACGTATGGCAAAAACCATCACAGTGTTGTAATTATCCTCCAATTAAAATAAATTAATTAAAAAATAAGCAATGAGGTCCTACTGTATAGCACAGGAAACTATATTCAATATCTTGCAATAAATTACAAAGGTAGAGAAACTGAAAAAGAATCTAAAGTATATATATATGTATATAAAAGTATATATATGTTTATATATAAATATATATGTTAACTGAATCACTTTGCTGTACAATAGAAACTAACAGAACAATGCAAATCAACTATACCTCAGTCTTTAAAATTTCTTAATAAATAAATAACCTAAAAAAATAAAAACACACTCACACTCTGCTTTTTTTTGTTAAAGGCTCTGAAATACATTTTTCTTCAAGGCTGTAAAAGAAGGTGATTCCGTATTTGTTTGGGTGGGTAGATATGCTCTAAAGACAGATAGTTTGCCAGTTGGACCCTAAGTATTTTTTCTGCGTTATATATAGTTAATCATGATTGCAGGAGACCCAATAATCATGAATATGAAATATTAAAATATAAAAATGTTTGCCTCAAAATTTTCTGTCAACAGTTTGTGACAGAAGTCTTTGTATGCTGTATATGTAAAACTTCACTTCTGTAATTTATCTAAAATACACTAAGCCAGGCCTGTACAATGGACTTTCCATAGTGGTGGAAGGTTCTATTATGTGGTCATGTCTTAACTGAGCATTTGATAAGTTGCTCTTATGACTAAAGAATAAATTTTAAATTTTATTTAATTTTAGCTTAAAATTTATAACCACTGAATAATAATTTCAGATGGAACTGCCAATGACCTCTGTTGTCTTAACCTTTGTTTTTTCATTTAGAAAAGAGTATTATTTTCTTTATTCTTTTTCTTTCCTGACCTCCACTTTATCCCTTTCCATTTTCTTGTTATTTTGCTTTTTATCCTGACAATATTACATTATATGGGTAAAAGAATTTATTTCCTTTACTTGAACTCAAATTGATAATACGAAGGCATTCACTAGTTATTTGTCCTTTGATAAAGGTGTTTTTAGTTCCTCTTTTTCTTTTAAGGGCAAAAAAAATATCACTTAATTATTTGCCATTGCACCACTTAACTAAATTTTAAGTCCTCTTTTTAATGTTGTACTAACGTAACAGTGTCCAAGTCTGTGTTCCATCTGATTTTATGGTTTAAGGTATTTAACACATGCACACATACACAGATTACTCTCAGATTGTTCCTGGCCTTGTTTTAGCCAGAATTTAAACAAAATCCAAAGACTTCCATAGCGGTTTAAGACTACACTTGCACTGCAGTGGGCATGGGTTCAGTCTCTGGTCTGGGAATCCCTACATGCTACCAGGCACGCACTCCCCTCTTTCAGAATCTGTTCTTGTCCTCTTCACTAGCCTTTTTGCCCCTTAACAGTTTTGTATTGATTCCGATAGTACCGCCTGAATTCTGAATGAAAAAGGGCATCCTATTTTAGGGGTCAAGATAATCCTTAGTTTGAAGGAGGAGCCTTTGTTTAATGCGGGGCTGAAGAAAGTTTACAGCTATGTTGCGTACAAAATTATACTCACTTATGAAAAAAAAATTATACTCATTTATGGAAAAGGAAGTCTGATGGAATTAAATACAGAATTGTGGGATAAAGTTTTATTTTGTTGCTCAGCTCAGTCATTTTCTTAAGAGATTAAATGTTTGCTTTTATAATTTGACAGTCTGTGTTTGAATAAATGAGACTTCTGTAGCGGAATCCTTGGCTGCCTATGATGCGGTTCAACACCTTGGTCTGTTGTGTGTGATTTTCTCTTTAGTTTAGGACTGTCAATTTTTTCTGGACTTTTGTAGGTGAAGGAAGAGAGTGTATTGATGGATTTATTGCTACGGTAGTACCTTGGTATACTTCTGTTTCACTATAGATGCAAGTATTTATTTCAAAGTGAACAAATCAAGAATTTGTGTTTGGGTATAATGAGCTGTGCGGTGTCCAGTGCGTCCTCGCTCTGTTCCTCCACGGTCATGTGGCCCCACGGAGCCTCTGCTGCTGTTGCTGCCCTGAGGTCAGCTGTGTTCTCTGTGGCCATGTGGCCCCTATTTCATGGTCCCCTGAGGTTCAACAGTCCTTGTTTCTCTGAGTTACTATAAAGTACTTAATGACTGATGGCAAAGGTGGAACTGATTTTCATAGTAGTAAAACTTAGCTGCTGTTCACCCACCTGATTGTTTAATGGAATCACAGATTTTTGTGGAGAACCTTAAGGCCTTCTGATTCTTAGGACTAGATGTTATGAAGTATCTGTAGAAATATTTTTAGGTGGATGCAAATCAAGTGTTTTCTAAGAAATTTTTCAAATTTAATGTTTTAAAAGTGGATCCACAGAAGTTGACTTTTTCTAAAGATGAGGCTTTCTCTAGTTCCCTGATGTGATTTGGTGCTTTTTGTAATTCTAACTTTTAAATCCCCACGGCATCGTTCAGTGGCGTTGCTCCTTGCATGCATGTAAGTTAAAACCTCTACATCTGCAAATGTGAAACTGTAGAGTGACTGACATCATGTCCCCTAGTAAGCCCAACACAGCCCATAGCAGCCTTTTTCTAGTCATGCAGCACATCAGTGTTTCTTTTCTTGCACTTTTTGCATTTAAGTGCATGTGGTACAGAATAATGTATTTGAATTCAAACACTAGAATAACATTTAGCTCAATGATAGCCTCATGCTTTGAGAAGCACATACACAACAAGAAGAAACTCATGTGAAGAAACTGAAGATATACTGTCATGTGTCATTTTTTTCCAAGTCACAGGCTTATTGAAAGGAATGTTTGGAGCAATCATCACATTATTAAAAGTATTATTTTCTCTCTAACTTTAATGTATCTTAGTTGAGATGATAAAGGTAAAAGTGTACTTATGAATGATGGGACTCAGTTATAATAATTTGTTTTTATTAACTAATCAAAAGCATTTAACTCGTTTTTTTGACCAAGCTTATATGGATGAATGTAATGATGAAAATTATCATAGCAAAAAGGGAAATTAGAGATCCAGTTTATCTTCTACCGTTGTTTTCTGCATGAGAAAAGCCAATGCCTGAAATAGTGAAGTGATTCATCTAAGGGTCCAGATAGGATTCTTGTAAACTTTCATTGTTTATAAAGTTAAGAAATTTGGAGTCTTGGAACATTGCACAAGGCAATTGGTTTGCCTAGTTACCTTTTCTTAAGAAAACCAAGAATGATTATTTTAAATTATACTGGTACTCTTCTTTAATATCTGCTCAAGCCAGAGCATGGAAGAAGTAATGTTCAATGCCTTTCGTTTTATAGCACATTTTCATATTCACTATTAATTCTTCAAGAAATCCTTACAGATGCATACTGTAGATGGTTCTGTTCCCACTTTATAGATAAGAAATCAATATGTTATGGTTTAACAGTGTCATACCTCAGTTAAGTCAAAGAGGTCCTTTCAAAGCCATATTTTGCAATTCCAACAACTGTGCTCACATTATCTGACAGTTTTGCGTATTTTTGTGTAGTAGGTGTCCTGAGTCAGGTCGCATGCATTTAATAATTGAGTTTGTACTCATTTCTTCACTGACTTCAACATACAAGCAACCAAGAAGGAAAGAGATTAAGAGTGCCAACCTTTGCTTTGAAACAGAGCAAATATAACTAGGACACACAGACAGAATTCAGATTTTTGCTGTCTAGTACTCTATTGCTCATCCTGATTTACTGTTGTATATCATAGCTTCCCTTGTGGCTCAGACAGTAAAGCATCTGCCTACAATGTGGGAGACCCAGGTTCAATCCTTGGGTCTGGAAGATCTCCTGGAAAAAGAAATGGCAACCCACTCCAGTATTCTTGCCTGGAAAATACCATGGATGGAGGAGCCTGGTAGGCTACAGTCCGTGGGGTCGCAAAGAGTCGGACACGACTGAGTGACTTCAATTTCATCATAGTACTTCACACTCAACTACCTGATTCTAGAAGGCATTTGAGCTACAAACCATTCACATAAAGGGAAAGTTTCACTTATCTGGAAATGCTCCTTATCAGCAGATTTCACTCATATGGGGTCCCTTTTCTCCTGACAGTTCTAGGCAAATGAAAGATTGTTATCACTAACTGGCCACCTTTCAACACTGGTAAAATTTATAGTTGATGTCTTCAGTATTCAAAATATCTGGCTCTGAAATAGATCCGTTCAGTCCAGTCGCTCAGTCGTGTCCGACTCTTTGCAACCCCATGAAACGCAGCATGCCAGGCCTCCCTGTCCATCACCAACTCCCGGAGTCCACCCAAACTCATGTCCGTTGTGTCGGTGATGCCATCCAGCCATCTCATCCTCTGTGGTCCCCTTCTCCTGCTGCCCCCAATCCCTCCCAGCATCAGGGTCTTTTCCAATGAATCAGCTCTTTGCATGAGGTGGCCAAAGTACTGGAGTTTCAACTTCAGCATCAGTCCTTCCAGTGAGCGCCCAGGACTGATTTCCTTTAGGATCAGTCAGTAGACACGTAGGCTGAGTACAGAAGGGTTCTGTGGTTGGTGAAGAAGTTAGAGTAGAGGATGAAGAAGTGAAAGTAATCTGCCTCAGTTTCTGTTTTGATTTCTTCTTTATCCACGTGCTGGCTCTTCCTCAGAGTCTCTGTCCAAGGTCTGTGCTCTTCTTGCTGCCCTCTCTCTCTGAAGATGACCTCATCTCTCATGTTTCATTTCTCATGTTTCCATGCTGTTGAGTACCATCTATGAGCAGACTTTTGAACTTATACCTCCAGTTCTCCTTTCTGAGCTACAGACATATATATCCAGCTGCCTGCTTTATATCACTACCTAAAATCTACTGAAATGTCAAATTTAACCTGCCCTATACCAAGCTCATTATTTGGTTAATCTTTCCTCACTGTGCTGGTAGATAGGTTATATGGCCAATCTGTGCTTCACTTTTCTGTCTCGTAAAATGTATTTGTTGTTGTTGGTTAGTCACTCAGTCATGTTACATGTCAGACTCTTTGCAAACCCGTGGACTGCAGCATGCCAGGCTTCCCTGTCCTTCACCATCTTCTGGAGCTTGCTCAAGCTCATGTCCATTGAGTCGGTGATCCCATCCAACCATCTCATCCTCTGTCATCCCCTTCTCCTCCTGCCTTCAATCTTTCCCAGCATCGGGGTCTTTTCCAATGAGTCAGCTCTTCAAATCAGGTGGCCAAAGTATGGGAGCTTCAGTTTCTGCATCAGTCCTTCCAATGAATATTCAGGATTGACTTTCTTTAGGATTGACTAGTTTGATCTCCTTGCAGTCCAAGGGACTCTCAAGACTCTTCTCCAACCCCACAGTTCAACAGCATCAATTCTTAGGCACTCAGATTTGTTTATGGTCCAACTCTCACATCCACATAGTTCAGTTCAGTTGCTTAGTCATGTCCGACTCTTTGTGACCCCATGGACTGCAGCATACCAGCTCCCTGTCCATCTCCAACTCCCAGAGCTTGCTCAAACTCATGTCTGTCGAGTTAGCAATGCCATCCAACCATCTCATCCTCTGTTGTCCGCTTCTCCTTCTGTCTTCAATCTTTTCCAGCATCAGGGGCTTTTCTGATGAGTCAGTTCTTTGCATCAGGTGCGCCAGAGTATTGGAGCTTCAGCATCAGTCCTTCCAATGAATGAATATTCAGGACTGATTTCCTTTAGGATTGGCAGGTTGGATCTCCTTGCAGTCCAAGGGACTCTCAAGAGTCTTCTCCAACACCACAGTTCAAAAGCATCAATTCTTCAGTGCTCAGCTTTCTTTACAGTCCAACTCTCACATCCATACATGACTACTGGAAAAATCATAGCTTTGACTATATGGACCTTTGTTGGCAAAGTGATGTCTCTGCTTTTTACTATGCTGTCTAGATTTGTCATAGTTTCTCTTCCAAGGAGTAAGCATCTTTTAATTTCATGTCTCAGTCACCATCTGCAGTGATTTTGGAGCCCAAGAAAATAAAGTCTGTCACAGTTTGCATTGTTTCCCCATTATTTACCATGAAGTTTGACATTAGATGCCATGATCTTCATTTTTTGAATGTTGAGTTTTAAGCCAACTTTTTCACTTTCTTCTTTCACCTTCAAGAGGCTCCTTAGTTCCTCTTTGCTTTCTGCCATAAGGGTGGTGTCATCTATATTTCTGAGGTTATTGATATTTCTCTGGGCAATTTTGATTCCAGCTTGTGCTTCATCCAGCCCAGCATTTCAGATGAACTCTGCATATAAGTTAAGTAAGCAGGGTAACAATATACAGCCTTGATGTACTCCTTTCCCAAGTTTGAACCACTCTGTTGTTCCATGTCCGGTTCTGTTGCTTCTTGTCTTGCATATAGGTTTCTCAGGAGGCAGGTCAGGTGGTCTGGTATTCCCATCTGTTTCAGAATTTTCCACAGTTTGTTGTGATCCACACAGTCAAAGGCTTTAGCATAGTCAATGAAGCAGAAGTAAATGTTTTCCTGGAATTCTCTTGCTTTTTCGATGATCCAACGGTTGTTGGAAATTTCATCTCTGGTTCCTCTTCCTTTTCTAAATCCAGCTTGAATATCTGGAAGTTCCTGGTTCACGTACTGTTGAAGCCTTGTGTTGGTTGCTCAGTCGTGCCTGACTCTTTGTGACCCCATGGACTGCAGCCCACCAGGCTCCTCTGTCCATGAGATTTTCTAGGCAAGGATACTGGAGTGGGTTGTCATTTCCTTCTCCAGGGGATCTTCCCAACCCAGGGATCGAACCCAGGTCTCCTGCACTGCAGGCAGATTCTTTACCATCTGAGCTACAAGGGAAGCCTAGCTTGGAGAATTTTGAGCATTCCTTTGCTAGCATGTGAAGTGAGTGCAGTAGTTCGAACTTTCTTTGGCCTTGCCTTTCTTTGAGTTTGGAATGAAAACTGACCTTTTCCAGTCCTGTGGCCACTGCTGAGTTTTCCAAATTTGCTGGCATATTGAGTGCAGTACTTTCACAGCATCATCTTTTAGGATTTGAAAAGTATTTGTAGGGGGAGGGAAAGAATAAGTAATCCTTTTGTTTATGGTTGCCCTTAGGGCTTTTGGAGTCATTGATAAAAATTACCTTATCTGTAAGTTTATAAGTGCATCTTAAATATCTTTGAAAGAAAGCAGAAGACAACAGGAAACTTTGAGAGGCCTTTACAAGGATAGAAGGAAGTCCCTTACCCCTAATGTTACTCCAGCAAATAGTGATGTTTTGCTGATGTGTGTATGTAAATTTCAAGCTTTTCTTTTAGCAGCTGCTGGAGCCCCTGTCACCTCTGCTAGACTTCTTGCTCATGTTACTTCTTAACTGCCAGGCTCTGCAACTCTGGGGCCCACTGTGACTAGGAAAGGCCCTTTTGGCTCTAAAATTTTGTCACTCTGCTTATTTTAATTTTTAAAAGGGAAGGTTTATAACTTTCTGTAGACTTAAAAGCCTCAGCATTACCATATCTCATTTACCTCACAGTTTACATCCATTTGGTCACTAGGTCCTGTCTGTTCCCCTGCGACTTTACTGCACTGCTCTCTCTTTTCAGCCATTCCTTGCCTCAGGCCTCAGATGCTGACCTTCTTTCTGACCTCTGCTGGCCTCTCCCCTTTGCACCACCTCCAGGATTGCGTTCCTTGAGAGACTCTTCAGTATAGCTTAAGGTCTTCCACAGTCTGGTGTCCCTCATCTAAGTTCATACTGGTCTGCCATCCCCCTTTTGTGCTTTCACCCTTTTATCTTCCTAACAGACTCTTCCTTTGCCTTGACCTCGTGACCTTTTAGGCACCATCTCTGCTTTGAGCTGCACTTCTCTCCCCCTGGGGGCCCTTCTCCCTTCGTATTTCTGTACTAGATGAGAAAGACAAGTTACCTGTTTTTGTGTTCCTGGTACCAAGAGCGTCTTCTGACCCATATAGTAGTAGACTTAAGTGTAATGTTTATTTGAATTAAGGTTTTAAAGTTTCTTTCCTAACTAGTAAGGAAGTTTTCTCTAAGAAAAAGTTATTTCTGTCTTTTTTATTAGAGAAAGCTGGTCAGTATCTTGTTTCACTTTCTTCTAAAAAGCTCTGCTGAGAGTTCTTTCTGTAGCTGTTTTACCCCGCCTCCCTGTCCTCAGAGACCTCAGAGGCTCTCTCGCTGTCAGTGGGCTCTCCAGCCTCTCTGCTATACCCTCTGCTTCTGGAAACACCCGCCTGATGTTGGATATCCCGTGAGCCAGGAGCCTTGGTGGCATACTCAGTTAATTAATGTCAGAGTTGGGACTTGAACTTACGCTGCCTCTTTGTCTGGTGTTCTTTCCCTTGTGTCTCACTGAAGGCATCATCCAGAATACTAAGCAAAGCTCCCTAGGTTGGTTTGAGAAAACACTGGGCAGTTCTCACATTTAAATTTAGGTGAACTACTGAACTGCATGTATTTATTGATATGCTCTAGTTTATAGGTAATTTTTAAAGTGAAATATAAAGTTTTATACCTTTTCTCAAATCCAGAATTTATTGAAATTCTTACCTTTGTTCACAGCCCTAAATTTATTGTTATTTAAGGTTGTTCTGCAAGTGATTTTAGAATTTTAATTTTAATCTTGCCCCCTTTGCTCCTTCTCACAGCCCCCTGCTATAAAGTGACTTGGAGAATTAAGATTGGAATGTAAGGATGTCCAGACTTTTGAGTCTTGGCCAACCTTTCTTTTGATACCAGAAGAAATGAGATACTGAAATAAATGTGTATACTTGAAATGCTACTTTCTTGGCAAACTGAAAATCTTTCTAGCTTTCTTTTGTTATAGTCAATTTATGGATGCAGTCAAGCCAAAGGTTACTACTCTTAAGGATCCAAGATTTGTCTTGCCTTAGAGATTCATTGGTGAGCCAAGTTGACTGTTCAGCAGTTCAGGTGACTACTGCAGACCAGCCTAGGGCATCTCTTGAGTGGATGTAGGCTAAAAATAGATGATTCTTTTGGAATTGGCAAAGCACAAACTCTGGATTGTTTTTTGTTGCTTGTTTCAGATTGGACTTTGTGTGCCTATGAGTAGATCTTTGTGTATACATTAGAAGCTAATAATGGTTATTTTGCTTTAATTACTGTGGAGTTTTATCTACCTTCCCCCACCCTACCTACCCACCCCACAATTTCCAGCTTCTTCCCCAGTCAGGCAAACGAAGAGAGGATGTGTATCAGATAACTTAGAGCTCTAAAATGCAGGATCATGCTGTTGATTTTATAGATGTAGTAGCAGACCTAGAAATGTCTATCATTCACCAGGTTGATAATGGCACAAGATGGAAGTGACAGTGGGAAATGTTTCATATTTTTATTTTAAAAATATACCAAACCTAATTTGGTCTTTGGAGTAAGGTTATCTCATACAGACTTGAGAGTGGCCCTGAGGACTTTTTCTAGGGGGAAGATTTCCTTCTGCTGTCTTTAAGCATTTCCAGTTATGTGTTTGACAGGGGAGGTAGTGGAGTAATTGATGATAAACCTTGAGAAGTTGTTTGGTCATTTTGCTGAGAAAAATGAGGGGGCCTGTGAAGAGAGGAAGAGGAGAGTTGCCATGGTAACAAGAGATTCTGTCTGACCAGATCTTCATCCCAAATAGAGTACTTCTTTCCTGTAAAGGAAGGGATCATCTTGTGTTGATGCGTTTATTCAGTTTCAGAACTGGAAAGCAGCATGATATATTGAAAAGAGTTTATGGCCTTTACAGCAGTGAACCAGAAAGTAAATCCTAGCTAGCTATCTCACTTCTTTAGGTCTTAATTTTCCTAATCTTTATTATAATAAAAATGATAATGCCCACCTTACGCGGAGTTGTAAGGATTTCAGGAGGTAATATATACAAAATGGGTTCTCAGGAGGCAGTGGTTGGTGGTGTTTTAGGAAAGGAAAGGTAGCGTAGAGAAGTCGTCATGTTTTGGAATCAGGCCAGTTTTGGTACAGCTTGGGTCAGTTGACTTACTCTGTTTACCTAGGGCAAGTAGGTAACCTTCTTTGGGCCCCAGTTTTTGATCTGTATAAAGCAAATCTAATAATGCATATCAATTGTATATTTATGAGCTTTAACTGAGATAATGTACATGAAGATAATGTGCATAACGTACATGAAGTGTAAAGCAAGATAGCAATTCAGTAAGTGATCCTAGGAGCTGGTAGATGCCTCAGAGCAGGAATGTCTAGATTTAGTCCCTCAGGATTGTTATATACTTCAATTTGCCACCATCAAATTTTGGTATCGGGATTAGAATTCTTTAGGAGCAAAATTTCAAAAGTAATACATGCCATTTTTTCCCATACAGTCTTTTCTTAATAGTTAATATTTTGTATTCTGACTGCATTTCTGTTTTCAGTTAGAGCTCTTACATCGTCTTTCCTTTGAGCTCTTCCTTCCAGTTTGACAAAATGATTCTTGAATATTTAAAAAAACTGAGACAAAATAATAATAAAAATAAAGGTTACAGACCATGAACTAGAGTAGTGCTGCCAAAGATTACTTTTATTAAATACCTTAAACACTTAAGTAAATATTCAGTAAATAATCTGACAGAAATACTTGATAAATATTTTGGTAAATATCAAGTAAACATTTTCATTTGTAGTAAAGTCCTACAACAAATCATGAGCATATTCAAAATAAAACACATGGAGAAAATGTACTTTAGAAATTGCTGTTTCAAAGCAATATTCTCATCATCCAGAAATCTTGCCATTTTTGGAGACTGTGGAGGTCCAAAGATCAGCTGTTAGTTTACCCTGTATTTTCTGAAACTATAGTGTATGTTTAGGCTATTAAAATTAAAACATTTTTTTCCCTTCTCCCTTCATTTGTCCCTGACTGTAATTTCTGTTCAGGATTTATATGTAGGGAACTATATAAACTAGAAATATTGTATGTTGCCTTGCATGGTTTTTATACCTTTTCTGTACTCTTGGGACTCAGTTTGAAGAAATGTTTCAAAGTATGTTCATTCCATACTGGTTCTAGGTAAAATGGTTATTTCACTAATTATCCATAAAAGGATAAAAATAGTAAGTTTGTAGAAAATTTACTTTTGACCTTTTAGATTTATGCACAATGTATTTGATGTAGAGATTGAATTTACTGTAGGTAAAATATGCGTGATGATGTGGAATGCAAGCAGGAATAATTTTCAAAGAAACGCTTGTAGAAAAGAGGTAAGGCAGTAGCTTGTAGGTAAGGAGCAGTTGTTGACTAGATCAGAAAGCCAAAAGTGAAGGTGCTACAAAGCAAGATTCTGGTTTAAAGAGGGAAGAAAAAATTAAAAGCTCACTGTCTCTGGTTTTCTTACTCTTATCAACTACTTATCTGTATTTAAATCTGTTTTCAGATACTTTATATTTTTCTCTTGCTTTATATACAGAATAGTACTATTTCTATATCTGGTTCTAACTAGATTTTGTTAATCATGTTCTTGTTTTCTGCTGTCATCCCATTACTTCTTATCAGCTCCCAGGAGTCTGTTTGAAACAGTGTATTTTGATGTTCAGACTCTTTCCCCCCTCTAGCTTTCTTAAGGTCTCTGACCCATTTATAGGAGGGAAAACCAGAAAGATGTGTTATTTTATTTTTGGGTGTGAAAAACTGAATGTACTGCTTTAGTGATGCCTTGATAATCAGGAAAGAAGTCTTATTCTGTATGTGTTTTTTATTGGGTGACTTCCTGTATAAAGATAAACTGTATCATTGTTTTTTCTAACTTAGGCAAGAGATCTATATTTTGTACTGTTTGATGCTAAGTATATTGTAGGTTTTAGTTTAAGAAATTTTTCATTAAAATTTTCAACTTGTTAGGACTTGGGTTTATCATCATCATCATCTTTGTTGCTGTTGTTGTTTTAGTTTTCTCTTTTTGCCATGTTATAAAAATAAGTTGTGCTGAGTAAGAATTTGTAATTCATAGCCTCTTTGGGACTGTTTCTTAAGTAAGGATTCCTAAAGTGTACGTGCAACTATTCTGATATGTAGGGGCAGTGTACACTTGGATTGGCCAGGGATAACCCCAATTTATGTATGTTTTCTTGGCTAACTTATTAATAGGAGAAGGAAGGAAAGAAGCCCTTTCACTCTGAGTGAATTGGATGATGAAATATGTGGTTGCCCTGCCCTGGCTTAATGACTTTAACGAATCTCCAGTGTGGTCACTGTGTTTATGTTTTCTTCTCTGGGGTCAAGATGTCCACTTCCACTTGAAAGCTTGGAGAGGTGTGCTCCAAAATGACTGTGGTTGTTTCTGTCTATGTGGTGGGATTATGAAGAATGTCACTTTTTTCGCTGTACTTATCTCTCACTTCCAGCTGTCTACTAAATGAAATTGAAAGTGAAAGTCGCTCCATCATGTCCAACTCTAAGCGAACCCGAATTCTCCAGGCCTTTCCCTTCTCCAGGGGATCTTCCCAACCCAGGGATCAAACCCAAGTGTCCTGCTTTGCAGGTGGATTCTTTACCAGCTGAGCCACCAGGGAAGCCCAAGAATTCTGGAGTGGGTAGCCTATCCCTTCAGCAGATCTTCCCGACCCAGGAATCAAACTGGGGTCTCCTTCATTGCAGGCGGATTCTTTACCAACTGAGTTATCAGGGAAGCCCACTAAATGAAATTAATTGTTATTAAAACCATAGCAGAACAACTGAACATGTTTTCAAAAATCATTTATTTATTTATTTTTAAAAAAAAATCATTTATTTTTAACCCCCCAAAATGGAGACTATGCAGTGGTGAAGCCTATCAGTCAAGCTTCTGAGTGTCAAGCAATACAAACTGGCTGTTTTAAATAGAAATAGAACTGAAAGGTTTAAAGAAGGTGATGGAACAACAGAAAAGCTAGAGAACAGCTAACAGAGGCAGCAGATAACCTCATGCCACGGGGTCGGTCTTGGGATCTCATGGCTACTGGGCACACCACCACTGTAGCTGGACCTGTCCTACTTTGATTTTGCTGAGTCCTTGAGTAACTCTTTCAAAGTGGAAGTGTTACAAGCTGAGCTTGTACCCTGGCTTCCAGGGAGCAGGAACAGACCACATCTCCCACTCCAGGAAGGGAAGGCAATGCTTTTTGGTGATTTCCGTTTGAGTTTTGTTTTTTGTTTTTTTTTAACCATCAGCATGATGTTGATGATGAAAATAGTGATGATGATCTACTTATTTTGATATTTGTTTATTAGGAATTTAAATGAGACAGGCAGTACATTTAAAGGGAATCTGCTTTGACTTGAGAATGACTGTTAATTGCCACTAGTTGGAGTCACAAGTAATGGTGCTTTGCTATTGTTTACCCTCCATAATTCAGCCCTTACTTAGAACCTTTTGTCATTTCTTTGGTTGGAGGAGTTTGGAATACTAATTATTTTGACACAGGGGTTGATTTAGATATATGCCTTGCTTTTAACTCAGGGTTATTGTGCTCCTGAGTTGTGTCAAATCTAATAATATGGTAGCTTTTTTAGTGTTTTAATTGTCAGAATGTACTGCCACTGTTATTGGCTGTTTATAAACACTTAAATGCATTTCCGTAAATCAGTCTAGAACTTAAATGTTTATAATGAACCTAAAACCAAGTGGGAAAAATAGAAACATCTTCTGTTTATTGCTCTGGCCATGTTTCCTTGGGTTCTCAAAGTTTGGCTTGGGATTTAATAGAGCACCTAAGTGGTAGACATCATCTGGGTGACAGTTCTTCACTTATCAGAGTCAAGATATTCCAATGTGCTGAGATTGTAGAATTTAGTAAATGTTTTATTAATAGACCTGCAGTAGGGAGTGGGGATATGTAGAATGTTATGACCAGTAGTACTTGTTAGATTTTCTATTTTAATTTTCTCCTTTAAGTATTAGAATTGAAAAATAATTTGGCAGTCTACAGAGTGGTATTTCAGAAAGTCACAGTTTTCAAACCAAATTTAATCAAAAGCGTACAATTCTTGTTTTTTTTGAGGAGTCATTTCTGTTTGCCACTGAAATACCCTGGGCTTGTGGCGTCTCTTAGAAAGTCCGTCATGCAGTGTTCTGGCAGCTTTTTAGGCCCAGGGCCTGTTTTGGCAGAAACCTGACTTCATGGTATCATCTACCGTAATTTAAAGTGAATCCTCATACCAGTGTCTCTCCTTAGAGAAATTATGTCATTCATATTCTGCATCTTGCAGCATGATGTGAAAGAAACCATATTCACAAACTGCTGTTTGATTCTCTCTATATATTTGTGGAGGTGGTTCATTTAGCTGTTTTCATTTATTTATAGTTTCTTAATAAAAGTCTTGAAGAGATTTATTTTAGTTTCTTAAATTTGGTGTTTCATACCTGGTGCCATAAAAATCTCTCTTGGCTCCTGTTGATGTGTTTCGGTGCACTGGTTTGCCCTCATCTCCTTTCCCCGGCGTGTGTCATTAGTGTAAGCAGTATCGTGTTATGGGGAGGATGCTTGGTTTATGTCTCAAATGATTTTGGATTTTCTTAATCTTAGACCTGTTGTTTAATAACTGTATGGTCTGGATTGAGTCTCTTACATTATCCTAAAATCTGTTTCCTCATCTGTAGAATAGAAATAAAACTCACTTTCTCTCTTATAGAACGCTGCTTCCCTGGTGGCTCAGTGGTAAAGAATCCACCTGCTTATGCAGGAGATGTGAGTTTGATCCCTGGATCGGGAAGATACTCTGGAGAAGGAAGTGGCAACCCACTCCAGTATTCTTGCCTGGGAAATCCCATGGACAGAGGAACTTGGTGGGCTACAGTCCATGGGGTTGGAAAGGAATCAGACATGACTTAGCATCTAAACAGCAACATGAGAAGAAATGACATTACTTTTCAGAGAATCGTCACTTAACAAATTATAATGCACCATTATTTTATGTGCCACTAAGAAAGAAAATTCACTGCCTATTAAACTGTGATATACCAATGGTTGCAAAAATGCATCCTACTTCCCGAAATTATAAATGTAAAAAAGTAATGTGCATTAGAATCAATATGAGATGTTATATATGAAAGCTCCATTCTCCATAGTGCTGTAAGAGTGGTATTTTAAAAACCACATATCTTATGCCATTTCCCTGCTTGAAATTCCTCAGTGACACCCATAGCCTAAGGATAAAATCCAAACCCTTGACATGATGAACAAGGTATGGCAAAATGTGGATCAAAGTGTGATGTCCAGACTAGCAGCATTGGCACCACCCAGCAACTTTAAAAAAATGCAGCAGCTCAGGCTATCCCATTCCTGCGGAATCAGAAATTGCAGGACAGCTCCCAGAAATATGTGCTTTAACAATCTAATCTCTTCAGGAGCTTCTGATACATCCCACAGTTTGAGAACCACTGATCTAAGTCAGACTTATTTTAAGTTTCTCTTTTTCCCCTTCCTCTCATGTGCAGATAGAAGTTAATGTAGAAATACTGTGACTGCTAGAATATAAGGTGAATATTCTTCTTAAGAAATGATCTCCCAGAAAAGAGCGCTTGCACTCAGATGAGGGGGGACTATCTCAATGACTGTTTTGAATAGAATTCTTTGTAATGACATGAATTGAAAAGATTTCAGTCAGTGCTTAGTTTCAGATATTTTTAGAATTCAGTGGTGGCAAGTAGTTAAAAAGAAAAAAAAAAAAGCAAAGGCACTTAACACCAATTTTATAATTATTCCTCACAGTTCCAAATACTGAGTGTCTGTCTAAGGCCTTTTAAAGATCACGTAAAAAAAAGGAAAACAATAGCTGACTATAATGTGGAGATGATATGTGTATAAAATCAAATGGGAAAGTTAACTGACATGAATGAAATAATTATTTCTGACTTGGTATAACAGTTCTGTGGCCATATACTTAAATAAAACAACTTAAGCAACTTAAAATGAAGATGCTATCTTTTGGAAAACTGACTTTATGAAGTGGCTTTATTGATGGAATACAATAATGACCAACATGCATGTGAAACATTTGAATAAACTTGCTTCATGAGAGAAAAAAAATCTTTGAGTAATATTTACATGAATTAAAACCATCAAATATTTAAAATAAACTATATATTATACTTAAACATTCATTATTATTATAAGTAAATATTTGACTGTTCCATCTCTGTACCTGAAAGTTCACTTAAAATTTTCAGGGAGCAATTGCCAAGTAATAATAGCTGTAGTTTCCAAAAAAAATGACATTCTCTCGCCTGAAATGGTTCTACCACATGTTTCTCCTCATTTGGGGGTTTTTGTGTTCTTTGAAACATTGGTACCGTCTTCTCCCTATGTTGACTGTGCCTGTTTTCCTTCCCACCCCGAGGTCAGCAGAACCTTTCTTTTGCCTCCTGTAGCGTCTGACACAGGCAGTGGCATCAGGCACCTGTCTGCATTGCTTCGGTGCTGTCTGTGGCTTTTTTCTCTCTTCTGTTATGTGTTTGTTATTTTAGGCTGTGTCTGTATCTATAGAGTAACGCACAGCTAAGTGTAGTAAACATGCACTTTGTAGACAGTCTTGGTTTGAAGGATGGCTTATCCAATGTTTAGTTTTATAACTTGAGGATATTTAATTTTAGTCTCCAGATACTGAAACTCATAATTAGTTTGTTGAATTACAGTAAGGAGTGAAGGAAGTGGCACATGGGAGCCTTTACCAAATGCTTATTAATTCAATTTGTCTTCACATCATAGGAACCCAGAATATATTTCTTAAATGATAGGGAGAGATTTTTTTTATAACTTAGACCCCACTGTCAATGGATAGATCAAAAAGCAATAGTAATCCATGGATATAATTTTAGCATATGTTTCAAAATTTTATTTATTAACTAATATTATTTGTATCATTTCAAACAGTATTAGTTTATTCTATCCCTTTGAAAAAATACCACCCACAATCTCACCTTTCAGTGGCAACTACTGGTATATATGTTTATATCCTTTTCGTGTCTACTTTTTATTTCTGCATAACTGAATTTGCTAAAATACAGTCTTATTTACCTTTTATAATTGGAATAGGAAAATTCTTCTTAAGGTGAATCTGTTTTAATTAGGGACCTAAATTTGACATAAAGGGTGAAAAAAGTTTCAGTTCAGTCTCTCAGTCGTGTCTGACTCTGCGACCCCGTGCACTGGAGCCCGCCAGGCTCCCCTGTCTATCACCAGCTCCCAGAGCCCTCTCAGACTTATAGTCCTCGAATCTGGGAGGCCATCCAACCATCTTATCCTCTGTTGTCCCCTTCTCATGCTGCCTTCAGTCTTTCCCATTATCTGGGCCTTATTTTGATATAAAAATAATATAAGCTATTAAAATTAAATTAATTTTACCATGTACTTAGCAAAATATATATTGTTGCATCTGTAGGTCAGTTCATAGAATGAACAAAGAATGACTCAAACACTATTTCTGTTGTAATGTTTCCATTTCCCTCCCCCAATATTTTTTTTACTTCCTATTTGAACTTTACAGGAATTATTAAGAGGGCCTTTATTTTGTCAAAGTAGTGGACAGTTTCATCTCTTTTCCCAGTGATCTCCCCTAATTCTTGTATATTCAAGTTTTCCTCATTTGAAGAGTCTTAATGCGTTATTTTTGTTGATCTTATCATCTGCAGGTGTTAGTTGGTTGACTAGGTTCTCATTTGTCTGGAACTTTGCTATTATTTACATCTGTTTTATTGTCACCATGAAGTCTTATTTATTTTCAAAATTTTTAGTTTCATTAAATTGTATCTGCATTCTATTAGCAAATGCTTAGTTTTCAGCAAAAGACTAATCCGTGCCTCCATTAGATAATTCTATGTTTGTTTTTTTAAAGTAGGGAGAGATATTGAATTTAATTTATGACTGGTTAGTTCACTTTTGAGTATTTTTGTGTTACTTTTGCAAAGTCATTACACATTTGTGATTGATGACAAGTTTTCAAATACAGCTTTTTACATGGCCATTTTTGCTTTAATGTTTACTCCTGACTCATCATTTTTTAAAAAATCTTATTTTTTAATGAATTCAGGTATACTGGATTCATATGGTCTTATGTTTGCTTCTATAAACAGTGATTCTTGATAGTAACTGGTATGTGCTTTTTTAATTTCAAAATGTTTGGATTGTTTTCTATGAATAAATTCCTAAGGCAGGATCACAAAATAAGTGACGTAGGATTTTTTTTTTTTTTTGGCTACACTGTGCAGCTTGCAGGTTCTTAGTTTCTCAACCAGGAATTGAACCCTGGACCTTGACACTAAAAGCATGAAGCTTTGATTACTGGACTGCCACAGAATTCCCTAGATGGGAATTTTAAAAGTTTTTGATACATATTGCCCAGTTATTTTAGTATTTTACATTCAGCAGCAGCATGTGAATTTCAGTACACTTTTATCATATGTTTTTTTTTTTTAAGAAAATGCAACAAAAGTAAATCAAGAGTATCCCATTGGTATATGCCTTTTATAGGAAAGTAAATTCACTTTCTTGATAAATTTTTGGCACATCCTGTGTTCTTCCATTTGTTTTATTTAAGTGTTCCAGATTAATCCTAAAGTACAGGCAGATATGTCATTTCCTTATTCCCCATTTTCTGCTTACTTGCTTTTCTACCAATTTCAGAGCCTAGCAGTGGTCTCCAGCATCCACCTCCACCATCTTTGCAGTTGAGTTTATTCTGTCCCACGATCCATGCTGCTGGCAGCCTGAAGCCCTGCATTTGCCTGTGTTCTCCTTACTGCTTTTCCTTTGCCTGAGGTGCTCCAGCTCCATCTCTGCCGGAGCCATAACACATCCTTAAGAAGCCATTGTTTATTAAAGGAGTACCTTTCTCTTATTAAAGAATTTTGTGGTTTTGATCACTCTCATGCTTAGGTGCTTGGGTTGAGATTGAGCCCTGTAGCAACGAAACCAGTGTGTCGGCCATGTTCATTCCTAATCTAGTTTATTCAGGCTGGTACAGGGGCTGAGTCTTTCATTACGAAATGCCCTCCCCAAACCTGCCTGTATTCTACCTTCAGGTCAGGTCAGTTCAGTTCAGTCTCTCAGTCGTGTCCGACTCTTTGCGACGCCATGAATTGCAGCACGCCAGGCCTCCCTGTCCATCACCAACACCCGGAGTTTACTCAAACACATGTCCATCAAGTCAGTGATGCCATCCAGCCATCTCATCCTCGGTCGTCCCCGTCTCCTCCTGCACCCAATCCCTCTCAGATCTGGGTCTTTTCCAGTGAGTCAACTCTTTGCATGAGGTGGCCAAAGTACTGGAGTTTCAGCTTCAGCATCAATCCTTCCAGTGAACACCCAGGACTGATCTCCTTCAGGATGGACTGGTTGGATCTCCTTGCAGTCCAAGGGACTCTCAAGAGTCTTCTCCAACACCACAGTTCAAAAGCATCACTTTTTCGATGCTCAGCTTTCTTCACAGTCCAACTCTCACATCCATACATGACCACTGGAAAAACCATAGCCTTGACTAGACGGGAACTTTGTTGGCAAAGTAATGTCTCTGCTTTTTTAATATGCTGTCTAGGTTGGTCATAACTTTCCTTCCAAAGTAAGCGTCTTTTAATTTCATGGCTGCAATCACCATCTGCAGTGATTTTGGAGCCCCCAAACATAAAGTCTGACACTGTTTCCACTGTTTCTGCCACTATTTCCCATGAAGTGATGGGACCTGATGCCATGATCTTAGTTTTCTGAATGTTGAGCTTAAAGCCAGCTTTTTCACTCTCCACTTTCATCAAGAGGCTTTTTAGTTCCTCTTCACTTTCTGCCATAAGGGTGGTGTCATCTGCATATCTGAGGTTATTGATATTTCTCCCGGCAATCTTGATTCCAGCTTGTGCTTCTTCCAGCCCAGCGTTTCTCATGATGTACTCTTCGTAGAAGTTAAATAAGCAGAGTGACAGTATACAGCCTTGACGTCCTCCTTTTCCTATTTGGAACCAGTCTGTTGTTCCATGTCCAGTTCTAACTGTTGCTTCCTGACCTGCATACAGGTTTCTCAAGAGGCAGGTCAGGTGGTCTGGTATTCCCATCCCTTTCAGAATTTTCCACAGTTTATTGTGGTCCACACAATCAAAGGCTTTGGCATAGTCAATAAAGCAGAAATAGATGTTTTTCTGCAACTCTCTTGCTTTTTCATTGATCCGGCGGATGTTGGCAATTTGATCTCTGGTTCCTCTGCCTTTTCTAAAACCAGCTTGAACATCTGGAAGTTCACGGTTCACGTATTGCTGAAGCCTGGCTTGGAGAATTTTGAGCATTACTTTACTAGCGTGTGAGATGAGTGCAATTGTGCGGTAGTTTGAGCATTCTTTGGGATTGCCTTTCTTTGGGACTGGAATGAGAACTGACCTTTTCCAGTCCTGTGGCCACTGCTGAGTTTTCTAAATTTGCTGGCATATTGAGTGCGGCACTTTCACAGTGTCATCTTTCAGAATTTTAAATAGCTCAACTGGAATTCCATCACCTCTACTAGCTTTGTTTGTAGTGATGCTTCCTAAGCCCCACTTGACTTCACATTCCAGGATGTCTGACTCTAGGTGAGTGATCACACCATCATTATTATCTGAGTCATGAAGATTTTTTTTTGTACAGTTCCTCTGTGTATTCTTGCCACCTCTTCTTAATATCTTCTGCTTCTGTTAGGTCCATACCATTTCTGTCCTTTATGGAGCCCATCTTTGCATGAAATGTTCCCTTAGTATCTCTAATTCTTGAAGAGATCTCTAGTCTTCCCATTCTGTTGTTTTCCTCTATTTCTTTGCATTGGTCACTGAGGAAGGCTTTCTTATCTCTCCTTGCTATTCTTTGGAACTCTGCATTCAAATGGGAATATCTTTCCTTTTCTCCTTTGCTTTTTGCTTCTCTTCTTTTCACAGCTATTTGTAAGGCCTCCCCAGACAACCATTTTGCCTTTTTGCATTTCTTTTCCATGGGGATGGTCTTGATCCCTGTCTCCTCTACAGTGTCATGAACCTCCGTCCATAGTTCATCAGGCACTCTGTCTATCAGCTCTAGTCCCTTAAATCTATTCTCACTTCCACTGTATAGTCATAAGGGATTTGATTTAGGTCATACCTGAATGGTCTAGTGATTTCCCCTAGTTTCTTCAGTTGAAGTCTGAATTTGGCAATAAGGATTTCATGATCTGAGCCACAGTCAGCTCCCGGTCTTGTTTTTGCTGACTGTATAGAGCTTCTCCATCTTTGGCTGCAAATAATATAATCAGTCTGATTTTGATGTTGACCATCTGGTGATGTCCATGTGTAGAGTCTTCTCTTGTGTTGTTGGAAGAGGGTGTTTGCTATGACCAGTGCATTCTCTTGGGAAAACTCTTTTAGCCTTTGCCCTGCTTCACTCTGTACTCCAAGGCCAAATTTGCCTTTTACTCCAGGTGTTTCTTGACTTCCTACTTTTGCATCCCAGTCCCCTGTAATGAAAAGGACATCTTTTTTGGGTGTTAGTTCTAAAAGGTTTTATAGGTCTTCACAGAATTGTTCAACTTCAGCTTCTTCAGCGTTACTGGTTGAGGCGTAGGCTTGGATTACCGTGATATTGAATGGTTTCCCTTGGAAACGAACAGAGATCATTCTGTCATTTTTGAGATTGCATCCAAGTACTGCATTTTGGACTCTTTTGTTGACCATGATGGCTACTGCATTTCTTCTAAGGGATTCCTGCCCCCAGTAGTAGATATAATGGTCATCTGAGTTAAATTGACCCATTCCAGTCCATTTTAATTCACTGATTCCTAGAATGTCAACATTCACTCTTGCCATCTCCTGTTTGACCACTTCCAGTTTGCCTTGATTCATGGACCTAACATTCCAGGTTCCTATGCAATATTGCTCTTTACAGTATCGGACCTTGCTTCTATCACCAGTCACATCCACAGCTGGGTATTGTGTTTGCTTTGGTTCCATCCCTTCATTCCTTCTGGAGTTATTTCTCCACTGATCTCCAGTAGCATATTGGGCACCTACCTACCTGGGGAGTTCCTCTTTAGGTATCCTATCATTTTGCCTTTTCATACTGTTCATGGGGTTCTCAAGGCAAGAATACTGAAGTGGTTTGCTATTCCCTTCTCCAGTGGACCACATGCTGTCAGACCTCTCCACCATGACCCTTCCATCTTGGGTGGCCCCACATGGCATAGCTTAGTTTCATTGAGTTAAACAAGATTGTGGTCCGTGTAATCAGATTGGCTAGTTTCCTGTGATTATGGTTTCAGGGTGTCTGCCCTCTGATGCCCTCTCGCAACACCTACCGTCTTGGGTTTCTCTTACCTTGGACGTAGGGTATCTCTTTATGGCTGCTCCAGCAAAGCGCAGCTGCTGCTCCTTACCTTGGACGAGGGGTATCTCCTTACAGTCGCCCCTCCTGACCTTCCCGGATCACTAAGTCCTCACCATTTTCATCAGAACCACTTTGTTCTTAAATTAAAATCTTTAGTGCAATTTTTGTCTTGGCTCCTGGGTTCAATCCCTGTGACACCAAATCTACTTTGACTCTTTTGCTACCACTTGTACTTGATAATATATTCAAGTATTTTTATCCTGTATGTGCTTGACTGATATTTCTTGGCTCTTGGCCTCACTACTTGCCTCGGTAATCTTACCAGGACTTATTCCTTTTCTGTGATCATGGAACCTGACTTGAATTTTATTCCTGAATGAGGTGGTGGGAGAGAAGTATCTCTGTCACAGCAAAGAGTTGTGATTAGGACTTTATGTTTGATATAATAATGATGAGATATTTAGGTGTGTGGATTTTTGTATGTTAGCCCCAAAAGAAGGACTCTTTAAAGTAACAATGACTCTTAAATTTTTGAGGTGTTTGTGTCTGCTTGCTTTGTGGAGCTGAACTTGCTGCCATTTTCTTTCCTTCTTGGGTATCTGCTTTTTAAACAACTGTTGGTGGGCTAGTGTCATTCCAGCTTCATTTCCACCACGAAAAGGCAGCAGAGACTGTTACTTCTGCGAACTGTAAAGTTTAATATAGCAGAAACTATTTATTTGTAAACTACAGTGTTTCTATATAAAAAGGTACTGATGACAGTACATATTAGTTTGACTCCGAAGTAGAAGAATAAAAAGATGTTTTGGCATCATTTCTGCACCTTCACTTTGGACTCATCATTATATATCTAAAGAACTTTTATTACATTTTTCATATTCCCTTTAGTATACATATACTGGATTATCAGAAATTTTTGTTAGAAACATTTTTGAAGAGAAATAATTTCAGAAAGTTGATGTGCTTTTTGCAGCTTCAGATGGAAAATTCACAAGTGTTATTCAAAGAATCTAAATCCAGACAGTATTTTTCTAGTAACAACTAGTTAGTTTTACACTTACAGTGAGTTTTATATATTTTTCTTCATCATTTTTCACCTATCAACTTAGGATATTGGTTCTGGCCACTATTCATGTTTTTCTTATTAAAATCTTCCTATTTTAAGAATAGTCAGCTAAAAATAGCTTGTGGATCTGGAATTTTTACCCATGTCAGTTATTTCCTTCTCCCTCATTTCTCTGAGGGTCAAGGTAGGTTTTTAGACGTTTGCGATTTTTTTCTCCTTTTTTTGTTAAAATATTTCATTTGTAAATAATATTTGTAAATAATATTTCATAATAATGAAAGAGGAAAAGCTACTTCTTTGGGCTCTCAGAACTGTTTCGTATTAGTATAGCACATTGCATTTTCTGTGTAACTGAGTGCAATAAAGTATAGTAACTTAGTTTTTACATCATCTTTCCTGACCAAATATACAACATAGAAGTGGGGACTGAAGTACTATATTTTTAGGGCTTTTACATTTACCTCATTGAGGAAAGAAATGTGACTAAACAATTAAATTAAAATAAAAAATGTTTTCCCTTAACAATACATTTTGTACTTTAAAAAGTTCTGTTTAGAGTTACTGGTTCAATTAATGGCAGTTGTTCTAGATACACATTTTCCTTTAACTAGTAAATGGATTTCCTGTGGTCTGTGGCATATGGTGTTAGTTTGCTTGTTTGATAGCAAATGAGGTAAGGGTATAAAATGACTTCAAAGGACTATGGGTAGGAGGGCAGGATAGGCCTATTAAATGCCCTTTCCGGACTTTTTATTTTCTTTAATTATTTCCCTTGATATGAGGGTTAAATCAAATAGGCCTCAGTTTTCTAGTAGTATTCTGTAAAATGGAGGATAATAATATCCATCATAGAGTTGTAAGAAGGATTGAGTAAAAGTATGTAAAGTGCTTAGGACAGTGGCTAGCACGCATTTAACTCTCTCTTATTATTACATTTAATACTGTTTTTAATTGATTGTTCCCTGTACGGAAGCTTTTTAGTTTGATGTAATCCCACTTGCTGTGTTTGCTTTCATTGCCTGAGCTTCCAGTGTCATCTATGAAATCATTGCCACGACCAGTGTTATGAAATCTTTCCCTTATGTTTTCTTCTAGGAGTTTTATGTCTTATATTTAACTCTTTAAACCATTTTGAGTTGATTTTTGTGTTTCGTGTAACATAAGGATTCAATTTCATTCTTCTGAATGTGGATATTCAGTTTTCTCAAGACCATTCGTTGAAGAGACTATCATTTAACAAGACAGCACTTTAGTTAGTGTTAGTCATTCAGTCATGTCTGACTCTTTGCGACCCCATGGACTATAGCCCTCCAGGCTTCTCTACCCATTGAATTCTCCAGACAAGAATACTGGAGTGGGTAACCATTCCCATCTGCAGGGGATCTTCCCAGGCCAGGGACCGAACTGGAATCTCTTGCATTGCAGGCAGGTTTTTTACTTTCTGAGCCACCAGAGAAGACTGTATTTTATCCCATAGCAAAATAACTTTTGTTATTTTTATTATTATTATTTTTTTTACTTGTAGTTTGGTCACAGAGGTTCATATTTTTCTGATACCTGCCTGGAATAGGAAGTGGAGAAATGGGTGAATCTGTTTGTTTTTTTTTCTTGTAGATGTCTATGTACTTAGTAATAGACAATAGGTAAATTTCTTGAGAACCCCTCAGGATGCAGTAAAATGAATCTAAATGGGAGGTGAAGAACATATGTGTTGTGAAAAAGAATTCTGGATTTTGAGGCAGAGTTAATTTGGCTTTCAGAGTTTCAAGAATAGGAATAGTTGCATTATTGACAGAGATGAGAGTTTTTAACATTGGGAGGGGGAGCCATAGGATCTGCGGGAGTGTTGAGAAATCCGAGGGTGGTTTTGCATTCTTCCAAATTCATAAACAGGTGTTTCTGAAAAACTTTTTATTTTCTGAAGCTAAAGTATGAGCTTGGAACCCAGGGGAGGAAAAACAGAAGAAAAAGAGGCTCTATATGTCTAATGTCCATTCAACAAATAAAACTCATCAGACTTGTATTGTAGTTTTTGATTATGTATCAGTGCTTTAGCTCTTCTATATAGACTTGGGGTCTTTGTACCTTGAGCTTTCCTTGGATGAGGTTGTAAAATAACAAGAGATGTTTTAAGTCTGGGGGTTCTGATGGAATAACTACTGGGGGATTGTCTTCAAACTCGGAGACTAGGATTTGAGGAAACATAGCCTCTTACTCCCTAATAAAGCATGAGGATAAAAGCCCAATCAAATCCTGGGCTCAGATCCTTCTTGATTTTTGTCATGGCTCTGTGGTTTTTATACGATTCACTTGACTTCACTGGTAGTCCCATCCCTCCCATTTTTGAGCCTGAAGTAACCCTTATGGTTAACCTTTTGAAGAGGCTTCCAGACTACTTTTCAAAGCAGCTTGCCCTTTTTCATTCACACATGCATTATAAGAGATTTCCACTTTTTCCACATCCTTGTCAACACTTGTTGTTATCTTTTTTATTACAACCATCTCATTGGGTGTGAAGTGATATCTCACTGTGGCTTCTGTTTTTATTTACCTGATGGCTGATGAGGTTTGATTGTCATTACTTATCGCCATGTGCTATTTGGTCAAACATATATCATCTTTGGAGAAATGTCTGTTAAGATCCTCACTTGTCTCACTTGTAAACTGCGTCATTTATCTTTTTTATCACTGAGTTGTAAGAGTTTTGTATTTGCTTTCAGCTATTGGGTTTGAACATAACATGCCTTTTTTGATTCTGGGAGAAAAAGGACCTGACAGCAGTTAATAGACACAGTTCTCATTACTAAGATGTTTCCAGTAATCTTAACACAGAAGGTAGAGAGAGCCAGAAATGAGGAATGACTTGCTCCTGAGTGCAGATGAAAGAAATCACTGTTCTCTTATCCTTATATCCCAACCTGTGTATTGTTTTGATTTAACTCTAAAACTTAGGCGGGGAAAAATCTGTCTTTTTGAAGTGAAGGTCTTTGTTGCACTTATCTTTTTAAAGCATGAATTTTGTTTCTTCCTTGAACACATATGCAATGGTTTATTTTTTTTAATCAAGCAAAAAAAATGTTCTATTTTGTATGCTGGGAAATATATAAACATGATAGTTTCTTAAATACTTCAAAGGCAAATTTGGTTTTATATTTATTTAATTGAAAATCTCATATTTTCACATAGTAGTTATTAGCATAATTTGGAGGTCTTTAGAGTCTGAATACGTACACATCAACAGAAATTTGTATTTGGTAGTAAAATGCTATGTTTTAAAGGAAATTTTATTAACACAGTTCACAACTTTTAAATTCCACTGTAGCAATGCTCAGTAGAACTTTCTGTGATGATGGAAATGTATTGTGCAAAAACCACCCTCCACATGTGGATATTCAACACTGGAAGTGTGGCTGGTTAGACTAACTGCTAAATTTTTAGGTTAATTCATTAATTAAAATTTATTTATTTATTTTGAGAGAAGAATAGTTTATCAGAACCTAGGGAGACACTATTAGAACAGTGGGCTGGCTCAAGGGAGAACCCGGCTTGTAGCCAATTTTATTGCCTTAAGAAAGAAAATTCTAAAAAAAAAAAGAAAATTCTTACTGGAAGGGTGGCATTAGGTGATTGGTTAGGATGCTATAGGGTGGGTAATAGGGTAGATATTTTATCTCATATATGGGGTCAGGGAACTGCCTGATTTAGATCAGGAGGCTTAGGGCAACAGTTACTCTGGAATTTGGTTAATTCCAGAAGATGTTTTTCCTTTGACTTTGGTACAAGGCTCCACACCTGTCACCTTGGTATAGGCCTCCACATTCCTCCTTCTTTTGATTTATGGACCAAATCTTTGGCCCCTTAACACCCTGCTCATGACTGTCTTCCTATCCCTGTGTCAGGCTGTGGGGACCAAGGTCACTGGGGAAAGAGGAGATGACCTCTCTGGCTTCTTCAGGCTGGACAGGGGCATTGTGGTGTCATGGGTCCCAGTGCCTGCTTCTGTCAGGGTTCATGTACTGAGAGAGATAACAAGACCACAGAACAACAAGGTGGCTTGGTCTAGTGTCTGGGTGTTGGCCAGGTGATATTCTTGTTGTACTACCATCTGGAGATTTATTTCTTGTATTCTAGAAGAAACAAACTTAACAAGAAGTTTAAAGATACATGGCCAGAAGATTAATAGACTCAGAAACGCTGCCAAAGGGCCTAGAAGGAGGGGCTAGCCTGGAGAACTAGGACCAGACTTTGGTCTGTGACGTTAGTGTTTCTCTAGGTTTGAGAAGATGCAAGAATTGGGGCTCATGAAAATCTTAACCTGAAAACATAAAACTATCTGAAGACCTATTCTGCCAGTTTTCCTAAAATTTTGTATAGCCACCTGTGGCTAGTGGCTACCTTACACAGGTTTTGGACAGCACAGTTGCAGAACCTTGCTAATCTACTGTTACTTTCTTAAAAATAAAAAACAAACAAAAGCACTGAGTTCTGTTGTAAGAAATTTTATAAGAAATAAGTAGAATATATTTTGGTTAATTTATTGACTTTATTTCTTGTTTTCTCCATAGTCTAAGAGTGCTTGTTTTCTAGATGCAGCCTAGTTAAACTTTGTATGTAAAATAAGTTTTCTTATTTTGATAATGTAATTACAGTATAAAAAATGGTTGTGCAGTTTTTCACCAAATTTTCACCAGATTTGAGATGTTCTGAATGAAAATGAAGGCTGTGGGTCATACTTCGGGTGACTTTGGGAGTAAGATGGCCGTCATCGGTGAGAGAGGCTGGGGGTGATTGGGAAGCCCTGCCACACTCCTCCAGGATGTGACACAGGAACAACATCAAGTGTGAGTTCTCAACAGAAAGTTACCAGGAAGATGAGCTTACGTGCTGGTTGGCAGCTGGCTCTAGCCTGCTCCAGGGTTGGTAGCAGCAGTGATTGGCCAGTGCAGATGGAGAGAAGCCAGGCGCTTCTCTTAAATAAAATCCATCATTTACTGACTTTATAGGCAAAAAAGCAAGGCATATTTTATTGACAGTTTTTGGGTGGTGGCAACATTCTAGGAAAGGGGGATCTGTTCGGTTGATACTTTAACTCCCTTTTTTGTTTAAGCTCTTGAGATTAGGGCCTTTTCTCATGAAAAGGTCTAACTTTGATTTAGCAAATAAACATTTGAAACTTTTTGGGGTCAGGGAAGATGTTCAAGTTCACTTTAAATAATAGCACAACATACATAGTTCATAAAATCAGGTATAATGGTAGGACATATTTTCACTGACAGTTTGCAGTTTGATTTGGAATTCTAAATGTTCCAAAATGGAAGATGGTAGCAAACTATATGTAGATAACATTGACCAAATGATACTTGAGGGGTGTGTTTACTAGGTAAGTTAACTGTGTTAAAATCTTTTGTGAGTAAAGGACAGAGATTCTGAATTCCTAGAAATAACTCTTTACAAAGCTATGCCTGTCCTTATGGAGAAAATGACAAAATAGCCCTGAAGATGTAAAAGCCCTCTTGAACATGATGTGAACAGAGGATGGAATGATTTTATATTGTGTGGAAGCCATTTTTTCTGAAATAGCCTGTAAATTCAGTGAAAGTGTGTAACTTGATAATCTCATCTAAAATAAACAATTGCTGGGACAATTGGTTGTACATATGGAATGAACCAATATCAGAGCTTTACCTCACACATTAAAGAAAAACTCCAGGTGGGTAATTCTTCGACCTCTAGATTACACACCTTGAAGCAGGGAGTTTCATATTTTCTCTTTCATGACCCAGTGTGTACCCAAACGTATCTTTGTATAACTGAAATGTTTAAAGAAGCAGTACTCTTACACCTAAATGCATATTTTCTACTTTATTTCTTTTTTAATAAAATACGGTCTGTGACCCAGTACATTGGTTTCATGAGTTGCTGAGTATAGCTTGACAGAAGTGACAGGCTGCCTTTGAGAAACTCTTGTATGTGTGTACAGGGAGATGTGTGTGAAAATGTCAGAATGTTTATGATAATATAAATACATCCTGGACATTCATTGAGAAAAGGACTCAATATACTGATAAATATTCAGATGATGTAATACTATATGACAGTTACAGTGAGAACTGGAATTGGAGTTACCTCTGTCAACATGGGTAAATCTTGGAAAACAACTTGATTGGGAAAAAATTGTAAAATGTTGTATCATATTATTATTGGTACAAGTTGAGTCTTAATTTCGGGATAGCTGTTAACTGTCGAAGGTCGAACTGAGGCGGGGGAGAGGGTGGGCTTCAGCTCTGTAATAACTTAGTCATTCATTTAAAAAGATCTGAAGCAATTTATGACTAAATGTCAAGGTTTGTTAAAATGCAAGTGAGTATACCTGTTTTGTTTGTTTCAAATAATGGAATATAATAAATAAATATGAGAGGGACAAAAAGGAGCAAAGGGGTTGGATGAGGCTGGGGCCTTAAGCAAGGCCCAGATCGTCACAGTTGTATTTATCATGTTAAGAATATTTTGCCTTATCTTGAAGGCAAAAGAATTTAAGAAAGAAATGAGATAACAGTTGTGTTTTTGAAGACTTACTTTCACTAATGTGTAGGATATAAATTGGGTGAGAGCAGGTTGAGAGTAACATCGTCGTAATTCAGTTTTGAGGTATTTGTGGTCTGAGCACAGCTGGGCGGTGGGAGCGGGAGGAGGGTCTGTAGATATCAAGGAGGCCAATTCATTGGTAGCCGATCACATTTAGGGGCAGGGGCTGAAGTTGAGGATAACTCTTAGGGTCTCTGTTCACCACTGTTGTATATAAATGGTGGTAATTGTGTTTGTCCCTGGAAGGGGAAACAGAAAAGCTGGATCAGATTATAGGTGATACATACAGAGAGAACTGGACAGTAAGTCAAAGTTTTCTATGGGAAGGTGGTCATGCTAATCATTTCAGCTTGAATTTTGAAAGAACTAGAACTAAAATTTTATTGTTTTTATGTTCACACAGGTGTTTTTTGGGTTTTTGTTACGTTGTTTGGTTTTGATTTAAAAGGTAATTTTCTCTTTAAAGATGCATGCATGCTAAGTTGCTTTAGTCATGTCCAACCCTTTGTGACCCTGTGGACCATAGCCCACCAGGCTTCTCTGGCAAGACTCTTCAGGCAGTGGGTTGCCATTTCCTCCTCCAGAGGATCTTCCCAACCCAGGGATCAACCTGCTTCTCTTTCGTCTCACTTTGGCAGGCGGCTGCTTTACAACTAGCACCACCTGGAAAGCTTTTTTAAAGATGGAAGAGGGCAATTCCTTAGCTGTCGAATTTGGCCCATGTTCAGTCCCTAGCTGGAGAATTAAGGTTTCGCAAGTCGTGTGCCAAGGCCAGGGGAATAAAAAGATGGACCAAAAGGTGCTACGATTGTCTGATAAACTACCAGCTTGAATAGTAATAGAGATATGTGAAATGATAATGGAAAATTGGGTTTGCATCATTATATAGTTTGTGTATGTTTATCGTACTTTCAGATGTACCATTGGGTATGGTTCTTTGTTGGGTATTTCCTTCATGATTTATCATTCTTAAACATTATAAGAATTTTTAAAGTAATACCACTGTTTCTTAGGTTTATAATTTTAACTTCTGTTTCACTTGCAGCTGGTTCAGGAAGCCAGCTTTGTGTTTATTCTTTTATTACTTTATTGTCTTCCTTTCACATGAAAGCAATTTCATAAAACCCAAAGTCAGCAATTCCACTGACCCCATAAATAGAAACCATTTTTCTGTTGGGGGCATGCTGGGATGCACCTGGTGGAATGGAAACCTAGTTTGTTTCTCTACATCCATCTTTATATGTTGGAGATGTTACTAAAAATCTTCAAAGATGAGAGACCCTTGTGTGTTTCATCATCAGAGATTCTGTCCCCTTGTTTGTAAATCAGTGTAATACCTAGCACATTGCATGGCATGTGCTGTGCTTAGTCACTCAGTCATGTCTGACTCTTTGCAACCCCATGGACTGCAGCCCTCCAGGCTCCACTGTCCATGGGGATTCTCCAGGGAAGAATACTGGAGTAGGTTGCCATGCCCTCCTTCAGGGGATCTTCCTGACTCAGGAATCGGACCAAGGTCTCCTGCATTGCAGGAACATTCCTTACCAGCTGAGCTACCAGGGAAGTCTGCATGGTATGTAGTTGGTCTTTAATAAATACCTGTTGAATGAAAGTATCATCATATTGAATGTCTGAATCTTTTACAGTTTGTTTTTAAAGTTCAGTTATTGCTTTGTAAAAATAAAGGCATCACTCCTGGAAGCATGTTTTTACTTAGAATAAGAACACAGACAGTGGTTCACAGTGAGCAGGATTATGTGAGAGGTTTGGGTGTTCCAGTGATGTAATTCATGGTAGAATGAGCCTTGTTTGTGCTGAGCCCTTCACTAGTCAGGCAGTCTTATAAAGTACCAGTGGGGTTTCCAGATAAAGACTTTTTTGTTTGTTTAAATTTGCACATATATTATCCAGAATTATATGGTAAATAGTTTTATTACTTTTGGGCATTGAATTTATTTTAGAAAAGGGTTTAGATAAATAATATTAAAATTTGAAAATGGTGGCATATTTTTAAAGTAGTTAGATGTTTGAATAGTAGCTGTCTTCTTGAGCTATCTTCTGTAGTAAGAACTCAGGGTTTTTTCTTCTTTGTTTCAACTGTTTGAAATGCAGGTGAGAAAAAATACAGAGTTTTGAAATCTTGTGATGTGCAAGACACTGAACCAGAAATGGGATGGTGTGGAGAAGGTGGTGCTTGGGCTCGGGAGAGGAAAATGTGTGTGCAGCTGATTGAACTGCTAGAAGGCCGAGCTCTGTAGAGGACTGTCATTCGGCAGACCTGCCTGTTGAAGGGAGAGTGCGACTGCTGAGGTAGAGTGAGTGAGGAAGCGTGGCTTTTTTTTTTTAATTTATTTTTTTTTATTAGTTGGAGGCTAATTACTTCACAACATTTCAGTGGGTTTTGTCATACATTGACATGAATCAGCCATAGATTTACACATATTCCCCATCCCGATCCCCCCTCCCCCCCTCCCTCTCCGCCCGATCCCTTTGTGTCTTCCCAGTGCACCAGGCCCGAGCACTTGTCTCATGCATCCCACCTGGGCTGGTGATCTGTTTCACCATAGATAGTATACATGCTGTTCTTTTGAAATATCCCACCCTCACATTCTCCCACAGAGTTCATAAGTCTGTTCTGTATTTCTGTGTCTCTTTTTCTGTTTTGCGTATAGGGTTATCGTTACCATCTTTCTAAATTCCATATATATGTGTTAGTATGCTGTAATGTTCTTTATCTTTCTGGCTTACTTCACTCTGTATAAGGGGCTCCAGTTTCATCCATCTCATTAGGACTGTTTCAAATGAATTCTTTTTAACGGCTGGAAATAGAACTGCCATATGACCCAGCAATCCCACTTCTGGGCATACACACTGAGGAAACCAGATCTGAAAGAGACACGTGCACCCCAATGTTCATCGCAGCACTGTTTATAATAGCCAGGACATGGAAGCAACCTAGATGCCCATCAGCAGATGAATGGATAAGGAAGCTGTGGTACATATACACCATGGAATATTACTGAGCCATTAAGAAGCATGGCTTTTTAAGGCAGACAAGATGGTCTTGAGTCCTGATAGGAGATCCACTCGGGTAGGGAGGTTTGCAAGGATGACAGACGCAGACTGGGAAGGAATGGCCTTCAGCTCCACCTTCTGCCTGGATTATTAACATGTGGAAAGAAAGCCTGTGACTGACTGGTCAGCACTTTACTAATCTGTTCAGAATAGGCTTTTTCATTTTTGCATACGATAGTCCAAGTATAGTTGTTGCAGTTGATTTTTTTCTTTTTAAGCTGAAGCGATGTGCAGATTATTCTTGGAGTTACTGCTGTGGGGCCCATCTGGGCAGGTAGAGTTAAGGTTGTGAAACCTACGTGGTCCCATGTGCTTTTTCTGGACTGAGAAGCCCTGGGTAGAGGTGGATCTGGCCCCTCAGGTGTCTGTGCAGTCAGCATAGACTCAACCACTTCTTATCCCTGGGTCACTTTGCACAAAGAATTGCATTAGTAGTGGAAATTTTATTCTGTGCCCTTTGTGGCTTTTAAAAAAAGATTAGTTTAAAAATATCTATTTGAATAAATGTGAAAGCTTTTAGATAATGCCTGCCTCATAGCAGGAACTAGAGTTTAACTTGGCTTTTTCCACAGTAAAATTGTAGACTTCTCTCTTCTGTTTCCCGTGTAGTTCCAACAAAATGAAGTCAGCAGGGCCATGAAGTCAGCAGGGCCTTATCACTCTTGTTCATATGAAGCAAATACACAATGATAGCATATAAGTTAGGTCTGTTGGAAGTGTGTTTTAAGATTCATGTTATTATCCATTCAGTTGCTGCATTTACACTAGTATACTTTCTCAAAAATGTAATTTATGATGGAAAACATGTAAGGGATACTGTAGAATAGTAGTGTTTAAAGAGTTAGCAGTACTCAGAGTAGATACTAAAAGCAGGTAAGAAAATAGAAGTTCTAAAATGGCAATTGCACTGTTAAAAACTGTTTTCTGCTTGAAATGCTTAAATTGTTAGGAATATTGTTTTCAGCTACTGTTTGGTCAAATTTTACTTCATATTTAAGTTTCAAGCTTTACTGATGATAGTTGCCTTTTTTGTTTTGATATCGTGGATTGTTACTTACTAGAAATGTTAATAAGCCATTGAATGAAAATGGTGTTTTCTTTGGTTGCTGGGGTTTCTGTAGAGGAATGTGTGTAGGAGCTCATCTTAAGCAGTTAAACTGTCAATAAAGATGTTCCCTAATGTTGGCAGTACAACATACAGATTTTTGTATAGCAGTTTCTTAGTATGTTTGGTTTTTAAATGTGGAAAATCTTTGACCTGGTAAGTTGCCTTGAAACTGTGTTTCAAGAAAATAAACTATTGAAAGAGGTTTGGTTTTTTTTTTTTTTTTTTTTTTTAAGCTTGGTATCACAAGTCAGACTGTAAAAACTATAATGGACCCAAGAATGAGGAGAAACAAGTGGACTTTAAAGCATTCAGTGTGTAAAACGTTAATTTTATTGCCACATTTAAGCTCCACCTTTTGTCTGCTGATTTTAAAACAACCATTTAAGTGAAAGCTTATTTCACTTTTTCAGGATTTAAGTCATATTATTTTTCATATAAGTCATACAGTCTCTGCTAAAATTCTCCCAAATAAGTAGTGATGGATAGACTAACTTATATGCCTCTCAGTCAGGTTTACACCAGGGAATTTTTGCCTGTTCTTGCCACCGTTTTGTAATTGAGTCCTTACTAAGATTCTTTGCTCATGAATTCCTAACATGTAGAAATAATATATATGTTCAACAAAATTTCTTGTACTTTCAACTGGTACTTTATTACTTATTGCATATTTGGGAAGAAGAAAGGAATAGTAAATATATTCTTTAATACAGAAAATTTTCATTGTTTCATTGAAGAATCAATGTAAGATAATAAAACCAAAGTTTTAGATTATAGGCTTGATGAATTTACAAAGAAGTAGGCATACACTTTTTCAATTTAGACTTTTAAAATTTATTTATTAATATTTTATTTTTGACTGTGCTGGGATTTTTTCTAGCTGCGGTGAGCGGGTGGGGCTACTCTAATTGTAGTGTGTGGGCTTCTCATCGCAGTGGCTTCTCTTGTTGGGAGCACAGGCTCTCGGGCGCACGGGCTTCAGTAGTTGTGGCACACAGGCTTAGTTGCTCCATGGCATTTGGGATCTTCGCAAATCAGGAATCAAACCCGTGTCTCCTGAATTGGCAGGCGGATTCTTTACCACTGAGCCTC
Source organism: Dama dama (assembly GCF_033118175.1). Taxonomy (NCBI): domain Eukaryota; kingdom Metazoa; phylum Chordata; class Mammalia; order Artiodactyla; family Cervidae; genus Dama; species Dama dama. The sequence continues at coordinate 44,046,187 of NC_083698.1, read as the reverse complement.
CAGAGAAGCCCCCAATTTTGATTTTTTAATCAGCTTATATTATTTAATGTCTCTCTTAGTAAAATGACATGTGCTAATAAGCACACAGGCACTAAAGCATAGCTCTTGTCCTCAGTCATCTATTCAAAGTCATACCTAATGAAGAGTCATCGACACCGCCCCACCCCAGGGTAGTGGAAAGCCTAAAACAGACCTTGGTAATAGGAGCTCTGGATGACCATCATCCCAGTGTAGAGAACCCGGTGGGTGATATGTAAATGCTCATTAGTTTTTAAGCGAAGGATTTTTAAAACCAAATTCTGTTGTAATTGTATGTGGGCCTGGCCTGGATGTGGCTATTCAGTTTCTTCCATAAAGAATTCTCTTCACTTCTCTAAAGGGAGGCAGAGTGGAGTAAGGAGTCTGAGATTCTATTAATCATCAAACTGGTTTCTCATCACAATACCTTACCATAACTTCTTCAAAGTACTGTAGCCAGATTACAGTCTCTGCTCAGGGAGAGATTATAATTTGACTGCTCTGGGGTTAGGGGTGAGTGGGGAGGGAGCTGTTGCTGTGTCCAGCTGAGCTCTGTGTATTCAGTAGCATACCTCCCACAACCTGCTGCTTCCCCAGCCCTCCGTTTTCATGCTCTGGTTCTGAGGAGGTTTCTGATCGATGTCTGTCACTTTTTGTTGTAGCTTTTGTTCTTCCCAGTTGTTACTTCTTCCATTCACTTTGTTGTCTTTCTTGTTTCTTGGTTTTTACTGTTTTGTTGTCTGTTATTTTCGATTTTCTTTTCTTTTCTTTTTTTTTTTTACTAAGGGAAGGAGAGGAGAAAAATGCATGATGTTAATAATCAGTCATGTTAAAAGTCTGTTAGCTATGCTTTTCTGTTTGAACTCTTAATGGTATAATTGAGAGTTGGATGGTGAAGAAAGCTGAGCGCTGAAGAATTGATGCTTTTGAACTGTGGTGTTGGAGAAGACTCTTGAGAGAGTCCCTTGGACTGCAAGGAGATCCAACCAGTCCATCCTAAAGAGATCAGTCCTGGGTGTTCATTGGAAGGACTGATGTTGAAGCTGAAACTCCAATACTTTGGCCACCTCATGCGAAGAGTTGACTCATTGGAAAAGACTCTAATGCTGGGAAGAATTAGGGGCAGGAGAAGGGGATGACAGAGGATGAGATGGCTGGATGGCATCACTGACTTGATGGACATGGGTTTGGGTAGTCTCCAGGAGTTGGTGATGGACAGGGAGGCCTGGCGTGCTGTGATTCATGGGGTCGCAAAGAGTTGGACGCGACTGAGTAACTGAACTGAACTGATTTATATTTTGATGGAATTAACTAAAATTTGGTTTTACTTGAATGAAGTAGATGATTGAAACAGACTGTGATTAGTGTAATGACTTTTAAAGAGACATACATTTACTGAAATGGAGCATCCTATTCTTGAAATCTTTTGGAGCACCAGGAATTCTTATTTGTATCTGCCTTTCTTTGCCTGTGTCTATTTGTATCTGCTTTCCTCACTTGTATTTGAGTCATAAGCACACTTTGATATATTGCCAGTAGACATCTGTTAGATACGGTAATGACTGCTTATAGCAGAGGTTTCTAACCATGGGTGTGTGTCAGTCTCCTAGTGACATGGGCCGAGGCCACATTCAAGACCTGCGGAGTCAGAATCTCCTGTTTCTAGGCTTTTGTCTTTTGAAAAAGCTTCTACGTGATCTCTGTATATAGTCCTAAGAACTATTATGTATCTAAAGTAAAAATAGATTCAGTTTTGCATGGCATTTTATATCCCACTAGAAATAAACTCCATATTCTTAATTCAAGGGTGTTAAAATCTGGTCCCAACCTTTCTTTCTAGCACTTCTGCCCATATTTTGCTCTGGGGACCTTGTGTATCAGCAGAAGCAAACTTTCCTGTTGCCATGCCTGGGTCTCCTTCCTGAGAGTCCCCCTTGCCTCCAAAGCGCTTTCTCATAGGTCACCCTCAGAGGTCACTTCTTTCCGAATTCCTTGGGACTAAACTAGCCAGAGAGAGCATCTCTGCCTTTCTGGATATTTTGTTCTGTCAGTGTATTCCTGAGCCATGACTGTGTTGGGGTAATTAAGGTTAGTAGGGTTTCTGAACCAGTGTCTGCCTTGTTTTGCGGTATTATGTGTATGCTCTGATCTGGTAAACACCTGGTTCCATGCATGAAGACACGTTTTACTTGTTTTAGCAAGGAAAAAAAAGTTTGATAAATATTTCTTGAACAGATGTGAGGTATTTTCTCTGTAATTGGGTAGTCAAGCAGAATTTGGAACTAAAGGGTAGAATCAGAAAATTATGACACGGGGAAGGAGAGAATATTACAGTCCCCAAGTTCTCTTTGAGTTGGTGGGATGCTTAGACTGGTGGAGTACCTTAGTTCCTGCCACACCAGTCTGATGAGATATCAGTTTGATGTTTTTCAAGCAGTCCTCAGTTGTGAGATAAACTTGAACTGGGATGGTGCTGTGCCCTGTGTGAATACAGGGGAGAGTTATTTGTAACATTTGGTTTAATGGGTGCTCAGCTCAGCACCATCTTATATTTTGAATTTCTGTTCCAGCTTAGGTAAGACTCTTATATGTTCAACACTAAAGTTTGGTTCTCTTAACCTGTGCAGTGCTGCCCTTGTAAAACAGTGAGTGGTTTAAAACTAGGCAATGAGTTTCCCATGTGTTCATATCCATGACTGGGAGGTTTGCAGAATTTCATATTTGGTAGTAAAGAGTATTTGACCTGAACCAATTGGGAGTGTTAAAAGAGCATAGGTTAAGAGTGGTTGACAGGGGAGAACTCACTGGTGGCTATGATGATCTGTTTTGTTTTCCTTTTAGTCAGCTTTATTAAAGTATAATTTACATTAAATACGTTTCACCATTTTTAGATACACAGTCAGTGAGTTGTGAGTATTGTACACGCGCATGGTATAACTGCATTGATGAGGTGACATTTCCTCAGCACCGAAAGTTCCCCTGAGTCCCTGCACAGTTAGTACCCTTTCCCCACTCCTTAGCCTCTAGCGACCATTGTTCTGCTTTTCATCACTGAAGTTTTGCCTTTTTAAAATGGAATCATATACATTATAGTTTGACTTCTCTCTTAGCAGAGTTCTTTTAAATTTATTAATGTTCTAGTATTTATTCTTCCTTGTTTTGTATTGTGGAATAATTATTCCATTGTTTAGCAACAGGTTATCCTTTTTACTGACATCTTTTGGTGAGCTTTAAACTGGCACATTATTTGTTTAAGGATTTACTTGACATCTAGTATCCAGACTGTGGAGGAGAAGGATTCTTGCCTGAAAAATCCCATGGACAGAGGAGCCTAGTGGGCTACAGTCCATGGGGTTGCAGAGTCAGACACAAACGAGCGACTAAACAACAGAAGCAATCCAAACTACACATGAGCGTGATTTTTCTTGCTTATGAAAGTGAAAGTTGCTCAGTTGTAGATCATTAAAATCAAGTAGAAACAGACAAAAGGACTTGAAAGTAGTGGTTACATATGCAGTCTCTAAAAATGGTCATTCCTATAAGAATAACATTAATGTGCTTCAACATCTCTGAAGAACTGTATACACAATTCCTGTAGTAAGGTTGGCATTAATGCTAATCGAAACAACAGTCTTAAAAAATAAAGCCATTTATCTAAAATTTAAGAATGTGGATGACTGAAATTATGAAGTTTCAGAGAGGCAGAATATTGCAAAATTCTCAGTCAGCCATTGTAAATTGTTTTCCCTTTAGGGGAAGCAACTTTAAGATGAGAACATTTCTGTTGTGTAGTCCATTAAAACTAGGTTACAAGACAGTCTTTGAGGGCTGGGCTTAAGTTTGTATTTGTCAAAAAAATCCTGGGTAGAACAAGTCATGTGTTACTGGAGAATGTTAGTATGCAGTTTGCTTAGTTGTTAAACTTGAAAAATCCATGTTAGACTTTTTTTTTTTAATCTAGATGTGTTTGTAGCAGCAGTACAACTCATTTTGCCATTTTGCCGTGTAGAAATATATGATAATTAACAAGGGATCCTTCTGAAACATCCTTAAATCTCATAACCAGTCATGATTATAAAACATGAGTTTAGAAACAGGTTAAGAGGTAGACTGATGCTGACCTTTGCATTAGGATAGTCACAGATGAGCAGAGGGCCAGAGAGATCTGGTCACAATATCATGCATGATATATCAGGGTATACTTCCTTATTAGTCATAACTGGAGCTCTGAGGAAACTAGTTCATGGTATCCACACACCAGAAGGATGGGAACTGGACATGAGGATTAGCCTTCATTGACTGCCTACTACATGCACAGTTACCATACCAAAGAATTTATGTATCATCCCTTTTAATTATCTTAAACCTCTGACTTTCATTAGAGGCTCAGGGAAGTGTAGTCACTGACTTGAGTTCTTATGGATTTTTAAGTGATGGAACTGGTTTTCACACCTAACGCACAGGCTTTCTACCAGAAAACTGTGTGTTGTTCATGGTGTATTTCTACCAGAAAACTGTGTGTTGTTTGGACTTGGACTTTTATCCTTGTTCTCCAGCCCTAGACAGTTCACTTTGTTGTTCTTTAGTAAATTCTCCTGAGGCGGCACGGATTGCGGAGGGCTGGAGTGGTTTTGGGGCCAGAGATTGGAACCACTTTCCCAGCACCCTCTTTCTCGTCTTTATAAATTAATAGTTTATTTCGGTACGCATGTGCATGATACCCAGTTGAAAAGGTATCAAAGGAGTTTAAGGAATATTTGAAAAGTTAATTCTTCTCCCTGACCATCAGTCATTGAGTTCCTTTTCCTGGAGAGAGCCATTATTGTCATTTTGTTGTTGCTCCTACCAGAAATAGTCTGTTAACATGAGGTGCATGCTTTGTATCTGTAAAACAAATGTTACATGCCATACACAAATGCGCTGTACCTTTGTATTCATCAGTGGCATATCTTCCATATTAGAACATAGAGGAAAGCCTCTTTTTTTTTTGCATGCAACTTTTTTAGTCTACATACAGAATTGTGTAACCGTCACCAGCCACCTCATTTTAGAACATTTTCATCATCCTCAAGGGTAATTCTGTATACTTGAGTAGTTACTTCCATTTCTTCAAATCCCCTCAACCATAAGCAGCTACTAACCTACTTTCTCTCTCTCCTAGGGATTACATATAAATGGGATCATGCAATATAATCTTTTATGACTGGTTTCTTTCATTTACCATAATCTTTTCAAAGATCATCCATGTTGTATCATCTATCAGTACTTCCACTACTTTTTATTGCTGAGTAATATTCTATTACATTACTACTTTGTTGTATTTATTCATTCATCAGTTAATAGATGTTAGATTGTTTCTGCTTTTCACTTTTAAATAATGAGGCTAACAACATTTATGTGCAGGTTTTCCTTTTAAAGTACATTTTAGCCTCTCTTATGTATATACTTGAGAATAGTATTGCTGGGTCATATGGTAACTGTGTTTAACCTTTTGAGAAACTGCCTCTAGTTTTTCAAAATGACTGTATCATTTTCCTTATTAACAGTCTGTGAGGATTCTAATTTTTGCGTATTCTTGCCATCACTTGTTACTGTCTTTTTGATTGTTGCCGTCCTAGTAGGTGTGAACTCATATTTCATTGTGGTCTGTATATTTGGCTGTGCCAGGTCTTAGTTGTGACACTCTGGATCTTTGATCTTTGTTGCGGTATGAGGGGTGTTTATTTACAGCATGTGAACTCTTAGTTGTGGCATCACTGTGGTTTTGATTTTTGTTTTTCTGATGGCTAATGATGAACATCTCTTCTATGAGTTTTAAATAGTTTTAGCTTTTAATATCTGGATCTGTGATCAACTATGAGTTAATTTTTTTTTTTTTTATCGTGTGTTAGGAGTCCAACTTTATTCTTTTGCATGTGGATATTCATTTGTCTCATGACCATTTGTTTAAAAAAATACTATTCTTTCCTTATTGAATGCTCTTGGCACCTTTGTTGAGAAATCATTTGACTGTAATCTGAGGGTTTATTTCCGAACTGTCAATTCCACAGAGTTGATTACTGTACCTTTTTTGTAAGTTTTGAAATCAGGAAACATTTTTCAATATTGTTTTGGCTCTTCTAGGTTGTTGCATTTCCATATGAATTTTAGGAATGGCTTGTCAATTCCTGCAAAGAAGCCAGCTGGTATTTTGATAGGCATTGGGTTGAATTTGTAAGTCAGTTTGGGGCATATTGTCATCTTAACAGTATTAAGTCTTCAATCCATTAACAAGGGATTTTGTTCTATTTATTTGATGGTGGTGGTTTAGTTGCGAAGTCGTGTCTGACTCTTGGGACCCCATGGACTGTAGCCCGTCAGGCTCCTCTCTTCATGGAATTTTCCAGGCAAGAATACTGGAGGGGGTTGCCATTTCCTTCTCCAGGGGATTTTCCTGACCCAGGGAACTGTACCCAGGTGTCCTGCATTGTAGGCATATTCTTTACTGACTGAGCCACTAGGGAAGCCCAAGATCTGTTTGTTTAGATCTTTAATTTCTTTCAGTAGTATTTTTTAGTTTTCATAGTGTATGTTTTGCACTTCTTTTGTTAAATTTATTCCTATGTACAGTTGACCCTTAACACAGGTTTGAACTACTTGGGTCAATACAAGTGGATTTTTTTTTATTTTATTTTTTTTTACAGTAGTACCCATATATACGGAGGGCCAGCTATAAGTAATATTTGGATTTTCAGTCTTGCCCCAGCCCTCTCTAATTATTCAAGGGTCAACTGTATTTTTTTCCCCCATAGAAAGCAGAAAAAAAATAATTTAATCTAAAAGATGGCAGAAATAAATTCATCTTGAAAACATACTTTGGTATAATTCTGGTGAAACAGATTTTCCCTCTGAACATGTTCTTCTACTGGCTGTCCCACTGAAGTTTTATTGTCTTGTAATAATTTTTAAACATTTCTCTGATTCCCATGTTATGAGCTGGCAGTAGCCATCTTCAAATCCACAGATTCCAAGGAGAGAGTATTGTTGGCTATTTTTCAGAGGGATAGCACTTTGTATTTCAAAAGAGTATATAAACATTTTATGGAGGCAGCACAGTTTAGGTAAGTAGGCACATCTTTTATCAAAGTGTAAGAAAGGTGACAGGAAAAAATGCTGCATTGTAGAATAAGACTCTCAAATGTGGTGGGAACCTTTTCAAGGCTGCTGATGGCTAAAATGATCGAGTCAAGGAAAGTGGTCTGAGTATGAAGGCGCTTTTGAATGTAGACGAGTTCTGATTGTGATCTCAATGACTGGTGAGCAGGTCTTCTTTCTCAAGGGCGATAATGCTTGAGGTACCATATGGTTCCATTTTTCAGTTGTGCTCCAAAGAGAGGGTTGAGTTGGGCCAGAATTGTAACCAGCCAAAATAGATAGCAGCAAACCAAACAGGTCACCAAAATGGTGATGATAATTCCCCAGCTGGGACTGTTCAGGTGGAACCAGGACATCAGGAAGCTGATGAAGCCACAGAATTCATTGATCACATTGAGAGGCACCGTGAGCCTGGTATCTGCTATGATTGCTGCCAGAGCTCTTTATTTGATGTTATTTTTTTTTTTATACTATTGTGAATGAAATTTTCTTTATTTGCCTCATTCTTTGTATTGTCTGCATGTGCCATAATCTATCATCAAGTTATTAACAGATCTCCCCTTGATGGACACTTAGGTCCCCAGACATTGCTATTTGTAGACATTGTCACTGTATTCGGTGAATTCCAATAAGGAAGTGTGCTGAGCTAAAGCATACTCCAAAATATTGAAATCATCAAAAATGAATATGCCCTCCTTGTTTATAATTTTACAGCTAAAACTTTCAGGAGTCGACTATATAAAAAAATTGTTCCAAACGCTTTTCAGTTTTTTTTTCTTTTTAACTTATTAAAAATAATGATATGCTAGAGGAAGTTCATGTTGCTAAAGTATTGCCTAAAGCAGCCTGTCCAGTAGAACTTTCTGAGATGATGGAAATGTTCTATCATCTGCACTGTTCAGTACTGTAGCCACTAACTGTGTGTGTAACTGTTGAACACTTAAACTGAGGGTAGAGTGACTGAAGAACCGAGGCTTAAATTTTAATTCTGCTTAATTTGGCTAGTGGCTATTGTGTCATATAATTGTAGTTGCTTTTAGATTTAAAGCTTGCAAAAGGGACTTCCCTGGTGATCCAGTGGTTAGGAATCCGGCTACCAGTACTGGGGACATGGGTTTGATCCCTGGTCTGGGAAGACCCCACATGTCATGAAGCAGCTAAGCCTATGCGTGGGCCACTACTGCTGAGCCCCGTGTACCTAGAGCCTGTGCTTCACGAGAGAGGCCACCGCGATGAGAAACCCCAGTGCAGCAACCGGAGAAAACCCAAGTAGAGCGGTGAAGACCCAGTGCAGCCAAAATTAATAAATAAATAAAATACATGACCCAAAACCCCTTACCAAAAAGAAAAAAAAGCAACCTTGCAGAGGTGTGCAAGAGCCATGTCCAAAGTGGGACATCTTGCATTATTTCCTGTGTAGCATGAGGCAATCATTAGTGGTTCTAGTTAAGTTTCATCAATATATGGGTCTCGGTAAACAAGGTTTTTTTTTGGGGGGGAGGGGGAGTGGTAGTTGCAGTTTACCCTATAGCCAGCTGGCTTCAGATTGCCTACAAACAGATTTACATAGAAACATGTGGGTCCTTAGTTTGCTAGTTTTTATATGTGTATCTCATCTTGATATAAAAAGTATACTTATACAAGGTAAAACCTGTATATTCTCTAGAATCTGTTTTTAAATTTATTAATTGATCTCAGTGATTATGCTATGGGTCACTGACTGAAGATCAGGAAGCAGAGAGGGCTAGAATCTGTTGGTGGTTTGACTAACCTTGTATGTTAGCTCTCAACTAAGGCTCTGCTCTTGGCTCTTTAATTTCTCAGTTCTTCCTGGCACTCACACATGCTTGGAAAGGCTTTAGCTACCAACTGCTTGGGCTTCTGAGGTGGCTTAGTGGTAAAGAATCTACCTGCCTATGCAGGAGATGTAGGTTCGATCCCTGGGTCAGGAAGATCCCCTGGAGAAGGAAGTGGCAACCTACTCCAGTATTCTTGCCTAGGAAATCCCGTGGACAGAGGAACGTGGTGGGCCATAGCCCATGGGGTTGCAAAAAGTCGGACGCCACTGGGCACGTACACACCAGCTACTTTCTCGTGACCTCTGATTCTGTTTGCAGCCCAAACCTTTGTCTTCAGCTGTTCACACCAAACAGTCCGCTGTATTTCTCCAGTGCTAGACATCTCACATGCGCCTCAAACTCTGATGAGCTGAATCAGAAGTAAACTTGCACTGAAAACCCTTCCTCCTCCTCCTGCTGCTCGGTTCTCCATCCAAATGAATGGTGATACTGTCTTACTGTGAGCGACCTAGGAGACAGACACTCACTTCCAGTTAATTACTGAGTTCTGAATTCAGGTTTTCATCATCAACTCCTTGGACACCTCACTAGTTTTCCTCCTTCTGTCTTTTATCCTTTGTATCCATTCTGTATACCAATTCCATATATTTGCAGAGAGCAACTCTCTGGTTCTGAAATTGTATTTCAGTGGCTCCTACTTATCTTCAGGATAAAGCCCACATTCCTTAGAACTGTAAATTTTTTTCTCTTGTCAGCTGGCTGATGCTGAACCTCTTGCCTATCTCCACTCACACTAGGCTATTTCAGGACTTTGTGCCTCTGATCACCCTGTTTCCTGGGCCGTGGCCACCCTCTTCCACCCTCTGTGCCTCATTCTGGTCTATATCTAAAATCACCCCCAACATGTAGATGTTTGTGGCTCAGCCCTCTGCCACTTTGCCTTCCATAACAACACTCAGAGGAGCTAATTATGTTCCCATATTCATGTTTACAGGAACTTCTTTCCCTCTTGCTAGACCACGCATTCCCTCAATGCTGGGCTCCTTTGCACCCCGGTGCACATCCTGATACATGCTGTATGCTTGTCTGAGTACTTGTGGAATCAGTGGATGCCATTTTTACATGCTTTTTGGACTCTGGTTTAAAGTTTTCTCTTTCTCTACTTCGGTAGTAATAACATGTTCTGCCAGGCCCCACAACTTTTGTATAAGATTTTAATAAAGTGGATAAGAAGTATATAGCTCTGCCATACATATGTTGTCAGGTGGTCAAACGTTCAACCCATTTGTTGTCTAAGGTGTAGTTTACTTTGAAAGCAGGTCTGATTAACATCTTCACTAACTGTGTTATGTGTTCTAGAAGACAGCATAGCCTTGGATATAAAATCATCTAAAGTGTCTGACTTGATTGTTTCTGTTAGAATTGGGAAAATAAAGTTTTTTTTTTTTTTTTATTGTTCCTGTTCCCCAAGGAGAACTAGTTCTCAGTTCTTAATTCTTCTGATCATTTCAGTTACCTAAAAAAACAAACCCAACCCATTTCTCACTGTTGAGGCCAAAATCTGATAATTTAAAGTCAACTACTCTCTTACTTGGCAGCTCTGTTCATTTTCTATTGCTGCATAACAAATCACCACATTCTTAGCAGCTTGAAACAATAGCTGTTTATTAGCTCACAGTTCTGTAAGTCACAAGTTAGGGCTGCACCCTGGACTGAAACCATGCTGTTGGCCCAGGCTGCTGTCCTCATTTGGGGATTCGAGCCCTCTTTTAAGGTGTCTGGTATTGGCAGAACTCATTTCTTTGCACTGAAGTCCTTGTTATCCTTCTGGCTGTTGGCTGGGGACCACTCTCACTCCTAGAGGCCACTGGCAGTTTCTTCCAGTGTGGCCCTAATGGGCAGTTTATGACACATTTGCTCTTTTCCAGGCTAGCTCAAGCACGTCTCTGACAGCATCTGTGACCAGAGAACTCACTCTCCTTTAAAAAGGTTCATTTGATTAGGTCAGGTCCACCCAGTGTAGCTGTCCTTTTGCCATATAACATAATTGAAAGAGTGGTATCATATTCAAGGGCTACCCAGAGGAAAGGGGAATTACAGAGTGAGGAGCTTTGGAGCTCGTTTTAGAATTCTACCTACCGCCACAGACACTTCACGTTTAGATTTAATTTACAGAAAGATTAGAAATTCTCTTTTCATTGGAGAGGAATACATGACATCATTGTGGCTTTTCCCCCCCTAGCTGTGTGTCTTTACCCACTGCTACAGCAGCTAGCCTTTTAAGATAAGCTATTTTGAGAGAGAGTATATATTGATTGATTCTATCCTTAAGTAGAAATGCCAGATTTCATGTTTCTCAGGCTGAGAGTAACCACCAAAAGAGGGAGAGTAAGGAGGGTGGAAAGAAGAGTGAGTTTTAGATCCGGGTGGTCAACATAAGAAAGAGAAAGAAATTTGACTTTATGTGAATGTCCCTAGAATAATACCTGAAGAAATTGGTTTGGAATTTCTTTTTTATGTTTTGGTTAACAATTAAATGAATTAATTTCTAAAACTGTGTCAGTTTTTAAGCTAATAACAAAGGAAAGTACTTATTTTTCTGCCAAATGTGAAGTTTACTTGTCCTTTTTTCTGCTGGAATAGAAAAGAAATAGCAGCTGGAAGGAAATCGGAACTCCTATCTGGTTGCCTTAGCAATATAGAGCAGATGATGCATGCATTGCTAGGGTGGTTCAGTGTTTTCCTCCTTTCTCTGATAGAGCAAATGTACATGAAAAATATAATATGGTGTAGATGATAATCTTAGTATTCTATGTATTTATGTATGTATCTGTGTACTCTAATGTAATATTTAAAGGAAAATATTTTGTGGGTTTTTTAAGCTATTTTTACAATAGCCCTGTTTGGAATAATGATTAGAATATTTAGTTATATTATATGTAAGGCAAAGTAGTATGTATATTGTATGTAAGGCAAAGTAGTTCTTTGTGAAAAGTATGAATGACTAGTTGGGACTTTTCTTTTTAATTTTTTATTCTGAAGTCTCTGAATTGGTACATTCTTAAATTACTAGGGCTTCCCCAATGGCTCAGTGGGTAAAGAATCCGCCTGCAGTGCAGGAGACACAGGAGATGTGAGTTTGATCCCTGGGTTGGAAAGATCCCCTGGAGGAGAAAGTGGCAACCCACTCCAGTATTCTTGTCTGAAAAATCCTATGGATAGAGGAGCCTGGCAGGCTACAGTCCAAAGGGTTACAAAGATTAGGACATGACTGAGCAACTAAGCAAGCAAAAATAACGTGTGCCTTATGTAAACTTCAGACTATTATTAAATAGATAGACTCTCAGCCTATTTTTTACAGAACCACATGTTACTTTTCACTGTAAATGTACTGGGCAGTTGTAAAAGAGACCTTGCATATAGATTGCTTAAATTTAAATGTAGATATTTCTGATTTTTCTTGGAAGCATATGCTTTATTAAAGTATAAAGTGGATATTAAAAGGCATTATATAGTTTTATAGGCTTCTGCTTTTTAAAAACCAGCTTTTTGAGGTATAATTCACATACCATATATCTTAGACACTTGAAGTATGCAGTTTAACATTTTTTAGTATATTCACATGGTTGTGTAACCATCACCACATTAGAACATTTTCCTGCCTCCTAAAGAAGCCCTCATACCTGTTAACAGTCTCCATTTCTCTTCTCTCTTTCCCTTGCTCCCAACCCTAAGCAACCACTAATTCACTCTGTCTCTATAAATTTGTCAGTTTTTCATTTAGTATAATGTTGTCAAGGGGCATCCATGTTGTAGCATGTATTTATCAGCACTTCATTTCTTTCTATTGCTGTGAACAATATTACATTTTAAGGATATACAGTTTTATTTATTCATCTGTCAGTCGATGCACATTTTGGTTATTGCCGCTTTTTGTCTATTATGAATAACACTGCTGTGAACATTTTTACAAGATTTTGTGGGGTCAAATGTTTTCATTCCTCTTGAGTATATACCTGTGAGTGGGATTGTTGGGTTTTAATGGGCTTCCCTTGTGGCTCAAAAGGTAAAGAATCTGCCTGCAATGCAGAAGACCTGAGTTCTATCCCTGGCTTGGGAAGATCTCTGGAAAAGGGAATGGCTACCCACTTCAGTATTCTTCCTGGGAAGTCCCATGGTCAGAGGAGCCTGGTGAGCTATATAGTCCAAGGCGTCGCAAAGAGTCAGGCATGGCTGAGCAACATTCACTTCTCTCATGGAAACTCTAAATTCAGCCTTCTTCAGAACTATCAGATATTCCAAGACAACTAGTGCTGTATTACACTCCTGCTGCAATGTACGAGGGCTTCAGTTTCTTCATTCTTGGCAGTACTTGTTACTGTGTTTTTTTTTATTATTATCATAAGCTTCCAGTAGGATGTGAAGTATTATATTATCTCATTGTAGTTTTGAATTCACTTTCTCAAATAACTAATGATGTAGAGCACATTTTCATGCGCTTATTGGTCATTTGTATATCTCCTTTGGAGATTTATCTGTTCTGTTTCTTTTCCTTAATTTTTAAATTTATCTTTTTAAAATTGCTTATGCTTTTAGTATCATGTCTAAGAAACATTGCCTAGCCTTAGGTGGTTGAGATTTACCCATTTTTTCCCCACAAGTTATTCATTTTGAGTTAATATTATGTGTTTATGTGTGGTTTGTTTGTTTGTTTTTATATACAGATAGTCATTTGTCCCAGGACCATTTATTGAAGAGTATTTTTTCACCGTTTAGTTTTGTTGGCACTGATGTTGAAAATATTAATGTCCTGTCCTACCCCTCCCCCACTGCATCTGACATGCTGCTAATAATTTTTGGCCACCGCATGGATTGCAGAGTCTTAGTTCCCCAACCAGGAATTGAACCCAGGGCACAGCACTGAAAGTGCTGAGTCCTAACCACTGGACTGCCAGGGAACTTCCCTAGTAATTCTGAATAATTTTTTCAGTTTGTTTTTTGAAATAATGTCTTGATGGTTGTCAGTAGGATTAATGAAATTTTTTTTAATGTCACTTGATGTATTTCGTGATTATGCACTTGATGAGATCATCTCTTGATTTTTTTTTTTTAACAGTTGAGATTTTAACCAAGCTTTTAAGTGTGGTGGAAACCACCAGAGACCACTCTGAAGAAGTCGGCCTTAAGAACAATGTGGCATCATTCTCTCTTCTGTACAGTTGCCCTGAGACAAATTGTTATGCTTTTCCTGTGTGGTAGGCAGTAACAAGGCTGGATGGGATGAAAAGCAGTCAGTGATTGGGCTGTAACATTTGGCAATTACAGTATATTGACCTTACTATGATGAACTGGGTAATTTGAGAATTGGTGATTATTAGTGTGAAGCAGATTACTGGGAGACACCTTATAAAGAAATATTCACTGGCGTGACCACTGCCAAGCAACTCCTCTGCTGCTGTTGAATCTGAGGGTCTAGACTAGTACCATCTAGTAGCAATGTGGGCCTCATTTGTAATTTAAAGAGTTCTAGAAGCCACATTAAAAAAGTAAAAAGTAGCTGAATTTCATTTTAATAATTTATGTTTTAAACATTATTTTAACATGTAATAAGTATAAAATTATTCAAGTATTTCACTTTTTGTACTAAATCTTGGATATTCAGTATGCATTTTACATTTAGAGCACGTCTCAGTTAGGACAAGGCACATTTTGAGTGTTCAGCACCCACATGGGGCCAGAAGACCACACAGTTCTAGATGTTTTGATATGATAGCTGGTCAAGATATTACACGAACATTACTCAACTTCCTCTGTGTTTCAAGGTACCCTGACTCATCCCTTTAACTTGATAGGACTGGCTTTTGGGTAACTATCTGCCTGCTGTTCAATATGACCCTCCCTGAGACCAGAGGGTCTGAGAATTTTGTTAAGTGATATGGCAGCTCACCAAATGGGTCATGAATAATTGAGACATAAATTATGATAAAGATACCTAAGCCTCTCAAACTAGATGAAATGGGCCTGTGAAAATTAGAATCTTTCCTCCCATATCACAGATACAATGTACTCCATTGCAGTACAGCTGTGTATAACACATACTCCTGATGAGAGGTGCTCACATGGGCCTCATTTTGCCCCTGCATCCTTGGATTTGTCAATGTCTGGACATGTTTTTTTGATGATTTAAAAAAATTTTTATTGGAACACAGTTAATTTACAATGTTGTGTTAGCTTTAGGTTTACAGCAAAGTGAATCAGCTATACATAAATCCACCCTTTTCTTTTTTTAGTTTCTTTTCCTGTGTAGGACATTGCAGAATATTGAGTAGAGTTTCCTGTGCTATAGAGCAGGTTCTTGTTAGTTACTTATTTTATATGTAGTGGTGTGTGTGTGTATGTCAGCCCCAATCTCCCAGTTTATCTCCACCCTCCCCACATCCCCTGCTAACTGTAAGTTTGTTTTCTATGTTCATGACTCTACTTCTGTTTTGTAAATACTTTGATTTATACCCGTTTTTTAGATTTCACGTATAAGTGGTATCATGATATTTGTCTTTCTCTGTCTGACTGACTTCACTCAGTATGAAAATCTCTAGGTCTATCCATGTTGCTGCAAATGGCATTATTTCATTCCTTTTTTTTTGGCTGAGTAATATTTCACTGTATGTATGTACCACATTCCTCTGTTGATGGACATTTAGGATAGCTTCATCTTGATGTGTTTTGATGATCACTACTGGCGTGCAGTGGCTTGAGAGCAGGCTGATAGCATCCCACAGAGTATGAAGCAGCACCCACAACAGTGAGCCATCTGGCCCAAGTTTCAGTGGTGTTGAGCATAGCAGTACCCTGCATCAGTGAAACAAGATCCTTCAGTTTTACTAATAGTTACATAGTCTCCACAGGTAACATGTGGTGTTGTTTTTTCTTTGTTTTTGTTTTTTAAATTTAGAGAATCTCTTTTTTCTTTCATATAAAATTTCTAAGGAAGAAGCAGTCAACTTGTAAGGTATTTCTGATTGAGCCAGTTTGTCAGATAGATTCCATCCATGCCTCCTTTTCTCCAACCTCTTCTCTTTGGGAAGTGGTGAAACTGGTGAAGTTCCTCTCCTATCTCCCCTTCCTCAGACCTCTTTTCCCTGGAACCATTTTACTTTCACTAAAGAAAGTCGTGTCTGTTGGAAAAGAAAATAAGCAGTTGCAAAGCTGCCAGAAGGATGATTGCACTTCCATAAGGTCTCCTGGGGTTTTTTTTTTTGGGTGTTCTGTCAGAGATGTAGGTGTTTGGTTGTGATGACTTCCTTTCAGTGTTCCATCATGAGGCACAGCTAACCCAGAATGTTATCACCATCATTGTCCTAATGTCTGTTACCCAGGGAGCTATAACTTTGAGTCTTCATAAATTCTAGCAAGTAGAAGTCAGTGCTAGTCATTGTCAGATTATAAATGTTCCTTAGTTGTCCTTTCAGAGGTAATCACACTTGCCATTGTTGGCCTTTAATGTTACTGTGGGGTGTGATCCCCACCCCATCCTTATGACTGCTGGTGTTTCTGTTGCCTTTCTTCATTTGCTGTGGCACTTTTGAGTTTTTGGTGACAAACCACATATGAGCTATAACTACCTCAGGTTGAAGGCAACGAAATAAAGGCTGTTTGGGGCCTATCTTAGATTTGGCAAGAATTTAGAGTTTCAGCTTAAAAGGGGGCAGCTCCTCTGGCTCTGCCTCTTGCTATCAGCTGGAATGAGCTTGCACCCTATGATGGCTGACCTTCTCAAGCAGGTTTCCAGGGCTCTACGCCCTAGGCTGAACCACGGTGGAGAGAGAGGATTTAGAGCCAGCCTTCCCTGGTGGCTCAGAGGTTAAAGCGCCTACCTGCATTGCGGGAGACCTGGGTTTGATCCCTGGGCCAGGGAAGATTCCCTGGAGAAGGGAAAGGCTACCCACTCCAGTATTCTTGCCTGGAGAATCCCATGGACAGAGGAGCCTGGTGGGCTACAGTCCATGGGGTCGCAAAGAGTCGGACACAACTGAGCGACTTCACTTTCACTTTAATTGTGCAAGGAGTAACAGTGTTCTAAAAGGTGCTTTTAGAAAGGGGGCGTCAGTCCTGGGCAGCCCCACTCCCTCCAAAAGAATGGTTGTTATCCACCACATTGGTGCCTGTGAAGTTCTCCTTGCTCCCCGGACTAGGACTAGCGGCTCTCTACCTGTCCCACTGAACCTGTCTCTGGGGACCAGTTTAACAGCCAAATCCCATTGTCCCTGATACTTGGTATCTGTTCCTTCCCCACTTTATGCCTGTAGAGCTAGGGCCAGCTCAGGGAGAGCAATGGTGGTCCTATTGTTAGGGTAGCTTGCAACTCAAGGGACATTCTGCATCCAGTTGAGTCTTGAGGTTCAAGATTTCCCATTGGGATAGGACTAGAAATTGCAGTTAAATTTTACAAGTGGAAACTTCATTTTGTAGAGTTGCATTACGAATGCTTTATTTTTGAGCAAATTTAATATATTCTTGAGGTATTCTAGATATTTGAAAGGTTTACATCTGTAACCTCTAAAGTTTTTGCTTCTTTTTAGTGTTAGAGGTTTTTCTATCTTTTGTAAAAGAGTATACCAAATATTTAGCTTTTATGTGACAATCAGAAATGACCCATGGAAACTTTGCATTGATGTATGAATTGTATTTGTATTAGACTACATTCACATGTTTTCTTTGTTTAATTTCCAGTTTGGAACAATGTTCTTGTCTTGATAAGTAAGGTTGATAGATAACTGAATTGTCTAATGAAAATATCTATGTGTCAGTTACAGCAAACATTAGTTGGCTTTTATCAGTTATCCAAGAATCCTAACCACTTTTCTATGGTTTCAATGGGTAAATGAATTTTGATTTAAAAATGACGGATAATAAACTGTTGTGTTTTTTTTAATGTCCAGGATTGTTGTCCTCTTTTTTCTAATCTCTGGGGAATGTGTTCTAACTAATAAGGTTATGTGTCATGGGGAGCTGATTGTCTTATTTCACTTAAAATTCATGATATTAATATATGAAGACTTAAGAAATATTGAAGCTCTGAGTGAAAATGTGCCTGCAAAAATACTCCTCGGCTAATAGGATAGCCAAGGGTAGCCCTCTTATGATTTGAAACTTTACTTGAATTCACCTAAAATGAAGTAACATTAATCAGCATCTCTTCTTAGTGTGTGAAAAGTTATATTTTTTTCCATATTAAGAAACTCTCAAGTGTGTCCATAACGCACGATTTCCTTCTGAGTAAAGAGGAATTCTCCTTCCTCTTATTTCAGGCCGGAGCCTCAGCAGAAAGCTCCCTTGGTTCCTCCACCACCGCCTCCGCCACCACCACCACCTCTGCCAGACCCTGCCCCGCCAGAACCAGAGGAGGAGATTCTGGGGTCAGACGATGAGGAGCAGGAGGACCCCGCAGACTACTGCAAAGGTGATGTGCTTGCCTTCCCCCCTGGGCCATCCCATGGTTTGTTGGGGGTAAGGACAAAGGGAGTTAATGATGCAGACTACTTGATCTTTATTAAATTAGCCTCTTGATGTCAATATTGTTAAAAAAATATTTAGATTGTTTAGTATAAAATGATACCAGAAAATATGAGAGATATCAGAAGGAAAAATATTAAGAGATAGAAAGTAAAATACATAGGTACATACATATATTGAGTAATTTCAAAATTAAATCTGCTGGAAGAATTGAAGATGGTATACAGCAGGATAATTAAATATAAAAGCAAAATAAGCCATCTGAGAAGAACATAGAAAGTAGGTTGAGCACTGAAGAACTGATGCTTTTGAATAGTGGTGCTGGGGAAGACTCTTGAGAGTGCTTTGGACTGCAAGGAGATCCAACCAGTCAATTCTAAAGGAAATCAACCCTGAATATTTATTGGAAGGACTGATGCTGAAGCTCCAATACTTTGGCCACCTGATGTGAAGAGCTGGCTCATTTGAAAAGACCCTGGTGCTGGGAAAGATTGAGAGTAAAGGAGAAAGGAATGGCAGAGGGGTGAGATGGTTCGATAGCATCACCAACTCAATGGATATAAGTTTGCCAAACTCTGAGAGAGAGTGAAGGAAATGAGTGTGCTGCAGTCCATGGGATCGCAGAGAGTCAGACTTGACTGAGTGAACACCTACCACCACCAGACTCCTGCTGGGGGAGCCAGTCTAAGTGTTGTTCACTACATTGGATATGTTTCCTGGCTGCCAAGACTATCAAGGAGCTCTTCCTTTTTCTGGATAGCATTGAGTTACATAGTATTTTGTCTGTGGAAAGAAAATCTGCCCATTTGTTTACAGAGACAGATGTTTTCCTGGCATTGTACTCAACAAAAAACCTGTTTTGTGGATTCTGCCATTGTGTGACATAGTAGATTATGTTTTGAGCTGTGATTTCACAGAATGCATAGAAATTACTCAGGTGAAGTATTCTTGTATTTATGTTTTGTAAAGACCAAGAGCATACAGCTAAGCTGCTAAAAGGCAAGCATATTGTATGATGAATATTGAAAATAATTTGATCCAGACCTCACAGACTCTGTGTAGACTGGATCCCAAGAATCTAGTAGAAAGGAAAGGGAGTCCATTTGCCGCCTCTTTGTTACTTACCTTACTGTCTTGGACTCTAGTTCCCTGTAACAGAGAATTATCACAGTCTGAATTCTTAGCTTCCAAACAGTTAACAAGACATTTATTTGCTACAAATTATGGGAAATGTACATCAGATTCTATATGACTTAAGGATAGGTGGCAGGAAATACACACTGTTTAGGCCATGAAGTGTTAATGCCTCTCTGTCTCTCTCGTATCATAGCATCAATTTAGCTAGTGATTGCAGGTCATTTGTGTGTTGGTTAAAGAATAGTGTACTTTTTAATTATCAGGAAGCGAAAGTTATCATTCTGCTATGAAACTTGAAGAAGGAATCTTCCTGTCTAATGTGATTCTTCCATAGGTGTAGATTTCTACACATAGAATCAGCGTTTTCCTTAGAAAATGAAATATTTATCTGTAGCATTTATATGACTAGTGATTATGACCCCACAGTTAAAGATCTGTGCCTTCTAATATGGAAAAGAAGATGTTTTCCTTCCTCTCTCTCGTAATCTGCATTTCTTGGTTTGAAAATGAAGTTATATGAAGAGGAGATGTGGACAACTGTCTTTAGATTGTGCCAAAGCATCAGGCTGGTGTGAAAGAACTGTTCTCTGCAGGACTTTAGGCTCCACACTGCTGGAATGAGATCTGTTTGCCTCACACCTTTTGTGAGAAACTTCTGTGGTATAGATCATAACATGTTGTTTAAGATAACTGATAAACACTTTCAAGGAGCTGATGGAGTTGATTGGCAAAGTCTGGGAAAAGAACTGTGGCTCGCCCCACCCCACCCCCCCACCCTGCCCCATCCATTAGAATAGATAACTTTCTCGCTGCAAGTGGATGAGTTTCAGTCACCAACATGGTGCTTTATCACCCATGAGTACTTCAGTGTATTTTGCCTGCAGTCAAGTACGATCTCCTGTGTTAACCGTTACACAGCTGTCAAGAAGTTAATGTTGATATACTTCTGTTCAGTCCTTAGACCCCACTCAGGTTTTGCCAGTTGCACAATAGTGTTGTTTATGTGAATCCAATCCATTGCAGAATCACATTATATTTTGTTTTCTTCCTCCTTTGATTTGGAACAGTTCTGTAGTTTTTTTCTTGGCTTTTATGACTTTAACGTTTTTGACGATGTGGGCCAATTATTTTGTATACACTTTCTCAGTTTGGAATAACAAAATAGTGTTGTTCTGTGAGAAGTGTTCTTCTCATTGCATCATATCAGATAGTACATGATTTTTATTTATACCAGTACTACTGATGTCAACCACTTGTTCAGATAGCTCTATTGTAAAATTGCTTTTTACCCCCTCGTAGTTAATAAGCAGTCTGTTGAGAGTAACTTTGAAGCTGTGTAATATTCTTCTGTCAGAAAATTTACTTGCTGCTTCCTCTGTCCTGTCTCTCCCTCCCTCCTATCCATCCATCCATTTATCTGTCAGTTTGTGCATCTTAAATGTACTCACTCATGGGTTTTCTTTTTATTCATTGGGTTATAGTCAGTTACTTTATTTGTTTTGATGCTTAGATTTTCTCAAATTGGCCATTAGAAGTCCCTTCAGGTTGATTCTGTGTCCTTTTGAAAAGTACCTATCATTCTTTTTTGTTCTATACATTATTGTTTTCACTCAATATGTATTAGAAGTCACTCTGTAAACTACATATAAAGCTGTGTCACTTGTTTCATTTATTGTTGTTTTTTAGTTTCATGTAAACCTTTATTTTTAATTAAAAATTTTTATACAATTTTAAAGGTTACAGTTTATCTACAGTTATTTCAAAATACTGGCTATATTCCCTGTGTTGTACAATACATCCTTGAACCTGTCTTATATCCAGTAATTTGTGCCTCCTCCTCCTGCAGCTGTGTATCTTCCTCCACCACCCCCCCCCCCCAGCCTGTAACCATCACTTTGTCCTCTGTATCTGTGAGCCAGCTTCCTTTTTTTTTTTTTTTTTAAACTTACTGGTTTGTTTTTTAAGTTTCTCATGTAAGTGATATCATTACAGTATTTATCTTTCTCTCTCTGACTTATTTCAGTTAGCATAATGCCTTCCATGTCTGTGAATGTTTCTACAAATGGCAAAAGTCTATTCATTTCAGTGGCCGTGTAGTATTCCATTGTGTGTGTGTGTGTGTGTGTGTGTGTGTGTATGACATCATATCTTCTTTATCCTTCTCTTGATGGGAAAAGTCCCTCTCATTCTTAAACCCTTTCTTATTTTCAAATAAGATGTATTCATCTTGTATTTTTCTAGGCCTGGAATCAGCTTTCTCCACAAGGAACCCTGGAGATAACAGTATTTAGAAAAGAAGATCTGAGCATTAGAATGAGACTGTTAACTATTTGGGTGTCCCTGCTTCTCGGTCTCTTAGCACAGAGCTAAAGACACACGCTTCCTTTAGATTTGTATTTCTGTTTTTATTTACAGATATATTAAAATCCATGAGTTTATTATATCTCATTTCCACTCTTAATACCAGGAGATTCAGCTCATTTTTCTCCTTAGCCTATCTGTAGTTTCTTTCTTTGGCAGTAAGAGGCTTGCCCGTCATTATCCTCATTATATTTACTTATTCAAACTCCTTGTATGTAAGAGTCACCAGTCATTGTCACTGCCATTTTGAACATGTCTGCCGTTTCCTTATTACGTAGCTTGTTCTTAGACATCCTTTGTTGCTTGGCACTACCTAATGGCTGTGTACTGAGGTGTTCAGGTAGGTGGAAGGAGAGAGCTGCCCTTCACAGTCTAAGGGTGTGTTTTGCTTAGTCTGTGTATGTGGCTTCTCTCCTGTCACTTCACATCTTCACTTGTTTCCTTCATCTTCATTCTTAGAGAACCTCTGACCTGCCAGCCACTTCTTAATAGTCCTGAAGTAAAATAAAACATTAACAGAAACAAAACACACCACATCTTTTATCTCTCTTTACAAAAGACGTTTTTGTTCATTATAGGAGTTATAGGTATTTTGGGGGTCATGGTGTGGAAAGTCACCTGGAATCCCACCACCCACCTTTTGCTGCAGTAAGCTTTTAAGTTCCTGCAATTCTGAATCATTTATGACCAACCAACTTGTATCTTAACTTTTTACCTTTTTTTTTGCCTCTTTACAAGGTAAAGCTCGTTTCCTTACTCAGAGCATGTGCAATGTTCATTGTTTTAACAAAAAAGCCACTGTTTAAAGGTCTGATATCACTAATGCATTATTCATTGCTCCCTTCTATTGTGCTTGGCAATTTCTGTGGCCTGGGAGTCTTCTTTCCCTTTCTTCACAGTTAACATGCTCCTGCCCACGAGTCCCGGGGGAGTATGGACTTCAGTGTCTGCAAAACTTGGGTCAAAACCTGGCCCTGTTGCTCTCCATTTCTGTATCCTTGGACAAGTCCCTTTGTTCTAGGCTTGAGTGTCTTCATCTGTCCTATAATATCATCTGTCTATATAATAAAATATGTAATGGCATCTATCACCTATGATTTTATGAGGAATAAAATGAGATAAATATGCTTCTGTGTATCAGGGCATGTTACCTGATACCTAGAGAGAGGATTGTTCTGAAATACGAATTCTTTTTTGTTCAATCATCCTCTTGTGTGTGTTATCATTTGTACTTAAATGCTGGCCGCCTGAATGGTCTTAACTGCCTTACTTGTGGACTTGCAAAGAGAGTGGTCAGCACTGCTTCTTTCTCTCGTTGTTTTTTATCGGTTACCTCTGGTCAGTTGTCTGGGGCAGTAACTGTAGCAGCAGGCTGTGCGGTTTATTCTGGATTTTACTTCCAAGTTCAGAGGATAACAGGGGTCAGGCTTGGAGTCAGCTTATAAGTAAACAGTTCCAGGAGGCCCTTGTGTAATACTTGCTCACTTTGTTTATTTTTTTTTTTAAACTCACAGCTTCCTTGTCAGTGCAAAACTTCCTCCTCTGGGGAGATTTTAGTCTAATGTGGGTTTTCAGAGTGTGACCTGTACCCCCTGCATCAGAATGTTCCTAGGCTGGACTCTGAATCTTGAGTTGGAATCCTTGGGAGTAGGACCCGGACTCTTAAGTATTTTTAACAGGTTCACTTAGTGATTTTTTCTGCACATTGAAGCTGAAGTTGGCTCACATGAGCACCTACCATTTGTCTAAAACTCCAAAGCTCTAACTGCAAAGAAGTGATCCTTCTCTTCACTTTACTCTGTGTTACTGATTTACTGTGAAAGGGGAATTACTGCTTTGAATACATTATCTTCTAAAATTTCCCCAGAACTCTGAGCACACATGTACTCCAAGGACTAGTAAATGGTGAAAGAAGGAACATTGCTTTGATATATCATGCTGCCTGCACCAACTGACTTCCTCAGAGATCCTGTTTTGTAGCTCTCCTAAATCATTTTTAGATTAAGTTGGCACATTCGTTATGCAGTTTGTCACTTAACATTATTTCTGGAGACATTGGTTTCAACATAGTCGTGGCCTGACTTGGTACTAAAACATGTCGTTTCCTTATGCCTTCTTCAAATCCCTGACACATCTTATTTAGGACCCTTAATCACCCACAGTAGTGCCCACCCCACCCCATCCCCCTTAGCACTCGTGATGTGTGATTATACATTTATTTTTGTGTTTCTGATCTCCTCCTCAATCTGAATGATTTCCTATAGTCAGGAGCAGTATGTTTTGTTAATCGCACTGTGTTTGAACCATCTACTGTGCAGTAAGTGTTTTTGGTTGGGTGAAGAAGTTGTCTCTAGTGTTAAGCTTCAACTCAGGGCGAGAGAGTACTGGTGTTACCTGTGTGTCTGAGAAGGCGTGTCAGAGTGAGGAGGTTGACGTGCCATGGAGGACACACAAATCAGAGTTCAGATCCTTCATTTCTGCTTTAAATTGTCTTAAAATCATCCACGGTGCCCCAGAAATCTTCAGTAGGGATTTGGGAATATCTTCTTCAAAAAAAGCATAGGGTAAACAATATGAATAGTTGCATAGTAAAAATGTGAAATGGCTTCCTTATATACAAATTGCCCTTACCATATGTGTTTACTTTCCATTTGTGAAAGTTTAGACTAGTTGAATTTTAGTAACTGTCAAAATTTAATGTTGGTTACAAGTTCATATTGGCCTTCTTGCCTCAGAATCTGTGATTTATGACTATTTTATAGTTTCAAGGTTGGTTGGTTTGTTTTTTAAGGAAAAAAGCAATATTCATTACACAAGTTGACTTAGAAATGGTGTCATTTAGCTGAAATATTTTATTGAAAGTGTAGTCCTTTTTTTTTTTTCAGGCATAACTTTATTATTATTTTTTCTTTCATTTTGAAATCAGTAAAGGAAACTGGGTTCTAGAAGCAGCAGTAATCTAACGCAGCAAGTTTGTGCATTCGTCTTTTTTGTTTATGTTTAAATACATTTAAATTATCACACTGTTGACACACCTCATTTGCATGAAATTCTGTACCATACATACTAATTGTAGTAAAGTTACCCTCCCATGCCAGTAAAAAAAAAAAAAAACTACTCTGGAAGATAATTTTCACTGAAATCTAACCAAACTTGGTTAAGTGGATAGTGACAAGATTACAAATGATACAAAAAATAACATTTTAACATTTGGGCGTCAACTTAAAGAAATGGTTTGCCTATACAAATTCTTGTAATTTTTTGTATATTCTACCCTCATATGGTCCTCAGAATTAAACCATAATGAGCAGAAAAGGAAAAAGAATGCCACTGAGTGCTAAGGCAGAACATCCTGACAGAAGTAATGAAGGTAGAGTCTATACTAAATACCAAGTGCAGAATTTCATAGGGCCAATAGGTTAACAGTCTATATTTTTCACTTACACAGGTGAAGTGGATTTTGCAGCTGTCAGTTCTGTTAAGTGCACCCAGTAAAGCTCCTAATATTGATACTATAAAGCTCCACCTTAAGTTTTCCAGGCTGCAGTTGTGCAGAAATAGTCTTTTTTATTTATTTTTTACAGTAGGTCCTTGTTGCTTGTTTTAAATATAGCAGTATATACTTGTCAATCCCAAACTCCCCGTCTGTCCCAACCCCTCACCCTTCTCCTCCACAACTATAAGTTCATTTTCTAAGTCTGTGAGTCTATTTCAGTTTTGTAAATAAGTTAAAATTTTTTAAGATTCCCTATATAAGCAACATCATAGGATATTTTTCTTTCTCTGTGTGATTTACTTCACTTGGTAAGTCCAGGTCCATCCAAAAATTTAGTCTTTAGTTTCTGTTCTTTTTGATAAGTAAAAAATAAACTTTATTCATTCACAGTTCTTTTCCTTTAAACCACTAACACTGCATACATACTGAATTCACCATGGTAGTCTGTGTTTTTAGAAATTACTTTACTTAATTTGGCTTACTTGAAGCCTTGAGAAAGAGATTCTGCATATCTATATGAGGAAGGTAATATGCCCTTGAATTTTTTACATGAAGCTTCATTATATTCCTTTTTCGGAGACTGAGGTGATTCCGGCACTGTCAGGCCTGTTGCTGCTGTGAATCACTACTGATGTGGCTATTTATTGATCACTAAGCTTTAGTTGCATAACAAGGGAATTCTCTGAGGCTTTCCTATATGTATTGTATTTTACTACAGCGATTGTAAGGGTGAATGAGAAACAGCCTGTTTTCTAGGAGTTCAAGGCCTTATAGACTTCGCTAATAGAATATAAGCTCCTTCACGGAAGAGCCTTGTCTGTCTAGGCTCCCGTTCCATGAATAATACCGAGGGAGAACAATCTGTGGTCTGAATATGGAGTGATTGAATGGACCAGACTAAGAAACTACTGAAGTGCCTTTCTTCATATTTTTTTGTGTGGTTAATTATAAGGGGAGGAAAAAGGAAAATCTGTGAGGATTTTAAAGGAATGAGGTGGTATTTGATTAGAGGTAAAAGAAAAGACTTCATAGAAATGGAAAGGGGGCCTTTCCGGTTAAGAATAACTGAACTTTGTTGTAGGGGGTAGGCGTTTCTCTGTTGTTTTCGGTGCCAAGGGTGCAGGTTAGTCCCTGGTCAGGGACATGAGATCCCACAAGCTGCTGGACCAAAAAAAAGAACTCTTGTAGCGTGATCACCTCTCTTAAAAATGTGTTTAAGGATGAAATAGCTATACCAAATGTCAGCAGTAGGTATGAGGTGTGGAGGCTTCCTTCTATACTTTTATGTTTAGTTGTTGTTGTACTGTCTGTTGAAAAAACACTTTTCATTCTCCCTATGGAATTGCCTGGTGCCTTTGTAAATAAGTTCACCGTATGTATTAGGGTCTATTTATGGACTCTTTTCTGTTCCATTCCACTTTTGGTCTGTTCGTGCTCTTACTGTGTGCTGCCTTGATTTGTGTAGCTTTATATAGTAAGTCTTGAACTGGGTAGTGGATGCCCTCCAACTTTGTACTTCTTTTCCAGAATAGGTTTTGACTTAACTAGTTCCTTTGCATTTACGTATAATTTCAGCCTCAGCTTATACAGTTATCTTAGATGTCTCTCTTTAATAGCATTAAATCTTCTTATCTATTGTAGAAGAGCATAACTTAACCACCCCTAAAGTCTTTTTGGCATGTGATTTATTTTGAGCTGAAAAGGGCCAAAAGACTCAGGAAGACACTTTTGATCTTGAGTGGCCTGTGCCTGCAGCGGCTTGAGTTCCCAGTCAGAGATTGAGACTGGGTCGCAGCATTGAGCACACCAAATCCTAGACACTGGACTAATGGTCAGTGACAAGGGCTCTGCTTTTCAGCTTTACACAGAAGAATTTCCACAAAGATGGAAAGTAGTGAGGCAAGTAAAGTATTTCTTAGGAGGAAAAGAGTACAGTATGTATGAAGAGACACATGGGCAGATTGAGAGGCAGAGAGTCCCTGAGTTGTGCCCTCCTGGCAGTTTAAACCACTTTTCTGGTTGTCATGGCAATCACCAACTGTCAAGGCCCTGAGAGTTGTGTCATTTAGCATGCTAATATATTAGAGTGAGTGTATAATGAGGCCTATGGTCTCCTGGAAGTCAGACCTTCCGCCGTCTTGAGCCTTGTTGGTACTAACCAGTTCTTTTTTTTTTTTTCTCCCTTCTCTTTGCTGCTTCCCCATGAAACTTAGATAAGAGTAATTGATCTCTAGAAAAAGATTTTTAAAAAGGAAAAAAAGGAAGATTAATTGGTTTCTATTGGGAGGAGGGACTGGGATATGATTCTGGGGTCATAGTCTTGGCAACATGTTTGTTTATGTCTTTAATTTCTCTCAGTGATTTTTTTTTTTAAAGTTTTCAACGTGGAGGTCCTGTGCATAGTTAAATTTTGCCTTTCTCTCTCTCTTATTTTGAATACTGTTAATAGAAGTAGTTTTTTGATGGTGTGTAAAATGTAATTGATTCATTGACCAGGTGACCTGTAACTGCTGAATTTGTTTGCTAATTCTATTGGTGTTCTGTGTGCAGATTTTTTGTATTTCCTGCACAGTCATTTATCATTTCAACACAGATGGTTTTCTTTTCCTTAGCATTCCTTATGTTTCTTTCCATGCTTCATTGCTCCACACACAAAATTGAATAAAAGTGTTAGTAGGACTGGAAATCCTTATCTTGTTTCTGATCTTACAGTAAATGTGTATATTTTTATTTATTTATTTAAATGTGTAGATTTTTTAAAAATATGTCTCTTTATTAGATTATGATGAATCCCATGAATTTAAAAGTAAAATGAAAAGCATAAGGCTTACAAAGAAAAATAGTAGATGTCTTCACAACCTTGAAGTAAGGGGAGATTTTGTAGAGAGAATGCAAGAAGTGTTAAGGTTAAAACAATTAGAAATTGGATTTCATAAAAAATGAGATGACCAGATTTGGAGTAGGAGAAAATAATTGCAATGTATGTAGTTGACAAAGACCGTGAATTGGAGACTATATCAAGAAACTTTGTGAAATTTTAGAGAACTGTTCTTTGTATTAATTAGGGCATATACATATGACAAATATTAGGAAATTGTATATCTAGATTGTAGGATTTCTCTCCTTCTGTCTCTAGCTTCTTTGTCTTCTATTTGTTTTCTGCGTTGAGCATATATTTCTTTGTAGGTAGAAAAAAAAATGTTTGCAGAAAAAAAAACTTAGCAGTGAGGAACCATTGCAGATTTTGACCAGGAAAGTGCTATATATACTTAAAGAGGATTAATTTAAAATCTTAAATTACTTGATTTGGAGAGAGAGAAAAGGTATATAAAAGAGAAGATAAAAGCAGAGCATTACAGAGATAGCACCTTTATCATTGATAAACTGTTGGACATAGAGAGCAGCAATGTCCAATAGTTTCCATAATGTCTGCATAGCAGATCCCTAATGAATATTCCGGACCCTAAGACTTGGGTGACATTCTCTGGTTGGCAATACTATGTGTGCATTGTCGTGTGTCATTAACATTGACACTGCATATTAGAAGAGGACACTTCAGTTCAGTCGCTCAGTCATGTCCAATTCTTTGCTACCCCATGAATCGCAGCAAACCAGACCTCCCTGTCCATCACAAACTGCCCATCGAGTCGGTGATGCCATCCAGCCATCTCATCCTCTGTCGTCCCCTTCTCCTCCTGCCCCCAATCCCTCCCAGCATCAGGGTCTTTTCCAATGAGTCAAGGCTTTGCATGAGGTGGCCAAAGTATTGGAGTTTCAGCTTCAGCATCAGTCCTTCCAATGAACACCCAGGACTGATCTGCTTTAGGATGGACTGGGTGACTCTCCTTGCAGTCCAAGAGACTCTCAAGAGTCTTCTCCAACACCACAGTTCAAAGGCATCAATTTTTGAGCACTCAGCTTTCTTCACAGTCCAACTCTCACATCCATACATGACCACTGGAAAAACCATAGCCTTGACTAGATGGACCTTGGTTGGCAAAGTAATGTCTCTGCTTTTTAATATGCAGTATTAAATATGCAGTATTTAATATGCAGTAATAAGTTGGTCATAACTTTCCTTCCACGGAGTAAGCGTCTTTTAATTTCATGGCTGCAGTCACCATCTGCAGTGATTTTGGAACCCCAAAAAATAAAGTCTGACACTGTTTCCACTGTCTCCCCATCTATTTCCCATGAGGTGTAGAGACCAGATGCCATGATCTTAGTTTTCTGAATATTGAGCTTAAAGCCAACTTTTTCACTCTCCTCTTTCACTTTCATCAAGAGGCTTTTTAGTTCCTCTTCACTTTCTGCCATAAGGGTGGTGTCATCTGCATGTCTGAGGTTATTGATATTTCTCCCGGCAATCTTAATTCCAGCTTGTTCTTCTTCCAGCCCAGCATTTCTCATGATGTACTCCACATAGAAGTTAAATGAGCAGAGTGACAATATACAGCCTTGACGTACTCCTTTTCCTATTTGGAACCAGTCTGTTGTTCCATGTCCAGTTCTAACTGTTGCTTCCTGACCTGCATACAGGTTTCTCAAGAGGCAGGTCAGGTGGTCTGGTATTCCCATCTCCTGCAGAATTTTCCACAGTTTATTGTGATCCACACAGTCGAAGACTTTGGCATAGTCAATAAAGCAGAAGTAGACATTTTTCTGGAACTCTCTTGCTTTTTCGATGATCCAGCGGATATTGGCAATTTGATCTCTGGTTCCTCTGCCTTTTCTAAAACCAGCTTGAACATCTGGAAGTTCCTGGTTCACGTATTGCTGAAGCCTGACTTGGAGAATTTAAGCATTATCTTACTAGCGTGTGAGATGAGTGCAATTGTGCGGTAGTTTGAGCATTCTTTGGGATTGCCTTTCTTAGGGACTGGAATGAAAACTGACCTTTTCCAGTCCTATGGCCACTGATGAGTTTTCCAAATTTGCTGGCACTTAGAAGCTCTGAATTTGAGACCCTCCTTGATTCTGCCCTAGGAGTCTCCTTTCCTCCACTGACATTGATTTCTTTCCTTGACTGACATTGATTTGTAACCCTTCTGCTGTAATAAACTGTAACCACAAGTATAACTGTCCCCAGTGTCTTTTGTGAGTTCTTGCCACATACTATTAATGCCTGGAACTGAATGTGGTGTTGGGACCCTCCAAACCTTCACCTGGTGCCAGCAGTGAGGGTGATTTTGGGGACCTCTCGACACTGCAGTTCTGTCAGACGTGAGGGTGGTCTTGTGAATGGTTTCAAACCTTACACAAATATTATAGATTTGATAGGGAAACAAATGGTATAAGGAGTATTAAATGAATAAAAAAGATGCAGATAAGCTGTTCAGAGAGAAGCCTTTGAGAGATTCTGTGGGGCCAAGAGGAGAAAGAACAAGTGGGAAAACAGAGCAGTCAGGCAGGCAGGAGAGCAACTAAAGGGGTCTGTTCCCTTTGACGTGGGGCAGATTGGGGAGGTCTGAAGGTACAGCTGTTAATGAAAATTTAATTTCTTGGGTGTAGATGAGGGCTCGCTTGCACTTTGTATATGTCAGTGGCCCTTGTCCCCCTGGTCAGCCCACTGCGTGGTCTGCCCCTCTGGGTCCATCTGTCCCAGAACCCCACGTGATGTTTGTCGCAGTCTCTGCACTCCTGGCTCCTGTGGTGCTGCCAGCACCCTCTGTGAGGTGCTCTGGTCTGTGCACTCAGCACCGGAGCAGGGGTGTGTGGGGCAGGGAGTGCGAGTGCCCAGCCCGGACGCCCGCACGCCCGTGCCCCTGCACCGCCCTTCCTGGGTCCTCCAGCTGCCCCACAGCTCAGCTCTCCACCAGCCTGCGTGCTGGTCCCTGCAGGCTGGTTCAGAAAGGGTCCATAGTCCATGCAGTGACTTCACTTCTACTCCTCCTGTGTCCCGTCCCCCCTCACCCCTTTATGGGCTCACTGGAGCACAAAATCCTTTCCTTCTTGCAGCTTCAAACTGAAGCATTCTTACCAATCATTTCTCCTAGTTTGACTCTTTAGGAGCTGTTCACTAATTTCCTAGGTGGACCCACATGTTTGATTCTTACGTGGTGTCTACAGTATAATTCTAAATACGTTTATAAACAGAATCTGGTAAGGGGGCAGGTTTTTCTCTTTCTTAAAATTTATTTTTACTGAGATATAATTGATATGTTGTGTAAGTTTTAAGGGGTACACTGTGTAGGAAAAGGTGTTTATTTGATAGGTTTACATATTGCAAAATGATTACTACCATATTCCTCTGTCATGTACTTCCCCGGTGGCTCAGATGGTAAAGAATTTGGCTGCAACGTGGGAGACCCAGGTTCGATTCCTGGGTTGGGAAGATCCCCTGGAGAAGGGAATGGCAACCCACTCTAGAATTGTTGGCTGGGAAAGTCCATGGACAGAGGAGCCTGGAGGGCTACAGTCTATGGGGTTGCAAAGAGACATGACTGAGCAACTGATACCTCTGTCATATCACGTAATTATCATTTCACTACTTTTTTGTGGTAGGAACAGTTAAGATCTTGTCTCTGAGCAGTACTGAAGTTTATAGTACATCATTGTTGTCTATATTTCTTTTGTTTTCCATCTGAAACTAGTATAAAAAAGGACTGTGTTTTTGTTGTTGTTATTTAGTTGCTAAGGCATGTCCAACTCTTTGTGACCCCATGGGCTTGTAACACACCAGCCTTCCCTGTCCTTCACTATCTCTTGGAGTTTGCTGAAACTCAGGTCCATTGATGGTGATAGTATCCAACCATCTAAACCTCTGTCACGCGATTCTCTTCCTGCCCTCAGTCTTTCCCAGCATCAAGGTCTTTTCCAATGAGTCAGCTCTTCACATCAGGTGGCCAAAGTATTGAAACTTCATCATGAGTACATCCAGCGAATATTCAGGGTTGATTTCCTTTAGGATTCACTGGTTTGATCTCCTTGCAGATCTCAAGAGTCTTCTCCAGCACCACAATTCAAAAGCATCAATTCTTGGTGGTCAGCCTTCTTTATAGTCCAACCCTCACATCCATACATGACTATTGGAAAAAACAAAATTTGACTAGATGGACCTTTGTTGGCGAAGTGATGTCTCTGCTTTTTAATACACTGTCTAGGTTTGTCATAGCTTTCCTTCCCAGGACCAAGCGTATTTTAATTGCATGGCTGAAGTCACTGTCTGCAGTGATCTTGGAGCCCCAGAAAAGAAAATCTGTCACTGTTTCCACTTTCTCCCCATATTTCCCATGAAATGGTGTAACTGGATGCCATTATCATTTTTGAATATTAAGTTGTAAGCCGGCCTTTTCACTATCTTTCACCTTTATCTAGAGGCTCTTAGTCCCTCTTTGCTTTCTGCCATTAGAGTGGTATCATCTACATGTCTGAGGCTGTTGATAATTCTCCCAGCAATTTTGATTCTAGCTTGTGATTCATCCATCTTCGCATGAGAACATTTCATGCAAAGATGGGTTCGATAAAGGACAGAAATGGTATGGACCTAACAGAAGCAGAAGATATTAAGAAGAGGTGGCAAGAATACACAGAAGAACTGTACAAAATAGATCTTCACGACCCAGATAATCACGATGGTGTGGTCAGTCACCTAGAGCCAGACATCCTGGAATGTGAAGTGAAGTAGGCCTTAGGAAGCATCACTACGAACAAAGCTAGTGGAGGTGATGGAATTCCAGTTGAGCTATTTAAAATTCTGAAAGATGACACTGTGAAAGTGCTGCACTCAATATGCCAGCAAATTTGAAAAACTCATCAGTGGCCATAGGACTGGAAAAGGTCAGTTCTCATTCCAGTCCCAAAGAAAGGCAATCCCAAAGAATGCTCAAACTACCGCACAATTGCACTCATCTCACACGCTAGTAAAGTAATGCTCAAAATTCTCCAAGCCAGGCTTCAGCAATACGTGAACCATGAACTTCCAGATGTTCAAGCTGGTTTTAGAAAAGGCAGAGGAACCAGAGATCAAATTGCCAATATCCGCTGGATCATCGAAAAAGCAAGAGTTCCAGAAAAGCATCTACTTCTGCTTTATTGACTATGCCAAAGTCTTCGACTGTGTGGATCACAATAAACTGTGGAAAATTCTGAAAGAGATGGGAATAGCAGACCGCCTGACCTGCCTCTTGAGAAACCTGTATGCAGGTCAGGAAGCAACAGTTAGAACTGGACATGGAACAACAGACTGGTTCCAAATAGGAAAAGGAGTACGTCAAGGCTGTATATTGTCACTCTGCTCATTTAACTTCTATGTGGAGTACATCATGAGAAATGCTGGGCTGGAAGAAGAACAAGCTGGAATTAAGATTGCCGGGAGAAATATCAATAACCTCAGATATGCAGATGACACCACCCTTATGGCAGAAAGTGAAGAGGAACTAAAAAGCCTCTTGATGAAAGTGAAAGAGGAGAGTGAAAAAGTTGGCTTTAAGCTCAACATTCAGAAAACTAAGATCATGGCATCTAATCCCATCAACTTCATGGCAAAGAGATGGGGGAACAGTGGAAACAGTGTCAGACTTTATTTTTTGGGGTTCCAAAATCACTGCAGATGGTGATTGCAGCCATGAAATTAAAAGACGCTTACTCCTTGGAAGGAGAGTTATGACCAACCTAGATGGCATATTAAAAAGCAGAGACATTACTTTGCCAACCAAGGTCCATCTAGTCAAGGCTATGGTTTTTCCAGTGGTCATGTATGGATGTGAGAGTTGGACTGTGAAGAAAGCTGAGTGCTCAAAAATTGATGCCTTTGAACTGTGGTGTTGGAGAAGACTCTTGAGAGTCTCTTGGACTGCAAGGAGAGTCACCCAGTCCATCCTAAAGGAGATCAGTCCTGGGTGTTCATTGGAAGGACTAATGCTGAAGCTGAAACTCCAATACTTTGGCCACCTCATGCAAAGCCTTGACTCATTGGAAAAGACCCTGATGCTGGGAGGGATTGCGGGCAGGAGGAGAAGGGGACGACAGAGGATAAGATGGCTGGATGCCATCACTGACTCGATGCACATGAATTTGAGTAAACTCCGGGAGTTGGTGATGGACAGGGAGGCCTGGCGTGCTGCGATTCATGGGGTTGCAAAGAGTCGGACACAACTGAGGGACTGAACTGAACTGAACTGTGATTCATCCAGCCTGGCATTTCACATGGTACTCTGCGTAGAAGTTAAATTAGCAGTGTGACAATATACAGCCTTGCCTACTCATTTCCTGATTTTGAACCAGTCTTTTGTTCCTTGTCTGGTTCTGACTGTTGCTTCTTGACCTCTATAACCGGTTTCTCGGGAGACAGATAAGGTGGTCTGATATTTCCATGTCTTGAATTTTCCAGTTTGTTCTGATCCACATAGACAAAGGCTTTAGCATAATTGATGAAACACATGTTTTTTTGGAATTCCCTTGCTTTTTCTATGATCCAGCAGAAGTTGGCAATTTGATGTATGATGCCTCTGCCATTTCTAAATCCAGCTTGTACATCTGGAAGTTCTTGGTTCACATACTGTTGAATACTAGCTTGAAGGATTTTGAGTATTACTTTGCTAGCATGTGAAATGAGTGCAATTGTGCGGTAGTTTGAATATTATTTGGCATTGTCGTTCTTTGGGATTGGAATGAAAAACCGACCTTTTCCAGGCTTATGGTCACTGCTACGTTTTCCAAATTTGCTGGCATACTGACTGCAGTACTTTAGCAGCAGTTTTTTTTAGGTTTTTAAATAGCTCAGCTGGAATCCCATCATCTCCACTGGCTTTATTTGTCCTAATGCTTCCTAAGGCCCACTTGAGTTCACACTCCATGATATCTGGCTCTAGGTAAGTGACCACACCATTGTCATTATCCCAGTCATTAACACTTTTTTTGGTTTGATTCTTCTGTGTATTCTTGCCACCTCTTCGTATGTCTTCTGCTTCTATTAGGTCCTTACCCTTTCTGTCCTTTATCATGGCCATCCTTTCATGAAATATTCCCATCATATCTTTAATTTTCTTGAAGAGATCTCCAGTGTTTCCTGTTCTATTGTTTTCCTCTATTTCTTTGCATTGTTCACCTAAGGCTTTCTTACCTCTCCTTGCTATTCTCTGGAACTCTGCATTCAGTTGGGTATATCTTTCCCTTTCTTGCCTTTTTCTTCTCTTCTTTTCTCAGGTATTTGTGAGGCCTTATCAGACAACCACTTTGCCTTCTTGCATTTTTTTTTTTTCTTGCGAATGGTTTTGGTCACTTCCTGCTGTACAGTGTTATGAACCTCCCTCCATAGTTCTTCTGACACTCTACCAGATCTAATCCCTTGACTCTATTCATCACCTCCATTTTATAATCATAAGGGATTTGATGAAGGTTATACTGAGTTGCCTAGTTGTTTTCCCTACTTACTTCAGTTTAAGCCTGAATTTTGCAATAAGGGGTTCATGATCTGAGCCACAGGCAGCTCCAGGTCTTGTTTTTGCTGACTTAATAGAGTTTTTCCATCTTCGACTGCAAAGAATATAATCAGTCTGATTTCGGTATTGGCCATCTGGTGATGTCCATGTGTGGAGTCACGTCTTGTGTTGTTGAAAGAGGGTGTTTGCTATCACCTTATCCATATTTCTGCCCATCTTAGCATTGAAATTCTGGACTGGGTGGAATCATGATAATTTTTCTCTCTCTGTATTGAATCCTGTTTCAACCTGGAATTGAAAAAATTACGAGATAAAGAAGTTTCAGATTTTGTTGGAATCTTTTGGTCTATTTTATATTGACTAGGAAGGAGTAATTGAAATTTTGCTGTTTTTCCCTTATACAACATTTTTTAATTGATTATGTAAGGTACACCCCCTTTAAAGGATGTACTTCAGTAGTTTTTAATATATTCACAGAACTGTGCAACTACTACCTCTCATTCCAGAACATTTTTATCATTCCTCAAAGAGACATGTTTGGTAGCAGTCAGTCCCCATGACGCCCTCCTCCCAGTCCGAGTTTTTGACTGGACATATGTTTTCTATTTCTGTCAGATGTACCTCAGAGTAGAATTGTTGGGTAATATTATAACTCCATGTTTAACTTCTTGAGGAATTGCCAGACTGTTTTTCCAAAGCAGTCTATATCATTTTGTATTCCTCCCAGTATTAAAGGAGGGTTCTTGTTCCCCTACATCCTCACCAACATTTTGTCCATCTTAGTGGAAGTGGTATCTCATTGTGATTTTCGTGGTGATTTCCCAAATGGCTGTTAATGTTGAGCATGTTTTCATGTACTTACTGGCCGTTTGTATATCCTCTTTGGAGTTGCTATGTTTGTAACTGTGTGCACATGTGTACACATGTTCTTACCGCTAAAGTTGTAGTCCATAACACATGATTTATTTTTGAGGATCCATGAGTTTTCCTTCACTTTCTCAGTGCCTGGAAAAGCGGTACCACTACCATGTCTTAATAACGTCATCAGTGTTTTTCATACCATGACTATTGTGCTGCCCCTGCTTTCTTGTTGGAAAGTACTATATGAATTGAGGTTCATACCTGTAGTTCTAAGAGATCTTAAGTTGTATTACTATAGCTGTGTATTTAAACTCTTGTTTGCTAGTTCAAAAAATTATTATAAAAGTGGTATATGCTAGTGTTAAAAATTCAAACAAAATAGGGGGACTTCTCCTGTGGTTCAGTAGTTAAGAATCCACTTTGTAATGCAGGTTGCCTGGGTTCAACCCATGATCAGGGAACTAATATTCCGCATCCTGCAACAAAGAGCCTATGCACCATATCTGGAGTTTGTGACCTGCAATGGAAGACCCTGCCTAATGCACCAAAGAGGCCACGTGCCACAACTAAAACCCGAATATTTAAAAAATTCTAAAAAAAAAAGGAAGCAAGAAAGTTAACAGTCTCACATTTTATATTTGACACACTGTTCCACAGCCAGTTTCCCCAAGGTAAATTATAAAGGAGTTTAAAGTTTCATAGATATCCTCCCAGAAATTAATCTCTTCATATGCATATCCATATTTTTGGAAGTTACATATGGATATGCATATCCATATGTAACTTCCATAAATGAGATTGATATGTGTGTGATCTCCCATAATATGCTATTTTCTTTCAGTAATTGAGGATGTATTTCCTTGAACCTAAATACAGTTCTGCATCATAGTTTTCTGCATAGTATTCTCTTGTTTGTGTTTACTTTGATTAACTAGCTTTGTAGTGATCAGATGTTTATGTGTTCTCACCTTTCATTATTGTAAGTAATGTGACCAGGAACTCCTTGTATGTTCACAAATGGGTTTGTTCTGAGCGTCAATGTGTAGGTGGAATTAGCTAGTTTGAAATATAGTGCATTTTCATTTTAAAACGTGTCACCAGTTGCCCTCCAGGAAGATTATACTGATTTATACACTAACCAGAAGTACATCGGTGTGCCTCCACATAGCACCACTGTCTTTAAATGTTATCTCCAGTAATCTCTTCGTTTTTATTGTACTCATTTGATTATTCATAAGACAGTCCATTTGTGTTTAGTATTTTTAAAATATTGTGTCCATATTATTTTTGACCACTGAATTTCTAAAAACTTGCTTTTTTCCTTTTTGTGTCATGTGACCTTGTATTTGGTTTTTTTAAAAGAAGTTTTAGTCCTTTGATTATAATTTCTTAGCATCTTGACTATACTCTTTTTTGTTCTATTATGCTAAGTAAAGTAATTTCACCTATTTCCCTTGTATTGATCCTAGCAGCAGCCTACTTAGCTCTACCATCCGTAGATGGGACTGTACCATCCATATTCACAGTGACCTATCTCATCAGGCTACCAAAATTCTTCCCTAGGGCAATAGTAATTTTTCCTGTATTGGCAACACACTAAGATGGTGGTGTTCTTTCCAATACCATCAAATCTGAGGCATAAAAGAGTGTTTTCAAGAAGGAAGGATTTAATAATAGCAGTATTCAGTTAAGCCACAGTTTCAGGAAGATGAAGGCTAAGAGTCGATGAACTACTTGGGCTGCGGTCCCTAGGGACCCATCAGTTGGGGCCAGTAATAGGTCATGCAGATGTCAAGGTGAGGACACACTAGAGCGAGCGTAACAGATTCTTTGGTGAAATTTAGCAATGAAATTGAGAGAGAGGACTGTTGCTTGTAGGGGTTGAGGTCAGATATGGGCAGGAGAAAGTTGATTTTAAGACAGGATACCCGAGCAAGTTTCTAGGCAGAAGAGAAGATATCTGAGGAAAGGTTGGAGAGCCAACAAGGACAGAATTAAATGAGTGATTTGGGGATGTGGTGGGTTAATCTTGGAAAGATTGAAGGTACATTTTTCTTGCTGAACAGTGGAGGAAGTTTCATATGGTTTTTGGGTTTAGGAGAGTAAGGACAGCATTTCACTGTTGTGTAATGCATTACTCCAAAACTTAGCACACTGGGCCAGCTTTTAATTTTACTTATAATTTTATGGATCAGGAATTTAGAAAGGATAAAGCTGAAGGAGGTTTGTCTCTGCTTCATGATATATGGGGCCTCAGTTGAGACATTCTAAAGGCTGGCGAGTAGAATCATCTGAAAACCCATTATTCACAAGTATTGTAAGACCAGGACTGCTAATGGGTGTGCCTCTGTGCATTTTTTTCCATGTGGCTTGGCTTCCTTATAGCATGGTGGCTTTAGGGTGGTCAGTCATCTTACCTGGTATCTCAGAGTTTCAAAAGGAAACCTCTCCTTTTCAGAATGGAAGCTGTGTTGCTTTATGACTTAGCCTCAAAAATTGCACATCCATTTTCATTATATTCTGTTGGTTAAAAACACATCAAAAGCCCATCCAGATCTACAAGGAGAATTAGAGTCTGTTTCTTGTAGTAGAACTTCAAGGTTCCATAAGAGCCAGTGGTTAGAGAGATGCTGTTGTGACCTTCTTTGGAGAGTACAGTCTGCCAGAAGAATGCCATAAGAAATTAGTAAAAGGATGATGTGTACTTCACATTATGTACAGCTATACTTTTATATAATCACTTAACCATTTTTCCTAAGACATAAATTCATCTAATATTCTTTTTGTCTGGCACAGATTATAAGACCTAAGGCCCACTGACTGTATCTAACTTGCTATGTTAGGTACTTACCATAGGAATACGTACAAGCTGGTACATGAGTTAGGTTTTCTGATGATGATTAAACTGGAAAATGTTAATTACTCTTGGATTGTAAAACTAGGTGGGGCTTTAGAATGAGGCTTGGAAAGCAGTTCTGTTTTTCATCTATATGTCAAAGCACTTTTACTTACTGCATTTGTAGTCACTCATCTGTAAGACCCATGTTCTTTTCCTGTTTTTTAAATTCCTTTAGAAATAATGAGAATTTGGATAATTCACAATGAATTATTCTTCATTGCTTACAAGAGGTATGACGTACACCTGGGAACATGCCTGTAGTTGTGCGGATGAGTCACATGTTGCTGTGATAAACCCATGCTCATTCATGAACAGTAGAAGTATGAAATAACAATAGGTCTTGACATTGAAGGAACTTAGTCTTTCAGCTGTATTTTGATGTCTGCGTGTATAATTATGTCCTTTGGTTTTAAATGGATAGGTAAGTGTTGTCAGTTCTTTTATTTTAAAAGTATTTTTGTTCCTAAAAGAATGCTTTTTTTTTTTTTTAAGTTGTGAAAGAAATCTCAATATTTCTCAGGTATCTTCTGATTTTTGAACTCTACTTTCACCCAGTTCTCATTGCAAGATCCTTTGTCTCCCCAGTTCATAATTCAATATATTGTATTTCTGCTTACCCAGAACATAATTAAGAACTAAGAAATGAGCCCCAAATCTTTGGGTTCACATGAAATGTCCAAGTTCATGTACTAAAGTTCATGTTTGCTATAGAGAAAACCCCCTGTTAAGATCTCAAATAATGTCTGTTTACTCTTCCTCTGCCTACCAAGTAAGTAAGGATAAGGCTAAGAACAAGAAGGATGACATTAAGGCTATGAAATTCATTGTAAGACCTGGTGAACATTGCGGCCTTAGCCTGTTCGATGTAGTGATAAATTTTTTTCAGCAGGTGGACTTGCCTAAACTCATCAGGGGTTAAAAGTCAGATTATTATCAAGCTTTTATACAGCAACATTTGGGGAAGAGGTCAGTGCAAGTAAATTTTATAATACCTTTATTGGAGCAGTGGTTAAGATTCCTCTGTCAAAGATACATTGATGAGACAAATGGCTGTGACTGGCGCTGTGTACTTAAACAATAGAAAGTATTGGCATTGGATACGAAGTGTGTCCATTAACTGTCTTTAATTGTGAATTCTAAGATTTGTGGAGTATTTATATACTCAAAATACCTTCAGTGAAATTGAGTACTTAGTTGTATGTGTATGTTTGAGAAAAGAAGTTCGTAACCCAAATTAGAGAGTCAAGTAAATCTGTAGACTGGACTACTTGAAAACAGCCACTAGCAATCTGATCTTATGGTAACTCCTGTGCATTTTAAGAACTCCTGCCAATAACCCACCCCCACCCACCAGGGTGCATTTAAAATGCTTTTTTCTAAAGCCTTTTCAGTGGATTTAGAAATGATTCAGGACTGCTCTAGACTATACAGTGTAGAGATTGGGCTTTGAGATTCTAGCTTGACCCCCAAGATGTGAATTGCATTTCCATTGTGAGCTCTGTTTTCGTTGAAGCTCTTTTCTGTCAATTTTCAGTGTATTTTTTTTAAACATTTGCTTATTGCTCTAAAGTGACAATAAAAGGAGAAGAAACCTAGATTATTGATCATAAAAGCAGAAGGAATCCTTATTTTTATTTTATGCTGTTTAGAAGCAGATTCTAATTTTGTATACATATGGAGCTGTTAGTGCACTTCTGCGTCTGAAATGTTTGTAGATCACCCTGATCGTTATGTTCAGCATCTTATGGACATTTTCATATCTCAGTATCTTTCTTAGTAGCGCGCCTTAAGTACTACACATTTTGATTTTGCAGTGTAACAAATATAATTTTTCATATATGCCATTCTCTTGATAGTGTTTTTATATGATACAATTTTACATTTAGATTATTAGTTCACTTTTCCCTCATCTAGTCTAAGAGAAAGGATATCTTTAAGGATATCCTGTCTCGTTAAATTGCTTTTCACAAATAATGAAAGTCTGGAATTGGACAACTTGCACTGCTCTCAAGGCTCTTCACAAAGACCGTCAGTGTGTCTCTTCAGAAAATATGCCAAAATTTTGTTGATGTGGATCTGGTTCTCTCATGATGTTGCAGTCAAACCGTGAGCTGGGGCTGCTGTCAGCTGAAAGATTGGCCCAAAGGAACTGCTTCGTTTCCCTGCTCTTGCCTGCTCAGGTGGTTGTTGGGAGGCCTCACAGGGCTGGTTGCAGCCAAATAGCTGGCTTGGCAGGGGTGGGGAGGGCACCCAGGGCACCTAGCAGAGAAGCCACAGCCTTATCTCTTGGGAGGTGACATTAAACTTGAGTGCTGAATGTCTTGATTCTCTTATAAAAAAATTTCAGTCTTTGGATAAGTCATTAATAAAATGGTGAGTTAATTGTCATGTGGCCATTTTGTTTTATATAGAAATATCAAATCATTGTGTTCTGCACCTTGAACTAACATAATGTTGTAGATCAGTTATACTTCAACAAAAAGAGAAAAGATGAGTTAGTTTCTTTTCCTTCCTTTTTCACTTTGGGTCAGTTAGTTGTACCTTCTTAAGTGCTATAGGCAATACTCTTAACATTGGCCTCAGTTCAGTTCAGTCCTGTCTGACTCTTTGCCTCCCCATGGAATTCAGCACGCCAGGCATACCTGGCCATCACCAACTCCCAGAACTTGCTCAGACTCGTATCCATCGCGTCAGTGATACCATCCAACCATCTCATCCTCTGTCATCCCCTTCTCCTCCTGCCCTCAGTCTTTACCAGCATCAGGGTCTTTTCCAATGAGTCAGCTCTTTGCATCAGGTGGCCAAAGTATTGGAGCTTCAGCTTCAGCATCCATCCTTCCAAGGAATATTCAGGATAGATTTCCTTTAGGAGTG
Source organism: Dama dama (assembly GCF_033118175.1). Taxonomy (NCBI): domain Eukaryota; kingdom Metazoa; phylum Chordata; class Mammalia; order Artiodactyla; family Cervidae; genus Dama; species Dama dama. The sequence continues at coordinate 44,003,713 of NC_083698.1, read as the reverse complement.
ACTGCTTTGATCTCCTTGCAGTCCAAGAGACTCTCAAGAGTCTTCTACAACTCTCTCTCAAGAGTCTTCTTAGATTCAGGGGATTAGATCTGATAGACAAAGCCTGGTCTCTGACTCACAATCTGTGTCATTAGTCACAGTGGGTTTGGGTAGTGGTGGAACAGTAGTCAACACTTATGGAGCTCTTAATATGTGCTCAGATATGGTTTTGAGAAAGTGAAGTATAGGGGCAAGTGCCCAGAGAAGTAATTTACTCAGTGTCACTTAATGAGTAAATGCCACTGCTGTGGTTCCAAGTCGGCATCCCTGAATTTAGGCACAAGTCTGTACAAGTAATTGATAAGGAGGCCAAGGCCTGAAATTATTTGTTGGCCTTTGTATTAACATTTCAAATGTTCAAGGTCTCTTATTCTGTTTACTGCAATCACCGTAGCTCAACTGCAAAAACTGTTTCTTCATCTGTCATATTTATCTTTTTAAGGTTGTAGATAAATAAGGATCCTTTGTCTCTGGAGCATTTGTCTTTGCCCTGGTTTTCCCTCTACAGCTCTCTTCCATTTATTAGTATTATGGGAAATACTTGATGTAATAACAGATTAATCTACATTTAAGAGTTTTTCAATAAGTTTTCCTTATTGAATCTCTCCCAGTCTGAAGGGAGTTTAGCAGTTGTGTCATAGGCTTCATAGTTGCTTATTTTGGGGTTAGATTCTTGGGCTGTTTTTGTACATTTATACATCCTGCTTTGTGTGTGCCTGTATGTCCATGCAACTGTGTGGCATGAGGGGCCACGGGGTCTTGTTCCCCCTCGGTGGAAGCACAGTCTTAACCACTGAACTGCCAGGGAGTCCCTGCCTTTTTATATTTAGCATTATTATTAGTGTTTCTACTGAGGTGTGTATAATCTAAATTTTACCTTAAATTACTAAGGAAAATAGTGTTTCCTAATTTCAACAAGTTTTTAGTTGATATACCCTACAAACATATTTCTTACAACTGTTATGTATGATATGACTGTCACACATTAGGAAGTTTGTGTATGATATGATTTTAAAGCAGTAATTTATTTTCTTATTTGTTTTGTAACCTGAAAATCACGGTTATTAAACACTGGTTCTAAAATTTTGTTCATGAAGGTTAATTACAATAGAGACTTATGTAACATTGATGAACTATTTCCAACTTCTTATCTTGTATTGAGAAAATGCATACTGCTTAAAATGCCAGTTTCTGTTTTATATCAGTTTTTCTGAATTCACTCGCAATTCCATACAGTTAATTCATACTTTAATCATCATAAAGAGAAGGGGTACATATTTTAGCTATGCAGGTCAAGAAGTGACAGTTAGAACTGGACATGGGACAGTAGACTGTTTCCAAATCAGGAAAGAAGTACGTCAAGGCTGTATATTGTCAACCTGCTTATTTAACTTATATGCAGAGTACATCATATGAAATGCTGGGCTGGATGAAGCACAAGCTGAAATCAAGATTGCCAGGAGAAATATCAAGAACCTCAGATATGCAGATGATACCACCCTTATGGCAGAGAGTGAAGAAGAACTAAAGAGCCAATTAATGAAAGTGAAAAAGGAGAGTGAAAATGTTGGTTTAAAACTCAACATTCAGAAAACTAAGATCATGACATCTAGTCCCATCACTTCATGGCAAATAGATGGATAAACAATGGAAACAGTGACAGACTTAATTTTGGGGTGCTCCAAAATCACTGCAGATGGTGTCTGCAGCCATGAAATTAAAAGATGCTTGCTTCTTGGAAGAAAAGCTATGACCAACCTAGACAGCATATTAACAAGCAGAGACATTACTTTACCAACAAAGGTCCATCTAGTCAAAGCTATGGTTTTTCCAGTGGTCATGTATGGATGTGAGAGTTGGACCATAAAGAAAGCTGATCACCAAAGAATTGATGCTTTTGAACTGTGGCGTTGGAGAAGACTCTTGAGAGTCCCTTGGACGGCAAGGAGATCCAACCAGTCCATCCTAAAGGAGATCAGTCCTGGGTGTTCGTTGGAAGGAATGATCTTGAAGCTGAAACTCCAATACTTTGGTCACCTGATGTGAAGAACTGACTCATTTGCAAAGACCCTGATGCTGGGAAAGATTGAAGGCAGGAGGAGAAGGGGACGACAGAGGATGAGATGGTTGGATGGCATCACCGACGTGATGGACGTGAGTTTGAGCAAGCTCTGGGAGTTGGTGATGGACAGGGAAGCCTGGTGTGCTGAAGTCCATGGGGTCGTAAAACGTTGGACACGACTGAGTGAACTGACTGATTTTAGCTGATGGTTCAATACTTTATCATAGTAGAAAGAGCATAGTGTTTAGAATGTAGCAGAGCTTGGTTCTAATCCTGACTAATGCTTCCAATCTGGGTGATTCTGGACTAGTGTGTATAACAACCCCCCCACCCCCCACCACCACTACCAACACACAGTCTTTCCGTAGAAATGATGATAGAGCATCCCAGTGTTGTTTGCCTTAGATGGCATCATAAACAAGAGTCTAGAATGGCCCCTGACAGGTTTTTCATTTATTTTCCCCTTTAACCTGCTCAGAGTTTGTTTCTGAGCATCTGGGGTCACACCTATATGCATTATCCAGACCTGCAACAGAGCCTCTCTCCTCTGCCCCAGTGGTTTGAGCTGGTCTCCACCTGCTCTGGGGTTGCCTGTTCATCCAGAGAGCTCCTTGCACCACCACACCTTTGGAATGAGTAAGAGACAGGTTGAAAAATGGCATTCTTTTTTATTGTGGAAATTCTCAAGCATAAAGTAATTTTAAAGAATAATATGGGGAATCCCAGAATTTCGTCTATTTTAGCATCATTGAATAATTATATTTTCTTTTATTTATTATATATGTATGTGATGTATATACATTTTTCTTATGCTTCATTATTTAAAAAGCAGTTAAAAACATCATGACATTTACAGCAGACATCTAAGAAAAAGTACATTCTCCTGTTACATAACCATATCATTGTGTTACACTGAAGAAAATTAATTATTCCATAATGTCATCTAAATTTCCTTTACATTTATCTAATTGTCTTAAGAAATGAGTTTGTTTATGCTTTTCCTTTTTAAATTTAAGGCAGTTAGCATTTGTTATTACATTGGTTTTTATGCTTCTTTAATCCTTATTTTTTAAAATTTTTATTGTTTGGGCCACACCATATGGCTTATAGGATCTTAGTTCTCTGACCAGGGTTGCAACTGGGCCACAGCCGTGAAAACGCTGAGTCCTAGCCATTGGACCACCAGGGAGATCCCTTTCCCATCTTTGGTTAGATTTATTCCTCAGTGTCTATCTATCTATCTCTCTATCTTTTTTTTTTAGGATTATGTCTTTGTGATTTATCTTTCTTTAAAATTTATTTAGTTTTTGGTTGCGCTGGGTTTCTGTTCCTTCACACAGCTTTCTCTTGTTGTGCCAGATGGAGGCTTCTCATTGTGGTAGCTTCTTTTGTTGTGGAACTTGGGCTCTAGGTGCTTGGGCTTAGTTGCTCCGTGGCATGTGGGGTCTTCCCAGACCAGGGATTGAACCTGTATCTCCTGTATTGGCAGGCGGATTCTTTTCCACCGAGCCACCAGGGTAGTCCAAAGTATCATTATATTGTTAAGATTTCAGTTTCTCATTGTTTATTGCTGGTATCTAGAAATACAGTTATTACATCTTGAGCTTATATCCTCCTATTCTCTTTACTCAGTAGTTTTAGTAACCTTTTTGTAGACTCCTTTACCTTTTCCTATTGCCATTCAAGTTGTCTGTGAACAGAGATACACTACTGAACCCCCAAGCAAGTTCATGTGCTCGACCCCACAGTGAGACCAAACAGACTGAACCATCAGAGTTTCAAGTAGAGAAAGGTTTATTGCAGGGCGGAGCAGGGAGACTTCAGGTGGCTTGTGCTTCAGAAAACCCCGAACTCCTTGAGGGATTTCAGCAAAGCATATATTTAAAGGCAGGACTGTCCCAAGGTGTGTGATCTCCTCATGCCCAGTTCTGTGGTTGGTTGATGGTGACCACGCCTTAGGCACCAGTAAGTCTGGGGGCTGACTGCTCTTGATCATCAAGTAGTTAATTTCTGACATTTGGTGGTGGTTTTAGCATGTGAAAAACGTAGGTATATGCTTGAGGTACTATTATCTGGGTACTTCAGAGAAGAGTTGTGGCACAGGATATAGGGGAGGGGTCTGCCCCAGGAAGGCCCCGTAAGGGCTTCTTTGGTTACAGATAGTTTTACATCTTCCTTTCCGTTTATTTTGCCCAGTTGTGCTGACCAGAGCTTCCAGGCCAGGGTAGAATAAAAGTAGGGAGAGTAGTCTCACTTACCTTGTTCCTGATTTTAGCAGTTAAAGCATTCATTCTTTCACAGTTAGGACTGATGTTATCTGTAGATTTTCCATAGATGTTCTTTTTGTCCTGCTTTGTTGAGAATTTTCATCAGGAATGCATGTTGAATATCGTGAAGTATTTTTCGTGTGCTTGCTGATCTGATATATAGTTTTTGCTCTTTTGGTGTGTTGTTTGTGGTGAATTACATCTATTGATTTTTGGATATTAAACAGCTTTTAATTCCTAGAATACTCCCTACTTGGTCATGATGTGTTATCCTTTTAATATGTTGCTTAATTTGTTACATCACTATTAGAGAGCTAAGAAACTAGGGTCAGTGAAAAAAAATTATACTTAATATTTTTTGCTAGAAAATAGTTTGCTGAAAATTCTTCCAGGCTTTTGTCTATGAGAGAGTTCTGAACTTCTGATTTACTGTTCAAATTGAACTAGTCTTGTGCTCAGCAAGGGAAAGGGAGTCATCTTTATGCTGGCCAACAGTTGCCCCAGATAGCTGAGAAGGATAGTTTCAGAATTGTTTCCTTTGAAGCCTTCCTAATAAATGGTGCAGGTAGAGCTTTATAGTTTTTTGGGTGTGCTTGGAAGATAGGAATCAGAGTGGACTTAAAAATTGCTTAACAATCCATTCTTGCTCACTTGTATTTGTAATCCAATCTAATATATATTTTTAAAGACTAAAAGGAAAACTTTGGGGAATTCCCTGGAGGTCCAGTGGTTAGACTTTCACTGCCAAGGGCTGGGTTCGGTCCTTGTTCAGGGAACTTAAGATCCTCCAAGATGTGTGACATGGCCAAGTTTTTTTTTTAAAGAAGAATAAAAGGAAAACTTTTAAGTGATGAATGCATGATTTGTAATAAATAGTGTAAGTCATGAAGTACAGTTGTATCAACCAAACCCCTAAGTCAAGGGAGTCGTCCGTTGCTGGACCCTTTCTGGCTCTCTCTCTGCTTGATGCCGTCAGCAGGGTCCTTGTATGGCATTGCCATTAACCCGTGCTCCTGTACTGAATGATGGCGAAGAAGCAGAAGGAGGCGGCCTTGTCTAGCCTTTGACTGTTCTCAGGATTCCTTTTGTGTGGACAGTGTTGTGTAGGACACAGGGTTTCCTCTGCTAGTAGCCATCATGGTACGTGTTGTTTGCTCATTGCAGGGAATTGGAGCAGATAACTCATTTTCTCTTAATTCCCTGGATGCCGAAGCAGTTGGTGAGGTCTGCTGTGCGGAGATGTGCTCCACTCTCTTGGCAGCCTGAGAGTTACCATTCTGTGAGAAGAGACTGAAACATGTTTGGAAAGACTGTTGCTTCCTGTAGAAATCAGGAAATTAGGATTTGAGAATACATGGACTCAGTTTTGAAATTATGTACATCAATTTTCAAAATAAAAATTAGGATCAGAGCTAAGATTTTGTATGCTGTGTGGCAAGGCCAAAGAGAAAAAAAAATTAGGATATGTTTGATACTTTCAGTTGTTTTTATATTTTTGTTGTAAGATTTACTTTTATGCCCCTCTTGTTTAGTTGGCTTTTTTTTTTTTTTGCATAGGATTCTTAGTGTGAGGGCTCCTGAGATAATTGGACTACTCTAGTAATTTCTTCAACTTTCAGTCCTATCGAGAAAAGGAACAGCTGCGCTTCTGCTGTGATTACACTGGAAATAGCTCCCATTGATTGTAGCTCACATGTACACACCCTGGCTGTCAGGAATTCAAATCTGAAACATGCAGTAGTGGTACAGGTTTCTTCTCTTTACACACAGTTAAATTAGTTTTAAATTTAGAACCTTTCATGTTAGCTATAATATGCAATTAAATGGTAAATAGCTTTCAATTAAGCTATCAAATGTTTCTGTGTAGTAAGACTGGGAAACGGTCCTCTGGGTATTAAAAATGGAATGCATTTCTTACTGGTGAACAGAGCATGCTTTGGAGTCAGACCCGACTTCCAGCCCTGAACCAACTGCTTATGGTCCCTGAGACTTTTGTCCAGTTCAGCAGTGTAGAAATTACACCCTCTGCCCTGAGTGGTTGTAAGAAACAGTAGACATCAGTGTTTCCTAAATACTTTGTGCTGCAAAATGTGTCTAGTTTCTTGACGAAATGGTTTTGTGTCTGGAATTTGTAGCATCTTCTGTGCTCTTGGAGGTTCCCAATGTGTGTTAAGACACTGGGCTCTGAGAACCCCTTTGGTCAGGAAATCTACTCACTTTGTGCAGCTTAGCATTTCCCAGACGGAACTTCTCCTCCCTTCCTCCTTCCTCACCCCGAAGGTCTGCAACATGTTTCAGTTTACTTTTGTTTCAGTGGATCATGATTTTGAAAATACAGTGCTTAGCACAGTATCCCTAGTTTACTTGAATAGTATTCAATTTCTTTTCCTCCTTTTCATTGTTAATTTGAATGATTTAAACACTGTTGTGAACTCAGAGCCCACTTGAATTTGGTGTAGCCTTGTATGTAAGTAATAAGCCATGTTTTCCTCCAGTTTTATTGAAATAGAATTGACTTAAGCACTGTGTGAGTTTAAGCAGTACAGCCTAATGACTTAACATGTATATATTGAGAAATGATAACCACAATAAATTTAGTTACCCATTCATTCATTTAATAATTTATTATGTTTTATTCCTAATTATCTTTCATTTCAGTTCTTCTTTTGCCACAAATGTTGTTAGAGACTTTGAAAGTTCTTAGAAAGTTCTTATCTAGTTAAATTCCTGCTTTAATAATTCAACACAATTTAAATAATGATAACATTTATAATATTTCTTGAACTGCTACTCCTGGCCCTCTGACAGATGTATTGAGGGTGTGTTTTAGATGCTTCCTGTTTTGAGCATGAACAGTAGGCATGAACCATCCTTACCTTTCTTGAGGGATTTGTAAGAATTCTGAAGATTTAAAAAATGAGAGCATCCTTGCAATTAAAAAAGAAGCAGTAGATATTAAAGAATAAAATGTAGAAAAGTATTTTTTTTTTAGGAAAAAATTGGAAAAGATAGAGGAAAAAAATAAAATAGAGATAAAAAGAATAAAAGGGTAATTATATAATCCAGAGATGTTTGCTGCTAAATATCTTTATCTTTCCAGACTTTTTCTTGTGTGTTTCACCAAAATGGTATCATATGAGGCATGCTTCTTTGTACCCTGGTCATCTTATTTGCAGTGCAAAGTGAGGTCATGTAGATGCCTATGAAGCATTGTTACCTCCCCAAGCCCACCTTAACACTGAGTACTCTCTCTTGCTCTCCAACCTGTTTCCTGGCAGGAGCTTGAGGTTGAGGACAAGTGGTGAGAGGAGCACGTTCTTTTGGTGGGTAAATTGTCATATATCGTATACTTCCTTATTGGTATGCAGAACTATGCAGAGTACACATCCTTTGTTTTGGTGAGTTGTGTTACACTAACCCCAGAAGATCTGCATTTAACTTACTGGTTAGAAATGTCCAGAGTTGGAATATACATAATATGTGCACCTAGACTTTAAAACCTCCAGTTACTGTTATGGTGTGTTGGGCTGGTTCATTGCTTTTTTAAGGTAAGTTTTTAAAAAATGAAGAAGCCTAAAAGAAAGACATAGGGCATTTTTCTCTTGATGAAAGATGCTCTTGAAAAAATGTTATATTATTAAACATGTTTCACATCCAGTTTTACTATTTAGAGATTTATTTACTGGTATGAAGAACTGATAAAGAAAAAGAGTTTCTATTACTATTTTTCTGGAAAAAAAAAAAAAAACTTTTTTAAACAATCATAGGTGGCTATCATCCAGTGAAAATTGGAGACCTCTTCAATGGCCGGTACCATGTAATCAGGAAGCTAGGATGGGGCCACTTCTCTACTGTCTGGCTGTGCTGGGATATGCAGTAAGTGCTCCTTGTCATGTGTGCTGTTGATTCCTGATTTGGTTCAACATCTTTATTTTATAACAAGCTATTTAAATATTAACTTTCTTCTGCTTTTATATGAGACTTATTCTTTGTAATTTCACCACACTCGAGTCATATAGTAATTCATCCATACCAGAAAAACATTTCAAATGTAAAATAATAACATATAGACCTTTCAAATTAGTGGGTTTTGACTTTCTTTTTTTTTAAAGCTATGATCCATAATATGAAACTGCCTTCTTAAAGTACACATACTCATGTGTAGTGTGTATAAATTGAAATAAAAGTGTTTTAAAATAATACTTGATCTTGACCATACGTGACGATGAACTCTGATATTTATCTAGTGTGCCATATTTTTATGAGGACAGAACAGAAACAAAAAGCAAAAAAGATCTACTTATGAAGCCACTGCTTAACTGTGGCCCCACAATTTGAAAAGTACTATTTTAAAGGAAAGTATTAAAAGTTTCTATTAATTAGAGCTTATTAGAGTTCATTATAATGTTTAGTTTATTAGTCTGGTTTATTAGTTGTTAACACTTCTGCTGTTAATATTTTTTTAAATGCATTTTTTCAAAGGGGAAAAAGATTTGTTGCAATGAAAGTTGTAAAAAGTGCCCAGCATTATACGGAGACAGCCTTGGATGAAATAAAATTGCTCAAATGTGTAAGTACTACAAATATGTGAATGATATAAGAAAGGTTAATGACACAATTTTACAGAGGAATTTTTCTGAATTTTACTAAATTAATTGAATTTATTATTTATAAATTCAAATGCTGAATCTTTCATTTAAAAATTTTTTTCTTTTATTAAAATAGTTTTGGCTGGTATAGTGGAAATCACTTTCAGTCTTAAACACTTGTGTTCTTAACTTTTTCTTTTTCTAGGTTCGAGAAAGTGATCCCAGTGACCCAAATAAAGACATGGTAGTGCAGCTTATAGATGACTTCAAGATTTCAGGCATGAATGGAATACGTATCCTTTCTGACAGTTCTGTTGCTTCCTAATGGCTGAATTAATATGCTAGTTTTTCTTTTCAATTTTAAAAAATGTAAATATTTCAAGCCCTTATAAACGTACATCTGCTCTGCTTTATCACTCTCCACATGAAACCTCTAGTGTCACCGTATTATATGATTCTTGAAAGATGAAAGCTTCTTAATTGTAAGATGAGTTGTTCCTTTTCCTTTTTTAATATGGAGGCCTTACTTCTAGTTTTGGAGAAGAAATGTGTCTTACAAGTGAAGCAGGGGCATCTCATGACCTCTTTTTTTCTTTGGAGAATATCATTTTTAACTATGCTTCTGGTCAGTTGTTTGCATGCTTAGTAGCTTTGGAGGTGAGGCTCAGCAGGGTGAATGGGTGTGGAAGGAGTTATTTTCTCTTTCTGCCTGGGACATTACTAAAGGGTAGCCCAGGAGTGGCAGTGACATCGGAGTAACCTGTAGTTTAGTGTCGTTGGCACAAGTGGAGGGAAGAAATAATGTCTTTAGTTTCCAAAATGCTGTTTCCGTATTTTAGTGTTGGATCCTCTGAGTTAGCTCTTTGTGTGATTGACCTAGGCAATGCCTTCATTTCCCAAGGTTCAGGAATACTGGACTGTGTATTTATAGTCCTTTGAGGGCCAGGAATGTGTCAAGAGCCAGGGTCTTTTCCTCCTTCCTGACCTTTTATTCTTCCATTTATCATCTTTGGAACAAATCCAGCATTTTGATGTTTGACCTGTTGAAGCTTCAGAAACCTGAGGGCAAACTTCTCCCAGCTTTCACTCCAGAATGACATCCTGTTTGTGCATCTGCTAAGTCCTGATTCCTCCGGGAAGCACTCCCCTCACACCTGGTGATTTGAGGAGGTTTTTGTATTTCTTCTAGGGATTGGATTCGAGGACACTGGCAAATTCTGGTGACTGCTGATGTTGCCTCTTCTTTGCCTTAAGGTCCTTTCTGTTAACTGCAGGGTGCATTTTCCCTCTTGATAGATGGAAGATGGAACTGGTCCTCTGTCCTGCTCTCCAAGTGAGCCTGTTTATGGTAGGCGGGGCAGCCCTTGCTCTTGCATCACATTTGGAATGTTGTTAAAACAGCTGATAGAGAGAGGGTTTCTTTGGAGGAAACACCTAATTTGTAGGTCAGTGGAGTTGATTTTTTGATATATATACTCCAGTGGCTTTCATTGCTTTGCGAATACTCTGGTGATAATTTAGAAACCTTGGGCTTTGGCTCTATGTCTGCTATTAAGTTTAGACTTTAATTTCCTTTTTTTTTTTTTTAAATGAGTTTGGGAAATAGGAACTTCTCACTTTAGATCATCTATGCATAAGTCTGTAGCACATTTGTTTTCCAGTATTGTAGGAATATTTTTCTTATTTTTATTAAAGATATTTAAAGCAATAGTTACTATGATGATGTGCTTTAATAGATCTAGAGATTACATAAAATATTAAATGACCTTTTTATAGTCCATATATAGGCCCTAAATGGTTTCAGAGCCATTCATTTCTGAGTGAATGACATGTTTATATTTACATTAGAGACTTTGATGGGGCATAGTTCTGGAGGGCCAGTGGTTGACTAGAATTTCTACTTTTATAAAAAAAAGACAACAGATTCCTGAGACTTCATTATTATAGGTTGTTCTTATGACCATGCCATGTCCTAAATTGTGATCATACATTCTTTAAAACTTAAATAATTAAAATTTTGATCTAGTGACCCAGTGAAAGATACTATTGAAGGAAAAGGTTAAATGTCTTCACTGTGTTTGGTGAATTTCTGTTTTATAAAATGTTTTATGTGATGATTGGATGGAAATTTAGGTGGGCAGGCAGGACACTTAAGAGGGGCAAGTTCTCTTGTTCTTTCCCTCATGGGTTCTGTGAGGTTTTAGTCTTGCTCATTTTCATTAAGGCTTATTGTCAGGAGGGGTGTGCTGGAGGGAGGAAGCCCACAGGTAAGTATTGTGCCAAGTCATGACTCTGCCACCTTTACCCTGTGTCAGGCAGGAAGGGTATTAGACTCGCTGAGGTTTACTTGCCTCATTCCCCACCATTGTTATGTTAGTTAGTTAGTGAAGTTGCTCAGTCGTGTCCGACTCTTTGCGACCCCATGGACTGTAGCCTACCAGGCTCCTCTGTCCATGGGATTTTCCAGGCAAGAGTACTGGAGTGGGTTGCCATTGCCTTCTCCAGGGAATCTTCCTGACCGAGGGATCGAACCTGGGTCTCCCGCATTGTAGGCAGATGCTTTACCGTCTGAGCCACCAGGGAAAGCCCCATTGTTATGAGTGCACATTAAATCCTATATGGTACATAGTAAGTATACTTAGTAAATGTTAGATTTTTCTGTTTAGGTGAGAAACAGTAAGCAGCCTTTTTTTTTCTTTTTAAATTTTTTATCTTGGCTGCACTCGGTCTTCGTTGTGATCTGCGGGCTCTAGTTTTGGTACACCGGCTTAGTTGCGGCATGAGGGATCTTAGTTCCTGGACCACGGAGCGAACCTGTGCCCCCTGAATTGGGAGCATGGAGTCTTACCCACTGGACCACCAGGGAGGTTCCACACTTTTGGTATTATTGATAGTATTGATGTTACACTTTATAAAGAACTAATTCTTTTGCCAAGTGCCACAGTGATTCTGCTTTCAGTAATTGTCACTCCAGGAATTGCATCCAGAAATGATCCTTAACCCTGTCCCAGATGTCTGCATGGTCTTCGAAGTGCTTGGCCATCATCTCCTCAAGTGGATCATAAAATCCAACTACCAAGGCCTCCCAGTACGTTGTGTGAAGAGCATCATTAGACAGGTGAGACTTATGACCGCAGGCCCCGTCCTCTAATACCTACTGGCCAGCCTTTCAACACAAATTACTGTTTGTTTATTTTAAAATATTTATTTTTTTTGGCTGTGTTGGGTTTCAGTTGCACCCAGGCTTAAATAGCCCCAAGGCATGTGGGATCTTAGGTCCCCAACCAGGCATTGAGCTGGCATTTCCTGCATTGGAAGGCAGATTCTTAACCTCTGGACTAATAGGGAAGTCCCAAATTACTGTTTTGTTTTGTTTTAAATAAAAGTAAAAAATACGTACAGAGACACATATCTCCTGTTTTAAAGATACATATATTACAGTGCTTAACACTATGAACTTGTTAAATCAATTTTATGTTGATATTTACCTAATGATAAGCTATTCTGTCTTATGAAGAGAGTAATATGTAAATGTCAAACACACGTTTCTTTTGGCACTCTGAATTTTTTTTCATATAAATGATACACTAAAATAAGAAATCGTTTTATCCAATGGCATTTACAAAATGTTCCACTTAGAAGATAACACAGATAAACATGTAATGTGTTGTTTTTATTTGCTATTTCTTAGTATTTGGATGAAGGGTAAATGAAAGATAATCTAAGGAATTTTTAAGTTATATAGGGAATATTTGTACTTTTGCCTTGACAAAAGAAAAAGACCCTTCAGTTAGGATCTGTTTGAGTGATGATACTTAAGCAGATGTTTATAGAAATGGAAGTATCCATATATGGAAGATCTCCTTCTGATTAGAAATGCTTCCCAGATTCAGTTTTCTGCATGGAACATACCAGTCTTTGACTCATTGTCCTGAGAGCCTAAGGAGGGAAAGTTGTGGATATGTCTTATTCTGGATTACCTATTCTGATATAATGGATAATATCTGTGGATATTTCTGCAGTGTAAGTAATATCAAGGAGGTTGCTTGGTTTACTTGAGAAGAGGACTAGGTGGTTTGGTTCTCTTTTTTTGGTCCCAGAGCCTAAAACTTGAGCTAGATCTGCCTGAAGATTCTATACCTGAAATATAGACCTTGATCCAGAATTCTTAAATATGAAAAGAATCAGGGAATGATTCACAGTTAAGGAATTGTGAATTTTAAGATCTGAGTGTCTGAAGTAGAAGCTTCCTGACAGTTGTAGAGGTATTTGCATGTTGGCATGTGTGTGTAGGTTTTTAAATTTTTAAAAAAATTTGAAGCTGAATTTTTAATTGTGTGTAGGTCACTCTGTTTATTCAGTATGTTGTTCATCTCTTTATTTACCTTTGTCTTTTTTGTACTGCAAATTGGCAGCTTACCTTCTAACACTGTAGATGGTACTTGAGAAGAGGGGCTACGCTGGCCTCCCCGGGGAGGGCTGCACTCCCACACTGGAGTGTGAGTGCACGTGTGCCTAGTGTGGATCCATGGGGAGCTTTTGTTTAATATATCTGTTCCCTTGTAGGTTTTAGATAGTAGCATTTTAACTCATTATTTTAACATGCCTAACATCTCAAGTGAAAAAAAATAACTTTCCTTTGATTTAGAAGATGATTCATGTTAAGGGAAAATGTTAATTGGAATTTTTTGATCCCCGAATGTCGCTTTGGTATACGTAACTATTAGTGTCAGATCTAAACTTTAAAAATAAAGAATCTAGTTAAAATTTTGAAAAAATTTGTTATCTAATGTAAATTTTCTACTTTATCTCTGATAAATCCTGGAAATATTGAAAGATTTACATATTTTTTATCTTGATGGAAGGAAAATTCCCATTTATTTTTCTTGTAGTTAAATTTAAAATTAAGAAAAAATGCACAGTAAGAAACAACTTATTATTTATGACAATTCTTATTTCTAAATATGAAGTTAAGAAAGCATGTGTGTATAGTTCTTTAAATTGGAGTATAATTGCCTTACAATGTTACATTAGTTTCTGCTGTACAACAACCCAGAATCAGCTCTACATATACACATATCTCCTCCCTGCTGAACCTCTCTCCCACCCCTCTAGGTTATTTTAGTGCCCCGGACTGAGCGCCCTGTGCTATACGGCTATATAGCTAGCTTCCCACTAGGTATCTTACATATACAGTGTATGATGTCAGTGCTACTCTCTCGATTCATCCCACCCTCTACATCCCCCACTGTGTCCACAAGTCCATTCTCTACATCTACGTCTCTGTTCTTGCCCTGCAAATAAGTTCATCAGTACCACTTTTATAGATTCCGTATATATGCATTAATATACAATATTTGTCTTTCTCTTTCTGACTTATTTCACTGTGTATAACAGACTGTAGGTCCATCCACATCACTACAAATGACTTGGTTACCTTCCTTTTTATTGCTGAATATGTACATCTTCTTCATCCACTCATCTATCGATGGGTATCTAGGTTGTGTCCACGTCCTGGCTATTATAAGCAGTGCTGCTATGAACATTGCAGTACAGGTTTTACATATTTTAACGAAGTTCATAATTTCAGAAGTAACAGCTTGAATGTATATCACACAGGTTCTGTCATCCCCTACTGTTGCCTTAGGTGTCACTACAACTTAAGCTTGGCAGTGTTGGGAGAAGATGAATTAGCAGAGGAACTGTCAATATTTATTTTGTATTCCAGAACGGAAAACCAAAATCTTGCCATTCTTAGCTAATAAAAATGTCTCTAAATCTAAATAAGATGTTCTTAAAGTGTATTGAAACTTCAGTGCATACTTACTGAACAAATGATTTCATGAATGCAATCCTCACTTTAATTTATGTACACTGCTCCTTAGAGAGTAAGAACTTATGTAGTATTTTATTGGTCTAGAATAATTTCAAGATGAAATTTTGATTTTATGTGGTCTGCACTTAGTTCTTATAGGCATTGTTAATAGAAGCTTTGTTTTTCTTTAATTTGATCCCATCTTTAATTTTCTTTTAAGAAAAATACCATGAAATCTGGATTTTTTTTCCCCCTCTAAACTTATAACTCTCAAAGTAGTACATTGTTATATATCCCAGATAATAATCTCTCTGCCTGAATTTCCTTTCATTCTCTTTGAGTCATCCTCTGGGTTCAGTACTTTGATTCCTGGGTAATACCGGGAAGATCCTTTATTAATAGACCCTCTCAGCTCTGTTACTCCGCAGGATATAACAGAGTGGGCCACCTTTCTAATATTCTCTCACTGTGCGGCCTCCTTCACCTCTGAAGTCCAGTGCAGCTAACAGTGTTTCACTCATCGCTGTTGCACCCATCCCTCTCCGCTGGTCACCTAGCCACTGATCCCTTCTGGCCATGTATGTTTCTCGTGGTATTCCTTTTATTTCCAGCACCACCTTTCTTAGTGGTCCTTATCACCTCACCTTTTCACTTCAGTTTATTCTGTTGACAGTTATTTTCCTCAGTAAAACTTTGCTTTAATAATTCATATCCTTATGTAGAAACCTTTAGTGGCATTCTGTTGCGTGTTCTGGAAGATCAATATTGTTGACTTTCGTGAAGCAATGTATATAGTGATGTAGAACTTGGGTGTTGGTGTTAAATATAATTCTGTGTGTCCTCAGGTTCTGAATCCATGGATTCCACCAACCATGGATTGTAAATATTGAGGAGAAAAATTTGAGAATGTCCCAAAAAACAAATTTGAATTTGCTGTGCAGACAACTATTACATAACATTTGCATTTTATTTACAACTATTTATGTAGTATTTACATTGTGTAAAATACTGTAAGTAATCTAGAGATGATGTAAAGTATGTGGGACGGTGTGTGTAGATTACATGCAAATACTGCTGCCCTTTCATTATAAGGGACTTGAGCGTTTGGGGCTCTTGGTATCCACAGGGGAGGGTGGATGTCCTGGAACCAAACCCCTGTAGATTCTGAGGGACAACTGTATACGCTACTCCAGCTAAAGAACTTTGGCCAAGTTACATAATCTTTTTAAGCCATAGTTTCATTATGAATAAGATGAGAATAATAATGGTACCATCATTATTATTGTTACAGTATAAAGGGATATTGCTATAATAATTACGAATATTTGTTCAGTGCTTACTATGTGCAAAGCATAATTTTAAGTACTTTGTAAATTTTAATGCATTGAATCCTCATAATAAGCCTATGATATAGGTTTTTTGTGTACTTTTTCTTTTCCTTTTTTCTTTTTTTTAATGGAAGTGGAACTACAGTTAAGTAATTTAGCCTTAGTCAAGAAACAACCAGTGTGTATGGTGGAGCAGGAATTCAAACCCAGGTAGTGTGGGTTTGGAGTGTATGTGTTTACCATTTTTCCAAGCAACAAATAATATCTTTGGACTTGTACATAGCTCGTGTCCAATAAACGTTAAATCATGGCTCTTCTTATGAACCTGTTTAAGGTCTTCTACCATCTGATGAAAGTCCATGTTTCCCTTACAAACCCTGAATCAGCTCTTATCCCCTGGCAGGTAAATCTTTCCTTATTGATTAATTAATTAATCATTTTTTAAATAGAGATTTGTTAGTGTCCTTCCGGTACACAGTTTCCTTTCTAGAATCACCCAAATTGGGGTTATCTTATGAATATTCAGAGATGTCCCAAGCATTTATAAACACACGCTGCTTTACCAGGACTTTTGTACATGATTTTTTACTACTTTTCTCTAGGTTATTTAGAGAAAGTGCTTACTTTGCCATTTTTTAAAGCACCACATCTTTGATTCATTTCTTTTGTCCTAGGCTGTAGAAAATAACCGTTCTTTCTTTTCTACCATGTTTATAAAGATGCAACCAAAATTCCACTTCTATGACAAGGCTTCCCATACTCGCCCATTAAGAGTGGTATTTCTTCCCTCCCCAGGGAAGGATGGCTGAAGCCTGCACTTGGTTCTTTCTTAATGATTGCAGAGCCTTATAATGTAAGCTAATGTTTCTCACCCCTGGCACTATTGACATTTTGGACTGGATAGTCCCTTTTTTTTTTAATTTCATGGCTGCAGTCACCATCTGCAGTGATTTTGGAGCCCAAAAAAATGAAGTCTGACACTGTTTCCACTGTCTCCCCATCTATTTCCCATGAAGTGATAGGACCAGATGCCGTGATCTTAGTTTTCTGAATGTTGAGCTTTAAGCCAACATTTTCACTCTCCTCTTTGACTTTCATCAAGAGGCTTTTTAAAGTTCACCTTCACTTTCTGCCATAAGGGTGGTGTCATCTGCATATCTGAGGTTATTGATATTTCTCCCGGCAATCTTAATTCCAGCTTGTGCTTCTTCCAGCCCAGCGTTTCTCATGATGTACTCTGCATGTAAGTTAAATAAGCAGGGTGACAATATACAGCCTTGACGTACTCCTTTTGCTATTTGGAACCAGTCTGTTGTTCCATGTCCAGTTCTAACTGTTGCTTCCTGACCTGCATACAGGTTTCTCAAGAGGCAGGTCAGGTGGTCTGGTATTCCCATCTCCTGCAGAATTTTCCACAGTTTATTGTGACCCACATAGTCAAAGGCTTTGGCATAGTCAATAAAGCAGAAATTGATGTTTTTCTGGAACTCTCTTGCTTTTTTGATGTTCCAGCGGATGCTGGCAATTTGATCCCTGGTTCCTCTGCCTTTTCTAAAACCAGCTTGAACATCTGGAAGTTCATGGTTCACGTATTGCTGAAGCCTGGCTTGGAGAATTTTGAGCATTACTTTACTAGCATGTGAGATGAGTGCAATTGTGTGGTAGTTTGAGCATTCTTTGGGATTGCTTTTCTTAGGGATTGGAATGAAAACTGACCTTTTTCAGTCCTGTGGCCACTGCTGAGTTTTCTAAATTTGCTGGCATATTGAGTGCAGCACTTTCACAGCATTATCTTTCAGGATTTGAAATAGCTCAACTGGAATTCCATCACCTCCACTAGCTTTGTTCGTAGTGATGCTTTCTAAGGCCCACTTGACTTCACATTCCAGGATGTCTGGCTCTAGGTGAGTGATCACACCGTTGTGATTATCTGGGTCGTGAAGATCTATTTTGTACAGTTCTTCTATGTATTCTTGCCACCTCTTCTTAATATCTTCTGCTTCTGTTAGGTCCATACCATTTCTGTCCTTTATCGAACCCATCTTTGCGTGAAATATTCCCTTGATATCTCTAATTTTCTTGACGAGATTTCTAGTCTTTCCCATTCTGTGTTTTCCTCTATTTCTTTGCATTAATCGCTGAGGAAGACTTTTCTTATCTCTCCTGGCTATTCTTTGGAACTCCGCATTCAAACGGGTATATTTTTCCTTTTCTCCTTTGCTTTTCACTTCTCTTCTTTTCACAGCTGTTTGTAAGCCCTCCTCAGACAACCATTTTGCCTTTTTACATTTCTTTTCCTTGGGGATGGTCTTGATCCCTGTCTCCTGTACAGTGTCACGAACCTCCATGCATAGTTCATCAGGCTGTCTGTCTAGTCCCTTAAATCTGTATCTCACTTCCACTGTATAGTCATAAGGGATTTGATTTAGATCATACTGAATGGTCTAATGGTTTTCCCTTTCTTCAGTTTAAGTCTCAATTTGGCAATAAGGAATTTAAGTCTGAATTTGGCAAAATCACTGCAGATGGTGACTGCAGCCATGAAATTAAAAGATGCTTACTCCTTGAAAGGAAAGTGATGACCAACCTAGATAGCATACTAAAAAGCAGAGACATTACTTTGCCAACAAAGGTCCGTCTGGTCAAGGCTATGGTTTTTCCAGTGGTCATGTATGGATGTGAGAGTTGGACTGTGAAGAAAGCTGAGTGCTGAAAAATTGATGCTTTTGAACTATCGTGTTGGAGAAGACTCTTGAGAGTCCCTTGGACTGCAAGGAGATCCAACCAGTCCATCCTAAAGGAGATCATTTCTGGATGTTCATTGGAAGGACTGATGCTGAAGCTGAAACTCCAGTACTTTGGCCACCTCATGCGAAGAGTTGACTCATTGGACAAAGCCCTGATGCTGGGAGGGATTGGGGGCAGGAGGAGAAGGGTACGACAGAGGATGAGATGGTTGGATGGCATCACCGACTCGATGGACATGGGTATGAGTAAAGTCCGGGAATTGGTGATGGACAGGGAGGCCTGGCGTGCTGCGATTAATGGGGTCGCAATGACTCGGACATGACTGAGCAACTGAACTGAACTGAAGTCCTTTTTTGGACTGGATAGTGCTGGGGCTTCCCAGGGGGCTCAGACTGTAAGAGTCTACTTGCAATGCAGGAGACCGGAGTTCAATCCCTGGGTCGAGAAGATCCCCTGAAGGGAGTGGCAACCCATTCCAGTATTAGTCACATCCTCATTAGTCACATCAGGATGATAATACGTAATTTGTGGCTTTCTTGTGGAGATGAGTTTGGAGGGATTGCCTATTAAGTTTTCGGCATAGTGACCGGCACAGGGTAGCTGCTCTGTCTGCCCGGCTGCGTTGTGAGCACCCTGTGACCCCGACCACGTGTTATGGGTTCCACATCTCTTTGTAGCTTCCTTCATGTTGTAGGCAGTCAGGAATGAGAGGTTATCTTTTCTTAAGTAAGAAATGTATGTTCCTCTTACTGTACAAAGTGGCTGACCTTTCTGTGATCTGATGGGCCTGTAGATAAACGTTCCCACTTAGTTTTGAAATGTCCCAGCATAATTGAATCACTTGCTTTTCCAGGGTTTCCCATACACTATTACCAATCCTTTGATCGTTTTTTAGCTGTCCTCATTTAGTCCTGGTGACCATGTGCAGGGTCGGGAGGGGCCATCCTCTGGTGATGGTGAGAACACTCCCTTGCCTCCCTCCAGGCTGCTTCTCTGACCTCAGGTGTGGGTGTATTCCCCCCCACCCCCAGCTTTCATTTCTTTTTCTTTTAAAATCAGCTTTATTGAAGTCAATTTTATGTTTAGCTTTTGTTTCTCAAGCTGAAAGAAGAAATGGTGCTGTGATGGCAGTATTTGTTATTTGTGGTGCATTGAAGATATACCACAGGCGATGGGGTTCTAAATGCTGTTGCTGCTCTTTAAACACGGCTTTTACTTTCCTATGTAATCGAAAGGGTAGCTGATATTTCACTTTTTAAAACTTTGTGGTTTAATTCATTGCCCTTACCAAAAACCTTGTGAATAAGTGGCAGCTTACCATTAAATGAGGCTTGGTAAGGGCACGGTGACTGCTATGATACGCAGGTACAGCATGCAGCCTGGGATTTTTGAATCATTATTACTCTTTCTGTATCATGATTATCACAAACATGGATTATGCTCTTGCAGGCACTCCCTGTTTTAAGTGCTGTCTTTGTGTTATGCTGTCTAGTCCTTACCACAGCCTTAGTAGGAGACTAGCGGTGTTATTACCTCCACCCTGAAGGAGGTATTAAAAGCTTCTCAAGGTTCCGCAGTTACTGTGGGAATCAAGGCTGGAATCCGGATGGTGTGATCCAGAGTCTATGCTCCTGACTGCGGGCTAGTGTTGGTATGGAATGTCTACACAGGAAGATTCAGAAGCATTTTACATTATAGCATGTCTTGTGAAAAGTGTGCATTCATGTTTCTGATGATGGTTTACTTTTACATTAATAGTGCAGCTAGCAATTAGATAATTTTAAAGTACATTACTTAATTGGTGATATGTACTGCAGTGTGTAAGCTAAGGGACTTTCCAAATGCCTTGCTCTTTCAAACCCACCTTCTGGGGGGCGGCTGACTTTGCAGACAAAAGGAAGAATCAAGTCCCCACCCAGCAGGCTGTTATCATGAATTTGTCAACACTTATTACTTATTTACCATTTAAATGATCTCACTGGTCCTAGTTACCAATGAATTCATTATGATCAAGCCAATATTGTTCAATTTTTAGAATAGAAAATTGATTGGTAAGCATTTTTATGCTCTTGGATTTGCCCATGTGGTAGTACATATGATTCTCTACTAACCTGAATTCTCCTCCTCAGAGTGCTGGGTATGCAAGTCAGAAATTCGGGGAAGCTGCTCTCTTCAAGGGACTCGAGCCCCTTCCCCAGCTCATGCCTCTGTGCTGCTGCAGTGCTAGGCAGTGTTTTATCTTTTGACCTGACTGTATTCAGAAGTGAAGTACAGCTACTCAACTTTCTTATTAATTTTCACTGGTCAGAGTTGGAAAGAACAAGGAGCAGAGGGAGATTTCAGGACAGAGTGGATGAGGAAAGTGTCCGTGGCCCTCATCCTTGGTGATTGTGGCAGGTGTTTCCCACACTTCTCATTCAGTCTAGCATGTGCTTGTCGGAGCAGCTTGCAGCATTTACCTCTTGTCTGTCCTCTGTCCTGGTGAGGAAGAGAGATCCTCTGGGAGCTTTAGCTTTCCCAGGAGCGAAGCCTCGGGCTTGAGGAACGCCCTCTGCTGTTTCCCTTCATGTCCACAAGGACCAGTGTCCCCACGTGGTGCTGTTGCCCTCGGCGCTCCCCTGTACGGCCAGCCCCTCTGCTGCTGGTCGGGTCTCCCTGGTGCTGGTTACGAGGCCTTGCCCACATCATTGGAGGTTACCCCTTCTCCTTGCCCAGCGTCCTTTGTTCTGGTGTGGCAGAAGAAAGGTGCCTATGTTGTGCCCAGATCAGAAGAGAATGTGCAAAATTGCTCTTGTTCTGTTTCTCTGTGCAGTTCAGAATTTGGGAGGAAGCTTTCTGTGGGTGGTGAGCAGGCCCTGGGAGATACCTTCAGGTGAAACCTCCATGTTATTCCCAGCTTACTCCTCCCTTTCTGTATGTGACAGGACCGATTTCTAGCACGAGGTGGAAAGGAGCTAGTTTATGTTGTTAACACCAGTAATAAATGGTCCTTCACATGGTTCATAGGTGCCTAGACAGAAATATTAGAGACTGTCCTAACCAAGTGCCTCATTTTACGGCTGAATTTGAGGTCAGGGGAGGGAAGAGACTTAATCTGAGCCATAGCTAGTCAGTTTCTGAACCAGAACTGAAATCTGGCTCCCAGCCCAGAGCTCTGCCTGCGGTCTGCACTACTGCTGCCTCACACGGAGAGGACCAGCCCCTGGCCCTGGGGTGTGAGCCGCCGCCCTGGAGTGGGATGCAGCCTGTTCCTGGCCCATCTGTGGTTACTTGACCTGGGGTCTGATGATGGAGCAGATGGCAACGAGGATCTCTGCTGCCTCCTGCTGATGAGGCCCAGGATGTTTTTTAGGCAAGAGATACACACGTTCTGTGCTAAGACAAGTGAGGCTACCGAGGTCTAGCCTTGAGCATGAAATTTGATTCGTTGATTTTTTTTTAATTGTCATAATATTTGGCATAAATTTTTGTAAGATTGCCTATCATTTTTTGATTCTGGATTCTGGGATACTTAACTGCTTTAACTTCACTGTCTGAGACCAGAAATGCTATTTTTGAAAATAAAATCATTCTTACAGCTATATATTTAAAAAATATATATTAGTATTCATTAAAAGAATCAGAGTTTATCAGGTAGATCCCGTTCATATTATAGATGGGAGAAATGAGACCCAGAGAAATTTAATAAGTGACTTAGTGAAGTTATGTTTATTAAGTCAGTATCAATACTGACTTAGTTCATTTTACCATTTAGTTTGAGCTTCTTGTGAGCTAGACATTGTACTGTGAGTTCTTCATACATTATTTCTAATTATTTCCATATTTCTGTCTAACGGATAATGTTCCCCCTTTTATAAGTAAAAAAATGGAAAGGTCAGGCAGCTTAAGTACCTTGCCTTGTGAATGAGTGATTGAGAAGTAATGCAGGAATGGTCTGAGTCCCAACGTCATGATTTAACAGTGCTCCATGCTATCTCTTAGCTGTTTCTTCAGGATTTCCTTTATCTTAATTAGTTTATCCCTGAAAGCGATAGTCTTTTCCTTGTGTTCAAGTCTTCTCTTTATGTTTGTTGTTAGACATAAGCAATGCTTCTTGAGGAAGGTTAACTGTGTTGAGTGCAGTTGTTATTCAGTTGACCAGTCATGTCCAACTCTGCGACCCCGTGGACTGCAGCACACTAGGCCTCCCGTCCCTCACCATCTCCCAGAGTTTGCACAAGTTCATGTTCATTGCATCGGTGATGCTGTCCAACCATCTCATCCTCTGACGCCTTCTGCTCCTTCTGCCCTCAATCTTTCCCAGAATCAGGGACTCTTCCAATGAATCAGCTGTTTGTAGCAAATGACCAAAATACTGGAACTTTAGCTTCAGCGTCAGTCCTTCCAGTGAATATTCAGGGTTGATCTCCCTTAAGATTGACTGGTTTGATCTCCTTCCTGTCCAAGGGACTCTCAGGAGTCTTCCCAGCACCACAGTTCAAAGGCATCTATTCTTTGGCATTCTGCCTCCTTTACAGTCCAGCTCTCACAATCATACGTGACCACTGGGAAGACCATAGCCTTGACTGTACAGACTTTTGTTGGCAGAGTAATGTCTCTGGTTTTCAACACACTGTCTAGGTTTGTCTTTGCTTTCCTGCACAGAAGCAATCGTCTTCTAATTTCATGGCTGCAGTCACCATCTGCAGTGATTTTGAAGCCTAGGAAGAGGAAATCTGTCACTACTTCCACCTTTTCCCCTTCTATTTGCTATGCAGTAATGGGTGTGGATGCTATGATCTTAATTTTTTTAATATTTAGTCTTAAGCCAGCTCTTTCACTCTCCTCCTTCAACCTCATCAAGAGGCTCTTTAGTTCCTCTTTGCTTTCTGCCATTTAGAATGGTATCATCCATATATCTGAGGTTGTTGATGTTTCTCCCTCCTATCTTGATTCCTGCTTGTAACTCATCCCACCCTGCATTTCTCAGGTTAAACAAACAAGGTGACAGCAGACAGCCCTGTCACACTCCTTTCTCAATCCTGAACCAATCAGTTGTTCCATACAGGGTTCTAACTGTTGCTTTTTGACTTGCGTACAGGTTTCTCAGGAGACAGTAAGATCGTCTGGTATTCCCGTCGCTCTTAAGAGCTTTCCACAGTTTGTCATGATTCATAGAGCCAAAGGCTTTAGCATAGTTGTTGAAACAGAGATAGATGTTTTTCTGAAATTCCCTTGCTTTCTCTATAATCCAGTGAATGTTGGCAATTTGGTTTCTAGTTCTTCTTCCTTTTCTAAACGCAGCTTGGACATCTGAAGTTCTTGGTTTGCATAATGCTGAAGCCTAGCATGCAAGATTTTAAGCATGATCTTACTAGTATGGGAGATAAATGGCAATTGTCTGATGGTTAGCACATTCTTTGGTATTGCCCTTCTTGGGAATTGGGGTGAGGATTGACCTTTTCCAGTCCAGTGGCCACTGCTGGGTCTTCCAGATTTGCTGACATAATGCAAAACGTTGATGGCATCCTCCATTGAAGTGAAGTCACTCAGTCGTGTCCAACCCTTTGCGGCCCCATGGACTGTATGTAGCCTACCAGGCTCCTCCATCCATGGGATTTTCCATGGAAAATGGAAAAGTGGAGTGGGTTGCCATTTCCTTCTCCAGGTGGTCTCCCGCATTGTAGGCAGACACTTTACCACATGAGCCATCAGGGAAGTCCTGTCCTCCTCTAGGGATCTGGATAGTTCTGCTGGAGTTTCATCACATTCACTAGCTTTATTAACAGCAGTGCTTCTTAAGGCCCACTTGACTTCACACTCCAGGATGTCTAGCTCTGGGTGACTCACCACACCATCGTAGTAATCCAGTTCATTAAGATCTTTTTTATACAGTTCTTCTGTGTATTTTTTTCCTTCTCTTCTTGACCTCTTCAGCGTCTACTAGGTCTCTACCATTTTTATCCTTTATTGTGCCCATCTTTGGGCAGAATGCTCCCTTGATGTTTCCAGTTTTCCTGAAGACATCTCTAGTCTTACCTCTTTTGTTGTTTTCCTCCGTTATTAAACACTGTTCATTGAAGAAGGCCTTCTTGTCTCTTCTAACTGTTCTTTGATTGGTGCTTTTACTTGGATGTACCTTTCCCTCTCTCGTTTTCCCCTTCTCTTTGTTCTCCTGCTATTTGTAAAGCCTCCTCAACTAACCGCTTTGCCTTCTTGCTTTTCTTTCTCTTTGGGATGGCTTTGTTCGCCACCCCCTGTACAGTACTGTGGACCTCTGTCCATAGTTCTTCAGACACTCTGTCATATAGATCTAATCCTTTGAATATACTTGTTACCTCTACTGTGAATTCATACAGGATTTAAGTCATACCTGCTGGCCTAGTGTTTTTCCCAGTTTTCTTTAGTTTAAACCTAAATTTTGCTATCATGGTCTAAGCCACAGTCAGCTCCAGGGCTTGTTTTTGCTGACTATATACAGCTTCTCCATCTTTGACTACAAAGAATGGAATCAGTTTGATTTCGGTATTGACCATTTGGTGATGTCCATGTGTAAAGTTGTCTCTTGTGTTGTTGAAAGAGAGTATTTGCTATGACTAATGCAGAATTCAGTTAGCCTTTGTTTGCCCTGCTTTATTTTTTGTTCTCTAAGGCCAAACTTGCCTATTACTCCAGGTGTATCTTGACTTCCTACTTTTGCATTCCAATTCCCACTGATGCATAGAATATCTTTTTTAGGTGTTAGTTCTAGGAGGTCTTCTAGGTCTTCATGGAACTGATCAGTTTCAGTTTCTTCAGCATCAGTGGAATGAGCATAGACTTGAATTACTGTGAGGTTGAATGGCTTGCCTTGGAAACCAACCGAGATCATTCTATAATTTTTGAGGTTGCACCCAAGTACTGCATTTCAGACTTGTTTGTTGATTATGAGGGTTACTCTGATTCTTCTATGGGATTCTTGCCCACAGTAGTAAATATAATGGTCATCTGAATTAAATTCATCCGTTCCCGTCCATTTTAATTTACTGATTCCTAGGACGTCGTTGTTTATTCTTACCATCTCCTGCTTGATCACTCACAACTCACCTTAATTCATGGACCTACTATTCCAGGTTCCTATGCAGTACTCTTCTTTGCAGCACCAGGTTTTACTTTCGTCAACCAGACACATCCACAACTGAGCATTGTTTTTAGCCCAGCCACTTTATTCATTCTATTAGTATTTCTCCTCCACTCTTCCCCAGTAGCATATTGGACACCTTAGACCTGGGGGACTCATCTTTTGGTGTCATATCTTTTTGACCTTTTTAAATAGTTCATGAAGGTTCTCATGGCAGGTATACTGGGGTGGTTTGCCAATCCCTTCTCCAGTGGATCACATTTTGTCAGAACTCTCTGCTATGATGTGTCTGTCTTGGGTCGCCCTGCATGGCATAGCTCATAGCTTCATGGAGTTATGCAAGCCCCTTCGCCATGACAAGGAAGTGATCCATGAAAGGGATTAAATATATGAAACCTTAAATTCTTACTGAGAACACTTTGCTCAAGTGTCTCATTTTCATTGAAATTCATTTTAACACATTTGGATACTGGATTATATTAACTGGATCTTACCTAAGTATCTTCACACACAGTGAAACAACCCAAGAACTATGAAAGAACTAAGGGGAAAGTTAGGAGCAAATTGTTCATGAGATGGTAGTGAAAGATATTTTTGGAAAGATGCTGACATTTTAACTTTGAGTTAATATTTGATGACTGAAGTGAAATTTTAGTTGAAATAATTTAAAATAGTTTAAACTTTCTAAAAGTCTTATTCCTTTTCCTTCCATAGACTGGAAGTCATCAGTGTACTTGTCCATTAATTTCTTGTACTTCTCAGAATTTCTCTCACTATTCATATGTAAGAACTCCAGGTGATACTTCAGTTTGCACAGAGAAGATACATGAATGCCAGTGAATATATATAGGCTCAGTGAATTGTGTTCCCTTCAGAATTATAACTTTATTCTCTATGGAAACATATAATGACATATTTCCTACTGTTGGTCCTTTGACACTTTAAACATAATTTAAACATATTTTAGTTGAAGTATTATCTAAAACATTAAATATTAATTTTAAGGTAAAAAAGTCAAAGCCTTGTGGAGATAGGGAACTTTGTTTATTGCTTTGTATCGAACGTCTATAAGCGTAACGCAGCCTGTTACAGGAGCACAAGTGATGCTCAGTCAGTGAGGTCGTGTGAAAGCATTTCCAAGGAGAAGTTTTTTTAAATGAATGTGAGGATTTTCATCTTGGTTGAGAGACTCATGTTCCTTCTGCTTTCCTTGCGAAATCTCTGTGCCTTCACTTACTAATGTTTTGTCATCTTAAGATTGTTTGGTATTCCCTGGTGGCTCAGCTGGTAAAGAATCTGCCTGTAGTGTGGGAGACCTGGGTTGGATCCCTGGGTTGGGAAAATCTCTTGAAGAAGAGAAAGGCTACCCACTCCAGTATTCTGGCCTGGAGAATTCCATGGACTTATAGTCCATGGGGTCACAAAGAGTCAAACACGACTGAGGGACTTTCACTTTCAAGATTGTTTAGCCAGAAACTGAAGGTAGACAGAAGCGTTGGGTTTTTGCTGAGAACTTTTCCGAGTTGTTCGGTATTATATATCTTCTGCTTGTCTTTTCCTCACTTCCTTGTCTAATGTGATCAAGACCACCAAATGACTTAAAATGTTTGAATGAAGATCTTTATCAAATGCTAATGTTTATTGAGCATGTAGAATTTATAATATATGGGAATATGATGTATTTTAAAATATTTTTTTCCTTATGAAAAGAAAGAATTCCCCTCTTATAGAAATAATTCCAGAAAAACTTTGGTGTTGCATCTAGGTCACCATACTCTGTAATTTTTGCTGTAATTTACACACACACACACACACACACACACATATGGTAAGGATGTGAGCATGTTGGTTTAGCAGTTTCTTTTAGTTCAGTACTATAGTTTATTGCCTGGGTACCAAAGCTACCTAATTCTCCTTTCCTACAATATTAGAAATGTACAGACATCATTAGCCATTATGGGAATGCAGATCAATGAGATACACACTTCACACCCACTAGAGTGACTAAAATGAATAAACAGATAGCAGGTATTGGCCATCATAAAAAAATTGGAATTCTTGCACATTGCTGATGTGCAAGGTGTGTAAAATGATGCAGCCATAGTATAAAACAGTTTGGCAGTTTATTGACAAAGACTAGAGTTACAGTATGACCCAGCAATTGCACTACTAAGAAAAATAAAGGCATGTCTGCATAGAAACTTGTACATGAATGTTTATAGAAATATATTTATAGTAGCCATAAAATGGAAAGAACTCAAATGTTCATCACTGAATGACTAAACAAAATGTGGTATTTTCAGTGGAAAATTATTTGGCATTTAAAATAAATGAGGTATTGATACATGCTACACATAGATGAACCTTGAAAGTATTGGGCCAGGTACAAAAGACCACTCTGTATCATTCCACTTACATAAAATGTCCAAACCCAGGAAAGTAGATTAGTGGTTGCTTAGGGCTAGAGGGGTTGGAAGGAGACGGGGAGTGACTGCTAATGGGTGCAGTATTTTTTCTTTGAGTGATGAATGTGTTCTAAGTTAGATAGTGATGACTGTTGCACATCTAAAAACCATTCTATTGTATGCTTAAAAGGGTGAATTGAAGAAAAAAAAAGGGTGAATTGTGTGACATGTAAATTACATCTCACCAACGTTGTTAATTTAATAAGTGTGTGTTTAAATACATTTGCTTCTATGAGCATAAATTAGCTCCAGAATGGTATACACTGGTTGCTTATGGGAAGGAGCCGGGTTTCTATCAGGCCTGAGTTCCTGTTGTGCCTTGTAATGACTGTAACTATTTTATAAATAAATGTTGAATAATAAAAGTATTAACTCCTCTCTGATTTTATGTGATCAGGTCCTTCAGGGGTTAGATTATCTCCACAGTAAGTGCAAGATCATTCATACTGACATAAAGCCGGAAAACATCTTGATGTGTGTGGACGATGCATATGTGAGAAGAATGGCAGCCGAGGCCACAGAGTGGCAGAAAGCGGGCGCTCCTCCTCCTTCAGGGTCTGCAGGTGAGAGACTGGGCCAGCTTTGTGTCAGTCTGTGTAGGGCATTGAGAGCCTGCAAATTGTTCATAGGAAGCAATTGAGTTAAATATGTACATGTTAGGAACTTGCCTAAGAGCCTGATGACTGGAAATAAGTAGACCTTTTTTTTGAGAAGGAAAATGCCCCAATTAAGTTGTATTTTAATATTTGAATTACTTAGCTTTGTCCTCCCTTAAAAGGTCACTGAATTCTTCTTACCTGCTGCTTCATTTGAACATTGTCTGCGTTGGCCACTTCTCTGCAGAGGAGTGTATAGTAACAGGTTTCCTTTAGCCGACCTGCAATCATCAGAATGCTTCCTTGTCTCCATTGAGCATAGTTATATCAATCTGAGTGTGACTGGTGGACTTTAAATTAGTTTCAAGAACTTCAGGGTGAAAGAAGATCAACTGACTTGAGCATTGGTGTATGAATTTTTATTTCTGGTTTTCACAAGGTGTCAGGATGGCTGTGAAGTGTGGATGATGCTTTCATCCTCTCTTCACATGCTTTCTGCCCTAGTGTGTTGTCGGGTATGCACAGGGACTACAGAGTGAAAGCCCTCTAACTGAGGCTGTTGGCAGACGAACCACTTATGAATCTTGTTTTCTACCATCAGGTTGCTGTTTAGATCATGGAACTGTAGTCTGTTAAGCTTTTGACATTGGCCAAGTCTGTTCATGTCATTTCTAGACTATTTGCAGTAGTATTGGATTTATTTTAGTTGTATAAACTTGTGAAATAGTTTTCAAACATAGATGTGTAAATTAATTGTTCTGAAAGGTGGAGATTAATTGTTCATTTCATTGTCTGTAAATAAGTTGGGTTGTGTGACTCTTCTCCATTTTCTTATCAGTGTTCTGTGATTGTGTGCTTTTGAAGTGAGTGAGTGTTTAATTTCAGATTAATAAGAGAAATGACTCCATGTGAACCACTATGGCTTTGCTTTTTAAGAGCCAATCATTTGTTTGAGTTGGATAAACTTTCTTTAGGGCTCTTTGATTAACAAGTTTTAATATTTAACAATTGTTGAAGTTGCATAGCCATTGAAAGGCAGTAGTTATTTCATTTTACAGTTCAGATTACCTACAAAAAGGTAAGTATCTGTTTCACTATAAATGTTCACTTTTGTTTTGTTTTGTTTTGTTTTTAGTGAGTACTGCTCCACAGCAAAAACCTGTAAGTACTTGCACATATATTACCTCCTTGTCAAAAGTGACTAGTCATTATTGAACTTTTCTGATTGCAACATTAGTTTTTGTTTCTTTCTGCAACAGCGTTTCTTTAAGGGTTGTTTGAGGGAATTAGTTTTACTTTTTGTTGTTGTTCCTTTCTCAGTCACAGATGTTGTCATGCATTTTAGTGTAAAAGACAGCCATGTTTATAAATGCCATGTATCCTTGAATATGCAAGACAATGTTTTGAAAAAGTGAAGTGATTTTTAGAGGTGGGGTAATTAGAGCTATCCCAAAGTCTGTGTTTTCCTCGTGCACTTTCTGGAGTGCTGTTGGCTGAGTCTGATAAAATGTGAGGTTATAGAGATAGGGTTTTAAGTGTGATTATTCCACAAACCCTTTCGATTATTTCTGATTTGCCTCTAAGTTACCTGTTTTTTCTGAAGCTGCTGTTCTAATTTTCTTCCAGCTAGTATAGTTAAATTTGAAAGAGCGTTATCTCTGTGGCCCTATCAAAATACCAAGTGTGAGCAAATGAAACAGGCTGTTTGGAATTAAATTCTACCCCAGAGGACCTAAACCTGGTTTAGGCTTGGTTCCAGTCAAGCATAGAGTATATGTATATCTCAAGTTGATGAGTCACCTGCAAGTTTTAAAGATCTTTATGACCGGAAAGCCCTTGGAAGGAAATGTGCAGAACTCCAGAGTGCAGCCAGCAACCCTCAGTCTGGAGTGGGAGTCCCAGCAGGAGGGGGAGCTGTAAGAATTCTCCCACCTGGCCTGCTGAGCTCTGCCATGGCTTGAGCAGCTTGCTTTGATTATTGGTTCTGTGAAAGACTGGAGGATCCCATTGCCAGTACTTTCCAAGTCAGATGGCCATGACTGGAGGCAGACTGAAACCATGGCTTTCTCTTTTTTTCCCTTTACTTCATATGCTCATTTCTTACAGTTCCTGCTGTCCTGGCTGTTGCTAACAACTTAGTGTGAGAGACCCAAGCACAAACAGCGCTGTTGACCAAACATGAATGAAGAACACCTGTTTTGGCAGACAGTTGAGTAAGAGAGTAAAGAGAGGGAACATTGTTAATACTTTGTAGATAGGCAGCAGCAAATGAAACTTGCAAGAGAGCTTCTTGTCTAAAGGCAGGAATGCCTCAGCATATTTAGTTCTTAGAACTTACAGGGAAAAGGCTTGCTGGATTTAAGCTGTAGCTCTCCATGGGCAGGAGCTGATAGTAGTCCCGCTGCTTGATATCAGCACTGGTTTCTTTTTTTTCTGGCTTTGCTGCAACGCTAACCATATTGTGGATCTCATGTCTGGGCATGTGGTTTTAATTGAATAGACCTGAGAAAACAGACTGTGTTGGTATTTGCCATGCTGCCAGCACTTAGACGATGCTGCATAGTGCTTTAAAAAGAAGCAAACTGACCTGTGCTATTTTCTTAACATGTTGTAGATAGGAAAAATATCTAAAAACAAAAAGAAAAAAATGAAAAAGAAGCAGAAAAGGCAGGCTGAGTTACTGGAAAAGCGCTTGCAGGAAATAGAAGAATTGGAGCGAGAAGCTGAAAGAAAAATAATAGAGGAAAACGTCACGTCAGTTATACCTTCCAATGAGCAAGATGATGAATACCACCCAGAGGTGAAGCTAAAAACAGCAGGACTGGAAGAGGTGGCTGAGGGAGAGACTGCGAATAACAACGGTCAGTGAACGCTGGAGAGCGGGCTGCACCCCAGGGCACCACGCAGGGTGACCTGGTGCTGCTGTGTTCAGACCTGAGGGTCTGAACCCTCCCTTCCAAGCCCTCCCTGGAGAATGTGGGAGCTGTCTGATACTTGCTTTGTAAAATATGCACCAGAAATATGTTTCAAAATAGTTTTTGTTTTTTAATGGAAAATGTCTGAGTAGCA
Organism: Dama dama; assembly: GCF_033118175.1. Lineage (NCBI taxonomy): Eukaryota > Metazoa > Chordata > Mammalia > Artiodactyla > Cervidae > Dama > Dama dama. The sequence continues at coordinate 43,971,636 of NC_083698.1, read as the reverse complement.
CCATGTCTTTATCATGTTAATGATTGTCCTTCATTTTGTAATTAAGCATTGACTTAACAGCAATGTACCCTTAGACAATCTCTGAAGATTATAGAGGAGAGGGTAGAAAATGGAAATACAGCTCTATTTATGGTCATTTTCTCTAAGAGCTAACTTTTTCTAATAAGAGTAGGCTAGTTATTTAGTAAATGAAAAATAAGATTTAGAGAACCTGGAGATTTACCCCGAGAGCCCAGAGGCGTTTGCTGTGTAGCAAGTGAAATTAGCACATTCAGACATGTCTCTTGTTGGAGAGGATAAATGCCTGGTGCACTCTGTTAAGGAGAGTGACAAATTCTGATTCTCACCCTTCCGCTTCTTAAGGTGAAGCTGAGGACCAGGAGGAGAAAGAAGACACTGAGAAAGAAAACACTGAGAAAGATGAAGACGATGTTGAACAGGAGCTCGCGAACATAGACCCTACCTGGATAGAATCACCGAAAACTAATGGCCATATTGAGAACGGCCCCTTCTTACTGGAGCAACAGCTGGATGATGAAGACGACGATGAGGAAGATTGCCCAAATCCCGAGGAATGTAACCTCGATGAGCCAAATGCAGAAAGCGATTACACGTATAGCAGCTCCTATGAACAATTCAATGGTGAATTGCCAAATGGACGACATAAAATTCCCGAGTCACAGTTTCCAGAATTTTCCACATCATTGTTCTCTGGGCCCTTAGAACCTGTGGCTTGTGGCTCTGCACTTTCTGAGGGATCCCCCCTTACTGAGCATGAGGAAAGCAGTCCATCCCATGACAGAAGCAGGACAGTTTCAGCCTCCAGCACTGGGGATTTGCCAAAAAGTAAGTGTTCCTTACCATGAGCTCTGCTTTCAGTCCCTTGAGTGTCATGCCCTTGACAGATACTGGGAAGGGGATTGCCTGGCGGAGGTATAGCCATGTATGTATGCAGTAAACACTTTCATTTTATTACTTTTGTAACCGTGAGTAAGTTAGTATACTTTAAAAAATATTCTAGGCCACTAGGATTTCTCTTGCCCTCTGCATATCAGATCCCATTTCTGAGGTTTTTTTTTTTTTTTCCTTCTCCTGTCTTAGTTAGTGATGATACCTTTGCAAAAGTTTTCCAAGTCTAGCATTTTACCCTGTAGCTTTCTATAGTGTACTTCCATCTGATAATGCTATGTTTAGTTTTTGGGTTTTTTGTTCTGCTTCATTTCTAGTCGAGGGAAGATGTGCCTGCTCTCTATCTATATTGAGGGAAAAGTATCTATTTTGATAGCTGTTCTTGATTATACCACTCTAGTGTTAAAATTTTAAAGGAAGTGATGTAGGTTTAAATGTAGTGATGATGTATATCAAACCCTGATTTTGAGGGTGGATGCCACAAGACGCATCTCTGCCTGTAGTGTGCTGGGGGACTTGAGAAGGCACACACTGTGTCCCAGTTGGTTCGCACTCTGGCCTACAGTGGAAAAGCTCAGAAACCTCCTCTGCTCCCTCTGCTGACAAGAATGTTAACATATGGCGAGTCCACTGATGAGCCAGCCCTGCAAATAGCTCAGGATGTTCTGCAGCCCCAGAGACCTGCAGAGTCCTTTGTTACTCATTGGCCACAGCTAGTCATCCTAAGGATGTGGTTTTTCTTGTAACTTGGATAGACATATTCTCCTCCTGTCAACCTTTACTCTGACCAGAAGGTTTGAAAGTGCTTGAAATGCTTTCACAAGCAATGTGGCTTCATGTAAGGAAAAACTCACCTCTTACCCTCCTTGACTCTCATTCTCTTCCCGTACCACTGCTGACGCTCTGGGCACCACGTGTGTGGGGGGGCTTTCCTGCACTGAATAGCTCTCCAGCGCCAGCCCAGTGTCTCGCAGTTTAAGTAAAGCTTGACGCTGCCTGGAGATAGTGTCATGTGCCAGGGTCTAGGGCTCAGTTTCATCAGACTGTTTCGTTCCCCCACCCCCAACCCGTCACAAGTCCAAGTTGTCATCTCTGCTTCTGATAAATTCTAAATTGGAGGTTTCTGTAATGCTGTCCTGGGGTTCGATTAATTTGTTAGAGCAGCTCACAGAACTCAGGAAAACAGCCAGCTAGCTGCTGGATAATCAGTTGATGAAGAAAGGATGTAAGTCAGCAGCAGCCGGACGAAAGGGATGCACAGGGCATGGTGTCTGGGAAAGGTGCGAGGCTTTCATGCTCTTTCCTGAATCACCCCCTCCCTGACGTATCGCCCATATTCCTCTGTGGTACGGACTCACCGATTCTTTTTTCTTTTCAATTAACACGTCCAATTGTGTGGTGTTATCATTTACAGCTTTTTTTTTAAATGCCAGAATTACCCCAAATTTGGCCTTTGTCAGCCTCTTCAAGTTGGTTCTTAGGTCCTTTTGACACAATCTCATTATTCTCCAGGTGCCTGCTCGCTCTTCTAGAACCACGTGTCCCAAGTTCATACTTGGGACAGGACCCAGGCTGGATCAGCCTTGTTGCCAAGTAGTTTTTGCTTTTAAGATCTTGTCAATGTTTTATAATGTATAGGAACAGTAGTATGTAAACTTAATAAACATGCATATATTGAAATGAATGTTCAAACATCTTTTATTGATGGAGTGAACAGTATAAAAAGGTTTAGTAATCTCAAGTGTAGCGTGGTCTCGTCCCCATTTATTTTTAAGACCTAATATCGAGTGTCTGTGTGAACGTGGCATGCTTGCTGATGCTTCTGTATCCTTGCTGATGCTTTTCCTCCTTCTTGGAAGGCTTCCTCCTGTTTGTGTGGGCACACTTCTTTTGTTGGGTCCTGGCAGATCCCAGTTCTTATTCCCTTCTTTTTCCTTTGGTCATACTTCACTGTGTGATCCTTGTTCATTTCCACTGTCTTCCTCATCACTGGGGTGTACACATTGAGAGTCTTTGTGTTTCTGCCTTTGTGTCCTCAGCATCTAATTTGGTGCTGAGACAAGCACTTATTGCATAATGAACCAACAAATGAGTGATACCTGCCTGTATTCTCCCACCTTTTCCCATTCACAGCAGAATTTTACTTTGTCCAACACACACGCCTTCTTCAGGACCCTGTCTGTGGCATGAATATTGCATCAGGGAGAAAGAGCAGGTCTGGTTTTTCCACTGATGCCGATCTCTTACCAAGCTGACCTTTTTGTTCATCCAGTCATTTGTTTGGAGGCACTCAGTTTGGGTTTTCAAAGCCTGGTCGTTGGAGAACTGTGGACAGCCTCTGTGTGGAGGTGCTTTGTTCCCTGTTGGGAGGGTCCTGTCCTGGAGGCTGGCAGTTGGCCCCCGGCACTAAAGAACAGGAAGTGGGAGAAGTACCCTTTACTCAGTGTGTGTGGATCCTTGTCATTGCAGCAGAGGGAAATATCAGGAAATAGTAGAAGAAGTGCCAGGGCTGGAATGAGAAGATTGAGGATCACCTTACGTGCCAGGCTTAGGAATGCAAACTTCTCCCTGGAGTAATTGTGTAGCCACTGAAGGTTGGGAAGAGGAGACAGCATTCTTCTTGGATTATTAGCTGCTGGAGCCATACCACATATTTTGGCTTATCACGTCTGAAGGACAGAGGCCTGGGAGCAGGGTGGCACCTGCAATGCACGTGTTGGCCTGTCACCCTCACCTTGTGGTGACCGTGTCAGCAGCAGTGCTTGACTGGATGCTGGAACACAGCTCCACACTCTTCTCTCTCCCACCCTTGCTCCCTAGACTGTTTCCTGCAGAGCAGTTCAGAGAGGGCTTTTTAAAGCACACCCTCCACACCCCATCTCTAAGATATTTCCACTTAGCATACCCCCAGAGGCATCATTCTCTAAAGCTTGCAGCCCAGCACAGTCCGTCCCTAGCGCCTCTCTTTCTGATACCATCCCCACCCACCTCTGTTTCCCCTGCTTGTTCTGCTCCTCCCACACAGTCTTCTCTCTGGAGTTTCTCAAGGGTGCACATTTATTTCTGCCTCTCTGCGCCTTGTACTCACTGTCATGTCTGCCCAGAGCATCTCTCCTTCATGCTGCCCTGCGTGCAAACCTCTCCTCAAACATCACCTTCTCAGAAAAGACCCCTTCGGCTAAATGCCCTCATCAGTAATCCATCTTCCATTTTCTGCTTTTTTCTTCTTAGCATATAGAGTTTCTTGACATAGTATGTGAATCATTCGTTTTTTTACTTTATCATCCATATTCTCAACGAGCTTGAGCTTCCTGACTAGGGCGTGGTGGCAGAACCTCGTATGTCTCGTTCATGCTCTTCCGGTGCCCGTAGCATTGGCCACGCAGAAGGGACTCATAAATACTCGGTGAGCAGCGAGGTAAGGTCTGAATGTTGAATCTTGTAGGTTCTGCTGTTTCCTTGGGCGGGTATTAAATCTCCTGCATATCGAGTGTTTGTGCCTTCCTTGTAAGGCTGTTTTAAACTTACAGTGTCAGTGAAGGCCTGCATAGTGCCTTGCAGATACGTGATGGTGGCTGTTCATCATCGCGGCCCCTCTGGGCGGCATCTTGCTGGCACCCAGGCTCACCTGATGGCATGAATACAGTGTTACCCAGAGGCTTAACAGCCCCAGCCCTTCCTGAAGTGAAATCTTCCTGCCTTTCTCTTTGCACTTTTCATTCCCTCCTTAGTAGCAGAGAGCAAGGATGAGCCATGATATAGTTGTATAATAGTGACTGAATCAGGAGAGGTGATCTGATTTTCTGGACAAAGCAAAATCTGTATGATTATGTAGCAAGTGTGTGGGCCTTTTTGACTGTTGTAGTCTGATAACCTTTCAGAGACACTTAGAGCAGGAAACTGGTGCACTGAGAAAAGAGATGCAAACTGATTGTCTTTTACCTCCTGTGTGTTCTGAGTACAGTTAAATTTTTGAGGTAAATTTCCGAGTATCATTTGGAAGGCATTGTGTGCTGGGTAACCATGCACAGACATGAACCAGAAGGCTAACAGCAGGTCACCAAAGAGACTTTGTCTGGTGCTCATAAACCAGGGGTATTAATGGCAAAGAAACTGTACTGGTGGTCCCTGGATTAACAATGGTTTGACTTTATGATGGTTGCAAAAGTGAAATGCATTCTGTAGAAACTGTGCTTCACGTTTGGAGTGGTGGCACCCACCACTTGGCCTCTCATCCTTGGCTGGTCCCTCTCTGGCCTAAATAGAAGCCTTGGCCTCAGAGGGCAGGTGGAGCGGAGCCCCTAGCTCTCCTGTATTTGGTCTTCTTTTCTTTTTGGGGGTGAGGATGGTCCTTTTCTCTTCCTGCTTTACTGAGAACTGAGCCTCACAGTGTTTAAGTCATTTGTAACTTGTAGATGTTGAAAATGAAATTTGAATCCAGTTCTGCAAAGCTCCAATTCCACTGTTGTGCCTGGTGACTCTCCTTTATTTAGTGACACGAGGGATTCATCTAGCCATTTCCGGTGCTGGCCATCTGTCTGTTGGGTCAGCAATTTTGTTTCCTCTGGAACTCAGTTTCCCAGCCCATTCCCTGTTCAGTGTGAACACCTCACATGTCTGTGTGGGTCTCTGTGCTGCTGCCCTTGTCATTTCTGATTTCTGTGTTCCTTCTCCTTGGCTCATACCTGGCCTTTGGTGAGACCTCATGGTGTTAAAACTTCCTCATAGAGAGGGATGTGGGCCTGGGGCAGACAGAAGGAAGCACCCGAATCTGACTGGCTCGGCCCGAGGAACAGGCCTTGAGGGCTACAATGTCCCCCAGGGCTCTCACATTCCCTGGCCCCTCCCGGGGAGCTCTGCAGACGCCCCAGGTCGTGGGTGCCTCACGCAGTCGCTGCCCTGCTCACGGTACACGCGGCCTGGCCTTGCTGCCTGCCTGCGATGCCATGCTTCACACAGGGGTCTGCCTGAAGATGGTTGTTCAGTCCCTAAGTCATGTCTGACCCTTTGCAGTCTCATGGATTGCAGCACGCCAGGCTTCCCTGTCTTTCACAGACTCCCAGAGTTTGCTCAAACTCACGTCCCTTGAGTCAGTGATACAATCCAACCATCTCAGTCTCTGTCACCCTCTCCTCCTGCCCTCAATCTTTCCCAGCGTCAGGGTCTTTTCTAATGAGTCAGCTCTTCACATCAGGTGGCCAAAGTATTGAAGCTTCAGTATCAGTCCTTCCAGTGAATATTCAGGGTTGATCTCCTTTAGGATGGACTGGTTTGATCTCCTTGCAGTCCAAGGGACTCTCAAGTCTTCTCCAGCACCACAGTTCAAAGCATCAATTCTTTGGTGCTCAGCCTTCTTTATGGTCCAACTCTTACATACATGCACACACACAACCCCCTCTTCACCCCACACGCACCTCTCCATCCCGCCGGGGAGTGTTCTCTCTACCCTCGAGTTTAATAATATCACACTTCCGAGCTAGACAGAATCCAGTAGGGAACTGATGTAATCTAATGAGGAGCAGCTAAAAGTTACAGGAACTGAGCAGGCTGACCCAGAGGTGAAGGATAGGGAGAATGGGCAAGTCAGTGTGCATGGGGTCTCTGGGCAGCTTGCCCTCTTGTGAGGTATTTCCCTGAGATGGAGAATTTGAGAACTTAAATTTGTTGAGTTCAACTTACAGGATTCCATGCCTAATTGATCATCCCACCACTTTTCTAGAAAAGGAGTGTGCCCTGCAAGCATTGTGTACACACTTGCAAACCACTTAACCCAGGCCCTAACTGTCCTGCTGTTTACTCATGCCAGCAAAAACCCGGGCAGCCGACCTGCTGGTGAATCCCCTGGACCCACGGAATGCCGATAAGATTAGAGTTAAAATTGCAGACCTTGGAAATGCTTGTTGGGTGGTAAGTAAAGTGTTCTTTCTTTCTTTGGTTGTGATCATGTATTAGAAGATGCTTTTTCTCTTTTAACGTCTGTGTTCCTCCACAGTAATGTAGTCTGTTCCCTTCCAGCATAAACACTTCACAGAAGACATCCAGACGCGTCAGTATAGATCCATAGAGGTTTTAATAGGAGCAGGTTACAGTACGCCTGCTGACATTTGGAGTACGGCGTGTATGGTAAGAGCGGCCTGTGCCCTTTTCCTCTATGTAAAGGCTCGTCCCTTTAGTCCCCACGGTAGGCCAGTCTTACCAGTGTCCATGGCCTAAGCCTTCTGACCGGAGGTTGTCCACTGAGGGGCGGGCGGGCAAGGTTTAGAGTTGGCAGGATCCTTCTCAGGTGTGTCCTTGTGTATGTTTTGGTTTGGGCTTGTGAGAGACAACCTTGCAAGGCCCTCTGTGGCCCCCAGCTACAGACCTCAGCTGTGGTGATGGACTTCACGTAGTTCCTGTTGGCTCTTGAAGTCTTGTGGGCTGTACACAGCCTGTGTTTCCCTCACTCAGGCTGTGGAGGAAGATGAAATAGCTGTGATTTAGGGGAAGGTTTGAGGCGGTCTGACAGACCTGTTGCTGGAGAGGAGAGACTCTCCCCACATACCACTGTTTACGCTCTCTCCTGTTAAGCACAGTCTAGAAACTGTTCTGGCTTACGGTTCTAGGCCGTCTAGCCTTGTCAGAGGCACGAGCAGCTGCATATGCCGTTTGAGTAAGTCTGTTCCCACAGGCAGCTTGGCAGTGGTTTTCCTCAGGGCCTCGGGCTGCCTCTTTTCTCTGATATAACAGAGCCGTTTTGCTGCCACTGTGTGCATCAAAGGTCTGGTTGTATCTAAACTCTCCCAAGTTCCACCAGTGTCTCTTCTCACTCTCCTTACCTGTGAACAGATGAGCATGAATAGTCCCTTGTCTATAAGCCAGTTTCAGTTTCTTTCTCGGTCCTGTTTCCTGGCCAGCTTGTCACCTTTCTCTTAGTGAGCTGAGCTTGTGGTCTTTTGTTGGAAACGTGGGTGTATCTGTTGCTTCAGGTGGTGTCTCATGCTTTTCTTGTAGTGTTCCCCCCGCACCACCCAAATTCTTCTCTTCTGTTTAAAGTGAGAGAGCATGTGTGTAAAGCTTGGTACTTGTCTCCTCACTAAAAAGGAAGAGTGCAGAATAAATACAACTGTCTGTGATTTAAAGGTAACTGCAGCACTCCTTGGGTGTGTGTCCTCTGATGCTAAAACAATATGAAAAAAGAAACTCTTTCAAGCTTGCAACCAATATGGCCAAACAGGTCTAGAACAGAAAGTATGCCTTTCTGTTCTCTGATGGGTAATGCCAGAGAATAATTTTAAAATTACATTTCTCAATAAGTATAAAAAACTGAGTCCTTGCCATGCTGGGTATGGAGACAAATGGTTAGAAGAGTTGGTGTGTGTGTCATGGTTCCTTTGAATGTAGGGAAGAAATCAGGCTCTCTCTGCAGGAGTCCAGGGGCAGGATGGGGTGGAAGGGCTGGAAGGCAGAGGGAGGCAGAGGCCGGGTCAGGAGAGGGAGGGCACTTTCACCAGTTGGAGCTGCAGGGGAGCAGTGTTCTGTTTCAGGATGTGTGAGGTCAGGCCTCACTTGTCTTCAGCTACACAGAAGGGGCCATATGTGGGTTGTCCTGAATTACACTCTGAAAACTCTTTCAACTCTGAAATCTTGTACTTCTAATTTTGGGTGATAAATTTTGGTGATATAACCAGGAAAAATAGGACAAGATCACAGATGTAGTAGCATAATGCTGGAGCTGTCAGTACAGTTTTATACCAGACTGTCTGTCTTGCCTTCCGTGAGATAAGAGTGTGTACCTCCACAGTCTCCGGTCCTGCCAACCCCTGTAATCACTGTCAACTGTGGCGTCAGTGTCCAGCTCAGACTCCTGAGAAAAAGCACTCTCTCCAGTATCCTTCTGCCTCCTCCCTTCCCAAGAAGTGAAGTCCCTCAGTGCTTCTAGAGCTGCTTATAAAGTTCTTTATAATTAGTTGAAGGGTGATTTTCTGGGAGTGGGGCAAGCCTGCATTCCCACCCCACTCCTCCCTGGAGGTCCTGACTGAGAGGTCCTGTCTTGTTCTCCATAGAGAAACTGGTGAAGGTGAGGCAGTCGTCACCCACCCCACTTCTGTTAAAGTTTAAATACACAACAGTGTATTAAATTCGTGACACCAAGCTGTAGTAAAGCTCTGGATTGCTCTTGGTGGAAAAACCCAGGGTTCTTTGTTGTCGATGGCATTATGTCTTGGAGACTCCAGCGGAGGGAAGGGTGTGGCTGGTGCCGGTGTTCACTGGTAGGTGCGTTTGCCGCTGGCATGGAGGAGTGCTCTTGCAGCCGGACAGGGTGAGGCAGAGTAGCTGGGGTATGTCAGTGGTTGAATCTCTCGTTCTTTTCTTGAGCTTTAGCGCTTCTCCAGATGTAAGTGTGCACGATCTAAAAATTTGGTGTGGATCCTGACTTTGATGGTTCTGCATTTGTGCGTCAGAGTCCTTGAATAGGGCTCCATGGTGACCCCCAGTCAGTGCCATAAAGACAGGAAAAGCCAATCTTGACACATTTAACCAAACTGCTCAGGAGTGTTCACATCATGGAAGGAATTCATGACCTTATTTATTCAGAATGGAGTACGTTGATATGCGATGGCATTTCAGGAAAGGGGTACCTGGTCTCCCCAGAGCCTGAAGACAAACGCTGTTCCAGGGGAAAGCCATCTGAGGGGACTGGGCCGAGTACTGAGGGAAGAACCCAGAGTTCTCCAGTATTAAACATGGACAAAAATAATAAATGTTATATTGAGAGTAACTCAGAGAGTTGAAGGCAACAATCTTTCATGATTTCTTAGTGGCCAGCGTAGAAACCTGTGGCAAAGTACAGAGGCTAGTGTTTCGTTATGGTGTGCGTTTACCCTATTGTCTGTGTCCTATTTGTTAAAATCTTTTAAGCAGAAATCCTGCAATGAAAGATACTATATTTGCTAGACTCTCGACAAAAGATATTGTATATGAAGTGATTTTTTTGTGTGTCTTTAAATTGATTTTAGAAAGAAGTATTGAGTTTAATCAGGTTGTAACTTATGTTGAAGACAATTTGATATGTAATAAAAGATAAGGAGAATATGCAGAAAAAAAGAAAGTCTTGTCACGCTTCAGAGAATTAGGACTGATAACTTGTTGGGGGAGCCGTCATCTTGCCTCTTCCTTACCATTTCATTGACAGGCTTCTTCAAGTTGTATTTCCTTGGAAATACATGGATGCTAATCAAAATGGCCATCTTTACAAAATGCTGAGCTGATGTAGCTTAGTGTTAGGCTGACAGAAATGCATACAACCAGATTGGAATGGTTTTGGAAATCAGTTAGAAGAATGAGGTGAAACCAAGGATGGTAAAGAGCAGTTGGTGCTTTCCATGGATCCATCCCTCAACTTCCAGAGTCTTCTGCCTGCATTGGGCTTTTACCGTTTTGGCGTGTGTCCCCGGCGAGAAAGACACTTATTTAGCATGTGATCCACTGTTGCCCTTGGGCCTGTGGCCAGGCATGAGGTTTTCCACCCTCATCTGCAATTGCCAATAGTGTCCTTATTGTTTTCTGGGTGGAGAGGGCAGGCCCTAAAGTGCGTAGGTGACCCCCTTGTTCCACTGAGACCTGGCACATCTGGGTTCCGCTCAGACCCAGGTCTGGTTCAGGGCAGGGGTCCTGAGTTCATGAGCTAGTGCTCGTTGCAGGGTAGCTGGCAAGAGGCTTGTCATCTCACTTCCCTCTTTTCTTTTAAAAAAAAAATGCAAGATGAAGAGACGTGGTCCTGGGCTAAGTGCGCTTGCCTTGGTTTGTGAAGGATTCCACCCCGGGCAGATGAGCCTTCCCTAGTGGGTGCACACTGGCGGTCATCAGCAGAAGGGGAGAGGGTGGGCCAGTCCGGCCGGGGCTGGAGAGGGAGCAGGCGGTGCAGCAGCACTGAGCCCTGGGCCTCGGTGAAGCAGGGGCGGGCCCCGGGGCCTCCACAGCAGCGCACTCCAGTATACAAGAGAAGTGAGTATGAAGGAGACCAGAAGTGGGGTTTGGCTTGTTCTTTTTAAAAAGATTCTTTTAATTTGTTTAAATTCTTACTTAAAGCGTGTTTTTTTAAAGACATGATATTTGATCAATAGAGCAGTAGCAGTTGTCATCTTTATTTACTGTTAGCAAATTAAACTCATGGTCCTTAGACAATTTTATAAATAAAAGATATAGACTCACTGGCAGAAATGGAAATAAATACCCCTCCTGTCACCTCACCAGCACCCTACCCTGTACCCTTGGGGGCTGATCCTATAACCAGGAAGTTCTCCTGCCAACCACAGGCGACTTATTACACAGTGATCTAGCACCTCCTGGCCTGGGGTGACAGCAAGAGGGTTTCTTTGGTTCTAGAAATTTCTTTTGGTTGAGTCAGAAATGAATGAAGTGATGAGAGTTGTTGAAAGGAGCCCGCAGTTACTAAGGCACAAAGGTCTTCCCTTCAGGAGGGTGGCAACACCCTCGGTCCAGGCCCAGGCCAGCCTGCAGGTTGCAGGCAGGCTCTGGGTCAGACAGCCCTGGTCCCTGGAGTGTTCCAGCTAGGCCTGCACACAGTTGCTTCCTCCAAAATATATAAGAATGTTTCTGAAGCTTCTTTGAACTTTTGGGAAGAAGAAAAACAGCCTGATGTTGAGCCTTTAAAGGAGACTCTGGTTTGATTCAGATCCTCGTAAAATGTAGGTCTCTTGTACCAGAAAACATTGCTGGCTTGGACCCAATCTCTGAAGCGCTTAGCATGTCATCTGTTGTATCCTAGGCATTTGAGCTGGCAACGGGAGATTATTTGTTTGAACCACATTCTGGGGAAGACTATTCCAGAGACGAAGGTAAGTATTGTTGCCTGCTGAATACCTCAGTATGGGTCTACAGAGAGTCTGGGCCTTCTGGAGAACATTGTGTTTTTGCACAAAAATAGAACTGTGTTTGGTTTTCAAACACCAGATTCAGATGCTTTCCCTTAGAGCTTGAAGCCCCCTCAGTCACAGTGACTGGGCAGAGCCTCCTGGCACAGGTAACCCTGCGGGGAGCTTGTGGCCTCAGCCCGCCCCCTCGCAGGCTGGGAGAGGACAGGCCGGATGAACCCGAGGCCGTTCCATGGTCCTTTTGTCCACTGATCTGCTGCCCATTTCTCTGTCCTGTTGGGGGCTGAATTTAAAACGACGGAATTCTGGCTTGAATTCCATCTGCAAACCTATCCATCTCCATGCTTACTTGCTTGCAATGCTGGGGTGACCTGGGGTGAGCTGGCCTCAGGTCAGCTGGTTAACTGGCTGTTAACGCTCCAGTCCTGAGGCCTGCCATCCCAGAAGCCTCTGCATGGATGTGCTGCAGACATTGTTGATTTGAATCTATTTCTGATTTTTCACTAATTTCGATTTCCCCCCCCCCCCTCTTCTTTTATCCCATCCTTCCCTCTGCCCCTCCCATTCCCGTATCCTTTTTTTTCTCTCCTCCATAGACCACATAGCCCACATCATAGAGCTGCTAGGCAGTATCCCAAGGCACTTTGCTCTATCTGGAAAATATTCTCGGGAATTCTTCAATCGCAGAGGTAGTACCTCTTCTTTTTGAAAAGCGCCACGATGCAGACAGAAACGAAATAGCAGCTGCTGATGGTAGCATTAATGGTGACAAAGGCATTTCTCTTAAATTCCCAAAGCAGCCCAGCAGAATCCCTCTGCTGATGTCGGAGCTGAGGAGGAGACCGCACTCGGCCCCGCGCCGCGGCCCCTGTGCGTCATCCCCTCCGAGGGGCCTTGAGCAGAGCCCGTGCTCTGTCTGTGCAGGCGGCGCTCTGTTTCTGTCTGCGCGGGCGATAGCGGTGTCTGCATGCAGTGTACTGATTAAACTGTCGTGTGTTTCTGTTTTGCTGGCAATGTTTCCCAATGCAGATCACATAGCATTGATCATTGAACTGCTGGGGAAAGTCCCTCGAAAATACGCTATGTTGGGGAAATATTCCAAGGAGTTTTTCACCAGAAAAGGTAACGGTATTTACGTAACACTAATTTTCAGCATGATCCTCTCCCTAAGGAGACATTGTGCATTCACATTTGGGCAGTGGATATAGGTCTGGACTTTAACACCTGGGGGATTCTGCTGAAGAAAACTCTCAAGAAATAAAGAATCATCCGATATCTGTGGAATAAGAATTTTGTGAGACAACAGTCTTCAGAAAATCCTTTGATCTTCTCCACACCTCTCCTTTACACTAAGCACCGGTCCATGTATTCAAGTATTTATAAAAGGAGTTTAAACGATTTTTAGAAACCAGCTATACTTGCCTTTCCATTTTCCATGTTGTTTCTGGAGCCAGAGTGCTTTTGCAGTGGAGCAGAGCCCTAGAGGGTGGACTTAATGGCAGTCCGTCTGCATCCTAATTCATGGGTCTGAGCTGGTTCTGTAGGGGGAGTGGGCCTGCGACGTCCTGTGTGCCTAACATTCTTATACATCAGATCCTGTTCTCCCGGGGCCTCACTTCACACTGTACTGTGGATGATTTATTTTAATATTATACTTGGTGATCTCCTCTTGGCATGGTCTAGAACACAGCTCTTTGCCCTGGATAGTCCCTAGTTAATGATCAATTTTTAAAAACACCCAAAAGCCCCAGGGAATTTATTTTTGCAGAACCTTCCCCCAATGCCGTCGTCTTTCATGTGAGCATGGATAGCTCTCTTAATTCATGTTTTTTCAGCATAGATTTTTTTGGGGGCGGGGGGGAGGAGTGCAATTTTCTTTAAAAAAGAACTTTTTAAAGTTGATGTGGGCAGGACATGGAGTTTCTAGAAATTTTTGCAAGTACTAGATACTCTATCTTCTATAGTCAAATTAATTCTCCAAATTTGGCTTATTTTCCTATGAGATAAGGTGTTCTTGTGCAGTAGTAATGCTTTATGATTCACTTTGGTGATTTCCAGCTAACCAATCCTATCTTATCTTTTGAATTTCATTTCCCTATTTTTGCATGAGGTCTGATTGCTAACCATGCCAAAGACGGTGTTTTCCTACTCCACTTACTCTGAGTGCATTGACCAGACTCTCAACTTTATTGCACCCACCCAGTGGGTAACCTGTGAAGTGTATAACTGGATGCAGTGTTTTTTCTTTTTTTAAATCTCATCACAGGAAAAAAAACTGTCAGGGGAAAAAGTTCTTCAGACATGTATTAGTTTGATTCTGAGAATCTTGTCTTTTGAGTCTGGGTCACTCAAGCAGGTGCAAAAGTCCCCTCATCACACACAGACCTTCACGCGGTCTCAGGTTGTACTTAGGGCAGCACATTCAGTGGCAGAGCTGGGGCTGGAGTGCGGTCGGGGACTGGCATGGCATGTCCCATTGTCTCCGAGGCTGTTGTGGGGCCCTTGTGGTGGTGCGTCCTCCCTCCAAGGAGGCGTAAGAGGGTATCTGCTACCCGGGGTACACTGAGAACTGATGCCTTTATTGTTATAAACAGCAAAACACTGTGTACATTGTGAATTTCTGGACAGCAGTATTGCTGAGAGTGGACAGTTTCCTAGGAGATTTCCAGAAAATGTTATTTGAACATAGTTGAAGCAAAGGAAAGCTCTGGATTATTTTGGCCTGGGATGGCGTGACTTGGGGAGTTGTTTTTATTTTAACCAAGGTAGACTCCTTCCACATCTTGGAGTGTTTTCAGAGCCTGTAGGAGAGGGCCTGAGCCCCATGGGGACTTGGCTGGGAGATGACCTGCCCCCAGCCGCGGCCTTCCCCATGTCAGGTGCAGCTGTGAGCGGAGGCGGCCAGAGTCGCGGCCTGAGCTGTCACATGGTGTGGGCCTGCAGGTGCCCCAGAGGGGGCGGGAGAAGGCCCGGGAGGGCGCTCCTCCCCACCGCAGGCACCCGGTGTGGTGATGAGCAGCAGCCAGCAAGGTGCACAGGGGCTTTTCCTTTCGTTGTGCTGCCGCCGCCCTTGGCTCTGTAGCACAAGGGACCAGCACTGTGCATAGTGGGGAAGAAGCTGAAGAGGGACAAAAGGTGGGGCCTTAAATGGTGAGAAAATGAAGTCAGGCAAATGACTTGAAGGTGCCTCTGCCCACAGCCTGTGGACAGGTTTGCTCATGGAGACCCTGCTTGGAGACTCTTGCTCCTCTTGGGCTTTGCCTCTGATCTGAGCTACAGGCACGGGGGGGTGAAAGCTGCCAAGTCCCATCCCAGAGCCAGTGGTGGGCCTGGAGCCCTCTCCTCACGGCACCTGTGGGGCTCCTTCAGCAGATGCTGGTACGTGAGCCTGGGGTCCTGATGTGCCCGCCCAGTGGTTGAGTCCCGCTCAGGGCTCTCTGTGAAAGCTCTCTGACTTTCACACTGGCCTTTCTGTAAGCGCCGTTACTCCTCGGACAGCGGGAGCGCTGCCCGCGCCCAGAGGGGAGTGTAAAGTGCTCGTGTGGACCTTGCCACTCCATCATCACGTTTTCATGTGTGTGTGTTGTGGGGATTGTGTGGCTGGGCTCTTGTTTGAGGAGCACGTTTGAAGGTGGCCTGCGGAGCTGAAGGGTGTCCGGCGTCCTCAGTAGAGGTAGACTGACGTGGAGCTGACGTGTGTTACTCTGGCGACTAGGGTCCTTTTCTCCTTCCTTTGGATGATTAGGTAGGAAATCCCCTACAATGACTGGGAATGGGGACTTAAAATTCTTTCTTGATTATTATTGATTTGTAGTAACTCTAAAACTCATGAGGGATTTAGGGCTTTCACAGAACTCATGGGAATAGTATGATGATGAGTGAGAGTCTGTCTTAAAGTTGATTTCACCATGTCCCTTGGGATGAGGGGGATGATTGGCTGTAATTAAAATGTGTGTTGGCATGCCTCCACCAGTAAGGGGGAGTGTATATATGATTTAGAAATAATGGGATCTTAAATGTATCCATTTAAAATTTCTTCTAAAATACCTTTGTGCCAGAACTGGTAGAGAAAGGTGAAATTGAAAACTGCCATTACTTTGCTTACGCCTCTGGAAAGCAGGGGGCTCGAGAAGCCCGAGCAGCGGCCTCCCTGCTCCCCATCCTCCCCATCCTCCCCGTCGTCCTGGGCGGGAAGCACATCTCACCCTGACCCAAGGCCGGGGAAGAGGAATGGGCTGTGTGCCTTAAAGCTAAAAATGAGGTGCAGCTAAGTGGCATCATCTTGCTTATAATTCAGGATAAAATAACTGCTACTAGTTTGAATTGTTTCTTGGTCAGGCATTTTGAAATTGAGGTGGACTTTTTTGGCCAGCAATGTAATTACTGTTCTCATCATATTAGGATTTAATCTTCTGATCTTTCCTTTGAGTGTGGGACTAGCCTCAAAGATATATAAGAAAAGCCATCTTGGTGTGTGTGTCAAGGTGTGGCCCAGCAGAAGTGAGCGCCTCTGTGGATCTTGTCCCATGCTGTCTTGCATTGGTCTGGATGTCGATATGGGTTCCTCCAAACCTGTGCCTGACCCCTGAAGGTGACAGTGTTAGGAGCAGGGCTGTTAGAAGACGCATCAAGTTATGAATGGTGCAGCACCTCATGGAGACACCTGGAGAGCTTGCTGGCCCCTCCGCCACCAGAGGACACAGTCTCTGCCCTGGCGCCTGCCTCAAGGACTCTGAGGAATCAGTTTGTTGCTGTAAGCAGCCTGAATGGACTAAGACACAAGCCTAGGAAAGTGTCCTAGTCCTCAGGTGATGGCAAGAAAAACAGTACAGCCAGGAGCACACCTCATTGTTCTGCCAAACAGGTATTCTGTCGTGCCATCATTTTAGTAAAAGTTGCTGTATTGAGGATGGAAATATCAGAGGAGATGGTTATCTTTAAAAAGAAAAAGCTGCTTGATTCTAGATGAGGCTGTTGAGTGTGTTGTAGTATATGTGAGTGATAGTATGTGTCAGACCAGAGACCTCTTAAGTACAGTGGGAAATTTCAGAGCACGCAAGAAACTCACGTGTAGTCAAAGGACTGCATTTGCAGGCACACCTTCAGGGTAAGTGACGTCCAGTAGAAGGAGGAGAAAAGTGCAGGAGAAGGTGAAACTCGGGAGCCGGGTTTTCAGTCTTTTTTTTTGTTTTTTCTTCTGGCTACATCTCTCTGCTTGTGGGATCTTAGTTCCATGGCCGGGGATAGAAGCTGGGTCCCGGCAGTGAGAGTGTAGGGTACCAACCACTGGACTGCTAGGAAATTCTCAGGAGCTGGGTTTTAGTAGAGGTACTATTCTTGATTTTTAATGTTCAGATGGAACATTTTAGGTTGATTTTTAACTTATCTCCAGAATTACCTAAAAATCATCACATTCTCATTTCTGTGAAGAGAAAAGCTGCCGTGTGATGTTTGGCATGCACTGGCCGGGCACTGCCCCGCCTGATCTGCTTGGTTTCAAGTTTAAAACCTTCTTGATCATAGCATTTCCATGCGGCATAGGCAGTGAAGACAGGAAGATGCCCAGGTACGCTTACAGTGGTTTGCAAACTTGAGGGCCGCCTGGTCTGGCAGCGCTGGGGACGGAGGACGCGTCCGTTGCGGCCCCGCTCTGTCCTGCAGGCGTGTGTCCGCTTGGCTGAGCTCAGTGGGAGCTTGAGTCTGGAAATAACTAGAATAAAGTGTCTTCATACTTGTGAGTCTTAAAGCCTTTGAAACATAAACTGCTTTAACTCTGATTTTATCAGGAGCATTAATTCTGTGTGATAAGAAGTCTGGTTTTTCCTCTTGGTGATAAACTCTCTCAGGACCCGAGTTCCATGTGAGCAGGGGCTGGGGCTGCCAGTGCAAGTGGGGTTCTGTCCACAGTGGGTACATTTGAAGTCTTCACTGGAGTCCCAGTCTTGGCTGTAGGGCGGCCTTTGTGAGCTGGAAGCAGGGTGGCTGTGGTCCCCATGCTGGGCCAGTCCTGGTGATGCCTGTCGTCCCACAGGGCCCTGCGTGGAGGCTGTGGGTTGCGGTAGGAGACGGTGTGATGATGTCAGCCAGCTGTAGCGATGCCGGGCATAGCAAAGGTGTGAGGGGGATAACATGCCACAGCTGAGACTAGGTTTCAATTACTGTTCAACTACTTAAATTTGAGCATATGGTTAAAAAAAAAAAGTCAATGAAATTGCTACAGCATGTTCAGGTAAATTCTATCATAGTTCATCCCATTTATTCCTGTCATTTATTCTGAGCTCCTCAGTAGTGAGTTGTTTTTACCGTATCCTTAAACAGCCTTGGAATTCTTTTTAAAACTTATTTTTTGGTAAGCTTTTTGCCAGTTTTTCAGTAACAGTTTTATTGAGGTGTAATCTACATACCATAAAATTCACCCTTTGAAAGTGTGCAGTTCAGTAATTTTTAGTATATTTACACAGTTACACAAATGTTACTGCTGTCTAATTTTAGAAGGTTTTCATTACCTCAAAAAGAAACCCTTGGCCTGTTAGCACTCCCCCTCCGTTCCCCCCACCATCAGCCCCTGGCAGTCCTGGTCTACTTTCTGTCTATGAATTTGCCTATTCTGGGTTTTTTCATGTAATTGGAATCATAAAGTATGTTGATATTTGTAATGGCTTCTTTCATTTACTCTCGTGCTTTCCAAGTCCATCCATGGGTAGCATGAATCAGTACTCCATCCTTTTTTTTGTACGGCTGGACCACATCGGATTCCCCATTCACCACATGATGGACATCTGGGTCGTTTCCACCTTTTGGCTATTGATGCTGCTGTGAATATTAATGTACAAGTTTTTGTGTGGATATGATGTTTTCATTTCTCTTGAATGTGCATGTGACACTTGAGTTACAAAGGCTTTTGCTTTTTTATGAAGTTCAGTTTTCTGTTTCTTAATTTTGTTACTTGTGCTTTTGATATTTTAATATAACATCTAAGAAATCCTTGCCTACTTCAAGGTCATGAAAACTTATTTTTCTGTTTTCTTCTAAAAGCATATGGCTCTAGCTCTTCTACTTGGGTCTAGGATCCATTTGAGTTAATTTTTATTTGTGTGGGAGGTAAGGTTCATTTAGAATTTGACCTCAAATATTTACTTACATGTACTTTGTAGGAAATTATTAAAAAATTTTAAGTTTTTTGTCTTCCTTAGTACTTGTATCTACTGATAGGTTTCCTTTCTCTGTGTCTGCTACTGAAATTTGTCATAATTTATTTTATATCGTGGTTTCTTTTTTAGTTACCAGTAATACAGTACCAGGATTTTGTTTTATAGTCCCCTGTGTGTGGTGTAAAACCTCACATGCTTGTGTGTTTAATTCTGGAGTGTTATAATCTCATAGGCAAAGTAATACATTTTCCTTCATAAATCACCTAAAATAATACTCCAGAGAAGAGAAACAGAAGGGCTTAATATTTTTCCTTAGCAAGAACGCATAGCAAGCGGCTGGCATGCGGAGTGGCCGACCCGAACCTTCACTCCAAGGGAGGAGCCCTCTTTCAGGCCTGTTGATCAGTCTTCCTCGGTGTGTGTGTGTCGGGGAGGTTCTGCCCACAGAGCCGGTCAGGAAGCCTGAGAGGCAGCACCACCCATCTGGCCTTGCTGGCAGCCAGGTGGCCTGCATGTGTGTGAGAGCTTGATGCTGAGGGACAGTTAAGTGTTACTCGGCATTCTTTAAGAAAGAAAGGGCTGGAAAGGGTTTAGGAAGTAAAAACTGTCACAGTCAAGTGTTTCGGTATTGGCACAATTTATTTCAACAAAACATACCTTGATATATTTTCCTAAGGGAAAAAATTGTCAAGATGTAAAAGCTATTTGTACAGTAGGACAGATAGTAAAAAAAAATTTATTAATGTTTTACTATCTCATAGTTTTATTTTTGTTTTGTATTATACGTGGTGGGAATGGCTGTGTTTGGGGTGGCTGTGTTTCTTGTGTGTTAGGGGTCAGACTAGAGCTGATGAGTGGACTTGAGGCCCTCACTTATCAAAGGAACCTTTTCTTGGCAGTTCTAGGAATGTGTGTGCTGAGTCGTGTCTGACTTTTTGCGAGCCTGTGGACTGCAGCCCATCATCCTCCTCTGTCTGTGGGATTTCCCACAAGAATTCTGGAGTGGGTTGCCATATCCTTCTCCAGGGGATCTTCCTGACCCTGGGATCGAACTGAATTGCAGGTGGATTCTTTACCACTGAGCCACCAGGAAGGCCACTGCATGTATGAATGTGTGAGTTTGGGAGCTTACGGTTTGTTTTTAAGTAACTTCTATCAACTGTTTATAAGATAGTGCTGCTGCTTCTTAAGCAGTTGAACATAAATAGTACATACGATGACAGGGTGAGGTGAGTACATTACCTGTTTTTCTTGGCATTGTAGAGTTTTCCCACCTACCTTCATAATCTACATGTTTGTTCATTTTAGAGGCAACACACTATTCTATTATTGCAATATTGTCATGTATTCAGTATCTTTGTACATATAGTTTTCTTTGTGTGTTTTACCTGGTCAGAAGTGTGTCAGGTATTCTAGGATTTCTTTTGGAATCATCTTTATCAGTTTATAGTATAGCTTTCCCGCCTTGTATGGTTTTCCTGTTATTATGCAGATTTTAAGGCATCTCTCATGGTGAAGCAGCTCTCCTTTCATGGAAGTTTGTGTGAACTTGGATGCCTGTTCATGGAGCTTAGTCTGAGAACGGCATCCTCAGGAGTAGATTCCCAGTTCTGAGCAGCTTGTGCTCAGCAGTTGCTCTTATTTGCAAGCCTGGAGAGTGCTTACTCCACTAAAGTACAGAGTAATGTCCCCCATGGAGCTGGTTTTGCCATGATGAGTGTGTGTTTCCGTAGTTTGCTCTAACCTTGTCCTGGTGTCATCAGCAGTCACTACAGAATCAATGGAGCTGCATTAGAGAGGATGCGGAAAGAGGAAGAAACAACCTTAAACAAAGCTGATGTCTGGGGGTGGCTGCTTTCCATCTTTATGGCTCTTTGAAAATTACTCTTGGGATCATTTGTAGAACATAGTTTTGGTTGTTTTGGCCATGCCAGACAGCATACAGATCTTAGTTCCCTGATCAGGGTTTGAACCCATGCCCCCTGCACTGGGAGTGTGGAGTCTTAACCACAGAACCGCCAGGAAAGTCCCTAGAATGTAGTTTTGACTCTTATTACTACTTAACATGTGGCTATACAGTTTCCACCATGTTACTGAGTAATATTAAATAACATTCATCAAGTATATGTACCAGGTCTGGCTGTGTTTTTGACCACAATTCTCTGATGGCTGAACACTTATGAAGTTGTGAGTATGTAATATAATTTTGCAATGAGCATATTTGGGGGCCAGGGTTTATTTCCTTAGGTAGGATTCCTACAGCAGGAGTTTCTGGGTAAAGCGGTGAACATTCATTGGTTGCTCCCACTTAACTCTCGCAGAGACTGTCTGCTGCCAGGAGAGGAACACTTGGTCCTGTCAGACGGCAGACACCTGCCTCTCGGTCTCTCTGCTTGGCTCTCTGCCCTGTCCTCATGTGGGAGTCAGGAACTTACTTACGCCCTCTCCCTTTTCCAGAGATGTATTCTTGTGATTTCTTTGTTCAGAACTGTGTGCACATCATGACAACCCTGTAGAGAGACCAGTTCATAAGAACGTAGGTTGAAAGAGTCTAGGCCAAAAGGAAGTCATCGTGGGTGAATTACAAGTTGTTTTTCCTTTTGTTTTCTTACATTGTGATACTGTCTTTTGGGATATTCTTTTCCCTTCTCTGTGATTAAAGAAAGAGGAGGGTGTGCATCTACTCTGAGTCACAGACCAGGCCCCCTGAGAAGACCTTTGTGAGCACAGGACCGGCCCTCGGTCAGCGCGTGTTGTGTGCTAGCCCTCCTGCTCTGTTCGGGTCCCGGCAGGCAGCCCCAGAGAGAGGAGCTGGCCCAGGCCCTGTGTGAGGGCGCCTGTGAGCAGCCTAGGCCCCGGGGCATGGAGGTGGCCTCGTGGTGTGCAGGTAAACATTGCCAACAGGGAAAATGAGTTATTCTTCATGACAGTCATACTGTCCTTTTGACTTAAAATGACTTTTTTTCCTATTATGAAAAAGGCTATTACAGTTCCCAGACCATTTACCAGCATGTCAGTCACTCTGACATGATCAGCGCTGTTCATGACTCGCACTTTCCATACTGCAGTTAGAACATTTTGAAAAGGATAACTTAAGGCTTTTTATAAATTGATGTCTGATAGATTTTAGAACAGATTTGTGGAGATCAATGGAATTTTGATTTGGGTTGACTCTAGAGTTGTGCTGTCCAGTTAGTTACAGGAGCCAGTAGGTACTTGTAGCTATTTAAACTAAATATTAAAACTCTGTTCCTTGGTCACACCAACTCCATCCTGAGTGCTCAATAGCTGTGTTGAGCTGGCAGCAACCATATTGGACAGTAGAGATAAAGATAAAGTATTGATACATCTCTACCGTCACCCAAAGTTCTCTTCATTAGCACTCTTCCAGATGAAAAGATTCCCCTTTCTTTTCATGGTAACCTGCAGGAAAAAACCAGTCTATTTTAAGGAGTTTAAAATAGCATGTATCTTAAAAGCTTTTTCTAAGCAAATAAGCAAATTGCAAAGAGTCCGAAGTTGAAGAGTACCTGGATCCATTTTAGCAAATGAAAATATTCTGAGTGTCCTCAGCATGCTCCGCTTATTTAAAGAAACCTGGAACTGATACAAATGAATTTTTCCCTTTTAAATGAACCCCTGTTTGCATTCACCAAGCTTCCTTAGTGGGGAAGCTGGCTTTTGTTGTTGTGTAGTGTTGCAAAGGTAAGTATCTGCTTTATTGTAAAGAACTCGGCTGGACCAACAATGGGAAATGCACCTTAGAAGCTTTCTTGACATTGCCTGTTCTTCCCTGTAGGAGAACTGCGGCACATCACCAAACTGAAGCCCTGGAGCCTCTTTGATGTACTTGTGGAAAAGTATGGCTGGCCCCATGAAGATGCTGCACAGTTTACAGATTTCCTGATCCCGATGCTAGAAATGGTTCCAGAAAAACGAGCTTCAGCAGGCGAATGCCTTCGGCATCCTTGGTTGAATTCTTAGCAGATTCTGCACTCACCTGTTCTGAGCTGGCACATGTTGTCCAGTGCATTTGGCCCTAAAGGGGGACTCTCATTCTTAACAGGATTACAAGTGAGCTGGCTTCATCCTCAGACCTTTGTTTTGCTTTGAGGTACTGTCATTTGACGTTTTGCTTCTTGTGCACTGTGATCCTGGGAAAGGGCAGTCTTTTGTCTTCAGCTTAGTAGTTTACTGACCCACTTTTCTTCTGAAAACAATAACATGTCTCTAAGCATTGTTTCTTGTGTGACATTCAAATATCATTTTTTTTTTTGAACGAAAAATACTTTCCTCCTTGTGTTTTGGCAGGTTTTGTAACTATTTATGAAGAAATATTTTAGCTGAGTACTATATAATTTACAATCTTAAGAAATTATCAAGTTGGAACCAAGAAATAGCAAGGAAATGTACAATTTGATCTTCTGGCAAAGGGACATCATTCCTGTATTATAGTGTATGTAAATGCACCCTGTAAATGTTAATTTACATTAAATATGGGATGGGGACTCAAATTTCAGAAAAGCTACCCAGTCTTGAGTGCTTTGTAGCCTAAGTTGCATGTAATGGACTTTTAACTGCTCCAAGGAGTTGTGCAAACTTTTCATTCCATGACAGTCCTTTTGCATTGGATTTTAAACAACTGGCTCTAGGTTATGTCATTCACTGTATGGCACTTTAAAAAAAGGACATGCTTCTCGTTCTAAAATACACATTATAGTTTAGTGGTCCCATTCGTATTTTTGCATATTTTTAATTAAAAGTACTTTTAAGGAAAAAGAGCAATTTCCCTTTAAAAATGTGGTGGCCCAGTACCACGTGGTGTTGCTTCCTCCAGGCACTGTAAGTTAAACTCTACATAGATTAAATTGGACAAGAGAAACATGTTCAGTGTGTGGAATGAAAAACTACACATATCTTTTTTTGGAAAAGCTTATTCGTGTTTGTCTAGAACAAAGGTATGGTATATACAACTTGCAGTGCAATGGGAAGAATACTAACATCTCAGAGAAAACAGGGACTGCATTCATTCCAGAGACAGTTTTGTGTGTGGCTACAAGAAATTTTACTAGATTTTTCATTGTCCTTCCATGCATTGAAGTTGAGAAAATGATTTTCCCTTTGCAGGTTGCACACAATTTTGTTTAAGCATTTCCTTAAAAAATTGTAGAATCCAGGACACAAACCATAGTAGGCAATACAATTTTAGAATGTAATATATAGAGGTACATTTAGCCTCTTTTAGAAATCAGTGGATTGAATGTTGTTTTTTTTTTTTAATTTTACATTCCTCAAGGTGCCTCGTTTTTCTTGACTTTGTCCATTAACATTTATCCATATGCCTTTGCAATAACTAGATTGTGAAAAGATAACAAGTGTTGTAACAATAATCCATTGTTTGAGGTGCTTGCAGTTGTCTTAAAAATTAAAGTGTTTTGGTTTTTTTTTCCCAGACATTGCCTTGGTCATTGGCCTGTATTTGAAGTGATAGAAACAAACATTTGCTATCGTTTTAATGTAGTATAACCAGAATTAAAGGACATATCAGCATTCCTGTTGAAAGAAATGTAGAACATGCATCAAGGCTTAATATGAGGAAAACACTTGTTTGTAAAGGGGTATGACATGGTCTAGAATACATGCTGTAGCATAGATTCAGTACCTAGAATTTCTGTGAACCCTTTCCATTCATATTTCATCAGAAACATGCTAATAACATTTTGTTTGAGCATTGTCAGTTTTATTTTTTTAAACTATTCACTGTGAGGGAATGAGACACATAATTCTCTTAGAAGTCAACATTAGATCGTATTGCTGTGAGGTGGAAGATACCACTCATTTATGTGATGTGAATGCTAAGTTTTTCTAATGAGGCTGTAGGTTACCTTGTAGGTTCTGTGAAAGATAGTGGCTGTAGACCAGTGATGCCATCCATGACGTGCACAGGAACCAATCTCACGAGAACCACGGAATACATGTATGTCTTCCCTAAGTCTATAAGAATTTTTATCAGGGTTATAGCACACTTGAATAGTTTGTCTAATACAGTTTTGGCTCATGTTAGCAAACAGTCTAGATTATTACTACCTTTGTTATGATCTTTCACTTATAAAATAGCCTGCTAGTTTATAAATATAAAAAGAATATGCAAGGGTATTAGGTATAGTTTGATTTTTAGCAGATTCTTGGTGGCTTGATGATGATGAATGCGTATAAGCTCAGTGAGAACCACTATAGCCAGGTCAGTGATTTTAGTTGAATGTCCTGTCTTTTCCTTTCTCTAGTCTATGTGAAGTCTTCATGGAAAATGACAAGCAGTGGATCACATATGTGATTATAGCAGATTCAGAAGCTGGCTGGCTGGAAATTAGGACTGCCCCAAGGCAGAGGAACAGTGGATATAGGAGCTCCAAAAAAGCATAAACTTTCTAGGTGAAAACTGATTTACTAACTTGCTTCTTCCTGTACTTGGGTCATCTATAGCTAGCTAACCAGGATAAACTACTGTTTCTATTGAGATACTTCTTAAATTCCAGTTTTCTCCCATTACTTTTTTTAGAGATTAATGGAGTTTACAGAAAGGCTTCTGTATACTTACGTAGTAGGCAAATATAAAACTATGAGGAATTAAATCTTCAGGCCAGTCCTTTTAAAGAAGTGTGAATACTGATAGTTCATTATGGGACTTTGTCTTCTGTTTAAAACTATCAGGCGGTGGATGATGTAAAGCTCTTTCTTCTCAGATAGATGTTTCTTTAGTGAATGCCATAAGTAGAATTTTGTCTGCTAATCAAAGAGGGCAAAGTTGACTTAAGTTCTTTTAAAATTTGAAGATGATCAGGATTGAGCCCTAAGCAGAGCGCTATGTTAATGTAGCTATTTTTAAAAGGAAATGGAAATTAAAAGTGTAAAACGTATTACTGCCAATCTTAGTCATTTTTAGTCTGTCTACTTTTTTCTCCAGTACACAGATTTCATATACTGTGCCAAATTTTAAGCAATTGGATGATGAAAGATGTGTTGACAAATACTGTCCCTTCTCTTGGTTATACTTAAACTCCTCCTGAGAGGTAGAAGATAATAAATATTATTCCAAAATAATATTTTATATTTCAGCAATCAAATGTTCACTTGAGAAGCCATTTTCATTTTACTTAGCTAAGAAATAATGCCTTTTTCCTTTAGTTTTGTACACCCAAAACAAATTTCCTACTACTCTTTTAAATACTAGACAGTATTTAAATAGCTAGACAGTATTGTGTTAATTTAAGGTTTCTTGTTAATGTAAAGTTTTCACATAGTTTTGATTCATCAATAGGACATTTCAGTCATGTGCTAACATGTCCAAGTGAGATATTCCTGTTTTTAGGTGAGATACTCTGTATTTTCAAACAGTTGTAGTCTATAATTGAATCATATGCTTGCTTTAATGAAATGGATTCGTTTCGAATGATGTCAGGTGTAACTGAATGTTTGTAGCATTGATGTAGCATGGTAGTTTCCTCTGGCTCTTGCTCCTGCGAAGTAACATGTAGGAACATTACAGGAACAAGCCTTTACTGCTTCCTGATGCTTGTCGCAGTCCAGTCCAACTGAGGTAGTAGTTGCTAAAGAAAATGGAAGGCTCCTTACAAACTATCTGGAAAAGGTAACTTTTGTAAAAACCGCTTAAACAGACCCCAATCTCAGAAGTTGTTCAGGACAATTTGGTAAAACTGACATAATTGTGGTTTATTAACATGAATTAAAATGCCCAACCAGTGCTTCAATGTGACAGTATATTTAAAATAAAAAAGAAATTAAAAGCCATATACTGTACTACTTTCACAAAGATCACATAGTTTTGCAAAGACTTGTCATATGTACAATGCTATATATCAAATGAGAAAAGCTGTAAGCAATTATATACGCAAAAGAAATGCAGTATTTACAGTCAGGAGACATTAAAAATCATTTATACATTAAATTACATTTTGCTTGCAAATAACCGATAAAACAAAATGAGCCATGTTCACAGCAAACTATAAAAATCTGTATTGCATTTTTTTATACCTAAGATGCACTCACAGAACTGCTGGTAGAAAGAAAATCCTCATACTGCCATTACTTAGCTGTGTGGTTAATGCATATGTATAAAATAATATAGAAAACATTCACTAAATGAATTTTAACTGCAACAATAAAATTTAAAGATCATGTAGCATCAAATCTACTGCCAGAAAAACAGCTGGAATGTTCACTTACAAAATAAAAGATACTAACACTGGCTTAACAGCACATTTTTTAAGGAATTTTAAAAAGCAAAAATGGGAAAAATACAATGAAACAGCACTGGTGTTTTTTCTTTTTTTATACAAAGTTTCATGTACAAGCTTTAAAAAGTACCTTAACAGGTACATATGAAATATACAGTTTATCTTACAGAACATTTTAAAAAATGTTTTTGAAGTCCACTTTAATGCCACCCCGAACCATGGTAATTGTTCTGAAATGTCGGTGGCACCTGTGCTCTGTGAATTGGAATCTGTCCAGGCACTGGAGATGCCTGCTGAGGTCCTTGGACCCCATGTGGCAGGGCCACAGAGCCAGGATGAGGACAGAACCCTGAAGCGGTAGGTGTTGGAATACTGTTTGGTCCTTGGGGCTGGAGATGAGGGCCTGCAACTGGTAATGGACAGTGTGGCCCTGTTCCAGAAGGCTGGTGTTGGGGTCCCAGTCCCAGAGTGGTGTGATGTGTAGCCTGTGAGGGATACGGTGGGACAGCTGGATGGGCACTTGAAGGAAAAAGTGGAGGTCCTTGATGAGGTGGATGGTGTAAGGCTTGAGCTGACGTGGTGTGATGCCCAGAAGCCAGAACACTGGAAGGCGGAGGAGGAGGGGGTGGTGGAGGGGCTGAATTTACCACATGCTGGTGTTGTGCTTGTAGACCTTGGAGTCCCGAGGAAGGGTGGGGCGGTGGATGGTGATGAGGGGCAGGACCAGGAGGTGGAGGGGGTGGTGGCAAATGGTGTCCAGCAGTTTGAGAATGAATATGCGATCCGGGGGTGACAGCGTGAACAGGCCCCACTACATGTGCTACAGAGTGTGGCTGGTGGGAACTCGGCTGTTGAACAAGGTGTGGTCCTGGCGCAGGTGGTGGCGGAGGAGGGGGCGGGACTACAGCAGCAGTTTGGTGGTGAACAGGAGGGTTCTGAGAAGGCAGAAAATGCCCTGGAGTAACGTGGTGTCCTGGAACTGTTTGCTGGCTTGTGGTGCCAGGAAGTGCTTGATTTGGTCCTGATGTAAACACAGTTTGTTGGGAAAGACTACCTTTAAGCTGATTATAATTCTGAAAGTTTGCAGAGGGCTGCTGGTTTTGATAATAAGACGAAGAAGAAGGGGGCGGAGGGGGTGGAGGGGGTGGTGCCGTGCTGCTCAGACTTGTCTGATTAAACTGACTGTATGTTGCCGAAGATTGTCCTGAGGGTGTCTGTGTAAATAATGCTCCAGAAGTTGCCTGCTGAGTACTGGCAGCTGGGTAAAAATTTCTTTGAGGCTCTCGCTGAGGTGTTCCAACTTGAGGTGACTGTGAATGGTGAGGCCTGTAGGGAGAGCCTAAGTGCTGTGTCGGAGGCTTTGGTGAGAGATAACCATGCTGTGCAGGCGTGTGAGGCGTCGATGACTTCGGAGGATTTTCTACGTGAGGTGACGGAGGACAGTGCAACTTCATGGGTGCAGAAGGCAGCTTCTGTGAAAGTTGCTCAGAGGAACAGCGAACAAGTGGCTGTGGAGGATGGTTCTTTGAAAGTGCTTGGGGGTTATTTGACAGCTGTTTTTGATGGAGTTCTGTTTTCAGGTGGACACCATTCTCAGCTTCAGATACAATAACTGTTCCCTCCCAATGGGAATCTGGTTTTGTAAGTATTTTCCCATGTGGCTGAACAGGAATTACAGGTCCAGGTGAACCAGGCTATGTAAAGAAAACAAATTATATAAAGTTATGAAACATTCTGTATACATTGAGGTTTGTTATTATAACATTCATTTTATATATTTAATATAATGAATGTTTATATTATTCATTTTAAAAGGGGCAGGGAATAGGATAGGTCTGAAGACAACCACAGAGGTTTCGGATATTAAAAAGCCAGTTTTTTAAGCAGTTCAACAAGTTCTGATAATAACCTTCAACTGAATTCCCCAAATTTTCATTGAACACAAATTAAGGAAATTAATCTCCATTTTTCCCCTAAGCACCTTAAACACTTGAGGCAAGTTTCAATTCTGTAATTTAAATTTCTATACTCAACCTAATGACAAATCTGTTTGGGGTTGATAAACTTGCCCCCCATCCCCAACTGTTTTCATTCTTAATACCTTTTCATTGTTCAATACAGATAATCCAAGTATGAGAGTATGTGAATATATAATGATATTCTTTAAGGAAAAAGATCAGATTGCCTTGTTATCAGTTTCCAAAGATATTGCCCCATTAGGTTATCACATATTCATGATCCAGGACAGAGATAGCATTTCTTTGAAGTGAATGTCATCTGACCTTTTGTTTTTAGAGAATTAACTGACTGGTCAAATATTTCATGAACACACTCTAAATTTCCTAGACACAAGCATAAGGAAGGGGTGAAACTGCTGAAGCAAAACATAAGCAGCTGAAGTGTTTACCACGTTGGAACTTTTAACAGGAAAAATGTCCAGAAATCACAAACTGATACTTGGGTACAGCACAAAAATCTCCAAGTGTGCTTTACCATCCACTTTTCAGAAGTGGAACTTTGACGTTCAAAGGTCAATGTTATTACCTTGCTCATTTTTGAAGGACTTTTACAAGTATTTTGGGAAGTATCTGGGGATGGGCATTCACTTGTAGTTGTGGGTTCTAGATTTTCAGGATCAGGATCTGTAAAGCATAAGGAATCACAGAAAATGTAAAATTACATGATAAATATTTCCTTTTACTAATATTTCAGTGTACATTCTATTAATTCAAACCAACGTCTAGAAAGGCTCTCTCCTTTATGCTTTTAAAAGGTATTTAAAACCACCACCGTGACAGGTCATCTGCTTACTGACCTTCCGAAAGTTCACTGAAAGAAGGGACTGGGCCCTTGGGTTGCAACTGGGGAATGTGATTTGAATGAGATGAAGGAGAAGACGGAACATGATTCGGTGAACATGGGACACATGGTGACTCTGCCCCTAGAGATGAAGCAGAAGCAGACCCGAAGAGAACGTTAGGAATGCAGAGGACGGGGTGCGGGGTGATTAGCTGACTCCACTTTTTGGCAAAAGAACAAGCTCACTTACCACTGTCTTTATCTTTTCGGTGATCACTGAGAAGCAAAGCTCTCTGATAACTCCTCTCTCTCACTTGCTCCACTGAAGTTGAGGCCGTCCTTTAAAATCAAGTCATATCAAAGTTATTGCTGGCTAGATCATTTTTTGCCACTTGATGGTCAACATATCCTCCCAGGTATAAAGGCTTTGGCACTTAAGGAAAATACTTTGGTGTTAAGTTTTGAAAATAGTACCCCCAACACCTTCCCATACTGAGATTTTTATCATTTATTTGAAGAACTCAAGCAGACTCCATTCCTTTGTCTTAAGCAAGTTCTTGGTGAAGAGGGGGTTGTTGAAGGGTAGCATGTTAACATTCAGACCATCACTTCAAGTTACCAAAGGGACCAAATATACCCCCTACTTTACGTTGTGTCTGGATTAGAAGGCTAGCAGGAAGCTCAGAGCTAAGAGGACCAAGATGTAAAATGCACATGGCCTCCTGCCCTTTGCCAAGACCCTCACTAGCCAGCTTCTTCTATTCCTTTTGAAGAAACACTAAACATGGTTGTTTCAAGGTAATGATATGGGTGGTAAACAAATTGTGAGATGCTATGATAAAGGTTCTTTGGAAAGGAGTATTTGTTTGAAAAACATGAAAATTATCAAGGATTAGCTACAACGGACCTTTAACAATACAGGCAAATAAATATCTTGGTTTAAAATCTTTTCTATCAGCAAAACAGATCTGTCAAAATTAATATTACAAACCACTGTCTGCTTAGCCTTAGGAGAACAACAACAAACAGGAAGTAACTGATAACAAAAATCTGTTGTTTTGCAGGATAAGATAGTTCAAATCTTTACAGGTATAGCTCCATTCAAAAGGAGCCAAGATACTGACTGGGAGATAAAATAACAAAGACTACTTTCATAAGAAGGTATACTGTTTGTTTGTAGTTCTGAAGTTACCAATGAGGTCTGTTTTTTTTTTTTTTTCAAACAGGCAGCTTACCATTGAACTTCTGGTTCATTCTTTTCACTGGCAGACGCTTCCTTAACAGTACCGTTATTGCTGGTTTCTTCCGAAGTAGCATGATAAACTGTAGCTGGTGTTGGTAAAGGTAGGCTAGCAGTGCTTTCTACCTGCTCCCCATTTTCACTCCTGTGGGCACACCCATCACCACTGTTGCTGCTCAAGTTTCCACTTGTGTGAGGTGATACACTAACCAGGGCAAAGTGTTCTGTCTTAGAGCCACTTTTCCTAGCTTCACGTTGTCTTTTCCGATATTCTAACAGAGAAACCTTAAGCAAGAAAGATAAGGAAAAGCACATCTTTTATTCTTGTTTTAAATATTAGAAACAATCTATTCTTTTTTCTAAAGAGAATTATTATATTTACATTAGGAAAATTATGTAAAATAATTTGATTCCAAACAAATAACAATAATAAACAATTAGCAAATGCCTACTTTATGCCAGGCATTGTATTTAGATGATTTTACATACATTATGTCATTTAAGCCTCACAACAACCCTATGAAATAGGTATATTATCATCCCCATTTTACAGATGAGGAAATTGAGTAACTCACTCACTCAAGGTCACACAGCTGGTGAGTGTTGGAGCCGGGATTCGAACCTAGGTCTTACTTGAAAGCCCGTGCTCTTTCCACTATACTATATTGCTTCCCACAAAGTTGCCAACTGGACTCTGTTATAAAAATTAAAAGCACACATCACTAAAATTCTTTGACTTGAAAAGCAGTAAGCCTATTAACAAATAAATACGTGTTGTAGCTTCTCCCACTGCTCTGAAATAAGGCATTCTTATTGTTTCAGTATGTCTGCCAACCAAATAATGGTGGTAAATCAGGGACAGGGAACTATTTATATAATATATCTATTAGTACAATACTTTTCAAAATACTTTTATATCCATGGCCTAAAAATACTATAGGTATTACTGATGAGGAAAGAGGCCATTTCTTCCATTTAGGGCCTCATGTTCTATGTAAAATAAGACACATGGGACTTCCCTCATAGCTCAGTGGGTAAAATAATCTGTCTGCAGTGCAGGAGACCAGAGTTCAATCTCTGGGTCAGGAAGATCCCCTGGAGAAGGAAACGGCAACCCACTCCAATATTCTTGCCTGGAAAATCCCATAGACGGAGGAGCCTGGCAGGCTACAGTCCATGGGGTCGCAAGAGTCAGACACGACTTAGCGACAAAACCACCAAGAAGACATAGTACTCAGTTCCATTTATTTGGTTGGGGAGTGGTTATCTTTAAAAGTTACTCAAAGTGAAGTAATCACCTTGAGTTTTTGATCTCTGAAACCATGGTCCTTATAATAATTTAGTTCTCTGCAAACAGTATCTAGTCAACAGAGCACTGACAAAAGGTTTAAAAATGTACACATCAATAATTTAATATGAATAAAGTATGAATGCCTTACATAATACATAACTACTAATTACCCTCCGTAGTAGTATGAATAAAACACTATTAAAAGGACTATAAATTGTTAAATTTGTAACCTTTTTCTTTTGTGGTGGATTCTGGGGTGTGCAACTTCCGTCGATCAAATTGTCATTAACAGTCCGTCCGAAACCAGATACAAGCCCATCTTCTGAAGTACAAAACACAGGTGTTTCCATAAACATGCCTCTAGTATCATCCTGCATCAGGCACTTTGACTCACTTATTCGGAAGCCGCCTCCAACCTCCAACTGATGTGAGGGTGTCAGGTCCCTCAAGTTGGAATTTACTGAGAAGTTAACGCCTGTTCTCTCAGGACTCTTTACCCAGGAAGAATACAGTGGGCCCCGACCCGAGTGAGCAGATTCCAGTTGGCTGTTAGAATCAGTCCTGTCATGTGTAGTTGTTTCCATGGTTTTATGTAAGGCAGTTTGCTCGACTGTATCGAGTCCCAGTTGAAGATCTGACACCGGTTCCTTTTCTCCAGGGCACTGCCTGTTGATTTCAGTCCTACTCCTAGGGCTGCCATAGCCAATAGTCTTTATTTCTTGCAGACCCAGTTCAGTTAAATTAGAATTTCTAAAAGGCCCCAACGTTAACATGGTTGATGATCTGTCATATCCCTGTTTACAGAATTTAAAAAAAAAAAATTACACAAATAACCACATTTGGAAGCTACTTACATTAAAACTACCAATAATTTAAGCAAAATAATGATACTAAGAAAAAGCCACCAATTAAAAAAATCTTAACATCTCCTTACCTCTTGACTATAAGTGCGTCTCTTAATTTCTGGAGAACTTTCTGGGGAAGAAATATTCTACATAAAAGACAAAAGCAGAATTGAAAATTAAAATATATAACTAAATCCATATATACAGAAATGAAACTTATGAGAAACTACTACTACAAAGTGTTACGAGAAGCACTTTGGTTTTAAACTTTCTTTTCTCTTATTTCCATTGTCCTTATAGTTTTGGCTTTAAAGTCAGTTTGATATAGTCATTTAGTCTGACTTCTGTAGATCAATAAAATGAAAGTTATGTTTATTTGAATAAAAAAATAAAGTTTAAATTCAAATAAATGGAAGTTCAAAAGTTTTCACTTAGTTCCTTAAAAACTATTATTAAAGGTTACACTATCTATTAAAAGGAGAGAAAAGCTATTAAAGAAACCCCATCCCCATGGGCTTTTGTTTTTGCCATGTAAGTCTCTCACCTCAAAGTGCATGGTATTTCCTGGTGTGCCAGGAGTTACTGGGGTAACTGGTGAATATATGGGCTTATAACCATTTCTACAAGCTTCATCATCTGACTTTATCCGTGGAGGAGTAGAAAATGATGGGTCTGTAGGAGTAATATCTGTGTGAGTTGGTGTAGCATATGGTGAAGGAGTAGGTGTGGAGGTTTCTGAGTAAGCAGAATCTAGCAACTGATAAAGTCTTCGTTTTTTCAGTGGTGTAGTTAAATCTGTTGGTAAAATAATAAATTATAAATTATACTGCTGACATTTGCTACAATCTGTAATGCATTTTGGGAAAGCACAAACCATTGACAATCGTAATGATGATTTTCACCCCAAAACTAAATTTGAAGGTTTTCAAAGATAATACTAACATGAAGCAATCTCTCCCCACCCCCATTCTCCTTCCCCCAGTTTCAGCAGTACCAAGCATTACCTTGCCAGAAGGCTTACAGGGCTAGAGGTTGCTAAGAAATCTTGGAAGTACAGCTGTTAATTTAACTGATTTCTAAGAGTCCTTTTGAATCTGAAAAACAGATGGCTAACTAGGCCCAAAATGCAACCATAAGCCCCAACACACATGGTACTGCAAATTCTAGTTTTCATGTCTATATCTATCATCATCCAAAACGTTGGAGGCAGAAAAGAGGGAGAGAGAAAAAAAAAAAAAAAAGAAATACACATACACACACACACACACACACACACACACACACACACACAAAACAATGCGCTACTTTTGGGTTCCCTGGTAGCTCAGATGGTAAACAATCTGTGCTGCTTTTGTAAGGTATATAATAATTAGAATAAATATGCATATATGTTTTATTTATATATATGTATATGCTATATACATCCTGTTACATTCTCCACACTAAAACAACACTGAAAAGAAGTTCTACCTGGAAGGGAACAGCTATCATTTAGTAGTAGTGGACTTCTATTTTCACCATTGACTGTAGGACTTCTGGATCTTTCTTGACAGGGCGAATTAAATCTATGTAAAATTGCTGAGTTTTCCTCTTCCAGAGCTTGTTTCAACCACCGCTGAAATACACAAAACAATAAGTGAACAGAAGTCAGTTTGCAGCTATAATGGTACAGCCAATTCCAAAAGTACTTCACTACCAAGAATGGTAGTATGGAATGAGAATGGCATTGGCTCAAACTAGATTTTCACATCCAAAGCAAAGTTTACCTTTTTGCATGAGCCAGATATGTTTTCAGGAGGTTCTTTTCTTCTCCTTTTTTCTGAAAGGAATGGTGATGTGAACCTGATATAGTGCTTAGGAGTAGAGTATACGTGCGGACTGTACGTGAGACCTGGTAGAGAATTGAGCTGTGTAGCTAGCACTTCAGGGTCTGTAGTTATGCGCAGAGGCCTTTCTGAAAGGCTGTCTGAAGGTTTTCCTGTCTTCTCATTCTTCTCACTTAACCATTCATTGACCAAGTGCTAGACAGAAACAAAATTTGGATCACTATGTATGTAATTATACAGTTTCTCCTGTAGAGTATTTGAACAGCAAGTTGAAAACTGACATTATCTAAAACAATTAATTTAAATCACTCATATTCGATGTTCAAAAAGTCAATATAGTTATTCTGCATTTCCTTGGTTATCCACTCTTATTACTAAAATTTTTTACACAGTAATACTTGTATAAATATTTTCATAAAATAGTAAAAATCTAGGACACCTCAATACCACCTTAAAAACACAAATTCTAAAGTTAGGTTTGTTACCGCTTCTGTATTATGTGGAAAATGTCTGTCAGACATGAGGCAGTGCTCTTTTACCCTGGCTACCCATCAGAATCTCTAGGTGAGGCCAGTGTATATGATTTTTCCTTTAAAGCTGTTGGCATTGACAATCACTGTTGATTTACAGGGTTTGAAATCTTTTAAGTTCCCATGCTTTGAAAATTCACATATTCCTTTTCTTAATTCTGTTGAGGTTTTTGGATCTACATTGTACATAATAATTCAGTCTTTACTGGCTACATGAATATATCTGAATATCCTCACCTTTTTCTTTAAAAAACAAAAAAAAACTAGTCAAGTTCAGGTGTAATGGTCATGAAAATAAGGATTACAATTTGTCAGCACAAGCACATTTTCTTTGCTGTGTGGGCATTTATATCTTTTCTATCTAGTTATTTTCTACAAATACCATTTATAATAAAAATATATGTAGAAAAACAGGTGTATATGTATTTAAACATACATTCTCACACATACAGAAACACACACATTAATATCTACCCACATCCTGACTTCCAGAAATAATCCAGATAAGCATTTTGGCATCTTTTCTTTCCCTCTCTTTTTCCATGTATTTAAACTTCCTTTCTAGGACAGGCAATAGAATGCAGCACTAAATCAGGGTAACATTGAACAGAGATTAATAACAGCAAGACTTAAGTGTGGGAGAAAAAGAAAAAGAACGGCAGTGCTAAAGCACTTGGGATTCTGCAACCAGACTGCCACTTACACCATGACCTCCAGCAAGTTATGTAACTTTTCTCCATCTTAATCCTGACCTATAAAAGAAGGGTTATAATAGAAACTAGCTCTACAAGTAGGGTTATTATTAAAAGAGTTAAATAACCAAAGCTCTTCTCACAGCGCCTGGCACAGAGTAAGCGCTGTGTACTAAGTGAAGGACGCTTTTACATTATGGGAATTCACGATCATTTGGTACTCCTGTCAAACACTATGTTGTTTAAAATAACAGTATATATCATAAGCAAAACCTGTGGGGGAAAGGTGTTTTTTTTTTAACAATATCAGGATATAGGAACCTGTATCTCAGACCAGGAGATTAAATCTGTAGCCCCACAACAGTTTAGTAACTAAAGGGCAGGGTTTAAGTCATAATGTGTCATCAAGAAAGTAGTTTTTTTTTTTTTTTTCTCCCTGCACCACATGGCTTATGATTAGGGATTGAACCTGGGCCCTCAGCAGTGAGAGCTCAGAACTGCTAGAGGATTCCCAAAGACAGCTTTTCTTTTAAACATGAATCTGTTTTCTTCCTCACTAATCCAAATTATAAAGAAAATTTACGGTTACTTAATTGTCCTTCCAAAGTGGGCAAAAATAATGGTCATTTTCAAAAGCAAGTACTAGCTTGCTTGTTCAGGATCCAGAGTGCAAAAACATGAGCACAGACTTCAAATCAGAGCTGTAATTTTAGCTCTTACCTCCATCCAGCCATTACAATATACTTGCAGATTCAAACTAGGTTTTTACTAAATTTACTAAATTACTTCTCATGGTTTCATAGTACCTACAAACTATACTGGATTTGGTAAGAGCAAAAAGGAGATAAATTTGGTTTTGAACTACTTTGTTGTAAACAATATAACAAGGATTCATTTATGATCTACCCCACTCCCCAAAGAGTCTAAGGATTACCACTTTGGTATTCTGCTCCAATCCACTATACTCAGAATGGGAGTAAAACAAAGCTTCATAATGGTGGTGTGTTATTTCTGAGGTTCCTATAAAGCTCAGGGTGGTTGATCTCAGTGAACTGTTTCCCTCAATTGCTTTATTAAAACTGACAGTAGTTTTTGAAAGATTTTTATTAATAAGTTGATGTAAAACTACCCTTCCTGGAACCCTCCTACACAGTTGATGAGAAAGTAAATTGGTACAATCACTATGGAGATTCCTTAAAAACCTAAAAACAGAGCGACCATATGACCCTGCAATCCCACTCCTGAGCATATAACTGCAGAAAACTAATCAGAAAGGATACATGTACCCCAGTGTTCATAGCAGCACTATTTACAACAGCCAAGACATAGAAGCAACCTCATGTCCACTGAATGGTTAAAGATGTGTGTACACACACACGATGGAGTATTTACTCAGCCATAAAGAAGAATGAAATAATGCCTACAGCAACATGGATAGATCTAGAGATTATCATACTAAGTGAAGTCAGTCACAGAGAGACAAATATCACGTGATGTCACTCATGTGGAATCTAGTTTAAAAAAACAAATGAACTTATTTACAAAACAGACTTACAGGTACTGAATTGAAAACAAACTTAATGGTTACTAAAGGGGAAATGTGGATGGGGAGGAGGTGTTAGTTCCTCAGTCATGTCCAACTCTGCAACACCTGCAGTCTGCCAGGCTCCTCTGCCCAAGGGATTTCCCAGGCAAGAAGAATGGATTGGGTTGCCATTTCCTTCTCCAAGTGATCTTCCTGACCCAGGGATTGAACTCAGGCCTCCTGCATTGCAGGCAGATCCCTTACCATCTAAGCCAGTGGTGGGGGGCATAAATCAGAAGCTGGGATGAACACACACACTAATGTGTCTGTGTATATAGATTGTCTGTCTGTATATAAAAAAAACAGACAACCAACAAGGACCTACGGTATGGCACAGGAAACTCAATATTCTGTGATACTCTATATGAGAAAAGAATCTTGAATGAATGTATCTACAACTGAATCACTTTGCTGTTCATCTGAAACTAACACAGCACTGTAAATCAACTATATTCCAGCTAAACTAAAACTACCCTTTATACATTTTCAAATCCTTAGTACATTCTATGAAAATCAATTTCTTAACATTTAATTCTTGTAATTACCTATATACCACAAAATTTATTAATATATATATTATATATATAAAGAAAAGATAATGTCTCAAACCAGTCATTCCTGAGAAATATAGTTTAAGTACATAGAGTAGGCAAAAGGAAATCATTAGAAATCATAATTGCAATACTAAAAGGAAGTCTTGATATATCAAATATTTTATATTTTTACAATTCTCTTTAAAATGTTTAGAAGTATAAAAACCATGACTCTTAAAAAAAAAACAAAAAAACAACCATGACTCTTATGAAATGTTAAGTAGCCTTAATTCCTAAAACATGAATATATTTAACATCATGAGACACTTGTTAGACAACAGTTCTTACATTCATTAAGAATCATACCTTCTTTGTTTTAGGGTACTTTGTTGGACATTTACTAAGTACTGGAACTTCATTTTCAGTAATTATTTCTGTTAGTGCAGTTTCAGTTTCTGGTTCTATTGCAACTACAGTATTTTCCACATCGTTTTGTTGTGAGCTAACTTCTATGTCAGGAGAAGACGGCTGGATATCCGAACACATACTGACAGTCCTGTGTCTCCGACGCTGCTGTCCAATGTGAGTCCTACTCCGAGAAAAACTTTTTCTCTGTTTAGTTCTATTTACTTTGGCTGGGGTTGGCTTGCTAGCAGTTTCTTCTTTTGCTTGTTCCTAATTCAAAATACAAAAGAATGGAACTTTGAACAACATGTTTATTTAAGATAGTAGTTGAACTCTAATGGTATCCATCTGTCTCAGAAGATAACTTCCTCAAATTTATGAATTCTGTAAATTGACATAAAATTTTCCTTATTCAAAAACGAAGCAAGTCTCATATCTGAAGTCTTAAGTTCTCAAAGGATTTGAAAAATGCTGTTGAAAGGCTAATATCACATCAAAAATTCTTTAGAGATGTAATTGTGAAGATTCTATTAGAAAGTGGTTAAGTATGAAAATAAAAGTAGCCCTGAGAAGCAATACCTGAATAACTTCGGCATCACTGACAGTCTGTGCGTCTTTACATTCAGTTTTAACTTCCGTTTTGGCTGTGCTGATTCTTTCCAAAGCTTGTTCTCTTCTCTTCTCTCTTTTTTCAAGTCTGGCAAAAGCTTGCAGAATTGCTTCCATTTTCCTTTCTTCTCTTGTCTGTGAAATTTAAATTTTAAGAGACATAATAAATACTGCTCTGAAGAAAATTCAAAATCCAAATGTTCATAGCAAATTAAAAAAAATTCCTATGATGGTATTTAGTAAAACACTTCAACTGATGATAAATAAGGGATAAAAGAACATTTATATCCATTTCTGAGAATTCCAAACATCTTGGTAAACCCTGTCATTACAAATGTATTTCATAAAGAGCAAAATTCGTAAGGTGATATGTTCAAACAGTTAAATTCCTATAAATTTAAGAAGTGAATATATTGATATGTCATAGCAGGATATTGTGGGGTGAAGACCGCAGTTAAAAATCATGACTCTATCCATGACCCCAAGCAACATAATAACCTTGGGTGGGTAACAGTACTTCACCGAATTGAATGAGTTCAAATACAAAGTCTCTATGAAGTTTTCCAACCTTACTTGAAAAATGGTACGCATTCCACAAGTGCTATTTATTATCTCTACTTCGGTTCTCTTGTCTTCCATTATAATTCCTATGAGGCATTCCTCTACCCTCTGCTCTTCCCAAGGCAGACTAAGGAACAGCACAAATTCCTTTGAGCATCAGTTCTCTTTGGAGAGAGAACATTAAAAGCAAGACCCAGAGCCTTGGCCAGTGGGCCTGGTAAATGCTTCTGGTTTCAACTAGAAACAAGAAGCAGGTCCATCAACTGCCCAGTTCTCCAAATGAAGAAAACCAGGTCCTGAGGTTCAGATCCACTTGTCTTTCTTCGTCATCGTTGATGTGGGAAAGAGCAGTAACTCAAGATCTGGCTGCATGATCATCTCAACATTGGAGCTTTTGAGTTTGAGTAATTAGCAGATATTCAAGCATCAAAATACCCACAGGAAGGAAACTATTAACTCTTTCCTGTATTTTTTTTCCTTTGTTATACTAGATAAGGGAAATCTATAAACAAACCCCTCTGAGAACTTTCTAGTTAGTTAAGGGCTTCTCTGGTAGCTCAGATGGTAAAACAAACTACCATACTGCAAATGTGTTGGTCTTATAAATGCATTATCTTCACCCTCTTACAGGTAAGGAAACTGAGATTCAAAGAGGTAAGATTACTTGTTCATGGACAGATATCTGCATCTTTAGCTTTCTTGGTCTGGGATGATTAATAAGACATTAAAATAAACAACACAAGCAAAAGATTATTTTTACTGGAAGTTTTAAAGCTGCATTCTTCAGCTAATTCATGTCTCTCTAGTCTTATAACTCACTTTACTCAACCGCCATTCATCTATGGCTCTCTATAAAAATCCTTTCTCCATATATTAGGACTTTTCTAAAACCCTAAATTTAGAAGTCTGGAGTAACTAAGAAATGTGATTTTCATAACTGCTTCACCTGTTGATGGGGGTGGGTAGAAAGAGACAGGGTTCATTATTGTGTTTATAAATTTAATAATAAATCTGAGAAAAGTATACCTTTCCAAAAGAAACAGACTAGTCTTAGCAAGAATCATTTTATGTGTAAAACAATTTACCCACAATCCAGGCACCCAAAAAAGGTATTTTCTAATCCACAATTATTCAAGGTTTTCTAAGATAAATATGAATTTATGCAAAAAG
The DNA here is from genome assembly GCF_033118175.1 of Dama dama. Lineage (NCBI taxonomy): Eukaryota > Metazoa > Chordata > Mammalia > Artiodactyla > Cervidae > Dama > Dama dama. The sequence continues at coordinate 43,930,361 of NC_083698.1, read as the reverse complement.
AAGTGTCTTTGACATAATCCATTATTCACTTGTTGTAGAGTAAAAGAGATAAAATTATTTGGTATAAAGACAAAATTCATTCATTTAAAGATTGAAAAAAATATTTTAAAAAATTGGAAAAAATAGAACTGACAGTAAAGCAAAATCCTTTATTTAAAGGTGACTCAATCTTTTTGAGCTAGTCGGGATCTTAAAAATTACCAGTCCTACACTGCTGAAGAAACCAAAGCCCATGAATATTAAGTGAATCTCTAAAAGGCAGAACCATAATTGTTATCCAAGTTTCCTGGCTTCTGATTTGCTCTTCTTTCCAATTACCAACCACTGACATACTACATAAAAAGCATAACTCTTCCTACAGTTACTTCAACTATTAACTGAAAGCACTAAACAGGTATCCTAACAGCATTAACCTAGTTTCGTCTTAAAAAACACACTTTAGAAAATGTAAACATACCTTTGATTATGTGAAAAAAAATTAGTTACTAATCTACTTTTAAACTCCACATATCATTCAGCTTGTATATTCAAGAATCTAATACATTCTTTGACACACACAACCAGATATACAATATCTAATGACTGAAAATTTACCACCCACTTTATAGATCTAACTGAATAATAAAGTTTTATATGTAACTTGAGATAATTATAAGCTGATTGTGCAGGGGACTAGAAATTAGGAGTCTTTAATTAGCCCCAGCAGACTGTTCATAGACCCCAACATCAGGGCTTGATGTAGTTTAGGTGATACTTGTCATGTAAGTCTACCACTAGGATGTGCTTGTTAAATTATCCAGACTCTTTCCAAGCCAGTGACTGCTGAGACCTCAAAAAGTCATTTTTATTCTCTGTGTTCTTGGCACTTGTTAGACCCTGACATAGAATCAGAATCACACAGGGCTAAAATGACACACCGCTGTTACTGCTGGAGGGTTAGGTGCTAAAGTAAACTAGGAGAGCTCTCTGATGAGATCGACAGATGGCTTTTAGGACTGATTTCTCAGTTTATGTGCTTTACCGTAAGGCATAAAGAGTAGTTTTTGTCAGCAGAAAACTTTGTAAGAAAGTCTGTTTAATAATATCCCTTAAAAAAAAATAATATCCCTTTATAGGGTTTTAATCATTTAAGGATGGGTTCAGTGAGAATTTTTATTCCAACTTAGTGCTTCACTAAGTATAAACACTTAAGTGTTTACTTCAGTGTAAACACATTGGAGGACAAATGTAATTTGAAATCACATAACTTTGTACTTGGAAGAGATTACAGAGATCTTCTTGTCTAAGCTCCCTATTCAACAAATAGTGAAAGCCTAAGGTCCATATAGTTCAAGAATTACATAAATAAAGAACATGAATTAAAGTTGTATACAATATCACAGTGAAAATATAAACTGAGTAAACCATTAAAATCCACTACAATTAGAGACATTTAGTAATCTGAAGCACAGTGAAAATAAGTTTGTGCACTGCAGATGCCTTACAGTAGCTTTGGAAGGAAATCTGCTAGTAGGATGTAAGAATTAAGAAGGATACAGAAAATGAAGACATTTAGGTACTTGTGATTTACTTTTTTCTTTTTTTACCTTGCCACCAAGTAGGAAATAGCTCTTTAAAACAACAAAGTTGCCTTTTAAAGGAAAGGGAAATGGCAGGGCCAACCTACCAAATTACTCTTAGAACTTGAAATAGAGAAAGGAAAAGACTTCTTACTCAACTAGGGGCTTCTCTGGTGGCTCAGACAGTAAAGAATCTGCCTGCAATGCAGGAGATCTGGGTTTGATCCCTGTGCTGGGAAGATCCTCTGGAAAAACGAATGGCTGCCCACACCAATATTTTTGCCTGGAGAATTCCATGGACAGAGGAGCATGGCAGGCTCCAGTCCATGGGGTTGCAAACACTTGGACACAACTGAATGACTAACACTTTCACACTTTATTCAAATAACTTCCCTTATCCTTTCAAAAAGGAATTAGAAACTAATTTTTAAAAAATGGGTAACATTACTGCTTATCAATAAAATTGTTCCATTAAGAGTATCTCCATTTCTTCTCTACCACATGATTTAATTTAACCTCATCATGCTGTTTCCTGTTTGATGTTTTTCCTTATACCCCATCCTCCATGAAAGCTGCTCCAGAATAGGACCCTTGCCTTCTTTGTTCACCCAGTACTTTAGATGGTGCTCAGCATATAACAAACTTCCAATTTTTTGTACTGTGTATACACTATATACACACCATATATACACACACTATATACACTATATTGTTTATACACTATATAAACCATGTATATCACTATTATTTGAAGGCATGTAATGAAATCTTTAAGCAAGATTTTGGAAATCTTGATTTAATTAAGGCAGCTGAAACTGAATGTCCTCATTTTGTTTGAACAGAAAACCTATACAAATAAACAGGTTCCTTTTTGCTATTCAATACTATGATTAGTTACCCATTCATTGATTACTCATATTTGAAGATATAATTCCTAAACACAGATGAGAGAAAATAAAATTAAAACTAGTAATCAATATTAATGTTGTGAGGAGAGAAAAGTGAGATGTACAATACATGTCAGATGACTTTTCTGGCAGATTTACCCTGCTTATATTTTACTATTTATTATTAGAAATCCTTTAACAGCTTCTAAAGTGATCTAAACTAAGTCACTTCCTGGAGGCATTAGTAAGAGCATGGATTCTACAGAGTTGTGTTTTCTGAGTCTGTTTTTTCTATGGAATGAAAATTTGTGGTATGACAAAGGTGTCAACACCACAACAAATTGCAAGGATGTATTAATACAAGTTTAGGAAATGCTGACAAACAGAATTTCTCAAAAGCATTTAAACATACCATGTGTACTGGAAATCTCCAAGTTGGAGACAAGGTGTACTGTTTACTAAACTCAACTAGCCACAAAGCTCTTTCACAAAACATCTTAGAATTCCATGGAATACTTTTTGATGTCAAAGATCAATATTGAGAAAACGGGAATCCTGCATCCTGGTAGGACCTCCAGGGCACTGCCTGGACTATAAGGAAGCTTAACTTGGTTCACACGCATGGGCCTATCTATATAGCTTTCTTCAAATGGCAGCCAGGAACATTTAGTGTTTAGCTCATTTATTGACCACCTACTTTTACAAAAGCCAGACATCTTTTATCCCCTAGAAGCTATGGCTGTGACAATGAATAAAATTACAAACCCTTGCCCTTATGCAGTTTATATTTTAGTGATACACAATTTTAGATTGTCCTAAATGCTTAAAAGGTTCAAGAACTTCACACCTAGGTAACTATTCTTTCATGCCCTTGGTCTCAAATTTCTCTCCTAAGTGTGAAGACCACTGGAATCACAGGCTTCCCTGGTAAAGAATCTGCCTGCAATGCAGGAGACCCCGGTTCGATTCCTGGATCAGGAAGATCCACTGGAGAAGGGACAGGCTACCCACTCCAGTATTCTTGGGCTTCCCTGGTGGCTCAGCTGGTAAAGAATCCGCCTGCAATGCAGGAGACCTCAGTTCAATTCCTGAGTTGGGAAAATCCCCTGGAGAAGGGAACGCTACCCACTCCAGTATTCTGGCCTGGAGAATTCCATGGACTATGTAGTCCATGGGGTCGCAAAGAGTCATCAAGTATTACCCAGACTATTCCCAAGGTACATACAGTCTTTCCATAAGGTTGTAGAAAATTATTTTGAAAACAATATTAGAAGATACTATATATAAAGAAGGTTATTTTCATTTAATTATAAATGGGGCAGAAGAGGGGAAGTAAACCTTTTTAATTTAAATCTTTCAAAAGTTTTATAGTTTTTGTCACCTGTTAGTTTATCAAAATAAGGTGAGCTTCCCAATATCAAACCCTCTTCTATACACTTAACCTCTCACAAGATTATGACCACCTAACCTCAACTACGAAGGAACTGGGGGAGTCTATTCAGTTGTCCCGGTTTTAGAACCAGGGAAGTATAAGCAACCAGCTGAATTACAACTTACTGTATTTTAACCCACTGTATTTCAGCTTAACTAGGATGACTGTAAGAGTCTCCCAAGTCAGTTTCAGCCCACTGACAAAGAATCTCTTGTTAAAGAGAAAATGTCTAATAACCATCTGTTTACTTCCACATCATTTAGCCCCAAGTTAGCTTTTGTAAGCAGGTAGTAAATTCTTAAAGGGAGGGGATGGGACAAACCATAATGAAGGAAAAAGGAAACGGTTAATAAAAGAATGACTTCCTATCCTGGCCACATAATGATTTGAATATTCTTCCATAAAATCTTAATCATTCAGCATTTCATATGATCTACAACCAACCAATCTTATTACCCTATATCCCTCCCCACACCTCACCCAAAAAACTAGCCTATAAATTCAGTCAAATGTGATTTATCACATAACCACCTCCAGGCTATTTCCCCTAGAGAAATAACCACCCATTCAATTCCACACAATTAAGCCACAAACTATAATCTGTACTTATTTACTAAACATCATAAGGTCCATTGTAAATTCTACCTAGTTCAAGAAATGGCCTCTGAACCCTCCAGCCGTTAAGTTACCAATCTTGTCTCTCCTTTACCACACTTCCTGCTGCATTCTAACTGTTGAAGGCAGAGACATTGTCTTCCACTCTTAAGTAGCAACCAAAATACATAAAGACACAGGTGCTATTTTTGGAGACCAAACAACATAGTAATATTAACCAACATACTAATATTGTGTATGGAACTGCCATTTATGTAAGTAAAAACTATCCTCAAAAATTTCATATGGTTCAAGCTGTACTACAAAAGGACAGGCTGAAGTATATTTGAATTTGGATATTACATGGTACTTAAAGGGGAGGAAAGTCTGACCCTCTTTATACCCCAATCTCATGAGGACTGGTATTTCCTATTATAATGATTTAAAGTCTGTCCTGTCCAGGAGAAAATTTAAATGAGAATGACCTAAGTTTCTCAAGAGTTGACCTATCTTCTCATTACTGATGATAACCTAGCCTATAACCTAGTTAAAAAGGCAAACACTAGACTATGAAGAAAATGAAAGTCACTCAGTTGTGTCCTACTCTTTAGGACCCCATGGACTAATACAATCCATGGAATTCTCCAGGCCAGAATACTGGAGTGGGTGGCCTTTCCCTTCTCCAGGGGATCTTCCCAACCCAGGGATCAAACCCAGGTCTCTTGTATTGCAGGCGGATTCTTTATCCACTAAGCCATAAGGGAAGCCTGAGAACACAGGAGTGGGTAGCCTATCCCTTTTCCAGCAGATCTTCGTGACCTAGGAATTGAACCAGGATCTCCTGCATTGTAGGCAGATTCTTTACCAACTGAGCTATCAGGGAATTGTGTAGATTAATAAAGACTGATTAGCATTTAAACTTTTGTAAGCAAAATATTTCAGAATATACTACAAATAGTAATACTTGGGGGGTCATGGCAACTGCTTATGAATTCTTAAGATGCACGCTTTTGCATTCTCATCATTTGAGTATAGAAAAAATTCTATAATTAAAACATCAAGGCAAATATTGAAATTAAAACAAACAATATTACAGTGACTTTGAAGGCTACAGGTTACAGAGCCAAGGATTTTAAAATAACTTATTTCAAAAGGGAACTCTGGAAGATCCGCTGGAAAAGGGATAGGCTACCCACTTCAGTATTTTCAGGGTTCCCCTGTGGCTTAACGGATAAAGAATCTGCCTGCAATACAAGAGACCTGGGTTCAATCCATGGGTTGGGAAGATCCCCTGGAGAAGGGAAAGGCTACCCACTCCAGTATTCTGGCCTGGAGAATTCCATGACTGTCACACACTGTTGTCTATGACAAAAGGGAACTCTCATACACTGTTGGTGGGAATGTGAATTGGTGCAGTCACTAAGGAAAGCAGTATGGGGGTTCCTCAAAAAATTAAAACTATGATCCAGCAATTCCATTTCTCAGTATTTAAAGGAAACAAAACCACTAATTTGAAAAGATACATGTATCCCAATGTTCACAGCAGCATTATTTATAATTGTCAAGATACAGAAGCAACCTAAGTGTCCATCAACAGATAAATGGATAAAGATGTGATACAGACATGCACGTGCATACACACACCAATGGAATACTATTCACCCATAAAAAATGAAAATTTGCCATTTATAGCAACATGAATGGACTTGGAGGATATTATGCTAAGTGAAATAAGTCAGAGGAAAACAAATACTCTTATGTTATCACTTATATGTGGAATCTAAAAAATACAACTGGTGAATATAAGAAAAAAGCAGACTCACAGATATAAAAAACAAACTAGTAGTTACCAGTGGGGAGGTGGAGAAATATAATGGTAGGGGATTAAGAGGTACAAACTGCTAGGTATAAAATAAGCTATAAAGATATAATGTACAACACAGGGAATATAGCCAATGTCCTATAATAACTATAAATGGAGTTAAACATTTAAAAATTATGAATCACTATATTGTACACCTGTAGCTTATTTAACACTGTACATCAACTATACTTCAATAAAAAAATTTCACACCCCTTCAAGATGCCAGACAAATTCCTAATACTGACATTTGTTTCATCCTATGAAAAATACTGATATTAAAATGAGTATGCTAAAATAGATACAAAAACATGAAGTATTCATTTGTCAATATAGCGTACTAGTAGACAAAATCAGGACAAAAATGGATTCCCAAGAAAGCATTTTTATCTACCTATTCAAAGTTCCATCATGTTCAATAAAAGGCATTTGTATTTTCTACTGGGATCTGAAAATGAGAATGTTATGGGTTTCCCTAACTTTTGCAATACTAAAAGAAGAAAGTATTTTTAAATCAACCCCAGAGTCATATAACAAATCTCCAGGTTTGAGTTTCTTTTTTTTCCCCCATTGCCCATCTCCAGCCCCCATCCCCACCCCCACCATCCCCAAGCACTGTTATATCCTTTAGAGCCGTATTTTTACCAGACGCATGTCTCAAACAGAAACCAGTCATAGCATAAAGTGATCTTCTTAAAGCTTCTCCAGGATTATTGCAAAGACAAGGCTGTGGCAATTGTGGAATGAAACAGGCCAATATTGAAAATCAAGTTAAAAAAGGGCCACAGATATTTGGGATGGGTACAAGTAATTTGTTAGATGTAACTGAATCTTAGAAAAGGGTCAAGATAATTTCTCTAGGTAGAGGTAAAACTCTTTTTTCTTTATAAGCAACCACCAATATTTTTTCTCCTTTGTTTTCCTTCTCTCCTATTCCTAACACTACCCTTGTCCTATCAGAGCAGTGCTTCTGAAACCCTGAGGCCGTGGAACAGTTTGGCATCGCTTTTGCAGTTTTGAATATCAACAATACATCAATGTTAGAGGAATGACCATCAAGGCAACAAAACAGTTATATTAAGCAGGCCTACAAATGACCAAAATCCAAAGATACTACCACTAAGTATAGTGACACCTGAGAGTCCATGAAACACAACATGAAGATCACTGAAACAGGAAATGAGGAAGTATATAAAAAGGGAGTGGGGAAAACCCACACTAAGATCATCAGTTGGTAAATAAAGATATTTTCAAATCTTAAGGCAAACTATACCACAGTATTTTCTTAACTGGCCTAGACATTATATCAATTGCTAAAATAACATGGATTTTTAAGAAAATATCTTGTCCTAGCTTTTATACAGGTATTTGCAAATAAATAGTACAAGGAGTATAAATGCCAAACTTATTTTAATGAAAACCTTATGATAGCAGTATGAGATACAAAAATAGCAGTTGCCAGTATCTTTTTGCATAAATCATGTTAGTGCTTTTATAATCTTTTATTTTTTTTTATAATCTTTTAAACTCCATTTTTGTTTTACATTAAATTATGAAGAAAAAAGATACATTTAAATAATAAAAAACATTTTGAACAGTAATTCTGGCATTAAAATTTATTAACAGTACACTGCTTCAAAAATGTTAAAAGTATTTCATAAATGTTACAAATTCTAAATTGTCTAGTGAACATACAGTAAAAATACAAAAGATTAGTGGAAGTTACTTGAATGGTAATGACAAAGCCAAACAGAAATGCTCGGTGACACCATCCTGTTTGCTAATTTCAAAGAACAGGGTAAAGGCCCACCTAAAGGCAGCAACAAGTATTCTGGGAAGAACAATGTCACTAAACACAAGTGACAGCGTGAAGCTGCTACTGGCCTTCCAACTTACCATCTTCCTTTTCCTCTCTGCAATCTGTTCCTCAGACTCCATTTCTACCTCATTGCTGATGGGAGTTTTTTCTTCTATATCATCAATAAAATCTGGTTCCTGAAAGATGGAAATGACTGCTTTAAGCATCTACTCCTCCATCTACAAACTAGACACACTGAACAATGTAATTTAAATAACTTTCATCCTGAACTAATTAAACATAAAAATTGTTCTTAAGCTCATTTCAGAAATTTATAACTGGTTTCTTAATTCAGAAAACTTTTCAAAATCCTTCAATCAAATAATGTTGTTTTAAAAAATTCTAGTCAATAATATTCTTTTATCTATAGAGACCACAAAGCCTTAGGTTTATATTCTTCCCAACACATAAACATATATATTATTTCACAAAACCTAGTGCCCACAAATACCAAGTGCTCGGTAAATATCTGTTCAATTTAAAACTTAAGGGAAACTTATGAAAATAAGACACTGGAGATGAATAAAATCTTAATCTTCACATTTAAAAGGTCTTTCCACTTGTTTAGAGGGCATATAACAAAATACTTTGTGAAGTATTTGTGAAGCAGAAGAATAGGCCAAACTCTTTCCCCAAATTTATCTTACATATTTTAAATAGAATTTCCTCTCAAAAATCTTATGTCACACTTACAGAATTGATTTCGTTATGTCCCAAACATTGGGCTTCCCATGTGGCGCTAGCTATAAAGAACCTATGTCCTGCTAGCCAATGCAGGAGACCTAAGAGACAGGGGTTTGATCTCTGGGTCAGGAAGATCCCCTGGAAGGGGGAATGGCAACCCACTCCAGTATTCGTGCCTGGAGAATCCTATGGACAGAGGAGCTAGGCGGGCTATAGTCCCTAGGGTCGCAAAGAGTCGGACATGACTGAAGTGACTTAGCAAGCACATATGCATGCATGTCCCAAATTAAAAGAAACATTATGGCTTAAGACTTTTAGAGTTCTTAATAAATAAGAACATTTATTATAAACATAAGAACAGGGTCATCTGGAAAAAATGTTTAAATTACCCAGTCTTAGAAAAATCTTATATTCAGTTCTACAAGGATTTGCTGTGTGAGCTGTTCCTTAATAGTTTAACAAATATTGTACAAATTCTAGCAGAATTTGTGTTCTATAAGTATACTTCATTAAATAATAGAATGAACTTAATTTTAAGCCATTTTACATAAAGTTTAAAATATGACAAATTAATTTTCTTCTGTTAATTTCTGTCATCAAGAGTCAGTAGAGGACTTCCCTAGTGGTACAGTAGATAACAAACTGCCTGCCAGTGCAGGGGACACAGGTTTGATCCCTGGTCCGGGAAGATTCCACATGCCGTGGAGCAACTAACCCCAGGTACCACAACTACTGGAGTCTGTGTCTAGAGCCCACGAGCCACAACTACTGAGGCTGTTTGCCTAGAATCTGTGCTCCACAACAAGAAAAGCCACTGCAGTGAGAAGCCCATGCACCACAATGAAGAGTAGCCCCCACTTCCCATAACAAGAGAAGCCTTATCAACAAAGACTCAGTACAAGCAAAAATAAAAATACATACATAACTAAAATGTGGAAAAAAAAAACAACAACCCAGTTAGTCCTAAAATAAAAAGATTCAGTACCTGATTATTGGATACTGATAGTCTCAGTGGAGAAAGCTTTCTCTGTTTAGTTTCTGGGCTCTTCATTTTGTTCGTTGTTCCTTCACAATCCAGAGTAATATTCTGATTTTGTGTGTCTTTTTCTTTTGAAATATCCTTTTCTTTTTTGCCTTTCTTCCTTCTGGTCTCATAACCGCTATTGATGTTCTCCGTGGATTCAGAACTACGTTTCAGAACAGGGCACTCTGAATTTTCTTTGAGGCATGCACAATCCACCTTGTACTTACTGGAAAGAAAATCACTTAAATATTTATTCAAGACATAAACTGTAAAATTTCCTAATCCATCTTAAGCTGTATCTCTACAAAACTCTATGCTATTACTAATCATAAGCACTCCTTTTCACTAATTTTCATCCCTGGTAACTATGACAAAATAAATTTTACTTTCGCATAAAACCAATATAAAAGTTAAAAGAACCAATCATAAGGATCACCAGTGATGGTTTATAGAAGGAAAAAAACAAAACTGTAAGCTAAAACTGAGTCTTTTTAAGTAAAATGATATCATGGCTTATATCAAGGCCAAAAAAAAAAGTTTACTTCAGCGTGTTATAAAATATATATGCAGAATATGATAAATACTCTAAATCTGACTTAAAAAATGCTAGGTAAATAAATACCAAACCTTAACTAGTTTGTCTTAAATAATTTCAATAACCAGAGTTCTTTAAAAAGCTACCTTGAAAAAAAACTGAGTCTTAATTCCTTTTACCCTTACGTATTCCCTCTTTCAAATAAATGAAGGCTTGAAAAATAATTGCATTCTCTTATCTTCACAGTAGTGATAGTCATTACTCCAATTTTACAGATGAGATTAAAACTCAGAAGGTTAGTATCTTGTCCAAAGTCATACATTAAGTAGTAGGGAAGACATTCAAATACAGGTCTATCTGAGTCCAAAGACCACACTTTGAGCTCTTCAATTTTCTTAACTTTCTGCCTTCTATATGTCTACCACCAAGATTTATTAGTTCATTTCCTGGATACAGGTTGAACGCCGAAACTGGAGCTACACAATAAGAGAAGTCTCCCACTTTGCATGTTTTGAATAGTTTAATGTTTGTTCGTGACTTTACTTTCACTTTTCACTTTCATGCATTGGAGAAGGAAACAGCAACCCACTCCAGTGTTCTTGCTTGGAGAATCCCAGGGACGGGGGAGCTAGGTGGGCTGCCATCTATGGGGTCGCACAGAGTTGGACACAACTGAAGTGACTTAGCAGCAGCAGCAAAATATAAAATAATTTATTTTTCCAAGTTTCTAATAGTCCTGCTCATCTCATGTTCAATACTGGTTCAGTTCAGTTCAGTGGCTCAGTAGTGTCTGACTCCCTGCAACCCCATGGACCGCAGCACACCAGGCCTCCCTGTCCATCACCAATTCCCCGAGTTTACTCAAACTCATGTCCATCAAGTCGGTGATGCCATCCAATCATCTCATCCTCTGTCATCCCCTTCTCCTCCTGCCTTCAAATTTTCCCAGCATCAAGGTCTTTTCTAAAGAGTCAGTTTTTAGCATCAAGTGGCCAAAGTATTGGAGTTTCAGCTTCAACATCAGTCCTTCAAATGAATATTCAGGACTGATTTCCTTTAGGATGGACTAACTGGATCTCCTTGCAGTCTAAGGGACTCTCAAGAGTCTTCTTCAACACCACAGTTCAAAGCCATCAATTTTTCGGTACTAACCATTCTTTATAGTCCAACTCTCACATCCATACATGCCTACTGGAAAAACCATAGCCCTGACTAGACGGACCTTTGTTGGCAAAGTAATGTCTCTGCTTTTTAATATGCTGTCGAGGCTGGTCATAACTTTTCTTCCAAGGAGTAAGTGCCTTTTAATTTCATGGCTGCAGCCACCATCTGCAGTGATTTTGGAGCCCAAGAAAATAAAGTCTGCCACAGTTTCCCCATCTATCTGCCATGAAGTAATGGGACCGGATGCCATGATCTTAAGTTTTTTGAATGCTGAGCTTTAAGCCAACTTTTTCACTCTCCTCTTTCACCCTCATCAAGAGGCTCTTTAGTTCTTCTTCACTTTCTGCCATAAGGGTAGTGTCATCTGCATATCTGAGGTTATTGATATTTCTCCCGGCAACCTTGATTCCAGCTTGTGCTTCATCCAGCCCAGCACTGCTCATGATATACTCTGCATATAAGTTAAATAAGCAGGGTGACAATATATAGCCTTGACGCACTCCTTTCTCTATTTGGAACCAGTCTGTTGTTCCATGTCCAATTCTAACTGTTGCTTCCTGACCTGCATACAGATTTCTCAAGAGGCAGGTCAGGTGGTCTGGTATTTCCATTGCTTTCAGAATTTTCCAGTTATAAAGACTTTGGCATAGTCAATAAAGCAGAAATAGATGTTTTTCTGCAACTCTCTTGCTTTTTCAATGATCCAGTGGATGTTGGCAACTTGATCTCTGGTTCCTCTGACTTTTCTAAAACTAGTTTGAACATCTGGAAGTTCACGGTTCACATATTGTTGAAGCCTGGCTTGGAGAATTTTGAGCGTTACTTTACTAGCGTGTGAGATGAGTGCAATTGTGTGGTAGTCTGAGCATTCTTTGGCATTGCCTGTCTTTGGGATTGGAATGAAAACTGACCTTTTCCAGTCCTGTGGCCACTGCTGAGGTTTCCAAATTTGCTGACATACTGAGAGCAGCACTTTCACAGCATCATCTTTTAGGATTTGAAATAGCTCAACTGGAATTCCATCACCTCCACTAGCTTAGTTCGCAGTGATGCTTCCTAAGGCCCACTTCAGTCCTCATTCCAGGATATCTGGCGCTAGGTGAGTGATCACACCATTGTGATTATCCGGGTCATAAAGACCTTTTTTGTACAGTTCTGCTGTGTATTCTTGCCACCTCTTCTTAATATCTTCTGCTTCTGTTAGGTCCATACCATTTCTGTCCTTTGTTGAGCCCATCTTTGCATGAAATGTTCCCTTGGTATCTCTAATTTTCTTGAAGAGATCTCTAGTCTTTCCCATTCTATTGTTCTCCTCTATTTCTTTGCACTGATCAGTGATCAACACTGGTAGAAAGATACAAAATCAAACTGCCTAATTCTATGAATCAAGGATAGAATTCAAACATTATGCTCTACCCTTCAACTCTCCAAATCAGGTATTAATAGAAACTAACTCTTTCTGGGTATTTTCTTTGTGATTTTAGGAAAGTAGAACTGCAAATAGTAACAGTGGCAACAGGTAATATTTATTCAGCACTTATTTTGTACCAGGAACTGTTTGAAACCTTTTACATGTGTTAACTTATTCTTCTAAACATTCCTGTAAGGTGGTATTATTCTCATAATGAGGTAATGAGGTAGAGAGATGACGAAACTGGTTCAAGGTTATATAACTAATATAAGTCACTGAGCTAGGATTTGAAACCAGAGAGTCATATTATAAAATGTTTGTGCTTTTACCCACTACGGGAAACAATCTCTCAAAGCAATGAGCAAAGAGCCATTATGCTAAATTTCCCACCTTGAGGGGGGAGGTGGGAGGGAGTGGGGGGCGGTGGGAAGAAAGAGCCAAAAAGGAAATACTTTAGTTATCAGGAGAAATCTGACTCCAACAATCAAGTAGAGATGCATACTGAAGAAGGAGAGATTTCATTGACAGCAAACATAATGGGCATTAAAAATGTCTCCGTGTAAAATAGATACCACACAAACTTTTAAAGATACTACGTGGATTAACTTTGATTTTTTAAGTTGTACAGTAAAGAAGTGCTGCAAGGAAGTAAAAGTATGAGAATCTAAACTGGTCATGCATCCTTATCTGGTAAAAACTGAGTTTGGACACATTCTACAACCTAACAATTCTACCTCTAGGTGCCTATCATGGGGAGAACATGTACACATGCAGCATTTTTTGTAAATCTAAAGGCCCACCAATAGTGGAATGGATAAATAACATCAGCAGTGAAAGTAATGAACTAAAGCTACATATAACAAAAGAACTGAATCTCATGAAAGTAATGAACGAGAAAAGATAAATGCAAAATAATACAGATTGTAATTTACATAAATTTTTAAAACATACAAAATTACTGGTTACTATTTAGGGACATCTAAAGACATAGTAAAAACATTAAACTCACCAAATTAAAGATGGCAATTATCTCTGGTGAAAGAGGGATGAGAAATGCAATCTGGCTGCTAAACACGAGGGCCTTCAGTGGACAGTGGTTTGTTTTCTTAATTTGGAAAGTAAGCACATGGACTTTTTTGGGGGGAGCACACAGCTTGCAGGATCCCAGTTCCCTGAACAGGGACTGAACCCAGGCCATGGCAGTTAAAGCCCAGAATCCTAACCACTAGGTTACCAGGGAACTCCCTACAGGGACCTGTGTATTACTATTTTTTACAGTAAGCTTTTTGAAAATTTAAATTGAAGTTTTTATACTCAGAATTAACTTTTCTTACCCCCTAGTGTTTCAGAACAATAGTTCTCAGAGTTTCCTTGCAGGATCTCCACAAACCCTTTCAATTTACATTGCAAAGAAAATTTGGCACAATTTTTCTTTTCTTTTGAGGGGCAAAAAGTGAAATCATCCATTTCTATTGATTAACCAAATTAATTGAATGACTAAAATTGCACACCCTACCTAAAATACAAGAAAGAAAAGGAAAAAATTCTCACATAAACAATGTCAATATTGCTCAATTAGGATTACAAATTATTATACTATAAGCATTACATAACAACAATAAATAAGAAAATTTAGAATAAATTTTAGAATAAAATTTTATTTTTTAGAATAAATAAATAAGAAAAACTTAGAAGAGTTAAGCAACCATGCTATAATGGAAGCTAATACCAAAATGTTTGTTTCCAAGTATTTTAAATTGCCTAATGGTAAGTAAAAATAAAATGCTATAAAAGTAATGACAATACCCATATTTTTATAGGGACATTCAGAAATTATTTCAAAACAACAGACTTGAACTTACCAATTCCCATAGTCAAAATCAAAGGCAATAGTAATTTCGGTTCCCTTTGGAATACTTTGTATAGCATAAATGTAAAGATGTATGGTTCCATCTTCAATTTCATGCCTCACCTGTTAGTTAAAAGAATACTTTTATATTTCCAGAAGGAGTTTTGTATCTCTATAAATTATTTTCTACCTTTAGAAGCATCTCATCTTGCAATTTTGAAAACTATTCTTTTCAAAGTAATTCAAAATACAACATGGAAAATATGCTATTAATTGTAAGACTTGTACATTTATTATGGAGGTATACATCAATGCAAGTTTGATACAGGCTCTAGTAGCATCAAAATGAAAATACTCTATTTCATCAGTTCTATAATGCACATTTTTTCACCTTTTAACATCTCTTTAATTAGAGTTTTACAACTGATGGCATCTTTAATGAAAAGAAGTAATGATACAATTTATAAGTAAACAGTTAAAGTACAGTTTAACACTATACTTTTCTACAGTACACCCTGTTCCAGGTACATAGTCTACACGCATTAAATCCTTTAGTCCACATAGTATCTTTTTACAAATAAAACTGAAGCACAGACAAGGATGCAAAGCTAGTTAAGTCAAATAGAAGACATGAACCTATAAGTCTGGCTTCAAACCCTGCACTCTTAGCTGTAACATTATATAACTATAAAATGTTTATTTTGGTATGAGAAAAAACAAACCAGAAATATTTTATATACCACTTCTAAATCACAACTTAAAAAAAAAACTATAGAAGCACATATAAAATCAACTTTAGCTTTCAGCTTTGTCATCAAGTTTGAGCAAATCAGAGCATATATTTGACTCATAAATAGAGCTTCCAGAACAGAGAAGTCCAATAGTTTTTCTTAGAATGAACATCACCATTTCTTCAATGTGCAAAGTAACTGAAGACCTCACAGCCAGTATCATCTTAATTTTTATAATGGAAAGATGCTAGGCACTAGAAAATGCATCAATGGATACAAACTGGTGATCTTTTTTGGCCACCAGACTTCTGTGCTTAATTAAATACTCAAATTCCATACGTTCCCTACCCCTGCCTCCCCAAAGGATTTATGTATGCTTACCTCTGCATTGGGTGTACAAGAACGCCTGATGAATCGAGCTTCATTCCCAAAAGTCCTTGCATCAACACACATTTCTAGGCCATGAAATTTAGAATAGAATAAAACAAAAGGGTATGGTCTACAAAAAAAGAAATTCATTAGAACTATTAACATTTTGAATTTAAGAAATTTCTAAAAGACTCACATTAAGTAGGGAGGCCAAGATTTGAATACAGGCAATCTGATACCAGAATCCATTCTTAACCACTAGGCTAATTCATGCTAATAATATTTTTAGCTGTTCCTATAACCTTACCTAAACCAAAGAAAATTAATTAGTTCAAGGTGGGAATTCAAATTTACAAACAATGATAAAAAGGGAATGACTACTGCCTTTACATAAGGATTCATAATGAGAGGCGATTAAAGTTCCTATCACTCCATTTAAGTGTTTGAGTCACAGCATTGTTTCAGATCAAATCTGCTAAGTAAAAGGGAAAGATTTTTGTATATCTTTTGTAACTTAAGTAACACAAGTTATAACAATACAAAATACTTAAATAATTATAGTATATAGGTTGAGAATGTTATTTCCCTAGAGAGAGAAAAATACTTCCAGACCTCAGGGATGCAATGGGTATCATAAGATCACATCAATTCCCATCCCCCAAATCGCAAATGATAAGAAGAGGCCTCCAAAGTCCTTCCAGTACCAAGAAAGCCAGAGCTGAAAGTGGTGACAATAAAGTAAGACCAAATCTAACATACTCTGATAAAAGAAGGACATGGTCACCAATGGTCTTTGCAGGTTCTAGCAAATCTAGATGGAAAAGGTTCCTTATAACATCAGGTAATCAGAGATTTTCATTACCTATACTGCTACAGTTTATTTTTAAGTAGATTGCTTTAAGACTGTCAACAAAATAGGATGGGTAAGATTCTAAGGAATGCATCTGCATCTTTTTTGTTGTTATATTTTATCATGGTTCAAAAGTTGTCATTAATCACTGTTCAACAACACTATAATTTTAAATATTAAATTGATCACTTAGAGAACAAAAAAACACATAGTTAAATTAGTCAAAAATTCAATACTTAACTATAGAAAACTAATATGGGAAAATAAATATACCTCTTAAAGAAATATCCATTTGCTTCAAACTGTTCTCTCAACATAAACTTCCCTCTGTACTCAATGATAAGTGCATCAGGAGGCAAATCTTTTGCAGATTTCAGGATCTTCTTATTTTTTTGTATATGGCTCTACAATGGGAGAAAAGTTAAGATTAACTAAACCAGATCGCTTCTGGACTTTCCTGCTGGTAGAGTGGATAACAATTTGCCCACCAATGCAAGGGACACAGTTCAATCCCTGGTCTGGGAAGATTCCACACGCCTTGGAGCAACTAAGCTCATGAACCACAAGTACTGAGCCCATGTACTGCAACCACTGAAGCCCGCTGGCCTGGAGCCTGTACTCGGCACTCACAGAAACCACTGCAGCAGTTTCTCTTTGAGCACTGCAGTGAAGAATAACCCCTGCTTGCTGCAACTAGGGAAAGCCTGTGCGCAGCAATGAAGACCCAGCACAACCTAAACAAATAAATAAAATAAAACCAGACTGCATTCAGTCTAAATACTTAAAATACACAGTAGAAAAACATTTTTGTTCTATCATCTTTTGGCAAATGATGTATTTACCTCTACAGGAGGTTTGAAGATCAAATTGTTGGTATTCAAATCTGATTTAATCTCTTTTTTGTCATTTCCATTGCCCAATCTCAGAGCTATTCTTTGTGCCTCCCTCTGAACACCCTCACTATATTGGTTATTATTTGCCTCTTCATATTGATCCATCCACGCTTTGATTTTTGTCTCCCATCCAAAATTTGAAACATCAGATGAAGGATCAATCTCCGGAGCTGAGCCCTAAAATCACAGCAAACTGAGCATTAATATATGGATTTTAAGTATTTATACACACACACACACACACACACACAATGACAATCTATATAAAAGAATATAAACTAGAAATAATGATAGGCTTTCTAAGTAGGTCCCAGTGGGAAAAAAAGTGAGCAGCTTACATTTTATACTGATGCCAGACACATGACTTGGAAAACTGAAGGAAGGGGAGTTAATCTGAACAGCAGAAACCTTTTACTACTGTAGCCAAGTTGGAGCTATCAATAAAACTATAACACCCCAAAATAGTCTACAGTTAAAAAAAGATAGCATATGAAAAACTTCTTTGAATCTACATCTAGTCTATGCTCACAGTTGTATTTAACCAGAAAAAAAAATCTGCAATTATACATAAACTATACATATTGCATATTAACTATAAACTTATTTTATGATATAATACTTCAACTTTTACCATGTTTGTAACAAAAATATACTCTGATATCTTACTTTTGTGTAATTCCAAAATCTATAATGAATTGTCCACATGATAAATTTTACATAAGAATAAAATTCACTTCTCACAGAGTGTGAACAAGGACCTTTAAGCTTAAGTGCTTGCCCCCTCCATACCCCCGTTTAAAACATTTAAGAATGCTAATCTTTCGAAACATCCCACCCTTGCCTTCTCCCAGAGTCCAAAAGTCTGTTCTGTACATCTGTGTCTCTTTTTCTGTTTTACATATAGGGTTATCATTACCATCTTTCTAAATTCCATATATATGTGTTAATATGCTGTAATGTTCTTTATCTTTCTGGCTTACTTCACTCTGTATAATGGGCTCCAGTTTCGTCCATCCCATTAGAACTGATTCAAAAGAACAGCATCGAAACATGTACATCATCTATAGTGAAACAGATCACCAGCCCAGGTGGGATGCATGAGACAAGTGCTCGGGCCTGGTGCACTGGGAAGACCCAGAGGAATCAGGTGGAGAGGGAGGTGGGAGGGGGGATCGGGATGGGGAATACATGTAAATCCATGGCTGATTCATGTCAGTGTATGATAAAACCCACTACAATATTGTAAAGTAATTAGCTTCCAACTAATAAAAATAAATGAAAAAAAAAAAAAGGTTTAAGAATGCTATATGCTACACCACAGCAATATCTTTTTTGATCCACCTCCTATAGCAATGAAAATTTAAAAAACTGAACCTAACTGAACTCACTTTTGTGCACCAAAGAAAGCCATAAACAAAACAAAAAAGACAACCTACAGACTGGGAGAAATGAAGTAACTTACAAGTAACTTACAAATGAAGTAACTGACAAGGGATTAATCTCCAAAATAAACAGCTTATGCAGCTCAATTGAAAAAAAAAAAAAAAAAAAATGGGCAGAAGATCTAAATAGCCATTTCTCCAAAGACACACAGATGGCCAAAAAGCATGTGAAAAGATGTTCAACATCACTAATCATTACAGAAATGCAAATCAAATGAGGTTATCACCTCACACTGGTCTGAGAGGCCATCGTCAAAAAGTCTACAAACAATAAATGCTGAAGAGGGTGTGGAGAAAACTGAATCCTCCAATCCTGTTGGTGGAAATGTAAATTGCTACAGCTGCTATTAAGGACAGCATGGACGGTCCATAAAAAGTAAAAATAGAGCTACCATACGATTCAGCAGTCCCACTCCTGGGCATATATCCAGAGAAAACCATAATCCGACAAGATACAGGCACCCCATTGTTCACTGCAGCACTATATACAATATCCAGGAATAGACAACCTAAATGTCTATCTACAAATGAATGGATAAAGAAGATGTGGTACATACATAAAATGAAATATTACTCAGCCCTAAAAAGAACAAAATATAATGCCATTTGCAGCAACATGGATGGAGAGACTGTCAGATTGAGCAAAATAAGACAGAGAAAGACAATTATGATGACATCACTTATATGTGGAATCTTAAAAATGGTACAAATGAATTTATTTACAAAACAGAAATAGAGTCACAGATGTAGAAAACAAATTTATGGTTACCAAGGGTGAAAGGGTCAGGGGAGGAATAAATTGGAAGATTGGGATTGACATATATACTGATATAAAATAGATAACTAAGAAGGACCTATTCAGTGTACAATACTCTGGGAACTCTACTCAATACTCTATAATGACCTACATGGGAAAAGAATCTAAAAAGGAGTGTATATATGTACATGTAAAACTGATTCACTTTGCTGTATAGCAGAAGCACACCACTGTAAAACAATACTCCAATAAAAAAAAAAAAAGAATGCTAAATGCCAAGTAGTGAAAAGTTACAACCTCTCAATAGATTTTATGAAACAAAAAGGGAATTCCTTTTCTCACTGGAATAAAATTTATAGAAAGGCATAATTACCACATTATTTAAAAAATTTATTAAAACCGGACTCCCTCAGTTATTTGTAATCTCAGGATGAAAATGAATTAATGCAGATAACAAAAACATATATTGTATCTTACTGATAGTATAATTCAAATTTATAGTGAATTTATAATAGATTTAACACAAAGTTTCAATTAAGCTGTTTGTAAATGCTGTTCTGATTTCTACAGAACTGAACATCTTTATGAGAAGGTAACTTCCATAATGTGTACAACCTAATGTAAGTATGAAATTTTAAAATCATGTAAAGATTTCAAGAAAACTTTTATATATGCTTTATATATATATATAAAATGCTTATATATGTGCATGTTAAACATGTACACGTGTACAGTAACACTTAACTAAAATTTACCAACAGTCCACCTTATGTATAAGTAAATAAACTATTACAAAAAGTATCTTTTCTATAATGAAACAAACTATAGTAAGTTGTTCAGCTATTTGATAGGAGGTTTATTTTACTAATTGATATTTTATGGACTCATGTATTCCACATTAATAATTGACCACTCAATAATATATTTATACAAATATGAAACATTACATATTTTTGGCCTTTATATTTATTTTTTTATTTTTCAGAGTTTTTCATAGTGAATATAGTTTCTGTAATACAAAAATGTTTTTCATATATTACATACAGACACAAAAGTCTACAAGCACTTTTTTTTAACTACCCATTATTTATTTATATCGAGGTACAGTTGATTCAGAATATTATATTAGTTTGAGGTGTATATCAGTGATTCAAAATTTTTATAGATTATACTTCACCTAAAGTTATTATATAATAGTGACTATATCCCCCGTGCTTATTATTATCCTTGTAGCTTATTTATTCCATACATAGTAGTTTGTAACTCCTAATCCTCTAACCCCCATCTTACCCTTGTCCCCTTCTCTCCCACTGGTAACCCACGAGTTTGTTCTCTGTAAGTCTGTTTCCATTTTGTTGTATTTATTCATATTGTTTAGATTCCATATGTGATAACATAAATACCTGTCTTTCTCTTACATGACTACATATTAAGATTTTTATCACCTCTATTAAAGAAATCTAGTTGATTTAAATTTTTTTATTTTTTGCTCCCCTTTCCAAAAAAAAACTCCTCTACAGAAGAGGATCAGAGCTCTTCTATATCTCTTGAACCTTTTTCACATATGACAGAATCACTTACTGGAAATGTAATGATCATAAACAGACATCTTCAGGTTAAGGAAAAAATTTTCAAAGATGCACAAAGCATTTTGAAAGTTTTAATTCCTTAGTCAGTTCCTTACATAATAAATGAAAACATATTTCAGTTAAGTAAAAGATGTTCCTTCCTCATTAAGTCTGATATTCAGATTAAATAAAGTGGAAAGAAAGGAAAACCACTGAAGGATGAATAGATCCAAGAATTTAATATAAAACCCTTTTTCAGATCGTCACTCTGGCATCAGAAAAAATACCATAAATACAAATTTAACATGGTAAATATAAAATACCCAACTTTAACATATAAAGAACATTTTATAAAACTTTGGACTTGCAGTATGTTGCCAACACCATGTATTAACATTCTTAAGAAAAACAAATCATTTGACAGCTATTTAATGATCTGTCTTTCAGAAATGTGGGGTAATTAATAATTATTACACTTTATACTATGGGTACAACAGATACATTCTAACATTATTCCCACATCCTATTTTTTTTTTCTTTTTTTTTTCCACATCCTATTTTAATATCTGCCAACTTGAGATACTTATTTTCCTTTACTACCTATCCTAGAAACCTAAGAGTAACACTGTGTAGCTGACCTGTATCATCCAACACAAACCTATCTTTTAAGGGAAGGCAGAGTCAGAGGAGGGTGGGAGGGTTGGGGGGTGAGGGGCTGGGCTTGCTTCTCTCAGCAATTCTGGCATCTACAAAATTAAGGATGTATACTAATTAATTCAAGGTACAAGTAACAAGTTTGTACTTACATGGTGAATCTATGTGATTTCAAAGTATTTTATAACTACTGACTTGACTAAATCCCTAGAATTCAAACTATGTAGAAGAGCAAAATTTCAAATTCCAAGTATGATTTTGCATTTATATGTCTGAAGGCGAAGGCGAAGTCGCTCAGTCGGGTCCGACTCTTTGCGACCCCACAGACTGTAGCCTACCAGGCTCTTCCATCCATGGGATTTTCCAGGCAAAAGTACTGGAATGGGTTGCCATTTCCTTCTCTAATTTTATATGTCTAGTATACTAAAAAAAAGTGGCACTAGAGACATGGAATACAATAAATGAAAAATGAATCAATATTAGAAATTACTTATGTATCCCTTTTTGTTTAATGTTAACAGTGTTAATAAACTTTAATCCAATTAGAATTCTCTATGGTCCCACTTCTCCCCACTTCATTTCATAAAGATAATAAGCAATGCAATGACACAGAATGGGGAGAGCATTAATGAAAGATTATGACCAAGCAACCACTTAGTAAGTTTTTAGATACTTGACAATTGATAATTAGGGCTTAGATTCAATGTGTTTACCTTAACTCTTGATGATTTCCTAGATCCTTCACGAAAGGCCTGAAATAACACAGCATTCTGAGTTAGATCTTTAAAAACTGGATAAATTAATATCTAAGAATGAGCTCACTCAAGCTTTTTCTTGAAATTGCATAATTACACAAAATATGGTAAAAACCAATATAGCCAGAACTAAGGGAATATTGAAGTAAAATCATCTACTAGAACACTAAACTACTATTAAAAATAAATACAATGTAAAAACATGAAATTATGTATATATATTTAATGCTAAGAAAATGTCTAAATTTTCTATTTGCTCAATATTAAAATACAGTCATGGAAAAACACTTGATAAAAGCTGGAAGGTATTAAAAATATTATAGTAGTTTTAAGTCATGAGCAAAGATTTGGGGTGGTGATAAAACAATTTTGTTATTACCTTAATTTTCTAGGTCAACTAGCAAGTAATATTTGAGCACCTATTGGGACTCAAATAATAAGCAATGTGGTAAACAGAATTGTACTTAACTAATATTTAATGGGAACTCTCTATTCTGCCACATTCTAAAGTGGAATTTAAGACTCACTTCACTCCACTCCACAAAGTGAGTGTATTTAGAGAGATTAACTCTGTATTTACAGAGATTAACAAACATTAAACCTAGAGTAAGCAACATAGTTCCAAATTTAAGTTCCAAGTTTGTGTGTAGACTGTATGTTGGAAGAGAGCAAGTTTTGTTAAAAGGAGGAGGAGGAGGAAGAGAAGCAGAAGCAGTAAGAGCAGCAAAGAATCTTCACATAAAACATGGGAAAAGAGCTAGGAACACAGAAAATGGATTTGTTCAGCCATATGGAAAACTGAACACAATTCTGGTACTAAAGAAATAAGAAAGAAGGCATGCAATAAGCAAAAATATGTCGCATTCAAAAAAAAACTAGTATACCACACTTGTACCTACTAAAAACAGTATGATGTAAGACTGGTTAAAAAACTGTAAAATTAGGTCATGAAAGTCAGTCAGATTTTAAGATTCTGGCTTAAATACTTTAAGATCTTCACTATGATGGAGGAATCTATGAAATACCTCTCAAGAGGGAAGGGCTTCCCAGGTGGTGCCAAGACCCCACCTGCCAATGCAGGAGGCATAAGAGACATGGGTTTGATCCCTGGGTTGAGAAGATCCCCTGGAGAAGGAAATGACAACCCACTCCAGTATTCTTGCCTGGGAAATCCCATGGACAGAGGAGTTTGGCAGACCATGTTCCATCGGGTAGCAAAGAGGTGGACACAACTGAAGCAACTTAGCATGCAGAGAAGTGATATAAAACAGTATTTGTAGAAAATGTCATAACCAAGTGCAGAATGACTGAAGTGGAAAGAGGATAAAGTTGGAGAAATTAAAGAAGGTATTACTATACTACTATGAGGAATGAGGGCATAGATTGGGTTTGTAGAAGCAAAAAGGAAGAAAAATAAGAACACAGCGAAGAGACATTTCAAAGGAAAAATCAAGAGTGAATGTCAAAGACTGAAGATGATTTACAGATTTTAAACCTGCATAATGGCTATGCAGATGAAACAAAAGAAAAATCTGAAGTATGATGAAAGAAGATATAAGTTTGGTTTACAGAGGAAACACTGAAAGAAAATAATAAAAGAACATTTCTAAGTAATATGTGCAGACAATAATTTTATGAAAAAAATTAATATCAAGTGTAAAGAATTATTTTCAAGTAAAATCAGAAAATTTTAACAATTAATAAAATTTTTAAACTCCTAATATATGGGTCACAATACACAATCTATGTCTCTAACAGTGTTAACACTTCATGTCAAAGCTCTGAATTGCTAAAACACCAACCAACACCTTACTAGGTGCTTGAGTATTTTTTAAATGTCATCTGTCCAGAATGTCTACTGTGAACACCATTCGCATTTTTAACAATCAGCCATAACAACAGGTTGAATAAAAAGCAAAATTAGATACATCTTTTTGCTGTGTATTTTTAACTACATATTGCCCCAATAGTAGTAAAAACATAACAGCAAAGCAAACTAGATCTTTATGCCCAGTTCTTAGATTTTTTTTCCTAATCCTTATCAAGTATTACTAATTCAGGATGAGAGAAAAAGATCGTTTATACCTAAACATGACTTCCTAAATTGTAAAATGCACTAAACAGATGATCTCTTCCTCTGTACACTACACTCTGAGATGAGGAAAGTAACAATGAAATAAAGCAGAATGTGATTAAGTGCTATAATAACAGGTTCAAGTGCCATGATGAAATATGAAGAAAGATGATCATTTTTGATAGGAGAAAAGCAAATTTCATTGAAAAAGTAGTGCTTCAGATGGGCCTCAAAGCAGAATAGGAGTTTAAAAGATAAAGACCGAGAAAAGAATACTCTAGTAATGAAAGGAAGGATAACGTCAGAAAACAGAGGTAGAATTTGGTAACAATTGTATAGAGAAGCAAAATTAGAGAGACATATATGTGAAGACTACTAATAGTTAATCAAGACTACTAATAAATCAAGACTTATTTTAAATAGGAAGGTGAAATTAGAAAATGGAAAAATGTATTTAAAAGTACATGCTGCCTATTAAATAATCAAATATCATAAAGAATTACTCCAAAAAAACCAATGTTTGGGGGGGGTAAAACTTCATTTTATATCTAGGTATAATTTCACTCTTTACAGTTTTCTGCCATATCCTGGTGATATTTTAATACAAAAATTTAAGTGAGAAAAATCTAGGTAGTAAGAAACTCAACAAATGTGTAGCCTTATAAAATGATTAAACATGATTCAGAAACAAACAGCTACAAACCTCTACCTGTTTATAAGCTACTACAAATTTACCACGCTTATTTCTGTTTTATAGAACGGCAACTTTCACTAAATCTTACCTTAAAACTATCTTTTGCATTTCTATAACTAGTCTCATCATAGTGATGATTTCAAAGCAGTTTGCAAACATTTTTCTCCACTCCATTTCAGTCTTGAAAATACATTAAAATTTTTTAATGAGTTTTTTAAAATTAAACTTGATCTTGCTACCTTTTCTAGCTATTAATACTATCCATAATTCTGTCTTTCCTGTAAAACTGTCACTCCCTGTCTAGTCATCTTCAAAACAGGAAAAACTTACTTTTTTACATTTTGAAATGTTTTGTTCTTTCTCCCCACTTTTTTTCCTTCTTTTATCATTAACCTTAGGAACCCGTGAGGCGGTTAGCGTGATCGACGTCGGGGTGTGCTGAAACGCAGTGTATAACTCCACGGGGACCTCATCACCACTCTCAGTTGCACTGGTGTCACCATCTTCAAAGGCAAAATAAAAATTACTGCATAAATAATATTTCTATTTCAAACAATAAAATACCATTCTTCATGACAAACTATTATTTCTCTATCTTTCTGAAGAATAAACCTTTTCCCCTCACTTCCTCACTCATAGTAAGACACATTTAAATGCAAATTACAATGTATTTCTTAACCATTAAACTAGAAAGGATACAAAATCTGACAATGTACTCAGATGGTGTGACCATGGGAAACAGACACCTACAAACATTGCCAGTGTCTGTAATTAAAAATTCTTTATGAAGGGGAATTGAGCCATATCTAGCAAAACTCTATATGCACTTACCCTTTTCACCCAGCAACCCCATATCTAGGGATCTATCCAAAGATAAAATAGGACACAAACCAAAAAAACACAAAAAACACCTTATCTAAAAGGGTTTCATGGACCTTCCTATTTGTAATAACAAAAACAAGACAAAACAAAAATGCTAGAAACAATTTAAATATCCATCAGTTAAAAAAAACTTACCATTATTCAAAACCAGTTGTACTGGTGTTAACATGTTTTAAAAGCCACAGTGAAAGTTTAGCATATGTTACACCTTTAAATCCTATTCCTAAAAATAAAATAAATACTATCCCAAGTGATCAACTAATGGATCACCATCTTTCTAAAGAACATATTTTACTTCTTTAAACCAATAGGTTATCTATGTGCACAAAAATATGATTTTAAATTTTTGTTTTCCATATTTTCTAAAATAAATATTACTGTTCTATAAAATCTATAAAAAAGAATATTTAAAATGTATACCTGAGATAGTAAATTATACATATAACCAATGTTCATTAGCCAGGGGTTTACATCTGACTAAAAACATGCAGGCCACTTATTCTCTCAGTCATACTAAAGTTCATTTACTATAGATCCTTTTTACCTACCTGACATATTTTCCCTTTTCCGGCGTTGTAGTAGCACCGCCCTCTCTTTATCCAAACTCCTATATTAAAATATTAACATATTTATCAAACTTTCATAAATTTAGATATAAACCAGATCTGTTTTAAATGTGATAAAAACTTTATAATTTCTCCAGTGTTCTTATTGAAAAATGAACAACATAAATTATGTGTATTATCACTTGCCTTGCAGTTTAGATTTGATTAGCATAATTAGCAGTAGATGCCACTTAACTGACTTTGTTGCGTTAAGAAAACAATTTTATACTTAGAAAACCAGACTCCTCCGTCCTTGGGGATTCTCCAGGCAAGAATACTGGAGTGGGTTGCCATGCCCTCCCCCAAGGGATCTTCCCAACTCTGAGACTGAACCCAGGTCTCCGTTATTGCAGGCAGATTCTTGACCATCTGAGCCACCAGGGAAGCCCTACTTTTTCCCAAACTGAATATTTAAAACAAAAGTTTAGGGGGGAAATGGTAATATAATTATTGCACTATTACTATCTGCCTAAATTATTTCCATCTTTGAAATGATAAACACTAGATAATTACTAATTGCCTAAATTATTTCCATTTTTGAAGTGATAAACACTAAATATTTAACAACTAAAATATTTCATTAACCTGTTCCAGCCTCCACTCATGAAACAGAGCATCCATAGTAACTGTTTTATTTGCCACCCCCCCCCACACCATCCTTGCAATGTTTTCACTGTCTAAACTTATTAGTCTAAAGGTCAAATAGCTAGATACAGTTATTTGGGAGAATAAGGGCTTTAGACTGAAGTACCTGCTACTCAGACTTGCCTTAATGTCTGGTAGGTCAAAACTATCCTAGCATTACTGATAATTGTAGTTATCACAGAATGACAGCCAGTTATTGCTTAAGTGACTATCCTCATTAATGGTCAGTTTTTAACTAACTCTTACTGAATTCATCAGTAGATATTTACTTCATGATTAAAAATAAAAGATTTTAATATGTTAAAAAAAAACTCTCTGGCAAAAGGCTAGTAACTATTAAAAGGTGAAAACAAAGTCACATAGAAAAACCTCATTCATAATAAAGCAATGAAAAGTATCACAGTGACATTACCATTTCTCACTTAGTTAAAGCAGCAAAAATCCAAGTCTGTCAAAAACTGTTGTGAGGCGGGGGTAAATAGGCATGCTTATCCATGACTGGTGGAGATTCAAAATGGAACAGTTCCTACTGGAGGGGAATTTGGCGGTATCAGACAAAATTTTACACATACTTTTACCCTTTTACTGAACAATCTCACTTCTATTTGCAATTACAAAAGACTGGAAACAACTCAAATGTCCACTCAAAGGGTTGTCTAAAGTATACAACATGTAAAAGATGGAGCATCTTGAGTTATAGGAAGAAGTAAGTTAATTTCTATATTATTACCATGAAGTGATCTTTAGAACAAATTTTTAAGACAAAAAACTACTGTGGCAAAAACTCTATGTACCATTGCTTAGCTAAGTAATCAGGGGAATACAAATATACATGTTCATATCTGTACTTCCCTAGTGGCCCAATGGGTAAAGAATCTGCCTACAATCCAAGAGACCTGGGTTCGATCCCTGTGTCAGGAAGATCCCCTGGAGAAGGAAATGGCAACCCACTTCAGTATTCTTACCTGGGAAATCCCAAGGACAGAGGAGCCTGGTAGGCTACAGTCCAAGAGGTCAAAAGAGTTGGACATGCCTTAGTGACTAAACCACCACCATGTGCATATCTGTTTCTAATATTATAACAAAAATTGGAAGGAATAACTGATTTTTTAAAAAACTGTTACTTTCAAAGTCAAAGGAACAGGAACAATGGGACTACTTACATAACTAAACAAGCATATGACTATACAAGAAAGATATAAAAAGTCATTCTTAAAAACAAAATTATTACTCATCCATTTCTCACAGTAAGTAAACTAATACAACTACTCTGCAAAATAATGACAATTTTTCTAAAAGTTATTTTTAATTGGAGGATAATTGTTTTACAATGTTGTGCTGGTTTCTGTTGCATGACAACGTGACAATTTCTTACAAAACTAAACATGCAACTGGGGCTTTGCAAGTGGCTCAGTGGTAAAGAATTCTCCTGCAGTGAAGGAGATGGGGATTCAATCCCTGGGTTGGAAAGATCCCCTGGAGAAGGAAATAGCAATCTACTCCAGGGTTCTTGCCTGGGAAATCCCATGGACAAAGGAGCCTGATGGGATACAGTCCAGGGTTGTAAAAGAGTTGGACACGACTGAGCAACTAAACAACAATAGCAAACATGCAACTACCAAATGACCAAGCAATTGCACTCTTGGGCATACACCAGAGAAAGCAAACCTTAGGTTCACACCCCAATCTGTACACAAATGTGTGCAACTTTATTTGCAATAGCCAAAAAAGTAGAAATGACCCAAATGTCCTTCAGTAGGTGGTTAAACAAACTCTGGTACATATATACCATATAACACTAATCTGAAAAAGGAAAAAAGAAAAAAAAAAAACAACACAAAATACTGATAACATGCCACAAATTAGCTGGTTTTCCAGGGAATTTTGCTCAGTTTAAAAAAAAAAAGCCACTCCCAAGAGGTCACATACTGTGTAATTTCATTTCTGTCTTTAAATGACACAATTAATGAAATAGAGTATAGATAGATTAGTGGTTGCCAAGGGTCAAAGATCGGAGTGGAAAAGGCAACGTGAGGGATCTTTGTGATTGAAATTTTTTGTATCTTGACTATACCAATGTCGTATGCTGCCTGTGATACTGTATTAACAGTTTTGCAAGATGTTACTTCTAGGAGAAATTGAATAAAGGATGCAGGGGATCTCTGTATTATTTCACAAATGCATGTGAATCTACATTACTTGAAAAGGTTAACTTTTAAAAAATCAAAAATAAAACAATCAAAGCCTGAAGTGTGTACACAGTATGTAAACAGTAAAATTCTTTCAAGAGACCTCAAACACAATAAATTAACTATACATCCCTATGGAAAATATCTAAAGGGGAAAAAAAAGTTCTAAACTTTTTACATAATCATATTGTTGGTGCTACTGTTGGTACTGTTACTCTGAAACTGTTATATTCTTCTATGCAATTAGGCAGTTGAGAAAACTATGTGATACTCTGATTACTGACCGTGTTGTAGAGAACTAGCATAGGAGACACAGGTGGAGTACAGAAACAGTAAGATGAAAGCTTGTAGAGTTGACCCCTGAACAATGTGAGGGTTAGGGATGCCAAAATGCAGCATTTGTAGTTTTGTAATATTTACTATTGAAAAAAATTCACACATAAGTGGACATGCATAGTTCAAATCCATGCTGTTCAAGGGTCAACTGTATCCCTAAATTTAAATTGCAATATCAATATAAACTCCTGTATTTTATCTTAAAAATAAACACACAAAACTTATAGTAGACTAGCTTCGTCTACTAAAAAGGCATAGGAACATTGAGAAGTCCAGTAGGAAGGAATATTACTAGCTCTCAGATTCTGGTCTTGAAAACCTATTCTGAGCTTGGGGCACAGAAGTGGAAGATAAGCCTGAGATATCTTGTCATGCTGATAACCGCAATATGCTGATACCCAGTATGTTTAAACCCCTGACTTCTTAAAATTATTTTCATTATTCTGAAAACAGATGAACACTACAAATCAACAAGCATTTATCCTGCCATTCCTCAGTAAAATATAAAAGAACTAAACAGTTAATATGGGGAGGTTCTACAGAAACAGTCCAGCTAATAAGTGGTAAGCAACAGAATTAACACGTCACTTAATTTGCAACCAAAATCACTGCAGATGGTGATTGCAGCAATGAAATTAAAAGACGCTTACTCCTTGGAAGGAAACTTATGACCAACCTAGACAGCATATTAAAAAGCAGAGACATTACTTTGCCAACCAAGGTCCATCTAGTCAAGGCTATGGTTTTTCCAGTGGTCATGTATGGATGTTGAGAGTTGGACTGTGAAGAAAGCTGAGCATTGAAAAATTGATGCTTTTGAACTGTCGTGTTGGAGAAGACTCTTGAGAGTCCCTTGGACTGCAGGAGATCCAACCAGTCCATCCTAAAGGAGATCAGTCCTGGGTGTTCATTGGAAGGACTGATGCTGAAGCTGAAACTTCAATACTTTGGCCACCTGATGCGAAGAGTTGACTCATTGGAAAAGACCCTGATGCTGGGAGGGATTGGGGGAAGGAGGAGAAGAGGACAACAGAGGATGAGATGGCTGGATGACATCACCAACTCAATGGACATGAGTTTGAGCAAACTCCGGGAGTTGGTGATGGACAGGGAGGCCCGGCGTGCTGCGATTCATGGGGTCGCAGAGTTGGACACGACTGAGCGACTGAACTGAACTGAATCAATTAATAGATCTTAAAAATGACTATCAATGGGTCCCATTCATATATTATGTGTCACTTGATAGAATATGGTCTATGTCTTACCCCGCAAAAAGGAGGGGGATCTAAATCTAATTACACACTATTTATAGAAATATACAGAGAGAGAAAACTCTTAAATCATGAAAATGGAATTGGTAAAGTCACCAGGATAAACAATTCATTCCCTTAAAGAAACAAACTGCAACAGAGATTGGGGTTGGTGGGGTAAAGAGTATAGGTGTACATTACCAGAGACTTAAAAGAGATGTATATCAATACTTTAAGAATGCCTGGGGGCTTCCCTGGAGCTTTCCTGAGGGCTCAGCAGCTAAACAATCTGCCTGCAATGCAGTAGAAACAGGAGACTCAGGTTCAATTCCTGGGTTGGGAAGATGACCTAGAGAAAGAAATGGCAACCTACTCCAGTATTTTTGCCCGTAGAGTCCCAAGGACAGAGGAGCCTGGTGGGCTACAGTCCAACAGGTCACAAAGAGTCAGACACGACTTAGCACAAGCATGAACGGGGGCTTCCCTAGTGGTCCAGTGGTAAAGAATCCGCCTGCCAAGGCAGGGGACACAGGTTTGATCTCAGATCTGGGAAGAGCCTACAAGCCGCAGAGCAACTAAGCGCACACGCCACAACTATTCAGCCTGTGTTCCAGAGCCCGCGCACTGCAACTACTGACCTCACGTGCCACAACTACTGAAGCCCCAACGCCCCAGAGCCTGTGCTCCCAACAGAAGCAGTCTCCATACCGCAAATGAAGAGTAGCCTCTGCTCACCACAACTAGAGGAAAGTCTATGCAGCAATGAAGACCCAGCATAGCCAAAAATAAATTATGTTTAAAAACAAAAAGTGTTTAAATGTAGATTTTGTTGCAAGTATAGTAATTGTTTTGTGATTACAGATTTTTGTTAAGAATTCTTTTATTGATACATACTGAAATATACAAACAGAAATATATATACTTAAATATATATACAGATACATATGAATGAAATAATATAGTTGGGATTTGCATTAAAATATATGAAGGAGAAAAATTCATAGCAGTGTAAATGAAAAATTATTGAGAACTGCTAAAGCAGGGTGGTAGAAACATGTGGGTTCATTATACCAGTACTTTTATATAGGTTTGAAATGTCCATTTAAAAAGATTTTTTAAAAACACAGAAAAAGAAATGGGAAGAAAACACATTATTGCCAATAGGCAGAGTAATAGTATAAGCCTTACAAAACTGTGTATTAGAAGGGAAGGCCCTTCTAATAACTTTTTAACATATGTGCAGTCCACTGAAAAAAGATGTCACTTAGAAAATGCACCAGTATTTTATGCATTATTAAAAACCCTAGATAGAAAATAAACCATGACACATTATCAATGGAAAGATTCTTCCCAATTTTAGAGATGTCAGAATGAAAGCAAACAAAACCCCAAACCATAAAAATGAAGCACATATTAACACAGCATCCATTCATTGTTTAATCTAGAATTCGTACATAAACTTGTTAACTAAAGATTACCTCGGTAAAATTACTGGCAATTTTAGTGCATGCACAACTTACCTAGGCTGACAACGTTCACAAAGATATGTATCAGGAATATGCTGCCTGTCAATCCCCATGCAGTCAATATGTTGCCAAACACTTTAAAAAGGAAGGAAAAAAAAGTAGAACATACAAACTATTATTAAAATCATACTTAAATTAAGATTTGATATTCTATTTAACTATCACTTAATAAATGCCTATTTTGAGTTTAGCAGTATAAAAGGTAACGTGAAGAATTCATAGAAATATGTCCTTGGAAATATAAAACTTTGAGATGCTAAAGTAAGAGGACAAATATAGGATATCATATACATGATACAAATTTATAAAGCAAATATAATATTAAAATGTAAAAGGTACATATTTTATTACAAATCACAAGCTGCAGATGTCCACACTATTTGGAATTAATGGGAAAAGCATCCTGGAGAATAATGGGACTTGAAGAGAACCTGACATGGGAAATTATACAGAAAGAAATGTCACATAGCAATGTTTTCTCAAGTAGATGGATATAGACAGCAACAGTCAGAAGGCAGTTAATGTATTTGAAGAATGTTCATTTTGAGAAACAGAGGGGAATAAAATTCAATTAGTAAAGTGTATTTACAGTATATAGAACCTGGAATGTCAAAGTGTGTGTAGCATTCCTCTAACTGGCAACAGGTAACAACTAGAGGTTGTTTTTGATTGTATGAGTATAAAAATCAACTAAGAGGCTTTTCCAACATTCCAGATCTAAGTTAAAGAACCAAAAAAAACTAGAATGATGGCAGAGAAGAAGTTAAAGAATCCAAGAGTCATTCCATGAAGATAGAGACTAAATTTATTATGAACTCTATTTTTAAGACTAATACATGGAGCAGCTTGAGGCAAACTTCTCAAGTTTGAGGCTATTTTATGGACAAAACTTTAATTGGTTTATACCTGATATATATGCCTGTTTCTAAAAATAATCTTATTTATTCTTTATATAATAATGAGCTACTTTTTAATATATATGATTTATACATAAAAGCTACTAAGTTAACTGCTATGATCTTGCTTTTTCTTAACTGAGGATGTTGGGACAAGAATTGGTAGAATGTAAAGATAACTGTCGATATATCAAAGATGATAGGGGAAAAAAGTTTAAAAGAAAAGCAAAGCACTTGACAAGAGTTAGAATAACAAATTATGTTAAATTTGGGGGTAAGTAATACTGTCATGGAGACAATAGAAGAAATAAAACTAGGAAATGAATAAATATCAGAGCTCTAGTTGGCAAACTTGAAAGAAAGTATGGGCAGCAGGTACATGAAAATGCATAGAGGCAATGTAAAACAAGAACAGAGGAAAAAAATTAAGTATGTATTATACTGGCAGTATATATTATACTACAGATTAAGCAGCAGAAAAGTAGAATAACAAAAAATTCATAACAAATAGACCAGTTGCTAAAAAGCAAATACCTTGAATAATCCAAAATATGTGAACTGGTCCTTCAAGAATTTGTAGATAGGTATAAATCCTAAGAACTATTTCACTATTTTCTAATAGATATAATTCTATATTATATATAGATCATTGTAATTAATCAAAAGAAAAACACTTTAGATTATGCGTTAGAATAAAAATACTGTCAAATGGTATATAATTTATCACATAAGACAAAAATCAGCTATGAGATATTTTATATGATTGGTTAAAATATGAATTGAGAGTTGCTACTAAGTAATAAAAAAAATGAGGAAAACAAGTTACCAGTGAAGTTATTTTCTTCGGTTTATTTTATTTTATTATTATTTTTTTCTTCGGTTTTAAATTTACCTCCTGAATAAACTTGCTGAGGTGATTGCTTATGGTAATAGTATGTACCATAAATTTAGTTGTTAATTTGAAAAAGCATCACAATATAGTTTTATTATTAAAATTAACTCAAAGTATTAATATTACAACTTTCCATAAAAATAATATCAAATTTCACACTTCACTTAAGACTAATTTTTCCCATTTTTGACAAAGGTAAATCACCTTTTTGAAATATAACCCTAACTGCATGTTTGTATCAATTACATCTCACTCCTAATCACCTAACTTAATAGACGGGAACAGGATTACAAATAATGCAAAGTAATTTATATTTGGCTCAACAAGGCCAAATGTTATACTCACATTCAAATATGAATACTATTTCAAACAAAATAATGAAGCTATGCCTTAAGGACCAGATCCAGGATATTCTGAAAACTATCAAACTTTCTTACCCTCTACAGTGCTTAAATACTGCTTAAATACTCTCTGCTTCCCAGCCTATGCAGGGGATGGACTCAGTAACTTTCAGGTTGAAACCCTACTGTTCCCTCTCCATCCTCCCCAACTCCCTCCCACCAGAAAAAAAAAATAAAGAAAACAAAACCCCACTTTCTGTCCCAATCACACCTTCTCTAGGGGAGGAGGCCTTTCTTGGTGGTTGAACCAGGGTTGGGGGAGGGGAGACTGTGGTTCTGGTTCAAGGAGACTCCAGAGTGCTGCAAGGTTCAAGTCAAAAGGAGGTGAGAGAGTCAGGTCAAACAAACATCAATCAAATGTATAATTCCCCCAAACTGGAAAATCACAGTTGACTATACAGCACAAATAATTCCAAAGGAAATACACAGGACTCAATTCTCCTCTCATTTGTATCTTGTCTACCTTATGTAGTGTATTACTATTGAATGAGTGAAAAGAGTGGTGTGATTCTGTATAAATAAAGTTTAGAACTGATTGCCTATTACTCAATTAACAATGAGGATTTCAAAAAAACTCTTAAGATAGTTTTTTTTCTTTCTTTCTTTCCCATAGGGCACTTTCTAGGAGCAAAACAGTTTGCAATGATAGTAGCAGAAGGATCACTTTAAAAATTCATTTATTAGTTCCTTTCAAAGTGAAATTAATTATCTTTTCCAACATTAACAATCACAAACATTAGAAGCATTCAAGAAAATAAGCAAATAGCATGAAATATTTTACCTGCATTTGTCACAACAGATCATGTATCCATCATCATGTGTAAAACCACATATGCACCTGGTTACATCAGTACCATAACTTCCATCCTCAGATGTGCTGATTGTAGTGGCACTGGAAGTTTCATCAAAATTAGGAGTGGTAAAGATGCCTACTTCATTTTTGCTAATAAGAACTGATGGAGGAGGGGAAGCTGGAGGTGTTGGAGGAGGACGAGCACCATAATTATGGTCCTGGATAATTAAACACAAACACAGCACAATGTAATTTCAATAACAGTATGATCTAAGCAACTTAAATAAAATTCAGTCCTTAATCTGAGTATTTGAGAGAGATGAAACTGGCCCATTTCTTATACCTTTAAAATAATGACTTTCTGAAACTAAAATTTTAACCATAGTAATAAATGAAAATATCTATATACAACCTTGGTCACCTTCACAATACAAGATGTGAGAATAGTGATGGTTAAAAAAAACAAACACAAAACCCTTAGAAAAACAGAGGCTAAAGAACAACAAAAACAATTACAAAAGACATATTGTCACTAGACAGTATACAATAGGGATTTTTTAAGTTTGGGTATTTTTTATTCTGGTCCAAGTGGTAAAAATTTCTGATAATGGCAACTCCATAATACCACAAACGTGTTCAGTTCTGCAGTTGTTTCAGTCTGTGCTCTGCCTCTTACTAGCTATACAACACTGAATAAGTTAGCTAAGCTTTCATTTTCTCAGCTATGAAATGGGGATGAAAATTATACCTATGAGGTTGTTTTTGAAAATTAGATAATATATGTAAAAATGTTCAGTAAAGAGCTTGACATATAAGAGCTAAATAAGTGGTAACTATATAATTTATCATATAAATCACTATATAATTTAAAATCAATAGTAGATAGTATAATTCTACCTACAATCGTTTTATAGAGAAGGTAAAGAATTATAACACTAAACTAGTAAAAACATAAAAAGCAAAACAATAATACTATAAAAACTTCTAAGGAACTCCTCTTATAGAATTTTAATCCCTTGAATAAATATAATTAGATCAATTAAAAATTAAACTACAAATTATATACCTAATTGTTTAGATAGTATAAAGGGTCTGCTTTTTAAATATTCATTTTTAGGCATAATACCACATACATCAACTTTCAACCTTTAGATATAAAAAATATAGATTTATATACAGATATAAAAAAACCTTCCAGAGAAATGTTTGACACTTACCGCATAGGGCAAACCAATGTAACTGTGTGAATGATGCGAGCTGCTGGTATATAAGTGGTGGGGATAACTGTTGGATTTCTCAACTACCACAGGGCTAGCTTCTACGGATTCTGGTCTGGAGGGAAAAACATTGCATCAAAGAGAATTCCACTGATTCTTTTTTTCCTTTTCATCTATTTAAAATTATAGTTCATTGCAGCACTGTTTATAATAGCCAGGACATGGAAGCAACCTAGATGCCCATCAGCAAACGAATGGATAAGAAAGCTGTGGTACAAATACACAATGGAATATTACTCAGCCATTAAAAAGAATACATTTGAATCAGTTCTAATGAGATGGATAAAACTGGAGCCCATTATACAGAGTGAAGTAAGCCAGAAAGATAAACACCAATACAGTATACTAACGCATATATATGGAATTTAGAAAGATGTTAACAATAACCCTATATGCAAGACAGAAAAAGAGACACAGATGTATAGAACAGACTTTTGGACTCTATGGGAGAAGGCGAGGGTGGGATGATCTGAGAGAACAGCATCGAAACATGTATATTATCTAGGGTGAAACAGATCGCCAGTCCAGGTTGGATGCATGAGACAAGTGCTCGGGGCTGGTGCACTCAGATGACCCAGAGGGATGGGATGGGGAGGGAGGTGGGGGGGGTTCAGGATGGGGAACACATGTAAATCCATGGCTGATTCATGTCAATGTATGGCAAAAACCACTACAATATTGTAATTAGCCTCCAACTAATAAAAATAATTGGGAAAAAATAAAAAGAGAATGCCAGGCAAAAAAAAAAAAAAAAATTATAACACTTCCTATATTGACTATACAAATATCTTTAAAATGTCTAAAACATAGACACCCTGCAGATATGACATACATCATCTAGAGTCCATGTTATAAAAAAAAACTTTTAATTAAGTACAATAAATGTTCCACCTTCAAATTCTGATAGAGTTTCCCTATCACTGAAAAAATTACTAGACATTAAAAATTACTCAGTGGCACTGGGGACACGATGCACAGGGGTGGACAAAAGTGGTAGAAATCATTTAAACGAGACCAAGGACATACTGAATCCATATGGATGGACCCCAATTTGAATGTGAAGTATACATTTCAAAGTTCAAAGTTTTATGTATGTGTTACTATGTCAAGATATAACAAAGCCTTGGAACTATCAGAAAAGCTAAGGAAAAGAAACTTTAAATGAAGCAAGATTTGCTTATGAAAAAAAATGCAACCAGTAGACTGCAGTAATGTCAGATTAGCAGTTCTGGCCTGATAATGACGAGATGATGATGAGCTGACCAACCACTCACAGTAACAACTCACCTACTATGGCTGACTTCTAAGTTCCCTGGTCTAGCATTTTGTGTACATCACTTGCCCAGATTCTTCACTTACATCAATCCTCCTGGAGCCCTCGTCTGACAATTCCTATTGATCAATGTGGTAGTGAACCTACTTCTGAGGGCAATTCACACTGAAATTAATTTCTCCCTTGCGCAAACACAACGTGACTTATTTCCATGCCTTTTTTCTTACCAAGCCACTGTTTGAGATGATTTTTTCAAAACCTTTATCAAACCTCTTAATCAAAACCTTCCCTTAGAATTTAATACTATTTGAATTCTTCATGGTTTAAGGCTGCTTAACGCAGTTACAATCTAACTGGTCAAATTTCTATTGTCAACTACTTCTCTCCTCAACTCATCCCTTAAGCAAATTCTCAATTTCACTCTAAGTGACTATTACTTGGAATCCAGTGTGCTAGAATCAGGAGAGAGAGGAGACAAAAACTGAGGTCAAGTGGTTCTGAAGGAGATTATAAAAGAGTCTCCAAAATGTTCTGAATCTTTAGAAAACCAGTACTCACCTAATAGCTATGCTGTCATGTTAAAAATTGACTTGTTTAATTTTTTAAAGAGAAATGTATTTAATTCCAAAATTAATTCATGTTTATTGTACACACTTTAAAAGAGACGTAACAAGAAAGTGAAAGATCATGTCTTCATCCAAACCTGATAGACCCATGTTAAGATGCCATGTACCCTCCTCTGTATTCGTCTATCCATAAATACATCTCAGTTTTTTAAAAATGAAAATGTACAATATGCATTCACAATCTGGTGCTTCCCTGATGGCTTGCATGTGTGCTCAGTTGCTCCAGTCGTGTCCAACTGTTTGCGACCCCGTGGACTATAGCCTGCTAGGCTCCTCTGTCCGTGGGATTCTTCAGGCAAGAAGACTGGAGCAGGTTGCCATGCCCTCCCCTCCAAGGGATCTTTCATACCCGGGGATCGAACCCACATTTCTTAAGTCTCCTACATTAGCAGGCAGGTTCTTTATGGCTAGCATCACCTCGGAAGAATTCACCTGCCAATGCAGGAGACCTGGATTTTATCCTTGGGTCAAGAAGATCCCCTAGAGAAGGAAACGGCAACCCACTCCAGTATTCTGGCCTGGAGAGCTCCATGGACAGAGGAGCCTGGCCAACTACAGTCCATGGGGTGCCAAAGAGTCAGACACAACTTAGTGATTAAACAACAATAACAAATTCACAATCTGCTTTTTCAATCTTCCAATGTTAATACATAGTGCTGTCTTATTTTTTATAATAACTGCCTATTTCATTATATGAATGTACCATAGTTTATTTAATATATTCCCTAATGGATGTTTAAATTGTTCCTATTCTTCAGTGTTAAAGGTATAATTTCAATTGTACACTGTTTTATGTATCATTTTCTGTTTACATAATGGTATTTCTACAGCATGGGTTCCTTGAGGCAGACATGTTGAACGAAAAGGTAAAATTCACATAAAATGAACTGATAAATTGCTCTGATTACAACATTGATTCCTTTAAAATTCTTTTAAAAATACACAGCAGGAGGACTTCCCTGGTGGTCCATTGGTTAAGAATCCACCTGGCAATACAGGGGACGCCAGTCTGATATCTGATCAGAGAATTAAGATCCTACATGCTCCAGAGCAACGAAACCCGACTGCCTCAACTACTGAACTCATGTGCTCTGGGCCCATGCATCACAACTAGAGAATCTGTGTGCCACAATGAAAGATCCAACCCAACCACGTAAATAAATAAATAAACACTTTAAAAAATACATAGAGGGAAGAAGTGGAGTTTTAGCAATTCCTGGTTATTAGAGCAACATGTAAGAATTATGGCCATTATAGAAAAGAATCACTTTTAGGGATTTACAGTGTGGCAAGAAATTTGTATTTGGAGTAGATAATGGGTGGGAAATAAACAAGACTTTCAGTCCAAATATAGATAAATTCAAGCATGTAAACAAGCCACAAATCCTTTGCATAACCTCATGATTCAAATTAAAGCTATACAGTACTATTCAGAATTGCCAAGACATGGTAACAACCTATATGTCTGTAGAGATGAAAAGGTAAAGAAGATGTGGTACATATAATACAATGGAATACAACTCAGCCATAAAAAAGAATGAAATAAACTATTTGCAATAACATGGATGTAACTAAAGATTATCATACTAAGTGAAGTAAGTCAGACACAGAAAGACAAATAATGTATGGTGTCACTTATATGTGGAATTTAAAATATGGCACAAATGAACCTATCTATATAACAGAAGCAGACTCAGAGACATAGACAACAGGCTGTGGTTGTCAGAGGGAAAGAGAGGGAGGGACTGGAAGCTTGAGGTTAGTAGATGCAAAGTACTATATTTAAAATGGATAAATAACAATGTCCTCCTCTACAGCACCTGGAACTATATCCAATCTCCTGGGATAAACCATAATGGAGAAGAACACAAAAATGAACACATATGTGTATACCTAAGCCACTTCGCTGTACAGCAGAAATTAGCACAACACTGTAAATCAACTATACTTTAATATTAAAAAAAAAAACAAATTAAAGCTCTAAGTACTGAAAAGGTAGCAATGCAAGAAGGCAGAAACACATCATCAAGATCTTCATTTCTATGCTGATACTTACTAAAAGTAATTTTTAAAAGGTAACAATTTAAAAAGAAACGGGTTGACACAATTTAAGGATTTTCCTGAACTGTAAGATAGTATTTAATAGAAAACAAAACAAAAAACAGGGCACCAGACATCCTTAGAAATGTTCTTTAAAAAGTCCATGGTGCTAAACATCCTCAAAGCACACAGTAAATCTGAAAACAACTTTGTGACAAATACCAACAGTCAAATATCCTTTAGATCCAGTAACCCCGTTTTTGGAAATTTATTCTAATAACATTAATTTTCACTAAGTAATTACTCACAGAATTGAGATGTTCTTTGTAATACTATTCCTAAAACCAGGTATACAAGTAGAAATTATTTAAATGTCCAACCAGTGAAAATGATTAATTAAACTTGAGCAAACCTACTATATTTACACATGGACAATGCACAGCAAGAACTCATAGTAACAAAAATTACTACATTATGGTTTTGGGAGCTTTCTCAAAATCTCCTGGAACATTAACACAAAGCTTTAATAATTTTTTTATACTGCATGGCGAAACAGATAATATACAATAAGTTTTCGTGTAAATAGTTGTTACAGAGTTTTGCCAAGAGAACACACTGATCATAGCAATATCCTCTTCCAACAAAACAAGAGACGATTCTACACATGGACATCACAGGTCGTCAATACTGCAATAAGACTGATTATATTCTTTGCAATCGAAAATGGAGAAGCTCTATACAGTCAGCAAAAACAAGACCTGAGCTGACTGTGGCTCAGATAATGAACCGCTTATTGGAAAATTCAGACTTAAATAGAAGAAAGTAGGGAAAACCACTAGGCCCTTCAAATATGACCTAAATCAAATACCTTACAATTTACACAGTTGAAGGGACAAATAGATTCAAGGGATTACATCTGGCAGAGTGCCTGAAGAACTGTGGACGGAGGTTTGTAACATGGTATAAAAGACAGTGATCAAAACCATCCCCAAGAAAAATAAATGCAAAAAGGCAAAGTGGTTGTCTGAGGCCACCTTATAAATAGCTTAGAAAAGAAGAGAACCATGGCTGATTCATGTCAATGTATGACGAAAACCACTACAATATTGTAAAGTAATTAGCCTCCAACTAATAAAAATAAATTAAAATAAAACCACTAAAAAAAAAAAAAAGGGAAAGAAAGAAGAGAAGCAAAAGGCAAAGGAGCAAAGGAAAGATATACCCAACTGAATGTAGAGTTCCAAAGAATAGCACGAAGAGGTAATAAAGTCTTCCTCAGTATTCAATGCAAAGAAACAGAAAAACAGAATGGGAAAGACTAGAGATCTCTCAAAAACTACTTACCAAGGGAATATTTCATGCAAAGATGGGCACAATAAAGGACAGAAATGGTATGGACTTAACAGTAACAGAAGATATTAAGAAGAGGTGACAAGAATACACGGAAGAACTATACAAAAGCAATCCTAACGACCCAGATAACCATGATGGTGTCATTACCCACCTAGAGCCAGACATCTTGGAGTGTGAAATCAAGCGGGCTTTAGGAAGCAACATGAACAAAGCTAGTGGAGGTGATGGAATTCCAGCTGAGCTTTTTCAAATCCTAAAAGATGATGATGTGAAAGTGCTGCACTCAATATGCCAGAAAATTTGGAAAACTCAGCAGTGGCCACAGTACTGGAAAAGGTCAGTTTTCATTCCAATCCCAAAGAAGGGCAATGCTCAAACTACCACACGATTGCACTCATTTCACGTGCTAGCAAAGTAATGCTCAAAATTCTCCAAACTAGGCTTCAACAGTATGTGAACCAAGAACTTCCAGATGTTCACGCTAGATTTAGAAAAGGCAGAGGAAACAGAGATCAAATTGTCAACATCTGCTGGATCATAGAAAAAGCAAGAGAATTCCAGAAAAACATCTACTTCTGCTTCTCTGAGTATGCTTTATAAAGCCTTTGACTGTGTGGAACACAACAAACTGTGGAAAATTCTTAAAGCCATGGGAATACCAGACCACCTCACATGCCTCCTGAGAAACTTGTATGCAGATCAAGAAGCAACAGTTAGAACCAGA
The DNA here is from genome assembly GCF_033118175.1 of Dama dama. Lineage (NCBI taxonomy): Eukaryota > Metazoa > Chordata > Mammalia > Artiodactyla > Cervidae > Dama > Dama dama. Next base: position 43,887,008 of record NC_083698.1, on the reverse strand, counting down.
CATGGAACAACAGACTGGTTCCAAATTGGGAAAGGAGTACATCAATGCTATATAGTGTCACCCTGCTTATTTAACTTATATGCAGAGTACATCATGTGAAATGCCAGGTTGGATGACTCAAAAGCTGGAATGAAGATTGCTGGAAGAAACATCAATAACCTCAGATATGTAGATGACACCACTCTTGGAGCAGAAAGCAAAGAGGAACTAAAGAGCCTCCTGATGAAGGTCAAAGACGACAGTGAAAAGGTTGGCTTAAAACTCAACATTCAAAAAATGAAGATCATGCATGGCATCCAGTCCCATCACTTCTGGCAAACAGATGGGAAAACAATGGAAACAGTGAGACTTTATTTTCTTGGGCTCCAAAATCACTGCAGATGGTGACTACAGCCATGAAATTAAAAAGACACTTGCTCCTTGGAAGAAAAGCTATGACATAGAAGTTTTTCAATGCTAAGGTCTTTGCCGACAAAGGTCCATATAATCAAAGCTATGGTTTTTCTAGTAGTTGTGTATGGATGTGAGAGTTGGACCATAAGGCAGGCTGAGTGCTGTAGAATTTATGCTTTTGAACTGTGGTGTTGGAGAAGCCTTTTAAGAGTCCTTTGGACTGCAAGGAGATCAAACCAGTCAATTCTAAAGGAAATCAATCCTGAATATTCATTGGAAGGCCTGATGCTAAAGCTCCAATACTTTGGCCACCTGATGTGAAGAGCCGACTCATTAAAAAATTGACTCTGATGCTGGGAAAGATTGAAGGCAGGAAGAGAAGAGGACAAGATGGTTGGATGGCATCACTGACTCAATGGACATGAGTCTGAGTAAGCTCTGGGAGATGGTGAAGGACACGGGAGCCTGGCATGCTACAGTCCATGGTGTCACAAAGCATCAGACATGACTGAGCGACTGAACAACAACAACAATTTCTAGTTACATGATATCCTGAACTTGAGTAGACTTTTCCATTTAAGACTGTTCAGAATTCTAAAAGAAACTTTTTATTTGACTATTTAGCCACACAAAGCTTGAGTCATCTTCAAGGGCTTGTTTTTGATTTATAGCACATTACTAAAGAGCTTCCAAAAAGAGACCTTTACATAGACTCTAGAGTTGAGAAAATAAACTTGTATTTTAAACTCCTACTCTTAACTGTGAGATTTGGGAACTTAATATTCATTGGTTTAAGATAATACGATTTAAATTTCCTAGTTAAAATCTATTACTTAAAAAAATACCATCACTTGTTAAAATTTTTGTACTGGAGAACTTTATATCCCTCCTACTTTGATATTCTGTCCCAATGTATTCTATCATAGTCAGTACTCAGTCACTCAAATAATGCAGCAAATTTCAATCTCTGTCTTGTTGCTGTTTTAATTCTGCTAGTTTCCGAATGTCTTTTAGTATTTTCCAGCTGCCTGAAATAGGCACTAACCAGAATTGTTAAACAATAAAGAATCTGCCTGCAATGTGGGAGACCTGGGTTCCATCCCTGGGTCAGGAAGATCCCCTGGAGAAGGGCATGGCAACCCACATCAGTATTCTTGCCTGGAGAATCCCATGGACAGAGGATCCTGGTGGGCTACAGTTCATGGGGTTGTAAAGAGTTGGACACGACTGAGTGACTAACACTTTCACTTTCACTTGAAATAGACACTAGCTGGACCTGTTAAAGAACTATACCATTCAACTTATTGAAATCACATTATTATTTTTTACATATAGGGACATTTTGTTCAATTCTATAGCCCCTTATATCTGTCTACCATGAAGAGGCTATAAAAATTTTGTAGCTTTAGTTCTACCTCTCCTAAACAAATGAAACAGAATTAACTAAGATAGCGAGCATTCAACAATATTTGTATGTAGTAAGTTTCAGGGTTCACAAAGAGACCTTCAAGCCTTATGATTCATGTCTTACTACTGTTTCCAAACTTTTTCATCCTCTCAAACAGACACTTTGTTCCATATCTCTTACTTTCTCCAGGTCCAAGCACCTGGTAACCTTTACTATCTATCTCTATTTGCCCATTCTAGACAACTTACATCAGTTCAGTTGCTCAGTTGTGTCCGATTCTTCGCGACATAAATACTCTTTGCAACATAAGACAATTTACATAAATGGAATCATAAAATATTTATCATGTCTTTTATTTAGCATAACATTTTCAAGTTTCATCCATTTTATACATTTCAGAATTCTTTTTTATGGCTAATATTCCATTGTATAGATGGACCACATTTTCATTTGTCCATTCATCTGTTGATGGACACTTGAGATGTTAGACCTTTTGTCTATTGAGAGTAATGCTGTTATGGATATTGGTATACAAATATTGTTTTGAGCCTTTTATTTCGATTCTTTTGAGTATAAACCTAGGAGGAGAATTTCTGGGTCATGAGGTAATTCTGTTTAACGTTTTGAGAAAGTACCAAACTGTTTCCTATTTTTTTTAATGCCTTAATCTCCTTTTAAAATTTTTCTTTTCCTTATCTCCTAAATGTTTATGTTTTCTAGGTGTCTGTACTTTAAACATTGGAGGTTTCATCCACTACTATAGTTTTCACCATTTCCTATGTGTTCATGACTTCCAAATCATCCTCAATCTAATTCTATTTCATTAGCTCCACCCAAATAGCTCTCCATATTACTGCTGCTGCTGCTACTAAGTCACTTCAATCGTGTCCGATTCTATGCGACCCCATAGACGGCAGCCCACCAGGCTCCCCCGTCCCTGGGATTCTCCAGGCAAGAGTATTGGAGTGGGGTGCCATTGCCTTCTCCGCTCCACATTACTAGACCTCTTAATTTAGATTTAGGGTTGCCATTTCCTTCTCCAGTGCATGAAAGTGAAAAGTGAAAGTGAAGTCGCCCAGTCATGTCCGATTCTTAGCGACCTCATGGACTGCAGCCTACCAGGCTCCTCCGTCCATGGGATCTTCCAGGCAAGAGTACTGGAGTGGGGTGCCATTGCCTTCTCCGCTCCATATTACTAGACCTCCTAATTTAGATGTCTCATGACTGTAAAATAGATGTTTGTTGTAGAAAACCCTTTTTTACATCCCATATTTTGGAATTTAAAATTAAACCAGGGACTTCCCTGGTGGTCCAGTGGCTAAGACTGGGTGCTTCCAATGCAGGGGGCGTGGGTTCAATCCCTGCTTGGGGAACTAAGATCCCACATGCCGTGCAGTGCGGCCAAAAAAAAAAAAAAAAAACTAAATTAAATTAAATTTAGAGCTGGAGCCAACCAAATTTTTCTGTGAAGAACCAGAGAGTAAATATATTCAAGACCTCAAACCATGGTTTCTGTTGCAACTTCTCAGCTCTACTATACCTGGAAAGCCAGAAAATATAAGTAAATAAGTGGAAAAAAATAAGTAAATAAGTGGGCATGACTGAGTCTCAGTAAAATCTTATTCACAAAAATCAGGCAGCAGGCTGGGTTTGGCTCAGTGATCCCAGTCTGCTGACTGCTTGTTTAGAGAAAGCAAATTTGGGGAAGGAACTGATTGTAATAGAGTACCATTTTTCTCTGATTTCAATGGCTTTAGCAAGTGTTACTAGTTTAATGGTATAACTTTCTTTGAAAATGTAACATCAACAGGAATTTCTTATTACCTTATTAATAAATAATTATTGAGGGTTTATTATATACCAGCTACTGTTTTAGGTACTGGGAACACAATTCCATATCTAAAATCTTGTATTTACATTCAAATTGTTTTTCTCTTATAAAAATGGAAAAATGCCACTTTGTATTACAACCCTATTCTTCCACTTGCTCTCTGGACCTTATCCCTTCTCACCTTTTCAAGATCTGTACACTTTACTCTTGCCTGCAACTATCCCTTGTGTCTTACACCTTCAGTCTACATTAGATCACTGCTGTCTTATTTATTATTCCATTTAAAACTCCTGCCCCCGTTCAATTGTCATTTCTCTGTTCCTCTTTTTAGAAACCTCCTTGAAAGAGTTATTCGTGCTCAACATCAGGCTGCACAACACCACAATAACTACCCATATTGTCAAACTAATTGGCATCTGTAGTTTATATAGACTTTTCAGCATGTGATGTAAATGTTCCCTTCCTAAAAAGATTTAACTTTGCTAGCTTTCTGGATACCACACTTAACTGGCCACTCTTTCTCATTTTTTGCTTGATTTTCTTTTCTGCCCACAAATGTTTTCTCTTTTCCCCCCGCTGATCTTTTTCTTTAAACAACTCTCCATCCAGTTACTTAATCCAAAACCATAAAGTATCATTCTTGATTATTCATTTGCCCTCGCCCTCCACATCTAATTCTTTGGTCAATTCTGGCTCTTCTTCCAATATACATTTACAATCAGTACACTTCTTTCCCTAGTCCAAGTCTTTGTCATCTCTTGCCTTGGACACTGCAGTAACACTGTGAATGTATTGAATGCTACTGAATTGGACACTTAAAACTGGTTAAAACAGTAAACTTTATGCTATGTATATTTTACTACAATTTTTTGAAAGAAAGAAAGAAAATCACAAAAGGCTAGTTTCACTAAAGCCAAAAGTACAGAGAATCAAGAGTAATAAATCCTCCTGAGACAACAAACAATATGAGGCCTGAAAACTATGCATTAGCTTCAACATGCCAGTAGCATGGCCAAAGTAAAAGTCAACTTGTATGGAGCAGTTGGAAGAAGAGTGAAGGACGCAAGCATTCAAGCATCTGAATAGACTGACAATTGAGACAGTGCCCAAGGAACCAAAAGAAAGACAGACGCAGATAATACTGACACAGGGTCAAGAGTTAATCTGAAATAACCATTCTTAGAACCTACCTCTTAGAACCTACCTCTAACCCTGTGAGGTGATACTGGGTGTTAGAAAAGGTAAAATGCTGTTGCTAAGACTCATTTAGTGGAGCAGGTAGAACAAAGATGTAGTGGGGATGCTTTGCAGATGGCCCCAAGGGAGTGGCAGAATATGGATTTCTTTCCTTCAGATTGGAAGTAGTTTTGTTCTGGCCTAGAATTAGTGGTAATAGATCTGCTTCTGCTGAGTCTATACAGGTGTAATGTGGAGGGCAATTCTTGGATTCCCATACAATGCTATCATGAAGCAAGGGGTGCAGAAGCAGTCACTGAGTTCTGCTTGTTGTGACATTGAGTGTAGTAGGACAGAACTATTCAGGGAAACAGTACCTGCTGCTCCAAAGTGATATTCAGGAACTGTTCTAGAAGGTATTTTAAATATCACATTGTTCAACCTCCAGTATTACACACCATGAGATGACTGATTTAAGTGCCACAAACTGATTATCATTAAGTCACTGTGTATCCACAAGACATGAAACAAGCACTCTGGACTTCAGATTCCACATTTACAAAATCAAGTCTTAATTCTAAGTCACATGGTATTGTAATAACAAAGCAAATACTAAATCCTAGATCTCTTAGGTTGGTCTAGTACTATTCCTATCAAACTGCATTATTCCCACTTCCTGTGAGATTTACCAGAGTGCCATTCTGTCTATGGATTAATGACCTACTGATGTAAACAGCTTTACCTCCTTTCTGTATTAAAAGATGGTACCACGTATTACTTTATTAGAGCTACACAAAGCCTGATTTCTGGTAATTCTGAATCTATACCACTTTAACTGTCATTACTTCATAAACTTTACAAATATGGATAACAAATTTGGGCATTAAAATTTAAATTATTTATGTAACATTTCCATTCTTAAAAATGAAAAAAGGTCATTTTCAAATGTGTTACAGTCCTAAATTATTATTGAAAACTCAGAAAGCAGAACAACTACCATTTTGTTTGCAGTAATCTACCTGATGTTGCCACATTTTCCTGGAACCACTTTACAAATTTAAAATTGTATTTGTTTATACCAAAATATCCTTATTCTTTAAAAAGCCATCATAAATTATCATTCGTTATATATTTTAGTGTAGACATTTAAGCAGTCAGGTGAACTGAAGATCTAAACAGAGAGAAATGCCAATCATAAAATTAAGAGAGGAATTTAGAGAAAAAGAATAGGCTAGAATGATTGATTAAATAAGCTCTGATTCCTCCTGAAACTGGACTTTTGTGATTTCCTTCTTCCTCATCAAAATTTTAATTTCTTCCCTATATAAACCTTCAAAATACAGTTGTATTTTAATGAGAAGTTTATATGAGTATTTTAAGTGAAATCTCTAGTTTTTCTTTCAAAGTTAAAACATTCAATAACAGACACTTGGGTATCAGTAATTGCACATGGATAGAACGGCTCCCTGTCACAGTAATGAATATAAAAGATATCCATGAGTTCTCACTATGCTCCTTCAGATTTGTGATCAAAACATTTCTATCATTCTTGTTATACCTAATACTTTTTAAAGATATATTAAAATTACACACATTACAATGGCATACAAGAAAAATTTGTAAACGGAGAGATTTGGTGTGACAACTGTCCTCAGTTTACCACATGTGGCATTTTACTTCATTTAACTCATCAATTAACAAAACTTAGCTCTTAGCTCTATGTGGCAAATGGATCTGGAGCCAAGCAGCCCTGGATTTAGCTCTTTATTTATTGTTAACTAACTATGTGGCCTTGGGGAAGTCTTTTAATCTCCTTGAGCTGCATTTCTTTTGTAAAATGGGAATAACAGCTGCTTACACACTGTGTTACAGAAAACTTTATTATTAAGTATAACAAGGCAAATGAGAAAATTCAACAGTTCTAAACAATGCTAAGATTTAAGAACAGTACTTCAAAACATTCTTTTGAATATTAAAACAAATCATAATTAAATGAAAGCACTTCTAAATTAGCATAAGCAAATTAACACTTTTAGGGCAGCAGAAAGTATTAGTTTCTTGACAAATAAAAAGTGTAAAGAAATCATGAATAGAAACATTAAATACTAGTGGAACACAAGTAAAAAGCTACTGAAAACATTTCATTATACATTAAACATTTTAGTATCTTTAATTACATAAATTCAGACTACAAGCAGCCAAATATTTCAACAAACTAATAATGAATTCTGTCAGCAGATGGCTCTAGTGACACTGAAATAACCTAATATTAAATACTATAAACAAAATACAGACAGTAAAAATGTACTGAATCTCAGAAATCTGGAGTCAAAAAGAGCCACATTAATACTTCAAGACCTCCTTTTCAAATGAAGATACCAGAGTCTGCAATAATTGTCGTAAGGGCTCACTGGTATATTAGTGGCAGAACAAAACTGAGAACCCAAATATCTCCCTTTAGTACTCTCAGTCAATAAAGAGGCATTTACTGTATTCCTAGTCATAGCACTAAAAGCCCTCCTCCAAAGTAATTCACCTGTTAACTTAGATACCTCACATTTACTAATTTGTCCACCTCATCCCAAAATACACATATTTATCCAAAATCTCATTATAAAGATTTCTAAAGAATATTTGGTAGTAAAAATAATGTTAAAAAGAATACAATGTTAGTAATCATGTTCCCAGTGTCTGAGAGAAAAATTAATTTGGTTTTTCTTTTTTAAAAAGACTAGGAAAGAATCAGTTTAACACTCCCTAAATTATTTAATACCTCTTCCCACTTCTCAGCTCTAGAAGGGTTTCTTACCTTTGCTTCTTTATTTTTTTTTTCCATTTATTTTTATTAGTTGGAGGCTAATTACTTTACAATATTGTAGTGGGTTTTGTCATACATTGACATGAATCAGCCATGGAGTTACATGTGTTCCCCATCCTGATCCCCCCTCCCCCCCTCCCTCTCCACCCGATCCCTTTGGGTGTTCCCAGTGCACCAGGCCCGAGCACTTGTCTCATGCATCCAACCTGGGCTGGTGATCTGTTTCACCCTTGATAATATACATGTTTCGATGCTGTTCTCTCGAAACATCCCACCCTCGCCTTCGCCCACACAGTCCAAAAGTCTGTTCTGTACATCTGCGTCTCTCTTTCTGTTTTGCATATAGGGTTATCATTACCATCTTTCTAAATTCCATATATATGTGTTAGTATGCTGTAATGTTCTTTATCTTTCTGGCTTACTTCACTCTGTATAATGGGCTCCAGTTTCATCCATCTCATTAGGACTGATTCAAATGAATTCTTTTTAATGGCTGAGTAATATTCCATGGTGTATATGTACCACAGCTTCCTTATCCATTTGTCTGCTGATGGACATCTAGGTTACTTCCATGTCCTGGCTATTATAAACAGTGCTGCGATGAACATTGGGGTGCACGCTGTCTCTTTCAGATCTGGTTTCCTCAGTGTGTATGCCCAGCAGCGAGATTACTGGGTCATATGGCAGTTCTATTTCCAGTTTTTTAAGAAATCTCCACACTGTTCTCCATAGTGGCTGTACTAGTTTGCATTCCCACCAACAGTGTAAGAGGGTTCCCTTTTCTCCACACCCTCTCCAGCATTTATTGCTTGTAGACTTTTGGATAGCAGCCATCCTGACTGGCGTATAATGGTACCTCATTGTGGTTTTGATTTGCATTTCTCTGATAATGAGTGATGTAGAGCATCTTTTCATGTGTTTGTTAGCCATCTGTATGTCTTCTTTGGAGAAATGTCTCTTTAGTTCTTTGGCCCATTTTTTGACTGGGTCATTTATTTTTCTGGAATTGAGCTGCAGGAGTTGCTTGTATATTTTTGAGATTAATCCTTTGTCTGTTGCTTCGTTTGCTATTATTTTCTCCCAATCTGAGGGCTGTCTTTTCACCTTACTTATAGGTTCCTTTGTTGTGCAAAAGCTTTTAAGTTTCATTAGGTCCCATTTGTTTATTTTTGCTTTTATTTCCAATATTCTGGGAGGTGGGTCATAGAGGATCCTGCCGTGATTTATGTCGCAGAGTGTTTTGCCTATGTTCTCCTCTAGGAGTTTTATAGTTTCTGGTCTTACATTTAGATCTTTAATCCATTTTGAGTTTATTTTTGTGTATGGTATTAGAAAGTGTTCTAGTTTCCTTCTTTTACAAGTGGTTGACCAGTTTTCCCAGCACTACTTATTACTAGAGCTAATCAACGAATATAGTAAAGTTGCAGGATATAAATTAACACACAGAAATCCCTTGCATTCCTATACACTAACAATGAGAAAAAAGAAAGAGAAATTAAGGAAGCAATACCATTCACCATTGCAACAAAAAGAATAAAATACTTAGGAGTATATCTACCTAAAGAAACAAAAGACCTATACATAGAAAACTATAAAACACTGATGAAAGAAATCAAAGAGGACACAAACAGATGGAGAAATATACGGTGTTCATGGACTGGAAGAATCAATATTGTCAAAATGACTATACTACCCACAGCAATCTATAGATTCAATGCAATCCTTATCAAGCTACCAACGGCATTTTTCACAAACTAGAACAAATAATTTCACAATTTGTATGGAAATACAAAAAACCTCAAATAGCCAAAGTAATCTTAAGAAAGAGGAATGGAACTGGAGGAATCAACCTGCCTGACTTCAGACTATACTACAAAGCCACAGTCAAGACAGTATGGTACTGGCACAAAGACAGAAATATAGATCAATGGAACAGAATAGAAAGCCCAGAGATAAATCCACAAACCTATGGACACCTTATCTTCAACAAAGGAGGCAAAAATATACAATGGAAAAAAGATCACCTTTGCTTCTTTAACCAATTTAGTAATTCAGACAGAATGCCTGACATAAAAGACAGAAGAAGCAGTAGAAGAGGTCAATTTATATCAATTAGGATAAAAACCATACAATTCTAATAAATGCTGAACTCTGGCTCAACTTTCCTATTTATCTACTGGTAACTGAGTCTAGGTTTTCTTTCATATTTCTTATCTTCAAGCAGAGACCTGAAAATATCTTTGTTATATGCAGTCACTGATTATAATAAATTTACTACTCCTAAAAGTAAAGCTACTATTTACACGAACCATATATCAAAATAAATTAGTTACGTTATGGAAGTCATTTTTGGTAACAGTATTAGGAAAGAAGTTGTAATAGAAAAGGCCTAAAATTAACACATCAATCACTTCTGCTTCTGCCATCCTGCTCTGTGACTTGTTTCCTCAACTGTATTTGAAAATAATATCTCATAGTCTCATCTTTACCTTTCTTATTCAAAAAGAAATAGATTGTTATGATCTCATAATTTTCATAACTAGCTGAGGCTTCACTGTTCTTTTCTCTTCTGAGATCCTATACGTTGTAATTTAGCCTAGAATTTTTCTATCCAATACAATGGCCTCTAGACATGTATGCAATAGAACACTTCAAATATGGCTAGTTTGAATTGAAAGATTCTGGAAGTGTAAAACCAACTCGTGGCAAGGTAATGGGGAACAGAAAAAAACAAAATATAAGATCCCTAACTCTGCAGGAAAGGCAAGACAAATCCAAGATGTTTAAAAACTTAATAATGATAGGAAAACAAATATGTAACAAAGAAGCTGGACTAATGAGTTTTATTTCAGAGACACGATAATCCACGAAGAAACGTTACTGCGTATAGGAATACTGGACTAGAGTTTAGCAAGTCCATTATTATAGATCCTGAACCAGACCTTCAATTTCCTATCTATAAAATGCGACAGATAGCATGTATTCTATCTAGATGAACTCAAATTAGATGAACTGTGATTAAATAAATTCCCCTTTATAGTCTTAGAAATGAGTATAAATTTGGTTCAGTACACTAATTCACTCAACAATCAAGTATCCCTAAACTTTATAGTAGTTTAATTTATGAGTGATATATTTTAGCAGTGTTTTTAAAAAATACTACTAATAGGGACTTCTCTGGTGTGTCCAGTGGCTAAGACTCCACACTCCCAACGCAGGGGGTCTGGATTCAACACTGGTCAGGGAACCAGATCCCACATGCCGCAACTGAAGAACCTGAATGCCGCAACTAAAAGATGCCACAGATGTGGCTACTGAAGACCCTGTGTGCTGCAGCGAAAATCAAAGATCCCACGTGCCACTATTAAGAGCCAATGCAGCCAAATAAACATTTACATATATATAAAACTAATATATAATTAATATCATATAGCTACATGAGCATAACAAAATTCAGTACTTTAAAAAAAATATTTTGGAATAATTATGTAGCTGAACAGGACGTTAACAAAGAAATATATGGGGAAGTCCCAGGTGCCCTTTCCCCAGCATCCTGCACCAATACAAGTACAGTATCTTCTGATTACATATTTGAAATAAAAAGGAAACATTAATTATATAAAAATTTATGAAAATAGCTCTAAAAGCTTTATATATCTAAATATAGTTTTTAAGTTTGAAAATTTATCCACAAAAATTCTATCCACAAAAAAATAGTTGTCTCATAGTAGAAATTGGTACCAGTTATACTTTTTGTGTCCACTGAGTAAGGGATACTATATCCAAGGGACACATACTTGTATGTGGAATAGAAAATTTCCTAAAACATAAATGTTCTTTAAAAAAAATAGTCATTCTGTAATTACCTACAAGTTGATCATTTTCTAATAATAAAAATGTCCATATTTGTACCAGGAAAGATTTGGTTCAACAATATAAATCATAATTATTCTATAAACACTCTTATAAATGCATCTAATAAAGAACACAGGCAGAAAGCTCTCCCCTAAACTCCTGTCAATATATTATTCATTCTCTTTTAACTGTATAATTAATATGTGGCTTTTATTCTGTTTGTGAATTGCCTTACAGCATACATACTAAACATGCAAACAAGACAAAGGAGCATCTCACATTGTATACTGAACTAATTCCTATCTCATACATAAATAATATTTCATAAATTACATTTTGCAGTAACTGCTTATGAGGCTAATTTAAAAAAACTGTCAAGGTGAATTTTTTAGGAAGCAAAAAATCTTTGATTATTACCAATAAATGCCTATAACTATCATCAGATATAGATTTGCATCTATAAGATGCATTAAGAAAAACTGGTACTTTAGTCTGGGACGCACTGCTTCCAGGTTCTTTTTCCTTCCTTAGGAGTGTGCCTATCTGGGCAGAAGGAATGTCAATCAACAGTCACAAGAGTACCCTTGTTTGGGAATCCATTATTTTATAACAAAAATAACTTACACATAGCGCAAAAAAAAAGAGGCTTTTAAAAACTATAATAGTCATACAGTTAAATGGACTATGTAGCATATTATAGAAATATCAGAGAGCATCCCTGAGTCTTTCCTAATGGTAGAAGCGGGAGTGGTGAAAACATTTCTAGACCATTTGAAATGCCAGCAAAAGGAGAGTATTAACTGGTTTTTGTCCTTTCTACACACCAGTTTTAGGAGCCCTAAAAGAAATAAATTTGCTTTTTTTTCCAAAAAAGTTAAATTCACCTTTCTGGTCAGTGAGTGTCCCATTTAGCACAATTCAACTATATACTGAATCAGAGAGCAAACATACATCTTTCTATTCTTTAGGTATTCCAACACTGTTACATAAACCTTTTGCAATTTTTGCAATTTTCAAAAAACAATCAATTTTCATAGCAGTAATTCAGTGTTAACATAGTGGTCTTTCAAAATCAAAATAAAAGAAAATCTATCCAACTCAACTGCCAAGACCAAATAGTCCAGAGGCAAGGTAAGAACCTTTCGCTAAATCCCTCAGAAATGGCTCCCACAAAAGCAAAAGGTGCCAAAACATTCATCTAGAAGGAAATACTCCCTTTTTCTTATTTAAAACTGGTTGGAATTTTATTTTTCAACTCAACTTAAAAAAAAGGGGGGGGGACATTATGTTTAAAAAGATTCAAATTGAAAACCAAATTAATTTTCCAATATAAACAAGACAGATGCACAATTTTAAAAAATAACCTATTATCTTGATACTTGCTGTCAACAATCAGCAAATGGAAGAGACAAAAAGAATCAGAAAAAGAGAATTTTGGCTCAAAAGCTCTTTACAAAAAGTAATTATAGTTACAGGAATTTTTGCCTTTAAACTGCTGAGATTTTACTTTAGCCAAGAGTCTAAAATGAGAAAAATATAAATGCAAATCAAGAACTGCTTGGTTGTGCTAAAATAATTATACGAAGCATTTTGCTCTTTCCTATCCAAAGTACCTATGATTTCAATACTTACTCTGAGCCTGCAGCCATTTCCAAGTATGACGTTTCTGCTGTATCAACCCCCAATGGGATCACTATGCTCATGACGTTCGCCTCTGGTAAATTCGATTACTATGGAGTCCTATGCATTGGTATCCAAAACACTGGGGCATGCCAGCCACAGTGCTCATTGCAAACATCTAAGTGCATCCACAAACCCTGTTTAAAAGAAAAGGGAACCAGAAGTTAAGAATCATCTTCATATTCCCAGAAACAGTCAACCTGTAATAAAGGAAAGTAAAATACATAAAGAAAGCATTCTTTATTAAAATATCAGTATCAGTGCAATTTGCTCAGGGAGTCTCTATTTTGTTCATTTTTCTGGAATTAAGTTATGAGATTATGCTCCAAAGAAAAGTTTCTGAATCATAATCTTCCTCAGGGAATGAATTTAGGGTGCCATAAGTGGGATTACTAAGGCATATTGCTTAGTAAGGAACCAAGAAATATTATTCATTTTGAATGATGAGACAGAATTTCTTAAAGCACTTTCCAAAAATAAGGCTTCCTGGTTAAGTGAATGATCTAACAATAAACTAACAAACATTTGAGTACTTACTGTGAACTAAGCACCATACTAAGCTTTTACATGGATAATCTAGTTAATCCTCACAACTCAAGTAAGGATCTCCATTTTACCACCAAAGAATTCAAAAGTAACTATGGATAAATAACATAACCAAAGCTGCTCGGTTTAAGGGATAAAACCAGAATTTGAAACAATTCTACTCTACTGTCTCTGTATTAAAAAAGCTATTTTATTTGTAATAAAATTGTTTTACAGTGGTTGTCACTTTCTATTCTACATAAATATATGTATACTAAGGGAGTTTCTCTATTTCTCCAGTTTTCTTCCATGAGTTAATGATCCCTAATACAATTAGAAAACTAACATACTTGAATTATGTTTAAAGAAATTTACCATAGTAAAGAAAATATATTCAGCTTCAATATCAATTTTTCCAATTTAAATTCATTGTTTGTGCATGCGTGCTCAGTTGTGTCTGACTCTCTGCGACCTCATGAACTGTAGCCCAACAGGTTCTTCTGTCCATGAGATTTTCCCAGCAAGAATACTGGAGTGGGTTGCTATTTCCTCCTCCAGGGGATCTTCCCAACCCGGGAATCAAACCCGCGTCTTCTGCATTGGTAGATGGATTGGTAGATGGATTCTTTACCACTGAGCCACCTGGGAAGCCCAAAACACCTGCTGTATGTTGTGTGTGTGAAGTATCTACTTAAAATACTTCAGCAATGATACAGTACAACTTGGAACAAAGCAGATAATCATATAAACAAGAAAGAGTCCAAACTGTCCCTCTCATGTTATACCTGAAATACTGAAGACAAGTATTTCTTCAAATAGCAATTCTTTATTTACCCTTAATTTTTACAAGTAAGTTTGAGAATATCTACTCAGGTTAATTCCTGTTTCACAGATGATACAGATTGTGAGCTCATATTTTATGGGGAAAAAAAATACCAAAATAGTGAAATAAGGTAACAGTGGTTTGAATTCTCCAAGAAAACTAGCCTTTACTTTTAAACAGTATATAACTGGGGAAGAGCTACTAGATTATAAGTTATAATAAAAATATACAATAATAGGCAATTGCACTTGAAAGTTAAAAATGTAAGCACTGGAACCTATCTCTAACACTCTAACAGTAGATGTGTGAGCTAGACAAGTTATTTAACCATTCTAAGCTTCAGGTTCTCTGTTTATAAAATGGGGATACAGCTTCACACAGTTTCTGTGAAAAAAAAAAAAAATGAAAAAAATGACTGTAAAGCATTTCATACACTGCATTATGCATATTTAGCAATCATTAAGTGGTAGTCACATAAGAGTTGCTCTTATTTCATAACCAAAAAAGTTCTCATTTAAAGAGAATCTTCTAATAGTTTTTAAAAATAAAGTATGTAGTTATAGTTCACCATTTGCTATGATTTTACAGTTTTCAACAAATTAAAATTATCCTCTAAAAACAACGGCCCTATCTGCTTTTCTGCACGTGGGACTGTTTTAGAATTACTTCATAAAAAGCTGTATTTATTAACCTGCACAAAGCTATAAAATTATAAAATTTCTAAATGATAAAATGCAAGCAATATATAAATCAAATGTTATATTATTTTGTATTTCTTTAAAATGCTGAAGACCTGGAGCTAAGAACAATTACAAGTTAAAAAATTTCTCCTTGTTGGTAGCATCTAGTTGGTAGAAGCCTTCTTCAGCTCAGCTGATCTCTTGCCTCATAGGAAACCTTATCTTTTAGGTGTATGTTGCTAAATATATAGTTGTATGCTTTTTTTTTTAACCAGAGGCAGAAACTGCAAAACAGAAATCAAATAATTATGTATTCTTTTAGGTAGCTGAGTAGCATTTCGAATCTACAACAATCTATTTGAGTATGTATTTAATACATACATTCATACATACATACAGCTCATTTTTACATAAATATACAATCTTCAATATTTAACACTATATTTGAGCTGTTTTTAATTAACAGTGAAGAGCATGCCACAAAAACCTATTTCAGACAATAGTTTATATTTGTGTCATTACTGCCTCTCTCTCAAATCCTGCACAGTGCACAGAATGAAACAGGCACTCTACAAAGAACAGGTAAATGAATTAGAGCACCCACGATGAAAATGCAGCTCTGGTCTCATTAATCAAATGAGTTGTCAACCTATGCAAGTAAGTGCTATAAGAACAACCACATGACACCTTTTCCAGAAATGCACCTCTCTTCTAAAATCACAGAAGCTCATCCCCAGGATAAACACAGCATTACATCTGTAAAAGAACCACAGACGCTTGAGTTTGATTCAGCAGAGAAGATGATATCAGAATTTACTCACAAGAGGTCAGAAGGCAAAAAGTCATATCTATTGAGATCATAAAAATGGCAAATATTTCACTATATTCATTAATATCAAAAACTACATAGCCAAAAAACTCATGCTGCTTAAAAATCCAGCTGGTACTTAAATCATAAATTCATTAGGGTCAGATCACTGTGTCTTCAAAAATAAGAAAAGACAATACAGTATACAGATGTAGAAAAGATGTGAGCTTATAACACAGGCATAACTAGAGAAAAACAATTCAACAATCGAAACAACTACCACAAAGGCTTCATATCTTATATGTGAATCAAAAACCTGGTTTACCTAACTGACAAGTTAAATATATACAAAATATATTGAGAATAAGTGGCAGCCATTAAAGAAATAATATAAAAGGAAATACCATGAGATGTCTGGTAAATCTGAGGTCCAAGAAAGAATACAGGTCTTCACAAAACCTGCTATCCAGAATAGACCTAGAAACCAAGTGAACATAGGAGTATTGAGCTATTTATTAATGGCATAAAAGTATACATAGTACTTCTAACATGGAACCTATAACCAAAGGGATTCATAAAGACAGCAGCTAATTCTTAAAATGATAAATTTATTCTTCACTCTTTAATATAGATGAATACAAACAGAAGCAAAGGAAACCGTGCTAACTACCAAATCAAACTGGAAAGAAACTGGGAAGACAGTATTACAAAGAATTTCCTGGTAGTCCAGTGGTTAGGACTCTGTGCTGCCACTGTGGAGGGCATGAGCCCAATCCCGGTCAGGGAACTATGACCCCAAAGCTGTGTGGCGCAGACAAAACAAGAGAAACAAATGAGAACTGAGGCTGCAACCCCAGTTAAAGGGTCCAGAAAACAAAAAACACTGAAAAGATGAACATGATACCAAACAGGCAAGAAGGATGAAAATAAGGACAATTTTTTTCCTAAAATTACAAATAAAGGGCCCAGCTCAATTTAACACAATCTCTTTGAAGAATGGCTCACTTATTATTATCTTTCAGTCCTTAATAAATACTTTACATAGATAGAACTCAATAAACATGTAAAATTAGATCCATGTTGACACTTTGGACATGTAACACTAAGAGAATAAGCGGGTGAATTTTGGGCTCAATTACTAATAGAAAGGAAACAAAGAAACTTGCAAGAAATTATGAGGCCACATAACTGAGATTTCCTTATAAATCAGAAATTAAACTGTCCTTATTATTCATATAAGATTTTAATTTTATTTACAGCTGTTGACTAATAAAAAAGAATCCTAGTTGATAAAAATCTAATACCAAGTTACTGCCTATGAAACTCTGGGCACCTCATTTCACTATTGTGGGCTTCAACCATAAATGGAGGTAGGTTAGGCTGATGATCTTAGAGTTTAAATCTTAGTCATACATTAACAGATAATTCCTGATAATCAAAATGACAGATAAATATCAGACTCTAAAAACCTAACAGAATCAATTATATATTTCTCCAACTGGGTTAATGTATCAGTACAGTGCTCCAAGAGCACTCAAATGTCCTGAAAACAGGTTATAATAATGATATAATGATACAAGTGATGATAAATACTGAGTGTTTTCAATGTTTAATCCTCACAATGAGCCTATGGCATAGGTACATTTATTATCCCCATTTTACAGATAAGGCAGAGAGGTTAAACTTATCCAAAGTTCCACAGATAATAAATTAGAAGAATCAAGTTTTGAACCCTAATGGTGTCTCTAGAACCTACACACTAGTTTCCCTGAAATTAAAATTTGCCAGATGACTGGTAATATAAATAATCTAGAATTTACAGCTAGAGGGGGAGAAACTGACAACTGCCTCTCTCAAAAAGAAGAGAAATTAAATAACTATGTAAGTGTTTGACTGCAGAACATCTGGACTATATTTATTCTGGCTCATTAAATAACAGTTAATAAAATCTACTTAGTTCCCCCCCTCCCCCGCCACAAACCTCATCTACTTCATAAACTTACACCTATCCCACAACAATGCATTAAAACACTATGAAATATTAGTAAAGACGCACAGGCTCAAAGCCTAAAATCTGTGCTTAAAAGAGTATTTTGGTGACAGTACAAAGCATTCACAAGAAAGATAAAAATATTCAAATTTCCTATTATTTTCAGGAACAAACACATGCCTTGCTAGTGTGTTGAAAACAACCCGAAAGTTAAGGAAACCAGGCTCCAAATCTGAGATTACTCCTGGTGCCTCAGTGGAAAAGAATCCGCCTGCAACCTGCTCCAGTATTCTTGCCTGGGAAGAATGGAGAGAGGAGCCTGGTATAGTCCATGGGTCACAAAGAGTCAGACATGACTTAGTGACTAAACAGCAACAATGTATATACGTAAGTATATTCAATTCCTTATACAAAACTATATTAAGCAAAGACCACCTATCAAACCAGTTGAATTTTAACTTGAGTCTCCTTTGATAACAATTTTGTTCTAGAGATAAAAAATTTCATCAATTCAACTTGCACTATGATAGTTTTGGTGCAAATAAACTTTATTTAGAAAAATCTTTCTTCTGGTAGTCAGGATTAATGCAGATAGATGGACCTACTTGAAAAATGGAAACCTATATATAAAATTCAATGTTCAAAAAACACAGTTTCTGTTTCTATATGAGAGTTCCACAGAGTTTCACTATATATTTTAGTACTAAATTCAGTATCAAATTAGCAATTCTTTAGTTTTCATACTCTGCCACTTATTAATAATGGCTACTTATTCTCTTGAAGCATTAGCTTCTCATCTGTAAATAGAAATAATCACAGAACATATTTCTGGACTGTTTCAAGGATTCTGTGTGGCATTCAGTTAAGTATAAGCTATGATTACCAGATAACATTTCTAGGAATTAAATATTTAGGAAAAGTCTTTAAAAGGTAAGTATTGGACCGTATGGCATATGTGGAAGCTAAAATATGATACAAATGACCTTATTTACAAAACAGAAACAGACTCATAGACATAAACAAATTTAGGGGAGGTGGGAAAGGAATAAATTAGGAGTTTGGGATTAGCAGATACAAATTACTGTATATAAAATAAACAACAGGGTCCTACTATACAGCACAGGGAACTATATTCAGTATCTTATAATAAACCATAGTGATAATTTTTTTTAAAAAGTATTGTAGAACAATTCTCAGCTATTATACTTGTAAAAGTCAATCAAACTATTAGGAATTTCTGATCTATTCTAGAGTCCATTTTTGTCAGTAAAAGAGAAAGGATGCTTCTGGTAATGAACTGCAAATTCAGAGACTGTGACAGTAGTTGCACTTAAAAAGCTAACAGTCAAACCTCTTTATTACAAACTCTAAACATACTGTTTCAATTAATTTCTTAAAATAAAAACCTGTACAGAGTAATGGTTAAAATAACTAGGCAAAGGCCCTTGAAATCCTTTGTACAAAATTTTTGTCAAAACAAGATTGGCTTTAATAAGATTAAATTCTTTAAAGAATAAGCCAATGCCAGCCCTCATGATACTTCCCAATAAGCACCAGACCACCCCTATAGTTAAGAACGAGGGACTTTCTAAAATCAGTTAATATTTGGCAGTACTCCACGATAGCTTACCTTGCAACCCAGTTTACCTTATCTTTAGCTCACTAGAGATTCGAAGAGCTCAAAAAAAAAAAAAAAAAGCAACACAAATACAAAGAGTGAGCCCTAGTGTAAATTTTGGTTGTTAATGATGTGCCAATGTTGGTTCACAGAATGTAACAAATATACTATAATGATGAGAAATGTTGATAGTGAATATGATATACTGAACTATCTGTCTGGGGTACCACTCTTTCTAACAGGGTCTGGAGAAGCTATTCTATACACCAATTCTTCAACCTGTCCAACTACTGGTATACTCCTCTATTACCACCCTAAAACAACCTTGAATTAAAACATTTTCAATACTATCCAGTTTTTTAATGCATGCTATTACTTTAAAAGTGTTCCTCATTCCTTAAAGTGTTGGATATCGCTAAACTCTAATGTAAAATCTAGTAAAATTCAGCCTTTATGCAATTCAGTGATTAGCATCTGGTTAGAGTCTCCGGGTATAAATGTACAACTTTATACTTTGTAAATGCACAAACTGTTCTCAGAATGAGTTTAGTCTTTGTTCATACTCCAGTATGTAAGTAACAAAAGTATTTCATTCTAAACTGTTACCTAATCCTACTTTCTACTTGCCATGTGGCCCACGACTATCTACTTAGAATGTACCACTTGATATAAAACACAAAAGAAAAATATATCTTTAAATTTAAGAATCACATCTTCCCAATTCCTTAATATCTTATTTTTATGTACAAAAGTAATGAGTAGTATACTCATTACCACATACTTCAATGAGTTCTAAACCTTCCTTCAGTTAGAAAAAGAAAAACCATTGTTATTTACAACAGTAATTTTAAAACAGTGCTCCCAACAGTCCTAACAGAGCTGGGGATTGAGATAATAAAAGAAAACAGGGAAGCAAACAAAAGAAAATGAGAGACAATATGTTCTGTAGATTTAAAAGGAAAAGTCTGAACCTGCATGTTCTATGTGGTAGCTACGAAATGGGAAAATAACACTACTTAGCAAAATATAAAGGAATGAACTACAGATACATGCAACAACTTGGATGAATCTCAAAGAAACTGCTCATTAAAAAAAAAAGTCAATCCCCAAAATGTCACATATACTGTATAATTTCATTTATCTAACATTCTTGAATGACAAATTATAGAAATGGAGAACAGACTAGTGCGGCATTAATATTAAGAGAGTAACACCAGGGATCCTTGCAATGATAAAACTGTTCTGTATCTTAACTGTGGTGGTGGAGACAGGAATCTACCTGTGGTAAAAATGAAAAGAACCATACACACGCACAAGGACAAGTAAAACGGGATATCTGAACATAACGTGTGACTCAATGTCAATATGGTGCTCATACTGTACTACAGTTTTGCAAGAGGTTACTACTGAGGGAAACCAGGGAAAAGACACTAAGAATTTCTATTATTTCTTACAACTGCAGGTGAATCTACAATCACCTCAAAATTTAAAAATATTTAAGTGACATTAAAATTGTGACCTTCGATTGTTGAGTACTGATGGAAACTTTCCTGCAAATAAAATCTTACACAAAAATCTAATCATCTATTTTTATTCTAGGATAAAAGACAGTTTTAATCTCCTATGCTTTTCCCAATGATTGCCAGCATCAACTTCAAGTGTTGTGTCAAGGAGGCTACAGCCACATACAAATGGGAGGTGGCCACAGTGATTAATGAGGCCACAGTGATTAATGATACTTGCTAATGGGCACAGCAAACATTTTCACTTCATCATTTGCTAAGTCTATGGTTAAACAGGGTGGCAGGGAAATGTCCCTGCCTGCACATCCTCCCACCTACCAGTTAAGTTTCATTAAAAACCTAAGAATTCCTGGAGAATAGTTTGAAAATCATTAGCTAAAAGGAAATACTAAGTCAACATGTGACATGAAAAACTTATTTCATTGGTGAATTCTCTTATCAAAGGCAAAAAACAAAAGCACTCATAAAAAAAGTAGTTTAATTAGGGTATAACAACTAAAAATCAAAATTAACAATAAAAGTCCTGCATTTATCTTCAGTCTCTCAACCTATACAGACTATCAAGCTGGTTCATTCTCGCTTTTTTAGCCTACAAAAAGTATGTCATCAGGAAAGGGCATATTTTTGACTGAAACAAAGTTGGCAATAATTTTATTCTCTCATTCTTTATCCTACTCTAAAGCAAAACAATGTTCTCACTCTTCATGAACTAAGTATGCCTCCTATCACTACTTTCAGTCTTTTCTTTTAGACTGAGACTTGAATCCTCTCATTTCCCTATATAAAAACAATGTGCATCAAATCTAATTAACAGGATTTGAACAAATCTTTCTGATCCTACTGTCTACATTTTATTCTATTAGACTAGGCTAGCAGAATAATTTTCTAAGTAGTTGCTCTTCCTATTCTGACTTGACCTTTAAATCAGTGATTCTCAAACATAGATCCACAAAATGCCCCTTTTCATACACATGGGGTTAGGAGTTGAAGATAACAGATGTGTAGGCCTCACCCCAGAGATTCTGATTAAGTAGGTCTGGATGTGATCTTAAAAATATATATATAAAGGATCTGCTTCAGTGTTCTATTTTAGAACATTTGCTTAAATACTGAATATACTTCAAAGCCCACTCTAGTTTCCTAATTTTGCCCTCTTTAAAAAAGTATTTTTAAAAAAGCATAATAGCTCACACTAATAACTGGTTCCTAATCTTGGCATTATCAGGTTACCTTGTTCCATTCTAATATTCCAATATATAAATCCACTGACTATGCCAGTCTTTTTGTGATTGTTGCCATATCCTTGCTCATTCTCTTTCACTTTCCTGTATTTATATCCATCCCACCCAATAATAAAAATATTATTAAACCTTCCAGGATCCTTTAAGTATCAACACTTTCTTGAGGTCTCAACTTCCCAACTTTGACATCTCTGCCACAACCTAGCTTTAAGTTTGTCAACAGATCAACCTCCTGATCACTGTTTTCCTCATCTGTAAACAATAATGTGACTAGGTTAACTCAAAAAACTGTTACAGCTATAAGGCCTCTTACATACTAATCTCTTCCCTTCTTAACTTCCCGAAGAATATATTTCTTACATTTTTTAACCACTGGTTTATATTCTGACACACTTTTAAGTGTTAGATATACAGATTATCTACTTCACTCTATAGCAAGACCTGAGATACTTACATCTGAGAGAGGGATCTAGCTCTCAAAGCTTAGAACAAAGTGGCTAAGACATCACCTAAGCTATTCTTTCTTAAAAAAAAATTATTTTTACGTTTTTGGCTGTGCTGGGTCTTCCTTGCTGCACCGGCTCTTCTCTAGTCATGCACGTGGGTTTCTCACTGCGATGGGTCCTCTTGCTGGGGAGCATGGACTCTAGGGCACTCAGGCTTCAGCAGCTGCGGCACTCGGGCTCTAGAGTGCAGGCTTAGCAGTTGTAGCATTCAGGCTTAGGTGCTCCAAGGCATGTGGGAGCTTCCTGGACCAGGGATCAAACCTGTCTCCTGCCTTGGCAGGCAGATTCTTACCCATTGAGCCACCAGGGAAGTCCCACCTAAGTTATTCTTGTTTAAACCACACTTTCTTTAACACATTTAATCCCTTCCTCCCTTTTTAGATGAACATATCTTAAAAACAAAAACTCTGCCACTGAAGAATGTTAGTGATTGATTTCCTTCTGGAAACATTTTTTTTTTGTTTGTTTTTTTAATTGCTTCTTTTTTCCTTATTACTCGAAAATGTGGTTGTCCTTTAAGGTTCAATCTTCCCCATTATTAGTCTCCAATCTTGTATTTAACCATTCATTCCTGATTCCCTATTCCTAGCCATTAATTCAAATACCTGCCATCACTGCAAAATTCAAACTTTCTAACAGAATCTTTTCATATTATCTTCTTCCATTCCATTCTTTTTATTAGTACTCTATTCTCCCAGTTCTATTTTTAATCCTTCTTTTCTCTAGTCAATTTAGTCACCCAGTCTTTTATGTCTCCCCAGTATTTCAGATTTACTCTTTCTCAATTTTCATGCCCACCTCCACCAATCATCGTCATCATCTGAATAATTTCCAACAATCAACCCTTACAGCTTATCACCATCAAGTTGAGTACTTTGTCTCCAAACAATAGAAGAAATCTTGAGTGTTAAGCACTCCCCCTATCCACATCATGGCAACTATTCTGTTATTTCAAAACATAATAAGTATAAATGCAAATTCATTCATTTAACATACTTATTGAGCATATATACTTTCTCAATACTATTCGATGTGCTGGGAAATGAGTAATGTATAAAATTAAGTTGTCCTTGAGACACCTGAAATGAGTTATGACAATCTAATATGATCAAGGGTATCTTAAGAGTAGTTTTCTCAAGTAACTGCCTTGGATTAATAATTTGTATACTCTCATTACCTTGTCAAGAACTAGTCTTTTTTAAGGATTAATGGAAAGCTATGATGATTTCCAAATGACTTAAAATTCTTGATCACTCTTTAGCTCTGTGACCCTCGGCTCAGTCTCTCTAGGTCTCTCATGAAAAATCAGTGAAAGATCTACATTGCAGAGTTGCTGCACAGAGAAAATCAGATACATAAATACACTGTAGATACTCATTTATGGACATTAGTGTTGTGCCTCTGAGAATTAAAGCCATGAAGTTTATATTTTCCAATTCAATGATAATTTAATTAATTCCAGTCAAAATTCTATTGAGTATCAAGGCCACTCAAATGGTGAAAAAACACATGAAAGAACAAATGATGGGATTTCCTGAGGGTCCAGTGGCTAAGAATCTGACTACCAATGCAGGGGACATGTGTTTAATCCCCAGTCTGGGAAGATTCAACATGCTGCAGAGCAACTAAACCCATGTGCTACAACTACTGATGCCCGCATGTCCTGGCATCCATGCTCTGCAATGAGAAGCCACTGTTATGAGAAGCCCACTCATTGCAACAGAGTAGCCCCCACTCGCTGCAACTCGAGTAAGCCTGCATGCAACAATGAAGACCCGGTGCAGCCAAAAATAAATTTAAAAAAATTTTTTTAAGATCAAATTGATAAAAAATAAATAAATGGTGAAAGAAAATAAATACATGGTGAAAGAGTTTAAAATATTTACTATCAAAATCTTAAGTATAAAGTAAGAGGACTTTTGGGACTTACCTGGTAGTCCAGTGGTTAAGAACCTGCCTTCCAATGCAAGGGACTTGGGTTTGACCCCTCATTGGGGAAATAAGATCCCACATATCACGGGCAACTAAGCCCACGTGCAGCAAATATTGAGACCGAGCTCCATAACCAGAGAGTAGCCTGCATGCCACAATAAAAGATCCCATGCCACAACTAAGACCCGGTGCAGCCAAATAAGCGTATTTTTTAAAAAGGAGTACCTTAACTTCTAAGTATTTAACAACCTACAAAGTCAGCAAGAGAATGAATAAAAAAAGGGAAAATACTTTCCATGTTTAAACTGTTTACTTTTATGGAATTTTTCCCAGTCTTCTGATTCCAGAGCTTACAGTATTCAAAGATCAACTTCCTCCTCTTCATACTTTAAAAACAAAATCTAGAAATGGAAGACTAGTGTATTACAACTAGACATTTGAAGCTTAGAGAAAAAGTCTATGCATTTCACCCTCAAAAATAAATCGACACTAACATCTAAATCTCTATCAGGAATGCTTTTAGAGGCATATACTCACTGAGAAAGTTTGCAGTAAAGAGGAAAACAAAAATTAAGAACAAAGTTGGTAAATACGAGTGCTACAGTGACTAGTATTATTTGTTAAAAGACAGGCTACATCCACTTTTACTTTCAAATTTCACTGTAAAGATCTTCATGGAAAAGATTACATATAAACAAAAAATAATCCACATGTACTGAGCTGATCAGCCACTCTTATAAAAGTCATCTGAACATGGAGAAAGAAATTACTATGTAAAGTCAAGGACTGAACTAGAAATACTTTCCCCCAAATCCATAATGAACCACTTACTTTAGTGCACAAGAGGCTTCTTTTAAGTGATAGTTTAGGCTATACATATAAGCAGAACGTCTTTTAAAATCTCCATCACTCTAGATTAAATATCACACAGGCTGAAATTTGAAAACCACACAAACTGATCCCACGGACATTAGCCAACACAATCATCAGTTACTTTCCATAGGAAATATGTACAAGATCAGCAAGCCAAACTTAGTAGCTACCATGATGCTTCCATACAGAGGGCATTCAATTCTTTGCCATTAAATGAATCTAGTTTATAATACTATCAGAGATAGAAAGGTCCTTAAAAAAGAAAAAAAAAGTACAATTTAAATCTCACAAGATAACAAGGGTTCTTGATCTTAACATGTCAGTGTATCTGTTAAATTCCAGAATCTGTCATTTCATTTAGCGAGGGTCCTATAAACCCCACTGGACAAACCAGGGTCTAATTCTGAAAGAACATTTTTACATCTCCAAGATACTAAGTAAAAAAAAGAAAGTTACAGAACACTGTAAGATCCATCCTCTTTTGGATTAAATACAGAGAAATCTAGATTTACATATAAAAAGTGTGCTGTGCTTTATCAGTTGCTCAAGTCATGTCTGACTCTGTGACCCCATGAACTGCAGTCTGCCAGGCTCCTCTGTCCATAGTGATTCTCCAGGCAAGAATTCTGGAGTGGGTTGCCATGCTCTCCTTCAAGGGGACTTCCCAACCCAGGAATGGAACCCAGGTCTCTCACACTGCAGGCAGACTCTTTACCAAATGAGCCACCAGGGAAGCCACAGAATACTGGAGTGTGTAGCCTAACCCTTCTCCAGGGGATCTTCCCTACCCAGGAATCGAACCGGGTCTCCTGCATTGCGGGCAGATTATTTACTAGCTGAGCTACCAGGGAAACCCAGGGACTAGAAATTCATGAGTTCAAAGTCCATCATTTAACATAGAGAATAATGAAAGATTGTATATGTATATATATTTGTATATACATATACACACACAAATTGTATATGTAATACAATTATATTTATAATTGTATTGTATATATAACACATGTCTATATACATGTATGTAATACATATATAATATATGTATATATAATATAAACATGTATTTTTAATTTAGGATATCATTCATCATTATTTTTGGGTCAAGCCAAAATATTTTTTGAATATGGCTCTTAAAAAAAAAATGGATATGGCTCTTATTATTTGAATCCTGGGTTCTCATTCTTGCATAAACCATATCTAGAATGCATTATCCATGGTTTTTGGTTTTAGATTATTCCAAGGTAAGAAATCACCTAGACACTTATGGAGCAATGTGAATGCAGACGTCCTTCTAGATTTGTATTATTTTTCCCCATAATCTTTTGTCTTACCAATACCTAACTTGACAATTTTCTTCAGCAATTAATTTGCCTTTATCAAGTTTTCCAAAGCTAAGCTTTCTAAAGCTAAGCTAAGCTTTAATTAAGCTTTCGTCTAAACAATTCTCTCTTCACATTCACTTATCTCTGATTCATGTAATATCTAACTAATATAAGCACAATACAATAAGCACTCCATGTAAACGATACATGTGGGCCCTGGGTCACACAGTAAGACTATTTAAAGAAAAGATCTCACACATTAATTCTAACTCTAGGTTCTTTAGTCAACATGGTGATATTTTACATGTCTACAATGGGGATTTGGGCCTAAAAGAAAATCTTCTAATTCATCATGGGACTTGTTTTTGCACCTTTTCACTCTATACTTTTTTAAAACAACAGGACAAGATTTGGTAATGCTACAAATAAGCTTTCTCTTAATGCAGTTGTATACAATTGACTCAAAGAAGTTTTAAATCAACAAAGTACCTCTAAAATGCTTCAAATCCACTGTATCATTTTATTAATTCTCACTATTCTGAAATACCACCTTAATTTTCTCAGAAGGGAATTTGAAGTTTTATAGGATTAAATCCCCACTCTGCAAATGTTTACACCACTTTCCTTCTCCTAGTCTGAAAATTTCCAAAGAAATTAATAATTTTCATTCAATATGTTTTCCAGAACCTGAATCAGTATAACATTCAAATTATCATCCAAATTCATTACCAAGATTTTGCTATCACTGAAAGGAAATATGCCAAGTTGATAAGTCTCATCAAAATGTAATCAAAGTATAAATGTGTTTTTTCTGTTTCTTGTCCCTTTCTTGCCCTTCTGAACTTTTTGAGGAGTACGTATTTCTCTCACTATAAGGTTCCAAAGATCATACACCGCTTGTCCTAAGAGTTGCAGATGTCTGATGCTCTGCTGTACTACCACCTTACCAACGCCTTCTTAACAAGTACTGGCTTGTATATATGTAAATGAAGAACCAGTCTCAGTGTTTTCAGAAAAAAAAATACTTTACTTGTAAAAAATTATACGAAGGAAGAATTTTTAAATGGAGGAAAAGAAACAGCACAATTAAAATAAGTATTTTCAGCCTTGCCTTAGAAATCAAATTGGTAGCACTAAGAGCAAATCATAAACTGTAACTCAAGGTTCATATAACAGTAACTCTAAAAATTAAACAAGGACATGGAACTACACCATTTAAAAAAAAAACTACCAATCTAAGTACTTAATTTTTATGTTCTGAATTTAAAATTAGACCAAATTCGAGAAACTATTTTAAATCCCATTTGTACGGAACACTGTGCAGGAATATTATCAATACTATCAAAATTATCTATACTTTTCTTACTTAAAATTAATTTATTGTTGTGATTATGAAATCAAATTATATGCATTACAGAAAAACCAAAAAGGAAAACTCCCATAATGCCAATTACCTTGAAACAAACCACAAACTAAAAACCTTGGTAAATGTGCAGTCATCAGAGTAAAAACTTACTCAGGCAAGAATCATCAATAGACACTAAATCTAGGAGAGGAAAGTCTGATGAGATACAGAATATTTACACAATCTCAAAATATCTCTTTAGGAATTACTTAATAATGGCAAAATGAGAAACTACTCAATACCTTAGCAAGCAATCAAAATGAACATACTGGTAGTGGGCAAACAAACATCAAGTACCTCCAGATAATAAAAACAAACACAACACTTATTACTTATCCAGTATTCCAGCCAAAAATGCAAAATCTGAATTTAATTATGAAGAATCCTTAGACAAACCCAAATTGAGAGAAATTGGATAAATAACTAGCCTGCCAATGTCATGACAAAAGAAAGACTGAGGAACTCTCTTCCAGATTATTGGAGTCTAAAGAGACCTATTGTACCAGAAAAAAAAAAAAAAAGTACTAATAAAGGGCATAATTGGGACCACTGATGAAAATGGAATATGGTCAATAAGCTAGATAAAAGTATTACATCTCTGCTAATTCTCCTGAATTTAACATTCTGGTTACCTAAGGAGGGATGCTTGTTCTTAAGAAATGCATACTTAAGTATTAAGGGCTCTAACAGGGCACAATGTATACAACATATTCCCAAATGTTTCAAAAACTTTTTAAAACATGTACAGAGAGACCAATATAGTATATAGTGAAAATATGTTAAAAATCAGGGGATCTGGATGAAGGATATAAGGCAAGTTTCAAACCATTCATGTAACTTTCCTGTAAGTTTGACATTACAAATTAAAACAAAAATGAAAACCCTGGTTTTTCTGGGGAAATTGGTCAACATACACATACATATTTATATACATGCAATATAGCATTTTAAAATTAAGAAACAGAATCATCAGTTTGATAATACTTAATTTTAGAAATCTTCCCAGATACATCTGGGTATCTGGGGGAAAGGCAATTATTTTCAGATGAATTAGAGGTGCTTTTCTCTTGCCCTCCATCCAAGGAAACTACCCCCCCCCCCCCCCCACACACACACCATAAAAACTCAAACCACTACCATCTCCTTTACCAGTCACAGCTAATTAGAGGGATCAAGATGGAGAATACTGGCTCTCTGACACCTTGCCAATTCTTCTGAGGCCCAACTGCACTTTCTTCAAATAAGTTCTGTGAGATTTCCCTACAGCCTTGTAACAAAACGTTTACTTCAGCTAGCTGGAGCTGATTTCTGTTCCTTGCATCCAAACAAATTCTAAAACAGTAGGCTTTTGAAAAGTAGAAATAAATGGAACAAGGGAAACAGTAGCTACTCAAATTAATCTTTTGTCTGTGCTTCAAAAATAGTGTTTAGGTGGAAGTTTAAAGCTAAGATGTAATAAGGCCCTGTCAAATTCAACCAATTAGGCAGCTTCATTTAAGGAGAAATGCAAACAATTCCCAAAGAAACAATCTTACTTTCTCAAGAAGAGTTACTATGTATCAGACTAACATCAGACCTGCCCCCAACCTCATCAATTTATGGCTACTAAAGTAAAGTCCTAACCATTCAAATCTCTCACATCAAGAGTTTTTTGCCACATGATTAAAGATGAAATGAGCTTTCAAATTCTAGAAAGCCGTCTCTCTTTAAATGACATACAAAATATGAGGAATACAAAAGATCTCTCTGTAAAATCAAAAATGGAAACTATCACCTCATTAATCTGTGGGGGGAAAAAATATTAGAAGGGTGTATCTTTCTCAAACGTCTCCTGACAGACCAAACAATGAGAAAAATGGAAAACATTAAACCTATTTAACTCTAAAGTTTAAATTATTTAATTTATCATAGTAAATTCTATTAAAGCCTTTAAATAAAAATTATGTTTTAAATACCTTTTGAGAATAAAAGTCAACATAAATCTTTAAGTTGTTATTGTTGTTTTTTTTTTTTTTAATTTCTGGTCTCAGGTAAAATGTTAGATAACTATGTAAACTTGAAATTATAAATACCACAATCTAAAACTAACTCAATCCCACTGTTACATTATACGCTTAGCTTCTGCTACAAGCTCAGACCTTAAATGCTGCACCCATGTTGGTTATAACACAGGTATGATTACTCAGTATTATCTCTCTCAATAATAAGCCTCAGAACCAAAAATGTTTGTTTGGATTAACTCTAAATTGAGCAATCTAAGAGTTGCTAGAAAATCATAATCTTCTCCAGTTGTATAAATAGAATAAGGAAAGCTGTACTTATTTTGCTTCTCATGTTAAACCCAGATTTCACATTTGAGGTAGTTTTAAAATGCAAAAGCAAACATTTTAATTTAAAATTCTGGATGTGTAATTATTTATCCACTAAATTGTAAATCAATTATTTATTCATTAAAAAGCATGATGTCTGTTTTGATGACATCTTAATGCAACACATCAAAAACGAATTCTGTGACTGACCTGTTGCATGGAAAATATTCAATACGCCTAAAAGTTTAAACAGTTCTGGTAAATAACTCAATGAGATTTGAAAAGGATGTAAATTTTACCTAACAATAAAATATGGCTTTCCAGTTTAAAATAAAATTTGATTTATAAGCTGTCCACAAGAATTCATTTCAAATCAAAATAAAATACATATCGAGTGAAATACAAGACTGATTACCTTCTCTATAGTTTTCAACCACAAATACGCTCTTCATATTAAATTGTTAGGTAACAAAAATAGTATCATTTTAATATTAAGAAAAAATGAGGCTCCTCCCAACATTACAAAAGAGGCAGTTAAAAAAGGGGGGGGGGGGCCCACTCCAATTTTAAACCCAGCCTACAAACTGAATAAAATTTACACAGCAATATCTCAAATAGTATGTCTTGTTACTCTGCCAATCAACACAAAAAACTTTATTGCAAAATAAAAATGTTATACTCAATATTAAAAAGCCTTGCAGAATACAAATATTAAACATTTATTCTAATACATGACAAGGAATGTTCCTGATCACTCTGAATATCTGAGATGTAAACATATTCACTTAAAACAAAAGCTTTAAACTGAACAAATAATTGAGCACCTACTATCTGCTAAGAATGACTCCCTTGGATACAGACACTATTATATATTATTAAAATACCTTTTAAAAACAAACATAACATTTCTTAAGATTCCATACTAATATTCTTTAAGCAGTTTTTTGATAGCTCTTCAAAGTTCTGTTGATTTTATTCAATACTTTAAACACACAGTGATAGTACATATTTTATGTCCCAGCAATAATTTCCAGAAAAGAAGAGCTATTAGAGTAATACACTTTGAAAAATAAAACCATACGCTTCTTTAGGAGTTTGATGCATTAAAAAGGGTATACTATTCTTAGAAATCAACTTAATAAATTACAATTTCACTAAGACCACCATGGTATGTACTGAGACGTTTTTCCTAACTTATTAATTGGCTTTTTGCCTCACTTTTTCATTTTTAGAGTCAAGAATTCCTAGGGCTTACTGTAGTATATAGGGTACAAATTCTATGGCTGGAAGCTGTGAGGAAAATAGACAAGGCAAAATTGTAGAAGAGTTATCAGAGAGACCTAAAGAGTTGAAGAGAAATGAGAAGCCCTGTAAAGGTTCTAAACTTAAATTGAGATCAAAGGGATCCTGTAACTTATACTGACAACAAAAAAGAAACATGATCAAAACACAGTCTCTAAAAATAAAATTTGCTCTCCAATTATGTTATGATTTTCTACAGATCCATTTAAACAGATAAACAACTAATCCCTCAAACTTAGCCACCCTAAGAACAAAGACCATTTGACTAGCTTTGCCCCAAGGGCCAAATGTTTCAAAACTCTCTGTGAACAAAAATTATGCCTCACCTTTTAATAAATTTGCCTTGACAATCCAAAACACACATAGTCAACTGGAGTACACAAGAATCAAAAGCAAACATTTACAACCATGTTTTTTATAAAGGGCAATATACAAACATAAATAAAAAGCCAGACTCATCTTACAGGGACCAAAAACATATCAAAAGAAAACAAAAAGAAACAAACCTCAAAGCAATGAAACAGGCCAGTATGAAGAAAGCGCATACAAGTGAAGGCATCTTTTCTCATAATTTCCAACTTTGTATTGTTTCTTTGAAGCCAAATAAATCCAAATGCCTTATATGTCTAGACTTGATCGAGGTCAAGATCAACAAAAATACATGTATAGACAGCATTCCCTCCTATGACTACATAAACCAAGTTTTCCTGGGAGTATACTTATTTCCTACATTAGGTAGTAAGTTTAAAGTACCAACCCTCTGATCTTAACCCACAGATCTTAATCACTTAGTCTATAAATGCGCAATCTTTACACAGCAGTTGAGGATCTGAATGAAATGCTCACTCAGAACATAATACAAATGAGTAATGACCCCAAATCCTTACACAAACTCTCCCACTACCCACCAACATTTCATCTTAAAACATTTCAAAGATTTTAAGCAAGGCAGTGTGTTCAGTCTTTCATGATGAAACTCCCTAAGCTAATTTCTACTATTTTGTAAATTAGAAATTATCAGTCTAATTCACACAAGCTTCATAAATTCTCTTATTTCACTGTAAATATTTTGGAGCAGAATTTACAAAGGAATAAGAGAATCATTAGAGAGTGGACCCTCTCCAACCTATTTAAGTAGTACTGGATTGAAAGGCACTCATCTTCCAGTTGCTCCACAATCAGAATGGTCATTAAATACCATTAATAACCCACTCATATCTCATTGCTTACTTCAAGCCAAAAAAGATCGACCTCCCACTAGACAGATGAATTCTAATCATTCACACTTTTAAAGCTGAGTGACATCATTTCGTTCTCTGCCCAGATTCAAGGCCCTATTACGATATGGTTTTTATTTAAAGTCCCACTAAAACAGACTAAATTTCACATCCCATAGCGAGTAAATATATGGACATGTTTGGCAAGGAACAGTATCAAGAGCTAGAGCTGTACTTTTTTACTTACATAATTGTGACAGTATGTTATAAGACAATTACAGGGCAGCAAGGCACAGAGCTCTACTTTATCAAACACACAACCAACTCACAAAATTCCTAAGGAACGCTTAAATACATGGGGAAAATGGATGCAAAATATAATAGTGAAAAGAACAAGCATCTCCACACCCAGTGAAGTAACAGGTTTAGGCTTGTTTGTACAGCTCCCTAAAAATTAATTTGAAAGAGTACAAAAACCAAAATTCACAAAATTGTTCAAAAGTTCAATGAGAAACGTTCTATTGTAGATTAAAACATCAATTCTTACAAAATAGGCTGTACTTGCACACTTACTAAATATTTTAATTTACTTTAGCTTATTGAATGAAAAACGCTTGGATTAAACCAAACAAAAACTATTATTTGCCCCCTGATAATTTTTTTATATGTAAGAGCACCTGACCTCACTGCTGAAATTTCTAATAAAAACACCTGAGTGCTTTTTAGTTTTTAAAACGTGGTGTCATTTTACTTGTCTCTCAGGAGAAACCCATAAAACTAATCAACTAAAACACAGCATTACAATTTGCAGTAAAATCGACACATCTTTGTAAACGGTTTGGGGAGGTGAAAAAAGGCCCAGCCTTTTCATGTAAACATAATAAGCCTGTAATATGCTGCAGACAAACGCACTGCAAGGGGTGTGGAGGACCCGAGCTGATTAGATTACCACAACATCAGCCTGGGGCCGCCATTTTTAGAATCTGTAAAGGACAAAAGAGGGAAATTTCACTTTTTACCGGCCATTTAGGAGATTAAAGGAAAAAAACTGACTGTTTTCCAATTAGGTATTGATGTCTCCAGCCTAGAGCTGAATGCACCGCACTTAATTCTCTCCAAGGTCTCCAGAACTCCGAACACCTTATGTTATTCACATCTCTAAAAGGTGAGGGGAAACGGGCAAAACGGGGCTTACTCTAAAGCTAACTATAGCGATTTCCCCCTTGACTTTAAACTGTGTCGTTCGTAAGACACAGTCCAGCAAGAATGCATCTCTAAGGAGCTAAGGCCGATGGAGAGAGCCCTCCGGATTGTTTGCTCTCTCCTCCTCCCCTGTTTAGCACAGTGAACCGTTTGTTTCTCTTCTGTGTCTGCTGCCACAGTGTTTGTGCCAATCCCTTGGTCAAAATCAGCTTTCCTCAAATGTGCCATATTGTGGCTTCTAAGCCTCCGCTACAGTAAAGGGTGACGATAATGCAAGCGGGGAGGGGGCGGGGGGCAGCCTGAGACGGCTGGGTACTGGGGTGACCACCTCAGGGGCGGGTTTACCCTCTCCTGGAGAGGATGAGGAGCTGACTCGTTCTCCCACAAAGGGATATACCCGAGGCGTTCTTTCCACCCCCTTCGTATTTACGAGAAAATTAAACCAGAGACTGCCAAGCGACAAATGGAAGCAGCAGAAGAAAATGGGGCCTATACGGGTTCCCAGCACCTGAACAAGATGCGGTAGAGGAAAGGGAGAGAGCTGGCAGCTCCTGGGACCACTTCGACACAAACCCTGCTAACAGTCACAAACCTACCTCCTTACCCAAGCGGCTCTAACCCGCTGCCGGCGACGAGTGCGCCCCCTCCCTAACTCCCACTCTCAAGGGGGTTTAACTGCCAGTTTCCCCTTCCCCAACCCTAAAACCCGCCATAATGCTCCCTTCCTAGTGAAAAGGAGGAAAAAGGATATATTCGAATCAAACAAGCAACGTCCAGCCCCCACCGAGACACCTGAGTCAACGTCGACTCCCCCACACCGTAAGGATAAAGATGAGAAAGCCCCCCTCCCCCTG
Source organism: Dama dama (assembly GCF_033118175.1). Taxonomy (NCBI): domain Eukaryota; kingdom Metazoa; phylum Chordata; class Mammalia; order Artiodactyla; family Cervidae; genus Dama; species Dama dama. The sequence goes on along the minus strand of NC_083698.1, from coordinate 43,851,713 downwards.
GAAACACACGTCCCTCCACCCCGCAAACCCCAGGAACTCCCAAGGAGACGACAGGCACTGACCTGTGATGTTCACACACCAGACACCCGAACCCCGTTATTTGCTCGACCCCCAAGGAGTCTCTCCACACCTCCGCGGTCAGACGATCCCCCGACAGCAGCCACTGCAGACACAGGAGCCGGCTCCACACACCCCCTCCCCAAACAGCAGCGCTCAGCCTCTTCGCCAGCAACCGAGGAGTAGGGGAGGGGGCACAGAGACAGTCAGCAGGAACGCAGAGGCTATGGCGAGGCTGCTCAGAGTGTCTATGCCCCCTCTATTTGCCGCTTCCGAACTCAGGTACCGTCTCCGACTCAGCCCCCTGCGCCCGCTCAGTGTCACTGCCTCTCGCTCTGGGAAAATGGCGGCTGACGGCGGCGGCCGCGGCGGCGGCGGCGGCCGCGGCGGCGGCAAGTGCACGGGGCCCGCCCGCCCCGCTCCGCAGGGGCAGAGGGGGAGGGGACGAAGCTGCCCGCCGCCATTTTGCTTATGGGCTGCCGCCCGTCGTTGCCTCTCCACGGAGGCTCGAAGACAGCCAACTGGAGGCAGAGCGGTCGACAGAATCTCCGTCTATTTCACAACAGATGCATTCAACAATTCACCGAAGGTTTGGGAAAGTTTCGGTATTTGATGGGATTGGTTCTTTATCCCCTTTCCCTGAGTAGCCCTCAAGTCTGGATATGGGTGAGCTTGGGCGCGACACTACTGGGTGGAAGGATGATGACTGTAGGCCTTGGAAAGACCCCCCCCCCACCCTCCCCGCAAGCACTTTCTCCCACTCCCAAAACCACCTCTGTCCTGTTCTTTCCTCCCCCCCCCCACTCCCCCCCCCAGTCTGGCCTCCGGAGCGGGGTGAACTCGGTTAGGGTGTCACTCGACGCCCACTAGGGGCTGAGGCGGCTTCAGTGCGCAGGCTCCGAGCACCGGATAAAAGCGGAGCTGTTGAGTCCAGCGCCGTCTCGATGGAGGAGCGAGAAACGGAAGAGGTCGGGGGGAGAAGCAGCTGGAAAAATACAGCCACCGTCAGCGCCGCCTCCCTGCCACCGTGTATCGGGGTAAAAAGCTGTCGTTGCCGTCGGTGCAGTTGCCGTCGCTACCTCCTACTTCTTTGGCCCGGGGGAACGATTTCCCCGCCGCGGGATAATGTGCGGGGAGGGGATCGGGAATTCCTTTAGATGGCAGTTGACTAATCGGGGGAGGGTCAGACAGACGGTTATCGAAGAACAAAAGGGAAGGCCAAAGAATAAAGGGTTTCCCCAGTAAAATGACACGCTGATTGCGGTTCCTGTTTTCGGGGTCTTTCCCCGAAATGGCGGTTTCCGTCTTCTTGCTCCACAGCGACCCGGAGCGCTCGGTAAGCGGGGTGGGGAGAGGCAGAGGTGGTCTATGCAGCCAATCAGAGTCTGATGTGTTCTGTCGAGCGCGTCCTGATTGGCTAGCAGTGACCTCATGCTGCAGCAGCGGGTGGGGCCAGAGCCGTAGGGGGAGGCTGTTGCAAAGGCCGAGAGGGAGAGTGACGATGGTGTTCGTTGCTGCCGCGGCCGATTCGGAACACAAGCCGTGGCGAAGGGAATCTAAAGGCTCTTCCTTGACTATTTTCTCCTGTCCCTGCGCGAGGTGAGGGCCCCGGCTCGGCCTCTGCGAAACTTTGGGGCGCTGGCGCGGACGAGGAAATAAATTCTCCCGTGACTTTAGTAACTGCGTCAGGGCAAGATGGCGCTGGGTCTCCTTGGGGCGCGGGGGGAGAGGCACGTCCACCGTCGCCGCAGCGCATGTGACCGGGCTGCATTCCTGTGGGGTTTGGCTCAGACCCAGGCGGGGGCGGGGGAGGGGAAAGGGCTGGGGCGGAGTAGTCTGTGGTGCGGTCGGCGGCGGCGGCGGCCTGAAGAGGAAGAGTTGACTGAGGGCGCTTCCCCTCCCCCATACTGCTTAACAGCTGCGGCTCGCTGGGGAAAGCCCCCCGAGGGACGCTCCTGATGGGGCTGTGACGGCTGTTGGTGAAAAGAAAGGCTTGTCGCCCTGTTTCTTATTTGCCTTTCTCCTACGAAGTATACTTACGTAAGGTGGCAGGTCCCTAATGTGGGAGCTGGAATCAGCCACGAGTCGGGAAAGGCCACTGGACTGAGTAAAGAGTCTAGCTGCTGGGCCACAGCGCTGAGGAATATCGATTAGTTTCTGAGAAAACTTAAGTTTCCAGGTTCGAATAGCAAAATAATCTTTAAGTTTGGAATCAAGTGTAAAAAGCGTGATGATACATACCCAGGAACACTTGTAATTTCCTGAACGTTAAAAAGAAATCAAGGAGTATACCATCTGAAGTTTGAGGGCCCTTTTCAAACTTGTCGCTTCTGTCTGTATTTACTTTCTTCCCCTTTTCTCCCTGTCTGTATATCCTACAAGAATGTTAAATCCTATCTGAATTTTTTTAAATTTAGACGTAATTAGTAATACAGAATAAAAACTGCTAGTATTGTAATATACATGAAGTAAGGGTGTTTTCAGTATTCTTGGTCTCCTGTTGTTTTTCTGTTGTCCTCTTAACTGTGGTTTTTAAAAATAAAAATGAACTTGTAATCATTTTTGGTAACTGTTATTCATTAAGATTCCTGCACCATTATGAAATATTAAAACTTGCTTCTTTAAATCACTTTTGTATAAGTACGAATTTTAATTTTAGTATTTGAAACTTTGCTAGGTGAAGATTTCCAGCAGCTCAAAAGTTCTTATGGTCAATATTAGCAGATTAAGTAGGGAAGTCTAATTTTATTTTTTTATTGTTCCCACTTGCCAAAGTAGTATAGCAGCCATTAACTGAACTAGAGAAGAAAAAGGGCTTCTCACCTTGGGTGGTGTTGAGTGAGAGCTGGGAGTTACTCAACAAAGACTTTTCCATCTAAAATCTGACTTGCTTTTTTACTGAATATCTATATTTGGTGCTGTGAGAATGTTTGTTGGTCCTACAAAGATAAGTTTAACCTGGAACCAAGGTTGAGCTATTTCCTTAGTCTTAGTTGTAGACTTGGTAGTTTGAAAACAAGATTGAATTTTTAATGCTTTAGTACAAAGATTTTAAAATTAAACTTTTTTGTCCACTCTCAATATAAATTGGGCTTTTTTTCCTATAAGAATTCTTGAGTAATTTCAGGGATCTATATTACATGTAAGTAAATGTCTCATTCCCCTTAAAGGAATTTTCTTCTGGCTTAGAAAAGAGGGAGTAAATATGAAGTCAGTAGATTTAAATGTAATTTTCAAAATGTTATAACTTCACTGTGCCTTAATAATGAAACCAGGCCATATTGCAAGCTAATGGAACCAAATTCTTGTGCTTTTAATCCGTTTGTGTCCTCACTGTTCCTGATTGCCAAATCCATGAACATATTTAGCTCTAATTTTTCTTTACTTTCCTGTGACTCTTGAAATAGTACTTGCAGTTACTTGTCTTTGTCTACCTTCTTGCATTTTATGTTCTCCCTCGACAATTTCATTTGTGCCCATTCTCTAATTAAACATCCAAATTTTCATCTCAGAGCTGCAGATGCAGTGTTCAGGTTTACCAGGGGCCACAGGCTTCCTGAGGGTTGCAAAGAGTTCCACATAACTTACTGACTGAACAACAGGCTTCCTGAACTCATTTAAAAAAAAAAAAACTATACTTGGTACTTGATCCCAAACTGTAGCTTTCAGACTAAATCAACAAGCCAAAAACAAAAAGCCCTCTTTTGATTCTCAGAGTTTGAGTAGAGGTAAAGGGCTGATGATGCTCAGCAGCAAGGTTTCCTCCCCTTTCATGTGTGAGATGGGGAGGGGAGGCTGCCCCCACAAAGATGGGAAAACAGCAAATGGCCTTAATATTTTTTAACGTTCATATTTTTTTCACCTATTAATGGACATTGTAACCTACAAACTTCAACGATATCTGAACACCAGAAATTATTTGGGTTTTATAGTCCCTTGATATATTTGGTGCTTATCATGTAGTACTGCTTGTTCTGATATAGACAACCCAGTAAGTACTGCCCTTATGTTTTTGTCACTTGTCATTTTATGTGTTACTGTGTCAGCCACTAGCAGCTATATGTGTTTTATGTATTATAACGTTGGCATTCCAATAATAGGGCTTATTAAAATGATATGTAAAATGAAGCCCTGCAGGAAATCAAATTTGAGCTTTTAGCATAAACACTGATAACCCTTCTGTCTTAAAGCTTTTGGGGGGATTTTTGAATAGTCGTTGTCTGTTAACTTTATTTTTTGACATTTGCTGAAACTAAATTCATAGTAAAGAAATCATCTTAATTACATGTGACTTTCAGTAGATTTTGTTTTTATATAAAACTCCTCTGCTTCACCTCTCCCTGATTTTAATGGCCTTTAAATGCAGAATGAAAAGATTTATATCTGAGAACTGAGTTGAAACCATTAAATACACCTTTAAATATTATAGTTAAACAACATACACAGTTTGCTTAGTTTAACTTCCTGGGGGTGGGTGGGCACAGATTAAGTGCTATCTTATTCTCCCTGGGCAAGGTGTTTGTGTTAGCACTAAAATTCGTATTTGCAAGTGTTGGTCAAAAAAACTTTGCAGGGTTGTGGATACCTTAGGTCAAATTGATGTTTTTCTCTTAAGGAGAGTTAATAAGTTTGTTCCTCTAAGTATCTAAAAGAAAGTTACCTGCTCTCTGCTATTGAAAAAGATCAGGTCCATGGTCTCTTCCCTGTTGACTTGTTTATGTTTAGTTCAAGTTTGAAACATCTGTAAATACGGGATTTCACCTGGAAACTAGAAAAATCGTGTTCTTCTATCTACATGAGGCAAATAGGAAATAGCAAAAACTTACAGACCCCACCTTCTCTGAGTGATCTAGGAAAAGTATTTTATGCCTTTTTTTTAATGCCATTTTTTTCTTTAGTGCTTATGTTTGCCATAAATTCTGCTTGCTTCAATGTTGATCTTGCACTTATATTTCTTACAAAAGAAAACTGGGTTTGGGGTTTTTTGTTTCTTCTTTATTATATGCATACACCTTAACAGAAAAGGACATGGTCAACATTGTGTTTTTGAGGTACAGAATATACCTTCAGTAAACAATCTTTTATATGGTGCTGGTTCTATTAAAAGTAATTTGGTTATGGACCCAGGGTAAATGGTATTTCATACAACTGAAAATTAAACCAAGTTATATTATGTGATGATTTATTTAAAGGGATTATATCAGTTTAATATATTTTATCCTCAAAAGTATTTATTTTTAAAGGTGATGGTAGTTTAGTCACTAAGTTGTGTCTGACTCTTGTGACTCCATGGATTCACATGAACTTGTCAGGCTCCTCTGTCCATGGGATTTCCCAGCAAGAATACTGGAGTGGGTTGCCATTTCCTTCTCCAGGGGATCACTACCCAGTGATCAACCCAGGTCTCTTGCATTGCAGGTGGATGCTTTACCAGATGAACCACCAGGGAAGTACCCTCTCAAAGTAGGTTAATATTTGTATCTTAGATTTAAAACCATATTATGGTTTTCTCTCTGCAATTGCTTTGTTCTTGGGACAGACTGGAACTCTAGCTCTAAGTTCAATCAAATAATTTACATTCCTAACATATTTAGGGCTTCCCTGGTGGCTCAGACGGATGGGAGATCCAGGTTCAGTCCCTGGGTTGGAAAGATACCTTGGAGAAGGGAATGGCCACCCACTCCAAGATTCTTACCTGGAGAGTTCCACGGACAGAGGAACCGGGTGGGCTACAGTCCATGGAGTCAGAAAGAGGTGGACACAATGACTAATACTTTTCACACCATATTTAAGATACATGGAAACATGGAAGATAATTCCTAGCTCTTACATTTTTCAGTTCGGTTGACAAGATAAACTCCTTTGAAAAATTATATATGACTGAAGAGATACTCTATCCATAACATAGAGGTCAGGGGTTCACTTGTACCATTTTTGAACTTTAAATGACTAAAAGTTAACTAGTTCCTCTTCTCCACAAACTCAGCCTTTTAGGTAAGTTTTATCTTAGGAAATAATAAAACACTATATACAACTGTTTGCATTTATAACATTTTGTGAAAGTTCTTTATTATGTGCTCCAGATGTGGGTGGTGGTATATAACCTATAGTATGTGATTTCTTAGAATATACCTCTTCAAAACTCCTTGGTCTATATGCTAATTCCCTTTGCTAGTTGCTACTCATGTCCTTCCTGTTTTTATTAATTGCTTTTTTCTGCTGCTTGTTTCCCAGTGTTATGTCCACAATCACCTTTTGTTGTTTAGTTGCTAAGTTGTGTCCAACTCTGCGACCCCTTGGACTGGAGCACACCAGGCTCCTCTGGCCTCCACTATCTCCCATCGTTTGCTTAAATTCATGTCCATTGAATCACCTTTACACAATCAATTCCCACCCTTTTACCTATTGATGAACTCCAGAATCGTCTCTGAACTCAATTGGAACTGCTAAATATCTCACACGTCTCTGAACAAATTCAAAACTGACCTTTTTTCTCTTAGCTTTTCTCCTTTTGTTTCCTTTTAATGGTTCTCCCCTTCTAGGTAAATTTATATAATCAAACATTTTTCCAATCAGTCTTTTTTGCTTAAAACACTCAATTAGTTTGCCATATTTGAGGATCAAGCTACAACACACCCTATGGCATGCAACGTCCTTCATCTGTCTCTGGTTTATCTCCAGAAAATGAGATATTCCCTTTTCTTTGTTAATTCTGTGTCTGTCACACTGTCCTGTTCATGTTATTCTTTTCCGTTATAGTTTATGAAATATTGGTAGGCAGTGTCTCATCTTTGTGGCTAAAGTGCAGAGTTCCTGGCATATAACAGGCACTCAGTTTTGTTGCAGGAATAACATAATGTGCTCTGATGCTAACTGCCTGAACATTTTGCCATAGCATGTGTTTATCGTAATGATAGCAAGTCAGTTGGATATATAAATGGATGGAAAATGTTCTGGTTCATTCTGTACCATCATGTTACAGAACTTTTGGGGTTCACCCACCCACCCATCCATTTATCACCTATTTTGCCAGTGTTTTTAGTCCTCAAATCTGCTTTCTGCCACCTCATCCTCTTCACTTAAATATTTGTACCTGTTTGTACAAGCTAGGGTTTCCCTGGTGGCTCAGTTAGTAAAGAATCTGCCTGCAATGTGGGAGACCTGGGTTCGATCACAGGGTTGGGAACATCCCCTGCAGGAGGGCATGGCAACTCACTCCAGTATCCTTGCCTGGAGAATCCCCATGGACAGAGAAGCCTGGCGGGCTGCAGTCCATGGGGTCACAAAGAGTCGGACACGACTGAGCGACTAAGCATAGAATAGGACTAGTCTGTATTCTGTTAATTTATAATCTGGCTTGGGTTTGGGCTTCCCCAGTGACTCAGATGGTAAAGAATCTGCCTGCAATGTAGGAGACCTGGGTTCAGTCCCTGGGTTGGGAAGATTCTCCGGAGAAGGGCATGACAACCCACTCCAATATTCTTGCCTGGGGAATTCCATGGATAGAGGAGCCTTGTGGGCTACAGTCCATGGGGTGCCAAAGAGTCGGACACAGCTGAGCAACTAACGCTTCGGGATTAAGCCTTGTAGGTTTGTATTGTAAGCATTCAACCAGGAGCCCCAGTTAACAGGTAATGTGCTTCGTAGAGGTGATTGAATTTTTGAACTAGGAGGGACAATGTGGATTTCAATAGTGGATGGGGTAGGAGCAGTGAAACAATGCATTTGCAATCAGTATGGCTTTATGTGCAAAGGCAAAGAACAGGAGTAAAGAAAATATGTTCTAAGTATAAGAAACCTGTCTGACTAGTCTTACATGAAGTACACTGAGAGATGAGACTGAAAAAGAGGGTGGACTGGAACCAGATTATTTTTTTTAATCTAGAGTCCTTTTATCAGTGAAGCTCAAGCCATTCTCTCTTCTTTCTCTTTTATTTTGAGGAAATAGTTTCAAAGAGGGAAATTACTGACTTGTCTCACAGAGGTCCTCAGGGACTTCACAGGGACCCAGATATTGCTTACTAATTCCAAATTGAAAACTGGACATTCAGTAAAGAGCCTGTCATGTAACATTTTAGATACCAGAGTCATAATTTGTAAATGTTCACAAGTAGCTAAACATCAGAACAAGCTAAGAATGAATACCATTTATAAGGGATCTTGACATCTGTGGGGCAAGGATATGGAGGGACAGCTGTGCTTAATCTGTCACGTGAGCTAGTGTTTTCTTTGCCTTTGTGCTGTGTCTTACAGAAATTAGTTTTTAGTGATAGAGACTTGGTTTTGATTGTCTTTTTACAAGTGACGAAATATCCATCAAGATAACTTGGATTTAAGTACTTCATTTTTCTAGGTATGACCAAATTTGATCATGTTTTCTTTTTTCCTTAATTTTTAAGTGAATCCTAATCAGTTAGTGCTTACATTAAAGAAGTCATTCATGTTTGTTTTCAGTATTTTATGTATCTTTGTCTTGCTCCTACATGATCATTAACATAGAGTAGACACTTAATTTTTGGTTCCCATTCTTGCTCTCTTCCCCCTTTTTTCCCCTTTTGTATTTTCCAGACTTCCCTCTTGATTACCCACTTGATTAATTGCAGTTTCTGTAGTTAATGTAACAATGTATACTGTTGAAATATGTGTATCAGTGTGATCTAAATTTATCCTTACCTCTGTAGGCAAGAAATAATACAACAAGTCAAACTTTGGTATTCTTGAAGCCCTCAGCCTCTGTAAAGATGACCAGTTAAATTGATGGGGAGATTAAGACTGTCTTAAAATTTCCTCACATTAAGCTACAGAGTAAACTGAGCTTTAATTGAAGTTCGGTAGTAGATTACTTCTTAATTCATACCTTTAGGTCCAAATAGCTTCTCTGAAATAAAAAACAAAACAGAAAACATTGAAAGAAGCAGAGGTTTATGTCATGAAAATCAAAATTTCATGATTATGAAACTATAATAGCTATGGCATAGTTATTTCTGTGTATCCCTGCCTTTTTTTATCAGCCAAATGGGAATTATCAAATTATCAAATTCCCCATTATCAAATGTTCAAGGATAAGGTCTAAATTCTGACCGGAATTTAATTGGAGACTTAGATCAAAGTGAAAAAAATTTTTAAGGTAAATTCTTTGAACAAATGGCTAAGTTTTCTGAACCAGGTACTTAGTAAAATCAACTATTTGTGGAAGCGAAGCGACTGCTTGCTTTTTATGCATAACCTTTTTTTCTCGCACCAGCCCTTGCCATCATGTGTTCCAAAAATACTAGTAACAAACAATACTTAGGTTATGTCTTCCATTTTTCAAACAGTAAAACAAATCATATGTTCCTACTGGAATAAATGTTACATTTATAAATGCAGTTTTTTCCTTGCTATGCATTTTTGTGAAATAACATAATTTGTGTGAAATTAAAATATAATCATTCTGAAATGAATCACCAATGTAAAAGGAAGGAATCAGATTATAAAATCAAATGAGGTAAGGCTTAGAAGATGGAAGAGGATAGTTAAGCATTCATATGTGGATTTTTAATTTCATTCTTTGGAAAGGAATTCTCAGTGAAAAGAAGATCTTCATATCAATCATAAAATTTGGTATTTTAGAACTCAGTAATTAGAGCCAGACCAGCAAACTTCTTAGAATTTGGGGCCCCAGAATGATCAGGTGAAGGTAAATGTGTTAAGGTATTGGTCCTCTTTTAGATTGAGAGCATAAGGAAGAGTTTTGACATCACAGGCTATTTTGACTTAAAGTATGAACTTGAAAGTAGTTTCATTGTTTAGAGTTTAATTATTCATTCCCTTGCAGCCTCTCCCTCTCACTGGCAGAACTTACATCCTTGCTTACTCATTCTGTTACTGTGCATCAAAGAGGCATTGTGTACCCAAAGTTGTTAAGCTACTTGGAAGAAAGGTACTTACAAGAACAGGGTAATTATTAGTCATAATAAACTGTCTTTGTAGAGATACATGGGTAACTCCCTTATATATTAGTAGCAGTGAGCAACTAGATAGCTTCCCAACAAGCTGGTTAGATTTGTTCTAAATGAAGGACTTGTGCCTCATAGTCTAGGTCTAATGTCTTATAGGAGCCTAACAGAGTCTTTGTTTTGAAGATAGGATAACAAAATTTAGGACAGATCAATGTGTGTCCATAAATCTCTAAGATATGAATCAACAAAGCAAAATAATCATGAAACTTGTAGGGATTTTTGGTAGAACACAGCAATTCAATTTGGTATGTATGAGAGACAGACTAAAAAGAACTAGTTGGCAGGGGTTTCAGTTCAGTTCAGTCGCTCAGTCGTGTCTGACTCTTTGCAACCCCATGAATCACAGCACGCCAGGCCTACGTGTCCATCACCAACTCTCGGAGTTTACTCAAACTCATGCCCATCGAGTTGGTGATGCCATCCAGCCATCTCATCCTCTGTCGTCCCCTACTCCTCCTGCCCCCAATCCCTCCCAGCATCAGGGTCTTTTCCAATAAGTCAGCTCTTTGCATGAGGTGGGCAAAGTATTGGAGTTTCAGCTTCAGCATCAGTCCTTCCAATGAACACCCAGGACTGATCTCCTTTAGGATGGACTGGTTGGCTCTTCTTGCAGTCCAAGGGACTCTAAAGACAGTTCAAAAGCATCAATTCTTCAACGCTCAGCTTTCTTCACAGTCCAACTCTCACATCCATACATGGCCACTGGAAAAACCATAGCCTTGACTAGACAGACCTTAGTTGGCAAAGTAATGTCTTTGCTTTTTAATATGCTGTCTAGGTTGGTCATAACTTTCCTTCCAAAGAGTAAGCGTCTTTTAATTTCATGGCTGCAGTCATCATCTGCAGTGATTTTAGAGCCCAAAAAATAAAGTCTGACACTGTTTCCACTGTTTTCCCATCTGTTTCCCATGAAGTGATGGGACCAGATGCCATGATCTTCAGTTTTCTGAATGTTGAGCTTGAAGCCAGCTTTTTCACTCTTCTCTTTCACTTTCATCAAGAGGCTTTTTAGTTCCTCTTCACTTTCTTCCATAAGGGTGGTGTCATCTGCATATCTGAGGTTCTTGATACTTCTCCCAGCAATCTTGATTCCAGCTTGTGCTTCTTGCAGCCCAGCGTTTCTCATGATGTACTCTGCATATAAGTTAAATAAACAGGGTGACAATATACAGCCTTGACGTACTCCTTGTCCTATGTGGAACCAGTCTGTTCCATGGCCAGTTCTCACTGTTGCTTCCTGACCTGCATATAGGCAGGGGTTTAGGCCTAATCAAATACACTATAGAGTTGCTAGATTTAGTTGTCTAAATAGCAACACTGTCATTTTTCTTTTTCTTTTTTTTTTTTCATTTATTTTTATTAGTTGGAGGCTAATTACTTCACAACATTGCAGTGGGTTTTGTCATACATTGACATGTATTTCAAAAATAGTTACTAACAGCAAATAAGGACAGGGTCTCTTGATTTTAGAAACTGTTACTTTGAAAAACTTACTGCTGCTGCTTAGTCCCTTCAGTCTGTCCAACTCTATGTGACACTGTGGACTGCAGCCCGCCAGGCTCCTCTATCCATGGGATTCTCTAACCAAGAATACTGGAGTGGGATGCCATTCCCTCCTCCAGGGCATCTTCCCAACGCAGGGATCACACTCAGGTCTCCTCCGTTGCAGGGAGATTCTTTACCACTGAGCCACCAGGGAAGCCTGAAAAACTTGCTGCATTGTTCTTACTCTCTTTTTGCTGTGGAATAATGAAAAATAATCCAGAATTCATTTGGGATTATGATTTGTGAATCATTCATGTTATCTCAACTCTCATTTTGTGACAAGTCAATCCTGGAAGTAGACAAATGTGTAAAAGGATTATAAAATTAAAGAATCCATTTCAGAGCATTGTATACTACAAAGAAAAGGTAACAAAAACATGAAAATTTATAGTTCATAGGGCATTTGTATATTGTGTGTGCTTTCACAGAAATGAGGGTAAAGGAAATAAAGTATAATGGTTTCACTGGTTCTCTCTGGGTTGTATGCTTACAGATGAATTTTCTGCAACAGGCAAGTATTCCCAGAAAGCATTTTTCTTCAGAGTTCTAGTTTGTAGTGACAAGGCAAAATGCTTGTATATTATCTTTAGAAATAGGATGCAAACTGTATGATTTACAACTTGTCAAAACCCAGGAACCATCTCTCATTTCAACATTTGGTGTCTGTTATGTCCATAAGTATGTCCATTATTTTTTGGTTCACCTCCCCTTGTCTTTGTAACCATTGCCACTATTTTAGCTCAGACCTGGCATAGAGTAGCCTACCCTAAATATCAAATAAATGAGTATATATAAAACTGTGTAGTGACATAGCTTACTCTGGCTTTAATCTTGCCCCTTCTAATCCATCTAACATCCTTCAAAGTGATTTTACTAAAATGTGAGTCTGATCTTACTTGAAATGCTTTAAAGGAATCCATGCTCCTAGAGTGGCATAAAGGAAGGAACTCTGTGACTTGGTGGCTTCTCCCTTTTTTCCAAAGATGCAGTTGCTTTTCCTTTTGCTTCCACCCATATTACTGCTTTCAGTTCTCCAAACTTGTTCTGTCAGACCTTTCTTTTGTATCATCTCTTCATGGAATATTCCTACTCTACCCACTTCTGAATGCATCCTTCAGTTCAAATGTTCTTTTCTCTCTCAAGCTTTCTCTGGTGCTCTCCCAGAAGTCTGTTGTTATTTAAATTCCATGTACCCTTTACCCAGTTCTGTTAATATCATAGCAGTTTGTTATAATTGTTTAGAATCTCCACACCCTGCTAGAATGTGAGCCCTTGAAGGGCCGTGTTTAACTTGCATTGTCTCTCTCAGATAAATACATAGTCCCTGCATTAATTCCCAGGGCATAGTAAGTGCTCAAGTAAATGTTTTAATTACTTAGGTCTCTTCTCTCTTTGTTGTAAGTATGAAACTGCAAAATAGCTCCTAAACTTTAATTGTGAAGAGAAGTAAAGATGAATTTTTGTAGTTAAAAGCTAGGAAAATGGTAATGGTTGTGCCCAAGAGCAAAGCCACTCTATTTGGGGGTGGAGGTGGATGAATAATTGAACATCAATTCTATCTTTCCTAGTAGTCTTTGTCCATTGCAGATAAAAACCTCCTCAAAAAAAAGTGTTCAATCGTGTTGATCAAATTGAAAATTCCTGTCCAACCTCTGGTATTTGGTTATAAATTCTTATTTTTCAGGTTAAACTTGCCTTTCCATAGCATAATAATAATAAGATAACTGTACGGGTACTTTTGCTTCATTACATTAGAAAAAAGAACCTTTGCATTGCAAACTTTTCTAAACTGATCAGCAGCCCTATTAACAGGATAAAATTTCAGGACTAGATTCTGGTATCTCATTTCAAAAAAATAGGCATGGTCCCACAAATAATGAATGGAGATCATAAATGCTTACCAATAGGCAGCAACAGTCCTAGGGACTAAACATCCCAAAATGGCTTTGATAAAAAAGTACATGTTTGTCTCTGCACAGAAGGATCCTTAGTCTGAATTCTTATTAGTTTACAATCAACAGAAGATATTGTTGATATTCATTTTTATAAAGTTGAATCTAGTAATGTGTTGACCAGTCCCTTGCACAACACAAGCAATTTTATAATCTTCAGGCAGGTTTGGCACTGTTAAAAATAAATTGTAAGATTTGTAACATTTTTATAAGGTGATACATTCTGTTATACAGATCCTGACAAATTCTTTTCCTTCTTTTCCAAACTGTTAGGTGAAAGTGCTACATGAAAACTGGTAGAAATATCATCACACATTTAATTCAGGGCAGACTTAAGGTTGGTCACCCATTTCTAACAACTTAATTGATTTTTCATTGAAGACAAATTCTTAATGCCCACGGTCATACTCATGGCTACCAAGCCTTTAAAAAAAAAAAAAAACTTAAAAAAATTAGCTTCTCTACTACAGGCATGTTAAAGTGTTGCATGTCAGTAGTTCCCAAGCTAGTTTGACTACTATAATTATCTGGGACGCTCACTAACTATGCATTCCAGGGCTCCACCCCAGTTCCCCCAAACAGGTTATTATGTATCATTCGTAATTTTCTTAGAATGTAGCAATTCCATAAGAACCACAGTTGCTGAAGTCCTTAGTGTGACCCAGGAGTCTGCATTTTGCAGAAACTTCTCATGCTCAGGCACTTGCCATGCAGGTACCAGTTTGATAAACACTTACATGGAAGGAAGCATTCCACTAAAATGTGTCTGTAAAGCTACAGTGCCAACAGTTGTTCCCCATTCCCTATTTCTTTTTTGGAGAGCTCTATTGTACCTCCAACCTGAGAAGCCTGGGGGTACTATTGGCATGAACCATTTAGTTTCTTCTTGGAGGTTTCTTCAGAATAGCGACATAATTTGTTTCCTAAAAAAGTTGTAATGTTCTGATGGACTTTTTTCTGTAGTAGATAAGGGTCAAGTTTTGTTAGCCTGGAATCAGTCTGTCTTTTAGGAGTGCTTAGGTTTTTTGTGAAAAATACCTTATTTATATACTCTTTTAATATACAGGAGCGTTTTAAATGGGGAGGAGCTATCAGCTGTTATTTTAAACATAGTGACATTTCATCCTACTACTTTTACAACTAACTTTTTGGAGATATTTAGACAATGATCTTTCAACCAAGGTTACTGTGTTCTCTTTAAGGTAAAAGCAGGAACTTGAAATCCCAGAAGTGCAACTCAAGAGCAGAAAGAAGCATTCTTTCATTCAATATTAGTAACTTAAGAGTAGTAGATTTTAAGAACTTTAGATATCATGAGTTAGGACTTAAGGACCCACTTCAACATAAAAACTCCAGCCCCAATACCAGTAAATATTCTCATCATATAATTCCACATGTATCATGTTCACCAGGCAGCTTTATGCACACTATTAGACTTCCTATATAATAACCTCCTTGAAGGAAATTACTGGCTAAAGAGATAATTGTCTTTTCTTCATAAACTGATAAATGAACTTTTTTTCAAATACACCTGCTCCTTGGTTACTCTGTCTTCAGTCCAAAAGATACCAATTTGCTTATTAACAAGAACAGGTTTTTTGATCTTACATTTAGATTGTTAAATTAGTATTCTTTTGACTTATTTATAAATGCCAAATATAAAGAACTACAAATGACTTGAGCAAATCCATAATACAGCATATGGAGATATATATACATATATATATGAAAATATAGTAAATAGTATACCAAGAGTTTATGCTTCCATCAAGCTGGTAATAAACATTGTGTGTGGGTGTGTATAAGGGAGAGAGGGAGGCTGTTTCTGAGAATGCTGACATATCTTTTAGTCTTGATATGGTCACCACGTTGTCCAGAGGATTAATCTGGAATAGAAAATGTAAATTTAACTTACTCTAGATCAGAATTAAGCTCAAGGTGGTCTTTGCCTGCTGATTGTGCCAAACTAATTGTCTTGGCAGTGTTTCAGTGGATACTGGGTAGGGACAGTGGGAGTTGCATTCATAGGCATCACTGTTTAGATAATGAGGCATTTGGCTATCTTAAAGAGTCATAGTTACTCCTTATCTTACCCTCACTTATTTCTTTTTGATTTGTAATTAACTTTTATTGGAGTATAGTTGATTTGCAATATATTAGTTTCAGGTGTACTACAAAGTGAATCAGTTGTAAATACACATATATCAATCTTTTTAAAATTCTTTCCACATATAGGTCATTACAGAGTGTTGAATAGAATGCCCTGGTCTTCATTATCTATTTTCTATAAAGTAGTGTGTATATCTCACTTAATTGAATTTTTTAACTTTTTTTTCCCCCCAAATTAAGGCATAGATTTGCCTCAAATGGGAAACCTAAGTGGTCATGTCATTAATTACGGGATTCTTCAACTTGAAAAGCAAGATGACATAAATGCATTTAGAATGTATGGATAAGATATTTTGTGGGGTGAGAAGGAAAGAAAATTTTTTTCAGATGAGTATATTCCAATACATCCTGCCTAATAAATTCAAGTCTGAAGGGACAAATGGGGTGTGGAATTGAGTCCTTCCAACATTCCACTATGTTGAGCATTATTCCTGTTCAAAGAGGCAGTGAGGGAATTTGTGAGTTGCTGCAGTTAAAAGGAATGTGCCATACAAGCACCAAAGGGCAGAGAGAAGGATGAAGTTACTGGTCTTAAGAAGATGACTGAGTTTACAAAAGTGCCAAATACATGAACAAGAACACATTGTAAATTCCTCTCAAACATTGTCTATGAGAGTAGGTACATCTGTGGGCTATCACAGTGGTCAGTCCTGCTCCATGCAGCATAGCATAGCAGATGTTAGCAGAGATTGATGGAATTCAGCCTAAAAACGTCCAATATACAGTGTTACCTCTCCCTGCCTCTTTATGCATGCATTAGTTTGCCCAGCAAGTGACTGGCTTCTGTTTAAACAGCCTCAGTGATACTGGACATCTCTGTGGTCAGCTCTTTTTTCCTCTGCACCTCTGGAACTGAATACATTATTCCAAACTGGTTCTGTCCCACAAAACATGATGAGTAAAATGAGGAACCGGATAGGTAGGTGGCAAACAGCAAAAGTTATTTGGACATGTAACTCACTTGTAAGTAGACTAACCAAGTAAGCAAGAACTACTGGAGAAATTTAACCTCAATTTTTTTTTTTAGATGTTATTTTAAAATCAGTTCAGTTCAGTCACTCAGTCGTGTCCAACTCTTTGTGACCCCATGAATTGCAGCACTCCAGGCCTCCCTGTCCATCACCAACTCCCAGAGTCCACTCAAACTCATGTCCATTGAGTTGGTGATGCCATCCAGCCATCTCATCCTCTGTCTTTGGGAATATTCAAAAAATAACTTCTATTATGTTACTTACTAGAATTACAGCAAGTTTCAGAAGCTATTTGAGATAAAAGATGTTACTTGTAAAACTAAAATATACACATAGTATATAATTGTACACATTACAGTAAACTTAAATCTGTTTGAGTTATTTCTTCATAATCATTGAATTTCTTTTTCCCTAAAGTGTGAGTATATTTAATACATGCTATATTAATTGACCAAACAAGCACTTGGTGATATTTTCAGGTGCCAGAAAGCATTATGATGAAGACCATGTTGAAATAAATATTCAGCCAGCACTTGTAAGTTACTGTGACCATACATGCTTGCATGAAGTTGAGGTTTATCTACCCTTTATCCCATTAAGGACTAGAGTAAGACTAGGCAAACTATAGCCAGCACTGCCCAGCACTGCCTGTGTCTTTATAGCTGAGGAGTTAAGAACGTTGTTTATATTTCTGAAGTGTTATTGTGGGGGTGGGGACACCCTATTTGACTGACACTGTGGTTTGAAAAGCCTAAAATATTTCCTTTGTGACCTCCCTATAGAGAAGAAAAAAAGAAAAGATTGTGGATTCCTGAGCTAGAGCAGTTCAAGTATTCTGAACTTAAGACTTCTGAAAACAAATAATGCTCAAATGGTAACCGGTAAGCCAGAGAGCCTGCTGGTCATCAAGGGATCAGTTGGTACACAGAAAAGGAAGCCAGGTTAGCCAGGAGGTCAGACTACACATACCAAGAAATGGCTAAGGAATAGACAAATAATTATATACCCTGTGTCTGAGCCAGTAGATGGAATAATATGCTGTGATTAAAATGAATTTATAATAACATTTAAAAAATGTTCTTAATATATTTAAATTATTAGTATAATGCTTTATACCCTATATTTTAGTGATATATAGGAAGAAAATATAGGAAGTATGCACACACAGTGCCTACTTCTTGTGTAGGGGTAGGGGTTTTACTTAGTCCTCTGCCGAGTGCTGCGTAGTCGGTCATACAACAGCATTCTCTGAAGTATCATGTTGTTGTTGTTGTTTAGTCAATCAGTCGAGTCTGACTCTGTTGCAGCCCTGTGAACTGTAGCACACCGGACTCCTCTGTCCATGGGATTTCCCAGGGAAGAACACTGGAGTGGGTTGCCATTTCCTTGTCCAGGGGATCTTCCCGCCTCAGGGATTAGACCTGCATCTCCTTCATTGCAGGCAGATTCTTTACCGCTGAGCCACCAGAGAAGTATAGTGTTGGCACTGCCCATATTTTAAAGAGAAACAAGCTAATGCGTTAAGGAAATTTGTGAGTCAGGGCCTGAATCATGCTCAGTATTCAAAAATAATTAATTAATGGGATAGGTGACATTAATAAATGGAAAACAATTATTTGTCTTCTCATTAGGAAAGTAACCTTCAAATATGGCACTAACCAAGTAAAAGTTTTAGTGCAGTGGAACCACAGATTACTATGAATACTTTATTACTTGACAGACTACTAATAAAGTTAATTGAATTTTAATAAGCATTGTCAAGATTTTCTTTTGAAATGATAGACTCTTCAGTGAAGTGTTGGCATTTTATAAAGCAATTAACAAAGCTGTATTGAACCTAAAAATTGGTCACCAATTCTTGTACATCCTATGTGTAATTGCCTTCCTTGGGCAGCCTCTGACATATTAAAATTTAAGACAGAACTGTGCACTTAATCACATTCACCAATAAGAGAATTTAATTTACTCCATGAGGCATTAATACATAATATATACTGACAATTTCACAGGGGGGACTGAGTAAGAGGTTGAAACTGCAAAAATTACCTTATAAGATTTTCTTCTAATTGTAAAATACATACATGAGGTCTGTTGTGTTAAATTTTTAAAGTGTTCAGTACCGTAATGTTTCTCCTTTTTTTCTTTCTGCTGCTTATTTTCCAGGTGCCCTGTCTTTCTAATAATGTCTTCCTCTAAGTCATCTTTCGTTTTGCAGAATAATTTAGCACTTGTTGGCAATATACAAACTTAGCAAGTATATTCTCATACTTGTTTAGGAAGTAGCAAATATCATATTGCATGTTCTTCTACCTTGTGGCACTGATCTTAGTACAAGGTCCCACTGGGTTGAGGACTGGTAGTATCAAGAACGCTGTAGCCACTTGTCACAGATGGACACAGCTATAAAAGCAGCAGCATCTGTCTAATATCTTTGAGAAGTGTCTCACTGGACTTACCTGACTAAATTTTTTTTTTTGCAAAGAGAGACAGATGTTTATTTCTTCTAAGGGCCCAGAAGTGAGACAGCTTGAATACAGTGTTTATAGTCACTGGCTAGTCACTTTTATTTATTTATTTTTTCCCATTTATTTTTTATTAGTTGGAGGCTAATTACTTTACAGTATTGTAGTGGTTTTTGTCATACATTGACATGAATCAGCCATGGAGTTACATGTATTCCCCATCCCGATCCCCCCTCCCACCTCCCTCTGGGTCTTCCCGGTGCAGCACTGATTTTACCAAGTATTTGGCAAGGTGTGGCTGTGGTACAGGACCTTTTATTTCACAACTTAATTCAGGTCCTTGGCCTGCAAAGGCTTGGTCCATTTCAGTGCTTTCCTTCAACCCCAGGCCCTTGGTCGGCAATAAAGTAATAAAGAATTGTACATTTTAATCATAAATAGGTGAAAGAGAGCTTAAATTAGTTTAATAACCTTGGCATACATTATCTCCGAGCCTAAAACATCTTGAATAAATAACAAAGCATTTGTACAAACTGGTTTTTCTATAAAAAGGCCACATTTCCATCCAGCACATTTTATTTGGCTGTGTTCCTTTCCTATAATAGGACAGAACTTCAAGAATTCCAAAGCAAATTTGCACTTTCGCATAAATTACTGTTTGGTGACTGTCATGCCTCCATAGATATTTTCTACCTGATTGTATAAAATACGGATAGCTTGAGATTAACCGGAGAAATTATCCCAAGCAACCATAATGTATTTGCTTTTTAAGCCAGTAGTACTTAAATTGGGGATTCTGGGTCAACCTATAGCAGAATTAACTGTGGTGCCTGTTTTTGACAACCTACCAAGTTAAAATCAAATTAGTCCTGTATTTTGAAAAGGTATACTCGAGAAAATTTAACCTTTTTTGAGGTACTAAATTTCAATGAAGAGTTTGTCTCTTAAAATACAATTATGAGAAAGGATACCATAATACAGGCTCCTCACTTATGAGATGTTTTATGAAACCCGGATTAATATTTTAAAAAGACTTCAGGAATGCAAATATTACAGGCTATCGCTTGAACAGTTGTAAATAGTGTGTTTGAGCAATCATGGTTTTTTAAAGGAGCTGTGAATTTACAGTGCAATCCTATGAGGAAAGAAGGGAGAGAAAATTGCTATTTTCAGCTGCACACAGATGAATTAATTGCATCACATCTGAGATTTGATAGTCCCTCTCCTCTTTATTCTTGTTGAACAGGAAAACTGCATGATTAACTAGATGTTTAAAAAAAAAAAAGATACTTTAGGATGTCAGAGAATAATGAAAACACTTTCAAAGATTAGTTGTGGAGGCAGGAGAGAAGGATTTTGCCTGGCCAAATGAGTTTAAATATTATAACAAGGAAATTAGCAATATTTAAGAAAATTGGTTATCTAAAAGGAAGTTACTTGTCTGCACAGTAGGTTTACCATAAACAATCTGATACTGCTAACCTTTGGTAGGCTTTAAAAAATTTTTTTTACAGTTACATTTGTAATATGTGAACCCAACCATTAACTGGAAAATAGTCGAGGAGAATTCAGGTGCAAAAAGCAAGATCTTTGTACATAGGGAATACAGCTTCAAAACACCTCCAGAATGTGGATTAAAGTAGTTCATCAGAATCCTTCCTTTTCTTATGGCGTTTCATGGAACCAAATTATTTGGGCTAAGATTGTTTCAGGCTCCCAGAAAAAAACTTAAATGACCTTTAGCATCAGTTTCTTCCAGAGATACTCCCCTAGATCCCAAATAGGCAGATTCCTAACCAATTTTGTGCTATGACTTTTGACAGCCCCATGAAGTGAAGTGGTAATCGCACAGTCGTGTCCTACTCTTTGCGACCCCATGGACTGGAGCCTGCCAGGCTCCTCTGTCCATGGGATTCTCCGGGCAAGAAGTGGGTTGCCGTTTCCTTCTCCAGGGTCTTCCCAACCCAGGGATTGAACCCTGGTCTTCCTCATTGCAGGCAGATTCTTTACTATCTGAGCCACCAGGGAAGCTCCATAAAGCCTAAGAATTCTCAGCATGCTGTAAATGTGCATTACAGAGTGCACACACGACTCTCTGCCATCCCCGGACTAGCTGTTAGTAATGAGGCCTTTAGCTACTGTTACCCCAGCACCCCTTTCTAGCTTAGGACAGCCTCTTCCCTCAACAGACCCTGGAGAAACCAGCTGACTTCAAAGTGGAGGTGAGAAGCCACAGTGAGGAACTTTAGTTGGAAACGTTAACAGAAGTTAACCCTCTTCAAAGTTGGACCAATCAAGAGGAAGGAGAGGTTCTGTCGTCCAGTTTTGGCCTTTTGTGGAAATAGGCCCTTTCACTGTATATATATGATAAACGGGCTTAATCATACAGTGGACACACCCAAGATCCCCTTTCTCTTCATTCAGAACTCGCTAGCTCCTGGTGGGATGGGACTTGCCCTCGTGAACTTTACCCAGCCGTCCAAACATTGGCTCCCCGTCTGGAAGAGGGAGCTGTGGGTGGCTGCGCAGCAGATGCAGCAAGCTCGTGGCTTGGCCACCTGCCCGAGAGAGTCGGGGCCTGGCGCGCTCGTCCAGGCAGCCGGCTGGCCCGCGCCGAGAAGGGCGTAGCCGGGCCGCTGGCAGCGTCACATGGGCACCGCCCTCGCGGCGGGGGAGGGGCCGGGGTTGGCCCCGGAAAGCGGCTCTTGCGTCTCCAGAGGCCCGCCGCCCCTCCGCCTAGACTGCCAGTCTGCCGGCAGCCAGCAGTTCCACGGGGTCGAAGGAGAGGGCAGGCCGCGCAACCGCTGCCCGGCTGGAGCTGCCGCCCCACCCGCGACGTCGCGGAAGAGCCTCAAAAACGCACACCCTCCGCGGCCGAGCCCACTGCCGCCCAGCGGTTCCTGGGCCGGGCCCAGAGCCTTAGCCTTTTCTGCGTCACTGAGTGTCCTAGTCGCACCCTTTACGGTCAGCTGCTCATTCCTTCCGAAATACATATAATGTGTCTTACAACTTGCCGGGGTGCACAGGGCTCAAACAACCTGGCCGCAACCATTTTCGGAAATACTGGTAGCTGTTAGTCTGTCCATTGTCCTACGTGCCGAGTGGAAATGACTGTGCATTATGCTCTGCTAGAGGAGGCCAGAACGACAATGTCCCTGCCATGGGGAGGATCTGTATTTGAATTCTGAGGCCCCTGTCACCGCTTACCAGCTGTGTCCAAATTTAAAAGAATGTCGCTGAGTCATTTGTTGATGGATCAAATGAGGTAAAACATACAAATCCCTTAGCATACCTGGCATAAAGTTGTATCTAGCATAAAGGCTAAGTATAAATAAGGAAATGTGTAAAATATTTATCGAGCATCTATTTGTTCAGTAATATGTTGGTTGTGTTAGGTAAGGCTTCTCCCCGTCCCCATACGAATGGCCTCCTCCC
Source organism: Dama dama (assembly GCF_033118175.1). NCBI lineage: Eukaryota > Metazoa > Chordata > Mammalia > Artiodactyla > Cervidae > Dama > Dama dama. The sequence continues at coordinate 43,829,121 of NC_083698.1, read as the reverse complement.
ATCTGAAGGAGCTGGTGTTTCTTAGTATGTTACCAGCTCCCAGGCATCCTTCAAGCTCCTGGTTCTGAAGAAGTTTCTGTTCGTATTCAACTTGACCGTTATTGCAGAGCTTAGTACTGGATGAGTATTTTGTAGGGATGGTAGACAAGCCTAGGTATGGTATGATTGTAGCACTGTTCTGTTTTTATTTCAGAGAAAAAATGTACTAGTGGTAGTAGATAGGCTTCCTCCCAAGTACATTTTATGCTGCTGACTGACAACAAACCATAATACTTCCCAACCCGTGCCCCCTACCATTTGGAGCCAGGTGCAGATTGGAGATGGGGTGGTGAAAAAAGATCTAAACAAAGATGGTAGATTTTTTTTGTTAGTTGCACTAATGACACTAGCAGATTTTTGTGCTGCTTGTGATAATTTATAAGCATACAAAAATTATTTTCCACCAAAAAATTGACAAACTCCAAACTTGTGACTAACTCATTCATGATCCATTTGATCTTGAGATGTGGAGGAGTAATTAGAACTTTTCTAGGCTGAGTTGTTAACTTGTTTTGATTGATTTCTGCATTCCCAGCAGGACTCTTAAGTCCTTGCCCCTTCAGACACTATTCTCACTGCTGCATATCTAAGACAAGATCTTCAAATATCACAATTCCTACTGTGGAGTGAAATGGTCTTATCTTCACGCTGGTTAAAGAGGTGGAGTTTCCTTATACTTTAGAACATTTTCTATGTAAGTTACACTACAGTTTTTTTTTTAATGACATTTTCAGTGCTTAATGACATGGAAGGATGAGCATCATGTATAATTTGATGAAATCCCATATACAAAGTAATCTCATTATTGTAAAAAAAATTAAATGTTATGCAATGCCGAGTTATTCCTCTCTTAATATGGGGAAATAAAAGTTACTTTGTAAACTGGGGTGGGTTGCTGTGCCCTCCTCCAGGAGATCTTTCTAATCCAGGAATCGAACCTGCATCTGTTACCTCTACCTGCATTGGCTGGCAGGTTCTTTACCACTGGCACCACCTGGAAAGCCCATAAAGATAAACAAATAATGTCAGTTTGATAAATCAAGAAATAGAAACATAAACATTATTTAGGAATCTGGAGTTAACCTCTCAAAGATGTTGCCTCTTGAGGTTAAGAATGGGGTGGTGTTCCTTTTAATTTTAAGCTCTTGGATGTAAGGTGGGGTATTTCTTTTCTTTAAAAAGAAAATGCATGATTTACTTTGCTAAATAAATTAAAAAAAAAAAATCTCCGTGTTTAATTTTTAAAAATTTATTTTCATCCAGATTACCCTACCCTTTTCCAGGTTACTCTTCACCACTCAGCTTGCAGAGCAAAGAGAAATTTGAAAACCCAGCTGAAAGGCACTTTGAATAACATCAGTATCAGGTAGAGACAAATTATAAATTGCTGAATATAAAGCACAAGGGTTTTTCCTTTCTTTTAATTGTAGGGCTAGAAATACAACTGTTTAATTGTCCTAAACTGCATCACACTCTTTCTGGGATGGCCTTCTGGCTTGAATCTTTACTGATTATATGTTTTGTTGCACTATGGGAACTATATTAGCAAAACAGTTCTAAAGTCACAGTTGTGTATTTGGCGCCCTCTAGTGCAATTTTTAAATGACAAAAACATAGTTATCTTTGCTGAGCTGTTAACTGGAAGAGAATAAAATTTAAATTTCAATCTACCTTCCCAGTGTGACTGATCTTGCTTTTTTCCGACATGCGCCAAGACTGACCCCCCCACTCTGTATCTACGTGTTATTTCCTAGTCATGACATTCACTAGACTGTGACCTTGCACTAACTAGTTCCTTAATCTCTGCACTTCAGTTTCCTCATCTGTAAAATGAGGATGATAATCATAAGAACGCTAACATGAATGCCCTGCACATATTAAGAACACAATAATTGCTAGCTATCTTTCTTTTACACTTAATAGATCAGTCAGTACTAAACATACTTAAAGATAGTAATTGATCTTGACTCATAATCTGCTAGTTGGAGAATGTGAAGAATGCTAATGACTAGCTTAAAAAAATAAAGAATAAAAGCCTAGATGTGATTCTCCTCTCTGGTCCCATCTTACTGAGTCAGTTCATGCCAATTCTGAAGTCTGGAAGCGTGGTAGATATCTGCATCCCTATTTCTTAAAGGGTATATAATTACAGGCACTGTATATTACTTCTAACTCTCAAAACTACAATCTAGTTAGGCAAAGGATATTATCCCCATTTTCCAGAAGAGAAAATAAGCCCTAGGTCACCCAGATAAATGTCAGAGCCACACTTCCAACTCGAGTCAGCCTCTAGAGCCCATGGCCTCAAAGGTCATCAGAAACACTTTCCAAAGGGAGAATGCTAAGTTATGTAGTCTTCAGAAGTGCAAGGAAAATCTTGCAACTCCCTTCAGGCATTCAGTCATCAGTTCAGAGGATTCTTCCTGTCAAGAAAGCCCATCTATCTAGCCCTGCCATAATGATATTTCTTTTTTAGATCCCTGATGGTTCACATTTGCTTGGCAGCTTGCAGTTTTCAAAGATTGGCCCATGGGGTATCTCATTTTCTATTCCAGAAAGCTTTTTGCACTCATCGTCCACTGAACCTCCAAGCTGGGGCAGTAAGTTCTTCCCTGGCAGAAGATTGCAGCTGCTTTGATTTACCCTCCATGGAATACACTGCACACCCTAAGCCTTACAGCTGGGAACACAGATCTGGCCATGCAAGCATATAAAATAAACTCTGATGGGGAGAGGTGTTCACACTCGCATCAGCCTGGTCACCCCACGTTGGGCAATGAGCTCTCTCACTGGAAGCCGTGCTACAGAATCAAAGGCAGGGTCTTGGCTATCGAAACCACATTCAGCAGCCCTTCAATCAGCCAGGCCTCCCCAACATATGTGCTCACTTGCTTGCGGCAAGTATATGATCATGTAATTGCTTTTCCTCTCTTACCTTTTCTCCCATCTTCCCCTCACTCCCAACTCCCTCTGGTCCTTAAAAACTTCCTCCAGGTTTACACCTTAACCTCTTTGTTTGGATCCCAGTGAATGCCTAGGCTTGTGTGGGTGCAAGGTTATGAATCAGCCATAGACACAGGCCTGGGGGATGTGCCTCCTGGAATGTAGAAGGTCCACGAGTTGAAAACAAATGACCCTCTTTTATCCCAGTGGGATTTTGGTTGTTTTCTAAGCCTGCTGTTCAGCAGGGCACTTCACCAGAAGCTACAGTTTCTGGATCTTTTAGACAGCATGAGCACTAAGAGCAGAGCTGCCCACATGTGCGTCCTCTACAAGAATTTCAGCAGAGCCTGGGGGCCTGGGAAAGTTCTCTTTTAAACAAGCCTCAGTTTCTTCCTTAGGAGAACAGACTTTACATTATTTGAAAAGTAGCTTAAAGTATATCACTCACCATCATTTTTTCCATAATGAGAAGTTCACAAAATGATAGAAGGGGTCAGATTTGAGAGATCTGACTATAAATTTAAGAAAAATAAAATCCTGTTCATTCTCAATTATCTGTGCTGGTGGAAGGAAGCAGGAGACAGAATTCCAGTGCTACGTCAATACACTGTTCATTTTTATTGGTTTTACAGGGCATTTTAGTCATTAACATTTTTATATGGGTGTGTCTGTGGTTCTGGAAATTTACAAGTGTTTACAGCAAATAAAGCTACTCCGGGAAGATGCTGAAGGGGCTACAACGCTGTCAAATGACTTTTCCACCCTTTGGACCAACTCTGCTTAGTGAGGGGTGGAAACAAACTGGGCTTTGGCCTTAGACAAAGAAAGGTTTAAATCCTGATGCTGCTGTGTGACTTTTTACACCTTACTTGGAAAATGGGGGAAATGCTTTATGGTATTAGAGAATAACCTTCCAAGTTGTAAGGGAATTCTCAAAACACAACCATGAAATGTCTCCAGCATTCATTCAGGTATTTTAATCTAGAGGAGCCTGGATGAGTTACAAATGTCCAAGAACACACCAGAACTGCTAATTAACTTGGATTGGGGGACTTTAGCAACCTCTCTCTGAGATTCTGGCTATAGACTATAAAGGGGCTTCCAGGAATGACCCAGGAAGGTCACAGACTACAGTCTCTGGCTGGAATCTGGCCAGTGAGTAACTCAGCTTAGAAGATAAGCATATTTTGTGTCCCCATAAAAGAAATAAAAAAAGCTCAATTTCTTTTAGGTTGCTACTCCATGGTTTATCCTTTGTCAACTTATCCTGTTAATACATGGTTAATTTCCAATAATTAATTTAAATGTATACTAAGTGGCAGATGTGGGCTTCTGAGTTCATGATGTTGCCTGAGAGGTGAGATGGCAAGAAGGCTCATTTGAGCAGCTGCCCTAAACAAAATCCTGGCATCATATGCACAAGTTCTGAACTGGGGTGGCAGAAGTGGGTGGTGGTGGTGGAGGGATGGATTAAAGGCAGGGGTGAGCCGGTTAGTTTCAGGTAGAGAGAACTGGAAAGTGAGAGAACCCAAGAATATATGATCTGCTGAGAACACCAGATAAATCTCTGCATCTATATTTAATCATACCTATGATGTAACTACCATGTTCTGGACTAAGGACCCACTCTTGATCACCAGGGTAGAAACGGGTCCTTGTGCCCACAAACAAAAGAAAGCTTGACAAACTCAATCATATGTTCTTCCCAAAGAGTACATTTGTCTTCAGGATCAGGAAACCTGAGCACTGTTCTACTAAATGTTTAGATCTGTATTCCTTAGAATATAGGTTCAACAACCAACAGAAAAGTTCAGGGACTTCTCTGGTGGTCCAGTGGCTAAGACTTGGTGCTTCCAATGTAAGGGGCCTGGGTTCAATTCCTGGTCAGGGAACTAGATCTCACATGCTGCAACTAAAGGTCCCACATGCCGAGTATAAGACCTAACGCAGCCAAATAAAGAGAAGTTCAGACAGTAGGGCAAGTAGCATTTTCTGCCATGATTCCCTTCCTGTGGTTTCCCACTCCAAATCTACTTGATTAATAATTCAAAATGCTGAACTAGGAGCTGACTGAATTCCCTATAGACAGAAAACACTGAAAACTACTGGCAGTACTGCCTTCTCTGTTGTTTTTTGGATAGCGTAGGTATGTGTGTATTCTCGGGGCAAAGAGTAAACGAGTAAGGACTTAAGAATTGGCATTGTAAGACTATCCCCTAGTGATAATGATACCAGGATCTTGATGTCTTTCCTGACGGTCTTGTCTAATACAAATGTAGACATAAATTACATAGAATCTCTGGATGGTAATTTACATTACATGATGGCAGTGATGACAAATGGTCTGTCTCGTTATATGGGGTGGGGAAAGGACTTTTAACTGGTTAAACAATTAAAACAGAAATTGGGAGGCTTAGTTCCACTTCTTAATTGACCCTGCATGACTGAGCAAGTAACATATTCTTAATGTTTCCATTTTTCCATACATAAAATAGAAATTATGTGTGATTTTATCATTCAAATCACTGTAGTGATTACCTCACTATAAAGATAGTTATGAGAATCAAGTATTCCTTCCTGTATTCCTGCACGCACTCTTGGGTGCCCTCCATGTGGTGGGTACCTAAAACATGTTCTCTGCCCCCATGTAGCAGAATCTAGTGGGTGAGGCATATCAGAATGTTTCGAGGAATGTCCACTGAGTCACACAAGTCAAAGGTTATTATCAAGGGGTGACCACCAACTATCATAATGTTCCTTGGCCCTTCACTTCTCTCTTCATACTTCTTTGTCAAGGTCAAAGTGATAGAAGAGGTAGGAGATTAAGTGGTAATTTGGGAGGAGGTGATCTGCTTTGGACAGGCTGCCATTCCCCCCGCCACCCCCAATCCCCAAACCCAATCAGTCCTAACTCTTTACTGTACAAATCAGCATTTTCTGGTTACATCTCTTCTCTTCCATTTGCCCCACCCTCTTGACAGGGAAGTAGGAAAATTGAGATTTGCAGAAGTTGGTAAAAACTCATGTCAGAAGGCAGAGTTCCATTTCTAGATCCAAGAAAAACTTCCTGTTTTGTTAAGACCCTTCTTAGGAGCGGAAACTAGCTCACTCAGATGAAAACCACAATGAATAATTTCACTGATTTGTACCATATGTTTAGCAAGCCTAAAATCCCAAGAGGGGGTTGGTGAATCAGAAGAGAAACCATCAGAAGGGAACTGACCCATATCATCCCCCCAACTGACCAGGCTCTTCCTCACTTCCTCCTGCAACACACCCTGCAGGAACAGCCACAGCTCAGAGAGTGGAATAACTTTGGGAGCACATGATACAAAGGCAACCTGGCAGAGCCTCCTAGGCTGGTTCAAGGATGGCACCACTCAAATTGCTCATCCCTTCTCCAGATGGATTTTTGTGTTTTTTTACAAAAAGATCTAGAAAAGCAGCTGTATTAGCTTAGACTATGCTGCAGTAACCAGCTAAGCCCAGAATCCTGGCTCAACACAATGAAAGTTTATTCTTGCTTTCCTTATGTGACTGATGCAGGCTAGGGGGAGAGTGGGAGGTAGACACAAGGGAATCCTGCTCAACAGCCCTGGCTGATACGAGCTCTGCCATTTGGAGTCTTGTCCTTCACCGTCCTGGCAGTAGAGGAAGAGGATGCGTGGAGAACGCACACGTGTGCTCGCCTGTGCACAGCCTGGAAGCAACGCCGTTTACTTCTGCCCCAGTGGTTGGACAGGGCACACTACGGAGGGGCTGTGACTGATGCGGAAGCGTGCAGATATTTGGCAAGCGTTCAGTGCCTCTGCCCTTGTAGCACTGAAAGCTGAGTGCATGCTGGAACATGTAACGACAGTTCAGAATCCCAGACCATGGAAGAACTGTTTGAATCCGGATCCACTGAGATGTATCATCTCTGGGTCTTCCTTATGGATTTCCTGAGTGCCTAACAGGCAGTTCTCAGGTCACAAATGGCCCACACCATTTAAGGAGTGTTCTTCATGAGGGTTGTGCTGGCATTGCCTATTAATTTGCCTAATTAGCCAGTTCACAAGAACCGGTCGCTTAGCATAGCCTCACCAAAGGTTCTTGGGGGGCTGACTTAGCTTGGTGTCCCTGAAGCATGGACAGATCAATCACTGGAATCAAAGCTGGCTTTTTAAAAGTCGTGGAATTTTAAGCTGTTCACATTTAATTCCACAAAAATGACACCATAAAACCGGAAGATTGTTCTCTGAAAGACTATTGACCAAAATTGTTCAAAATATGATTCAAGCCTCCTCTTGCAGTTGACTCATGTCTGACTCTTGTTCAATGTTTTTATGCCAGGGGAGGATGCTCTGTACTCACCATCATCACCAATTAAATATACATAAAGCCCATACATGGATGATCGAGTTCTCTTAAATGATCTTGTATGTCCCTGCTGGGGGACAAGGAGCCACTTTCTATGTAATAGCTTATCCAGTACTTGAATTTCTCTGCCTCCCCTCCACTCTTGCTCCTTGCTCTGGGGACATCTTGCCACCCACCAAAAAGGAGAGAAGCAGAGAAACAAGGGAAATAAAACTCAGTTCGAGGCCAGCTGACTTCACAGGGCGGTTCGCAGTCAGTCTGTTTTACTTGGCCTGCTTTGAAGCTGTTTTGGGACATAATGAGGTTCTTCAACCAAGAGGTCTTTTCCAGACCTGATTTCCCCTTGGAATGACACATTATTCTCGCTTCCAACGTAGCAATTGTAATTCCTGCCTGGGGAGCAGCAATTGCTTTGAATTACACACTATTTGAATAAACCAGTATGGGATTAACAAAGGCTTATTGTTCTGCAACCTTCTACTGAAACTTGCAGGAGTAATTTCTGGCAACATTACTTTTCCCTGCTTAGCATTTGACTATTCAACCAACACTTCTCCACTCTTTAATTGATCCTTCTTCGTTGAATGTAATAGAAACCTTTTTAAGCATTCTACCAACACTGAACAGGATGAAATAATACTATCAGGGTTTTCTTAGTTCACCTTTTACTCCCTTTCCCTCTCTGGTAGGTTTACTACAATTCCATATCTTTAGAATTTCTCAGATTTCTTGTGCCCCAAAACTACTTCCTGACCACTATATATACGTGCAGGTATACACACTGTAACACACAATTTAGGATTCTGTCCTTTACAATATGTGTACCATGCTGTTTTTTAAGTAGACCTCAGGAGCACAGAATATAAACAGTGATCATCCCCGGTCTGGGACGACTCTCATTGTTAAGCTGGAAATGCTATTTTAAACACGTTTTCATGACGACTTGAGGAAACCACCTACATTTTCTCTATTCCATTTTAAAAAATTCTCATTCACCTTTTAAATCATTTGCAAATGAAACTCAACAACTAAGAATAAATCTAAAAATAAATAAATAAATAATTTTTTAAAAAAAAGAATAAATCTACCAATATTTACTTCCAAACCAAAATTATTTCTAACAGTACCAAAAGAGGATCTCTTTACAATGACAAGGTCTAAAGTTACAACTATGAAAATGCTGAGACCAAGACATTACTGACTGATAGAATAGATCTTTATAAAAGCTTCTGAGTCGGTGAATGTGAAATGAATAAATTAGAGCTGTAATGGGTTTTTTTCTAGCTGGTTTTAGGCCAGTTAAATCTAATAAAGATCATGAAGATAGGAAGCTAACTTGAAACCAAAATAACTACCAAGAGCACTTTGTATTCCATTAATAGGTAACAAAAAGCTATGCATTGCTAAATGAAAATATAAATTCTGCTTACCTATGTAAAACTTTAGGCCCACATAATTATTGATCTAAAAAACAGCTTAATAGCACAATATTTTTAAAATCGGCTTTGATGAAATCCACAAAAAATAATCTTGACTCATTTGTCTCCAAACTGTCTTCTTATATCCTATACCTAAGTTGAAATTTTTATTCCAGGGGGAGTTGGAAGATATTTCAGATACAGCTATGTCATAAGAAGTTTGATAAATTAGTATTATTAAATTAGATGATGATCATGAACTAAAAGGAAAAAAAGTCAAGTCTAGAATCTTCACTGAAAAGATTTCAATATATAAAAATATAAGCCAACTTTTCTTCTTTTTCAAACCAGAGACTTTGAAGCATTTCCTTTTAGAAAAATAAATAAAAGGAAATGGTGTTGCTGCTGGTGATAATTTCATTAGCAAGGAGATAAAACTAATTCATTTAGGGAACTTGTTTCAAAGTTGAAGTGTAGATGAAATCCAACAACACACAACTGGAGTTGAGTGGGCCTTATATAGACACTTGGCTCACAGGCAGCATAAACAAGAAATCGCAGTAAGTTCAAACAAAGCTGAGGCCAAACTCATGTGGCGATTTGTAGAGGAGCAAAAGGTATTTGCAACTGTACTATAAACAGACGTTAAAGTAAATGAAAATCGTAGGAGCAGGTTCTAAAAAAAAAAAAAAAATGAAGGGCTTTAGAAAAGCTGCATCTAGCCCAGATTTACAGTACTCTTGCCTGGAAAATCCCATGGACGGAGGAGCCTGGTGGGCTGCAGTCCATGGGGTCGCTAAGAGTCGGACAGGACTGAGTGACTTCACTTTCACTTTTCACTTTCATGCATTGGAGAAGGAAATGGCAACCCACTCCAGTGTTCTTGCCTGGAGAATCCCAGGGTCAGAGGGGCCTGGTGGGCTGCCGTCTGTGGGGTCGCACAGAGCTGGACACGACTGAAGTGACTTAGCAGTAGCAGCCCAGGTTTATTTTTTTCCCCCTCATGAGTAGTGAGTGCATGATTACAAACAAGTGAGTAGGAAAAAAAAAAAAAATAACAAGGAACTTGAAGTATAAACTTCCAGACTTCTGGTAATACAGTTTATAACAGGCTCAAGTATTCAAGCTTCTAAATTAAAAAGAAATAAAACAAAAAAATCCCAGTCTGAGCCTAAAACATTTCATATTTGGTAAACTATTTGGGGAAATTCCACCAAATCTTCAGGCCAAGTAATTTTATTTATTCTTACCCTCCAGCCTGTCCATTTCATTTTGCTTCAGCAGTTGTTAAAAAACTGAGTAGATAGCTGGGATAGACCCAGGAGCTCTCTTTTCTAAGGAAAAAAACTACATGTGCATCCTGGGCAGATAAGAAAAGTCAGTTTCTTCCAGGTTTGGGCCCTTGTCACTGTTGCAGAATGTTCTCCTTACTCCTGTCTCCCTCAGTGCACCATATACTGACCACTCGCCTCCCTGGGCACCAAGGATCACACTGCTAGGAGCTGTGCTGAGTGCCAGAGTCACTGGTGGCTGTGATCAGTGAGGCAGAACTCTGAGCGCCTAGGTGCTCACCCAGATCATAGCTTTTCCTCCCCTTCCTTCCTCTACTGGATGTTCACCCTGCAGTGACCTAGTTGGTTATGCTGCCCTGGGGCCTCAATTGCCTTCATTAGGACTGAAGACCTGCCCCTTAGAGGCTACTCCGTCTTGCTGTTTGCCAGCTGTATGCCTTCCTATCCACCCTCCCACAGCCCCCATGGGCTGGGAATGAGTCAATTGCTCGAGAACCATGACTCCATCCAGACAGTCATTTCCCCTGAAGATACTGATGGCTGCCTGGACCAAATCCTAGTTTGGGGACTTCCCTGGTAATCCAGTGGCTAAGACTCTATATCCCCGATGCAATCGCTCCCAGGGTTCTACCTCTGATCAGGGAACTAGATCCTACACACCACAACTAAAAGATCCTGCCTGCCACAACTAAGACCTGGCGCAGCCAAATTAATTAACAACAAACCCTCCAAATTCTAGCTTGCCTTATCTACTGAGCCCACCTGAGTACCTTTTCCAGAGCCAGTCTAACCGACAAAGTTCGCCCTTTGCCTCCCTCCTCCTACCTGCTGATGATGCTAAAATGTAGGTGATGGTAACAGTAATCAATGATAGTTATTAGTAATAAGATTAGTCTCAGGACTTCCCTGGTGGCCCAGTGGTTAAAGAAAATCTGCTGGCCAATGCAGGGGATAAGGGGATTGCTAGTCTGGGAACTAAGATCCCACATGCCACAGAGCAACTAAGCCTGTGAGCTGCAGCTACTGAAGCCCATGTGCCCCAGACCTTGTGCTCCAAAACAAGAAAAGCTACTGCACAAGAAACCCGTGTAGCACAACTCGAGAGTAGCCCTCACTCAGTACAACTAGAAAAAGCCCATGCACAGCAGCAGAGATCCAGCACAGCCAAAAATTTAAAAAAAAAAAAAAAAAAGTTTCTCTCAGAAACTGTCATAGGTGTTTAATATACTTATTTATCTAATAATGACTCTAGCACTTGGAGAAACCAACACGAGGAGAGGTTAGGTGACTTGCTCAAGGTCACCCAAAGAACAAACAGCACAGCTGGAATGTGAACCTAGGTCTTTCTGATGCCAGGTATATTTCTGCTCCCAATTCCAACATGTGGGGTTTTGCCACACACCAAGCAATTTTAAGGCACCAGTTGGGTGTCCTATAGTTCAACTCAACTCTGACACTCTCTGGAGAGCATCAAATCCCACAGGCTAAGGGCTCAGTCCTATGAAAATTCACACCCCACCCCCCTTCAGACACAATCACAAGAACAGTTGTCACCTGTCATAGATTGGAGGTTCCGCCAACTCCTTCCTTGGGATCCATTAATTCACTACAGTGGCTCACAGAACTTACAGAAACATTTTACTTTCCAGATTAAAAGTTTACTGTGTAACTCAGGAACTGCCAGATGAAAGAGCTGCATTGGGCCAGGCAGGGGGAAAGGACGCAGAGAGCGCACCACTCTCCTCATTCTCCACCCGTTCTCCAGCCCAGAAGCTCCCCTAAGCCCATCCTCTTAGCTTTTTCTTGTTCAGTCACTAAGTCAAGTCAGACTCTTTGCAACCCTGTGGACTGCAGCATGCCAGGCTTCCCTCTCCTTTATTATCTCCCAGAGTTTGCTCAAACTCATATCCATTGAGAATCGGTGATGCCATGCAACATCTCATCCTCTATCATCCCCTTAGCTTTTTCTGGAGGCTTCATTACTTAAGCATGATTGGTTAAATCACTAGTCATTGGTGACTGAGTTCAGTCTCCAGCCCTTCTCCCCTCCCCTTAGGTCAAGGGCATGTGACTGAAAGTTCTCTCTAATCACATTGTTGGTTCTCCTGGTAGCAAGCCCTCATCGTCAGGTGGGGTCCAAAAATCATCTCTTTGAAAAAGGCACCTTTATCACTCTCATCACTTAAATTCGAAGGGGCTCTGGAGCATTATGCCAGGAATAGGCAAAAAGATCAGATATCTATTTCTTATCATAAAACAGAATATCACACCAGATAAATACTCTTACCCACAGGCCAATGGTTCTCAACATTTACTTTGTCACTACATCATCCCCACATGCTGAATGTTTGTTGAAGGGAGGCACCCCTCTGGGCTGTGCAGAATCTCAGCTATGTGGCCTCGCAGTAGGCCGTGGACACCATCCATTAGAAAACTGATGTCTTTGCCCCCCTCATTAATGCCTCTGTTATGTAAGCTGGCTTCACTATCAGCTGACATGGCTTGTTCACAATGATTGAGCTTTACACCTAAGTGTGGTTATCCATCTGCTCTCTGGGGCCTGTGTAGGTTTCCCCAGGATCTAGGAAGCTCCAAATCTTAGGGTTTGGGCCCAGGCCTTTACTTTTACTATTCAGAGCTGAGCCTCAGAAAGCTGTAGTGAGCTGTCCCATGTCAACAACTAGTTAATGGCAGAGCCAGGACATTTTATATGTAGTATTACCTTTTTCAACCCCCATAACAACCCTATGAAATAGATGCTTTATCATTGTCATTTAACTGTAAAGAAATTGAGCCACAAAGAGGTCAAGTAACTTGCACAAGATTACACAGCTAGGAAGTGGCAGAGCCAGGATCTGGATGAAGATGTCTATTTCCTAACCGTACTTCTAATACCTGCACCAGATTGGCTTTCATGGGAAATGGGGAATGGATGTTTCTGAAACCCACCCGAAGACACAGGGATCTGAAGTTTTTGGTGCAGGAAGAGCAAGGACCATTTATCATAGACATCCATATTGCTAGGCTCAAGGCTTGCCTGCTAATGGACAAGGGACCAGGGATGACCTTTACCGTCCACAATTAGCTTTTCAGAGCTTTTCACTTTGCTCCAAGAAACTTATCCAGCCCCATGTGGTCTCTAGGCCATTCTCTGCATGCTTTATGGTCACTTCAATTCCTAGGTTAAAGTTCAAAGCAGATAAGACGCAAGGAAACAGAAAAGGAACCAAATAAAACTACCAATAAAACAAAAGTTTGGCAATTTTGAAATCTTGTTGCATAACTCTTTGCTTGGGAAGAAATGCTCAAAAATCAACAAAAGGAAGAAAAAACAGGATGTTAAAAAGTACTTTTATTATGTTTTTAGAAGCTTACTGCCAGACTACAATTATTTCTGCCAAAAATAACATACTTACTCCTTGCAACCTACAAGATTTGGGGTTTGCTTGGAATTTTGTGGACTTTTGGGGAGTGAAACCATAAGTTCCCACCAAGTTCATTTTCAAAAAGAATGTGCCAGAAATGAAGATGTGTCCGTCCGGGGAAGGAGTCCCCAGGGCGGAAACAAAGGTCCAACAGCTCCTACTATGAGTTATGGGTCCCAGAAAGCTTTGGCCTGAAGACCGGCACCTTCCACAGGGTCCCTTCAGTGCATGCACCTGGAGTGAGCGCAGGGCTCCTTTGGAAGGCTCTGTCCAACGGGCAGGGAATGCAAAATGACACAAGATCTAACGATGTGGGAAGGGCCCAGGATCAGGAGCCAAACAAAGCTGGGCTCAAATCCTGGATCCACCAACTCCTAGCAGTGCGACCTCCCTGATCATCCATTTCCTCATCGGTGAAATGAGAATAACATGCTGTCCTGCAGGACTGTCGTGAGGGTTAAATGAGGTATCAGACGTGCGTGGCTCAGTGGCCAGAAGCGTCCAGAAGTAGTAGGTTAAGCCCTTCCACTTGGGAGAAGCCTGGATAGAGCCACATCACTGCTAGCCAGGAACAGAGGGAGGGGAGAAGCAAGACCCTGAGGGGGCAGAGAGCTGATGGGTGACTCAAGGGTTCAGGAGGGAGAGGAAGAGAAGAGAGAAGGGCTTGCTCCCTTTTGTCCTCCAAGATATACTTGGTAGACAGATGAAAGATTCCAAGGGTAAAGGAAAAATTACTTTGCAACATCCAAGAGTCAGGTTTTTCAACCACTTAAGCACCACCCTGGAGAAGGCTATGACAACCCACTCCAGTACTGTTGCCTGGAAAATCCCATGGACGGAGCCTGGTAGGCTGCAGTCCATGGGGTCGCTAGGAGTCAGACAGGACTGAGTGACTGCACTTTCACTTTTCACTTTCATGCATTGGAGAAGGAAATGGCAACCCACTCCAGTGTTCTTGCCTGGAGAATCCCAGGGACTGGGGAGCCTGGTGGGGTTGCACAGAGTCGGACATGACTGAAGCGACTTAGCAGCAGCAGCAGCAAGCACCACTCTTCCAAATATTGAAAGCATAGAAAAGTGGTCCCCATTATTGTTACTAGTGGTGGGATTTTTTTTTTTTTTTTTTTATGTTTTTAAAACATTCTCTCCACTTGCTTGGTCAAGCTTCATGTCGCTAACAGCAGGGGGTTCCTGATCTAACTTCCACATTTCTCAAGTCATGAATTCAGTAGCTTCAGGGACAGCCCCTGATCCCCCACCCTCCTAAGTTGGGCAGAGATTATAGCTCCTGGGGGTGCTGGGCGGGGGTCAGTTCTCTGGGTTTTCAGGGAGTCACTGCAGAAGGCACCAGCCCAGAAGCCTGTTCCTTCAGTACTACAAACTATTTTACAAGCACCAACTTTCCTAATTGGTTTTGTGCTTAAATCCTAGTTTGGTTCATATTTCTTGCACTAAGAGTATACTATTCCAAAAACAAGGGCCGAGGGGGCTTACCTTTATTTTAAGTGGAGAATCAGGACCATTGTACAGAAATGTTTATAGTTCCAGAAAACCATGCCGTGTGCCAAAGGAGCAGCAGGACAGCGTGGGTCTGAGAGGTTCCCAGGCAAAAATCCTCACCACCCCAGCTTTCTTAGGCTTCACAGCAGGGTGGGACTTGAAGGAACCGTCTTCAAAGACCGAGCAGTGTGCATTCTGGCTGACTTTCCTGTTCCAGCGGGCCGTGGCCTTTGCCTTGCTCCTGCTTCCTCGTTTCCTCCTCCACACCTTCCTTTGTGTAACTGCCCATGTGGAGCTCCCTTCCTTTTCTCCAAAATGCCAAGCCCCTTTCTCCTGCCATCTTTTTTCCCAGCGTGACTCCTTTCAGAGTATCCATGTGTCTGTATGTTTCAAAGAAGTTCATAGTCTGCAGCAAGCGTGACTAAATGGATGTCGTTTATTTATTTCAGGATATGAGCCCCTGCAGATTGCCACGCATTGTCCCAGCGCACAAGGACTCCGCAGAGTTGCTGTTTGTTGTTTGCTAGGGGAGCCTCCACTGTCTGAAGGCAGCTCGAGAAACTGAACATGGGGATTTCTGTTGCTGCCCGTGCCTAATGAGCATTTGATTAGCTTTGTCCAAAATGAACAGAAATTCAAAATGACCCATTCCAAGCCTGTAGAGTCAACCTGGACTGACTCTCCCTATAAGAAGCTTTCCACATGAAGATTCTGGCTTGGCAGGCAGGAAAGGCTTTAGTATTCTAGTTGAACCCACTGTAGTTTTTCCAGGGATAAAACCAGCCATGAGTATAGCTCAGAAGGCTGGTGTTCTAGCACCTCTTCTCTAGGTGGAGACACCATGAGCATTTCTCAGGTGGCGCTCTCACAGCGATGCTCACTGAGCCCCTGCACTGAGGCCTCAGCTCCTGCTCAGGAAGCTCCCGTCCCTGGTCTGCCATCTGCTAATCTCCTGTTGGTGAGATCAAAGCAGTACTTCTGTTCTGCTTCAAGTGTCACTACTAAAGAGAGTACTATGGGCCTATGTCAGTCAGGGTATTCCAGAGAAATGGAACTAAGAGGATCTGTATATATAGTGAAGGAGTTTTGTTTTAAAGAATTGGTGCATGCCATTGTGGAGGCCTGGAAGTCCAAAATCAGACGGCAGAGGCCAGCAGCAGGCCGGAGACTCAGGAAACAGTTGTGGTTTGTATCCACAGGTTCTGCTATCAAGCCAGGAAGAGTTGATGCTACAGAGGCAGGAGTAAGGTAGTCTGCTGGCAGAATGTGCTTTTGCTATGCGAAGGTCAGCCTTTTGTGCTATTTAAGCTTTTGACTGATTAGATGAGGTCCACCCACATCATGGAAGATAATCTGCTTTATCTAAAGTCCACTGATTTAACGTAAACCTCATCCAAAAACATGCTCGCAGAAATATCCAGAATAATATTGGACCAATTATCTGGGCACTGTGTCCCAGCCAAGTTGACACATAAAATTAACCATCACAGACCCTTTTTACTAAGTGACAGGAAGGAACTGTCTCCCACTCTTTGTTCCTGCTGCACCCTTTCTCTGGTGCAGTCACTTCATCATAGGTACCCCCCACCCAGCTTCCTGTGTCCCCGACCTGGTATGATTTTCCTTAGAGGTCAGTGACGGGGGGTTTGAGGTAGAAGAAGGGGTGCTGGACTAGAAGATAGTTAGAGGAACACTGAACTCAAAATCTACTCTTCTCACGAATTCCCAGCCTATATGTCCAGACCAAGAAAGAGAACTCTCGTTGCTCTCAGGTTTCCTTCCACAGCAGCCTTCACCCCCAGGTCAGAGGAAGATCATTTCCCACCCTTCACCAACATCTTGGCTCTGGAGCTCAAGTTTAGCCAACCACTGTCTCTCTAAGGAGATACATCTCCAGTTGGTCAGCCCCAGTAGCCCGTGGTGTGAGTACAAAACTTCCTGATCCCATGTATGTGGTTTTGTTGAACTATGGGGACATTAGTCATGTTTACTGTTGATGGAAAACAAAGAAATGCTGTAACCAAGGCCTCACTGTGGTTCTTAACTGTTGCTCACTAACTGTAATAAGATTATAAAAAGGCCCCAAATAGAAAGTGTATATACGGTCAGAGTAAACAGGATCAGAGACCAGACTACTCCTACAGGGACGGATGGTGACTTGTCTCCTTCACTGAAATAAGTTTGTGTACACACCCTCCCTGATGCTGCCTGTGTATTTCCTGTTTTATTGAGATACAATTCACGTTTCATACCATTCATCCATTTAAAATGTATGACTCAATGGTTTTTAGTATAATCACAGAGTTGTGCAACCATCACCACAAAGAATTTTGGAACATTTCATCATCTCCTAAACAAACCCCATACCCATAAACAGCCACTCTGATTGCTTCTCTCCCTGCAAAATTCCCAGATCCTAGGCAGCCACTAATCTACTTTTTGTACCTTATGGATTTACCTATTCTGGACATTTCATTAAATGGAATCATACAATATGTGATTATGACCAATTTTCACAAACATAAAATTAGCTTAGATCTTGTCATGATAATTAGACCAAGCCCTCACTTCCCAGAGATACCTGTCACATTGCTCATCTCAGTACAACAGGCAAATAAGCATCTAAGCAGTAAGAAAGTCAGATTCTGAATTTCTAGCAGCCCTAAGCAGGCAGAAATCCTGGGTTCCGTGTCAATCTGACTTACAGTCAAAAGAAATCTCAAGGGGTGTTTAGTAGACAAGGCACTTATGATCACATGAAGAGCCTGCTGAACAGTTCTGTCCGGCCGGCTAGGTGGCGAATTTCCTGGGGTCCAGCTGTACCCTTTAAGATGTGTTTCTTGGGAAATTAGCTCTCTTACCTCTTGTAATTCTCTTCCCAAGGAGAAATCAGTAAATGTGAAATAGGCATTTTATGTCTATGTCCTGACTGAATAAGAGGAAGACACAGAGGGTGTAAAATCAAATGTGTACAGTATCAGAGCCAGACCCCAGGACCAAAGATCCAGAGCATGCTGCCCCTCAATGCGGTGCATCTGGCAGGTTCCAAGAAGGAAGTGCTGAGAACTGGAGTCAGTGCTCTGAAATGGTGAGAACAGCTAGCTATTCAAAACAAAGGAAACACTCATTATTAGCCAGCTCTCAATCGCCTGTCTCTAAGGCCTGTGGAATGATTTTCCATTCTCAGAGTCTGAGAATTATAAAATGTGGCTTAAAAAGAAATGAGTTCTTAAACATAAGAGTTTAAGGATCCTTCGGCCAGTTCATGAGGCTAACCAGGACCCATGTTTGTGACAAAGCTCCCTGTAGAGGTTACAGAAGGCTGGTCCATTGGAAAAAGGTACTGGCCAGATGAGCAAACTTGAGCTTGAAGGGAAAGAATGACTGAGTTTACATAACAGCAATGACCGAAGTGAGAGTGAAAGGGGAGGAGGGTGGAGCATGTCCCTGACCACAGCTCATTCCAAGCATGGCCTGGAAGTCAAATCCTCTCAATAAAGAACTCCAATAACGCCTAAGCTTTGTGCAAAAGTTTCAGAGACAGAAGATCATGGCTATTCCCTCTCTTTCATGCAAATTTATACAAAGCTCAGAGGAATGAAGAAAACAAATCACTCAGCTTATCTAGTCAATTAAGCTGGCAGACAAATACACATTCTAAAAGGAATCTAAACAAGGAAAAATTTGGAACATGGTCATTACTTTATAAACTGCCTTACACTTTTTATAATCCCTTGTGATTTCTTCTCTCCCCATCTGCATTTTAATCTTGAAGGTGGGGGATATGTATTTTCCTTCTGTGCTGGCATTCACTGTGCCCGGCACACATGGGACAGGGAACTCTATCACTTTAGGCTGGTGGTTTGAAGCCAAGAACCCACACTCAGGCAGGCAATGGTGACACAAGGCAGAAGAAGCAAAATTTTCGACAAATTAAGCAAATCAATTTGTGACTAATCAATAGTTAGTTGTAGCATCTTGAAACCCATTCCAAGACCCAAAGTGTTTTAGAAATTAATCCCATGAAATGTGTTGCACATTTTAGTGAACTGAAAGCAAAATCACGGTTTTACACGGAATATATATTTTAATAAATCATGTGTGTAATCCCTTGAAACAGTCTAGAAAATTTTCTTTTTCTTGGGAGGGTGCAAACGTGTTAAATGAAG
Source organism: Dama dama (assembly GCF_033118175.1). Classification (NCBI taxonomy): domain Eukaryota; kingdom Metazoa; phylum Chordata; class Mammalia; order Artiodactyla; family Cervidae; genus Dama; species Dama dama. The sequence continues at coordinate 43,809,976 of NC_083698.1, read as the reverse complement.
TTGAAATACAAGGAAAGAAAATGCAGGGAGCGGGGATTGGGATGGGGAATACGTGTAAATCCATGGCTGATTCATATCAATGTATGACAAAACCCACTGAAATGTTGTGAAGTGATTGGCCTCCAACTAATAAAAAAAAATTAAAAAAAAAAAAAAGAAAAGAAAATGCAAAGGTCCTGTGTTGAAGAAGAGTTTTCTCATTCTGGGAAGGAAAAAAAAAAAAAAAACAACCCAAAACATCATGCTGCTTTCTGAAGTGCTGCAGCCAAAGAAAATAATGCAGATACAAGCTGGACTAACCAAAAAATGGGCAAAAGATCTAAATAGATATTTCTTCAAAGAAGACATACAGATGGCCAAGACGCACATGAAAAGATGCTCAACATCATCACTAATTATCAGAGAAGTGCAAATCTAAACTTACAATAAAGTACCACCTCACACTGTCAGAATGGCTACCATTAAAAAAGTATACAAGCAATATATGCTGGAGAGGGTGTGGAGAAAAGGGGACCCTCCTACACTGTTGGTGGAAATGTAAATTGGACAGTCGCTAATTTAAGAAACCTGCATACTGCTAATAACAGTATGCAGGTTTCTTAAAAACCTAAAAATGGGGACTTCCCTGGTGCTCCAGTGGTTAAGAATCTGCCTTGCAATGTAGGGGACATGATTTCAATCCCTAGTCGGGGAACTAAGATCCCACATGCCAAAGGGCAGTTGAGCCTGGGCACTGCAAGTCCAGACCCTGAGCCATAACTGCAGAGCCCGTGCGCCACAAGCAGAGAGAAGGCCGCACCAGAATGACATCCTGAGAGGCGCAACAGAGACCCAACACAACCAAGAAGTAAATAAACGTTAAAAAATAAAAACCATTAAGAGTCAAAGGAAAAAGCAAAGCTCGGGAATGTTAAAACAAACAAACAAACAAAACCTAAAACTACCATATGATCCAGCAATCCCACTCCTGGGCATATATGAGGCGAAAGCCATAATTCAAAAAGATACAGGCACCCAGTGTTCACTGCAGCACTATTTACAATAGCCAGGACATGGAACCTACCTAAACACCTATTACAGAGGAATGGTAAAGAAGATGTGGTCCATGTATATGGTGGGATATTACTCAGTCATAAGAAAGAACAAAAGAATGCCATTTGCAGCAACACGGATGGACCTGGAGGTCGTCATAGTGAGTGAAGTAAGTCAGAGAAAGACAAATATCATATGATATTGCTTGTATGTGGAATCTAAAAAACTGGTACAAATGAACCTATTTACAAAACAGAAATAGAGTCACAGATGTAGAAAACAAATTTATGGTTACCAAGGGGGAAAATGGGGGCGGGGAAGAGGGATTAAACTGGGAGACTAGGATTGACATATACACACTATTATATATAAAATAAATTACTAATAAGAACCTACTGTGAGCACAGGGAAATTTACTCAGTACTCTGTAATGACCTATATGGGAAAAGAGTCTAAAAAAGATTAGATATATGTATATAATAACCAATTCACTCTGCAGGTACAGCAAAAGCTAACACAACATTGTAAATCAGCTATATTTCAATAAAAATTAATTTAAAAAATAAAATTAAAAAGAGTGAATATATGTATAACTGATTCACTTTCTTGTACAGTAGAAACTAATACAACATTGTAAATCAACTATATTCCAATAAAAATTAATTTTAAAAACTTAGAAAGTACAAATTGGGGGATGGAAATACTGACCTTATGAAATTTAATGTTTTAGTTGCCCCTCCCCCCACATGTGGCCACCACTAATGGCCATTTCCAAGTTAGTGGTTCTCATCTAGGATGCTTGAGATAGTTACTAGGAGGTTATTAAAAAGTCAGATGCCGGGGCTCAACTTAGACCTACTGAATCTGGGGCAAGATTTCTGATATTGAATATTTTTTAAAGCTCAACAGGTCATGGTATTATAGCTGGGTCTGTGGATTGTACCTTGAAGATACACTGAAGTAGACTGCTGCTATGGACTGTTTCCCTTCCATATGGCTGTGCTGAAGCCCTAACTCCTGTGATGATATTTGGAAATGAAATCTCTAGGAGATCATTAGTTTAAGGTGGCAGCATTGAGACTGGGGCCCTCATGATGGGATTAGAGAAGAGACACCCAGGCCGTCATGCTTTCTCTCCATGTGAGGACACAGCCAGAAGGCTGCTATTTTTGAGCAAGGAAGAAGGCAATCATCAGGAACTGAATCTGCTGACACCTTGATCTTGGACTTTCAGCCTCCACAACAGTGAGAAATAAATGTTGTTTAAGCCACCCCATCTATGGTATTTTGCTATGGTAACCCTAGCTGACAAAGATAAGCATGAAGTAGATACATGGAGTTTCCCCTGCTCTGTAATGCTGGAAAAACTGCAGTCATATCATAACACAGAGTTTTTCAAATAGTTTGAGGTCATATTTTCTATACACATTCAAATTTATATTATGCTAGGCCTTGGAACACTCATATGTAAATGCTGAGTCAAGCATCTAAGTCATGGCTGGGTGGGAATGGATTCGGTAAAGATAAATGTTTTTGAAACTGTTCTAGACAGTCTATTCCTTTTTGTAATACTTAGCATGTTTTTTGTCCTATATTTCATTTGTGTACAGGCTTTCTTTGCCACTAAACCATAAACTAGATTCAAAGAGGCAGTACCTTTGCCTCTTTGTGGATTGGCATGACCAATCCACATCTGCAGCCTCACAGTTTAACTGAGTACCTGGCACACAGTAAGTGTTCAATTAATATTGAATGAAATGCTTGTTCAGTGAATTATACTTGCAAACATTTTGAAGGACAGTTTTCTGCTCAAAAAAAAAGCAATAACAACATCAACAACACTTCATTACTGGACATTTTCAGACACAAAACAATAAAATAAGCTCCTATACACTTATCATCCTGCTTAAAATATTACCAACCTATGACCTATCATGTTTCAACTATATCCTTCCACTCCATGTACCCCCAGATTCCACAACATACACAATTACTTTAACAAAAACCCCACACCTTACCTCATTTCATCCATTTTCTTCAGGATCTATCTCTTTAGGATAAAGACCCTTAAAAGAAAACAGGACAAAATATAATTACAATAACACTATCAAGCTTGAAAAGATTAACTATAATTTTAATACCATAAAATATCCAGTTAGTATTCAAATTTTTCTAGTTGTATCATAAATAATATTTTTGTTTTGGTCTGTCTGAATCAGGACCCAATGCCCCCAAGGCGAATTTACCTCTTGATCTGTCTTTCAAGTTTTTTAACCACCAAATTTCCCTTCTTTTTCTCTTCTTGCAACTTTTTGTTTGTGTTGTGAAAAAGCCAGTTTATTTGTCCTGTAGACATGTCCACATTCTGGACTTTCCTGATTATATTTTTATGACATCATGTTCCCCTAATGTGTTCCCTAATCCTGCAAACTGGTAGGTAGAATGATATCTATCTAGAAGGTTGATAAAATTCAGGCCCCACCACCTGCCTGAAAACTGCTTTTCTTGGTAGGGGTTGAGGACAAAAAGGCTTCTCTTTTGGTTACTATTGTTGCATAACAAATATATCACTTAGCTCATCAGCTTAAATAACTACATTTTTAAAACTAATTTGTTTTTAATTGGAGGATAATTGCTTTACAATATTGTGTTGCTTTCTGCCATATATCAACACGAATCAGCTATAGATACACATATGTCCCCTCACTCTTTTTTTTTTGTCCCCTCACTCTTGAACCTCTCTCCCACCTCCCACCCCATCGTACCTCTTAACTTTTAAATTTTGCTCATGATGTTTGGGGTCAGGAATTTGGAAAGGAAAACAGGTACAGTTTACCTTTGCTTCAAGGTGTCTAGGGGCTTAGCTCAGGCTAAAAACTATACACATACCCCAATACCAATATTACCACTGCACATGGAATATAGTTTTAAATTTCTTTATAGTCTTTTATGGGCTGAACTGTGTGCCTCCAAATTTATATGCTGAAATACCTCAGAAAGTGACAATATCTGGAGATAGGGTCTTCAAAGGGGTAATTAAGGTTGAATTCATTAGGGCGGGTCCTAATCCTATGACTGGTGGTGTTATAAGAAGAGGAGATTAAGACAGAGACTGCACAGAAGACTGCACAGAAGACTGTGTGAAGACTCAGGGAGAAAATAGCCATTTACATGCTAAGAAGAGGAGCCTCAGAAGAAACCAATCCTGCTGACCCCTTGATCTTGGACTTCTAGCTTCTAGAACTGTGAGGTAAGAAACTTCTGTTGTGTAAGCCACCCAGCCTGCAGTATTTTTTCATAGTAGCCCTGGCAAACTAAGACATAGTTCCTTTTATCTTTAGGGTCTATCACAGTAGGGGTAGAGTTAGCTTACTATATTATAAAGTTATTAGAAATAATTCCTTTCTGTATAGTTGCCACTAATTCAATACACAGATTCATTTGCTCTCAATCTTTAGGAATTTCTTTTTTTAACCCATCTTGTAAAATTTTTGCTTTATAATATTTAAAACATAGACATGGTTCCAAAGTCAACCCTACAAACTAAAGAACATTGAGAGAAGTCAAGTCTTCTGTGTAATTTTCTCCTCTTCACTCGACCCCCTTCTCCTTGAAGATAACCAGTTTTCCTAGTGTTTGGTTTATATTCCATACATATAAGTAGCTGTATTTCCCTTCTTCAGATAATACTAGTATACTCGACACACTGTTGCACATCTTGTTTTTTTCATTTAACGATACATTCCAGAGATCATGTGAATATACAGAACCGCTTCTTTTTACAGCTGCACAGTACTCCATTTGCATAGATTCCTTTCTAGATGGACATGGGTGTTGTTTTCAGTCTTGTGCTATTACATAAAGTAGCTTCTTTGGCTGCCTGAGACTTTAGGATAAAATCTGATTAACTCTGCCAACATCCTACGTCCACCCCTGTCTCAAACTGACTTACTGCTAGTTTACCCTGATTGCTAAAATATTCCATCTTTCATTCTTTCTTACCTTATTTGGCATAGGAAATCCTTAGCATGAATAACTCAAAATTCTATATTCAAAATAATACTCATTGGGTGTCTGAAGGAAAAAAGCAGCAATTTCTAGTTCTGTGGGTTACTTACTATTTAGCAACTTAGTCTCCTCACCCTCCCTCCCTCCTTTCTGCCCTAAGCAAGACCAAAGTCAGGGATTGTAGGAATGCTTCTGGTTCAGCATTCCTTACATCTAGATGAGGAGTCAGACCACATCTCAGGTACCATCTCCCCATTGCTGATGTGGAGAACAATCTGCCAGTTCACTTACTTATTCGGTAAATATTTAATGAATGAGTGCTATGTGTCACACATCATGCTAGGTGCTAAAGACAAAGTAGTGAACCAGACGACCTCATTATCTATTTTCCTGGAGCTCAGACAGTGGTCCTTAGGTTCTGTGACTGGCTCAAGCCATTTTGGTCCACACAAAAAACAGCACTTAGTTATCCTTCCCAAGGAGCTCACAGCTTCAAGAATATCGTCATCTTCCCAAGGTTAACACCAGACTGAGACTTTCTGCTCTTTGTATGAAAGTGATGGCATGCTCAGTCATTTCAGTCATGTCTGAGCTTTGCAACCCCATGGACTGTAGCCCACCAAGCTCCTCCATCCATGGGATTCTCCAAGCAAGAATACTGGAGTGGGTTGCCATTCCCTTCTCCAGGGGATCTTTCCAACCCAGGTTTCCCACATTACAGGCAGATTCTTTACCATTTGAGCCACAAGGGAAGCCCAGAAAGTGATGGGAAAAGGCCCAAAAGGTTTGGCAGTACTTTCAAGGCTTCGCTCTCAGGTGGCCAGACTGTAGATCCAATGGGAGCAAATGCTCTAATTTTAATGGATAGCAGTAAGGCTTTCCTTTACATGCCTCTTCTAAATCAATCATGTCTCAGTCTTAATTTCACATTTATTTTGCTCTGGACTCCCAAATTCTTTTTATAAGAGCAACAATCATCATTCATTGAATATTAAATATGCTCCAGGCATCGTGCTAAGTCTTTTCCACTTAAATCATGTAGTTACCTCCAATCATAAGGTAGGTACTATTATTATTGGGTTTCCCAGGTGGCTCAGTGGTAAAGAATTCACCTGCCAATGCAGGAGATGTGGGTTAAATCCCTGGGTTAGGAAGATCCCCTGGAGAGGAAAAGGATACCCACTCCAGTATTCCTGCCTGGGAAATCCCATGGACAGAGGAGCCTGGCAGGCTACAGTCCATAGGGTTTCTAAAGAGTCGGACGTCCGAGATTAAACAACAGCACTGTTATGAGGAGCGCACTGAAGTTTAGAGATGTTAAATAACATGCCAAGGTCACACATCTAATAAGGGCAGACACAATTAGAGAAATCAGACTGGAGCAGGTAAGGCAGTCTCTACTATTACTAATTGGCTATAACTAGAAAAACAATAGTAACAGCTAAGTTTTATTGAGCTCTTACTATTGTACCAAGTACTAAGTGTTTATGCATATTTATGGGGCTTCTAGGGTGGAAAAAAAATTCTTCCTCACCCCTGATATTTCCTTCCACAGGGCAGAAGCACTTCTGGCGTAAAATTTCTGACCTCTCCTTTTTCCTTGACTCACTCCTCCCGAGGAGCGGGGAGGGACAGGAGGCCACGAAAGGGGAAGAGAAGCAGTTTCTCTGTGGTGAGTATGTGGGTAGGAAGCCTCTCTCTTCTTTCTCTCTGCAGCAGGTCTCCTCCAGAACGCCTGTTGGTTCTCTTCTCCCCTAATGCCTGGTTTTCAGGGACAGTTCACAACTGGGCGGCCTGCCCCAGCCAAGTGGTACCTTGCCTAATTCTGGGGTTCACTTACCCACACATATAAACCACTGACTTCAATATAAAACCTATGAGAGTAAAGTTGATATTTTGATTCCATTTATTTGACTTGTTCACGTCCATTCCTTAATTACTCAGAGCTTTGTAATGGATGAGGGCTGTCCTTCATTATATCCTCTTGAAACCCCAACATTATCAACCCATTTAATTCTAGTAAGACTTCCATTAGAAAAGTACTCTTATCCTCTCAAATGAGGAAACGAAGCAGTCCTCATTTGGCCTCTCCCTTGAAGGATAAATATTTGCTCTCAGTTCAGGATCAGAAGAAACTAAAGCACGTGAGAAAGTCTGCAAACTGTTAAAGCTATACAACAGAAGGCCATAGAGCGGTGGTTCTGGCTCTGACGCTGGCAGTGGGACTCGGATTGGTTAACTTTCCTGCTTCCCGTTCCTTTATCAGTAAAGCGAGGGTTACGAGAGGCTGCCGGTTGCAGCTTGGTCCTGCTCTACGGTTCAGACTGTGAATCAATGGTGACTCGCCACTGACTGTTTCCCCTGGCTTCCTTTGCGTCATTGTGGACTCTTGGATGCTGACTTTTCCTTTGATCGAGCTGGGCCCAGTCTCTGGGGTACACTAGGTGCTTGAGATTCCCCCTCCGTAACGGGCTCTGCCTTCTGAGGTTTGCTGCTTGGTTGCCTTTGGTTGCGCGGCAACATAACACACGCCCACACTTCCGGTCCTGAGAGCCGGATCTGCTGTCGTCGGGCTGTCGTTGAAGGGGCTTCCCCCACCCGGCTGCATTTCCTTGCTTCCTCACAAGGGCCAGATGATGGCGAGAGAGACTCCCTAGTCATTCCTACGAAGTTGTGGGGACTGAAAAACATGCACATATACATCAGGTCAGCATTAGGAAGAAAAACCTCAAGAGATCCAGGCTTAAAGCCTGGTTTGGGGCAGTGAGTTCTGCCGTTGCAAAAGCCTGTCCTTTCAATGGCACCGTGAAATCTCGTTGAGTCACCAGGTTCTGGGGGGATGGAGGCCATATGGCAGGCCTACACTGTGTTTCATCTGATTCCGAAACTCTGGTGGTTTAACACCGGAAGACAGCAAAATAGCAAAGAACAGGAAGTGGAAAAAACATTTTGCCTAGTGGAAACTACCTCTCCTTCACCTGCATTCCTCCAAAACAGCAGTCAAATTAGCACAGAGACCTCCTTTTGGCGGCGGGTGGGGGGCGCGGAGGGGCATCCCCGGATGGTGCCTCCCCAGAAAGGACTTTGTTGATGAATTTGATACTCCAGTTCTTCAGAGGAGTTCTAAAGGCTTAATTAGAGGAACCTGAGGTTGTGTCTCCCTGCTTCCATAACAAGATAACTCACTCTTGCATTTTTTGAAAAAAGAAATTGCAGTGGGGTTGGGGCAAGAATAGAGCCAGAGCCAAGTTCTAAACCAGCGAAAGGAAATGTTTACATGCTGGGAAGTATTGGGACTACTCCTCCATAGGGAGGAGCAGAGATGTGTTTGGTTTGACCAAGGGGAACACAGGAATAAGACAAGCACAGGTTTTGAAAGTGCAAAAGGGTGGGGACATCAGTGTGTGCCAGAGGAAAAAGAACAGGCAGTCAGGGTAAGAAAGACTCCTCTGTCCTTCCGAACTTTGCCCTCGTAGGACCGTCCCCACCCACCACCAGCAGACACCTCCTCACTTAGGTGGGGGAGGGAGGCTGTGACCCTCGGTGGCATTGTTCCCAGGATGAAAAATATGGGTGTTGGCAACCATATCAAAGGCCTGGAATTGTTCAGAAATCTTTACACCTCTGATCACCAGACTGCAGAGCCCAAGGGCCATTCAAGGCCTGTGGAAACTTTGGAACAATAGACTTGGCCCCCTGCCTATCTGTTTCCCTGGCTTTCTGACAGACGTATTGGGCTCTAGACCAATCACCAACTTACCAATCTCCTTCAAGCTGGTTCTCACTAGTTAAAGTCTATGCTGAAGCCAACAGCAGTTAGAGACGGAGAGCTGAGGTTAGTGCACTCCACTCTTCTGGGACTGAAACTAGCCTGACTGAGTGAGGTACTCACCTCAGTACACAATTTAAGGGAGTGCCAAGAAACTCAATGAACAAGATAAATAATATTTAATATAATTAAAATGTTTTCTGATATTTTGTTCATCATGGACTATTTTTCATTAGTTCTGATTTTCTAAAATGATTAATATGAATATTATTAATCTTAAAATTACTGAGGTTTTTGGTGCCCCCTTAAATTTTATACCTTGTGGGGAGTACCTTAATCATCTCACCCTAGACTTCAGTCCTGATGAGAAATGATTCACAAAGGGTCAAAAATAGGAGATGTGGAAAAGCTCTGTGAAGACTAATCAGGAGGTGAGGATCCTTCAGAAGGTGTGGAAAGTGTGGCCCTGATATCCCAGGCCTGGATACTGAAGTTGGGTGAAGATATGAGAAAAGTCAGCCTTGTTACAGAGAATTCTGCCAGGGAATACAGCTGGAAAGTTCTCTCCCAGGGCTTTGTCCAGTCCACCTGAAACCGTTCACAGGGAGGCTGGGGCAAGTGTTAGCAGCAGGTTGTTGCCTACTTGTATCATCTGAGAAGGATTGAAAAAGTTCCTTTTCCCCAAGGTCACAACGGGTACACCATAGTAGAGTGGTCAGTCCTTTGGCTCGTGAAGTTGTTTTGGTTTGAAAGAAACTGCTGTTGTTATGTTTAAAAATAACTGGACTATATAATGATCTTTTACTTTTATCTAGTTTGTTTCACTTTTTTCTATTTCATATTCAGTGCTCCCATTTCATTTCATTTATGTTTTCCAACTTCTCCATCTCTCTCTTTTTTTTAATGTTCTTTCTGAAGCCTTTATTAAGCATAGTAGAAAAGCTTTTCTATACATATACATACATAATAAATATATATATTTTAGAAAACTTAGGAATTTTTGCCTAACTAAAAAAATTTATGACATTTTGATTCTACTTGTTTGACTTAGTATGAATAGAATGCTAGATTTCTAATTTAAAAAAGATATGCAACAAGCAACAAAGGTTTACTGTATCGTGCAGGGAACTATAGTCATTATCTTGTAATAACCTGTAATGCAAAATAATATCAAAAATAATATACGTGTATATGTATAACCGAGTCACTTTGTTGTGCACCTGAAACACTGTAAGTCAACTATACTTCAATAAAGTATATATATATATTAAGGAAAAAAAAAAGAACCTGCCCTTATAATACAACGATCTCTGTGGCAAACAATTATTGGTAGAGATCTCAGCAGAGACAGACTTACTCATTCATTCATTCATTCAACAAACATTTATTAAGCACCATAAACCAGACTAGAGTAGGATCTACCCTGCTCAATATAATAGAAAGTGACAGATAGGAATGTGAACTGAGTATACCAAGGTCAGGTTCAAGGGAAGGGCAGGATGGCAGAAGGACTCCTCATTCAGTTCAGATCTCCTTCTATCTGGGACTATGGTATATAAGGAAGAGAAGGACTCAGGGAAGGCGCCTGCCTGGGATTACAGAAAGGGACAGAGAGAACTCTCAAAACACCCTCATCCGTCTCTCAGATTTGTGTCTGGGCTTTGCAGGACTAAAGTGAGGTGAAGTCGCTCAGTCGTGTCCGACTCTTTGCGACCCCATGGACTGTAGCCCACCAGGCTCCTCCATTCATGGGATTCTCCAGGCAAGAATACTGGAGTGGGTTGCCATTTCCTTCTCCAGGGGATCTTCCAGACCCAGGGATCAAACCCGGGTCTCCCGCATTGCAGGCAGAAGCTTTAACCTCTGAGCCACCAGGGAAGCCCTAAGCATGACCTTAATTTGCAGAGTTCTTGCTCACAACTCCAGGGGGTACCATTCTCCTAGAATATAGTGGCATTGGACAGGATGGAGGGTTCTGTCTTGGCACAGTGAAGACAGTCTCTGAGAGGGAGCTGAGTTTGCCCCCGAAGTTATGTCACTGAGCATCTGTGGGCCTGTGCACCAGAAATCCTGACCTTTGGGAGGGGTGGCGGTGGTCAGTGGAGGGGAAGAAGAGGAGCCTAGATGGGTCCCACCCCTTGGATTTCTTCCCAGGGCTGACCTGACACTGTGAGAGTTTGTTCAGCTTTGTGGCCCTGGCCTAGCTTCTTGGGTGAGAAAGGGGCTGTGACCCTAGTTAGGCAGCCTCCCTGGGAGACAGAAGCCATTCCACTGGTGCTCTCTAGCATGTGCTTCCCAGGGGAGGTGGCCTGGGACCTAGTCACTGATCAGGAAGCCTGGGAAATGACAGGAGAGGGGATGACAGGAATGTTTTAGGTCCCTGAAACCTCTCTCTCTTTTTAAACAATTAACCAACAAACACGTTTGCAGTGCTTTTATACACACCTTCCTGTTCCCTTTTCATGACAACTCTGTTATGAGAGGTTCTATTATTTTATTCCTGTTTTCCAGCTGCGGAAATTGAGTCCCACGAGGTGACATAACGTCCAGATAAGACAGTGAGTAAATGGAAAAGTTGGGATTGAATGTTACATTGATGCTTCTTTCCCTGTGTCACTCAGGTCCTGTGACCCAAATGCTCCTAGACCTCAGACCAGAACCTTGGGTTACCCTTTCCTCCTCACACACGCCCCACGGTGGTGAGCGTTTCTACCTAAGGAAGGCGCTCCATCTGCTCATTTTCCCTCTCTCCCTGCTACTGTCCTAGTTCAAGCCATACTCACCATTCTGCTACCACTCCTGTAGTCCCTTGGTTTTTGTTTTTTTTTTCCCTCTTCTTGCTGGCTGTGTGTCTTTGAGCAGGTTTCTCAACCCCTCAGGGCCTTAAAAGGGGTCTGAGACTAGCACCACCAAGGAGCTGTGCTAAAGATTAGGCAGATGCTTTGTTTACAGGGGTTCCTTCCAAGAGAACTGTAAACGTGAGACCCACGTGTAATTTATACACTTCTCTAGTCACCATATTTAAAAAGGCAAAAAAGAAATAAGTGAAATTAACTTTAGTAATGTAATCTATTTAACACCACATATATACACAGTATCCATTTTAAAGGGGCATCCCTGGTGGCTCAGATGGTAAAAAAAATCTGCCTCCAACGCTGCAGACCTGGGTTTGATCCCTGAGTCGGGAAGATCGCTTGGAGAAGAGAATGGCAGCCCACTCTAGTATTCTTGCCTGGGAAATCCCATGGACAAAGGAGCCTGGTGGGCTACAGTTCATGGGATTGCAAAGAGTCACACACCACTGAGCAACTAACACTTTGACTTTAGTATTTTAAAATATTAACATTTATATTCATTTATTTCATACTAAGTCTTCCAAGTCCAGTATGTATTTCACTCTAACTGTGTGTCCCTGTTTGAAGGACTAGTCCCATTTCCAGTGTCCAGTAACCACTTGTGGCCAGTGGCCTCTGCCCTGGGCAGTATAGGCTTCGTGTGCTCAGAGCAAGGGTCTGGTGTGCGCTCTGCCAGTGGCCTGTGGCCGTATACAGTGTCACAGCTGTTCCACGGCCCTGGGCCCCAGGCACATGCTTCCTCCTGAGATCATGGCTTCTGCTCTTGCTGCCTTCACCACGGGAGGTTATGGGGCTGACTTCAGGGGGCAGAAGTTCTGTCGTGTTTCCTGCCAGCTGCCAGCCTGAATGTGAGGCCCAACACTCCTTAGTTTTCTTGTCTGCTCATGGGAAGCCCTTCCACTCAGCGAACCTAATTATATCCAATCAATCTTTAAACAATGAGCATGTCTGGTGGGGCTCCCTGGGGTGGGAGAGCATATTTTGAGTAAGGAGGGTTCGGGAAATTCCCCTTTGAGTCAGGAGAAGAGGCCTGTCCACATCCCCGGCCCCATGATGTGGAGGAGGGAGGTGCCAGACTCCACAGTGGAAGGTGGTGATTAGGAAGCGGTTTCCGGGCAGAGCGCCGAGCCTCTGCAGAGTTAGGCTGTCCTTCCATTTCTTTCATTTTAAAAGAGTTTGCCTAGAAGCACCTGGAGCCTGGAAGGATACTCTGCCCTTCAGTGGGTTTCCTGCTCCCATCCCCAGTGCTGTCTGCCTCTGCCCAAGTACAGAAGCAGAGCACTCTCTTTAGAGAGCTGGGTCCAGCAGGCCAACTGCTGGCCCTCAGCCCCGGCTCAGCTTCTGCCAGGGGCTACTCATGCTGGGGGGTCCACTGCTCTCCTGCCCAGAGCAGCTCCATGGCTTGGCTTTGCCTTCCTCCTGTTGCTCAGGAACTCAGCTGTGGTCATTTGCTGGGGCTGCCCTGGCAAAGCACCACAAACTGGGTGGTTTATCTTAAAAGAAAGTTACTATCTCCCAATCTGGAGACAGAATCTGACAGAGGTCAGAAATCAGGGTGTGGGCAGGCTGGGTTCCTCCTCTGAGCTGTGAGGGAAGGACCTGTCTGAGGCCTCTGTCTCAGCTCCCGGTGGCCTCTGGAGTTCCTTGGCTCATAGGTGATGTCCTTCCGGTGTGTCTACGCTTGTCTTCCTCAGGGTCCATATATCCTTTTACAAGGAGCCCAGTCAAGCTGGATTGGGATCCACTCTAATGACCTCATTTAGCTTGTTTATCTTGGTAAACACCCTATCCAAACAAAGTCACTTTCTGTGGTACTAAGAGTTAAGATTAAATGTGTGAATTTTGGCGGACGGATGCAATCCACTTTATAACACCAGCCTAAGCTCTTCTGGAAGAGAAGAGGGAACATGGGAACCAAGGAGGTGTCTGAGCCTCTGAGCTCTCCAGGGCCAGTGACCGTGTCTTTAAGCCTGTGGTGTATCCCACAGAGCTACCAGGATAATTACCCATAACTACCAAACCAGTTCACAGACACTCAGAATTGCCTGGTGCTGCAGCCAATACAATGGCCAACAAAACTCTGCCCCTGCCCTTTAGGAAATGTAATCCAATAGGAGAGATAACCAAGTAATAAAATACAGGGCAGAGAAAGGTATGGAGAATAAAGCCATAGAAGTGGGAATACTTTCTTTTTGCGTTGAGAGATAAGTGAAAGATTCATGGAGAATCGCTTGGATGAGACGAGCTTGGCAGACCCTTTGAAGGCAGAGATGAGACCAGCTGGGCACGCCTGGGGTGGAATTCCAGGGAAAGGTGGGCATTCCAGGGAGGACTGGGTTGCATGGACGTGAGTGGAAGCAGCTGGGTGGGAGAGCAGGACAAAGCCTGGTCGTGGTGGGCTTTTCTTGCCAGGCCAGGGGGGGCCCACGGGGGTGTTTTGTAGCAGGAGCACCACATAAAGCAAATCACTCCTTAGGGATATACATCCGGTCGGTGAGAATGGGCTAGGAGGGCTTAAGGTGGTGGAGGAGGGAAAGGGAGGGCTTGCAGGAGTCTGGGGAAAGGACTGAGTTAGGGCAGGTGCCCTGGAAATGCAAAAGGGGGGTTGGGAGTGGGGAAGTGGAAAGGAAGAGCCCACAGAACATGATGCCCAGGTGTGGGAGAAAAGAGAGCAAAGACAAAGATGGCTTCAGCTTTTCAAGTCTGAGCAATTCAGAGAGGGCGGGTACCGTTCAGAGCAGGAAGCAGGGAAGTCAGGGTGTGGCTGTCCTGCTTCGTGCAGACACACCCTGCCAGAGTGGGACACTTCCCCTCCTCCCGCCTCCCTTCAGTTGCCAAAAGCAGGAGTGGCCTCCCCTGACCCCACTTTGTCTCTTTTCTCAGAAGCTATATCTTAATCGGTTAAAGGTACTCTGTTGTCTCAAGGGTGTTCTTAATGTTGTAACGAGGAAATGAGAGAAGGGAAAGACGTGCGAGCAATATCAGGGAGGCTATGAAAAATGATGAGGTTTCAGTGGCGTAAAATAGATATCTGACAACATCCGCCCACAGCTGGCTCAGTATCCGCAGAACACCTCTGACACGGGCATCCTCCTTTTGAGGCAAAATAGACACTTGTGTTTAGTCCCCAGGCCCTGGCTTTTCTGCAGGACCTGAGACGTATACAAAATGACTTTTGTCTCCTTACGAAAACGTCTCATCTCCCGTGTGTATAGGCTCTGGAACATGCCTGTGTGGTGTGTGTGTACGTGTGTGTCTGTGTGTACTGTGTTCCCTACTTAGTATCTCTCCGTCCCTACCCTATCTCAGCCCTCTCCCACTGCTAGTAAGTTCTAGGGCCCCTGGCCTAGTCAGGCAGAAACTCTAGTATGGGCAGCTGCCAACAGTGTAGCTGGCAAATCACTCTCTGCTAATAAAGATGCTGAAAATGAGATCTAGTTGACGCCACCTTCTTCGTCTCAGCTGTGACCTGTTATCTCTGAGGGCTGAGGTGCGGGGCGGGGGAGAGCCCAGTAAGAGATGCAGTTGGGGCCCTGACCACACCTGTTTCTGGATGGGGCTCACGCAGGAAAACATCTGGAAATATCATGAGGTTGAGTATAACGCAACACAGTGTACAAAAGGCTAAGCAGTCAGCCTGATGGAGACGATGGGGTTGAAGACTATAAAAGGCTGGGATATCATCCCTTTTGGTTTCAACGTCTGCCATTTCATAAAAGGATTTAAATTCCATCAGAAACGATCCAAATGGGCTGCGTGCGGTAGGGGAGTGGTGTAAACCATTACCTTTTATCCATATAATAAAACACACTACAGTCATTAAAAGGGAGTGGCAAAAGTGATTATACTGACATGGAAAGATGTTTATGATCTATTGTTGAGGATATACTGTAGTAGCTAATTTGTGTGTGTGTGTGTGAAAAGCATATATAAACTAAGTGTTGAAAGTGTTTATGACCTAGTTGTATTATGGGTGACTTATGTCCGAGCTGTAGCATGGGTGATGTTTCTCTCTTTTTCTTCCTCTTTTTTTTTTTCTTCAATGAAAATATAGTACTTGTGAAATTTTAAATAGATATAATTACTTATCAGTTATTTAAAATTATTTCGTATATGCCCTCAGAAATACTTCATTGGTGCTTAGAGAGTAGCCTTAGATGAGGAGCATTTCCTGACTACCCAGGGTCTCCCCTAGGCCCTCTCCTCATCGTTTCCATCTCAAAGCTCCTGTCGGCAGGACTGCGCTCCTGAATCCTGCTGAGGAGGCTGTGGGGAAGCATCACTGCCTTCATCAGGAGAGGAAGGGGGTCTTAGGCAAGTTCAGTGACTTTTACTGTGAAATCCCCAGTTACTCGGGTCCTGTAGGAGGTGAGGATTGGCCTTTCTGTCTCTTCTCCTGTTTTCCAGCTGCTTCTCTCATGAATAGGTTTCCTTCCGTTTCAGTGCCATGACTTTGCTCTCCCAGAGCTACTGTACCCAGGCCAGCTGGTGAGCAGGACTAGTTTTTAGGGTTACAGAGTCTTCAGGTCTCATTGGGGTTAAGTGCCACAAGAAAGGCAGAAACAAAATTAGACGGTCACCTGGAAATTCGGGGGTCCGGGGCCAGGGTGAAAGGAGGCGGGCCTCCCTGTACTGCATGACTGGAGGGCAAGTGTCCGCTAAGCGGGCAGGTCACTCTCAGGAACTTGAGTGCAAGGTTTCCTGCAGCAAAACTCTTAGGGCTGAAAGAACACCCAGCTGTTCTTCAGACAGCTGTGCAGACTTTTGTCGCGGCTCTGGAGGGTTAACGTGGGTCAGCCCCACCTGTTCAGCCCCACCTTGCCCTCCGAGGAGCGCCCCGGCTGCAGCGAGGGTGCTCTGCTTCCTGCAGAGCCTGCAGTGAGCGGAGCCAGAACTTCGGTGCAGCCTTAGACACTGTTGGGTTGTAGGATGGCTGCTGCTTTGTGATTTTTTTTACTATGACCCAGCTATCAGTGTTTCGTTTGGGGAAATCTGACCTGGAGAAAAGGGGCTACCCGAGGATACCCAGACTCCCCAAGGCCTCAGGCTGCAGCCTCTCGACTCTTCTTGACTGCTCTGCTTTTTCTTTTCTAAGGACAGAAGAAAGAATTCTGACAAACCAACTCCAGGGGGTTCAGCCAGAAAATAGGGAGCAGTGATTATAAACTCTGCCTGTGACCCTGGGTTACTTATATAATTTCTCTGAGTCCCAGTTTCTTCATATGTAAAGAGAAGGACTAATAGTATATGATTTGGAGTTGTTGTGAAATAAGGTATCTTAAAGAATTTAGAGGACGGCACTGGGAGGCACTAAACAGGGATGGACTAGAAAAACGTGTAACAACTGGTAAGGGCAGAGACAGCTGCTCTCATCAGAGCAGAGGGTGGGGCTGCCGGAGCACGCTCTGGAGAACCACTGGGTGCCAGGTGTTAACTCATTACCTGCTGGATTGTGGGGAGACTCCAGAAACAAGCTGGGGTGATGAGAAGGGTAATGCTGTGTCCACAAGTGTGAAGTTACTTCAGTATTTTAACTGTCAAGTATGGCAGCATACCACCTGAATATCGATTGTAGTTCTGAATGTTAACTGTTAATTTTTCATTAGAATAAGTAGATATTAGCTACAGGACTTTGAAAGCTATCAGCTTGTCCAAAAATTTCATTTGGGTTTTTCTGTAAGACATATGGAATATATTCCCTCCTCCCCATTATATGTGTGTATGCATTGACAGACAGACAGACACACACACACTCACACACTCACAGAACGTCTTAACCTTTAAGACAGAAAACCCAGAAAGGTAAAGGATCGACATGTGTCAGACTTGGACTGCTGCTGCTCAGATGTGCGATCTCAGGGTCTGGAGTGTGCGGGTGCCAGCAGCCTGTTCAGAAGGTATTACCTTCTGATGAGCCTTGCAGTCCTGCTCTGTCTCGTGTGGGTTCTGTGGAGTTCCCGCACACTCCAGACCCTGAGACCGCACATCTGAGCAGCGGCAGTCCAAGTCTGACACATGTCGATCCTTTACCTTTCTGGGTTTTCTGTCTTAAAGGTTAAGACGTTCTGTGAGTGTGTGAGTGTGTGTCTGTCTGTCTGTCTGTCTGCCTTGCAGTCCTGCTCTGTCTCGTGTGGGTTCTGTGGAGTTCACACTTCCCAGTCAGGGAAGAAGGCTGGTGGGATATGGGAAAACCTCCCTGGGCTCTAGCGGCAAATCAAGGTGTTCTCTGCTAGCTTGCTAGGACTGCCTTAACCTGGTATCACACACTGGGCGACTTAAACAAGAGGAAGTTATTTCCTTGCAGTTGTGGAGGCTAGAAGTTCTCAACGAAGGTGCCCACACGCTGGTTCCTTCTGGGGGATCTGTTCCCGGCCTCCCTCGTTGTCTTGCAGATGGCTGTGTTACCCCTGCATCTCCACACCATTTTCCTTGGGTGTGTGTCTGTGTCCAGACCTTCTCTTTTTACAAGAATTCCAGTCACCTTGGATCAGGGCCTTTCTTAATGACCCCACTTTAGAGCCTATCTCCCACTATGTTTACATTCTTCGGTTTTGGGGGTTCATACTTCAATATAACAAACTGGGGGGGAGACATAATTTGGTCCATAACAAGTTCTTTCCGCCTAGCCTCGTGAACCCAGCATACTTGGCAGGCTTTTCTCTCTGGCACATGTAGGGTACATGCTACTCTGAGATTTCTCCCTGTGTTGTCTTCTTTTTTTGCTTTCTTGTGAAAATACTCAAACACATAGTAGGATATATGCCAATACATGTATCCCTCACTAAATTCAATACAGCTTAAACATTTTGTCATATATCATTCTTTGTATGTATGTGTGTGTATTTCCCTAAAGGTAAATATTTAAGTTACCTTTAAATGTTGTAGGATGCACTTCTAAAAATAAATGATAAAGAAAAAGATAGTCTTTCACACACCACTGTACCATTATCATGTGTGTATGTGCTAAGTCACTCAGTCGTGTCCAACTCTTTGAGACCCCATGGACTGTATCCCACAGGCTCCTCTGTCCATGGGATTTTCCAGGCAAGAATACTGGAGTGGATTGCCATGCCCTCCTCCAGGGGATCTTTCGGACCCAGGGACTGAACCCATGTTTCCTGTGGCTCCTGCATTGCAGGCAGATTCTTTATCACTGTGCCGTTGGTTCTAACAATAATTCCCTATATCATCTAAATATAATCAATCCATATTCATGATTCTTAGACTATCACCAAAATGTCTTAAAATGATTTTCTTCACCAACCAAGCAAGATTCATGCATTGAAAATGGTTATGTATCTTCAGTATCTTGCCTCTTTTTAGCTTAAACATTTCTCCCTCACCTTTTCTTTTCAGGATACTGACTTTTTGAAGACACTAAGCCACTTATACTGGAAGACGTTCCAGCCAATAATACTGGAATGTCCCTTATTCTGGTGTTGTCTGACATCTCCCTTGAGGTCACTACAATAAACAGCCATTAAAACCATTTATTTACTGTAAAACAGTTGTTGAAGACAGACCTGGCATGACTCCAGCTCCTTATGTATGTTCTATATGAGAAATTCTCACCAGATTTTAGTACCAGGAAAGAGTTGTGCCTCCTGCCATGAATGGCATTTTATTTTTTTCTGATGAGAGCTAGGAAACATTCTGTCTCTCTTTTTGTTCAAAAAGTACAGAGTGTAATTTACAGCTGTGGTACTTTTTAGGGTTATCACATCTGCTTCGCCTTTTCCCCTTGATCCTGAGTTCTACTTTGGTCACTCTTTAAGGTATTGTGAGTCTTTCATTGTAAATGCAAATTCTTTTTTTGTTTGCTTTGAAGATTTGGGATATAAGTAAATCCAGCTGATTTCTGCAAGGCCTTTCCTAACATCCAAGCTCAGAGATGAAGGGCTTGCCCAAAGGTGCTTTATAGCTGATTCCTTTCAGGGAACCAGAGGGTTGCAGAGAACTTCTGAAGACCAAGCCTCTCCCCCACACAAAGCGTTCTTCAAGGTAGTTATGATTTAACACTAACCTTGTTTTCTTGTCTTGTTAACAGTAAACAGGACATCTGCTCCACTTGTTGATTTCTTAAGGGGATCCTGGCTCTCCCATAGTAACATGTGGCCCACATGTATCGGCCATCATTCAGCTGTTCACCAAGCTCTGTGCCAAGAATGAAGAGAAGTCCAAGAAACCAGTTATGGCCTCTGAACTATCACGGTTAGGATTTATGGCTCTTTTATATTTCCTTGAGATCACAATAGCTTTTGATATGCTAGGACTTATGCAAACCCATCCAGTGGGGCTATTAATCTCAGTGTAAACTTGATAGCCAGAAATATAAATACCATGAGGTCTGGTTTTAGTGGCTGCTTATTAAGTACTTATTATGTGTCAGGAACTTAAGTGTATTGTCTTATCTAATCCTCACAACAATTCTGTAAGATAAACACTGGTGTCTACATTTTCTAAAACAGAAATCAGAGGTTCAGAGATGCTGAGTAACTTGCCCGAGTAAGTTGTGAAGCTAGAGTTTAAATCTACATCTGTCTCCTAAACACATCTTTTAACATTATACCACATTGTCTGTGTTTTGTTCCTTGCCTAGAAAAAAATTAAAGAGGAGAAAAACACTGCTGCTAAACTCAGAGTGAGGGGAAAGGAAACTATTTATTACGCTTTTGACCTCCTCCAATACACATGGGGCAGGACTGCTCCAGGACGGGAGTTAGGTTAATTCTGCTTGTTTATTTTCCTGATCCCTAGGGTGGAAGTGACTTCTGACCACCCCAGCACCTGACAGTATGTGAGGCATCAGCAATAGCATCTGGTCACACAACTTCTTCCAGAAGGCCCACCCACGGCCTGCTTCCCTTCACACTGGCAGAACAAAAGCATCAGCATTCCCAGACCATGAGGCTCGCCAAGAACTCAAATGCTTATTCAATAGAACAAATATGGTTGAAGAGAGTTTATGATTTGATTACATGTTGGCAACCCACTCCAGTATTCTTGCCTGGAGAATCCCTTGGACAGAGGAGCCTGGCGGCCTTTGGTTAATAGGGTAGCCAAGAGTTGGACACGGCTGAGTTACTGAGCACACGGAGGCAGAGCAGTTGTGCCAGCAACCCTGATGATCTGTGCTAATGGGGGGACGCTGGGACTGAAGTGACACCCACACCATCTGCACTTGGAGGGGCTTTTCTGGGGTTAGGAAGTGTGAGGTCAAGAAGTGGTAACTTAGGGCTCCTCCAGGGCTTCAGGAAGTCCCTGAAGTTCAATGCAGACTTCGTGTGTATATGCACATATTTCTGGATAAGGGTCTTTAATTGATGTCAGATTTTCAGAGGGGACTCTCACTCCCAAAGGTTAAGAATCATCACTTTGAGACTAATTGAGACAATGCTTTATTATTTAATATTAACTGGAGCTAATTTAAATTTAGTTCACCTTTCTGTTCGGTTATCTAGGCGGTGGGGAAATGCCAAAAGTGAAAACCATGTCACTGATTAACTAGAGGAAGTTTAACCCAGCAGTTAAGAGCCAGGGTCTGGAACTTTGCTGTTCTCTAGCAACATGCTCCTGGGCAAGTTACTGAATTACTCTGAGCTTCAGTTTAGTCCTCTGTAGAATGGGTTGATAACTACAGTTCTACCTCATGATGTTCCCAAGTGGCACTAGTGGTAAAGAACCCGCCTGCCAATGCAGGTTAGATGTAAGAGAGGCAGGTTCGATCCCTGGGTCGGGAAGATCCCCTGGAGGAGGACATGGCAACCCACTCCGGTATTCTTACCTGGAGAATCCCATGGACAGAGGAGCCTGGCGGGCTGCAGTCCTCACAGTCGCACAGAGTTGGACACGACTGAAGCGACTTAGTACACGCACACCTCATGATGTTATGATAATAGACACAAAGTCTTTAGCCTTACCTAAGGTTAGCCATTATTATTGTTTGTTTTATTATTTTGTTTCTTATTTTACAGAGTGGAATCATCACTGGTGGCAGAGTCTTTGTGGCAAGAAGCTGTCAAGTTTGTCCTTCCAATTCCCCCACAGGTTCGGCACAAGCTGGGTCCTCCAACATCATCCCTCCTCTCTCCTCCCTAGATCATTTAAAGCTGGCTTAGTCTTGAGGCCAATTCAAGAATCACCTTCTCAGTATCTCCCAGCACATTCCATATTCCAGCATGGTTTATTATTTCTTTTTTAAAAGTTTTTACATTGAAGTATAGTTGATGTACAATATTATATGTTATAGGTATATAATATATAAAAATTCACACTTTTAAAGGTTATACTATATTTACAGTTATTACAAAATATTGGCTATATTCCCTTTGCTGTACAATAAATCCTTGTAGCTTGTTTTATATACAATTCTTTGTACCTATTAATCCCCTACCCCTATACTGCCCCTCCTGACTCCCTCTCCCACTAGTAAACACTAGTTTGTTCTCTATATCTGTGAGTCTGCTTCCTTTTTCCTATATTCACTAGTTTGTTGTATTTTTTTAGATTACATATAAGTGATATCATACAGTATTTGTCATTCTCTGACTTATTTCACTTAGCATAATGCCCTCTAAGTCCATCTACGTTGCAGCAAATGGCAAAATCTCATTCTTTTCTTTGGCTGAGCAGCATTCCATTGTATGTATGCTTTTGTGTGTGTGTGTGTGTGTGTGTATATACATTTTCTTTATTCATTCATTTACTGATAAACAGTTAGCTTGTTTCCATATTTGGCAACTGTAAATGCTGCTGTGAATATTGGGGTACATTTATCTTTTCCAAATTAGTGTTTTGTTTTTTGAATATATACCCAGGAGTGAAATTGCTGGATCATATAATAATTCTATTTTTAGTTTTTTGAGAACCCACCATACTGTTTTTCAGTCCATTTTAACCATCTTTAAGGGCACAATTCAGTGACATTAGGTATTCACACTATTGTGCAACCCAAGATCACTATTTCATATCCAGAGCTTTTTTCTTATCATCCTGAACTGGAACTCTGTATCCATTAAATAATAATTCCCCTTTGCCTCTTTCCACCAGCCGCTGCTAACTATCATTCTACTTTCTGTTTCTGCAAATTTTACTATTATAGGTAACATATATTGTGCAATCAGACAGCATTTATCTTTTTGTGTCTGATTTACTCCACTTAGCATAATGTTTCCAAGGTCATTCACACATGCATCAGAATTTCATTTGTTTTTAAGGCTGAATAGCGTTCCATTGATGTATTAATATATATCTCATTTTGTCTATCCATGCATTTGCTGATGAATATTTGGGCTGTTTCCACCTTTTGGCTGCTGTGAATAATACTATGATGAGCACTGGTGTACAATATCTGTTTTAGTCTCTATTTTCAATTCTTTCAGATATTTACCTAGAATTATCAGATCATACAGTAATTCTAGTGACCAGAGACCTGACCTTGGATCTTCCTCGTGTCCAAAGATCTACTTGCTAATGGACTGGGACAGGCTATTCTATCTCTGCATCCTGGGGGGCTATGCAGATTAGGCTGCCTGTGACCTCCCAACACAATGGTCCCTTGTGTTCCCACTGGGCATTTACATTGTGCCAGAGTCTGTCCCGAGTGTCATGTCTTGCATGACTCTGTGAGATAGATTTGATTATTATCCCTCTTTTACAGATTAGGAAACTGAGGCCTGGGAGTGTTTCATAACTCTCCAAGGGCACACAGGTTGCAAGTTCTGAGCCAGGATTTGAACCCAGATAACATAACGTAGCTTTTGTGTCTAACTGTATGCAATTCTACTTTTCCAAATGGAGTGACCATTAAATTAGTCAGTCAGGATTGAATTTCTTTGCCTAGAAGGGCTAAACAATTTACATAGGATAATTATGGTAAAAATCAAAGATATAAATAAAAAAGCTAATCCAAGCATCTGTGGTTTAAGAGAACCTCTCTTGGGCACCCTCTTATATATCTATGTTAAAAAAAGTTTTTTAGCCTCGTATGCTGTGTAGAGGAGCTAATTTGCTTTCTATCTGCAACATAAATCCTCAATTCTATGATGTTTAAGGGTAACTCAGCGGACCTAACAGAAATATGCTCTAAGGTGTTGAAATTGCAATGAAATGTATCACTAGATGGCAGTACAAATCAATGTTTAAAAATCCAACTGCTTTCTAACTCTGTAAATGAAGCTCTAGGAAAGCACCATCATTTTTGACAAGATCGGGCAAGTGTATTTAATTCAAGATGGATTTTAATTACCAAGAAGAGAATTCACAAGGTTTTTAAAGGTAAAAGACCTGAAAAGTGTAGACTTTTATAAGGAAAGACACTTCTAAGATTTTTGAAATTCCTGCTTTGGAGGAAGACAAGGTTTTAAGTAAGTATTTTGACTTGGGAAACTGCCATCAGCAAGGTAACATCACATCCGCAAACTTCTGACAGTCTTTCAGTCCACCATCTTGGTTTGGATAAGAATCAGCCTTTAGTCCATAATTGAAAACAAGGCTGTCAGTTTAGTCCTTGGGGAAGTTCCTTTCAGTTAATGCCAGAGAAAAACCCAGTATTTAAGTAATTCAGGAAGTCAGAATTGACCTATAGGTTGGTTTAACACCTAAACCCCTGGGTCTGTGAAATATGGTAATGATGATAATGAAATAATGAGATAATGAAATAGATCTCACCCATCAGAAGGGAATTCGCAGCTTTTTATTTGAGAAAGTGGCAGGCAGTGGGAGGTGAGGTAAACACATTTTCTCAGCTCAGCTCACCAAAATTTGGCTTTCATCAGATGGATTTTAATGATCTAACTGGTATCCTGCTTAGGAGAGAGGATTAATGTTTTAATTTAGAGAAGGCCTAGAGTCAAAATGGGAAACTTTCTTTTTTTTCTCTCAAGCTATCATATGCAAATTATAGCCTCTTCCAGAAAGTTCACAGGGAACCGGCATCAGAGAAATGGAATCGAGCTAACACCTCCAAGAAACTGAAATCTCAGGACACGCCTTTCAAAAGGCACACACAGGCTGACTCCAGCCCATAGGCCACCGAGAGTCAGAATATATCTGGAAGGCACTGTCAAAGCACAGAGTGACAAGACCGTTCTTTGCGACCTTATGGGCAAATCATTGAACCTCTCTGAGTCTCAGATTCCGCATTTGTTAAATGGGCATAATAATACCTCACAAGGGTGTTGTCAGGGCAAATGAGATAATGGATGTGAAAGTACTTGTAAGCTATATGGTGCCATCATATATGGACTACTATTGCTTTTGATATGTCAGCCCACCTAACTCCGTAGTCATTCACACACACACACACACACACACACACACACACACACACACACACACACCTCAATAATGTAGACTGGAAGCCCGAACATTGTCTTTGTTCTCTACTGCCCCATACACATCTATCTGCACCTCTTTGTCTCCATTTCCACAACCAGAAGACTCTCCTGTGTGGACTTTCTGCTTCTAACCTAGCCTTGCTTGACTCCTGCTCACTGCTGAAGAAATAATCCTGTTAAAAACTCACTGATTAGATCTTTCCCCTGCAAAGCTTTCAGTGGTTTCCTACTGTCTGCAGAATAAAGTCCAAACTTCAAAGCAGCTAGAATGAAAAGCCATCGACACTCTGGCTCTCCTACCTAAATACCATCAATGAGAGGGCCATACAGAAAACAAAATGTAAGTGTTACATCAGAGGAGAGGTGATGTAACCACAAATGTTTGCCAGCAATTTTTTCTTCCTCTTCTTTCAATCTTGACCTTGAGAAAGTCCATCTGAGGCTTGCCTTCCTCTGTAGGGTCATTTTAACGGAAACTTACCCAACTTTCAACCCCTTCTAGCCTGCCGAAATTCCTTGCACTCACACACCTGTCCTAGAGCATGCTCTGCCATGATATTTAGCTTACTTTGTGAGAGCTCACCCTCTTGCTGGAAGTCAGAAACTCAAAACCCATTGACTGAACCTGACTCTGAGATGTGCTTTTGACTCTCATAATGTTGGTCTGCGCTGTGCTGAACAATATAACAACTTATTGGACAACTGATATTATAAAAAAATTCTGCCCTGTCTTGAGAAACTAGGAAAGCTAAGCAGCCGACCCTAGAGTCTCAGATTCAAATGGCCTCAGATACAGTGGCCTTCTTGTAAAAGTTGTCTATAAAGCTGTCTCCACCTTCTCAATTTCAACGTTTCCCCCAATTCCAATACTTACAAATGTTTTATTCCGCAAAGACTGCTCTTGTCAGTGTCATTAGTAACCCCCATACTTTCCAAATCTAGTGGTCTCTTCTCAGTTTTGTCTTACCCCACCTTTCAATAGATTTGACACAACCACCTTTATTTCTTGACATACTTTTTCCCTCCTCCTGGCTCTCATTTATATCCCATGTTCTGGGTTCTTCTCACTCTCCATCGCCGGTTCCTGTCCTCTGTCTCACTTCTAAAGTCAGGGCAGTCAGGACTGGCTCAGGGTCCTCTTCCCTATTTGTACATTCTTTCTAAATTATCCTATCCAGTCTCAGAGCTGTAAAAGCCATCTATTTACCATGCACACTAACGTTTTTTTCTAACTTGGACTTCTCTTTAGGAGTCCACATGTCCACATCTAACTGCCTGTCTAATTTGCCACTGCCTTCTGAATTTTTAATAAGCATCTTGAACTTCACTGTCACAAAAAACAATTTTTGGATTTCTGTCTTCCAAACTTCTTCCTTCTCCTCTTCTTCCTACCTCAGTAAATGGCGCCACCATCTGCTCTCAAAGCAAAAACCAGTAGCCCTCTCCCCACATTTAGTCCTGCTCCTGAAACACACCTCTGTAGTGGATGCTGTGACGTGCCCAGCAGAGCGGACGAGGGGACGTATGCCCAGAGCTGCTGGGTGTCCTGACAATGCAGCCCTCTGCCCTCTCTGGAAATTGTCCTCACCTGAAAAGAGCTACCTCACTCAAGGTCACCCCCCTTTCCTAGGGGCAAGAAGCCATACAGAGACAGATGTTTGAGGCTGAACTCCTAACACAGGGTTACTCTGGAAAGCCATCCCAGCTTCAGTGTTCCCCCCACTCCCACCCCAGGGAATCAGCTGAGGCTTCACTGAGACTGCATCACAGCCCAGCTTCTCCTTCTGCCCAGCCTGCTTCCTTCCTTTCCCTTTTCTTCCCTGCCGTGGGTGTTTACCCCAAGAGCCCTAAATAATACACTTATTTCACCCTGATCTCACTCTCTTAGAGTCAGCTTCCCAGGAAACCCAATCTGCAACACCATCCCATATTTATCCACCTTTTTCCATTTCCACTGACTATTCTAGTCTAAGCCACCACCTTCTCTTACCTTGACTACTGAAATAGCCTTCCCCCAATGCCCCTGTTAGTACTGTTTTCCTCACAACTGTCAGCTATCTTTTTAAATATTCAACTTGTTTTATCTTATTTCATTAGATGATATTTGATACAAAAATGTAATATGTGTGTGTGTGTATATATGTTTTGAACCTTTAATAAAAGTAAAAAATGAATGTAAAAAAAAACCATGATGCAGAAAATTTAGTATGAATGTAAATCTCACTAGATGTTCAAATTTGGTATAGTGCAAGGTTTTTTTTTATTTTTTTGGTATAGTGCAAGTTTTGTTCACACTATTTTGCATTTTTAAAAACTCAAATCACTTTGGTTTATATACATGCTATAAAGTATTGGCAACAAAATTCTTCAGATTCACAGTATTTTGGCTACATTATTTCTAACAGATATAGATTTACTTCCAGTTTAAAAGAAAAGAATATTTTTAAAATAGACAAAAGCATATTTACTGTTTGTACATAATCGAGACTCAATTAGTGGTTTCATCTAAAAATTTGTTTTTCATAAAATGCTGACATCGTCATTGACTACATCTATATATATGCATGCCTTCCACTTAATTAAGATCTGGAACTATTGAAGTTGCCTGTATATCTTTCCTTGATGATAACCCCTCCTAACTTTCCAGAAGTGATCACAATTGTGAGATTTGTTTTTATCATTCCTGTACGTAAATCTTTATAGCTTCACCATATAGGCAATTATCACTAAATAATAAAGAGATTAGTTTTGTTTTTGTTTTTCAGATTTATAAAAATGGAGCCATGGTGTACCTGCTGAGCTTGTGTTTTTCCCACTCAAAAGTATGTATCTAATATAATGTGATCATTTATGTTGATATTAGTTAATTAGGTTTATTCATTTCCATAATTATGGTAGTATTAATAGCATTTAATAAATTGATTATCCACATAAATAAATCCACTATTTATATATTCTCTGATGATAAATATTTGTATTTTCCATTTTTGTACATTTTTTTGGTGCTTATAGTTAAGAATGTCTCAGCATATATACCTAAAAATAGAATTGATGAATTTAGTATATGTAAAATGCTCAATTTTATAACATGCTGACAAATTATTTTTCAAAGTGATTATATCAAATTTTACTTTACCAACAGCATAAGAAGCCCTATTGCTGTACCTCATAGTAGTGCTTTAAATTTATGCCAATAAAATGGATATTATCATTGTGCAATTAATTTTAGAATTACTAAGGAAGTTGAGTAATCTTCAATGTGTGTACCATTTGTTTCTTTTTCTACTAAATTCCTGTACATATCTTTTGCTCATTTTTTTCCATTTTTTTGGCTGTTAGGAAGTTGATTTTCGAGTTCTTATATATTCAGTATTATTATTTCTTACCAGTAATAAAGTTAATAAATACTTTCTACCAGTTTGTAGCATCACTACAAACAAAGCTAGTGGAGGTAATGGAATTCCAGTTGAGCTATTTCAAATCCTAAAAGATGATGCTGTGAAAGTGCTGCACTCAATATGCCAGCAAATTTGGAAAACTCAGCAGTGGCCACAGGACTGGAAAAGGTCAGTTTTCATTCCAATCCCAAAGAAAGGCAATGCCAAAGAATGCTCAAACTACCACACAATTGCACTCATCTCACACGCTAGTAAAGTAATGCTCAAAATTCTCCAAGCCAGGCTTCAACAATACGTGAACCGTGAACTTCCAGATGTTCAAGCTGGTTTTAGAAAAGGCAGAGGAACCAGAGATCAAATTGCCAACATCCGCTGGATCATCGAAAAAGCAAGAGAGTTCCAGAAAAACATCAATTTCTGCTTTATTGACTGTGCCAAAGCCTTTGACTGTGTGGATCACAATAAGCTTTAGAAAATTCTGAAAGAGATGGGAATACCAGACCACCTGACCTGCCTCTTGAGAAACCTGTATGCAGGTCAAGAAGCAACAGTTAGAACTGGACATGGAACAACAGACTGGTTTCAAATAGGAAAAAGAGTACATCAAGACTGTATATTGTCACCCTGCTTATTTAACTTATATGCAGAGTACATCTGAGTCAGACATGACTGAGCAACTTCACTTTCACTTTTCACTTTCATCCATTGGAGAAGGAAATGGCAACCCACTCCAGTGTTCTTGCCTGGAGAATCCCAGGGACAGCGGAGCCTGGTGGGCTGCTGTCTATGGGGTCGCATAGAGTCGGACACAACTGACATGGCTTAGCAGCAGCAGCAGCAGCAGCAGTGCACATCATGAGAAACACTGGGCTGGATGAAGCACAAGCTGGGATCAAGATTGCCGGGAGAAATATCAATAACCTCAGATATGCAGATGACACCACCCTTATAGCAGAAAGTGAAGAACAGCCTCTTGATGAAAGTGAAAGAGGAGAGTGAAAAAGTTGGCTTCAAGATCAAGATTCAGAAAACTAAGATCATGGCATCCGGTCCCATCACTTCATGGCAAATAGATGGGGAAACAGTGGAAACAGTGGTTGACTTTATTTTGGGGGGCTCCAAAATCACTGCAGATGGTGACTGCAGCCATGCAATTAAAAGACGCTTGCTCCTTGGAAGGAAAGTTATGACCAACCTAGACAGTATATTAAAAAGCAGAGACATTACTTGGCCAACAAAAGTCCTTCTAGTCAAGGCTATGTTTTTCCCACTTGTCATGTATGGATGTGAGAGTTGGGCTATAAAGAAAGCTGAGCTCCAAAGAATTGATGCTTTTGAACTGTGGAGTTGGAGAAGACTCTTGAGAGTCCCTTGGACTGCAAGAAAATCCAACCAGTCCATCCTAAAGGAGATCAGTCCTGGGAGTTCATTGGAAGGACTGATGTTGAAGCTGAAACTCTAATACTTTGGCCACCTGATGTGAAGAGCTGACTCATTTGAAAAGACCCTGATGCTGGGAAAGATTGAGGGCAGGAGGAGAAGGGTACGGCAGAGGATGAGATGGTTGGATGGCATCACCGACTCAATGGACATGAGTTTGGGTAGGCTCTGGGAGTTGGTGTTGGACATTGGAGGCCTGGAGTGCTGCGGTTCATGGGGTTGCAAAGAGTCGGACATGACTGAGCGACTGAACTGAACTGAACCAGTTTGTGGCTTTTAGTTTTCTTTATGGAATATTTTGATGAACAGAAGTCTTTTTAATCTAGTTGTTTATTGTGTTTATTGATTATTTCCCTTATGATTTTTGTGTTTTATTCAATAAATATTTCCCACTTTCCTCGGTTATATTTTCTACCAAAAGTTAAATTTTTGCTTTTCACAGTTAAAACCCTTAATTCACCTGGAATAGATTTTTGTGTATAATATGAATAGATATCCAATTTCTTTTTTTCTCCAAGTGGCTAACTGTGAAGAACTGGGAAAGGTCTGAGACTTATCCTACTTGCCAATGGAGAAGCTAGTCTGCCACAGTCTTGTTGACACTGGCAGAATACATGAGACTCCTGGATCTCAGACAAAGGGCAGGATTTATTACTCACAGCACAGCAAACAGAGTGTTGGGTGTTGGTTTCTTTGGTCATGTTCCCAAACAGAGGGCTATGAGAAGAGGACTGGGTGGAACCTACAGTGCAGTGGTTTGTGTTATGGGAAAGGAAACAAAGTTTAGAGAACCTGAACCTTTTATAACGGGCAGTGAGTCAGCCTGATCTTTACCCCAGTGTGTGCTGAGTCGCTTTAGTAGTGTCCGACTCTGTAGCCCCATGGACCATAGCCCCCCAGGCTCCTCTGTCCATGGGATTTCCCAGGCAAGAATACTGGGGCGGGTTGCCATGCCCTCCTCCAGGGGATTTTCCTGACCTGGGCATTGAACCCATGTCTCTTAATGTCTCCTGCATTGGCGGGCGGGTTCTTTACCACCAGTGCCACCCGGGAAGCCCACTAGGGATACGTTATCTTCTCAGAAAACAATAAACAAACCTACTTTCTTATTCTGTAGGAAGACCCTATCTCTGTTTTTTCAGAGTAAGCTATACAAAGAGTTTTGAAAAGACAGCCTGGAAAAAGGCAGTCAATGTCTCTGCTCACAGGATGTTCAGAAACACAAGAGGCTCATGTAAAATTGTCTCCTAATAACAACCAATTTGGGGAGAATCAAATCTTAATGATACTGGGTTTTCCTATCAGTGAATATACCTCTATACTTGAAAACATTTTCTTTCAAGTTTTTCACTGAATTATATAATTTCCTTCATAAATGTTCTCTATATATTTTGCTTGATGTATTCTTGGGTAATATAAGTTATGTTAATGCTATTTTTTTGAAATTATGTTTTCTAATTGCTTGCTGCATGATAGAGAAATGCAGCTGTAAAAAAAAACTTTAAAGAACTTCTAAATTGTAAAGTAAATTAAACAAATAGAGAGCTTAGTGAATAACTATAAGGTGGCTACACTAGCAACCATCTGGGTCAAGAAACAGAACTTTTCCAGTCATATCACAACTCCCTCTATATGTCCCATTCAATTCAGTGCCCCCTCTCTTCCTCCAAAATAACTACTATCCTGACTTTCATAG
This sequence comes from Dama dama, assembly GCF_033118175.1. Lineage (NCBI taxonomy): Eukaryota > Metazoa > Chordata > Mammalia > Artiodactyla > Cervidae > Dama > Dama dama. The sequence continues at coordinate 43,778,441 of NC_083698.1, read as the reverse complement.
CAATCTCACTCTTGCATTTCTTTATGCTGTACTTTAGTTTGCCTGTCTTTTTTTTAAACACCTTGTTGTCTTTTAACTCTCTTAATTTACAGATTCCCCCTCCATCCTTTCTTTTCCTTACACCTCATCTGTTGCAGAACTCAGTCTGTTGGACACAGAATTTTACGACCTGGATTTCGCTGTTTGCACACTTGTGATATAGTCAGTCTATCATGTTTCCCTGCCCACTGGATTTCCTAGAAACTGGCAGCTCAGTCCAGATGCTCCATCAGGATTAGGTTTGATTCCTTTAAGTTTTTCTTCAGGAAGTCTGGTTTTCACTCTTTTTAAAAAATAAAAATATCAGCAGCCACTGATATTCAATGTTTAGACTCATTAACTGTCAGTTGCAAAAAGACAATATTCTATTTCTCCCATTTTGCTTTTATGGATTACTTTAAATAACTGTTTGAGATGCTTCCTTTTCTCTATTAGCTGGTTATCCAATGGAACCGTTTATAAAGAATAGGCAGGAAAAGCACTTGAGTTTTCTATTTCCCCAGTTTTTTTTTAAAGAAATAGAATTTTATATATTGATCTTAAATCTAGTCATTCAATGAATCTCTTATAGATTCTAATAAGTTTTACCTGTATCTTTTATGAGGGCAGTTATAATTAAAAAATGATGACAGTTTCATTTTTCTTTTCAAATTCTTATCCCTTTTACTTCTATTTCTTGTTTTACTCTGCTGGCAAAGATAATGCAGTGTTGACAGAGGTAGTGATGGTGGGCTTATCTGTCTTATTCTTTATTTTAAGGGACTACTTTTTATATGTGATAATTATAAGCAGAAGTATATTATTTGGTAGAAATTGTTTCTTAGGTAAAGGAAAATTTTCCTCATTCCTAGTTTTGTAAAATTTCTTGTTATCATCAATGAGTTTTAAGTTTTATCAAATGATTTTTTTTGCACTTATCAGGTAATAATATGGTTTTTATCTTTTAGCCTCTTAATGTGGTGATTTAAATAAATATATTTTAGGAAGCCATTATTATTAACATATAAATGGGTCCAGTTTTCCTTTTTCAAACTGTCCACAAAATGAGTTGTAGAGGCATTGCTTCTATCTATCCTCTGGATAACTGTGTACTAGATTTAAGTAAATAGATTGTTCATTGAAAGTTTGATAGTTAACTTTCTTTGTGGGAGATTACCAGTTTTTTAAAAATCAGGTAAAACACATAAGGAAGTTAAAATTTTTTCTGTGTCCTTATATTTTATATGTTTCTTGTAAATAGTATACTGATGGGTTTTTAAAAATCCAATCCCCCCAAAATTTTTTTAACTGACAGTTTTAGTCTACTTATATTTATTAGCTTCTCTAATTTGTTTTTTTTTTCCTACCTTACATTGTGCTTATTTGTTCTGCTTTTTCTACATTTTTCTGTTTGCTTTTTTGGGGGGCCATCTTTTGTATTGATTTAGTGTTTTTTCTTTCTTATTTTACTTTCCCTCATTGAAGCTATATCTTCTATTGTTTACTTAACATTTTTATCATTGCTATTTAACTTTCTAAAAACAGCACAGAGAATACTATATAGTGGATCCACTTTGGAGTTATTTCACCTGAGTTTGAACCCAGCTCTTTGCTTACAAGCTGTGTGACCACTTTCTTTGCCACTTCATCTGTAAGCTGAGGATAACTATAATATCTAACTCAGAAAGTTGTTATGAAGGTTAAATGAGTTACTACATATGCCTGGTGCATTATAAACAATCAGTGGCTAGCTATTGTTCATCTATATCTCAGCTCTCTTCCCAATTAACACACATTTCTTCAACTCTGATCATCTCAATTAACATGCTATTGTTATCCAGTATTTTAGCTGTCCTTCTTAATCCCACAATTTAGATGTTTTATTATTATTTTGTACTATATTTGTTTAGATTTACTCACATATGCCCCAATTTCTTTGCTCTCTATTCCTTTTTGAATCTCAAATATTACTTGTTGACTCATTTTCAGAGATTTTTTCTGTGTTAGTTTATTGTGAGTAAATCCCCTTAGGTTTTGTTTATCTGAGAATGACTGTACTCCACCTTTGGTCTTAAAAAACTGTTTTGATGTATAAAATTGTACATCAACTATACTTCAATTTTTAAAAAAAATAATAAAAAAGTTTTGCTGAAACAGTTTCAGGCTGACAATTATTTTACTTCAGCACTTTGACTATATTATGCTAATATCTCTGGGATTTATTATCAGTCTAAAAGTTATTCTTTTGTAGATGGTATACCACTTCTCTTTAGTTACTTTTATGGTAGTTCTTCTATGGACTACACTTTTACTGCCATGTTTGAATTTACTTTTCATTTATCTTCCTTGATATCTTTTATGATTCCTATATGTGTGGATTCATATTTTTCACCACTTATGGCAATTTTTCAAACAACTTGGATTCAGATATTATCTTTCCCTTATTCTTTTACTCTTATTGGAACTCAAAATAGACATATATATCTTCCCTGATTCTGAACCTCTTTTCATTTTCCAACCCCTTGGCTTTGTGTATTTCATTCTGGGTAATTTCTTTAGATTTATGTTCTAGCTCACAACTTTCCCCTTCAGTTATACTTAATGTACATTTAATTTACAAACATATTTTAAATTCCAGTGATCATATTTTTCTAAGCATTTTTCTTCAGATCTATCTGGTTATATCTAATGGATTCTTTATATATTTTTTAGAAACCACTTTTCTTTCTTTTACATATAAAATATGATTACTTACATTCTCTATCTGGTGATTCCAATATCTAAAATATAAAATAATATGTTAATTATTTCTGATGATTCTGTCTGATGGTTTATTTGTGTGTTTAGTAATTTTAACATTGTGAGCACTTACTCCACTAAGCATAATTGGTGAGCCAGCTACCGGTGTTCTAGCAAGTTCACAGATTTCTTGGAGTTTCTTTTGACTATCCAGAGTCTGTAAGATTGAATTCCAGACTAGAGTTGGCCAATTTCATGGGTTAAAAATTTCAGAGAGTGTCTATTCCTCTTTTTCTTTTCTCTTTTTCACCCTATCTAGAATCAGTGTGGAGACAGAGTTCTTGATAGGCTTCTTTGCTTTGCTAGCTTGAATATTTTTCCTGGGCCACACTTATCTAAGGTTGTAGCCATCTTCAAGGGTACTGGTTTAGAGTATGGGGATTCTCAAATTTAGCCCATCTACTTCCAGCAGCCCAAAGCTTAACGTCCCATTCCTTTCTCCAATATATGGATTTTGCATTTGCTTACACTTTATGCTATTTTTTCCCCATTTATTTTTATTAGTTGGAGGCTAATTACTTTACATTTATGCTACTTTTTACTCTTTTTCTTTTTTTTATGCCTTTGGGATTTCTCTTACTTCCTTGCAAGCCACTGCTACTGCTAAGTCACTTCAGTCATGTCCGACTCTGTTCGACCCCACAGACGTCAGCTCACCAGGCTCCCCCATCCCTGGGATTCTCCAGGCAAGAACACTGGAGTGGGTTGCCGTTTCCTTCTCCAATGCATGAAAGTGAAAAGTGAAAGGGAAGTCGCTCAGTCGTGTCTGACTCTTAGCAACCCCATGGATTGCAGACTACCAGGCTCCTCCATCCACAGGATTTTCCAGGCAAGAGTACTCGGGTGGGGTGCCATTGCCTTCTCCATCCTTGCAAGCCAAGCCATGTCTTAAAACCAAGCTCATTGTAACAAAAGTAAACAAATGGGACCTAACTAGGCTTAAAAGCTTTTGCACTTCAAAGGAAACCATAAACAAAACAAAAAGACAACCTACAGAATAGAAGAAGATATTTGCCAACAAAGCAACTGACACAGGATTATTCTCCAAAATATACAAATAGCTCATGCGGCTCAGTATGAAAAAAGAAACAACCCAATCAAAAGAATTGAGTGGAAGATCTAAATAGACATTTCTCCAAAGAACTCATACAGATGGCCAAAAAGCATATGAAAAGATGCTCGACGTCACTAATTATTAGAGAAATGCATATCAAAACTACAATGAGGTATCACCTCACGTTGGTCAGAATGGCCATCATCAAAAAGTCTACAAACAGTAGACTGGAAAGAGTGTGGGAACCCTCCTACATTATTAGTGGGAATGTAAATTGGTACAGTCAATATGGAGAACAGTATGGAGGCTCCTTAAAACACTAAGAATAGAGCTACATTAGATCCAGCAATACCACTCCTGAGCATATATCTAGAGAAAACCATAATTCAAAAAGATACTGCACCCCAGTGTTCACTGAAGCACCATTTACAATAGTCAGGACATGGAAGCAACCTAAATGTCCATCAAGAGGAACAGATAAAGGAGATGTGGCACACAGACACAATGGAATATTACTTAGCCATAAGAAATGATGAAATAATGCCATATGCAGTGACATGGATAGACTTAGAGACTGTCATACTGAGTGAAGCAAGACACTTCACTTCAGACAAAGACAAATATATGATACTGTTTATATGCAGAATATAAAAAAATGGGAGTAAGAAACCTATTTACAAAACAGAAATTGAATCACAGATATAGCAAACAAACTTATGGTTACCAAGTGGACAGGGGAGGGATAAATTGGGAGATGGGGATTAATATATAGATTCACTATATATAAAGTAGATAATCAACAAGGACCTAGTGTATAGCACAGGGAACTATACTCAGTACTTTGTAATAACCTTAATGGGAAAAGCATCTGAAAAATAATAGATATAGGGATATGTATAACTAAATCACTTCGCTATACACCTGAAACTAACACAACATTATAAATCAACTATGTTCCAATGTTAAATTAAAAAAAAAAAGGTTACTGTAATTTATTTATTTATTTTTTTGCATGTTAATCTAGTCTTTAATTAAGACTTTGCAAGATGAAAATGTCCAACTGCTTTTTATTTTTTTGCAAAAAGTAGTGACACTTGGTAATATATATATATATATTTAAACTTATTTACCAAGTGGCCTATTGTTTTATACCTGATAGGGTTTTTCTTTTCTTTTGTAGTGGTTTTTGCCATACCTTGACATGAATCAGCCATGGAGGATCATTGTAATTTATTAAAAATCTGGTAGTATTGTGTTAGGAAGGCCTTTTAGAGTATCCAGCTGATACCTGCTAGGAGCACAAGCAAAGAATAATCTTTTAAAAATATAAAATAGTTTCCATCTCTCCCCTATTAAGACCCTCAGATGGCTTTCTCTAATACTTAAAAAATGCACCAACCATTCTGGCCTACCAAGCCAGAAGCTGGTTTCTAAAGTTCCTATCCCCTCCCTGCCATCTGCTGCTCCTCACCTAGAGTGACCTTATTCCTGCCTTAGAGCCATTACACTAGTGGCTCCCCCTGTGTGGCATATCCTTCTCTTTCTTCTCATGGCTGGCTCTTCTTATCATTCAGGTCTCACCTTAAATGCCACCTTTTCATAGCACCCTTCCTTGATTCATTTCCCTATTTCTGCATCACATCACCTTGTTATAATTCTCTCTAGAACACCTCCCCTTCACCAATCACAGCCTTGTCATGGTGAAGGGACTTGAATAACTCAATGAAGCTATGATCCATGCCATGCAGGGCCACCCAAGACAGACAGGTCATAGTGAAGAGTTCTTACAATATTATGGTCCACTGGAGAAGGGAATGGCAATCCACTCCAGTATTCTTGCCTCGAGAACCCCATGAACAGTATGAAAAGGCAAAAAGATATGACAATAGAAAATGAGCCCCCCATGTTGAAAGATGTTCAATATGTTACTGGAGAAGAGCAGAGGGCAATTACTAATAGTTCCAGAAAGAATGAAGCAGTTGGGCCAAAGCAGAAACGATGCTCAGTTGTGGAAAGTAAAGTCCTATGCTGTAAAGAACAATATTGCATAGGAACCTGGAATGTTAGGTCCATGAATGAAGGTAAATTGGATGTGGTCAAGCAGGAGATGGCAAGAGTGAACATCAATATCTTAGGAATCAGTGGACTAAAATGGACAGGAATGGGCGAATGTAATACAGATGACTATTATATATATATCTACTACTGTGGGCAAGAATCCCTTAGAAGAAATGGAGTAGCCTTCATAGTTAACAAGAGAGTCCGAAATGCAGTACTTGGCTGCAACCTCAAAAATGACAGAACGATCTCGGTTCATTTCCAAGGCAGACCATTCTACATCAGAGCAGTCCAAGTCTATGCCCCAACCACTGATGCTGAAGAAGCAGTTGACTAATTCCGTGAAGACCTATGACACCTTCTAAAACTAACACCAAAATAAGATGTTCTTTTATCATAGGGTATTGGAATGCAAAAAGTAGGAAGTCAAGAGATATCTGGAATAACTGGCAAGTTTGGCCTTGGAGTACAAAGTGAAGCAGGGCAAAGGCTAACAGAGTTTTGTCAAGAGAACATGACAGTCATAGCAAACACTGTTTCCAATAACAGGAGAGATGACTGTGACTCTACACATGGACATCACCAGATGGTCAATACCAAAATCAAACTGATTATATTCTTTGCAGCCAAAGATGAAGAAGTTCTATACAGTCAGCAAAAACAAACCTGGAGCTGACTGTAGCTCAGATCATCAGCTCCTTATTGCAAAATTCAGGCTTAAATTGAAGAAAGCATGAAAAACCACTAGGCCATTCATGTATGACCTAAATCAAATCCCTTATGGTTATACAGTGGAGGTGATGAATAGATTCAAGGGATTAGATCTGGTAGATACAGTGCATGAAGAACTATGGACGGAGGTTCATAACATTGTACAGAAGGCAGGGACCAAAACCATTCCAAAGAAAAAGAAATGTAATAAGGCAAAATGGTTATCTGAGGAGGCTTTACAAATAGCTGAGGAAAGAAGCAAAGTGAAAGGCAAGGGTGAAAGCAAAAGATGGCCAACTGAATGCAGAGTTCCAGAGAATAGAAAGGAGACAAAGAAAAAGCCTTCTTAAATGAACAATGCAAAGAAATAGAGGAAAACAACAGAATGGGAAAGAGTAGAGATCTCTTCAAGAAAATTGGAGAGATCAAGGGAACATTTCATGCAAAGATTGGCATGATAAAGAACAGAAATGGTAACGACTTAACAGAAGCAGAAGATATTAAGGAGAGGTGGCAGGTATACACAGAATTATTAAAAAAAAAAAAACTCTTAATGACCCAGATAACCATGATGGTGTGGTTACTAATATAGAGCTAAACATCCTGGGCTGTGAAGTCAAGTAAGACTTAAGAAGCATTGCTACGAAAAAAGCTAATAGAAACAATGGAATTCCAACCGAGCTATTTAAAATCCCAAAAGATGATGCTCTGAAAGTGCTGCACTCAATATGCCAACAAATTTATAAAGCTCAGCAGTGGCCACAGGACTGGAAAAGGTCACTTTTCATTCCAGAAAGGCAATGCCAAAGAATGTTCATACTACCATACATCTGTGCTCATTTCACATGCTAGTAAGGTTATGCTCAAAATCCTTCAAGCTAGGCTTCAACAGTACATGAACTGAGAACTTCCAAATGTACAAGCTGGGTTTAAAAAAGGCAGAGCAGTCAAAGATCAAATTGCCAATATTTGTTGCATCATGGAGAAAGCAAGGGCATTCGAGAAAAACTTCTGCTTTATTGACTACACTAAAGTCTTTCACTGTGTGGATCACAACAAATTCTTAAAGAGAAAGCTTAAGAATTTTATGTGTGAAAAATTCTTAAAGAGATGGGAATATCAGACCACATTACGTGTCTCTTGAGAAACCTGTATGCAGTTAGAACTGGAAATGGAACAACAGACCGGTGCAAAATTGGGCAACAAGTATGACAAGGCTGTATATTGTCACCCTGCTTATTTAACCTGTATGCAGAGTACATGTGAAATGCCAGCCTGGATGAATCACAAGCTGGAATCAAGATTGCTAGCATAAGTATCAACAACCTCAGATATGCAGATGACACCGCTCTAATGGCAGAAAGTGAAGAGGAACTAAAGAGCTTCTTGATGAGGGTGAAAGAGGAGAGTGAAAAAGTTGGCTTAAAAAACTCAACATTCAAAAAGCAAAGATCATGGCATCTGATCCCATTACTTCATGGCAAACAGAAAAGGAAAAAGTGGAAGCAGTGACAGATTTTATTTTCTTGGCTTCCAAAATCACTGGAGATGGTGATCAAAGCCATGAAATTAAAAGATGTTTGCTCCTTGGAAGGAAAGCTATGACAAACCTAGACAGTGTATTAAAATGCAGAGATATCACCTTACTGACAAAGGTCCATACAGTCAAAGGTATAATTTTTCCAGTAGTCAAGTATGGATGTGAGAGTTGGACCATAAAAAGGCTGAGTGTCAAAGAACTGATGCTTTTGAATTATAGTGCTGGAGGAGACTCTTGAGAGTCCCTTGGACAGCAAGAAGATCAAACCAGTCAACCCTATTAGAAATCAATCCTGAATATTCATTGGCAGGACTGATATCGAAGCTGAAGCTCCAATACTTTGGCCACATGATGGGAAGAACCAACACATTGATGCTGGGAAAGACTGAAGACAAAAGAAGCGGGAAGCAGAGGATGAGATGGTTAGACAGCATCATCAACTCAATGGACATGAATCTGAGCAAATTCTGGGAGATAGTGAAGGACAGAGGAGCCTGGCGTGCTGCAGTCCATGGGACACAGAGTCGGACACAACTTAGCAAGAGAACAACAACAATAAGAACAACTAGCGCATCTATTGTTATTAGCAGACATTTCCCTATTTATTATCTCTTTTCCTACCAGAACATGAGACCCATAGGAGCAGGGATCTTATGTTTCTGGTTCACCACTATCTTTCCCAGGCTTTAGAATAATTCCAGACACACAGTAAGGACTCTGCATGTTTGGCAAATGATTGGAGCTGAGTACTGGCAATATCATCTCTGTAGACAGACCTAGGCTCTCCAGGGCTCCACTGTGCCCACTACTTCCTATTATCTCAGCAGCCCAGCTTGCTTTGCTCTGTGACTTACTTATCTCCCTGGCTCTAGTAGGTATTCGAGTTTTAAATCCCTACTCATAATGTTACTTTAATTATCTTTGACATTTTGAGAGCCAAGGCCATGTTTATGTCTCTTTTCTTCTTCAATGTCTTGCAAATAGTAGGGGGGAAGGAATTAAATTCATTGAATATATTGCCTACTAGTCAAGCACCAGCATAGCACTATACCTTAATTTATAGCCTCACAACATCACTATAGAGCCAGACTTTATTATTTGTGTTCATTCAATAGGTGAGGACACCAAGGCTTAGAGCTGTTTAGAGTTATGCAGTAAACGAAGGATCTGGCATTAGGACCTACCCAGACAACACATACTCAAAATGAACTACTGCAAAACTGCTGCTCGTGTCTAGGGAACAGGTGACTGTTTCAATATGCAAGAGCCAAGGTGGAGCAACTAATTGGGTATTTCAGAATATTTCAGGCCAAGTTTTACTTAACAGTCTGGCTATTCACTTCTCAATTTCACTCCACTGAACCTATGAAGGTTTAGCTTGAGGTGTGTCTCTACTTGGTGAGGAGAGGCCTTGGAGGTATTAATCATGCCTTTCGCATGATGAGGGTCCTGCACACCCAATAAATGTCTGCTCTTGGCAAATATTATAGAATCTGACAGCAAGGAGATTTTTCAAAGATGGTTATTTCAGTCAAATCATCACCTGTCACTGGATCACTGAACAAAGACAGACGCTGAATACAACGAATGTACGCCACAACACCAAACAATCTTTTAAATAACAAAATCTTATTTTTATTTTTTTACAGAAATTCAGATATTCCAACAAATTTCTTTACATTTCCTGGACCTTAAAAAATTACACACAACTTTTGGACGCAATACAACAGAACAGAATGAGAAAGGGAGTCACTTTTTTTTTTAAAAAAGATAAAAACATACTTCTTATACCTAATTAACATTTAGTGATTTACATGTGTTTTACCTATGTACAAATGGTACACTGTCAATGACCCATCTTCAGAGCACTATGGTATGCTAAATTACACTTAGGTTTTATGGAAAACAACTTCTTAAAAACACTTGCATGTGGATAGGAAGCACTTTTCCATTTTCATAAACATCACTATTAGTGTTGTAGGACTCCCCATGGAATCTACAGTTTACACGGATTAGAGAAAGCCAATACCTTCTATTGTTATTGTAGGTAAAGTAGAGAGGTACCTCCCTTAACTAAAAGATGAATTCTTGAAAAGTTGTGTGTAATTAAATTTAGTAAGTAGGGTGTTTTGAATGCAGAGGGAGAGCTAATATTTAAAGCAACAAATAACTCCCAGAACAGCTAATACTTTAGAGATAATAAGTACTCCCCTAATGCGTTTCTTTAGAAAATCCATATCTTTGTGAATTGCATTTCACTTATTTGACTGTATCTGTAATATACTTTTTAGCCATTTGAAACATAAAACTCATTTGGGGTGAAAAGATGCTAATACCAGTGACATTTGACAAAACTAGGGGTGTGAGACAGGATAAAAGAAATCAACCATGATCTGTATCTTGGTTGATTCTTCTTGTATTACTCTCCACTGTTCCAATAATATATACTAAATGGATCTTAATTTTGAGTTCAAAAAATGAAGGCATTCTACAATGTTCATGTTTTCTGCTCAGGTATAGAATATGGTTTGGCTTATATTGATAACTCCTGCACATACATTTTAGCTTGTGTCATTCTCAAGCAATTGGCTACTTCAATATTAAATATTTTTCTGTTGTTGCATATTGCAGGATATGTGATAAGGGTGATGGTGGGGGACGCCTGGGAGCAAAAGATCGTTGAAGACAACTAATCATTTGTCACTACTTCTAAATGCCAATCAACTAAAAACAAACAAACAAACAAAAACTGTGTTCTTGAAACTAAACTTAGTAAACAAAAAGACAACTTACTCCTACCAAGTTTTTTTGACCTGTATTAAGTATATATTCATTTAGTTCTAAGGCTATTAAATTATTATGTATTTTATTAGTACCACTTACTATCATTTAGAAATAGGTTTAATGGAATGGTGTTTTTTTAAAATAAAAATGAGTGCCTGTCAGTAAGGGAAAGAAAGGATATGGATTTCTGATGATATGACAAAGAAAAAGAAAAAGAAGATATTTTAGATGTTTATTTGTAAAGTATATTAAATTCTTATACATATTACTAGGGGCAATTAGAAAAAGTGTTTATTTGATAGCAGCCTATATATTACATGTGCGCATTCAAGGTGAAAATGAGCTTTCTATATTTTTCAGAGTTCCTTGATGCTATTTCCTGAAAGATAGGGAAATCTATGTTGCTCAGGAACCTATGATGTAAAGATGTACTTCCTGTAATATACAGCTTGATGGAGTAATAGTATATGTCAGAAACACTTTCTCAGTAATAACTGGTACAGACAGATTAAACTGAACAAAGACTCAGTAAAAAGTTTGAAGCGTTAACATCTCTTAACTGAGTGGTTGTAACTAATCACACAGTGACATAAATGAACGGCAGAGATGGGAACCAAAGGTCATGGCTCCTATGAAAATATTCAGAGGCATTTTCTAAATGTTTCCTCAATAACTGATGGTTGATCAGCCTCTTGGCTATTGAGATAGGAATAATTTAGGATGTACTGCCTTTTTTAAAATAATGTTGAAAGATTAAAGCTTTTTGTTTTCTGTTTGATTAAAAAAGGACAGTTTACAAACCTCAGTACATATATATTTTACATGTTAATTCTAGCACATTTATATTCCTCTTCCTTAAAATATTTCCTGAATGTGATTTCTCATGAATGTCATCTGCTCTCATTCAATGATAGTTTCCAGTGAGCTGGTGTTTAATCCGTGATTGTATCTCCTTTCAGGAAAATCACTCCCATCTCTGCTGATCTAGGTTTAGTAGATGCTTTGACAGTTGGATCCTTCACTCTCGCCGGTATCCATCTCGGTACTCTGATCTCTCCCAAGCGTTTTCCTTCTCGATGCTGATGTACAAAAGCTGTTATTCAATTAGTTTAGCTGTTATTTGATTTGTTTTGTGCTCATTCTAGAGAATATTGGCTTAGCAGAACTGCAGAGGGGGGTGGGGGGATGGGCAAGAGAAAGAGAAAAGAGAGAAAGAACAAATGCATCATTTTCTGTCCTCAAGATTTTTGTGCATATTTGTCAAGGAAAAACCATACCAACAAATGCACCTTAGATCTGTTATCAAACAAGACTGAAAAGAGTGAGGTTTCTGGTCCATTAAACAAACAGCACAGCCTTCCTGGTGAGGGGGGAGGGTCCCCTGATAATTCAGGTATGCATATTCCCTGCATGTGGATGAAGATTACAGGCTGCTTTGAAGGAGCAAGGAAGAATGTAAATGATCCCATGCATCACCGATTTTTCTGCCTGGCACAGAAAATGCCTCACTTGAGTGTTTTCCTTTTCCTTCCAAGTTTTATTTATTATTGAATGAACATTATAACAGTTTCAAAAGGAGTGACTATAGAGATGAATCATCCACAATCCAACCACTTTGAGACACCAGCTGTTTTCTTCCCATTTCTCTTTCTGTTCCTTATCTAAGGTGTGCACTTATTTGATATAGTTGGAATCACAGCATAGATGACATTTTCAATACAATATTAAAAACAGTTTCCTATATTTCCACTCTCTCCATCATCAGCAGCAGTTTCTCATGACTGCATTATATTCCATTCCATTCTCATTTCTCTCCAGGCCACGCTCAATATTCCACCCTCTATGATTTCACCACGTCAGATACATAGGTACGTTTCTGTTTCTTTTGTTACTATCGAAAATGAATATTTTTGCATATGAAACTTGACTTGTTCTTTTAAATTCTTTTCTTTAGGACAAATGCTCAGGGGAAGGCTGCTTTTCCTTTTCTGCAACATATTAGGGACTGTGCCTGTATTGACAGAGACCACAGATGGTGTGATCTCCTCCATCCTCTGGCTAATTTTCATAGATTTTGGCACTGCTAACCAGGAGTTAGGGGTACCTTATACATTGTGAAGATGGGCCAATGCACCTAGTAGCTCAGATTGGGGCTGACAGAAAATAATCTGTTGGATTTTGAATCACAGAGCGCTTAGAAACACAAATTATAATAAAACAATTGGCCCATTATTCAGTTATAGTCCTCATCCCACATTTTAAGATAAGATTATGCTTTCTGCATAAGTGCAAGAGAAACCCCTGAAAGATTCTGTCGTTGTTTCTAGAATTTATCCCCTGTTGGCTTCCAACAGGCATTTAAAAAATCTTAACGCACATTATGATTTTTAACGAACTTCTCTCAGTCAGAGAATTTGCTTTAATGTACCCAGACTACACAGGGGATAATTGAAATGTGATCATGCCATAATGATTATTAGTCTGTAACGATTCTCTGAGCTTGAATCATGCTGGCAGAGGCCCTCTGGAAGGGAATGCTTTCTTCAGATAAGCAATGTAAGCCAGCAATCCAAGGATCTGACATAGTGCCCCAGGGCACTTCTGAACTTGAGTGGTCTCTGCTACAGTGTCATGGAGGTACTCTGGCTCGATGGCATCCAAAGTTGGGCTTGTGGGTCCATGATTCCACTGCCCCAGCTCATAATTCGCTCATTCTGCATCATTTTCTATTTAAAATCCACAAAACTGAAAGTCTGGGTTTTCCAGCAAGATTTGTGAAAGGTGCTACCTGGGGAGGGAGAAGGAGAGGAGTGGGTGGGGTTGCAAATGTTAGAAGGAGAATAGGGAAATGGTGATGAAAAGTGACCCTGCATGTGGAAGTGCGCTTCTCAGCATACCCATGTGATGCAGGAGACAAGGGAGACAAGAGGGGGTCCCCATTGTATTGAGGTTCACAAATGAATATACCCCTGATTTAATGATAGAAAATTCTGCTTTGGTTGAACCATTTGTTTCTAGGTAGCGCTAGTGGTAAAGAACCCGCCTGCCAGCGCAGGAGACATGAGACGTGAGTTCGATCCCTGGCTTGGGAAGATCCCCTGGAGGAGGGCATGGCAACCCACTTCAGTATTCTTGCCTAGAGAATCCCATGGACAGAGGAGCCGGAAGGGCTATGGTCCATAGGGTCACAGAGAGTCGGACACGACTGAAGTGACAGCACACACTCACACAGAACCCAAGACTCCCGCTTTTTCTCTCCCCGGTGCTAAGCTGCCTGACTTGGCATTATAACAACACATTGGGCTGGGAAGAGAGCAGACAGGGGTGGAAGGGCTTCAGATCAGCCCTTAGAGCTCTGACATCCAAGCCTGGGGAGAAAGGAACTTTCTAGAGGAAAAGCATCTTCCTGGGAAGATTCTGAGCTTTCTTGTACAAAGGGAACCTCTGTGGCCAGTCTCACAGAGTTTCCTATTTATGCCCCACCATCCTGGCCCACAGCTGAGGGGCAGACCAGGACAAGTCTTTCATCACCAACCCTTCCTGGATCTGCTCTGGTCATGGGTCACAGGTAGCCACTGCGTAGCCAAATGCCTCATTGGATCCTTCACTGCAATCTCACCATCAATTTCTCAGCTCTTCCTTCTTAAAGCTCTCTTCTTTGTTGACCACTGTCAGCATGGGGCCTACACTCCCCAACCCTGGTGCTAACCTTGGGAAGGAAGCTGAGGAGTGAATGGGAAAAGAGAGAGTGAGGCCTTTGAGCCAGACCTGGACAAAGGGAGGCAAGTGGGTCTCTTTGCATACGAGATTCAAGGAGGTGCTCACTCTCAGGGTTGTGCAAACACAGGACAAGGGCCTCCTTAAATTTTGCATACTAGGCACATTGGCCTCACCCTAGTCCCAGTCCTGCTGTGAGCGCAGGCTGCACGGTCACCAGGTCCCTTGCGGAAGCTGGCTGGGCTGGGGTTACTCAGACATGGCTCCTACTGTGTATTCTTTCTTCCTAGAAAGACTGATTCCACCATGCAACAGGAACCCCAGGGCATGCAAGAATTCTGCAGCATGTGCCAGGCTGAAAAAATCAGCACTTGTGTTCCAGGGGTGATCAGAACATCAACACTCCCCACTCAATGCCAGGACAACACTCTGTAGAAGCAGTGCAGTGAGAATGCTACTATGATTACTTAAATGACCTGCACAAAGAATTTTCCACCTGAAGGCTTGGAGGGGCTAGCCCTTCAAACAGATGTGTGAAGCTGGCAGGGTTTTCCCCTCCAGATGTTGCTGTCACTCCTTCTAATGATTCTGAGACACCAGGGCCGTCTGCAGAACTTGGTGGCAGCATTAGCATGGTTACACTGTGATCTTTGCTTTATAAAACTTTCTGCTTTTTTCAAAATTCTTGCTAACATTTCCCACGCACCATGGATGTTGCACAGCTCAGGGGAGTCAGTTTAAAAGCTGTCATCTTCTCCTAGGTTTGTACAGAGCAGGACTGAATAAATAAGTCATTCAGTGCGGCTGTGGATCTTTGTTCAGTTGGGTTTGTCCTTGTACCATGTCATGGGCTCTGAGGCACCCTTGTTCCATTTCCAAAGGGCTCTTTGCAAACCCTTTTCGAAGCTGTCATTTGAATCACTGCTCATGAGAGCAGCATTTATAATGGCCACATTGTCCACATTATCTAAATGCTGTGGTATCGCTGGGTTTTCATTGTGTTTGCCGGCTCTGAAAGGTCTCCTGGACCTGCTTCTGCAGATTGTTCCCATCTGACCTATTCCGTAGGGGCTTGGAGCTCCCGCTGTCAGGACAGCTGAGGGGCAGGCACTGAGTAAGAAAACTGCTTGGTGGGGGCGGTCAGGCTTTTAGCAGAATGGTGTGCTAAATCGTTGTTGTGAAAACGAGGAAGGGTGGAACTCCAGGCTGGTTTCCCTCCTTGGCCCTACAGCCTTTGTCATTTTCTCCCCCTCTGTCGTTTCAAGCTGTGCTCACCTCTAACAACGCTTTCTGACACCCTTCATCTTCGGGAGGTTGAATATGCCCCCCCTGGAAATAACACCTCACCTTCTAGGCCCTCAGGAGCTCTACAGGATCTGCCCCTTGGTAGGGGTGGCAGGGGGAGAGCTGGCTACATATTCTCCACATTCCTCTCACTGAGAGGTGGGTTTATGTTCCCTTCCCCTTCAATCCGGGCTTTAAGAGTATCAGCGGTTTGCTTTTTAATGTGGTAAACAAACAAACAAACAAACACACAGAATACAATCTACCGTCTGTCATTTTGAAGTGTGTAGTTCAGTAGTGTTCAGTAAATTCACATTGTTGTGAAACAGATCTCCAGGGCTTTCCATAATGCAAGCCTGAAATTCTATACCCATTATACAACATCCCCTCTCCCTCAGTAACATACCCCCATCCCTCAATAATCACCATTCTGTTTCCCCTTTCTATGAATTTGATGTCTTTAGATAGCTCCTGTAGGGGGAATTATACAGTATTTGTCTTTTTGCAACTGGTAGATTTCACTTAGCCTAGTATCCTCAGGGTTCGTCTATGCTGTAGCATGTGACAGGATCTCCTTATTTTCTAAGGTGGAATAATACTCCACTGTATGTATGGACCACATTCTGCTCATCCGTTCATCTGTTGATGGGCATTTGTTCCCACCTTTTGCGTATCGTGTGCAGTGCTGCTATGACATAGGTGTGAAGATACCTCTTCAGGACCCTGCTTTCAATTCTCCTGGATACACACCCAGAAATGGGACTGCTGGATCATATGGTAGCTCTATTTTTAGCTTTTTGAGGAACCTCCATGCTATTTTCTTTTGTGTGTGTGTGTGGTTTTTTTTCATAGTATTTTCTACTGTACTGTTTCATAATCCCACTCACAGTGCACAAAGATCCAATTTCTTCATATCTGTCTGACATTTTAAAATTTCTGTTTTGAGAGAAGCCATCCTGATGGGTGTGAGGTGATAAGTGTAGTTTTGATTTGCATTTTTCTGATCATCAGTGATGTTGAGAGCCTTTAGAGCACTGGCAATTTCCAATCTCTCTGCTGGGGTGACCACATGAAGAGGTCCAGGTAGCACAGGGAGAGGGAGACTGGTCCAGCTGAGCTCACCTTTCCAGCCATCCCTGCAAGGGGCCTACCTGTGAGTGAGCCTCCTTGGACCCTCCATACTCCTGATCGCCAGAGTGACCCTAGTTGATGCTACATGGAGCAGAAGAACTGCTCAGTTAAACCCTTCCCAAATTCCTGATCCACACAATTGTGAGAAATAATAAAACTGGTTGTTAGGAGCCATCTTAATGGGTGTTGAGTTTTTTCAACAAAACTTTGACAAAGTTTTAAGCCACAAAAATGTGGGATAGTTAGGGCAATAGATAACTGCAACAGTGGGCAGATGCCCTTTCTCTGACTGTGGTTGAGATCTGCTACATTAAATATTCCTTCATGACACAATTTCTAGAGGAACAGTACCTGAAACCCCGTCCTCTGATGACTGGTTTACCTGTATCCCCTCTTTGGGCAATCACTGGTTTGTCCGTCAAGAGGTCTAACTGTAGTGGGTTTGGATTTGTGCTGAAAATAAATGCATGGTCAAAATATACTTCTGTGCTGAATTAAGGTCTAACACTGATTTTGGTCGCAGCCTATTAGCACTAACACTGTAGGTGATGAGAAGGTCTGAAGTTGTTGAGGTTGCATGTATATGTCCATTGCTCATCTTGCCTTGCAGGCCGCCCTCCTGTTCATCCATCCCCACCAGCACACACTCTGGCCCCTGACCACAGTGATGCAAGAAAACAGTGATAGGAAGCTATGCCCCAGTCCCCAAGTCCTTCTAGATTCTCTAATGCCTTTTTACTACAACCAGAAAGGTAATGCCAGTACTTCTTCTAGGCTTCATCATCCAGCTCACATCCAGATTTTTAGTTGCTCATAGCCTGGACTTTTTGGTGGGCTTGGCTGTGACTATACCTGCTTGGTGGTATCGAGAGTTTTAGTACCAGTGCCAGAGGCAGAGGGATGGGCATGGAGGAGAAAAGAAGGATTACAGTCTATAGTATTATAGTCTTTGACTCTCTTCACATAGGACCAGTGGTTATGTTTACATTTTTAGAACAGAAAGCAAAATACAAAATAGAAATAACTTACTTGTGAAGACATCCACCCCCATAACCTGTCATAGTTCGGTTTGGTTTCTTACCATCACATTTCAGTTTATTTGCTTCATAGCACTGCTCATGATCTGTAACTAGCTCATGCATTTTTTTTTTTTTTTCTTCTGCTTTTCCCCCCATGAGAATGTGAGCTCTAGGCCATCAGCATCTCCTTTGTCTTGCTCACCCATGGACCACCAGCTCCCAGCCCCGAACCTGATGACAGGTGATCAATAAATACTAGCAGAATAAATGGGAGAATTAAGAAACTAAAGAGGGTCTCCCTCTCCCCTGCCAAAAACCTATTAGGTCAGTGCTTTTTAAACTTCAATATGCTTAAGAATTGCCCAGGTATCTTGCTAAATATGCAGATTTTGATTAAGCTGGTCTGGGATGAAGCCTGGAACTTTGCATTTTTAACTATCTCCCAGGTGATGCTGCTGCCGCTGGTCCCACACTCTTGGAAGCAAGGCTCTGGACTGAGCTCCCTAAGGAGAGACTGTGTCCTACTCATCTTTATTCTCCCAGCTCAATGAGGTGCTTGGTTCACAATGAGTGTTCAAAACTTGTTTTTTGAGTGAATGGATGGAGCCAACCAGTCACATAAATCTATGAAAAACCCAGCAAAGCAAAGCTTGGGAGACTGGTGGAGGCACTCAGTGACCTGAAACTTCAATGAAGACTCTGGGGGGCTTTCTATTCCTTCTACTTCCATTAAAGAGCTGGGCAGAGGAAGCCAAGGTTAGGGAGAGGGGTTCTCCCATCCTCAGCCTACAGACAGAGATTTTATCTCTTGGTTGTAACAATAATTAAAAAAAAATATACACACAGAGGTATCTAGGAAATGCAAAATATACAACCTGAGACAGAACTAGTAACTTTTCTCTCGTCCTTACTTCCCTTCTCCTGCTTTTTAGCCTTTATATTCTCTGCCTTTCTTGCTGTTTTTCTTTCTGTCTCTTGCTAATTTCATTTCCATCAGACGTACTAATTTGAACACAGAAGAGTTAGAGGATAATTGCAGAGGATAGTTCTTCTGGCTACTCATGTAGATCTTCTTTGCTGAGAAGGGGCAGAAAATGGCCTAAGGATAAGGTCCTGGTGACTGTGCACTATTCTTGTGTTCAATGGACAATTCACCATTGACATCAGGCACAACACTACCCCATGTGACCTTTTCTAGAAAGTAAATAATTTATGAGCAGGAATTTCTATTGTTAACTCAAGAACGTCTCTTTTCTTTCTCCCCTTGTCTCCATTAAGAAATACTATAGAATCTGTTCTCCATAGTGGCTGTACTAGTTTGCATTCCCACCAACAGTGTAAGAGGGTTCCCTTTTCTCCGCACCCTCTCCAGCATTTATTGTTTGTAGACTTTTTGATAGCAGCCATTCTGACCGGCGTGAGATGGTACCTCATTGTGGTTTTGATTTGCATTTCTCTGATAATGAGTGATGTGCATCTTTTCATGTGTTTGTTAGCCATCTGTACGTCTTCTTTGGAGAAATGTCTGTTTAGTTCTTTGGCCCATTTTTTGATTGGATCATTTATTTAAAAAACTGGAAATAGAACTGCCATACGATCCAGCAATCCCACTGCTGGGCATACACACCAAGGAAACCAGATCTGAAAGAGACACGTGTACCCCAATGTTCATTGCAGCACTGTTTATAATAGATAGGACATGGAAGCAACCTAGATGCCCATTGGCAGACGAATGGAAAAGAAAGCTGTGGTACATATACACAATGGAATGTTACTCAGCTATTAAAAAGAATGCGTTTGAATCAGTTCTAATGAGGTGAATGAAACTGGAGCCTATTATATGGAGTGAAGTAAGTCAGAAAGAAAAACAACAATACAGTATATTAATGCATATATATGGAATTTAGAAAGAAGGTAATGATGACCCTATATGCGAGACAGCAAAAGAGACACAGATGTAAAGAATAGACTTTTGGACTCTGTGGGAGAAGGTGAGGGTGGGATGATTTGAGAGAATAGCATTGAAGCATATATATTATCATATGTGAAACAGATCGCCAGTCCAGTTTTGATGCATGATACAGGGTGCTCAGGGCTGGTGCACTGGGATGACCCTGAGGGATGGGATGGGGAGGGAGGTGGGAGGGGGCTTCAGGATGGGGAACACATGTAAATCCATGGCTGATTCATGTCAATGTATGGCAAAAACCACTACAATATTGTAAAGTAATTAGCTTCCAGTGAAAATAAATAAATTTTTTAAAAAAGAAATACTATAGAATCTATTAAAAGCAACAGGTACAATTCCTTGGAAGGCTTCCCCAGGCATACTGAGAATAGAATGAGGGTGCTTACTTATTAATCCCAACAAAATTCACTGTCCAGTTTTAACAAGAAGCCATTCCGTACTTCACAGGTTGAAAGGCTGTTAATAATGAGTTCAAAAGACACGCCTGTCGGAGGGGCAGAGTGTAGCACCCTCATTCTTAGTGCATTTCATAAGGACTCACAGGGTGTCAACCTCACTATGCCATCCCTGCTTTGGTGACTTCCACAGAAGTCATATACTTCCACTTTAGTGACTTCCATAGAAGTACATATACTTCTGTGCACAGAAATTACATATTTTTTCAAAATTGTTTTGCTTTCCCCTTTCATAAACTAGCTCATAAGTAACAATTTACTCTGTGGTCATGGCAACCTTTTAAAAATATTAATAAAAACAAAAACAAATTGAGTATTACCATACATGAAACTGCAAATCAGGGAACCCAAGTATGTGTAAGCTCCTCAAAATAAATACTCATTTCTGCCTGTGACTGTGAATATTCAGCCTCCCACGTCTTCCTCTAAGCTGCTTCTCCTTCCTGCTCAGGGAAGATGACCAAGAATAACGTGTCATTTCCTCCTTCCTTGCTTTTGTCCACGTCTGTCTCGCCTGAGGTGCACTTTCCCTCTGCCTCACAGGTTTTCTCTTTTCCAAATGCTACCTTGAGATATAAGTTTCCTGATTTTCTTGAAGGCATATAGCTGTTTGGTTACATATGTTTTCTCTGGCTTTGAATACGAATCTCACGTGGGTGGGTAACCCTATAGAAGCTCTTTAACATCTCTGAGTTTCATTTGAAAGATGGGAGTAACCCCTTCCCAAGGCTGTCCTGATGACTGACTGATAGAGATGATGCTTATAAGGTGCTTAAGACTGAATGGACAAATGCGGCCAGTAGGAAGAACTCAATAAATGTTGCCAGGTTGTTTTTGTTGAAGGGGTGAGGTAGCTTTAAAAAATGTCTGAATATGAAACAGACACACACATCAGTGCTGTATCTCTACTATCATGATTTCCCAAGTGACCAAGTATCTGAGGTTCTTGGTCTTGGAAAGAGTGGTCAGGGTGACTCTGTGAAGCGGCAGCCACCCCAGAGGAGGTGCTAGCAGCTTTCAGAATGAAAGGCAGGGCCACTTTCCCTGGTCAGGCACACCAGATCGGCTTTTCTTTGTAACTTGTTTGAACTCTCAGGCTGTTGAGAGTTGTCACTAGGAAAATCCAGTCCCAACCCAGAATGTCCCAGTCCACTCAACCAGAACCACAATCACCTGCTTCTAAGTATATCTCCAAGGTTTCAGTTCTATGAAAACTTTCCAGAGTTGTCCTGCTCAGCTTTGTTTATACACAAGATGACTTTGTAGGAGAACATCCATTTTTTAAGGAAATATATTTTTGCAAAAGTCAATATTCGCAGTAGAGGCTGTGGACTCTCCGCCTTTTACCCTTGGGTGTTGCCATTTCACTGTCCACTGGACCAGTGTCCAACTGCCTGCCCCAGCTTCTCTTTGCCTGAGGACTTTCTCTGGACATAAGAACCCTCTCCGCTTGTTCACAGGGCAGACGAGAACCGCCAGGGGATTAAGTCTCCTCTTCCCAGCAGTCCTCAGTCGATGCCTGATGGAAATTGAGGTTTACATACCACCTCCCTTGTCCACGGTCTCCCAGGCTTCTCCCATGGGGCTGAGCTCCAATTACCCAAGAAGTGACTTGTGGCTGCCCTCCCTTTCACGTCTTCCCTTCTCATGTCCCGCCTGTGTTTCCTGGGATCACTTCCCCAGCAAACTATTTACACTTGATTCCTGGTTTCAGGGACTGCCTATGGGAGAATCTGAACTAAGACTGTAATTTTTTTTAATTTATATTTTTAATTGGAGGAAAGTTGCTTTACAATGTTGTGATGGTCTCTGCAGTGCGACAATGCAAATCAGCCATAATTATACATATGTCACCTCTCTCCTGAGCCTCCCACCTCTCCTTCGATCCTAGTCCTCTGGATCATCACAGAGCACCTGGCTGGGCTCCCTGTGTTATATAGCAACTTCTCACCAGCTATCTGTTTGACACATGATAGTGTGTGTATGTCTGTGCTACCCTCTCCACTTGTCTCACTCTCTCCTTCCCGCACTATGTCCACAAGTCTCTGTAACTGTGTCTCCACATTAGAAAGTCATCTGCCCTTCACTCCGGCTGTTTCCTACAAAGGATTCAGTTTGGCCTTTTTGCTCTGCTTTGTGGAGCTGATGCTGATATGCTCCTAGTGGAAGTAGATACCTATCTTTGTGGGGAAGTTTACAGGTAATGGCTGCCAGCAAAACAAGCTTGGGCATGAAAAGAGAAAATGCTAAGGATTTCTTTAAGGCATAGGAAGACAGGCACAAAACAAATTATCCATCAAAAGTTAAATGTCAAGATTAGTAAGCTCTTTTGTGAAGTTTCATCTCGCTTCCCTTCCCTTGACCCCTGAGACCCAGGGAGGCCTGCAAGAGTTTTAATGTGATTTCTACAATGTGCTTAACTTTCAGAGAGGGAACAGCTTAGCCCCTGGGAGAATTCCATTAATACAATTTTGCAATAGAAAAGCTTCCTATTGCCTAATCTTATCAGATCTGTTTTATGGACAGTAAGTGGGTAAAAGCTGAGTTTGTGACTTGGTAACTGTGAATACACAATTTTTGAGTGCTTAGAATTGTGGAATAAAGAAGAGATTTTCTATGTCTGCAGAGAGGAGGTGCAGAACTCCAGAAATGACCATTTACTAAAACAGAATAAAACAGGAGCATGCCACATCCAAGTAGCCACCACAAAATAACACACGGGAGGGAAAAAGAGAGGAACCAGTTACTCCAATCTTTCTCCAACTCTCCTAATAAGACCTTTGATATAACCTTAAAACCATTTGTTAGTAGCCATCCTTACTTATATTTGTACTTTTGCTTAGTTTTACATCATTCACTCAGCAAATACTAAATTGAGCATATATGATGCATCAGGCACAGTTGTAGGCACTGGGGACACCGTGGTGGACAGAAGAGAATAAATCCTAGCTCTCACAGACCTTGCACTTGAATGTGGTAGACAATAAACAAATAAACATACATTGTAATATGTCAGATCATTTTAGGTGCTAGGAAGAAAAAGAAATCAGAGTAAGAAAAGAGTTGCTATTTGGAAGTAGGTGATCAGGGAGGGCCTCTCTGCACCAAGCGAGGGGACAAGATAGCTGGGGTCTCCACCTTCTGGGTGGAGCATTCAGCAAAGTCAAAGGCAGGAGGAAGAGCAGGGGAGCCAGGGTATCTGGGGACAGGAGACGGGTCAGCCACGAGGATGGGGCAAATCTTGTGATGGGGAAGTCTTCGGAGGGTAGGGAGGTAATGAGAACTACATTATAAAAACTTCAACTATGGCTATTTGTAGCAACCAGACTGTAAGGGTAAGAGTGGAAGCAGGAAGGGCAGTTAGGAGACAATAAAGTAGCCTGGGTGAGCAGAAGTGCTGGCTTGGACCAGGCTGGTAGAGGTGGAGGTGGTGATAGGCAGATTTAAGATGCACTCTTAAGGCAGACTTGGCGATAGGCTGCATGAAGTGTATGTTGCAGGAGGGGAGAAGATTGACTAATGGATGATGAAGTTTCTGATCCAACCTATTTGGGTGAATGATATGCTATTTCTTGGAACGGGGGAACACTGGGGGAGAAACAGTATTAGAGGAAAATCAGAAATTTAGTTTTGTATGTGTTAAAGTTTGAGCCAATTGTAAGACATCTAGGTGGAGGCCACCCAGGACAGACGGGTCATGGTGGAGAGTTCTGACAAAATGTGATCCACTGGAGAAGGGGATGGCAAACCACTTCAGTATTCTTGCCTTGAGAACCCCATGAACAGTAAGAAAAGACAAAAAGATATGACACTGAAAGATGAACTTCCCAGGTCAGTAGGTGCCCAACATGCTACTGGAGAAGAGTGGAGAAATAGCTCCAGAAGGAACGAAGGCTGAGCCAAAGTGAAAACAACACCGAATAGTGGCTAAGATTGGTGATGGAAGTATAGTCCGATGCTGTACAGAACAATATCACATAGGAACCTGGAATGTTAGGTCCATGAATCAAGGTAAATTGGAAGTGGTCAAAAAGGAGATGGCAAGAGTGAACATCAATATTTTAGGAATCTGTAAGCTAAAACGGACCAGAACGGGCAAATTTAATTCAGATGACCATTATATCTACTAGTATGGGCAACAATTCCTCAAAAGAAATGGAGTAGCCCTCATAGTCAACAAGAGTCCGAAATGCAGACTTGGGGGCAATCTCAAAAATGACAGAATGATCTCTGTTTGTTTCCAAGGCAAACCATTCAATATCATAGTAATCCAAGTCTATGTCCCAACCACTAATGCCAAAGAAGCTGAAGTTGAATGGTTCTATGAAGACCTACATGACATTCTAGAACTAACACCAAAAAAGATGTTTTTCTTATCATGGGGGACTGGAGTATAAAAGTAGGAAGTCAAGAGATACTTGGAGTAGTAGGCAAGTTTGGCCTTGGAGTACAAAAGGAAGCACGGCAAAGGCTAACAGAGTTTTTCCAAGAGAATGCACTGGTCATAGCAAACACTCTCATCCAACAACACAAGAGATGACTCTACACATGGACATGACCAGATGGTCAATACCGAAATCAGATTGATTATATTTTTTGCAGCCAAAGATAGAGAAGCTCTACACAGTCAGCAAAAACAAGACCAGGAGCTGACTGTGGCTCAGATCATGAACTCCTTGTTGCCAAATTCAGACTTAAATTATAGAAAGGAGGGAAAACCACTAGGCCATTCAGGTATGTCCTAAATCAAATCCCTTACGATTATACAGTGGAAGTGACAAATAGATTTAAGGGATTAGATCTGATAGACAGAGTGCCTGAAGAACTATGGATGGAGGTTCATATGTCTGTATAGCAGGCAGTGATCAAAACCATCCCCAAGAAAAAGAAATGCAAAAAGGCAAAATGGCTGCCTGAGGAGGCCTTACAAAGAGCTGTGAAAAGAGAAGTGAAAGGCAAAGGAGAAAAGGAAAGATATCCCCATCTGAATGCAGAGTTCCAAAGAATAGCAAGGAGAGATAAGAAAGCCTTCCTCAATTATCAGTGCAAAGAAATAGAGGAAAACAATAGAATGGGAAAGACTAGAGATCTCTTCAAGAAAATTAGAGATACAAAAGGAACATTTCATGAAAAGACTGGCACAATAAAGGACAGAAATGGTATGTACCTAACAGAACCAGAAGATATTAAGAAGAGGTGGCAAGAATACACAGAAGAACTATACAAAAGAGATCTTAATAACCCAGATAACCATGATGGTGTGATCACTCACCTAGAGCCAGACATCTTGGAATATGAAGTCAAGCGGGCCTTAGGAATCATCACTATGAACAAAGTTGGTGGAAGTGATGGAATTCCAGTTGAACTATTTGAAATCCTAAAAGATGATGCTCTTAAAGTGCTGTACTTAATATGCCAGCAAATTTGGAAAACTCAGCAGTAGCCACAGGACTGGAAAAGGTCAGTTTTCATTCCAATCCCAAAGAAAGGCAATGCCAAAGAATGTTCAAACTACCACAAAATTGCACTCATTTCACATGCTAGCAAAGTAATGCTCAAAATTCTCCAAGCTAGGCTTCAACAGTACATGAACTGAGAACTTCCAGATATTGGATTTAGAAAAGGCAAAGGAACCAGAGATCAAATTGCCAGCATCTATTGGATCATAGAAAAGGCAGAAAAATTCCAGAAATACATCCACTTCTGCTTCATTGACTACACTAAAGCCTTTGACTATATAGATCACAACAAACTGTGGAAAATTCTGAAAGAGATGGGAATACCAGACCACTGTACCTGCCTCCTGAGAAACCTGTACACATGTCAAGAAGCAACAGTTAGAACTGGACATGGAACAAGAGACTGGTTCCAAATTGGGAAAGGAGTACGTGAAGGCTGTATATTGTCACCCTGCTTATTTAACTTATATGCAGGGTACATCATGAGAAATGCCGGGCTGGATGAAGCACAAGCTAGAATCAAGATTGTCGGGAGAAATATCAATAACCTCAGATATGCAGATGACATCACTCTATGGCAGAAAGCAAAGAGGAACTACAGAGCCTCTTGATGAGGGTGAAAGAGGAGAATGAAAAATCTGGCTCAACATTCAAAAGGTCCCATCACTTCATGGCAAATAGATGGGCAAACAGTGGAAACAGTGACAGACTTTATTTTCTTGGGCTCCAAAATCACTGCAGATGGTGACTGCAGCCATGAAATTAAAAGATGTTTGCTCCTTGGAAGAAAAGCTATGACCAAACTAAACTGCATATTAAAAAGCAGAGACATTACTTTGCCTACAAAGGTCCATATAGTCAAAGCTATGTTTTTCCAGTAGTCATATATGGATGTGAGAGTTGGACCACAAAGAAGACTGAGTGTTAAAGAATTGATGCTTTTCAACTATGGTGTTGGAGAAGACTCTTGAGAGTCCCATGGACTGCAAAGAGATTCAACCAGTCAATCCTAAAGGAAATCAATCCTGAATATTCATTGAAAGGACTGATGCTGAAGCTGAAGCTTCAATACTTTGGCCATCTGATTTCAAAGATTGGCATCATTTGAAGAGTTGACTCATTTGGAAAGACCCTGATGCTGGGAAAGATTGAGGTGAGGAAGAAAAGGGGACGACAGAGGATGAGATGGTTGGATGGCATCATTACTCAATGGACATCAGTTTAAGCATGCTCCGGGAGGTGGTGAAGGACAGGGAAGCCTGGCGTGCTACACTCCATGGGGTCCCAATGAGTCGGACATGACTGAGTGACTGAACAACAATGACGGGGGAGGCATAGAGGAGGTCGTTAGACACAGGGTCTGGACAGCAAGGGGAGAGGGTGGGACTGGAGATACATATTTAGGAAACACCAGTTGTGTGGATGGTATTTAAGATCATGAGCTAGGAAGAGTTCACTTAGAGGCTGTAAGAGAGAAGGGGGTGGGGGATACCTAATAATTGGAGGCTGGGTCATATCCACCTTTAGAGGGAGAAGTGGTCTGGGAGCAACAAAGAGCAAGGGGCTGTTACTCCTTAGCAGCTTTATATTAGGCTGTGCAACTGGGCAGTTTCATATTAAAAAAAATAAACTCAGTAGCAAATAAAATAGAAGCCTCAGCTGTGATGTCTCTGGGATAGAGTATAAAGGATTGCAGCTGGGACCTTCTGGACTTGGATGAGCTTGAAGCACACAGGCAGTTGGGATGGGGCTGTTTGGGAGGGTGGTTCTTCCTGCCCACTGCTCTCTCAACTCCTCTCCTCACCTTCCGTCTCCCCGTCTTCCTCCTTGGCCTTCTTCTCTTCTCTTTTCCCTCCACCCCACTAGTCAGTGAGCCTGGGGTTCCAGAACATAAGAAAGCTTCCCCTGAGGTATGTATGGGTCACTGGCAAGGTCACTTTACTTTAAACATCCATCCCAGACGTTTCACTAATTAGGAATTCAGTAAAATTTGTAAAATGTCAGAATGCAAATTCTCCTGAAAGGGGAGTTTATTTGTTCTTCACAGATCAGTGTGAATTACTTTAATCAGATAATCAGTTAACAGCTGGTTGAGATCAATGTGTACTATATTTTCCGTTTTAAAAAAAAACCTCACTAGGAATAGAGCAGAGATTTTCAAGTTTTATCATGCATAAGATTGACTTTGGAAGCTCATTAAAATGCAGAGTCCTAAAAAAAAAAAAAAAAAAAATGCAGAGTCCTAGATTCCATCCCCAGAAATCCCCACTTTCTGGATCCAGATGATTCTGATGCAAGTGGCTTTTGAACCACATGGGGAAACACTAGGTAGAGAGGATTGAACAGAACTTTGGGGATCACTGTATTTCTGTGGAGAATGTCCTTGGCAAATTGCCAGAAGTAAGACTTTTGAAGCAGGTCTCAGGGGATCTCTGACGAAGGAGGGAGGAAGGGAGAAGAGATCCTAGAACGGAAGGGAATGGAAGAAAGCTAATGCCTTCTCTGTGACCTTGTTGACATCGGAACCCCTTAACGGCTTCCAGGGTGTACTATGGAACTGAGCATTTACGATGCAAAAAGTACGGGATTAGGTATTAAGCACTCTGCAGACATTGACTCATTTAATTCTTATCATTTGCCTATGCCTGAGGTACTTTATAATCCTTGTTTGAGGATTAAAGAGGCCGCGTAGTACCTTTGCAGAGCAGTTCTGAAACCCTTGCCTGGCTGACTAAATCCATGCGCATACCCACCCGGTCGCTTTGCCGAAAGGCACAGACTGGGCACGGATCTCAAAGGGGAGGCTGTGACGCTCACCCAGCTGCCCAGGAGTCAGACTCCGTCCTCCGGAATGGTCTTGCTTTGGTGCCCCCTAGTGGCCGCTAACCTGTAGCGCTGAGAAGTGACGGGGGGAACCATCACTGAATTGAGTCCTGGCTTCCAAGGTCAAGAGTACGATTCTTAAAATACAGCGCCAAAAACCACTGCAATATTGTAAAGTAAAAAAAAAAAAAAAAAAAAAAAAAGAAAGAAAAGAAAAAAAATATAGCGCCTTTCACCTGGTCAAACATGCAAGCCCTTGACTCCCTGTATCTGAGCATTTCCAGGGAACTAGCGTTAGAGCTATGTCACTCATCTTCTGCCTCAGTGACACATGATATGCTAATTTCCAAACTACAAGCCACAGCCTTTTAACCTGATCACACAGCGGCACACACCTTCCCTCCAACCATTTGGGCTCAGAGGACCGGCTTAATTTTCATTAATCGGTGAGGAAAAGGACTCCTGCTTCTGTACTCTACTAGGCCTACTTCTATTTTTAACAGCCTGTCTTCCAAAACACTAGTGGGCTAAAAATAGACTTACTTACAATACAGTCAATCATGTACTCAGATGCCAGGAGGAACTAGTTTATGCTTCATCCAAGATGAAACACTTTAAAGAAGCACATTATTTCATGTAACTATTTATTAATATCATTCTTAAAGAGTCCTCTGACAAGAACCCTTTGCAGTAGACCTTGGAAAGGAGAGAACTTGAGGCAGAAAGTTGTGAAAAGAGTTTTCTGAAGAACTACTTGGTAATAGTTTTGGCCAAGGTTCTAAAATGCTTTGGGAACTTTCTTCCTTAACTTCAAACACTATCGGTCTCTTAGATTTAAATTTAACTCTAGACCTGTGCTTCTATGTGATCTAGACGAATGGATCATCCTGTAAAATCGGGTTGCCAGATTTAGCAAATAAAAATAGAGGATGCTTAAATTTCAGATAAACACAACTTTTTTTTTTTTTTTTTTACTATAAGTACGTCCCAAATATTGCACGGATTGCCTAAGACTTTTCTAGTTTTAGCACTGACCATTATGTTTGGGAATGCCCTCAGTGCCAGGCAAATGAGGACAGTTAGGTACCCTAAATAAAATATAAACCATACACTCCTCTTGAGGATTTTTCCATTCACTGAGAAGTCTTGTGGAAGAGAAACTATTTTCTTGGTAATAGCTTTACTAAGACGTTAACTTACATACCATAAAACATCACTTAAAGAATATAACCCATTGATTTTTGATATATTCATAGAGTTGCACAACCAGCACTACTAACTAATTGTAGAATATTTTCATCACCACAAAAACATCATACCTCTCCATTCTCCCCTCCCTCTGGTCTTTGGAAACACTCATTTATTTACCTTCTGTCTCTCTGGATTTGCCTATTCAGGGCATTTCCTATAAAGTAAGTCATGCAACACATGACTATCCTTTGTGACTGGCTTCTTTCACTTAGCAAAATGTTTTGAAGGTTCATCCATGTTGTAGCATAATTCGGTACTCCAGTCCTTTTTATTGCCAGATAGGGTACCATTGTATGAATATGCCACATTTTGCTTACTTGTTCTTCAGCTGAATAGTATTTGTTCCTAACTTATGGTTATTATGAGTAACGCTGCTCTAAACATTCTTGTACAAGTTATTGTGTGATGTATGTTTTCATTTCTCTTGGGTACATATACCTAGGAGTAGGATTCCTGGGTTATATAGTAACTGTGTGATTTTCTGAGGAATTTCCAAGCTGCTTTCTAGTGTCCACACCATTTTATATTCCCATCAGCGAAGTATGTGGGTTTCAATTTCTCTATATCTTTGTTAACATTCATCTCTCTATTTGATCACAGGCATACTAGTGGGTGGGAAATGGTATCTTTCTGTGGTTTTGATTCATATTACTCTACTGATTAAAGATACTGAGTATCTTTTCTTTCTTTTTTTTTTTTTACTGAGTATCTTTTCATGTGCTTATTGGCCATCTATATATTTTATGTATATCATTTGGAGAAATTCTGAAATCCTTTGCTCAGTTTTTAAACTGGGTTACCTGATTTTTTTTGGTTGAGATTTAATATTAATAAAGGAAATTAAAGATGATTCAAATAAATGGAAAGATACCCAATGTTACTGGAAGAATTAATATTGTTAAAATGGCCATACTACCCAAAGCAATCTACAGATTTGATGTGATCCCTATCAAACTACCCATGAAAATTTTCACAGAACTAGAACAAATAATCCTAAAGTTTATACAAAAACATAAAAGACCCAGACTTCCAAACCAGTCCTGAGGAGAAAGAGCAAAGCAGGAAGCACAACCTTTCTAGACTTCAGACTGCGCTGCAAAGCTACACTAAACAAAACACGTGGTATTGGCACAAAACCAAATATACAGATCAATGGAACAGAACATTGGGTCCAGAAATAAACCTGCACACCTACGGTCAATTAATATTTGACAAGGGAGGCAATAATATAAAATGGGAAAAAGACAGTCTCTTCAACAAGTGGTGCTGGAGAAGTTGGACAGGCGCGTGTAAATTAATAAAGTTAGAACACACCTTCATACCATGCACAAAAACAAACCCAAAATGGCTTAAAGGCTTATACAAGACACCATAAAACTCCTAGAAGAGAACATAAGCAAAACATTCTCTGACCCTATCATACCGGTATTTTCTTAGGTCTTCCAAGGCAATAGCCATAAAAACAAAAATAAACAAATGAGACCTAATCAAACTTATAAGCTTTTGCACAGCAAATAAAACCATAAACAAAATGAAAAGACAACCTACAGAACGGGAGAAAACATTTGCAAATGATGTGACTGACAAGGACTTAATTTCTAAAATATATAAACAGCTCACATAATTCAACAATAAGAAAAAAAAAAAAACCCCCAAAGTCTACAAATAACAAATGATGAAGAAGGTGTGGAGAAAAGGAAACCCTTCTATTCTCTTGGTAGGAATGTAAGTTGGTACAACCACTATGGAGAATAGTATGCAGGTTCCTTAAAAAACTAAAAATAGAACTACCATAGGACCCAGTAATTCCAATACTGAGCATATACCCAGAGAAAACCATAATTCCAAAAGATACAGGCACCTCAATATTGCAGCACTATTTACAATAGTCAGGACATGGAAGCAACCTAAATGTCCATCAACAGAGGAATGGATAAAAAAGATGTACATATATATATAATGGAATATTACTCAGCCATAAAAAGAACAAAAATGATGCCATTTGCAGCAATATGGATGGATCCAGAGATTGTTACATTAAGCGAAGTAAGTCAAACACAGAAAGACAAATATCATATGATATTGCTTACATGTGGAATCTAAAAAAGGGGTACCAATGAACTTATTTATAAAACAGAAGTAGAGTCACGAATGTAGAAAATAAACTTATGGTTACCAGGGGATGGGGAGGGGGATAAACTGGGAGATTGGAACTGACATATACACATTACTATAAAATAGATAACGGATAAACACCTACTGTATTGCACAGGGAACTCTACTCAATACTCTCCAATGGCCTACGTGGGAAAAGAATCCAAAATCAAAGACTGGATTTATGCATATATGTAACTGATTCATTTTGCTATACACCTGAAACTAATGCAGCATTATAAATCAACTGCACTCCAATAAAAATTTTAAAACAGATTATGCATATGTGAAAAAGAAAAAAAATACTAAATGTATTAGTACCATAGTTAAAAAAAAAGTACATGCACCCCTATGTTCGCAGCAGCACTAGTCACAATAACCAAGTGATGGAAATAATCTAAATGTCCTAGGTGAGTGGATAAAGATGGTGTGGTGTATATATACAATAAAGTAATACTCAGCCATAAAAAAGAAAGAAATAATGCCATTTGCAGCAACATGCATGCAACTAGAGATGATCACACTAAGTGAAGTTAAGTTAGAAAGAGAAGACAAATGCCATATGATATCACTTTTATGTGGAATCTAAAATATTGCACAAATGAACCTATTGGTGAGATGGGCTTCCCTGGTGGCTCAGACAGTAAAGCGTCTGCCTGCAATGCGGGAGATCTGGGGTTCGATCCCTGGGTTGGGAAGATTCCCTGGAGAAGGAAATGGCAATCCACTCTAGTACTCTTGCCTGGAAAATTCCATGGACTGAGGAGCCCGGTAGGCTACAGTCCACGGGGTCGCAAAGAGTCGGACACAACTGAGCAACTTCACATGAGATGGGAATACCAGTCCACCTGACCTGCCTCTTGAGAAATCTATACGCAGATCAGGAAGCAACAGTTAGAACTGGACATGGAACAACAGACTGGTTCCAAATTGGGAAAGGAGTATGTCAAGGCTGTATATTGTCACCCTGCTTATTTAACTTATATGCAGAGTACATCATGAGAAACGCTGGGCTGGATGAAAAACAAGTTGGAATCAAGGTTGCCAGGAGAAATATCAATCACCTTAGATATG
Source organism: Dama dama (assembly GCF_033118175.1). NCBI lineage: Eukaryota > Metazoa > Chordata > Mammalia > Artiodactyla > Cervidae > Dama > Dama dama. Next base: position 43,745,141 of record NC_083698.1, on the reverse strand, counting down.
CAGATGACACCATCCTTATGGCAGAAAGAGAAGAAGAACTAAACAGCCTCTTGATGAAAGTGAAAGAGGAGAGCAAAAAAGTTGACTTCAAGATCAACATTCAGAAAACTAAGATCATGGCATCTGGTCCCATCACTTCATGGCAAACAGATGGGGAAACAATGGAAACAGTGACAGACTTTATTTTCTTGGGCTCCAAAATCACTGCAGATGGTGACTGCAGCCATGAAATTAAAAGACGCTTGCTCCTTGGAAGAAAAGTTACAACCAACCTGACAGCATATTAAAAAGCAGAGACATTACTTTGCCAACAAAGGTCCATCTAGTCAAGGCTATGTTTTTTCCAGTGGTCATGTATGGATGTGAGAGTTGGACTATAAAGAAAGCTGAGCACCAAAGAATTGATGCTTTTGAACTGTGGTGTTGGAGAAGACTCTTGAGAGTCCCTTGGACTGCAAGGAGATCTAACCAGTCTATCCTAAAGGAAATCAGTCCTTAATATTCATTGAAAGGACTGATGCTAAAGCTGAACCTCCAATACTTTGGCCACCTGATGTGAAGAACTGACTCATTTGAAAAGACCCTGATGCTGGGAAGGATTGAAGATGAGAGGAGAAGGGGACGATGGTGGATGAGATGGCTGGATGGCATCACTGACTCAATAGATGTGACTTTGAGTAAACTCCGGGAGTTGGTGATGGTCAGGGAGGCCTGGCATGCTGCAGTCCGTGGGGTCGCAAAGAGTTGGATACAACTGAGCGAATGAACAGAACGGAACTGAACTCATGAAACAGAAACTGACTCACAGAATAGACTTGTGGTTGCGAAGGGGAGGGATGGACTTGGCGTTAAGGATTAGTAGATTACATATAGAATGAATGGACAAGAAAATCCTACTGTATAGCACAGGGAACTATATTCAACGTCCTGGGACAAACTATAATTTAGGAAAGGAATATAAAAAGGAATGTATATATATATGTATAACTGAGTCAGTCTGCTGTAGAACAGAAATTAACACATTATAAATCAATTATACTTCAATAAAAAATAGTGGGGGGAAAAAAAAGAATTCTTAACATATTTTGGATACAAGTCCATTATCAGGTACATAATTTCCAAATACTTTCCCTCTATTTGTGCTTTGTCTGAGAAATCTCTTTTCCACCTAGTGTTCCCCAAATGGAACACTGGAATTTAGTCGAACCATCTTTCAAACATTGAAGTTACACTGTGCCAGGCAGGGCGGTTCCCAGGATGAAAAGGAGCTGCCAGGAGGAGCTCACAGTCTTGCCTGTGGGGGGTGAGTCAGAAACATGCAAGCAAATGATTTTGGGCAAGACTGGGATGAGCAAAGCTTTAGAAATATAGATATTCAGCTACCTCTAGTATTTGGTGCAATTCAGAACACACAGAAGTGATTGATATATATCTGAAATAAAGATTAAATCAGTAGCTAGAGAAACTTGGGATCCTCTTGCCTCTCTTTTTCCTGGGTGTTGAGTTGTGATGTTTTTATTTGCCACATAATTGAGAGAATTCTAAATGGCTTTTAACAAGCAACATTTCCATCACCATCAAACATCCCTAAGACTTTGGTTACAATGAAGTCATGCTATCTGGGAGCTATTTTCAGTTGGGTAACAGATTTAATAACCTGCCAGAACACAGGAGTAGTAAATTTCGAAAGACTCAGGCCAGGGAGCACAGAGCCTGTGTAGATCCATAGACCTGGTGGACTGGAGGGAGGGTGGCAGGAGTGTGAGGATGGGCAAGGGATGCCCTGACAGGGCAGGAGAGGCCAAAGAAAGGAACACCTAAGAGCGTCAAAGATGAGTTCTGACTGCACAGTTGTGCCCAGGGCTGCCCTGCTCATGGGGATGAGCATTTCACCTTGTAAGGTGAGAGGATAATTCACATAAAAGTAACTCTCTGCAAGAAGGATCAAACTACAAAGTTTGAATGTCATGAGATTAGGGGCAATGAACGAGTGTGAATTAATGTGTACGTATTATGATTCTGAGGGCCTCCTGAAAACCAGCTCATGTGAACATAAGAAAGAATTACTTTAATGTAAACAGGCTCCCTTTTAGGCACTAAAACAGTGTCAGCAGAAAGACACTCTTGAAAAATCTCTCCCATCTCTTTGCAAATCAAAACCTCAGTGAGGTACCATTACACGCCAGTCAGGATGACTGCTATCCAAAAGTCTACAAGCAATAAATGCTGGAGAGGGTGTGAAGAAAAGGGAACCCTCTTACACTGTTGGTGGGAATGCAAACTAGTACAGCCACTATGGAGAACAGTGTGGAGATTTCTTAAAAAACTGGAAATAGAACTGCCATATGACCCAGCAATACCACTTCTGGGCATACACACCGAGGAAACCAGATCTGAAAGAGACACGTGCACCCCAATGTTCATCACAGCACCGTTTATAATAGACAGGACATGGAAGCAACCTAGATGCCCATCAGCAGACGAATGGATAAGGAAGCTGTGGTACATGTACACCATGGAATATTACTCAGCCGTTAAAAAGAAATCATTTGAATCAGTTCTAATGAGATGGATGAAACTGGAGCCCATTATACAGAGTGAAGTAAGCCAGAAAGATAAAGAACATTATAGCATACTAACACATATATATGGAATTTAGAAAGACAGTAATGATAACCCTATATGCAAAACAGAAAAAGAGACACAGATGTACAGAACAGACTTTTGGACTCTGTGGGAGAAGGCGAGGGTGGGATGCTTCGAGAGAACAGCATCGAAACATGTATATTATCTATAGTGAAACAGATCACCAGCCCAGGTTGGATGCATGAGACAAGTGCTCGGGCCTGGTGCACTGGGAAGACCCAGAGGAATCGCGTGGAGAGGGAGGTGGGAGGGGGGATCAGGATGGGGAATACATGTAACTCCATGGCTGATTCATGTCAATGTATGACAAAACCCACTACAATACTGTAAAGTAATTAGCCTCCAACTAATAAAAATAAATGAAAAATAAAAAAAGAAAAATCTCTCCCATCTCTTTTTATATACGTCAGATATTAATTAAAGCAAATAAATTAGGTTGCAATTATGTGTAACTGTGAATTGTAGTATTAAGAGGAAATGCTCTTCAGCACAACTAATTGGCATCAACTGCGATTTGTCCAAATTAATTTAATATAGAGAGTGAGGTTAATATTTTGAACATTCTAATAATAAAAAGAATTAGAGAAATGAGATTAGAGCAGCTGCCAGCTATGGATGACATTTCTTGGGAGTCCTATCACATTTCTGGGGTTACCTTCTGTTCACTCCAACATCAGTTGTCTCATCAGTGAGAGAAGACCCCATGGACCAGTTTCCATTAGGGATCTCCGAGTTTACAAAAGAACTCATCCTTCCCTCCTCTGCCATCTCCCCTACAAAAACCCTGTCAGACTTTACCGTGATATTCTGAGAAGACCAAGACTAGCTTTGTAAGATGAATGCAGTTCAAAGTCTTGCCAAGGGCCATGTCTCCCATTCTGAGATCTCCCACTCTACGAAGGCAATTTGCTCTAAATACTGGAATCCCCTTGGAAATATGCAGGAGAATAAAAAAAAAATGTGTGTGTGTGTGAATGAATGAACACATTCATATATTGTTAAAAATCAGAATTTAAAAAACTAACAAACTGGTTTCAGGTTTTTCTTTTCCTTAATAGGATCACCTGCCACTGTTTTTCTTTGAAAATAATCTTAGTAACAACATGTTTACTTGACACGTGATCCTTTTGGGAAGATGAGCTGAAGACTAAATAAACCTGACAGAAATATTCATGTACACATGCATAAACACACACACACACTCCTATTTTCTCTTCGTTTGCAAAGTTTAAAGCAGCCCAGTGCTTCAACCTGCACTGGCTATTAAAAGGACACCCTCATCAAGTATTTGGGTGGCGGGGGACCTCGGCCATTGAGGCTGACTCTCAGTCCAGTGCTATTGCTTGCTCCCACCCCACGCTGAATCAGAGAACTGGGGCCTCTCAGGACTGGGTACATCCACACTGCACATACAGTGCCTCCTGGCCTCACTCTTTGGTGAGAAAAACATGTCCCAGTTGAGATCCTTTCCTCCTCTTTGGAGGGTTTTTGAAGACACATCTTCTATACAGGAGGGTGTGGGGATGGCCAAGTCCTCCAGACGCCCAGGTTCTAAGTTCCAGTTTGGATACATCTCAAGTTGGTCATCCAGGAGGAAGTCAGAGTCCTTAAGGAAACTGCCCTGAGGTTCTTTCCTCAATACACAAACTGGGCCGTCAGTCTTTGGTGAAGTTTCTGCTGTCTCAGGACCCCTGCTCTAGGACTGGTAGAATTTTCTGCTTGGGCTTTTCCACCTAGCTGAAAATTTCATGAAGTCATTTCTTGGACCTGGGACAGTGCCTACAATGACATTAGTATTTAGCATTTTACCATTTATTTTGCTTTTGCCATGAGTGAGGCAGGCTCTGGGCTAAGAGCCTTCATACATTTTCGCCTGTAACCCTTGCCCCATGAGACATGTATCAATATTCCCATTTCACCGGCATGCAAGCAGGCTTACAGAAGGGAAGCAGCTTGATTGTGGTCACTGGGTTGGTAAGTGGTCCCGCTAGGATTTGCACATCGTCTGTGCGATACTAAACACCATACTGTTAGCTACTAGTGGTTGTCGCTTCTCGGATTCAGGGCTGTTTCCTGCACAGAACATTTGCATACAGGGTGACCCAAAACGTTTGTCGACAGAGTGAAGGAGAAAAACTAACAGTTTTACACTGCCAACTTTATGCCAGGCAATGATCTGGGCACTTTATGAACATACACACCCAAACAATTCCAAGAGGCAAGTATCATTAATGTCCCCGTTTTACAGATGGACAAGGGAGGCGTGGAGAGGTAATGTAACTTGTCCAAAGTCCTATGGCGAGCAGGTGGTGGACCTGGGATGTTATCGTGGGCAGTTTGACTGGTCCAGAGCCTGTGATCCTGAACATGACTCACACTCCCAACTCCTGAACGAGCCTCAGCACTTCCAAAGAGTGGCCAAGAGGCTTTTATTCTGGTGAGGCTTTTATTCTGGTGGTGTAAGGGAGGGTTATTCCGGATGGGGAAGCTATTCTTGGAAGCTACCCTGGCCCCTGTAGGCCTGCTCAGCTACTACCCCTGCTGAGTTCCAGGAGCATCTGGTACTTAATGGCTTTCTTGTCTATTGCTCCTTGGCATGTAGTATGTGATTTGGTACATTTTAAGTGAATAATCAGCTAAATACAATCTCCTCCACACATTTCTTGACTGTGCAAGAAATTAGCTAAGAGGGAAAAAAGGAAATTGAGAAATAATTTTAGAGACGAGAAGGAAAGGACAAAAGCTGACAGGAAAGATAAAGAAGAGATTGTGAGAAAAATAGTAGGACCTAAATTAAAAATAACACTAAGTTAAAATGGAGTTTTGTTTTGTTTTTCCTCCCAGAAAAATACATGTGTCTGTATCAGGGAGGAGACCTGCTCAGCAAAACATGAGAAACTTCCTCTCTAGGGCTGCCTGTGAACTGTGAATGACTGATCCTAGTTTTATGAAGTTCAGTGCCTGATTCCCGAAGAGATGAAGTGGAATGAGGAACATGGCCGAAGGAAGAGGAAATGGGCTTCCTAATCAGAGAAAACTGGGTTCAAATCCTGACCCAGCCAGTGACTCACTGTTTGAGCTTGAGCCAGTAACATGATGTCTCTGGGCCTGTGTTATCACCTCTCCAATAAGGATAATAAACCTCACCTATCCCATAGGGTTAGGTTAGAATTAAATGATGACAATTGAAGGAAAGTGCCTGGCATGCAGCAGTTATTCAGTAAAACTGTCATCTGCCTTTTCCACTGCACCCTGACATTCTGACTACAAGCTGCCCCAAGGCAGCCCAGAGTTTCTGCCACACAGACCTCAACTGAAGGAGCTAATATAAGAGCAAAGATCCTGAAAACACAGTGCTTGCATTTTAGACAGCCTTTGATGTCACTGAAGCAAATGCAGAGGTGGTAACTGTGCTGCTTTATTTGTAATTGGTTAGTGACCACACCTTTTAGTAGACGTGCTTTGAAAATGGAGGCAGGGGAGTCAATTTCATTTGGCCAGAATGTAATTCAATACACTCATAAAAATAAATCAAAATGTTTCCAACTAGAAGATCAACCTTCTACGCATCATTTGCATTATTCACTTCATAGGATTTTTGAGAGGAAGAGAGAGAAGTTAAATGGAGGTCAAGGAAAACGAGGAAAATATGATCTGGAATCAATAAGGCAAAGCCATTTCTATTCTTATTTCTTTTCAGGGCAGATTAGGGGCTCCAATTAGAGAAATCCATTAAGCCAAATATGAAGGGCAATTAGAGCATTATCCAACTCTGCATAAATGGGCTTTGCTGTCCACCTCTGAGACAGTGAAGGTTGTTTGCAGACTCTCAGATGCTCTTCAGCATCTTCCCATATGTGCTGTCCTGGGATTGGGCTACCAAACAGCTGGGCTCCTCTCCCAGCTCTGACACTGGCAGCTGCTCACGTGTGTGTATGTGTGTGTGTGTGTGTGAGAGAGAGAGAGAGAGAGAGAGAGGGACAGAGAGACAGAGAGAGAGAGACAGTTTGCCTCTGATCCTCCCTGGATGAGTGTACTCTGGCTATACCTACTTCCAGGTTGACCACGGGGAGGTGTGGATAAAGCACCTTGAAAAGCTGGCCCTGGGGTGCTGCAGGTATAGATCCATGACCAGCTTTGAGCTTTGCAGGAGGCAGTCAGATCTGGCACCCATTTAGGGACCTGGAACCCAGGACAAGACCGGCAGCTCATACACAGACAGGTAGACCTGCCCTTCTCCAAATCACTGAGGCCAGCACATCAAACCTTCTGTTGCCTGGAGGTGAATGACAGTGTGATCCTGAGCCTGAGGTCAGAGAAAGCTGGGTTCCAATGCAGCCCTATCAGTGTGTAATGAGAACTCTGCTTACTGATGCCAAGAAGCTCAGAATCAAATCTGATGCTCAGCTGCAGCAACTAGAGTAACTTTTATGATTAGCATATTTGAATTGGTTCCATTCCTTGGTTCTGAGTTTTCTCTTTTAATAATATATGTGTCTTTTATTATATATATATCCTTTATTATAAGTAATATATAGACATATATGTGCATACACTTTATTATAAGTGGAGTCAGATCCTTTTTTGGAGATGTAATTTTCTGCCCAATAGAAGTGGCTGGGTGATGATAACGTTTAAGATTCATTGAACTTCCCTGGTGGTTCAGTGGTTAAAGAATCTGCCTGCCAATGCAGGGGACATGGGTTCTATCCCTGCTCTGGGAAGATCCCACATGCCTCAGAGCAACTAAGCCCAGGCGTCACAAGTACTGAGCCCACGCTCTAGGGCCCGCGAACTGCAACTACTGAGCTGGTGAGCCACAGCTCTAGCCTGAGTGCCTAGAGCCTGTGCTCAATAAGAGAAGCCACTGTAATGAAAAACCCAAGCATTGCAACGAAGAGAAACCTCCACTTCCCGCAACGAGAAAGCCTTGGAGCAGCAATGAAGACCCAGCACAGACAAAAATACATACACTTTAAAGCAAGATTCATTAATTAACTCAAAGAGTTCATCCTCAAATAATCTTTTTTAGCATCTATCTCTTTGGGATATCTCACAAGCCTAATAAATCTGGGTTATAGCCTTAGACCCTCTGTGGTCTTTGAAGTTGTTTAACCTTAAGTCTCAGTATAAAAATCACTGCCCCATTTACTGAATAAAGTGCTACAGGGATCAGATAAAATAATGAATTCCTTTGAATTGAGGCTTTTTTGAAAAGTACAGGAGTGGTTCAGCCATTCTCAATGTACAAATAATTGTTGCTTGATGAGGAAAATGCAACTAGGAGGAGTGAGGAAGAAGATGAAAGTGTATTACACACTTCGCTTGATATTTTCTGGTGGCTCCTCTGGATCCCTTCTCCACCCAGCCCTACATTTTAGGAGGCTGATCTCCTTCGACTGTGTTAATCCGCCTGTTTTGCCCTCTTAGCTGCAGCCAATAGGAAATACTGGCAGGAGGTCAGAAGAGAGCGCAGTTAGGGGATTTTTTTCTCGTAAGGGCCATAGGTTTGTGGTAGCATCCTTCTACTGAAAGCCACAGCTCCTGGGAGAAGCCCTCTCCCACAGCCAGCTGCCAAAACATGTCTCTCCAGCTTTTTGTAACCACTCTCTACGTAAAGGCTCCCTCTGCTGGTAACCTGCGAACGCTCTATGTTCTTTAGTCCTCCCCACATCTTTGTAAATAGTTGCTTTAATAAACTCTGCTAATTACTCTGATGGAGGGCATCTGTTTCCTTTTGGAATCTGGTTGTGTCCCCCCAGAGGCACAGCCATCACAAAACTTCCTTAGGGTAGATATCATTGCTCATTTTATAGATGAGAAAAAGACATGGTTAAATAAATTTCCCAAGGTCCCGTGAACTGTAACCTATAGAGCTAAGTATCAAACCTTTGTCTTACATCCTTTCTATCCATCTCATGTTCTCTTCTATGGGTAAAGTTTTATTTTTTGATACTTTATTAGGACCTATAGAATAATGCTCAATGACAGTTTGTGGTGAAGACATCTTGTCCTTTACCTTAAGGGGAGGACTTCCAGAGTTTCACAGTTAAGGATGATGTTTGCCATTGATTGATTTGTAGTGGATACCCTATATACAGGGTCACAATAAAGTTGTCCTGTATTCCAAGTTTTCCAAACTTTAAACTTTTCTTAGATCACTTAATACTTTCTTTTTCTGTGACTACAAGAATGAATGTTGGCTTTTCAACTTTAATGTGATAATGTGATGAGTTTAGTTCTGGGCAGGTGCAGATCATCAAAGATTTTGGTGATGGAAGAGATGTGAAGAGAGGAAGCTGGAATTTCCATCTCCATATCCACTGAGCTTGGAAACTTCCCCTAATCACCTCCCCAGAAAGTCTTTCCAAGCTCTGCTGTTAAGAGAGTGGAGAGTTTCTCATCGGCCTGGGAGGAACCAGTCTCCTGCGGTGCCTCCTCTGGGCACTATATAACATGAAGCTACAAAAACCTGTCCAATCTCTCTTCCTCTGGAGAGCCCTTAGGACATGGCCAGAGGACCTGTCTCAGGTACTTTCATCATTTCAGTTGTTCTTTCTGAACGCCCAATGAGTGTTCTCTAGGCTTGCTTTAAATGTGGTGTCTAGAGCTGAAATCAGCACTGCAGGCCTGGTTCAAATACTGTTAAATGGAGGACACTCCCTTCCTCGCTCTAGACATTTTATCTTTTACAGCCTGAGATTCCATCAGCTTTTTTTTTTCACAGTATTGTTGCCCAGTGGCCCTGCCACTTAACTAAATCCCTGTGGTTTTCCTCCACATAGCTCTTGACTTATGACTTCTCTGATTGTGTGGTTGGATGGTGAGAACTACGGTCAGGTCCTTATATTGACCTTTGTTGAATTTCATGCTATTAGAGCCAACCTGTCAAAATCTTTTAGATCCATATACTGTTATTCATCAATATGACATCCCACACAGCTTTGTTGCCTGATACTTACAGCTGTCAAAATCATAGAGGCAAAGAGTAGAATGGTGGTTCCCAGGGGCTGGGGGCAGGGGAGAGGGGATAGGGAGTTAAAAGAAAAAGAATTCAGGAGGAAGAGGAATCTTTGGGATAGAAATAGGATGGATTCAGTGGTGAGGGGATAAAAAGTGTGCCAATAAAGATCTGAGATGACAGGAGGGGATCTGAAGTTGTTATTAGATGAGCATCATGCCAGCAGAGGGGCTGGTGGGGTCCACCGAGGTTGGAGGTGTATTTTGAACTTGAGCAAAGGGGAAGCAGTTTGGAGTCATTTCTGGAAGGGAAACGTGAAGGACCAACAGGGAACAGATGAAGGAGGTCCCCATGCGCGATGGATGAGTGCTCAGCGGTGATTAGTCTTGGGTCTTTCTCCAGCAATGCTTGGCTACCTAGGAACAGAGGTGGGGAAAGCAGACGGGGTGTTGGTGGTGATCCTGCATGCAGGGTTCTCAATGTGGGGGAAGAAGCTTGGGGTGCTGACAAGGTCTGAGGAGGGCAGGGCAAGACACCCTCTCTGTCTACAGTTCAGTTTAGAAGGAGGGGTCTCTGGATGCAGCTTTGCTTTCAGGAGCCAAATTGTGAGGGGTGGCTGGGAGGCTTGTGAATTGTAGTTTGCTATAAGATCTGAGCCTGCCCCAGGTCAGGGACTTGAGCCCCGAGGGCTGCTTGGCCCCCAGGAAGCCCCCACAGGAACACCTGTAATGTAAGAGGGGCGAGAAAAAGTCTTACAGATTGGTTTGGGTGGTTTGGGGGTGAAAAAACACCTGCAAGGCTTATTTTCAGGGCAAGTCTAAAGGGTCTTCAAGATACTTTCACAGTTTTCCTATTGACAGTGAGACATTCCGGTTTGTATTCAGCCTTCACAGCAGGCTGGGACATGGCTAGAATTTACCAACTTATTTTAAGTAGATTTTAACTGCCACAGAAGCTGCTACACAGTAATGATTGCAAACCACATGCACCATTTCTTTCCTGCAGAACCTTCAGTCAGAAAATCTCCCTGCTGTTCTCAGGCATAGCTTCGCTCTTTGTTTTTAGGGATGACAATGAGGGGGCCAGTTTTGGGAGCCAAGTAAATTTTTATCAGTATTCAGGAAGGAGGAAAATGATGGACTTTAACACACTGAAAGATGTAAAAATTACATTTATCTTTGCATGACAAAGAGGCTTCAGTTCCAAATTTACTGCCCCTAGGAGCAGTTTCGCTTGAGTAAGAACAGCTAAACTGGCAATTATTCTGACATCACACTAATGCTAGGGAGCTGGAAGCTCCGTCCCCTGAGAGAATTGTAGAAAGGCAAGCCACGCAGCACATTGGGCTCAAAGCTGCTCAAGGAAGTTGGAGGTTCTGAGTTTTAACTCTGGACTTTCTATATGATTCAACATTTTGGTAACTGGGACTGTCTTGACAAATAATGATTCATTTTGTATCCCCAGAACCTGGCAGGCTCTGGTGCTTCATGGGTTTAATACACAAAAAATCACCATTGGAATAGAAACTGGGGGGCTATATGGTGGTACACACTTCACAGCATCACCTCCTAGTTTCTGCGTTATTAGGAAAAGGAAAATAACCATGATGGTTGGAGTAGTGGTGAATAAGAGCCTGTGTTCTGGAAGTAGACTGTTGAGAGTGAATCCATGTTCAACTGTCGACTCGTCAGACAGCTCCACTGAGCTATCTTCATCTGTAAAGTAGGACAATATCTTTGTGCCTACTTCACAGATGATTTTGAGGAAGAAATGAGATAATACAAGCAAAGCCTCTAGCATATGGCAAAATCCTAACGATGCAAGGGAGTGGGAGTCTTTTAGCCATTATTATGGTTACATTTTTCTCTAATCCTACCAAAGATTGACTTCTCAATCCTGGCTTGCACCCTGAGGTTTTCCTAAGTACACCAAACATGCAGGATGTCCCTGTTGAGAGAGAAGGCACGAGGCTCAGTTAACTCACAGAAGCCAGCACCGTGCCCAAGTCACAGTACTTCCTCAGTTGGTGCTTACTGAGAGAATGAATCTTGAAAGAAAACTGCTCTTGACGTCTGGGAACCACAGTGAGTTGCTCAGTTGTGTTCAAAACTCTTTGTGACCCCATGGACTGCAGTCTGCCAGGCTCCTCCATCCATGGGATTCTCCAGGCAAGAATACTGAAGTGGCTTGCCATTTCCTTCTCCGGGGGATCTTCGCGATCCGGTGATCGAACCTGGGTCTCCCACATTGTAGGCAGACTCTTTACCATCTGAGCCACCAGGGAAGTCTCCTAGTTAACTAAAAAATGCCCAAAGAATCAGAATTGGGAGATCTGTGCAGAATGCAGGCCATAGGATTTTAAACCAATTCCCCCAGTGGTTCTGACACAACACTTTAGAGCAGCCTAAAGGCCTCCGCTGAGAAACTCCAGGGGACACTTAAAAATGCGATTTGTGCCGATGTTCTTCTACCTTTAGGTTTCCTTCTTTCTTCAGTGAGTGAAAGAGTGAAAGGACTGAAATCACCTGCAGTCACGTATTGGGCTGGGAAGGTCTGAGCCCAAGCAAATTCTGGGGCTCAGAATCTGAGCCCTAGAAGTTGGGTGGTACACGCACGGACATGCTTAAAGGGTTTGCCACAAAGAGGCAGAGTTATGTGGACATCCTCTACGTCTGGAAAACCCCCAGAAGGGCCATTCTTTCGATTGTTAAGCTAGAAGCCTATCTGTTCCTCAGTCTGACATTTCAGGACTACCGAATTTTCCACTTCAGAATTAAAGGAAGAAATACTCTGTAATGCCATTATAAATAATTCAAAATCCAAGAGGGCTTATGACCTGCAGTCACACTCCAAGTCCAGGAAGGATGTGTTTAGATCAGCAATATATATATATATATATATATATTACTAGGAAATAAATGCTAGGCTCATCAGTCTGTAGGGGAGACATGTCTGTGTATTTCTATGATTTGTCTAAGGAATTACACTTTGCCAGAGTCTGGCTACTACTTGTCAACTCCAGTTGAGGTCACCAGTCTGTTCTATTACCACACGGTGCTACAAGGCACCACTCTGCCTTCCCCACTAATCTCTCGTTGTAGATGTTGCCTTGAACTGGTCTTAAGATTCAATTATTAATCAGAATTAATTTAACAGGCTGTTGATGCCAGGAATGAAATTTTTTAAATTTGCAAAGCTGGGATAAGCTGATCAAGGAGAATGGTATAATTTCACAGGAAATACATTAAGCTTCCCATGACTGCCTAAAGAGCTTACCAGGGTTCATGGGAATGCAGAGAAAGGTGTGTTTGGGTGGATAGTTACTGGTCCACAGAGAGTAATTAGGAGGAATTTGTAAACATAGAAGGCCTCAGTTTAGCCAAAATTTTCTTAACTTGTAAGGATCACAATGCTACTACACTCTTAAAAAAACCTTATTTAAAATGTAGCGCCACAAATTTTCCTTAGACAAATGGTACTCCGGAGATATTTTCTGCACTTAAATCTGTTTTATTTCCTTTGATCATACCAAAGTGGTGAGACGTTATCATCTTATTAATTATCTTTGAGGCACCAGACTTCAGACAGGAGGCTAAAAAATGACCTAAATTATTTGCCATACACTGGAAATACAGAGGAATCTGTGTTAAGTGTGAGAAGCTGTTTTTGAAGACATTTTCTCATCAATTAATGAACTGACCTCACCCCGGAACTCTCACACTGCCCTGTGCTTATCTGAGGTCACCTAGAAATGTGATGGGTGCTCATCTAAATGCAAGAATCTGTTTTTTTCATTTTTATGTTTCCTCCTTTTTTCCCACCTGTAGATGAATGTTGATGAAGGCTGAAATTACTTTTAGTCAGAGAATCGGACCTCCCTACCCCCTGCTGCCAGGATTAGAATTTGCTCTGTAACATTGTGTAAGCTCTATGTGATCATGTGCAAGTCAGGAGGGACTGTGAGCTGCACCACTTGCAGACTCACTGTTAGATGAAAATTGTTCAAAAAGCAGAAAAAAGTGCCATTCAAGACATTAAAATACAAATTTTCATCATATTTTTCCCTGTGGTCATTCTCTCTTGCCTCATCATGATGTTTGTTTCCACTCTTTCTTTTTGCTTATTGCAGTAATAGACGTGTAACATAAAATCTGCCACTTAACCTTTTTTTTCACATTTACACATTCCATGTACATCTTAAGCAATACAGTTCAGCTGTATTAAATACATTCCCATTGTTGAGCAACCACCACTGGCCATGGTGCTTTTTTACTTCATATTTAATGTCCCTCTGAGTAAATAAAAATTAAAAATTTAAACAGCATAAATTTTACCATGTGTTTTTACATCGTGCAACACCAGTTTTAAATGCAAATATCAGAGCATTTAACTTATTTGCGAAATCACTGAAATCACACAAATATATTTTGTCCCTGGGGGGTGCCTTGAGCTGGCCAGAAAAAGTAAACAGATTCAGGAAGACTGGGAAGGAAGAGAGGGTTCCCCGGGCATAGAGTGGGCTCCAGAGAGTGGCTGGGTTGGGCCTCTGGCTCGGGGACACTTCAGAGCCTTACTGGCACCCGGGAGCCCTGTCCCGTGTGCTTCCCATGCCTGACGGCTGCTGCTGCTCCCCGCTCGCCGGCTGACGGACACACTGCTCCCTGGCTTGGGGAAGGCCTTGGGGTTCTCCCCTTCCCATCGTGGGATACACGGGTGGGAATCTCCAGCCCTCAGCAGATGAGTGGACCACTCACCCTGCCAAGGGTACTGCAACCTCTGCATTAGGTAAAAGGGTCAGGGCGGGCAGCAGGTTCTTCCCTCACTGAGTTGCAGCCTCCTATCCACTGTCCACCAGACACGCTGCAGAATGGCCAGTCCTGGGGCAGAGGGTGGCGGGGGTCACAGTGTGGGCACACGGTGGGAAGGCTGGGCGGGGCTCAGGTTCCAGGGCGCAGACAACTGGGCTGAGAACGCACCCCCAAGGAGCTGGGGACACGGGGTGGGTGGGGGAGGAGGGGTTGGAGGCAGGGGGAAGCAGGACCATGAACAGTCCCAAGCTCCTCTCCGCCTCTCCATTGGCTCCGGTGCACCACTGCCCCGTCAGACTTCACCAACAGGACCTGGTTTCAAGATGGGGGCTGCAGAGCATTAAGCCCTAAGCATGGGGCCCTTCTGCGCCTGGGAGCCTGTGGGACTACACTGGCCGTGCGCTCACAGTGCCCTGGGTACAGAAGCAGGAACAAGGAAGCAACAGGAGGCTCTGCGCTGCCCACCTGCGAGGCCGGCCCCATCCATCCCAACTAGCAGATGGGGTCCTTCCTGACCCAGGAACAGCCCTGGGAAGAGTAGTCTACCCTCTGGACAAAAGCTTTCTCTTCTCTTTACGACTGCCCTGTTTTCAGCATTTCCCCCTTTTCTTCTTCCTCTTGTTTCCTGCAGACTTAAGCCTGGTGCTTTTACCAGACCCCAGGGCTGGGGACAGCGTGGGTTGCACTCCTTCTGAACACAGAGTTGAAAATTTGACACTGTTCGTGGCTTCTTTTTGAATTTTCCTTTGCTGCTTTTCCCTTCCTTGCTTCCCTGCTGTCTCCCTCTGTCTGAGCGAGGGGAGACGGGAGATCTGTCTTTTAATTATGTTTTACAGTAAATTAAGGTGACATTCCCTGCCTGGCAGGATGCCTGTGGTTTCAGCAGTTAATGCTGGTGAGGCTCTTGCGGCTCCTGAGGTGGGGTAGGGGAGCTGCTTATAAGGACTATGGGAGGCCCAACAAGAAGAGGAGAGGGGAGAAAAAGCTGGAGAAATACACAGAAGCACAGAAAACACAGGAAAGGAAGCACGGGGAAATGGGTGAGGGCAGAAGATGGAAGGAAAGTGTCAAAAAAGGAAGGGAGGAGAGGAGGAGGATGGAAGGAAGAAAGGGAGTGAGCATTTTTGCCTGCTTTACCCACGTGGTTTTAAAGACTAGAGGCTTGACCTGGTAAAGATGCTGCCCCCAAGCAGACATACTCGTGCACACAAGCCTCTTGACAAGGACTGAGAATCCTGGGTGGAGACAAGGAATGTCAGTACCACAACTCTCTCTCTGTTCCCGTCAGATTCTTGAAAATGTGAGTGCGTAGGAGTCCTGAAATGTGCTTAAGAGTCTTCTCAGAGCACAGCTCAATGAATTAGCACCCCATGAAGATGTGGGTGCTTGGCAGAGAACTGGGGGGGGGTGTGTTTAAATGGGAATGTTCAATGGGATAGAAGAATGCTGGCAATCCCCCACCCCGGATCTCCCAGTAGGGCCCAGAGCTGTGATGAGAAGACCTGGGATTTTTCATTCATAGGAATCTTCACAACAAATGAACTCTATTTTTCCAGAGTGATCAATGCAGGTGCCATATAAGCCAACTGCACTCATAACCTCAAGTCTTGAAAATTCTTTCCTCCTAACAGTAATATAATGAACTAACGTCTTGGGCCTCACTGAGAAAGTACTACTAAATCTCGAATTGTTCAAGAAGGGAAAAGAAAAGGGCAACTTGCTATCTGATGGACTTATAGCCAAGATGGCACACAGCTTCTTGGTTGAGTCTGACATACCATCCAGAAAGGAAGCATGGGGAAATCCAGACTCACAAGGATCTGCAGGCCTCCTGCTCTTCTTGTCCCCTCAGTAACTACTGTTTCTTTCCAGAGAAAGGGCTCATGTTGAATTATGATACAGACCCCACTGAGATCTTCCTCACAGCTGCAGCAACACCTCATCTGCCAAGGGAGACCTCCGTCAAAGACCTGGAGTATCTGATACGTTTACCGAGGTTTCTCTCACAACTGGGGAAATATGAGAACACTCTTTATCTCTCATTCAAGAGAGGAAGCTAACCCGTGCTGGTGAAGGTGGCCCTGTTCTTTTAAGAACAGACTTCCTCAAAACGGTAATGTGTGGATCGCTCCCATCAGAATTATATGGAATGGTGATGAATCATCTTTCTGCATCCTCACTGCAGAACTATGAAATCCCTGTGGGTGAGGGGTTAGCATCCACATTTAAGTAAGCTGAGAGTTTGCCATCACTTATATACTGATGTTTGTGAATCACTACTTGGAGCAGGGGCCTCAAACCAGGGCGAGTCTCACTGTCACCTGGAAGCCTGAAAGATACAGGTGGCTGGACCCCACTCACAGAGTTTCTGATTCAGTAGGTCCAGGGTGGGGCCTAAGCATCCACATTTCTAACAAGTTTCTGGGTGATGCTGACGCTGCTGGTCTGGGGACCACACTTTGAAAACCATTGGGTTAGAACAATTAAAACAATCTAGCCTTGTGTCAGTCAGGTGTAACCTACTTACTGTTCCCGGGAAGCCCTGAGGAACAGTGTGGGAGGCGGTGGCGGGCTGGTGTTCTGTCCCTTTTGGAGCTGAGTGTCCGGGGAAACAGTACAGGGTCCCCTGACCCCGAAGTCAGGTGGGTCAACACCAGGACCCTGGGGGACAAACGTGGGTTAGTACATCTGCCTGTCAGATGGCCAGACCTCTGGCTGGCTCTTCAGACTCTTGGGAACGCAGTTTGGTTTCAGGTAACAGTGGGGTTAGGGTATTGTCTTAGGCCAAGTCTTGAAGGGTCTGGCAGATCCCAGAACTGAGCTGGAATAACCAGAGGCAGATGATAAGGCAAAGTCATCATCACCATGGTAGCAGCCACCTGGGCATGTTCCCACACCGACAGGCCACTGAGCGCCAAAGACTGTTTTGGGGCTTTCCACAGCGTCTGACTTCCTCCCCTCCCACCATGGTCTCCTGTAGTTACCAGTAAGGCCACTAGAGGGCTCAGCAGGACAATTATTATCCCGAAGGGCCAGGAAGGAGCTGGAAGAGGCCTGAATTTCCAAAAGCTGCTCCCTCCCATTGTCAAGGTCTACTGGCATTTTTCAATCTTATGTGAAGTGCCACGCAAATGTAGCTTTAAGAATCCTTTAGAGCGACCCTTCCAGCCAGGTTTGCTGCCTACAAAGCCCCTACTCCACCAAAATGCTGGAGCTGAAATTCTGTCCCAGTAGTACTTTTCAAGGTCACAGCTCTTTGCAGTTCTCCATTTTGTCCAGCAGCATTAAGAACCTAAGACACGCACAGGAAGTTATCCACTTCTGTATTTCGACCTCCCTGTCCTGTTCTTCCCATCCAACTCTAAATCAGCATCAGATACAGGGAAGACGGCTGCAGACCTGATGCACTATCTTGGAAATAATTGTGTGTTAATCCAGACTGGATCTATGGAAATCAAAATGGGCCAAATGATAAATCAGTGATGATCCTTTGCTTTTTAAAAAAGATTCATCATAAAATGCCTTGGATTTACCATGGAAAAAGAAATCTCTATTAACATGACATGGCACATTTGGTTAATCTCTGTATTTCTAATTTTACATAAACAAGGAGTGTATCTCAAAACTCTTCTGGAAGTTTGCACACGTGGGTCTCTACACTTGCCTTAAGTGGCTTTCAGATTATGTTTGGACTGCGTCAGTGACTTCCCTGGCCCCCTTAGTTCATTAAGCAATACACTAAAAGGAGAAAATGTGACTTAATTCAGCTGCTGAGTGTCCTTAAGTTCCAGAGCTCTAATCATCGGTGTCTTGGAAAGAAGTGGATACCAGCCAGATAACCTCAGACTGTAGAAATCAGCATAACCGGGATAACTAAACCTGGGGTCAGCCACGTCCACCTATGACGTGGTAGGTCTGAGTGGGGAGCGCAGGCTATTTGCCTTTCTCCTGCGCCTTGTCCCTCCTGCCCTCATCGTTCCTCACTTAATGACAGAGACTCACAGGGCTCCTGCTCCTCTGGGCTGTCTCTTTGCACATAGCCCAACTATAACTTTCTCCATAATCCTATTGTGAGAAATGAATACTGCTGGGAGGAAGCTGCATGGAAACAGCTGACTTAGAAGCAAACTTATCATTTACTTTTTGAAACTGGCTGTTGTCAAAGTCATTTTATAGATGAGGAGCCCAAGGTCCAGAGGGGCAGTGTAACTCTCCCAAGTTCATCCAGACATGTAGTGGCAGAGCCAGGATTGGGACCTTTTCTTGGGATGAAATCAGAGTGACTCCTTCACTTCATTAATTTCCTGGTTGTGTACAGGGTTCTCTCCCAAAGAGAAATGAGCTGGGGGCAGGACATTGATCGGTGCTGTGATGGAAAGAGAACTGAGTTGCAATACAGGCTCTGCCCCATTTGGCCAGGTTGCTTTCCCTCAGTCATCTGTGAATTAAGGGTTCTGGAGTGAAGAATCCATCTCTAAGGGCCCTTAAGCTCCACAATTCTTTGTGTGTCTAAATGATGGGTAGGGCTCCCAACACTGCAGGGGGAGTAAGTGCTTGGTCACATCTCATGAACGTCCCTGCAATTTCCAATTCTGGTCATCACAGCAAGTAACTTGTTAAGTTTCTTCCTACCCAATTCCCTTTCGACACACATTTGAAACTTCAGGGAGACCAAGAACAGGAAGTTCCAACCCGGAAGTCACAGTCAGGTGGGGAGGCTGTACCGGAAGTCAGGACTCTGTGTCAGGCGCAGATTCCTTCTCCCCAACTTACTTATTCAGTAAATCTATTTTATCACATTGAATTCACTCAAAGTAGAAATACGGTTTATGTAGATTCAAGGAACACCAAAAGGGAATGTGTGTGTGTGCACATGCGTGTGTGTGTACAATGAAAGGCCAATATAACCCATACGTGGCTTAAACACTATTCTCCTTTCTCATTCATAATCGCATGTTTGTTCAACATATGTATATGTGTCCACCATATACACAGGTACAGAGAAAACAGTAAAGAAATGAGGAGATTTCCACTTTTCTCCATAGCTCATTTTAACCCTGCAGCATGGTATTTATTTTCACATGGCATTCACACCTGTGAAGACTCACAGAGCAATTATCTGTTTAGGCTGGTGGCCCCAGAAGAACACTGCACAGCAAAGATGCTCTGGTGACCACAGCCTGCATGAGAAGCCTACACGCATTTTCACTGTGGAGTAGAATGCTGCCGTGAGAATGTGGTCACATGCCCAGAATCCTAAAAGCTGACAATATGAGGGCTCATTGTCAGAGAACAATAACCAAACGCTTTCTCCAGGCGTCCCCAGCTCCTTCCCAGGGAGATGCCAGGCTGACAGCGGCAGTTCTCTGGGGATTGTCGGAGAGAGAAATACAAATACAGAATCAGGAGCAAAGACAGGCGCTCTATGGCTTAAAAGTGACGGTTCATGCGGCCCCACTGCCAAGCGGCGGAAGCGGGAATCAGAACAGCAGAGGAATCATGCGGGGATGGTAGGCAGAAGCGCACGAAACACAGCCATGCTCACACTTACATGGCGTAGTCTCACACTACCTTAGTGTGCTTTAAGCATTTCCATCATCTGAGAGTTTAGGAGGGAAAAACAGAATGGTTAATGGTACAATAAATTAAGAGCTCGCACTTTTATTTTTAAAGGTTAAAAATAACAGTGTCATTCCTGGCCATTCCATTCCCAGTGTGAAGAGAGACACATGTGATTCATAGTGGTGAGATATACAGTTCTGAGAGCCAGAGTTTAGTTTCATATCTTGGTTTTGCCACTTGCAGCTGTGTGACTCCATGCCTCAGTTTCCTCATCTGTAAAATGGGTCTAACAGTAACACTTACCTCATAAGTCTGTGGTGAGGATGGAATAAATTAACACATGTGAAATACCTAAACAGTTCTATTCAATGCTAAGCATCATTCAAGTATTAGTTATCACTGTTGTTCTTTTGATCTTTGGCTCCCTCAGGCAATACCACCCAGATTAGATTAATACCACTCAGATTAAAACTTTGCAGACAGCTAATGACTCAGTAAGAATTTTAGATGCTCAATAAGAAAAACAAAGAAATATAAAACACTTAGGAGGAATAAAAGAGACAAAGTTAGAAATGCAGAGGTTGAGCAATAGTTTATATGTTATTATAATTCTCTGAGGGCATCATTTCAAATTCCAAAGCTTTTTAAGAGTTTGCTTTT
Source organism: Dama dama (assembly GCF_033118175.1). Lineage (NCBI taxonomy): Eukaryota > Metazoa > Chordata > Mammalia > Artiodactyla > Cervidae > Dama > Dama dama. Next base: position 43,724,504 of record NC_083698.1, on the reverse strand, counting down.
TAAGAAAGATAAATAAAAATCAATGGCACACACACAGATTGATTAGAGCCCTGAGGCCTGGTTCACGGTGGACAATCCCAGGCTATGTACACATCACCAGGTGTTACCCTGCAGACTGCTGGCATTTTACAGGCTTTACCTTGCTTTTGCCCCATGCCTCATGCAATAAGCGGCCAGTGCTAGGACAGGGGTGGGCCATGAGTACCAAGTCAAACAGAAGGACACACATCTCCCCTCTATTCTTTTCCAGATCCATTCTGTCAGCTTTGACCTCACTTGGCAGGATACTGTGGTCAAGGAAAGTATGAGACCTTAGCCTGAAAGGAACCTGCAAGTAGAGAGCTCTGAGGAGGATTACACTGCCCTCACTGATTACACTGTGTCCCTGAGTGGGCAGAACTAGTGTCCTGCTAGTTCTTTACCTGCCTCCACAGTGAATTCCCTCCTTCACATCCATCTCCGAGTGCTGCATCTGCTTAGAGACAGGTCTTATTTAAAAACACGGCAGATGGCCAAGAGGCACATGAAAAGATGCGAGAAACACAAATCAAAACTACAATGAGGTATCACCTCACACCAGTCAGAATGGCCATCATCAAAAAGTCTATAAACAATAAATGCTGGAGAGGGGATGGAGAAGAGGGAGACCTTCTACACTGCTGCTGGGAATGTAAACTGGTAAGAGCCACTATGGAGACAATGTGGAGGTTCCTTTAAAAACTAAAAATAGAGCTACCATATGACCCCGCAGTCCCACTCCTGGGTATATATCTGGAGTAAAGCATGGTTTAAAAGGATCCATGCACTTATGTTCACAGTGGTGCCGTTTACAGTAGCCAAGACATGGAAGCAACCTAAACGTCTACTGACAGATAAAATGGATAAAGAAGATATGGTACATGTACACAGTGGAATACTACTCAGCCATTAAAAAGAATGAAATAATGCCATCTGAAGCAACATGGAGGACCTGGAGATGATCATACTAAGTGAAATCAGACAGTGAAAGACAAGTATCATATGATATCACTTACATGCAGAATCTTAAAAAATGATACAAATTTATTTACAAAATAGAAACAGATTCACAGACTTAGAGAACAAATGTATGATTATCAGTGGGGGATGGGTGGGAGGGGAGGGTTAGACTGAGAGTTTGGGATTGACAGGTACACATCGCTATCTTTAAAACAGACAGGACTTCCCAGGTGGTCCAGTGGTTAAGAATCCACCTGCCAATGCAGGGGATATATGTTCAATCCCTGGTCTGGGACGAGTCCACATGGTGTGAGCCAACTAAGTCCATGCAGCACAACTACTGAGCGGGAGCTCTGGAGTCCGTGAGTCGTAACCACTAAGCCCGTGCACCACAACTACTGAGCCCGAGCACCGCAACCACTGAAGCCCATGCACCACAACCACTGAGCCCGTGCACCCTAGAGCCTGAGCTCTGCAACAGGAGAAACCACTGCAGTGAGAAGCCCGCGCACCACAGCTAGAGAGTAGTCTTTGCTTGCCGCAACTGGAGAAAGTTCATGCGAAGCAAAGAAGATCCAGTGCAACCAAATTAATTAATTTAAAAATAGAATAAAATAGATAACCAACAAGGGCCTACTATCTAGCAGAGGGAACTCTAGTCAATATCCTGTAATAACCTAAATGGGAAAAGAACTTGAGAAAGAATAGATACATGTATACGTATAACTGAATCACTCTGCTGTACGCCTAAAATGCAACCTTTTTATTTTAGGACCATCTTACTTAACACAACATTCTCAATTTATACTATGAAATAAAAATTTTAAAAAATAAAAAATTAAAATTAAAAAAAAAAACAACATGTGGCATTCCATGAACCCAGAGTAATGGCTGCCCTGTCCTTCTGACCCAGGGACACCTGATTCCTTCCCCTCTGACACCTCACATCTCCTGCTTCCCATTTCACCCTCTCCTGATTTCTCTTGTCTGGTAGTTACCTGACTATGTCACTTCTGATTCATCACCGGTCTGAGAAAGTCTCCAGGGTGGAAGCTGGAGGCCTCTCCCCCATCACTCTAAGTTCCCTCACACCCTTTCTCACTTCTTCAAAGGCAGGAAGGATTGTGTTGGCATTCACTGGGATGTGAGCATTTGGATGAAGCAATGTGATTCTTTAAAGCTGGAACATTCAGCACTAAAAACATCATTTCAAATGAAAAATTAAAAGCAACATTGAAATCTTCAGCTGCTCAAACACAGAAGAGAAGGATGACAAGGAAGATGCCAGGGACTGTTCAGTACCCTGGCTTAACTGACCTTTGGCAGCAAGGGTGGGTCATAGGCTGGCTAGCAGGAAGCATACTCACCCCTGGAACACAGATCCCATCATGGTTCTTGACTTCCACAGGAGTGCATTCTCCCACCATGCAGTGTGTGGTGTGTGTGAGGTGTGTGTATATGTGTCCAACCACAGACCGCTGTGCTCTGAGAAGGCCTCCGCTCTGATGGTATTCTCTGGTGTAAATATAACCCCAGCTGCCCTCTGGGCTGTAGCTCCTAAAGGCTGGGCCTGGGTTATTTCTCAGGTAGCCTCTCTTACTCTGTCAAGCACATCAGACCCCCACTGCAGGGGCGTGTCAGGGTTGCTGGTGACTGCAGTTTCATTTATCTGGCAGGGAAGCTAGCTTCTTAAAGACATACTCTCAGATCTTTCCCAATCACAGGTACTGCTTCAAGGACATGGAATACAGAGCCTGGGCTCCGGAACACAGAGAGGCACCCTGACGTGTCCAACTCCTCTTTGAAGGGATGTTACTTACGTCACATGGAATGTTGCTCTGGCAAAATTACAAACGGGAGAATGAGGCAGCGAATATTTAGGGGAGCAGAGGGATTTCTAACCAGAAAAAGCAGGTCTAATGAAATGATACTTGCAGCAATGGAGACATTTAAATAGAATTATTAAGCAATTAGCCAAATTATAACTAGAATGGGAACTACATGATGATTTTAAAAGGAACCATTTGAAATAAGTCACTCTTTTGCCTTGGAGGGCTTTCATCCCATGCTGACCAGAAGGGTGTTATTTTAACAGAAGAGACAGAGGCAGTCACATTTTTCTTGCCGATGGGACAGCAATGCCATCAGTCTCAGAGGATCAGTGATCCCATCAGACCGTGGGACCACATCTGGAGGGCTGGAGTCCTTGGTGCAGGGCAGACAGCTGTGGCGTCGTCATTCTACATGGGGTGAAGTTTAGGGAAGAGTTCAACTGCAGTGACTTCTAAATTCTGCTCTGGATCCCACAACCCAGTGCTTGCCTCCCAAGGTACAATAGGTATTTCCAGGTATAAGTTTTCAGGCTAAGTTTTAGTGGGTGGCCAACGTAAGAAAAGGCCAACAAATTGGTTCTATTGCTGGCTGAGGAGCTGACGCCAGAGTAATCTTTAGAGTATTTTGATGCTCTGTGCTGTGTCTTGGCTGCACAGATCTCAAGGGAAACCTCTTCTGGATCCCTCTGAACTCTAAGAATTATTCCACAGATGACAGGTATGCTATTCCAATCATGGCTGAGGCAATGGGGCATACTTTATGTGCGTCCTTCCATAAGAGTGGGAGAGGACTTCTTAGAGAAAAGGAATTGCATTACCTCTACCAAAAGGCAGCAGTGGCTTGATGGTTCCATGTCCATGTGTGGCCAGCGTGCTTTCTCTTTGCTCTAGATGCACACAGACCTTATGTACCATCACTGCTCATACGCGGCACCTCTGTTCTGAGAGCTCACTAAATATGTGTCACTGTCAGAATGGAAGATCAACCAGCAGGCTGAGAGTCCACTCATTAAGCAATTTTAATATTTATAATACTCAAAACATAAAAGCAGACATAGTTTGTGTGTTTCCATTTGATTTACTCACACTTGAATGAATATCTGTCTCATTCACTGGAAACTTTACAGAAACCAGCCCAAATGTCCCTCTGAGTATTTCTTTTGTATCTGGGTGATTTACACTGAGTCCTTGGAGTTTGGGTTCTATAGTTTAATTTCCCACTTCCAAGGTAGTAGCAGATAATAGATGGAAGGCTGAGTGTTGACTGATTTTTTTTTCCCCTTCAGATGCATCACCTCCTGACCCTTTGGTGCTCTGTGGTGGAGTGTAACAATGAAAAGAACAGAAATGAAAGAGAGTCCTAGTAAAAAGCATTTTCAGCTGAGAGGCCTTTCATAGAAGACATATGAGATGACGCTGCAATTTATTGTGAGTATCAAAGAAATCTAGGCTGGATGTGACCTTGGTAATTAATTGTCCAGTCCTCGGCTTCATTTTTCAGATGAGGAAACGAAAGCTCAGAGAGGACAAGTGAGAGCCAATTGGGAGAGTCAGGGTTAGAGGCAGAGCCCCTGACTAGTGATCCAGGACCACCCGACCCACCACACTGTTTCCCATTTGCAATAGAAGAGTACAAAGATATCCATCAGGGAATATATTAGGAAGAGTGTGTCCAGCCTGCCTTCTGAGTTTGGAACGATTTAACCTCTTCACAAGAAAGCTAAGGGCAAAGTTAGAAAACTGCTTTAACTCCTACAACAAAATACAAATCAAAAGGTTTGTGTGGTCTGTCACTAGGCCACTGATCCCCAAATTTGAATAAACTATGGACTTCTTTAAAGGAAAATAATTCTATAGGACCTATGGTAAATTTTCTTAATCAGCACTTGAGAAACAGTCACATAAGAAAGCTGAAGTCTCATTCTTTGAATAAGATTTTCAATTGAGAAGTTTCACTGAAAAAAGACAAATTTTATCTTTATAATCGGTAAAATGAAAGCACAAAACCTAAACGTCCTTATTAAACTTCAAGACCCCCATCTCTCTGCAAGCATACGTGCCCAAAATCTGATTTGAGAAATAACTGTCCTAGCTTAGAACTCATCACTGCTCTCCTGTCTGGCCCGTGAATAACCTTCTGTTTACATCCCTCCCATCTCTGTTCCTTTGGTAGCTACTTCTTCTGTACAGAATCAGTTTTTTTTTCTGGTTCACATTTTTGCAATGGAGCCTGTGTGTCCTGTATTCCTGTTTTCTCTTCACTCTCTCTCTCTCTTTCTGAATCTGGGGTCATGTTCTGACTTTCCTAATATTTGATTTAGATGAAAATTCAGCACGTTCTATTTTTGTGGAATGGAATTTTTAATGGAAATGCTGGTTTTCTAAGGTGAAACAGATGCAGGTTTTGAATCTGCCATCTAGGAAGCATCAGTCTCTGTCTGGATTTCAGCAAAGAAGTTGCATTGGTTAAAACACACTTTAAACACCTCAGCTGGCCTTGTGCAGTAGTAGTTAAGTTCCTTGTTTTACAACCTTACCAATTTAACATTGCCATCCTTTCCTCCCTCCGGGGTGACAGGTGGCTAAAAACACATTTAGATTTTCCTCTGAGGGGGAATTTCTCTCTCCTTGACAATCTCTCTATGCTCCATGTCTCATAGACAACTCGGAATTTGCAAGGGAGCTCCCCTTGGGAATGCCTCTTTGCTTCCTAACTCCATTTGTCTATCCTGGGTCAGAAATTTCTTTTTTTGTTAAGAATTCATTTCCCAGTGGAAATGTAAGCATGGTAGAGTTTCTTCTAGGTTTTTACAGTATTATTGTTTTTGCTTTGGATTTTATAGAAACGGAATCGGTCCTAGCTCTACATTATTTTGGCTTAAAATAATGGAAGGATGTTTCTTTATACTGTACTTGTACATTCCAATATGGACTGCAAGGACATCAAACCAGTCAATCCTAAAGGAAATCAGCCTTGAGTATTCATTAGAAGGACTGATGCTGAAGCTCCAATACTTCAGCTACCTGATGTGAAGAGCCAATTCACTGGAAAAGACTCTGAAGCTGGGAAAGACTGAAGGCAAAAAGAGAAGGGAGTGACAGAGGGTGAGATGGTTAGACAGCAGCACCAACTCAGAGGACTTGAATTTGAGCAAACTCTGGGAGATGGTGAAGGACAGGGAAGCCTGGCATGCTGCAGTCCATGGGGTCGCAAAGAGTCAGACACAACTTAGTGACTGAACAACAACAACAAATTGCTAGATACAGGATGTTATTTATATTTAACTTAATTAAAATAAAAATGATTAAAAATTTTAGTTCCCCAGTCTCACTAGCTACATTCCAAATGCTCAGAAGCCACATTTTTCTAGTCCAGGACACTGTACTAGACAGAGCAGATAGAGAATGCTTCCATTATTGTTCTATGGGGCAGTCCTGCTCTACATTAAGCTCTCATAAAATGTTAATGTAAGCTGTGTACTATGTGATAGAAGTCTAACTCTGAAAAAGACACAATGAAACATAAATATGTAAGTATGTAACTCCATCTTCTGTGAAAACCCACCGGTAAAAGTGTTGAGGATAATTATTTATTTACTAAGCAGTACAGTAGAAGTCCCTTGGACTGCAAGGAGATCCAACCAGTCCATCCTAAAGGAGATCAGTCCTGGGTGTTGATTGGAAGGACTGATGCTAAAGCTGAAACTCCAGTACTTTGGCCACCTCATGCAAAGAGTTGACTCATTGGAAAAGACCCTGATGCTGGGAGGGATTGGGGGCAGGAGGAGAAGGGGATGACAGAAGATGAGATGGCTGGATGGCATCACCGACTCGATGGGCATGGGTTGGGTAGATTCCGGGAGTTGGTGATGGACAGGGAGGCCTGGCGTGCTGTGATTCATGGGGTCGCAGAGAGTCAGACACGACTGAGTGACTGAACTGAACTGAACTGAACAGTAGAAGTCTGGATGTCTTTATGTTCCAGTCAGCCACATAAAGCCTCATCATTGAATTTCAATTCTAAGAAGATCAGCCTTTATTTAAATGAAAAGATAGAACTGACTTTCTCTAAACGGAGATGTGTGTGTGCCGAGGTGGGGATGTTGGAAGTGTTTGGTGAAACGTATCAGAAACACCTGGAAACTTGTATCAACTTAGACATTTCCTCTCCTACCCATCTAGGATGAAGATTTGTTGGGGGAGAGGAGGTGCTGCACTTGGAACTTCTATAGTTTGAAAAAGTTCATCAAGTTGTTCTCATGTGTCTCCTCATTCCATCCTTCTAGCTAGGAACCACTGCTCCCCCAAATGCTTAAACTAGTTGGGGAGACATGCTTAATCAGAGAATATCAAGGAAAATTTAACATAAGTACAGTGAGTAAAGCTTTATGGTGAGCAAGGTTACAGTGCTTCTCCAAAGCAGTGTGAGTGATGACTGAAGGGAAGTCAGCAAAGCATTAAACATTTATTCATTCAACAATCACCTATTGAGCATCTAATAATATCTGTCAAACATCTTGACGTGTATTGTGAATATGATTAAGTAATAAACAAGGGATGACGCTGCAGTGTGGCAGCTAAATTTTTGCATAGGTTTTGGAGTCAGCCTGGGTTTAAATCTGGTATGCTCTAGCCATGATCTCAGGTAAATTAACTTTTCCAAGGTTCCGTTTCTTGCATGAACTTGGACATAATAGTAGTGTTTACAAATGGGGTTATATGAGAATTGAATAATATACATTCCATAGTCAACATTCAGTAAAATGTAGTTACTACATTATTATTAAAGAGTATATAGTTTAGTAAGGAAGATAAACTCATTTGATCTGTACACTTCAGGGCAGAGATGCCTGGTTCAACTGATATGAAATGGTGCTAAAGAAGACAAAGGTATAGGTTTAATCCCTGTGTGGGCCAATCAGCTGTATGGCAGACCAGATGTCCTTGCCTTTAGTCTTACCATCTCACAAATGTGGGCCTCTGGAAATCAAGATGATTGTATATGGACAATTATATGTGAGAGCTGAGAATGACCCAAGATAGAGTCAGTTAAGATTCCTTTCTTCAGAGATGAGCAGACTAAGGTTCAGAGTCAGAGTATTTTGCCAAACTTTAAACATAATCCCTTGGTATTCCTGATTCCCCGCCCAGTGTTCATCATATACACACTGATAGTCCCCAAAAGGAAGAGAAATCTTTATCACCATGAAATATTAGGAAAGATGCTTATCTTACTATCACTGGGTTGTGGGTTTTTTCCCAAACACTTTGCATTAGCTCTAGAACCCAGACACCACACTGGGTATAATTTTGATTTGTCCTCAGAAGTACACTGACATTCTGAGACATCACTCCTAGGAGGGTCTCCATGCAGACTCACAATCTATGATGGCCAAGTGTTCTTGGGATCCAGTTTGGGGTACATTCCAAAGGTCAACCTGGTTTATCACTGGTCAGCAGAGGTAAACCTTCAGTTCTTTCCAGAATACTGGAATAACTGTGACTGCACACTGAACTAATGAAAAACAAGGTGCAGGAAGGCAGAATCTGATCTTCATGTTCACTATAGCCCTGATACTATCTTTCTTGTTTGTAATTCTCAGGGTAGAGAGTCAACTTCCTGCTTTCAGTCAGTCAGTTCAGTCGCTCAGTTGTGTCCGACTCTTTGCCACCCCATGCACTGCAGCACGCCAGGCTTCCCTGTCCATCACCAACTCCCAGAACTTGCTCAAACTCATGTCCATCGAGTCGGTGATGCCATCCAACTGTCTCATCCTCTGTCGTCCCCTTCTCCTCTTGCCTTCAATCTTTCCCAGCATCAGGGTCTTTTCCAAGGAGTCAGTTCTTCGCATCAGGTGGCCAAAATATTGGAGTTTCAGCTTCAGCAACGGTCCTTCCAATGAATATTCAGGACTGATTTCCTTTAGGATTGACCAGTTTGATCTCCTTGCAGTCCAAGGGACTGTCAAGAGTCTTCTCCAGCACCACAGTTCAAAACTTGCTTTCATTTTGCCACCTCCTAAAAGCATAAATGATGAAAGAACCATCGGCTTTTCAGAATGTGATAGCCTCTTGGTCTGCTGAGTACTTCTTCCTGTGTGGCTGTAGGGGATATCTTCTTTCAAAGACAAGAATTATTTCAGCAAAGAAGGCCAGCCATGCACAGTGACAGTAGAGAGAGGCATAAGACAGTCAGGATGTACCTTTAAGAATTTAAGTCAGATTATACCACTCCCGGTTTACAGTCATCCAAGGGCTCCCATCATAGCTGAAATAAAATCCAAACTCCTTTCCCTGGCTTAGAAAACCTCTGGATCTGACCCTTGCTTACCTTCCAGCTTCATTTCACATCACTCCCCCTCTCACTAAGTACTGTCCAAGTTGACCTTCTTTCTGCTTCTCATTCCTGTCTTTGGATCTTTGACCTTGTTCCTCTCACTGCCTTGAAGTCTTTCTCATGACTGTTGTTGGGTCTTTTCAGATTTTGACTTAAATGTCACATCCTCAAAGGCTCTTCCTGAACAACCAACCCAGGGGAGCTTCTTGGTTATTGTCTACCATACTGTGTGTGTACAGAGTCACTGAATTGTGTCTGACTCTGCAACCCTTTGGACTGTAGCCTCCCAGTTTCCTCTGCCCATGGAATGGAATTTTCCAGGTAAGAAAACTGGAGTCGGTTGCCAATCCACACCTCCTGTGTCTCCTGCATTGGCAGGCAGATCCTTTACCACTTATGACCTAGTTTAAAAGACAGTCAGGGTGTACCTTTAAAAGTTTAAGTCAGATTACATCACCCCCAGTTTACAGTCATCAGATAGCTCCCATTCCCTGGAAAAGGAAATGGCAACCCACTCCAGTATTCTTGCCTGGAAAATCCCATGGACAGAGGAGCCTGGCAGGCCACAGTCCATGGGTTCGCAAAGAGTTGGACATGACTGAGCGACTAAACACATAAAATAGCTCCCATCACAGCTCCTTCAAAATTGGGAAAGGAGTATGTCAAGGCTATATATTGTCACCCTACTTATTTAACTTATATGCAGAGTACATCATGTGAAATGCCGGGTTGCATGAATCACAAGCTAGAATCAAGATTGCAGGGAGAAATATCAATAGTCTCAGATATGCAGATGACACCACCCTTATGGCAGAGAGCAAAGAGGAACTAAAGAGCCTCTTTAGGAAGGTTAAAGAGGAGAGTGAAAAAGCTGGCTTAAAATTCAACATTCAAAAAACAAAGATCATGGCATCCAGTCCCATCACTTCATGGCAAATAGAAACAATGGAAAACAGTGACAGACTTAAATTTCTTGGGCTCCAAAATTACTGTAGATGGTGACTGCAGCCATGAAATTAAAAGACACTTGCCCTTTGGAAGAAAAGCTCTGACAAACCTAGATAGCATATTAAAAAGCAGAGACATTACTTTGCGAACAAAGGTCTACATATTCAAAGCTATGGTTTTTCCAGTAGTCATGTATGAATGTGAGAGCTGGACAATAAAAAAGGCTGAGCACCGAAGAACTGATGCCTTCAAACTGGGGTACTGGAAAAGATTCTTAAGAGTCCTTTGGACAGCAAGGAGATCAAACCAGTCAATCCAAAAGCAAGTCAGTTCTGAATATTCACTGGAAGGACTGATGCTGAAGTTGAATCTCCAATACTTTGGCCACCTAAAGTGAAGAGCTGATTCATTGGAAAAGACCCTGGTGCTGGGAAAGACTGAAGGCAGGTGAAGAAGGAGATGATGGAGGATGAGATAGTTGGATGGCATCACTGACTTGATGGACATGAGTTTGAGCAAACTCTGGGAAATAGTGAACAACAGGGAAGCCTGGTGTGCTGCAGTCCATGGGGTCACAGAGAGTCAGACATGACTGAACAACAAAAACAACCTAGTTTAAATTCTCTGTGTAGCACTTTTTACTCTGATATCTTCTTGCTTCTTAAATATAAAGTCTGTCTCTCTCCAGTAGAAAACAAACTCTAAGAGAAGTGGGATTTTTGTCTACCTTGTTCGCTACTTTATCTCCATCTTCCAGAATTGTGCTAATATATAGTGGGTGCTCAATAGGTGTTTACTGACTGAAATGAATGGATGAACAAGTGACAACTGTTTGAGGATCACAGCTCGTCTCAGCTTTCTTGGTGCTATTTGTGCCTACAGTGAGTTTCCTAGGCTGTGGATATTGGCTGCCTAGATGCAAAGTGCGAAGCACCCTGGAGAGCTCACTAAAGCTCACTCTTACCAGAAAAACACACAGCAAATGTTGGTTGATTGAATAATACCCAATGAGTTCTTACTCTGCATCTGATAATAGGGTCTTTATGAGCACTCATTCATTTCATCTCAATAAATCAATCAGATAGGCACTATTCTCATTTCCATTATAATGTGAGGAACAGTAAACTGAGGTCCTTACAGTTAAATATATCACCCATGGCCACACAGATAGTAAATGGAAAGGTCAAGATTTGAACCCAGGGCATCTGACTCCAGAGACCACACTGCTAACTGTTACAGAAAATTCACAAAGGAACACACACAAGTGAAGAGAATGCAAGGAAGGAATGAATGGCAGAAAGAAAATGCCAGAAAATACAAACTTGTACTTGTTAATGCATAGAAATCTGGCTGATAACTGTCTTCTACCTGCATCAAAATAAAAAGTATCCCTACCTCTCCAAGGCTACAATGGCCTTTAGTGGTTTGGGAACATCTGGTGAGAGGTACAAACGTCTCAGCAGTATGGAGATCTATTAAAGGAATTCACTGGGCACGATCCACCCAAACCATCATGTAACTGAAGCTGCCTTCTCAGCATCCAGACTTGAGTAGGTCATGCTGAATGGATTGTGCACATGTGTGTTGATTAACTAGTCATTGTTACATTGGGAGCCTGTCGGCTAGCTTTTGGCCCTAAGTCTTCCTTCTGTCCCCTTTCTTCATGCAAGAGTTTGTCTCTACTGGACAATGGCAACTGCCACAACTTTTTGTCACCTGGACTTGCCATCTTGATCCCTTGTGCCCAGCCAGACCCCACTGATGTCTACTAGGCCCAGACACGTAATTTTAGGAAGCAAATGATGCTACAAAATATTTAAGGTCAAATAATAAAAGCACTAGAGTTGTCCAAGGGCATCCGGGAGATACAGGAGAGAGAGAGAATGAGAGAGAGATGAGGATTCAGAAGGAGTTTGTGGTTCAGCCCAGACTGAATCCAGAGACAGGAAAGTCCTCCTGAGGATTTAGTTATTCTCACCATCTGGTCTGACCTTTGCATCAGGTAGAAATACTGAACAGAAAGCTCCTAAGACAAGGTGGTGAGCTATGACAGGGAAAGAGCTTTCTGAGGTGGATGAAAAGTATTCTAAGTGAGAAATGACAGAGTAAAAGGAATGCTTTAGGACTCAATTTGCTGGGTTAAATATGCTTTGCAGAAGCATTACTCTGTGACACATTTGGGCAGAATGAACATTGTTTATGAAGAAAATTATTCTCTCCTCAGATATATGTACTCAAGCCCTATGAACTAGAGTCACTGAGTAGCTGGGTGCAAAATTTGGTCCTTTGCAGCTACCTGTTTTTTCTGTTATTGTTCAATAGAGAACACGACGCTATGGGCACTAATATCACCCCATAGGATGACGGACAATGCAACCAACTTTAGATTTTCCATCATGAGAGGCCTATGACAGTTTGCTGCTGCAGTTAAACTCAGAAATGTTCACGTTTATCTTCTGTGCCAAGCTCTTTAACTGGAGCGGAAAATAACAAAAGACAATGCTGATTTCTGTAAGTTTCATTCCATTTCAAAGTTTTCTCACTGTTCCAGCTTGGTTTTCATTAATATATACTGAAACTGCAAAAGATAGGAAAATAGGAAGAGAGAAGGGACAGAAAAAACTTACATAGAACACACACCATTAGTCCCTAAATAACTGGAGGGCTGATCAAGCAGAGGGACTGAGACTATTTAGTGTATGACAGGCATTTCCTTGTGCCATCTTAGTCCATTTCCATGACATCTGTGAAGGCAAGTATTATTAATCCTCCATTAATCGATGAGGACAGTAACTGCAAATTTAGCCTCTTACCCAGAATGACCTAATTAGTAAGCAGTCGTGCAGGCTCGGTGGGTAGTGATTCAAATTCAGGGCTGGCTGCTCTGAAGACTACATTCTACCAAGCAGCCTCCGCCACCGTCCCCCTGCCCAACGCCCTGCGTGTTGCTCAGCATTCCAAAGCACCTTTTTTCTTATGAATTAAGGTGTTCTATGAGACTTGACATCACTAAACTTCACGACTGTTTGGTGAAGCAGGAAAATCCCCACCACATCTGCTTTTTTTCCAGTGAGAAAATTGTGCTGAAAGGAGGCTCTCAGAGAATCTGGGAATCTGGCTGGGGTGTCTGGTGGGTTTGATGTAGGCAGGCACTCGTGGGGACTACATGGGAGAAGGTGACAAGGGCCTCCTGGAAGAGAGGGGCCTCAGGTCACTCTCCTGTATGACAGTGCTTTAGCCCTGATTTTTCCCTGATACAGGATGCGGTTACTCATAGGGCAACACACACCTGCCTCCAGGCTCTAATATTTGCTTTATGGTTGGAAAATTCTGATTTTTCTTCCAAAAGAAACAAGCTCAGTTTTTCTCAAGGAAAAACTTCTGATACATTCTTGCCAAAGTTCTCTTTACAGGTCCATAGATGAAACCACCTGAATTGGGAGGGAAAAACTGCATAGCCTGCACCTTCACCAAAACTCTCTCTGCTTAGGTAGATACTGGAATGCTCTCCTGCTATAGGAAGCAGCTGTGACAGGACCATGTTATGCTTAATCAGACTTCTGCTCTGCCAGGCACAGTGATGAGCATCACACATTTAATGTCTCATGAAATCTTCCTCAGATCCCCATCGGATGGGCAATAGCACACAGCGTAAGAACGCAGGCATTGAGTGTGAGCTGTGTGGTCTTGGGCTGGTGCCTTAACCTTTTGGTTTGCTCTGTGTAAAAATGAGGATTATTTAACAGTACCTCCCTCATTAGGTTGTTATGAGGATTAAATAAGTTAATATATGTGAGCCACTGAGAGCCACTGAGAACAGGGCCTGATCAGTAGTTCACAGTTGATAAATATAAGCATCCTTATTATCATTCCCATATTATTAATATAGAAACAGAGGATGATATTGAAAAACACCACAAAGAAAGATGAAAAACCTGACTCTACACCCAGCTGTATTGAGTCTAAAGTCTCTACTCCTTCTCTATGCTGAGAAGCCCCTCCTTAAAGATCAATAAGCAGGTCAGGAAAATATGAATCCAGCTTTTGAAAATGCAAAAACAAAGTTAAAAATAATCAAAAAGCCCTGAAGACATTGAATTGGCTTCAACAAAACTGTTAAATATTAAATATTAATATTAAACCTATTATAATGATTTGTAGACTCAAACTATTAAACTCTCTCCAGTTAATTTTAGTATTACCACTATGCATGGATAGTATTTTTTATTAGGAATAAAAACACAGATTGATGACATATTACTTTGATTAAGAGAGCTTAGATAAGAATATAATTTTTAATTTGTAAAGATGAACATGGTCACATGGTAAAACGGTCAATGTCTAGCTATAAATATATTATGAATTATAAGAGAAAAGCCAGAAAGAGAGTAATTTTTTATTTTTTCTAGTTCATCTCCAAGGTAAAGCCAACATGTTATTTATTATTCAGTCAGGTTCATTTTGAGAATGAAAGTGGATGCTATTCATAATTATGTCAGGTCAGTAGGTATAAACCAGGCTGTCTGAGGAAATTCAGGATGGATACCCATGCTTATCAGTTTAGTCGCTCAGTCGTGTCTGACTCTTTGAGACCCCATGGACTGCAGCACATCAGGCTTCCCTGACCATCAGCAACTCCTGTAGATTGCTCAATCTCATGTCCATCGAGTCGGTGATGCCATCCAACCATCTCATCCTCTGTTGTCCCCTTCTCCTCTTGTCTTCAATCTTTCCCAGCATTAGGGTCTTTTCCAGTGAGTCAGTTCTTCGCATCAGGTGCCCAAAGAATTGGAGCTTCAGCTTCAGCATCAGCCCTTCCAGTGAATATTCAGGACTGATGTCCTTTAGGACTGACTGGTTTGATCTCCTTGCAGTCCAAGGGACTCTCAAGAGTCTTCTCCAACACCATAGTCCAAAAACATCAATTCTTCAGCTCTCAGTTTTCTTTATGGTCCAACTCTCACATCCATACATGACTACTGGAAAAACCATAGCTTTGACTATATGGATCTTTCTTGGCAAAGTAATGTCTCTGCTTTTTAATATGCTATCTAGATTGGTCATGCTTTTATTCCAAGGAGCAAGCGTCTTTTAATTTCATGGCTGCAGTCACCATCTGCAGTGATTTTGGAGCCCAAGAAAATTAAGTCTGTCACTGTTTCCATTGTTTCCCCATCTATTTGCCATGAAGTGATGGGACTGGATGCCATGATCTCCATTTTTTTAATGTTGAGTTTTAAGCCAGCTTTTTCACTCTCCTCTTTAACCTTCCTCAAGAGGCTCTTTAGTTCCTCTTTGCACCACCATAAGGGTGGTGTTATCTTGCATATCTGAGGTTATTGACATTTTTCCCGGCGATCTTGATCCCAGCTTGTGCCTCATCCAGCCTGGCATTTCGCATGATGTACTCTGCATATAAGTTAAATGAGCAGGGTGACAACATACAGCCTTGACATACTCCTTTCCCAATTTGGAACCAGTCTATTATTCCATGTCCAGTTCTAACTGTTGCTTCTTGACCTGCATACAGATTTCTCAGGAGGCAGGTAAGGTGGTCTGGTATTCCCATCTCTTTAAGAATTTTCCACAGTTTCTTGTGATCCACACAGTCAAAGTCAAAGTGTAGTCAATGAAGCAGAAGTAGATGCTTTGGATACCCATGCTAGCCAAAGGGAAACCACTTTTTGTCCGTATCTTCCATGAAAATCCAGCAATCTGTGACTTAAAAGGCACCTGTGACTTCTATCACTCCTCACAGCACGAATAGGTCATTTTATACTTTTTCTATTTTCTCCCTTTATAATTTCCCATTTCTACTTGCCTTTGATGGTAGGCAAGCCAGGCTGTGGACCCTTGGTCAACGAGAATAGAACTATTCTAGGAGGCTCTTGACTGGCGGTCCTCTGTCTTTCCAGAAGGCAAGTCCTAAGGCCAGGAGTTTGGGACTGAACTGCAGCCTGGGCCTCATAAGGATGAGCTTTGAGAATCAGTATGTTTTGGGGACAATTTTTTCCCCTTACCTTTCTACTTATACCATCTGTCTGGCTAACTTCTTCAGCTTCTCTGGCTTGGGGAGCCTTCACCCATCTTTCCTGTGGTTGGAGGACAGAAGGGCTGCTGGCTATGTGCTCCTGAGCCCTGGGAAGGGCCATCAGGCCAGTACCCTCAGGCATAAGTTCTATACTCCAAGACACTGCTCTTTTGCTGGAAGTATATCTGGGAATCTAGGTCTCTTGGTTTTGGACAACAGGGCAGGGAGGGAGCTAGATTTGAGTTAGGGTTCTCTGCTTGCTGGGGCAGGGCTCTCCCCTCCTCATGCTGTGAGGCCATGTCCTTGACCCTTTGCCTGCTAATTCTGGGGACAGACAGCACCCTCCTGTGGGTATGGGGAGTCTGAGGGCAGTGGGGACAGAGACCCAAAGGCCTAGTTTCTCTGCTCTAACACCATCAGCACCCAGGAAGGTCAACTGTATTTCTTAGGCTGTCCCATAGAAAGAGGCCCGGGCTGTCTCAGAACCTCAGATGAGAGTTTGCCAGGGCTGATTTATGAGTCAGGAACAGCAGGAGTGGGCTGCAGAAACAGAGTCTAAGACTAGGAAACTGACAGAACTTCTCTGTTTCCTCTTGGGTTGTCCTCACCTGGATCATTTGGTTCTGCTGTACGAGGCCCTGCTAAAGAGAGATCTGGTTCACAGCAGAATGTTCAGGACTTCTGACAATACCATCTGACTTTAAGGATCAGGGGGTATTTGGTCTTGAGCTGAGACAATCTAATAAGTACAGGAAAGTGGCTTTCAAAATGCCAAGGGTTGTCGTCTGGAAGAGGGTCTGACTTCTTTTGTGAAGTCTCCAAAGGGTGGCAGAGGCCTCTGAGAGGTGGGCCTTGACCCAAAGATTGAATAGGCCTTCTAAGGGAGTCAGAATAATGAGAGGGCCCAAGCATTTCCAAAATAGTTTTAAGAATACTTTAAATAAAGATTCCCTGGAGAAGAAAATGGCTACCCATTCCAGTATCCTTCCCTGGAGAATTCCATGGATAGAGGAGCCTGGTGGGCTACAGTCCACGGGGTCAGCAAAGAGGTGGACATGACTGAACAACTAACACAACACCATATTCATTAAATAATAGCTTTTATTCACTGATAGCTTCCTTTGGTTAGGTGCTTTACATACCATGCTGCTGCTGTTGCTAAGTCGCTTCAGTCGTGTCCGACTCTGTGCGAGCCCATAGACGGCAGCCCAAGAGGCTCCCCCATCCCTGGGATTCTCCAGGCAAGAACACTGGAGTGGGTTGCCATTTCCTACTCCAATGGATTAAAGTGAAAAGTGAAAGTGAAGTCGCTCAGTCGTGTCCAACTCTTCGCGACCCCATGGACTGCAGCCTACCAGGCTCCTCCATCCATGGGATTTTCCAGGCAAGAGTACTGGAATGGGTTGTCATTGCCTTCTCCTTACATACCATGAGAGACTGCTAATTAATTACCCAATCCATTCTTTCATTTTGCCTTAATCCCCTATCTTGTTGAGGGTAGTAGTGTGTCCATCTAAAATCATAACTCTTCCAGTCTCTCTTCAAGTTAGGTAAGACCAATGAGTTATAAATAAAAATTATTGGGTGGGGCATCTAGTGTATTATAGTGTTAAGTCATTCAGTTGTGTCCAACTCTGCGATTCCACGGATTGTAGCCTGCCAGGCTCCTCTGTCCATGGGATTCTCCAGGCAAGATGCTGGAGTGGATTGCCATTCTCTTCTCCAGAGGATATTCCTGCCCTAGGGATCGAACCCAGGTCTCTTGTGTTGCAGGCAGATTCTTTTACCGTTTGAGCTACAGGGAAGACTTGGGGCATCTAGGAAAATGTTTTAAACAGTTAGCTGGAAGGCAAGCTTCTTTTGTCCTTCCTTCTTCTTCCTATCTGAAATGCAAATGTGATGGTTGGAGCTGCTGCAACCATCCTATGATCACAAGGTAATCTAGGATACAAGCCACAAGCTAAAGATAATACAGCAAATTAAAGAAGGAAACTGGGAGATTCTTGATGTTGTGGAGCCCCCTTGCCAGTCATGAACTGCTACAATTAGAATTCATACTATATGAAGGAAAATCAATGTCTCTGTGTTAAAGGCATTATTATTTGAATTTCCTGTTATATGTAGCTGACTCAGTCTGGAAACACACATTATTTCATTGAATCCTCACAACAATTCTGTATTATAGGGCTTATTATATCCATTTTGTAGACAGGAAAATGCAGTCTCCAAGAGGTTAAATAACTTGTCCCAGAACACATAAGCAGAAAGTGGTAGAGGTAAGATTTGATCTTAGATCAATCTGACCCCAAGTTCATCACATTTCCATGTTGCTTATTTCTCTCTCTCTCTCTTTTTAACAGAGTAGCTAATGTGTGACAGCAAATTCTATAGAAATCCATGCCATAAACTACTCCCGTTTTCTGAAGATGCTTCATTAGGCTCACTGTTGTTATGCCTGACCCATGCCGACCTGACTGGAGAAGGGGAGTGATCATTTGCAACCTTCTAATCTCCGTGCCACTTCCTTCTACAACCCTCCTATCTTAACATATCCTCTCTCTTTCTCACTTACCCACTCTCTCTCTCTCATACATGCCTGCTTGAAATGGATACTCAACATTAAGTGCTATTCTAAGTTAGTGGACCTATTGTTTCCAATGTCCATCCTCTGCATGTCTAGACACCAGCCAAATCACACAAACATGAGTAATTTAAAGAAGGGAAGTCACAAGCTGGGCCCTGTGCTTTCCAAGCTCCTACATCTTGTTTGAATAGTTTATTATCTATATGTCTTTTCTTCTTTTTTTAAATTCAGTTTAGTGGCCATACTAGCAAATGTGAAGGTTGATTTACAGTTTGTACTTTGTGCACTCTCTGAAGTGGAGCAAAAAATTGAAAGGCTCATGTCAAGCCCATTCATTCACAGACACATTTAGGATCAAATTATTTTTAAAGCACAAATTAACTTTAAAGCCCATAAGGGCTATTTAATGCTTCGGAGTTTTGCTTTACAAATCTATAGTGATCTCCCTGGCATAACATATATTTCAAGCTAAAGCTATTGCAGATTTGGAAATATGATTTTTTATATAAAATACTCTGGGATGAAATACTTCAGAGGATGAAAAATTAAGTTCGGAGTGAAGTAAACCAAACCTGCTCAATAAATACAGTCACCTGGAGACAATGACCCAAAAGGCCTCAGAGTCACAGAATGTTGTAGCTGGAAGGTCTGAGCGATCATCCAGCCCAGCCCTCTCATTTTAGGGAAGGGAAAACTGAGGCCTAGAGCAGTCATTTGGCTGTTGTCTAAATATACAGAGAGCAGACACTGGAAGCCATAGGTCCAGGAACTCAAAACAGAACAGCACTTAACATTGAGTATCCATTCAAGCAGGCATGTATGAGAGAAAGAAAGTGACTGAGAGAGAGAGAGGGAACGAGTTAAGGTAGGAGGGTTATAGAAGGAAGTCGCACAGGTCGTAAGTCACATAGCTACTTAGGACAGAACTAGTCCTTGAACCTGGGCATTCCAAACTCTTCATTCAAATGAAAAATACTTATAAAATAAAAAATTTTGTTAAGAGAGAAATTTTGGGGGACCAATTTATCTTTTTTCTGAAATTATTTATTAATCTGGGGAGCTGTTAATAACATTCTCCACATACCTTACTGCAGGACCTATGGAATATGCTATCATGTATCACTATTTCTATTCATCACATATTGCTTGGGCCATAATCCTACTGATGTACATGTCTATGTTCATTTCTTCATGCACACTCTAAAGTTCTAGAGGCTTGGGGCTCCGAGTTACTTTGGTTTTGTATTCTTGCTGGTATAGCACCAAGACAGTCACAGAGCAGACACTTAACAGCTACTTCTTGGTAGAATGAACAATGAGAACAAAGCAATCTTTGTGTACAAGCCCACAGTCCCTAAAATTCTTTACTTTTACTCTCCCATTCATGGCCTGCCTGTGTTAGACCTTTGCTGAAGGTTACAGCTACTCTGAACCTCTCTTCAATCTATGATTCCCCCAAGCTGTTATGGGTTACTTGGTTTTAGGGGTTGGACAAAGAGGGATTTGCTAATAGGCCACTGATAGCCCACAGGCTGCCTTTATGTGAATTAGAAAAAGATCACTCCTTCCTTGCCAAGGGTTCTCAGTCAGGGGGAAATTTTGGATCCTACGGGATATTTGGCAATAACTGGACACATTTTGGTCTATTACAACTTAAGAGTGCTATTGGCTTAGAATGGGTACAGGTCAGGGATGCTGCTAAACATCCTGAGATGCACAGGAAAGCCCCTGAGCCCCAGATAATTAGCTGGTCCAAAATGTCAACAGTGGTGATGCTGAGAAATGCTGTAGCAGGAGGAAAACATTCAGAACTAGACTAGGATGAAGAGGGGCCTTGTTTTTACTTAAATGTGCTGTACTAAGAATTTAGCATTTTCTGCATCAAATATTGATTTGGACCAAGGCTGAATACTTCAGAACACCTGTATTTAGGAACATCAGGACTACACTAGAGTTTATTTAAGCTCTATGTTTCCACCTTCGAGAAAGACCCTTCAGACTAGGATCACTTCTGGAATACAGTGAGCCTTGGACTACAGAAGTCTCATCCAGTCACTTGGTATCACGGAAAGCTCCTTAAATGCACAAATTCCCAGTTATAATTGATGATTGTGACTTATTGAGAGATCCTCTCCTGTTCCTCCTCCAGGTGATATTGTCACCAAATTCTAAGTTCAGCCCCTCATGCTTCACTCAATAAGCTTTCTCTCATTGGTATTGCTGTCTTCTTGATATACGCAGGTTGTTCTCATCTCCACCCTCCAATTCAACAGAGCTAAGTAGCTCTCTAAAAAACTCTTAGTAAATTTACCAACCTTTGATTATACCACTTAATCTGTGTTTGTAAAGTGCTTCACCTATATTCTTTTTTTTTTTTTTTTCACCTATATTCTTATTTAAGCAGTTTATTGCATCTAAATGAGGTTTCACTTGGAGCTGGGAGAACGGGTTATTTAATTTGTTCCTCTGTGAACTCTGCTTTTGCAACTCCAGAAGCTCTGCTACTTTAGGCCTTCAAAGATAGCAAAAACAAGGTTATAAAGAAATGTAGTGAGCTGGTCGCACTATAGGCTAAATCAGATCTCCTGAGTTCAGCATCACATGGAATGACTTTAATGGGTCTAGTCTTTGTTTTCCAGAACATTTGGGCTGACAAGGTTATACCCCCTGGAACTTGAAGACTTAGCTTTCTCTGAGGAGCAGGAACAGTAAAATGTACTTAAGGAATAATTCAGGATTTCATTTCAGAACCAAGATGATTCTCCCCACTTTAGAGTGCATCTGCATTAAACCACCTCCTGTCCATAGCTCCAAGTGCTTCTGGGTCAGAAACCTTCATTTCCTGTCTCTTCTGCTCTTATGGAGGCAGCCTATCTGACCCTGGGGTGGCACTATGAGTAGGGGGCCTGTGCTACTCTGGAGGGAGGAGGAGGATATTGTGCAGCCCACTCAGTCACATTTCTGCATGTTCTCACACCTACATACACTTGCTAAAACCGATGGAATAGATTTTCTCTGGCTGGCATTCCCTTGCATATTTATTAAAAATTTGCTACAACATAATAGTATTGTTTTAGAGACAGAAAACTTGCAGAAAAGATTAATCTAGGTATCCAGAATGAGTGACATCAGCAAGATGGCTGAAGAAGATGTTTGTTACTTATATTCCTTCCTCAACAACAATAAAGTGGAATCCTTAGATAGACAAAAGTACCTTTGTGGGAACTGTGGGATCCAGGTGGAGACTATGAAAGGCCAGTACAGTCTAAGAATTGGGAAAGCTATTTTAGGAGAAAGACTCGCATTCAGGCATCTAACTGGCTGACCACAGTCATGCCTATAGACCCAGGAACAACACTGTCCCCTGAGGACTAGGCTACAGGCCCTTTTGGCTTTGGATCACAGACTTCCCTCATAGCTCAGCAGGTAAAGAATCCACCTGCCATACAGAAGACCCTGGCACAATTCCTGGGTTGGGAAGATCTGCTGGAGAAGGGATAGGCTACCCACTCCAGTATTCTTGGACTTTCTTTGTGACTCAGCTGGTAAAGAATCCGCCTGCAATGTGGGAGACCTGGGTTCGATCCTGGGTTGGGAAGATCCCCTGGAGAAGGGAAAGGCTACTCACTCCAGTATTCTGGCCCAGAGAATTCCATGGACTGTATATAGTCCATGGGCTCGCAAAGAGTCAGATGTGACTAAGCGACTTTCACTTCACTTTCATTTTCATGGATCATATACTCAGGGACCTGGAACGAGTCTTGTCCACCTGTGGGCTGAGTCTCCTGTGTGCTTGGCCTTGGCTGTGGGCCTTGTAAAGTGCCCTGTGAACTGGCTCTAGATACTCTTGGCCATGGTCCAGGAGCTCCTGGTAAGCACTGACTTAGACAATCACCCATGGAGGAGAGCAGATTTGTGGAAGTGCTTTTCCAGAAGAGAAATTCTAGCAGTTCACTGGAGCAAAACAATTCAATACTGGATTCAGTGGAGAGGAAAAGAGGAACAATTTGACTTGACCTGTGTCAACCCTCCCCAAGGTGGCACTGCTCAGAGCCAAGAGCCCTTCTCAGCCTGTGGTTACTCTTGTGGGGCAAAGGAGGGTGTGTGCATGAGTGCTCAGCTTCCCCACCTGTGCGGGATGATGCTGGAGATGCTCACTTCTCTGTGTCATTAGATGCAAGGATGGGGGCTGCAGTGTGTCAAGCAGATGAGATCCTAAAGACAGTATTAAGGACTCCACGGGGGATGCCTGCCCATGAGCCAGTGGGGATGTCTCACCTGCAGATCTCCTCACCAGGCCCCTGCACATTCCCCTGAGCTCTGCAGGGCCCATCCACATGCCCCATTACCTCATGCCTGACTCCCTGTATGTGTTCCTAATGAGTGGCAAGAGCAAGCTTTTGCGGATGGTGACACGACTGAGTGACTGAACTGAACTGAACTGAGTGAGCTTGAATCAGTGGGCCCAGGAGATTGACAAACTTGAACATTTAGCACTACCCTTGGAAAAGCAAAAGAGGGGTTGTCAGCACCTGGCATGGCTCTGTAGGGTTGAGAGAACTCATTCCAATTTAAGAATTCTAACACAAGAGGAGGCAAGAAGTGTGGAGCAGGTATTGCTATAGAAGATCTGAGAAAACCTCAGATCCACAGCAAGGTTGACAGAAAGTATTTCTCTCTTGAAATCAGTTAGTAAAGATGCAAGAGGCACCTACAAATGCTAAGAGAGCAATGCAAGAGTTCAAGGAACATAAAGAATCAAGGACACATGATATTACCCAAAGAACACAAAAATTTTCCAGTAACCGATCCCAAAGAAATAAGGATATATGATTCACTTGACAATTCAAAATAGCTGTTCTAAAGAAGTTCAGTGAGCTATAAGAAAACACAGAAAGATAAACCAAAGTAAAAATACATATATAAGAAAAATTTAGTAAGTAGATAGAAGCATTACAAAAAAAAGAATAGATCAAGCAGAAAAAAGAATCTGTGAATTAGAAGACTGGGACTTTGAAATTATTATATCAGAGAATAAGGAAAAAGAATAGGAGAGAGTGAAGAAAGGCTGTGTGATCTATGGGCTAGCATCAAAAGAAATAATTGGTGAATTATTGGAGTACTATAAAGAAAAGAAAGCGAGAAGAGGGCAGAAGTTATTTAAATAAATGATGGCTGAGAACTTCCCAAATCTGGGGAGTGATTTAGACATCCATGTTCATAAAGCAGATGTGTTCCCAAACAAACTTAATTTAAAGCAAGACACAGTACAATAAGACACACATTACACTAAAAGTGTCAAATATCAAAGACAAAGAGAGGACCTTAAAAGAGCAAAGGAAAAGAAGTTTGTAACTTACAACAGAATCCCAGTAAGACTAAGAGTGGGTTTATCAGCAGAAATGTTACATGACAGGAAAGCTTGGAACAATATATTCAAAGGGTTAAAAATTAAAAAATCGCCAACCAAGAATTCTCTACCCAGCAACACTGTTCTTCAGAATTGAAGGAGATAAAGACCTTCCCAGGCAAACATTTACATTAAACAAAAAGAGAGATTTCAAGTAACCAAACTTTACACCTCACAGAACTAGAAAAAAAAAGAACAAACTCGCCACAAAGTTAGGAGAAGGAAAGAAATAAAGATCAGAGTGGAAGTAAATGAAACAGAAATGAAGATAATACTAAAAAAAAGAAAACCAATCAAACTAAGAGCTGGCTTTTTAAAAAGATAAACAAATTGACAAACATTTAGCTAGACTAACAAAGAAAAAAGAGAGAAGATTCCAATTAATAAAATGAGAAATGAAGGATGAGCTATTAAAAGAGGAGATACACCACAGAAATAAAGAGGATTATAATACTATGAAAAAATATACACAAGCATATTGGACAATCTAGAAGAAATGGACAAATTCAGAGAAACGTGCCACCTACTGAGACAGAATCATAAAGAAAGAGAACATCTGAGCAGACCAATAATGAGTAAGGAGGTTGAATCAATAATAAAAAACCTTTTGACAAAGAAAAGCCCAAGATCAGATGGCTTTCCTGGTGAATTCTAGCAAACATTTAAGGAGGAATAAATGCCAATCCTTCTCAAACTCTTCCAAAAAATTAAAGAGGGAACACTCCCAAATGCATTGTATAAGTCCAGCATTATCCAGATAAAAAAGCCAGAAAAGGATGCTGCATGGAAAAAAAAAAATATATATATATATATATATATATATATATATATATATATGCCAGTATATCTGAGGAATACAGATGTAAAATTTCTCAAAGTATTAGCAAACTGAATACAACAGCATATTGAAAGACTCATACACTATGACCAAGCTGGACATATCCCTGGGGTGCAAGGATGGTTCAACATATGCAAATCAAAAAATGTGATACATCATACGAATAGAATGAGAGCTAAAAATCATCTCAAAAGATGAGAAAAAGCATTTGACAAAATGCAACTCCCTTTTCAAGATAAAAACTCTCAACAAATTGGGTATGGAAGGAATGTACCTCAACAAAGTAAAAGCCACATATGACAAACTCACAGCAAACATCATACTCAATGGTGAACAGCTGAGATCTTCTCTAAGATCAGGAACAAAATAAGGATATCCACTTTCAAAACTCCTATTACATAGTACTGAAAGTTATACCAAGAGCAATCAGGTAAAGAAAAGAGGTAAAAGGCAGCCAAGATGAAAAGGAAGATATAAAATTGCCTTTGCTTGTAAATGGTATTTTATATACATATATAATTCTAAAGACTCCATCAAAAAAACTGTTAGAACTAACCAAAAATTCAGAAAAGTTGCAGGATACAAAACCAACATACAGAAATCAGTTTCATTTCTACACATTAACAACAAACTATCTGAAAAAGAAACAAAGTAAACAAAAATTCCATTTCAAAACAATAAAAAAATAGTAAAATACTTAGGAATAAATTTAACTGAGGAAGTGAAAGATTTCAGATACACTGAAAACTGTAAGACTTTGATGAAAGAAACTGAACACAACGCAAACAAATGGAAAGATTTCTTGTATTCATGGATTGGAAGAACGGATATAGTTAAAATGTCCATACTACTCTCCAAATGATCTGTAGATGTAATACAATTCTTATCAAAATTCCAATGGCAGTTTTTCATAGAAATAGAAAAAACAATCCTAAATTTTGTATGGAACTACAAAAGACCTTAAATAACCAAAGCGATCTTGAGAAAGAACAAAGGTGGAGGCCTCATACTTCTGCTGTTCAAACTATATTATTTAGCTAGAGTAATCAAAACAGTATAGTCCTGACATAAAAATAAAACAGACATAAGACTTGAAAAAGTCCAGAAAAAAACTCATGCTTTTATGATCAATTAATCTAAAAGCCTGGTGTGCTGCAGCTCATGGGGTTGCAAAGGGTCAGACACAACTTAGCTACTGAACAACAAAAATCTACCAAAAAGGAAGCAAAAAAATACAATGGAGAAAAGATGTGTTGGAAAAACTGGACAACTACATGTAAAAGAATAAAACTGGACCACTTTGTTTTTAATACCATATCCAAAATAAGCTCAAAATGGTTTAAACACTTACATAAGATCTGAAACCATAAAACTCCTAGAAGAAAATGTAGTCAATAAATTCTTAGGCATTGGTTTTAGCAACAATTTTTTTGGATCTGTCTCCTCAGGCAAAGGTGATAAAAGCAAATGTAAACAAATGGGACTACATCAAACTGAAAAGCTTTTGCACAGTGAAAGGAACTAGCAACAAAATAAAAAGACAACCTACTGAATGGGAGAAGATATTTGCAAACATTACATCCAATAAGGAGTTACTATCCAAAATATAATAACAACTCATACAAATCAATATAAAAAACAATCTAATTTAAAAATGGGTATTGAATTCAAATAGTTTTCCAAAGAAGACACACAAATGGCCAACAGATACATGAAAAGATGCTTCTTGTTACTAATCATCAGGGAAGTACAAATCAAAACCATGAGATATCACTCATATTTGTTAGAATGGCTGTTATCAACTCTATAATTTCAATACCTTTAGAGCATGAAATTTTTGCACCTTGTTTTATGTCCTTGGTTATGTTCCAGTGTGTCCTAGTTTATAGTCTATGGGAACTTGAATAGAATTCATATCCTATTATTGTGTGAAAATTGTATAAATCTTAATTATGTCAAATTGGTTCACTGTGTTTTTCAGGTCTACCATATCCTTCTACTTCCCTGTATATTCATTCTATTAAATTTTGAACGTTTGATATTGAAACTCCAACTAAAAATCTTACCTACTTAAAAAAATAATTGTATACATACAGTGGAACTATATGTAACCTTGTTCTCTATTTTCCAAGTCTCCTGTAAATGTGTTATCATACTTTCATAATTAAAAAAAAAGAAAAGAAGGGCTTTATTAAAAAGACAACAAATAACAAGTGTTGGTGGGGATATGAAGAAAAGGGAATCTTTGTGCACTGTGGGTGGAAATGTAAATTGGTAAGGCTACTATGGAAAACACTATGGAGGCTCAATATATTAAAAATGGAGCTGACATATGATCCAGCCATTTGACTTCTGGGTAGATATCCAAAGGAAATGAAAACAGGATGCTGAAGAGATATCTGCACTCTGAAGTTCATGGCAGCATTATTCACCATGGCCAAGACATGGAAACAATCTAACTGTCCACCACTGGATGAGTGGATAAAGAAGATATGAAAAAAAAATATATTTATATATATAAACTCAGCCCTAAGAAAGAAGGAGATACTGACATTTACAAGAACATGAATGGACCTTGAGAGCATTATGCTAAGTGAAATAAATAAAACAGAGAAAGACAAATAGTGCATGATCTAAACAGACAGTACAGTTGTAGACTGGTGGCTGCCTGGGGCTGGGCAGTGGGGGAAATGGGAAGATGTTGGTCAAAGGGTATAAACCGCCACTTATAAGAGGAATAAGTTCCGGGGATTCAATGCACAGCATAGTTAATACTGTATTGTACACTTGAAAGCTGCTCATTTAATATCTTAAATCTTAAATACTCTCACTTAAAAAAAAAGATAAATATGTGAGGCAATGGAGTTGTTAACTAAACCTATCCTGTCAATCACTTCATAAACAGGTTCTGAATCAAATCATCACATTGTACACCTAAACTTAATGCTACATGTCAGTTATGCCTCAATAAAGCTGAGGGAAAAAGAAAAAAAAAAAAAAGATTAATTGTGGAGATGCTTTGAAGGTTCTATTTTGTAAATTAGCAGCATAAGGGTTAATTTTGGGAAGAAGGCTCCTGGAAGATGTTTGAAGCTCCCAGGGAAGGGGAAATGGAGGCCAGTTTAAGCAGAGAAACCCCGGGGGTGTCTCTCTAGGCTCCTGGGATCAAATCCTGAAAATGATCAAAAAGGCTGATGTGCTACAGTTCATGGGGTCACAAAGAGTTGGACACCAATTAGCGCTTGAACAACAACAATCTCAGGACAAACTGGTTGAGAAGTTATCTATTTGCTTTCCTTGGCAGTGGACTCATTGCAAAGGATCAGGAAGCATTTCCTCCTCTTCTGGAGAGGGTGTGGCCTGGACCTTCTGGAGGTCTTTGCTTCTTATGCTGAGAGGGGAGGCAAGGTGTCTCCGCTAAGTCAGTGCTCACTAAGGCAGTGATGGTCAGACTGTAGAAGTGAGGTGGGCTGTCTGAACAGAGGGAGAAATAGCTTCTACCTGACACCAGGAGGACACTTGTGTTGCTAGTTCCACATGTGGTAGACCTCTGTTTGTAAACTGAAGAAAACTGGGCATGAGGTAGTAGGTGGCTGGGGAGCCTCAGCAAAGATCCCTGGAAACACCGATTAATCTGCCTCACAATTCTGCCAGCTCATCTCTGCTACCAGTTTGACAAGGCATGCTTGGCTTATGAAAATGTATTCTGGACATTCAGCTCACATCTCTGAGTATCTTCCTTTTGCTAATCAAACCCAGAGAAGCATTTCAGCTGCTCAGATGCCAAGCAGACTGACACTTTAATCTGGACCGTGGCACGTTATTAGCACTGTGCTCACCCTTTCATTCATTTGCTTCTCTAGCAGAAGAAGCCACGTGAATGATTTTTTCACTGAGAATGATAAATGGGTTTGACGTTTCTCACTCTCATGTTTTGCATGGTCTGTGAATGTACTTGCATTTCCCAATTTTCAAATATAACATGTCCAGATGTGTATGAATGAGAAGATGCAAATATCCTGATGAGCTTAATTTTCCTGGAGAGAATTTTGCAATAATATGAATGTGGAGCCCAAATTGTTAAACGCACAAGGGAAAAAGAACAGAAAAAGAGCTTTCTCATTAAAAAGAATCACAATCAGCTCATTTTTTGCATTGCTTTGATCCTAGAGTTTCCCTCCCATCAGGGGCCTGGTGACAGGGGGGACTATTGTGGCAGCTGAAACCTCTCTATAGCCATGTTTGTTTCTTTGTAATTTTTGAAACTGATTGTTCCTTGACAAACTGTTTGGGTGCTTTCAAATATATGGGCTGCAGTGGTGAATTCAGAGAGATGATGTGGAATCCCTATTAAAATATGCAAATATCAACGAGCTCTGATATAAAACGACTAGAATCCTGAATGGTCGTGATTATTTTTGAGCAAAGGGCTTCCCCATGAACTGCATTTAAAGTGATTAATTTAACTACTGTAATATGGGGTATTAG
The DNA here is from genome assembly GCF_033118175.1 of Dama dama. NCBI lineage: Eukaryota > Metazoa > Chordata > Mammalia > Artiodactyla > Cervidae > Dama > Dama dama. The sequence goes on along the minus strand of NC_083698.1, from coordinate 43,695,058 downwards.
TGTTGAAGGATATATACTTTATAATACAGGAGTAATACAACTGCTGTTTTTTATGAGAGAAGAGGGAAAAGAGGCACAGGCTCCCTACTGCAAATTATTTTCTGCTAGGATATTGAGAAATCATTCAGAAGCCAGGGTCAGAGTTTTTTGTGTGTAATCAAATAGGAGGCTCTGGTGCAAAGCTGAAAGTAAGTGGTTGAGGGAGCAGAGAATAGAGAATAGGGTTTTTTGTTTTTATTTCCTCAGATCCAAATGGACTAAAGAAATGCATCCTTTTGATGACAGACAAAGGGCAGAAGAAGATGTCTACATAAAAATAAACTGTGGTGAGCTGTGGTGGATTCCTAGTGGTGCTTTGTTAATTGTGATGGTTGTAAATGTGGACCATCTGTTTTGGAACCATTATTAAAAATGCAAGCACATTCCCCACCATTCACATGATTTACTACTTTCTTAGCAGGATCAAGATGAAAAATTTTCAGTTGCATTTACAGGGATCAAATTAAGCTGATATTAAACCCATTTAGTAATGCTGGGAATGGTTTGGGGCTTTGCCTAATGCATTAAAATAAAAATTATGAATACCAACAGGAGGCCATAATATATTTGCTCTTAAATCTCTACACAGCTATGAATTGTATAGGCAGTTTCTTCTATGTAGCAGACATATAATGAGAAGAGAGAATCTCAATGTTGGTAAGGGCATTACCAGATATTAAAAAAGAGGAAGAAGCCTAAACACTAGCACTTAAAGATGATATCTCAAAGATCTTGAGTTTGTATAGGAAATCCCTCTTCTTTTTTTTTTCTTTTAACATTTGAGTCAGAGAAGAGAACAAGCTAATAAATTCCCAAATCCAACCCATGTAAATAACCACATTATAGGAAAAGTGAAACATCTTTGTTTTTCTGACTTTGCTCCAGTTTCCTTCTCTGAGTGCTTCTGAACATCTGAAATTTAGATTATCAATCATTTCACTTATAAACTTGATTCCATAATGATATGCTCACTCAAGGTCAAGTACAAAAGAATCCCAGAAGAACACAAAACTGAAACTGCAATTAAAAAAATCAAGTAGATATTTAAAGATCACATATATTGGGCTACCCAGGTCAGCTGTCTCAGGCACACTAAGAAATCCACAAGTAAGGATAAACTTCGGGGAGAATTTCCTACTTGTGTGGATTGTGATAGGTTCAATAGATTACCCAGAAGGTGGTAAAAAGACTCTCCTTGTAATTGACAGAAAATGAAACAGAACAGGAAAATGGGCTAGCATATTCTTCAGAAGAGTTTAGGCACATTCATCCCTAAGAGCTCAATCCTTCCTTCCCCTGTTTTCTCATCACTCCTCCGGCTTGCTGTAAGTCAGCACTGCCCAATACAACTTTCTGTGATGCTAGAAGTGTTCTGTATTGTTGTTAGGGGAAACACACTGATTGAAACCGCCCACTCTGGCCAGGCACCATAGTAACCATTTGCATGAGTTGTTTTATGACAGGAGATCCTGATAAGGAATACGGAACTAATAAGCCACCACCAACTGGAAGAGTTCGGGAAAGGTTGAAAGGAGACACCGTGTGTCGTTCCACTTCCCAGAATCCCTCTCACTATCATCCATCTTGGCTGAGCAATGCATGCGCCACCAGGAAAGACTCTGAATTAGACTGATTGGCCAAAGATCACCTGGAAACTAATCCCATCACCATAAAACCTGAGAACTGCAGAGCAGTTCTCCTGGGTTCCCTGACCCTACTGCTCTCCACCCCGGTGCCTTTTCCCTATAAAATCTCTTGTTTTGTCAGCACATGTGTCTCCTTGGACAATTCATTTCCGAGTGTTAGACAAGAGCCCAGTTTTGGGCCCTGGAAGGGGTCCCCCTTTCTGCAACATTTGTGCTGTCTAATATGGTAGCCCCTGGCCACATGTGACTACTGATCATTTGAAATGCAGCTAGTGTGGCTAAATTGGAAACTTTAGGAAACAAATTGCACTTAATTTTAATTAGTTTAAATTTAGCCAGTGTAAGTCTAAGTCCTTAATATTGCAACTGAAGACTTCATGATGAGTCAGCAGTGGGAGGATTCCAAAGGATAGTTGGTGATGTGGTGTGAGGGAGGGATTGTTCTGAGGAGGAGGGTGTAAGTGTGTGGTTAAGGGAATTCATATGAGATTAGAATGATACAAATGGTGCCTTCCAAGGGAGAAGGTTTCTGTGAATCTATACCTAAAGCTCTCAATAAGCAACTTAGGGAAGGTCTTTGAGTTCCTCTGGAATGTGAAGCCCTCGGGGCTATATAATAAAGCACAGGCAGGGCTTTTCGTTAGGATTCTCCCAGTGTAATGGAGAGATGAAGAAGAAGAAAGATTATACTATTGACCAAAACACAAGTAAATACATTTTCCAAGAGATTGGGAAAGGGATGGATTCCAGAGATAGCACTGGAAAGTAAGGTTGTTAAAAATGGTGGCATCTGCACAAGAAAAATTCCCAGGAACAAGAAAGCCATGATTTTCTGATTTGTGGTTGGGCTAGGTCAAGCTCAACCTTAGAGAAGATTAGAGAAGGTCAATCAGATGAACAGGAAAGGGTTGGGACGCTGTGTGGGCTGACTGAAGATTATGGCGTGAGGTTAAAAAATCAGAGTTTTTACCTGACATATCAGTATTTAATGCCCAGCACGAGATAGGCATCGTTTGTGCACAAAGTATTGAACAGGGTTCTACCCTCAGGAAATTATAACAAAGATGGCAAACCAGCTCTACCTAAGCTGCAATAAACAACACAAAGCAACACTTCAATGCAGTGCTTGGGAGAAGCAGAGCAGGATACCCCCAGCTTCAGAGCAGGCAGACTCCTGTGGGTTGGGGTGGCTAGAGTGCAGGGCGGGTTGGGCTTGAAGAGTTTAACTGTATGGAAAGCAGAGGAGGGAGAAAGGACAACAGTCAGAGGGAAAGTACAGAATGACTGGAGGAGCCAGCTGTCCGAAAGTTAAGGTGGTCATGGTCAAAGGTGTGGGCTTGACCCAGAGGACCCTAGAAAGTCAGCAGACAGCTAATGCGGCAGGCTTGGAAAGGGCATTCTCTGGACAAATGCAGTGGTGTTAAAACAGCACAAGGCTGGGAGGCCCCAGGGAGGCAGTGACTGGAGCAAGATGAGCTATTTCTACACCAGGGCAAAGGATGCTTAGGACCGAGCCACCGCCCAGCTGAATGGCCTGAAAATGAAACTGTTCAGCTCTAACAGCCCCTGTCTGCCTGGGAAAGAAGGGTCCAAAGTTCATTTTATACGTGAGTTGCCACCCAGGTCAAGGCAGAAATTTCAGAGGAGGCTTAAGAGATTAAACCCAACATCTCCTTTATGTAACTGCTCATAGTAATTGGAAGAAGGATTCTGAAACCATGGTTACCATAGAGGACTAAAATTAAGATCAAAGGTGATGATTTCAAATCCAAGGAAATAGAATAGGTTCAAGCTAGAGCTCACATTTATGCTTTGTATAGACTATCTGATAATCCTTTGCAAATGCATCCTTTTATGAAGCAATCTCAGGAGACAGGATAGTCGTTCACGAAGCCCTGAAGCTTAGCAGACCCTCCCAGTACTGGGTAACAGGACAGAATCCTAGGCTGAAAGGAAATGAGGTTTATAACAGGTATGAGGTTTTTAGACATGCATTTTACAGACACTGCTGATTCTTGTTGCTCCTGCTGGGCCTAGTTGAGAATTGGCATCTATTAGCAAAGGTAGTCACTGTAAAAAATATTTTCCCAGGAGACTTCAGAGTAAAGATTTTCTAGTAGAGCTAGTTCTTCAAGTTTTTCTTTCAGTCAGGGATAACCATATCATTTATAAGGAGGGGGAACAACTGTTGTGTATTGTCCTAGAACGGGTGACAGGAAGTACACCCAGGGGCTAGCTCTCCTCATTGTGAAAGGGGTTCTGGCCTGTCTGGAATGTTGTAGACAGCTATGAGGCCTCTCTACTCTGAATAAACATAGCAGTTCCCCACATAAGGGCTTCCCTGGTGCCTCAGATGGTAAAGCATCTGCCTGCAATGCAGGAGACCTGGGTACAATCCCTGGGTTGGGAAGATCCCCTAGAGAAGGAAATGGCAACTCACTCCAGTATTCTTGCCTGGAAAATCCCATGGACAGAGGACCCTGGTAGGCTACAGTCCATGGGGTCGCAAAGAGTCGGACATGACTGAGCGACTTCACTTTCTTTCCCCGCATAAATCCATCATTCTTCAAAGAGAGGGGTACACTGTCAGCTGTTCTCACCACTGAGTTTCTTTCCCGCATTGCTGCTGTCAGGCAATGTGGTGGTTACCCAGCGTCTTCCAGAAGCCACAGCTGCAGCCTGCCTTGTGTCAGAAACCAAGATGGGGTTCAGAGTGTGGGCACCAACTGTGGGTGGGGTGGGCGGTAGGGAAGAAGTGAGTGGAGTTAAAAGGAAGGGCCATCTGAGAGGGAGGTGGCTTTGGGGAAGTGTTCTGAACAGGAGAAAAAGGTAGTGCTGGAATAACTCTTTGTCTTTTGGGAACAAATCACTATAATTAGAATTTTAAAATTTTATATTTTAAGTTCCCTCAAATTGTTACTCAAGTAGTCTCTTTATCTTAAGAAATTTTTTGTGTGTGATGTAGAGTACACATTCAGAAAAGTGCATAATATACAAATGCACAGACTAATAATTTACTATAAAGTGAACATTGGTGTCATCACCAGTCAGGTCAAGAAATAGGACATCCTGGAAATCTCATGTGCCCCTCCCTAGTCACATGCTTATGTCTTGCCTCTGGGGGTAACACCATTCTACATTTCTTAACAATCATTTTTCATTATGGCATTATGAGCTATGAACATATTCCAACAATATTCTAAGTCCAACTTTTGATACTAGAGTAATACTAAAAATATTCTTTTATATTTTCTTTCTCTCAGCATTGTGCATTGTGAAGTTCATCCCTACTGATGTGGGTAGCTATGTTTCTTTTATTTTCATTTCTGTATTCCATTGCATAAATACACCAGTTTTTTCATCGGTCCTAGTAGGGATGGCCACTTGGGTCATTTCCCTTTTTTTTTGAGATCATTGTTTTCTCAGCAGCTGCTGGCTCCCCATACTGATGATCACTACTGAGTGATCATGCCAGAAAAATAATTAAAGTTCAGAAGGAGACTTTCCAGATTGTAATAAAGATCAGTCACTGAGAAAATGTTATTGATCACCTTCCAAGTAAGACATCATACACGATACACAACAAGGTTCACAGAGGCTCCAATACTGAGAGGAATTTGAGTCTCTGTATTAGCAACTCAAACTTTTACCTGCTCTAATTTTATCAGTATTAGACAAATAACTTTCTGTATTGGTACATTCAGGTTACAAATTATCAAATAATAATTTAAACCTTTATCTTTTTGTGAGCTGTATTAATTTTGCAGACTTACTATCCAAATTTTTCCTTGTTGTGTGCATTCTCCATAATAGCTTTCTCTCATGATGATATAATCAGCTAGTAGGTGACAGCAATAATGTCTTCATGTTATTTCAGGTTTAGCCTTCAAAATGAGAATGAACTAAAAATGGAAAGTACTTTAATATATGCATTCATTTATGCTAGCACTGACAAAGACTGATGCCAAGCATCAGTGTGGCATCTGTCATAATAATAATAATAATAATAATAATAATAATAATGATAATTGCTAATGATTATAACAACCATGGCAACAACATGCTGTCATCCATACATAAAATAATGCCACTAATCCAGAGTCAGTAGGCTGTAATTTTTAAGTTTTTCCCCTTCAGGATTGGGAAATATATGTCCCCAACCATCCCTGCTCTCTTAACTAGCTCCCACTAAAAGTCTGCCCTCAGGCAAGTTGCCTCTGATCATATTTCATCCTGACTCTATCTTCAAACTAGATAGAGTTCTGCTGGGCACACTCAGGGTATTCCTGGACCACTTGATATAAGAAATGCTATAAGGGAGAGGACAGAGTGATAATCATTTGCTGCCAGTTTATTTTGGCAGCTATGGTGACAACAGTCATAAAATGTGTCTTAATTAAACATTATAAAGCAATTGGAAAGAAACAACTCCCTTAACTGTTTTCCTAGTGGAAAACCCTTTGGTCACGGATTTCATATAAACCCAGGCCCATATATATCTGCTGTCTAATAGAGATTGTCACTTGAATATTTTCTTGGTAGCTCCCACCTCAATATGTCCTCAAACTAGAATGACCACGTCTGGTTTTCCAGCCACAGGCTCAGTTTATATTGTTGTCCCAGTAGCATGAACAGCACCTCCCTTCCTTTCCAATTGTGTGCTGGTCTGAACAATAAACAATATGCTCACCCTACCCAAAATGCACTCTTGTCCTCTCTGCCTCAATTTCCCTCCACATCTCCGATTTACTATTTCACTGACGTTCACTTTCTCAACTACTGGCACTATCATCCTTTCTGTGGCTTAAAGTGGAGAAGAATGATGCTGTCTCATGAAGCCTTGTGGATTCTACCTTGGAAGCCTCTCTCCCAACCAAGCACTTCTTCAACTGCCACTGTGCTTCTCCACACACCATTATCTCCTGCCTGGGTGCTTCCATGAAGTCTCCCCTTTGCTTCCTTTGCCTCTAGTATTGCTCCTCTGTCATTTGATTTTCACCCTCTTTGAACCACAAGACTGATCATGTCACCCCAACTAAATCCGTGCAATGGCCTCTCACTGACTATGGATAAAGTCCATGGTTCATGGGGCCCATCACGGCTACCTGCAGGCTGCTCCTTTTGGCGCGGCTCATGTCACCCTCTACCCTCTAGGAGTGCAGGACCTCAGGTGTTAGAAGCATGGTACCTGCACTCTCCAGATACACTTCTCCTCTGGCACCTTCCTCCCCCTCACTTGGCTCACTCCTCCAGATTTCAGCTTAGTTGCTGCTTCCTCCAGGAAGCTTTCTCTGGCCCTTCTAGACTAGCGTATGTGTTCCTGCCAGGTATAGCCTGCATCTTTCCTACTGGAGCACTGACCATAATTTATTCTCATTGCTTATTTATATACCATATGCTCCAAGAGGCTAGAACTGTGTTCATCTTGTTTATCACCAAAACCCCAATACCTGACTCAGTGAGTATCACTGGTGTTCACAAAGGTTCATCAGTGAAATGACTAACATTCAAATTCAGGGTATCTGAGGCACAGAAGAATGAACTCTTTCTGTGCTATTTGGGTCAGACACCTTTTATCTTCCACAGTAATCTCCCTAGCAAAAATAAATAAATTGGACCTATTCTAACTTACAAGTTTTTGCACAGCAAAAGAAACCATAAACAAAATGAAAAGAACCTATAGAGTAGGAGAAAATATTCACAAATTATGCAACTGACAAGGGCTTAATTTCCCAAATATATAGACAGCTCATACAATCTAATAATGACAACAACAACAACAAACCCAATTGAAAAATAGGCAGAGGACCTAAATAGACATTTCTCCAAAGAAGACATACAGATGCTCAATATGGACATGAAAAGATGCTCATTGTTGCTAATTATTAGAGACATGGAAATCAAAATTATAATGAGTTACCACCTCACACCAGTTAGAATGGCCATCATTAAAAAGTCCACAAATAGTAAATTCTGGAGAGGGTATGGAGAAAAGGGAATCCTCTTACACTGTTCATGGGAATATAAATTGGAACAGCCACTATGGAGAACAGTATGGAGGTTCTTAAAAAAAACTAAAAATAGAGTTACCACATGATCCAGCAATCCCACTCCTGGGCATATACTCAGATAAAACTATAATTAGAGGGGCTTCCCTGGTGGCTCAGCGGTAGAGAATCTGTCTGCCAATGCAAGAGACACGGATTTGATCTCTGGTCTGGGAGGATCCCACATGCCAACAGAGCAACTATACCTGTGCACCACAATTACTGAAGCTGGCACCACGTCTGGTTTTCCAGCCACAGGCTCAGAAAACTGTGAGGCCACACAGTGGCTGAGGCCACACCCCACAATTACTGAAGCCTGTGCACTCTGGAGCCTGGGTTCAGCAACAAGAGAGGCCACTGCAATGAGAAGCCCATGCACTGCAACTAGAGAGTAGACCCCACTTGCTACAACTAGAGAAAAGCCAAGCATAGCTAAAAATAAATAAATAAGATTATAAAAAAACTGTAATTTGAAAAGGTACATGTACCTCTTTGTTCATAATAGCACTATTTACAATAGTTAAGATATGGAATTAAATGTTCACTCTTGCCATCTCCTGTTTGACCACTTCCAATTTACCTTGATTCATGGACCTAACACTCCAGGTTCTTATGCAATATTGTTCTTTACAGCATTTTATTTTACTTCCATCACCAGTCACATCCACAACTGGGCACTATTTTTGCTTTGACCTAGTCTCTTCATTCTTCCTGGAGCTATTTCTCTACTCTTCTCCAGTGGCATATTGGGCACCTAATGACCTGGGGAGTTCATCTTTCAGTCTCTTATCTTTTTGCCTTTTCATACTGTTCATGGGGTTCTCAAGGTAAGAATACTGAAGTTGTTTGCATTCCTTTCTCCAGTGGACCACGTTTTATCAGAAATTTAATTCAGATGACCATTCTATCTACTAGCGTGGGCAAGAATCCCTTAGAAGAACTGGAGTAGCCCTCATAGTCAACAAGAGAGTCTGAAATGCAGTACTTGGGTGCAATCTCAGAAATGACAGAATGATCTCTGTCTGTTTCCAAGGCAAACCATTCAATATCACAGTAATTCAAGTCTATGTCCCAACTGCTAATGCCAAAGAAGCTGAAGTTGAATGGTTCTATGATGACCTACAAGGCTTTCTAGAACTAAAACCAAAAAAAGATATCCTTTTCATCATAGGGGACTGGAATGCAAACGTAGGAAGTCAAGAGATACCTGGAGTAACACACAACTTTGGCCTTGGAGTACAAAATGAAGCAGGGCAAAGGCTAACAGAGTTTTGGCAAGAGAATGTACTGGTCACAGTAAACACCCTTTTCCAACAACACAAGAGACAACTCTACACATGGACATCACCAGATGGTCAACACCAAAATCAGACTGATTATATTCTTTGCAGCCAAAGATGAAGAAGCTCTATACAGTCAGCAAAAACAAGACCTGGAACTGACTATGGCTCAGATCACGAAATCCTTATTGCAAAATTCAGACCTAAATTGAAGAAAGTAGGGAAAATCACTAGACCATTCAGGTATGACCTAAATCAAATCCCTTATGATTATACAGTGGAAGTAACAAATAGATTCTAGGGATTAGATATGATAGATAGAGTGCCTGAAGAACTACAGACAGAGGTTTGTAACATTTTACAGGAGGCAGTGATCAAGACCATCCCTGAAAAGAAGAAATGCAAAAAGGCAAAATGGTTGCCTGAGAGGCCTTACAAATAGCTGAGAAAAGAAGAGAAGCAAAAGGCAAAGGAGAAAAGGAAAGATATACCCATTTGAATGCAGAGTTCCAAAGAATAGCAAGGACAGATAAGAAAGCCTTCCTCAGTGATCAGTGCAAAGAAATTGAGGAAAACAACAGAATGGGAAAGACTAGTGATCTCTTCAAGAAAATTAGAGGTACCAAGGGAACATTTCATGCAAAGATGGGCACAATAAAGGACAGAAATGGTAAGGACCTAACAGAAGCAGAAGATATTAAGAAGAGGTGGCAAGAATATGCAGAAGAACTATACAAAAAAGATCTTCACGACCCAGATAACCATGATGGTGTGATCACTCACCTAGAGCCAGATATCCTGGAATGTGAAGTCAAGTGGGCCTTAGAAAGCATCACTACGAACAAAGCTAGTGGAGGTGATGGAATTCCAGTTGAGCTATTTCAAATCCTGAAAGATGATGCTGTGCAAGTGTTGCACTCAATATGTCAGCAAATTTGGAAAACTCAGCAATGGCCATGGGACTGGAAAAGGTCAGTTTTCATTCCAATCCCAAAGAAAGACAATGCCGGAGAATGTTCAAACTACCTAACAACTGTAGTCATTTCACACGTGAGCAAAGTAAAGCTCAAAATTCTCCAAACTAGGCTTCAATAGTTCGTGAACCGTGAACTTCCAGATGTTCAAGCTGGATTTAGAAAAGGCAGAAGAACCAGAAATCAAATTGCCAATATAAGTTGGATCATAGAAAAAGCAAGAGAATTCCAGAAAAACATCTATTTCTGCTTCATTGTCTACGCTAAAGCCTCTGATTGTGTGGATCACAACAAACTGTGGAAAATTCTGAAAGAGATGGGAATACCAGACCACCTGACCTGCCTCCTAAAACATCTGTATGCAGGTCAAGAAGCAACTGGATGTGGAGCAACGGACTGGTTCAAATTGGGAAAAGAGTACGTCAAGGCTGTATATTGTCACCCTGCTCATTTAACTTACATGCAGAGTACATCATGAGAAATGCCGGGCTGGATGAAGCACACGTTGGAATCAAGACTGCAGAGAGAAATATCAATAATCTCAGATATGCAGGTGATACCACCCTTATGGCAGAAAGTAAAGAGGAACTAAACAGCCTCTTGATGAAAGTGAAAGAGGAGAGTGAAAAAGTTGGCTTAAAACTCAACATTCAAAAAACAAAGATCGTGGTACCTGGTCTCATCACTTCATGGCAAATAGATGGGGAATTAAGGGAAACAGTGACAGACTTTATTTTCTTGGGCTCCAAAATCACTGCAGATGGTGACTGAAGCCATGAAATTAAGATGATTGCTCCTTGGAAGAAAGCTATGAACAACCTAGACAGCATATTAAAAAGCAGAGATATTACTTTGCCAACAAAGATTCACCTAGTTAAATCTATGGTTTTTCCAGTTGTCATGTATGGATGTGAGAGTTGGACCATAAAGAAAGCTGAGTGCCAAAGAATTGGTGTTTTTGAACTGTGGTGTTGGAGAAGACTCTTAAGAGGCCCTTGGATAGCAAGGAGATCAAGCCAGTCAATCTTAAAAGGAAATCAGTCCTAAATATTCATTGGAAGGACTGATGCTGAAGCTGAAGCTCCAATAGTTTGGCCACCTGATGTGAAGACCTGACTCATTGGAAAAGACCCTGACGGTGGTCAAGTTTGAAGTCAGGAGGAGAAGGGGATGACAGAGGATGAGATGGTTGGATAGCATCACTGACTCAATGAACATGAGTTTGAGCAAGCTCTCTCTGGGTGTTGGTGATGACAGGGAAGCCTGACATGCTGAAGTCCATGGGGTCTCAAAGAGTCGGACATGACTGAGCGACTGAACTCAACTGAAGATATGGAAACAAATTAAATGGCCATTGACAGATGAATGGATAAAGAAGATATGCTACATATATACAATGGAATACTACTCAGCCACATAAAAGAATGAAATAATACCATTTGCAGCAACATGGATGCAACTAGAGATTATCACACTAAGTGAAGTAAGTCAGAGAAAGACATATATGATATCACTTATATGGAGAGTCTAAAATACAGCATGAACACATCTATAAATCAGAAACAGACTCTCAGACATAGAGAACAACCAACCTTCCCATTGGTTGCCAATGGTGAGGGAAGTGAGTAAGGGAAGGATTGGGAATTTGGGACTAGCATATGCAAATTATTATATTCAGAATGAATAAACAAGATCTCTCTGTATAGCACAGGGAACTATATTCAATATTCTGTGGTAAACCATAATGGAAAAGAATAAGAAATATATACATAAATGTATAACTGAATCACTTTGCTGATAGCAGAAATTAATACAACATTATAAATTAACTACAATAAAATTTTTAAAATATCCATCTGGCTTTAAATATGACACTATATATGATACAAGATTATTGATAGGAAAAGCTATTTATCAATAATTCTAAATTAAAAATATTATGAGTTTGCTGATTATTTATTTTAAAAAAGAAAATGTATCAAGAACTAGTATACACAGTTGACATTAGATTGATGGCCTCAGGACTTACTCTCATAGAAAACCTGTCCTATTTCCAGGTTCAGTCCCTTAAGGGCAGATGTGGATAGTCCCCCCAGCACTCACTGCTGCATCCACTAATCTGTTCTCTTAGACAGAAATTGGAAAGGGTGCTTATCATTTTGTTCACTCCCTTCAGCACATGTACTAAGAAAAGAATCTGAAGGCATATGTTCATCTTCTGCCTGGCTTAGAAAATTGACATTTATGAAAAAGGAATTCAATGATTTATAAACTTATGAAGAGCTCCAGGCTGAAGGACTTGAACTTCATTTTTTAAAAAATCCTTTCCCTCCAGATTTATTCAGATATAATTGACTATTTAAGGTGTACAACATGTTGGTTTGATGCATTTACCTATTGCTAAATGATTACCATCATAGCATTAGCTCACACCTCCATCTTGTCCATAATTATTAACATCCTTTCTTTTTTATGGTGAGATCTACTCTCCTGGCAACTTTCAAGTATATAATATAACATTGTTAACTACAATCACCATGCTATATATTAGACCCCCAGAACTTATAACTAGAAATGCATACTCTTTGACCAACGTCTCCCCATTTCCCCCACCCCCCAGTTCCTGGTAACCATCACTTTATTATTTGTTTCTATAAGTTTGTTTACATTCCACATATAAATGATATTTTCAGTATTTACTTTTCTGTAAGACCTGCGCTTTAGATTCATTCCTAATCTTTTCGTAAGATGATCCAAGGTCCATGGGGTTTGTGTGAGACGGCAGCAACTGACCAAAGAGTGAAGAATAAATATTTTGTGAGGGATTTTCCCAGGCAGTGCAGTGGTAAAGAATATGCCTGCCAAAGCAGGAGACACAAAAGACATGGGTTCGATCCCTGGATCAGAAGATCTCCTGGAGGAGGAAATGGCAACCCATTGCAGTATTCTGGCCTAGAAAATCCCAAGGACAGAGGAGCCTGGCAGGCTATAGTCCATGGGGTCACAAAGAGTCAGACATGACTGATCATCCATGCATGTACCCTAAAATCAACAGATAGTCCTATAATAATAATAACCTTTTGTTGTTGTTGCTGCCATTTACCTGTTTTAAGACTCATTAGCTTTAAAGTATCTAATAAATAGTGCCTTGCAGTGTGTGTAATTATTACAACTGGGTAGAACCAGCCACTGGTAGAGCAAAAAGAATATTTTCCCCGTAATATCCAGACCCCAGTCACCCAAAGCTCTGGCCTTGAGTTTCTGTCTTCTTCACCTCTTCTCTTCCAATTCTAGAGAATTTCTACCATGTTGTAAAGAGTGTGGGCCTCGGAGTCATTCAGGCCACAAAATACCTGACCACTATGACACACCAAGCACCATTATAGGGTCTGGCTTCTAAGCAGGGCATTCCTGAGGCATAAATTCAAATTCTAGTTCTGTCAATTCCTTGCTGGATGATCTTGGGCAATCCAACCACCTTTGAAATGAGTGGTAATTTTTGAAATGGGAATAATAATTCTTCCATGCTGAAAGTGGAGGTTGTGGGATTGACCGGAATAATGATTATGTAATAAGTGTCTCATAATGTTTTAAATACCTAGTAGGTGCTTGATAAATGGTAGCATTTAAAATCACCTGGGCACTCTGGCCCTTGCAGGAGGTCGGCATAGTTTGTTGTCTCATGCCTTCTTATGCCTGCTGGAGGAAGACTGTGGAAGGGGAAGGGGAGGAGGTCGTAAGAGCACAAAGCCACAGGTATAGCCCTTGTGTGCACACAGACCACCTCTTCCCCTAGGATCCAGTATAGTGCTGGCTGAGGCGGAGATCCAGACCACCTGATCACAAGTAAATACTTCTGTTGAATGTACAAAGGGGCCAGGAACTATGCTTTCCTCTCAAGAATTATCCATGTGTGATTAAACACCAATGCCTACCAATATAATTAGTAAGAATAAACATTCAGAAGATTAAATAATGAGTCTGCTTTATTCTCTTTGGGTGGATGAGTGAAATACAAAGAGAGAAAAAAAATATATATCTCGTGGAGACGGTTTTGTATTTCACAGAAGGGAGTCAGACTCAGTTAATTCATTCTCTTCTTCCTCCTGTTGATTCTTTTGCTTCTCCTCCCACTGCTCAGCTTCTCCTCCCCCTTCTTCTTCTGCCACTTCACCAGCATCATCGCTATCATCATTATCAACAGCAATGGCAGTAGTAGCACCATTAACTTTTATTGAAAACTTGTTATGTTTGAGGCATTAGGCTACATAAGCCCTTTGGGATGTCTGTGTATCTCTTGTCAAGCAGACAGTTTAGAAAAGGGTTTTGAGCTGAAAATAGTAATTTGGGAGTTGGGATCTGTGTTCATTTTCTAGGGTTGCCATATGTACTGAGTGGCTTAGGTAACAAATTTGTTGCTTCAGAATTACACAGGCTACCAGTCTAGGATTCAAATGTTGGCAGGGTTAATTCTTCCTGAGGGCTGCAAGGAAAGATCTTTTCCAGGTCTCTCCCCTCTGGTAGTTTACTGGCAATCTTTGGCCTTCCTTGAATTGTAGAAGCATTATCCTGATCTCTGCCTTCATCTTTATATGGTGGTGGTGGTGGCAGTGTGTGTGTGCACACACGCATGTGTACAAATTTCCCCTTTTATAAGGGTACAGTCACACTGGATTAGGGCCCACTCTAGGACTGCATTTTAGCCTTACTACCTCTTTAGAAACCCTATTTTCCAGCCAAGTCATATTCTAAGGTACTAGGGACCCAATATGTCCTTTTCGGGAGGGACAAAATTCACCCCAACATGGACACGGAAATAAGTGAAATTATTAGAAAGAACATGTAGAAGGAGGAGAGGACTGAGAAAAGGAGCTGAGAATTTTCAAAAGCAGTGTTTACTGCCTGCCTGTGAGGCATCATGAGCACAATGAGGCCCTTGGCTCTGACAGTCAGGAGGGTGAAGGCAGATGGCTGATCCCAGGCATGTCCCATAGTAGGCCTTGGTTGGGTGCCCTTTCCTCATTCCAGGGCCCAGCCCTACAGATAAATATTTTGTTCAAACTGAATGAAGAAAAAGGACCTGCTTGCATTAATAAATAATATTCATTCTAGGAATGTCAACCGAATTTAATCATTTTGATATTTTTTTCATGTTGTAAACATTCAGATGATGTTCAGATCAAAGAACATAATGGACAAACATTCTAAACAGATCCTAAGTGCTCTCCATTTTAGTAGACACTTCAGAGAAAATTTCACGGTCATCAAAAGAGCATCTCTGATTACAAAAAAGAGAGTTTTGATGCTTTGGTTTTGAGAATCCAGAAGCTGTATTTGTATCAAAGACAACTTTGGGGTCAGTGCAATCCCTTTGCTGGTTTGGGAATCTGTTGAGATCTAGAACCATTTGAGGATGCTGGGAAGAAACTGTTGTAGAAATTTTTCTCCTAATAGAATGAATTTTATTCTGAGTTAATAATTCAAAACACACAATACATGTCTAAACAATCTATGAATAACTCAGTCCTGAAAAACTTAATATTTTATATATGAGAGAATCATTATGCTTTGCAACAGTTAGCATAGGAACTCTGAAAAAAAAAAAAATGAAGTGTAACTAAAACCCAGAACCTTCAAGTCATTTTGACCCAAATGACCTAAACATCAACTAGAAAAAAGTCAGCGAGCTTTCCCCCGGAACCCTGCTCTTTGTCTGAAAGCTTGCACCTCTCAGTGCCACGCGCCAGGCAGAGCTGTGTCTTCACCCAGGATTGCTCTAATTCTGTGCTGTCACTCTCGGTCATTATACATGGCCTGCAGCAAGCTTTAATTACCCGTAAAGGCACCACCTGTCGCCTTTTTAGTGCTTAATCACAAAATATATCACGGTTTACTGAGTGACAAGCCTGAAACACTATACTGAGTCACAGAATCTCAGAATCCATGGGAAGAATAAAGCCCAGGTTTGGGATGAAACTGAGTGGCTGAGATAAACCTGGTGAATCTTATTCCCTGAGGGGTGAGGGATCCAGTCTAAAACCTGTGGATTGGGCTCAGAGGAAATGAGTGTAAGTAGAAAGGGTGTTTGGGGGCGGCCTGAAATTCCCAGAGGAAAGAGGAAATATGACTCTCCATGTGGGATGATGGTCTCCAAAGAACTGGGAGACCCTGGGGCCCAAGTCCAGGCTGGATGCTTTGTGCTTTGGTGGCCAGAAGCTTCTCTGTGGTGCTGTGAATCCTCCTTCAGTGCCACTGCAGTCCAGGCTCCACAGGGTTGCAGCTGAGGGCGCCTGGAAAGAGTGATGGAGGGGAAGAGGAAAGGACTGAAAACAGGAGGAAGACTGATGTGGGGCCATTCAGCTCAACTCTGGCCATGCATGATGGCTTCAGATAGGAAAGGATGTCAAATACAGTAACAGGTGATAACTGTCCCCATTATCATAGGCAGTCATGACCTCCATTCATGAGGACTGTGTTTTCATTTGAGTCATTTTTCTCTTGAAGAGCAGTTACTGGGGCTCCAAAATGCTTCCTTACCCTTTAGCTCTGCACCATCGCATTATATGTGGAGCTGACTTCTGGAGCTGAACTTAAAAGAGACGCCAGAGAGGACCCCAGATATCATCAATGAAAAATGTCACTGAATGTCCTTTCCTTTGGTTACGACCAGGAATCTGTGATAACTGGCTCAGTCAGATGCTTTCTCTGAACAGTAAACTGAGGTGAGTGTACAGATGAGTGAGGGGAATGTATGGGGAGCAGGAGTCCTGAGCCTTCCCTAGGGTCCTCAAGGAGAAGGCATTACAAAAGGGTAAAGTGCCAGGAGTTGGGGGTTACTTAAGAGGAGCCACTTAAGAGGCTGCCCACCATACGGAATCAAGTAGGATGGTAGACATCTACTGTATTTTGTTTTTTTTTTTTTTTTTCTGCTTTCTATCCTTTCATCTTTCTTCTGGTACTTCGACTTTCCCTCTCCATCATCCCCAAAGTGATTCTGGCAGTCCTATCTGCAGAGCTGGACACGTGAGTCAAGTCTGGTCAACTAGAATATCACACATCTGGTGATAGTGATTGACTTAGGGTTGCATATATGGCCCAACAAGAGCTGATAAAAAACAATGAAACTTTCTTGGGAATCCTGGAGGGATATGCCCCACTTTTTAGACTGACTTAAAACTAGAGAGAATCTAGGGCTTGGAGCTTCTGCTTCTACATGGTATGATCTAAGGCTCAAGACTGAAGGTTGACATATCAGAAGGAGAACCAAGAAGAGTCCTGATGCTATTGTTGAACCAGCCCTGAATTCAGCTGTGCTTTAAGTGAATTATTCCTGACGTACTTAATCCAGTTTGGATTGTTTTCTGAGGTCTGCAACTGAAAGGGTCCTAACTGACTCAAGGGAAGAAACTAACATTTATCTGATACATTTAGCGGTCATGAACATCCTACATCCCATCTGAAGGCAACATTTTTTTAATACCAAAGAGATTTACTTCGCTATTGGTTAGGTTGAGTACATTTGTGAATTTTTTAGACATTTACTTTATCTATTGCTAGTTGACTGTGACAGTTCTTTGCTTTGGTATAGTGGGCTCAGAGTGTTTATATTCTTGTTTTTGATTGTGATCTTTCAAAAGCAAGGACTGGAGTTTTCCAACAACTTTGTTGTTTGACCTTTAGTTTCTTTTGAAGGCAACTTCTGAATCCTCTGGTTTTAGAGTTGACAAAGTATTTTACCTACAGTGATAAATATTTTACCTAAAATATTTAGCCTATAATGAATTGCCCTAACATGAGGTACACATGAAGCTTTGAGATAAAGGAAGTGGCTTCCATAATTATCACCTTCCTTTCATCTTTGAGTTTCTTGTTTTAAGCAGCCTAGAAAAACAGAAGGGTCCCAGATATGTATAACTTGCACAGGAATTGAGAGCTTCTTCCAGAGCATATTTATGGCAAATATGACCCACAGGGTCCCCTGCTGCTGACATTCACCAGTTCAGACACCTCCTTCTAGATTGAAGTCTTTATACCCCGTGGCCTCTTTGTCTAGAGCTCAAGGCTCTGCTAGACCACTGATATTCTCAGAATCTCTCTGGTCTCTCCTTGGACAAGCAGGAACTTCTGAGACCCTATATGCCTCGAGCAGCCCTTGAGAAACTGGAAGCATATCCTTAGGCCCATCTGCCTGATCACCCTGCCTCAGCTCTGTATAGTCTGTGGCTCAGAGGCCAGATGATATGGCTTTCTGCACAAGGCTGGTGGTCTCATAAAGAGAAGCTGGGGCAAGGTCCTATCTATTCTGGGGCCTCCAGAACTTATTTGGAGCTTCTCCAGAACTTATTTGGAGCTTCTATTGTACTTTGACTCCTGTCCACTCCCTGGTCTCAGAGTTGTGTGTGTGTATAGAAACTCCAGCATCTCAACTGCTACACACTTCTCCAATTCCTCCTTCATGTACTCTCTCTGGCCAATAAGGAAAGGAACTAGTTTTCTAAGAATACGCAAAGAGGTGATTGGGTAGGTAGGTTGATGGTGGGGGTAGGAAGCAAAGGTTTGAGTGGGAGATAAAGGGCCATTTAGTTCAGCTTAGATTGAATTTGGGAGAAGGCAATGGCACCCCACTCCAGTACTCTTGCCTGGAAAATCCCATGGACAAAGGAGCCTGGTAGGCTGTAGTCCATGGGGTCGCTAAGAGTCGGACATGACTGAGTGACTTCACTTTCACTTTTCACTTTCATGCACTGGAGAAGGAAATAGCAACCCACTCCATGGTTCTTGCCTGGAGAATCCCAGGGATGGGGGAGCTTGGTGGGCTGCTGTCTATGGGGTCGCACAGAGTCGGACACGACTGAAGCGACTTAGAAGCAGCAGCAGCAGATTGAATTTGAGGTGTCTGAGTGCTGCATTCAATATGCCAGCAAATTTGGAAAACTCAGCAGTGGCCACAGGACTGGAAAAGGTCACTTTTCATTTCAATCCCAAAGAAAGGCAATGTCAAAGAATGTTCAAATGACTGTACAGTTGCTTTCATTTCACATGCTAGCATGATTAAGCTCAAAATCCTTCAAGCTCGGCTTTAGCAGTACATGAATTGAGAACTTCCAGATGTACAAGCTGGGTTTCAAAGAGGCAGAGGAACCAGAGATCAAATTGCCAATATATGTTAGATCATAGAAAAAGCAAGGGAATTTGAAAAAAATATCTACCTCTGCTTCATTGACTATGCTAAAGACTCTGACTGTGTGCATCACAACAAACTGTGGAATATTCTTAAAGAGATGGGAATACCAGACCACATTATCTGCCTCCTGAGAGACCTGTATGCAGGACAAGAAGCAACAGTTAGAACTGGACGTGGAACAACAGACTGGTTCAAATTGGGAAAGGAGTACATCAAGGCTGTATATTGTCACCCCACTTATTTAACTTATATACAGAATACATCATTCGAAAATCTGGAATGGATGAGACACAAGCTGGAATCAAGATCACCAGGAGAAATATCAATAACTTCAGATATGCAGATGATACCACCCTTACAGCAGTAAGTGAAGAGGAACTAAAGAGCCTCTTGATGAAAGTGAAAAGGAGAGTGAAAAAGCTAACTTAAAACTCAACATACAAAAAATGAAGATCATGGCATCTGGTCCCATTACTTCTTGGCAAATAGATGGGGAAAAAGTGGAAATAGTGTCAGATTTCATTTTCTTGGGCTCCAAAATCAATGTGGACAGTGACTGCAGCCACGAAATTAAAACACACTTGCTCCTTGGAAGAATACCTATGACTAACCTAGACAGTGTATTAAAAAGCAGAGACATCACTTTGCCGACAAAGGTCCATATAGTCAAAGCTATGGTTTTTTCCAGTAGCTATGAATGGATGTGAGAGTTGGACTATAAAGAAGACTGAGCACCTAAGAATTGATACTTTCAAACTGTGGTGCTGGAGAAGATTCTTGAGAATCCCTTGGACAGCAAGAAGATCAAGCTAGTCAATCTAAAGGAAATCAACCCTGAATATTCATTAGAAGGACTGGTGCTGAAGCTAAAGCTCCAATACTTTGGTGACCTGATACAAAGAACTGACTCATTAGAAAAAATCCTGATGCTGGGAAAGATTGAGGGCAACAGGAGAAGGGGGTGACAGAGGATGAGATGGTTGAAAGGCATCACTGACTCAATGGATATAAGTTTGAGCAAACTCAGGGAGATAGTGAAGGGTAGGGAAGACTGGCGTGCTGCAGTTCATGGGGTTGCAAAGCGTAGGACAAGACTTAGCAACTGAACAAAAACAACAGGGTATTTCAAGGGGCTTCCCTGGTAGCTAAGTGGTAAAGTGTCCACCTGCAATGCAGGAGACATGGGTTTGATTCCTGGGTTGGGAAGATCTCCTAGAGAAGAAAATGGCAACGCACTTCAGTATTCTTTCCTGTGAAATCCCATGAACAGAGGAGCCTGGCGGGCTATAGTCCATGGTGTTGCAAAAAAGTTAGACCTGACTTAGCAACTAAACGACAACAAGGTATTTCAAGACACCCTGCACTGGCCATTGGAAACAGGATTTGGAGCTCAACAGTGGTTGTGGTCAGAGTGGTTGATTATGGGTGGTCAAAATAATAGGAGTGGATGAGTGTAAGGAAGAGAAGAGGTTTGAGAAACAGAAGCTGGGAGGATCCTGGGAGGGGGTGTTGGATAGGTAGAAGGTGAGTTCTCCATCCTGCTTGACAATGAAGCCTAAGATCCCACATATACATACATACATATATATTCATACAGATCCATCCATTCATCCATCCATCCAGATCCCAGAGAACTTGATGCCTCTTGGAAAGCTCACAAAAATCTACTTAAGCAGCAATACAAAGTTCATTTTGCCTTTCTATAAGAGAGAAGTATATCTGGCAAACTGAGATGTAAACTCAATTATCACTGAGCAAAATTCTCAAAGAGAAGGCACTGTCAGCCTTAGGCTTAAGAACATCACTGGTTTAGGGACAGCAGCCTCTTCATGATCTGCCTTTGTAACTGTTTAAAACTTCAACTCACTTACAAAACAGCAACAAAGGACAAAGCCTAGACCTGGTGTCCTGAGCTCACAGAAAAGGAAGGCCACCTGGAAGAGCAGAACAAGAGACTCCAGCACTGTTTGTGGGTCAAGAGGTAGAAGGCTGCCAACGCAATTGCCAGGAAAGAAGACAGAAGACAACTCCTGGAGATCAAGACAGCCAAGTTTACGCCTGAGCAGTGCCTGCAGGGTGAGTTGTGGAAAAGGCAAACTTATGAAGGGCATTAATCAAGGTAAGAGCAAAAGGAAAATGAGGCACTTCAGGGCACAGTGTGTGGGAAGCAAGGGCGTGATGGAAATCATTAGGAGAGATGCTGGACTCCCTTGCCCAGCAGGCCCTTTTGTTAGCACTGTCTGATTCTAGCTCCTAAGGTTAGATGCTGGGATTGTCAATGCCCAAGGCTGGTCCTCAAGGAATCTGATTCTTCCCTATTGTGTCATGAAAAAAGTAGGAGTCCAGGGTCTGGGAGCTTTGGGATGCTTTTCTCCCTGGGCTAACTATTAGGGGACGACGGGGTGGGACATAGGCCATGCATCTCATGTTGACCAGACAGACCCACGAGGATCGTTTGTCAAAGGGAAGGGAATCTCTTCTTGAGGTGAGGCTGGTGCAGCTGTCTGGATGTGAACATGCTGTATGTGTTTCCAGCACATGTCTGAGACTCTACTCCCATCCAGACGTTGCTGACTGCAGCATCAGCCAGCCAGGTCCAGAACCCAGAGCCCAGACCTTCTGGCTCCCAGGCCAGTGCCCTTTCACAAGCCAGTAGACAGCCCAGTAACAATTTATGTGCCTGACCATTTTCACCTCTGAAATTATGATAGTAAAAAATAGCTCTAAAGCACAGAATTTTAACTGCATTTTAGAATAGGACACAAAAAAGTTAAACTATGAGCATCTTGTCACTGAAATCATGCCATGTTTTAAAGATTATGACCTAATCAAAACTATCCAGATATGCTGTTTTGGAAGCTCTCAACAACCAGACAGGGTGTTTTTGAATACAGCAATATAAATCATCTATATGAGGGAAAACCACCGAGTCTTAAACATTACTCTCAGGGGGAAAAAATCATCCTCCAAACCATTCTCAGATTATATACCAGGGAATTCCATATGATTCATTATATACCAGGGAATTCCATGTGATTCAGGGAATTCCATATGATTCCAACCAGTTAATTTTGAACTGGTTTCAAAAAAATTTCAATATATACAGGTCAGAGTCAATCCACAAGAAAAAAGCAGTGACAGAGACAGGAGTTGGTTTTAAAAGTTTTTTTAAGAAAATATATTTGAATATACGAAAGAGGTATTTTAATTATTAACCACTAAAAAATTTGAGACTTTTCTTCTTTTTTATTTTTCATTTGAATATGAAGGTTTCACCAATCAGACTTTATAGCACTTACCTTTTTGGTACTAGGATAGCCTATACTATTTGCATATTTGTTCATACTTTAAGAAATGCTGACATTTTATAAACACGGGGATTAAGAGTGAATGATGATTACCAGGGTTTGGGGGAATTAGGGAGCTTTTAAGGGTACAAACTTGTAACCAGTGGATAAGTCTTACAGATCTGATACACAGACAATACCATATTACAAACTTCAAAGTTGCTAAGAGATTAGATCTTAATTGTTCTCACCACAAAAAGAAATGATCATTAAGTGATGGAACATAGATGTTAGCTAATACTATAGTGATGATCACATTGTGATATATAAATATATCAAATCAACATGCTGTGTACCTTAAATTCATACAGTGTTATATCAATCACATTTCAATAAAAAGCCAATTATATGATGAAATGGTACCAAAATTATATTTGTTTGGTAGATTATACATTAGGGCAATAAACACTGCCTATGTGTAGTAATATATACATATCAATTAGCGATACCTACATATTTCAAATGCATTTCAAAAACTAAAACTTATTTTAATAAATGTAAGACTTAAATTTTTTTTCTATGTTGCAGCTTATTTTTTCCATGAATACATTTCTGATCCTAAGTAACTGTTTATATGAATTCAGATTTCCTTCATTTGAGTAATCCTTTTTTCCCAAATTTCTTGAGTAACTTCTTTAATTAAAAACACAACAGAAAGTATATTCTTTTTTTTTTATTTCTTATATGCCAGGCATGTATTTATGCCCTTAAGATCATTAGATTATTTAAAAGAGACAAATTAGGAATATAATCTTTTTCTCTCATTTCCCTTGAGGACAAGAACCATAACCGGCAGCTCTATCTGTAGAAGGGGATTCTCAGGACAATGTTTTCTTTTGTTTTGTTTTCTGGCATAGACTTGCTCACCCTGGTCTGCTCATAGTAACTGATATGTGATACTGATGTCTACCTCACCTGGCCTCCTTACCTAGGACAAGACCCCAAGAGCTAACACTAGTTGCTGCCACAGATGTTGTTTATAGAGGTATCAAGGACAGATATGTTGGAGTAGAAAAAAAGACCTTAGTGAGTTTTAACAACAAAGTTTATTTCTTCTTCATCTTCACATGAGTTGGCTGGGGGCTCTGCTCTATGCTTCTTTATTCAGAGACGTGAACCAAATCAGCAGCCACAATTTTGAGCATTCATTTGTCTCGCAAGCAGAACTAAAGATAGGTCTTGAGGCATCACATTGTCTGTTAAAAATGTCTGGTCTGGACAATACTCGCTACTCATTGACTACAATAGTGTCATGACCTCACTCAATCTCTAGGAAGCAGAAAGTACAATCTCATCATGTGCCAGGAAGGTGGGAAGCCAGAAACACTTGGTGGGCAGCATCAATGATTATTATAGTCACTTACACAATATGCATTTACTGTCTCCTTCCTAGGAGAATGCTGACTTTGATGAGTTATCTATCTCTCCCAGGCTGCCCATGGAGTTAGGCAAATCTGACCCTATTTCCTATTCCAGGAATCAACCTTGATATATTTAAGTGAATCAAAATAATCTCAACCTGGTTATAATAGTTCAGGAAGGAACATGAAACATAATTCAGGCCAATGAGATGGAGTGAGAGGTTATAGGGCCTTTGGGGAAAGTTTCTTCTCATTTTTCTGGGACAGCTTCTAGGAATGACTCCCTTGTTCTCTCTGGATATGAAAGAGAAAGCATGAGAGCCCAAATGCAACTTGTGGCTATTCTGCGACCAAGAGGAGAACCAGTTTCAGGATGGAGTTGACACTGAGGTTGGTAGAACAGAGAGACAGAAAATACCTGGGGCTCTGATGAAATAACTGGCCTCTGGGTCAGCCAAACCTAAAGCCTATTCTACCTTTGGACTTATAGTTATCTTATCCAAGATATGCCCTTTTGTTAAAGCCACTTTGAGTTGGATTTTCTGTTACTTGCTGCCAAAAACATCCAAACGGATACATCTGCTTAACCAGGTCTCCCATCATATCCTTCCTGCTTGATCTGTAGCCCATGACTCCAACCTGGTCTTCTTATTCATACCCTACTGGCTGTCTTTCTCTCTTGTCACAGTTCACTCAGATATAGAATATAAATTTGCCTTAAATTCCCAATATCTTATGGATTCCTCCCCTTGCTTTCAACTTCATGACCATCATATGTAGCCTGCTGATATTTTACTTTCTGCCTCCAACTACGTGGACCGTTTCTGGTCTCCCTTGATTAGCAGCCCCCCACACCAGTGCTAAGAAGGACACCAGCTTCTTGAGGACATTTTTGCTTCTTGAAAACATGTCCTTGTATTGTTAAACTGTATTTTACCTGCACAGTGGTTGAAACTAAAACAGCCTACCTGGTCAACTGCTATCCAATACAAAAGGTCAGCAGAGTGGTACCCCTACTCTGTCAGCAGCACATACTATCAAAGAGCTGCCAGCTTTGTGATTTAATGACTTGTTTGAGTCCTAAATTGGGGCTGTGCTCCCAAGGCCTCAGCCATCTGATTTAAAGCTGCCACTGAAGCATCCCATCACATCTCATACACGGGCTGAAGGGTGATGGCAGAGCTCGTTCCTATGGCGCTTGTCACAGCAGAAGGCAGAAGCCCCAGCGCTCAGAGAGCAGGGATGTGCTTTTAAGGCTCAGGTTTTAAGGGGGATATTTTAGGAGAATTCTAATAGGACTGAAGTTAACACATCTTGTATGTCTCCCAGCCTGGCTCATTTACCACCATAAATATAAGAAGCTGTGCCAAGACATCTTACCTCAAGTAGTTTTGGAGAAGTCAGGGATGAGGCAGAGCTGTGAGTAATCTAAGAAACAGAAATATTCTAGGAGCTGTCAGAGTGGAGGGCCTGGTGTGACTGGTGACTGGACATATGGGGTCTGAATTGGTCTTTTTCTGAATTATTAATACTTCCCCAAACCATACCATGAAAGACCTGGACCTCTTAGATTTACTGTCCTTGTATTTGACAGAGATGATTCCAAAGAGATCTCTGGCAGATTCTAGGAAAATACTCAGAGACTGACAGTTGCTTTGGGGAATAGAGAGACAGCATGTGTCTGCTTTTTTCTCCCTATTCCTTTTCTTTAGCTCATTTTATTGAGTCATGCAAGGCTTTCACTAATACAGTTGAGGCTTACAAACGGTCAGAAGAACCATTGTCTTAATGAACATCATTTAAGGAAGAGAGGAAGAAAGAAAGGAGACGAGGGGCAGGGAGAGAGAACAGAAGGCTGTTATCTAGCCCTCTTGGCTTCCTCTCATCCAGAAGGCTGACTTTCCGGTAGTGGAAAGGAGGATGGGTCAAATTATGGTAATTAGAATCTTATGTGGCAGCTCATGATTTGCATTTCCTTCATTTTATTGTTTCCCTTCACGTTTGCTGGAGGATGAAATAATACACTTCTATGTTTGTACCAAAGGATTATTCTTGGGACTCAGAAGAGGGATGGCCATCAGTGAGCACGTCTGGCCTGGTTTCCCAGAATGGTTTTCAGGAGGACAAGGCAGGTGGCTTAACAGAATCAGGTGACCTATCTATAGGGGAACTTGAGAGACTTGAGAAAAGGATCACGAGATTTTTAAGAATTTCCCTATGCACCCAGGTGCTAATTCATTTGATTGTACATTGGATTATCAAAATCATTTATTTTTCCCTTTTGGCTCTCTACTAAACATGTTTTGCCTTCCAAGAGACTCAAGTTATGGGAAAAGCCTACAGGGAGTTAGGTATAGCTCATTTTCTTATCAAAGGGAGGTTGCAGTCTTTTCTTCTGTCAATACAGCAAAGACCTTCCAGCCCAGGCCCTGGGTTTTCCCCATCTATTGTGAGGTGTGATTGGCAACTTCTCGCTGATGATAGAGACTACCAATTTTCCCTAGCTGCCAGTCACAGGTCACCTTCAAGCTCACTTCATTCTAAATAAGAAAGGAAAGAAAGTGCTTGAAACACGAAACTGGAGGATTGGTTGGAAGTTCCTATAATATATTTTAACAGAATCACATTTTCCAGCAGCTACTTTTGAAAAGAAACTATTAGAGAAACATTGGGTTTTGGATGTAATGTGATTGCAACATCACTAGTTGTGGGATGAACATCTGCTATTAAAAGCAGGGGCCCACACTGACAGCCACCTGAATTCTTCATCTTTGCTATCAACACGAGCCCTGTAGTTCCAATTATTATTCTACATCACTCCCCATGCAGAAAATTTACACAGCCTTCAGTTCATTCCCTCTTCTGGGAGGCCCTGTGGCAACTTTGTCCATGTTCTGATTATTATTCGAGTCACTAATAGCTGGAAAGTGAATGCTCTGCATTCATCATGTGCCAAGGATGATGGCCTGAGAAGCTTCAGCACTGGGGTCATTTGGTCCACTTTTTCGTTTTGCACAAGAAACTGGGGCTCAAGTGACCTCCCTCAAATCTGTTGGTTATTTAGAGAAAATTTGGCAAGAGTTTCTTAATGTAAATGTCTTATTAAAGTCTAATGTGTACTGTACTTCTGTAGTAAATGTAGAAAAGTATGCATATCATATATGTTAGCTTAGTGAATTCACAAAGCAGGAACACCTAGCCAGATGGCACCCAGTTCAAGAAACAGAATCCATATATCTGTACTCCCTTCCCAACAATATTGTGCCCCCCAAAGATGACCTCATCTTGACTTCTAACACCCTAGACTATATTAACAGATCCCAAAGCCTTTAACTCAGTGCTCCTTACTACTAGAGTTTCTTTGGAAGAGAGACACCTTCTAAAGGAGATAACATAAAACTTTAGCGCTTTGAAAAATGATACTGGAAGGAGAGCCCAACTTTATTCTGAGGTCAAATTTCCATCATATTCTAGTCAACAGTGCTACAATCTTTCACAGTTGGGGAAAATGCCACTTTACTGGGGCCAAGTTGCTAAAAAAACAAAAAACAAAAAAACAAGACAAGCCTAAACCTGCTCCTGTTCAATCAGCTGTGGAGTGCAGGGCCACCTAGTTTCTTCGTGGCCACTCTGATGACAGTTATAATTCTGTAAGTGTAGGCTCTAATCATTCTTTGGAAAAATTTATTACCTTTTTGTGGCTGCTACTGACTTTCACCCTGACATATTACTCTCCTTGACAATATTGCTTTTTCATTGCTGATCTTAGTAGATCCAGAGACAGACATATCATTTGAGTACATTTTGAATTTCTTCACAATGAACAGCCAACTTTCTAAGGCTCATTTCCTATAATGCAATGTTAGTCTTTTTGTTTGTTTTCATTTTGATTTAAACACTTAGTTTCTATGACAGATATTTACCATCCTTCCTCTGTTTTCTCCCCTTTCTCCAGGAGGTAATGAAAATCTACATGCTTCACTTACCATCCCGTTGTACAGCAGACTGCAACTTATAAATGCGAGCAAATAGCAGGGTCTGAGACAGACTAATGGTCAACTCACAAAATATTCGTGAGGCTTACATCTTTGGTCACACATCCCTTTTTGCATAGTCAGAAACTTTTTCCAAAACAGTTTTTTTTATGTATGGAAATGTAAGTGGCTAAAGATTCAGTCTATCTGCTGTTCAAACTTTTCAGCTTATCTGTGGATCATCTTATTTTTCTGCTCTACAAGTTACTGAACATGGGAGAAACAGAATAGATTCTCCTTGTCTAGTAAATGAAGGAGATCAAGTTACAGTAGTAGAAACAAGGTACGGGATCAAAGTGCTTGGGTTTGCTCTTCAGAGAGCGTTTTACACAGCCTGTGCCTTCTTCCCCAGAGGCAGCAGGACTCTTTTGCCACTTGAGTCCTGAAGAACTCTGAAAGAGCCAATAGTGGACAAGCTATTTAGTCATGGATTGTAAAAGTGAACTGAAATAAGTAGCCATGACAGAAATGATTAACTCATCTGTAATTGAGTTTGGACTCACAGAGAATTCTAGTAGTTTTTTATTTCAAATGTGGAAGAGAGATGTTATGGTTTCTAGGGAAGAAGCTAGCCATAGATAGTTCTTCCCTCAGGTTAAAAAAAATTATAGGCTCTAAGTCTTCAACTAATAAGGGGACTAGAGGCATACACTTCTACCCATTCTCCTTCCTGAGATGTCTCCCTATCCACTGGATGGTTGTAGGCCCTCTTGCCTTTGTGGGGTGAAGGAAGAGGGAAAAGGGAAGTGGGAAAGAGGGCCAGAATGATACAGATGGGGAAATGCTCTATTCTTGACTTTGAATGAGAATGTGATGTTTTCCTTCCATCAGCAGTATGGAAACTTTGCTATTTTGAACTTCTTAAAGATCCAGTATCTTTCTATAATCCATTGGGAGACTGGGAGTAGGCGAACTCTCTCAGAAAAGCCCTCAGGTGCCTGAGAGCATAGTATCTCAAGGAAGAAAAACGTGAAATCATCCTGTAGCTACTACTGAAGACTCGTAAAAGCTAACTGTCAGATAAAGATTGTCCTAGTTTGATAGGCCAGGTGAATCAGACGTAGCTGCCTTGGAAACCAAGAATACCAAGGCTCTGCACTCCTGGGAGAATATTATTTCTAATCAGGCATGAAATATATCCCTTAAGATGCCTGAAAGTTAGAAACTACCTCCATCTTTGATTGGCAAAAGTGGCAGTAGCCCAAAGAAGTTGAGGACCCCAAGGATGGCAAGGCAACCAGCAGTTCCGGCCATGCCGCCAAAGATGCAGGCAGGTGGGAAGACTCTTGAATTGTAGGGATCACATGGCTGGAAGCTAAAAATATCAAGGAGCCTGTGATGTAAGGCTGCCAGAAAGTCTTTCTCTCTACTTAACTCCATGATTAATTGAATCCTTTTTAATTATGCCAGAAATAGCCCTGTCAATAGAAATGTTGCCCAAAGGCTCAGTGCCCAGGCTTTTGAAATGTCCTTTGTACTTCTTTGTGTTTGTTTTGAGCAATGAGAAAGCTTCTCTGATGCCAAGGAAGTCTAAGCCAATGACATCCTCCCCCTTTTACAGATCATATCATGACAGTGATAACTTGGTTACTCAAGAGGAAACAGCTCAGAAAGACTGTTCCAGTTACACCAACAAGAAGCATGGAAAAAAAGGGAGCAGGTTATGGCAAAAATAACAGAATATCAATCAGAAAATTAGTGGTAAAGCCTTAGATTTGTGGAAGATCTAGAAAGTTCAAGATGCTCTACCCACACTTTCATGTCAAAAATGCATAGAAAAACCAATAACTTGATACTTAAATGTATATATTTCAGTGTTTTATTGATATGAATTGCTTTGCTTATTCTTTTTTGATCCTTATTTGAACCTCGGAGATAGAAAGGTATATATTAATTTTGTATACAAGGACAATGAAGCTCAAAAAGATTATGTGGCTTGTCCAAAGTCACAAATAATTAGGAATCTTGTCACTTAGTAGTCAGTCAGATATGAATTTCAATGCACTAGAATGTCTTGTTCAACACATTTCAGAAGGGTGAATTCTAGAAGATGGGCTCGGCATCCTAACATAATCAAAGAATTACTCAGATTACTATAGCCTGAACCATGAGCTTCAGAAGGAAAAGAGGATGTGCCCACACGTGGCTTACAATCTAGTTGGGGAGAGTGACCCTGAAATAAGGGATGAACAAGACACTGCAAAACTGGATGGTATCAAAAAAGCAAGCAAATTCCAGAAAGGATATATATACATGGCCAGGCAATGCTGGCAGGTTTTCAGGTAGGAGGCAGGATCTACAGGAAAGAGGCGCTGTAGAAAAGTAGTGCCTGTGGGGAGACCAGTGAATGTGTGATTTGGACCCAGAGAGCAAAAAGGCAACTTGAGGAACATTCTGATTTTAAGTTGTGTACAAAGAGATTTTGGAATTTGTGGGGAGAGCTGCCTTGGGGTGATGAATAGGTCAGAATTTTGTTGTTCAGTCACTAAGTTGTGTCCGACTCTGTGACCCCATGGACTGCAGTATGCCAGGCTCCTCTGCTCCACTATCTCACTGTAGGGTTTGCTCTATTTCATGTCCATTGAGCCAGTGATGCTATCTAACCATCTCAACCTCTGCTTCCCCCTTCTTCTGCCTTCAATCTTTCCCAGCAAAAGGGCCTTTTCCAATGAAAATAGGTCAGGCTACAAGGACTCAAATCATTTAAAGCTTCAGGATAAATTTCAACACTTGGAATTGCATTTGGAAGCAGTCATGGAGCCAGGCTGGAGCACAGAGCCCTGGTGAGCACACAAAGTCCATCTGGTTTACGCTACTCAGCAAAGTGCCATCACCAGCTTTCTTCTTGTCTTGAAAGGCAGTTTTGAATAAAAAACCTAGCAGGGTAAATCAGGAGATTCAGAAACCCAGAGACATACTTGCCTGGATGACAAATTCAACAATATACAAAGTAAATTCAATGCTTTCATGTTACAGAGAAGAGAAGAGCTCCTAGAAACAGTTAGGGCCTACAATCAGTCAGAAAGTTGACAAAGAGTCTTGTCAAGGCTTCACTCCTCCATTGAGATGTGTATGGAAGGGAATTCTCTCGATAAATATCTAAGTCAGCCACAGCCACCTGAACCCAGGGCTGGTAATAGTCAATGCTGAAGACTAATACTTTTAGGAAAATCATAGTTTATGAATACATGGCTACATTAGGTAATTTTTCTGTTTTTTTTTACTACTCAATGATTTGAGTTGTCCAAACCCATTTTAAGGTACACATGGATGTAGTAGAAAACAGTGGGAAAAGAGTAATTGATGCTTGAAATAAAGTCAAAGCTTTTTACTTCTAGTAGGCTGGGCAGTGGGACAGGACGCCAGAATCTATGTTTTTATATTAATTTTATTTCCTTCATGGTGGCTTCCTGTGCAGATAGTTGAAGGCTGGCTGGGAACATGGGAAACCCCAGAAACCCAATCCATGTAAAGATAGCCCCTTGGCTATCCTCTTTTCTCTGGGAGTTCGCTATCCTTAAAATTCACTTATTCCCTGACCTCTGTTCTTAGATCTGTGCTAAGTTCTCTCCATGTATTCACTAAGAACACCATGTGCTTATCAGCTGTGGTGTGAGAATGTACACGTGTGTGTGTGTGAGAGAGAGAAAGAGACAGACAGACAGAGACAGACAGACAGACAGGGAGACACAGAGACAGGGAGCTGGGGGTGAGGTAGGCAGAATTAAATGGTACAGGGTGGTTACTGGCTTCCAGAGTAGTTCTGGAAGGGAAGCTGTCATGAGCATGTGATGGGCTGTGAATCCCAGCCTTTACTTTGCCCCTCTCAGTTCCCCTGTGCTTTTCATACTGGGAGCATCTTGGTCTATTGGCTATTTTGAAGTTTAAAGACATTTTTTAAAGCATAGTCTATAAATACAAGAATGGCATTCAACCAACAGGCAGCAATTGCTTTCCACACCAGCAGAAGTTGGATGTGTTGGATTTAGAGACACAGTGCTTTCCTAAAGGAGTTTGCCAGGGTAATTCTGGCTATAATTTTTGTTCTTCTGTTGACTTTCACCACAATTCCCATGAGCAAGCAGTCCTGCCCAAGAATGTGAGAGAGAGACTGGTGAAGGTGAAGAGAAAGTCAGAGGAGGTGGGCAGTACAATTTGGACGCTTCTTTCACAAACACCTCAGGAAAATGCCTCCTTGCCCATGAATGGCCACATCTCCATACACTGTTGACACAGTATCTTTCTCTTGGGCTTCAGCAATTCTCACAGCATTCACCTGAAGCAGGCAGGGAGAAGACAGCCTTAGCCTCAGTAGAAACGCAAGAAAGTCACGGTACCAGCTGGCCTTAGTCAGTGAGAAAGCGTTAGACTTGGAACTCCAGGCTCAGTTCATCTTCTCACATACATAATTTAAGCATAAAATAGAGTACTATGAGCTTTCTCAACAGTGTGAGAGCAAAGTAACAGGAAAAGGTTTTATAGTCCCATTGGATAAAGCCCTACAGTAGATTGAAAAGATAAAGTGTGAAATGGTGTGTGGAGAGAATGAGCAAAGTTAACGGAGTCAGTCTGAGAGGCTGCAGCTGACAGGATTTGGGATGGAGTACCTATGATGCCTTGTGGAGGACAGTCTTGAATAGTTTGTTCATATCTCTGGATACACACACGCTGAGCTCCCTAATAGGCTGTAGTGATTCTGTTCTGCATTTTAGATTATAAACTAGTTGACCTACATCATGTGTCAGAGATTATAAGAACAGAACCAAGGAAACGGCTGGGAAGGTTCTTCATCAGGGAGTTAAATTTCCTATGTGTGATCAGAAAGAAATGGTTTCTACTCCTCCTATGGTACTGTACACAATTTATCAATACAAAAGCCTCACTAGGGATAGATTGCACTGCCCAGGTTTTAAAAATTCAGTGGAAAAGAATGCAAGGTAGATAACCATTCCAAATCTATTATTCTCATTCTTTCTATTGTTTTAGGACATGTGACTACCCTGGGAATGAGCTAACATTAATTTCTGGCTTCACAGCTGCTGTGTTCCAACAAGTTACCCAAATTATACTGAAAGGAATTACAAGACTCTCCTGTACTTGAAGGGGCTTCCCTGGTGGCTCAGACAGTAAAGAATCCGCCTGCCAATGCTGGAGATGCGAGTTTGATCCTAGGGTCAGGAAGATCCCCTGGAGAAGGGCATGGCAACCCACTCCAGTATTCATGCCTTGAGAATTCCACGCACAGAGGAGGCTGGCAGGGCTACAGTTCATGGGGTCATGAAGAGTCAGACACAACTGAGCAACTGACCCTTTTACTTTCCCAAACGTGAAGGGCAGAGAGCATAAGATGAATAACATGAGGCTTCAGTGATGATGGTGAGGGCTTCTGAGTGGTTGTCTGTGCAACTGTGAGAACAGCCCCTTTTAG
This sequence comes from Dama dama, assembly GCF_033118175.1. Lineage (NCBI taxonomy): Eukaryota > Metazoa > Chordata > Mammalia > Artiodactyla > Cervidae > Dama > Dama dama. The sequence goes on along the minus strand of NC_083698.1, from coordinate 43,661,718 downwards.
AAGTGGAAGAGTACGTGCCACAATGCCCAGCAATGAAAACATATACAACAAAACAAAGCATAAATGTTAGGTGGCTTGTAATAGCAAAGATCTATCTGAACAATCATATACTGCAGTAAGGCTGAGAAATATACAGGGTGCAGTAAGAGAATTTTCTAGAACTATCTTGGTCGAACAATACTGGGCTTTTAGAATATATTACATTGTTTCTTTAAAAGTTATTTTTCTAATAGCACAAATGCATTCATATAATCTGGGTAATTAAACTTAACTGTGTAACCAGAAAAAATGAGAATTAACTGTACTAACCATATATAACAACGTTATTAGGCATATAAATCTTCTGTTTAAGTTTCATACAGTGTACACACTCCTGCTTACACACACACATACACGTCTTCCCCAGGATGATGAACCTTCATCTCACCATGTTATTCAGTATGGCACCTATTATCTCAATCCCTCTTTCTCCCCTACCTACAAGGAAGTAATAGTACTAAAGATGTTGATGAGGTCTGTTAGTAGGAACACATGCTAAAGTAGCAGAATAAGAGAGTTCATTTTATGATAACAGTAGCAGCCATTTATTAGGCATTACATATGTCTCGTATTGGGTTAATCACTTTATATATCATCTTGTCCAAACTTTGACAACTCTATGAGGTAGGTATTATTTTTAATCTTATTTGGCAGATGAGGAGACTGAGCAAATAGCAATCTACCTATAGAAGATACCAAAGTTTGGCTCCTAACCACTATACTACTTTGATGTTGATAATATTTATTATTGTAATTCTAAATATTGCAAGCCAATCCCTGCTCCTGCCTCTTTTCTTGTGGGTATATGAACTTTGTATAAACATTTCAGTCTGTAGTCAGTAGCTAAGCTGGCTGGACTACTGTGCTCAGGGGGGAAGTTTTTCAAAGTGAAATTGTTTATACCTCATCCATATTGCTCCTTTGTAAGTTTTCACCTAATATCCATGAGGCATGAGTTGTTTCCATGAAGAGAAGTTGGGGGTGAGGGAGAGTTTGTTCACACAGAGGGATGCAGACCTGGAGTTAGAGATGGTGGGGGACCAGAACACAGGTGCACTACTGGCCCAACCAATGTTTGTGAAATAACTCCATAGGTGATAAGAGTCCATGGATGTGCTCACAGGGGTTAAAGCCTAAGCAACCTTGCTACATAATGAGATATGCCCTTCAGAAAGAAAAATTTGGCACTATTGCACAGAAGGGACTTCTTGGAGGAGCAAATGGAGATAAGGAAGAAGTTACTGCCATAGTCCACTTGAGAGATGATGTGGCCCTGGGGAAGGAGAGCAGTGTTCAGATTTTCAAGACATCTCTAGTTTGAGATTAACAGGGTTTGGATATCAGTGTGAAAGAAGGTTGGGAAAATATGGACAATATTAACCAAGATGACAAGGAGGAGCTTCTTTATTTCCTTGCATGCATGCTAAGTCACTTTAGTCATGTCCAACTGTGTGACCCTGTGGACTATATAGCCTGCCAGGATCCTCTGCCCATGGGATTCTCCAAGCAAGAATACTCGAGTGGATGGCCATGCCCTCCTCCAGGCAATCTTCCCGACCCAGGGATCAAACCCTCATCTCTCACATCTCCTGCATTGGCAAGCAGGTTCTTTATCATTAGTGCCACCTCGGAGAAGTTAAATAAATGAAAATCTGGATATGCTGGATTTGCCAGACCAGTGGGACAGTCAGGTGGCAGGGTCCACTGCGTAGAGCTAGAGCTCTAGATGCTCACTGACTTAATATATCTATTGAGCACCTACTTTAGCTCCAAGCCCTCTTTTAGAGACCTGGGCAAGAGCAGTGAATAGTCATCATCATGTCAGTGTCTGGTAAGGTCACAGGGGTGACTGAAATCCCAGGAGTGTGAGACAAGCAGAGAGGATGGCCAAAGATGGAATCCTAAACAACCTCAACAACCAGAGGGCAGGTGGGAGAGGAGAAGGGGGCAGCGAAGGGAGCTGAGAAGGAGTGGTGACAAGAGCAGGAGCACACAGTTTTAGGCGGAACAAAGGGAGGGAATCAGGTCTGCTTTTTAAGTTTAAAAAAATTTAACATGCTTACAAAACACACAACCTAAAATTCATCATATAAACTATTTTAAGTGTACAGCTCCATGTATTAAGTGTATTCACACTGCTGTACAAAGGATTTCCAGAACTTTTTCACCTTGTAAAACTGAAACTCTATACTCTTTAAACAGTTACCCATTTCCCTCTCCCCCAGCCCCTGATAAGTGAAAAGTGTTAGTTGTTCAGTTGTGTCTGACTCTTTGCAACCCCATGGACTACAGCCCCTGCTCTGCGCTGTCATGGACTATAGTTCCTCCGTCCATGGAATTCTTCAGGCAAGATAACTGGAGTGGATTGCCATACCCTTCTCCAGGGGATCTTCCCGACCCAGGGACTGAATCCCTGGTCTCCTGCATTTCAGGCAGATTCTTTACCGTCTGAGTCACCACAACCCCAGATCCTGGTAACCAACATTCTAATACTTCCTGCTTCTATGAGTTTGATTACTTTAGATTACTGATGTAAATGGGATTATACAGTATTTATATTTTTGTGACTGGCTTATTTTCTTAGCATAATGTTCTCCAAGCACATCCATGTCATAGCATGTGATAGGATTTTCTTTTTTTAAAGAAGAATAATATTCCACTATATGTATATACCATATTTTATTTATCCATTTACCTGTAGACGGATGTTTGGGTTGCTTCTACCGCTTGGCTATTATGAATAATGCTGCTGTGACACAAGTGTGCAAATACCTATTGGAGTCTCTGCTTTCAATTCTTTTGGATATATTCCCAGAAGTAGGGTGGCTGGATCATACAGTAGTTCTACTCTTAATCTTTTGAAGAACCACCATACTGTTTTCCATAGTCTACTTGGTTTTTGATAACCCTCTCTAATTCTGACTGGGAAGAATAGAAAAGAGAGCTATTTTATATATTAACTGTGTGTTAAGGAGAACATATGTATTATCTCACATAATACTCAAAACAACATTATAAAGAGGTATTATTACCACATTTTGCAGGAGATACAGAAACAAGAAGTAGTCTATATAGCTAGTTAAGACGTGGGACTTGACTTTGGGTTGCTCTGATTTTCAGATATAGCCATTTTGTTGTTATATTTCTAAGAAGAAGGGCTCATTTTTTCAAGTTTCCTATTGATTCATGAACAGTTTTTCATAATTTGGGGAGTATTTTGTGAATCACATAGTCACACTGAAAATGATCGAGAGTCAGTAATTATACAGCCACTCTGATAACGGGGCCCCAAATTCTTAAATAGTCATATCCTTCTATGCAGAAAGTAGACACAGTTCATTCCTGGCGTCACCAATAGCACTCCAGGTTAGCACTACACGAGCCTCTCATCTCCAGCTTGCTGTCTGCATTGTACCCAGTTGCTGTTATTGTGCAGAATTAATGAATAGTTTGCAAACTAGCATCACTTCTGTGAAAGTTGATGGACATGTTAATTATACATTATTTAGATTTCACAGTTGCATGACCCAGATTCTTCTTTTCGGCCAAATTTCCAAAGATTCAGACATTTTAGAAACTCCAGTAACACAGTGCATTAAAATGCAAGCAATGGAGGAACTGGCCACACAGAGGCAGGATGATGATGAGCCTGGTTTATCTGATTGGAGGGCTAGAGTCAGGTAGTCTGTTTTTGGGATTTTAAGTTGATTCAACAGTGCGTATCTTTCCTCTCTGGGGTTTCATTAAAGTCTTTTGTAGGCACTGTACCTACTCAGTGTCTCCTTTCTGTTAGGCAAGGATGAAAGCATTTACTTGAAGCCTAATCCTAGCTGCTCGTTACCAATTTCCTCAGTGCATTAACTCTCTTATTTTTGGTGCTTGTAGTCTATCTTTCTAGAAGATCATTATGCACACTTGGGTTTGAACTCTGGCTTCACCACTTTTTATTGAGCTACTAATATGACAGGCATTATGAGACAGCAGTAAACAAGATAAAGTCCCTGTCTGTGGGAGCTCAGAGAGAGCCCATGGGGCTTAGCAAGTGAGGAGGCAAGTACACTGCCTTGTGACCAGGAGGAAGCAAGGGGCCTGTGGACACGCACAGAAGAGATCCCAATTCCAGGAGCCAGGTGGAGGGTTATGTTTGGGAAAGCTGCTTGGACAAAGTGTTGTCTAAACCAGTGTTTCTCAGATTTTATTGCACACTAGAATCACCTGAGGGGAGTGTTAAACAGAGATTCCTGGGGCCCATCTTTAGAATTTCTGATTCAGTACATTTAGGGTGGGGCCTGAGAATTTGCATTTCTAACAAGTTACCAGTTGATGCTGTTGCTACCTACTCTGGGGCCACATTTTGAGAATCACTTTTTTAAAAAATTTAGCTGCACCAGATCTTATTAGTAGTTGTTGCACGCAGACTCTTTGTTGTGGCGCGTAGGCGTCTCTCTAGTTGTGGTGTGCGAGCTCTCTTGTTGTGTTGCATGGGCTCAGTAGTTGAGGCACACAGGCTTAGGTGCCCCACGGCTTGTAAGATCTTACTTCCCCAACCAAGGATCAAACTGTACCCCCTGCACTGGAAGGCAGATTCTTAACCACTGGACCACCAGGAAAGTCCCAAGAATCATTTCTTCAAGCCAAGATATGAAGGAGGGTGAAGATGGAAAGAGTGTGTGTGTATCTGTGTGTGCACATGTGTGTTTGTGCTCACCCATGGGGGGTGGATGAAACAAGGGGAGTGCTGGGTAGAAGTATTCCAAAGGCTTGGTGATAAAGAAGGCATGCCATGCTTGGGGACATTAATGCTGTAGAGTGTAGAATGTAGGAAGTGCTGAGAGGGAGGTGTCAGGAGTGACACATTACAAAGGCTTCAGTTAGTTGGAGTCTTGGTGGATTTATACAAGGACAAGGATTTGAGGCAAAGGATTTGAAGATGTTGACAAAGAGGACTGAAGTGAGGGTCAGAAAGCAAGTGATGACAGATAAAGTCAAGCCTGAGGGATCAAGGTCTTGATCAGCTTGAAGGACAGAGAATGGATATCTGGGTTTTTTGCCCCCCCTTTTTTTTTTTTTTCTGGAGGCCAGAGGTAATGGCAGAGTCCAGGATCTAGAGTGGGTGACTGGAGTGGCAAGGAACTGAAGAGCATTAAGCAGAGGAAATCAAAGAACTGAAAGTCCACACTTGTGTGCATGATCACTGATAAGCTCTTTATGAAGGTGGCAGGGCTTGAAGGTGAAGGAAGACTGGGGAAGCTGATCAAATGCTCAGAAAGCATGCAGGTCTAAGAGGCTGTAAATTATGAGGGACTGGGAAAGAGGAAGATTGGTGACATAAATCTCAAGTCTTTTTATTTTGTGTGTCTTTTTTTTAACCTGGGGGTGCCAGAATATGCCCTGGAATCGCCAGAATATGCCCTGGAATCTGCACTCAAAATCAAGGAAGGCAGTGTCCTTAAAAGGCTGTGGGATGATGAGCGGGAGCTTCAGAATGGGGCTCTCAGGGCAGAGCAGGGCTTTGGCTGAGGCAAAGAGGTGGGGGAAGATTCAGGGAGGAAGTTGAGGGAGATTTTTTTAATTATAGGGGGAAAAAAAGGAAGACCGCATGGAAAGTCAGATGTCCCGGCATGATGGTGGTTCCAGGGTCTTTCTGACAGTGGGAGTGGGACCCCTGCCTGGGACACTGTTATGACTCTCTCCCATCCAGCGAGTCCTGGTTCCCATGAAAGAAGAGTAGACTTCTGCATGAGCACTTGCTCAGGAGGAAGAAGTGGCCACCAGTGTGGAGGTGGGATCTCGTTGCTCAAGGATGAAGCCACACCTATACAGATTTGCAGAAGACAAGGCGCACTGGATCCTGCAAAACTTCAAAATTCCTTCACTTATAGGCAACATTATAAGTTATGAAATAGATTAAAGATTACTTTAAAAACAACATATTTCCCTGGAGAAGGAAATGGTAACCCACTCCAGAGGGAAATCTTATGGACAGAGGTGCCTGCTGGGATGCAGGTCCATGGGGTTGCAGAGTCAGATATGATTTTGTGACTAAGCACGCATACATATTTGAAAAAATAATTTAGAATATAATTATCTGCTTTTCATACATTTTCTGAGAGAACTATATGGCATAAAATTGAAAGTTGACATTCAATAACCTGTAAGTACCTAATTTACCAGATTATTTCTTCCTTCCAATTACTTCTGTAGAACCTTAAAAAAAAATTTGTATTATATTCCATAGTAACAAATAACAGGCCCTACCTTAGTTTTAAATTTGTTTAAATTATCCTGAATATTATAGCTTACTGGAAAATCTTTCTTATGGTGTTTTATAGGGCTTCAATATTTTCTATGCAAAGCACATTATAATAAATTTTTTTTCAAAATTGAAAAAAAAAACCAAATTTATACTATTTTGAAGAATTCCACTTAGGGATTTTAGTCACAAAACTGTGCTGCAGGGATGGATTCTTAGAGATCAAATACCATTATGATAAGAAGCCTATGAACTGCTGTCAAGTCAGACTTGTTGCACATGCCTATTGAGCTTGTGTAGAATCCATGTTCCAAGAGAAATGAAAAGAGGAAGGAAATGAAAACTAGTGATCAGGAGCTCTAGACTATAATCTGTTAAACTATATTTTAGGTACAGATGATATAGAAAATCAACAAGACATCTCCCTGTCCTTAAGTAGCTCCAAGTTTAATGAGACAGACAGATAAGTGAGTCCACACTGATTAGAGACTCTGCTTATGTGGCACTTACTAGGCCCTGGTGATGCTTTACATGTGTAACTTACTTTATCATCACAACCACCCTATGAAGTTAAGACCTATCATTATTCATTCTACAGAAGAAAAAAACAAAGGCACACAGATCATATAGTTGATAAGCGGCAGAGCCAGATCTTGAACCCAGGGAGTCAGGCTGAAGAGTTTGTGCTCTACCACAGGAAGCTGCCTGTAATTATAGTATGTGTGAAAATAGCTATAGAAGGCTCATGAATAGGGAAGAAAAGAGGGAAGGAGGGCTCCCAGAGGACATAGTGGCATCTGAATAGGCCCCTGAGAAGAACAGCTCACATTTATTGAGTCAGGCATTATGGCAAATATTCTACATAAAATAATTCCATTGAATTGAACCCTCTTGACATCCCTCTGTGGAAGCTTAGTTATCATCATCCCCATTTTAGAGAAGATGACACTGAGACACAAAATGCTCATCACTGGCTGCACATTTTGGAGCATATTTTGGAGACTGACTTCACTAAGGCAATCTGATGTCAGAACCGGGGCACCCAGCCACTGCACTGCAGGTGCCTTAGTCCAGGAGCTCCAGAGGGCAGAAATGGCAGGTAATGGTGAGAGGGGGCAGGGGCCTGGGGCAGAGGGAGTGTGTTGGCCAAAGTAGGAGGAGGTATGTGTGGGAAATGCCCTGAGGCTAGCGGGTTCAGGGACTTCCTGCAGGGAGCACGTAGTTGGGAGACTGGACAAATGCAGAGTGAAAGATTTTGATTCCACTTGGGAATGAGGATAATTGTTCCTTCCACATGAATACACAGAGCTCAAGAGTGCCTCTTGGATAAATTTGTGAAGTGGTGAAGTCTGTGGTTGGTGTGCTCCTGCCTGCCCCCTCCCCACACCAAGCATACATCCCTAACTCATGTGACCCAGCAATTCCAATCGTCAGCTGATTCTGGCTTAGAGAGGGAATGGTTGCACAAGGCACTCAAGCCCGGCGGGTGCGGTTGCCAACTCTGCCCAAGGTTGTGGGAGAATGAGCTACTCACAGTACTGTCGGGCTGCTGGTGACTCGAGGAGGGACCACAGAGAGCCCACAACTATGCAAATCTAAACTCAGTCAATGTGGTTTGAAGCATGTATGAAGGACATTGTGAGAAGTATGTGGGCTTAGGCTCTATCCAGCCATACCACCTCTGGCTCTGCCACCCTGATAGGAACCTGGTCTGTTTCCTTCTCAGTCCTTCCCCAAGATAGTGTTCTAGTCCCAGGAAGCTGAGCCCAGGTTGTTCTGGAAGGAGCTTGGGTAAGCACTGCCTGGGCAAGGAGAACAGATTAAATACATGCCAGATTCTTTCTAGACATCAAATCTAGACAGGCCAACAAGCATCTAGGGGAGAAAGGCTGCTGAACTGATTTATTTAAATTACAAGAGACCCCCATCCTCTCTTTTCTTTTCACTGGGAGGAATTTCTCAAGAGAAAGTGATTTCTGCTGTTTCTGTCCCAACTTTGCCTCTAGCTCAGTCATTCAGATAGGGAAGGAGAAAGAACAAGTGGTTAATCTACAGCCACTGAGCCGCATATCACTGAGCCATAGAGGATGGTGCAGTGGTCCCCTCAGGTTCTGCAGAGTAATTAAATAAGACAAGTGATGTGATCAGGCACTGGGGATTTCTGGGAACACTGCCTTTGGGAGTTTGGATCAGGGCAAGGGAATAAATAGCTGCAAAGGACAATAAGAAACTGTAAACATAGCAACTAGAAGGTATCCTCAGGAAAAGCCTCGCGGCTCCTCATTCCCATCAGACCCCGAGCCTGCAGCGCTCCCTGACTCAATACCACAGCAGCAATAGGACTGATGGGCCACGTAGGGATTCTGCTAAAGGACTTCAGGGCTTATTAGAGTGCCATTCCTTGCCAACTTCTTAAATCCTGTTTTCTAGGAGCTCCTGGAAGGAAAATACCAAGTGCTCAAGCCTGAGGTCATCTCCAAACATATCAAAGAATGTTCAGAGGTGATGGTTTAGTCACTAAGTCGTGTCCAACTCTCGCGACCCCATGGACTGCAGCCCTCTAGGCTCCTCTGTCCATGGGATTTCCCAGGCAAGAACACTGGAGTGGGTAGCCATTCTCTTCTCTAGGGGATCTTCCTGATTCAGAGACCGAACCCGGGTCTGAAGAGGGGACCACTTCAGGCAAATTCTTTACTGACTGAGCCACCAAAGAATGTGCAGAGATCCATTAAAAATCATACATGGAACACTGTTCCTTCAAGGCAGAAAATAATAACAAGGGAGGTGGCTTCTTTCTCCTAAGATCACACCAGAAGTCTATGGGGCTATATTTCACTCTCTGCATCTCTTTCCTTTGGCCCAGACAACTTGAGACTCCTAGAGGTCATGGCACTCAGAATCAGACTGCACAGTGCCCTCTGGATGATGCTGGAACATAATGCTCTTTTCCAGCAAGGTTGTCTCAGGACATAGTTCACTAAATTAAGCATCATTTTATTTCTCAAATGGAGCTTTTTGCAGCTGAATCAGGAGTAAGGGGTGTTCATCCATAAGTAGGTGTGTTTGTTCCCTTTGTTATAAAACCTGTCACAGATTTTTACAATGTGGGAATAGTTGCCCTTCAGTCTGGCAGCCTACCCATCCAATGTGATCTTCATAGTTCTACATGCTATAAAATAAGAAACCAAACACTAGGGAAATTCTCAATGAAAATGCAGCATCTAACTGTCAACACAAATATTTGGGATGTTAAAAAAGCTATTTCTTGTTGGATTAAGACCACAGATTCTCCAAGTGTGGACCCAGGACCCATAGATCCATAGGACCTATGAGTTTGTTAGAAATGCACATCCTTGGCCTCACCTCAGACCTTCCAAGTCAGAAACTTCAGGGTGAGGCCCAGTGGAGCAGAAGGCTTGGAAGTAGGTTTTGGTGTGTACTGCTAGGTGAGAACCACTGGTTTACACTGACCTGAGAAAAAGAGGGAGCAGGCAGGGGGGCTCCTGTGCTTGAACTAGACTTCAGGGCCTTTCAGACACAGGCTGTCTGAGCTTGGGAGGAAGGGAGGGAAGAGTGATGACTTGGCAGTGGGAGCGGGGAGACCCATAGGTAGCCTGGTAGCATGCACATGGAGTATGAATTTTTAAAATTTGCTTTATTTGACATTATAGTCATGGCAATAGGCTGAAGTGTCATATTTCCAAATACACTTTTATCAGTATAGGCACAGAGTTATAGCTGTAGCCTGGGTGGCTCTGGACTCACAGAGATGACTTCCCTTCTAGTGCTTTGTATCTACCATGTCCACCATGATGAAGCCCTGATGTTCTCAGGAATGCCTTTAGAGCTATATCCACTGGATTTATATACCCCTTTGGCTTTAGTCGGATACTAACCAGTCTATACTTTCACCCCCCACTAGGAAATATGGACAGTGGCTATTTTTGAAATTATATTTTCTTTCTTTTCTTCTCAACAATGCATTCTAAGATTCTGATACAAATCGGATGCACTTTAGAGTACATATGGAAAATCAAGATTTAAGAAAAATGTAAACATGCATTTTTTCATATTCTGGTAAGCTGAGGAAAAAAAAAAAAAAAAAAGGATGGGAAAGACAGTTCAGAGAATCTAGAGGAAGAATCCCTGAAGAATAAGCCTTTTAGCCAAGAAAAAAGATTGTTGGTTGTTGGTTACATTCAGAAGATTTGCATTTTTAAAGTTAATGACTAAAGTAATAAAAGGTTCCAGTTAAATTATTACAGTGACTGTTTGCTTCAGGGCAAGCAAAAAACCTTTGAGGCTTTAAATCACATTTTTCAGTCTGGCAGGAAAGGGTATTTTAAATTCCTACAAACGATTTCTTTAATCTTTGTAACTTTTCTCTACCTGGCCCCTTATTCTCACACCCCCGGCAGGCAAATGAAAAAAAAAATTTGTACAAAAGAATGTTGGTATTTGGATACAAAGGTAGAGCTGAGGCTTCCTTGGAAATATCCTAGGTTAATAACCTATGAAAAATTGGTAGCTGTATTTAATTGCCTAAAAAACATCATGTTTTGGCTATCCTGTTTTTGAGCTTTGGTGTGATCCAACCTTTGACATGTGCATTGACAATGCGGCAGGACCCTTGAAATTGAACCTGCCCAGAAAAGCCCAGTGATGTGCTGTAACTGTAACACCAGAGCTGACATCTCAGCATTTGCATCAAAGAGGCAGGGCAAGTGGAAATTTTACAGTACAGTTCTGCACTAATGCATAAAGATGCTAAGACTCACGTATTTTGCCTCCTGAATGAGGTCTTTAATCCAGCATGCTCCTTGTACTGCAAACAGAGATCCTCAGAGCAAAACTCCATTAAAGAGCATGATCAGAAAGAACTGAATGTACAAAAGTTTTTGAATAAAACAAAACATATCTCAATGCCCAGAATATAAGTAATCAAAGCACTCTCTGTCAACAAAGCCCACCTTCTGGAAAAGCATTGGGGCCTAGTGATGGACATTTGCTTAGAGGCTTTACTGAGGTTTAAGCCCTGGAAAAGCAAAATGTTTTATTTGGCCTCAGATTGCAAAGACTCTTTCTACACTATCTGAATAAAGGTATAGAAGTAAACAGTAAAGTGGCTGGAACTGGGCTCTGGAGACTGACTGACTGGGACCAAATTCTGACTCCATTGCTTATTAGTTGAGTGACACTGAACAAGTTATCTAGCAATCTTTTGCATTAATTCCTTTATTTGTACAATAGGGCCAACAGCAGTATCTAACTCAAAGTTGGGGTTGGGTAATGATGTAAAGTGCTTAGAACCATGGCTGGCACATAGCAAATTCAATAAGTTCAGCTTCTACTACTAATATTATTTTAATTTTTATGACTGAGAGTCCTGTAAGAAGATGAAAGCAGCAGCACTGCTTTCTTCCTTTCTTTCCTCCTTTCTTTCTGTCACCGTTCTTTCTTTCCATTTCTAGTTCTTTGCCACATTCCAAAAGGGATCAGAAGCTGAGGAGTGATATTGAGCATGTGCAGAGTTATGTGTGGATGCAGCCCTGGTCTGGAGGCAAAGAGACTGACTTCTCTTCCTGGCTTTACTGTTAACTACTAAAAGCCGTGTGACTGCGGGGAAGTTTGCTTGCCTTCTGTATTAGTTTGCTAGGGCTCCCTTCACAAAGTTATCACTCCCTTAAAACAACAGAAATGTCTTGTCTCACAGTTCTGGAGGCTAGTGGTCCAAAGAAAGGTGTCCACAGGGTTGGCTCCTTCCAAGGCTGCGAGGCAGAATCTGCTCCAGGCCTCTCGCTGGCTTCCAGGGGTTTGCTGGCCACCTTCAGCCTCCCTTGGCTGGTAGAAGCATCATTCTGCTCTCTGCCTCCATGGTTACAAGGTGTTCTCCCTGTGTGGGGGTCTGTGTCCAAATGTCCTATTTTACAAGAACTGGATTAGAGGCCCACCCTACTCCAGTGTGACCTCATCTCAACGATTATATCTAAAAGGATCCTATTTCTGGATCAGTTCACACTCTGAGGTACTGGGGGTGAGGACTTCAACATGTGAATATGGTTGTGGGGGCAAGACATACAATACAACCTATGATCAATGGGACACTTTTCAGAGTCTTCTGGATGTTGCCGTGCTCTGTGATTCTCTGAGAGGGGCATAAAGCATATACGGTATTTCTCCACCTTAACTAACTAGAGAGCGCTTTTGTTCTGCTGTGGAGAATCCTGATGCTGGCCTCATGCTAATCACGATAACATTGTGGACAGTGCTGATGGGGCTGTGACTTCCCTACCATGAATATGGAGAATCAGGGCTGACCATAACCCAGTTTGGAATGTCTTCCCTCCATCTCAGGGCAGAGTCCATCCTGGCTCTCCTCCAGCGGCACCCTGCCTATCTGTGGCTAACTCACTGGGATGATGGGTGAAACCAAACCAGCAGCCCCTCACTGCCCTGTCAGTCTTTGGGTGGGTGAGAGCTCCACATCCCCACCCCCGCAGAGGCCCTTTCTGGCTCAGAGACAGCTGGTGTGGGTGACAGGGAGACTGGCGGCTGCATTTACATTCAAGCAGCTATGATCCCATGCAAACTAGACGGGAAAGCCCATAAGGGAGAAAATGACTTACTCATAAAATTTTATAAATAGCTTGAAAGAAATACCTGCTTCAGCTTTGCTTTGTGTTGCTGTCAGCAAGCACATCTTTCATAGTAAGCTGACATTCTTGTTGACAGTGCTGTTAACAGCATTCTGAATAAGGTAATTACCCAATAAAGTTAATGTTAGCCAAACTGCACAAAATTTGAGTTAAAAATATATCTGATCACAGGACGGAAACCTGAGTCATGTGTCCTACCCACTGAACCTGTGATGTGCCTGCCTTGAGAGGAGGAACCGTCTCAGGAAGGAGAGTGTCATTTATATTCTGGACATGAACCGACCCTTGGAAGGAGGAGCCTCAAGGATGCTTTCTTCTCTACCTTAAGGCAGCAAGAAAACGAGACTTCTGCCTTCTATTTTATCTCTGCATGATGTTTCTGTTCACTTTGCAGGGCACAGTGCAGTTTAGCACAGCCAGCCCTTTTCCTTGAGGAGCGAGCTGAGGTGGCATCAGAATAGGAATTCATATCACTGTATGGGTTCCAATGTCCTTGTAGGACTGGTGCAAGGAAACAGTCTGAGTGCTGTCTGAGCTCTCCTGTCTGCATGCCCTGGAACTGCAAAGTTGTGAGACAGCTCACACAAAGGGCATTAAGATTGAGCAGAGGGAGTACAGGACTTAGGGTCAAAAGAATTGGGTTCTCATAGCCAGCATGTCATTAATAATTGACTGATTTTTGGCAAGCCAGTTTCCTTTTTCACATCTTGTTTTTCTCATATGTCAAATGGAGGTTAAAAAAAATTCACTCTATCCCTCTGGGATGAGATAATAATAATAATAGGCATGGAAGTACCATGAATATAAGTAGTTATTTTTAGCCTTAAATGATTGGCCAGCAGGGAAGTTGTCATTTTAGGATATCAAAAAAAAAAAAAAAAAGATAAAATAGAAACTTATAAAAAATAAAAAATAAGATTTAGGAACTTCCTAACAAACATTAAGTCCATGGCAGACAGCCTCATTAGTGAATTCTACCAAAGAATCAAAGAAGAATTAATATTACTTCTAATCAAACAACAGATTAGAATTGAATAGAAAATAGAAAAAGAGGAAGCACTTTCAAACTTCTTTTACAAGGTCAGTGTTACCCTGATACCACCAGACAAGGTTGCCATAAGAAAAGAAAATTAAAGGCAAATATCTGGGGTAAACACAGATGTAAAAATCCTCAACAAAATATTAGCAAGCCAAATTTAACATTACATTAAAAGGATCACACATCATGATCAGGTGGATTTATTCTAGAGTTTCAAGGATGGCTCAACATCCACAAATCAATCAATGTGATACATTGACAAAATAATGGATAAAAATTCTATGACCATCTCAAGAGAAGCAGAAAAAGCACTTGACAGAATTCAACATCTACTTATGATTAAAAACTCTCAACAAATTGGGTATAGAGGGAACATAACTCAGCATAATAAAAGTCATATATGACAAGCACATAGCTAACATCCTACTCAATGGTGAGTAGGCACTCAAAGGCAAAAGCTTTCCCTCTAAGATCAGGAATAAGACAAGGATGCCCACTCTAGCCACTTTTATTCAACAAAGTATTTGAAGTCCTAGCCAGAGCAATTAGACAAGAAAAAGAAACACAAGGCATCCAAATCGGAAAGGAAGAAGCAAAACTGTCACTGTTTGCATATGAGATGATATGATATATATTAATAGAAAACCCTAAATACTCCATCAAAACCCTATTAGAACAAATAAATACATTCAGTAAAGTTGCAAGATATAAAATTAATAGGCAAAAAACTGTTATATTTCTATACACTAGTAATGAACTATCAGAAAGAGAAATTAAGAAAATAATCTAATTTACAATTGCGTCAAAAAGAATAAAATACCTAGGAATAAATTTAACCACAGAAGTAAAAGTCTTACACAGTGAAAACTGTAAGACATTAATAAGAGAAACACTACACAAATAAATGGAAAGATATTATGTACTCATGGATTAGAAGAATTAATATTGTTGAAATGTCCATACTACACAAAGCAATCTATAGATTCAATGCAATCCCTTTGAAAATTTTCACAGAAACAGAACAAACAATCTGAAATTTGTGTGGGGCCACAAAAGAATACAAACAGACAGAGCAATTTTGAGAAAGAAGAACAAAGTCAGAGGCATCATGCTCCCTGATTACAAGCTATGTTACAAAACTACAGTAATCAAAACAGTATGATATTTGCATAAAACAGATATATAGATCAATGGAACAAAATAGAGAGTCCAGAAAAAGTCCACTCATATATAATTTATGACAAAGGAGTCAAGAGTATGCAATGGGGAAAGGACATACTCTTCAATAAATGATGTTGGGAAAACTAGATAGCCACATGCTAAAGAATGAAATTGGATCAATGTCTTACACCACATACAATAATTAATTTTAAGTGGATTAAATATTTGGATGTAGAAAGTAAAACTATAAAACTCTTTGAAGAAAACACAGGTAGTAAGTTCCTTGACATTGGTCTTGGTGATTTTTTCTTCTTTTTTAATTTGGTGATGAAAGTAGAAATAAGCAAGTGGGACTACATCAAACTGAAAAGCTTCTGCACAGTAAAAGAAACCATCAACAAAATGAAAAGGCAGCCTAATGAGTGGGAGAAAATATCTTCAAATTATATAGCTAATATGGGGCTAATATCATATCTATATGTATAAAGAGGGCTTTCTTGGTGGCTCAGTGATAAAGATCCACCTGCCAATGCAGAAGACATGCATTCAACACCTGGATAGAGAAGATCCCCTGGAGTAGGAAATGGCAACCCACGCCAGTGTTCTTGTCTGGAAAACTCCATAGATAGAGAAGCCTGGTGGGTTGCAGTCCGTGGAGTCGCAAAGAGTCAGACATGACTGAGCACTACTATTACTACTACTTTATATATAAAGAACTCATGCAAGTCAACAGTGAAACCTCAAACAACTTGATTTTAAAGTTGTTAAAGAGTAATTATCCTCCAATTAAAATAAATAAGTTAATTAAAAAAATTGTCAGAGGACCTGAACAGACATTTTTCCAAAGAAGACATATAGATGGTTAATAAGCATATGAAGATATAATCAGTAATCATCCGTTGTCATCATGAAAAATCAAATCAAAACCAGCTATTACCTCACCCACAATGAGCTATGACCTCACCGCTGTCAAGAATGGTTGTGATCAAAAAGACCAGAAGTAGCAAGTGTTAGCAAGGATATGGCGGAGAAGGCAATGGCAACCCATTCCAGTACTCTCGCCTGGAAAATCCCATGAACGGAGGAGCCTGGTAGGCTGCAGTCCATGGGGTTGCGAAGAGTCAGACATGACTGAACGACTTCACTTTCACTTTTCACTTTCATGCATTGGAGAAGGAAATGGCAACCCACTCCAGTGTTCTTGCCTGGAGAATCCCAGGGAAGGGGGAGCCTGGTGGGCTGCTGTTTATGGGGTTGCACAGAGTCAGACATGACTGAAGCGACTTAGCAGCAGCAGCAAGGATATGGAGGAAAGGGAACCCTTTTACAGTGTGGTGGAAATGTAAATTGTTGCAACCACTATGGAAAACATTACGGAGGTTTCTAAAAAATTAAAAATAGATCTACCATATGATCCGCAATTCCACTTCTCAGAATTTATCCAAAGAGGATGAAAACACCAATTTAAAAAAATTTTCAAATATCTCAGGTGGAAGGGCTGAGAATTAATTATGGAGGTTCTGTGTGAGCTGCCCCTGAAAAGTGTGAACAAGCAAAGATTGATTGATTAAATCAGTATTTGCAGAGCTCCAACCCTATGACAAGCATTGTTCTAGGGACTTAAGAGTTCATCAATGAACAGAAGGAAGATCCTTGCACTTAAGAAACTTACATTCTAGTGGAGAAGGTCAAGGCCAGGTGAGTCAGAAGGTGCAAGTCATGAGGGTGAGGAGAGATCATCCTGGGAAGACAGCAGTGTTAACAAAGATAACAAAAGGAACTCACGGGGCAATAGAAAACACGTTTCATTTCTGGTTTTGTTTCAGATTATTTGGTAGTGGCTGTCTGGAGTTGATGCTGAGGAGAATTCTGAGACTTCCTTCTGGCTCAGGTGGATGAGGGACAGGGTTGATTAATGATGTCTGTAATGAGTGTGGAAAGGGAGGATTGGAGGATGTGTATTGGATATTCGCCATTCTCACGTGGCTAGATCATACTTGTGCCATTATGGTCTGTGCTCTTCCAGTCTCCCAAGAGTGTTTTGAAGTTCAATAAGCAAGTATTACGAAGTCCAGCACTTGGATATTCTCACAGCAAGGCTTTCATACATACGTGGAAGTGTTACTGGCTTACTTCTCTAACTTTTGTCTTCTCTACATTGAGATCACAAGTAGGTGTGTAATGCAGCAGTGTTTCATAGAACCTGTTTCTGTTTGTGGTTTCATTTCTATGGCTCCCTGGACCCCAGCTCAAAGTAATCTTCAGCCTCTAAAAATTCTCAGAATTTTAAGTTGCTTATTTTTTATTCCCATCTTCTGTTTGGAGTCATCTAATTTATCCCCTTCATAGCACTTTAGAGAATGATATACTTCTTTCCTTTAAGTCTCCTAAAGAAACTATGCAGCCCTTCTTGTTGACTCATTTTTGCCTCATACCTCTTACAGTTTGTTGGGGTTTCAGAATATCTTATACTAGAATGACTCCAACTGTCTAGTTGGGCCTCAAAGGAGGAAACCCTACTACTTAGGCTTTGATGGGTCAAATAAATAAATTTAGAAAATCCTTTCTCTGTTAGGATTGTACTGCTTTTAGACTACCATGTTAGTGCAAAATTTATTTTGGATATCAAGAGTGTCCATTTTTTCCTATTAGAGCGGACTATAGGAAATTGTCATATTTTAGGTCAAAAAGGCTGCCAAAATTTTTCTATGGTTCAAGGTATATTTGCATACCTTCTTTAGCAATCCTAATCTGGAGCATTTGAGCTTTAGACTATATTAGGGAAGACTGTCTTGTTCTTAGAAAGGCAAAAGAGAAATGAACGTAAATATTTCGTTAAAACATGTCTTTCTGCCTTTAAAACACATTCTTCCTGTTACCTCCTTATGACAGTAAGAAAAGTTGCTCAAAAGCCTTTCTTCCAAAGCTTGAAGAGTTGGATGCCCTTCAACTCAACTTTTGTAAATGACTTAATGCCAGAAGGCAGATTGTCCCCTTTAGTATTCACTGGTTGGATGGAAAAAATAAAGTATTTAATGAGAAACTCTGGGATATGTGGAATGATATTAACAACTCTATTTGTTTCCCAAATGCCTGAGGCCAATTTGGTTCCTGGATTAACTACTGAATAGCATCTGTGTTTAATAGCTGACAGAACCTTGCAGGCTGGTGTTCAGGGAAGTTCTGTCTGATCATCTTTTTTTATTTCATTCATGTAATCCAGTGACTGTTTGTGCATGCAGGTATGGAGGTACCTGGATGTTTTGATAAACATTTGTATGAAGGATTGCAGTGCAACTGAAGAGTAAAACGTAACAGGCAATTGGAGAGAGGGCTGTTTCAGTTTGCTAGAAATTGGCAACTGACCCATTTTCTTAAAGGGGGATGCTGGGAGTAGTGCTCTGTTCCTGGAAATAAAAGCCAAACCAATCTCTTTGTGCCATGGACTTTGCTCACTGGACCTACTTCTTATTGTCTGAAAACTGTCAGTCATAGAAATAATGCAGCCAGTTGGCTAATTAGCAGGGATTCTGCTCCTGGGAAGGGGAGCATCTATGGATGACAAAGGGACACTAAGAGACCTTGGCTCCCTGCACTGTCATCTTATACCATTTAGTCACACATACGAGATGTGTTGGGCAAAGCAGCAGGCTGAAGCCCGGCTCTGCTGACATCACTAATAAAAATGGCAGCACCCAGAGAGGTTTTCACTCCCCAGAGACAGGAGTGTGAAGTCAATTCACAAAAGGCTAGTGAGATGCTGTCCTTTGGTGTCAACTTTTTTTCATTGTGCCAAGAAGAGGGTTCTCAGCAAAGTCTCAGACTCCCTCTGCCAACTGACCAGGTCCCGGTCCTTAAAGATGATAGACGACATGAAGCATGAAGATCAAAACTAGAGATCTGATATATTCCCAGTAACAGGAAGGAAGAAGCACTGTTCCTGGTTTTGTTTTCTAGTAGAAGAATCACAAGAGTGTTTGAATGTCTGCTTCAGTCTTTCATGAGCATTCTCCTTGGAGGCTGATGTGAAAGATATCAGAAGCTTCTTTTTCTTTCCTCAGACAGTCATTGTCTCAGAGCTTTAGGTATTAGAGAACAGAAGATGCCATGTGATGGGGATAAGAGGTAGAAAGCAATCTGGGAGTGCTTACTTTTAGGTAAAGATGAAATCTCACGTCTTCTTTTTCTGCCTTGTTCTACAATTTCCTTAAAAGCCATGTCACATAAAGACAGTATAAATAAAAATTATTTTGCAAGTGGGGAAAAAGAACTCAAATTTGGAGGTATGATGTTAGAAAGGCATCGTCAGAAGCCACTGAACTCTGTTTTTATTCTAAAGCCAGTCTGTGGATCTGGTGATATATTTTGGTCCATTCATTTAACTTTCATGATTTTTTCAACAAAATCACTCCCTGCCACCTGTGGAAGCTGCAAGTTGGTTTAATTAGGGTTTGTACTTTGAGAGGCTCATGAAAGGTGTTTAGAAATACAAGGTAGTGTAACAAAGTAGGCTGAGGACATCTTATAAAAAGATTAAAAATACACACAGGGTACCTAAAGCTCATTTCAGAGAAGCCTAAAAGCAAACTTTACCCAAGAGGCTACATAAATACCAACTGGAGAGAGTAAGATCAGCTTTCCCAGGACTCAAAATATCAGAGATAGGGTGATTCTGTTAATCCTGTCCCTTTGAGTATTACTAGAATTTTCAGCCGCTCTCTCTAGTTCCTCTCCAGGATGGAAGCACCTCTGGGTTTACAAATCCTCCAGCAACCCTACTTCTTCCAGAGCTCATTCCCTGACTGCAGGGCCAAATGACCTCTCTCAGCCCCATCTACTCCCCAGCAGCTCTAGTTCTAACAGTTTCTATACTGAGGGCACCAAGTGAGAAGACTGCAGAGAATGGGCATGATGGTTATCCTGACAAATAGCATCTTCAGAAAGTCCCAGTTTATCCCATTTGATCAGAACTTTGATCTGTTTTTAAATTGGTTTGGATTATAATTTCATCATTCAAAAGTTGGAGACATTCAGTGATTTTTGCTTTTAGCTTTCTAAAAAGAAAATCCAAGTATCTTAAAGATAAGCAATTATAACTCTTCCCACAATTATAAGCTCTGTTAAATGCAAATAACAATGGAAGTAAAATGTATGAACTTGGTATCCAAACCAAGACTAAGCCACCTTGGATTTGGTGCCAATCAGAGATACTGACTGCAAACACTTGAAATGAGTTTTCCTTCTCCAAACAGTTACTTTATGTGTTTTGAGTATGACTTTTCTGGGCCATGTGGTATGGTTTCCCAAACCCACAGTTTGAACTTTTTTGAAGATGACAGAGTGGTAAAGGCAAAAAAACTGGGAAGAAAGGGACATCAGAAAAACAGTGGGAGCAGGACATTGGGGAGTAGAATAAAAAACTGAATGTTTGCTCTCTTTCTCATCCTCTGATGTCAAACTTTGTGACTCATCTTAGGGGCTCAGAATCAGAGGATCACACACAAAGCTGGAAGTATCACAGTCGTTTTCAAACTGCAGGCCAAGGAACCCCAGGAGTTCTTTTCTGGGGCTGCCTCACAGATGGGGAAGGAGAGAAAGGGTTTATTATTCCACTTTTCCCAGATCTTTTGTGGACTTGACAACAAAACAGAATCCTAAAGGGAGAGTCAATTAAAATAGTTTTCCAGATGAAATTTAACCCATTTAGCATTTCGGTTTTAAAATTAGGATCATCACAAAATGAACAAGGTGGAGAAAATCAGCAATGATTAGAAATGATCCAACTGAAACATCCTGTCATTATTGGTTCACACCCGTCGTGGCTGGACTTTCCAAGCTGACAAAGAGGGTACTCCTCACATTGGCCTCTCCGAAGTCTCATTCCTATGATCCTCAGACTCACAAGAAAATACAAATTAGCTGTAGATCACTCCACTTCTCACTCTTTACATCGTCTATCACCTCTCTTTTGTTTCTTTTGTTTTCTAGAAAACCAAGCTAACAGCAAATCTCAGCTTCACAATTCGCACAAATTATTTTAAGGTCATTCAAGATGGTCACCATGGATTTCTGTGCCAACTCAAGAACAAAGAATTTTGTTGCACAATGATGGGATAACAGAAAAGATATTGAAACAAGGGTTTAGAGAATTACCAGAGCTGACTATAAAATACGGAAGAATGTGCTGGAGTTTTAAAACAGTTCCCAGGTAGTGTAAGAAGTGCAAGGGGGTAGACAGAGCCTGATGTCAACCATGAAAGAGCTGCCAGAACTCTTCCAGAAGAGCAAGATTTCTGCCCAAGAGATTGGAGGCTGGACTCCCACTACTGTGCCAGTCATCACACATCCGCACTGCACATAAATGGTGGGGAGTGGAAACACCTGCTGAAAGCTCTGCTGAGACGGAACTACAATAATTAAGTCATGGGGCTCTGCCCTGCTGCCACAAGGTCATCATGGAAGGAATGATGGAGCAGCTTACAAAACTAAGAAGTATTTGGTCTTTTACATGCCCTGCATTGCATTTTGTATGTGACAGCAGCTCGGTAACTGTTAAAGATGGTGCATAAAATGCCTTTGCAATTTCTCTTGGGAAATGTCTTTCTTTGCAAAACCTAGGTTGAAAGAAAAGCATAACTATTTCTAAAAGTGATGACAAGAAAGCAAGAATGAGTCCTTTATGCTAATACTGCCCCTCCCCAACATAAATAATTCCCAGGGTTATTAAAATTGGAAGGTTATCTAGGCATCTCTTTGAAGTACAGCAAGAAACCACAGCAAGGTCTTTTTGGTCAAATACCAAGTTCAACAGCATTCTGCAGCCTATGCCAAACTTTATACTTCTAAGAAAATAATCTAACCTGATTTCAGATGTGTTTTATCAGCTCCCTAGTAAACTACTAGTGACATACACTTTCCTATTACTTGTAACTAGGCTGGAATCCTTTCCCTTAAAATGGTCACTTATTTAGACCTATCAAAATTTTAAGAGTTCAACATAATTTTCCCCACCCACTTCATCAAAAATCAAAACAACAAGCTAAGTGTCATCTTCCAGATGCTTTTAAGGAACCCATTATATGAAGTGTCTTTGAAGTTTTACATGTGATAGCCTATGAAATTGAGCTCCATTTTACATTGTAGCTTCCCTCATCCATACCCAACATTATTTCCTCTAAGAACTAGAAGATGGAGGTGTGAACCTTGGCATCAGCTCTTAAGAAATGTATGACCTTGAACAAGTCACCTAGCTTCTGTGAGCATGAATTTTTTTTTTTTTGGCCTGTAAAATGAGGACAATAAAATGAAGATTGCTGGAAGGATCAAATGAGATAGAGGATATAAAAACAAACTGTAAATTGTAGAGTGCCCCACAGATATAAATACTAAAGAAACAGTGATAGTACAGTGGGATGAGCATCAAATTTGACATCAGGAGACATAGGTATAAATCTGGAATCTTCTGCTTAACAGTTGTGTGATTTGGGGCAAGTCTTGTAAACTAGGGAAGACCCACTTTCTTCAAATGTAAATCTGGATTATTAAACTACCAAAAAACTTTGTAGTTAAAATAATACCCAAGTGAACCAGGGGGAGAGGTCTAGCCCAACCCATGCCAATCAGTTATTTTCCCTTGGGAATTTGAGATTAGGATTAAAGGACTATCATTCATTTCTGAACAAAGATGTGAGACAGAAAAACTTGGACCACCCTGTATAAAGGGCTGATTAGTAAAGAAAGCAGGTTTACTGATGAGGAAGAATGAAATGCGTGAGCAAGACAGAGATACATACGTACACAGACAGAAAGAGTACTGTGTATGTACTTCTTTACTCTTGACCTCTTTACTCTTCCATTTCTAGGTGACGTCCCTAAGTATCCTTTTTGTAAATTCCTCCTGGATTAGTCAAGGTTCAGTTGTAGATAAGAGAATCCATTCTAACTAGTTTAAGTGGAAAGGGGTTTAGTGCAGGAATTGGATACTTACCAGGTTGTTGGCAGGGAGAGGAGCAGGCTTTAAGCCAAATTTTCAGGAAAACCCCCCAAATGATCCCACAGAAGTGGCCCACTGGGGGAGTTACTACCCTTCCAGAAAGATGGTAAACAAGAAAGCTGGGGAAGCAAGAAACTGCTCCCACAGCCACTGGCTTTGGACCGCACTGGTTTTGTCAGGAGGCACACCAGTAAGATTATACCTGTGAAGCCGAGAACAGGTCAAGGAGGTAACTGCTACTCCTCTCAACTTCCAACCCAGCCCCATAAATTCTAAGGATCTGAGCAATGTGAGCTCTCTTGCTTCAGTCTGCGGCATGCAGCAAACCAGGCATGGGATATGATAGGGTTCAGTGGGCTAATCTACATATCCCCACAATATCTACTTTGACTCTTTCTCCTCAAAGGTGGTCCAGTCAATTTCTGTTCATTTGAACCCAAGAGCACTCATCAACACACCCAAGTGAAACTGCCAGACTCCTGATTTGCTACAATGGAGCCCTTAGGTTTCTTTCTATGAGATGTTCAGGGATGGCCACTTCAGAGACCAACATAAAGAAATAAGGACGAGGTCTGGCTCTGCTTGGGAAGTTGTGATCATTATGACGTCTCTTCTGTCCTCTTTCAACATTTTTTGTCCTGAATTACTGTTGGCAAGCCCAGAGCTTAAGATGTGGGTACTTTCTACATGAAATAGCATAACTGCAGAAGAATTGACACCGACAAGAACATTTTTGGCACCATCACAAGCCTGAACTGAAGTCTTAGTAAAACAGCAGGTCCTTCTGTGTCCCGCAATGCCGGGCACCACTCCCCCACCTTCAGTTCAGACCACTTGTCGCACTGAAAGCCCACATTCCGTGGATCTGGGGGCAGATTTCAGGAGCCCAGTTACTCCATTATTCTGGTGCTAGGCCTGCATAGAGTCATAGAAAGTGCATAGAATATGAGTCATTTGCTTTGGCACTTAATAGCAAGGGACCTTAGACTAGAAATTAATCCCTCAGAACTTCAGATGCTTTTTCAAGATGGAGCAGTAACGCCTGATATAGACATTTTGTGAGAACTATGTGAGATAGTAATTACACAGCCCTCTGTAACAGTGCTCAGCACACAGACCACATGTATTAAACACTAGCTTTTTTAGGGTTGGAGTTTTGATATTTGTGGGCACAGCCATGTTTCTGAAGCCCTACTTTTGGTCAATGGAACCTTGTCTTGTTGTCCTCAGTATTAGTCTGTGTCTCAGTTATAGAAATCTGCTACACAGCAGCTTGCCCTCACCGACATCTGAAAGTTTTGAGATTCCCCACTATACCAATCGCCCTCTTTATGGTCACGACATCCTTAACCGCCACTGCTGGCTTGAGGTGCCACCTCCTATTTGTCATGTTCTCTGGGTGCCAAGCTCTACCTGGCTTTCCTCTCATCACTTTTAGTTGGGTCCTTACTTTTCCTCCTTGCTACCGGTATTTCCCTCTCTTTCTTTCTGGCTTCAGTGAACATATCTGCTCTCAGAGTCTGGATATTAGCCTTCTCATGTCAGGTATGAAACAAAGTCCTTCAGGTCCCTGCTGCTCAAACTATGGTGTACTGGCATTGCCTGAAGCTTACTCTGAATCAGAATCTGCAGTCTAACCAGATCCCAGGTGATTCATAGGCACATGAGAGTTTGAGAAGCACTGAACTATACAAGGAAATGTAGCTAGGCTTAGAAAATCTTTTGATAGTGGCTGGCAAAATCTTTTAATCTTTTTCCTTGTGATGTTCTAGAGACAAACTGCTGTTTTCTAATAGAGCTTGCTGGCACCTCCATCAAAAGGACTGTGGTATGGTATTCCATGCCTTTTCATTCAGGGCATGGGCTTTTTGTGCTTTAAGGATGAACTTCAGACTTCAGTTAAGAAGCCATTAAATGAAAACTCTGGTAGGATGTTGACTCTAAGGCAGTTCTACTTGCTTCTGGATCAAATCAAATGAAGGAATTCTGCATTTGTGATTCATACTATAAAGAGAAAGAACTCTTGAAGTCCATTTTTTATCTTTGGTTTGCCCTCCTCCTACTCCAGATTTCCTCAAACCTTCCTTTTACCAGTCCTTCAGAACTAGCACCCAAGCACACAGCAGAGCCAAGAAGTCCTAAGGTACATGGTGGAGAAAAGCTTTGAAAAATGGCAGGCATTTTTGGTGACATGACTGAATTGGTATCCTGTGTTTGTATTCAAAACATGTCTTTGTGATATTGGGGTACTATAATTTTATCCTTTTTCAATTATCCAGATACTCCAAAACCCCGCCCTTCCCCTTCTTAAAAGCTCTAAGTGGTGTAAGGATGAACTATCTTAAACAAAAGCAAAAAGAAATCATCTTATGAAAGGTATAGAGATATTGAGAGACATAGTGGTCTTTCCCACCTAATTGCCCCACACCACCTCACTTCGACCTATACTGTCATTAGGTGATTGAGGGGAAAAAAAACACACCCTGTCCTTCATTTTGCTTTTGTACACATAGATGCTACCCATTTTTCTGATGAAGTGTTTAAGGAAAATAAGTCTTCCATTCTCAGTGCCAAAATCAGTTTGACCTGGTCCTATCCAATCAGTACATCTAGGTTGACTGTTGTCTTCTGAAAATGATGGGCTCCATGATACGCATGAGGTAATCTGCTGTTTTCCTTTAGATATTGACAGGGTTGGGAGTTGGGTTAGAAGAGACGGCTTAAAAGTCATTAAAAATAAATAAGAGGAAAGAAAAGGGCTCTCCCTTGCAAGACTGAAAAGGTCTAGAGGTCAACGGCTAGAAAGATTGAAAGTGCCCCCAAGACACTTAATAAATCAAGAGATAGTGGACCTTGCTGTTAATAGAAAGTAAATAATTTCTTGCTTCTTAAGCACAGTAGTGGTGGTTAAAATACAATAAGTTAAATTTCTGACCTGAATAGGATTTTTCTAAACTGTGCTGGGTACACAGTGACTATCACTTGCTTTTAAAAAATGCCACCAGGAAAATATCTGATGGGGCTCCATCTTAAATAAAAGATACTGTATGAATTTTTCAGCAGTAGGGATGACTTAGAAGTAAGTGCTTCAGAAAAGACTACCTGATGTGTACATGATGCAAGACATTTTCATGGATCATTTCCTCATCCCTGCAGGAACTGGGTGAAGAGGTGAATGTTTCCCTACTTGCAATAAAATACTTACGTTCAATGGTTAATTACAAATTAATAAAAAGGGTCATAATGAGTGGATGAGTCCAGTGGGCCTTAGGAAGCATCACTGTGAACAAAGCTAGTGGAGGTGATGGAATTCCAGTTGAGCTATTTCAAATTCTGGAAGATGATGCTGTGAAAGTGCTGCACTCAATATGCCAGCAAATTTGGAAAACTCAGCAGTGGCCACAGGACTGGAAAAGGTCAGTTTTCATTCCAATCCCAAAGAAGGGCAATGCTAAAGAATGCTCAAACTACCACACAATTGCACTCATCTCATATGCTAGTAAAGTAATGCTCAAAATTGTCCAAGCCAGGTTTCAGCAATATGTGAACCGTGAACTTCCAGATGTTCAAGCTGGTTTTAGAAAAGGCAGAGGAACCAGAGATCAAATTACCAACATCTGCTGAATCATCGAAAAAGCAAGAGAGTTCCAGAAAAACATCTATTTCTGCTTTATTGACTATGCCAAAGCCTTTGATTCTGTGGATCACAACAGACTATGGAAAATTCTGAAGGAGATGGGAATACCAGACCACCTGACCTGGCTCTTGAGAAACCTGTATGCAGGTCAGGAAGCAACAGTTAGAACTGGACATGGACCAACAGACTGGTTCCAAATAGGAAAAGGAGTACGTCAAGGCTGTATATTGTCACCCTGCTTATTTAACTTATATGCAGAGTACATCATGAGAAACACTGGGCTGGAGGAAGCACAAACTGAAATCAAGATTGCCAGGAGAACTACCAATAACCTCAGATATGTAGATGACACCACCCTTATGGCAGAAAGCGAAGAAGAACTAAGAGCCTCTTGATGAAAGTGAAAGAGGACAGTGAAAAAGTTTGCTTAAAGCTCAACATTCAGAAAAGTAAGATCATGGCATCTGGTCCCATCACTTCATGGAAAATAGATGGGGAAACAGTGGAAACAGTGGCTGACTTTATTTTTCTGGGCTCCAAAATCACTGCAGGTGGTGATTGCAGCCATGAAATTAAAAGACGTTTACTCCTTGGAAGGAAAGTTATGACCAACCTAGACAGCATATTAAAAAGCAGAGACATTACTTTGTCAACAAAGGTCCATCTAGTCAACGCTACGGTTTTTCCAGTGGTCATGTATGGACGTGAGAACTAGACTATAGAGAAAGCTGATCGCTGAAGAATTGATGCTTTTGAACTGTGGTGTTGGAGAAGACTCTTGAGAGTCCCTTGGACTGCCAAGGAGATCCAACCAGTCCATCCTAAAGGAGATCAGTCCTGGGTGTTAATTGGTAGGACTGATACTGAAGCTGAAACTCCAATACTTTGGCCACCTGATGCGAAGAACTGACTCATTTGAAAAGACCCTGATGCTGGGAAAGATTGAGGGCAGGAGGAGAAGGGGATGACAGAGGATGAGATGGTTGGATGGCATCACAGACTCAATGGACATGGGTTTGGGTGGACTCTGGGAGTTGGTGATGGACAGGGAGGCCTGGCATGTTGCAGTTCATGGTGTCACAAAGAGTCGGACACAACTGAGCAACTGAACTGAATGGAACTGAATGAGTGGGTCTTTCCCAGTCCACATTACAGGGTAGCTAACTTTAGCTAAGAGAACAAAAATGCAATATTTATAAAACAAAGTTCAGTTTCTGGCAGCATAGGGAAGCATCATTCTTAGTTTAAGACAGATGCCTATTAAAGATATTACATCCAGATGGTATAGCAGAGTTTTTCACATTGTGGTCTCTGGGCCAGCAACATCAGCATCTCCTGGGAAGTTGTCAAAAACATAAATTCTAAGGCCCCACCCTGACCTGCTGAATCAAAAACTCTGGGGGTGAGAGCTAGCAACCAGTGCTTGAACAAGACCTCCAGGCAACTTGGGTGCTCACCAGTTTGAGAACCACTGCTCCCCAGAGAAGTCTAAGCAGGGATTGTGATAGAGTAGAAAGTGCCAGGGTTTTGGAGCCAAGACTGAGTTCCTCTCCTCCTTGCTTTGTCAGCACTAGCTGTGTGATGTTGGTGAGCCATTGGCCTTCCTGATCTTGACTTTTCCTTCTGAAAAATAAGGACCATATCCCCTCCCCACAGATCTGTTGTGGGGCAAATGAGATGACCTAAGTCCTTGTTCATGCAGTAGCTCAGAAAACACTGATGCTTCTTTTCTTCCCTTCCCTGAAGCTGGGTCCCTGCTAGGAAATCTAGCAGGTCAGATTCATCAATATTTGTGGAAAGTTAAGAGCATTTTTGTATACTATGGACATTGTACTGAAAGTCAGATAACTTGTATTAGGCAGGCTATTGCTGACTTGGCTGTCTTATTCAAGCCTTACTGCCATGTGTGGCCACTGAGCACTTGAAATGTGGCTCCTTGAACAGAGATGAGCTGCAAGAACAAAATACACACAAGATTTTTAAGACTTAATATGAAAAGGTGTCAAAATATTAATTCATATTTTTTCAATATTGTTCACATATTGAATTTAAAGTTTGGATATCCTGGGTTAAATAAACATACTCTTAAAATTAATTTCACCTTTTTTAAAAAAACAAAAAACAACTTTTAAAAGTGTGGCTACAGGTAAACGTGAAAGTATTTTTGTGCCTCACATGATATTTCTCTTGAACAGTGTGGGTCCAGGCATCCCCAGGGACTGGCATGGCACTGTCCACATGGCAGACCCAGGGGACCAGGGAATAGAAACTGCTGATAAAAACTGCTTACTCGTTTCTTGGCTACAAAATTTACAATCTCTGTGGCACTGCTCCTCATTAAAGTCTTTGCAGCGTTTTGTAGCTGCAAAGGATTCCACAATCTTTTCATGAGTTATTCCTCAGGACATAGTTTGTAAGGCAGGTCACTGCTAAATTATGAGGCTCATTAAAATGATCTTCATCATTCACAGGTCAGTGGAGGCCTCCACAGACATATACCCTCACACAGTGGTGAAACGGAATAGCAAAGGAATGCTAAGAACTACAAAGGAGAGTCTGGGATGGGGTGGGGCTGACAGAGTAATCTGTGCCTGGTAGTAACAGCCTGCCCCAGGGAAAGCTCACTGAGTGGTCCCTGTATCCCTTGTGGCATCACCTCTCCGCACTCCACCATGCTTTCTTACAGGCAGAATCTAGAGACTTGATTAACGCTTCAGGCATTTTAAAGTCAGTTTTCAGGAAATAAGAATTCTTTCAGCATTCAGCCCACTCTATCTTCTCTTGCTTAACAAAAGACTGTGAAAGGCAATTCCCTCAGATGTCTATTTGTCCTCAGTTCGACTTAAAAATCAGCTCAGGAAATCATCTGTCGATCAAGTATATTACCGAG
The DNA here is from genome assembly GCF_033118175.1 of Dama dama. Taxonomy (NCBI): domain Eukaryota; kingdom Metazoa; phylum Chordata; class Mammalia; order Artiodactyla; family Cervidae; genus Dama; species Dama dama. The sequence continues at coordinate 43,632,050 of NC_083698.1, read as the reverse complement.
AGAGACAGTCATGGAATTACGTGAGCTGAGATGTTTAAAATGACAATTTTGTACTTGCACCTCTTCAATTATTCAAGACAACACAAGTCTGCTCTAATCCTTAAAAAGGATTAGATTAGGGTTAAGGAAACTTGGCACTCTGTGTTTCAAATATTTAGAGTTATTTGAAGAACCCAACTCTTACATGAGACTCAGGGAAGGTTCTAAAACTGGAAAGAAGACCCTCAACATGAGAAAAGCACCAGGCAGTAAAGACAGGTGACCCCACTATGTCTAATATGTGTAATATCTGATTATTCTTTTCATTACAAGGGTTTGTTTTGATGGGGTGCAGGAAGTTCCCAGCTAGCTAAGCTGAAATAAATATTGAGCACCTGCTGATGCCAGACACTCTGCCAGGCACTGTGGGTACAGAACTGAAAGAGATACAGTCTGAAGTCCAGCTTGGACTAAAACAGAAACAGGTGACAATCCCCTTTATATATCCATGATTATTATTTTATTGATTTTCATGTATAGAGTTCATTGTTTTCTTTTTTTCCTTGCTTTCAAGGCACCATTCTAGGTAATTGGCCCTTGGGACATTTTTAGAGTATAAACCTATATTTAATTTTAGCAACAGAGAAAGGGTTATTTTACACACAAAAGTGAAAAGTCTTTAGAGTCTATATTTAGTATTCAGAACAAAAATGTCTTTTTTGAATGAATGAATGCTTCTTTGAAGGTAAAACTGTCGCATCATAATGTAATATGAATGCACATTTCAGGCTGCTTAAGCAGGTTTTCCCCTACCCTAGGACAAAAGATTCATTTTTTTTTTTCTTAAAAGAGACTTGAGGATGATCCATTTCATCAACTGACAATTTTGCATTTAAAGTTTATATATGCCAGACTGTAGCTATTGACATTAGTATGAATATCAACATCAGTCTATGACAGTCAACCAAAGGTTCAGGGCAAGGTACTGTTACTTAAAGTTTTATAAAAAACTCCTAATTTCATCTCAGAACTTGGTTAACATGTCTACATTTGTTCTGGATTCAAGAGGAGGTTTTCCCTCTTCATTTCTTAAAATAGTACCCCCAAACTGCACTTTCTACTCAGTTGTCTACTTTTTTTTTTTTTTGTTTGTTTTTGTGTAGTTGTCTACTTTAAGGATAGATCTCCACCCCTCTGCACCTCCCACCCTCAGAGCCCAGAGTAAGACTTACCTATCTTTGCTTACTTTACTTATTGTATTAAAGTTAATATCACACTAGTTACTGGGCTTCTGCCCTACTGTGTGGGTACTTCTCTCCGTGAGCGAGACTCGCTCAGGCCCACTTTTTGCATTGTCTGGCATTCAGTTTTCCTGCTTTTTCCGCTAGGCTGTGTTCCCTCTCTCCTGTCACTCAGGACCACTTGTCAGGGTCCACACAACTTGCTTTGACCAATGGAACATTAGCAATGTGACACAGCAGAGGCTCAAACATCCTGAGCTGTTGAGCTTGATTTTTCTGTCTCTTGTCATCACCTTGCGAAGGACATGCTGGCCTATTAGTTCCAGGAAGAACAAGAAGGACACATGGAGCAGAACACCCCGAGACAAATCTAACCCAGATGCTCCAAACCCGGGTAACCCACTGACTCGTAAGGAATAATAAATGATTGCATTGAGCCACGGAGTGTTGGGATGGTTTGTACACAGCAGTAACTCCCATCCTTCTCACCCTGTCACTACCACAAGGGACAGCTCTCCTCTTCTCTATTTCATAGGCTTTTTTTCCACCTTACTTCACTATGTCCCAGCAACTGTTGGCAAAAAGTGGGACCTTCTATGGCACTAGGGAAGTGAAAGAGGAAATCAGGGGAGGATACAAGGGCAAAGGAGAAGACTGATGCTAGTTGTGAGATTCCTATTAGGAGGATGAAAAATTTAATTGTCACCATACTCAGCCTGCTCCTGCCTCAATTCTTCCATCTCCTTTCTCTCCCCCAGTCCTAATTTCTTACCCTTAATAAACATTGTCCCCACAATCTTCACAATGAGGCTGAAGTTCTACTGTTTTTATTGCTAACATTTATTTGATACTAACCAGATAAGCACTGAGCTAAGTACCTTATTAAGATTTTATCTTTTAACCCTCACTGTGATGCTGTAAGATAGATAGTATGATCTACATTTTACTTCTGAAGAAGCTTAAGAGACATCAAGATCCACAGCTAGTAAGTGGTGGAGCTGAGGCTCCAATCCAGGCAGCCTGATGTCACAGCCGGGGTTCTTTCCCCCCACACCCCACTGCCTCCTCTTGTTGAATCCCCTTGTCCCCATTTCCCACTGTCATTCTCCTCACCCACTCCACAGACACACAACAATGAATGTACTTTTATTCGAATATGTTTTATATTACACTGTGGATCACTGTTTGATGTGTATTATTTTTAATTTTTGTAAACAGTATTTTATTAATCATATTATTTCTTTTTATTTTTCACTAAGCATCTTGTTTTTGATACATTCATGTGGTCATGTGTTGATTGCCAAAGCAATCCTGACAAAAATGAACAAAGCTGGAGGTATCATCCTTCTAGACTTCAGATTATACTACAAAGCTATAGTAATCAAAATAGCATGGTACTGGCACAAAAACAAATATACAGATTAATGAAACAGAATAAAGAATTCAGAAATAAACCCACGTGACTATCATCAATTAATCTATGACAAAGGAGGCAAGAATATACAATGGAGAAAAGTTTCTTCAACGAGTGGTACAGGGAAAACTATACAGCTACATGTAAAACAGCGAAGTTAGAACACTCCCTCACACCATATATAAAAATAAACTCTGAATGGTTTAAAAACCTAAATGTAGGACATGACAGCATGAAACTCCTAGATGAGAACATAAGTGAAACACTCTTTGACATAAATCATAGCAATACTTCCCCAGATCAGTGTTCCAAAGCAAAACATAAGTAAAAGCAAAAACATTTTTAAATGGGATCTCATCAAACTTAAAAGCTTTTGCACAATAAAGGAAATCAACAACAAAAAGATGACCTTGGAAATGGGATAAAATATTTGCAAATAATGTGGCTGACAGGAGGTTAATATCCAAAGTATACAAACAGTTTGCCCAACTCAATATATATATATATATATATAAAACAACAATACAATAAAACAATTGGCAGAAGACCTAAACGACATTTACCCAAAGAACACACACAGATGGCCACCAGGCACTGGAAAAGATGCTCAACATCACTAATTATTAGAGAAATGCAAATGCAAATCAAAACTACAGTGAGGTATCACCTAACACCAGTCAGAATGATCACCATCAAAAAATCTACAAGTAATAAATGCTGGGGAGAATGTGGAGAAAAGGGAGCCATCATACACTGTTGGTGGGAATGTAAATTGGTACACATACTATGAAGAACAGCATGGAGGCTCTTTAAAGAGCTAGAAATAAATTCAGCACCACCAAACCAGCTCTTCAACAAATGCTAAAGGATCTTCTCTAGATAGGAAACACAGAAAGGTTGTATAAACACGAACCCAAAACAACAAACCAAATGGCAACAGGATCATACTTATCAATAATTACCTTAAATGTAAATGGGTTGAATGCCCCAACCAAAAGACAAAGACTGGCTGAATGGATACAAAAGCAAGACCCCTATATATGCTGTCTACAAGAGACCCACCTCAAAGCAAGGGACACATACAGACTGAAAGTGAAGGGCTGGAAAAAAATACTTCACACAAACGGAGACCAAAAGAAAGCAGGAGTCGCAATACTTATATCAGATAAAATAGACTTCAAAATAAAGGCTGTGAAAAGAGACAAAGAAGGACAAAGAAGGATGATCAAAGGATCAATCCAAGAAGAAGATATAACAATTATAAATATATATGCACCCAACATAGGAGCACCGCAGTATGTAAGGCAAATGCTAACAACAATGAAGGGGGAAATTAACAATAACACAATAATAGCGGGAGACTTTAATACCCCACTCACACCTCTGGACAGATCAACTAAACAGAAAATTAACAAGGAAACACAAACTTTAAATGACACAATGGTCCAGCTAGACCTAATTGATATCTATAGGACATTTCACCCCAACAATCAATTTCACCTTTTTTTCAAGTGCACACGAAACCTTCTCCAGAATAGATCACATCCTGGGCCATAAATGTAGCCTTGGTAAATTCAAAAAAGTTGAAATCATTCCAGTCATCTTTCCTAACCACAATGTAGTAAGATTAGATCTCAATTACAAGAAAAAAACTATTAAAAAATCCAACATATGGAGGCTAAATAACATACTTCTGAATAACCAACAAATCATAGAAGAAATAAAAAAGAAATCAAAATATGCATAGAAATGAATGAAAATGAAAACACAACAACCCAAAACCTATGGGACACTGTAAAAGCAGTGCTAAGGGGAAGGTTCATATCAATACAGGCTTACCTCAAGAAACAAGAGAAAAGTCAAATAAATAACCTAACTCTACACCTAAAGCAACTAGAGAAGGAAGAAATGAAGAACCCCAGGGTTAGTAGAAGGAAAGAAATCTTAAAAATTAGGGCAGAAATAAATGCAAAAGAAACCAAAGAGACCATAGAAAAATCAACAAAGCTAAAAGTTGGTTTTTTGAAAAGGTAAATAAAATTGACAAACCGTTAGCCAGACTCATTAAGAAACAAAGGGAGAAGAACCAAATCAACAAATTTAGAAATGAAAATGGAGAGATCACAACAGACAACTCTGAAATACAAAGGATCATAAGAGACTACTACCAGCAGCTCTATGTCAATAAAATGGACAACTTGGAGGAAATGGACAAATTCTTATAAAAGTATAACTTTCCAAAACTGAACCAGGAAGAAACAGAAGATCTTAACAGACCCATCACAAGCATGGAAATCGAAACTGTAATCAGAAATCTTCCAGCAAACAAAAGCCCAGGACCAGACGGCTTCACAGCTGAATTCTACCAAAAATTTAGAGAAGAGCTGACACCTATCTTACTCAAACTCTTCCAGAAAATTGCAGAAGAAGGCAAACTTCCAAACTCATTTTATGAGGCCACCATCACCCTAATACCAAAACCAGACAAGGATGCCACAAAAAAAGAAAACTACAGGCCAATATCACTGATGAACATAGATGCAAAAATCTCTAACAAAATTCTAGCAAACAGAATCCAACAACATATTAAAAAGATCATACATCATGACCAAGTGGGCTTTATCCCAGGAATGCAAGGATTCTTTAATATCCACAAATCAATCAATGTAATACACCACATTAACAAATTGAAAGATAAAAACCATATGATTATCTCAATAGATGCAGAAAAAGCCTTTGACAAAATTCAACATCCATTTATGATAAAAACTCTCCAGAAAGCAGGCATAGAAGGAACATACCTCAACATAATAAAAGCTATATATGACAAACCCACAGCAAACATTATCCTCAATGGTGAAAAATTGAAAGCATTTCCCTTAAAGTCAGGAACAAGACAAGGGTGTCCACTCTCACCACTACTATTCAACATAGTTTTGGAAGTGTTGGCCACAGCAATCAGAGGAAAAAAAGAAATAAAAAGAATCCAGATAGGAAAAGAAGAAGTAAAACACTCACTGTTTGCAGACTACATGATCCTCTACATAGAAAACCCTAAAGACTCTACCAGAAAATTACTACAGCTAATCAATGAATACAGTAATGTCGCAGGATACAAAATTAACACACAGAAATCCCTTGCATTCCTATATACTAACAATGAGAAAACAGACAGAGAAATTAAGGAAATAATACCATTCACCATTGCAACAAAAAGAATAAAATACTTAGGAGTATATCTACCTAAAGAAACAAAAGACCTACATATAGAAAACTATAAAACACTGATGAAAGAAATCAATGAAGACACAAATAGATGGAGAAATATACCGTGTTCATGGATTGGAAGAATCAATATTGTCAAAATGGCTATTCTACCCAAAGCAATCTAAGATTCAATGCAATCCCTATCAAGCTACCAACGGCATTTTTCACAGAACTAGAACAAATAATTTCACAATTTGTATGGAAATACAAAAAGCCTCGAATAGCCAAAGCAATCTTGAGAAAGAAGAATGGAACTGGAGGAATCAACCTGCCTGACTTCAGGCTCTACTACAAAGCCACAGTCATCAAGACAGTATGGTACTGGCACAAAGAAAGAAATATAGATCAATGGAACAGAATAGAAAGCCCAGAGATAAATGCACGAACTTATGGACACCTTATCTTTGACAAAGGAGGCAAGGATATACAATGGAAAAAAGACAACCTCTTTAACAAGTGGTGCTGGGAAAACTGGTCAACCACTTGTGAAGGAATGAAACTAGAACACTTTCTAACACCATACACAAAAATAAACTCAAAATGGATTAAAGATCTAAATGTAAGACCAGAAACTATAAAACTCCTAGAGGAGAACATAGGCAAAACACTCTCCGACATAAATCACAGCAAGATCTTCTATGACCCACCTCCCAGAATATTGGAAATAAAAGCAAAACTAAACAAATGGGACCTAATGAAACTTAAAAGCTTTTGCACTACAAAGGAAACTATAAGTAAGGTGAAAAGACAGCCCTCAGATTGGGAGAAAATAATAGCAAATGAAGAAACAGACAAAGGATTAATCTCAAAAATATACAAGCAACTCCTGCAGCTCAATTCCAGAAAAATAAATGACCCAATCAAAAAATGGGCCAAAGAACTAAACAGACATTTCTCCAAAGAAGACATACAGATGGCTAACAAACACATGAAAAGATGCTCAACATCACTCATTATTAGAGAAATGCAAATCAAAACCACAATGAGGTACCATTACACGCCAGTCAGGATGGCTGCTATCCAAAAGTCTACAAGCAATAAATGCTGGAGAGGGCGTGGAGAAAAGGGAACCCTCTTACACTGTTGGTGGGAATGCAAACTAGTACAGCCGCTATGGAAAACAGTGTGGAGATTTCTTAAAAAACTGGAAATAGAACTGCCATATGACCCAGCAATCCCACTTCTGGGCATACACACTGAGGAAACCAGATCTGAAAGAGACACGTGCACCCCAATGTTCATCGCAGCACTGTTTATAATAGCCAGGACATGGAAGCAACCTAGATGCCCATCAGCAGATGAATGGATAAGGAAGCTGTGGTACATATACACCATGGAATATTACTCAGCCATTAAAAAGAATTCATTTGAACCAGTCCTAATGAGATGGATGAAGCTGGAGCCCATTATACAGAGTGAAGTAAGCCAGAAAGATAAAGAACATTACAGCATACTGACACATGTATATGGAATTTAGAAAGGTGATAACGATAACCCTATATGCAGAACAGAAAAAGAGACACAGAAATACAGAACAGACTTTTGAACTTTGTGGGAGAATGTGAGGGTGGGATATTTCAAAAGAACAGCATGTATGCTATCTATGGTGAAACAGATCACCAGCCCAGGTGGGATGCACGAGACAAGTGCTCCGGCCTGGTGCACTGGGAAGACCCAGAGGAATCGGGTGGAGAGGGAGGTGGGAGGGGGGATCGGGATTGGGAATACATGTAAATCCATGGCTGATTCATATCAATGTATGACAAAACCCGCTGGAGAAAAAAAAAAAAAAAAAAGTTTGTTATCTAGTGGTTGTAAATTAGCTGGTGAGGGAAAGGATCAATTTAGAGTGCATCAGGAGAGAGAGCCAGAGAGAAATGGGTTTTGAATAATGAGGGAGGATTTCTCTCCATTTTAGCTTCTAATAAAATTTTATTACTTATGTTTGTTTGACTTATAGATTATATTTGCCATGTGTATGGTGAGGAAAATAAAGATGTGCTCTGATCCAAACACAGTCACACACTAGCCTAGTGGCACGAAATTTTTATCACCCTGTGTACAAACTGAAAGGACTATATTCTCCTATATTCAGGAGATTCTTGTCTTTACTGCATTTTCTGCCTTGGTGGAATCCTTTCCCTCTATCACTTCTGAAGGACATCTCTCACAGACATTTTTAAGGACCTGAGTTTGCCTCTCACAGTTCCACAATGCAGTGAAGGACTTCGCAGCCAGGCTGGAATTGGGTAACATGGTAAAGAGTGAGTCTCATTTCCATCAGGGGGTCATGGATTCTCCTTGGTAACTGCCACTGAATTTACAGAGACAGCTATAAGGTTTGAGCTCTTTGAGTAGCAAATGTAAAGGAATAACTCCTCCCATATCCCACCCCTGCTTATCCTGAGATATGAGTATATGCAGGAAGATTATAAAAGTCAAAGGAAAAAAAAAAAACTTCCAACAAACCAACCCTCACCAGTCATATTAAAAATACTTGCAAAACTACCAGATAAAAAAAATATTTAAACATGTGAATGGAGCAATCTTTAGATTTTAATGAGGTCCCCATAATAAAATAGAGTTGATAAGAACAGAGGGAGCCCCTGGTGCAGTGATTAGAGTGGGGGCTCTGCATCACATGAACCATGGCATACAAATAAGCTATTATGTGTTAATATAATAAAAACTATAAAATCAAACTCTCAAAGTAAACACAGTTGATCGGTGTCAAACACTGCGACAGACAGTTTACATGCATTATTTTCACCAAATCTCTGTGAGGCAGGTACTATGAATGTCCTTACAGAAGAAGACACTGAGGCTTACAGAGGTTTACCCAAGTTCACAGGGCCAGCAGGTGGCACAAATCGATTTCCCAGGGCTGGCAGACAGCTCTGTTTCCAAAAATAGTAGCAGCAGAACTATACTGTGGGTGCGTGCTCAGTCGTGTCTGACTCTTTGTGACTCCATGAATTGTAGCCTGTCAGGTTCCTCTACCCATGGGATTTTTCCAGCAAGAATTCTGGAGTAGGTTACCATTTCTTCCTCCAGGGGATTTTCCTGACCCAGGAATTGAACCTGTGTCCTCTGCATCTCCTGCATTGGCAGGTGGATTCTTTATCACTGTGCCACCTGGGAAGTCCAGACTATATCAGAGAGGTGATTATTTAGCCTATTATAGAGTGAAATGACTATTTTCATGGGTTACCTGATTTCAAATTATAAAAATTAGAAATGATTTGAGACGGTCTTTATTTCCCTACTCTGTGGCTCCGCTTCCTTATCTGTAAAATGAGGTGCTGGATGAGGCTATTGGTCCTTAACCCTGGCTGCACATGAGAAACTCCTGGGAGTTCTTGTACTTGGATCCACCTCACGCCAACTGAATTAGAATCTCTGCAGTGGTGCCCAAGCACTGGAATCTACTTTAAAGCCCCCCAGGTGATTGTAAAGAGTCAAGTGATTTATGCCTCTAAAAGTCCTCACTCTGTATTTCAACACTTCTTTAGCTTGATCACTCCTCGCCCAATACATGAGAGGGGAGAGTTGGTCATTCACTCTACATCTGAAGAGTTATGAAGCCCATCACTAAGACTTTCTCTCAGGTTGATTTAAAAAAAAACAAAAACTAACTAACCAGTCACTCATGTTTTTAGATTTTTCTGAAAATAAAACTTCAAGACAGTGTCATCTGGTAATCTGCTACCTTATACTAGTCAATATAGTATCTTTGAACACCCTCAGGGAAGGTGTTAATTTTTTTTTTTTCTTTTTCTTTTAAATGGGTGAACTGGAAACAAAGCTCCCAGAGTCCAGATAATTGCACTTCTCCTGTCAGGACAGTCAGAGAATGTCTTTCATTTTGGGTGTTGGCATTGGCACCAAAAGGCCAGCCCCTGGTGAGGAACTATCAGGCCAGCAGATGGAGTTTGCTCATGTGACTTCCGGGCTTGTCACCTTCTCCGGGACAAGGGACAGTGTTCTAGATTCTCTGTGGAGAATCTGGGTCAGAGCCTCTTTCAGTGAGGGCCGCAGCCTCACCTGTTGCCCTGAGGCGCTGTGGCTGGCTTTTCTCCAGTGACCAACCAGTCTCGTGGCTCTGTCAGAACACGTGTTGGGGTGGCTGACACTAACACCACAGCTGCTTTTTCTCCCTGGTTGAATCCTGCCCTCCAGATCTCTTGACGATATTGTCACTCTCTCTCTTGTGGGCTCGACAGCACATCAACTTGCAGACAGCGTTGGGTGGCAGTTGCCAGAATTCACATTTCACCTCCTGGTTATTCCAGGCACATCATCAAAGGTGACACGGACAAATTAAGTTAGAGAGATGATATCTAGTCAGGCCAAACTGATCTTTCTCTACCAAATCCAAGGCCCAGATTACATCTGCAGTAAACCAGGAAGAAAAAGTCAGTGAAATGCATAAATAGCACTTGCTGAGGATCAGCAGGCTGACTGACTGGAAAGACATGTTTCAAGGGTGACAATGTTGGCAGTTACAAGGGACTTTTCCTCAGTTTCTGGAGCTTAGATTTTCAACAGGCTGCTCTAAAACAAATGTTTTAGCAGTAAGAGAAAACTAACCCCCTCTCCATTCTGACTTGTCCCTGTCCACAACACACCTACTGCATTTTTTCATTTCTTTACAGTTGCGTTCTTTTTTGTTTATCTAACACTAACAGACTCGATGCTTTTCTGCAAGCTGATTTGTTTAAAGCCTCTCAGAAGCCGAACCCTTGTATATTCAATTGTCCTTGGGAAGCAGTCTCTACTTATTATAGCATCATCTTTCACTGGTGCTGGAGTGAGGTAGCTCAGGGATGGGCATGCACTCACTTTACAGACACCAGGTACCAACAAAGTTACCTGCCAAAGCCACAGGTATGAGAATGGGATTGGACTTCAGAAATATAACCTAATACATGTAACACTACCTGTTCTCCCCAAAGAGACAGAGGGCAGACCCTGCCCCACTTATTCAGGAACTCCTGGTGTCTATCATGAGGCTTGGCATACACAAGGGGAGGAAGAGATGTTTGATGAGTTGACTGCCCTCGTTTTTCCCATCACTCAGCACATAGCAACTGCACAGCCACATTTTTGTGGCTGTTGAAATAAGGCCTAAAAAGGTGCACTTGTGTGTCGCAAGTGGCAGAGTTAGTACATTGTTCTAATATGCTATTCTTTGATTCTTTAAAAATACATGTGAAGGAAAAACTGTTTCATGTACAGAAAACATGTTAGGAGGGGACATTGTTTACAAAATTCTTTCATGTAATTGATTCAATAGTGTTTAAATTTATTAAGCATTTACTATTTCCTGACAACTATAATACTGGAGATGAGATAAATAAGATATAGTTTTTATTTTCAAGAAATTTAGAGTAAAAAATGTTATTTGCAGGGTTTTTGTGGGAGGTGGTCATATTCTGTGAAGCACTGTGTAGTCCACCAGGCTCTTCTATCCATGGGGATTCTCCACACAAGAATACTGGAGTGGGTTGTCATGCCCTCCTCCGCGGGATCTCCCCAACCCAGGGATAGAACCCAGGTCTCCCACATTGCAGGTGGATTCTTTACCAGCTGAGCCACGAGAGAAGCCCTGAGGCACTAGCAGAGAACTCCTATTTCTGCAAGTAATCTCAACATTTATTTATCTCAAGAGTATCTGCTTGGAACTGTGTCCTTACCTTCCTTAACAGATATTAAAAACAACACTCTTTCTCCTTTGTCAGGGCCAAGTGAAGAATCAGGTTACAGTTTGGGGCAAGTGAAGTGACAGGTTACATTTTCAGTGTGTTCTCTGACCGGGCAATTGAATATCAGTGAGCATGTAGCAAGAATGTAAACATCATTTGCCAAAAAATTTCATGTACACTAAAAAAAGAAGTCTGAGTAGGGAGGCTGAGGCCCAAGGAGATTTAACTAGAATTAAAGTTAAGAACACTAACATTTCACTTGGTACCTGTTCTTTTCCAGGTAGGAAATATGAAGAGAATAAGAGACTTCAGCGTGAATAAGAGAAAAAACTAGAGGGGTTCATTGCTAGGAAACTAACTAGATAAACAGGAAGAAACTAAATTACTTGAGCATATTTATGGGGGGGAAAAATTTTCAGAGGTATATTTGTGGCCTAGAAAGTTAAATGTGTAGATGAGAAGACCAGAAATAAGAGATTTTCCCTGAAATAGAGTTTACTTTAATGACTGAGTCCATATTACATGTAAAAAACAGCAAATTTAGGAAGAGATCATGGATCTTAATTAATTAATTTATTGGATCATTAATTTCAAAGACTGAGGGGCCTACTGATGCAATCTAGAGTACATTGATCTGAAATTGGACACAGTCTTAATAAAATAAAATTAAGAAATAATTGGCCACAGATCAGTAACTTAGAAGTAAGTAAACATAATCAATAAACTTGAGTGGCCCCTCAAACTTGGGAGGTGGGGTTATGATATTCCTCAAATTTTCAGCTCTCATGATGATACTGTTAAAACAGGGAAGTAAGGGGTAGGGAGAAGCAGGTAACTTTTAATCTAACTATAGGACTTCATTTAAAGTTTTGCTGGAATGTTGAAAATTTACTGGTAGGGCTAAGTGTTAGATTTCATGTTTTCGTTGTATACAATTTCTTTTTTATTTTTCACTCCCTCCTTCTTCCTTTCTTTTAGCTGCTTTGATGTTAACCTAGAGATTCTTTCTCAGTCCTGATCTCAGGGACTGAAAAGATCACTGAAATGTCAAAATTGCTTTGGATATTGGAATAAAGTGGTTAGAGATGGAGCTTGCATGACAGCCACTCAAAGTCCGCCCTGCCTTTGCCCTCAGATTCTTAAACCACTTCAGACTGGCAGTCTAATCGGGGAGGGCTGAGAGGAGGACACTTGCTCTGACGGCATCATTTCAGGTTGGGTACCCATCAAAGGGAGAGCTTCCTCTTCAAGCGCACCATGGTACATTCATGATCTCAATGTGTATTTGTTGGATAGACTAGAGTCAGTCTCACAACAACATCTTAGATGTTGTCCAAGTTACCTCGGCATAGAGGGTCAACTGAAGGAGACGAACTCTAGCAACACATCCATGGGCAACTGTAAAGTTCTCTTCCTTCTCCCACACTTTTGGATGTCCTCCCCCTCCCCCTCCCCAGTGGTGCACTCTGCCCTGGCACCTAGGGAAGACAGCGGACAGCACTGACTACATGGGTGCCTGCAGATGCCCAGCAAGACATGGAGAGTCATGCTGCTGGTGAATGTGTTACTTTAACCATTACAGACACAGTAACTGTTTCCACATAAATCAAGAGTCTGAAGTAGAAGAGGGGTTAGCTATGAGAGAATATTACAAGGATGTGGGCTTCCCTGATGGCTCAGATAGTAAAGAATCTGCCTGCAATGCAGGAGATGCAGGTTCAATCCCTGGGTCAGGACAATCCCCTGGAGAAGGAAATGGCAACCACTTCAGTATTCTTGACTGCAGAATCCCATGGACAGAGAAGCCCGGTGGGCTACAGTCCATGGGGCTGCAAACAGTCTGACATGACCGAGTGACTAGCACTTTACTTTCACTTTAAACATTAAAGGAGGCATGTTTCAACTTAACAGAAATAAAAACTTTCCAAGGTTAAGATCTGTGTAACAATGGAACGACCATTTCATGAGCTAGATATGAATTCATTAATTCATTAATTCAGTCATTCAATACATAATTATTGCTTACTTACAAATGCCATGCATTATTCTAAGCACTGAGGATACAGTAGTGAACAAGAGTGAAAAATCCCTGCCCCTGTGGAGCTCTTCTGGGGAGACAATTAACAGCAGCAGCAACAACAAAAGCAGAATATCCAGTGGGCTGGATAAAATACATGTGTCAGAAAACATTTTAGAGAGGTTGGCCAGGGAACACCCCACTGAGAGGGTTATATTTGGGTAAGACAGGAAAGATATGAAGGAGCAAGCTTTGAGGTTTTGAGGAAGAACATTTCAGGCAGAGGGAACAGCAAATGTAGACCCTGAGATGGGACCACCCCTGGAGTGTCTGAGAAACAGCAAGAACGTCAGTGCATCTGAAGCAGAGGAAACAAGGAGAAAAAGCTCAGAGGAGGTCAGAGTGGCCAGGACGGAGGCAGATCTGCCTGGTCTTGCACACCCTGGGAAAGGATTCTAGCTTTCACTCTGAGTGCATCATCCAGTCACTGGAGGGTCCCGAGTTGAGGAACAGCATGATCCAGCTACCCTTCTTTAACAGGATCGCACTGGTTCTCCTCTGCTAAGACTTGGCCTGCACCAGGGTGGCTGCAGTGATGGGACAGAGAAGGGTGAGGATCTGGGTGTCTTTTGACACAACTGATCAACTAAACGACAACAAGAGCAAGTTAATACAAGGACTGATAACTGACTATGAAATCGGGCAGTTAGGACACTAGGGGCGATCTTCATATGACAGGGTCCGTGTAGAGCTGGGGGAGAAAAAGTGAATGAAGTGAGCTTATGAAAGAGTGAGAAGCTGCAAGTATATAAAACCATTCTATGAGCACTAAGGTCTGTTTCAACTCTCATATTGATTTGAGTCCTTCTGAAAAAGTGTCAGGATATATGCTATTTTTTCGATGTACACTCTGAGATGCTTTAGTGACCACAAGGACTTCATTCAACACAAATCCCATTGGGAAACACAATTCACTGCGGCCTTGCTAAAACTTTAATTCAAAGTACTTGAAGGTTTCCTGATCTTATCTCACTGGGTTTTTTATAAAGTTACAGAGTCAAGCAAGAGGATGAGTTTTAAACCAAGGCTATTCCCTATTCTCAAGTGTATTAAGTGTATTAAGCTTTTGTTTGAATACCGTTATCTAAAAGCTACCAAATGAAAATAAGACTAAACTCTTACTTGTACAGGGCTGACTAGTCAGTGGAAAGCAACAGAATCAGCATGCACTAAGAATTGATTACATCATGTTATGTAATAGAACTTGAAATTCTGAGTAAAATGATTTGTGTTTGAGTCCTGGATCCATTCCTTCCTAGCTATGAAAATTTACACAAAATATTTAACTTTTACAAGCCTCAGGTTCTGACATGTAAAACTAGGATGACAGTAACTATCTCACAGGATTATTCCAAAGATCAAATAAAATGTCATTTGGAGGAAATGATTAGCGATAAGCGAAGCCTATATCAACATGACTGATTATAAGTTGCTTCTATACTCATGTTTTTGTCAGATTCTCCCAACTGTGTAGAGGAGGCAGAGATGGGTGTTACTGTTCTCATTTTAAAGAAAGTGAAGCAGAGGCTCTGAGATGTTAAGACACTTACTCAAAGTCACGTGACTAATAAGTGCCAAAGTTGGGACCAGAAACAGAGTTTGGGTCTGTGATCTGGGGCTCTGTTCACTGTCAAGGCGTCCACATGGAATCTAGTGGGGTAAGGAGCCTCCTCTGCATGGGACTGAGTTTCTAAATCTGACTCTTTCTCCTCTTGATGGTATGAATGAGTGGGGCCGTGGGGAGGTACATGGCTAAGGAAGGAACACTGAGGCATCCTCGACCTCCTTCCTTTTGAACTTTCTTTCCCTTCTCCTAGTCACCCCTGCATTGCTAACACATCCCTAAAAAAGCCTTCAAGGACAACCTTAAAGGACAGCTCTGAGGGTGTCCCTTGAATTGGAATATTTTACAGCTGGAAGAAACCTCAGATGTCATGTAGGCAAGCCTGCATTTTACAGACAAGGAAGCTGAATTCTGGGACTATTAAGATATGAACACAGAGCCCCTCAGGTCACATCACACCAGCTCTCGGCAGTGAGCGTTCTATCCACAGATCACACTGCCGCCCACAATGAGGTCGTGGCACGGCATGGTACCTTCAGTCAAAATTCTGAAGTGTTAAAAAAAAAAAAGAATTCTGAAGTGTTTCTCAATTAGTTATTTACCTAAAATGAATTTATTGTAACTCCCCCTATTATAGCATTAAAAAGAGCTTAAACCACTTAATAAATGGTAGCTGAAGTCATCTCTTGATGGATAATGTTTTCTCATTTGCAGTTGAAGTGCTAGAAGACAAAGTGACTTTAAAACTGCTTGAGAGGCCCCAATTATCTGATAAGCAGTTCCAAAGACCATACACACAAATGCAGAAACAGACCTCTTTATGAGTGGTGTCTGACAAGGAAAGAGATATTTGTGGCAAAGGAGCTCTGGAAAATGTAATTATTTATCCTTTCACAATTAATGAAAGAAATTGAAAATGAAGCTTTCATTTCAAATCCTTTTTATCTGGATGAAACTTTAATTTTACATAATTAAATTGACTTCACAGTTCAGTGTGTTAAAATATGCAATTAAGCAGCATAACGAGGTTAAATGCCTAGTGTTGTTGGCTCATTTAGAAATCACGCTGTCCAACTCCCAAACAAGAATGAACACCTGCCTGTCTGCATCTATCCCCAGATCCAGGGACAGCACACAGCCAGCAGGGCTGGCTCCCCAGATTCAGGGGACACGGCTATGTTTTCTTGCATATGCTAACTCTTGTATACAGTGAGCTGGGTATTTAAAGTTTTCACTCCTTTTTTGTGTTTCAGTGGAAGCTTGTGTGGGGCATGTAAAAATATTTCAGAAGTCTGATTGACTGCCACAGATGATTAACTTTATCTCTTACAGAAGTTCCCTCTAAGATAACACTTGCATCATCAAAGCTGTTGCTTTTGGTTTGGTGAAAGAACATCACAACTCCTTCATTCAAACTTTGCCATTTCACAATTTATGATAAACTTCAGCTTTGAGCTCTTTCAAATTATGTTTACATTCTTTGAAAAGGAAGGCCTTATGAAATGCTGTGAGGGGTGTGGTATGGGGACATGGAAATGGGATTGAGGTGAGGTCACTGGAAATCCATCTTAAGAGGCAGAGGCAGACGTGTTCATCTGAGCACCTCTCCTCTTTTCTCTTTGAAAAGCACCTTCATGAAGATTAATTCATGATTCTGGAGCATATAGGTCAACAATCAGAACTGAGTGTCCTTCCCTTCTCTGCTATGGTCTGCAACAGTGATTCTTGTTTTGACCACTGGGGTGGCTGTTGGGAAGGACTCATAGATCTAAGCAGTATCTTATTATACTGAACCCATTTGGTGGCTTCTCTAGATACACAGGGCAAGCACGTTCTTATATTAATTATAAAAAACAAATGAAGAAAAATGATAAGGCCTTTCAGGACAAACTTCTTTGCATTGTGGGGCATATGCCACAGTTGCAGGTTTATTCTTCCTATAATGGTCCCACTACTTGCTATAGGGTGTAGTTTGTTATGATGACTGGCAGATCATAAAACTGGAAGACTGTAAAAAGTATTACAGTGCGTGTGGCGATATAACCTATACATGAATGTACAAAGGTTTCTTCTTCTGAGCCAAAGCTTCAATTATGGTACTATCTGCTTCCATGATACGAGAAGGCATCATGTAGTTTATAAAATCCCCTAAAATTCCATGAGCTAGATCTGCCTCTTGTTTTACTGCATTGCCTTGGAACCCAAAGGAGGCCTTAGCTATCAAAGGACATAATGTTAGTTTTACTAGAAAAAAAAATAATCATGAGAAACAGTTTCAATAAGGGAGAACTTATATTAACGTAGCCATGCAAATTGCAAAAGCCCCTATTTGTATATAACCAATTTCATAATTACAAATTATTTTTATAGATCCTCAGGGAAGTAAGATCTAATAGAAGGTAACATCAAGGTATTTGGTTTTGGTTATTGTGTGCACTTCAAAGCCATTAAACTACTGGTTAGTGAAACTATGCCTATATACAAACATACAAACAAATCACTGATAGGCTTTCTCTCAAACAACCTAAGTTTTTGCAAGTTTCAACACTGAACAAGTATTTGAATAATAACAATAAAGCCTACTTTGTACAACTGTAAATCTATAATTTCTCAGAAACATTCATGTATGATTACATTTTATACAAGGCTTAGACCTGCTCTGACTTTAAACAGACCTTATTGTTTAAGAAATGCCTGGGTAATAAAACTGTTGACACATTATCAGAGTTCTAGGAAAAGGAATTGCAATTGTGAAATAAAAATGCAGGAGAATTGAAATATTTTATCAGTATGGCCTGATGTTCTTTGCTGCTTTACTAGATCTATCTTATGTGATCTAGATGAACTGCTACAGATTTTAGTTCTTCAGAACCACATGGAAGAAACTATGGTCTACACCCATATATGATACATTCAAATGCAGAAGAAGATCAACATGAAAAATTATATACAGATAGTCCCTAAACCTTATATTGGTTTCTTTTAATCTTCTTTCCCATTAAAGCTTTTACTAAGGTGTTTCCAATATATCGAGTTGAAAATAACATTTTCTTTAATAAAGACCTAGATAGAAGGGATCAGACATCCACATTTAATTGAATCAACTGGAGGGAAAGATTCATCTTAAAAACTATTATTATTCTAAAATCCTTCTGTTCCTTCCTGAGGTATGAATTCAGGAGAATTGTCAGATTCTCATAATATGAGATTATGAGGGAGAATTCTCAGTAGTCAAGTGAAAACTTTCCTGGTTTTGCTAATTTTTTTCTTCTTGTTACACATGGTCAAAGAGTACCTGGAAAGTTAAAGGTTCTTAATGTAACTTTGATTTGTACAGTGAATAAACAGCATTCTGGGTGGTGGTCAGAAACAAGCATTTGCAGAACAAAGTACTGTTTTTTTTAATTCATTCTCTAGGGAAAGTTATTCTAATATTAAGTTATCTTTACCATGAAATTTGAAGTGAATTTAACAGGGCAAAGACCCATGTACATACAACAAGTCCCAAAGACAATAGCCAAGGGCACGAAATTAATGAGTACATGTGAAAGCACTTTAAATCTGCAACATGCTTTATAAGTGTAATTACCGTCTTCACATGGTCCTTTTTATGTAGAATAGGCAACTTTGAGAGGGAAGTGGTTGTGTTTTGGGGAAGTTCAGCACTATTCCCTTATGAGAGGATTATTTTTGTGTTTAGAATATTTCTGATAGAACTGAGTAAACCATTATGTTTTCTGTCTATAAATGAGGGAGATAAAGGGCTCATGCATGACTGCTGCTCTCCTAGACTTCTCTATTTATCTCTTTATATTTCATGGTTTATAAGCATAAAGAGTGATGCTCTAAACATAAAGCTTACTACACTATCATTACATGTGACATTCATGTAGGTGCTAACGTATGCTTATATTTGAGGCAGTAAAGAGTTTTGAAATAAACACTACTCGAAATAAACTGAATTTCATAATTCAAGGATGGATTTAGTTCTTAATTAGGGAAAAAAGCTAGAAGGCTGCGCCACTTAATTGAAGGTGGCTCCAAAGTATTAAAGATAATATAAAGATAAAACAATTTAAGGAAACTAAGGCTTTAACAAAACAGAGACAGTAAAATTCTATCCCAAGAAATTGGTTTAGAAATCTGGAAAGAAAATTAAAAGATTCATCTTGAATAATGACTTGCTACCTCTTACTGGGATACTATAATATTTATATATCATTCACTAGTCAATGTCCTATTTTCTACCCTAGTTTGTGTGTTGTGTGTGTATGTTTCAGAAGGCATTTTCTTTTTGAAAAGAAATTTGAGGACTTTGATTACCCAGATAACACATTTAAAATTCAGCTAATTAAGCAATTACTGAAATAGCTTACTGTAACTATTTGGGGTATCTCTACCTCTTTTGGAGAGATTGAATCTAAATTCATATATAGTGAGTAGCTGAGTAAAGATGCTTATAGATGATTCTCAAAGATTCCCCAGGCATTTATTTCACTTACTGTTTAGCCAAGTAGAGAATGTTCTCTCTCTTTCTCTACATACATGTTGTATCATAGCCATGAACTCAGAGAGGGAAGGAAAAAGAAACTGAAAAAGTATTGAAATATTATGGACTCAGCCTCAGAAAGGTAAATGCAAAAATATGCTATTTTAATTGCGTAAATGTCTTGAATTATGCTTGAGGAAGTCTAAACTAGACATCATGAAAAGATGCAGCATCTGCTTGTCCCAAACTCCCAAATCATCCTTTCCCTAACCCTCCACCTCCTTGGTAAACCCTAAGGTTGTATTGTATAGCAGAGGGAATTACATTCAATATCCTGTGATAAACCATAATGGAAAAGAATATGAAAAAGAATGTACACCTTGATGTACAGTAGAAATTAACATTATAAATCAACTATATTTCAACAAAATAGATTTTTAAAAACATGAACAGTGGATAAACATCAAGGTCCTACTGTATAGCACAGGGAACTATATTCAGTATTTTATAATAAACCATAGTGGAAAGGGACATGAAAAAGAATGTAGATACATTGTCTAACTGAATCACTTTGCTGTGCAGCAGAAATTAAAATAACATCGTAAATCAACTATACTTCAATTTTTTAAAAAAAGCAGCAAATTAGACCAAGAGGGGATGCTACCAGATGCGAAAGGATGGAGAACGCCGTTTTTTGTGCTGTGGGGTAAGTTCCCCAAAGCAGTCTTACCTTTGTTTTCTGCCTTCAGTTCCTCTGCCATCAAGCTGTCTTGTCGGTTACCGAGCACGAATGCCAGAAATGAGAGGATGAGGGCATCCAAAATCCCAATGATAGCCAGGATGTAGGCCCAGCGGACTGAACAAGCCCCAAGAGTGTACTTGTCTGTCTTTTCTCCACACATCCGTTTTACTTCATCTGAATCCCAGCCATCAGGGAAAATCATACAGCCAAGCACAAGGCAAGCAGCTTAGAAAGAGGAAAAAAAGAGAAAAAAGACTTAACATAAATTTCATTTTAGCAAATATTGCCACTGTGTGTCAAATCATTGTCCAAATTCTCCATGTAAAGAACACCATGTCTTACTGCTGTCCAACCCTGACTGGCTCTTCCTCTCCACCAGTTAACTTCAAAGCCCATCACTCTGCAATGAAAGGGGCTCTGGGAACACTCTTTACAGGAGGACGGAACATTAAAAGAGAGATCAAGGTAGGTTGATCAATAAGAAAAAACCTAAAAAAAAAAAAAAGTCAAATTTTGGCATGCATTTGTGAGAAGGCTTCCACTGCAAATAGACCCACAAGCAATCCTAACACTGCAAGATGACAATTCAATTCTGGCTTTCAAGAGCTATGACAGCAGTCAGATAAGGGATTAGATGTGGGATAACATGGAGATACAAGAGGATATATTGATTCTGAGTCACAGTAAAAAAAAATAGTTTCATATTGTGACCAACACACACACACTACGAAGTTTCTTGAAGTTATACTTACCGCATGCAATGCACTCTGATATTTTCTATTCTGTTCTCTGTTCTATTTCATTTTTAAAAAGGTTGAAAATCATGGCAACACAGTATGGAATTGCAGAGCTTTTATTTAATATGTAAGTTCAGGAATTTAAGGAGAATGCTTAGTACTTGTTCTATTTCTCAAAAACCACCATGTGAAATACACAAATACTTTTTAATAAGAATATATTGATTTGAAGGCTATCACTGCTACTCTCCTTACATTTAATCAAATTATTTTGGGGTAAGTGGTGACAGTGTTAGGTTATATTCTGAATATGTGGTTCATCCATTAATTAATTCACTCATTAATTCAACAACCACTTCCTGAGCGTCTCTGAAGGAGTACCAGACATAGTTCTTGGTGCTAGGGATACAGGGATCAAGAAGAGAGACATGGCTTATGCTACCATAGACTTTATGTTTTGTCGGGGAAAGAGGACAAAAGAAAATGAATAAGTACCCAAATAAAGTAATTTTAAGTTGTAACAAGTAATAGGTAGGAAAGAAACAAAGCGCATAGAGAACAGAGAGTGGAACCTTCTTCAGAGAAGGTAAACAGATAATGCCTCTTGAGGGAATGACATTTAAACTAAGGCCCCAAACAAGCAAAGCACTAGACATGGGAAACGGCAACAGCATGTGCAAAGGCCCTGAGGTTGAAGAGAGGCTTGGTGTGTTTGAGAAGCTACCAGAAGATTAGTGATGGGGCTGGAGAAAGTGATCATGTTGAGGCATCCTTGCAGGTTATCCATTTGCGGGGCACGTAAATAAGAAAACTATGACAGCACAACCAAGTTAAGAGTTCTGTGATTGTCAGATATAAACAATCCCTGAGGCTGGCAAGAGGAAGCTGCATATAGCTCTTGCCTCACTGCTACTTACTGAACAAGCTGGAAGTAGACAACTACTTTCTTACTTCTTAACAGAAGCACAGGTCTACAAGGCAGGTCTGGAGAAGACAGATACCAAGGGGGGCAACAATCAGGAAGACAGCCTGGGAGAACTCTGCTTTAGCGTTCCTTTTGATTTTACAGAATGACAGTTCAAAACTTCAGGCCACACTTGGTTGCTCTTTTCTCTTTGCCCACATCCCAAATGTTAACATGCTTGCCTTATCTATCCCTGCAGTATCTCTATATACACGTGCCTACTTTAAGCCTTTGTTCTCTCTCAAAGGGAACCCTAACTTCCCTCTGCCTTCTCTTTGCCTTCACTCTATTTCAGATCAGACATTACTGCTCATACTCAAAATGTCATGCTGGTTCCCACTGGTGCTGAAGAACACTTAAACACTCAGTCAGGTATTCAAGGCTCCACGGATCAGTCCCTACTTATGTTTCCAGTCCTCTTCCCCTTTATACGCTCCACTTCACGTGGGCTGTAATATGCATGATTGCCTGTCTATGCACCAAGTTTTGGGATCTCTGTTTTCTCTTCTGCCTAGAATATGTCCCACTACTATCCCTAAGTATTCTACCCTTAAATATTTTTTTATTGTGGTAAAAGTCATATAATATAAAACATACTACTTTAACCACTGTTAACTGTACAGTTCAGTGCCACTCAGTATATTCACATTGTTGTGCAACTCTCACCACCATCCCTCTCCTGTGTTTTTCACCTTCCTTAGACGAAACTCTGTCCCTAACCGCCTGGCATCTATCAGTGTGCTGTCTGACCTAAGTATTTAACTACTCTAGGTAACCTGCACAAGGGGAATCCAACAGTACTTGTCTGCACCTAACGTATGTGCTGTGCGTAGTCGCTCAGTTGTGTTCGACTCTTTGCGATCCCACGGACTGCAGCCCGCCAGGCTTTCTGTCCGTGGGGATTCTCCAGGCAAGAATACTGGAGTGGGTTGCCATGTCCTCCTCCAGGGGATCTTCCCAACCCAGGGATCAAACCCAGGTCTCCCGCATTGCAGGCGGATTCCGTATTGTCTGAGCGCCAGGGAAACCCACACCTAATGTATACTGGAAAGCATTTTTAAGGCTAACTTTATGTCCCACAAACATCCTGCACCTTCTCCTCCCCACCCTGTACTCTACGGTAGGCCCTCACAGCCATCTGCTGCATACACAGTGGTGTACACATGTCAACCCCAGCCTCCCAATCCATCCCTCTCCCCTTTCCCCTTGGTGTCCATATGTTTGTCCTCTGTGTCTCTCTCTTTTTTTTCTGCTTTGCAAGTAGGTTCACCTGTACCATTCTTCTAGATTCCACATATATGTGTTAACATACAAATAGCTCATGCAGCTCAATATCAAAAAAACAATTAAAAAAATGGGTAGAAGACTTAAATAGACTTTTCTCCAAAGAGGACAGACAGATGGCAAAAAGGAAAATGAAAAGATGTTCAACACCACTAATCATTCAGTTCAGTTCAGTCGCTCAGTCGTGTCCGACTCTTTGCGACCCCATGAATCACAGCACGCCAGGCCTCCCTGTCCATCATCAACTCCTAATCATTAGAGAAATGCAAATCAAAACTCAGTGAGGGGACTTCTCTGATGGTCCAGTGGCTGGGCCTTCACACTCCCAATGCAAGGGGCCCAGGTTCCATTCCTGGTCAGGGATCTAGATCCCACATGTCGCAACTGAGACCTGGTGCAGCCAAATTAAATAAGTACAAAAAAAAAAAAAAAACCCTACAATGCGGTACCACCTCACACTGATCAGAATGGCCATCATCAAAAATATATTTACAAACAATAAATACTGGAGAGGGTGTGGAGAAAAGAGAATGCTCTTAAACTGTTGGTGGGAATGTAAAGTGATACAGCCACTATGGAGGACAGTATGGAGATTTCTTAAAAAAAACTAAAAATAAAACTACTATGAGATGGTTGGATGGTATCATCAACTCAATGGACATGAGTTTGAGCAAACTGGGAGATAGTGAAAGACAGGGATGCCTGGAGGGCTGCAGTCCATAGGGTTGCAGAGTCGGACACAACTGAGCGACTGAACAACAAATGACTTAGCAATTTCACTCAAATATTTTTTTTAATTAATTTATTTTCTATTGAAGGATAATTGCTTTACAGAATTTTGCTGTTTTTTGTCAGTCCTCAAAATTTCACTCAAATATTTAACATTCAGTCAAAAGCAACATTCTTCACAAAGTGAACCATCTCAAATTCTTCTTGACCTACACTGTTGCCCTTCTCTGAACTCACATAGCTGTTGACTGCACTGATCTTAAACATCTTGTTTTTTTAAACATGTTCTATAGTTATTTATTTACAAGCATTGTCTCAATTACAGACTATAAACTTTCTAAGGAAAGACTCCTGGCTTAAGTCATATTTATAGCACCTAAATCAGTGCCTTGTACAGATTGGCATTAAAATACTTTTGAATGGGAAAGTGAATAAAGGAATAATCAAATTAGAGCACCTAGACAGTATACTCTAAAATACAGTTTATAAAAGTCAATATCACAACTACCAAAAGTCACAAATCTAGTTAAATATGGATTCATATTTCAGTGACATTTAACAGAAACAATTTTGTTATAACTAGACAACAGATTACAAGTGCTTGGGAGATTAGAAAAAAGTGAAGCTAATGATCTTCCATTCTTTCTGTAGTTTCTAGCATTTGGTACCAACATGCTCTCCAGGGCACTTCTAGTAGTAACCATTTTTGTATTTTAAAAATATGTGGTTTCCATGAATGAAAATTCATTTTATTTGCAAAGACCCAGATTTTTTTTTTTCTTTCTTATTTTTTATTAGTTGGAGGCTAATTACTTCACAACATTTCAGTGGGTTTTGTCATACATTGACATGAATCAGCCATGGAGTTACATGTATTCCCCATCCCGATCCCCCATCCCACCTCCCTCTCCACCCGATCCCTCTGGGTCTTCCCAGTGCACCAGGCCCGAGCACTTGTCTCATGCATCCCACCTGGGCTGGTGATCTGTTTCACTATAAATAATATACATGCTGCTCTTTCGAAACATCCCACCCTCACCTTCTCCCAGAGTTCAAAGGTCTGTTCTGTACTTCTGTGTCTCTTTTTCTGTTTTGCATATAGGGTTATCATTACCATCTTTCTAAATTCCATATATAATGTGTTAGTATGCTGTAATGTTCTTTATCTTTCTGGCCTACTTCACTCTGTATAATGGGCTCCAGTTTCATCCATCTCATTAGAACTGATTCAAATGAATTCTTTTTAATGGCTGAGTAATATTCCATGGTGTATATGTACCACAGCTTCCTTATCCATTCATCTGCTGATGGGCATCTAGGTTGCTTCCATGTCCTGGCTATAATAAACAGTGCTGCGATGAACATTGGGGTGCACGTGTCTCTATCAGATCTGGTTTCCTCGATGTGTATGCCCAGAAGTGGTATTGCTGGAAAGACCCGGATTTTAAAATACAAACTATACCTCAGAAAAACACCTCCAAGGAAGCTACATTACTCGGAATATCTTTTAAAATATCCTAAATGCTTCTTAACAATTTTTGTTAATGAGAAAATTACTTTCTTATAAGAAAAAAAAGAAAATTAAAAAATTTAATGAATGGGAATCACTTGGAGAATGGTAACTTGTAGTTTTAGCCAAACTTAACACATATCACCAAGTGACCCAGGCTCAGGCAGGGTATTGGATATTATTATAAGTCAATTTCGCTAGAACAGGATGTTTGTGGAATGCTGACATCAACAAAGACATCTTTTCTCAAGGTCTTTCTGCACTGAAGGTAGACTATCTTAAAAGATTCCATTTCTGGAAACTCTGAATATCACACTGGGATAAAAAGAGCAAAGATAGAATTCACACTCTGAAGCTAAAACCACAGGAGAATATGAGTGGCAATTCATTATTCCCCATCTTCAAAGTATATGATTGTCTTAATCAAATTTTAAGTGAAGAACCTGGGAAAACAGAGGCTATATAATATACTGTTGTGCTTCATTTTATACAATTGCTATTCTCCTGAAAGTAACAAAAATACAATTTTTGAAATTCAATTTTCACTTTCTATATAGTTTAAGTGATTTGGCTATTCAGAGAAATCTTAAGATAAAACCTGGACTGATAAGGTTGGGTTTTGGCCTCCCAGGGTCGGGGGAAAGGCTTAGGTCCCCCCAACCCACCCCACAGGTGTGTCCTTCAGGCCATGGGGCATTAGAATTTGTACTGGATTCTCCAACCTTTTCTTGTTGGCTCTCTCTTAAAGTGAAAGGTCTGATCTTTTAAAAAATTTGTCTGGTTTGAAAATCTGAATGGTTATATAGAAGGATAATAAAACATGAAATTCAACTGCATTTAAAAGCTTTTAAAACTCTGTAAGTGAAGTCTGTGATTAAAATCCAATTTTTAAAGAAATAAATCCTATCTTTTTGAAGCTGTGCTTCTACTTCAAATGGCCACTGCATAGCAAATTTTATCTTCTGATTATGTTTTATTAAATACACATTTTCTTCTCATCCTATCTGAACTTCCCCAATTTGGCTATTTTATTTTTGAAAGGTAAATCTTCCCTGAATTACAGTGTATTAAAGATTACTTTACACCATTAAGATAGTGTAGGCTCTGTTGGTTTCTTTAGAAAGGTATGGGTCTCACATTCTGCATTGATGCTATTATAAATTCTGCTTCCTGGCATTCTATTAACCAGAACCTTACTAACCTGCACAATCTGTAGAGCTTCTGGAAACTAACAGCTATTTGTAATCTTGACTAAGAAGTACTTACAAGATCCTAGGCTAATGTCTCAATAAATGAAAGATTAAATAACATTCCTCTTGGTTCTATAATTATTTCTAATTCTTTATAAACTGGTCATGATGCAGCACCATCATTACACTAAACATTAGCATATACACGGCACCAGAACATTTGATTAATTTGGACATGCTATTTCCTGACTGGGAGGGATAGTGGAGAATTAGTTCCAGCTGGGCTGTTATCCAAAAATGGGTTTCCTATTAGGATGTCACCTAGGAAATGACTAAGTTACTTGCTGTTATATATTCCTTCATTTTGGCAGCAGGTCTTCCAGAAGTGTATTACAGAATATTCTTGAATGTTAAAGAGACACAAGAGCTCACAAGCTGGAGGTGAGCAGAGAAGAATGATGAAAAGAAACCCGTGTCCTTACTGAATGCCGCCATGACATCTTCTAATCTGGAATATACAATCAAGGCATCTTTGTGAAGGCAGGACTGTTGATTTCAATTTTAAGCATACTCCAAATAGTGAGGAAGCGTTCACATTCTAAAAGGAACCTCTGTGTAGAGGCTACTGCTGCCCACAATGGGTCCTTCTGAAATAGTACATAAACAACTAGTGGTTCCCTAGAGCCACTAATTGCTCTGGCATTTTTCTTTGCCAAAGAGCTGAATGTAACCTCTGTGAAAGAAACAGCCTCAGAAAAATCCACAAATGTTTTTAATTGGGTCTTTCTCTGAAGGAAAATGAAGCAAGAGGGAAAAAGCAATAGAGGGGTCTATGATTTGGGTTACTTTGGCCTGCTGATATTGCTGGACCAACGATCCAATCAGGACTTTCAACACTGCAAACCTGAGAACTGCTTATTTTTTGGACAGGAAGGGAAAGTCTAATTCATTCTTTTAAAAGTCTATGCACTGGTGCACAGAAAGCATGATAAATTGCCTCATGTTGCTGAAGCACTCAAGGGGAACGCAGCGAAAAAAACGAACCTGCACTCACTTAACTATCAATTATTGAGGCATACAGTAATTGAAGAAACTGATGCCAGCAGAGCTGCCAGGCTATGGAGGGGGGACTTTCACACGAGGACTGTTACTCTACACACCTGCTAAAGGAGAGGCAAATCATTCCTACAGTTTCTTCACCAGCACATGGCCAACAGAACGGAACTGCTGTATGAACTACAGTATTTATACATCTGGAAAAGGTACTGTATTTATACCTCACTTTAGCTCTGGAGAACTGAGTTGCTAGACAATCCAGGACATGAAATACTGTGGTTTAGAGTCCAGTGGAGAAAACAAAATTTTCTCCTGATCAGGTCTGATTTTAAACCTACTATAATTTTATGGCATTTAACTTTGGATCGTAACACAAAAAAATACAACATTCCTTAGAAAGGGGAGAAAGAAAATGTAAATAACAATGGGTTCTCAAAAGAAGAGCATTAGAAAGTTGTGTGTAATGAAGACAGGAGCTTCTCTATGCAGGTGCTCAGCCCTAATTGTCCCAGTAAAGGGAGCCATACATTCACCTGTACCTTGCACTCAACCACCTGTAGAACCTACCCCATGCGGTGGAATCAGAAAGGGGAGAATCAGGAGCCCACCCACACCTGCACTGGCAGCTAAGGGGTGGAGAAACTGCTTTTCTGGAATAGGATACCAGACAAGAGGAAAAACATTTAACTAAGTACAATGTAGCTTGCTACTTTGCTCAAATTTTGAGGGTTACTAACCAGATATAATATAAATCAGAATGTAGAACTTAAAAATACAATGCAGTTCTGATCTCTAGAATGCCAGCAGATGGTTTCTGATGTCTATCTTGGATCCAGTCAGACTCTGTGAAATCTTACTATGACATAGTTAATAACAGTATGCATCATCATAATAGCTAACATTTATTATATGAACATCATTAGTGGGGCACACTGCACATACATCATCTAATTCTCAAATAAAGCTAAGACAAACACAAGAGCATTACTTCCTGTCTTCTCTAATTTCCAGAAAGAGGGATGTTTCCTGAAATACCCTTGGCTCCTTATCTCATTCTTCCTTCCTTCCCATGGAGATGAAGTGAATTCCCCAGGAACATCTGGAAAATTACTGGCTGTACCAGCCCAGGCCTTTCCCCTACTTACCTTAGGAGCAGTTTGCCCTCATGCAGCATATATCCCAGTCCTCTGTGCTGTACATTTTATACAGGGTGAACTGCCCAGGAGTAGGAAGATGACTATGCTTGATTCTGGGGTTGCAAATTAGGGAGTCCTTTTGGCTCAGAGACTCAGAGGCATTTCTTCAGTCATCCTCAGTCATTTCTTCTTTCTCACATAAAGGGCATATTTGGCCTTCATCTGCCAGCTCTCCTTTCTCTCAGTTGCTTCAGAGCTTCAGAGTGTCCCATAGTTCTGGAGGCTGGAAGTCTGAGATCAGAGCACCACCATGGTGGGTTTGGTTGGCACCTTTTTCTGAGTTGCAGAGAGCTGACTTCTCTTTGGGTCCTCCCTCATGCATGAAGGAAACGGAGCTAGTAAGCTCTGTGGCCTCTTCTACAAGTGAGTCATGGGGGCTCCACCCTCAGAACCTAATTACCTTCCAAAGGCCCCACCTGCTAATACCATCACACTGGGATTAGGGTTTCAACCTGTGAATCTTAGGGAGGCATAAACGTTCAGCCCTTTGCAGAGCAGAAACAGAGGGTTGTCATTCATTGCTTCTCCACCAACCCCAACATTACTTTGTTTTTTACATACAGGAAAAAAGGAAGCTGAAGCACAGAAATTCCAAATAGCTTGCTCAAGGTCATACAAAGCCCTCAAGTGGTGGAACAGGATTTGAACTCAGGTAGTCCAGTATTCTTGCCTAGAGAATCCCGTGGACAGAGGAGCCTGGTGGGCTGCTGTCCATAGGGTCGCACAGAGTTGGACACAACTGAAGCAACTTAGCATGCATGCACTGGAGAAGGAAATGGCAACCCACTCCAGAATTCTTGCCTGGAGAATCCCAGGGCCAGAGGAGCCTGGTGGACTGCCATCTATGGGGTCACACAGAGTCGGACACGACTGAAGCGACTTAGCAGCAGCAGCAGTCTAGCTTTGGAATCTATGCTTTTAACACCACATACCCTATCATCCTTTACTTATCAACAATAATGATGCACACGAAATTACTTTATCTTAGAGTTTAAGATTTCAGTTTTGTTTTTCTTTTCTTTCAGCCACACAGCAGGGCATATGGGATCTTAGTTCCCTGACCACAGATGGAACCTGTACCCCCTGCAGTGGAAGCGCAGAGCCTTTACCACCGATCTACAAAGGCAGTCCCCAAATTACTTCAGAATATTGTTTTTTCTTAAAATGAGAACATTTACAGAATCTTGGCAGTGCTTATTTTTTATAATTAGACATTTATTTTTTGAGTACAAGAACTATTAAAATGATGCTTAGAAACTGCTAGCTTTTATATGAATTTTTTTTTTTTTTTTGTTTACACCAGTATTATACCTAATCAGAATTTTACCTTTTATATAGTGGCAAGAACATTACCTATAAATTCTAAATGTGTGAAATGGGAATTGATGAGATTAATTATAAATAAATATAGGTATATTTTGGTTTTATAAACATTTCACAAAAAATGCATCCTTTTTTTGTTTGTTTTGGCTTGGTATTTTGAGTGAGTTTTTGGCTTGATATTTTGAGTTAGTTTTTGGCTTGATATTTTAAGTTGGCTTCGTGTTAGCCAAACATTTTATGTGTTCTTAAAAGGCATATATTCAAGAGTATATATGCATTTATGTGTATATATAACTAAGAATATATGTATCTTATTCATTTATATATGGCTACAAATATATAGAATAATTTCTGCTCCAGTTACAAATAAAGACATGAATCAATCCAGTTCTATTTAAGTTTCTGTGAAGCTTTGTTTCTTTTAAGTAACTCCCTGGGTGTCAACAGATACATTGTTTTAATGAACATTTCAATCAACAGGATACCAAACAGGTTGGCAGGTCACAAACTTGTCTGAAAAATTGCCCGAGAGCTCTCGACTCAGGCAACATTTTCAAGTGCTAAAATCTATATTGCATTTCTGACACAGGATCTTAATAGAGGAAAATATCATCTTTCTCCACAACCGTATGAACCATACACCGATCACCGTTCTCCCAGTAAAATCTGCTTCAGCCATGATAACACCCAAAGCAGAGACCAATGATTATCTTGCCAGCACTTTTCCAAGTGGCTCTTTGTGCTAAGCTACTTTATTTGTAAAACAGGGAGCCCTAGTCTAGATGATTGAGTGGTTATCTGCTATTTACCTTATATCATTCATATTTAGGAATACATTTATATTCACCTGATGCTCCAAACATACACACATGATGGGAAATAACTGCATTTGTAGAAGTGATTCTTGATGGACTCAATGTGGCACCCTCACTCTCTGCCCTAACTTGGGAAAAGTTGCCATTGGCTGGAGACAAAGTCAGGAATCTCATGCCAATCTGGTTAGCAACACTTTATTTCTCAGTAAAAGGGGTAAATTTAGGAGCAACTAAATTCCTTGTCAGTGAGGAGGAGCTCTCCCAAGCCTGCTAGACTCCCTGGAAACCATGTGCCTATTTGTATACACTTTCCTGAAACAGACTTTGGTACTAATATAGCTCTATACAGCTGGACTACTTTTTATTTTATTCTCCTGAAATAACATTTGAATACTTTAGAAACTTCAACTGGCAAAAATCAATTGTTCAAAGAAAACATGTGGAAAAACTACTACATACTCAAGATGTTAAGCAGTGGAACCAAGCTCGAGCAAGATGGGTGCTTTCCTAACCATCCTTTGTAAGGAAGGCTCTTACTTTCAAGGAGGCATCAGATACACATTATTAATAGGCTCCCAGATTATGTTTTTTTCACAGTTTAGCAGATATTTCTTTCATTCTCTTTCCCTTTCTTTCTCCCCCACCTCTTTACTCTCCCTTCCTTTTCTATATCTATATCGATATTAATATCCATATTGATCTATAGAGATCTCCCTCTGCTTCACTCCTGGTGCGTATACAGCTTAAGAACAGTCATATAACCTATAGAGAGCTGTCACTCTCTTTGCAGAAAGGGCTTGTAACATCACTCAGGACGGACACGATACAGTTTAGGCACTGAATTATTTTTTCACCAAGTTGAAAAAGGCAGAACAGCAGAATGGGGCTCTGAATCTGGATAACAAAATTTTCGAACTGACTGTTTCTGATGTCTACTCTGTTCCTCCTTAGTGTCACTTCCTCTCTTCCATCCCCTTGCCCCTTGGATGCTTAAGATAAAGGTAATGTGGATTCTGAGGGATGTTTTATTACATCTAAAACAAAAAAGTGCTAAAGAAAAAGACAACTATGGTAAATTGTTTGAGTTCCTTTTTTTTTTTTTGGTTCTTTATTTCTTGTTCCCTTTCCCCATTAGATTTTCCTTGGGAAAAAATGTCTTTTAAAGGCTTCCATTCTTTTGCTCTGTCTTTGAAATAATTTATTAGACTTGGGGAAATACTGTGAGATATGTCAGGCTTTAACCAATCTATGGTAAAATCTTCCAGTTATTTATATGTTTATGAAGAATGCCTATGATTTAGAACAAGAAACTATCCCCAGAGAAACCGAATTGGAATTGGCAGTAGGTATCAAAAAAAGAATAGGAGAAAAACTGGTCAAGAGAGGGTAAAATAACTCAGCATGCTAAATGTTCTGTCAAAAGATTTTCACACATCTTGCAACTTCAAATTCTGAAAGCCAGAAGTTTGTAGATAAAACCTTGACCATTGTGATATTTGAAGAACAATGCCTGAATCAGAACAATGCCTTCCCTTGACTAACACAAAGTGTAACCCAATCTTAACTTGCCCGAAGGTGGCTTTGCTTTGAACTCAGGTGCCAGAATGGCCTGAGGCAGGGCTGTGTAGAAGTCTGGAACCTCAGCGGGTAGCTTGGGCTTTTGCTCTTTGCCCTTGGGGATCATTCCTCTTCTCAGGGTTCAATACTTTGACCTTTTAACCACCACCCCAGGTTCCTGCTTGAGGGTTAAAAACTCTATTGTGCTTCATTTGCCACTCTCATAACCAAAACTGGGTTATGCTGATGGAATTACAGGACTGTGATGATCTAAAGTATTTTGAATTTTGAGATGATGGCCACATGAATTACTGATAAACTCTGCCAGTTAGAAACTTTTCATAAAGTGATAGGATGGTAGACTTGTTTCAAGATGTTCCACTAAAGAATTTTTGTTCTTCTTTCATTTTTAAATAAAACCAATATCTTAATCCAGAATACCAGTTTTCTATCTGTCCAGACAGAGTAGGGGCTAAATCAATTTTTGTTAGAGATAAATAAATGACCAGGGGAAGAGCTTAAAATTACTGAAACAGAACAGTCTGGAGCAAACATGATCTGGGCTTGGGTCCTGGTCCTGATCTTAACTTGAACCCAGCTCTAGGCCAATACTTTGGCCATGTGATGCGAAGAACTCACTCACTGGAAAAAGACCCTGATGCTGGGAAAGACTGAAGGCAGGAGGAGAAGGGATGATAGAGGATGAGATGGTCGGATGGCATCACTGACTCGATGGACATGAGTTTGAGCAAGCTCTGGGAGTTGGTGATAGACAGGGAAGCCTGGCATGCTGCAGTCCATGGGGTCACAAAGAGTCAGACACGACTGAGCGAATGAACTGAACTGAACTAAGGAATAAGAAGAAGATGAATACACATTCTCCACCTTACAGCCCTGCCTACTCTCCCTCTTCAAGGTACCGTTTGTATCCTTCAAAGAGAAGTCAACACATCACTTGGGACAAATTGAGGGTTTGTTTCTATGATCAAACACGATTTAGATGAAACATTTCCTCATTTGCAATGTGCATTAGTTTTTCTACGACTATTGTAACAAACCATGATCTTAGTGACTTAATACAAATATTTTATAATTCTGTACATCAGCATTCTTATTTGCATCTCAATGGGCTGTTTTAGTTTGGAGGGATGCATTCCTTTCTAGAGGCCATAGGCAACAATCCATTTCCGTGCCTTTTCTTGCTTCTAGAGACTGCTGGCTTTTCTTAGCTCCTGGCCCCTTAGTCCTTTTCAAGGTCAGCAATGGCAAGAGAAGTCCTTTTCATGTATCATCTCTCTAACTCTATTGCCTCTTCTCCATCCACTTTTAAGAATTCATGTGATTAGATTGGAGTCACCCAGATAATCTAGGATAATCTCCCCATTACAACATCATCTGATTAGCAAACTTAATTTCCTATTTCCATGTGACCTAACATATTCAGAGGTTACAGGGACTAGTGTATAGACATCTTTGGGGGGCATTATTCTGTGTATGTGTATAGTGTGGTATATGATGTAAAACATAGGGTGTCATTATAATCTTTTTATAAAATTAAAGTCTAGTTGGTCTATAAAATTTCACGTATATAGCAGTGATTCAAATATATATATACACACACATATATGCTTTTTCAAATTCTATTATTATAAGATATTGAATATAGTTCCTGTGTTAAAAAGTAGGTCCTTGTTCATCTATTTTATAAATAATTGTGGGCTATGTGTTAATCCAAAACTCCTAATTTATCCCTTTCTCTCACCTTTCCCCTTTGATAACCAGAAGTTTGTTTTTTAAGTCTGTGAGCCTATTTGTTTTATAAATAAGTTCTTTTGTATCACTTTTTCAGATTCCACATATAAGTGACATCATATATTTGCCTTTCTCTGACCTACTGCATTTGGTATGATAATCTCTAGGTCCATCAGTGTTGCTGCAAAAGGCATTAAACCAATCTTTTTCATGGCTGAGTAATATTCCACTGTATATATGTCCATCAATAGATGAATGGATAAAGAAGATGGGAAAAAGGACTGCTCTTTACCAGGATTGGAATGGCATATAGGACAAAACACAAACCACCTTGCCTCCTGTGATCTTCTCTACTCCAGGGCTCTGCTACGGGGGTACCGTGTCACCTCTCTACCTCTGCAGTCAAGTCATCAAGTTACCATGTAGCTGGGTTCAAACTCCCCAAGGAATGATCTGGTTAGTCACTATCTAGTATATAGTGTCCTGTTGATCAGAGCTTCTCTCCAATCTGCCAGTTGGCTGACCTCTTTCTAGATGGCTGCCTTTGGCCCCAGTGTCCATCCCTGGCCCATAGCTGTGATCAGTTATTGGGACCACATGGTATGCTTCATTTGTACATGAGGGACTGCCATGGCTCATGGCCTTGGATGGGTGCTGTGGATACGGCCGTTCATATCATATTTTGCCCAGTTCTGGGGAGGCAGTGTTGATGTAGGAAGTTAGGGTAAGGGTTAGAGGTGAGGGTGGATGATTACTAAATACTCTGAATAATTTGTGGCACCAAAAGTTTGGTTTTGGTCCTCTTTAATGGTCACTCAAAAGTAAGATGAGGAGCACTTTTCTAAGTCCAGGGACAGACCCTTAACAGCTTTGGAATATGGGGAATTTACCCCATAGCTAAACTTTAGCATTTCAAAGATGTCAGCACCTTAGGTGAACGTGGCCTGCCTGAGGGATCAGAGGGAGTGAAAGTGGTGGCCCTGGAGAGGCCAAAGCAGGAGATGGCTACGGTATTTAGTGGTTGAAACTTGAAGAGACTGGTCTGTGACAACACATGGAAAGCCTATGATGACTCTATCATTTGGGTTTTCTTCCCTGGTTGCTGTGGCTAGAACTCCCAAAACTATGTTTAGTAAAAGTGGTGAGTGCTGGCATGTTGTTATTATCCTGTTCCTGTCCTCTGATTTGCAGTTGCTGTGGTACAGACTGAGGGACGTTAAGTCAATTGCAGATCTGCTGTATGGGACAAACTCTGAGCCCCTGTGCTTCACAAGGCTGGCCTTCCATGGATCTTTGCTGGGTTTTCTCAGCATGACATGGTTCTGTCTCGGGTTCCTACTTAGCCTTATGTTTTCCTCTTGGGACCAATCTTTGACTTTATTTTGAGTCTACATGTCTGAAGTCCTGATACTTTCCCTATCTCTGACTGTGTACATCCTTTTGCTTAGGCCCTCAAAGGCAAGCTTGAGTCATGTTTCAAGAATATGGAGTATCTTGACCAAAGCAAGTGATGCTCAGAAAGGCCATGACTTGGGGGCCTTCTTGCTATAGGATCAAATCCACTGCTCGGCCACATCTCTGCCTTGGATATTGCCTTCAGCTTGAATCATGCCTAAATTTGGAATTCTTTGGGCTATCTGCTATTCCTCTTAGTGACTCTATGCAAGCACAGACTTGCTAGTCCCTACTTTCTCTCTTTCAGTCCTGGATCCCCACTGGGATCACAGCATACTATTTGGCTGAACCTATCTAAACTGCAGCAAACAAATCCATTTCAAAAGCTCCAGACTTGTAGAGGTGATTACCAAAGACTATTATTTTCCCCTTCCTTCTTAAAAATGTGGGTGATCAATAGGCATACCTCTGATGTCTACAGGGTGACAGAGTTAAATAAAAATTTCCTGAAACTTTTGCCATTTGATGCATTTGGAAGTTTGAATAAGAATGCATATGGGCCCTGTAGCCTAACCTCTAGGTATTGTTGCACTCAACCTGAGGGCTCAACCTTCACACCTTTAATCTATCTTCACAAAGACAGGCAACATATTGGGAGGTTCAGATGTAGTTGCATGAAGTTAGTGATTGGTCTAGTGTGTAGCATGAGCTCAGTACCTTTGTTCTTACCCATTATTCCCATGTACTAATCTCTATTAATGTATTGATAATACATTAATAGTATTATTATTTTTATATAAAGTCAAAGCCATCATTTAGGTTTCTGAGAATTCAGAATCCTCAGTGAAAACAAGCAGTTTGCACAAATGTTGAAGAAAATAAATTTGTTAGAGAAATTGGAGCAAACACCTTTAGTTTCTTCATTTTCCTAAATTTTAATACTGTAAAAATAATAGCTAACATTGGTAAGCACCTGTATCAGACATATATTAATCAACTCATTTAAACCTCATTCCAACCCTATGGAGTGGGCATTATTAACATCCCCATTTTACAGAAGTTGAAACAAGAACAGAGAGCTTAAATTATTTAAAAATGTCACAGTTACCAAGACTGACACCTTCGGCAAGCTGATTGTTGTTCTCTTAACCAGTCGACAATGATAGAATTTAGTTTTTACTATTTCAGGAAAATATGGAGCTTTCCTCTGACAATAAAATCAGAATACCAAAAAAGAATTAGAGTCACCTAAGAACTGATGAGAC
This sequence comes from Dama dama, assembly GCF_033118175.1. Lineage (NCBI taxonomy): Eukaryota > Metazoa > Chordata > Mammalia > Artiodactyla > Cervidae > Dama > Dama dama. The sequence continues at coordinate 43,594,799 of NC_083698.1, read as the reverse complement.
TAGTGTAGATAATATGACAAAAGACAGGTTTGTGACTTAATTAAATACAGTCAACAATTAAGGTCAAAGCAGGCTGGAAAAAAGGCAAAAATTGGACTTATCAACAAATGTTGTACTGCAGCTCATGGCTAGAAGTCTGTTACTGAGAAATGGTCTTGTGGTGCAATAGTACTAGAGTTCCTAGGAACTTCAAGAAATGGACCAACTTATCTTAAAGTATTGGCATTCTGAATTGTCAAAATGACATCTCTAGAAATAACTGGCAGCAAAATCAAAGTAAACTGAAATGAAGGTACTTCATTGATTTTTGTTATTGTTGTTGTTGAACTTTAGGGCAATATATTCACAGTTAAGGGAGTTCCTGTCAACAGCCGATGAGAATCTTAGGACATGCCATTTTTTGTATGGCCAGACATAAAGTTATTTTAATTTCCTTGGCAAACAGCCTCTTCAGTCACGTACTATTATATATGTTCCTGTTCTGGAGATAGCAGGCGATTAAGACACATCTAAATCCTTTTCCCAAGGGACTTGTAATCTAAAAGGGTACCCAGTTTAACTGCCATAATTAGAAAAAAAAGGGAAATATAGGCTTCTGAGTATAACTGAACATGTACTCCCAAATCTGCAATCTATGTTTTGAAATCTCAAAATTTACTGGAAGGGGAAATTTAAGATATTTAGTCCCACACCATTTTTCTTTCAACCAGATTCAAGAGTTGGGAGAATACTGGAACACAGAGGAACTAGCAGTTGGAGAAGAGAAGTAAAACAGTATGTGTGTGAATGTGTGTGGGGGGGCATGGTTGTTTAATTGTAGTATATAAAATAAAGTATAGGTACAGATATAACTGTTAGGAAGATAATTAGTACCAAAACAGGAATATGCAGTAAAACTTACAATTACCAGTGGAAGTCTCTGCTATATGACAATAAGATTCAAACTCAAGCTCCCTACCACTAGTATGGTATGTTATTCATCTCTTCTACTGAAAATACAGTAAATATCAGGACTAGATGTTTCCAGAGTGAAAGTTATGTTTCCTCTAAGTAGCAGGAAAAATGATTTACAATTCCCATACTTTAAATGAGAATACTTCATGTATTTCCTCAGTGCCAGATCCTAGAATGTTGCCTAGAACCCTGATGTGATCTACGGTTTACATGATCGATAAAAGCAGACAAGAACCTCACTCTTGGGTGTTTCTTCATGGTGATGGGTGTTTGGTTTCTACCAGCCCTCCAAGTTGGCCCTTGGAAGCAAGGATAAGAGTTCTAGACACTGATATTCCTGTTCTCCCCTTACCATTTCTTTATTTTTGGCATATTCCAGGTCTTTGGCCTCTCTGATATCTCTGTAGACTACATTATTAGCATTTCTTGGAATCAAGCACCATTTCATAGCTTTAAATTATACTTGCTTGCCTTTACTTTGCTGGTAGTATCATGGCTGAATATGCCCCTCCAATCCCGAGTTCTTCTCCTTGAGCATCCTCTTCCTGCACTGGGTAGGGGGATCATACTGGTTCCTTAAATTCTACAGGAAGTGTTTTCAGTCATGCAGATACAATCAAGGGAGAACTCAGCACAGCCTTTATAAGCCAGAATGGAGCCAGTATACAGAAAAATCTAAAGAAAAAAAAAAGTACTAGAGAAAATGGAAAAGGCACACAGTTCTGTATCTAAAACTACTCATGGGTCAGAGAGAGAGAAGCAACATCCTTCTTGTGGTTCCAGCAAGACCTCTATCAGGGATGATTAAATCCTTAAGTTAAATGTTCCTTGAAGTTTCAGCTGTCATGGAGCTATTTTAGACTGGTCTTCCCAAGATAACAATAGCTGCAGTATTACACATTATTCTTATATGGTTGGTGACCAGTGCATTCTCATGGTTCCTACTGGGTCCCAATTTTGTACATCCACCTGACCAGAAAGTTTCCACACCTGGGGAGGGGGTATGTGTTTTATTTTACACATTCCAGGCTGATATAATGTTAAATTTGATAGAATATATTTTTCAGTGAACTGGCTAGAAACCCTAGGCTCTTGGCTCTTCCCTGATTGAACACTATGTACCCTGGGAAATGGTGAGCTCTGGAGTGAATTAAGCCTAATGGAGCATGAACTTAGGTCTCCATCCATCTGCTGTCAAGCACACTCATATATTTGGTTTGACTTGAAATGGTGCTTTAGATGTGGTTGAGTGATGATGCAACTGCTCCTCTGGCACACCTGGGATGTTGAATGTTTGGTGTCAAGTTTAGAATGAAGACCTAAGGCTTTTTTTTGTTTTTTTTATCATCATGCCCTGAGGGACCAGGATATTGGTTAGCATCATACATTAGTCGAGCTGGGCATTGGATCCTGTAGCTATTACCCACCCTTGCACCCTTGCCCCACTGCTGCTGACCCTGCTCCTAGAAAACTCTCATAATTGCAGCTTCTCACATTTTTTGTCATTTTTCAAATTGTTGCCACAAATGAGAATCGTGGCTGGGCCATTTAATCTGGAATGGTATTGACATCAGTACTGATCACTGAAATTTCATCACACAGACAAACATCATCCATGATGATCTTTCTCCTATTTGAAGATTAATTAAAAAAAGAGGCCAGCATGGGGTATTGTAAGATATGTCCTATCAAACTGAAAATTTGACTTCTAGTAAATAGCTATTACCTATAATTTTTTATCACCTCAATGCAGTAAGTTCATACATCCTCAAACAACGTAGTTTGGGGATACAATCTTCACTGAACTTGATTTTTGGCTCTACTTCAACCTAGAGTAAGAGCTCTATTATGAATGCCAACTGTCTTGAATATAAGACCTTAATGGTCAAAATATTGAGAATACTGCTCACCTGGTCTGAGGTGTCCAGCTGTAACAATGCCCACAGTAGTCCTTTGGGATGTTGAGTCATAGGCCAGAGCTAGATGTTACGCAGCAGTGTCCCTGTTGAGGTCTGTCAGTGATAGCCCTATCTGGTTTATGTGCCAGTGGTAGCACTTGCTGGCAGCAGCTGATGTCTTGGAATTTTTAAGGGAATGCCAAGTATCATGTCTGTGGTTACTTTTGATGATGATGTTGACTAGTTAGTATAATCATGAAATACGGTTAGGCTGTATGCCTATAACATACAGCCTACTGCTTTGCCACTAAAATAATGTACTGGAAGATGAAAGCTTGACAACACATCCCTGACTCATTCCTCCAAACAAAATGAACAAATTGAGAGTGCTGGCAGAGACAGGAGGGTGTGTGCCAACCTGAGTCAAAGTTTTTGCTCCCTATTGAGAAAGAGTGGAGAGGGCTATGGAGACACTAAATTTCCCGCTCCTGGAGGGAGTCAGACCAGCCTGCTTGCATGTGCTGCTTATATTCCTGGGAGAACTATCAGATTTCACATCCTGGAGGAGAGATATTTGGTCGCTGAAAAGAGGACGGCTGCTTGTTCCCAGAAATGCCTCCTTCCTGCCTCAGACCAGCAACTGCCAGCTCAATGCTTATCAATTGACATAAGCAGAAGTTTTCATGACCAACAGCAAGGGCCGAGGGAACCTCAAGGTCCTCACTGATGCTGAAGATAAATAAACCATGATGAGACAGAGGAATGATAATTCTCTTATGGGGTATCAGACACCCAAGAAGGAAGGCAAAGCTGAATTGGACCTGGGGGGGTGTATTGCCATAAAACTGAAAAAAGTAGAAGAAAGACAAGAGATTTGAAGTTTAGAAACTTAAAATATAAATAGTAAGGACTCTGAGAATATAGGGATAAATAAATTTTTAAAAAAGAAGAAAACTTCTTTGGATAGACAAGGTCTTAAATTATTACTGGTTACCAAGACTCAGATGGGATTAATGGGAAAACATTCACATACCTAGTTATACCTTGGGGAAGCTTACAAATTCCTTGGACTAAAAAAATCTTATAAATTTCCACAAAGAACATCATGACAACAAAAATTAGTTAAAGGAACAGTTACTATGTGATACAGAATTCTGAAACAAAACATATATTGAAAGGGAAAATAATAATCCCTCAACTAAAATTCTGAAGCAGTCTAGCAAATCCTACACATTTTAGTGGAAGTAGAAATGCAGTGGTATAGTGGTATATATATAACAACTGACTCTACAGAAAAATGATAGATAAAAAAAAAACCCGAAGCCTTGCTTTGTAGTGCTTGCCAATTTCACGGTGTAAATACTCCCTCCATGGTCAATTTCAAGCTATCAAGGTGATGTCATTGAACACAGAGTTGAGAAGAGATGAGTCAGTTTAAACCAGCTCTAGGACATCCCTCTACAAGAGAGGCAATGCAGACAACAGAAGTTACAACAGCTTAAAAATACCATCTTTGAGGAATACTGGATGAGTAAGCAAAGAAAATACCTTAGTGGGAGGACACTTTTAATATGTTCATAGAGAAATGCAGAAATGCAGGTGTGATTATCGCTGTTGGGCTGAGAAGGTAAGCCTTTGAAGACTTGAAAACAATTAATTTGCACTTCCAAATTAATAGGGCAAAATGCAGTAAGGAGAGAACTGACCAAGTCAGAAAAGTAAGAAGAGGGACTTCTGGTTTCCAGTCCACCATACAAGGAGCTTGGAAGTCACCACTTAACCTGAACCATAAGTAAAAATTTGAACTAAAAAGTCAATAAGCTTTTTTAGATCTGTCAGGGAAGTGAGGTCACAGGGCAAACCACTGCTCCCAAATTTGGAGAGCCATACAGGTGGACATAAAGATTCACAATAGATAAGAGCAGAAATCCATGAGTGGAAACCTCAGGTACCAGTGCTGAGGTAGGAAAACCTGAACTGTGGACAAGTCTGAGGGTTAAAAACCCCAGGGGACCCTGTTATAAGATGGCCCCCACACTTTGGTGAGTTTTACCTCCTTGAGCTCTGCCAGATCCCCACCACGAAGACTGGAGAAAAATCACTGCATGCTTCTGGCAGAAAGATGGAGAAGGCACCATTCTGAAAATCGCCAGAGCATCTGTTCATCTTAACAGGACCTATCTTCAAGGAAAACTATTTTACCAGAGTCTAAACCATTGGGATTTTATCAGAGGCTAATAACCCTTGGAGAAGGAAGGAAATATTCAACACTAGCCTCTTCTAGCCATCCTGTTCCACGTAAGGCTAGAGAAAAATTGAGAAGCACTTATAAAGAAAAGTAAGTAGAGGCAAAAAGAAAATATGATTTATGATAATATTAAACCTAAAATAAATGGAAGAAACAACACAAAGAATATCAGTTACGGAACAAATATGAAAAGTCTGAATTCCCCTATCAAAATACATTATCATACTCAGACAAAATCTAGTTATATATGTTAATAAAAATCAAAATTAAGATAAGACAAAGATATGTCAAACATATGTGTGAATATGTCTCCTTAGGTAAGGAAAACAAAAGCAAAATTAAACAAATACGACAAATTAAACTAAAAAGCTTTTGCTTTCAGGAAACTACAAAAAAAAAAAAAAAAAAGAGAGAGAGAAAAGGCTACCTACCGAATGGAAGAAGTTATTTTCAAACAATATTACCTGATAAGGGGTTAATAGCCAAAATAAACAAAAAACTCATACAACTCAACACCGCAAACAACCTGATTAAAAACTGGTCAGAGGATTCAAATAGATGTTTTTACAAAGAAGATATACAGATGGCAATGGGCTTATGAAAAGATGCTGAACATAACTAATCATCAGGGAAATGCAAATCAAAATCACAATGAAATATCATCTCACACCTGTCAGAATGGCTATTATCAAGAAGACAAAAAATAACCAGAGTTGCCAAGGATGTGGAGAAGAGACCCTTGCGCACTGTTGTGGGAATGTAAATTGGTGTAGCTTCTATGGAAAACTGTATGGAGATATCTCAAAAAATTAAAAATAGAACCATCATACAATACAGCAATTCTACTCCTGGGTATTTATCTGAAGAAAACGAAAGCACTAATTATAAGAGATATATGCTCCTATGTTCACTGCAGCATTATTTACAATAGCCAACCCAAGTACCCATTAACATATGAATTGATAAAGTTTTGATACATCTTTATCCATCAGACTTTATCCATAACTTTATACTTTATCCATTAGTATACAATAGACTATTACTCAACCATAAAAAGAATGAAATCTTGCCATTTGTATCATCATAGATGAACCTAGATGGTATTATGTTAAGTGAAGTAAGTCAGACAAAGACAGATACTGCACTGTATGATTTCACTTACACGTGGAATCTAAAAACCAAACCAAATCAACAAACAAAACAGAATCAGAGTTACAGATATAGACAACAAATAGGTGAGGGAAAATAAGAAAGGTTGAAAATAAGGATATGAACAAAGTTAAATCTAATTAATGCATACAAAGAAAGCAGAAGTAGCACAATTCAAAGTCAAAAGCATTTAATGGGACCTTGGCCTCTGATAGCTCAGTTGGTAAAGAATCCACCTGCAATGCAGGAGACCCCGGTTTGATTCCTGCTTCAGGAAGATCCTCTGGAGAAGGGATAGGCTACCCACTCCAGTGTTCTTGGGCTTCCCTTGTGGCTCAGCTGGTAAAGAATCCAGCTGCAATGTGGGAGACCTGGGTTTGATTCCTGGGTTGGTAAGATCCCCTGGAGAAGGGAATGGCTACCCACTCCAGTATTCTGACCTGGAGAATTCCATGGTCTGTATAGTCCATGGGGGTCACAGAGTCGGACATGACTGAGCAACTTTCACTTTCTGCCTCTGGCCGCTTGCCTGGCCAGGGTCACCTCCCAGCTCTGACAGTCTGTACCTTCATGAAGATCTCTACCACCCCTTTGGCCATGTACAGGCTCATTCATTTGTCACCCCTCTCCACGGGGACTTCTGTGCCCGCCTCATCAGAGTCCAGGAAGAACTCCCAGGACAGATCATCGAACTGCCCTGCCTCCTTTACCTTGCTGGTTCTCTGAGGTCAGCCCTGCTCCTCCAACGGCCTGGTCTTGGCACATTTGTAAATGGCTGTGTCCTCCTCAGAATAAAGTCAGGGAACATTTCTGAAGATACTGAGCACAGGAAGCTGCCTCGCAGCCATGAGCTAGTGACGTCCGGGGATTACAAGAATTCCTTGTGTGTGTATTTCTCTCCCACACACACACGCACAAACTTCACACACTCGTTAGTGCATGGCCTCTTCCATAGCCACCCTGGCCCTTCTGGTCTAGCTGTTCCCCCTTTCCACGCCCTTCCCCATCCATGCACCTCCCAGTACCTGGCCTTTCTGAGCACCCGCACCTCCTGTCTTTACACTCCGGTGGAATGCTCTCCACCTGATAACTCAGCACAATCCTGCCCCCTTCCCATTTAGGTGTGCCGTCTGGAGCTGTAGCTGGGCCACACGTGAAACCAGATTGCCTGCAACACAGCACCACGCGCAATTCAAGGCCTGTTGGGGGCGAGTTAACCGCCCGGCTCCTCCCACCAGTTTCCACCTGTGGAGAATACAGACACCTTTGTCTCGTCTTTCCACAGACAACAGCCTGCCCTCGCGGCCCAGGTTCTTGGTATCTCAACAGTAAGGCTAGGCTGACACAAAGAATAGTGTGAAAACTCCAATATAAAAAGATAACCACTTTCACTGAAAAAAAATTTTTTTTTTTTTTTGCTCACAATTTGATTAACATTTACTTTCTTTTGATGAAATATCAGTAAATCCCCACCTTTTCCTTAATTCTCCTGGGCCCCACAGCCATTTTCAAGTTTTCCTGAGTGCTCTCCTCGGAGATGAGCATAGCTTCCAAAACGCAGTTCCGAGGAACTGAAGAGAAACGAGAGACGCCCAGGTGGGCAGGGGAAAGCCCTCTGCACTAGCGGCGCGGGTCTGGCCACAAGATGCAGGCGAGGAGTGCAGAAGATGCCACACTCCCCAGAGTTCAGCGGGAGAATTGCGTCCAGAGGGGCCACAAGACCAGCGACACTAACTTTCTGTACTCCAGTCAGAGGGAAAGGGACTCTGGTACCACAGGGGTTGAAAAATGAGGCTGAGGCTGAGCCCTCCTGTTGCAGAAAAGCCCTGTTCGGAAAGCCGCCTCCAGCCGGTGGCTCCACGTAGGCGAGGCACACGTGCGGTCATGTCACGTGGGCTTCTGTGCTTCAGGCTGATGGGTCGATTGATGGAGGGCAGGCTTACTGCAGGCTCTGGAAGCCAAAGTGACATCAGGCGCCTCTACGGAGATAGGAGTTTGTGGGCTTTTTCTTTCTTTCTTATGCCTCAGAGTAGGGGCTGACATCTGGAGGTCACTTAAAATTTTGGATTAGGTCACACTGAAACTGTCTTAGTTTGCAAGGAGTCCATTTCAAGAAGCAATTTATTAAATGGTGAGGTCAGAACTCTGCTAAATCACTGTGCTAAAACTTAAGAGACAGTTCATCCCTAAAATATACTGCGTGGGTTTTAACTGGGTTCTGGTTTGCACAAAAGACATTTTGAGAAACATGAGATATAGTTTAACATAAACTGAAAATTAGATCGTATTGGGGAATTATTGTTTTGTTAGGTAGCCAGGGAAGAGGCCAAGGAGGAAAAATAATTCCAGTTTTCAGTGACACATGTTGAAGTATTTAGCCAGCTAATGATGTTTGGAATTTGTTTTGTAATATTTAAAATTTTACTAAATCAAGGATATGGGGTAAAATGGAAGGAGAGGAACTATTATAGAATAAATGAAGGAAAAATACTTAAGACCATGTGAACTGAATGCAATAGAATTGACCTTGCTTGGATGAAAATTTTTGTCTGTGAGAAAGTGCCATCACAATCGGAAATTCAAAAATGGCTTTTTATTAGACAGCATTAAAAAAAAATTTATTAGGTAATAAGATTTTTTAGGCATGTATTTTTAAGTCCCTATATATCAGATAGATACATGAAAGAATTTATCATTAAAAATGTTATTTGGGATTTGCTTTAAATTATTCCAGGAAATATGCTGGTAGGGGAATAGATGAAACAAAATTGGCAGTATTGATAATTTCTAAAGCCAAGAAACAGGTACATGGGGAGGCTTATTATAGTAGATTGGTGCAAAAGTAATTGTGGTTTTTGCATTGCTGAACTTTGTCATTTGTTATTGGAATACATCCTTAAATAAATGTGGTTATATTGTACATTATTTTAAAAGTGGGTTATAAAGCTGCAGAGACAACTTGCAACATCAACAAAGCATTTGGCCCAGGAACTGCTAATGAATATACAATGCAGTGGTGATTCAAGAAGTTTTAAAAGAACAGAGCCTTGAAGATGAGGAGCATAGTGGCTGGCCATCAAAAGTTGACAGTGACCAACTGAGTGGATCATGGAAGGTGATTCCTCTTACAACTACGTAAGAAGTTGCCGAAGAACTCAACATCAATCATTCTACCATCATTTGGCATTTGAAGCAAATTGGAAAGGTAAAAAAACTCGATAAGTGGGTGCTTCATGAGCTGACCAAAAATAAAAAAAATTGTCATTTTGAAATGTCTTCTCTTATTCTATGCAACAACAAGGAACCGTTTCTTGGTTGGATTGTGACATGCGATGAAAAGTGGATTTTATACAACTGACAACAACCAGTTCAGTGACTGGACTGAGAAGAAGCTCCAAAGCACTGCCCAAAGCTTAAATTTGCACCTAAAAAAGGTCATGGTCACTGTCTGATTGTCTGCTGCCCATCTGATCCACTACAACTATCCGGATCCTGGTGAAACCATTATGTCTGAGAAGTATGCTCAGCAAATTGAGAGCAACATCAAAAACTGCAGTGCCTGCAACTGGCATTGGTTAACAGAAAGGGCCCAATTCTTCCCAAGGATAACACCTGGCCACATCTTGCACAACCAACGCTTCAAAAGTTGAATGAATTGGGCTACAGAGTTTTGCCTCATCTGCCATATTCACCTGACCTCTCACCAACACACTAGTACTTTTTCAAGCATCTCAACAACTTTTGCAGGGATAATGCTTCTGAATGTGCAGCAGACCCAGAGACAGCCTGGTACAGATTGGATATGGGGGATGGAGGGCTCTAGAAAAAAAAAAAAAGTTGACAGAAAAGAAAACATGATGGATGTTTAAGGGAAAAAATAAAGGATATGGTAAAATCAAATAGTAGAAGACAAAAAGGCAATTAAAAATAGAAAAATCAAAACTATAAATATGGCATGAGTTTAAACCTCTCGACTGTAAGAAGAGTGAATCTATTAACCTCAATGCTAAAAACACTCTCCTTTTGCTTGCTGACAGAGGAAGGAAATAGAATTAAACACACCATGTGACCCAAGACAAAAGCACATTTGAAGCCTTATTAATGTAAAGGCAGTTCAACCATTTTCAACTTTTAGAGTCAACCAATGGACAAAGTGGAGATGATTAATAGTGCTTGCAGGATATGTCACATAGGAAGTTCCGTATACTCCTCATCCCCCAAGGAAAGAGTGGAGAACCCTTCCTGCTGGTGGAATCAAGAGAGGGAGTTTCATGGTCAATGACTAAAGAAGAGTGAAGACCCTAACCGGGTTCCTCATGAATCCAGTAGCTCACCAATCTAGCTCACCCCCTGGCCAAGGAGGGTGAGTGGGTAGAGAAATTATAGACTTTGGCAGGCTGAGAGGAAAACCAAAAACAGAGGGGATCAATTAGCTCTTTCCTGATTATCTTTGTGCCAATATTGAGAAGTGACAGGAAAAAAAAATGAAATGGTGGTATAACATGTTGATATTAAGAGAGGACTCAAAGCAGCTCTTATTGATTCTACATAGCATGTAGATCTTGCATGGCCCTCACACGTGGGGGGTGTGTAAGAAGCCTAAAGATGTTGTCTGGTGGTCTTATGGCCTGGGGCTGGGGGGATGGTGGGGGTCAATACAGCAGGGAAAGAAGTGATCTTACAGCTAAGGACTGAAGGGTAGATTCCCAGACTGGGAAATGAGTAGAGATTGGAGCTAACCCAGGGAATCTCTGAGGCCTGATGGCTGAGGTTGAGACCTACTCATTAAAGGAAGATAGCAAACTCCTTGGGAGAACAGACCAAATATATTATAATGCTGGAGGCAGTATGGCCAGAACTTCTTCAGGTCAACAAATGGGACCTAATGAAACTTAAAAGCTTTTGCACTACAAAGGAAACTATAAGTAAGGTGAAAAGACAGCCCTCAGATTGGGAGAAAATAATAGCAAATGAAGAAACAGACAAAGGATTAATCTCAAAAATATACAAGCAACTCCTGCAGCTCAATTCCAGAAAAATAAATGACCCAATCAAAAAATGGGCCAAAGAACTAAACAGACATTTCTCCAAAGAAGACATACAGATGGCTAACAAACACATGAAAAGATGCTCAACATCACTCATTATTAGAGAAATGCAAATCAAAACCACAATGAGGTACCATTACACGCCAGTCAGGATGGCTGCTATCCAAAAGTCTACAAGCAATAAATGCTGGAGAGGGTGTGGAGAAAAGGGAACCCTCTTACACTGTTGGTGGGAATGCAAACTAGTACAGCCGCTATGGAAAACAGTGTGGAGATTTCTTAAAAAACTGGAAATAGAACTGCCATATGACCCAGCAATCCCACTTCTGGGCATACACACTGAGGAAACCAGATCTGAAAGAGACACGTGCACCCCAATGTTCATCGCAGCACTGTTTATAATAGCCAGGACATGGAGGCAGCCTAGATGCCCATCGGCAGATGAATGGATAGGGAAGCTGTGGTACATATACACCATGGAATATTACTCAGCCATTAAAAAGAATTCATTTGAACCAGTCCTAATGAGATGGATGAGGCTGGAGCCCATTATACAGAGTGAGGTGAGCCAGAAGGATAAAGACCATTACAGTATACTAACACATATATGTGGAATTTAGAGAGATGGTAACGATAACCCTGTATGCAAGACAGAAAAGGAGACACAGATGTACAGAGCAGACTTTTGGACTCTGTGGGAGAAGGTGAGGGTGGGATGTTTCAAGAGAACAGCATCGAAACATGTATATTATCTATGGTGAAGGAGATCGCCAGCCCAGGTTGGATGCATGGGACAGGTGCTCCGGCCTGGTGCACTGGGAAGACCCAGAGGAGTCGGGTGGAGAGGGAGGTGGGAGGGGGGATTGGGATTGGGAATACATGTAAATCCATTCCATGGCTGATTCATGTCAATGTATGACAAAACCCACTGGGGAAAAAAAAAAAAAAAAAAAAAACACCTCAACTGACGTCAGAATGCAAACCAAGGGTGTGGCGCCAATGCTATGAAGATATCTAAGTTCCCTGAGGGAGTAAGCATCCCGGAGAACCTGTAAAGTAGGGAAAACTGCTCTTATAATAAAGTATACATAATATAAAATTTACCACTTTAACCATTTTTAAGTGTACAGTTCTGTAGCATTTTAAGTTCATTCACATTGTTATGCAACCATCACCACCATCCATCTCCAGAACTTTTCATCTTCCTAAAATGATACTTTCCCTATTCCCCTATTCCCCCAACCCCACCCCAATTTATGGCAATGACTATTCAATGTTCTGTCTTTATGAATTTGACAGCTCTTGGAATTTCACAGCAGAGAAATCATACAATGTTTTGTTTTTCATGCTGGTTTATTCCACTTAACATAAGGTCTTCAAGGTTCAACCATGTTGTAGCATGTGTCAGAATTTCCTTCCTTTTTTAACAATGGGTAACATTCAAGATTGCTGGGAGAAATATCAATAACCTCAGATATGCAGATGACACCACCCTTATGGCAGAAAGTGAAGAACTAAAGAGCCTCTTGATGAAAGTGAAAGAGGAGAGTGAAAAAGTTGGCTTAAAGTTCAACATTCAGAAAACTAAGATCATGGCATCTGATCCCATCACTTCATGGCAAATAGATGGAGAAACAGTGGAAACAGTGGCAGATTTAATTTTGGGGGGGCTCCAAAATCACTGCAGATGGTGACTGCAGCCATGAAATTAAAAGACGTTTACTCCTTGGAAGGAAAGATATGGCCAACCTAGACAGCATATTAAAAAGCAGAGACATTGCTTTGCCAACAAAGGTCCATCTCATCAAGGCTATGGTTTTTCCGGTAGTTGTGTTTGGATGTGAGAGTTGGACTATAAAGAAAGCTGAACGCCAAAGAATTGATGCTTTTGAACTGTGGTGTTGGAGAAGACTCTTGAGAGTCCCTTGGACTGCAAGGAGATCCAACCAGTTCATCCTAAAGGAGATCAGTCCTGGGTGTTCATTGGAAGGACTGATGTTGAAGCTGAAACTCTAATACTTTGGCCACCTGATGTGAAGAGCTGACTCATTTGAAAAGACCCTGATGCTGAGAAAGATTGAGGGCAGGAGGAGAAGGGGACAGCAGAGGATGAGATGGTTGGATGGCATCACCGACTCAATAGGCATGAGTTTGAGTAAACTCTGGGAGTTAGTGATGGACAGGGGGGCCTGGCGTGCTGCAGTCCCTGGGGTCTCTGAGAGTTGGACACGACTGAGTGACGAAACTGAATTGAACTGAACTGAACATTCCATTGTTTGTGCACCATATTTTGTTTATCCATTCATTTATCAGTGGACACATGGGTTGCTTCTGCCTTCTGTCTATTGTGAATCATGCTATAAACACGGGTGTACATGTTCATCAGATATTTTTCAAGTCTGCTTTCATTTTTTTTTTTCATTATATACCCAGAGGTAGAACTTGGATTATACAGATTTTCTATGTTTTTTTATTCTTTGTAAAAAAATGATACTATTTTAGCTGTTGCATCATGTATTAGGTTGGCCAAAAAGTTTGTTTGCGTTTTTCTATAACAGCTTACAGGAAACACTGAACAAGTGTTTTGGTCAACTCAATACATTCCTACCAGCTACATGCAAGAGTTCCAGTTTCTCCACATCCTCACCCACATTTGATATTTTGATATTTTCCTTTTCTGTCTTTCTTTTTCTTTTTTTGATAGTAGTCATGTTAATGGGTGTGAGGTAATGCTGTGGTTTTGATTTGCATTTCCCTGATGACAAGTGGTATGGAGCATATTTTCATGTGCTTATTGGCCATTTATATGCCTTCTTTGGAGAAATGTCTATTCAAGTCCTTTGCTCATTTAAAAATTGGGTCATTTGTCTTTTTGTTGTTGTGTTGCAGTAGTTCCTTATAAATTCTGGATATCAATTCCTTATTAGATACATGACTTACAAACATTTTCTCCACTTCATAAATTGCCTTTTCACTCTGTTGACAGTGTGCTCTGATGCATGAAAGTTTAAAATTTTGAAGAAGTTCAATTTACCTACTCTTTTTTTTTTTATTGTTGTTCTTGGTTGTGCTTTTGGTCCTTATAGAGTTTTAAACTTAGAATTGACAGAGAGCCCAAAGAATCTGTCAACATATCTCCAAAGCTTAATGAGCAGAAAGAAACATGGCTAACTTTAATTGGGAAATTCATGCCTTTTTTAGTTTTTATATTTTGCTACTGAGTGACATTGGTTCTTTAACGTGGCACTCCTGGAACCAGAGCAGCGCAGAGAACACCCACTTAATGAACTTGTGTCCCATGGATCTGGTGGGAAGGTAATGGATGCAGGAGCTCTACTGTAAAATATGATCATGTTGCTTTTTTGTTGTTCTTGTATATCTGAATTTTAGTGTGTACCTTTTTGGCCCTTAATCAAAAAGGTGGCAGAATATTCAGAAGCAAAATGTGACAAAAGCCTCATGAAAACTTTGATAGAATATCATTCCACACCAAGAACAAGCCCTGACTGGCAAGCACACTGCTCACACACAGGCCCTGTGATGTTGGATGAGGATTTGGAACTTATTTAGGTTAGTTTGTTTTTCTTTCTTAAGAACATGAAAACCATCACCCTGGGAATAAGAAATCTGTAATACAACCATGCTAAAGATGGGAATTTAAATTGAAAGTCGTAAAAGGCAAAACAGAGTTTCAGAAGGAATCATTGCACTGTCGCATCCATTACCTTCCCACCAGATCCATGGGACACAAGTTCATTAAGTGGGTGTTCTCTGCGCTGCTCTGGTTCCAGGAGTGCCACGTTAAAGAACCTGACAAACTGGCTTTCTTTCCCTTTCGTGTTTGAGAACATAAATATTGCATTGGCACTAGGGTAAAACTCAATTATAAAGACAAGTTAGATGAAAAGCTCAAAATAAAAGCTTTGCTCTTTTAGTTTTGTTAGACTTCTGCAATCGGGTAAGGAGAAATTGTTCCAATCTCCAAAGTATACTACATACTCATTGTTTTTGAAAAGGCAAATGAATTATTACACTTACATTCTTTGGCTTAATATACCGCAAATCTGATTTCTGTTCTGTTGATGCTTCTAAGAAGGCTATAAACCTCCTTTTGGCAGGAAAAATCACTGTATATTTTATTTATTTTTTGATCATGTGCTATTAATATTCTCAGGCAGTATATTTGTTCTATCCTTGTTTATGGATTCTTACAGTATATAAATCATGTGAACCTCCTCATATATCTGCCAATTTGAAATAAACTGCAGGTTTTTGCATAGATTCTCAGCTCAAACTGAAGTCTTTGCTCAGAGCTTATCTCTTATTAGTCATTAATGCTTGTCTTTATTTCGGGAGAGTATTTTCTTTTTGCATTATTACCCCCTTTTCCTGACCTGATAACCATTTCCTTGTTATGGGAAAGATTCCTTTGACATGGAACAGAGAAATCCTACCCAGAATGACTTGACCTGCCTCTCCCAGAGCTTGTTATTTTCTTTTTTGGTTGCACTGGGTCTTTGTTGCTGCGTGGGCACTTCTCTAGTTGCTGGGAATGAGGGCTCCTCTCTAGTTGCAATGCATGGGCTTCTCATTGCAATGATTTTTCTTGTTGCAGAGCACAGGCTCTGGGATACGTGGGTTCAGTAGTTGCAGCACACAGGCTTAACTGTCCCACTGCATATGGGGCAACGACATTCCTGGACCAGGAAGATTCTTAACTACTGGACCATCAGGGAAGGCCTCTTCTAGAACTTGTTGATGGAAACAGTTTCTAACAAAAGGATAAAATGATGGATTATTTCATTTTAACTTCACCAGTTAATTCGGCTTTAAAGAAAGACCCTTATCTTTCCTTATGCTTCCTATTCACCTTTTCCCAAAGAGTGGCATTTTTGCAAGTTCATTCCCACCCTTGAGACCCCTTTTCAACGAGCCTGTCTACTGCCCTTTACCATAAAACTATGCATTTAATTTTTATCAATCAGCTCCAATACCAACCCCCAAAACAAATTCCTGGGTTGGAACGCTACAGGAACACCCAGTTTACCAGATGCTGAAAAATCCTCAGAGCTGTCGATTTCTTTTATCTTTTGTGACACATGCTTGAATTTTTCAGTTCTTGCTGTGTTCAGTCCGCTTCTTTAGTGATGGTGAAGCAGGGACCTACACTTGTTTCTATCTTCCCTTCTAAGACTTTCTGCCTACTCCCTTAGCTAATTTAGCTCATATTCTCAATACCCTTCATAAAGGAAATTTGGTAAATTTACAGAATTTAAATTTGTACATACAAAGTATGTACACACATGTAAATGCTCAGTGACACATTTTTTTTTTTCCTGTTTTGTCCTTTTAAACTTATCTCTTTTTAAACTCTTATTTGCTGAGTACATTTTTTACACCCTGTTGCTTTGTAGTTCACATTTAACCCTCAAAATGATCTTGTAAGTAGGGGTTAATCCTGGTTTATAAATGAGAGGTTTGAATCTTGGGAGTCAAATCATCTGGCAAAGAGCATGCATATTTCAGAAGTGGGCAAACAAGAAGGTGAGCCTAAGCCTGCTTCTGTTTCTACTCTAGCCCACTACATTTGTACCTGGTGTTCTGCACAATTTCCAGGCCTTCTGCTCATTGCTAGCCCTTGTCTATATAAGGTAGACAAGTGCTAGATTTAGTACATTTACTGCTAGTGCTGTAGGTCCCTTGGGTAAGTGGTAAGTTTATTCTGGATGTTTTATATTCCTCCTGTCACCTAACTTCATCTTTTGTTACATAGATCTCACTCAGCAGAAATAGTGTGTAAATATTCCAGATGTGAAATATGCAGATGCAAAGTCCTTAACGTTCATAGTCTCAGCAGCTTCTTTGGCCTTGTTTACAATTAGGATATTTGCTCCTTTGCATCTGCATTTCTCTCAAGCTAATTGTCCTTACCAGAATATTGAGGATTCAAAAGTCAAGGAAACCCAACCAATAACGTTGTACCCTTTTGATAAGAGTCTCTCTGTCTTCTTACTTCTTTGTTGCTTTGCATCTTTCATTGTTTCACTCAGTTCTGGTTGGAGATGACCCATCAATGACAATTACATTGAATTAATACAGTTAAGTGATTCAAGTACTCAATTAAAACCTGACAAACTGTTTCCCTTTCTTTTGGGGAAGTGGTGGTGGTGGTATACCTCCATACAAATCTGAATTTTTCACTCTATTTTGACATTAGGTCTGTAGTGACACAGATTTCTATCACCACGGCTTCCACTTTCAGAAAAAGAAAAAAAGGGGCTTTTAGTCTTAATTGGATAAGTGAATCAATTTTGTTAATTCAATATAATTGTCACAGTGCCTTTACTAATCGTTATTCTTTTGGGTGTACTTGGGTTAAGACTATTAAATCTGGTTCCCAAGGCTTCCATACTGCAATAGATCAGCGTTTCTCAACATTCATTTTTAATTATTCCTGTATAAGGAGCATTTTTAGACCTTTTTCTTAATTGCCCCCCTTCACAAGAAACTTTAATACCAAAGTGCATCATGTATCTGTTTATAAATTGCAGCCCTTTGGGAAGGGCTCACAAATCTCTAAATTGATATTGCCCCCATAGATAATGAATGTAGAGACCACCAAGGTAAACTCGACAACATTATGGTTAGGTGCTAATTCTAGAACAGTTTTTATGATCCTTGCTGTTTCTGAATAGGGAAGAAGGGGCGAACACTCCTTATTTCTCCTGTTTCAAGACCCTACCACTAGACCTAGCTACTTCTCAGCTATGTAGAATATAAACCAATTACTAATTTTGTGTGGTGTTATTAAGAATCTCAGATGTCAGAAATGCAAATCAAAACTTTAATTAGGTACCAATTCACTGGTCAGAATGGCTATCATGAAAAAATCCATGAACAATAAATGCTGGACAAGGTGTGGAGAAAAGGGAACCTTCCTACACTGTTATTGGGAATGTAAACTGGTGTAGCCACTATGGAGAACAGTATGGAGATTCCAGAGCTACCGGATGATCCAGTAATCCCACTTCTGGGCATGCATCCAGAGCAAACCATAATTTGAAAAGATACAGGTGCCCCAGTGTTCATTGCAGCACTATGTACAATAGCCAGGACACGGAAGCAAACTCAGTGTACACTGGTGGAGGAGTGGATCAAGAAGATGTGGTACATATATACAGTGGGATATTTTTCAGCCATAAAAAAGAGTGAAATGATGGCATTTGCAGCAACGTAGATGGACCTAGAGATTATCATACTAAGTGAAGGAAGTCAGACGCAAAAACACAAATATCACGTGATATCACTTATATGTGGAATGTAAAAAAAAAAAAAGGGTATAAATAAACTTATTTACAAAACAGAAAGAGTTACAGATTTGGAAAACAAAACTTATGGTTACCAGGTGGTAAGGTGGGAGGGGAGGGATAAATTGGGAGATTGGGACTCATATATACATACTGTGCTGTGCTATTCTTAGTCACTCAGTCATTCATGTCCAACTCTTTGTGACCGCATGGACTGTAGCTTGCCAGGCTCCTCTGTCCATGGGATTCTCCAGGCAAGAATACTGGAGTGGGTTGCCATGCCCTCCTCCAGGGGGTGTTCCCAAACCAGGGATTGAACACACTACTATATATATATAATAGGTAACTACCTCCTGTGTAGCACAGGAAAGTCTACTCAGTACTCTGTAATGACCTATATGGGAAAATAATCTAAAAAATAGTGTATATATGTATATGTATAACTGATTCACTTTGCTATACACCTGAAATTAACACAACACTGTAAAGCAACTATACTCTAATAAATTTTTAAAATTAATTTTTAAAAAAGGAGAAAAAGGATATCAGATGACAAATTGAGGTGTACAAGAAACCCAACTTTCTGTATTTTTCTATAATGAACTGAATTTCTATTTCTTTCTCCCAACTGCTGTGTGGTAGACATTTGATATCAGGCAACCCAAGGCCGTCACTCCTCTTTTCTCTGGGGTTTCATTTAAACTCCAGGCAGGCTTACAGACCTCTGGTCTTGAATCTCCTATCAGGACTGATATCTGCTGAGATGCCCTGTCTTCCAGCTGCAGGTTTCAGTAGGGCGCTGTTATATTCTCTTTGTGTGTGTGTGCTCAGTCCCTCACCATGGTGCTCCCAGGAGTCCACCCCTCTATTCCAATCTGGCATCAGGGCTCACCGGGCATGCCTAGCAGGTGGTGCAGGGGACCTGGACCTGTCTGGGGCCTGTCTGCTATTTCATGCTGCTTGTAGGACTGGGCTCTTGCTACCTCTGCCCACTTTGAGGGTCTGAGGACATGGTCCTGGGGTGTGATAAGGAACAAGACTTCTCTTCAGGGGACCCCTTTACTCCCCTCAACACTCCTTACACCCTGAAGGCACTTTGCTCTCACTATTCACAGTGCTCCTTTCACACCTTTTGTCTTACGCCAGGGCTTGGGCTTTTGCAACTCAAAAGCCAAGAATTTGACTTTTCTTATCTGCTAAACTGTCCTTTATCTGAGGGAGTGAAGGCAGGGTCCTGCCCAGCTGCCCCAAATATGGAAAAAGCAAGGGTAACGCAAAAGACTAGAGGAGCAGATGTTAAGTTAGCATTCTGAAACAAGATCTCCCCTATTCTCAGGTGCTTATTTCTCACTCTAAAGAATTAGTTCTTAACTTTTTTGTCTATAACCATTTCTAAACTTAATACATTTCCATTGGTAAAAGTATTTCAATAGGGCAAGGCATGGCCTACCCATTTAAGAATCAATGGTAACCACTCCTTGGTGAATTTAGTAAGGTGTGCCCATTTATATCTAAAATGCATAAACCACGCAAGAATCCTTCCTTCCTTACTGCTTTCTGAGAATCTGTTGTGTTTCTTGAACTTTAAACTTATCCTTGGAATCTAGGTTTTGGAAGCAGAAGCCTAACTTCAGTCTGAGGCTTCAGATGGTGGTGAAGAAAGGATATGGCCCGTTTGCATCTGATCATTCTTAGAGATATTCATGGAGTGCAATCTAGAAAGAGACAGACTTCTTGTGGTTCTAGCAAGACTGAGGTGAAGAGCATAATGATGGCCATACACATTTAGAGCCTGGTTAATCCTGGACATACCAGTTACATGGAGAAATTTATTCTGAACCTGGTCTTGAAGATTGAGCAGAACTTCTTGTACCATCGGCTGTGTTTGGAACTTTGCTTTTATAGCTCTTCTCCAAAGAGGGGCAAGGCACTAAGAAGTGCAGAGTGCAAGGAGTTCAAGCAGAAATTTATTCCCTTAATCAAAAATTTTAGAACGTACCCATTTTAATAGAGAGTCATTTCAGAAAGTACTCCCCTAAGTTTAAAAATATTTCATTCAAGTAAAGGGCAGAAATGGTTTGGACGTAACAGAAGCAGAAGATATTAAGAAGAGGTGGCAAGAATACACAGAAGAACTATACAAAAAAGATCTTCATGACCCAGATAACCATGATGGTGTGATCACTCACCTAGAGCCAGACATCCTGGAATGGGAAGTCAAGTGGACCTTAGGAAGCATCACTATGAACAAAGCTAGTGGAGGAGATGGAATTCCAGCTGAGCTATTTCAAATCCTAAAAGATGATGCTGTGAAAGTGCTGCACTCAATATGCCAGCAAATTTGGAAAACTCAGCAGTGGCCACAGGACTGGAAATGTCAGTTTTCATTCCAATCCCAAAGAAAGGCAATCCCAAAGAATGCTCAAACTACTGCACAATTGCACTCATCTCACATGCTAGCAAAGTAATGCTCAAAATTCTCCAAGTCAGGTTTCAACAGTACATGAACCGTGAACTTTCAGATGTTCAAGCTGGATTTAGAAAAGGAAGAGGAATCAGAGATCAAGTTGCCAACATCCGTTGGATCATCAAAAAAGCAAGAGAATGCCAGAAAAACATCTACTTTTGCTTTATTGATTATGCCAAAGCCTTTGACTGTGTAGATCACAACAAAGTGTGGGAAATTCTTACAGAGATGGGAATACCAGACCACGATACCTGCCTCCTGAGAAATCTGTATGCAGGTAAAGGAGCAACAGTTAGACCTGGACATGGAACAACAGACTGGTTCCAAATTGGGGAAGGAGTACGTCAAGGCTGTGTATTGTCATCATGCTTATTTAACTTATATGCAGAGTACATCAGGCAAAATGCTGGGCTGGCTGCAAAATGCACAAGCTGGAATCAAGATTGCCAGGAGAAAATATCAATAACCTCAGATACTCAGATGACACCACCCTTATGGCAGAAAGCGAAGAAGAACTAAGAGCCTCTTGATGAAAGTGAAAGAGGAGAGTGAAAAAGCTGGCTTAAAACTCAACTTTCATAAAACTAAGATCATGGCATCTGGTTCTATCACTTCATGGCAAATAGATGGGGAAAGAATGGGAACAGTGAGAAACTTGATTTTTTGGGGTTCCAAAATCACTGCAGATGGTGATTACAGCCATGAAATTAAAAGACGCTTGCTCCTTGGAAGAAAAGTTATGACCAATCTAGAGAGCATATTAAAAACTAGAGACATTACTTTGCTGACAAAGGTTCATCTAGTCAAAGCTCTGGTTTTCCAGTAGTCATGTATGGATGTGAGAATTGGACTATAATGAATGCTTGGCACTGAAAAATTGATGCCTTTGAACTGTGGTATTGGAGAAGACTCTTGAGAGTCCCTTGGACTGCAAGGAGATCAAACCAGTCCATTCTGGAGGAAATCAGTCCTAAATATTCATTGTAAGGACTGATGCTGAAGCTGCAACTCCAATACTTTGGCCACCTGATGTGAAGAGCTGACTCCTTGGAAAAGACCCTGATGCTGGGAAAGATTGAAGGCTGGAGGAGAAGGGGACGACAGAGGATGAGATGGTTGGATGGAATCACTGACTCGATGAACATGAGTTTGAGTAAACTCCGGGAGTTGGTGATGGACAGGGAGGCCTGGCGTGCTGCAGCCGATGGGGTCGCAAAGAGTCGGATACAACTGAGCGTCTGAACTGACTAAACTTTAAAGACAGACAGTATCAGCCCTAATTTCCCCTTCCTTTCCTCTCTGGCTAAAGAGCACACTTCGGGCCTCCACTTTCTTCTGCAACACTATGGTTGCTGCAATAGTAAATCTATTTATCATGCTAACATGGAGTCATCTGACTGCAGTGTCTCCTAGGATCTTGCCTGGACTTGCTGTCCATTTTCTCAGTCTTCGTCTAAGCCTTCAGAGATATTCAAACACAAGGAGAAACCCATCTTCATGTGGGGAATACTTACAAGGTCCTGGGTAGGTCTCATAAGTGATCATGCATAGTGAGTGTATCATGGAATCTTTGTTCTCAGCACTATACTCTGTCTCTTGTTGAATGAACAAAATCTTAGAGACTGAGGGTCCTGCATTTCTGGTGATCAGTTGATCGCTTGTGGCTACAGGTACCTGGTTACACCTTCTGGAGGTTTCCCATGATGAGTACGGGAAGGGCATCTCCTAGGGGCTCTTACACCCTGACATTTGAAAGTCTAGTCAGTTGAGTAAGGCAGGGAAAATATATTTTTGGAGGAGACAGTGCGGAAGAGGACAAAGAGTACCTCGATATGGCTCATGCTACTGCTTCTAAGAGTTACTGTTTGTTTTTTGTTGTTGTTTTTGTTTTATGAGTTACTGAAGCATTCTGGGTTAGGCTTCATCTGAAAAAGGGAAAACATGAATTAGACCTGCAGGGTCCTAAAATTCTATATCAAATGCTTTCCTCCATGGTCACAAGAATAAATAAATGAGTTTCTCTTTGAGGAGAATGACCTGTTTCTCTTCTGGAAGTATCCACAGAGGCAGGATACTCTGAGATGATCAATTCACGTTTTGATCAATTTCACAGCAATTACTGCTGTCAAAGAAATAGCCTGAGTATGATTTTCCCTCTCACCCAAAAGAGGACAAAGAGAACCCTGAGTGGTGGAGAGCAGGAAAATCCTTAACTCCTAAGTTCTCAAAAAAGGATGGAAAATTATCTGAGAAGTAGGAGCCAGTGAGGTCTGAGCTGGGCGTGCTTCCTGTCTCAGGTCCAGACAGCACACGGCAGGGTGGAGCATCCGGGGCTGCCTGGCAATGGGCGCCTGCATTCCAGCCTCTGTAACTGCCTTTCTTTGGGGCACCAGCGAGGTTTTACCCTGAACACATCAGTAGCATCAAGTGTGGACAGAAGATCAGAGCAGGAGTTGGAAAATCATATACCCTGCTGCCTAGGAGCAAACAATGGATTTTACATTTTTAAATGATTGAAAACAAATAAAAAAGAATACTTTTTTATGACTGTGAGATAAAAGGGGGGGGGGAATGTATATATTGGTCTCTGCCCCTGGATCCAGGAATAGAACTTCCTAAATCCTTGTAATTTCCTAAGTGATAAGAACCCTAGGAATATCAGGAGCCTGGTTCCTGACACAGAATTCCCAAATCCCTAGGAATTTTCTGTGTGATTGGAGTGTCATTTGTTCTACTGAGGTGACTCTTCATGGGCTCTTAAATGAAGTTGGTCATCAGAAAAGATCAAGTCATGATTAGAAACAAAATTTTCAGCTCCACCCTCCATTCTCCAGAGAGGAAATGGAGTTAATATTGATAACTGATCATGCTTACATGAGGAAGCCTCCATAAAATTCTAATAGTATGGGGTTTGGAGAATTTCTGGGTGGGTGACCACGTGGCGGGTTGGGAGAGTAGTGTGCTCAGGAGAGGGCAAGAAGCTTGGCACCCCTTCCCACATATCTTGCCTTATCTATCTCTTTCATTTGGATATTCATTTGTATCCTTCATCATTTCCTTTTATAATAAAGTGGTAAACAAATAAATAAGCTGTTATTTCTGAGTTCTGTGAGCCACTCTAGCAAATTAATCCAACTCAAAAAGAGGGTCATGGGAACCTCTGCCTTATGGCCAGTCAATCAGAAGCACAAGTGATCTCCTGGATGTGTGACTGGCATCTGAAGGGGTGGGGAGTCTTGTGGACTGAGCCTTTAATCTGTGGATCTGATGAGATCTCCAGATAGATAAAGTCAGAATTGAGTTAAACTGTAGAACACCAAGCTGGTGTCACAGAATTACTTGGAGTGGGGAAAAACCTCACACACATGGTGTCAGAAGTACTGTGACTGTGTAATAATGTGAGAGCAAAGGAGAAAGACAGGAGAAGGAGGACTAAGTTTTCTTTTTGCATGCATGTGTGCTAAGTCGCTTCAGTAGTGTCCAACTCTTTGTGACCCTATGGACTGTAGCCTGCCAGCCTCCTCTGTCCATGGAGATTCTCCCGGCAAGAATACTTGGGTTGCCCTCCTCCGGGAGATCTTCCCAACCCAGGGATCAAACCTGTGTTTCTTATATCTCTGCATTGGCAAGCAGGTTCTTTACTACCAGCACCACTTGGGAAATCCAAGTTTTCTCCTACACAATGACAATTGAAAATTACATGAAATTCAAAGTTTCAATGTCTATAAATGAAGTTTTGCTAAAACACAACTACATTCATTTGTTAACCTATATATTGTCTATGGCGTCTATGGTTTCTACAGTATTGGAACCAAGCAATTCCAAGGGTGACCACTATGGCCTGTAAAGCCGGAGATATTTATTATCTTCCCATTTATAAATCATGAACCCTTGACTAGAGAGCCCTAGGAGATTTTCACTTATCTCTGGTGAGAGGATGCCCATAATGATTGAGGTGAAATTCACCATCACCTGGGGTTCATGGTAGACCAAATTAGATCTAGAGAGAGAAATGTGATGTTTATTATATGAATGATGCAGATTGACTTACACCTATTATTGTTGTTTGCAGAAAAGATTAATTACATAAGAAGTTTTATTGAATTGGGAACTTGTCTTAAAGTGCCTTTTTTATTAGGCGGGTTTTTTTTTCATTCAAATATCATCTCTGGATAGGGTGGAACGTTATATAATCTCAACTTATTAGTAAACTGCAAGTTCTTAAAACAAATATAATCCATCCCTATTACAGTTTCTAGTTTAAGGTGGAAGATTCTTTAATATTTGGCTATACAACCAAGGAAAAAGAAAGTTTCATTGAAAATATGTCTATGTCAAACCTACCTCTCAGAGGATTATTTAAAGGCATTTCAAAGAGCAAGAATCAGATTCTTCTACTGGGAAGAACAAGTGGCATTCTATTCTATTTCATTCTATTCCATCACATTCTCATCTCATTTTATTTATTAAATTTAGCTACACAGTCTTTTGTTCAAAAGAAATCTGAAGCACAGAAGCATGGCATAAAACCAGACAAAAAGTTGAGTTGAGTTGGTTGGTAGAGAATTTGGAGGTAGGGTTGGAGAAGGGTTATCCAGAATCTTGCCTCCTCCTCATCTTCACCTATGAAGGTCCTTTAGGAGGGGTTTCAGAAGACTGATTTTGAAAAACTCTGAATGAATATAACTTTATTATTTGTATGAGTATTGGGTGATTTGTTTTAAATCTCAGTTAAGTGGGAAATAATTCTTTAACATGAATTAACTTTAGTACTACAACAATATGGCAACAAAAGGAGATAACTAGAAAGCAAAACTTAAATTCAGAATTGTGGATTAACAAATTTGGCACGGATGTATGTTCTAGAAACTAAAACTTCAAAAGTAATCTGGGGCTTCCCTGGTGGTCCCAGAGGTTAAGAATCTGTCTGCCAATGCAGGGGACATAGGTTTGATTCCTATGTCTGGGAATTCCTATGTCCTGGAAGACCCCACATGTTGTGGAGCAGCTAAGCCCCAGTGCTGCACTACTGAGCCCTTGCTCTAGAGCCTGCAAGCTGCAACTACTGAGCATGAATGCTGCAACTACTAAAGCCCTTGCACCTAAAGTTCAAGCCCTGCAAGAGAGAAGCCACCACAATGAGAAGCCTGAGCACTGCTTCCAAGAGTAGCCCCCGCTCTCTGCA
This sequence comes from Dama dama, assembly GCF_033118175.1. Classification (NCBI taxonomy): domain Eukaryota; kingdom Metazoa; phylum Chordata; class Mammalia; order Artiodactyla; family Cervidae; genus Dama; species Dama dama. The sequence goes on along the minus strand of NC_083698.1, from coordinate 43,568,543 downwards.
ACTAGAGAAGCCTGCACACAGCAATGAAGACACAGCGCAGTTGAAAATAAATAAATCACAAAAAAAATAATCTGGCATTTACTATAGCATTTTCTTTACTATAGGGGGTTAAGTTCTTCCCCTAAATATACATGTGCCTTTATTACAAACATTACAGACAGAAATAGTTCTTTATCGATAATAACAGCATACACAAAAGCTGATAAAATTTTTTTGATTAAGTCTTTAATTTGAATAAATGGAAAGAAATGTCAAGTTCCTGGCTAATGAGGCTAAATGTTGTAGAAATGTAAATTCTTCCCAAATCAAATTAAAGGGGCGTGGACTTTTGATAGCTGTTTTTGTTTTAGTAACTTAGTGATAATGTTGAAGTTTACTAAGAAACAATGAAAACAAATTAAAATAAGTATTATATTGATATTACCTCTCTATTAGTAGAAACTCTGAAATATATACTAACTGGAAGTTAGTTGGCTCTGAATTTAGATTAGTACTTAAACTGCTTTGGGGGCCAGGGATTGATTGGCATAGTCTTTCTGGAAGTTGACATTATGTTTCAAAGTAAAGGTATCAATTTCCTTTGACTCAGGAAAGTGGGGTGGAGGAACAAATACTAAGAAATCACCAAACATGGACAAAGATTTATAAAGAACATTCAGCATACAATGATTTAAATAGCAAACAAAATTAGAAACCATATACCTTTTCAATTAGGGGTAATTAAATTTTGAAATAATCACAAAGTAGAATAATAGAGATCCATTTAATTATCTTCAAATTATATGAGGTGGGAAAGTGTTCAGGACAAGTGAAAAAATCAGGTCACAAAATCCACCCATGTAATACCACTTTTGCTTAAATTAAGATGGGTAAGAAATGCATCTTAGCAGCAGTGGTTTGTATTTTCTAACTTGTCTACAATAAACATGTATTATTTTTGTAGTCAGGTATAAATAAGTACCATAAGAAGAAAAAACATCCCATCTGAACTAAATATAAGCTTGAATTCAAACTGCTGCCTATTAAAATTAATGTCAAAGCACATGACACAATCAAATCCTAACAAGGGCTCAGCAGTTGAGAGGATAAAAATAAACTTGCAAATATACATTCAAGCAGAGGAAAGGGGCATAATTATCTAAAAATTGTCTTCCCTGTTGGCAAAGTCCCATTCCACGACCCTCTAAAGCAAGCCCCTCACGTTGACTCTGTAGCATCAGAACACTTGATCTTCCCAGAGATTTCAAGGTTTCCCATTCTTGTAGGGAACAGAATGGGGTATAAGCAACAGAACTCAATGGAGCATTGTCAGACACTATGTTGACAGATGAGGTCCTTGAGTCCTATGGCTGTGCTTCTCAAAACTCAATGTGTCTGTGAGTCACCTGGGGATCTTAAAATGCAGTGTCTGATTCAGTGGGTCTGGGGTGGGGCCTGAGGTTTTACATTTCTAACAAGCTCCCAGGCAAAACCTGTACTTCTAGCCCCCGCCCGCCCCCCTACCCCTCCGCTCCCTCAACAGTGATACTTTGAGGAGCAAGGATTTCCAGAGGGAGTCTCTGGTCCAAAGTCAAACAGCTAGTATAAAATGTGTGTGGGTGTAGCTTTCTATTCTTTTGACTGTTTTAAAAACAAATGTGAAATGAGTTTGAAAAATGGATGTGTGAAACCTTAGCTTTCCCAGGATGAATTATTTTCCATAACTATTCAGGCTGCTAATAACAATGCTTGACAATTATGTAGTTCATTATATTTTCAAAGCTTTTCTGTAACTATTAATTTGCTCATCCACCAATTTATCTTGAAGAGAGGTAACTATTATCATGGCTCAGTTAATTGTACACAGTGTTTTCAGTTTTTTACAGTAGGCTGATGGTGGAATCTGAATTTAACTTAAACTATGGAAGTATTATTACACATAAGTATTATACACAGACATGTATGAGAACATAGACCAAGATAATGTGGGTGGGACCTGGCCCACATGTGCCTTAGTGTTGTCTTTTAAAAGTTAGAAGAATGGTATTTGCTGAATGAATACATGTTAAAATTAAGTCCTTTGGTAGCTGTGTGGTTTAGGGAAGTTACTTAATCTCTCTAAGCCTTAATATTTTTATTTGTAAAACAGGGATAAAAAGGTCTTGTGGGGATTAAATGTGATGATATTTCCCTCCTCTATTAACCCGTCCCTTGCTCCCTTCCTTCCTTCTGGTCTCTTGCTTCCTCTCTTTTATCCTACCTCCTTCTTTTATTTCCTTCATCTTACCCCCCAAGTATTATTAAGATATATGTAACATGTAACATTTTAAAAGTTTAAGGTGTACAATGTGACACTTTTATACACATATATATTGACAAATGATTATCCCAGTGATGTTATTTAACACATCCTTCACCTGACATACGTACCATTTTTGTCATTCTGGAGGACAGAACATTTAAAATCTACTCTCTTAGCAACTTTCAAATACACAATATGGTATTGTGAACTAAAGTCACCATGCTGTACATTATACCTCAGGACTTATTCATTCTCTCACTGGATGTTTGTACCCTTTGACCTCTTTCCTTCTTCTTTCAATAAATAATGTTTAAGAGCACACTCTATGCCAAGAACTGTTGTACATGTTGCCTAGAGATATGGCAGTAAATGAGACAGACAAGAATCCCTGTCCTCATCCTCATGGGCTTTACATTCTATTGGAGGAAACAGACAACAGACGGGGCACACCCACCCCCTGAGCCCTGCCAAAGCCAAACAAGCAAACAAACCAACCTCTCAAAACCAGTAAGATATGTTAAGCATGTACAACAGTCACTTAATAAATGCTTATTAAATTAAAATGTTATTAGTACATTGGGCAATGAGGCTATGTCTCATGGAATACAATCTGTTCAAGTACATGCTCACTTTTCCATAGGAAACAGCAGTATTTTATAAGCTTAAGCTTAGTTTAGGTTGGATGGATACTATCATTCTTTGTATTCGGTCAGCAACTCTTTCATTCAATAAACATTTAAACCAGACTAATTTTTTCTCCTATAGATGCTTCCCTTCCTATGTTTTTGCCCTCTGGTAGAATTTACCCTGTGTGGGCACCACCAAGCTTCCCTTCTTTACTTCTTCTTTCATCTCCTTCAAGTTTATCTTTTTTTTTTTGGTCCTGATTCTTCCAAGCAAGGATCTCTTAGTGATTACAGTAAGCATTGCATATTCAATTGTCCTGGCTAATGTATACATTTACAGCATGAATAGTCTTTCCTATTTTCACAGAACAAAACCTATGATAGGCCTTTGGGACAAACTTCCCTGGAAGGACTTGAAAATTGTTAGGTCCTGCAAGGGGAGTTCCTTTTTATGGAGGTATGAATGATATGGTAAGAACCAGAAAATGGTAGGACTTGATAGGGACATATTTGTGGAGCAAAGAGGGTTTCAAGTATCCTCAAGTCACACCATCAGAATTTCTTGATCATGTCACCCACACAATCCTGAGCATAAGTGATTGATGAGTAATCCCCTGTGTAGGCAAATATTCCTGTAGCCATGAGGGGTGATGAATGCTGTCATATAGGCAGTGCCATGACATCCAAATAGGGGAAATCTGTTTTCAGCTTGGAGACCAGTCAAGACATTACTCTTGCTGTCAAAGGAGTGGAATATGTCTCCTCCCATACCCTCTGCATCAGGAGCAGCATGGCGGGGATGGCAGGCTGAGTAGCCACGACTCCACGTGGGCAGAAACAGCCCATTTTCAGGTGAAGCAAGGAGGGCTCATTGTCCTGCACGCTTATCTCACTGCTTTTCTTCTTCCCCGTGACACTGAAGGAAATATTCTGCTTTGGACATGGCATGTTTGAGAAGCCAATTAATCATCTCAGCAGAGATGTTGAGGAGGCAGCTGGATATACAAGCCTGAAGATCAGGGAGAGGTCTGGGCTGGGAATAAAAAAATTGAACCTCACTGAATTGCATGAGATCACCCAGAAAAAGAATACAGATAGGGAAAAACAGAGGACAAGAAGTTATTTCAAATAAAATGTCTTCCATTTGCCAAAGTAAAGCTGTAGAGCATCCACTGTGAGACTCTTCTGCTCCTGTCCTTCAGAATTGAGAGACCATCTGAGATTTCTTTGAGCTCTTCTTTCACAATGAGCCTAGAAGGAATCTTAGGAAACAGAGGGTACCATGCAGTTTTGGACTTTTGATCTCACAAAGGTACATTCTTAGTGGGAAAAATGTGCCAAGCACAAAAGTACAATTACTGTGTAACAGAACCTTAAGAAACATGGGAGAGAAAAAGTATATTGTAAATCTGACATTTGACTATGAACCTTGGCTTGTAAATTCTATTCAGGTTCTAAGTGTGACTTTGTCTTTCGCTATTCTACAAAGGTATAATAAACACAGACCAGTCAAGCTAGTTAACAGGCTAATTCATTTCATGTATGTTTTGATTTAAAGTACACATGTCCCTTGATACTGCCTTCAAGAGGAGGACTCTCACTCCCTATCTCTTCAATACAGGCTGGACTTAGTGACTCTTCTAATGAACAGAATAAGGCACACATATGGCTGTGTGACTTCAAGGATGGTCCACAAAAGATGAATGAAGTTTCAGACTTTCTCTTTTGTATTACTAACTGTGGTAGCAGTCAGCTGCCATGTAGTGAAGACAGCCAAGCAACCCTGTGGAGAGATCCGTGTGTTGAGGTCTTTGTTTCTGCCAATGCCCTGAAGGAACTGAGATTTCTTGCCAACAGCCATAATGGAAGTGGATCCTCCACTCGGAGGCTCAAGTTAAGGCTTCAGATGACTGCAGCCTGGCAGACAGCTTGACTGACATCTCATGAGAGACCTTGACCTAGAACCACCCAGCCAAGTTGCCATAGGATTCCTCACCTTCAAAACTGTGATTAATACATATTTTAGGTTGCAATGTTTTACATTAATTTTTTACACAGCAATAAATAATGAATATAATGTACAATTATCAGTTATAAAGTATATTTCTTTTACTTTTTTGCTTATTTTGTAGAAAACTTATTTAGATTTTAATAAAATTTTCTATGAGTATCCTCAAATTAATATGAAAACAAAAAGAAAAATAGATTTCCTGTTATTTTTAAGAAGCAAGAAACAAGTGAAACCTAAGGCCACGCAAATGTCAATGTTCAAAAGCAGAATTAACTTCAAAGTAAAGAAAGTCTAATTTAAAGTTTTTTATGGCTATATAATTATATCTAAATGCTTCTGCCATAATTTCATTATTTTTAAAACATTATTCTCCTATCAGAGTATAATAATTACATTTCCTTAAGTGCTATGAAATTTTATAATCTTGAGAATTAAGAATTCTGCCTTTTTCTTCTAGTTAAAAACAGAGATGGCAATAGATTGGGGGAAGCTTTTAAACATGTTAACAAGAAGAAAATAGCTCTTAAAACACCAGGCACAAAGCAAAATATCAGAAAATAAAGGTTTTTTTTCTCCTTCTTTTAAGAGGGTAGTTATTCATATGTAACTCTAACATGTAGCACATGCAGACAGAAACAAAACTATTTATTTATTTTAATTTAACTACAGTTAATTTACATTATCATTTTTATTTCAGGTATGTAGCTTCAGATTCTTTTCCATTAAAAGTTATTAGAAGATAGTAATAACCTTATGTTACAGAGTAAATCTCTGCTTATCTATTTTATATATAGTGGTATGTACCTATTAATCTCATACTCCTAATTTATCCCTCCCCCTCCTCTTTTTCCGTCAGTAACCATAATGTTTTCTCTTTTCTTTATTTCATTCTTTTTTATGGCCATGTAATATTCCATCAAACACACACACACACACACACACACACACACACACACACACACACCCCCATATGTTCTTTATCTGTTGATGGACACTTAGCTTGGTCGCTCCCATGTCTTGGCTATTGTAAATAGTGTAGCTATGAACATTGGGGTGAAAATATCTTTTCAAAGTAGAGTTTTTTGTCTTTTCTGGATATATGCCCAGGAGTGGATTGCTGGATCATACAGTGACTGTTTTTAGTTTTTGAAGGAACCTCTATACTGTTTTCCAGAGTGACTGTACCAATTAGTATTTCTCCCAACAGTGTAGGAGGGTTCCTTTTCCTCCATACCCACGCCATCACTTATTATTTGTATACTTTTTGATGTGTCCGTTCTGACTGGTGTGAGGAGATACTTCATTATAACTTTGTTGTTGTAAATATTGTCTTTCTTTCCTCCAGCTGTGCCACACAGCTTGCAGGATCTTAGTTCCCCAACCAGGAATTGAACCCAGGCCATGGTAGTAAAAGCACCAGATCCTAACCACTAGATCACCAGTGAACTCCACACTGTACTTCTGATTTGCAAGAAATAAGCCTATTTAAAAAAAAACAACAACATTTGAGAAGTGCTGTTGTCTTCCTCCTCCGAACATTAGACTCTTGCCTGTAACATTAGGATAGTATTTACCCTGCCCAGAATTCTATCTTTACCAGGATCCAGAAGAATTCTTTAATTATGCATTTAATGACACCAACCAACTATAGAAATTAAGAAAAAAACCTACATTATGAAATTAGTACTCTATATGGTTTATTTAACAGTTAATTTACACTTAAATTATGTGCATCTATGAATTCCATACAGTGGGGTTGGAAATAAACCTCCAGTTTCTCCTGGAAACTGATGGGATCCAAACCCCAAAGGGGTTGATAATCTTGAATCTCATCTACTCTGGATCTTGTCTCTTTTCATACTGAACAGGGTCTGCAGAGCCTTTCCTTCATGCCCCATGCCAAACTGCCATAGAACCCCACTGTCCAATTCCGTGGCCATTACCTGTATCTCGGTTCTGTAGATTTAACTTAAACTGAAGAACAGGTTTCTCAGTTGGACTAGCTACATTTTAAGTGCTCAAGAGCCACATGAGGCTGTTGCCTTAGCTTTAGGACAGAGCATGTCCATTGCTGTAGAAGGTTTTAATGGATGCGCTACCCTAGAATGCTGCTTCTGTGCTATTTCCATGAAAAGTTCCCAACCTTGTCTTCTGTCACTGCTCCATGTGCCGATGTAACTAATAAATGAAAAGCAGAAAAATTGAAACTGGCAAATTTAATAAAATTAAGATCATTTATCTGACACCACCCAGAGATGAACATGTTTTGGCTTATTTCCTTCCAGTCTATTTTCCAAGCAAATGTAAACAGAAGTAGTTCATAGAGTGTACATATATATATATATATATAGAGAGAGAGAGAGAGAGAGAGAGACAGAGACAGAGAGATTTTTCTATGTCATTTCTATGTCAATATTTTCATATGTCACTGGCATGACATCATCATGTGTCATCCTACACAGGATTTTATCATATAGATATTTTTGTATTATTCATGCTGTTCTCAACTTTTCACCACCCTGATTTTGTATATAGTGAACATTCTCATAGTTAACTTATTTATTGTTTAATAAATCAATTATCATTCCCTTTAATACATTTCTAGAATCAGAATTTCTAATGTTGGGACTGCTGAGTCAAAGAATACCAAAGTTTTCAGGTTTTTGATGCAAATTGACACAATGTCTTCCAGAAAATGTACATTAATTGACAAACCCTCCAACATTATTTCAGAAGGACCCTGTCTTTTATTTCCTAGTCAGCTATGGATTTTTCAAAAATTTGTGTTCTTTGCCACTTCGGTAAGAGGAAAATTAAATTCCTTTCATTTGTATTTATTTACTATGAGGCTAAACATCTACCAGTCTTTACCAATGGTATGCCTAAGATGCTTTGCTTCATCCAATGTGGTTGTCAGATAATTTTTAAAAAGACCAGATATGCTACCAGAAATATCATCTACCAGAGAAGAATTTGCACATCATAAGTGCATAATATGATGTTTCTTAATGAAACTTTTTCTACATCTTTGCCTTGATATGCTTAAAATACTATTTTTTTTTCACTCCTTTGGAAGCCAGAGATGATTTTTTTTAAAGGTGATAAGCTTGAAGCTATGACTTCCTAAATTCACATCTGTTTACATGTATAACCTTTTTTTTTTTAACCACTGAAGTGTTAGTATTCCTCCTAGACATTTCTGAGTTTTTAAATATATCAGGAATATTAACCCTTTGTTCAAAAATTTCTCCTCTGATCTTGGTTTTTGCCTTCAGACTTAATTAGCAATGTACTTAGAAGTAGAGAACTCTTAATAAACATAAAATGATTAAGTGGACACCCCACTAAGTGATGGGACTTCCCTGGAGGTCCATTGGTTAAGAATCCACCTGCCAATGCAGGGGACAGGTTTGACCCCTGATCCGAGAAGATCCCACATGCCGTGGAGCAACTTAGTCTGTGCAGCACAACTGCTGAGTCCATGCTTGAGAACCTGGGAGCTGCAATTACTGAGGCCTGTGTGCCCTAAAGCCTGTGCTCTGCAACAAGAGAAGTCACTGCAATGAGAAGACCACGCACCACAACTAGAGAGTAGCCCCTGCTTGCTATAAAAGCCCTTGCAAGCAATGAAGATCCAACCAAGCCAAAAATAAATAAATAGATAAAACTAGTTTTAAAAAAATAACTAAAGGAGCATAAAAGCAACAGGGCAAATCACAAAGCAAACCTTGGCACATCTCACCACATAAAATTCTTATTCTTGTATAGTTCTGTTTTCTTTGCTGGCTGCTCCTCATTAGTTGGCTCTTAAGGTTAGGGTACCCCAGGCTCAGCCTCAGACAACTTTCCTTCTCTCTACCTCTTCAGTACTTGCCAAAGATCATATCTGGTTTCAGCTTTAAAAGTACACCCATATGCTGAGGATTCCGTGTCCATCTCTGGTCCCATCCTTTCCTCTGAACTTGAGACTTATATATACAACCACTTTGGAGGGACATCTCAAATATAACATGTGTAAAAGGGAACTCCTGGGTTTTCCTCCCAAACCAGTTTTCCCCACAAACTCCCTTATGCTACAAATTACTGATCTAGCTACTCAGGTCAAAAAACCCTTGTGTCATTTTGAGGCTCCCCTCTCTCTCACCCCCACATTGGATACTTCAGCAATATCTGCTGACTCTGCCTTCAAAATATGTCCAAGATTTGATTATTTCTCACAACTCTTTATTATCATCCTAGACTTAGCTACTTTCATGTGCTATCTGGATTGTTGCAATTGTTTGCTAATTGCTTTCTCTTCTTTAGACTTTGTCCTCTCCATCTTTTTTCTACATAGCAACCAGAATGATGATCCTTTTAAATCTTAAGCCATACCATGTTTCTCTTCTGTTCCAGTCTCCCAAATGCTTCACATCTCACTCAGAGCAAAGGCGGGGGGCGGCGGGGGGGGGGGGGGGGGGGGCGGGGGCAGGAAGATCCTGCAGAACTGTTCTTATCTACTGTCTTTCTGACTTCATTGCCCATTGCTGTCCTTTCTGTCCAATCTGCTCAGCCCCACTGGTAGCTCTTATATTGAAGACACCAAGTATTCACTGCCTCAGGGCACTTATAGCTGCTGTTTCCTCTCCAGAAAGCTCTGTTCTTAGATATCCAAATAGTGAGTGCCTTCTCTTCTCTGCTCAAATGTCATCTTCTTAGGCACACAGCCTCCCAATTCCTGGGATTCTTTACTGTTTCTACTCTGCTTTATTGTGATTGCCTTATTTAATGAATACATTTCTATTTCTTCTTCTCTGAATTGCTCAGATCTTCGATTCCTTTTTCTTTCAAACTTTTAGTGTTTCTGTTTAAAAGACTGACTTATATTTGGGATACATTTACCCTTTGTGGGAAACATTTTCTCCTGATTTTGATTTGCATTAAAATTTTATTTATGATATCCGCTGAAGTATAGAAATATTAAAATTTTATGTTGTGTGTGTCAATCTTTCTTCCTTATCATTTATTTAGTTGCTTTTATGCCTTATGAAGTTTTTTCCCCTTTCGAATTTAATAACATAATCACATATGCTTTCATGTACAGTGTTCTTAAATTTTTTAACTTTTCAGTCTATCTGAGATCTTTGCTGTATGGTGTAACTGACAACAAGATTGAGTAGATGACAGTAACACCAAGGTATGTGAGAACTGACCAAACAGGATGAAGAAACCAGGGCTTCTAGAACATAATTGGTTTTGATATTTTAAAAGTATGCATTCTGAGCTTTTCCTAATCATGGACAAAATAGAAGATGCCCCTGCTACTGGATTCTCGCCTATCTAAGCTGATTTTGGAAAAGCCTCAATGTGGCCGAGAAGCCTTGCTGAAGAACTGAGCTATTTCCAGTTGGTGTCTGCTCACCAGGAATCTGAAGGGTCCTGCAGAAGTCCTCGTTGGCAGCCCAGTTTCTTCCATTATTAAATGGGTTGAGCAATATTATTGATGAAATATATAGACAGGCAGCAAGTATCACACAGACATAGGTCCAACACAGAGTGGCTAAGAGTGCAATGCTTTCCCAGGTCTGAGGATCTAACTTCAAAACAAATAACTGTCTTTATTGTTCTCACCCAGTACTGAGCTTTTGCCACTGATTAAGGTTGGTTTGGCTTCAAGCCATCATATCCGCAGCTTACTATGAGCAATGTCTCTAATTTTACATGGCACTCACAGTCTGTAGCAGGCAATTTTTTCTCTCATTGTATCCTCTTTTCTGGACTGTTATCTCATTGTTCCATATCTTTATGTCCTATTGCCCCAAAGAGAAAGGTTTTTTCCTCCAATTAAACGCACACAGCTTTTGGAAAATATCAGAAAGCATCACATCTGACTTGATTTGACCTAACATTTCACACAGTGCATGCAGCAAAGGTGCAAAGACGAGCAGTAACTACCAGCCAGAAGGATCCCTGCGTGTTGCCTTTGATTACAAAGCCCTCTGATCATGCAACAGTCGTTTTAATCTTAATGATAAGATTACACAAAATCAGTGACTCTCCAACAAATGTCAGGGAAGAGCACATAACAGATAAAGGCAAATAATTATATACTTAATATTCTATTTTGGAACTTCTTGAGGCAAAGCAACAAGATAATGCTAATTGAGTGTTTCCCAAGAACTTCATACTATGATTGGCTAGGTTACTTTTGACCCATGTATAGACCTTTTTTATGTTTTGCTCAAGTGTTTAAAAAAAAATAAAGATTGATTTAGTTCATAATTCAAGTCATTCTCCGCCTTTAAAGTTATAGAGCCAACGTACAGGGCAGGCTGTGAACTTGTAGGGGGTCTGCTGAAAGTCATAATAGATTAGACATAAATGTAAATTAATCAGTAAGTGAGCTAGCATTGCAAAGAATAAACATCTAAGGTCAAGTAAAAGTGGGGGGAACATTATTTCATTCACATTAGGAATAAAAGTCCTGAGACAGTCATGCAGTGAAATGACCACATTTTTTCCTTTACTGATTGGGTAGAGAAAAAAGACACGGGGACCCTGAGGGCCCAGTTACTCTAAAGAAGAGGGTAGCAATAGGAAGCCATTCCTGGGATCAACCAAAATGGTGGGAGAAGAAGAAAGGTGAAGGAAATCAGCACAAACTCCATGAGGATTCGGGATGAACTGAAAAGGTGTGCTTCTCCACAGAAGCCAAAACTAGATTAAGCTGTGATTCAAAAATACAGGTCTGGGACCGAGAGAGTTAACAGTACTTTGGTATAGGAGAGGAAGGGGAAAATCCTTTGAGTTCCCACTAAGTGCTAGGCATATCCTAGGCACATCACAATCTTATGATGCTGGTTCTTTCATCAAGAGAGGAGTGGGGAGGAGAGTCAGCATTGGTACTGCCATTTCTTAGCATTTGACCTTGAAGAGATTGTTCATTTCTCTGAGCCTTGTTTCCATGCCAGTCACTCTTTAGCCACTTACTCATCCAACATTTATTGATCATATTCACTGTATCAATCGGTGTGCTTGGAATCAACAATGCAAAGCTGAATTAGGATATGGACTCTGGATCCAATAAGCCCTCAGTCTAGAAGAGGGAAAAACCACATCTAGCAGGTAGATTATAAAACAAGATGGTTAGTGCAACTAGGAGAGAGGAACTCTGTGAGCTCAGACCATTTACACTGTGATGATATTAAAAATATTTGCCATCTTATTAATATGGTTTTATTGAGTCACAAGGGAGGCAGCCATGAAAAATCAACCCATGACCCATCATTTAGGCCCTTGCTCTGCCTACTGGCTGGATGTCAGCCCTGAAAACATCCCTTCAAGTAGGAAATTTGCACGAGTAATTACAGCAGCAGCAGCAATACAACAAAATATGCACTTGGGAATTAAGGAAGGGAAATTTTTTACAAAAAAAATTCAACACTCTTCCACTTGCTTTTACAAATTGCTCTTTAATACTACAATCACAATCAATAAAAGTAATGAAAAGAAAGAATAATTCTTTCAAAAGAAAGAGGAACATTGATATTAGTAGAGAAAAAAAAATCAAACACCTATTCTTCAACTAAATTGTAAAATGCATATAATAACATTTTCTGGGTTATTAATAGGAATAAACTAAATAAAGGATGTAGGCCAGCTATTTCCATACTTAGCAGTTACAGGGCCCTGAATAAATGGAGACTCTTAAAGTGTTTTTAACAGATGAGGAAACAGACTCAAAGAGGTTAAGCAATTTGTTCAAATTTACATAACTAGTTAGTGCTGAAGCCAGAATTTGATATCATTATATAATAACACAATGGAGAGTCCGTAATTTTTCCTTATATTTGTTTAATTATTTCTCTAAGTTGTAAGTGGCAAGTATAATGATATGTTAACCTTAGTCACTATTTACCTTTAGCTCTTTTGACAAGTTCAATGTTGTACACTGAACATTCATTAATGCTGACATTTGATCCAATTACAAGGCTTTGGAGGAAGATTGGCTAATCTGACCGCAAGTTCATCACTCAGGAAACATTGATCCTGCTGGGGCAACTAATCTAAATTATAAGCATAAGCACCCACGATGATGGAAGCAGCCACTGGGTTGTGAGCCTTGAAAAGTCAGATCTATAAAGTGACAGCGATGGCCCATGGCATGTGATGATGTTTAATACAGGCAGGGAGCGTGAAAGTGATCTGTGATTACAAGAATGTGGCATAGCCACCATAAAACACCTTTAAGCACTCACATATATCAGGTGCCATGTAAGCCAACTAAGGATTTTTCCCCACAAAAAAAAAAAAAAAAAAAGGATAATTGTAGGAGGAGATATTTTCATTGAAAATTTGCACCTTTAAAAACATTTCACCTAAAATCATTTAGAAACTATAATGGAATATTTTAAACAGGATTTGTAAAAATAAAGCAAGGTACACCTGCAATGCATTTGGAGTCTGTGATTTTTATGCCCAGAAGGAGAACTCCATGCAGAAACAGAAGTGATTAAAGGAGGAGACCTCCCCTCCTCACACTGTCTGAGTCAGGCAGTCTTCTCTGACAGTTAAAGAGATTAGGAAGATACCTGTCAGTCTAGGCACTGGACAAAGTAAAAAATAGTAGATCAGTTCTTTCCTCAATTGCAAGTCCATTAGCTAGATCATTCTTTCCTCATGCATCTGAAAAAACTCACCTTTAAGCAGAGGTAAAACCTATGTAAAGCTTCACTAAAAAAAATAATCACATTTTCTTTCATTCAAGTTACGAACAATGGATAAATGGGAATTAGGGTGTCTATAATTTAGCTCTTGCTGCCTTGGACACAACTCTATCTGGATATAATTTCTTTGCAGTTATGCAAAGCAGAGTTTCTGTACAAAGACAAGTCAAAGTGATCATGGAGACTACAGTTTAGACTTTCCTGGATTTTGTTTTCTTTACAAATAAAAACTCAATATGGTTTTATTTTTAAATCAAATGGATTAAATTTAAATCTGAATTTTAAATCTCTGAACCATATTTTCCTCATCTTCTGAAGAAAACACTTTAACTTTGAAAACAATTCAATGTCCAGTCTTCATTTATGGACCCACCTACTAAGAGTTCTGAGGAAAATTATGCAGAAAAAGTCCCTGGTTAATTATAGATATGCAAACCACTACTTTCCAATAGATGCTACACTTGGAGATAACAAAAAATGTTTCCATAAAAACATGACCTATTATTTCAACACAGAATGAATTAACCTCTTTTGAAAGTTAGTTTTTTTTTTTTTTTTTACTTTTAATAGGTTGCCATCTTTATTTTTTTCTTTTTTTCTTTTATTAGTTGGAGGCTAATTACTTCACAACATTTCAGTGGGTTTTGTCATATATTGATATGAATCAGCCATAGATTTACATGTATTCCCAATCCCGATCCCCCCTCCCACCTCCCTCTCCACCCGATTCCTCTGGGTCTTCCCAGTGCACCAGGCCCGAGCACTTGTCTCATGCATCCCACCTGGGCTGGTGATCTGTTTCACCATAGATAGTATACATGCTGTTCTTTTGAAATATCCCACCCTCACATTCTCCCACAGAGTTCAAAAGTCTGTTCTGTATTTCTGTGTCTCTTTTTCTGTTTTGCATATAGGGTTATCGTTACCATCTTTCTAAATTCCATATATATGTGTTAGTATGCTGTAATGTTCTTTATCTTTCTGGCTTACTTCACTCTGTATAAGGGGCTCCAGTTTCATCCATCTCATTAGGACTGATTCAAATGAATTCTTTTTAATGGCTGAGTAATATTCCATGGTGTATATGTACCACAGCTTCCCTATCCATTCATCTGCTGATGGGCATCTAGGTTGCTTCCATGACCTGGCTATTATAAACAGTGCTGCGATGAACATTGGGGTGCATGTGTCTCTTTCAGATCTGGTTTCCTCAGTGTGTATGCCCAGAAGTGGGATTGCTGGGTCATATGGCAGTTCTATTTCCAGTTTTTTAAGAAATCTCCACACTGTTCTCCATAGTGGCTGTACTAGTTTGCATTCCCACCAGCAGTGTAAGAGGGTTCCCTTTTCTCCACACCCTCTCCAGCATTTATTGCTTGTAGACTTTTGGATAACAGCCATCCTGACTGGTGTGTAATGGTACCTCATTGTGGTTTTGATTTGCATTTCTCTAATAATGAGTGATGTTGAGCATCTTTTCATGTGTTTGTTAGCCATCTGTATGTCTTCTTTGGAGAAATGTCTGTTTAGTTCTTTGGCGCATTTTTTGATTGGGCCATTTATTTTTCTGGAATTGAGCTGCAGGAGTTGCTTGTATATTTTTGAGATTAATCCTTTGTCTGTTTCTTCATTTGCTATTATTTTCTCCCAATCTGAGGGCTGTCTTTTCACCTTACTTATAGTTTCCTTTGTAGTGCAAAAGCTTTTAAGTTTCATTAGGTCCCATTTGTTTAGTTTTGCTTTTATTTCCAATATTCTGAGAGGTGGGTCAGAGAGGATCTTGCTGTGATTTATGTCAGAGAGTGTTTTGCCTATGTTCTCCTCTAGGAGTTTTATAGTTTCTGGTCTTACATTTAGATCTTTAATCCATTTTGAGTTTATTTTTGTGTATGGTGTTAGAAAGTGTTCTAGTTTCATTCTTTTACAAGTGGTTGACCAGTTTTCCCAGCACCACTTGTCAAAGAGGTTGTCTTTTTTCCATTGTATATCCTTGCCTCCTTTGTCAAAGATAAGGTGTCCATAGGTTCGTGGATTTATCTCTGGGCTTTCTATTCTGTTCCATTGATCTATATTTCTGTCTTTGTGCCAGTACCATACTGTCTTGATGACTGTGGCTTTGTAGTAGAGTCTGAAGTCAGGCAGGTTGATTCCTCCAGTTCCATTCTTCTTTCTCAAGATTACTTTGGCTATTCGAGGTTTTTTGTATTTCCATACAAATTGTGAAATGCTTTGGTCTAGTTCTGTGAAAAATACCGTTGGTAGCTTGATAGGGATTGCATTGAATCTATAGATTGCTTTGGGTAGAATAGCCATTTTGACAATATTGATTCTTCCAATCCATGAACACGGTATGTTTCTCCATCTGTTTGTGTCCTCTTTGATTTCTTTCATCAGTGTTTTATAGTTTTCTATGTATAGGTCTTTTGTTTCTTTAGGTAGATATACTCCTAAGTATTTTATTCTTTTTGTTGCAATGGTGAATGGTATTGTTTCCTCAATTTCTCTTTCTGTTTTTTCATTGTTAGTATATAGGAATGCAAGGGATTTCTGTGTGTTAATTTTATATCCTGCAACTTCACTATATTCATTGATTAGCTCTAGTAATTTTCTGGTAGAGTCTTTAGGGTTTTCTATGTAGAGGATCATGTCATCTGCAAACAGTGAGAGTTTCACTTCTTTTCTTATGTGGATTCCTTTTACTTCTTTTTCTGCTCTGATTGCTGTGGCCGAAACTTCCAACACTATGTTGAATAGTAGTGGTGAGAGTGGGCACCCTTGTCTTGTTCCTGATTTCAGGGGAAATGCTTTCAATTTTTGACCATTGAGGGTGATGCTTGCTGTGGGTTTGTCATATATAGCTTTTATTATGTTGAGGTATGGTCCTTCTATTCCTGCTTTTTGGAGAGTTTTAATCATAAATGAGTGTTGAATTTTGTCAAAGGCTTTCTCTGCATCTATTGAGATAATCATATGGTTTTTATCTTTCAATCTGTTCATGTGGTGTATTACACTGATTGATTTGCAGATGTTAAAGAATCCTTGCATTCCTGGGATAAAGCCCACTTGGTCATGGTGTATGATCTTTTAAATATGTTGTTGGATTCTGTTTGCTAGAATTTTGTTAAGGATTTTTGCATCTATGTTCATCAGTGATATTGGCCTGTAGTTTTCTTTTTTTGTGGCATCTTTGTCTGGTTTTGGAATTAGGGTGATGGTGGCCTCATAGAATGAGTTTGGAAGCTTACCTTCATCTGCAATTTTCTGGAAGAGTTTGAGTAAGATAGGTGTTAGCTCTTCTCTAAATTTTTGGTAGAATTCAGCTGTGAAGCCATCTGGTCCTGGGCTTTTGTTTGCTGGAAGATTTTTGATTACAGTTTTGATTTCCTTGCTTGTGATGGGTCTGTTAAGATCTTCTATTTCTTCCTGGTTCAGTTTTGGAAAGTTATACTTTTCTAAGAATTTGTCCATTTCATCCAAGTTGTCCATTTTATTGGCATAGAGCTGCTGGTAGTAGTCTCTTATGATCCTTTGTATTTCACTGTTGTCTGTTGTGATCTCTTCATTTTCATTTCTAATTTTGTTAATTTGGTTCTTCTCTCTTTGTTTCTTAATGAGTCTTGCTAATGGTTTGTCAATTTTGTTTATTTTTTCAAAAAACCAGCTTTTAGCTTTGTTGATTTTTGCTATGGTCTCTTTAGTTTCTTTTGCATTTATTTCTGCCCTGATTTTTAAGATTTCTTTCCTTCTGCTAACCCTGGGGTTCTTCATTTCTTCCTTCTCTAGTTGCTTTAGGTGTAGAGTTAGGTTATTTATTTGGTTTTTTTCTTGTTTCTTGATGTAAGCCTGTAATGCTATGAACCTTCCCCTTAGCACTGCTTTCATTTTCATTCATTTCTATGCATATTTTGATTTCTTTTTTGATTTCTTCTATGATTTGTTGGTTATTCAGAAGCGTGTTATTTAGCCTCCATATGTTTGAAGTTTTAACAATTTTTTTCCTGTAATTGAGATCTAATCTTACTGCACTGTGGTCAGAAAAGATGACTGGAATGATTTCAATTTTTTAAAATTTTCCAAGACCAGATCTATGGCCCAGGATGTGATCTATTCTGGAGAAGGTTCCATGTGCACTTGAGAAAAAGGTGAAGTTGATTGTTTTGGGGTGAAATGTCCTATAGATATCAATTAGGTCTAGCTGGTCCATTGTGTCATTTAAGGTTTGTGTTTCCTTGTTAATTTTCTGTTTAGTTGATCTATCCATAGTTGTGAGTGGGGTATTAAAGTCTCCCACTATTATTGTGTTACTATTAATTTCCTCTTTCATACTTGTTAGTGTTTGCTGTAGATATTGCAGTGCTCCTATGTTGGGTGCATATATATTTATAATTGTTATATCTTCTTCTTCGATTGATCCTTTGATCATTATGTAGTGTCCTTCTTTGTCTCTTTTCACATCCTTTATTTGAAAGTCTATTTTATCTGATATGAGTATTGCGACTCCTGCTTTCTTTTGGTCTCCGTTTGCATGAAATATTTTTTTCCAGCCCTTCACTTTTAGTCTGTATGTGTCTCTTGTTTTGAGGTGGGTCTCTTGTAGACAGCATATATAGGGGTCTTGTTTTTGTATCCATTCAGCCAATCTTTGTCTTTTGGTTGGGGCATTCAACCCATTTACATTTAGGGTAATTATTGATAGGTGTGGTCCCATTGCCATTTACTTTGTTGTTTTGGGTTCACGTTTATACAACATTTCTGCATTTCCTGTCTAGAGAAGATCCTTTAGCATTTGTTGAAGAGCTGGTTTGGCGGTGCTGAATTCTCTCAGCTTTTGCTTATCTGTAAAGCTTTTGAATTCTCCTTCATATCTGAATGAGATCCTTGCTGGATACAGTAATCTAGGTTGTAGGTTATTCTGTTTCATTACTTTCAGTACGTCCTGCCATTCCCTTCTGGCCTGGAGGGTTTCTATTGATAGATCAGCTGTTATCCTTATGGGAATCCCTTTGTGTGTTATTTGTTGTTTTTCCCTTGCTGCTTTTAATATTTGTTCTTTGTGTTTGATCTTTGTTAATTTGATTAATATGTGTCTTGGGGTGTTTCGCCTTGGGTTTATCCTGTTTGGGACTCTCTGGGTTTCTTGGACTTCGGTGGCTATTTCCTTCCCCATTTTAGGGAAGTTTTCAGCTATTATCTCCTCAAGTATTTTCTCATGGCCTTTCTTTTTGTCTTCTTCTTCTGGAACTCCTATGATTCGAATGTTGGGGCGTTTCACAGTGTCCCAGAGGTCCCTGAGGTTGTCCTCACTTCTTTTGATCCTTTTTTCTTTTTTCCTCTCTGCTTCATTTATTTCCACCATTTTATCTTCTACCTCACTTATCCTATCTTCTGCCTCCATTATTCTACTCTTGGTTCCCTCCAAAGTGTTTTTGATCTCATTCATTGCGTTATTCATTTTTAATTGACTCTTTTTTATTTCTTCTAGGTCTTTATTAAACATTTCTTGTATCTTTTCAATCTTTGTTTCCAGGCTATTTATCTGTAACTCCATTTTGTTTTCAAGATTTTGGATCATTTTTATTATCATTATTCTAAATTCTTTTTCAGGTAGATTCCCTATCTCCTCCTCTTTTGTTTGACTTGGTGGGCATTTTTCATGTTCCTTTACCTGTTGGGTATTTCTTTGCCTTTTCATCTTGTTTAGATTGCTGTGTCTGGAGTGGGCTTTCTGTGTTCTGGAGGTCTGTGGTTCCTTTTTATTGTGGAGGATTTACCCAGTGGGTGGGGTTAGACGATTGGCTTGTCAAGGTTTCCTGGTTAGGGAAGCTTGCGTCAGTGTTCTGGTGCGTGGAACTTGATTTCTTCTCTTTGGACAGCAATGGAGTGCCCAGTAATGAGTTTTGAGATGGGTCTATGTGTTAGGTGTGACCTTGGGCAGCCTGTATGTTGATGTTCAGGGCTATGTTCCTGCGTTGCTGGAGAATTTGCGTGGTATGTCTTGCTCTAAAACTTATTGGCTCTTGGGTGGTGGTTGGTTTCAGTGTAGGTATGGAGGCTTTTGGACAGTCACTTATTACTTAAAGTTCCATGTAGTCAGGAGTTTTCTGGTGTTCTCAGGTTTTGGGCTTAAGTCTCCTGCCTCTGGATTTCAGTTTTATTCTTCCTGTAGTCTCAGGACTTCTCCAACTATACAGCACTGATAAGAAAACTTCTAGGTTAATGGTGAAAAGATTCTCCCCTGTTAGGGACACCCAGAGAGGTTCACAGAGTTACATGAAGAAGAGGAGAGAGAGGAGGGAGATAGAGATGAGCATGAGGAGAAAAACGGGGGACTCAAGAGGAGAGAGACAGATCTACGCAGCTGTATGTTCCCAGAGTGTTCTCCGTAACCCAGTCACCTACAAAGATTCACAGAATTGGATTGGGAAGAGAAGGGGAAAGGAGGAAATGGAGGTGTTCTGAGGTAGAAAACAGAGAGTCAAGATTGGGAGAGAATAATCTTCGGTTTAAAAATAGGGCTTCTCTTTTTTTTTTTTTTTTAAGAATGAATCAATGAATTTGGTAAAGTTGCAGGATATAAAATTAATACATAGAAACCTCTTGCATTACTATACACTAACAATAAAAGATTAGAAATAGAAATTAAGGAAAAAATTTCATTTACCATCATAGCAAAAAGAATAAAATACCTAGGAATAAACCTATCTGAGGAGGCAAAAGACCTGTACTCAGAAACTATAAGATATTGATGAAAGAAATCAATGATGACACAAACAGATGGAGAGATATACATCATGTTCTTGATAAGAAGTATCAATATTATGAAAATGACTATACTACCCAAAGCATTCTACAGATTCAATGCAATCACTGTCAAATTAACAAAGAAATTTTTCACAGAATTAGAGCAAAAATTTTTACAATTTGTATGGAAACACAAAAGACCCTGAATAGCCAAAGCTGTCTTGAGAAAGAGAAATGGAGCTGGAGGAATCAGACTTCCTGGCTTTAGACTATACTACAAAGCTATAGTAATCAAAACAGTATGGTATTAGCACAAAAACAGACACATAGATCAATGAAACAGGTTAGAAAGTCCAGAGATAAACCCATGCACTTATAATCACCTAATCTATGACAAAGGAGGCAAGAACGTACAAAGGAGAAAAGACAGTCTCTTAAATAAGTGGTGCTGGGAAAACTGGACAGTATATGTAAAAGAATGAATGAAATTAGAACACTAAATAACACCATACACAAAAATAAACTCAAAATGGATTAAAGACCTAAATGTAAGGCCAGACACTATGAAACCCTTAGAGGAAAACATAGACAGTACATTTGCTGATATAAATTACAGCAAGATTGCTTTTGATTCACCTCCTAGAGTAATGAAAATAAAAACAAAGATCTAATTAAACAACTGAGATCTAATTAAACTTAAAATTTTTTGCATAGCAAAGGAAACCATAAACAAAACAAAAACACAATCCTCAGAGTTGGAGAAAATATTTGCAAATGAAGCAACCGACAAGGGATTAATCTTCAAAATATAAGGATAGCTCATGCAGCTCAATATAAAACCAAGCAAAACAAATAATCCAATCAATAAATGGGTGGGAGATTTAAATAGACATTTCTCCAAAGAAGACATTGTTGTTCAGTAGTTAAGTCATGTCTGACTCTTTGTGACCCCATAGACTGTAACCTGTCAGGTCTCTCTGTCCATGGGATTTCTTAGGCAAGAATATTGGAGTGGGTTGCCATTTCCTTCTCCAGGGGATATTCTCAACCCAAGGATCGAACCTGCATCTCCAGGGAAGGCGGGTCCTTGGCAGGTGGGTCTTTACCACCCAGTCACCAGGGAAGTCCAAAGAAGACATACAGATGGCCAAAAAAGCACACGAAAAGATGCTAAAAATTGATAATTATTAGGGAAATGCAAATCAAAACTACAATGATGTGTCACCTAACACTGGTCAGAATAGCCATCATCAAAAAATCTACAACCAACAAATGCTGGAGAGGGTGTAGAAAAAAGGGAACTCTCCTACACTGTTGGTGGGAATATAAACTGATACAACCACTATGGAGAATAGTATATAAGTTTCTTAAAAAACTAAATATAGAACTATCATATGACCCAGCAATCCTACTCCTAGGCATATACCTGGATAAAACCATAATCCAAAAAGATACATGCACCCCAATATTCATTAAGCCAGGACATGAAAGCAATGTAAATAGAGAGGAATGGATAAAGAAAATGTAGTACGTATATACAATGGAATACTACTCAGCCATAAAAAGAATGAAATAATGTCATTTGTAGCAACATGGATGAACCTAGAGATTGTCATACTGAGTGAAGTAAGTCAGACACAGAAAGACAAATATCATATGATATTGATATATGTGGAATCTAAAAAAAAAAAAAAGATACAAATTGAACTTATTTACAAAACAAAAGTAGAGTCAGGCATGTAGAAAACAAACATAGCTATCAGGGGATGGGAGGGAGGGATAAACTGGGAGGTTGGGACTGACATATATACACTGGTATATATAAAATAGGCAACTAATAAGAACATGCTGTATAGCAGAGGGAATTCTGTTCAGTACTCTGTAATGGCCTATATGCGAAAAGAATCTAAAAAAGAAAGAGTGGAGATATATATATATATATATGTATAACTAAGTCACTTTGCTGTACACCAGAAAGTGATACAACATTGTAAATCAGTTATATGCCAATAAATTTTTTTAAAATAAATGTAACCTTTATCTTTTCTATGGGACAGAATAGGGGACATAAATGAATTTCTATCTCTATAAAATTAATTGGATTGCCATTAGATAAGAATCATTTCCATCACTATCAATTTTCTAAAAGTTATTCTCTATCTACTACTAATCAACAGTAAAAAGGAAATTAAACAAATGAACACACTCTTAGAAAATAAGATAATCCCTAGTTAGTTCTACTCACTAGCATGTCCCCTAATGCTGAAAACACATGCAGTAAAAAAACTTTTGACTGTTTCAAATTGTGTTGGTATTATAGGTGAGGTGAATGAATAACTAAAGTCTGAGTGACGGACTAGTTGAATACCCAATTCCAAAGACCTTAAAAAACTAAAAACAGAACTATCATATGACCCAGCAATCCCACTCCTAGGCATATACCTGGATAAAACCATAATCCAAAAAGATACACGCACCCCAATATTCATTAAGCCAGGACATAGAAGCAACCTAAATACAGAGGAATGGATAAAGAAGATGTAGTACATATATACAATGGAATATTGCATGCAGTATTATATTTAATGGAATATTACAAACTACCACACAATTGCACGCATCTCACACACTAGTAAAGTGATGCTTAAAATTCTCCAAGCCAGGCTTCAGCAATACGTGAACCGTGATCTTCCAGATGTTCAAGCTGGTTTTAGAAAAGGCAGAGGAACCAGAGATCAAATTGCCAACATCCATTGGATCATTGAAAAAGCAAGAGTTCCAGAAAAACATCTATTTCTGCTTTATTGACTATGCCAAAGCCTTTGACTGTGTGGATCACAATAAACTGTGAAAAATTCTGAAAGAGATGGGAATACCAGACCACCTGACCTGCCTCTTGAGAAACCTGTATACAGGTCGGGAAGCAACAGTTAGAACTGGACATAGACCAACAGACTGGTTCCAAATAGGAAAAGGAGTACGTGAAGGCTGTATATTGTCACCCTGCTTATTTAACTTATATGCAGAGTACATCATGAGAAATGCTGGGCTGGAAGAAGCACAAGCTGGAATCAAGATTGCCGGGAGAAATATCAATAACCTCAGATATGCAGATGACACCACCCTTATGGCAGAAAGTGAAGAACTAAAGAGCCTCTTGATGAAAGTGAAAGAGGAGAGTGAAAAAGTTGACTTCAAGCTCAACATTCAGAAAACTAAGATCATGGCATCTGGTCCCATCACTTCATGGCAAATAGATGGAGAAACAGTGGAAACAGTGGCTGACTTTATTTTTGGGGCTGAAAAATCACTGCAGATGGTGATTGCAGCCATGAAATTAAAAGACACTTACTCCTTGGAAGGAAAGTTGTGACCAACCTAGACAGCATATTAAAAAGCAGAGACATTATTTGGCCAACAAAGGTTCGTTTAGCCAAGGCTATGGTTTTTCCAGTGGTCATGTATGGATGTGAGAGTTGGACTATAAAGAAAGCTAAGTGCAGAAGAATTGATGCTTTTGAACTGTGGTGTTGGAGAAGACTCTTGAGAGTCCCTTGGACTGCAAGGAGATCCAACCAGTTCATCCTAAAGGAGATCAGTCCTGGGTGTTCACTGGAAGGACTGATGCTGAAGCTGAAGCTCCAATACTTTGGCCACCTGATGTGAAGAGCTGACTCATTGGAAAAGACCCTCATGCTGGGAAAGATTGAGGGCAGGAGGAGAAGGGGATGACAGAGGATGAGATGGTTGGATGGCATCACCAACTCAATGGACATGGGTTCGGGTGGACTCCAGGAGTTGGTAATGGACAGGGAGGCCTAGCATGCTGTGATTCATGGGGTCACAAAGAGTTGGACATGACTGAGTGACTTAACTGAACTGAACTGAACTACAATGGATGCAATGGATCCAATTCTAGCAATGTGGCATTCTATGATAGTAAATACAAATTTATCTTGGTAATACACCATGGAATCAGCTCTTTTAGTTTTCTGGTTGTTCTTTTTTTAAGCATAAAATATGTAGTTTTCTAAACTGATCTCCCATATGGTAACCTAGAAAATTTTGGCATATACTCTAACTAACTCTCCTTGGTTTTCCCATGACAGTAAATCTGTTAGCAGGGCATATGAATTTTTACAACTCTATGAAAGATACATGTTGTTGTATATGAATTCTCCAACCAGATGGTATAGCCATGTTTCATTTGAAGTTAGCAGTCTGGATCTATACTCAGTTAAGGGTGAGTAAGCCTTGGATCCTCCTGCAGACAGGGAGCTCCAGCCAGAGCTGATGCATGGTTTTCTTTAGTTGAACGTCTTCAGATAAAAGTGCAGTTTTTCTTGGACTGGAATGTTAACATTTTCTGCCCATCAATGTTGAGGTTTTCCTCAAGAAAAATTAATGAAGATTCTATGTGTTGGATATCTGTTATTTCTGATGTTTCTTTTCTCTCAGCATTTGAGTTGATCTCTAGGATATAGTTAAAATAACTTGTTTTAAAAATCCCTAAAGCATTTCAGATTCAAATTCAAATGCACTGTAAACAAAGTTGATTATATAACTCAAGAGATTGAACCTTCAAGTTCTTGAGTTTGTGATCAAGGTTATTATTTTCTTTTATATTCTGAAGTTAACACTGGAAGAATAGGCATTCAATTAAATATATGTATTTTTAAAAATACCAGTCATGATTGGGTTTGTGAAGAAAGTTTACCTGAGAAATTGGGACTTAAATTGTGTTGAAGAGGAAAATACTTTTAAACACAGAAGAGTATGATGTATTTGAGAGAACTGTGAGAATCAATTAAAAATGTCTAAAGACAGGGACTTCCCTGGTGGCTCAGTGGGAAAGAATCCGCCTGCCAGTGCAGGAGACATGGGTTTGATCCCTGATCTGGGAGGATCCCTCTGCAGAGCAACCAAGCCTGTCTGCCATAACAGTTGAGCCTGTGCTCCAGAGCCCATGTGCCACAACTACTCAAGCCCGCTCACTCTATAGCCCATGCTCCACAACAAGAGAAGCCACTCAATGAGAAGCTTGCACACTGCAACTAGAGAGTAGCCCCTGCTCACCACAACTAGAGAAAGCCCGTGAAGCAGCAATGACCCAACACAGACAAAAAATAAATAAATAAATTTAAAGCGTTGTCTTTTTTTTTAATGCCTAAAGATTATTTCAGGAAAACCATATATTTTGATTTAAAACTTTGAAAGTTGATGATCTAATGGTCAGTATACAGAGTTTTTGCTTTTATTAAATTATTTTGATCCAATATTTGAGAAGATAGGTTCTGTCAACAATTACAAGTCCTAAAAGAAGAAACTTCTTTGCTTGCTTTGCAAGCTGGTTGAATATTCCTTTGCTTGTTTGTTCACTCACTTGTATCATCCCTCCAACCAATACTTATTAAAGTGCCTACAAATCACCCTCATTACTCTGGAAGTTGGGTATCACTTATCATACCTCAAGGAGCACATAGTTAAAGAGACTAGGTTCCAGAGTCAAGCTCCCTGAATTTGATTCTAGACATCTCCGTTTATTAGCTGTGTAAACTTGGACGAGTTACTAAAGGTGGCTGTGCTCACTGTCTTCATCTGAGAAATGGAAATTAATAATAGTGCTTACATCATTGAGTCTTTAGGAAGATTCGATGAAATAATCTAGTTTAAAAATCTGGAGGGGTGAAGGTAAATAGCGAATGCTAACGTTGTTGTTGTCAGGTTGTGTCTGACTCTTTGTGACGCCATGGACTGCCGCATGCCAGGCTTCCCTGTCCTTCATTATCTCCTGGAGTTTGTTCAAACTCCTGTCCATTGAATCAGTGATGCCATCCAACCATCTCTTCCTCTGTCATCCCCTTTTCCTCCTGCCTTCAATCTTTTCCAGCATCAGAATCTTTTCCAATAAGTCAGCTATTCTCATCAGATGGCCAAATATTGGAGCTTCAGCTTCAGCATCAATCTTTCCAATGAATATTCAGGGTTAATTTCTTTTATGATTGATTGGTTTGATCTCCTTGCTGTCCAAGGGACTCGCAAGAGTCTTCTCCAACACCACAGTTCAAAAGCATCAGTTCCTCAGGGCTCAGCCTTCTTTACAGGCTCACTCACCCTTAACTGAGTATAGATCCAGACTGCTAACTTCAAGTGAAACATGGTTATACCATCTGGTTGGAGAATTCATATACAACAACATATATCTTTCATAGAGTTGTAAAAATTCATGTGCCTTGTTAACAGCCTTACTGTCACGGGAAATCCAAGGAGAGTTAGTTAGAGTATATGACAAAATATACTCTCACATCTTTACATGACTACTGGAAAAACCATAGCTTTGTCTATATGGACCTTTGTCGGCAAAGTGATGTCTCTGCTTTTTAATACACTGTCTAGGACTGTCATGGCTTTCCTTCCAAAGAGCAAGTTTCTTTTGGTTTCGTGGCTGCAGTCACCATCTGCAGTGATTTTTGAGCCCAAGAAAATAAAATCTGTCACTGTTTCCACTTTTCCCCCTTCCATTTGCCATGAAGTGATAGGACTAGATGCCATAATCTTAGTTTTTTGACTGTTGAGTTTTAAGCCAGATTTTCACTCTCCTCCTACAACTCTCATCAAGAGGCTCTTCGGTTCCTCTTTGCTTTCTACCATAATAATAATCTGTAAGATGATTCTGTTCAAACATATCACCAGAACTGAACCATAAACACAAGCCATGTCCTGCCATTACAGTTATTAGTATCTACATATTATAAGGTAAACACATATTGGATTTATCATCTATTGCTCCCTGTCCCCATCCCAAAATAGCATACAAATATCTTTTTCTCTTCTCAATCAAGTAGACAAGACAAAAAGTCAGGATACAGGCATTTTGGATTCCTGAATTAATTTTGCCTGTCATTCGGGAAGATCCCCTGAAGGAGGGCATTGAAACCCACTCCAGTATTCTTGCCTGGAGAATCCCATGGACAGAAGACCTCTAGAGAATCCCCATGGATGAAGGACCTGGTAGGCTGTGGTCCATGGGGTGGAAAAGAGTTGGACATGACTGAAGCGACCAAGCATAACAACAACACAGAGGACAGCAGTTCAGATGGCTTGCTTTGGTCTAATATGAGTTAACTCAATTAGTTACTAATATTGTCATGGATATTGTTAACTATTTGGGGAAAAGACTCCAGGGAAAAGTGTACTTGGGTAGAATGGTTAGGGCAATCACCTTCCCCTCAGTCAGCAGAACACTGCTTCTGGAGGCTAAGGAGATTTCTCTGTAGTTTACATCTTTATATACAGCTGCTATCACCACCTCACGGGAACTTGAATTTCCTTTGACATTGTCTTAATTAGGTTTACTGTGCTCTGCGTCCAGCAACTTCAGGGACCATTACTGCACCATTCTTAAGCCTGGTTGATATCAGTGTTTACGTGATCTCAATATGGAAGCATCTACTTCCTTAAGAAAGTTAGTTGTACTACTAAAAGAAGTGTGGTGTCTCCATGACCACACTGCCAGTCAGCAGAGCACCACTTTTAAGATTTAACCCCATCCAAGTTTACCTTTGTAAGTATAATATGGAGACGTATGGCATCTAGTTTTAGGGAATGTGTTTGAGAGTAATGAAAAGGGGACCAGACAAATGGTGTACAATAGAGTATATGACCTTGGGAAAACCATTTGACTTTTATGTGTTAAGAAAGAAGAGATGAATATTGATGCCCAAAGGGCTGCTGTGAGGCCAAATGTGGAGGTTTTTGAAAACAAAAAGAGCTATGCAAATGTGACTATTAATATAACCTTGAAAGCAAAGATGAAAGTCTTCAACGATGATTTAATTTACACTGACTAGAGAGCAATCTATTTCCTTAACACCTGTACATACAACAGAAGGTGACTAGGAAGTTCACATGGGGTTGTTTATACAGCAACTCTCTAACCCACTCTGACACGGAAATCATGTACCTTCTGCTAAATTTGCATCTAGTTGATAGAAATAGACAACTTGGCATAGTAAAAACAGGCAGCATGGTATGACTAACACTCTCCCCCACACTGACTGAGGGAAGAAACCCCCCCCCCCCCCCCACCTTTTTTTCTGACTCCAAGCCACAATCAACTGGAAAGAGATCTCAGCCTGAGGTTGGAGATGGACAGAGTTGGGCTGGTTGTGCTGCAAAGCGGATGGTAAACGGATCGCTTGTTGTTACATTGGGTTCAATTAAACAAAAAGGGTTACTGTGGGAAACTTGAGGGCCAGGAAACAATCTGAAACGTTTCATGATGATTAGGAAGAAAGTGACAATGAGGACCTTCTCCCGGGGGTAGTGGGCCAGCAGGGCACAACAGGGGACCACTTCTAACTAAACCCTTTCTTGCTAATATTAGTGTTAGTTGGCTCAGAAATAGGGTTCCTGGCTAATACAGATCAAAGCAAGACAGCTTTCTATGGCAGCAGCCCAGCTTATTCCCTGACTTCACTGTCTGAAGTTTTGAGAAGCAGCACCATTCTGTTCAGTTGCTTATTTAGAATATTTCACTGAGGTACCCACGTTAATGGTTTCAATTTTTGTGCTGAAAGGTAGTGTCTTTGGTCTGTTATAGGGCCTCAAATCATTTCCCGAATCCTACTAAGAATTCCCTACCACCACCAGAAGCATCCGTAAAAAGCGTGTGGCTATTCTGTGTGTTATGCAGCACTCCTAGCCGGCATCTGAAAGTTCCTGCCCTGCTGGTGCAGCCTGGAATTTCCTGGTGAGAGGGAAAGAGCCCCGAAGGGCTGACAGAAGATGGTGGTCAGATCCTGGTTCTAAATCCCGAGTGCTTTATGTAGGAAGTACCCACTATGTTCTAGGCACAGAGAGGGGCACAGGGTATCTGAGATGAAGCTTGCCATGGAGGAGCTGACAGTCTACAGGGGCACAGACAGGTGGAGAATGAAACACGTTAAATGTGGCATCTACCTACCAAACCATCAGAGCAAGCCAAGGGCAAGGAGTGGACGATGCACTCTGCCCACATAGAGCCACGGGTGCTGAAGGATGAATGGGGTTCCAGTCACAAGAAGGTCGTGTGCAAAGGTACGTGGTGGGTTCAGGTAACCGGATGGTGCAGGTAGTGAGACCTCACTGAATCTCAGATTTTCCACTGGTAAATTTCCACCTCACAGACATGTATTGAGAAACAAATAAGATAATGTAATGTTTGTTATGCTAGCTCCGGTATCTCTTCTAGATTTTCTCCAAGTAGGGTTTGGGGATCACCTGTGTCAGAATTATTTGGGTTACTAGTCAAAAAGGCAGACATCTGGACTCTAACCCAGATATCCTGAGTTTGAATCTGGGGTGCAGCCCAAGGAGTTGACATTCTAGTAAATACTCCAGGTGCTAAAGATGGAGAACCACTAATGCCATCTATAGCGATTCTGAGCAATTCTGAAAGAACTAACCTGACTTCACAGACTCACTGGGTAGCTAAAGGACTAAGTCAGCATGTTTTCAAAGTTGGGCTGAAGTGAAAAAAAAAAATCAGAAAGATGTCTGTGTAGATAGATTGGGGAATGTATTTCCCTGAAATCTTTCTTCTCAGTCTATCTCAAGATATTTAAAAGAAGTTAGATATTTAAAAGAAGTCAGAACTGAGAATTTGCAATAATATATATATACACACACAGATATATTTAATGGTGCATAAAGTACTATATGCATATTTTCTTTTTACGAAGTCAGCATTAAATACCAAGCAATTTTAACTGCAAGGAAGCAAGAAATTTGAAAGCTCTCCATAATTTTACTTCAAATCATGTATTATTTTCTTCCAGTGAACACTTGGTGATTTAATATTATGGCCCTATTTTTTTTTCTGCCAAAGGCGTAGCACTGAAAATAATTGTACTAGTATCTATGGAAAAATACTTGATTAAATGGACCCACATATCACTGTAATTGCTTTCTACTGGCAAGTTAGTAGCCAAATAAAATGGGATATTATTCAACTGTCAAGACTCAGGATTTACTATCATTAAAGCCGTTCAAGTTGATTGTGATTGTGGAAATTCTCAGTATGGTGGAAAACGAGAATTTAAAGCCGTGACCTGGGAGCTGGGGGAGGGGAAGTCTGTAAGCGGCTGAAATGAAGCTCCAGAGGAAGGAAGACAACGGACAGAAGGGTGAGTGAGAATGAAACGCTCCAAGGGAGTCAGTTATACCAGAAAGAGTGTGGGATTTGGAATCAAATCCATACTCACATTCAGGCACCTTCATGCATTTGGCAAAGTAATTAACAATAGCATTCTCAATTTCTTCAGTAAAGTGAGAATATTATTGTCTATCTTGCTGGGCTGCTATGAGGATTCAATCTCTGCAGATACTAGATGTTTAGTAACTAATAACTATTAAGACCACTCACTGGTATATCCAATGGAAATGTAAAAAAAAAAAGACCCTAGATTTTATTTTTAATCCTCAGAATGAATTTCAAACCATGCTTTGTTGTTTGAAGAGTCAAACTTAAACCTGACCTTTCCAAAGTCATTAGCTACATATGACTTAGAGAAGCTGAAAGCACTGCTAGGCCAGCTTTGCAGAGCATGCTTTCGGGAAGCAGGGTTCCCTCTGGCGGCATTTCATCTACTCTGAATTCTTCAAATGCGAGGTTGTGCCAACAGCAACCGGTTTTAAAATATACAGAGTTGGAAAATATGTTGATGATGGGATATTTTGATTCTTAAGAACCACTTGGAGAGGGAGCCATAAAATTAATTAGCATACACATAAGATTGCTCAGCATGTATTAGATTATGTTCTGCTAGATTATGCATGATTGAAAATAAAAAGGGGAATGTAGAGAAAGTGAGTCATCACAATCAGCCAAACCCCTATTCTTACCCTTAAGAAAGGGTAAATGGGAGGCCAGGGCTCTGTTTCTAGCCAGAAACAGAACAGAACAATATTCTGTTCTGAGGCATGTGGACATGTGGACAACCACGCATAAGTTAACACGTGCTCCAAAGGGAAGTGGAGAAGGCACTGGCACCCCACTCCAGTACTCTCACCTGGAGAATCCCATGGCCGGAGGAGCCTGGTAGGCTTCAGTCCATGGGGTGGCTAAGAGTCGGACACAACTGAGCGACTTCACTTTCACTTTTCACTTTCATGCATTGGGGAGAAGGAAATGGCAACCCACTCCAGTGTTCTTACCTGGAGAATCCCAGGGACAGGGGAGCCTGGTGGCTGCCGTCTATGGGGTTGCACAGAGTCGGACACAACTGAAGTGACTTAGCAGCAGCAGCAGCCAAAGGGAGGTAGACACCCATGACCTTTTTAAAAAAGATGTCCAGATGGAGAATGAGAAGATCCATGTAATATCTTAGAAAGAAAATAAAATGTGATTGCAAATGGTCTTACAGTGGGCAGATATTCATCCAGACAGGTCCTCCTCATCTCAGGGAGTCCTGAAGAAGTCTGAGAGGTAGGAAGAGAATGCTGTGAGGATGGTGGGCAGATGAATCTTGTGCAAGGCAAGTGGGTTTCCTGTGGGCAGGCCCATCTCAGGCTGAGTGATGTCTAAAGGGCCACCCTCTTCAGGAAGCGTGAAGGGGGAGGATGCCTCTGTGTGTCAACTCCTCATGTGGGATTTATATCTACCTATGCCAGGAGACTGGTCATTAGGTTTTAGACAGCATCAAGAAGTGGGGCTGGGAGCAGGGTATCATCAGTATCACATCGCTGAAAGTAGCCCCCTGATTAGTTCACAGACACTTATTTCCTAGCAAGACCCACTCCAGCTCATGTTGCCCTCCTCTATGGCCTACAGCAGGCCTCACCAGACTAATGGATTCATCTGAATTAAGCTCATTTGAACTTGTGTAGAACAGTACGTGGTGACCATGCAAAAACAAAGAAAGCCTCAATGGAACAGGCTTTTCCCTTGCATACCATAGCTCCAATCTCATCTACTTTCCCTTGGAATCATGTAAGACACAATTAGCCAATTCAGGGATGTTGGAAGGAATTAAAAAAAAAAAAATAGCAGCAGACATCTTGTTTACTTTACTTAGGTGGAGAAGCTCAAATTACTATTTGGTACAACTAGAGTGATTATACAGAGTTTTAAATAAAATGTCTCAATTCTAAAATCTGTGACAAGAGGAATAAAACCTCCCCAGTAAAGAAAACCCTACCAGTCATTTTCTGTTTTTTTGTTACTGTACTCATTTTATTGAAGAAACAAAATGTGGTGCTTCTCTGGAGACAAAAGCACATCATTAGTTCTAACCTTTGTCAATGCAGCACAAAAGCAGACATATTTTGTTTCATATCAGAAACCCACAAATGAAAAACTGAAAGTCATTGGTAACCAAGGAAACTAACAGTGAATGGCTGGCTGTCTTTCAAAGGAAGATAAGAAGGGGCAGGAGAAAGATAATGGAACACAGGTTAAATCCCACTGCAGGAAAAGATGCCCTGTGCCCAGGTATCCTGTTAGTACCATCTCTATTTGCATTTTGCTGATTTCTTGTAACAAAATCCCCTGCCACAAACAATTCAAAACAAGGAATGCCTATTTTTGGTCTTAGTCCACAGAAGAGTTGTGTTTTATGATAAAACCCATTCAATATTTCATTTTGCCTGTGGCCCTGTAGGTATCCCCAATTTTGCCCTCAAGGGCTGTCACCCCAAAGTACATACCAAACACTATTTCTTGCCAAAATATTTATTTGCTCTGTGATTGCCAAGTTATCATTCCTGGAACATAATAACATTGTCAACTGCACCTATTCACGATGCACACCCAGATATCTGCTATAGAGTCATCTTTCTCCAGTTTCAATTATCAGTCAAATGCATTCACAGGATGCCACCATGCACTGAGAGAAGAAATTAGATGTAGAATCCTGGGCCAAGATAACCTTAAGAGATGGAACAGACATATGGAGTGAAAAGATAAAAGACATCCAACTGGAAAAATAGCAAGAGAAAACATAGCAACTGCCCTTTGCCAAAGCCAGCTACACAGCACCGTACATACATATGGGAGAGCTGGAACAAGGGTTGTCATCACTCACGGATGGCTTCCTGAACCAGTTGGAGACAGAAAAGGAAGCAAAGATGGAAAGAGGCATAAGAAGCCCCTGAGGTAGGGAATGTGTCAGGTGTGAATGCTCGCAAATAGGAGAGAACAATTTGTATTTAGTGTAAGAGAGTAAATGTGTGTGTGTCTGTATGAGTGTGTGTAAGGTTCATTTAGCCGGTATATGGAGTATAGCTGCCCTATAAGAAAGGGCTGGTGGGGTAAAGAAGCATGTGGTTAGAAACCTGGAGTTTATAGAACTAGAACTAAAACAGACCTTGAAGAAAAATCACATTGCTTAGTGACTCATCTCCAGGCAGGTGAATATCCAGACTGTTGGGCATAGATGGCACTTAGTTTCTTTTGGCATGTTCTGAAATGAGACTCTTTGACCTTACAAATATTATTACAACCATATACAGAGTGCCTTCTGGGTGCCGGATGCCTCACTCAAAGGTTACAGATGTTATGTCTAATTCTCATGATAATCCTGCAAGGTATGCACAATCGTCCTCATGTCACAGGTAGGGAGTCTGGGGTCAGAAAAGTTAGGTCACTTGCTCAAGGTCACACAGATAATTGAGTCTGGAATTCAGATCCAAGTCTGATTCCCAAATTCAAATGTTCCCAATATAACCTGCTGCTTTCCTTAGAGGTGCATTTCAGAGGGTACAAGATTCAGGAAATTATTTTTTCATGGCAGCCCACCTATATCCTCTAATCCTAGAAACATGTCTGAATACCTAAAACAAACAAAAATGCTCAGACATTATTATCACTAGCCGAAAGGAGAAAATCCTTTGGGTCAGTTCTTGCATTTTCTGCCAATGACATGGGGCAGAAGGACCAGCATGATGCTGTGGAGGACTGTCACATCTACTTTCCTATTCCTGTTCTTAGGTAATGCAACTAAGAAACCTACTAATTAAATCGCATGTGGAGTTGCAATCCGAGGGGAATTGCCTACTTGTGGTTTCTCTTTGGAAGCAAGTCAGAAATTTCTTGGCACACAGTGAATGGGCAGACCTTAGGTACCATCTGAAGATATTTTTAATGTGAGCATTGTCATGCAGGAAGTTGCTCCCAATTAAGCTTAAGTAGTGGGCAAAAAACAGCCGTCTCCAGGGAGGCAGTATCACCTGGCTCTGAGTGGAGGCTGCTAGTGTGCAGCTGAAGAGAAGGAATTGGGCCTGAGGATTTGGAGAGATGCCAAGCAACAAATTAGTTCTGCATCCAGTAGATGAGGTTGTAATTTCCTTTCCTTGGTGGGGAGGACGGGATGAAATTTTGCAGGTAAATGCTCTGAGAAAGTCCCCACAGACGGGTGAATGTCAAAGTGTTCTGTGTAAATTTGAGGGGTGAAAAGAGTGACCTCTATACACATATGGGGTCAAGCCAGAGCTCAGTAAAGGGGTCAGCAACTGACAGCTGGTTAAATCTGGCTTGCAACCTGTTTTCATACAACCAGAATGACTTGTGCATTTTCAAAGGTTTAAGAAGAGAGGAATGCTTGTCAGAGCCCATATATGGCCTGCAGAACCTAAAATATTTACTATCTGGCCTTTTACAGAGAAAATTTGCTGATCCCTTGTTTGAATGCCACTGGTAAGGGACTTAGGGCTCCTCTGTGCCTCAGTCCCATTCTGGAATTTGATCAATTGTGGTTTTTAGTCAATCCTCAATTTCTGGTTCAGTCTTGCTTCTCTTTTGGATCTTTCCACTCAGCTTAAAAATATCTTTATGTTGCCAAGACCCTGCCTCCTTTGAAAGACTCTGCCCTTGGCCAAACTCAGGCTCCTCCAAGCCTTCTTCTAGATGAGGCTTCAATCTTGGCCTATAAAGACGGCAGACTCAGAGCAAAGGACCTCATCCTCCCCTGCTCCACCAAGAGACTTAAACCAACTCTAGTTTCTCACAACTCAAGGCCTCATCTCCATCCACTCTTAAGTTCATGTCTGAGAAAGCTCAAGGCTGCCAAAAAATTTACTGCATTCCAGCCAACACCAGAAACCCTGCCTCTGATAAGCATCAGTCAGCAAATCCAGATGCCCTAATTACACAGAGCAGCCCCTTTAACCTGTGTTTAGTAATTTTCCACTTTTCCAGCTTGAGTCCTAATCATTGCCCTTGCCTAGTCCCTCCTTCTACCTTTAAAAGACCTAGTCACCTCTGCACGGATCAAAATGGAGCTCAGCTTACATTGGACTCTCTTCCCTACTATGGTAGTTATTGAGTAAAATCAGTCTTATTTGCTTTTTACTAATGTCAGACTTTAATTTTTTGGGCTCCAAAATCACTGCAGATGGTGACTGCAGCCATGAAATTAAAAGACACTTACTCCTTGGAAGGAAAGTTATGACCAACCTAGATAGCATATTAAAAAGCAGAGACACTACTTTGCCAACAAAGGTCTGTCTGGTCAAGGCTATGGTTATTCCAGTGGTCATGTATGGATGTGAGAGTTGGACTGTCAAGAAAGCTGAGTGCCGAAAAATTGATGCTTTTGAACTATGGTGTTGGAGAAGACTCTTGAGAGTCCCTTGGACTGCAAGGAGATCCAACTAGTCCATCCTAAAGGAGATCAGTCCTGGGTGTTCACTGGAAGGACTGATGCTGAAGCTGAAACTCCAATACTTTGGCCACCTGATGTGAAGAGTTGACTCATTGGAAAAGACCCTGATGCTGGGAGGGATTGGGGGCAGGAGGAGAAGGGGATGACAGAGGATGAGATGGTTGCATGGTATCACCAACCCGATGGACATGGGTTTGAGTAAACTCTGGGAGTTGGTGATGGACAGGGAGGCCCGGCGTGCTGTGATTCATGGGGTCACAAAGAGTTGGACACGACTGAGCGACTGAACTGAACTGAATGTCTAACTTCTATTTCTGATGCCTCCCAAAACTTTCTTCATCAGCCAAATGGCCCTTGCTTATTACCTCCAAGATCCTACCTCCCACCTACTCCTCAGTCCCCAGAAAACAGGGTGCTATTTCCATAAAGTTCCCACTGTCCTCCTTGTTTGTGCAAGTTGCTCAGCCGTGTCCAACTCTTCAAAACCCCATGGACTGTAGCCTACCAGGCTCCTCCATCCATGGGATTTTCCAGGCAAGAGTACTGGAGTGGGTTGCCATTTCCTTCTCCAGAGGATCTTCCTGACCCAGGGATCAAACCCGGGTCTCCCACATTGTAGGCAGACGCTTTACTGTCTGAGCCACCAGGGAAATCCTATAGATAGATAAGGTAGCTGACATTTATTGACCGTCTGTTTTGGGTCAGAGAAATGCTGGACACCTCACCTAGGTGATGTCATTTAATCCTCACAACCTATAATCACCATTCATAGATCAGGAAACTGAGGCTGAGATGGTACTATTAATACCTTCCCCAAGGTATCACTGCTAACGAGGGCAGAGTGATTCTAGAGCACATGACCTGATGTGCTTCTTAGGCAAAATCAAGGTGGTGCTATATGCCAGAGGCATAGAGAGTGGAACCAGAAATGTATCATCTTGAGGAAGGAAGAAGACCTGGCTGAAATCATCTTTATTTCGTTTGTACACCTTTATGGAAGAATCCCCTGGAGGAGGGCATGGCAACCCACTTCAGTATTCTTGCCTGGAGAATCCCCATGGACAGAGGAGCCTGGTGGGCTACAGCCCATGGGGTTGCAAACAGTTGGACACTACCAAGAGATTAAGCACAGCACAGCACATGAAAGAATCACAATGCTGGATTTCTTATGTCCAGCTCAGCCCAGTCTGAATAAAAAGCAAAGGCAAGCGCCCCGTTTCCCTTCCTTTCACAAACTACACTGCTGAGGACATGTGAGCATCTGATCAGTGGCCAGGTACAGAGGCACCTGGAAGCAGGGGCCAAGGCCCCGGGGCTCAAGGTTGCACACAGACAAATTTTCCCAGAGATACTTAACCCTTGGGTTCCCAGAGCTCACAGTGCCATCCAGCCAGATAGCTTATGGCTTAAAATCTTTATTTCAGAATAACAGCCATAAGGAGCCCAGACAATCAAGGCTTTGTTCAAATTTATACCAGTTTCAGAGCTTGAGGAGGCTCAGATTTCTAGCTCAGGGAAGAAACATCACCAGGGACGATGCTTCTCCTTATAGACCATTAAAGGGCAGCCTTCTCCCCACTTATCAAATATCTTCCCTCACTGGCTTGGCTCAAACTCACCCTTATCCCGCACCCCATGGGGTGTTACATAGTCTGATTATTCTCACAGCAGCTGCTTCCTCACCCGCTAGTACACTCAGAGGTGACCCTGTCACATGAAGACAATTGGATTCTTATAAGTCCTTTGAGATGAAGATAGACTTCTATTGAAGTAAGTCACTATTGAGTCAGATTTTTTTTTTTTAACCAGACTCTCTTTCAGAGTATGAATCATTCCTTTTAGAAGTTTCACTGTGATGCCCCATTGAAATTTTGTATCACCTTAAGTGACTCTCCACTTTGCTTTCACAATCTTGTCCCTTTTCCTGCCACAGACCTCTTTTGCATCTCTCTGCAGTGTCAAGGGCAACTCTTTCTCCACACTGTGGATTTTCTACCCCTCTCCAAACGGGCTTGTATTGACAAGAGAAGGAGTACTCAGAAGTTTTTTGCATTGAAGAGCTCACTTTCTTCAGGTTGTAAATGCTTCCTGAAGATTACAAACTCTTTGGGCACTCAGGCATAAAGAAAACAATGCTTTTAGCAAGGGATTCACCAATCTGAATGAAATAATCTAATTTTGCTTATGTAAAGTTCTGCATTGTCATTATTAGCCTTGTATGAAACGTTTCTCCAATAACTTCAGAATCATAAAGTCTTGAAGCATTTAACTGGCTCACTCCCATAAAAGGGACTGTTCGCTAAGGAGGAAGAAAGAAGTAGTGAGGATGATCTCTACCATCACCCTTATTATCTGGGAGCTATCTGCCGGAGTGCTTCTCTTGGCCCCATTTTTGTGGGCTTTCCAGCAACTTCTGAGGCTGTTGGGGATGTGTGCGTCCATCTCAAAGGATGACTCAGTCACTCCTGGGAGAAGCTGTGTCTTCCGGGTCCAGTGGCTTAATTGCAGCCTCTTATTATACACATCTTCTCCAGATCACCGAGCAGGAGCACATGGGATCTGACCCTGGCGTTTCAGGCTCCTTTGCATTTATGTGGGCAACAGGCAGATAGCTACTCCTAGTTGCTGTCTCCCCTCAAGTAAAAGCCTTCTATTGGGCTCATTCTTGGATGGGATTTAAAACAGATTCCTTGATAAAAAATTTTCTCTCTTGCTCATTTACTAGAGCAGTGCTTCTCAAATGTCAAACAACATGTGGGTTACTTGAGGATTTTACCAGAAGTGCAGATTTAGTAAGCAGATCTCAGGTGGGGCTTGGGATTCTACATCTTTTTTTTTTTTTTTTTTTCTAATTAAAAAAGTTATTTACTTATGGCTGTTCTAGGTCTTTGCTGCTGTGCGGGCTCTTCTTTAGTTGTGGCCAGCAGGCTTCTCACTGTGGTGGTTTCTTGTTGCTGATCCCCAGCTCTAGAGCACAGGCTCAACAGTGGTGGTAAATGGTCTTAGGTGCTCAGCAGTATATGGGATCTTCCTGGATCAGGGATCAAACCTGTGTCTCCTGCGTTAGTAGGCAGATTCTTTACCACTGAGCCACCAGGTAAGCCCAAGATTCTACATCCTTAACAAGCTTCCAGGTATTGCCAATGTGAACCACCAAATATACTTTTGAGTATAAGATATTAGCTTCAGTGAAATTAAAATTTTGTGGCAGCATCTCAAGGGAGTCCCTCCCAGAAGCCCATGGTCCCAGTGGATGTACAGACACCTTCTTTGCTCTTGGTGCTCTCAATCACTCACACCTCTGTGCTTGTTTTTGTTCAGTCATCAAATCGTGTCTGACTCTGCAAACCCATGGATTGCAGAATGCCAGGCCTCCATGTCCCTCACCATGAATCCCATGAACCTCTCTGCTGCTGCTGCTGCTAAGTCGCTTCAGTTGTGTCCGACTCTGTGCGACCCCATAGACGGTAGCCCACCAGGCTCCCCCATCCCTGGGATTCTCCAGGCAAGAACACTGGAGTGGGTTGCCATTTCCTTCTCCAGAACCTCTGTGCTAGTCACACACAAATCCACCCTCCACCCTGGATTACTCACATTTGGCAGATGTGTACCCTCTCAGCAAGAGCTTGTATTCAGTTAGGCAAAATCCTAAATGCAGTGAACATCACAATTTATCTTTCTGGGCTGGCCTCCTGTCTCCCCGTAGTCCTAATCACCTACTAAGTGACTGATACTGGCTGAGAGGTTGCTACAGGCCAGGTCCTGCCCCACGGACTCTGCAAACTCTCCATGTTCTGTCATTCCTCAAGGGTCTTGAATATATTATTCCTTTTCCAGGAGTCCTCTCTCCCCTCCTCTGCTGTTAGGTGGCAAGAGGTCCATGCTACCTCCTCGGGAAAGCCCTCCTAAATTCCTCCAGGCAGGGCTGCGTGGCATCCTTCTCTGTACTCCATCAGCTTCCAGGAAAGATCTGGTTTATTTTGTTCATTTGCCTGTGTCTATTCCCCAAGTGTATCCTCCAGACTGTGAGTTCTTGAAGTGAAGTGTTAGTCATTCAGTTGTGTCTGACACTCTGTGACCCCAGGGACTGGGCTTGCCAGGCTCTTCTGTCCATGGGATTCTCCAGGCAAGAATACTGGAGTGGGTTGCCATTTCCTTCTCCAGGATATCTTCCCAACCCAGAGATTGAACCTGGGTGTCCTGCATGGCAGGCAGACTCTTAACCGTCTGAGCCACCAGTGAGTTCCTGAGGGGCCTGCAAAGTGTCCTGTCATTCCTAGCATCGATCCCAATGCCTTTCCCTGATCTCCAAATTAATGCAATAAAGTGAATTCTTCTAGCTAACCTATTTGCTCTTCAGAACAGTCAAATCCTTTCTCAACTCCTAGATCATAGGTAAGCAACATCTAAGTGATGCTGTCCACTGATCCACTTTACTGAAGCACAAAGAGAAATGGGAGGAGCTCTTCAAAGGATGGCTTGGGCTGGGGAGTTGACAAGACATGTCTCATACAGCAGAATTAAACATCCCCATGTGCTATTCTACGAGCCACTACTGCATCATGGTGAAGAGTATGGGGTGTGGGATTAGACATTCTGGGTTTAATCTGAACAAGCAGCTTTACTTTCAAAGCCAGTTCTCCTGACAGGACTAGTACTCACCAGCACTAGTAGTCACAGACAGCTGTTGTGAGGATGGAATGGGCTTCTCTAAACCAGCACTTAGTCAGTGCCTGGCACCAAGCAAGCACTCTGTACATGGTTGTTACCACATTAAATAGCACCATGCTAATCTGAGGAAGAAAGGCAATGCCAAAGGATGTTCAAACTACTTAACAAGTGCACTCATTTCACACGCTAGGAAAGTAATGCTCAAAATTCTCCAAGCTAGGCTTCAACAGTATGTGAACTGAGAACTTCCAGACATTCAAGCTGGATTTAGAAAAGGCAGAGAAACCAGAGATCAAATTGCCAACACCTGTTGGATTACAGAAAAAGCAAGAGAATTCTAGGCCATCCCTGATAAGCTCACTCCTGAGCACAGTGCTTGGCAGTGGGGAAGCGCTCAGTACACGGAGATGCTATTATCACTATCAGGAGTGGAAGCAGCCCACGAATGGGAACAGCACACTTCAGGACTTGCATCTCGGCCACTGGCATCCTACATAGGAAAAGTTCTACAGGGATAATTATATTGATGTTTAGATCTGTTAGATGGAAATGGCCCAGCTACTCAGTCAAGAAAGTGGAGAACACATATCTAAATATCTAATAGAAATGGTAGATATTTCACTCTCCAATCATAAGAATAGAAGCCTTCCTCAGAAGTCAGTTATCACTGCTGATATGAGTCAACTTGCTTTAATTAGTAGATATGTGAGCCCACTTATACACTTATTTCAATATCATCCACTCCAGTGATGAGAGGGGTGTACAGCAGACACTGGTGGTCGATGGACTCACCTCTTCCCAAATCCCTTTCCCTTTCTGACTCAATAAGTTGCCAGATGAAGCCTGTTGTAGGCTTCCTGGGAGCTTTGATTTTTCTGATACAGATGCTGCCCTTTCTTCTTCATCCTTCTTCCTAAAGGAACATGAAA
The DNA here is from genome assembly GCF_033118175.1 of Dama dama. Classification (NCBI taxonomy): domain Eukaryota; kingdom Metazoa; phylum Chordata; class Mammalia; order Artiodactyla; family Cervidae; genus Dama; species Dama dama. Next base: position 43,526,938 of record NC_083698.1, on the reverse strand, counting down.
AAGATGTCAGGAATTGCAGCAGCTATTCAGTGATTATGAGGAAAGGACAAAGAGAATCAAGGCGATTTCGGCACTGGCCTTGTCGATTTGTTGAAACACATTCCAGTAGTGTTACATGAAAACTCTTTGCATAAGTCTCTCTAGTGCAGGGTGCTGCCTGTGCTTGTGCGGGCTCAGTCACTGCAGTCGTGTCCTACTCCTTGTGACCTGTGGACTATATAACCCACCAGGCTCCGCTGTCCATGGGAATCTCCAGGCAAGAACATGAGAGTGGGTTGCCGTGCCCTCCTCCAGGTGATCTTCCCAACCCAGGGATAGAACCCGCATCTCCTGCATTGTAGGCAGGTTCTTTACAGACTGAGCTACCTGGGAAGCCCTGGAGGGTGCTGCTACTTGAAGCTAAAAGAATATCTAAATGATGCAACATGGATGCAATTAGACATGATCATATTAAGTGAAGTAAATCAGAAAAACACAAATACTACATGATATCACTTACATGTGGAATCTAAAATATGACACAAATGAAGCTACCTATGAAACCGAAATAGAATCATGGACACAGAAAATTGACTTGTGATTGCCTAGGGGGAGGGATGGAGTGGGAGGTTGGGGTTAGCAGATGGAAGCTTTTATATAGAGAGAATGGATAAACAACACAGTCTTACTACAGAGCACAAAGAACTGTATATAATATCCTATGAGAAACTATGATAAAAATAATATAAAAAGAACCTATCTATATATATATATGTATAACTGAATCACTTTACTGTATAGCAGTAATTAATGCAACACTGTAAATCAACTGTACTTCAATAATAAATAAATATAGTACAATAAATACATTGTGGTGCTTTAAAAATTAATATTTGTCATATAAACCCTACAAATACAACAATAGAAAGATAAATTAACGACTTATTCCAGACTCTTTCTAGATCCCTGCAGAACTCATATTCATAAATCCAGCCCCAATTCACTCTATTTCCTTGGAGGCAAAATGAACACTTTCCTCAGGCAAGAACCACTAGCTCAAGCTAAACTCAGCTATCCAAGGTCCAATCTTAAGTTGACATATGTCAGCCTTACTTAGTTCAGATCATTTCACTTGGGGTTCTGGGTGACCTGAACCCTTATGAACTAAAGAGGAAGCTCTCTAGAGTTGATCCAAACAGATTAATTCCCTCTTTCTGAAAAACTCAGGTTCACAACCTGTACATTTTCGCAACTATATTATGAATAGTAAAAGAAACAAATAAATAAGGAGACTTGTGCTTTCATCAGGCTGAATGAAAAGAAGTAAATAATTGAGACTTCCCCTAAGACTCCTAGCTTGTCCTGGGTATCCCAAAGAGATTTCTTATCCCTTTCACAGGCAGCAGTTGGGGTCTGTGACTCCACAATCATCAATCTTTCTAAGAGCATCCACTGTACTCAGTGTGAATCAAGGTATTCATGTTCACAGCTCCATGGGGGGAGGGTCCTGAGGGCAGGAGGTTGGGGGGAGCAGGCACTGTGCTTATTCAACTTTGTATTTAAGCAGTTAGCCCAGAATTTGGTACTCCACAGAAGTTTGCTAAATGCTGAATAAATGGAGTCATTTCTATTAATAGTGAGTTGGTAATTCAAATCTCATTGCTGTACTCTAAATGTATTATATTTGCAGAAAATCATCTGAGTGACTAATGATTTACGTTATATAAACATTCAGTAGCGCGGTCCTCTATAATTATGTTTATCTTTGATTAGGACAACTACAATTTGTGCCTGCCCATTTAATTTGTTTTAGTACAGTACATACTACGAGTAAACTTGGAGTGTCGTCCCAGTTAAAACAATTTTCTTATTGAGTTTTAGGATCTGTTTTTCCAATGGAAACTGGATAATGCAGCCAAAAAGATTTCAGGTCTCTTTTCTTGCTGTTTGCCAATTTTTATGTTCTATTTCACAGAAATAAAATTTTGAATCATAATTCCTCATTGCACATACATGCAGCACTATTTTCCTTCACTGGAAATGATACTGGTGATCATTTACAGAATGTTCCAGAGTGTGCTACAGAAAATAAAACTTAAAGTCCTCGGTGAGCAACTAACAACCAAAGTGGAAGTGAACAAATTCTCTAAAATACAAGAGTATAAACTGAACAACTGATTTATTGACTACAATACACCTGGCATTGGGGCTGTTTGCTATACAAAATTTACTCAAGTCTCATGCAGTCATTGAAGGGGATCAGGATATGCCATCCTCAAGTATGCCCTTTGACAAAGATAATTTTGATCTGAAGGCAATTAAGAAACAACAGATATGGGGAGGGTTTTTGCCTGCCTAAGAAGAGGGCACACATTTCCCCTTTCCTGCTCTAGGATGAGGGGAGTGACCCTTATTGCTGGAGATGGAGAGCTGGCACCAAGAGTCTCATTTGTTTATGAGTCTCCATAAACTAATCTTCCATTAATTCTCCCATATATTTCCTAGTGTGCTTTGCTTTGTTTAGTCACTAAGTAGTGTCTGACTCTTTGTGACCCTATGGACTATAGCCCACTAGGCTTCTCTGTCCATGGGATTCTCCAGGCAAGAATATTGGAGTGGGTTGCCATTTTCTTCTCCAGAGGATCTTCCTGACCCAGGGATTGAACTTGGGTCTCCTGCATCTCCTGCACTGCAGGCAGATTCTTTACCACTGAGCCGCCATGAAATTGCGTATTTCCTAGTTATACTGTCTAGCCCCTCCTGTGACATACGGGAAATTTCCTGACATTTCTGCTCCATAGGGGTAGGTTTTCCATACTATTGCTCTTCAAAATCAGGATCTCTCATCCTCAAAAAGCAGAGCAGTACCTGATGCAGGCTTCTTCATAACATTCCAGGCACCATGGCTTAGGGGAACGTGAGAGCTAGGTTCACCGCCAGGCAGTACTTTGTACTAGCCAGCTAACCAAAAATAAGGTAATTAATCTCTCTGAGCCTCATATTCCTTGGTTATCTAAGAGAGGGGTAATAATACTGTTGGGGAGTAAAATCTTTCTGTCTATCCTCTTATGTTCAATGAATGGGGATCTGTAAATTTAACTGACAAAAACTGATAGGAAGATAACTGCATTAATATTTTTACACGCATGAGAGTTCACAGGAAAAAAGTGAAACTCAAAGAAGTGGTTAGATGAGGTTATACACCCTTCTTAAAGAAAAGAGGGTCTGGGCTTCAAGAGAGTGATTGTAGAGAAGTAGTCAGTCTTTTGTGCATTAAATTTACAGATCCCTGCTCACTGAACCTACCTCTTAGGTAGATGGAAAGCGTTTACTCCTGTTGGATGTCACACACTGCCAGATATCAAGGAGCCTTTCTACTGAGAAAACTGTCTTGATCACCATAAAGTGCTCAGCTTGGCAGATGAAGAAAATGCTGTTAACCCAGTTTTATCATGACTGATTCTAGATGTTGATTTCCCAAGAGTAAGCATGGGTGCTGCCAGTTCATCCATGGTGTGTGTGTGTGTGTGTGTGTGTGTGTGTGTCTGCTTCCTTATAAGCACCCACTACTATTTATATGGCATTGGCTATGTTATGGGCATTGTGAGAAAAGAGATTTCTTGGGAACAGCTGGGTTTAAGAAAGTTAGGAAAGAACTCTCACAGTGCTAGCAGTTTGAGCCTGGGTTGGTGTTTGAGCAAGAGCTCTAGGTGAGAGGGTGTGGAAGACAAGTGATGCTCTCACCTACAGCAGCAGATCATTCTACAGACATAGGTCCCAGAGCCTGTTAGAAACAGCAATTGTAATTTATGAGTGCATCAGTGAAATATTTGTCTGGTGATGAAGGAGAAACTTGGTAATTAGTATTTTGACTAGTCTGTGAAATCAATGACAAGTTATTTTGACTACTGTCAATTCAAAAACACAAAATGTTTTATCAGTGGCTGCAGTCTCCTGGTACAGGTTAACATTCAGCAAAGAACTAGTAGCTGACATCCATTAACGGGGCTTGGATTTGAACTGTGTTAGTGGATAAGAGCTCATTAATAGATTTTTCAGGGTTTCTCATGGATAAGATCATAGTTCAATAGCCACACAAGGAAATCCTACAATTTTTACCACAAGTAGTTGGAGCATTCCTTTGTGAATGGGCTTTATGCTGGCATTTTTACAAGCTATTTGCTAAAGACAGAACCCCATGCTGGATTTTGCTCAGATTGTTTGAATCTAAGTTTAAACAAAAATAGAGTTTTCAGGGACTTCCCTAGGGGTCCAGTGGTTAAGACTGTGCTTCTACCGCAGGGGCTGCTGGTTCGATTCCTGGTTGGGGAACTAAGATCCTGCATTCTGTGTGGTGCGGTAAAAAAAAAAAAGTTAAAAAAAAAACAGTTTTCAGTCTTGGCTGCCCATTAGAATGACCAAGGGAGCATTTAAAAGACCCAGGCTGTATTCCAGGCCAAACAGTTTAAGTACCTCTGGGTGTTGGGCCCAGGCATCAATCCTGTAGTTTGTAAAACTCTCCAGGTGATTTCATTGTGTGACTAGGGTTAAGCAGTAATAGCCTAGAGCTCTCCATGGGTCACTCAATTTCTCCCACTGCTCCTGCTTTATCCTGGAGATAGCAAGATACATGCAACAATGGCTAGGAAAGTTTCAAGACAATCTATCCAGAAGAATCATAATGTGTATGATAATCATAGTGTATATAATGTATATAGAATGTATTTGATTCTACATATAATAGTCCCTGTAGTACTAAGTAGTAGAAGCAGTTAAGAATAACAACAAAAATAACTAATACTATGAATTATCTCATTCAGCCATTAAGAAAAGCCATGTGAGGTAGGTACTATTGTTACCTTCACTTTAAAAATAAGAAAACTGAGGCTATGGAAGGTGTAAGAGTCTGCAGGAATATTCAGAGAAGTTTTTATTTGGCATGAGTGTGTGCTAAGTCACTTCAGTCATGTTCGACTCTTTGTGACCCCATGGGCTGTAGCCCACCAGGTTGCTCTGTCTATGGATTTCCTAGGCGAGAATACTGGAGTGGGTTGCCATTTCCTTCTCTAGGGGATCTTCCTGAACCCAGAGGTCAAACCCACATCTCTTGCATCAGCAGGCAAGTTGTTTATACTAGTGCCACCTGGGAAGCCCCTTTATTTGGCATGGCCCTCTTTTATTTCTTGTGGTAGAGAAAGAGTCAGAAAGAGATTAGGCCAGGAGAGCTGCCTTCTTGCAGACAGAGCCCAGAGAAGAAGTCAAGGCTATACCGACAGAGGAGATCTGACGGGTAAACGCCTCCCTGATGAGCCAATTGTACCTGATGTTTATACATCAGATTCTTGCGGGCATACCTGCCCTCCACCTCCCTGTAAAGATCAAGCTGAGTTTTTGCAAAAAACAAAAAACAACACATTATCTAAAACAGTAGAGCTTACAAGCAAATAAGCTCACAAGTCCCTTGGCTAAGTATCACTGAAGTTGAACTAAAAAGGGGGTAAGCTTTTAGTTTCATGAAACTAAAGAAAAATCACTGTGCATTACAGGATTTTGAAAATAACAGCTCAAGAGACAGTTGCTGGGTTATAGTTCGATAATCCGTTAGTTATGAATGCCAGCTGGTGAGGAGGAAAAACCTCTAGAGCCCAGACTTACGCTGCATGTCTTATAATCAGATCTGGCAGCTGGTAGAAGCAGGATGCTCCCCAGTCCTCTCCTATCACACCCTGCATGGGAGAGTGGGAGTCCAGGTTACTGAGAAGAATGTGGGAGGGGGTAAAAAGTGGCTTTTATTTTCACTTGGGCAAAAAATACCCTCTTCCTACGACTAACAAGAAGGAGGAGGAAGAGAGAAACTTCACAAGCGAGAGGCTCCATTTTGTAAACATGAGAAGTACTGTGCTCTGAAAATTGAAGCGAGGAGTAAAACAAAAATTTTCGGTTGGAAACATTCTTATTTATGCTTGTTCTCTACCATATTTATTCTTGAACAACCAAATTACTCTAGGGGAGGAATAGAAAATAAACTAATTTGTGAAACTTGGAAGTTATGGACCAGCAGAAAAATCTCAGTGTGAAGCAATTTAAATATTGCTCCCGAGGAATCTTTAAGAGCAATAACCAAAAGATTTATTATTCTTCGTGTCTATTTTGTTATTCTTCGTGTCTATTTTGTTATGTCTGGTTATAAAAACTTAGGTTGTTTTTCACCATTTATATATTACTTCAAAAACATTGGCTAACATAATGAGGTGCAGAGAACAGATAATCATCACTTTCATAAGATCTTCTTTCTATGCCTGTAAATAATAATAACTTAAAAGTTCTGATATATACAATGCTATGGTAATTAAGTGCAACATGAAAAAAATGTCATTCAGAAGCTAATCTTCTGAGGATGTGAATGAGTGGTCTTGCAAATATTCTATAATCTCTCCCATCTATTTCTCCTTTCATGTAAAACTTTTCCCACTCAATTTAAGGAGGAATTTGTCACTGAAATGACAGGCCAGAGCAAGAAAGGATAATTAGTCATCTGAAGGAACCCTCTCATGTTTTACTTAAAAGACACAGCCAAGAAAGAGAGGTATCTAAATAAGTTCTGATTCTCAAGTTTACCTGAAGTGAAAATGGACCAAAGAAGGATATTTACTGAGAAGTAATTATTGCATAAACAATCAGCTGGATTGTTTTATAATAAAACTCTTTTATAAAAAACTAGCTCATTCATGTATCCTCTCTATAGAGTTCACTGAGCATGCAATGTTTTCCGAGGTGCATTAAGAGAGGGAATCGCATATTCCCATTCAAGTGAAGCTACTAGTGATTCTAATTTAGCTCAATGGCTGATGATCTAAAAGTCTGATATTGCCAACTTTCCCTATCTTGTGCATTGTTGGTGATCAAAAATAAGGCCTGATTTATTTTGCAATTCACACTGTTACTGATATTTCTCAAGTTATTTGGCATCTCACTTGGAAATAAGGTAGACTGTCCAGGAAAATATGTGGTACATATTTTCTGTACAAAATACAGTCAACATGCTTACTTATTCCTTGTACTACTTTCAATGCAATGTGCCTTATTCTTGCCCTCCCCCCCCACCCACAGGGTATGTTGAGGAGAAGCAGACCTCTTTAATATGAGTCAACCTAAGGAAGCATTGTATAAGGGGCAAATATACTTCTAAAATCAAGTAATATGGTCCAAAACCAAACATAAAAGTTTTCCCCATCCCTCAGAGGTAAGCCCTTTCAACTCTTTGAACTGTTTCTTCTAGCATTAATTTCCATGTTTCTAAGTGTATACATATACTGCTACCTCTTAATACATTTGCTTTAGACACTGACTATTGAAAAATGCTTAATTTCCTTTATGATGGGTAAATATTCTTCTCCTGCTAATATAGTTATGACTAAGTCCATTTGTATTCAATGTTCCCATTATAATGACAACATAAGGATTGTTCACTGCTGAACCAGACAGTTAATATTATTCCATTTCCTTATTTGAATTATATTTTATTGTTTATGTAGCTCATAACTCCCTTATTTATTTACTCATGTGCTGGGGGGCATCTGATTAAATGTTTCTCACAACCTCCAACAGCTCTATAAAATGCCTTTCAGTATGACCTTCAACATGGTCAAACTGTCTTTGATTTACGGGTCCATCTCTCTCTCTTGGAGATATACCTATTAGGGTCCTCTAGTTTCCTGCTGCAATCTTGGATGGCTGTGTTCTGGCTGGTGGCAGAGATACCATGCTTGAACTTCCTTTCACTCTCATAAGCTCTCCATCTCTTTCCTGTTATTGATCTCTACTTGTCTTCCTCCTTCTTTGTTTATTCCCTTTGGTTTCGTGGGACACATGCTTTAGTAACTTCTTGAATAATGGTGCAGAGAGAGAAAATTTTTTGTGTGCTTGCATGTCTGAAAATGTCTTTTTTTCTATCTTCTTCTTTACATGATAGTCTGGTTACAGCATTTTCTGTTAAAGATCATTTTCTTTCAGTATCTTGAAGGTATCACTCTATTGTCTTCCAGCTTCCAATGCTCTGTAGAGAAATTCCATACTCCTGTAATCCTTTTCCTCTACATTTTGTCCCTTTATTCTCTCCAGAAGGTTTTTTTTTTAGCATACTTTCTTTCTCCCTGGTATTTTGAAATTTCATTATCATGTACCTCGGAGTATACCTTGTTTTCATTCATTGTCTGAGTACCTGGTAGCTTTTCAAACTAGAAGTCAACACCAGCCTTCTTAGAAATTCTGTTCCATTTCTTTGAAAATGTCTTCCTCACTGGCTTTTAAGTTCCTCTTTCTATAACTCTTATTAGTTGGGTGTTGGGCATTCTGCGTTGATAACTGTTTTCTTACCCTTCCTCTGTCTCTCTCTCTCTCTTTTTGTTCTACATTCTGGGGGATCCTTCCATTGAAAAATATTATTTGGGCACACCAATTATCTTAACCTCTTTGATCTTAAGTTCTCTGTATTATTACTAAATTCAGAATCGTAGTGAGGCTTCTGGGAATATATATAAAATTTTTAGTACACTGTTTGGCACTCTTCAATGAATAGTATGGGAATCCTAAAGACATGAGGTTATGGACTGAACTGTGTCCCTTCCTAATTCATATGGTGAAGCCTGAACTCTCCATATAACTATATTTGAAGATAGGGCCTGTGAGGAGGTGATAAGGGTGGGGCCCTAACCTGATAGACTGGTGCCCCATAAGGAAAGAAAGAGACACCAGAATTCTCCTATGTCCACCACACGAGGTCACAGTGGGAAGCAGCTATCTACGGAGGAAGAAAACTCACCAGGAGCCAAAACCAACCATGCTGGCACCCTGACTTTAGATTTTCAGCCTCCAGAACTGAACATAAATTTCTGTTGTGTAAGTCATCTAGTCTATGGGATTTGTTATGGCAGCTCAAGCTGATTAATATATTTATAGTGACTATATGTTTTGTGAAAAATGTTATTAGCTATTGGACTTACATATTTACTTCAGAAAATAAAGAAGGTATCAGTGAAGAAAGATATCTGTTATGTAGCCATGAAAGTTTAGGATGTTAGTGGTACTTAATGCTATCGTAGAATCACTGAATTACACAGGTGAACAGAGAGGAGAGGTTAAAACTACTAAAGTGGTCTTTATATCCAACACCAACTGTCAGGTATCACAAGTGGGCTGGACCAACAAGGTTGGTGCCAGAGAAATGAGTGGACAATGGGTAGAAAAAATGGCTACTCCATAGTGAAATAAACCAGCCTAATGATGGCAGTTTTAGCATTACTTTAATAAAGATGAACCTTTTTTAAGAAGATGAAAATATACAGATGGCAAGTTTTCCCAAGTGAGAAGGTTTATATCTAGGACAGATTAAAAAGATGAATTAAATATTGTTTCCTCTAATGTAATTATGTACACAGTAACAAGCTGTACATGTTGGAAAAATGACCCCTTACTGCCACAATGTAATAAAACATGTGGCCATTCCGTCTAATATCAAGTTTTAGGAAGGAAGCTACAATGATGAAGATATTAGGTGGTTTCTATCCTTACAGAAACAAAATTAACAGAGAACAATTGTATAGACACCAACGGGATAAGGGGAGGCAGGGTGGATTGGGAGATTGGGATTGACATGTATACACTATTGATATGCTCTATAAAATAGATAACTAATGAGAACTGACCATATAGCACTAGAAATTCTTTTGGATGCTCTGGTAACTTAAGTGGGAAGAAAACCCCAAAAAGAGGGAATACATGTATACGTAAAGCTGATTCACTTTGCTGCATAGCAGAAACGAGCACAACATTATAAAGCAACCATACCACAATAAAATAAACAAAAAACCCAAATTATTCCTGCTTCATTATGGTGGTAACCTTCAGCCAGTCTGTTGGGGATGGAGGTACTATAGGACACTTATGGTCATCACCCTAGGGGAAGGTCATGAATAGACTTATTTAGTCCAAAACTATGTTTGCTTTCACTTTACCAGTGGTTTCCCCAGCCACCTGAATAGAAACAGACAAACAAAATGTCCATCACAAGGTAGGTACTGAGGTATGGGTTGTGGAACAAATGAACATTGTTTCTCTAGAAAGTTGTTTTTGTTGACTATAATCTTGGGAATTTACAATGGAAGATAAACCACTAAATTATTCCTCCAAATGTTTAACTAGTATTCAGGATTGACTGATGTTTTCAAGTATCTGACACTGATAAATTGAGTAACTTGGTCAATAGTTACTTTAAACAATTGTAACAAGTTATAATAGCTGGAAATAGTTATAAAATAGTTTTATATTTAATTTATTTTATATTTATTTTTATAATATAGTTATAAAAATAGAAGGCTTAGCCAGGGCTGGAAAAGTTTCAGAAGCCTCTCACAGCACTAAAAATTGTTTATAGATTTCATGATTAATATCATCATCATCATCACCCTTTGTGGTTACCAAAAAATGCCTATTTTGAGGTGCTCGAAGCATTAGTAAGGCTATACGATTTCTTGGATAATATTCACAGTTTTCATATCTATACCCTTTAACATTTAACATTTAACCTAGTGCCCTGGATTGTATATAATTCTGACTTAATTTAAAAGGGTTATCTGTATAGAAAGCTAGAGGCATTGAGTCAAGTTTCTTAGAAAACATTTCTAAAATAGCCATTGTTCACCTTTTAAAATGTAACTAGGTTATTTCACAATAGTTGTGTATTATAAATTGTTCACATTATAACACGGTAATAATCTTTAGGCTTAGAATTTGTATAACAGTTTAAAATGAACCACCAAATCCTTTCCTTTTATTGTAATAATACTATCTATATTCTGAAGACCACATTCAAGTAGTGGTATTAGAATGGTCCTATGCAACTTAATTATGTACAGGAATTTAATCATTTGTGTCTTTAGGACTAGGAAGACTGCAAATCTTATTGCTGCCTCTAAACGAAAAGCTGGGCTTAGTGATCTCTTCATTGTTTTCTTTCTAAAAGAGCTATGATCTCATCAGGGACTGATAACTTAGAGGATGGGTTAAATATGAGGTTTGAGCCTTGTCTCTTTGGAGGAATATTGGGATAATAAGCAGGGTTACTTTGGCCTGTTCCTAGAATCTCATAAAGGGCTAGAGAAAGAAGGAATCTCAAATAGTGTTCCATCTCGATCCAAAGAGAGATGACTCATTACCCACTAAATCAGTCTCTGATTTTTCTAAGCAATGCCAGTGTTGAGAAAGTCCTCCTTAGATTAGATCTCAGGTTCCTTCCTACAATGTATTCCTGATGGTTCCTCTTCTGCCTTTTGGGATGATAATGCATAAGTTAAAATTCTTTTTTGATATGGGCGCTTATAAAGGCTGGAACCGTGTTTTTTTGCCTTCTTTTTCTTAGGCTAATATCCCCAGGTCCCTCCAGCGTTCTTAGCTTCTTCATCATACTGTTCTGCAACTGCCATAGTTCTTCATTGTCTTGCTTTTTTTTAAATTTATTTATTTTAATTGGAGGCTAGTTACTTTACAATATTGTGGTGGTTTTTGCCATGCATTGACATGAATCAGCCACGGGTGTACATGTGCCCCCATCCTGAACCCCCCTCCCATCTCCCTCCCCATCCCGTCCCTCAGGGTCATCCCAGTGCACCAGCCCTGAGTGCCTTGTCTCATGCATTGAACCTGGACTGGCGATCTATTTCACATATGGTAATATACATGTTTCAATGCTATTCTCTCAAATCATCCTACCCTCGCCTTCTTCCACAGAGTCCAAAAGTCTGTTCTTTACATCTGTGTCTCTTCTGCTGTCTTACATATAGGGTCATCTTTACCATCTTTCTAAATTCCACATATATGCATTAATATACTGTATTGGTGTTTTTCTTTCTGACTTACTTCACTCTGTATAATAGGCTCCAGTTTCATCCATCTCATTAAAGCTGATTCAAATGCATTCTCTTTAAAAGCCGAGTAACCTAGATGTCCATCAGCAGACGAATGGGTAAGAAAGCTGTGGTACATATACACAATGGAATATTACTCAGGTATCAAAAAGAATGCATTTGAATCAGTTCATTGTCTTTCTTTAAAATGTGGTGCCTGGAATTGAATGCAGTGTTTAGGCTATAGGAAAAGCTCTACAAATAAAAGCTAAGCCAATATCTCCCTTGTTTTGAATCCCGTTAATGCATCCTAAGATTACATTTGCTTTTTTTTTAGGGATCTCATCATTTTGTGGGCCCATAGTGTACTTTCAGCAAACTAACCCTCTACTCCCAGATCTTTATCACAAAAACTGACAAATCCATTCTCCCTCCATCCTTTGCATGTAGAGCTGATTAACAGTCCTATTGAATATAAGCATGTTAGCTTAGACTACTGACTCCCAGTCATGAGTCATGCTCCCTTCCAAGGACTAATCAGGATCTCTGGAGGAGGCAGAGTTGGGTGACTGGATGACACACAGGTGACTAATTTAAAAAGCATAGTCTACATGGTTATATATTTGAAAAATAAAAAAGAGACACTGGAAAACCCTCAAGAAATGAGAAGTCAAGGTATTCCAGTTACCAATTTATTACTCAGCTACAAATTCATATTTATCACTTGCTTTGCAAAAATTGAGCTGGACCTTTTAAATATTTTATTTAGTCAGCTAGTAAGATCTTAAGCTTTGTCAGTAAAAGGTATTGTAGAGATATTGAGGGGGATGAGACATCTCCTTGTGAACAGCTTTTCTTGGTACTCCAAGAGCAGATTTCTAGCAAGTCCCATCATCATGGTACCCCAGTGACTTCTCTGCCATTCAGAGAGCCACAGTTTGTCCCTCTCCAACAAGGTCTGGATTTTAATCCTCAGGCAAGGGTGGAGGGTAGGGAGACTTTTTCTCAGACACTCTAAACTCTAAGTGGAGTGGCTATTCCTTATATCTGATTTTCTTATCTTCTTTAGAGCTTTTTGGGCTTCCCAGGTGGCTTCCCAGGTAAAGAATCCACCTGCCAATGCAGGTTTGATCCCTGGGTCAGAAAGATTCCCTGGAGAAGGAAGTGGCAACCCACTCCAGTATTCTTGCCTTGAGAATCCCATGGACAGAGGAGCCTGGAGGACTACAGTATATGGGGTCGCAAAGAGTCAGACATGACTAAGCATTTTTGTTGTCGTCCAGTTGCTTCTAAGCAACAACAACAGTAGAGCTCTTTATTTTTTTACTCGTCAATCTCTTGTTGCTCCAATCTCCTTTAGAAGTAACAGTTCTTTATAGTCAACATTCCGGTTCAAGTTATTGTGTGATTTTTTTCTCCTAATTGGAACTATAACACGTGACAAATGCAAAAGAAAATAATGGAGCTCTTCCCTCTCCTGAATCAAGTGGTTCTGAGGTACTAGGTTCAAATCCTATGCATGGTGCTCCAGGCCTCCCATTGATGGTCTCTATTCTTGCTCTACCATCTTAGAAATCTTAGTTTTCAGATTTCTCCTTTCAGCACTCTTTACCCTAGTCAAATCTGTATGCTGTTCTCCACGAGGTGACCTATATTCACAACCATCTCTGCCTTTTTTGCATGTGGTTACCTCCTTCTTGAATGCTTGTTTTCCTCCTCTGAACCAGTCTTATTCCTTATAAACTTGGATTACCATTCCATTCCTCTAAAAAAAAACCTTCTCATCAATTTTATCACATTTTAATTGCTCATTTGTCCTGCACCTGATGTTGCTATTTTTGTGGCTTTGATGTACATGTACAATGTAAAGTATGGATTTTAAATATTTGAAATCTCTTTTTTAAGTCTGTTGAAACTCTGACAGTAAATCACAAACTCCTCAAAGGCAGGGACTTTGTCTTTTATTTGTCCTGTATATCTTTCTTGGGGGGCCTGGTACAGAGTTCATTGGAGGTTTCTTACTAAGTCAGAGCTAGCTGAATGACTAGGGACAGCCAGAACCTTCAGTTCTTTGTCAGTTCTTTGACAAATGATGTGCTGACAACTGCTGCAGGAAAAGAAATATGCCCAAAGAAGTATCCATTCCTTGGGGTACATGTGACATTGAGGCAGTGCATATGGTCCAGTTTATACATTTCCTACTTATGAGTACAGGTCAGAAATAACCCCATTCAGTGTAGCATTAGGGCTTCCCAGGTGGCACTTTTGATAGAGAATCTGCCTGCCAACACAGAAGACATAAGAGATATGGGTTCGATCCCTGGGTCGGGAAGATCCCATGGAGGAGGGCGTGGCAACCCACTCCAGTATTCTTACCTGGAGAATTCCATGGACAGAGCAGCCTGGCGGGCTACAGTCCATGGCGTTGCAAAGAGTCAGGGCATGACTGAAGTACCTTAGCATGCATGCAGTGTAGCATAAGCACTGTGTCAAGCTAAAGAGTCAGCAAAATGTTACAGAGTAGGGAACAATCACGTTTAAGAGACAATATGGCTGGGACACAGACTGGCTATAGCTACTATAAGTAGTTTCTTAAAGAGTTTACTCAACACATTTTATGCATTAATTGGAAAGTCTGAGTCATGAGTGGTGAGCTGGAACACAGCCACTCTATCAGAACTGAAGCCAGGCTTGGAATAGCATCAGCCCTGCAGGATTGGAAACGTACAAGTGACAGATAACACAAGGACTGCTCACCAGCTTCCATGTGGGGACAGGAAGGGCAGGCGAAAGAAGTGTGGTAAAGACTTCTTAAGGAAGACCTGAGGTGCTACTACCTACGCTGTAAATACTGAAGAAGCTAATCAGCCTCGCTTATGGCCCTCAGGTGCCAAGTAAATCATTTTAAACTGTGGGACCACAAACTCTAGAGAGTCAATAAGCAGAATTGTGAACAGTGACCAAGTCAACAGTTAATTTTCCAGAATATGCAATAAGTAAGGAGCTGCTGACCCCTCTTTATCAGTCTTCATCACCATGTGAAAGCACATGAGCCTCAGAGTTGTCAATAGCAGCCTTCTATGAATACAAAGAGAAGTGAGGAGACAGGTCTAAGATGTTGGAAGAAATAACAGAGAACTGACATTGTAAAGGAGAGAGGAACATTTACAGTCATCGGCAAGTAATAATACATACAAGATATTTTTGTCGGCTTAAATGGAAGTACTACAATTACACAAGAGGAAAAAAATCTAAACAAAATTTATGTGATAGAAGGCAAGATGGTATTTTATTTAGCAATATTCTCAGACACTTAAGCAAAAACATTTTCAAGATATCTTAAGGTTAATATAACTGGTGCTGAGGACAGTCATTGATCTTCTGGATTTGAGAAGTCTTCTATTCTGAAATCAAGAAACATTCCCACTTAATGTGCAGCCTCCCCAAATTATGGCCTAAATGTCCAAAGGCACCATTATTAATCATAAGAGTAGAACTGGGGTCAGTTCTTAAGTTCTTTAAAAAGAGCCAAACTTTAATTAAAATTACATAGAAAAATTCTATAAAAGTGGTTCATTTAATTTTAACTGAAAAAGCCTAAATTTAACTCTAGGGAATCTCAGTAACATTAATCTCCTTATCTCACTACACACACTCACACACACAGCCACTTATTTCCACTGAATAGAAAACGCTGCCACTTGTTGCAATAATTTAGCAATTCTGTACATGCAGTAAGATCCTTGGCAGTTTTCACCTGATGGAACCACAAGGGAAGATTTATTAAACAAATTTAATATTCTAGCATCACAGTCTCAAAGTAAATATTATTTACATCATCTCTGATATCTTCCCAAGAGATATTTTGTAAACATAAGAGGATCCTTCATACATCATCAGATTAAAACAAATCATTGAGCATTGGATTTTTGCTGTTCATCAAATTCTACAGCTTGATTTGCCAGTGTCTGAGGATTGAGTATTCCAGGGCAGTGCTGTGTTTTGGCTTTTGGTGCTTTATCTTAGCTGAAGATGGCAGTGATTTAGGAAAGCCTTAGTCTCGGGTAGTCACTGTAGCAATAAAGTACTGTTCTATTTAAAGCTTGCTTAGTAATGTACCTAATACAACATTACCTCCAATGAGGTTTTATACTCATGCACAGTTATCAGTCTTGATGTAGACAGGAGTGAGCCATGTGTATCTGATTTTCAGTGGACAAGAGAACAGTTATCACTGTCATATACCCCAGACTTGTGCTTCCCTCTCTCTACTCTACAAGCCCTTCCATCTAAGGCATTCAATCAAAAGTTACCTTGACTTCAAGATTAAGGGCATAGCATCCCTGACCCCAGAGGAATGTTACAAACCTCCTCTGCTCTGACGATTCCGGATGAAAAGGGTCATAAATTTACTACCTTTAACAGATTTAGACATCTGATTTGGGTAATTCATGCTTATAATTATTTTCTGATTTCCTTTATTGCAAGAGTAGCAGTCAAGTGCTGAACAAGAATATTAGATTTTTCAATAATTCTCTCACCACAACACCACATGAGGCAAAAGTGCTGTCTTTGAATTCTGCCGTGGAGGAAATATAGGCTGGCAGTTTCTGGATCAAATTTTAGAAACCAGAGTTCTAATCCCAGATTCCCAGCACAGAGCAGCTGATGTATGCAAGGAACCATCCTGGTGCTGAATTCTTCCTGGTCTGTTATTCACAAGAACATTCAGTGCAATAATGAAAGCAATGGTATCTTCATGAAAGTTAAGCAAAATCAGTAGGTCTCTACATTGGAAAAACAGCTCAGAAGGAGACTTAATTTTGTGGTGAATCCTGTTCATCCCAGATCTGTCCACTATTACAATATCTTCTTCTAGTTCTTCCTGAAGATGTCCCTTCTCTTACCATAATAACTAAAAAGGTAGTTTGGTTATAAAAGCAGCAGAATAGTGCTCTATCAACTAAATAATTTAGTTTCTAGATGTTACCAACCAAGACATACCAGTACCTCACAATATCTCAAATTCTTTTGCATCTTTACAGTGTCCAGCATCCATATGTCAAAAATTCTACATTACAAAGATTTGTGTCCTAGACTGAGGACCCCAGATCACAACAAGGGAAAGGAAAGTGAAGTCCTTCAGTCGTGTCCAACTCTTTGCAACCCATGAACTGTAGCCCGGCAGGCTCCTCCATCCATGGATTTTCCAGGGAAGAATACTGGAGTGGTTACCATTTCCTTCTCCAGGGGATCTTCCCCACTCAGGGATCGAACCCTGGTCTCCCGCACTGCAGGCAGACCTTCTCTGCAGGCAGACCGTCTGAGCCACTAGTGAAGTCTTGGAGACTGAGGACCCCATATCACAACAAAGAGGACCATAAAATGAGGGATGGAGGGGAGGTAAGTATTTTAAAGTGCTTAAATAAGAGAACAGACACAGTACATTATGCAAATCAGAGCAACTCAGTTTATTGTAGATTCCTATTTGGGAAACTGAAAAAACAGAATGGAAGCTTAAAACCATCTGCCTCTAACATTGACACCTGTAACTGTGAACAGCTGGACTCTAGAGTCAGGAAGTCTGATGCTCAGAGCCCTAAGTGTTTTTGGGGTTGAAATGAGTCACATATACCACCGTCTCTGGAAAGCAATCTTGTAAGAAACAAGCACTCAGGTCAAAAATGTGAGGTTCTGGAGTTAGCACATATATTGATTAAAGTGAAAAAATTACATGAGTGTGGAGATGTTTTTCCTATAATATTGCTGTCTTATTTATATGAAAGGAATGACTACAGTACGTTTGTGTTGTTTATTCTTACTGACTACATGCCAAGTGTGAAAGTGGAGCTTATTAAGTCCTGTCAGGAAAATTGGCTCTGGCAGGGCCATGGGAGGGAAGATGACAGCTAGTTGGCTGGGGTCTTATTTTGGAAACTTGGAAGAAGCTTCATGATGTGAGTACTATGTGAATATTTTAAACATTGCCATTTCTGTGTGGGCAAACTTGATTGAATTTGGTTGATAAAGTCACATCCAGTAAATGAAAGACCCCAGGGAAGAATTCACAGATTGGTAAAAATTTCCTCTTAAGATTTCAAGTTTAGGTGGACCTTTGTGACTCAAAGTTATTTGTAACTGGGGGACGGAGGACAGCCAATGAGCAAGGGAGGCTGCTATTCACATCACAAATGCCTGGTGATGTTAGTCTTCACAGAAATTATCAATGATAAAAAGAAAAATATGATCTTATGGATAAGATATAAAGGTACAAAACTAAGGCAGGTATGGTAGATACTTTGAAGAGTGTGTGTGTGCTCAGTTGCTCAGTTGTGTCCACCCCATGCACTTTGCCACCCCATGCACGGTAGCCCTCCAGGCTCCTCTGTCCAGAGAAAACGCCAAGTGCTGC
This sequence comes from Dama dama, assembly GCF_033118175.1. Taxonomy (NCBI): domain Eukaryota; kingdom Metazoa; phylum Chordata; class Mammalia; order Artiodactyla; family Cervidae; genus Dama; species Dama dama. Next base: position 43,508,647 of record NC_083698.1, on the reverse strand, counting down.
TACTTTTTCTGCTGGTTTGCCACACTTATTGCTGCTGTTGGACTTTGGTTCATGAATGGGAGGATTCTGGTCCCCTGTACTGTGGAACTGAGACACGTGGCATTATGCTTAAAGAACAAAAAGGTAAAATTTTAAGTTTGTTGTTTAAGTTGCCTGTTTCATGTGATAGGCCACAAAATGCCAAGTGGAATTACAGTCATTGTTTTTAAATAAATGTCACACTTAGTTCAAAATTGTCATCTTTTCAACGCACATTTTGTTTGGTGAAGGGTGATCACATACTCAATGTAATTCCTGTCTTTGCATGATACTTAAATCTAGGTGGAAACTTAATGCAAGGGCTATCTTAGTGAAGAATTTATCTGACTATGTATGATTTCATGGATGTTTTAATAAATTAGAAGCAGGAAGGGGCCTCTACATACAACTGTCACATAAATGATTATGGGAAGATGAAAAATGAATATGGGAAGGCTTCCCTGGTGCCTCAGATGGTAAAGAATCTGCCAGCAATGCAGGAGACCCAGGTTCAATCTCTGAGTCGGGAAGATCCCCTGGAGAAGAGAATGGCTACCCACTCCTGGGTAGCCTGGGTATTCTTGCCTGGAGAATTCCATGGACAGAGGAGCTTGGTGGGTTACAGTCCATGGGGTCACAAAGAGTTGGACACAACTAAATGACTAACACATGAATATTTAATTCATCATGATCTTTAAGGAGGCAAAAACACAGTGCTTACTACCTATAAATCATCTTAATGATTTACACTACATATGATGAGAAAGTTCAAGGTTATACCGAACTCAGATTTATTCTCCTTTTGCTCTTTAATCAATCTCTGGAGATAAGTGTCTCTCATATATGATAAACCAAAGACATTTTCCACTAGGGAAAGAGAAGAAAATCTCATAAATCTCAACCTTTTTTGTAAAGCTTCATTTTTTTTTTTTTTTTTAGTTGAAGGGATACTACTAAATGGTCTCTCAAAGAATATTCTTTTTCCTTCTATCCATTCTCCTATCCATTCAGACATCTATCCATACTCCTACCCACCTTTCTATCTATCCATCCACCCTCTCTCTCTTCAAAATAATAATAATTCAAAATGACTCCTTCTTTTATTCCAATGTTTAAGTCAGAAAAAAAGCAGGGCTGCTTTGGCTGAAGGGAGGGTGATGAGGAGGCCCACTCACTGGCCTCATCCTCCTTTCTCACCCCTTCTTCCCCCTGGAAGTATAGCTGAAGCAATACCATAGACCCTATGGGACTCTGTGGAGTTCAGGAGGAAGATGAGTTCCAAGGAGATGAAGTGACTTATCCATGAGTGACTATTAGAACAGCTAGACTCCTATAGGAGTTCCTGACTTTCAGCAGTCCTCTTTTATATACAAACCACAGAATTTAATTAGAGGAAGCCTCTGATTCTCAACATTAGGTATTTGACTAGTAGCTGGGCTGTTGACAATAGCTACAGCTCCACAAACTGCACCCTGAATTGTTTTTAAAAGTAGATGCTCCATTTTCAGATGTGTGTAGAAGTCTCAGTATATTTGGTTTAAGTTTGTGGTGATGTAGCAAGCAGTTGAGAGATCACTACTGCCTGAAGTAGTGGAAAAACTGCTGGAAAAACTTCCAGCATGCACAATATTCAAGACTCAGGATCACAATAATAACACCAAAGAACATCATTTTTTATAGTAAATTCTTCAGTAAACATAATCTTTTATTTCTGAACTAGACACCATCACTTCCCCAGTGTTTCAGTTACCCACTTTTGCAGAACAAACTGTCTCAAAACTTGGTGGTTTAAAATAACATCATCTTATTTTTTAATGATCTGAGTCAGGCATTTGGACAGGGTGCTTCTGCATGGTTCTCTTGCTTCACATTGCAGCAAGAATTCCCGGAATTCCCAAAAGATCCAAAATGGCCTCATTCACATGGTTGGCAGTTGATGCTGACTTTGGCTGGGAGCTTAGTTAGACGTATTGACTAGAGGCCTCAGTTATCCTTCATGTGGACTTCTTTGCACAGCTATTGGGCTTTCTCACAGCATGGCAGCTAGGTTCCAAGAGGAAACTTATCTGTATTTGAAGGCATAATCTGAAAATCTTTTAAGATACAGACTCAGACTCAGAAGTTGCTCAGAGTCACTTGTGCTATGTATCAGTCAAATGAGCTAAAGAGTCAGCCTGGATTGAAAAAAGAATGTCAAAGACACATTGCAAAAGAGTTTGTGGGAAGAGAAAATGTCTGCTAATCATATATATGATTTGTATCTAAAATATATAACAGATCCTTACAACCCAATAATAAAATACAAATAACCGAATTAAAAGTGGACAAAAGGATTTAAATAGGCATTTCTCAAAAAGAGATATATAAATGGCCTATAAACACACAAAAAGAAGTTCAGTGTTATTAGTTACCAAAGAAATGTAAATAAAAAACACAATTTGAGAATACTTCCTAAATATTAAAATGGCTACAGAAATAGAGACATAATAACAAGTGCTGGTAAGGATTGGTGAAATTAGAACCCTCATTCGGTTCTGATGGGAATATAAAATGTCACAATCTCTTTGGAAAACAGTCTGGTAATTTCTCCAAAGATTAAACATAAGAGTTACCATGTAATCCAGCAATTCTATTACTATAATAGGTATACAACAAAGAGAAATGAAAATATATGACCACACAAACTTGTACATAATATCCAGAGCAGCATTATTCATAATATCAAAATACAAAGGTGGAAGCAACCAAAATGTTCACTAGCTGATGAATGGATACATAAAATGTGGTCTATCCATACAGTGTAATCAGTTCAGTTCAGTTCAGTTGCTCAGTCGTGTCCGACTCTTTGATAGTATTTGACAATAAAAATAAATGAAGTGCTGAGGCATGGAATAACATGGATTCATTTTAAGTGAAAGATACTAATCACAAAAGAACACATATTGTATGATTCCATCTTATATGAAATGTACAGAAATATACATTAGTGAAATCTATAGAGACTAGAAGTAAATGAGTGATTGCCTAGGGCTGTGGTGCAAAGGATGGAGAGGAAAGGGAAAGTGGTTGGGTATGAGGTTTGGGGGGGAAGGTAATGAAAATGTTCTAAAATAAATTGTGGTGATAGTTGTGCACTTGTGACTATATTAAAGCCATAGAAGTGTACAGTTTAACTAGGTGAGTTTTAAGGTACATGAATTATATCTCAATAAAGTTTTTAGTGGGATGAAGGATATTGTTGCAGCCATCTTTGAAAATGCAATCTACCACTCTGAGGGATTCACAGTTTATGCCACAATAAGTAGAAATCTAGGGAATTTAATAAGTTGTAAACACATATGCTTTACCATCTTGAATGGGAAGAGTACTTTTCGGTACGTAGAAGATGATGTTTTCTGTGTCAGCATGGATTATTAAAAGGCCAGAAGACTAGGCATGAGAGGCCTATTTGAAAAATAAAAAAAATTCTTTGGAGACCTAGAGTTCAAAGTTGTTATAAAGCTAAAGTTTTGTGACCTCTGTCAGTGCAGGGATCCTCTCTTCCTGCCCTCCTTCCTTTTAACATTCTATAATAAAATGAGAGAACAGAAGTTGGAGTGTACATGCTCCCATCTCTTACCCTAGTTACAGATGCAGCTAAAAAGCCAGTTACAATCCCCTTGTGAGAGAGAGAACAATTCCCTAGTCTGCCATCCTCACAGATGGCAGTAAGATTAAGTGATCTGCCAGCTTCATGGAGGGAAAGGTGTCAGTGTCATCACCTCTGTTTGGAAGTACTAGGTGCCCCCTCTTGCCCAGCTCACTCTTCTCTGGTTTTCATCATCATTTTGTAGCAGCTGCTTCTTTTCATGTGAATCTGATAGAGTGGGCAGTAACTCAGTTTGCAAACGTGTTAACTCTGGGAAATTACATATTAGCATCATGCTTTTAGGAAAGGCCACATACAAAAACATGAGTGTACTTGTTTCTGGAGTGGCAAACTCTTTCAGTGAAACCTCTCTCATAGAATATTATGCTTTTCTCCTAATACCTCAACAGGAGGAAAAAAAAAAGAAACCAATTCAACTAAACCTCAAGAGCCCTCAAATTAATTTTCAGGGCCAGATCTCATTTGACTTTTGGATGGGCAGCTGATGCGTCATGGGATTATTTAATGGGTAGGGTTGGAGACTGAAAATTTGGAGATCTGGGGATGGGTCCACAGATTAGGAAGATAAAGAAACTTGAGATCGTAATCCTCACTTTGCCCCTTGGATTGTCTCTGTAAGAGAGGACATGGAGGACAAATGCCTGAGCAGAGCTGACTTCTGGGAGCAGAGGATGGGTTTTCCTAAAACGTGTAGAGATGTATCATGTGAAGGACTGTACAGAGGGCTTTCTTTCTGAGGAAGGAAATAAGACAGGTTTCTCAACCTCAGGGCATTTGAAGGTCAACCTCAGTCATAATCACATGATATCTTTCTCTATATTTGCACTCTGGCTATGAAAAAAAGTAGTCAGATACTTCATTTAGCCTTCTTGTTAATCATAAACCCCCAAACTGAGCTCCAACACACAGAAAGTATTGGTTTCAAGATCCTCAGTGATTAGTCTGGGCTATTATGTAACTAAAAGTGGAAAATCACTGGAGGGATAAAATGCTACACTAAAGATAAAAGGTATTTCTATTTGGCTAGAGTTGCCATGCGCAACAAAAGATCAAATTGGAGAATTAGATGAGGGGTTAAAACTGATAAGGAGTCCCTGTAGAAATGAAATGAATGTTGATTTATGAATATATTCAAAGAATCACAGACTTGAAGGAGTAAAGTACAGACTGTCACACAGCGATGAATGGTCAAAATGGAAGCAAAAACTGCACAATTTGATACAGCAAAAGATGAGGTAGAAGCAAAAAATATGTAACACAATCTACACAGACAAAGGGTTTTTGCATAATTGTTCCATCTAAAACTCTTAAACACTTATGAATCTATGCTAGAGTGACAACTGTTCCTAATAAGTCTAAAGCACTATTAGACATGTAAGTGTCCTTTGAGTCTTCCAGGATCAAATTATACTTAATAAGATTTTCCTGCTTCTCTAATTTCCCAAGCCTGGTCATAGGCTCGTCTGAAAGTCCCCTAACTACTGTGTTCTTACCCTCACCATATAACACTTGCCATATTGTATGATGCTGGTGTAGCTCCCCAAGTAGACCACACACTCCCTGGATAGAGACGTTATGACATTGTTAATTTCTCAGTATCTAGAACACTGGTTGATTCAGCTAATACATATTTTCTGATTAAAGGAAAACTTACTGAGCATTAAGTGGTTAGGTATATTTAATTCAGACTATTTGAAAACTGATACCTCAGCATATTGATTTAACAAATATGTAGCATTCTACCAACTAGAATAAATACGTATTATTCTATTAACCAGAATATCTCTCACCCAAATAATTCCAAATTAATAGAAACTTTAATTAATTATAAAGCTAATATGATGAGCACTGGCCAAAAAATTTCTAAAACTAGAACAAGGACTACAATTTGCAACCTGATATGTAGCACTAAAATATCAGTAGCATTAGACTAGAAATTTTAGAAAAAGTCATGGTAAAAGGAGTACATGAAAAACAACAGAAGTAAAGAAGAGGATTTTTTTTTAAAGATAATGAAATTAATGAAAGAACAGTTTTCACACTGTGTTCTAAAAATAGTATCAGAAATAAACATTAATAGTGACAAATAAAAGAGACTGTAAGTTGTGACTACATATGAGATATTGAATATTATTCTTACTAAAGTCATTTACATCTGAAAAGACCCCTTTGTACAATCTTAAAAAGCCTCCAGTTTCTTACTCTCTACAGCGCACACTGCAGGCTGCCTCATTTCTCCTAGAGTCCAGAGGGAAGGCATTAAGCCTAAGCATTGCTCCTGATACAACCACAACTGATGGTTTTATCTGATCACTGAGTGAAAAATTACTAGTTGGGGATGAGTTGAGAAGCTGCCAAGGGGACTGTTGTTTCAGCTGTCCTGAATTCTAGTGATCTACTCTGCTAGTGGAAAGAGGATTACACATCATTTTGAACTCAATGAAGATAACCCTCCCTAAACTCAGCAAAGTAGCTGAGATATTTATTTACTAGTCCTAGCTCTACTATTAAGAGGAGTGGGACTCCTTTGGCCATCATATGACCTTTCTGGATCTTAAAGAGTTTCCCATTTGAATCAAATAATCTGAATCTAGTGATTTTTTATATCACACTTCCTTTTCAGAATCTAGTATAGAGCTCTCCTCTCTGAAAATAAGAACTACTTTTAATAGAACTGCCATATGACCCAGCAATCCCACTTCTGGGCATACATACCGAGGAAACCAGATCTGAAAGAGACACGTGCACCCCAATGTTCATCGCAGCACTGTTTATAATAGCCAGGACATGGAAGCAACCTAGATGCCCATCAGCAGACGAATGGATAAGGAAGCTGTGGTACATATACACCATGGAATAGTACTCAGCCATTAAAAAGAATTCATTTGAATCAGTTCTAATGAGATGGATGAAACTGGAGCCCCTTATACAGAGTGAAGTAAGCCAGAAAGATAAAGACCATTACAGTATACTAACACATATATATGGAATTTAGAAAAAATGGTAACGATAACCCTATATGCAAAACAGAAAAAGAGACACAGATGTACAGAACAGACTTTTGGACTCTGTGGGAGAAGGCGAGTGTGGGATGTCTCGAGAGAACAGCATTGAAACACGTATATTATCTAGGGTGAAACAGATCACCAGCCCAGGTTGGATGCATGAGACAAGTGCTCAGGCCTGGTGCACTGGGAAGACCCAGAGGGATCGGGTGGAGAGGGAGGTAGGAGGGGGGATCGGGATGGGGAATACATGTAAATCCATGGCTGATTAATGTCAATGTATGACAAAAACCACTACAAGACTGTAAAGTAATTAGCCTCCAACTAATAAAAATAAATGCAAAATAAATAAATAAATAAGGTACAAGAAAAAAAAAAACTAAAAAAAAAAAAAAAAGAAAAGAAATAGTAGTTACTCTAGTTTATTAAGGTCTGTGACATAGTCCAAGTGAATCATTAAAAAATGTGATGACAAGTACAGCCAACATAATCAAACAATATACAATGAATTGGAAGAGGTAGGGCCTTAAAAGGGGTATAAGTGGAGGCAGCCAAACATGGTGTTTAAGAACAAGGGCTCCAGAGCCATACTACCTGGGTTTGAATCCTGGTTCTGGCACTTACCAGCCATGAAACTTTGAACAAGACACTTAACCTCTTGAAACATCAACTTCCTCATCTGTAAAATGGGGAGGATAATAATAGAACCTTACTAATAGGTTGTGATGAGGATTATATGAGCTTGTGCTGTAAAGCCTAGAATAAACACTGCATAGAGTGGGGGTTGTTAGTCAAGCATCTATTCATGGAAGCACTGATGGGGTTATTTTCTTCATCATGGAATTTTTTGTCAATTTTTAAAATTGATGTATCGTTGATTTACAATGTGTTAGTTTCTGCTGTGCAGCAAAGTGATAGTTATATACACACACATTCATTCTTTTTCATATTCTTTTCCATTATGGTTTATCATAGCACATTGAATATAATTCCCTGCTCTATACAGTAGGACTTTGTTATTTATCCATTCTAATATAATAGTTTGTGTCTGCTAACCCCAAACTCCCAATCCATCCTTCCCTCAACACCTTCCCCTTTGGCAACCACAAATCTGTTCTCTGCATTACAGACTTTCTTTATTCTTCACTTTTTTCATGTTTATAAAACATAATCTTTATCAAAGTACAGTAATGGGTATCATATTGCAGTAAGAAGCCAAGATGAAAAAAGTTTCTGGCTATAAAAAAGAACAGCTGTTTTATGGAGCTAGTATGAAAAGAGATTATGGGGAAAAAAAAAAACACAGCAAACAAGGGCGGAACATAATCCTTTCAGTTACACCTGGGAGTCCTGTTGTGAATAAACATGTATTCAGTCAACAGATATGTATCGAAATATTACATTGTGCCAGGCATTGTTGTAGTTGTTGGGATACAATGGTGAATAAAACAGGTAGCACAGAAGAAAATAAAGGAATTGCTCATGATGCTGTTGGGAAAATGGAACCCCTGTTAAAACAACAATACCATCACTACCAAACCAGTGAACAATGGTGCAAGCTGCTAATGTCAGCTTCAGGATGTGCTGTTGGTTTCTGCAGACATCAAGTGTTTTGGCAGGAGAGACATGATTTTGACCTATGTACATTACCAGGCAGAGTGTTAATGGAGGGGCTTGTCTTTTCACTACTTAAGTTTTCATAACATAAAGTTGTCATTCTCAGAGTCTCATTCCATAGGAGTATGCAGGTGCTCCAGTGAGAGGTCCATCCTCACCAATCTACCAAAAGAAATACCTCTTGTCAAAGTCACCAATGATCTCCTTGATTCTAAGTCCAATGATCAGTATCCAAACCTGCTCCTACTCCCCCAAGCCTGGTCCCTGAACAATCTTCCTCATCTCAGTTAATGGTGATCCTGTCCTCCTGGTTGCTTAGCCCAAAGTCTCTCGAATCATCCTTGACTTTCTTTATTTCTCACACACCATGCCCAATCCTCCAAAAGCAAATGTGTTCAAAATAACACCACTTCTCTCCTCTTCCTCCACTGTGCCAGACTTTCATCATTTCTCATCTCAGGATGTCTTTGGTGTCTTCAGAGGGTTCCTACATTGCTCTTGTCCACTTATTATTTACTTTCTAAAAATACTAAGTCAGATCACATCACTTCTCTGTACAAACCCTCCAATATCTTCTCATCTCACTCAGAAGTACATCCCAAGTCTCTGCTCAAATGATGCCTTATTCAGTGAGGTCTTCCCCAAATGTCCCATATAATACAGCAGTATCTCCCACCTCCCATCCCCAATGTGTACCTATTTACACGCTGCCCTCAGAACCAGAAATCCCCCAACCCCTTCATCCTCCCTTTTCCCCTTCAAGGCACTTATCTTTCTGACAACTTGCTTTTTGTTTTGTTTCTGTTTTTGTTTTTAAATATTTCCTGCCTTTAGACCATAAACTTAACACATTGCTGCTGCTGCTGCTGGTAAGTTGCTTCAGTCGTGTCCGACTCTGTGCGACTCCATAGACGGCAGCCCACCAGGCTCCCTCATCCCTGGGATTCTCCAGGCAAGAACACTGGAGTGGGTTGCCATTTCCTTCTCCAATGCATGAAGGTGAAAAGTGAAAGTGAAGTTGCTCAGTCGTGTCCGACTCTTAGTGACCCCATGGACTGCAGCCTACCAGGCTCCTCCATCCTTGGGATTTTCCAGGCAAGAGTACTGGAGTGGGGTGCCATTGCCTTCTCTAGGAACTTAACATGAACAGGGATTAACCTGTTTTGCTCACTGCTCTATCCTCTGTCTCTAAAGTAGGCACTCAGAAAATAGTTGCATATGTATAGGATGTCAGAATATCCAAAGCCATCCCCTCCTTCTTTGATGGCAGAACCTGGACATCCACTTAGGGAAAATCCTGATTATTCCTTCATCCATGGTCTCATTCTTCTTGTCAGTGACTAGTATAGCCCTGCATAAATGATTGAATAATATGATGCAATGTGAAAATTGCTGGGAAAAGTTGGCTGATAAAAAAAGGGACATGTAGGAAAAGAAGTCCCTTCTCCCTCAACATAGTATCTGGAGCTGGGGCAGTTACCTTTTGTTCCTGAGGACAAGGAAGACACCTGGAAGACTGGAGAACATAAACAATGGACAGTGATGAAATTGTTAAGCTGCAGATTCAACTAGTCTGGAACTGCCTCACCAATGAGTTCTTGTTCAGTGAGACTATTTGATTCCTTATATCAAAGCTTAAGGCCAAAGTTATTCTGAGTTCATTTTCAGTTGCTTGGCAGGAAAAGCACTTATAACTGATACAGTATGCATAGATTGCAAATTTCCTCCACATACACAGACATTGGCTAGGATTTTGTCTTCAACAAAGTAGGGATTACTATTGTTGTGACTATGTTAAAGAAAGTCATAAAACTCTAAAGTCTCAGCTTGAAGTCATTACTGGTGCCATAGGAATAGTAAATTCAGGGGTTACTCAAAGTTAAACCATTTGGATGAAAGGCAAACCATTTATTTAATAATTATTTCTTGACATCTGTGTATCACTGTGATTCAGGTATCTGGAAATATCTGGATAGTAGATATTATCTAGGAAAAAATCATAAAACTATTAATTGGAATTTTAAATTTACATTCAGGTGTTTTAGCATTATGTAAACATGAATTATACCTAGGAAAAACAGAAGAAATATAAGGTGTCATTATTAGAACTCTTCCAAATCTGAAGCTTTGGAAAGAACCAATTAAATATACAAAGGAGTAAATTAGCTTTGTTGTCTTTATAAGGCCCCTGAGAGTCCTAGAAGAAGAAAGCCTTTATTTTGTGTTATGTTTTAAGAATGCTGTTGTTTCATGTCATGCATGAAAAGCTGATTCTTGGTGGCTAGAAAAAAATTTAAATTTCTAGATTTATTTTACTAAAGTCTGTTTCATGGCTTCACATTCAGTTAACAATCATCTTTATTTAAAAGTCAGCTGAATCACTGACTTTAGGGGAAGAATCCTTATTGAGAAGGCTGTATTCCAGGGTCGGTCTGTAAACACTTTAATTCTTCTATCAGAACTCATTCTTCTAGGCCAAGGCTAGACTTGAGTGATGATTTAAAATGTTTGTAAAACTACAATGACTATTTCTGAAAAACAGTGATGAATGGGGTGACTGCAAGTGCTTTTAGTTGCTGTGGGGAAATATTTTTGAGAGAAGAAAAATGACATAAGTACAAATGTTTCCAAATAAATTTTAAAAGAGACATCTGCCATTTATCTCCTGAAAACATCTTTATAAATGTGAAGAGGGTATGCAGAATTTTTCCACATTTATTAGGGCTCATCTATTAGTTTGAGCCAGCTCATACATACGAAAAAAAAATATTTTGTGCATCCTTTTGTGCAGACTTTTGTTCTATCAGTGTTTACTTAATTTATCGAGGGAAAATCAAGTAAAAGCCATGATATTCAGACATGACAGAGCTGTAGTCATGGGAATAAATATTTATAAATTACCAAATGAAGTCCTTCTTTTTTACCTAATATCCAAATGAGCCTTTAACCCTGTGATAACAAAGAAGAGCAGGGAAGAATTCTGAAGAAACTGGATTCTTTTAGAAATTTTTCCTTTTCCCACAAATATTTAATGAAAGTCTAGTATGTGTCAGGTACTCTGTACTAAGGACATAGTGGTAAACAAAAGAGTGACCCTGTTCCTGTCCACTAAACATACTCAAGATTGGTACCTTTGGGGCTCTTATCAAAAACTCTAATTAAGTGTTTAAATTCACAAACTTTAAGAAGCCCAAATAAGTAACTGTAATTGAAGCAACTATTATGAAAGTGCCATGAAAGCATAGAACGTACAGAAGGACCACGACCAAGATGTTTCTAGTGCTCTTCCTAACTGGTCTAAACTTTAGACAGGCTGCCACGATTTTCTTAGAACATTTACATCAGCATTTACCTCTTGCCAGTTTAAGATAAGAACGTCTTTCTCAAGGACCTAGGAGCCATCCCTTGGAAATGTAATCATCAAGAAAAACAGCACCCCTATCTCCCAGTCTGGGTCATGAAGGGGTGTAGAAGCCCAATTTAAGTGCCAATTAGCAAACACAGATGGCCTAATCATATTCACCAACCTTTCCTCTAGCTCATTTCAGTACTTGAAACCTCTCCCTCCTTTTCTCTCAATAGAGCTGAGTTCAATCCCTCGCAGTAATCTTGAATAGTCTTCTCCGCCAGTTCAACCTGTCTGGTCCAGTTTTTCTTTGAGGGCATAATCTAATTTGAGTGGCAGAGTGGCTGGGGACACTTCACAAAGGAAGTGATGATTAAGACAAGTCTGAAAGTTGGATTATTTAGGCAAATGCTGATGGGGGATGAGTGGAGTGTAGGTGGGCTGTTGTTGAGGATGGAAGAGGTATGCAAGGCAAGGAGGGATACATTATTCTTTATCACAACCTTTCATCAGCCTTGGTGAATTTCAGCCTTCTCACTGGCTCTGAAGAGGTAATTTCAAAAGCAGGATCACTTTATAAGCCCTGGATCCCTTTCTTTGACAGTAGCAATTAAAAGGCATTGAGGTTCATTTGCAATTACACAGGAAAGCCAATTTAAGATTCAAGGCAATAAAGGTTTTGTTCTTAAAATTCTTAAATAGCTCAAGTTGCTTTTCACTTAGCTGATCTTTGACGTTCCCATCTGGACACCGAGGTTTTAAAAAGTTCTGGGAGTCTAGCATCATTTATTTATTTATTTATTTAGTTCTGGAATTCTGCCTTTTTTTTTTTCATTTTTATTTATTTATTTTTTAAATTAATTAATTAATTAATTAATTTATTTTTTCAGTGGGTTTTGCCATACATTGACATGAATCAGCAATAGATTTACACGTATTCCCCATCCCGATCCCCCCTCCCACCTCCCTCTCCACCCGATTCCTCTGGGTCTTCCCAGTGCACCAGGCCCGAGCACTTGTCTCATGCATCCCACCTGGGCTGGTGACCTGTTTCACCATAGATAATATACATGCTGTTCTTTCGCAACATCCCACCCTCACCTTCTCCCACAGAGTTCAAAAGTCTGTTCTGTACTTCTGTGTCTCTTTTTCTGTTTTGCATAAAGGGTTGTCATTACCATCTTTCTAAATTCCATATATATGTGTTAGTATGCTGTAATGTTCTTTATCTTTCTGGCTTACTTCACTCTGTATAATGGGCTCTAGTTTCATCCATCTCATTAGAACTGGTTCAAATGAATTCTTTTTAACGGCCGAGTAATATTCCATGGTGTATATGTACCACAGCTTATTTTCATTTATTTTTATTAGTTGGAGGCTAATTACTTTATGATATTGTAGTGGTTTTTGCCATACATTGACATGAATCAGCCATGGATTTACATGTGTTCCCCATCCCGATCCCCCCTCCCGCCTCCCTCCCCACCCCATCCCTCTGGGTCTTCCCAGTGCACCAGCCCTTGTCTCATGCATCCAACCTGGGCTGGTGATCTGTTTCACCCTTGATAGTATACTTATTTCAATGCTATTCTCTCAGAACATCCCACTAAGACTGACTCCCTTCACCCCACCCCCAGCTTTATTGAGGTATGATTGACAAAGAAAATTTGTATATGTTTAAGATGTACAACATGCTTTGATATACATACACACATTGTGAAATTATTACCACAGATCAAGCTAATTAACACATCCACCACCTCACATAGTTACCTTATGTATGGTGGGGGTGGTGAGGTGTGTAGTGAGAAGACATGAGATCTACTCCGTCAGCAAATTTTAAGTATATGACACACTATTGTTGACTAGAGGCTCTATGCCATATACTATGTCTCCAGAACTTATTTATCTACTAACTAAAAGCCTGTATGCTTTGACTGACATTTCCCCATTTACTGTACGCCTGCCCCCGTCCCTTGTAAATACCATTCTATTCCCTGAGTTTGACCTTTTGGATTTCACTATGAGGAGCTTTCATTACAAGCACTATTGTTAGATACATTTCTTTGCATATTTATTTCTGAATGAATTACTCAAATTCCACCTCTCAGTCATACACATGAGAGCTGAGTGTGGTATGAGAAAACATTGATATGAAAAATTTAGGAACAAAGAAGCTATGATTAATGGCACAGGTTAACTCACAGCATTTGGGTTCTCAAAGATAGCCTATGGAAGAGGAGGAAGAGAATCACTGTCAAGGCAGTTAGGAAAATGAAATGTCAGTCTCTAAGTAAAGCAGTGACTTTATCCTTCATAGCCCTCCACTGCCCTGTATTGACCCCAAACTACATAATTAATCGGTTGAGAGGTGTGAAAATTTAGATCTGAGCACGTGTCACTGTGGGGCTTTCATCAAGAACTCTTTTTAATTCATAGACAAATTTTAGAAGCCCAAACACATTTTGTGGGCATTTAAATACTTCTAAAACTACTAGCAGCTATAATAGAGGAACTTCTCTTTATTCTAAACTTTGGTATTTGTAAGTGCACTCAATTCTTTTTGAGGCATTCATTGTTTTGTTCTGCTTCTTGGCTATCAGTCCATCCATCCATCAGACCATCCATCTATTTATCATCACTACTGAATCATCACGATAATACTTAACATAATTATTCAATCCTCAACAACTTGCCAGTTGGCTAAAATCATCACTAGTTTGCAGATGTGGAAACTGAGGTACAAGGATTAAATAACATATTTAAAATCCTATAGCTAAAAAGCAAGGGATCTGGGATTTTAAATGTGGTTTGACACATTAAGACACATAGAGTCTATATTCTTAATCTCTGGTCTTGAATTTCTAAACCTACTTATGTAATTGTTCCCTAATATTTCCCACACCATGTAACTCCAAAAGCAGAACAAATTCAGCTTATTGCCTAATGATGGAACAGGAGTTATTGTGATAATTATCCAATTCAATGATGGAGGATGACAATATTTTACTGAGTACTTACTGTAGGCAAATTACTATGTCAGAAGCTGATGTCAGCAGCAAATGACATGCTTCCAAAGAGCCTTACAGACAAGCTGACATGTCCAAGGCAGCCCAGGATTGCATCATCTAATTGTACAAAACTCAGCACTTTTATATTCTTTCTTTCAAATTATCTAAATTGGGATTTACTTCAGATACCTATAACTACCCTTATTCTATCATTATCCTTATATAGAAGCCAATCTAAATTTTGTTTTCTAACATTTTCTGCCTTTTAATCAACTCTCTTATTTTGACCCCATGTTTCTCTTTCCTCTGCTATAATTAATTTCAAGTATGAGGATGGGGAGATTGAGCAAAGATGATGCTATTTCTCTTTTACTCTTTCCCTTTATTTTTCTTTTGCTGCAATCAACTATCTGCACTGCCAACTTCTCTCAGTTGAGGTAAACGTCAGACACTAGTCTTCTTTGTTTGCCTTTTCATTCAGATACTTTCAAGTGTTCTAACAAATACACCCTTCCTCTAATTAGCTAAGGCAAAACTGTGTAGAGGATGATGTGTGCCCTGGAGTAGTTTCTGCCTGGATCTCTCCCCATGCAGCCTGCTGCTTGGTATTGATATCTCCTTCCAACGGTATCACATGGTGGATTGGAATTCCAGCTCTGAACTGACCAGTGACTGGATCTAACTTTCAGTTATCTCAAGTTCCTTGTTTGTAAACTGGAGACAATAATAGTACACGCCTCATATGGTTGCTCTGAAAATTAAATAAAACTTGTGTTGTCATGTTATCTTAACTCATTATGATCATTTAATAAAGTATCTGCTATTCTTACCACCACCACCACTACTATCACCCAACACTTATCATCATCATCCTAGGGTTTTCTCCAACTCCCTTATCAGCCTATTCTGACATTTCCTGGTCCACACAGCTGTGCTAAGCCACTTCAGTCATGTCTGACTCTGTGACCGTATGGACTGTAGCCTGCCAGGCTCCTCTGTCCATAGGATTCTCCAGGCAGCAGTACTGGAGTGAGTCACCGTGCCCTCCTCCAGGGCATCTTCCCAACCCAGGGTTCAAATCTGCATTTCCTGTGGCTCCTGCATCGCAGGCGGATTCTAACCGCTGAGAGACCGGGGAAGCCCCCCATACAGCTAAGAGCTGCTTTATTTCTCACTCTTCCTGCACTACTGCTTTTTTTCTTTTTTGGCCTTGTCATGCAGCTTGCAGTCTTAGTTTCCCAACCAGGTATTGTACCCTTGGCGGTGAAAGCATGGAGTCCTAATCACTGGACTGCAAGGGAAGTCCCTTTATGGTACTTACAATCGTACTCCCTAATGTAGACAGCTGACTTTGCTTTAGTCAGTTAAAAGGGAAGAAAAACCCTGACTAATTCAATCAAAGAAACCCAGATATTTAGTGAGTCTTTTAGATTAGGGATACACGGAGGATTTCTTATTTACAAGTCAAAGTCTAACATTTACTCCCAAGCTTTAATTTGTTGTACTGCATCTCCAGTCAAAGAAAATAGTTATACAGCCAACTGGAATCAATACTAGAATGGGGATCAGCTAACATGATCAGTTCAGTTCAGTTGCTCAGTCCTGTCTGACTCTGCGACCCCATGGACTGCAGCATGCCAGGCCTCCCTGTCCATCACTAACATGATAATGGGACAGAATTTTGGTTTTAGCAATAATTCTGTGAAGGAATTATGGCAAAATGATGTCTATTTAACCTTAGTTGGGGGAAAGGTGTTTATTTTTGGTACTTTTCTTTGTTTGAATAGTTTCACTATGAAAAATTAAAGAATAACTATGCTTCCCTCATAAGCCCCAAATCTCCACTGGCAATGTCTGAGAATGTAATATCATATCTTCCCAGAATAGTCTCTTCCTTTTATCTTCATAACTGCATTATTTAATTACTGTACTATTTAACTAAAATATTTTAAAACTAATTAGACACTGTTTTGTTTTAACTATTTCTCCAGATGTCTTCCTTGCTTACCAGCCAAATTTAGGAAGTGATGGCAAACAAGCTTGGCGGGAGCTGCATGTTTAACTGTTTATGGTCGCTGTATAATACCAATACTGTCATTCTAAATGTACTTTACTGTTCTCATAGGTTTTTACACTCTCTGCCATTTCCATTACTGATGATTCTGTGCTTCTACCTGCTCATTTAAGCTGAAACTCCTTGTCATACCCTACCTCTCAAATCAAAGATAATATTTATTTTGAATATTATTTACTTCAAAATAAAAAATATCTATCTATGTATCTCAAGACATATCTCAATTACTGAAAATCCTCTACTTACAGGAGATGGGAAGTTTCTTGCATTTATATTATAGATGGACAAATAGAAGTGCAGGACTTTAAATCCCAATTAAGATAATTAAAAAAAAAGCTGTAGCTAACATTTATTGAAAACTCACTCTGTTGCTTGTTATAATTTTTTTTTTTTAAATCCTTTCATCAATGCCACTGTTGTTGTTGCTGCTCAGTCACTAAGTTGTGTCTGACTCTTTGTGACCCCATGGTCTGCAGCACATTAGGCTCTTCTGTCCTTCACTATTTTCCAGAGTTTGCTCAAATTCATATCCATCGAGTTTGTGATGCTACTTAACTGTCTCTTCCTCTGCTTCCTGCTTTTCCTTTTGCCTTAAGTCTTTCCCAGCATCAGGGTCTTTTCCAGTGAGTCGGCTCTTTGCATCAAGAGGCCAAGGTATTGGAGCTTCAACTTCATTCCTTCCACTAACTATTCAGGGTTGATTTCCTTTAGGATTGACTGGTTGATCTTGCAATCCAAGGGACTCTCAATAGTCTTCTCCAGCATCACAATTCAAAAGCATCAATTCTTCAGCACTCAGCCTTCTTAATGGTCCAACTCTCACATCCGTACATGACTACTGGAAAAACCATACCTTTGACTATATGGACCTTTGTCGACAAAGTGATGTCTCTGCTTTTTAATTTGTTGTCTAGTTTTGTCATAGCTTTCCTTCCAAGGAGGAAGCATCTTTCAATTTCATGGTTGAGGTCGCTGACCGCACTGATTTCAGTTCAATTCAGTTCAGTCTCTCAGTCGTGTCTGACTCTTTGCGACCCCATGCACTGCAGCACGCCAGGCTTCCCTGTCCATCACCAAGTCCCAGAGCTTACTCAAGCTCATATCCATCGGGTCAGTGATGCCATCCAACCATCTCATCCTCTGTTGTCACCTTCTCCTCTTGCCTTCAGTATTTCCCAGCATCAGGGTCTTTTCAAATGAGTCAGGTCTTCACATCAGATGGCCAAAGTTTGGAGCTTCAGCTTCAGTATCAGTCCTTCCAATGAATATTCAAGACTGATTTCCTTTAGGATGGACTGGTTGGATATCCTTGCAGTCCAAGGGACTCTCAAGAGTCTTCTCCAACACCACAGTTCAAAAGCATCAATTTCTTGGTGCTCAGCTTTCTTTACAGTCCAACTCTCACATCCATACATGACTACTGGAAAAACCATAGCTTGAACTAGACGGACCTCTGTTGGCAAAGTAATGTCTCTGCTTTTTAATATGCTGTCCAGGTTGGTCATAGGTTTTCTTCCAAGGAGCAAGCGTCTTTTAATTTCATGGCTTCAGTTACCATCTGCAATGATTTTAGAACCAAAGAAAATAGTCTGTCACTGTTTCCATTGTTTCCTCATCTATTTGCCATGAAATGATGGGACCGGATGCCATGCTCTCTGTTTTTTGAATGTTAAGTTTTAAGCCAGTTTTTTTTTCACTCTCCTCTTTCACCCATATCAAGTGGCTCTTTAGTTCTTCTTCACTTTCTGCCATTAGAGTGTTATCATTTGCACATCTGAGGTTGTTGATATTTCTCCTGGCAATCTTGGTTCCTGTTTGTGATTCATCCAGCCCAGCGTTTCACATGATGTACTCTGCATAGAAACTAAATGGACAAAGTAACAGTATACAGTCTTGACATACTCCTTTCTCAATTTTGAAACAGTTTATTGTTCCATGGCCAGTTCTAACTGTTGCTTCTTGATCTACATACAGGTTTCTTAGGAGACAGGTAAGGTGGTCTGGTAGTCCCATCTTTTTAAGAATTTTACATAGTTTGTTGTGATCCACAAAGTCAAAGACTTTAGCAGAGTCAATGAAGCAGAAATAGGTATTTTTCTGGAAATCCCTTGCTTTCTCTAAGATCCAGTGGATGTTGGCAATTTGATCTCTGATTCCTCTGCTTCTTTGAAACCCAGCTTGTACATCTGGAAATTCTCAGTTCATGTACTGCTAAAGCTTAGCTTGAAGGATTTTGAGCATAACCTTGCTAGTATGTGACATGAGTACAATTGAATGGTAGTTTGAACATTTTTTGACACTGACCTTCTTTGGGATTAGAATGAAAAATGACATTTTCCAGTCCTGTGGCCAGTTCTGAGTTTTCCAAATTTGCTCACATATTGAGTGCAGCACTTTAACATCATCATCTTTTAGGATTTTAAATAGCTCAGTTGGAATTCAGTCACTTCTACTAGTTTTGTTGGTAGTAATGCTTCCTAAGGCCCACTTAGTTTCACGCTTCAGGATTTCTGCCTCTAGGGCAGTGACCACACCATTGTGGTTATCTGAGTCATTAAGACCTTTTTCGTGTAGTTATTCTATGTATACTTGCTACCTCTTCTTAATCTCTTCTGCTTCTGTTAGATCTTTACTGGTTCTGTCCTTTATCATGCCTATCCTTGCATGAAATGTATCTCTAATCTTCTTGAAGAGATCTCTAGTCTTTCCCAGTCTATTTGTTTCCCCTATTTCTTTGCATGTTCATTTAAGATGGCCTTCTTATCTCTCTGTCCTCTTCTCTGGAACTCTTCATTCAGTTAGGTATATCTTTCCCTTTCTTCCTTGCCTTTTGCTTCTCTTCTTTCCTCAGCTACTTGTAAACCTCCTCAGGCAACCACTTCCCCTTCTTGCATTTCTCTTTCTTTGGAATGACTTTGGTCACTGGCTCCTGTTCAATAGTTCTTCTGTGTCCATAGTTCACTCTGTTCACTCTGTCTACCAGATCTAATCCCTTGAAATTATACATTACCTCCACTGTATTATCATAAGCAATTTGATTAAGGTCATACCTGACTGGTCTAGTGATTTTCCCTACTTTATTCAAGTTAAGCCTGAATTTTGCAATAAGGAGCTCATGATCTGAGCCACAGTCAACTTCAGCTCTTGTTTTTGCTAACTGTACAACACTTCTCCATCTTTGTGTAAAAAGAACATAATTGATCTGATTTCAGAATTTACCATCTGGTGATGTCCACGTGTAGAGTAATCTCTTGCGTTGCTGGAAGGGGGTGTTTGCTATGACCAGTGTGTTCTCTTGGCAAATTTCTGTTAGCCTTTGCCCCATACTCCAAGGCCAAATTTGCCTGTACTCTGGGTGTCTCTTTACTTCCTACTTTTGCATTCCAAAGTCCTATGATGAAAAAGACATCTTTTTTTGGTGTTAGTTCTAGAAGGTGTTGTAGGTCTTCCTAGAACTATCAATTTCAGCTTCCTCAGCATCAGTGATTGGGGCATAGACTGGGATTACTGTGATGTTGTATGGTCTGCCTTGGAAACGAACCAAGATTTTTCTGTCAGTTTTGAGGTTTCACCCAAGTACTGCATTTGGGACTCTTTTGTTGACTAACAACCCCATTAAATGTGCATTATGATTATCTTCATTTCACAGATGATAAGACCAAGGCATAGGGAGGTTATGTAACTTGCTCACAAAGGTAGATCGAGCAGGATCCACTTTTTAAACTCTGTTCTGTACAAGACTGACTTAATTACCATGCCTAGACTTGCATGTGTTTGCTTAACAGGTTAGATTTCTGCCAGAGGTGTCCTAATGCTTCCTACAGGACTGACAACATTCACAACAGCGTCAGCATCTTTTACTGTTTGTACTCACTCTAAGGAAATGTTATTGTTCTTTTAAATGCCAGCCGTGATGCCTCTGGCCTCAGGCTTGGCCCTCTGTGGGTGCTGACCCTCTGCCATGAGCCCTCAATCTTCAGTCTTGCTGGACCTAGCCATGGTGATGGTTTATAGAGGGGACATCACACAGGGAGCATTGCAAAGCCTCTGACAGACATACAAAGGCCTCTGATCTGAACACAAGTAGTTAGGTTCAGGGATTGCTTGGTGCATTTCAGGCAGACAACTCTCCTGAGACAATTAGCACAAAACCATACATTTGTGCAGTATTATGTGGTTTTCAAAGTCCCTTAACATATATAATCTCATTTGACCTTCTTCCCAACCCTTTGAGGCAGGCAGGAGCAGTATTATCATTATTTCCCTTTTTTACATTTTTAGAGAAATGTGACATTCAAAGAGGATAAGTGATTTGTCAAGCTCACAAAATGTGAAGCATTTCAAATACAGAGTCAAGGCAAGTCAGCCCTGGACACCTGTCAGGCTGCTTAAAACAACAAAGCTAGTTCTTTTCTGTAGACACGAACAAATGATGGATTTGAAAACAACAACAGCAACAAAAACAACATGATCCAAGCAATACTGCTTTTTGATATCTCTGTTTATCTTCTTACTTCCAAATCCCATTCACTACCGTCTGGTCAAAAACCAACTGCGCTGACGGAACCCTATCACTAAAGATGGATAATTATGATGGGCGTGTGGTTCATACAATACGTTTCCAGTCCCCATGAGCCTCTAGTTCTGTCATCTAAGGTGTTCTTCATTGGCTCTAACCAACATGTTTATATTAAAAAACAAGAGCCTGACAAAATCTGTGGTAGCTTTTTAATATTTTTTATGATGTTTCTTTTCAGTAACTGTCATTTTGATTTTGATCAGCTTCAAAAGCAACCTGGGTTTTCTGCTCTCTTAATATGAAAGTAAGTTTGGTGTCGTTTCTGTAGATGTAGCAACAGTGATAAATTTTGCTTTATGTGTCGGGGATGTTCTTGAAAGTTATCTGTAAACTGAATCACCAAAAATGTGATTGAGGCTCTTAAAGTGAAGACTGCTTTGATAAGAAATATCGCTTACTGATGTGTTATAATTTCACAGTCAGCTTTATCAAACCAGAGTAGACCTTAGAATTTCTCTCTCTCTGTGTGTGTATGCATGTATAATTTGTAAGTACATAATGATAAAATATTTTTTACTCATTACTCTGTAGTCAGAATTCTCAAGTTATAAGTTTGTGCTACTACAGTAGTTATAATATGAGTGAGCATAATTTTGAAAGGCTTAACCAAATACAGTTTGGATAGCCATTTAGAAAACGAATATATATGCTCATTGCTGTCACTGGAATTAGAGGAACTGACCATTTTCTTCACTTGCTTTAACAGGAAAAACTTTTCATTTCTTTTTATTCCATTACTAAGAAGGAATTCTTTGTAAAGTTGGATTATTAGAAAGGAGAGGCACATAAAAGGATTGTCCTTATGAAACAAAGTGAAAGCCATTATTCTGACTGAGACCTATCAATCAAAGGTTTAAGAACTTTATTAGATGTGTAGACTTTTTCTTATGGGTTAAAAGAAAGGATAGTTTCTGAATTTGCATTGCCAAAACCCAGGTTATTTGAGTATTTAGTTATCAATACCTTGTATAAACAGCTGAAAATAACAGAATTGTGTTTAGTGAGAGACATTTCAGAACCTTAAAGGATGAAGGAAGTGGCTGGTAAATCCCAGTAGGAAAACAACTATTTCCCCCCGGTAAAGTCCATTTAATTCTGATGGTCCTTTGTGACCATTTTGAAATAATTCATTGGCTCCCTGGAGACTGACAATCCTAACTTCATCTGGCAGGGGAACAGTCTTGAAACAAGTTCTGCATGGCCCAGCAGGTTCAGTAGCTGAATAATTGAGTGGAAAAATCCATTATTGAAGAAATTTGATCTTCCTGCTATTTGCTTTTCCAATAAGTTGGGAAAAAAAAAAAAACTATCATCGTGACCGACAGAGTTTTTTTCTGTTATTCTGAAGGAGCTTATTTCAGAGCTTCTGTCAATCCAGGTAGATTCAAATTATACATTTAAGCATTTTAAGTCATAAAAACCTTAAAATTAAATCATCAGGACTTATACAGATTTCAAAAAAAATTAACTGTTATATTTTAGTATGTATTTAAAAATCTATAGGGTCTAAGCTGATTGACATAGTACATGTTAATTAATACTTGCTGAAAGGATGAATAAACCAATTTAGCGTCCAAGCCCCATTTGATAAGCTTATCTTAGAAATTCAGAATTTTGTCCAAATGCAGGAATTTCTGTGGAATTTCTTTGTTATAATTTCTACAATTATAAGAAATTGTATTCAACAAATCTTCAGCATCTATGTACAAGGCACTGTGGGGCCATAAGGGAAAGATACTAAGTGCCATGTAATATAGAGGTGCCATCATAGACCCAGCAAGTATTGTGGAAGGGTGAGAGTGTGTTAATTCCAACTTGTGGTCATCAGAGAAGACTGTATAAATTCTGACCCTGGCCTGGTAGTTTCTACAAGCTGTAATTTATTGAAAGCTTGGCTTTGTGAAAAACACTCTTCACATAGTTTCCAGAATTTTCTTTCTGCTCCAACACAGACCATGAATAACAGAGTTGAGTATAATGACTATTGTCAAAGGAATCATATCCCCAGTATGTGCATCACAGTTTTTTACAAGGTGAGAATGGAGTAATTTGAAAAATTTCCTTAAAGGTCATCACCTCCTTTACTACCCCCTCCAGTTCCCCAATCTTTTAGATTATGGTTTAAAGTCTATTTTTCACTTTTATACAAACACAAACTTGGTTTCCATTCACTGTAAGTCCTAGACTGATGTATTTCAGTGATAGGTTTGTACGAAACACTTCTACTGACATCATTCTGAAGGCACCACTGATTCTGTGTCCTTGATGTTTAATTATGGGGAACTTTACCACTCAGCATTCCAATGTAATAAAAACTGAATGGAATCATAGTTGCCAGTCACCTTACATGTAAAACTTACAGGACACTGGGGACAGACATATCAAGTAAGGACTCAAGAGTCAAACTGCTTTCTGGAATCTTCTAGTTCCTACCTACTCCACTTGCTGCTTGTCTCCTGTATATTAAGTTCCATTCAGAAGGCAATGAAAGAAAAGAATCTGGATCTTTAACAAAGGCAAACTGCTTACAGAAAAATAAGCCTCCAATGTAAATGGTTTTCAGTTTTTTAAAAATGGACATTTTGACAGTTGACTATCACATGAGTCAGGGGCTCTCTGTGTATAGGTTCCCACCCTTGCTGAAGATGGAATGAGTTTTTCTATGGGTTTGGAGAGCTGGGGAGCCAAGTGCAGGGCAGCCACGATTTTAGGTCATGTGGACCAGAGCCAGCTGTAGGCTCTGACATAGAGAAGGGCTTGTGATGACCAGGCTTGCCTGGTGCTCTTGGCATTCTGGCCCTAGCTGGGAGTTGAGTAGTCTGAGTTCATGTTTGGTGCTTCTGTGGGATGAGGGAAAGCAATGCCAGCTGTAGGGAAAAAAATGCCCAAGACCTGACTCCAGCTCTCCACATGGCTGCCTGCTTTTTGCCAAGTTCAGGCCTTGGCCTGATTCCCCCTGAGAAGACGTCTTGACCACTCTATCCAGCAGCCACTCTCCCAAAGTCTATCTCCTTATCCTGTTTAGTTTCATTCAGAGAACTTGTCATTGTCTGGAATATATGCTTCATGAGTGCTGGAGCCTCATGGATTTTGTTTACTCTTGCAATTTCAGCACCTAGAACACACCTGGCACATGTAGATACTCAATAACTTTTTGTTGAAAGGATAAAATTAAGTTGGATTTTTTTTCCTAAAAAGCCTATTACAAGAGTTAAGAGATATAGTCTCTAATAGGGAAGAGAAGAATCTTAAACTATCCTGTCTCCTGAATGCCCCTCACCTCACCCCATTCCTCTACCAACAGATTCTGATGTATCTTTCAGGCAACCAAATCCTTTATGAAAAATCTCCATAGTGTAAGAAGAGATATTATTAGTGAGCATGTGCTCTGCTTATAAATGGATTGGAGATGGGAAAAATACTGCAAACCTCTGGCTTAGTGGAAAAAGCATCAGAAATGAATTTCAGAGCTGCATCTACTACCAGTAAATGGAGACTTGGGTAATTAATTGGTTTGTTCTTCCATCAGATATGGATGACAGTACCTACTTCATAGACCATTATGATTTAGATAAGACATTATATATGAATGCACTCAGCACAGTGCCTGACACAAAGTAGCAGCTTGATACCTCTTAGCTGGATATGAATATGCATGACTTTGGGCAATTATAGCCCTTCTATGTATGTCAGTGTCCTTATCTGTAAAAGAGTACTAACTCCAACTCATGGGGAAACTGTGAAGAATGAATGAAACAACAGTACACCCCCTTATGAACGTTCAAGCATGAGGCTCTATTTCTGGTTTTGTCACGAGCTAAGTGACTACATCAATCTTTGGTGTCTAAATCTTTATCAGTAAAAAGAGGATTTTATCTGCATTATCTACTTCTTCACTTTGAGAATAAAATGAAATAAAGGTTTGGAAAATGCTAAAAGTAAAAAGTATTATGAAACATGAGTTTTTTGTCATCACCACCATCAACATCAAAATGATGCTTTCAGTGGCTCTGATAGCAGCTCAGATAAACAGTAAAGGTCCTATTAGGACCTGTATGACAATAATCTTTCAGTCATAAATCAACTTGGTGACTTGGAAAGTATATAGGATGAAAGTTCCATATACTTTTGAGTGTTTGTATTCTCCACAAAACAGAGCTCAATATTTCAATAAATATTTGTTGAATGGAAAGAATGGAGGCTTAATTCTCAAAAGTAGTCAGCTCAGAAAGTATTCAACAGTGAAGTAATGTTATGGTGATAAAATCTACTAAACAATTCTTCTACTATGAATTCAGATGCCTTACTTACTTTTTGATGCTTTTGAACTGTGGTGTTGGAGAAGACTCTTGAGAGTCCCTTGGACTGCAAGGAGATCCAACCAGTCCATCCTAAAGGAGATCAGTCCTGGGTGTTCATTGGAAGGACTGATGTTGAAGCTGAAACTCCAATACTTTGGCTACCTGATGCAAAGAGCTAACTCATTTGAAAAGACCCTGATGCTGGGAAAGATTGAGGGCAGGAGGAGAAGGGGACGACAGATGATGAGATGGTTGGATGGCATCACCGACTCGATGGACATGGGTTTGGGTGGACCCCGGGAGTTGGTGATGGACAGGGAGGTCTGGCATGCTGCGGTTCATGGGGTCTCAAAGAGTCGGACATGACTGAGCGACTGAACTGAACTGAACTTTTCCCTCACTTCCCAACGTTATGTGGGCGTCAGTGGGCCAGGAGTTACAGTTACAAGGGTTAAACACAAAAGAGTAGAGAGGAAGGCTGGGTGCATTACCCCACACAGTCATCAGGCCAGGCGCAAAGAGGCTTGAGTCCTTTCTTGTGGCTCCTGGTATAGGATGGGGAGTCTACCAGCCTGGCTGGGGCCAGAGCCTGAGGATCAATGCCACAGTGCTCCCTGGGGCTGTAGTTGCAGGATAAGGGAAACTCTGGGTGGTGTCTAGGTTTAAGAGGTATAAGGCCTTTACAAAACTAAGCTAGGGCAGCTCAGGAGTGCCTGTGTAACCAGACTACGGTTATTATGGGGCTTCACATCAGTCATTGTTGATGTTTGGCACTTTGGTTGCTTGGATGGGTAAGAAAGAGACTGGGTGCCTGGCCTTTTCTCACCACTGCTACAAGGAAGAGAAGCCTGGTGTAGGTCCTCTGTGATGTTTCCATAACACCTAGTGCACATCTACAACACAGACCTTCTTCAGCATATTCAAGTGTTAAGTTTTTGATGTTTCTGTCGTTAGACTGTGATAGGTGCTCAGTGAAGCCTCACATCCTCCGATGATGGACAAAGTCTCTGGCATAAAGAAGGTTCTATACTGGTTAAATGAATGAGGAAGAAAATGGATAAAGTGTGTGATAGGTTCTTTCACTCTCAAACCCTAATGCTGCTCTCACTTTAAAGAGAGGACAAAGGATTCATCAATCAATTAAGGAACATCTAACACCATTGCTCTGTCCTACTACTTCTAGCCCATTATAATCAGTCCAAGAATTTCAGTTACACCTACAAGAAAAAGTTTATTTCCAAAATAGGACTTGAAAGCCACATTTAACTGAAATGATAATAAAAAGAAAGTAAATATAAAACACTTCTGTGATAGAAGCTATTAGTGGTAATAATGGTGATTCTACATACATAGATGTAAAAATCACACAAACTAGTAGAAATCTATAGGAGTTACTCTCATTTATTATATCACTAACTCTTGACTTGTGATCATTCAGATCGAATCAAGAGCAAAGTTTTCTCTTTTAAAAATAAAAAGTAGACACAGTCAGGAGAATATTTACCTATTAATGAAAAGCCTTCAAGGCCTTTAGAAGCATTCACATACATGCAAAGCGAGCAATCACAATGCTAGCAGAAGCCAGTGTGGTCAGTATACAAAGCAATTTTATATACTGACTGAAAAAGGACAAATTCTAGTCAGAATTTCAGCAAAGATAATGCCAGTTCCTTAAAAATTCAGTCTATTTCAGACTTTAATTAATTACAGTTGTATTTCCTCTGAATTAATGCAAGTAAGTAACTACATTTTATTTTCTTCCACATATGTCAGTAGAGGCAGGCTCTACTTGCCTATTTATATGTATAGTGAAGTAAAGTAGAGTAGACTTGAATAATCTAATGAGAATAATAAGCATTTAATTTCTTCTGGTATGACTATTATTGGAAGCCTGCAATCTACCTTTAATCAAGGGAGATCAATTTAAAGATGCATCTGCAAGTCTTTTTTTTTTTTTTTTTTTGCATCTGCAAGTCTTAACTAAAGTGCTTAATGATTCAGTTGTATCGAAGCTTGAAATATAAAGAGTGGAAACTTCATTTTGTAGTTAATTCTAAAGGCAGCTTTAATGAATATTCACAAAAAGAATGACTGAGTTGAATTAAGCAGTGTGCAAAAGACATACAAAAAGAACAGTTATGCAAAAACAAGTTTAAATGGCAAGAAATACCTTAACGTGCTTTGTATACAAATTAATAAAAGAATGTTACTGCCATCAAGCAAAGTATTATTGGCTGTGTCACCTCATGTATCCATTTATCATGCCATAGCTTTGTGACTTACATCCTGCATGAATTTATCTGGCAGGCAGATGACTATATTTGCTTTTAATCAGGGAAGAACAGAAGAGATAGTATTTGTGAGTTCTTTAGTTCAATCAACATTGTTATTCAGTACTCAGATATGGGTTAGACATTGGGGATAAAACAGAAGAACAAGATAAGGTCACAGATTCCCTCAGTGAGCTTATAGTCACTTGGGTAGGAGGGACATACAAAAAGAAAATGATTTAGAGCTCATTAGTCACTCCAATAAAGAGTGCAAAGGCCTAGCCATTTATCTTCTGGCAGTGAATGCTGGCCAAGTCTAAGAGCGTAAATCTTAGATTGTATTATTAGGTATTTGAATGCAACCTCCATCTATAACAGTAGATCCTATGATCACCAAGGCAGGTATGAAGTTCAGTGAAGAGCTTTGTGTCATGAGCTATGTTTTGTCATTAATGTGCCTTTAATCTACCTTGATACAAACAGATGTGAATAGAGTGATTTTTATTTCCTAGTCTTTGATAACATTCTAAAAGATACAGGATTGCTATTGTTATCTCTTTTTCACATTGGACAAAGAAACCTGAAAAGTGCTCACTTAGACTTGTAGCTACTCATCAATCATATTGAGATTAAAATCACAAATGGAGGAAACTACACTTCATGAAGATGCTGTTACTTCTGAGTAGGATCTATGTGATCTGTCTCAACTGATCAATTCTACATATTTAAGTATGTCATGGGCTCACCATGGAACTGGAGTTCACAGTGAAGGTCTTCATTGGCACTTGCCCTCTTGGCTAAACACATGATTATGAGCCCTGAGAAGGTCCTATGCAGGGAGACTGGATCCTATGTGATGAAAATTAAAGAAGCAATTAGAAGTTTGGGTACTGTCATCACAGCGGGATAGAGGGCTCTTACCTGAGCAACAGGGAAGCCTAGGAAAGGCTTGCTCCAAACCATTTTCAGAAGAATCAGATAAACAACTGTCCTCATATCTGCCATTATTTTCATACATGCCAGCAAAGGATGTTTGAAGCAGATTCCACAAGAGGAAGGGGCATTTGGTGGGACTATTCCATTCAAAAATTATTTTTTTAAAAAAGCCAGTTTCTATCAAAGCAGTTCATATCACCCAGCATTCAACAATCTTAATTGTTTAAAAAATAGAGAGTCATATGATGTACCTCAGGATTCTCTGCTACTTATTACAACATTACTCATTAGAAATATTGTAATCATGATATTATAAACACAACTTAATTACAAAATAAAGTTTTCATTTTCACTCTTGATACTTCACTGTTCCTACTTACGTCCTAACCAGATGCTATTAAGTGTAAAAAAACAAACAATTCCCATTAACACAAAGCTTATAGTCTGGTGGGGAAAATGGGCTGCCTCATCTGAATTACAGAAAAAAATTCCAAAATTTTAATAGTGCTCGGTGGTTTTTTTTTTTAACTTTATTTTTAATTGAAGGATAATTGCTTTACACTATTGTGTTGGTTTCTACCAAACATCAACAGGAATCAGTCATAGGTTTACCCATGTCCCCTCCCACCTGAACATCCCTCCCACCTCCCTCCCCATCTACACCTTTAGGTTGTTACTGAACCCCAGTTTGGAGTCCCTGAGTCATATAGCAAATTCCTATTGGCTATCTATTTTACAGATGGTGATGTATGTTTCCATGTTAGTCTCTCCATACCTCCCACCCTCTCCTTCCTCCCCACCCCAGACATGTCCATAATCTCTTCTCAATGTTTGTGTCTCCACTGTTGCTCTGCAAATAGGTTCATCAGTGCCATCTTTCTAGATTCCATATATATGTGTTAATATACAATATTCATTGTTCTCTTTCTGACTGACTTCACTCTGTATAATAGGCTCTAGGTTCATCCACCTCATTAGGACTGACTCAAATGAATTCCTTTTTATGGCCAAGTAATATTCCATTGTGTATTTGTACCACAGCTTCTTTATCCATTCATCTGTCAAGGGACATATAGGTTGCTTCCATGTCCTAGCTATTGTAAAGAGTGCTCAGTGTTTTTAAGAAGAGTTGTGGAGGGCTAAGAGAGCATCCATCAGGAATCCTAAATTTGGTCAAGAGGGCTGAGAGAAGTTTCCCCTGATGTTTAGATAGAGACCTGGAGTATGATTAGGGTGGAAGTGGGGTTGCAGGGGAGGCACAGAAAAAAGCCCATGGAATAGTGCCTGTCACAGAGTAGGCTCTTAATAAATGATTGCTTAATTAATAATGCAGCAGCATGGGCTCTTCAGCCTTTTGCCAATGCTGACAAGGGTACCATATCTTTAAGGCTATGATTATAAGTTTTCACTGCTGGAAGCTATGCTGTGAGGTCTATAGCAGCTTCAAAGATAAGTTTCTATTTATTATGAGGTATGCCATGGAAGTCCTGCAAGAATTGTTTCACACTTCTAAGAGTCAATTTCCAAGAAATTCATGCCCCTAGAGCAACTTGACCCCGAGAAGTTGTCAAGAGATTTCTGAAGCTGTTCCCCACAGACTGAGAGTATACAAGGGGAAACTGTACCATTGAGTGTGAATTTAGTCATATGCACTGCAGATTACAACAGTCTAAGATTATGGGAAATGATCCATACACAGTGTAGTCCAAAATATGATTCCCTTCACTCCATGTGCAGCAGCACACCTTTCTCTATAGTTTAATCTACCAAACCAAGTAGGAAAGATTTGTCAGGAAATCAAAGGTATCCTCTTACTTAAGTGGGCTCTCTGCACTAGCTTGTTATCCTATTATAACAAGGCTCAAAATAGAAAGAAAATGATTTTAAAACAATATTTCTTTGGGCTTAATGACTCTTCTTACCCTCACACCACATTTTGTGATTTTTACCTTTCTCTAATACTAAGTGAGCCAGTGGCTTATGTAATCAAGTCTGCACTCTGATTTTTGCTTGAGTGGGTGGTTTTTCTAGCTACCAAAACAATAATTAATATGTTAACCTAAAACTCCATTGTGGGCATCTGAAGCTTTTGAATACTTGAGATACAGAGTGATACATAGAACTTTTTGTAAATTCATATATAGTTATCTTGTGAAAAGCAGAGTCACCTTTTAAACTGGTATATGAGGCTCTGGCTTGCTGGTAGACCATTAACAGTCCCCTTACTCAACCCTCCCACCCTTCCATTAATGGCAAGTCTCTCTCATTTTTTAAAAATTGAGGTATAGTTGGTTTACAATGTTGGGCTAGTTTCAGTTAGATAGCAAAGTGATTCAGTTATATATATACATACATAGACACATATATTCTTTTTTCATATTATTTTCCCTTATAGGTTATTACAAAATATTGAGTACAGTTTCTTGTGCGATACAGTAGGTCATTGTTGGTTATCTATATTTTATAGACAGTAGTGTGTACATGTTAGGGCTTCTCAGGTGGGCAATGGTAAAGGATTCACCTGACAATGCAGGAGATCAAGAGACCTGGGTTCAATCTCTGGGTCGGGAAGATCCCCTGGAGAAGGGAATGGCAACCCACTCCAGCATTCTTGCCTGGAAAATTCCACGGACAGAAGAGCCTGGTGGGCTACAGTCCGTGGGGTTGCCAAAGAGTTGGGCACGACTGAGTGACTGAGTATGCACGCAGTGTGTATATGCTACTGGCAACTCTCAAAATGGAACTGGTTGCTGTGGTCATTCCCAGGGCATCTTCTCACTTTCCAGTTGGTGCACAAAAATGATGCTGCAACAATTGAAACTGACTTTGTAAAGGTAGAAGGAAAGCTCAGGTGTGGCTATATGAGAAGGAATGAGATTATGACTTTTCAGGGACCATGTCTGGCTACAGAGAGAACATCTGGGGATGGCCCCAGTGAATGCCTTCTGAGCAGGGACCACAAGCTATTTTGTCTTGCCATCTCCAGGGCCCATTGAAGGGCCTGGCACACAAGCACTCACTGAATAAATGAATATGTTTGTTGAGCTGGGTGGTGGAGGAGAAGCAATAGGAAGTTACGCAGCCTTAGAACTCCCAGGTGAAGGCAAGAAAACTGGCAAGCAGCAAGCCCTCTGCAGTCGTGGTGGGTGTTGTGACCTGCCCTCCATGTCACTCAGATGACTTTCACAGTATGATTGCTCAATGTTTAATTTCTGGTAAAAATAAAATATCTTTAAACATTGTCGCTTATATTTAAGTACTCTTTTCTATCACCAGAGTCGTCTTCATATTATAACTGATTGTATTACTCCTCCTGCTTAATACCTTCAGGACTGTCAAATGCCTACCAGATAAAGTCCACACCTTGACAGAGCCTAAGACAGCTTTCATAATTTGAAACTTACCCAGTTCTCCAACTTGTCATCCCCTTAGAGACTTAACTCTGCATAAGCTCAGCTACTTGTAATTTCCACAACTGGGCCATTTCATGGGACCCTAGGCTGCTGTTTATCTGTCTCCTTTGCCTTCCTCCCTCAGTTGAACATCCACTAATCTTGTAAGACTCAGCTCTGAACAAGTCTCTGACTCTACCTTTCTGGATGGCCTTGTACACCCTTCTTCAGTGGCATGCATAAGGTGTCACTGAATTTGTGAGTTAACATAGATACCTCTGAATTCTAGACAGAGGCCTAGAGGCCTCCTTTCTGGGGCCACCTTCATATTCATTTCTGTATCCCAAGTGCGTATCATATGGTAAATGCTCAAGCAGACTAAATGAATGAATAAATAACCCAATGAGCATTTCCCTCTGTGTCATTTTTGGCATCAAAATAGGAATAATTTGTCTCTTTGTTTCACACACAAACGAACCTCCAAGTTTTATGTCTCTAATATGGAAAAGAATCTCTCAACAAGATACATTTGAAAAGAAAGGTCCTTTTCAACATTTCACATACTGCCAGAAGTGCCTACCAACTTTTCCAGTAGTTTTCCAGCTGACTCATCTGGAGCCTACAGATTGGGTTACTGTGCTCTGCTAGAAGAGCTTTTTATAAAACACCCCTATATTGCCTGGCATATAACATAGGAGACTCATAAAGTGAAAGGAAAAGGAAAGAGAAGTCGCTCAGTCATGTCCAACTCTTTGCAACCCCATGGACTGTAGACTACCAGGCTCCTCCATCCATGGGATTTTCTAGGCAAGAGTACTGGAGTGGGTTGTCATTTCCTTCTCCAGGAGATCTTCCCGACCCAGGAAATGAACCTGGGTCTCCTGCACTGCAGGCAGACTCTTTACCCACTAAGCCACCAGGGAAGTTCTGCTAACCAAATCAATCACTTTTTAAAAAGTTACTACACCCATCTGTTGCGACTGCCTTCCATAAAAATGAAGTAAGTACATAATGCTAATTCTAAAATATTTAAGATGTTTTCACCCCTTGGAAATTTTAATAAAATATTTAGATTAAATTTTCTTAAAACATATACAACTTTTAAGAAGGGAATCTGGAGACTTCCCTGGTGGTCCAGTGGCTAAGACTCTGAGCTCCCAATGCAGGGGACCCAGCTTCAATCCCTGCTCAGGGAACTAGATCCCACATGTTGCAACTAAGACCCAGCACAGCCAAATAAATAAATATTGAAAAAAGAAAGGGAATCTGGGACAGGGGAGATGAAAAAAACATAATTTAAGTCATTTCAACTTCTTACTTTGTAATACTTTGTACAATCAATTATTTTTTGAGCAGTAAGGATAATTTATATGTTGTGTTATCTCTTCTCTTCAAAATACAGAAGAAAAGATGTGGGCACAGATAACACTAGGGAAGAAAAACTAAAAAAAAAAAGAAAAAGAAAAAGAAAAACTAGTGGGAGGGGGAAGTGGTATGTGAATTGTAAAAGTTGCTTTTGGCTCTCTAAAAGATGGAAGAAGTAGATGTGAGAAGAAAGAATACTTGATCTCCTCTAACTTGCTTTCCCCACGATTCTTAACTCCTCCTTTCTCTTTCTCCATTCAGTTCAGTTCAGTTCAGTTCAGTCGCTCAGTCATGTCCGACTCTTTGCAACCCCATGAATCACAGCACGCCAGGCCTCCCTGTCCATCACCAACTCCCGGAGTTTACTCAAACTCATAGCCATTGAGTCGGTGATGCCATCCAACCATCTCATCCTCTGTCATCCCCTTCTCCTGCCCCCAATCCCTCCTAGCACCAGGGTCTTTCCCAATGAGTCAACTCTTCGCATGAGGTGGCCAAAGTACTGGAGTTTCAGCTTCAGCATCAGTCCTTCCAATGAACACCCAGGACTGATCTCCTTCACGATGAACTGGTTGGATCTCCTTGCAGTCCAAGGGACTCTCAAGAGTCTTCTCCAACACCACAGTTCAAAAGCATCAGTTTTTTGGCGCTCAGCTTTCTTCATAGTCCGACTCTCACATCCATACATGACCACTGGAAAAACCATAGCCTTGACTAGATGGACCTTTATTGGAAAGTAATGTCTCTGTTTTTTAATATGCTGTCTAGGTTGGTCATAATTTTTCTTCCATTAGAACTGTCTAATTCTTAAGGCTTCCCTAGGTTCAATTCGAACACACCTTCTTTTATTTCCTCCTTCCAAATGAACATAAATGAGTTTTATTTTCATGCTTCACCTTCCCCATAATTTATACATGTTCTGATATCCTAATTCAGATTTTCATTCTATTCATTTTTCACATTAATTCTCAACTGACTGACCCTCTTCATCTGTAATTATTACCATGAAGGTTTTGAATATCATTAAACTCTTCTCACTGGCTGTGTTAACTTTAAGGTAATTTGATTAATTCAGCAAGTCATTGGTAGATGCAAAACTAACACCTCACTGAATTTGTGCATTATCAGTTTTTTGCAGTAACTAGATATGAAAGATAAATTAAATCCTTATGGACCAGATTTTTAAAAGGCTGGTTGTTTACTTGCAAGATTTTAAGTAATTTTGTTAAGCTTTAAAAAGTACATTCTAAATTGTTCACCCAGAATTACAAACAGAACAATCTTCTGAATTCCCCTGCAGTCTTGGTTTAATAACTTTTCATTTCTGTGCAGTGTGTATATTTCCAGAGGTCAGTCAAAGGTTTTTCGCTTGGGAAAACCCAATGACTTGGAGGCAGAAAAAGTAATCAACTGATAAATTGTAGAACAATGTAACCTGCCAAGGTCCTCCTCATGCAAAGGTTTCTGCTTTCTTCATCCCTTATCCCAGTACAAAGCGAGGTTAGTACACGTGTGTGTATGTGTGTGTGTCCGGAAAAAGCTACAAATACAGTAGCTTTGGATTAAAATGATAAGGCAAGTGGTGTAGAGTGCTGAAGAGCCCCATGCAGATCTTGACAAAAGTAAGACCTGTTCATGGTGTATGTGTGTGTGTGTGTGTGTGTGTGTGTGTGTGTGTGTGTGTGTTAGTTGCTCAGTCATGTCCGACTCTTTGCGACCCCATGGACTGTAGCTCGTCAGGCTCCTCTGTTCATGGAATTCTCCAGGCAAAAATACTGAAGTGGGTTGCCATGCCCTTCTCCAGGGGATCTTCCTGACTCAGGAATTGAACCTAGGTTTCCTGCACTGCAGGCAGATTCTTTACCGTCTGAACCACCTCATGGTAAATGTCAACATCTTCTTTTAGAGGAACAAATAGTTAGCTAAAATGTTTTCGTGGGTGGAATGGGAGTCACCAGGTGTTACAAGAATCCATGACAAGCCCATGGTACAAGAGAGATAGAAGGCAGATAATAAAATGAGGAAAGGAAGTACAGGAGGCGGATGGTACAGGATTGTTGGTAGCAGAGAAGGGAGAGTATACGAGAAATGAAAAAGTGCTAATCATGGCAGACACGCGTGAGGCTCAGGAGCCACTGAGGGATGACAGTGAGATGTAATCACTGCCCTTTATGTACGTGCATAAGGCTTTTGTGGGCTTCCCCGGTGGCTCAGAGGGTAAAGCGTCTGCCTGCAATGCAGGAGGTCTGGGTTCGATCCCTGGGTCGGGAAGATCCCCTGGAGAAGGAAATGGCAACCCACTCCAGTACTCTTGCCTGGAAAACCCCATGGATGGAGGAGCCTGGTAGGCTACAGTCCATGGGGTCACAGAGTTGGACACGACTGAGCGACTTCACTATTCACTAAGGCTTTCGTGTAAAAATAAAACATAAAACCAAAATAAAATCCAAAGGATGTCATCTACATTGGTAAGCCTAGTCAACACGTCCTAGTTGATTTCAGGTTCATCAAATTCATTGAGTTACTTTGGTGACTTCTGTTTATTCTGTGGACCACTATGACGTGTGAGTTTTTTCTTCTAAGTACCTACTTAAATGATAATTTTAGTTAAATGCTAGGAAACAGAATAAAATCATGTTAAAACTTTACTAATAAAGATTTAGTACATTATTTTCTATTTACCTGCTTGACTAAAGGGGTAAAAAGGAATGTTTGCAATGTTTTGGTTTGGACAAGTCTATCTTGGCAATACTTTAAAATATCAACTATCTAGATACTCTGTAAAATGGTTCTAGAAGTGCCAGACCAGCTACTGAATGATCTTCAGTTTTTTATCTGGTTTTATTAAAAATAATATACAATAAATGAAAAAAAAAACCCTTACCAAAATAATGTAATTCATCATATTACAGGCCCCAAATAGACATATAATCTCAATAGATACAAAGAAGCATTTGACAAAATTCAACAAATGGGAAAGACTAGATACCTCTTCAAGAAAATTAGAGATACCAAGGGAACATTTCATACAAAGATGGGCACAATAAAGGACAAAAATGGTAAGGACCTATCAGAAGCAGAAGATATTAAGAAGAGGTGGCAACAATACACAGAAGAACTATACAAAAAAGATCTTCATGACCCAGATAACCATGATGGTGTGATCACTCACCTAGAGCCAGACATCCTGGAATGGGAAGTCAAGTGGACCTTAGGAAGAATCACTATGAACAAAGCTAGTGGAGGAGATGGAATTCCAGCTGAGCTATTTCAAATCCTAAAAGATGATGCTGTGAAAGTGCTGCACTCAATATGCCAGCAAATTTGGAAAACTCAGCAGTGACCACAGGACTGGAAAAGGTCAGTTTTCATTCCAATCCCAAAGAAAGGCAATGCCAAAGAATGTTCAAACTACTGAACAATTGTACTTATTTCACATGCTAGCAAAGTAATGCTCAAAAGTCTCCAAGCTAGACTTCAACAGTACATGAACCGTGAACTTCCAGTTCACGCTGGTTTTAGAAAAGGCAGAGAAACCAGAGATCAAATTGCCAACATCTGCTGGATCATCAAAAAAGCAAGAGAATTCCAGAGAAACATCTACTCTGCTTCACTGACTCTGCTAAAGCCCTTGACTGTGTGGATCACAACAAACTGCGGAAAATTCTGAAAGAGATGGGAATACTAGACTACCTTACCCACCTCCTCAGAAATCTGTATGCAGGACAAGAAGCAACAGTGAGAACAGGACATGGAACAGCAGACTGGTTCTAAATTGGGAAAGAAGTACATGAGGCTGTATATTGTCACCCTGCTTATTTAACTTATATGCAGAGTACATCATGCAAAATGCTGGGCTGGATGAAGTACAAGCTGGAATCAAGATTGCTGGGAGAAAGTATCAATAACTTCAGATATGCAGATGACACCAACCTTATGGCAAGACAACAAAGAGGAACTAAAGAGCCTCTTGAGGAAGGTGAAAGAGGAGAGTGAAAAAGCTGGCTTAAAACTCAACATTCAAAACACTATGATCATGGTATCTGGTCCCATCACTTCGTGGCAAATAGATGGGGAAACAATGGAAACAGTGAGAGACTTTATTTTCTTGGGCTCCAAATTCACTGCAGATGGTGACTGCAGTCATGAAATTAAAAGACACTTGCTCCTTGAAAGAAAAGTTATGACCAACCTAGATAGCATATTAAAAAGCAGAGACATTACTTTGCCAACAAAGGTCCATAGAATCAGAGCTATGGTTTTTCCAGTATGGATGTGAGAGTGGGACCATAAATATCAGAGTAGAAATAAAATATAGAAATCTGAGCACCAAAGAATGGATGGTTTTGAACTGTGGTGTTGGAGAAGACTCTTGAGAGTCCCTTGGACTGCAAGGAGATCCATCCAGTCAATCATAAGGTAATCAGTCCTGAATGTTCATTGGAAGGATTGATGTTGAAGCTGGAACTCCAATACTTTGGCCACCTGATGTGAAGAGCTGACTCATTTGAAAAGACCCTGATGCTGGGAAAGATTGAAGGCAGAAGGAGAAGGGGACGATAGAGGACGAGATGGTTGGATGGCATCACTGACTCAATGGACACGAGTTTGAGCAAACTCTGGGAGTTGATGGTGGAAAGGGAAGCCTGGCATGTTGCAGTCCATGGGATCTCAAAGAGTCAGACACAACTGAGCCACTAAACTGAACTGATCAGTAGATCACTGATAGAATCAAAGAGGAAATCAACAGATACTTGGAGATAAATGAAGGAACACACAATTATCCAAAATTTATGGTATACAGCAAAAGAAGTTCTAAGTAGGAAGTTTATTGAAATACTAGCTTACCTCAGGAAATAAAAAGAATATAAAATAAACAACCTTACCTTGTATCTAAAGAGGCTAGAAAAAGAATGACAACAATAACAACAACAAATTCCCTAAAGTCTGGAGGAAAGAATGAAAGAAATCATAAATATCAGAGTAGAAATAAAATAAAGGTGAAAAGATCAATGAAACTAAGAGCCGGTTCCCTGAAAAGATAAAATTAAATAACTTTTAGCCAGATTCTAAGGAATAAAAGAAAGAGGGTCTAAATCAATAAAATCAGGAATAAAATAAGCGAAGTTACAACTGATACCACAGAAATACAAAGAATAAGAGACTAGTAAGAGCAAGTATATGCAAAAAAAAAAGGACCACCTAGAAGAAATGGACAAGTTTGCCGAAATGTACAATCTTCTGAGACTGAACACAGAAGAAATAGAAAATATGAACAGACCAATTACCAGTAATTAAATTGAATCAGTAATGAAGAAAACTTCCAACAAACAAAAGTCCAGGACCAAATGCCTTCACAGGTGAATTCTACCAAACACTAAGAGAAGAGTTAACACCTCTCCTTCTCAAACTATTCCAAAAAACTGCAGAGAGAAGAATGCTTTCAAATTCATTCTGGGAAGCCAGGGTCATCCCGATGCCAAAACCAGAAAAAGATATCACAAAAAAAGAAAATTACAGGCCAATATCACCGACGAACATAGATGTAAAAATCCTTAACAAAAATGATAGCAAACCAAATCCAGTAATAACGTCAAAAAGATCTTATATG
This sequence comes from Dama dama, assembly GCF_033118175.1. NCBI lineage: Eukaryota > Metazoa > Chordata > Mammalia > Artiodactyla > Cervidae > Dama > Dama dama. The sequence continues at coordinate 43,469,473 of NC_083698.1, read as the reverse complement.
ATACTCAAGTGGGATTTATCCTAGGGATGTAAAGATTTTCCACTATTGGCAAATCAATCAATATGACACATCATATTAACAAATTGAAGAATACACATCATACGATCATTTCAATAGATGCAGAAAAAGCTTTTGAAACAATTCAACATTTATGATAAAAAACTCTCCATAAAGTGGTATAGAGAAAATATATATCAACATAATAAAGGTGATATAAGAGAAGCCCACAGTGACCATCACACTCAGTGGTGGAAAGGTGAGAGCATTTCCTCTAAGGTCAAGAACAAGACAAGGATGCCCACTTTTATCACTTTTACTCAGCACAGTATCAAAAGTCCTAACCACAGCAATCAGAGATGAAAAAAATAAAAGGAATCCAAATAGGAAAGGAAGAAATAAAACTATCATTGTCTGCAGATGATATATTACACACAGAAAATCCTAAAGACCCCACCAAAAAGACTACTAGAGCTCATCAATGAATTTGGTAAAAGTGCAGGATACAATTTAAAAATCTGTTGCATTTCTTTATACCAACGATGAACTATAAAAAAGAGAAATTAAGGAAACAATCTCATTTTCAATCACATCAAAAAGAATATTTAAAAGTAAACCTACCTAAAGGAGGTAAAAGACCTGTACTCTGAAAACTGTAAGATAGTGATGAAAAAAAACTGACAACAACAAAAATAGATGAAAGATACACTGTGTTCATAGATTGGAAGACTAAATGTTGCTAAAATGACAATGCTATCCAAGACAATCTATAGATTCAATACAATTCCTATCAAAATACCAAGGACATTTTTCACAGAAGTAGGATAATTTAAAAATTGTGTATGAGATATAAAGGCCTCTTAACTGCCAAAACAATTTTGAGAAATAAGAATAGAACTGGAGAAACAGTGCTCCCTGACTTTAGGCTATACCATAAACCTACTGTAATCAAAAACAGTATGATACTGTCACAAAAACAGACACATGGACCAGTGAGACAGAATAGAAAGTCAGAAATAAGCCTACACACAGTCAATTAATCTACGACAAAGGAGGCAAGAATATACAATAGCGAAAGCCAGTCTCTTTAATAAATGGTGCTGGGAAAACTGGACAGCTATATAATGAAATTTGAACATTCTCTAACACCACATACAAAAATAAGCTCGAAATGGATTCAATACCTAAATGTAAGATTGGAAACCATAAAACTGCTAGAAGAAAACATAGATGAAACAGAAGTGCAACTCTCTTAAGTATAAACAACAGTATTGTTATCTTTTTGATCTGTTTCTTAAAGCAAAGGAAATAAAAGCAAAAAATTAATAAACGGGACCTAACTAAACTTGAAAACTTTTGCACAGCAAAGAAAATAATTGACAAAATGAAAAGACAACGTATTGAGTGGGGGAAAATATCTGCAAATGATATAAATCACAAAGGATTAATATCCAAAATATGTAAACAGTTCATACAATTTAACAGCAAAAAAAAAAAAAAAAACCCACAAACAACCACAACCACAAAAATGGGCAGAGGAACTGAATAGATATGTTTGCAAAGAAGACATACAAACGTCCAACAGGCATAGGAAAAGATGCACAATATTGCTAATCATCAGAGAAATGCAAATTAAAACCACAACGAGACATCGCCTCACACCTGTCAGAACGGCTATCATCAGAAGGAACACAAATAATGAATGTTGCTGGGAATGTGGAAGTAAAGGAATCCTGTACACTGTTGGTAACAATGTAAATTGGTATAGTCACTATGGAAAACAGTATGGAGGTTTCTTAAAAAAAAAAAATAGAACTACCATATGACCCAGCAATTTCACTACTGGGTATTTATCCAAGAAAAAACACTAATTAGAAAAGATATACGCATCCCAATGTTTATAGCAATATTATTTACAACTGCCAAGATACGGAAGCAACCTAAGTGCCCATCAACGGATAAATGGATAAAAACATTATGGTATATGTACACAACAAAATATGACTCGGCCATAAAAAGGAACTAAATGTTTCCATTTGCAATAATATGGATGGGCTTGCAGGGTATTATGTTAACTGAAATAGGTCAGACTGGGAAAGACAAATACTATATGATATCACTTATATATGGAATCTAAAAAATAAAATCAACTAGCGAATATAACAGAAAAGAAACTGACTCACAGATATAGAGAACAAACTAATGGTTAGCAGTGGGTGGGGGCAAGATAGGGGTAGCAGTAGGGGATTAAAAAGTACAAACCACTATGTGTAAAATAAGCTACAAATATACATTGTATAACACTGGGAACGTAGCCAATATTTTAGAATAACTACAAATGACATATAATCTTGAAAACTTGAGAAGCACTGTCGTACACCCTAAACTTATATAATATTGTACATCAACTATACCTCAAAAATATATTAAAATTAATAATTAGAAAAAAATTAATAATTAGAACTTAGTAAGTTAGTTATAAGGTCAACATACAAAAATCAATAATATTTGTATACATTAGCAATGAAAAACAGATTAAATAACATTTCTCTTAATATGCATTTCAAAAAACAATTTAAAAAGGATTTGAAAAGAGGAAGAAATTTTTAAAAGATGTACAAACCTCTGTACTAAAGACTACAAGGTACTGTCATGAGAAATTAAAGAAGACTAAACAAACAAGAGGACATACTGTGTGTTTGGATTGGAAGACAGGTCCAGTTCATTGCTCAGTCGTGTCCGACTCTTTGCCACCCCATGAACTGCAGCACGCCAGGCCTCCCTGTCCATCACCAACTTCCGGGGTCTACCCAAACCCATGTCCATTGAATCAGTGATGCCATCCAACCAATCTCATCCTCTGTCGTCCCCTTCCTCCTGCCCTCAATCTTTCCCAGCATCAGGGTCTTTTCCAATGAGTCAGCTCTTCGCATCAGGTGGCCAAAGTATTGGAGTTTCTGCTTCAACATCAGTCCTTCCAATGAACACCCAGGACTGATCTTTAGGATGGACTGGTTGGATTTCCTTGCAGTCCAAGGGACTCTCAAGAGTCTTCTCCAACACCACAGTTCAAAAGCATCAATGCTTCGGCACTCAGCTTTCTTTATAGTCCAACTCTCACATCCATACATGAATACTGGAAAAACCATAGCCTTGACTAAACGGACCTTGGTTGACAAAGTAATGTCTCTGCTTTTTAATATGCTGTCTAGGTTGGTCATAACTTTCCTTCCAAGGAGTAAGCGTCTTTTAATTTCATGGCTGCAATCACCATCTGCAGTGATTTTGGAGCCCCCCAAAATAAAGTCAGTCACTGTTTCCACCGTTTCCCCATCTATTTGCCATGAAGTGATGGGACCAGATGCCATGATCTTAGTTTTCTGAATGTTGAGCTTTAAGCCAACTTTTTCACTCTCCTCTTTCACTTTCATCAAGAGGCCCTTAGTTCTTCTTCACTTTCTGCCATAAGGGTGGTATCATCTGCATATCTGAGGTTATTGATATTTCTCCCAGCAATCTTGATTCCAGCTTGTGCTTCATCCAGCCCAGCGTTTCTCATGATGTATTCTGCATATAAGTTAAATAAGCAGGGTGACAATATACAGCCTTCACGTACTCCTTTTCCTATTTGGAACCAGTCTGTTGTTCCATGTCCAGTTCTAACTGTTGCTTCTTGATCTGCATACAGGTTTCTCAAGAGGCAGGTCAGGTGGTCTGGTATTCCCATCTCCTTTTTTCCACAGTTTATTGTGATCCAACACAGTCAAAGCTTTGGCATAGTCAATAAAGCAGAAGTAGACATTTTTCTGGAACTCTCTTGCTTTTTCAATGATCCAATGGATGTTGGCAATTTGATCTCTGGTTTCTCTGCCTTTTCTAAAACCAGCTTGAACATCTGGAATTTCACAGTTCACATATTACTGAAGCCTGGCTTGGAGACTTTTGAGCATTACTTTACTACCGTGTGAGATGAGTGCAATTGTTCAGTAGTTTGCACATTCTTTGGCAGTGGAATGAAAACTGACCTTTTCCAGTCCCGTGGCCACTGCTGAATTTATCAAATTTGCTAGCATGTTGAGTGCAGCACTTTCACAGCATCATCTTTTAGGATTTGAAATAGCTCAACTGGAATTATCACCTCCACTAGCTTTGTTTGTAGTGATGCTTCCTAAGGCCCACTTGACTTCACATTCCAGGATGTCTAACTCTAGGTGAGTGTGACTGATCACACCATCGTGATTATTTGGGTCGTGAAGATCTTTTTTGTACAGTTCTTCTGTGTATTCTTGCCACCTCTTCTTAATATCTTCTGCTTCTGTTAGGTCCATACCATTGCTGTCCTTTATTGAGTCCATCTTTGGATGAAATGTTCCCTTGGTATCTCTAATTTTCTTGAAGAGATCTCTAGTCTATTCTATTGTTTTTCTCTATTTCTCTGCATTGATCGCTGAGGAAGGCTTTCTTATCTCTCCTTGCTATTCTTTGGAACTCTGCATTCAAATGGGTGTATCTTTCCTTTTCTCCTTTGCTTTTTGCTTCTCTTCTATTCCCAGCTATTTGTAAGGCCTCCTCAGACAGCCATTTTGCTTTTTTGCATTTCTTTTTTCTTGGGGACGGTGTTGATTCTTGTCCTATACAATATCACAAACCTCTGTCCATAGTTCATCAGGCACTCTGTCTATCAGATCTAGTCCCTTAAATCTATTTCTCACTTCCACTGTATAGTTATAAGGGATTTGATTTAGGTCATACCTGAATGGTCTAGAGGTTTTCCTGACTTTCTTCAATTTAAGTCTGAATTTGCAATAAGGAGTTCATGATCTGAGCCAGAGTCAGGTAAGATACCAGTATTCCTGAAACTGGTCATAGATTTAATGCAATTCTGATAATAACACCACTGAGGCTCTCTTTGACAAAAATGAACAAATTAATTAAAAATTTTGTATGAACATGCAAAGTATCCAGACCATCCAAGCAACATGGAAAGAAGGAACATAGTTAATGGACTTTAATACTTTAAAATATACTATCAAGCTATATTAGTTAAGACAGTGCAGCATTTGGCATCAGAATAGACAGAAACAGGTCAATGAAACAGAATAAAGAGCCCAAATAAAGACCTACATTTATATGGTTATTTCCTTTTTGATAAATTGTACCAAGATAATTCAACAGGGAAATGAAAATCTTTCAACAAATGAGACTAGAACAACTGGATATCTGTAAACTTCATCATACACAAAAATTAATTCAAGATGGATCATAGCCTCAAATATAAAAGCTAAAACTATAAAACCTCTAGATGAGAATATCTATATAAACTGGGGGTTGGAAAGGTTTCTTAGATTGGATACAGCAAATATGCACAAAATAGTAAAAACTGATAAATTTGTCTTCATTAAAATTGAAACTTCTGTTCATCAAGAGATATTGCTAAGAAAATGAAGATGCCAGCCACACAATGGGGGAAAATATTTATAAAACATGTATAAGACAAGGAATTTATATCTAGACAATAAAAAATCTTCTACTCAAAATAAATGACAAACAAGTCAATAAAAATGGGAAATATCCAAGTCAAACCTTTATAAAGGAAGATTTAGGAATGGCCAATAAGCACACGAACAAGTGGTCAACATCATTAGGCTTCAGGGATTTGCAATGGAAACCATATCACTAAACATCCACCAGATATCACTACATATCCACCAGAATGGCTGAAACTAAAAAGACTGATGACTTTAAATGTTGGTAAAGATGTGGAACTCTCATACTTTGCTGATGGAAGTGTGCAATAGTCCAACCACTTTGGAAAACATTCTGGCAGTTTCTTATAAAACTAAACATACCTTACCTGTGACCCAGTAATTTCACTCTTAGTTTCTTATGCAAGGGAAATGAAACATATTCACAAAAAGATGAAAAAAAAAATTCATGACATCTGTATTTGCAATGTTCATTAACTGGAAATAACCCAGGAGAGTACAGAAACAGACATTCATACACAGGAATCCTAATAAACATAAAAATAACTAGGATACATGCAACAACATGAATGGATCTCAAAAACATTACGCTTAGTGAAAGAAGCCTTACACAAAAGAACTCATCCATTTTTTTATATGAAGCTTTAGAACACACAAAAGTAATCTGTTGTGGAAAAAATCAAAACAGTGGATGCCTTGGAGAGTAGAAGTTAGGACTGAGAAGAGTATGGGTGAAATTCCTGGGGTGATAAAAATGTTCTATCATTTTTATGGGTGTTTGAGTTACAGGGGTATGCATTTGAATGGTATGCTTAAGATCCATACTTTATAATGAAATATTGAACTCTAATTAATGATATGCATGCTGAAGTGTGTAGGTGTGGAAGTCACTGGCATTTGCAACTCATCTTGAAATATCTAAAAAGATGGATTGATAGATGGAAAGGTATATGATAAAGCACAAACGTGTTAACAATGCTAGACTATAGATGGCAAGTACATGGGTGATTACTGCACAATCTTCGAACTTTGCTTATGTTTGAAAATTTTCATAATAAAATGTGTAGGCAAAAATAATAACATGTATTACAGTTGTCACCTGTGACAGACTGTGCTACTGGGCTACACGAATAGTCACCAATAATTAGCTTATGTCAGCAGTTCAGAGGGAATCTGACTGGTCAGCTGAAAGGAGTTTATTAAGCAAGCATGAAAAGATTCTCAGAACTTATTTTGACTAAAGATGAGTGAGTGTTTTAATTTCCATAAATCTTCTGAGAGTTTTTGCCAGTACATCCCTGGGTATATCACCTTTCAACTTAGGACTGAACATTGAGAGGTCTTTTTGTAGCACAGAATCTAACATCAATAGTTAACAATTTAAGGACCCCTGGTTGGGGAGTAGGGGTGTGGATATAACAGCCAAAGGCAGAATCCGTGAAAGGTGGTAATCCGTGTTCAGATGTCTCATGAAGTGGATGGAAAGTGACAAGGATTATAACTGAAGTGGGCTCATCATAAGGCAGCTCCACAGGGCCTCTCAGTAGGGGGGCTCACTAGGAGTTATCTGTGCCTGGAAGAAGCCTTTTCAGAACAAGTCTATAATCCTGCGAATCTTTAAACATAAAACACAGTGACTCTTTCTGAAACCTCTTTCCCAGAAAAGCTAACTGACTATAAGTTTTTCTTGATATCTGACATACAAACAGCCAATATTAAGTGATTTAGAAAAAATGTCTTAAATAATTATCCTTTATTGCATTTCTTTATCTGAGGTACCATTTTTCCTGACACTTTATATATGCCACAATAGAAGATGATATGCCAGCAGAATTCTTTTTGTTTTTCCATAGAAAAACAGACCCAAATGTATTTTTCTCACTTCTTCATGGTTGAGGGCAGAAGGAGAATCTGTATTACTATGGAAAAGCTTTAAGTATTTATTAAAGATGTCAGAATGCATTAGTGGCCTTGAGACAAAATGGGCACAGTGATGGTTTTCTAGAGAATACAAGGTGATAATGAGAGTGACCACTCACAGAAGCCACAGCTCAATATGCTTCGCATTATGCAGAATAAACTCCACCTCCAACTTAGCCATTAGCATCTACAGAAGGCATAGATTATGAAACTTCTAACAAAACTGAGTATCAGAAGGAGAGCAGGGGATACCATCTACAGGTTTAAGAACTTCTATATGAAATTGATTTTGCACACACACATATTCACTTATACACATGTACCCATATGTTTCCATATATACATTTATAAATATACAAACTATATATAATCATATTTATATTACATAATGCTGGAATTTAAACCACCATAGCCAATCCTCCCAAGTGTAGAATATGATGTGTTTTGAAGCAGAAAGTATAATTGACTAGACTTTTAAAACTGTTCCAAATTAAATAAAATCTTAAACAAGTGTTATAAGCTATATTAAAGGTGAGATAATAATAGTACAAATGAGATTTACGTTGGTTGGAAACATATTTGAGCATGGACACAAGAGAAGGGATGCAGCTACTTTGCCTGTGTCCTGCTTCCCCTACCTCCCTGCTCTTAGCTTGGAGAATTCTTCTCAAGGCATGATTAGAAAGACCCTCTAAGTACTTATGAAAATTTCATTTACATGAGCTATCTAATTTTAGTTGCCCCTAGAAACACTTTCACAAAACTACATTTTAATACCATGATCACTAGTTTCTGTTCTCTAAGGGTTTCGATTACTACTACCTTAGCACGGAGCTTCCCAGGTGACTCCGTGGTAAAGAATCCACCTGCCAATGCAGGAGACACAGAAGATAAGAGTTCGATCCCTGGGTTGAGAAGATCCCCTGGAAGAAGAAATGGCAACCCATCCCAGTATTCTTGCCTGGAGAATCCCATGGACAGAGGAGCATGGTGGGCTACAGTCCATGGGGTCGCAAAGAGTTGGACACGACTGAGCATGCACGCACCTTGGCTTTACCATGTCAGTTATCACTTCTGTACCTGCTTGACTTTCTATCCTGTGAAAATATGTTGAGACCTTTCATCCACTGAAGTGGTCTTTCTAGTTTTTTGTGCACAGTGTGTAGGTGGTAGCTGTACTATTTTATTCCTGCCCTGTTATTTTACTGGGGCTTCAGGGGAAGACTGCTACATTTAATTGGTATGTTTTTAGAAAAACCTAGAGTCAAATTTGCACTTGCATTGCAGCAGCTAGCCTTAGCCTAGGTTTTTACACTTCTAATGACTTTTCATCTATTTCTTAAAATCCTTCTTATAATTTTCCTAATTTACTTTATTTCATCAATCTAAGATTATAAAACAATATTAGTCTATGAACCACAAAGAAAGAAAAAATTCTGTCAATTAGCCTAAGAAACTATGCTAAGATCTGTTGATATTAAAACACATATTGATTTCAGAGAGAGAAAAATGAGAAAAAATTCATTCTTAGAATTGATAAGATATGGTATCTGTTTTGCTTTGTTTGCTCCTCAGATTCTGTTTGGAGGCAGGTGGAATGCTTATAACAAATGACCGAATGAGCCTGCACATTGCATGGGGTCCCACTTGGCTGGGCGAGCTATTGGCAAAAAGGACAGAATGACTGTATCTCTGGCACTTGTGTTGGTACCCTGGTCACATAAGGGGCACCCTCACAGACCGGCGATTCTCAGGTGCACATAATAAAAACCTCTCCTCTGATATCTGTATCTTTAAACCCCACAGCAACTATAGCCCTTCCAAATGATATATAGACAATAAAAATTCGTGGAATTAATCTCCAAATAAATGATGAACTTACAGAAGAAAGTTTTATGTGAACCTTTATTGGCTACTTTTTTAACAAGAGGCCAAGTTAAACCATCGATTAAATTTAAGGTATTTTGTTATCATTTACTAAGACTAAATAAGGCATTGAACATAATGCCTGATACAGAGTAGGTCTTTAGTGAACATCTGCTGAATAATTAAACAAAATGAGCTAGTTCTTTCTAAAGTTATCATGAAATAGAAATTTGAAATGTCAAGTGGTATAGTTGAAACAGAAAAAGATACCTCAATTAGTTCAATCAGACGACTCTATGGTCTTGATTCTTAGTTTAGAATATCAAAGTGCTGTGTGGATGATATTTTTTAAGACTAATCAACACAGTATGGAATTCACGACCAGGTTCTCCCATGGGCTGAGAGCTTGCCAACTTGCAGCTCAGGCTGTTCATTTACAAAAGAAAGTAAACAAAGTGAGCTCCCAGGCACCTACCAGCTCCTAATGTTGATTTGTTAAAACTAAAAGAAATAAAATCATGAGGAGGTCCATGGCTGAATTGCCATGCAATCCTGACTCTTCTATCCTTGGATGAAACTCGAAGGACATAACTTCACTGCCTCCAAGGATGCCTTTTCTCATTAATATTCTTGGGAAAGCCTCTTATGAAATACACTGCCTTTGATAATAATCATGCTTTTCTTGAAAATGGATCTACTAAATAAAAAATCAACAGAAGTAATTCTAGGTGAGTGAAGGCTATTTAGCTAACAACAAGGAATTTAGCTATTTATCACATAAACCAGAATGACATAATTTAAAGGGTGCTGCTACATAACATTTTTTGAGACTTTGAGCCTAATGGGACTGTAGAGCAGTTTGTATGTAGGGAAATCTGTTGTTTCTCTGATATGACAGCCTATTATCCCACTCTTTGAAGCACTTCATAAGGATAGATTTATTTGGAAAACATCTTAAAGTTTTTAATAGAAATATAGTTGACATACAATATCATATTGGTCTCAGGTGTACAGTATTTTTGCCATTTGTATAAACTGTAAATAAAAGTTAAAAGTTATTACATTATTTATTATCCAATAAAAGTTATTACAACATAATGCTATAATTCACTGTTATACAATATATCCTCATTGCTTGTGTATTTTATACATATCAGTCTGTGTCTCTTAATCCCATTACCCTAATGTTCCCCACTCCCTTCCTTCTCCCCATGAATAACCTCCAGTGTGTTTCCTATGTTTGTGAGTCTGTTTGCTTTGATATATATCTTCATTTATATTATTTTTTTAGACTCCATATACAAGTGATATCATACAGTATTTGTCTATTTTTGCCTGACATTTCACTAAGTATAATATTCTCTAGGTCCATCCATATTGCTGCAAGTGACAGAAGTTCATTCTTTTCTATGGCCATTTTTTCAAATTCATGTTTTTGTTTTTCTCCAGGAGTAGAAATGCTGGGTCATATTGTAGTTCAACTTTTAGTTTTTTGAGGAGTCTCCATATAGCTTTCCATAGTGGATGCACCAATTTATATTCCAACAACAGTATATGAGGGTTCTCTTTCCTCAATGTTCTCACCACATTTGTTATTGTATTCTTTTTGAAGACAGCCATTCTGGCAGGTGTGAGGTGATATCTCATTGTGGTTTTAACTTTTGTTTCTCTGAGGATTAGTGATGGTAAGCATCTTTCCACGTGCTTGTTGGCCATTCGTATGCCTTTTTTAGAAAATTTAGAAAAATGTCTAAAATATCTAAATTAGATATTTAGAAAAATGTCAAAAATATCTAAATGTCTAATAAAAATCTAAATTAAAAATCTAATTAAATTAAATTAAAAATCTAATTAAAAATCTAAATATCTAAATGTCTAAAATATCTAAAAATAAAAATATCCTCTGCCCAGTTTTTAATTGGACTATTTACTTTTTAAAATTTTGAATTGCATGAACTGTTTATATATTTTGGATATTAACCCTTTGTTGCTCATATCATTTGCAAATATTTTCTCCCATTTAGTAGGTCACCTTTTTGTTTTCTCAGTGATTTCCTTTGCTGTGCAAAAACCTGTAAGTTTCATTGGATCCCATATATTTATTTTGCTTTTATTTCTTTTGCCTTAGGAGACAAATACAATAGAATATTGCAACAATTTATATCAGAGTGTTCTGCCTAGGTCCTATTCTAGAGTTTTCTAATTTTAGGTCTTACATTTAGGTTTTTAACCCATTTTGATTTTATTTTTGTATGTGATGTGAAGAAATGTTTGAATTTCGCTGTTTCACAAACAGCTGTTCAGTTTTCCAAGCACCATTTACTGAATGTCTTTTCTCCACTGTATACTTTTGCCTCATTTGTCATAGACAAAAAGGCAAAATAGTTGTCTTAGGAGGCCTTACAAATAGCTATGAAAAGAAGAGAAGGTAAAGGAAAAGGAAGAAAGGAAAGGAATACCCGTTTGAATGCAGAGTTCCAAAGAACAGCAAGGAGAGATAAGAAAGCCTTCCTCAGATCAATGCAAAGAAATAGAGGAAAACAATAGAAAGAGAAAGACTAGAGATCTCTTCAAGAAAGTTAGAGATACCACGGGAACATTTCATACAAAGATGGGCACAATAATGGATAGAAATGGCATGGACCTAACAGAAGCAGAGGATATTAAGAAGAGGAGGCAAGAATACACAGAAGAACTATACAAAAAAGATCTTCACGACGCAGATAGCCACAATGGTGTGATCACTCACCTAGAGTCAGACATCCTGTAATATGAAGTAAAATGGGCTACAAACAAAGCTAGTGGAGGTGATGGAATTTCAGTTGAGCTATTTCAAATCCTAAAAGATGATGCTGTAAATGTGCTGCACTCAATATGCCAGCAAATTTGGAAAATTCAGCAGTGGCCACAGGACTGGAAAAGGTCAGTTTTCATTCCAATCCTAAAGAAAGTCAATGCCAAAGAATGCTCAAACTACCACACAATCGCATTCATCTCACACGCTAGTAAAGTAATGCTCAAAATTCTCCAAGCCAGGCTTCAACAGTACCTGAACCATGAACTTCCAGATGTTCAAGCTGGATTTAGAAAAGGCAGAGGAACCAGAGATCAAATTGCCAACATTAGCTGGATCATCGAGAAAGCAAGAGAGTTCCAGAAAGACATCTACTCCTGCTTTATTGACTACACCAAAGCCTTTGACCGTGTGGATCACAACAAACTGGAAAATTCTTAAAGAGATGGGAATACTAGACTGCCTTACCTGCCTCCTGAGAAATCTGTATGCAGATTAAGAAGCAACAGTTAGAACTGGACATGGAACAACAGACTGGTTCCAAATCGGGAAAACAGTACATCAAGGCTGTATATTGTCACTGTATATTTCTTTTTTAACTTATATGCAGAGTACAACATGTGAAATGTTGGGCTGGATGAAGCACAAGCTGGAATCAAGATTGTTGGGAGAAATATCAATAACCTCAGATATGCAGATGACACCACTCTTATGGCAGAAAGCAAAGAACTAAAGAGTCTTCAGTTCTTTGATGAAAGTGAAAGTGAAAGAAGAAAGTGAAAGAAGAGAGTGAAAGTGAAAGAAGAGAGTGAAAAAGTTGGCTTAAAGCTCAACATTCAGAAAACTAAGATCACAGCATCTGGTCCCATCACTTCATGGCAAATAGATGGGGAAACAATGGAAACAGTGACAGACTTTATTTTTGGGGGCTCCAAAATCACTGTAGATGGTGACTGCAGCCATGAAATTAAAAGATGCTTGCTCCTTGGAAGAAAAGCTACGACCAACTTAGACAGCATACTATCAAGCAGAGACATTACTTTCCCAACAAAGGTCCGTCTAGTCAAGGCTATGGTTTTTCCAGTGGTCATGTATGGATGTGAGAGTTGGACTATAGAGAAAGCTGAGTGCCAAAGAATTGATGCTTTTGAACTGTGGTGTTGGAGAAGACTCTTGAGAGTCCCTTGGACTGCAAAGAGATCCAACCAGTCCATCCTAAAGGAGATCAGTCCTGGGTGTTCTTTGGAAGGACTGACGCTGAAGCTGAAACTCCAATACTTTGGCCACCTCATGTGAAGAGTTGACTCATTGGAAAAGATCCTGATGCTGGGACGGATTGGGGGCAGGAGGAGAAGGGGACCGCAGAGGATGAGATGGCTGAATGGCATCACCAACTCGACAGACATGAGTTTGAGTAAACTCCAGGAGTTGGTGATGGACAGGAAGGCCTTGTGTGCTGCGATTCATGGGGTTTCAAAGAGTCAGACACGACTGAGTGACTGAACTGAACTGAACTGAACTGAACTGATACATTTTAGGGTTATTTGTTTCTGTGAAAAGCGTCATGGATATTGTGATAGGGATTGCACTGAATCTATAGATTGCTTTGGGTAGTTTGGCTATTTGCTGCTGCTGCTGCTAAATCGCTTCAGTCGCGTCTGACTCTGCGCGACCCCAGAGACGGCAGCCTACCAGGCTCCCCCATCCCTGGGATTCTCCAGGCAAGAACAGTGGAGTGGGTTGCCATTTTCTTCTCCAATGCATGAAAGTGAAAAGTGAAAGTGAAGTTGCTCAGGCGTGTCTGTCTCTTAGTGACCCCACGGACTGCAGCCTACCAGGCTTCTCCGGCCTGGGATTTTCCAGGCAAGAGTACTGGAGTGGGTTGCTGTTGCCTTCTCCTTGGCTATTTGATCAATATTAATTCTTCCAATTAAAGAGTACAGGATATCCTTCCACATCTTTTTGTTGTCTTCTATTTTCTTTTCAATAATTTTCTAGATTATAGGTTTTTTACCTCCTTGGTTAAGTTTATTCCTAGGTATTTTATTCTATTTGATTTGTTTTGAAACGAGATTGTTTTCTTGATTTCTCTTTCTGATAGTTCTTTATTGGTGTCTAGAAAAATAAGTTTCTGTATATTAATGTTGTATCTTGCAACTTTGCTGAATCCATTTATTAGTTTTAATAGTTTCTGGGTGGAGACTTTAGGGTTCTCTCTATAAAGCACTATTTCATCTGCAATTGGAGAAGGAAATGGCAACTCACTGCAGTATTCTTGCCTGCAGAATCTCATGGGCAGCAGAGCCTGATGGGCTTCAGCCTATGGTGTCACAAGAGTCAAACATGACTTAGTGACTAAACCACCACCACTATTATCTGCAAACAGTGACAGTTTAATACCTCTCTTGTAATCTGGATGACCTTTATATCTTTTCTTCTCTGATTGCTATGGCTATGAGTTCTAGTACTATGTTTTTTTTTTTTTTTTTTTTTTTTAATTTTTTTTATTATTATTATTATTATTTTTTTCCAGTGGGTTTTGTCATACATTGATATGAATCAGCCATGGATTTACATGTATTCCCCATCCCGATCCCCCCTCCCACCTCCCTCTCCACCCGATTCCTCTGGGTCTTCCCAGTGCACCAGGCCGGAGCACTTGTCTCGTGCATCCCTCCTGGGCTGGTGATCTGTTTCACCATAGATAGTATACATGCTGTTCTTTTGAAATATCCCACCCTCACATTCTCCCACAAAGTTCAAAAGTCTGTTCTGTATTTCTGTGTCTCTTTTTCTGTTCTGCATATAGGGTTATCGTTATCACCTTTCTAAATTCCATATACATGTGTCAGTATGCTGTAATGTTCTTTATCTTTCTGGCTTACTTCACTCTGTATAATGGGCTCCAGCTTCATCCATCTCATTAGGACTGGTTCAAATGAATTCTTTTTAATGGCTGAGTAATATTCCATGGTGTATATGTACCACAGCTTCCTTATCCATTCATCTGCTGATGGGCATCTAGGTTGCTTCCATGTCCTGGCTATTATAAACAGTGCTGCGATGAACATTGGGGTGCACGTGTCTCTTTCAGATCTGGTTTCCTCAGTGTGTATGCCCAGAAGTGGGATTGCTGGGTCATATGGCAGTTCTATTTCCAGTTTTTTAAGAAATCTCCACACTGTTCTCCATAGCGGCTGTACTAGTTTGCATTCCCACCAACAGTGTAAGAGGGTTCCCTTTTCTCCACACCCTCTCCAGCATTTATTGCTTGTAGACTTTTGGATAGCAGCCATCCTGGCTGGCGTGTAATGGTACCTCATTGTGGTTTTGATTTGCATTTCTCTGCTAATGAGTGATGTTGAGCATCTTTTCGTGTGTTTGTTAGCCATCTGTATGTCTTCTTTGGAGAAGTGTCTGTTTAGTTCTTTGGCCCATTTTTTGATTGGGTCATTTATTTTTCTGGAATTGAGCTGCAGGAGTTGCTTGTATATTTTTGAGATTAATCCTTTGTCTGTTTCTTCATTTGCTATTATTTTCTCCCAATCTGAGGGCTGTCTTTTCACCTTACTTATAGTTTCCTTTGTAGTGCAAAAGCTTTTCAGTTTCATTAGGTCCCATTTGTTTAGTTTTGCTTTTATTTCCAATATTCTGGGAGGGGGGTCATAGAGGATCTTGCTTTGATTTATGTCGGAGAGTGTTTTGCCTATGTTCTCCTCTAGGAGTTTTATAGTTTCTGGTCTTACATTTAGATCTTTAATCCATTTTGAGTTTATTTTTGTGTATGGTGTTAGAAAGTGTTCTAGTTTCATTCTTTTACAAGTGGTTGACCAGTTTTCCCAGCACCACTTGTTAAAGAGGTTGTCTTTTTTCCATTGTATATCCTTGCCTCCTTTGTCAAAGATAAGGTGTCCATAGGTTCGTGGATTTATCTCTGGGCTTTCTATTCTGTTCCATTGATCTATATTTCTGTCTTTGTGCCAGTACCATACTGTCTTGATGACTGTGGCTTTGTAGTAGAGTCTGAAGTCAGGCAGGTTGATTCCTCCAGTTCCATTCTTCTTTCTCAAGATTACTTTGGCTATTCGAGGTTTTTTGTATTTCCATACAAATTGTGAAATTCTTTGGTCTAGTTCTGTGAAAAATACCGTTGGTAGCTTGATAGGGATTGCATTGAATCTATAGATTGCTTTGGGTAGAATAGCCATTTTGACAATATTGATTCTTCCAATCCATGAGCATGGTATGTTTCTCCATCTGTTTGTGTCCTCTTTGATTTCTTTCATCAGTGTTTTATAGTTTTCTATGTATAGGTCCTTTGTTTCTTTAGGTAGATATACTCCTAAGTATTTTATTCTTTTTGTTGCAATGGTGAATGGTATTGTTTCCTTAATTTCTCTGTCTGTTTTTTCATTGTTAGTATATAGGAATGCAAGGGATTTCTGTGTGTTAATTTTATATCCTGCAACTTTACTATATTCATTGATTAGCTCTAGTAATTTTCTGGTAGAATCTTTAGGGTTTTCTATGTAGAGGATCATGTCATCTGCAAACAGTGAGAGTTTAATACCTCTCTTGTAATCTGGATGACCTTTATATCTTTTCTTCTCTGATTGCTATGGCTATGAGTTCTAGTACTATGTTAAACAAAGTGGCAAGTGTGGGCATCCTTGTCTTGTTCTTGAATTTAGTGGAAAGACTTTCAACTTTTCACTGTTGAGTATGATACTATCTGTTGGTTTGTCATATTTTGTTGAGATACGTTTCCTTTATTATGCTGAGATATGTTTCCTTTATACCCACTTTAACAAGAGTTTTTATCATGAATGGATGACATTCACATGTGGCTCCTGGCTTGTGCTGGCCACAGACAGAATTCTGATGCTTTGCTATGGCTGCACAGGTGCCCATCGCTCTGCTAAGACACCGCGTTAACTGCAAGTCCTCTTTATCCCTCACAGCCAATCACTGCCCTCAGCCTCTGCCACCTTTGCCCTCTATGGAATCCCAGGGGATGAGCTGTGGTAGAGCAGCTACTGTCAGTGATCTGGGCTGCTTCTGGGGCTCTGTTTGAGTAAGCAGCAAGAGTGGCCACTGCCACTCCGCCCCAGCTCCTTGTTGGGACCAGGTTGCCCCTATGTCCCATAGTTGAGTCTTTTATCCAGTCTTGGCTGCCCCAGATCCAGTGCTGCAGTGTGACAAGGAGGATTCACTCAGTTTGAGCTGAGGTGTTTAGCCAGGCAGTTGTGGGAAAACTGGAAGACGCTAGATCATACCTTTCTCTGCCCTGCCTCAGAGGCAAGCCAGCTAGCTCGAGAGTGGAATCTGCCCTCTTCACTGCCCTTCTCTGCGGTCCTCCAACCAAACAAGGGGGCTTGTCTGTCTCATGCTGGACCCAGA
Source organism: Dama dama (assembly GCF_033118175.1). Classification (NCBI taxonomy): domain Eukaryota; kingdom Metazoa; phylum Chordata; class Mammalia; order Artiodactyla; family Cervidae; genus Dama; species Dama dama. The sequence continues at coordinate 43,452,010 of NC_083698.1, read as the reverse complement.
ACTGGTGCACCGAATCTGCGTTTTGGACTGCTCACTCCATAGGGCAGGTGTCTGCCTGTGTAACTCTCTCTCTTTTCCTCTGAGTCTCCTCCCAGGGGCACAGGTCCTGGTCTGATCCCTTTTCTTCCCTTTCTACCCAATTACATGTGGATCTTTCTTACAGTTTTGGTTCCACAGGAGTCCTTCTGCCAGTTTGTAGTTTGTTTTCAGTGAGAATTGCTCTACATGATGTGCTTCTGATGTGTTTGTGGGAAGAGGTGAGCTCCAAGTCCTCTTACTCCACTATCTTGATCTGATCTCCCTTAAAAGATCAATTGCTTGTTACTAGTCACCATCTATTGAGAGGCAAGAGTGGATTTTCACAAATAAAACAATACAGCTTAGGAAGACAAAAATAAATCTCTCTGACATGACCAAAAGGGATCAAACCACTTGATTTAAGTTTTGGATAGTTTATCATCCAATAGGATTTAATTCACACTTGGGAAGTACTGATTTAGAAGGCAGAAGGGACTAGATAATTCAGTTTGCAGACACTGAATAGAAAGAAAATCCTTAGAAAAGGTTAAAATATTTGGGAGCATGGAAAGAAAGTAAATTACATGTGGTTCTATAGTAAAATGCAGTGGCTAGATGTTTAACTCTGTAAACAGAAAGGTTAAACTACACAGTAGAGGTTATGATTATTTTCTTCACACACATCAAGAAAACTCTAAGTAGAACGTGGAGCTTTCAATGTCAAACGAGGTAAAAATATTGGCCTGAATTCAAAGAACTGCTGCAGCAAAGTGATTAACGCAAGGTGATTGAATTATGAGACAAGATTAAGGGTATTTCTTGTGTATAGGCTGGTCACGTAAACCAGTACCATGGAAAAGAAAAGCAGGCAGAAGATTTTATCTGAGACAAGACAGCAGTGGTTCCATTGGCATTTCACATTCATGTTATACAGAAACTGAGACTTGGGGGGACTGTCTGAGAGCTTCAATCCTTTGGGTGCTGATGATAGAGATTTAGCCCTAATTTTCAGTTCTGTAGGTATCCCATCAGGTGAGATAATTAGAAAATCTAGCAAACCATCTTCTCACTAAACTGTGAGGGGATCTTGCAATCCTGATCATACTAACTGTTCCTGGGTAGTATCAGCCAAGGGCTTATGAGTCTTGGCTCCGGACCACTGAAATTCCTAAGGAAGAATGGGTTTTTCAGAACAGAAATCTGATGGTGGCACTATCACTTCTTTCCCCAAACATCCTGCTGTCACAGCTCTCATCACACACAAGGACACCGATGGGGCCACATCTCTCTCCCTGAAGCCATGCTCCTGTTTTGCTCACCTTCACATCTCATGCACCCAGTACACAGTCTGGCACATGCCAGGTCTTCATAAAGGCTTGCTGAATAAAAGAACTGATAGATATTGTCAAAGAGGATGTTTCAAGGAGGAGTTTAGCTAATTAACTAAAGAAAATACAGTCTAAATGTGTGGAAAGTTTCCAGATCATGAGTTCCAAAGGAGAAACTCTCCCCAAGGACTTTGGTGGAATTCCCATTCTTTGCTCTTATTTCCTGATGTTTTTAATATGAGGGCAGACGGCTCATACAACAACTAGACTGACTTGAAGAAGCCTTCTCTACAGTGATGGTTACACTTGATTCTGACTGATGTGCAAACTACAAAGTCAACAGGACCAGTGATTCTGAATTTTTCAAGTATTCTCAGAAGAGAGAACTGCTCAAGTCAAACAATCTCACTTGTTCCTTTTGTGATGGTATCTGACCCCATAAGTAAAAAGTGTCTCTGATATACTAGCTGTTTTGCAGCGAAGGACAGGCCAGTTCACAGATGAGGAAGAAGCCTTGTGCAGCTACTGCCAGTCTGCAGCCCTGTGAAGGCTGATGCTTGAATTTTAACTGCTAGAGTTCAAACACTTTCTTGGACATCAAATACTTTTCTTTGATATCGTTGAAAAATACATTTGACATTAGAACAAAAATGGTTTAAGCTCTTATTTTCATGGTGCAGGGAATTAAGAATCATAGAAGAAATTTAGATCCAGAAGAGGAAGACTCAGGAGAAGGCAGGGAAAGCAGGGGTTAGAATAAAGAGAGGAGAATAAGAAGCCTACAACATTAAACTCAACTAGTTAACACACAAATACACAGACACACACACACACTTCCCACTGACAGTAGATCTTCAAAACATCACCATAAAAATAGGTTTATTTTCCCACTGCCAGCTTCAACTAAATTTCCCTCTCCTGGGGCACTAGCACTTTCAGAAACAAGGGAGAGTGACTTGTGCATCCCAGCCCCAACCCCGACCCCATCACAGCTTCTCTGCTACCATCACCTACTGGGATGTCTTTGAAACTAGGAAAACCACTCTGGCCCAGCATCAATATCCCTGCCTCCCAAGTGCCTAGAAATGCCCAAGGAAATATCTCCCATCAATCTCTTGACTTGTCTTCAGTCAACTCCTTCTCTCTTTCCCCCCTCAGTTGGAATCTTAGGCTCACGTCACAAGGGGCCAGTTAGTAGGAATGATCTCAAGCAACAGGTTCTCCTTAATGTCCCCCAAATTTATCTACATCTAACTCATCCTCATATGCATATGCAGGTTTCAGAGAATGAAACGGGTCAGGTCCAATACTCTTATCTGTGCCCTTGACCATATCTTCTCCAGTAAACTCTAGAACCATATTTTATCTTCCATTCCCTATCCCTGGCCCCATCTTCAATCATTACAATTCTTTTCTTTCCTTTGGTTTTCTTCTAGTTACAAGATTCATCTTTCTCTTCCCTTTTCATTAAAACTCTCAAATACACCCTTAGTTTTTTTCCACTCCCATTCACATGCATGCCCTTTGCAATCTGGCTTTTATCACACACACTCTTCCTTCCCACCCTATTTAATCCTCCTACACTGGCTTGCAAAATCTAACGGGAACCCTTCAGCCTTTAAAATACTCAAACATTATTAAACATCAAACTGGTGATACTTCACTTTTCCAAATTCCTTCCTCCTTTAAGTTAACTTCCCTTCTTTCCTATTTCCCCCGTGAGGGGTTTCACCATCTACTCAAATCTTACAACAAGCAGGGTCCTAATTTCACAACTGCTTTTTTCTCATATATCCCAATGCCGAATAATCACAACAGTTTGCTTATCTTGAGTCTTATATAGCTCTTATATTTGTCTTTTCCCTTGTCTGGTTCAGGTTCGTATAATTTTATCTTTAGATTATAGCCACAGCCTCCTCACTTATCTCTCTACTTCCCACTTTGCACATCTCATTCTTTAATGTGAGCTTCTGGACTTTTCCCATGCTTAAAACTCCCCACTGACTGCCTAGTCATTCATGTCCTCTTAATATAATAGTTTATGTTTACAAACACTGAACGAGTTGAAATTCTTCATATTCTCTGTGCTGATTCTTACATCCAGACCTTTGCTTATGTTGTTCTTTCTGCTTGGACACCTTTCTCTCGCTAACCTTTATTTCATGCAAGTTTATCCCTTAAGAATCAGATTACCAGTGACTTCTTCCAGGAAGCTCTCCCTGACATGCCCATGCTCCCACTTGCTTCTCTACACACTCCCAGAGCTTCTCTGAGAGCACCTTATCTTTGATTATTTAATGTGCCTAGCTCTCCCATTTATAAAGTATGTCTCTTTCCTGAGGGCAAGAACTGAATGTTTATATCCTTAGAAGTGCAGTTCCTGATTCGTGTTTAAAGTTCAGTAAATGTATATTGAGTGAATAAATCAATGAACCGCTGGAGCCTTTTCATGAAATACAGGAAAACTGAGGCTATACAGATTCAATTGATTTTGATGTGCTTCATAAAGGTAAGAGTCTTCAGAAGGCAACCGATTAAACAGAAGATTAAGCTAAAGCCCAGGGCCCAAGGAATGTTAAGCAAAGAATCTTTGGATACAGATTTATTATGGACAAGAACTCAGTGAGAGAGTGTCAAGAGAGATTAATACACACATAAAGACCCGTAGGAAGTGATGGCAGATTAAACTGATGGCTTTGCAAATTTGGTGCTCGTCATTCTCCTGTTTAAGCTATGATATGGATATAGCCACAACTTATTTGTTTCTCAAGGAAACTGAAGGTCAATGTTTAAAACTGTTGACTAAGGGGCACTGGGGAATGAATGTCCATGAAACAGTATAGTGTGTCTTAGTCATTCAGTCGTGTCCAACTCTTTGTGACCCCATGGACTGTAGTCTGTCAGGCTCCTCTGTCCATGGAATTCTCCAGGCAAGAATACTGGAGTGGGTAGCCATTCCCCTTTCCAGTGGATTCTCCTGACCCAGGGAATGAACCCGGGTCTCCTGCATTGCAGGCAGATTCTTTACCATCTGAGCCACCAGGGAAGCCCATGAAACAGTATAAGTCATGTAAAAAAGGACAACAACTTTCTCCAACAGGACAGAGGATCCACAGGTCTTCCCTGGAAGGAAGACCTATGTTTACAATGGTGGTGGGATATAGAAATCTAGCCTTCATTTAGATAGGAAGGCAATCTTGAAGCTTAAGAATTAATAACAATGTCTAGCAATGGAGGGATATTGGTGGTTCTTGAGACTGCCTATCATCATCATCAGTTTTCTTCCTCAGACTACTCAAAATGAAAATACAGTCTAAATATAAACAGTGTGTTTGTAATCTTTGCTACAAGACAAATTCCTTAACCACCCATTCTAAAAGAATGGCCTCACTCAAGTCCCTTCTATTTGGAAGTTCTGGAGACAGTGCTTTCAAGAACCACAGATCAAGAACAGTTGGGGTAGGGGAAAGTAGTTTCCCTCTTCATGTTTCAAGGGTAATGTGAAAAAGCCTACCATAGGGGCCTAGGCAGCTTGTTTGCTTCTGATTTTTAAAATTCTTGGGAATATTATCTGCTATTTTATCCCTCATTTCCCACATGTTAAAAATAGGCTTATTTGTCAACAATATATTAAAAATGCACATAACCCTTTCAGTGAACTTTAGTCAGAATTGTGTAGCTAGTCATAGTCAATTTCTATCACTATAGTCTTTAAGTAAACTAATCTCCAAATTTCTTTTCCAGGTTGATTTTTTCAAAGTAATTAGGGGCATATGATAAACTTCAGGGCTTCCCAGGCGGCTCAGTGGTAAATAATCTGCCTGTTAATGCAGGAAAATGCAGGTTTGACCCCTGAATTGGGAAGTTGCCCTGGAGAAGGAAATGGCAACTCCAGTATTCTTGCCTGGGAAATCCCATGGACAGAGGATTCTGGCCAGCTACAGTCCATGGGGTTGCAAAAGAGTTGAAGACAACTTAGTCACTAAACAACGACAACAAAATTAGTAGAGCAGTAAGACTCTTCTGTAAAAGAATCCAGGAGAAATACAATATGGTAGATCACATTTTTCAAAGAAAGATAGAAAATGTACTTGTGAAAATGGGTTATATAAAAAAAGTTGGACATCATTATTATGAATGTTCTCAGTGTTTGAAGAAAAGGAAATCTCCCTATGCTTGATTTTGATACTTCCAAATGAATCCGTGTGCTGTAAAATTCTTCTTCTCAAATAGAATATTGTTTTGAACTGAGATAGACTTGATCACTTGCCAAACCAAGTTCCATACTTCTCTCTTGCTTCCAAAGTGATATCTCTAATAGCTGGACCATAGATGATCCTAAAATTATAATTGTATGTTATTTTTTTTTAATAACAAAATATAGATTTAAATCTGTGAGAAAAATACTCAAAAACACCACCACAGTTTTTTCTTTTCATCTAACAGATTTGTTTCTTTCAAAACTCATATGGTACATCTCTTGAGAGGAACATAATTACTCAGTTAAAAGCTGTACTTTAAGCCAAATTGACAGTCAGAATACCCACCAACCCAGCCAATGACTCAGAGTGGTTGGTTATCCCTGGGTGGGAGAGGTATTCAGGATTTTACAAAGTTTTTATATTCTGTTTTATATATTGCATATTGTTAGGTTTTCTAAAAAATAAAAAGAAATATAATTTTATTTTTAAAATTTTTTTTAGAAATATAATTAAAAAAATAATTTAAAAACAAAAATAGAATGCATCCAAAGAATTATCAGGGTGGTAAATATAGTTAACACCATTCCTTTGAGAAAGGAATGAGAGTGTGAGAATATTTACCCTTGGGAAGACTTGGTTGTCTGCAAATACCTAAGATGGAGTGGTGTTTCTTCTGAAGGCAGAATTCAGGTTAATTGGGAGAAATAGCAGGGAAATAGATTTTTGTTTCTATTCAAGGAACATTTTTCTTATAACCTGAGCCACTCATTGGTGGATTTCACTTCTTTCAAAGAATGAGCTTCTGTTCACCAAATGTGTTTAAGAAGAGGCTTGGGAACCACAGGCCAGGGACTTCAGAGATGAGGCAACTGTACTGTGAGGAAGTCAAGGGTGGAGAATGGAGTATGAACTTCGAGGCTCCTTCCAAACAGAAGATAGGTCTCTGATTTGTGCTGAAACACATAACTTCATTCCACACCTCATCTTCTGCCATTGATTGAAGATTAAAAAAATAGAGGAAGGAGTTTAATTTAATGGAAAATCATTTTTGGTCTCTTAACTGGATGAAATGACAAATTCTAAATTTTTTCATGGCTGTTTATATTATATAGTCTATAGTAGACACTTCAAGGAATCATGTAAAAATGAGAAGTATGAATTACTGACATCATAAACCATTTAGGATGGAGCTGCTGAAGAAGGTTTTGGAACACTGAGGCAAGATGAATTTAAGCAGAATATGAAATACAATCAAATTAATATTTTAATTCAGATGCTACTCTGATTCACATTTGCTGGCTTCTCAAAAAGAGCTCTTTTTACCAAGGGAACACAGGATGTCTGAATAGTGTGAAAATGTCTGATAAATATAAGGTAAAAACAGCCACTATTTCAGAGTGATTGTTAGAAGGAAAGGAAGGGTTATTTGGGTAGGGTATATATTTACATAGAAGAGTTCATAAGAAAGCAGCATAGAGCTTATTAGGAGCAATTCTATTAGTGGAAATTGATGATAATAGAGACAGTGCAACTGCTAGGCCCTCATTCCTAGATAAACAGGGACAGGTACTAGAAATAAATTTTTGCTTTTATTTGCTTTGCTTTTTATTTTATTTGCTTCAGATAGAGCATCTGTTCATTTATCATGGAGACTGAAATTCAAGAAAATCGCTACATCTTTTTAGCTTGTGACATAATAAAAAATGCAAATCATACCATCAGGTTCAAATTTCAGTTTGAAATTAGTTGCCTGGAGAATCCCCATGAACAGAGGAGCCTGGCAGGCTACAGTCTATAGGGTCACACAGAGTCGGACACGACTGAAGCGACTTAGTGTGCATGCATGCACTACCAAACGTATTGACTGAGTGTCACTGAGGACAGAGCCAGTGAGGACATAGCTGAGAGGGATTAGAGATGCATCTGAAATTTGTAATATGTCACCAGGAAAGGCACGAGCTGTCATTAGCCAAAGTGTGGTGCTGTCATGGGGCGTGTAAGCAACGCTGCTGACTGCTCAACATGGGCAAGACTTGACAAAAGCAGGCAAAAGGTAGAAGTGGAAAGGCTTCAATCAATCAATTGTCAAAATCAATTGAATATTTACTCTGTAAGGTATATTTTACCCATCCCACAATATTTCAGTGGTTTTGGAAAATAGAGCTTTCATAACACAGAAACAGTCTAATTTAATTTAAGTCAGCACTTTAAACATGTAAGAGCAAACAGATTTTGGAGAAGTCAGCATTTTCATATAAGACTCTTATGCTCCAAAACACAATGAGTCATGTCTCTGTTACAGCAAATATTTATGATTCTCATAAGCTTGTCTTAAGATTATCCTTGAAGATAATCAGGAAAATTGGGTGGTGGCAAGGAATGAAAGACAGTATATATAGCACAATGGTTGAGAAGATAGTTTTTAGTCTCAAATACAAAGTAGAGTTTGTTTGGATCTATGTCACCTGGGAAAGTTACTTAACTTTTCCAAGCCTGTTTTGTATCATGTACACAGGGGAAGCAATGGCATCCCCCTCATAGGGCCTGCTATCAGAGTTGAATGACATAACATCCCACACTAAGCACCGTGCCTGACACATAATAAACTCTCTATAAATAGATGTCATTAGAATACTGCATTTACAATTGTTGCTTTTAAGAGATGATGAATGAGAAGGTATGGACAGTCATATACAATTCTTTCTACCTTTGCCATGAAAGTAGGAATATTTATCTTTAGTTTACAGGTCAAATGTCATCCATTCATTTGAATGTTTATTGAAGATCAGCAAGATACCGGTAATATAAAGACATATAAGGCATTTCTTTGTCCTTATGTTCTTCAGAGTCTAACAGAGGAACAAACACAGTCATAAAAATACTTGTTGTACAATGTCATGGGTGCTACCCTGGAGATAAATGTCAGAGATCCCATGGTCCAAAGAAGGAAGGTAAGGGCAGAGGAAAACTTCATCCCCTGCTTCTCTGTTCTTCAGTCACTACAGTCTATACTATTCAGGGCCACAACATAAAAAATGAGTTGAAAAACATTATATAATAAAAATATGGCATTAGAGGTGTTGAATCTTTTAATGAAGACTAATCATCAATCAATTAGAGGATGAGATGGTTGGATGGCATCACCAATTCAACAGACATGAGTTTGAGCAAGCTCTGGGAGTTGGTGATGGACAGGGAAGCCTGGTGTGCTGCAGTCCATGGGGTCACAAAGAGCCAGACATGACTCAGCGACTGAACTGAACTGAATCATCAATTCTATTAATTCTTAGGGGGATTTTTTTGTTGTTGTTAAACTATATTTATGTTAGCCTGTCACTTTCATGTATGTTGACTTTATGTTTCAGTCAAAACAAAGTTTCTTTCTCCATTAATTCACATAACTTAAAAAAAGCCCACTTTTTAAAAACTAACATTATGTTGTTTTACATCTCAAGGAATAGAGCCATGGGAAATTGAACGGGAATCTGAGGAACTGATTGAAAAGTTTAGTTCTTGATTTATAATGTTTTAGGGAATGAATTCTGGTTTCTCTGGCCTCTGGTAGGAAACCACCACTGAGTTTTGGGGACCCAAGAATCTGTACTATATCACTGGTGGTAAGAAGGCAGAAACAACCAGAAAGGAAAAGGAAGCTAGGTGGTATGATTTTTAGCATGTCTTACAGGCTACAGCCAGGCATCAGTTAGGTCCTACAAGAGCGAAGCTCTATGGATACTACAAGGTTACAGGGTAAACAATAAGATGTCAGTCCTGGAACAATAGAAAGAAGAGTGGACTGTAAGTGAAACTATCACAGTCCTAGTATTAACTGTGCAAAAAGTCCATATGTGACTTTGGTTAAGTCATTCAACATTCACCAGTCTTGGCTTTCTCAGCTGAAGAAATTTCCATCTCTTCTATAGCACAAATACTGAGTACTTACCATAGGAAAAATAGTAAGATTCAAAGAAGAATAGGACATGGTCCTTGCCTCCAGTTTAGTGAGGGAGATGGGGAAACAAGTGCGTTTATCACAAAAGGAAGAGTGCTACATGGCATCAGATGCTTAAATGGGACTGCGCATCAGAGTCACCTAGGGATTTCCATTTTGAATCCACCAAGTTAGCTGTTCTCTGTGGAGTCTGAGTTTGAAAATTCTCCCCAAGTTAATCCTAAGGTATATACCTATTAGGGATTCTATTAGAAGGGTTTTTTTTTTTTTTTTTTGTCTCCAGGGTTCCTTGAGGGCCCATAGGAAGGATGTGGAGAATGGAAAGGAGGGTAATTTAGACAAGATTATGAGCCTCAGGCTCCTTCGAACCTGATATCTTTGAACCTACAGAAGAGCCAAGCGTGGCTCCTGGGGAAGCCATTGTTGGTACTCCAAGACCTGATAGAGAGGCTAACAGACATGCATTAGGGTCCAGGGCTTAGAGGGATTAGAGGAAAAGTGCCATAGGTGTGAAAGGGGTGGGAGGGTCCACAGGACAATGCAGCTGGCATAACAATTAGTTCAATAGCAGGGTTCACCTGTTTGTACTGAAGGTAAGTCCTCTACAAAGCCAGGATCCATAGGAGCATGTGGAAGGATGCACTAGATCCTTGAGGCATATTAATGATACAAATTATAAGGAAAGAATCCCCCTCCCTTATCATCAGCACCAGTCACTTTCTTCACTGTGGTCTGGTCTCTGACAAAACAGCTTTCTTATAATGTCTAAAAGGATTCCTCCCCAAAGAGGAATGGACAAACATAGTTTTATGACTAGAGGAATGCTTTTGTCTTAGTTGTCTATTGGTTTTGACCCTAAAGCTTGTCCAGATCCTCATCTGACACCATAGAATGACGGACATACCAGCTTTGGGGATGTCAGTGCATTGACAAGAACATAAGAAAGTCTACATCTTCTGATACAATGTGGGCATAACCAAGGTGAATACAAGCTGTATTGGAACCTTCTGAAGACATGTCAAGTCAGTGGCATCTTCTGAGAATGACTGATTTATTTAGAGGGTCTAAAACATTGCTATGATTAAGCACTGCATTACTGCATATGTGTTCCTTTGGATATAAGTATTGAGAAGTCATTGAGTTCATTGGTAAAGGAAACAGAATAAGCATGGTCTCTCGCTTTGGAAACTGCTGTCACAGAAGTTAAGTGAAAGACTTTACTACCTAAAAATTTTAGTTTGATGTAAAGTTGACTCCATTTTGTATACAAAATACAGAAAATACATAGCTGTCTGAGAAGAAGTGATGCAAATAAAACCAAGTTTGACTAGAATTACTTCAGTCATTGGGGAAAGACTGGCACAAAAGAGTGTGAGGGGTGAGCTACAAGCACATTATCTGGAGAACAGAAACTCTAACAGAAGATCAAGGAGAATTTTTGGTTTCACTTGAAAGTTAGAACATTTTACTCCTTATGAAGTATCTCATACAACACAGTTATGAAAAGGAAAACCGCATGTAAGAGATAACTAATGTTTTTCCTTGGTGCTTAGAAAAACAAATAAGCAAATGGTATAGAGGGGACTTGGCCATCTCATGTAGTACTTCCTCAAAAGTTTTCATTAAAAAAAATACAAATATAATTCTCATTAGATAAGGTACACAACTCTCCCAGTGTCACCACAGGGAAGAAGGCGAGACTTTTGGGGCCATGGACTGACTAGTGGGAAAGAGGTCAGAAAAAAAGCTTTGTGTCCTCTCATGGTCCTCTGTACATCTCTGTTATAATACTATACAAAATCTTTGGATTTTACTTGAAAATTCTACATTTTTTCCCTCTTTTAAAAAGAAACCTTGAAAGCCCTGGTATAAAACTGATGATTGACAACTCAGTTTCTAAACATGAATAAGATGACTTGTCATGACAAGTCAGAGTATTTTTATTTCCAGATGTGGAAGCTGAGGGTAGGTGTTGAGTGCAGAGAGAAGGCAGATTCTGAGTCACCAAACTGATTAGAGCTCACCTCCCAATTCCTACCTCTGTTTAGCTCTTCTAATTAAAATACATTTTCCCTTTTGTGAGTGGATGGCTGTATGCCTTAATGCATCATGTTGTTGGCCCTGCCACATATAGTCCCAAATGATCATCACTCACCAGCAGCTTCCCCAGAATGGGAGCCTAGAGGATCTGTTGACTGATAATATAAATGTTACTAAAAGAATGGACTAGAAATGTCTTCAATACTTGTACAGACCAAATTTTTATATAAAACCCACTTACTATCATTTCTCTAATGAATCAAGATGCTACATGAGACATACCTTGTCCCAGAATTGATCTTTTAAGTGGTAGGTCACATGGCAAGATTATTGGAAATTATATTGAGACAGGATGGTAAAGCAGGGTGTCACTTATACAGGGTAAAGTGAGAAAACACAGGGTAACTTGAGAAATAAAAGGAGGGTATCTATCATCTGTCTTCATCTGGATGAAGTGCATGGGTATACTGAATGACTTTCATTCAAGTGCCAAACAATAAGTAATTTGATTTTAAATTAGTATTTTCCCCGGATTTAAACATTCACACAGCTTTCACTTCTCCTCCTGTCTTCCCTGTCAATTTTCTTCTCTTCTCTCCTCTCTTAACACAACCTCCCCTCATATCTACTGAACATATCTGTTTTAGACAAGTTAGAACAATTTAACTAATAGGCCAGTTTAGTCCTGATTCTTAAATACAGTTGTTTTTTTTTAAAGTACTCAAGTAAATAGCAGCATTTCATCTTCTGCATTAGTCTCTTCCATGTATTATTTAAAACACAGAGCTTTCTGAACAGGAGTTAGACTGAAATTTATGATTTTCTGCAGGGCTTCAGTTTCTTTCAAAATATCTATGAGTCACAACACTAAATAAGGTCATCTCCACAGGATTTAACATTTTTTCATGAACTATGTTTCACATGATTGAATGCTTAGGTGGTTGTAAAGACTTATTTACACTTTTCTAAAGTCTACTAGTTGGCTGTAATTTTAACTCATTAATAATATTTTCAATTGATGATAAGTTAAGCCATCTGAAAAATGAGTTTCTAGATATGCAAGCTACACATTGTTATTTAATTTTCCATTTTTGCAAGATTCCATCACTGACTTCTTTCAGCTTGTATTTCATTGTCACTACTGGAGAGTGGTTACTAATGGGAGTAGTGAGCATGAATAATTCACAACACACAGCCAGCGTCCAAGCCTCTGGTTCCAGCGCCAAAAGAAAGATGGCACCCTCCTCCCCAGTCTCCTACCCATTTTGGGAATCTGGTCACAGTTTTCTAATACATGGACACAAGCTGGGTGTTATGGGGTGGCCCTCCAAGACTTCAGAACCAGAGAACTCAGCAATGTCTGTTAACTGAAGGTCAACCTTCCCATCCTCAGCTTCTTCCCCTGACTTCTGAAATGTACTGGTTGCACAGTCACTTCTGATTGTCTTGGTCATATAACATAACCAGACTTGAGAGACATTCAGGAAAATACATTTCTCTCTGTCTAATTTTTCCTGTTTTGTTTCTTTCTCATATAAAAACTTTTATTTAGGTGATCAGATTCACTGCAGTATCTAGATGAGTTTATTACATTATTCAAATATCTTGTTATCCTTAGTAATAATCAACTTTTATAGCTTACACACCACAGGCCCTTGGTAAATATTTGCTGAAATAAATGAAATATAATTTAATGTCATGAGTTCTTACTCCTGGCTAGTTTACCTGTCTTAGTGGTATATTTTGTAATGCAAGGAAGGATTTTCTAAAAGTGGTATCACATCAAGAATTACTAAGTCTTGACCATGACAAGCAAAGCTATGACTGTAATTTTGACATCTGAACATCAACCAGTAAAAGCAGACCCAATAAATCACATAACCTAGGGGTTATGAACACAAAAGTTAGACAAAAAAGGTGTAAATTCTTTATTCTATCTGGTGTGTGACTTTGGCCAGGTTACTTTATCTCTCTGTTCTTCTTATATGGAATAATAGTAGCTATACCATAGGATTGTTGAAAGGATCAAATGAGATATTACATATGAAGTGTTGAACATAATGCCTGACATAATAAGCACATAATACTAATGGTGAATTAGAACTCCTAAGTGGTATAGAAATCTTCTATGACAGCAAGATCAATTATTGCAACTCCATTTACCTAACAATCATTAAGTTCTTGGCTGAATGCCAGTTTTAATATTTCTGCTTAGCCAGATGATTTCTTTATAATCATTGAGTTTTATATATAAAATGCTATATTTGAAGGCAATAAAACATAACCCAAGGATCTTCTAATCAGGTTGTTAGCTTGAAATTTGGTTAGTTGCCTTGCACAATGTAGAACTGATGACAAGTCAGATTTGGAAAACATCTAGAAGGCATGATAAGAAAAATAAATATTAATGAAAACAACTATAATGTTATTATAGTCCTTTTCCTAGATAAATTCAGCAATGTCAAATCAACTAAGATTGGTTAGAACAATCAAAAATAAAAACAAACAAAAACCAAAAATATTGACTTATTTATCAAAATTAAATAGACAAGAATAACTCATTGTAAGACTGATGGACGATATAAAGTATGGTGCAAAAGATCAGAGATTTTTTACTGATGAACTGTCATCAGCCAGAAATAGACACATCATAAAGTATCTTAGGTATCATATGGAAAGAACTCTGGAACAGAGACATCACAAGTGAATACTAGGCGACACAGTGAATGAGAATGAATACACAATCCACAGTAGTTCACATTCACACAGTCAACACCTGAGCCTCTAGTCAGTCTGCCCAGACACTAGTTACTGGAAAAGGAAGATTCCTCCAAGCCTGGACTAATTAAGTTCCAGTGTTTACTTCTCAGCACAAAATGCTGTTAATAACAGCTGGGATGTTAATATGGCAACAGAAGGGATTTGATTATTTTTAGGGTATGAAATAATCTCAATATTCTGTGGTTTTAATTTGTAAATCACCTTAGTCTCATGAAGAATGTGATACATCCCAGTTAGGCACAGCAAAACAAAAGTTAAATTGAAATGAGAAATGAGAACAAGGTGACCTCAAGCCACTTACATTTTAGATTCACACTCCTAAATTCACTGGGCCTAGGGGCAGTTTCATGTTGAATGGGAAGAGTTAGGGTTAAAATTTTCTGAAAGATGTTCAAAGGTTAAGAAGTAGCAAATGGTCTCAAGTCATTCCTTCCCATCTATGTTAGGAAAGGACCTAACTCTATCTAGGCTGAGGATGTTGGGTCCTTTATAACTTATTATCAAAGACAGGTGCAAAGCAGCAGAGGAGAGCATATTCTTGTGTTACAACACAGTTTTCTGTGCGCTACTTTCTGCCCTGAGTTATTAATCTGAAGGCCAAACTCTGGCTTCAATTCAAAAGGCGTGAACTCTGAGAATGTGAAATGTTGTTTCTCTTGGGCAAGGATATTGCAAAACATTTATAGAACAAGACCTGAATTCTTAGTTTAGATTCAGGGTCAAAAAAATGGCAGAAAGCTACAAACCGAGCTGAAAGTGTGGACAGGCACCTTACAATAAAGAAATCTAATATATAAATAATCATAATTATAATACAGATTAATGTTTAATGAGGCAGAAATCTAAGTGCTTTATGGATACATCCAATTTTCAAAATAACACACAAAATACGTACCACTCACATAATCATTTAAAGAAGGAAAGCTAAAACAGAGAAGTTAAGTAGCATGCCCAGGTCACACAGCTAATAAAAGGGTGAACCAGGATCTGAAACATAAGCTTTATGTATTTTTCCATATTTTGAGATTATAAAAATCTAGCTTAAGAAAGAAGAAAATTAGGAGATGGTAATTTTCATCATTGGATTCATTAGATTACAATCATTAATCTTAAAAATATGCTACACTTAAAGATGTATCAATTATAAAATCTACATATACGTAAATTTCATAACAGATTGATTATAGGTAATATATGCACTTTCTTAGAAATGGTCAAGAACTGAATTTGTTCCTTATAAGGCTCCAACCTCAATTCAGACCTCTATTGTTTAATGCAAAAGTGACAGTGAGTCCCCAAAATAAATTTTCTGAGGGGAGAAAGAGTTGCTTTCCCATTCCTACTCCACCCTGGGTAAACTTAAACCCTCCTTAAAGAACCCTCAGCAACATCTGTCAAGTTGGAAGATCTCAAACAGCCCAACCATGGACAGGGTGAGGCCTAACCAATTAGAAGGAAATCACTCCAGTGGTACGTCATAAAGGCAACCATTCTTTTCTGGAAAAGGAACTCACAGCTGGCTCATATGGAGCTGTCTATGATGCTGATCTCTTTTTGAGCCTGGCTACTCACACTGGTCTTGCTGGTATTTATAATTCTTCATCTCCATTACTTGGCTCATGTCTTGCTGCGTGATACCTTTCCAATGTTGCTGCGGACGACTTTCATCCCTGTAGCCTATTTAGGCAGGGCTTTACAGATTAGGAAATTGAAGCACAGAAGGTTAAGCAACTTGTCCAAGGCATATGGCTAGTAAGTAGTCAAGCTGGGATTCAAGCCCAGCCAGGCCAGCAGCAAAGATCATACCCTCAACTTCCACATAGAATCACTTCCATGAAAAAAGGTCTACAAGGCTTAAACACTGCATAGAAGCAGGCAGGAAGAGCCATAGTGTGAAACAGAGTTCTGGAGCAGATATGGTGGCTATTGATGAGAGCACAATACAGTTACAAAAGTAATGCTCAAAATTCCCCAAGCCAGGCTTCAACAGCATGTGAGCTGTGAACTTCCAGATGTTCAAGCTGGATTTAGAAAGGGCAGAGGAACCAGAGATCAAATTGCCAACATCCTTTGGATCATCAAAAAAGCAAGAGAGTTCCAGAAAAACATCTACTTCTGCTTCACTGACTATGCCAAAACCTTTGATTGTGTGGACCATAACAAACTGTGGAAAATTTTTAAGAGATGGGAATACCAGACCACCTGACCTGCCTCTTGAGAAATCTGTATGCAGGTCAAGAAGCAACAGCTAGAACTGGACATGGAACAACAGACTGGTTCCAAATAGGGAAAGGAGTATGCCAAGGCTGTGTACTGTCACCATGCTTATTTAACTTATATGCAGAGTACATCATGAGAAACGCTGGGCTGGAAGAAGCACAAGCTGGAATCAAGATTTCCGGGAGAAATATCAATAACCTCAGATATGCACACCATGAAAGGAGCAAATGGCCAGCTGGCCACATTTCTATAAAGAAAGAATCTCCTTTTGGAGACCAGTGTGCTTCAAAAGGAGTCCTTCTTCCTTTTCTCATGCTCTTACCTGGGAGAACTACCAGCATTTCCTCTGATTATGCAACCTTCCTTTATTTTTATTTCCGAGAATCACCAACACCTAAATTTTAAATAGGATTGTCAAGTTTAGGTTAATTTTTAAGCATTAATGTTGCCAAGGATAGGAAGGCATGCTTGTTTTCCCATTTTGTCACCAACACTGTAATTACTATTACTATGAATACTACAATAATAAATAAACAGCAGAGGCATTTATGGGGGAGAAAAAAACTTGATTCTGCATTCAAAGTACCTTGACAACATGACAGATGTCTCCCTGAGCAAAATAAATCCACAGGAAATGTACAGCAAAGTCAGGGGAGGACACAAACAAGGGGAAGGAATTGTGTTCCTAGGAGGAACACTACATTCCTACAGGTCAATCTCTGCATGTAGACCCTGCCTGCAAATCAAAACATACCTGATAAATAGAAGCCAAGGGTGAGCTATCCAAAATTTATAGCTATTATAAACATGCCAACATTATTCAAACAGAGAAATTTCCTGTGAAACACGAAATGCAAATCTATGTTCACCTAAACTCAAAGAAAGAAAGACTATTTAAAACCTATGTTGTTACCCAAATCACAAAATATCTGTCTTGCTCTGGACCAACTTAAAAGCTGTTTTTCCAAAATACTCCAAAACATGAATGAGTGTGTGCATGCATGCATGTGGACAGGGCTGGGGTTGGGGCCACTAACCTCATTCAAGTCTACTAAGAAATGTTCTGATTAGTATATCATGTTGTGCAGTCTATTGAAAAGGTCAAGGTCTATAGCTGAGCTAAATATAACCTGGTAAGAGGGAGTTAGGAGCACTCTGGAAAATTTTGAGAGGCTTTCTACTGTTTGGAAGATAGGAACATTTTTTGAAGGGATTTTGTTCTCTTTTTATGAAGTGTGTGACTGACAAAAAAGAGGTATCAAGGACAACTGAAACTTCTTAGACAAATAGCTTTAGAGAGAAATCTAGAATAATTTCTCACGGCTTAAGGAAATCATACAAATAATGTTATGTTCCTCTTGTCTATCTTTTCTCTAAGAAACTTGAATCATCTTCACAGGTTTAAACAGAACTGGTAATCTTGCTGCTTTTGTGAGAGCTGAGGTCGGCGTGACCTTCCTGAAACAGCAGCTGACAGGTGTAGTTTGCTGCTTAAAACCCCAATGACTCCTCATCGCTTGTGGGATGAAGTCCAACAGCCTTCTGCCACGTAATCAAGGCTTTTGGTTTTCTGGCCAATGCTTATGTTTCCAGCTCCCTCTTATGTTGTTTTTCTCCCACTCATTCTGTGGTCCTTCAAATGACCTGTGATATAACTGTGAACCTTGGACAGGTGAACCCACATTATCTGTATACCCTTCCTTTCCATTGAACTGTTATTTCCCCAATAATACCACCACTTACAGCTCTGTCTCACCCTCTGTTCCTCTTTCCAGAGCAAAAATGATCGTCTCTTCCCTTTGGCCACCACTGTACCTTTTACAGGCCTACAACATAACACCCAGAATATTTATCGTATTTATCAACATGCTTGTCCTCCCCTCAGCTGTAAATTCTAGGAGGGCAGTGTCCACCCAGCACAGTGCCTGGTACATAACAAGTTGAACTGTAAACAATCAAGATCTCCAGATAGATAAATACAGAAGTTAAGCAAAAAATTTCTGCATTGTGTAAAGACATCCTCAGATTAATCAAAGCTGCTATAATTTTTCTGTTTTTAAATCTCATCCCTTCTTCCTCACTATGTGCCAATTACAAAAGCAAAACCCTTAAAGCAATGTCCCTTGGGGGTTCCTACCATCCCTATACATATTTGGGAAGAAGCAGTACATACCAAAAGAGTATTGCATATGTAAGCATGTCAGGGGGTGCTGAAAGAGTGTACCAAAATACTAGGCTGGTGATTCCTCTAGCCCTGTTTTAATCAGTTTCGATTTTCTGTGTCAAGCAACAATAGTTATCACGTGCCTAGCACTGAAGAGTACTAAAAACAGTTGCACCTTCATCTTATATAATTTTACATGGCAGGAAACTGAGCTTTCATTTGCAAGATTATTTTTATTAAGATTCTTCAGGTTTCCTGGACAAGTTTCCTACTCACCCCTTATACTAAACTGAGCTCAATGACAGAAAATCACCACACATCATGTTCCTTCCAGCACTTCCCTTCAAGCACCATAAGACAGTGGCTGAAAGTTGGAACCAATTGCCTGGATTCAAATCCTAACTCCATTATAGGTTAGCTATATAACCTAGTGCAGTTTTCTTTACCTATCTGTGCTTGAATGCTTATAAAATGGGGGTTAACAGTATCTACTTCATTGGGTTGTAGTCAGGAAAATGATAAAATGAAATAAAAAAGTATACATATATGCGTATGTATGTATAGTATATGTATACTTCAATATGGTAAGGACTAGAAAGTATTATTCCTGATCAAGAAACTTCAGCAGCCCACCTTGATTCCTGCATCAAGTGTGAACTTTTGATGCTACTTTTTAAATCTTTGCCATTTATTTGTTTTTCCACTCACACACCAGGTTCCCACATTATTTCCTATTTAGAGGTCATTAACTCTCATCTCAACCTATAGATGTCTCTTTCCCCCACAGGTCCAACTACTGGATTCTCCAAAGCTGAAGTAAAGCCCAGTTTTCCCCAAATATTTCTTGAGTCTACAGTTCTGCTCTAAGGATCCCTGGAGCACTATCAAACAATTAAAATAATGCACAGAGTTACTGCCTAGCTGTTTTGTATAAGAAAGCAAGAACAATGGCGGCTGCCTCATTTCCTCCCAGGGCCGGTTCACAGTCTGTGCTAGTGCTTGTGTGCTAACTGTCAGAGAAATGCTGCTTTGTGTCTCTCTCACAGGAAGACAAAGAAAAGAGTTGCGGGCCCCACTTTCTTCCTACCACTCACTTGGGCTGGCTAATCAGCGCAAGTTTGGCCAAACTGTAGCTCTCCTGGGCAGGGATGCCTATTGAGGCAGGAGATAGATGGGCTCCAGGTGAGGCATCTACAGCCAGCCTCTTGATTATACTTGTAGATAGAAATAACAGGAACAGGGTAAATAGCTGGACTTTGCCTTCCATGGACACTTTAACAGTAATGGCAGGGGCAGAGAGGAGCTGGGTCCTGCCTAGATAAATATAGAGAGACCACATAATTCTCGTACTTGAGGTCAAGGAGACCTTACCAACAGCACATACACAGAAAGGCTCCTTAGCGGTCAAAAAGGGAGGGGGTGCCACCCCACAGTAGGTGATGTCAACCTACCCACAGGCCTCGTCACTAGAATCCATCTTGGCTAAGAGATTGTGGATACAGGACGATCCTGAGATAAACCAAATACAGTCTCAGAATCAGGCAAAGCAAGAAGACTGGCCAGAGGAAACTCAGAAGAAATACTCCATATAAGTGATTCAAACTTCCAAAAAGGCCTGACTAAGTCTGCCTGTGTGTGCCTATTCACACGCACTCTTTCTCCTCTTTAACACTTTACTTGCTTCACCACTTTCTGTCTCTTTGTGGAAATTCATCTCTACAGCAGACAGGCCAGGGGCCTTGCCCTGGCCAGTGGCCCTGAAGGCCTAGTGGCTAGGAATCAGCACTCTTGCTGCCACAACCTGACTTCAGTCTCTGGCTGAGGAACTGAAATCTTGCTTCAAGCCACTGTAGGCCAAGGGCACCTGAGATCACTACTGGAACACTTATGGAAGGGAATTTTCTACAATAATACAAATATAATGATTAGCTTAAAACACACCAGTTTTTTAAAAAAATTTCCGGGTGTAGATAGATTATACAAATTTATATTTACAAGAGCTCTCCATTTGCTCCTCTCCCTCTGTTACTTTCATTTTGCAACACAGAACTATTTATGTGTTCATACACAGACATGCAAGTAGAGAACAAATGCTTGTAATAAAATAAGTAATCAAGACTGAGAGGAAAACTGCATTAATTATTTGAAAGAATTTTACTGTTTAGAAGAATATTGGTTTCAGACATTTTGATTCTTATTTAGTTTAAGCATAGGATGAAATGTTACCCAGAATAAAACAACACTCTAAAAAATGTAGTGAACTTTTAAATCACTAAGTAATAATTAATTGTGTATATGTTCTCACAGTTGCCTAGATGTATTTGCATTTCTGAAAAGTCATGTAATATTAAACCATTTTCTCCAGACTTGGAATAGCTGGAATTTAACTTGTATTTGCTGATATTTACAGTGAGAACAAATGAAAATATTTTTTCTAAAATATTGAAAATCTAGCTGGTTGTTATACTACTTATTATTGTCTTGTCTGACTGTCACCCCATGGACTCTAGCTCCTGCCAGGTTCCTCTGTCTGTGGGATTTCCCAGACAAGAATACTAAAGTGGGTTGCCATTTCCTTCTCCAGGGGATCTTCCCAATCCAGGGACTGAACCCAGGTCTCCTGCATTGGCAGGCAGATTCTTTATCGTTGAGCCACCAGGAAAGATGTATTTAACATAAATGAAAATTAAACAGGGATGGCCCAAATATTCCTTCCATAAGCTTTCCAGGCTCCTGAAACTTGGAAAGGTATAAACCTCCACTTTATTCTCCTACTTTCCTCATGTCCGATGGAATGAAAAAGGCCAATGAACTGGAAGGTCAGACTACCATGTAGAAGTTTTCTAAGAGGAGTTTGCCAGAACATGTCCCTCTAGACAGCCAAGGAATCCTGTCTACTCTTACCATCATCACAGTCATGATTTATTTATACAGGATATGTGTGTGTACAATCTTTCAGTTGTGTCCAACTCTGCAACCCCATGGCCTGTAGCCTGCCAGGCTCCCCTGTTCATGGGATTCTCCAGGCAAGAATACTGGACTGAGTTGCTGTGCCCTCCTCCAGGCGATCTTCTTTACCCAGGGGCTGAACCCATGTTTCCTGTGTCCCTGCATTGCAGGCGGATTCTTTTACCCACTGAAGCATCAGGGAAGCCAATAGAGGACACATATACATACAGATTGCTTATATATTCAAGAGGGAACCTTGAGGGATCATTCTGGAACCACATTATTATAATTCAAATAAACACCCATTATAATTCTCATGCACCCTCCCAAGTCCAGATTCCAATCCCTAGAAAACACTATTGAAAAAGAATTACAATATATCTCTCAAGTACTGTAAAGTAACCAATGCAACCATCTACACGGACAAGTGAATAAATTAATTTCACCTGGAAGCAGAAGAATTAAACTGGCATAGACTATACTTCTTTAAAGCCAGCATTTGTTGAATTCTTATTAGTACATGTGCCAGAAACCTTACATTAGCTCACTTAATCCTCTCAACAACACTCTGAGGTCAGTACATATTACCACCTTCACTTTATAGAAGAGAAAACTATGACTCAGAATAATGACCAAGGTCACACAGCTTTCTGAGACCAGGCAATGGAGCCAAGATCTGAACCCAGACCTCCAAATGCAAAGTAAGAACTTTTGTAACTCAGTTACACACCTTCTAGAGGACTCAGGAATTTACTATAGGTGTTGAGGCCCTATACAATCCTCTATAGCTACAGTGGATCTTTAATTCAGGGTGTTACCAAGGACATTAGCAGTAGTAACAAATTGTACTACAATGAATTCTACATTGTCACTTTCATTACAGGGAGGAGCCCATTCATTAAAAGATCAGTGTTCATGTCAATTATTACTTTGATTACCTGACTTTATTTGAGGGACTTTCATCCCCCGCTGCCTCTCAACACACAAAACTCCATTTGTTATCTTCTGCCTTATTAACCTTTATTCTGCAATGTGTGATTAATAATAGTTGGCAATGAGTCTGGGCTACATATCAGGGGGATTTCCAAGATAAATTTACTGACCCAAAGGTGCTAGGTTAAATATTTTGTTATGGATTCATGTATTTCCACTAGAAATATACAATTAAATACAAACTACAAATGAGGTGTTAAATCAAATTCCATGGTTCTTTCCCTGGGATGCTTTTTTTAAAGTCAGGCTGCAAACAGCATGCATCTACTAAAGACCCATTAAGTACGCTGTGGTTCAGAAAGTTGTGTTATAATTAAACACACTGCAATACAGCTCAGAAACAGCCTCTGAAACAAAAATTTCATTTGCTAATATCAGGCCAAAATTTTCCTCCTTTGCAATGTGTGTGTGTGTGTGTGTGTGTGTGTGTGCATGTATTATCCTTAGTAAGAGTTT
The DNA here is from genome assembly GCF_033118175.1 of Dama dama. Taxonomy (NCBI): domain Eukaryota; kingdom Metazoa; phylum Chordata; class Mammalia; order Artiodactyla; family Cervidae; genus Dama; species Dama dama. Next base: position 43,428,907 of record NC_083698.1, on the reverse strand, counting down.
TGGCTTACAGAAGGCTCAAAGGCAATCGGGAGTCCATTAAGTTTCAGTGTCTGAATATTTTCACACAAGTTGAGAAGGAAAGAAAATTCCCTGCCTGTTCCATATAAAAGAGAGGTTCTTGCCTATTGTAAACTTTTCAGCTTGCAATGCCCTAGTGGAAGAAGGCCAGGTGGAGGCAGGAGGCTGACCCAGGAAGACGGAATGTGTAATTTCCTTGCTCTTAGACTTTTCACATAGATTTGCTAAAGCAGTAAGCTCCAATTATGGGACCCTTTGGAGGATGGTAGGAAGGAGCTGCTGGTTGGAAAGAGGCAATAGGCTAAATTAAGTCTCCTTGACATTTCTAGGGACTACCCATACAACTGGAGGGGAGGGAGTGGCTTCCATGGTATTCCACCAGAAGCCAACCTGATCAAACTCACCTTGAAGAAAGCTCTTGAAACATTAGAAACCCTCTTCATACTCTACTCAGAGCAAGCAGGAAAGATGCAGATGAGTTGACTGGTAACAAGATCTGGATATTCCCTGGAGGTCAATATTAGAGGAGAACAAGAATCTAGGGAGTGATGAAAACTGGCAGGGATGAACATTTAAAAGAGGCCCAGAGCAGGCCATTCAGAGGTAAAAAAAAGCCCAGGGCTGGTACCATTTGGTGAGGCTTATTTGATATTTGATCATTCTCTTCAGTGACAAAAAACAAAGCCAGACAAAGACAAAAATTAAAAGGTAATGAACTACAGGAAAAAAAGGAACCGGGGCAGTCCAAGATGGCAGTGTAGGAAGATCCTGACCTCACCTCCTCCCACACACACACTGAATCTACAGCCACACACGACTTGAAAACTGGCTGAACAATTCCTTCACAACAAACAGTAAAGGGGCCAAACCAAGACAGGTAGGAGAGGCAGAGATGAAGTCTTGCCAAAACTCCACCCTAGGCATGATGAGCTATAATCAGGAGGGAGCTCATACATCTGGAGTTTCTCTCTGAGGAGCAACGGGTTTGTGCCCCACATCAAACATGTAACCCTTGGGACCTGCAATGGAGAGATAAGCCCTGAGAACATCTGTTCTGGAAAACAAAGTGGGGCTCACGACCAGGAGACTCAAAGTGCTATAGGGAACTGAAACTTCTCTCTCACCCTGGGGACCAACACAAAAGCAGCACTTTGAAAAGTGACTAGACTATATATGAAGGAGATTCATTTGCTAATCTCAGTGTCTGCTGGAGTATCAGGGGGGCTGACGGGACTCTCCCCAAGCATGAAGGCACTGGCGGGCATCACTTTAAAGCCCTCATGCTGCCTTATAGCACTGGCAAGTGTGCCCAGCCCTGTGTTCTCCAGTCACCTTGCTAAAGCCAGCAGGCAGGTAGAGTCCACGCAGGGCATGCTTCTTAGTCATCTGACATCTTTTTCCATTGCTTCACTTTCAGTCTCTGTGTGTCCTTATTCCATGCCTCTGAGTCTCTCAAAGGCAAAACATAGGTTTTTTTAAATTAAAATTCATTCAACCATTTTATGTCTTTTGATTGGAGAATTTAGTACATGTACATTTAAATTATTAATAGGTATGTTCTTATTGCCATTTTGTTCATTGTTTCCTGGTTGTTTTATAGTCCTTCTCTATTTATTCCAAGGATGAAAGCATGGTTCAGTATTCACAAATCAATCAATATAATGCACCATACTAACAAAATGAAGGATAAAAATCATATGATAATCTCAAGAGATGCAGAAAACACCTCTGACAAAATTGAACATCCATTTATGATAAAAACTCTCAACGAAGTGGGTATAGAGGGAACATATTGAAACATAATAAAAGTCATATATGACAAGCTCACAGCTAACATCATAATTAAGCTCAAAGCTTTCCTTTAAAATCAGAAATAAGACTAGGATGCCTACTCTTGTTGCTTTTATTGTGGAAGTCCTAGCCAGAACAATTAGGCAAGAAAAAGAAATACAAGTCATGAAAATTAAAAAAAACCCAGCAAAACTGTTGCTATTAGTGGATAACATGATTTTATATACATAAAACTGCAAAGACTCTGCTAAAAAATAGAACTAATAAACTCAATAAAGTTGCAGGATATAAAGCAAATGTACACAAATCTGTTATGTTTTCATACACTAACAATGAAGTATCAAAGAGAATTAAGAAAATAATCTCATTTACAATCAAAAAGAATAAAATACTGAGGAGTAAATTTAACCACGGAGGTAAAAGATCCATATATTGAAAACTCTAAGACATTAATGAAATAAATTAAAGAAGACTCAAATGGAAAGATAGTCCTTCCTCACAGACTGGAAGAATTAATATTATTTAAATGCCCATATTACCCAAAGCAATCTACAGATTCAGTGCAATCCCTATCAAAATCCCAGTGGCATTTTTTACAGAACTAGAACAAAGAATTCTAAAATTTGTATGGAACCACAAATTACCATGAGTAGCAAAACAATCTTGAGAAAGAAGAACAAGGATAGAGGTATCATGCATCTTGATTTCAAAGTATACTGCAAAGCTACTGTAATCAAACCATATGGTACTGGCACCAAAAAAGACATAGAGATCAGTGGAACAGAAAACAGAGCTCAAAAATAAACTCATGGATATATGGTTAATTAATTTATGACAAAGGATATAAGAATATACAATAGGAAAAGGATATTCTCTTCAATAAATAGTGTTTAGAAAACTGGAAAGCTATATACCAAACAATGCAACTAGACTTTTCCCACCATATATTCTCGTATCCTATCTCGCACCATATAAAAAAAATTAATTCAAGATTAAAGACTTGAATGTATAAACCATAAAAATTTCTAGAAGGAAACATAGACAGTAAGCTCCTTGACATCAGTCTTGGAAATGATTTGTTTTGTTTTGTTTTTGTTTTTTTTTTGATCTGATTCCAAAAGCAAAGGCTATAGAAGCAAAAAGAATTTTAAAAAGCAGGAAACAGGGCTACATCAAACTCAAAAACCTCTGTACAGCAAAGGAAACTGTCAACAAAATGAAAAGGCCTACTAAATGGGAGAAAATATTTGCAAACCATATATCTAGTGAGGCGTTAATAGCCAAAATATATAAGGAACTCATAAAACTCGATAGCAAAAATATGCAATCTGATTTTTTTTAATTGGCAGAGGATCTGAATAGACATTTTTTCCAAAAGAACATATATAGATGATCAATAGGCACATGAAAAAATGTTCAGCATCACTAATTACCTAGGAAATACAAGTCAAAACAACAATCAGATATCATCTCACATCTGTTAGAATGGTTATTATCTAAAAGATAAGAAATAACAAGTGTTGGGGAGGATATGGAGAAAAGGGATTCCTAGTGCACTGTTGGTGAGAATGCAAGCCGATGCAGCTACTATGGAGATCAGTATGGAGGTTCCTTAAAAAATTAAAACTAAAACTACCACATGATTCAGCAATTCCACTTCTGGGAATATATGCACCCCTATATTCACTGCAGCATTACTTACAATGGCCAAGATATGGAGACAACCTGTGTCCATTGGTAGATGAATGTATAAAGGTGTGGTATATATACAATAGAATACTATTCAGCCTTAAAAAAGAATGCATTCTTGCCACTTGTGACAGAATGAGTGAACTGTGAGGGGACCCTCAAAGTGCCCTTACGTGAAATAAGTCAGAAAAAGAAAGACTAATACAGTATGATCTCACTTACATGTGGAATATAAAAAAAAAAAATCCAAACAAGCAACACATAACACAACAAAACTCATAGATAAAAGAACAGAATGGTAGTTTCCAATGGCAAAGAGTTTGGGGGATGGTCAAAATGGGTGAAGGAGGCCAAGAGGTGTATAAATGTTCAGTTATGAAATAAATAAGTTAAAAGGATGAATAATATGGTAGTGCACATTTGAAAGTGATCAAGAGAGTAAATCTTTAATGTTCACATCACAAGGAAAAAACCTTCTTTTATATAATACCAGATGCTACCCTTATGGCAGAAAGTGAAGAAGAACTAAGAGCCTCTTGATGAAAGTGAAAGAGGAGAGTGAAAAAGTTGGCTTCAAGCTCAACATTCAGAAAACTAAGATCATGGCATCTGGTCCCATCACTTCATGGCACATAGATGGGGAAACAGTGGAAACAGTGGCTGACTTTATTTTTCTGGGCTCCGAAGTCACTGTAGATGGTGACTGCAGCCATGAAATTAAAAGACGCTTACTCCTTGGAAGGAAAGTTATGACCAACCTAGACAGCATATTAAAAAGCAGAGACATTACTTTGCCAACAAAGGTCTGCCTAATCAAGGCTATGGTTTTTCCAGTATTCATGTATGGATGTGAGAGTTGGACTATAGAGAAAGCTGAGTGCCAAAGAATTGATGCTTTTGAACTGTGGTGTTGAAGACTCTTGAGAGTCCCTTGGACTGCAAGGAGATCCAACCAGTCCATCCTAAAGGAGATCAGTTCTGGGTGTTCATTGGAAAGACTGATGTTGAAACTGAAACTCCAGTAATTTGGCCACCTGATGCGAAGAGCTGACTCATTGGAAAAGTTCCTGATGCTGGGAAAGATTGAGGACAGGAGAAGGGAATGACAGAGGATGAGATGGTTGGATGGCATCACCGACTCAATGGACGTGGGTTTGAGTAGACTCTAGGAGTTGGTGATGGACAGGGAGGCCTGGCATGCTGTGGTTCATGGGGTTGCAAAGAGTCAGACATGACTGAGAGACTGAACTGAAGTGAACTGAAGATGGTAACTAGACTTATTGTGATGTCCAGTGTACACCAATATTGAATCTTTACATTGTAGATATGAAACTAATACAATGTTACATGCTAATTACACCTAAAGCTTTTTAAAAGCTGTGACTTTGGAGAAGAGTGCATTACAAGAATGATGTACATGGGAATAATTTTCATGTTATTCAGTGAGCCTAATCACACCAAAGAGGAAGTCGGACAACTTTCAAAATTAAAAATTATTTGAGACCTTTTCAGGGGGAAATAAGAACACCAAGGGCATCTTTCTCGGGTGTTAGTTCTAGAAGGTCTTGTAGATCTTCACAGAACTGTTCAACTTCACCTTCTTCAGCATTACTGTTTGGGGCATAGACTTGGATTACAGTGATACTGAATGGTTTGCCTTGGAAACGAACAGAGATTATTCAGTAGTTTTTGAGATTGCATCCAAGTACTGCATTTTGGACTCTTTTGTTGACTATGATAGCTATTCCATTTCTTCTAAGGGATTCCTGCCCACAGTAGTAGACATAATGGTCATCTGAGTTAAATTCACACATTCCAGTCCATTTTAGTTTGCTGATTCCTAAAATGTTGATGTTCACTCTTGTCATCTCCTGTTTGACCACTTCCAATTTGCCTTGATTCATGGACCTAACATTCCAGGAATGCAAAAGTAGGAAGTCAAGAAATACCTGGAGTAATGGGCAAATTTGGCCCTGGGGTACAGAATGAAGCAGGGCAAAGGCTAATAGAGTTTTGCCAAAAGAACACATTGGTCATAGAACACACCCTCTTCCAACAACACAAGAGAAGACTCGACTCTACTCATGTAGAATCTTTTACACATGGACATCACCAGATGGTCAGTACTGAAATCAGATTGATTATATTCTTTGCAGCCAAAGATGGAGAAGCTCTATACAGTCAGCAAAAACAAGACAGGGATCTGACTGTGGCTCAGATCATGAACTCCTTATTGCCAAATTCAGACTTAAATTGAAGAAAGTAGGGGAAACCACTTGACCTTTCAGGTATGACCTAAATCAAATCCCTTATGATTATACAGTGGAAGTGTACAGATTCAAGGGATTAGATCAGACAGAGTGCCTAAAGAACTATGGACAGAGGTTCATGACATTGTACAAGAGGCTGGGATCAAGACTGTCCTCAAGAAAAAGAAATGCAAAAAGGCAAGATGGTTGTCTGAGGAGGGCTTACAAATAGCTGAGAAAGGAAGAGAAGCAAAAGGCAAAAGAGAAAAGGAAAGATATACCCATTTGAATGCAGAGATCCAAAGAACAGCAAGGAGAGATAAGAAAGCCTTCCTTAGATCAGTGCAAACAAATAGAGGAAAACAATAGAATGGGAAAGACTAGAATCTCGTCAAGAAAATTAGAGATACTAAGGGAACATTTCAAGCAAAGATGGGCATAATAAAGGACAGAAATGGTACAGACCTAACAGAAGCAGAAGATATTAAGGAGAGGCGGCAACAATACACAGAAGAACTATACAAAAAAGATCTTCACAACCCAGATAATCACAATGGTGTGATCACTCACCTAGAGTCAGACATCTTGGAATGCGAAGTCAAGTGGGCCTTGGGAAGCATCACCAAGAACAAAGCTAGTGGAGGTGATGGAATTCCAGTTGAGCTATTTCAAATCCTAAAAGATGATGCTCTTAAAGTGCTGCACTCAATATGCTAGCAAATTTGGAAAACTCAGCAGTGGCCACAAGACTGGAAAAGGTGGATTTTCATTTCAATCCCAAAGAAAGGCAATTTCAAAGAATGCTCAAACTACCATACAATTGCACTCATCTCACATGCTAGCAAAGTAATGCTCAAAATTCTCCAAGCCAGGCTTCAACAGTATGTGAACCATGAACTTCCAGATGGTCAAGCTGGATTTAAAAAGCAAAGGAATCTGAGATCAAATTGCCAACATCCATCGGATCATTGAAAAAGAAAGAGAGTTCCAGAAAAACATCTACTTCTGCTTCATTGACTGTCAAAGCCTTTGACTGTGTGGATCACAACAAACTGTGGAAAATTCTTCAAGAGATGGGAATACTAGACCACCTGACCTGCCTCCTGAGAAATCTGTATGCAGGTCCAGAAGCAACAGTTAGAACTGGACATGGAACAGCAGACTGGTTCCAAATAGGGAAAGGAGTATGTCAAGGCTATACATTGTCACCCTGCTTATTTAACTTATATGCAGAGTACATCATGACAAATGCTGGGCTGGATGCAGCAAAAGTTGGAATCAAGATATCCAGGAGAAATATCAATAACCTCAGATATGCAGATGACACCACCCTTATGGCAGAAAGTGAAGAAGAACTAAGAGCCTCTTGATGAAAGTGAAAGAGGGGAGTGAAAGAGTTGGCTTAAAACTCAACATTCAGAAAACTAAGATCACGGCATCTGGTCCCATCACTTCAGGGCAAATAGATGGGGAAACAGTGGAAACAGTAACAGACTTTATTTTGGGGGGCTCCAAAATCACTGCAGATGGTGACTGCTGCCATGAAATTAAAAGACGCTTGCTTCTTGGAAGAAAAGCTATGGCCAACCTGGATAGCATATTAACAAGCAGAGACATTACTTTGCCAACCAAGGTTTGTCTAGTCAAGGTTATGGTTTTTCCAGTAGTCATGTATGGATGTGAGAGTTGGACTATAAGGAAAGCTGAGTGCCATAGAAATGATACTTTTGAACTGTGGTGTTGGAGAAGACTCTTGAGAGTCCCTTGGACAGCAAGGAGATCCAACTAGTCTATCCTAAAGGAGATCAGTCCTGGGTGTTCATTGGAAGGACTGATGTTGAAGCTGAAACTAAAATACTTTGACCACCTGTTATGAAGAACTGACTCATTTGAAAAGACCCTAATGCTGGGAAAGTTTGAAGGCAGGAGAAGGGGACGACAGAGGATGAAATGGTTGGGTGGCATCACCGACTCAAGGAACATGAATTTGATTAAACTCTGGGAGTTGGTGATGCACAGGGAGGCCTGGCGTGTAGCAGTCCATGGGGTCACAAAGAGCTGGACACAACTGAGTGACAACTGAACTGAACTGAAGAACAGAAAGGCTTGAATTCAAGATAAGACAGAAGCACTATTCATTTTAGTATAAGTCATAATGGACAAACCGTCAGGTTTTATCTAATGTAACTAATCCAGAAATCCTATATTTGAGGCTTAAATGATGTTATCCTCAATTAAGCCAGATACACTTTCAAATGGCTAAATCTCTTGGTTTTTCCAGAGCCTGTTTTATAACAAGAGTTTCGCTTCTGGGGAAGGGCAGGAAGAGGATCCCTCATTTTAAAGAATTTCACAATTGCACACTCCTTATCCTCAAATCACTATCTATTTACTACATAAAACAGACCTCTTTCCCTTCAGAAATCATTTTTGCAGATAGAGTTGCAGTATGAAGGGATGGAGTGGCAGGGAACTGACCCATGAAGGGGGAGTTTTTGTTTGCCAAGAGCTCTCATTCATCATTTCTCAGCTAAAACTTCTGGTTGTTCAAGAAAGAACTTAAAGAGAAATGACTTCAGGCCTTGGGGTTATTGGGAAAAGAAAATGTCATGTTTCTGCGAGAGGAAAACAGATGTCCCATCAAAGTACATCTGACCCTAGAATATTCCAAATTTCTGTCTTTGTGAAGGCAAATTATAATCTTGTGGTTGCTTGCCTAACCACCACATGTTACTCAGTGACTTGTGTATGTGGTTAGCTTATATCCTGAGATAACTTCAGGGCCATGCACATCTTCCTCCAAACTTCTAAATGTGAGTTTGAATTTACTATTGGAGTTACTTTCATCCTCTAAAAGTGGGATCTTAAAATTCACTGGAAAAGGGTTGAAATTCCAGTTATTAGTGATGTTTTATAGCCATCAGTATTTGGATATAACATACTGATTTTATTTCCATTTTCTCTGAATGGAACTTAGTTAACTTAGATTAACTAGAAGAATTAAAATCAGACAATTCTGTACTTCCTCACGCACTTTTTGGGGTTGAATGAATTGAACATTCCAAAAAGAAGATATTTTAAAAGAATTCTTGCACTGAGAAAAGTCAGTGAAAAAGTAAGCGGCATCAACTGTCTCTTCCCTCCCTGTTGCACTGGGGTGGTTCTAGCAGCCTCCCATGTGGGAATGGGTGCATCTGGGGAGGAGACAAGGGCAATGTCTCACTGAAGACCATGACTTGTCTGGGCAGAGTCTCTTATCCAAGATTCCACTTGGGGGAAGACAGAACGATAGAATTGGATTATCAAAGCATGTTCTGTATGGGACTTATTTGGAAAGTCTCAAAGAGCAGCCCAGTGCTGAGATTGGGTCTCAGGTTTTTTATGGCAGTCCAAATACTGCATCTCTTCTTCAGAAGATGGGGCTACTCCTCACTGGCTTTTCATTAAAATTATGGAATAAGTACTCTCTGGTTCCTTAAGACCATTCAGACCAGTGAAGAGCTTTAATCTTCACTAGTTTTATTGCCTTATCTTGCTTAGGGGAACAAAGTCAAAGTGATGCAAGAAAGGAAAATTTTCAAAACTGAGTTTTTGTGATGAAGTCCTGGAACTGGGGCCAAAAAAATACAAGTTGCCTTCCCCTTGAGCTGTCATCTCTGTTCCTGCAGAGTGTGCTAACACTCCTGGGACTACTCCTTACCATGAGGGAAAGCTCTGTTGAACAGTCACCTCTCTTCCTTATCTTACTCAGGCTTTCAGCTGCACTGCAATGAGATGACCACTTCTTTCTTCAAACACTCCCCTCTTCTGTCTTCCACTGCAGGCTCTCACTCTTCTGGTTTTCTCTGACTGTTGGGCATAGGCTTTTTCATTGCCCTTTCAGGCTTCCCCTCTAAAGACCTATGATTCTTGTCATTCCCTGTGCTTCATCTCAGGCTCCTTTTTCTGCCTTGCTAGATGTTCTCCCTAGGGGATCCCATTTATTCCTGTGGTTTTAAATGTCATCTATGTTTTAATTAGATGGTTCTTAAATTTAAAGAAAAAATGTTGATGTTTACTCATTTAACATTTATTGAGATTATGCAAGGCAGGAGCGTGCTTCTATATTATCATTTTGACAACCTTAACATCCTGGTCGTACACACTCATTCACTTAAGAATCCTTCTCAGTAATCTCTCTTCATTCACCAACATTGCCAATCTGTCAACAAGTCTTAAAAACTTGCTTCTTTTTGTTTTTCACACCTCTTCTTTCCTTCCTCCTGCTCAAAATCTTATTCAAGAGCCTCATCACCTTCTGCCTATGGGGAGAAAACAGAATTTTATCTGGCCGTCTGGTGTGGAGAATACTGAACCCAATTCAATGTTCATACAGGGTGATGGTGGGGGTCATTCACTCAACACATATCATTTGGGCCTACTATGTGCCTAGTGCCATTTGGGATCACACTGTCCTTGCTCTCAAGTTGTTGATATCTTAAGTGGAAGAGGCAGAAAAATTAATAAACCCCTAGAAGATGGTAAAGGCGATAATGGGATATGCACAGGTGCCATGGGAAGGGCACTAGCTTCAGCCTTGGGGATAAGAGAAGTTCTACCCCTGAAACTGAGCACTGAAAGAACTGGAGTTAGCCAGAGATGTGAGGGTGTGCGCGTGTGTGTGTATGTGTGTGTGTGTGTTGCAGCGAGGATGTGCATGTGAGGAATGTAAGCACCAGCACAATGAGGCAGAGAAACTGCCAGTGTCTCCTCACCACAGGGTTTTAAGCAGGAAAGTGATAAGGTCAGAAGCACTCTTTAGAAAACTCCCTCTGACTATGGTCAGAAAAAGGATTGAGAGGAAAGTCATTTGGAGGCTGTTGAATTCAGTAACCAGCAACAGATAACGGTGGCTTTGAACTAAGACAGTGGCAGTGGGGATGGACAGAAGTGGAATGATCAATAATTGACTGGCCTTGGCAAATGATTAAATGGAACAGAGCTAGGTTCAAATCTGATCTTGATCATTAACTGGATGCAAGCCAATCACAACCTTCCCTAGCCTCAGTGTCCTCATTGTATGAGGGAGATAACAATAACTAATGCCCAGGATCATTATGATGGTAAATCAGGATTTACTGGATGTGAGAATACCTGACATAGAAAGTTGTCAATAAATTTTCACTTCTTTCCTTCTCCAAACATTTTATTGATTCTATAATACCTTACTCCAGAACACAGCTGCAGCTGCTGCTAAGTCGCTTCAGTCATGTCCGACTCTGTGCGACCCCATAGACGGCAGCCCACTAGGCTCCTCTGTCCCTGGGATTCTCCAGGCAAGAACACTGGAGTGGGTTGCCATTTCCTTCTCCAATGCATGAGAGTGAAAAGTGAAAGTGAAATCGCTCAGTCGTGCCCGACTCTTAGCGACCCCATGGACTGCAGCCTACCAGGCTCCTACAGCAGTTCTCTGCTATTTCATTATATTGAAATTAATTTCCTGTAGAGCAATGTTTCTCAGTCTGGGCACTACTGAGATTTGGGGCCTGATGATTCATTGTTGTGGATGCTATCCTGTTCACTGATTAGGTGCCAATAGATGCCAGGAGTATCCCAACCCCAGGGATGACACTCAGCAATGTCTCCAGACATTGCCAAACTTCCCCACAACCTGAAGTGGGGGGAGTGGGAAATGGCTGTAGTTTAGAACCAGTATTCTAGGATTTCCTGTCCCTTTGCCAGCCACACTTTCAATACCACCTCCCATCCCTCCAAATACAGATTTTTTTGTTACTTTCCTCCATGAACCACCACTCTAGTCAGGTAAGTATATTACAATCTCATTCTCGTCTCATACCACCTAATTTTTCCCACACTGTACACAATGCCAAGAACACAGCATTGAATATCACTGAATGATATTTTCATCAACTCTATTATCAAGAGATTAAAGCCCAAACACTTAGCATGCAGTCAATACTGCAAAAGCCTATCCCCTCTAAGTCTACAGTTAGATATCATTACCTCCTCTTATTACCCTCCCTCCCCAATTCATCCTTTGCCATAATACTCTGCCTTCCAGACTTTTAACATTTTGTAGATTAGGGCTTCCCCCCGCCCCACCTTCAACCTCAGCTCACCCACACAAAGAAAACCAACATAGATTTGCCAACTTTATTTTTCTAGGTAGTAACATTTCAACAACGACAGGAACAAGCACCCCACTATCACTTCGTGAAAGGAAATTTTCAGAAAAATCGAAAAGAATATAATCTCGATATAAAAAAAAAGAATTTAAATGGATTGAATTTAGTTTTATGAAAGGACTCAAAACATTGGTCTTATTTTCCTCATTTCTGAGAAAACTGGTACAGATTTCATCATGGACCAGCTTTCAAAAACCACCAGTCTCATTTCCAGGCTGACCAGACTAGGTTACTTTCTTCTTTGACCAGACCCTCCTGGCCCATGGGCCTCTATATGCAACCACCCAATATGTTCTTCCAACCCATCTCTGCTGGAAACCTCCACTCCTTCTCCAAAGTCAGCATACAGAAATTAAGTTATGTCCAAATCAGAGGCAATCTTTCTCTTACTTACTTTACTTCTTGGGGAACTTCCATAGTCTACCTATTGGAGGTGTGTTTACATAGGCTATAACCAGCAGCATCTCCTCACCTTTGACCCCGCAAGTAAATAGCAGGCATCTAATAAATGCATGCTGTATCAAGACAGACTCTGGCTTTGGATATTCCATTGCTTCCACCAGGAATACGTACTCTACTAGTTTTCTATTGCTGCCATAATAGATCGCCACAAACTGATTTAAAATGGAACAAATTTACCACCTCATAGTTATGTAGGTTAGAAGTCTTACACAGGTTTCACGGGGCCTAAATCAAGGTGGTGGAAGGGCTGTTTTTCTTTTTTGGAGGCAGAATTCTATTTGCTTTTTTCCCCCGAAATTCAAGCTCATAGAAGCCACCTGAATGTCTTGGCACAGAGCCCATTTCCTCCATGTTCAGAGCCAGCAAAGTTGCATCTCTCTGACCCTTCTTCCATAGTCACATCTTTCTCTGACTCTGACTTAAGCCATAACAAGTCCTCTGATTGCAAGTATCCATGTAATGATATAGAGCCCACTTGGATAATCTAGGTGAACACCTCTACCTCATGTTCCTTAAATTTAATCACACCTGCTAAGTTACTTTTACCACAGAAAGTAGCATATTCACAGGTTCTGAGGATTTGGCTGTGTACATTTTTTGAGGCTATTATTTCATCATCTTTACCCACTTTCACTGTTCTTTATCAATTTACATTCCTCACTTTTTATTCATGATCTGAAACTTGCTCACAATCACAAAAATAATAGATGATAGAATTAGGATTTGAACCTGGGTCTATGTGGACACAAAGCTTCCTCTAATACTTTTGTGATAAAGAAAGTGATGGAAAACCTCTGTCTTGTGCTGTGGATGGCCACCATGTGGAGCGGGTGATGAGGCAGTGAAGTACCTTTTTCTGAGTACGTTTTAGATGGCATTTGAAAATGCACTGATGCTTTCCACCAACCCCTGTATGAGTCTATGGTTCTGTGTTCAAAGACAAGTGTTCACGGTCATACGAGACATCTGAAAGTCACTCTTGTACATTGGATTCCAGTTTCTGTAACTCATCTCTGCATGGTAAGGCTAATCCCTAGTTGCCAATGTATTTTAGCATCTTGGAACATTACACAGTTAGGCTTCCTAAGCTTTGGTCTAAGAACACATGTCTCACAAGCTTCCTTTTAGTTGTCACAGGGTTCAGATCTGCAAAGCCTGTGTGGAGTATTAAGGGCTATTTTTGTTTAAAAATTTAGCATTGATTATACAGTGGTGATTCATGGCTTGGGTACTTCAAGGCTTAATTAATATAATAGTGTATGGTAAATAAGGTCTCTGTGGCAGAATTCATAACTAATTGGTACTGAACTAAAATCCAGAGTAACTAAACTTTTTTTCCTCTAGCAGGGCTTAGTAGAGACTGTTTCTTACAGTAGAAACCTTACCATGACTTCCATTCACTATGACCTACAGACTGTTGAGCCAGTCAGACAATACCAAAAACTGCTCCTGACTTCAGAATAGTCTTCACCTATCTGAGGAAGACCTTGGTGGCAAGGTTCTAAAGAAATCATCGGTTTAGAGGCAGGGCTGTATATCCTAGATAAGTCTCTCCAATTTCTCTCATCCACTTGCATTAGAGACTACTAGGGAAAGAGAGCTCTTTCCTTTTCCCCCAGCCTTGTTGAAGTATAATTAACAAGTATGTTTTCATATATGTATACTTGTGAAGTGATCAGCACAATCAAACTAATTAACATATCCATCACCTCACAAAGCTACCATTTTCTTTCTGTCTCTCTCACTTTTTTTTTTTTTTGGTAGCGTGAACACTTAAGTTTTTTTTTTAAGCAATTTTAAGTATATAATACAGGTTTGTTAGCTAAAGACACTAAGCTGTACAGAAGCTCTCCAGAACTTATTTTTCTTTTATAAATGATACTTTATACTCTTGGATCAATAACTCTCCATTTCCCCTGCCCTTCAGTCCCTGACAATCCCCATTTCACTCTCTGCTTCTATGAGTTTAACTATTTTTGTTTTTAGATTTAAGTGAGATCATGCCGTATTTCTGTGTCTGATTTATTTCACCTGGCATAATGCCCTCCAGGTTCATCCATATTTTTGCATATGGTAGAATGCCCTTCTTTTTAAAGGCTGAATAATATTCCATTGCAAATATATGCTACATTTTGAGAGTGCTGTCTTGATTTAAGTAGCAAAGTGTCATTGATGATAATGCTCCATCTATATATGATTATCTGAGCTTCAAAATGTTCATATCCATGAAGGAGAGAATCCAACAGTTTTATCTAAATTAATTAAAACTGACAAATGCATCATAGATTCACATGCACAACTTTTATTGTCCATCAAGACAGATAAAACAGCTGGAGGGGCTGAGGTTCAGATGTAGGCTTAGTGAGATCACCCTGTTTCATCATGTGCTTCAGATATGGGCGATCTACCTAGCAAAATCAAACATTTGGGCTGGAACCCACAACAACTGAATAGTAGGGATAACAGATACACAATCAAAAAGCAAAACCAAAGTGGCCTAAAACAGGAAATTTAGCATAAGAATATTTTTCCAATAGATAGTCCAAAGACTCTATTAATAACCTCATTTTCTAAAAGTTCTCTATGAATGAAACTTAAAAGCTTTTGCACTACAAAGGAAACTATAAGTAAGGTGAAAAGACAGCCCTCAGATTGGGAGAAAATAATAGCAAATGAAGAAACAGACAAAGGATTAATCTCAAAAATATACAAGCAACTCCTGCAGCTCAATTCCAGAAAAATAAATGACCCAATCAAAAAATGGGCCAAAGAACTAAACAGACATTTCTCCAAAGAAGACATACAGATGGCTAACAAACACATGAAAAGATGCTCAACATCACTCATTATTAGAGAAATGCAAATCAAAACCACAATGAGGTACCATTACACGCCAGTCAGGATGGCTGCTATCCAAAAGTCTACAACCAATAAATGCTGGAGAGGGTGTGGAGAAAAGGGAACCCTCTTACACTGTTGGTGGGAATGCAAACTAGTACAGCCACTATGGAAAACAGTGTGGAGATTTCTTAAAAAACTGGAAATAGAACTGCCATATGACCCAGCAATCCCACTTCTGGGCATACACACGGAGGAAACCAGATCTGAAAGAGACACGTGCACCCCAATGTTCATCGCAGCACTGTTTATAATAGCCAGGACATGGAAGCAACCTAGATGCCCATCGGCAGATGAATGGATAAGGAAGCTGTGGTACATATACACCATGGAATATTACTCAGCCATTAAAAAGAATTCATTTGAACCAGTCCTAATGAGATGGATGAAGCTGGAGCCCATTATACAGAGTGAAGTAAGCCAGAAAGATAAAGAACATTACAGCATACTGACACATGTATATGGAATTTAGAAAGGTGATAACGATAACCCTATATGCAGAACAGAAAAAGAGACACAGAAATACAGAACAGACTTTTGAACTTTGTGGGAGAATGTGAGGGTGGGATATTTCAAAAGAACAGCATGTATGCTATCTATGGTGAAACAGATCACCAGCCCAGGTGGGATGCACGAGACAAGTGCTCCGGCCTGGTGCACTGGGAAGACCCAGAGGAATCGGGTGGAGAGGGAGGTGGGAGGGGGGATCGGGATTGGGAATACATGTAAATCCATGGCTGATTCATATCAATGTATGACAAAACCCACTGGAAAAAAAAAATAAAAATAATAAAAAAAAAATAATAATAAAAAAAAAAAGTTCTCTATGGGAAACGGAAGTGTCAGAAGGAGGAAGTAACGTGTAAAGAAGCTGAGAGCTTTTAGAAATAATTACTGCTAAGTGGAAATGTCACTCTCTCCCACATTCCCATATCCTTTTAGATTAGCAAGCAGCAGTGACCAGATGGAGGCTGTGTGTTCAAATGCCTTCTGTGATGCTTGCCAAACAATTGCAGGAGTCAAGCTCCTCTTGAACAGATGGACCACTGATTTCTCAGGTTAAAGATCAGCCAGGCTCATTAAAGAAGTTGCAAGGGTTCAGCAGCTAAAATTCCTTTTTAGCCTCCCATCCTGAGGGACAGAAGCATCTTCTGCAACCAAAAAAAAAAAAAAAAAAAAAGGTTGACCAGAGTTGGGCGATTAAATAGCCCACAAGATTGATATCAAGGACTACAGGAAAGCATATGGACGAAAAAGAATGGGTTTAAAAGATGGCCATTTAAGCCTAATGCTGTTGTTCTTTGGAATTTTCTGGTGTGGTCTATTATCAGTACTTTCTAATAGCCTATATGAGAAAAAGAGTGGTTTTTGTATATACGTGGGGCTTCCCTGATGGAAAAGAATCTTAAAAAGAGTGGTATATGTATGTATATGTAACTAACTTTGCTAAAAACCTGAAACTAACACAACTTTATAAAGCAACTATACTTCAAAAAAAAAATTTTTTTTTAATGTATTGACCTGAAGCGAATTACTGGAAGACATTTTGTGTAAATTCAAGCTTAATTTATTACCATTTTGAAATAACCAGCACAAGCTGGATAAGGGAAGTCAACAATAGGGGCATCTTGTCATCAGCATAAAAGGATTAAATTAAATGGAAAATTTGAGACCAGCACTCCAGGGTAAACACATGAGGAACAAGAGGTCAAAAATTACATTTCATGCTCCTGAGCAAGATCAGATCACAGAAGATTAGATCAATAGCTTCTCTGACAGAACAACTTTAATTGATATTGAAAAAGAGCCAATTATTTACTCCTACTTTAGGGAAAGACTTGATTGATGTAATGGTCTGGGAAACTGTGTTTGGAAAATTTTTTTCAAATTGACCTGGAGATGAAATGTCAAGTATTCCCAAGTCAACCTTTAAAAAGCATGTGAATTAGTTAAAATTTGACTTCACTGTCCTCTCACATTCATCTGCTTTCCATCTTCATTTATTGCACTGTAGAGTTACAGATGTCTACCAGTTTCATTAGAGACAGATATTAAATATAGTCATAGATCCACATAAATGAAACCAATGATAACCAGAACTCAAAAACCTATGACAGATACACAAAAACTAGAGAGAAAGGAACACAAGCACACCACTACTCGAGATATTTTTATAATTAGAAATCTTTAGACATATCAATACATCTCCACTTTCCTAAGCAGGAAAACAAAATGCCATTTCACCTCGGTTTGACTTTGGGTCCTCTTTATGATTACGAATTATTTACGATAGCCTCTCTGCAACTATGGCTGTAGACAAAGCTGTGGATGGTGTGGGCCACAGGAACACAATGTAGCTCATTAAGGAGAACTTCTGAGCACACCGATGCTTCCTCCAGGAGGCAGAGCTACACCAAGTGTGCTAAGGGGGACACATAGCTCACTCAAGGGTGATGGCATCACTTGCTTCCTACTTTCCAGTGATATAATGCTTCTTTTTTCTTTCTTTCCATGGTTTCCATTCCCAACATCTATAAAAAGCTTATGATTTCCACAGCTTGTTATCTCTGTTGATTTTAATATTCACCACTCTCTTCTCTCTGCATTTTTCTTTCTTGTCTCTTTGAATGCCCATGCTTCTCTCACGTTCCTTAGCTCTCAAATGTTGGCATGGTCTTGACACATTACTGCACAGGCACGGGGCTCTTTTTCCTTTTCTTAGTAATATGCCTAACAACTAATCTCAGTGTTCCTCGTCTGAAATTTAGGTGTTCTGTGAATTTCACTGTTGCTGGGCTCAAGGGTTACTCCTCTGCTGGTAAAGGCCCTTTTCAACTTGAAACCATGTTTAGAGCAGAACCGGACTCTTGAGGGGGCTCTTGGTGAGGAGGGTGTCTATGAGTTATCATGGATTTATTGAAATGGGTCCTGAATTATTTCACTCAGTAATAGAAAATGAATATTTTCCAGATATTCCATGGGCATGCACAGAATAAAATGATGGGTACATTTCTGAATGCCTTAGAAATTGCGTTTGGGTGCATTTCATTGGATTGTAGCCAAATACAACTTCATGTAATACAGATCCAGAATGACAATTCTCACTGCCTGACAGAAGCATCATTTGGATTTTTGGCAAATTCTCATCAAGTAATATGATCAATCCTTTCCAAGAGATGTAAAATAACACAAAGTATTCCATTTTCTCCTAGGTTTTCTCTCTTACCAAAGAATAATTTATCTTGAATAACTCATTTGCAGCTCAGTCAGAGAAATACTTATGCCTAAAACACCTGGTGATAGGATTAATGAGCATCTTAAATACAGGTTAACAGGACAAAAAGAGGACAGAAAGGGAGTCAGGACTTACTGTCTGTAATATAGTCTTGGTAAATTGACTCTTTCCTCCTCTCCCAATATTTTATGCCCATGTCTGTGTCCAACATGGAAGAGGCAACAATGGAACAGAAGTCATAATTGTAAGTCCTGTTTGTTATCTCCAATGGGCTTGTGGTCTAGTTATTCAAAGCAGAAAAACCACAGTTTAAGAATAGGATAAAATAATGGAATAATTTGGGAAAGTTATCACCTTATAGAGAAACAGATTTCTAAATTAATAGTGTAGAAGCAAAATGCATACTTGTTAGTTCAGTGATGACTAAGTGAGGGTATAAAAGCAGCCTATAAATACTTTAAAGGTGTAAATACCAAGTAGGGTGAGGAATTATTTTGTCTAGTACTCTACAGAAATAGCACTGAACACAGAATTAAGAAAAGGAATACGCTGAATTATATTGTGAACAATTACAAAGGAATTCTTAAACTGTAGTCCCAGGTTACTTAATGACCTGAAGAAGAGCTCTGGCTCTTTGATACTACCTGCTGTCATCCTACAGTTGTCCAGTCAGGTCAATGAATATCGAGACTAAATAGACCCCAGGATAGAGAAGGGTAAGAAATACTCTCCAGCTCTTTCAGAACAGAAGGTGAGGTGGAAAGGTGGGTAGAGGTAGGTCATGGTAGATTTGGGGAGCCCTGCTAAGGAAGCTGCACGTCAGAGTTACCCAAGAAGCTCTACCAGTACATTGGTGCCAAAGTCCTGTCTCAGATCTACTGAATTAGCATCTTTGGAGTCAAAGCCAAAATCAATATATTTGAAACATTTCATGGAATTTCTTTTCTGATGAGATATCAGGGTTACAAATATTTGCTGATAAGCTTTAAGCAAAGGAATAATCAGCACTGCCTTTTAGAATAATCATTCTGGCTGCCATATGGGGAACAAAATTAGAGACTGGAAACCACATGGAAGTTTCCTGAATAACCCAGGGAAGAGGGGATGAGGGCTTAAGTTAAGGCAGTGTCAGAAAGAGTGTAAAGGAGAATCCAAACATGTTCAATGATGGCTTAGCAGTTTGAGGACATGAAGGAAAGTGAGGAGCCAAGACTTCAAGTCAAGTCTGGAAGTCAAGACATCCTTCACCACCCTTCACTAGAAACTAGGTAGGGAGTTTCTTCCAAAACTGTATGGGACAACATAATCAGAGAGATAGAGTCACATATTAAAAGAGAAGTTGAAGTCCAAGAAGCAAAAAAGGACACCAAAGCCTACCAAGCTGGCAGGGGTAGAAAGAAAGAATGAAACCAAACTTGGCATCCTGGAGCCAGCTGAGTAACAGCAATAGCAAGGAGACAGGGAATGCAGCAACTATTTAGAACAGGTATAAATTTTGTGGGCTTGAGTGGACTGGTCAAGATTAAGAAGGAGGGAGGGGAATTACAATCATGTGGAAGATAAAAAGAAGCCTAAAGTGAGATACAGGTTAGTGGGATAGAAGTTGAGGCAATCTGCTCTGGAAAGATCAAGCTTGAAGTGTTAGGAACCATTCAAATGGGGGTGTCCAGGGCACAATTGGAGGTAAGGGTCCAGAGTTCACTGGGCTGAGCAAGAGTGAGTCATTAGCAGCTAGTTGGTGGTTAAAACTTGGAGAGTGAATAAGATCACCTTGTGAAAGGAACAGAGGCCCAAGAATGGAAGGCTGGATTTGTACATGGATAAATATACAGATGCTGATAAAGGGAATAGTCTTATGAGAGGTTTCAAAGAAGAAAGATCGGAAAAGGCAGGACAAGAACTGTGAAAAAGTGCTTTTCTGGAGTCTGCGGGAGAGAGAGTTTCAGAAGAGTGATCACTCATGCCCAGTGCAGTCAAATGTCACAAGAAGCTTCATTTTTTTATGGTGTTTCTGTTTATATACATGTACCTCTATTAAAAAACAGTATAATGTAGGGGACTTGTCTAAATCTAATAGGTAAAAGATGACTATAAAAATCATTGCATTATATATAAAATCAGGGGCTTCCCTGGTAGCTCAGCTGGTAAAGAATCCACCTGCAATGTAGGAGACCTGGGTTTGATCCCTAGGTTGGGAAGATCCCTAGGAGGAGGGCATGGCAACCCACTCCAGTATTCTTGCCTGGAAAATCCCGATGGACAGAAGAGCCTGGTGGGCTAGAGTCCATGGAGTTGCAAAGAGTCAGACATGACTGAGTGACTAAGCACAGCACAGCATGGCATGTATAAAATCATATAAATAGACAATTAATTTGGAAGTGGAAGCATGGCAGTTATAAGTACCTGGGAAGATTACTGGGTAGCTGATCTTTTCACTTTCTCCTCACTGACACACTAAACTAAACTTAGTTTCTCTTTTACCTTGGACACTGTGACAAATGTATAAATTACTCAATCTGATGAGATTTGTAGGTTCTTTTGTCTAGTGTTTTGTTTGTCTACTAGCCCAGTGCAAAAAAAAAATCAGGCACCTACTTTTGAGAATATATGTTTGTGTCTATGGTAGAATAATTTTTTTGTGATAGTAATTTATAATTTTCACTCCATATTTCCTATTTCTTCTTCCCTCTACAGATAAAGAAACAAAGACTACCTATAAAAACTTCTCTTCTTGGCTTTTGTTTCCAGAAGCAAAATCCATTGAGAGAAATGGGGTGTCAGAAGATAGGGGTATCATGAGGAAAACATGAAGAGAGAAAGATTTTCCCAAGTTAAAAATAGGCTCCCCAGAATCAGAGGAACAAGAAAGAAAAGTCTGTGTGCATGCTTCTGATGGAAATAGGAAGAAAGGGAAATATTTTCCAAAGCCAAGACCATTATCTATGATGGAAGGAAGAGACACATGTATGGTTTCTTGAGCATTAGAAACTATGAAGAAGTGGCATTGAATAGAACAATAGGACCTAGGAGAAGTCAGCCCAGGACTCCTAGCCTTGACATAGCTTCTTGTATGCTCAGTGTCAAACCAAAGCCATCAATCAATGCACTCAATGACATGAGCTGGGATAATGTAGGGACAGATATGTGATGACTGAGGGACCTTCATGATTCCTGGCAAAACCATGGTGGGAAAAGACTTATGGATAGCTGAGTTTATAGTCCAGCAAAATGTAGCATATCATGCATTGCATGCTAAGTCACTTCAGTCATGTCCGACTCTTTGTGACCCCATGGACTATAGCCCGCCAGGCTCTTTTGTCCATGGGATTCTCCAGGCAAGAATACTGGAGTGGGTTGCCATGCCCTCCTCCAGGGATCTTCCTGACCCAGGAATCAAACCCACATCCCTTAGTCTCCTTCATTGGCAGGTGAGTTCTTTAACACTAGTACCAGCTGGGAATAGTCAGAATTAAATTGCTAACTGAAAAATAAAGGAATATGGTATCTCCTGTACTCATGAGCTTGTGGCCCTCTATTCATACCCACAACATAAATCATTCCCCACATGAATCCCTTTGTTAATACATCTAGATGTGATCCTTGGGGAAATCCTAAAATCCAGGCTTTCACACAACAGGTGGGCCAGGCTGTTTTTGTGAAGGTCTCAGGCTCCAGAAAAAGTAAAACAATTGCCTTTGGAGCATCTCTGAAAGTAAGAGTCTCATTTTAAGGCCAATGACGTAATTATGTTCGCTTCATGCCACAAAGTTAATCGGGATCCTGAGTGTGTTAATCAGCAGAAGCCTAACTCTCCCACTAGGAAAATAATCAGCTCAGACCCAATGGCCTTTGCCAACTCTTCTTTTATCTAGTGGTAACAGACGTCGGCTTTGAGAACTACTTGTGTCTTCACTGGAGTCCTACTACTCCCGGAAATTGTCAGCTGACAAAGTGAACTGGTTAGTTTGGACACTCTAGGGAAGAAGAAAAGGTTGTTGGGGGAAAGAAAATAATAAACACTGACAGGAATAAAATGAAAAGAGATGCAATGATTGTTTTAAAAATGAACATCAGTGGTTTAGAGCAAGAAGCAAACATTAAGTGGGCATCCTTCGGGGCTGACCTAAGACTTTGTAACTCAGACCCATTCCAGACTGTGTTTCTACTTCCGGAATTTTAATTTATCTTTTAAATACAGGCAATATTTTTGTTTCAGACCTTACATAATTGTAAAGCACTTTCTACCAGAACAACCAAAGAGCATTATGCCCCTGCCATGGAGAGAAAGTATAAATGTAAATTGATACTGGGTATCATAAATTATTTTTTATTACAAGACAAGTAAATGACTGCCTCTGAAAGTGGACTTGCTTGTGTGGTAAGAATTAGAAGAATGTTTATTGTTGCAATATAAACCTTTAAAACAAAACCCTTGGAGGTACAAAGACAGATTTTAGTGCTTCTATTACTACTCTACAATTTGCTGTTAAATCAGTCCCCTTTCTTAAAGCAGCTAGTAATTTATGGCCTAAAATATGTTGCTGTTGTCATCTGTGAATTCAGAGTCACAAAACTGTTAAATTTAATGAACTATGGTTAAGAAATGAATGAATAGATATGAGCATCACAAATCAAATTCTCAAATCTATACTTCGCTTTTCTTGAATTCAAAGTATGCTTGCAACAAGCACAGCTCCACCCCTCATTGGCTTGTCATGCTCAATTTTACAAGGACAAGCAAACAACCAGGCATGCTAGCTGTCTGCCAATTACAGATGTGGCTGCTCTGGGCCTCGGGTGTACTGGAAATATTACTGCTGGGTAGGAAAGTGCTCTCTAGGCCATATGCTTGCTGTTTGTGGCCATAAAGAGCCACATGGCCTCTGGTGCGAAGTGATTTGGGCTATATTTGAGTCATTGGAAAACAGAACTAATATCTCATGCAAGTCTGCGGCAATTCACTTGCTTTCATTTCTAAGGGATATAAAATGACTTAGATCTAGAACTATAGGCCCAAATCTCAAACTGACTTGCAATCAATAATGATTTTTCAGTGCATTATCTTTTCCTTCCTAAGTCAGGGCCCCCTTCAGACATTATACTACTGTTAACATTTCAACAGAAGTTGTACTGAGGACCATTTAGTCTGGGAGGATAAAATCACAGAATAGATACATTTTTGGATGAGAAGTAACTAAAGCAATACTCTCTCATGGACCAGTTTTGTAACTGTACATCCTCATTTCTCTTGTGTCTATACTCCCTTCAGAGCCTGACTCATGCTACCTGGGTCTCACTCTCAGATTTGCCATTGTTGGTTTACCCCAGCCTCATTTGACCCTGTTACTCAGCCTCAGTGTCATAAGACACTGAGCTCCCGTCCAGTATCTCCATCTCCTGTGCCGACTAAGCCTTTTCTGGAATGACCCTGCACAGATACTTTCCACCCTTGTTCTGGATCATCAGGCTATGCTCCAGCTGAAGAATCTGCCTGGCTTCTTGCCTGCCACTTCTTCTATGATTCTGGCCCTCAAACTGTGGGCCAAATCTTTCAACGTGACTTTTGACCTTCTGTAGAGAAAGAGATGTCACTACCCACAGACAGGATATGGGAAGCACTTCACAACTACTTTCACTGAAGGGGGTGTTATACCCAATATTTGATGCATGTTCTTTATCACACTTCTTGTAAGACACTTCACCAGCTCTGGTCAGGCAGGAGCTGGATCTTGAACATGAGACTGAGTTTTCCTAAAAGAGGAGATGACATCACAGGCAGTGGCAACTATATAAACACAAGTTCATCATTCTGAAAAGGGCTTGGGGTTCTTAGGAAACAGGAATTAACTCCTTGCAATAAGAACACTGGGGGTTGAACACGGAACAGCAAGAGATGAAGTTAGGGATATAAGGCCTAAGGGAGGATCTTGTGTTTAAGATGTATGGTTTTGCTGTCCCAAAGACCACAAAAGAACATCCAAGGGAAGCTGTGTTAAAAAGGTCTGGCCAATCAGAGCATCACATCCTTCTGAATCTTGTCCTTGGTTCAGAGTTGGACATGTGATACAACCAAAATCAAGAGATGCAGTGAACCTTTTGCTGAACCTCTAGAGAAGAAAGCACATGGTCTTTGTTCCCTGGGACTATGAGCCTGGGGCTGCTAGGAGCTAACATGTAGGGTCAGACACTGAAAGCAGTGAGGGAGAAGGCTTCAGGGGGAGAAACTGAGCTCCTATATGAAGCCATGAGTGAAAACAGACCCAATCCTAGATTGGTTATATGAGCTAAAAAATTTCCTTTCCTGTCAAAACCAGAGTTGGGTTTCCTATCCCTCGCAATGGTTCCCAACCTTTGTGGCACCAGGGGTCAGTTTCTGGGAAGATAGTTTTTCCATAGACTGGGGTGTGGGGATGTGGGGGATAGTTCAGGCAGTAATGCAAGCAATGGGGGGCGATGGAGAACAGCAAATAAAGTTTCGCTGGCTCACCCGCCTGCCATATTCCTCCTGTTGTGTGGTCCAGGTTCCTAACAGGCCACAGACAGTACTGGCCCAAGGTCCAGGGGTTGGGGACCTCTGCCTTACACCCCCAAAAGTCTTCAGACATATGACTTGGATGCTACACTAAGGTACTTGGACTTAATTCTCTAGAAAATAAAAAGAACGTGTGAGGGTATGGGATCTACATAGTTATGACTCTCTTAATATTAAAGTTATAATTAACCTTTCATAATCCTGAAGAAGGGCCTGGTGATCTTAGGGAATGATAAGCCATTCCTTAAAACTAGATTTGTTTGATTTACATTTGTTAACATGGTCTGTTGCACATGGTTTATAACCCTTCACTATATGTTACCTTAGGCAGTTTATCATTGGTTCTCAGACACCTGTCCTGTTCACTCAGCTAGCTCTTCTCTTGTTGATACTAGGGACCATGACTCTGTGTGCAACACACAGTCCTGAGGATACAGTAGGTGTTTTCCAACTGCTTAACTGCCTGGGGTAAAAAGGATGAGAAAAAAGACAAAATTCTTTTACTGGAGACTGTGAACCCTTCTCACCAAGTTTAGTTTCAATTTCCTTTTCACAGCATAGCTTATTCTCTGAGAGGAAGCTAAACGACTCTATCTACAGAAGTGCTAACTCTCCTGCTCTTGTATATGTTTCTGCCAATCAAAGCAACTCACCCAATTGCATTGAAATGCATTGATGAATCTGCTGATGATTGCTGAAACCAAAAGGAACACATCAATCCCTGTGAAATAGTCAAACTAACAGAGTTTCTGATGTAAAAGCAACTTATTTCATTTTCCTTTGTGAAAAATGGATCACAACGTCTAAGGAGCTATTAATCTAATTATCAGCCTTCTACAAAGATCCTCTACTCTCTTGAGAGTTTAATTTGGAACATCCATTTCCAAAAGATAGAGAAGGACAGAGATCAATGTTCCCAAAGATAACCATGAATAAATTTTGTTATTTGATTTACACTTAAATAAACATGGTCACCCTTTTTTAAAGGTACAGTTTCTGCCCTTGTCACATTTTTTTTTTTTGAGTTCTATCAAAAATACGTTGCTAGATAAAGATAAATTATCACCTCTATCAGGTGGGGAGGCAGAACTAAATAGATATTCTTTAAAGAGTTTAGAAGATAAGTGAATTTTCCCCTGTATTCCAACCTATAACTGAAGGCAAAGTAAGCTTCATAGCCACAGTGAGGCCAAAACCTTCACTGGGGACACCTTGGGCCTGTTGCTTGATCTTCCTCATCACCTGCGGCCGCCCTCCCACCTCTCTGTCTAGCTTCTTCCCCAACATTCTACCTGTACCTCTCCGCAATCACTACTGTTATTCTTTCTATTTAAAAATAAAATTTATCATTGTCTAATACAAGGCCCTATTCTCAGTCTTGACTCTCCCTATTTGGGGGGATTCTTAATATTTGTTACTGTCCTCTTCTTATTGAAACTCCCTTCCCTTTGGTCTCCACTCCAGTTGCATCATTCTTCAAAATACATCCAAATCTGTCCAAGCTAAACACCATCTCCATTGCTACCACCTACGGACAGCTTTTATGAAAGCTTCCACCAAATCATTCATTCAGACTATGCCTTACACAAAAACCAGAGAGATCTTAAAAAATTGTCAAGTTTTCTCACCATGATCACCGCCAAATCTTCCAGTGGCTCTCCACCACGATTAGAGCACAACTTAAAACTCCTTGCAAAGGACTAAAAGGCCCTACAGTATATGTTCTCTTCCTGCCCTTCCAACCTCATCATCCACCACAGACTGCTGTAGCCACGGTGCTGTGAGCATCCTGAGACTGTTTTCAGAACAAGGCCTCTGCTTTGTTCTCTCACTTCATTCCTGAGTCATCTCCTTGGAAGAGCCTTCCCTAACCCTTCAGCTGAACTAGCACCCCTGTTACTCCTATAACCCAGCTTTATTTTTCCTCACTGTACTCAGCATTATAGAGCATATTATTACAGAGGTGTGTTTAGTTACTGTCTGTCTCTTGACTACAGTGTACCCTCCATGAGGGTAGAGATTTTGAGTCTTCCCAATCACAGGATGGTGCCTTTCACTCACTAGTTACTCAGTACAACCACTGAATGATAGCTTGCCTGTCTTTGTTGAGAAGAATCCCCTGTTATTTATACTGAGTCCACAGAATCAGAACTAGTTTCTGAGATCTTAAAACTGCTTCCTGGCCTCTGATATCAGCACACCAAGAAATCTTAAATGCAGCGTCAACAAAAGTCTAGATAACCTTTCTCAAGTGGGTCAATAGGATTGTTTACAAGTGTCTTAAACAACAGAAACGTATGTCTCACAGTTTGGGAGACTGGGAAGCCCACATCAAGGTACCAGCATAGTCAGATGAGGGGCCTCCTCCTGTTTCATGGCTGGTGCCTTTTTATTCTTTCCTCACATGATGGAAAGGGCAAGGGAGCTTTCTGGAGTCTCTTTCACAAAGGCATTAACACCACACCCTCATCACCTAAGCACCTCCCAAAGGTACCACCTCCCAATACCAGTCAGGCACTAGGATTTTCAACATGTGAATTTGGGAGGGAATACAGACACACAGAACACAGAAACCAGCATTTTAAAGAAATGCTTGTACATGCATCCTAAGTCACTTCAGTTGTGTCTGACTCTTTGCAACCCTATGGACTATAGCCCGCCAGGCTCCTCTGTCCATGGGTTTCTCTAGGCAAGACTACTGGAGTGGTTTGCCATGCCCTCCTCCAGGGAATCTTCCCTATCCAGGGATTGAACCCATGTCTCTTATGTCTCCTGCATTGGCAGGCAGATTCTTTACCACTAGTGCCACCAACTAACATCAAAAAGGGGTGTGTCACATTTTCAGGTTGACACTAGTCATTATATACTCATGCTACTTAAGTAAATAGCTAATGAATTTGTCATTTTAAACTAGAGAGATAAGGACTGTTATGACACTTCCATACAAAAACCTCCATATCTTTTGCCCACCCCTATCTTTGAACGGTCTCACTGCTGTGCCGTAAAGATGCTTGTTGACATTTTCATAGTCACATATCCTAAGTAAAGTTCTTTTACGGATATTTTCTCTGTGTTTGCTTGGTTACTGTCACTATGTTTTGGAAAACCACCTCTTCCCCATTTCATGTGGTTTTCCTAACCACTGAAATTGGAATTTCTGCTGGTGGGGACTGGGAATCTGAATTTTCAAAAGCACTCAAGATAATTCTTATGCATAGTAAAAGGCCAGAAAACTTGATTAGAGGGGTAGGCAAAGGGCTCATGAGGGACCAATCCAAATCTTGCTTTGGATTGCTAGATGAAGTTTGAGAAAAGATGCTCTTTATACTAGAGTTGCTGATCTAGAAAGAATGAATCTGGATCTTCCACCAACCCTCTTTTTCACACATGGGAAGAGGCTCCCAACCTGCAGGATAAAGCCAAGGAAAGATAAGGAGATTCAAGAGATTTGGAGGCAATTCCTGTGGACCAGTCCCTGAGACTTGATTCCTTAAAGTCTTCT
This sequence comes from Dama dama, assembly GCF_033118175.1. Lineage (NCBI taxonomy): Eukaryota > Metazoa > Chordata > Mammalia > Artiodactyla > Cervidae > Dama > Dama dama. The sequence continues at coordinate 43,400,346 of NC_083698.1, read as the reverse complement.
TCCAGTCTTGTGAATCCTCTCATAGCCCTCTTGGCTGCAGGAGCCAACACTTTCTCCTTTTGCTTAAATTCATTAACTTGGGTTTCTGTCACTTCCAAAAGAACCCTCACTACCCTAGAGTAAAATAGAGCCCATAAGAATCAGAGTAAAATAATGCTCAGGAGGTTCTAGAAGGCTGCTAGAATCTTTATCATATACATTAAAAAAATTTTTTTTTAATTTTATTTACTTTTGGTGTGCTGGGTCTTCACTGCTGCGCAGGCTTTTCTCTAGTTGCAGAAAGTGGGGGATACTCTCCAGTTGTGATGTGCAGGCTTCTCATTGCTGTGAATTTTCTTGTTGTGAAGTACAGATTCTAGGGCAAGCAGGCTTCAGTAATTGCAGCTTGAGGGGTGGCTCCCAGGCTTTAGAGCACAGGCTCAATAGTTGTGTCATACACGCTTAATTGCTATGTGGCATGTGGGATTTTCCTCGATCAGGGATCAAACCTGTGTCTCCTGCTGTGGCAGGAAGATTCTTTACCACTGAGCCACCAGGGAAGCCCTTATCATATACATTTATACCGACGCTGTTAGTCCTCAGAATGCCTAATGTCATTATGTTTCATTACAAGTGAATAAGTACATATAGAAATGGGGACATGAGCAGCTGGAAAAGGAGAGGAACTGCTTTTCTTGGAATGATTTGGGAGCTAAAACAGTGAACAGCATATTGAGATTTAAGATGTGTGATACACATTGAGGAGCTCAACTCTTGAGTGGGAAACAAACACCCACTACTACTTTAAGGGGAACTGTTAAACTCCAACGCAAGCTGAAGGAGCGGTTGAATCAGTACCATCTTCTCATATTTCCAGGATGATGCATGTGTCCACAACACAGTCTGCTTCTCTAGAAAGCCAGCATCACAGCAGAAATACCCGGTGTATATAATTTTTCAGTAGCTTGAAGTACTGAAGAAGCCAAACCAGAATAAAATGAATGAAGACTTTTTAAAAAAGTAAACTGTGGAGCATAAAAATGAGATTAACAGGGATAAAATAATACTTTAGGAGAGACACAGTATCTGTACATTTTGGAAGAAATCTGAAGAATTGTGGGTCAAATACAACTCAGCACTAAGAGTCCCCATTATTCTTGGTCTTATCCAAAGTAGCACTGTAATCAGTGTTCCAAAATTAAAACACAATTTTTTCTTGTGGATATTATAGTACTCTTGAGCAATACCATGTGTCAGAGTCTATCAGGGTCCTAAAGTCAGTTTAATTCAGTTCAGTAAACACTGACAAGCACGAAGCTAATCCTGGGAGAGATGCTACAAGACCTTGACAATTGCAGAAGTCCAGAGAAAAAGGCAGGACAAATTTCACAAGTGCCAAGGGCAACCATATGTATAATTTCTAATTCTTCACTTGTAAAAATGATGCTCCTGACCACCTTTCAATACATCTACAGTTGTTCCCCCAGAAGTACTTGGAGGCATGTGTGCACAGCTGGCTTCTCTCCTCTGTATTGATTATTGTCTATAGCTTCCAAGTAACATAAAATTAATAGTCAACACATAATCAAAGCCATAATCTTGGCCTGCTTCTTGGATTTTTTTGTAATGGAAAAAAAATCAAAGGTGTTTTCTTGACACAAAGTACAGTTGGGGGAAGGTTGAGTAAACACAATTTAAAAAAACAAACCAACCCAAGGACACAAATGATCAGCTTCTTTTAAAGGTGCTGGTTTCCCTTTTACTCCCAAACTAAATTAGTTTCAATTTTATTTTCAGTATATACACATATCCCTGGTGGCTCAGATGATAAAGAATCTGCCTGCAATGCAGGAGACCCAGGTTCAATCCCTGGGTCAGGAAGATCCCCTGGAGAAGGAAATGGCAACCCCACTCCAGTATTCTTGCCTGGGAAGCCCCACAGACAGATGGGCCTGGTGGGCTACAGTCCATGGGATTGCAAAGAGTCGGACACGATTGAGCTACTAACAACACATATATACTGGAACAGTCATATCAGAAATTTCATGGTTAAAATACTAAAAGCAACACATATATAGTGAGTTCAATTTTCTCAGTCATGAATTTAGCCAAAATTTGATTTGGTACATGAAGTTGCCAATGGCTCCTGTCTGTGTGGTTGGACAATTCTGAACATCCTGTATTACCCGCAATCAGAGAAGGCCCAGCAAATCTCAAAACACCCATATAAGTTTCGGGAACTTTCCTTCTTCCCTCAAATACCTTTATGTCTGGTTGAAAATTCTCATGGCAAAGAACCTAACATCATTCTGTCAGGTTACATCATTATTTCCAGGAAGTCTTTGTACAGAACAAATGCGTTTGGGGAAGAACAACTGATTAACAGTTACCCACACCAGAATGTAAATAGGAATAGCCAGCCACTATGGAGAACAGTATGGAAGTTCTTAAAAAAAAACAAACTAACTAAAAAAAGAGCTAACATATGATCCAATAATCCCACTCCTGGGCATATATCTGGAGAAAATCATATGTAGAAAAGATACATGCACTCCAGTGTTCGTTGCAGCACTATTTACAATAGCCAAGACATGGAAGAAACCTAAGTGTCTATCAGCAAATGAATGAACAAAGAAGATGTGGTATATATACACAATGGAATATTACTCATCCATAAAAAATGAAATTATGCCATTTGCAGCAACATGAATGGAACTAGAGATGATCCTACTAAGTGAAGTAAGTTAGGCAGAGAAAGGCAAGTAGCATATGATATCACTTTTAGATGTAATTCTTTAAATGATATAAATGAACATATTTACAAGACAGAAATAGATTCATAGACTTAGAAAATAAACTTATGATGACCAAATGGGAAATGTAGGGGGAGGAGGGATAAATTAGGAGGTTGGGATTAACATATGCTGCTGCTGCTGCTAAATCGCTTTAGTTGTGTCCAACTCTGTGCGACCCCAGAGACAGCAGCCCAACAGGCTCCTCTGTCCCTGGGATTCTCCAGGCAAGAACACTGGAGTGGGGTGCCATATACATACAACTATATATAAAATGGGCTTCCCTGGTGGCTCAGATGGTAAAGCGTCTACCTGCAATGCGGGAGACCCAGGATCGATCCCTGGGTTGGGAAGATCCCCTGGAGAAGGAAATGGCAACCTACTCCAGTACTCTTGCCTGGAAAATTCCATGGACCGAGGAGCCTGGTAGGCTACAGTCCATGGGGTGGCAAAGAGTCAGACATGACTGAGCGACTTCACTTTACATATAAAATAGATAATCAACCTGCTATATAGCATGAGCAACTCTACTTAATATTCTGTAATAACTATATGGGAAAAGAGTCTGAAAAAGAATAGCTATATGTATGCCTGCATGCTAGATCGCTTCAGTCATGTCTGACTCTTTGCGACCTTGTAGACTGTAGCCTGCCAGGCTCCTCTGTCCATGGGGATTCTCCAGGCAAGAATACTGGAATGGATTGCCATGCCCTTCTCCAGGGAATCTTCCTGCCCCAGGGATTAAATCTGTGTCTCTTATGTCTTCTGCATTGGCAGATGGGTTCTTTACCACTAGTGCCACCTGGGAAGCCCAGATATATACATATATATATATATATATATGTTAAAAATTATATATATATATATATATATAATTAAATCACTTTGATGTTCAGTTGAAACACAACATTGTAAATCATCAAAGATACTACAATATAAACAACCACAATAGCAACAATAAAACAGTCACCCACACCAAAGTGAGTGCTAAGCATGTCAGGCTAGAAGGAAGCAGTGAGGGTCCTGAGGGAACAGGAGGAGGCGAATTTTGTTGGAAGAGAAAAGAAAACCCTAAGACAAGGGTCTCCAAACATTTTTGTTCATATATCCCAATCCCTCCAAATTTTGAAAAATTATGTGCCCCTTTGCAAATTTTTTGATTAAACATCTAAAATAATTTATTATAAAGTGAAACAGCTGTAAAGGAAGTATATAACTATTCTAAAACAAAACACTTTCACATTACTCTTTTAAACATATCCAATGGAATTTAAGTAGCATAGAGACTGGATAACCTATTGTCATTTATTTAGTAAAAGTAGACCCAAATTCTTAGTCAAAGTTTTTACACCATTCCTTTGCTCCTTTAAGTTGTATTTGCCTTCCACTTCCCCTCTAGTCATTATTCAAAAATATCATATTTTCATCTTTTGAAAGCTTTTATGATTTTATCATAGTACTCTGAAAAATAAAAGTATATGAATTAGAATTTTTTAATGTCCTATTACTACAGGTGGCAACAGGTTTAAAAATTTTCTTTTGAATGAAGAAGTAATATTGATAATTATTGGTAGTAATACATAAATATTATCAGTATTATAAAAGAGATCAAAACAACACATGTAGATTAAGTTTTGATAAAATATCAAAGTAAAATGCTTCTGAAATGTAGCTGTAATGGTCTGTTATTTTTACTGCTGATCTAGCTCATACATTCCTAGATTAACATTTATTATTGGAATGAACACAGTTCATTATCAATTTGATTCCTCTTTTTCATTTTATAGACATATACTGTGAAATGTTGCTCAAGTAAATAAGTGGATGGGATTGTATTACAGTAATTCCAACCAGTTATTTGAACAAATTTTGAGTCATATACCCTAAATCCCAGGGTGATTTATTATTAAAGTTAGTTAATAATTTAATTAATAATATTAACCATTAAAATTTTGTCATATAAATTTAGTCAATTAAATTTAATATTAATAATTATTTAAAATAATTTAAATGCTTATTATCTTTTAATCTACTTTTAAAATTATGGTATACTGATATACAGTATGAGTTTCAGGTTCACAACATGATGATTTGGTGTTTGTATATACTGTGAAGTGATCACCACAGTAAGTCTAGTTAACATCTGTCTCCCTTCATAGTTACAAGTGCTTTCTTGTGCAGAGAACTTTTAAGATCTATTCTCTTAGCAATTTTCAAATATGCAATTCAGTAATATTAACTATAGTCTCCATGTTATACATTACATTCCCAACACTTAGTATTTTATAACTGGAACTGTGTACCTTTTGATCTGCCTCACTCACTTCACCTACCACCATGCCCTGCCTCAAGCAATTTTTAATTTATTTTGGAAAACAGAAACTCGTCTTACAAAAGCATTTGATACTTATTCATTAGAGTAAATAATTTTATCGGATTCTGGGAAGTACACCAAAAAGATTTGACCAAGATTCTTCAAATAACTATTAATTATAACTGTTTCTCTTTCACTTAAAGACATCTTATCTATCTCAGTGTACTCAGAAATGATTGGAGAAGGTAAACTATCATCAATTTCAAAACTCATTTGCCAACCAATTTTTAAAAAACAACATGACAATTAAATTTTTGGCACAACTTTGGAGCTGCAGATCTAGCTCATTCAATTTATGGAAGTTGGCTTTGATATAATGTAATTGGCTAAGTAGTCCTTATTGCCAAACAATTGGCTTGACAGTCACACTTTTTGTTAGATACACTTTGGCCTCATGTTTACCTTCTAACAAATGTGTTAATATGTGCAGCCACCTCATTCTGGATTCTTAATTCTCAGATAGAGAGGTAGATAGGGCATGGAGCTCTGCCAAGAGTTTGTTGCAAGGATGAAATAAAATACTGCCATCTTCACTGTTTCTTTCTATGCTTTGTTGGCTTTGTTATCAAAGAACTCTCCCTCAGGAACAATGCTTTCTTTAATAATAGTGGGGGATGGAAACAATGAGTCATTAAAGAAAGATTACCATCACTTTGGGATCCAGACTATCTTAACAAGGACCAGCACACTTGCCTCTAACACTATACTTGACCTGTAACAGAAATGTGTTTAAGACAGGAAAGATGCCCTACCTAAGTGCTTTGATTAAGGGAAGTTACCCAACTTCAATATGTCCAGTTGTCCTTTTGTTTGACATTTTGGGGGTTACCACAGTGAGATTTTCGAGGGCTTAAAGAGACTTTGTTTTATAAAGCAGGATAAGAGCGAGCATGAAAGAGGAGATGAGAAAGAACTCTCGTAACAGATAGACATATTGGCTACAAGTCTCTTGTTCAGTAGATCAGTATTAGTAAAGAGTATGTATGGACACTGAGGACCCAGAAATTGATTCCCTTGTGCGTGCTTACCGCATGGACACCCTCTGCAAGTCCTAGGAGCATGTGAACACAGGTGTGGAGCTCTCTTTCCTTAGGAAACCAAAGGAAGGCTGGAAGGCAGTGCTACAATCAGAGAAATTGTGAGGGCAGTTTGGTACATTCTGGCCAACAGCAAGGGTTTTCCTAGGGAAGTCATGTCTCCTAATTTTCAGGTTAAGAGAACAAAACCTCTTTTTTTGCCAGCAGCAAAGTACACACTCAGTGTATCAGGAAGTATGTTTTTTTTTGCAGACACATAGGTCAACAGTTAAATTTAGGCAAATGAACAAAGTAGACAAACTTATTTAAAAGGTCTCTAACTTGCCCTGAGGGTAACACACCCAACTCCAGGCCCATAGTCCCATGGTTAGTCCTCAGGAGCTCTCAGACTGCTTCTAATGATTTGAAATTCCCTACACTGAGGCCCCATTCAAACCTACTTTCCTTATGCCTTGAAATTAACCCCACTCTTCATCTCCCTCCCAATCCAAACTCTCAAGTCATTTTTTATGGCTGACTTCCCTGAGGAAGAAGGTGACCTGATTTTCTAATTCACGGTAAAGTATGAATGATTAAAAGGCTTAATTCTCCTTGACATTGCATTCATTCTCAAAGATGAGTTATTGGTGGATTATGAACAGAGCTATTTTATTTGAGAGGTAGAATAAAGAAAGGGGTGTTCTCTTCTTTTGCTCTTCCTTCCCAAATACAGAAGAACTGAAAATCAGCCCTTTGCTTGATTCCTTCCCACTCACCAAACAAAAGATTTACCTAACCTACTGGGAGTGTGTTCAGGCCTTTATCTTTTACTAGTACGTCAAGCACTTAGGGAGGCATGATGCAAGTAACTGAACTATTGAAGAATGGGCTCAGACAGTATTCTTCTGATTTCAAGAAATGAATAGGTTTCCCAGACACTCACCTGGCTATCGGTGACTCAGGCAGAGAAGGAAATATATTTGTCTACACTGCTCAAGAATGAAGAGGACAAATCTTCCTGATAGACACCCAACAACTTAAATTGTCCTGGCATTTTCCTCATGCACCTTGGGAATGGACCATCATGGAAGTACACTTAATTTCAAAAATTCTTTCTCTTCATAATGTTTTTGTTTCTTATGCCAATGAACTTTTCTAATTAGAAAGAAATCATATAATTCAAAGCACAATTAAAAAAAAAATCTAGTCATTCTATTAATCAGCTGAGATTTATGTCACAATCCCAGTAAACAAGAGCAAAAAATAATACAACTTGGAAGAAGCTGGAGGGTGCAGCCCTGGCTTTTTACCTCTGGAGCAGCCTCTTCCATGCCTGGGTAACAAGCTCTTTCCTAATTTGCATCTTATGATCCCAGTTCTTTGAACAGGGGCACTGCTCTGTTGTGGATAAAAGTCATGGAGCCCAGTGAGTTCTTTTAGATCTTAGAGTCAATTACAGCTAAAAAGTTACAACAAATGAAATTTGTCATCAGACTTTATTTTTAGTGCCAAATATTAAAAACCAAACCAGGAGACTGTTAAAGAGTGAAATATCTCAAGGAATTAATCTTCAACGCAGATTAGCCCCTCTGGGCATTTGGATAGAAAGATGTGTTTTTAAACTGCTATTTTGAAAACCAGAAAGTTAAAAATCAAAAGAGCAAAATTTTACTTGCTCTGTTTTTATGTCAATAATTAATTCCCAATTTACTTATCCCTCACACAGCACCATCCTACAATCTCACTTTACAGAATCCCAGCAAGCCAAGTCTGTTGAAAGATGGCAATGCAAACACTACCACTATTGAAGGTAAAAACAGCAGGAAAACATTACTGTGATAGGTTACAAAGACCGTTCACTTTAAGTATGTCCCTGTGTTACCATGGGCTTGGTTTCTTTTGGGTGCAGATAGCTTTAACAGAAAAGAAGGACTATTTGCCAAAAAAATTAAAAAAGTGGAAATGGCTATTTTATATGATCCTAGAATCATTGTGCCAGATTTTAGGCATCATTAAGCTTAGCCCAGTAGTTTTCAATTTTGATTGCATATTCAGTCTTCCTAAAGCATTTCAAAATGTCTAATACCTGGGTGCAACCTCAAATCAGTTAAATGAGAACATCTGTGTTGAGTCTTCCAGACCCTGGTATTTTAAAAGTTTTCCCAGTTCTAATGTACAGCAGAGTTTGAGAACCATCTCTGTTTCACAGATATATACACGGAGCCCCAGGGAGAATTAGTGACCTGTCCAAGGTCACATTAAATGGTTTTCAGTGGAACCATTCCTAGGCAACAGCTCTTTTGACATCCTCTGTCTCTGGTGAACACTCCCAAGTTTCTAAATAAGAGACTAGCTGGTTCCTTCAGGCTATGAATTATTTATAGAGCATCTACAATATGCCAGATGCTGGGCTAGTAGCTGAGGATAAAATAGTGAGCGAAACAGATGAGATTTCTGCCCTTATAGACTTTATGGTCTAGTGGGAAAGACAGACATAATGGATTAGTGATAAAATAATTGCAAAATTATCACTGTGATAAGTATTGAGAAGGAGAGGGTCATGGTAGCAAAAGAGGCTGACTTTTCTGAGGAAGTGAAGACTGAATGAGACCAATTTGGCAAAGGAGAAAAAGAAGAATGGGTTGGGGAGTGGGTAGAGAAAGAGGAGGGAGAGGTGGCAGGGGGAGAGAGAGCTCAAGGGCAGAGAAAGGACTTCCTGATCTGTGTAGGAGAATGGCATCTGTGGCACAAGAGAACAGTTCTGGGAACTCAAAGAAGGCCAGTGAGACAGGAAGGGAAGTCTTGGGGGAGCTAACAACCAACTCTGTTCATTGATTTCATTTACAATATAACCCCTACCTTAAAACATGGACTTAACCTGTTCACTGCAGAAATAGTGAAAAGAGTCACATGTACCATGACATTGTTCCTTTTCTTTCAGTTTGAAACAAACACAAGATATGAACCCACCAGTAAGATTCAAATAGACTGTGGACCTTGGATTGGGCACTGATTCTCAGTGTCTGGCTACCAAGCCCAATTACTTCAAGATTTAAAAAACACTAATGCTAAAGAAAAACCTTAAATCAATTTAATCAGAATTTAGGGAGGAGGTGAGAGGGTACTGGTATTTTTTAACAGCTCCTTGTGATCCCAGTGTACAGCCAAGATTGAGAATCCCTGTTCTAGGTTGAGGATTTGATCGGGAAAAATACAAGGAGTGAACAGAAAAATTGTTTGTATTTGCTCTTCTCTATCTTCAATTACTGCCTCCACTGGATGCATTATGACTCACCATGTAATGGAGTTCTCCTCTGTGTTAAAACTTCTTAATGAACAGCTGGATTGGAATTAAAACTGCAGGAACACCAGGGAGAGCTCCTAAATGAAAAGTAAAACTCCCTGCTCCTGTTTCTCCCTCACATTCTCTCTTCTCATCTTTAAGCTTGCCCTTTCTACTGACTTAGTGCATTTTGTTTTAAAAACTAGAATTGTATATTTTGAGATCACTATAGATTAATATGCAGTTGTAAGAAATTACACATAGACTTCCATACCCATCACACAATTTCCCGCAAAGGTAATATCTTACAAACTATAGTACAATATTGCAACAGGGATATTGACTTGGATACATTCAAGACAGAATGTTTCCATCACAAGGATCTCTCATCTTGTCCTTTAATACCACATCGCCTTCCCTCTACCATCACCTACTCTTTTACCCTTGGCAACCACAAATCTGGTATCAATAGCTACAATTTTGTCATTGAAAGAATGTTATGTAAATAAAATAATAACTTTCTGGGATTATCATTTTTCACTCTGGAGATTCATCTTGGTTGTTGCTTGGAGTTTGTTCCTTTTAACTGTCAAATGGTATTCCACACTATGAATGTACCACTGTTTACCTTAATCATTAACCTATTAAAAGACAACCTGAGTTGTTTCCAATTATTGAGTGTTATGAATGATATTGTTACGAATGCTTGTATGTAAGATTTTGTGTGAACATATGCCTTCACTCCTCTGGGAGAAATGTCTAAGAGTACAAATGTTGGGGCTTATGGTAGTTAAACATTTAGTTTTATAAGAAATTGCCAAACTGTTTTCCAAAGTGGCTATACCACCGGTTTATACACCCATGAGCAATGCTTGAGTGATGCAGTTTCTCCATATCCTTGCCAGAATTTGATGGTGTCATTATCTTTTTATTTAGCCATTCTGATAGGTGTCTAGTGATGTCTTGTGTTTAATTTGCATGTCATTAGCTGCTAATGATGTTGAAGAGTTTCTCAAATGTCTATTTGCCATTTGTATATCCTCTTTGATGAGATGTCTTTTCATGTCTTCTGATTATTTTCTAATTGGATTGTTTATATTTTTACTGTGGAATTTGAGAGCTTTGATTATTCTTTATATGTTCTAGATACTAGTCCTTTGTCAAATATCCAGTTTGCAAAATGCATTCTACTGTGGAGCCTGAATTTTTGTGCTCTTAACAAGTCTTTCACAGAACAAGAGTCTTACATTTTGATTGAAATCCAATGTAAATTTTTTCTTTTATGGATTTCATTTTTGATGTCAAGTCTTAAGAACTCTTTGTTTAGCCCTAGATCAAAAAGATTTTCTCCTATGATTTTTTCCTAAAAGATCTTATAAATTTTCATTTAATTTCATAATCTAGTTTGAAATAATTTTCATATAAGGTGTGAGAATTAGGTCAAGAAACATTTTTATACTTATGGAGGTATAACTGCCTCATCATTACTTGTTGAAAAAGCTATCTTTCCTCATTAAATTGCTTTTATACCTTTTTTTCAAAATGAATTTCTTTATTTTATTCCATCTATTCCTCTGCTAATATCTCTCTGCCAATCTTTTATTTGCTGTGTTTAGACCATTTACATTTAAAGTAATTATTGATATGTTAGGACTTAACTCTGTCACTTTAATCTTTTGTTTGTTCTCTCTAGTTTTTACTTCTTTGTTATGTTTTTCCTGGGATCCTACAGTCACTTGAACATCTGTTTAGAAGTCCATTTTAATTTATCGATAGTGATTTTGAGTGCATCTCTTAGTAAAGATTTTTTAGTGGTTGCTCTGGATATTCCATTATTTATACATAACTAATTGATAACAGTCTACCATTATCATCATTTCACGAGTCTGACTGGAATATAGAAAATTTACTTCCTTCTATATCCCTTTAGTCTCCCTTATTTATAAAATTGTCTTCAATATTTCCTCTATATTCATTTATAACTGCATCAGTATTTTAACTTTTACTTCAATTGCCAAATGTAATTTAGAAAACTCAAGAGGAGAAAACAAGTCTACCATATTCACCCACATTTTTGCTCATCATGTTCTCTCTTTCTGCTGAATGTTCTAACACTCCTTCTCTTGTTTCCTTTCTCTTCTAAGAATTTCCCTTAGCCATGCTTTTAGGGTAGGTCTACCTTTGTTTCTCATTATTTGACCTTGTTTTGATTTCTCTTTCATCCTTCAAGTATATTTTTGCAGGGAATAGAATTTGGGGTTGACAGTTTGATGTTTTTTTTATTTTAGCACTTGAAAAACAGTATTTCAATTCCTTCTTTTCCTCCATGGTCTCTAAAAAGAAATCCCCGGCCGTTTGATTTTTTTTTTTCTATATAGGTAAAGTGATATTTTATTCTGGCTGCTTTAAACAGCAGCCTTAGTTTTCAGAAGTTTAATTATAAAGATCCTCATGTGGCTATCTTTGGGTTTATCCTGTTTACCCTGCTCAGCTTCCTGAATCAATGGGTTTATGTCTCTCGATAAATTTGGAAAGTTTTCAACAATGTTTCTTCAAGTACTTTTTCAGCCCCACCCTCTTTCTCCTTTTTGACTGAGACTCTGATGACATAAATATTTGAGTTTTTGTTATAATCCCATGGGTCCCTGAGGCTATATTCATTTTTTTTTTCTTTTTTCCTCTCTGTTTTTTAGATTTGGTAATTTCTGTTGTCTTTCAGTTCACTGATACCCCAACCCCTATTTTGCTGTTGATTCTATCCATTGAATTTTTCATTCCAGTTGCTGAGTATTTCAGTCCTAAAATCTCTTTTTTTTTTTCTTTATAGTCTTTATTTTTCTGGGACTTTATACTTCTTTCCTGAGGCTTTCTATCTTCAGATTTGTTTCAATTTTACTAGTATTTATTCATCAAAGCATTTTATTATTGTTGCTTTAAAATCTTGGTCAAATAATTCTAATATCTCTGTAATTTTGATGTTGGCACCTATTGATTGTCTTTTTTTTCCTTGGTTTGAGATCTTCCTGGATCTTGTATGACAAGTAATGTTTAGTTGGAATCTGGACTTTTCATGTTATGTTATGAGGCTCTGGATCTCCTTTAAACCTGTTTTAACTGGTTTTCTCTGTCATCACTCTGGCAGAGGTAGGGGTAGTTGCAGGTAGAACTCCATGTTCCCTACTTAGATCTGCTGACACCCAAGGGTATGGGTTCTTTGTTACTACTGGATGATGATGGAAGTTCTGACTCTAGACTAGACCTTCTCTGATACTACATCAGTGTGGAGGGATAAAAGCACCTGGTTACTGCTGGGTGGAGATGGAAGTCCAGGCTTCCTGTGTGGTCTCCACTGACACAGAAGCAGGATAGAGTGGAAGTCTAAGCCTCCAACTGGCTGTTGCTGGCATGGGTGGAGGTGGAGCCACAGTTTCCTCTGTGATGTTGGCTGGAGTGGATTGTGCATGGATGCTAGGTTGCTTCATTTGGGACTGACTCTTTGCCACCCCAGGACTGTACCCCTCCAGGCTCCTCTGTCCATGGAATTCTCCAGGCAAGAACACTGGAGAGGGTTGCCATGCCCTTCTCCAGGGGATCTTCCTGACTCAGGGATCGAACCTTCATTTCTTACCTTTCCTACACAGGCAGCAGGTTCTTTACCACTAGTGCCACTTGGGAATCTAAAAGTTTTCTATCTTGCTGGGCTGCCCCATGGTGCTTTGGAGGTATTTGGAAAATAAATCTAATGCATTTGGAAAATATATTTTGAAAATGTAATAAATAAGTACACTATAAAATAAATCAAATGTATTTGGAAAATTGTCTTCTCTGAGGTAGAACTTGGCTCTATGCTTTAAATGTATACCATGTCTCTCCTTCTAAAGAAATTTTTTAGTATACCTCAGTGACCTTCACATTTTTATGGCTGTGACCAGCAAACTTTTGAATTAGCTATCTCTATTACTTCCACTTCATTGCAATTGGTTTTCCTTAAATTTCCTGGATTTGCAGTTCTACTGAGACCACTCTGAAAGATTACCAGTTCATCTGCAAACTGCTTTTCTTTAAAGTAAATTCAAGTGTCTGCTGCATTTAGTATTGTTTGGTTACTGCTGTTAACATTATATCTTCCAGCTCTTTCACTAACTGTCGATATGACTTTGTGCAAATCATAGTCTCACTTATCTTCATTAAAAAGTGGGGGTTATAATCTGGACCTATACCTTTTTTAGGATTGAACTGAGGCCCAAGTAATATCATGTATATTTATTTAATGAACATCAATTAGTGTCAGACACTATGGTTGGCTATGGATATACAACAGTGAGTATAATACACCCTCAAGGACTTGAACTGGTCTAAGACAGAGATAAGTGAACAGGTCATGGGATAAGTGGAAGTGAACATTATATGCTCAGCAATATCACGGGTACACTTAGGAACCTTGAGGGCTCAGGCAAGGCTTCTCAGAGGAGGTAGATCTACGCTGAGTTTTGAGGTATGAGTAGGAGTTCAGTGATGGGATAATATATGGGATATGCTCTGCATACTTTGAGATACTAGGAAAAAGAGAATATTTTCCTTATAAAGTCAGGAAAATAGCTTTCATGCTATTCCAACAAACTAAAAGTGAGATTCACTTTCAAAGAAATGTGTGTGTATTATGTGTAATCAACTCCATTCTCTGCTTTGGAGGAAGAAATATGTACAGAATGTCTTTTCACTATGTAATTTTGGTGTACAACCATGGTCTTTGAAAATGGAGAAGAGAAACTTCTTAAAGACTTTTCATTAATCTTTTTGAGAGAGATTAACTCTTATATTACAATGACTTACTCTGATAATTATAACAGTGACTAATTCCATTAATTGCATTTATTCATATTTGAATACTTGGTTAGGTTCTTTTACTATCATCATTCATTCATCATTTTGTGTTTATCTTTTTTGGATATATAAATATGTTATGTATACAATAATTGGCCAATTTCAATATTCCCAAGGAGTTTTAATTTTTTACTTCATGAACAAAACATGAACAAAACAACTCAGTCATCTATGCTCAGACAGTTTTCCCTACAACATCCAACACCACTGTTACACCTTTTTCATCCAGAACTCACCTATAGTTCATGATTCTCCATCTTAACCATTTGCAACTTTTTACCGTCTGCTTTCTCGTTACCTCTAAGTACATATAGGAGAATGCACAGTTGTGCTTTGCAATTATCATCATTTGCTTCTAATTTGCTCTTCAACATTGGCAATATGAAAGCTTTTCATTTCCATATCTCATTTTAATGTGATGGCTTTAAAAATAAATGCAGCCCAGGTAAAATGTTCATGACTGAATGTAGTCATGGAGTTCAGTTCAGTTCAGTTCAGTCGTTCAGTTGTGTCTGACTTCCTGTGACCCCATGAATTACAGCACGCCAGGCCTCCCTGTCCATCACAAACTCCCGGAGTTTATTCAAACTCATGTCCATCGAGTCGGTGATGCCATCCAGCCATCTCATCCTCTATTGTCCCCTTCTCCTCCTGCCCCCAACCCCTCCCAGCATCAGGGTCTTTTCCAATGAGTCAACTCTTCGCATGAGGTGGCCAAAGTACTGGAGTTTCAGCTTCAGCATCAGTCCTTCCAATGAACACCCAGGACTGATCTCTTTTAGGATGGACTGGTTGGATCTCCTCGCAGTCCAAGGGACTCTCAAGTCATGGAGTTAGAAGACACAAATTCCACTAGTTGTATGATTTATATCCCACAGGGCAGAAAAGTAACATATATTTTCTTTAATGCCCATCTTTCTGAATATTGATTTGTGGGGCCAGTGTCATTCTGACACAACTGCAAATGTTGAAGAATTCTGCTCTGATGCACTACTTCCTACATATAAGCAGTGTGACTTTGCAGTTCTTGAAGACTAGGGAAATTTCATCAGGTCATTGCTGAGGATCAGCCAACAGAAATCTACCACAATAACTCTTTGAAGACTAAAGCATGCTAAGCTAATTACATTTCTTTTTACATCAATGCCACACAAGAAAAAACAAAGAAATAGTGACACAAGTAATTTATCTCAAAATATGGCAATGATTTTAATGCTATTACATGCCATTTCTCATCAACAAGGTAGAAAGTAAAGTGTTTATTGCCCTCTTATAATGTGGGCAGATACTTGAATCAAGTATGGAACATGGTGGAAGAGGGCATATGGTATGTATTGGAATCAGTCCCGAGACCACTGTATTTATATTCAACATTTACGACCCAGAATCAGAAATGCACTTACAGACATGTGGTGAATTCTCAATCAGAAAGGCTGTTACTGCTCTCAACACCACAGACTGTGTTCAAAAATACTTTAATAATTTTGAGATATTTTAGTATCAAAAGAATGTAATTTAATGCCATAAGGGTAAGCATATGAGTAAGAGAACATTTGGAACAAAAATCTAGCAGCAGATATTAAAAATAAAAAAAAAGAATATCCTGGGAAATATTAAATGTGTATAAATATAAAGTGAATGAACAAGTAACAAATGATTATTAAAAAAAAATAACATGTTCATGAAGAACTAAGGGTTAAGGATAATTCCTTCCACTATAGTCTGTTTTAGCTATATTTTTCTATGAATGCCTCTAATTCAGTTACTACATTTTAAATTCTTCGTGAAGGAAGTAGGGAACAGTTAGAGAAGAGCAACAAATCAAGATGAAAGGAATAGAAAACTGGTTCACAAAGAAAGATGAAAAAAATGTGGTCACTTTAGGCCTGGGGAGAAAAATAAGTAATAGTTGACTTGATAACTATTTTCAAATACAGGCTGGATCATGTCAGTGTGCTGAAGAGTTATTTTCAGTATCAAGCAAATAAAACAAGACACAGAAAACAAGACTCTAATGAAAAGAAATGGGCTAACATGAATGCTAAAAAAATACTGGACTTATAATTTTTTCTTAAATATGGAAAATATCAAACTATGAAATAGAATTACTTGAAAACATTTTGCAAATCATTTCCTCAAGCACATAAAAATATTTTTTGTTTTTTATAAAATAAACAAGCAGTCATTACAGAAAATCTAGAAAAAACAGTGAGCAAGAGATGACTATAAAAAACATCTATTCCACAAGCTGGAGAGAGCTAAATCCTTCCAGTCTTTATTTTTTCACACACATATGTGTGTGTGTGTGTGTGTGTGTGTGTTGTGTGTTTTTAGCAAAACAGGGTATCTCTGTCCATTCTATTTTTGACCTGATTACCCTTCCACTTAAAATCATACGTGAACACTTTTTCACAACTTCATAGTATTCTACTGTCCTGTAAAATGAAAGTTCAGTCATTTCTGACTGTGATCTCATGGACTGTAGCCTGTCAGGCTCCTCTATCCATGGAATTATCCAGGCAAGAACACTGGAATGGGTTTGCATTATCTTCTACAGGGGATCTTTCTGACCCAGGGATGGAAGCTATATATATTTCTAATACAAATTTATATATACATATTATCTAATATAAATTTCTGACCCAGGGATGGAAGCCATATTCCCAATTGTTGAATCAAGGGTTTGCAGAATTAACATTTTTTTAAATTAAAAATATAAACTTATGTATAAACACATGTGGCAAAAATACAAAAGCATGTACTTCAAAGGTATATAACATATTTAAGATGTTATTTGACTTTGTCTAGCAAATAGAAAGAATGAAGAAAGACACAAACAGAACTTCAGCTTGATTTAGAATTTTTTATGTCCAAAACATTTCAGCTAAAGAGAGAAGACATGTTCATAATTCTCCTTCTAGGTGACAGAATGCATGGGAACTACTCTCTCTCTATATTTCTATAATCAAAAGCTCTTCAAAATAAAATAACTATTGTTGAGAAAAAAATAAATTCTAAGGGCATCAGTAACTGTTTCTTAATTATCTTCGATAAAATTTGAAATGATTGATAATACCACCGACAGTGTGAAAGAATGACTTTTTCTAAAAACTCAGATATAACTGAGTATTACAACTTTAAAACATAATATACTGAAAACTAGACACACCAGAATCATCCGATAACCCATTTAGTATAGAATAGAGTTGAATAAACAGTAAGAAATATTAACTATGCCTTAACAATACTGACATTGGAAAAATAAAGGTTAGTAGAAACCCCTTAAGTTGTAAGGGTTAGAAAGACACTTTTAGACAAGTTACACTACATTAGTGCATTTCAGCTTCCTTGTAAGGTGCATACTCAAACACCTGAGGAGGTGATCTATGTGATGAGGACAGGTAGAACACAGCATCCTGGATTCATCCTGGACAATAGGTACAATCTTCTGTAATCTTAATGTAGGGTAGTTATCATTCATGCCATCAGAATCAAGAGCTCTGTAAATACCTACTAGGCAGATGACTTAGCCTACACAAGGACGCTGATTCTGTGGTCTTTTTCTGCACATCTTTATGACTTCAAGTAAGAAGAGCTTAATACCATTTTTTCCTCAGTTTGGTGGTAAGCATCATATCTTTTAAGAATTAAAGCATTAAAAACTGACTTCTTCCCTACTTTTTAGGTAAAAGTGGCATTTACTTACAAATTCCGAACTGTGGACAAAGATAACAAATTTTCAGGTGTCATTAATAGCAAGTCAATTGTGTTTTACACTATTATATTTCATATATAACATAGAAAGTAAAGTGCTATACTGGTCTGGTAAACATGAACAATTCTGAATTGTTTCAATATTCCTAAAATCTCAATAATGATACGTGAAGGTTTGATGATTCATGTCTATTCTCACTGAATCATTTTCTGTATAGGTATCTTTAGGAATCTAATTTCCACCCCTTTGACCAAATGTATTTACAATAAGCAGACCTCAATCTGATTATTTTAAAATTCTTTCAGTTAATCCTATTCCCAGCACAGTAAAATTGATCTAATTTATTGTTCAGAAATTCAGTTATTACAGCCAGAAAAAGAAATGAGAAGAAAAAGAGCAACAACCATGAAATCAACTACGCTACAGCTAGTTCAATAGCAGAGTGTAGACAGAGCGCCAGAATAAATTTGATTTTCTTTGAGATTTTCCTTGAATTACAATCTTTCCTTTTCCCTCTATTTCAAATGGAAACCTGCCATTTCCAGAATTCTCTTTTATTTCTGTTAATATACCTGAGCCCTAGGCTCTGACAGGTCAATTGGCCCAGAACTTCTGAACTCATGGTATTTTATGGTAGACATCAGAGAGGAGCAGGGCTTGGGAAATACAGCCCCCATACCCCCAGAAAAGGAGTGAGTAGCTTGTCAATAAGGCTCACCCTTACATTTAAGGGATAGGTGTATATGTCTTCAGTTCTACAGTTCACAACAATAAAACCACAGGAAAAAAAAATTCCATTTAGATGGAGCTCCAAATTTTATTAACACCCTATTTGCTCTTAACTTCAAATATAAAAATGTTTGCCTTCAGTTTAAACCATATTAGCAATTGTAAAGAGCAGTTGCTGCTCCCAAGTGACTGAAGTGGTTTAGTTGACTAGTTTTGAAGGCTTCATCTTACTTAACAGCTTTTAAATTAGTAAAATGAACGTTGTTGAAAGAAAAACAGCAATAAAAAGTATATGGAATTGGATTACAATTTTGTAAACAGTCTGTGCAAAGATACTTATGATTAACCAAGGAATGATATTTAAAATTCATAAGGATACACCCAATGAAGAAGTTTGTTCTTTCCTTTATTCTTTCCTTCCTTCAGTCAACACACATTTAACTAGCACTTTTGCCAGACACTGTGAAATACCATGAGGATATATTAATTCATTAAAGATGAGAAGGCAAGAGGTAAATACAAAGTTGCAATATGAAATGATAAATGTATAGACTAAGACAACTAAATGTCAAGTAAGCTAGAGGGTAAAGCTACTAGACGTGTAGGGTTAGATGGGGCAGGTTTAAGAAGGCATCTCGGAAACATGTAACAGCTTAAAGATGACCAGGTATTGGAAAGGTCAATAAGAATATCCCATGGAAGGGAGGCTGTGAGACACAAAGGAGCATGGACCATTCCCAGAACTGTGTGTGGTCACATATGAACAGAAGAGAGGGTTTATCCCACGGGCAGGGATTTGCTCAAGAATTTTAGACCAGGGATTGATTTGATTTGCTTGTAGAAAATTCACTCAGTATTCTGTGGAAAGGAAAGGGTGTAGAAGAGCAAAAGATGCGAGGCAGGGGGACCAATATGGGCTAATTACAGTGGTTCAGGTGAGAGAGGATGAAAGTCCAAGGCCGGAAGGTACAAGGAAAGAGAGAAGGTGGGTGAATTTAAGTGATAGTGAAAAACCTACAAGGACTTCAACCCACATGCACATATGAAAGGATCATTACATATTAATATGTAATTGTATATACATATATAATATACATGCTTTTATATTGTTATATAATATAATTTTATATTGTTATAATACATATATTATCAATGTTAACATACTTTCAGCTTTATGAAGCAAACTTTAGTAAGCCATACTTTATAAAATGACAAACTAGGTTGTAACAAATTATTTCCATTTTATGTTTCAAAATATCTAGTGTTGATATCCACATAATTAGAAGGGATCACAAAAATATTGATAAAATCAGCAGGTCTACTGAAATAGATTTCTAGAAGCTGTCTAACCCCCTCAACTATCTCTGAGAAGAACAAACTTCAGAAGAACTTTGTCACAAAGACTTATGATTACCTGTGGAATCTTTGAGGCACCAATATTCACCCACATTTCCATTTCTTCTAGGACTGAATCAGTCCTGGAAACAGCCATCCAATGAGGGATGATGTACAGCCAGTGTTTACCCATTTACATGTACTGTACTCATCTTTATGATTCAATCCTCTATTATTCTGTTAAAGAATTCTTTAATACAATAATACATTTATTGCATTTGGAAGAATAAAAATTGTGAAACATCTTCCTGTTGATTCATTTCATTATTTTTTATTTCTATCAGTATTTCCTTTTTCTTCTACATTAAGAAAGCACTATTAAATTATAATGGAATGTTTTAAAGCAATTTACCAAATTCTGTACAGTTTTGGTGTTAAATATGATTATAACTGCATGTGGTTTATTATCTTGCTTCAAAATATAGATGAGATCATTAGTTTAATGATTTAAACCTCCCAATAAAAAGAAATTAACATAACAGAATGAGCTAATTCATCTTATTACCACTCAATGGGCCTCTTTGGGGAGGGAAAACATTCTGTAATTAATGACACGATATTGGTGCACTAAAAGCTAACACAAGCACAACATACTCCCTCATTCTCTTGAAGGCCTTTCTCCAAAGGCCTGGAGTCGCTGAGACGAGCTGGTGGAAGACCTTTTCAACACGACTTGCCAGGGTGCTATTAGAAGAGTATAAAAGCATAAGAGCTGGGTCATGCTTCCTTGCAAACATAATGGGCTTCTTCCCTTAAGAGGAAATACTAACACAAAGTTAAACAATGAAGGTTTGAAATATATTAAAAACTATTTTTTCAAAGTATATCACATCAGTCATTTTACAACAAGAACTCTGCTAATATGAATAGAGAAATTTTTATTCATTTTGTAAATGAGGCAACAGGTAAACAGGGGTAAGTGGATTTCCCAAGATCACCCATAAATTTGATGTCACAGTGGAGGCTGGATTTCATGAATCCTGACTCTTATCCTTATGTCTTTCTTTTCCCCATAAAGTGGTTAAGATGACACTACTCCCTTCAGGAATAACATTAAGACAATAAGAACGCTTTCTAACCATGTTCTATGCTATCGCTTTTGGAGTAAAAAATGACTTTCATTCATGCTTCCCTGAATCTGACCTTCTATGAGTTATTATACTTGGAATGTTCATGCCCAGAGCCCAGACCCATTGCCCTCATGGGAGGAAATTCACTGAACAGTTTTGGAACTGATCCTCAAAGGAGAAATAGATAAATATACCTTTCCACTTAA
The DNA here is from genome assembly GCF_033118175.1 of Dama dama. Lineage (NCBI taxonomy): Eukaryota > Metazoa > Chordata > Mammalia > Artiodactyla > Cervidae > Dama > Dama dama. The sequence continues at coordinate 43,378,903 of NC_083698.1, read as the reverse complement.
AAATTTACTTACATGTTCTATTTTTAGCTTAGAATTGACAGTGGATGCCTTTCATCCTACCAGCTGGTGTTTTTAAGCGTTCTTATTGCCAAGGGAAAAGAAAATTTTATTAAACATTCTTGCCATGTACAGATAGTGAAGCATAAATGAATGCAACAAATGAAGACTAAAATTCATTTCAGATTAAAAGATACTGGACCAATTATCTTCTAGTGCAAAGATAAGACATCTGGAATAAAGAACAGAGGCAGGTAACAAGAAAGCCTTAGGGTCCAATGATTTGATAGAACACATGGGGATATTTTTCCCCCAGTAATGGTAGTTGCGGTTGATTTTGTTATCATAGTAGAAACCATAAGCACAACGATGAAAAACTGCATTTTATAGTACTGTAAGTCCACAAAAAAACATCCATGGTGATTACCTCACTTAATTTTTACAATAACTCTATGGTAAGTACTATTTTTCTCTCCTATTAGAGATTGAGAAACTGAAGATCAAAGATAAATCTGACTTAAAAAAAAGAAACTTGGCAAAAATCACTTGGGCCTTGGGCACCAACACCTACTTCACCCCATGCCTAGCTCTTCTGTCTTCCTTAAAACCCAGGCCTTTGGATCCTGACTTTTCACAGGGTGTCTGTGCTGCTTATGACAGGTTAGGACTCTGTGACTCAGGTGTCCAGACTCTGGTATCAACATGAGCCATGCAGGGCTCTGGCTCTGCCTCTCTGCCCCGAGGCATCTGCTGCCTTCTCTGGTGGCAGTAGAGATGGGATTAGTGGAAAAGACTGGGATATCAGAGTTAAGAGATTTCTGCTCATCAGAGTTAAGAGTTAAGAGGATCCAGGCAGATTCCCAGCAAAAGGCACCACTGGAGGGAGGAGTGACCAACACTTTCCACACTCCAGTATATCTTGTATCCAGTTTTGCACACTTAGGGAAGGGCATTAATATTGAAATTTATGTTTATGCTTTCTTTCCCTCCTTTTTTATTGGTGTGTGCAGAAATTCTGTAGGAGGGTTACCATAGTAACAGAAAAGTAAGAGAAATGATATTTCACCTTGAAAATGCATATCATAGGCTATTAACTAAAGTGGCAGATCTGCTTACCCTCACAGATGAAGACAAAGCCTTCTGAGGTTACTTCCAGTTGGCTTTACTATTGTTCCAACATATATATATATACACATATATATGTATATATATATTATGCATACATGTGTATTTTTTATTAATAATGTTCAAAAGGAAATTTTACCTTTTGAGGTTGAAATCTAAGAATCTTTCTTATCAGATAAATTAGCAATGCTTTTTGACTATATATATATATATATATATATATTCACAATGTATACATATTTTTAAATAATAATGTTCAAAAGGAAATTTTACTTTGGGAGGTTGAAACCTAAGAATCTTCTTTATGAAATGAATTAGCAGTGCTTTGTTCTGACACATAAGTAAACCTTGCAAATGCATAAAACATGCTGTGGGAAGAATGCTTTTGTTTTTTGTTCTGTCAGTCATACTTGATGACTATAATAACGGTAATCAGATCATTTTCTCTTCCATTCTCACACTCCCGGCAGCTCAGCTACCCAGCAAATCACTTATAACAATCAGTGTCTCCGATCACAGAATAGTCCATGGGATGATTTCCCTTGGTTCTATGGAGACAGGAAGACGTTCAGGGCAGGAATGATAGAACGAGCAAAAGAAATCTTGTTCTAAACTTAGGCCTTTAATTTTATGTCATAAAAAGGCAGAAATGATATCTGAAAAGCAATTTGGAAAAGTTCATAAGAAGAGGAGAGTTTATAAGGATCTAGACTAAAGTTTTTCTAGGTTTCTGCTCCCTCTCTTTCCGGAAATGCTTTGTATTCATGTCTTATTTATGGACTGGTCTGGGCCCAGAGGGTGAGCACTGTTCCTGCCTGACGAGTGGGACAAGATAGATTTTCAAGGGCACGTATTCAATTACATTTAAGTTGAAGCAAAACAGGTTAATGCCTTAACACAGACTTTGGAACCACCAAGATTCCAAATATTGTTTAAAATCCTGGTTCCTGTATTTACAAGCTGTGTGATTTCTGATGATTAGTTTATCCTCGCAAAGTGAAGTAATAAGAGAAGATAAAGTGAGTTAATGTACACAGTGTCTGATGTACACTGAGAAACAGTATTTACTGAAACACTGCTCAAGTGAAGGTGTCCACAAAATTCAAAGGTGGTAACTAGCTGACTGGTGGGGGTAGAAGAGGAAGGGGTGAGCTTTCCATGAAGAGATGTGTAAACTAAACACCTTACGAGAGAGGAGTATAGAGAAAACAGGGTGACAGACTGGGAAACTGACTGTAATCTTGGCTTCCGCTTTTTGCTCTGGATTTTGAAAGACAAAGGAATAATGCAAGCATGAGCGTATTGAGGATTATGGAGCAATTTGCACACACTGCACAGAGCATTAAAGGACCTGTGCTAAGTCACTTCAGTCTTGTCCAACTCTTTGTAACCCCACGGACTGCAGCCCGCCAGGCTCTTCTGTCCATGGGATTCTCCAGGCAAGAGTACTGGAGTGGGTTGTCATTTCCTTCTCCAAAAGGAGCTGAGGGGCATTTTTCTTTTTGGCATGGGAAAGCAGGGAATATTGTATTATGGAGAGATATGGACATGGAGGGGTTTTAACAAGTTTATTGGTAACCTTTAGGATCCCAGGTCATAGAGAGAACTGTAGCCAATTGTAGAAGGTTAAAGGTCATGTGGAAAATGAAGTGGAGCAGGGCACATATATTACTCTTTAAATAAATTTGAAAAATAAATAGATGAGGAATACAGGAGAATTGCTTGAAGGAGAAAGTGAAGGTTTGATGCTTTGTCTTTTAAGATTAGTGAAACATGTTCCTCTTTAGAGACTCAAGAGACTGATTTGGTGACAAAGGAGTAATGAACGAGTGATGATGGACAGATGAAGGCCCTCAAAGAGGCAGGAGGGAAAGGGAATAAAGATGCAAGTGGAGGGAACAGGTGAACGTCTACATTGCTCTTTAAGTCAGAAAAGAAGGGGGAGAGGGTAGGTTGAGACACAGACATTTTAAATTGGAAAGCAAGAAATTTGAGGGCTCTCACAAGTCATAGATCCTTTAAATTGGTGGACATGGCAGTTATAAATGAATGTGAAAACAGAATATATTTTCATGTGATTTACATAAGAACCAGAACCATATGTCTTGAATATTTATTATTATACAATATTTATTAAGCTCTTCTGTGTAACTGAACAAGTTTCCAAATGGAAAGCACAGCCAAGAAAACAGTTTGCATGCGCCAGGCAAAGCCTGAAGACACAGCTGTTGCCCAGTACTCCCTGCAAAGCACCATTTCTTTGGTAAATTCAGTATGGTCTATGGTCTGATGCTAGGTTCAGACGTGCTCTGAATGGATCCATTTCAGAGATAATCAGTTTGAAACTGAAACATTCTCCCTAAAATGAGTAAACAATCTGGGGTAGGACAGTCCAGTGATTCAAGAATTTAACTATCCTGTTTCTATCACAGGAATTTTGATGTTGTTTCCTGTCAACTGTTGTAAATAATAAAAGAGAAACTATCACTTAATGAAACACAAATGCAAAACCAAAATTTTACAATAAAATCCAATTCCTAATAGCATTGTTATTCAAATGACCCTATAGTTCTCATTTGTCAGTTGAGAATTTATGCAGGAACAAAAAACCTATAATAATTTTAAACTAAATTAACTCCTGATGAATAAGCACATACTAAAGGAAAGAAACATTCAAAGCTAATGAGAATATTGTTTAAATATGATGGGAATGAAATTGTAAATTGGTAAGCATAAAACGTTTCTAACTGGAAGATTTGTATTTTGTGTGCTGTGTTAGTCATATTAGTTTGAATAGGAAAATTTATTGATTATTTTGGATATAGTATTAGAATGTTTAATTTGGATGAGATAAACAGACTACAATGGAAATCACTTTTACATGTAAAAGGAATATAATTCTGTACTTTCATTTACTGTATGCCTCTAGGCCCCCACCTCTGCACTGAAGGCAGGTTGGTGGGGGAGCCCTGAGCAGCTGGTCTTCCCCGGTGATGTACTGCTCCCCAGCAAGTATTTGGTAGAGCCCTGATCTCTGCCTGCCCTCCCTGAGGCAATGTGTGGGTTGCTGTTTTTAATGCCTCTCAATCTACAATGTGCTTTTGCACATGGAAAAGTTCTTGCTATCTTGCCAAGCTTGATAGGGTCATCTCTTTACTTGCAATGCTAAGGGAAAATACCTACAAAGGAATAGGAATGTGGAACTTCAGCTGGAATAGACCATGATCCATAATGGGAGATATACACCTATGAACACATCAAAAAGCCCCTAAAACTCGGCTGAAAGTGATCATTTTCCAGTCCATTTCCCTCAACCGTATAGTCTCTGGGGCAGCAGAGTATTGCCAGTATTCCTAGTAAACTGACCGCTGAAGCAAAAGGTAAATCTTAGGAGTCAGGGTAGAAATGAAACACCAGAGCTGCATATCTGAGTCTCTGGTCCAAGCTAAACCCTGTATTATCTGCCAGAGCTACAGCTGGAGTGAAGCCCAAGACTCCTGGTCTCTGATATCTACTCTTCTGGATCTGAGACCCATAAGCATAAATTCTGGGTCCCCGGGAACTAGATACCAATATTTACAGGAACTTTCACTGAGTTCCAGATGAACTTGCCATGTAAATGAATGTAAATTCTAGAAATTCTAAAGGGGTCACCAACACCTAGGACACGGCAGGAGGATGAGCAAGCATGGGTATCTGTGGCCATTGTAACTGCAACTCTATAAGAAGTTCTTAAAAATAGGAGGTGGCACCCTAAAAGGAAACATGTGAGAGGAGGAAAGAATGAATTCCAGATTGTAGTATTAAGATAGAAGAGGCTTAGGTTTTATATTATACATTGTTCTACCTGGAAAAAGAATTAAAGCAAGCTTTCTGGCAAAACATTTAAATCAATTTTTCCCGCTTATTTTTCTGATCATTATTAATATATTTTAAACATACAGAGAATTATTTTTTCTTATTTTAGTAGCTTTAGGTCTTCAGGCCCTTTCGTGGTTTTCTGTACACCCAGTGGAGAGTGGAGAACTCCAAAAAATTTAAAGGCTACCTAATACAACCAGCTGAAGCTCCAATACTTTGGCCACCTGATGTGAAGAACTGACTCATTGGAAAAGACCCTGATGCTGGGAAAGATGGAAGGCAGGAGGAGAAGGGGACAACAGAGGATAAGATAGTTGGATGGCATCACCGACTTGATGGACATGAGTTTGAGCAAGCTCCGGGAGTTGGTGATGGACAGGGAAGCCTGGAGTGCTGCAGTCCATGGGGTTGCAAAGAGTAGGACATGACTGAGCAACTGAACTGAACTAAACTGAATATGACTAGGGGGAATTGTTGGATCTGAGTACTCAGGGGTTGATTTTCAGATATTCTGCTGGGGTCAAGAAGGATTAATATCCCCGTGCATCTCCTACTCCATCTGGTTTCTCTAAAGAAGGGTCATTATTTATTTGTAAATTCTCTTACAAATTCAGAAGAAATATCATTCTACTGGGGGTGATTTGGGCAGCTTCCATGTATCCCATGGTAGTTCATGAACAAAAAGGAAGTACCTAAAAGGATGGGGGAATGTTGACCACTCACTTGTGGATTCTGTTCATCTTACATATTAAAAAAAGGAAAGAAAAGAGGGTTAGGCAAGAGCATCTAGTTTCTAAAGAAAAAGAATGTGGGCTGCTAGGAAGGTTAAAAGTGGGACTGATTATAAAACTGCAGAAACTATCTGAAAGTTAGCTACAAAACCACCTAACAAGAGCTTGATAATGAGGCAGACATAGAGGTCTCAGTGCAAGCCCCATACCGGCCCCACACTCTCCTATGGGATGGTTGGCACATATAAAAAGGCTCCCCTGATAAGTACACAGGAAGCCTACACTGGGCCACGGTGTGAAAACACTTAGGGCATCATCAGTGAAGAGGCTTTAAACTGCAGAACTATTTGTACCAGCCACATGGAAAATAAGAATAAGCTAATCCTCCACAAAAATTCCTCATCTCCAAACTTTTCCACCAAACTAGAGTGCTGTATCTACCTGGATTTGGGGGCAAGGTACTAGTCAGGGTACTAGGGTACCACATACATCACATACATGGTACCACACTGCATCACTCATCTGTGCATCTTCAACCAGCCAGCTCCTGGTCCTCACACTACCTAGAGTTGAGAAACCTGGGGTTTGTTCCCAACTCAGCTTCTGAGTTCCATCTTAGTCCTGACAAAGGAGAACTGAAAGAGCCCAAGGGCAATTACCCGAACCTTGTGCTCCCCCTCTGGTGACCACTACACTAATTTATTGAATATTTACTGAGGCACACTAGATGATGAGGACAAAAAGTAAGATAGGATGTATTTGAAGACTTGAATTGAAATATAAAGGATGAATAGGAATTCCCTGAGCTCTATCCTGAGTTACACATAGCACCTGCCACGGAATTCACAAGGTTCAGGGCAAATGAACATTCGTAGCCCTTTATTCAGAAAGTATTAAGAATTTCAAGACGGTGACAGTAGAGCAGTAAATCATGTGGGGCCCCTCCTGAGCCTGAAACACTGTCATGACACAGGCTGCATGCCCAGGAAGCCAGCCCTAACTATACAACCTTTATTTTTTTGCCTAAAGTCCAATCTCCCAAGATCTCAGAACATGTCTTTTATCACTTGCCCCTCATTCTCAGTGGAGACTCTGGATCCTGCTAATGCTGGCAGACTTAGCTGCCTGCCTGGAGCTTTGTTGCATGCTCTGGACTCTCAACAAAACTGTGTCATTGAAGCTGGGGTTCTCTGACACTACATTCCTACAGAACTACCCCTGCAACCTGTTGCTATATGTATACATGTCTTCTTACAGCCCCCATCAGCTGGACCTCTCTCACAGTCAGATGGATGGACTTTCTCTCCTCCTTTGACCATCTGACACCCACCTGAGGTGGTGAAAGGGTAGGTATAATTCAGGTCCTGGACCTTCCAAATTCCTTAGGCTCTGGGGGTGAGAGAGAGAGAGAGATCATGAAGTCATTCTCCTAGGCTGAAGAGAAATGTCTCAGGATCCCAAACTCAAGTGGACCAGATGAAAAGTAGTATGATGGCCTTCCTAGCCCTTTTATACTAGTAAAGGAAAAGTGAATCAATGAAAATAGCATTGCTTCCCAAAGATCAACATGGGGTTTTGATATGCACATGCTTTTAATACGTACATGGTCAGCATTTTCCTTTCTTCTCTTGAAAGTCATCCAAAATCACACTCAATTTTTGGCAAAACTAGGAGAAGAAACTCTAAAATATTTGTAGGGGTTACCAAAAGCAATCAAGTTCACTCAGAAGCTGCATGAAAGAAATTGGAGAGGAGCCAAGCAGTGATTTCTATGCAAGAACTCAGCTATGGTGGTCTCAGAAAGCACTAACAAAAATACACATTTTTAAGTCAAGAGGCCCATTCCAAAGGGACTGTGCTTGCAGCACTGTGGGTAGAAATGGGAGTGAGCTGACCTGGTTTAGTTCACAGAAGCAAAGGAGAAGGAACTACAGCATCAATCACGGACACAGCCGTATATACAGGAAGCCAAGAAGAGCCATAGGTCTGTGAATCCCAGTTATCAAGCAGTACAACTCCCATCCCTTCCTGCCTTCAACTTTTAAAAAAACAATAGAAAATCTATAGCATCTGTTGTTCACAGGAAGCTATCAAAGTGATCTCCCCCATCCCTAAAAAGAGTCAGGCCAACATGCCTCTACCAGAAAAGTTTACCAAACCCTGAAAAGGAATATAATTGTGATGCGACTTAAACTGTTCCAGGAAAGAACAATAAGAGGGACATTTCCAAATTCTTTTAATATAGTAAGCATAATATTAATACCACAAGATGACAAAGAGTGTCCACAAAAAATCCCCAAAGGTCAATGTCTCTTATGGATGTCAATGCAAAAATCCTAAATAAAATATTGGTAAATGGAGTCCAACAGTACATTAAGGAATAATGATAAAAAAGATGGCCTAATATTTAGAATTATATTAATATAATTCATCATACTAGTAGTTTCAAGAAAATAAAAATATAGGATCAGCATCACTTTTAATTTTTTTAAAAAAGAACATCCCTTGAAATGAGAATTAAAGATACTGCCTTTCACAAAAAAATATATTTCTCTTAGTGCAAAAGTCAACATCACATCCAGAAACTGAGAGGATGGGAATAAGACATGGGAGACAGATTTTTCACTGTCTTCATGATGTTTAGATCACATGAATGAAATACCTATAAAAACTGTATGAATAATATGTTAAGAAAGAAAAGACCTTCTCATCAGGCTTTCTGTCCACAACCCCATTCTCACCTGTAGTAAACCCTCCAACCATGTGTGAGAGGCCTTAAGTCCTCTGCCTCACCTGCCTCAGCAGAGAAGACAGACTTCAAGGAGGTAAGTCCAAAAGGAATGGAGAAGCCAAAGGGATCCACAGGAGCACGCTTCCTGCAGACCCAGAGCTTTTAACCTCCTCCCCTCCCCACCTGCCATCATGCTGTATCCCCAGCACTCTGGCCCAAGAACGTCCATGCTCTGAGGCATGGCGTGAAGGAGGTGAAAATGTCTCTATGTCAGGGTGGGTAAGTGTGGAGTGAACTTTGAGACCTTCTGTGTCACTAGTTCTTGTCTGCTCAGTCCTGCTTCCCTTGATCTTTTGGAGCCTGCAAGTATCATTCGAAATCAGATGGAGGAAGAAAGGCAATGCCTCTACTTTCACAGTTAGATGAGCTTTCTTAAGAGTGAAAGGACATGATAACTTAAAGAGCCCCAAATCACTGAACGAGAGGAAAGCGGGGAGAAGGAATTAAAAATCCTAATCTCCAGACCTACTATGATTAATAAGATGTGAAAATCTCAAAGATACTCTGTAGAGACAAATCAATAAAGTTGCCACATAAGCCAATTCTGCTCATTTTCTGGAACCAATTATCTTATGTAAAATGACTATGTCCAAAATAACAAGTTTAAGATTTTTTTATTTACTAAGTTACTTGAACAACTACAATAATATTTCAAAATGTATCAAGGGTGTCTCACCCACATGTTCACTCTTACATCTCCTTTACATGATACACTTTTTTGGGGGAGACAAACAGTAAAATTTCTGTATAGCTTTAGAAGTCTGTGGATCGTTGATTTAAAAACCTTGTCCTTTCATTAAGAAAAGATATTATAATTGAACATAAAAGTTATAAAATGGTAAATGAAAGTGGCATCACCATGATTCACACCTTTTCTGTATGAGTCCATCATCCCCAAACAATTTATCAACAATTAATTAAGCATCACCACTTGCTGAAGGTTATTTGCCACCCTACTTTTGGACAAGAAGGGCATATAAAGGAACAGAATTGATCTTGCAAAACATTTCAGGAGTAAGACTGGAATTAAATGACTGGTTCCTGTCCTTTAATCAGTGGATGGACTGGTCCTCAAACTTTTGTTTTGGTCACAGTGAGCACATTTTCACTGAATTTAAGGACTTCCACCTCTGGAGTCAACATCTCAGTTCAGCGAACACTTCAGTCTCTCCGCAAAACCAAGGTTGAGAGTATCCATGTGGTTCCACGTGTGTCTATTTCATCAGTTCACAAAGTATACACAGCACACTTCTTGTATTTCCATGTACGTTTCCTTCCCTATGGGCAGATAATAAATACTGTCCAACAAATTAAAACTCAGATGGAGATCTGGCTCTGCAAAGAATGATGCTGAGCGTATCTTCCAGGCCTTCTCTAATCTGCAGCCTGGATCACAGCCAGCCCACAAGCTGCCAGTCAAGAGGGGGCACACCTAGCGTGGGAAGAATGGCAGATGGCACACTGGGCAAACTGCCAGCCGCCTTTTGAGTCCTAAATCTGTTCCGTGTTCATGATATGAAAGCAATTGCTGTTTTAGGGTTTGAGGAGGTGGCAAGGAGAAGGAACAAGAAAAAGCAAAACTTGGAAGGGTGAGATCTTCTTTCAGCCCTTTTCATGATGAATGACTGACTCTACCTACTACACACATTGCAGCAGAGAGTCACCAGAGTGCAAACACCTAAGAGCCTAACAGGACAGATCCAACTGAGAAAAGAACTTTGCTAACTGCACCACTGATGGGATGAAAAGAGTGGCTTGAAAGAAGCTCCACCCGGGCAAATGCACAAATGTCAGCAATCCTCTGGAGCCCCTTGATCAGGAAAGTCCGACTCCACGAGAGGGTTAGACTGGGTCCCTAGAAGCAGAGCCAGAGCCAAGTAATTTTGCAAGTGATTTATGAGGAGTATTCTCAAGAGACACACTTGTAAGGAAATGAGGAAGGAAGGAGATGACAGGGGAGGGCCAGCTGTGAGGGGAAGGAAGCAATTACCCTCCAATAAGGGCAGTTCTCCAGGGAAAGGTACAAATGTGAGTCCATAGCAGCCAACACTTACAGACTGAGAGGGGTAGGTGGGTGCAGCATTACCGATGTGCTACCACAGCACGGTGCATCCTAGACTTGCAAGGTCAACCACTTAGTCCTCGACCCTACATCCTTTCTAAAACAGCCATCTTGGACTTCCCTGGTAGTACAGTGGATGAAAACCCACCTTCCAACACACGGGACACAGGTTCAATCCCTGGTTTTAGAAGATGCCACATGCCAAGGAGCAATTGAGCCCATGTGCCACAATTACTGAGCCTCTGCTCTAGAGTTCACAAGCTGCAACTACTGAAGCCTGTGCACTCTCGAGCTCATGCTACACAAGAAAAGTCACTGCAATGAGAAGCTCACACACCACAACTAAAGAGCAGCCCTGCCTGCCGCAACTAGAGAAAGCCCACATGCAGCAACAAAGACTCAGTACAACGGAAAATAAAAGAAATAAATAGATAAATTATTAAAAAATAAATAAAAGAGCCATGTTCACAAGCAATGGCTCTTTTTCAACTCAATGGTTGAAGTGGGGCATCATATATCTTATACTCGTGAGACGTTTCTTATATAAATTTCAACTACCCATTATGCACAGCAATACTGTTTCAAATATTTTCATGAACACACTAGATCCCTCACCAGCTCCCGTGCTCTCATCCTCTTTTCTGATTCCTAAGCTCCCACTATGTTTCATTTTCCATGTCATCCTGGACTCATGAGACTTGCCCTGCCCTGGCCCACTTGCTCCTCATTGGCAGCATCCACACTTTACAAAGAAGGAAGGATAAGGAAGCAGAACTCGGTACTTTCCCCACAGAGAAGGCATCTCCTTTCAAAAAATAGTCATCTCCACAAAATCAACTGAGTTTGGTCTCGGTTCTGAACTGCCAGTTTTATGTATCCAGGTGTGCCGAAGACCTGCAAGTATCGATAATTTTATGTGGCTGAAGCCTAGGCTGAGTGAAAGTGAGAGAAGAGGCAAGAATGATAATTGAAGAGCCTGATTACGGAAGGCCTCCTATGCCCTTATTCACAGGCCTTATTCATGGAAGTGCAGAATATGTGTTAGGATAGCCCTGCGTTTAATAGGTGAGAATCATGTTCCCTAGGAAGGCAAAGTGACATGATTGACCAGTGGCAGAAATGAGACTAGAGTGCTGGCTTCCTTGCTTCAATCTGGTATTGCCCCCCAAAGTGGTTCCTTAAAAGACTAGACCTAGTGCTTTATTTCATGAATGGGTAAGTCTCATGGTTTTTCTAAGTAAATCAGAATTCCCAACACCCCCATCCTCAGCGACTCTAGTTTAAATGTCAGCTGCAAACATCTACTGAAATAAATTCCTAATTTTGCCCACGGGTTATTCAGAATTTCATTATTGTTAGCTTATTTGCATACTGAATACCTGTTTTATGCATGGCCCTGTTCTGGCCATAATTTCAGCTCTGGGACACTCTATGTGTAGAACAATTGTACAACATGTTTCATAATTTGTTATTTTCTTTTGCGGATACTTAACTTTGTAATGAAGTGATTCAAAATAGCCTACAACAGCGATCTGTACAAAGAAGCAACTCTCATCTTGGCAATTGGGCATAAGCACATATGTTCAGGCCTCACAATTACTCATCCTGGAAGTACTTTCTCAGAAGAGTCCACTCCAAACTGTCCAAGTAAAGTTGTTTATTCTCTTTTCTATTTGAGATACATTTTCCATTCCATGGAAGGGTATTTTCTCTATAATTTTTCACCTGCAGGTGAAAAGGACTACCTGTAACCAGCTACTCACAATTAAGCATTGAGTATCTTGTCACTTTCTGTCTTTTGGAAATTGGGGAGATGGTAGGGAGGGGTCAGGAGGAGGAATGTCCTTTGATGAGCAGCTGGTATGCATCAGGCTATGCATCAGGCACTGAACTAAATGACTTGCATGTTTAGTCTCATTTGATCCTTACGACAATTCGGTGAGGCAGAATCATTATTCTGATTTTACAGTTAAGGAGCATGGCTCAGAGAGTCAATGGTTAACCACAGGTCCCAGAGCACCAGGATTCACACAGGGGCCTGTCTTGCTCCAGGGCTTTTATTTCCCTCCTATGTGATATTTTCTTCTCTCCCTACCTGTTTCCATGACAGAATGCTTCAAAATTTTGTTTGGTATAAACCTGTGATGAGTAAATACCAAGCATTATAAACTTCATCCTAAAGTTCCACTTTCTGTTTTGCATGTGATGATAACGATACCTGTTTCATTACAATTTACAACCTTACAAATTAATTGTGAGGAACAAATGAGATGATCAATAAAAAAAATCTCAGAAAATAACAAACTGCTACACAAATGGGAAGCGTTATTCTACGTATAGTTACAGTAGGCTCAACTGTGGGGGCTGGGAGTAGAAAACAGATGCTAGGGGCACTGAGAGCTCAAAAATCTGCAGGTTTGGCAGATACAGGAAGTCTGGGAATTGAACAGATTTGCCCCTTGGGGCTGCTGAATGTCAGCAGAAGTGGAAGAAGCACCCAGGATGACCACTCAATATCCTGAGTTAGTTCAAGGGTGGTACAGAACTATCAGACCTAAGAGCTCCTACGGAACTCTTCAGGATGGCCTTTAGAGAATTAAGCACCTGAAGAAAGCAATTACTCCTTAATGAAAATTGCAAGTGCTTATATGTTACTGTCCACTATGAAGGATCCACGGTGACTAGATTTAAGTAAGTCAAATTCTCTCCTTTCAGATAAGGGACCTATGGGCTCTTAGAGCTTTTTTCCAGCATGAAGCCCTTCTGAATTATGTGAGACAGTAGCCGGGCCCAGCCTCAGCCAAGCCCAGCAGCAGTGCAGACTCCAGCCAAGGCAGGCTTTCTTGAAATGGTTCTACTCAACAGTGGAGGGATATCTCCCTGGACACCACAAGGGTATGGTTTCACCTGTCACACTTTCAGAAAGTTATTTTAGCAACAACTAGGTCCTACTGTATAGCACAGGGAACTATATCCAATATCCTGTGATAAACCATAATGGAAAAGAATATGAAAAAGAATATATTTGTATAACTGAATCACTTTGCTGTAGGGCAGAAATTAAAACATTGTAAATCAACTACACTTCAACAAAATTTTTTAAACAAGGAAAAGAAAAACCTGTTTTCATCAGATTATGGTTTTCTAATCTGGGTTCTGGGGCAATGTTGTCCTGTTACCACCCCACCTTCAATCAGAGCTCACTGTCTCCACTGAACATTCTTGCTATCCAGGGTACAATTTATTATGCTTTGGAGTTAAGACTAATAACAGCCAAGAGCTAACTACAGCAGCATGCTAAGGCAGTGCCTGACACTGGAGAAGGCTCCTTTACTAGCAGCCTTTAAGTATACACCTGAGTTTCCCTAGGAGAGAGATTTAAGATGCAGGGACAGAACACACGGAGCATGCCTCTAAGCAGCACTCACAGAACAAAGTCCAGCTCAACAGGACCCTTAATACCAGGGACATGAGTGAGACAAAGACAAGTAAATGGGTAAACCACTGGCCAGCTAGGGATTAAGATGAGCTGAGGTGCCTGTTTGTTGCCAATCCCCCACCCCTGCCAGTTTCCCCCTGGAGGATTCATTAAGACCTTCTGGGTCCAGGGAAGTGCAGCAGTGGAGAGAATACTAAAAAAGCAAATATCAAAACTGCCCCAAGGTCCATAATCTTGGCTTTTACTCATTCAGGAGCTATGGCTTCTAGGACTCCTTAGAGACTGAACACCCAGAAACCAACAAGACTACACACCTTCCCACGCCAGGTAATTTGTGGAAGTTAAAATAATTCCTCAACCAGTCAGAAGTTTGTTTTAAGATAATGAAGCCTCACAATGGGTTCTTATAAATGTATCAATCTAATAAATGCCAATTTTGATTCATGAGAATTTTGATAACTTTCTACTTTAAAAATATTATCTTCATTATTATGAAATGATAAAAACAGAAAGGTTAAAATTTACATTTAACCTTGTATTCTTATTCGGCCAATCTTTCCTCCATTGCAAAATGTAGAGAGAGCTTTGGAGATTTCAGTAATTAATTCCCATGGTATGGGGCTCAACATGGACCAGCCCCTAGCGCTTTTCATAAGCTGTTCATAAGTCTGGAAAGCTTTTCTTCCCCCTCTGGTGAATTTCTGGGCATCCCTCAAATCTCAGTTAAGTGTCTTTTTCTCAGTGAAGCCATCTTGGATGTATTGGACTCCTTTGTCAAATGGTCAGGTAGGATACCATTCCTTCCTTTAAAGCACACCGCTGTGCTCCTAATCACCCACTCTTCGGTATGATGATTGGATTAATATTCATCTTCTCTTCACGGAATGCTGCATGAGAGCAGAGACCACACCAGATTTGCTCACCAACTTAGGCCTATTGATAGCACAACGCTTGGCACATAGCAAACGCCTCATAAATATTTACTGAATGAGTGAAGAAATGAATGAAAGTAGCTGCAAGAAATTACGATCTATAAAGACCAGGATCACAATGAAATGTTCAACACAAATCAACAGCAGTTTATCAAATGACCTCTCTTCTGTTTTAAAGTTAATATTGCTCCAAATGTGTGTGCCTATGAAGTATATTTGTTTTTAGCTTATCTAATATGAAGACTTAGGTGGAAATAATTCCTCTAAAACTTTTCTTTTCCTTTAGCAATAAAATGGAGAGGGAGATTAAGGAGTTATTTCAAACTTTCAGTGAAAGTCATTTATATACATCCATTCCCTCCAACATTTGGATCTTATAATACTCGAGGGGTGACAAAAGTCAGGAGCAATATCAATACTCAACATCATCTGAAATCTAGTTTCCAAATCCGTTCACCAGAAAAGTCCTGTCACATTATTTTGCTGTTTTATGTCTCCTGCATGCTATTTCCAAGTCAGAAAACCTTTTGATGGGATTTTGTGTTTGTTTTATTTTTCTATTCATAATAACAAAGAAGCTCCTTTGGGCATGTCCATTCTACATGGAAGAAGGTAGATGTTTGTCAATTAAAAATGCTTGGGAGAACATCGAATAGATGTTTGCAATAACAAACACATGTTACCAGGCTAATTTCTCTAAGCTCAGTACACACAGATTTGAGACATGCTACACTCAGGCAGGAAGAAAAATTACTTCTAAGACAAGTGTCAGTGACAATATGTGTTAAGAATTTTTTTTTTCATTAAGAGGCTAAAAATTAACAGAAAAAAACATTGATCAATTTCATGTATTCCAGTCAAGAAAGAACAGAAAACTATTTTCTAGTCATGGCATCTAGATAAGCATTTCCTGAATATTTTGAGAAAAACTAGTGTGTGCTACTATATTTCAAAATTTAGCACTACACAGAATTAAATGGTGTCCTGTATTGCAGGATTTATCAGAACCTTTGTGAACTGTTACATCACCAGAATGGAATTATAAACATGCATATTTCACAAACATACTTGACCACAGAGCCTTTTCTGTAAGACATGATTTTTTTTAATTTAGAAATTTAAAACTGTTGTTAAAAACATAACATAAAATCTACCATTTTAAACATTTTGAAGTGTACAGTTCAGTGATGTTAAGTATATTCACATTGCTGTACAACATATCTTCAGAACTCTCTCATTTTGCTAAACTGAACAACTATTTCCCCATTTCCTCCTTCCTTAGCCACCTTTCTACTTTTGTAAGACATGATTTTTAATATACCAAAAAACAAGAGTCTTCAAGTAATATGCTAAAAAAAAAAATCTGGATTAGTTAAAAGATTAAAACTACCAGGACAGATGTAGTGGATGATTATCTAAAATCATTCAGCGGTTTTCTTTGACGATAATGGGTCACATCTTTTTGAATCCCCATCTGCACCATTACTTCAAAGTTTCTATTGATTATCATTACTATCATGAGTTTCAGAACCCACTCCAGTAATCTTGCCTGGAGAATCCTATGGACTGAGGAATCTGGCAGACTACAGTCCAAAGGATCGCAGAGAGTCAGAAATGACTGAAGCGACTTAGCAGGCATGCATGCATGGATGAGTTTCAGAGAACAAAAGTAGGGAATAATGTTTTGATATTATTAGAAACAATGGTTTTTCCAGCTGTACTAAGAACTTCTTGAGAGGAAGCTTATAGTTTACAAGGGCTGTTTTATATATAAGGAAGAATTACCATGGAAAATTATTATTAAACTTATTGTATCAAGTTTCTTCTCATCTTAACACCCTGCAGTGACTCTCATAGCCTAAAACATGAAAATAAGCTTCTTTGTAAGTATTCTGTGGCTCCATGATTTTGTCCAAGTTTAAATTTCTAGTCCTTTTTCTCAATACTCACTGCTTCATACATCCCACTAGTCTTCTGCCTGCTGTATGCTGTTTTTAGATCTCTGTGCCTTTATCTCTTTTTATGATTTTATCTGAGCATGGGCTTCTTCCATGTTCTCCACTAAGAAGCCACCTTCTCTCTGCAACAGGAAGTAAAGCCTCTCCATTACATCTTGCTTAGTCTTTCAGCACATAATTCATTCTGCTATTACATCCACTATTCCAGAGCCACAGGGTCTTTGAGGTCGAGGATAATGCTTTAATCTTTTTATTCACCTTAATCCTAGCACAGTGTCTCTTTATAATAAATACGCAAAAATTAGTACAACTGAATTGAACTGAATCCCCAAATAGACCTCCTCTGAAGGTCTTTTAGAAGTAGATTAAATTCTAACTGTTCAGGGATGACTTATGGCTGCATCTTCCACAAGGAAAGGGATGAGCTAAACCAGCTGCAATGATTTCTTGTACTGTGGTGAATGTGGGTAGAAGAAGAGGTCTTATTTATTTATTTTATATGACTCTGCTGAGTAGATCACTTGTGCCTCCTGGCTTGGTATGTTTTCCTGTTCCTCCATAATGGCAGGTTTGAAGGAAGCATGGTGAGCTTGTGGGCAAATACTGCACTGTGTGTGTGTGTGTGTGTGTGTGTGTGTGTGTGTGTGTGTGTCTAGGTGGGAGAAAGAGGATGTGTATGTCACAGAGCTTTATAAATATTTTATCTCAAATAAATATTTTACTTCTTTCTTATTTATTTTAGTGAAGGGTGACTATTTAGATGCCACTTGTCAAAATCAATTTCTAAAATAAATTTACTCTAAGATTTATTTAGTGCTTATTATATGCCAGGCACTATTCTAAATGCTTGGCATGGATATCTAATCTGATCACCACAACAATCCCACAAGATAAAGACTGTTTCATTGTCATTTTACAATCAGGAAAAACAAGGCACAGAGTACTTATATAATTTGCCCAATGTCACACGGTAGAGAAGGGATTTAAAACCAGGCTGTTTTGACTCCACAGCCTCAACTTCTGCACCATGTGCAGGAATAGAAATGCACAAAGTTAGGATTGAATAAATACCTGTTTTCTTGGCAAACAGTTGAATCAACTGATAAGACAGGAAGATTATAAGAGAAGCACAATTGTGTTAAATCTTTTATAATGTTAGTTGACTTGCCTGTCATTTGCTATTCATTCTGTAGTAGAATACAAGTTAAAAAAATGTGGGGTACGTTGGGTGCTTGACTGAAAAGTCCAAATGGGAATAATCCTCATAAAGAAAATCTTTATTGTCATTAAGAGGAAAGCTTTAGAAAGACCAGCCATAAGTTACACTGGAAAATATTTTAACAGGTTGTAAAACTTACATTTGAAAAAAGCATTTATTCCCTATAGGGTTCTGGTAGTTCTTCTCACCATGGACAATATGTTGGTTGGATTTTTTATTTCACAGAATGTCAGTATAATTCTGAGCCATTTCTTTGAAAACAGTTTTCATTTCACTGCCTCTAGATCCACAAAGGATAAAATCTTAGTTTTGTTAAAATTACAGCTATTTGAAATTAGAAATCTCTTTTATTAGGATCATTAATACTTGTTATCAGTCTCCTAGAGGGTTTAACATAGGAGGCTCCTATAATGCCACATCAAATTGTCCTTTGATCAGGTTCAAAATCCTCAATCAAGGGTTGGATTGTGACATTTTACAATGAAATTGCATTTTTTAAATCAAGCCAGTGTCATAAAAAAAGGACTGTGTTAAATTAAAAGAGACTTAATGGATAATAACCAAATATAATGATACTGGTTTAAACAAATATAGAAAAAATATTGGGTCAATTGGAGAAATATGAATATGGACTTGATTTAGATGAGATGAAATTTTATCTAAATGAAAAGAAACCATTGGTTGTAAAAGTAACAGATTACATAATAGTGGGCATAATAGGATAACATTTTGATTAGATAAAAATGACTATTTGTGAATACTCATACACATATCTGCATACAAAGGGATTTGAAAACACATGCAGGAGAATACTACAGTGATGATTTCTGAGTTCTAAGAATGTCATATTTTTTATTTTTGCTTGCATATATTTTCTAATATTCTAGAAAACCCTTAGTGTTTAAAGGTTATTAAAAATAGAGTGAAGTAGCTTTTTAGGACAGAACTTCATATTACCCATTTCATGGAAAGTGAGACTGGATTTCTAAAAATGTATCTTCTCTCCACGTCTCATCTTTCCCTCTTGAAAGCACATAAAATTCATCAGTGGCACAAATCTTATCTATATTGTTTTACTCAGTTCTAGTGACTAAAACAGTATACATTCACTAACCCTGAGTAATAAAAATGTTACATTAAGTAAAATATTTAATCAAAACATTAACAATCCAACTTCAGTGTAAGATTTCTCATAGTATCTATACACATTTATTAATATAATTCAAATTTAATATATTAATCCAAATGAAAAGTATTAAACATGAAATTGTATCATGCAGCTCTTAGATTCTATTAATAAAAATAAAATGTAGTCAGAAAAAATGAGGTACAGAGTGGTTACGTAACTTGCCAAAGTCACAGAGTAGAGAACATTCTATCTGAGGTTGATTAAGGTTTCTGTAAACTATATACAGTAATTGTCAAGATCACAGATTTTGAAGCCATTGTCTTGATTTTGATCCCTAGCATTGCCATATACAAACTAGGGCAAGTAACCTAAACATCTGTTCACTCATGTGTAACACAAGAGTAATGACATTCATCTTATATTGGTGATGAAGCTTAAATGAAACATCTTATCACTGTGGCTAGTACAGAATAAGCTCATGGTCAAAATAATGAAAGAAAGGAAGTAAGATAAGATAAAAACAAGGAGGAAGCCACATCACTTTGTTTCACCAGTGACAACAAAACATCATATCCTATTCTGAAACTGAGTATTGTCATCGTCGATAACTATTACCATTGCCATCAGAGATGTGTATTCAGACTATTCCATGGGATGCTCTGAAGTGAATTACAAAGACTATTCCTGACTTCTAGAGTCCAGCAGACAATTAATAAAAACACATAGAAAATAAATCAAAATAATCAGGCATATCCTCTAGAAAGAAGTACGTAATCGTCTTATTGTGTATAGCATAATGATCATGTGCCAGGAATACAACGAATGAGAAAACTGTGGGACCTTGATGTTTGTAAAGAAAAACTGTCTTCTTATTGCTGACAGATGTCTTTGTAGAAAAGCTGAGATTTCTTGGACTTACTTGAAACTGAGAAAGCTTTAACAGGCAAAGGGTAGAAATAATTACTCTGTTAACTGGGTTGGGAACTGATAGGGAGGCAGTATTCTGGCTGTGACACGTAGACTGGACAAAAAGATCCCACCAGAAATTAGATTATGGAAATGATGGCTGGGATGAAATGGAAGAGATGGAAAAGCCAGAGAGATGGCTGTGAAGAGAAAGCACCAGTGAGGAGAATATAATAAGTGTCCTTTCGCTATGTGACCCTGATCAAGTTCCCTACTTTCTTTGTTCCTCAGTTTTCTTATCTGTACAACAGAGAGTAATAGGGTTGTTATCAGAATTCATCAAATTAGCATTTGTAGTGCAGTTTGTGATTGCACAAAGTGAGCACTTAAGGTGTTGGGTAAATGCAGTATGTTGGGACTGTTCCCAGGTCAGGCATGGAGAAGGTCACAAAGATAAGTTGCTCTCTCAGTCAAGGTTAAAACACTTCGAAATCTTGTTTTATACACAGTATGTTATATGAATGAGATCATGTGGGAAATAGAGGCTTACAAAGAGTGAAATAAAAATAAGAGGATCAATACGGATTAACCCATTTGTGAAACAGTTCATTTTCTCAAATTCAGAATAATCCTGCAAGAGACATGGCATGGAATTATCAACAAAGGCCAATTCTGGCTAAGACTACTACTGTAATTGACCATTTTTCCTTTTCTTGCTTTTGAAAATATGGGGACAGACACTAACAACAGAGAGAGGAAAAAAGCCAACAATATACACTTTATCCTTTTCTCAGTATCTCCCAGCTTGTCCATTCTTCAACCTCTTATCAACTGTTCTCCTTTCAAAAAGAAGCACAAAGCAATGTATGCGCTAATCTAACACTTGACCCCACACAGGGCCCTCACCTGGGGTGTGGGCATTCTCAGACTGTACAGCCACTTACTTCTCTACACTTTTCCATAACTGTGCTATAATTGTGCTCAAAGGGAATGCCAGATTAGGGATAGATACTCGTACATTATTCATCTCACATATAGGATATGGATTGTACCTCATTTGTGCTCACAGAGTTAAGAAATGTCACCTTTCTCTAATCAATGTCAACAAAAACTGCTACATTGATTTGAGTTGGTTAAAGTTTCTCTGATAACCATTTTTTTATGGGCTTCTCAAAAATAAGAAACAAAATTTAATGTTTACTATTAGGGAACGGAGTTCTATCACTGTTAAAGGTTATTTAGAAGGGGGTAACATCAGGAATACTGGAAATCTTCAAGAGCTAAATTCAAATAGGATAGGCAGGAAAACTGACAGAAAATGCAAATTTTCAGTTAATGTGTATCTCAGTCACATGACCAGCCTTTGGAGAAGATTTATACCAAGTTTTATGAGCTATTTGAACCCTCGTAAATAATACTAAGAATAGTTAATAGGCTATTTATTTGGGAAGGAGCCAAATGAAGAAAAAATAAGCTAATTCACTAAGATACAAGTAAACAAAACCCAGTTCGGCACCACTTCCAATTACCGCGTCCCAGGAAATACAAAATGAAGCCCCCTGCACAGTGCTGAAAAGCTGTATCCTCAGACACGCTGATTTCACACGACGGGGCACAAAAGGTGGCAGGGGTTTAAAAGGATCCTAGCCTTTGTCTACTTGAATAAAACAGTGCTGATGAGTTGGGGACAGAATGGAGGTCTGCTTTGAGCCCCCCTGCTTCTCTGTTTCTACACAGCACTTACAAGGATCTGCAGCAGCCATTTCTGACATTAATCCATCTGTTCTGAAGCTGTTGACACTCACTTTATTTACTCCAGTGACCGGAGGTTAGATCAAACCATCCCTATGTCCAGAGGGCAAAGGTTTGATGTGAGCTCATTAAGTTGGAATCTCCCATGGAATGAATGACAGGAGAGCTAAGTGAATCAAAGTTCTCTTTCCTGGGAAGCACCTCAATGGTTAAAGTTAGGAAATGTTTTGACAAGCCCTCCCTACCTTGGGAATTTGTCATTCTCCATGGAAACTGCTCCATGTTGAAACATGCCTATACATCTCTCAATCTGAGAGCAGATCTTCACATCTTTGCTCTCAACTCATAAGAGTGCAAATGATGCATCCATATTATTGCTTGTTTTTTTTTTTAAATATATAACTGAAAGTCACTATTTCCCCCTCTTTGTTTCTGAAAATTTCAGGATGACCTGGTAATATAAGCCAGCCAGCCTCCCAAGCTGAAGCTATTGCCAATAGCTTCCATTTTCACCCCATTCTTAAAGAAGGTAGGAAGTTAAAAAGTACATTTCTAGACTCCTTAGAAGCTAGGTTTTGGGTGCAATATATATTCTGCCAACAAGATGCCTTTGCTGGCAACAAAGGTCATTAAAACCTCAAGAACTGGATTCCATATTCCACAGCTTCAAGGGTGTCAGACAATTGAGGAAGGGAGCAGGTAGGATAGGAGAGCAGCTGTACTTCTTGACCTCTGTGTTGCAGCTATGGTATTTTAACCTCAAAATCAATTGTCCAGTTGATTTCTGCTCCTCCAGCTCTTCTGATAATTTTGTAAACACCTAAGTCTCTATACTAAATTCTTCTCTTTAAAATATCTCAAGTACACTGAAAACCGACAAAGCCATCTCTCCTGGGTGAAAGTTGGACAAAGACCTGCCCTCTACTGCTAATGTTATAGGAAAACAAAAACACTGAACACTAAGGAGATTCATGGGTCGGTCTACCAGTGAAAGAAATCGTAAACAATCTGGAGAAGAGAAAAAGAGAGAGAGAGTGGCAGGGCAGGGAGACAGAGAGGAAGAAGAAGAACATAAAGCAGGGAGAAGGAAAGGGAGGAGGAAAGAAAGAAACCAAATGACTTGGTGTCCAAATCGATAATTTGCTCAATGCAAACTCTCAATTATTGCCAATCTATGTTTTCAGTCTGTCCCTTCTCAAATATGCTCCTGTCCAAATGCATCTAATTTCTTGATTGGGTGAGGAGAAATCAACCCAAGAAACATTATTAAATTGGATATGCATCTAATGCCATCTGCCAAATAACAGAAGATGGCTTGTTTGTCATGCAGCACAATCTAATACAGGGATAATGAAATGGATTAGCTCCACATAGTTAATTTGCCACTTTTTTTCTTATCAGAGATAAGCCTGTATAACCTGAATTTTTAGCACTTTACAGTGTATTAATATAAACTATATTCATATACCCTATCTCATTTGCTCCTAATACAGTTTTGTGAAATAGACAAGTAGGAATTATTTTCACTCCTGTTTGACCATGGAAGGATTAGATACTCAAGGAGACCCCATGTCATTGAGTGGCAGAAATGTGAGTTAAGCTAAAGATTTTTGTCCTTTTCCCAATCCTAAGTGCATCCTATTTACTCTTGCTTGACCATCACACCAACCATGTGAGACAGTAAGGGCAAGAAATGACTTCCCTGGCATTTTTACAATGACTCTTATTGACACCAACAAAGAACAAGTCACTGCCTTTATCCTGACTTACAACTAACTTTAGATACCACTGGACTTCACAGATATAAGTACAAAAATAAAAATAATTAATTCTATACAGAATGTTAGGAAAGAGGGGCACTGATGTGTGTGGTGATATTAATAATGGAGGTGACCATTGGAGAATCATTAGGATGGTTTATTCCTACTGCAGTGAGCATCCTAGAGGGAGGGAGGTAGAATTAAAAGAGAGCATCAGATATACAATTCTTGAGAAACAAAAAAAAACGGAAATAGGATCCAAAACTCAGATGATAATTCTGGGTAAATGCTCTGCTGTTGGAACATGTGGAGTCCTAAAACATGGTTTTGCTTGATCCTCATCAGAAGATTTTTAACTCCAGCTAAAGTCCTTTCTAATCCATAGACTGGAATTAGAGCTAGGTCAAACATCCAGTTCCACTTATCCATAAAGTCTTGACCCAACAACAAAACAACAACATAAAAGCCAGTTTGCTTTAATCAAGTAGAACTGATGGAAATACTAGCAGAGCTATGACTGAATAAGAGTTGACAACACCATGGGCACTCAACCAGACTCTGTAGACTTTGCAAAAAAACACAACAGTTGCTTTTTAGCAATGGAAGAGCAGATTGTTCCCAAATTACCTAGGTATTTTTAGTAGTAGCATTGGTGGTGGTGGTTTAGTCGCTAGGTCATGTCCAACTCTTTGCAACCCCATGGAATGTAGCCCTCCACGTTCTTCTGTCCTTAGGATTTCCTAGGCAAGAGTACTGGAGTGGGTTGCCATTTCCTTCTCCAAGGGATCTTCCCGACCCAGGGATCAAACCTGTGTTTCCTGCTTGGCAGGCAGATTGTTTACCACTGAGCCACCTGGGAAGTCCAGTAGTAGCATTAGTGTAATGCTACAGAATAAATGTTTGTGTCTCCCCCCATTCATATATTGAAATCTTAACCTCCCAAGTTGATGGTATTAGGAGGAAGTAGGGCCTTGGAAAGGTGATTCAATTATGAGGGTGAAGCCCTCGTGAATAGGATTAGTGCTCTTATAAAAGAGACTTCACTGAGCTCCTTTGCCCCTTCTGCCCTGTGAAGACACAGTGAGAAGACACCATCATGAATCAGGAAGCTGATCCTCACCAAACATGGAACCAGTGCCTTGACTTTGAACTTCTCAGCCTCCAGAAATGTGAGAAATTAGTTTCTGTTGTTTATAAGCCACTCTGTCGGTGGTATTTTGTCAGGGCAGCCTGACTGGACTAAGACATGCCCACAGTTGTCTGAAGCATGGTAACACAGTCCAATTATTTCTTGTTTCCAATGTTGACATTCCCTGCTTTCCTGAGGAAGGACAAAGATGCAAGTTCTGTCTAAAAACACATTAATGTGATGAGCTTCTGAAGTTCAGATGAAATGCAATGGATCCCTAACCTCTAGGAAATCCCCCAAAACCATGTTTTTAGTAGGCTGAAATCAGAAACATACCTACAATTTCCAACAGCACTAGGAGTTTTTTTTTTTAATTGAAGGGTAACTGCTTCACAATATTGTGTTGATTTCTGCCATACATCAACATGCATTATCCATAGGTGTATATATATATGTCCCTTCCCTCTTGGATGTCCTTCCCACCCCCACCCCCCCATCCCATCCCACTCCTCTAGGTTTTCACGGGGCATGGGTTTGAGCTCCCCGAGTCATATGGCAAATACCCACTATCTATTTAACATATGCTAATGTACATGTTTCCATACTACCCTCTCCATGTGTCCCACCTTCTTCTTCCCCTTTCTGGGTCCACAAGTCTGTTCTCTATGTCTGTGTCTCCACTGCTGCCCTGAAAATTGGTTCATCAGTACCATCTTTCTAAACTCCATATATATGTGTTAATATACGATATTTGTCTTTCTCTTTCTGAATTACTTCATTTTGTATAATAGGCTCTAGGTTCATCTACCTCATTAGAACTGACTCAAATGCATTACTTTTAATAGCTGAGTAATAGTCCATTGTGTATATGTACCACAACTTCTTTATCCATTCCTCTGCTGATAGACATCTAGGTTGCTTCCATGTCCTAACCATTGTATTTACACTAGGAATTTGTTTGTTTGTTTGTTTTTGCATACTCTTGATAGCCATAGTTAAAGAGATATCAATTTTCAGCTATGTCAATTATTGTTAGGTAAAGGTATCACTGATGCAGTTTTTTGGTAAATCTGTTTAAGCAATAAAGATGAATTCTTCTTTAAAATTAAAGTTAACATGTCCCTGGAAAATAATATGCAAAAAGGAGGATACCTTGCTCAAATGTTAGATTCCATTATTAATTCTGGAACAAAAAGACAGGTATATCACCCCCCTAGCTACTTATCTCCTCTCTAGTACCTGTCATCAACGGGACACTTCTCTTTCTCCCACTTGTCAAGGCTATAGCTTGGGGGTGATGTGATGTAGCCAGGATTAAGATGGGTCAAATCAGCTATAAAAGTACTTGGATCCCTATAAGTTCTTGCCTTCTACACTCTTCACAGCCAAACACTAAAGTATTCTTTAGATGGTCAATGGTGGCTGTTTGTAAGAATTTTTATCTCCTCCAACCAATATTTCTGCCCACTCCATTTTGTTATAGGCTTCTTTGAAGAAGACTCAGAGTGAAACCTTATGAATGAAGCCAAGGTTGTAATTTTATTTCGGGTTTAAATCTGTTACTTCTGGTAAAATTCACTTAGCATACATAAAATACTACTTAGCATACTAGGATTTGGACACATTAAGAAATAACAAGTGGTACTTAAATGTGGGGCTGAACACAGCACATTATGAACTGATCTGAAAACAGGAACCACTCTATATATTTTTAAAAGAAGAAATTTAATATTTGGTTACGCAGTTGTTGGAAGCATCTTAGAAGCCAAAGCAGACAAGGTTAACTCGCTCAAAGATTAACTGCTGCACAGGGCTGGAGAAACAGGAACATCCTTGGGGCCAGGGCTCCATGTGGTATGTTTCCGGCTATCCCTGCAGCTTGGTTATGGGTGCAGGAGCCCAGGAATCTGCTGCCTAGACAACCCCTCACCCCTGTGGCCAAGGCCACGATGCTGTTACCCCTCCTGCACTGTTAGAAATCCTCCCCTCTCTCTATCTCCCCATCTCCTAACAATGTCTTTCATTAGCAGAACCTCATGGAAAGCCCACTGATAACAAGATAGGAGCAACACAATCTGAGTGCTGGGACCTAGAAGAGCACAGGCTAGTTGAGAGCAAACAGGCCAATAACAGAACATAGGGTTTTTAAAATATAGCAGAACAGAGACCCTTTAAAACTGAGTTGGTGATAAAGTTGAAAACAATCATAAAGTATTTAAAGCCTAAATGTGAAGCCACTGTATATTTCTTTCCAGATCTTTGGCAACATCTCACAACTTAGTTGTTAATACTGAATTTTTTTATTTTTGAAACTGCAGTCTGAACACACATATATTTCACTACTATTTCAATTTTGTAAATGTATTATTAAAGGTGTATACCATTAGTCCTCTATCTATGCATTATCCCCTTCCACCCTTCAATCTTTCAGGTAAACATAAAGTTTTTCTGAGAGCATCTTAATAGCTCCATTTTGAGTTAACTATTTCATCATAATTTTTGAGCTTACAAATACTTAAAGCAGCACATTGTATAAATACAACTTTATAAATTAAATTTATATGCATGTTTATATTATTCTTTACTAATAGAGTAAATAAAATTGCAAAAGATAATGTTCATTTATATATACAGAACTGTAATAGTTAACTCACTAAAAAGTGACTCTGTAATTGCACTAACAAACATAGATAACAAGAGTGTTCCTGGCAGTTAGAAACTCCATGCTCTATTGGAAAACAGAAAACAAAAATGAAACCAAAATCTTCATAATCAACTAAGTTCCCACTGTGAACACTTAAAATATAAAATAATTATCAAAATAATACATATAATAATTTATGAAAATAGAGGTTGCTCTGACTTTTTGAATTTCTTTTTCTTCCAAATAAGCTAAATATTTGAACAATCTTATAAGGAGTATACATGGTCATTATCTTGAGCTGCTAATTCTTAGCAGTTTGAGAGAAATTACCATTAATACATAAAATTCAAATTCTAAGTCCTTCTTTTTTATGAATTGAGTTTTAGATTTGGAAGTGCTTGCCATACACTGTCTGAATTTTCAGATCATAAACTTTTCAATTAGTTGTGAATCAACTAATGTGCACATTATAGATCTGAGATAAGCATTCTGTGACTCAATTAATTTACTTCATCACCAGTAACTCATTAAAATAAAAATGATGATAATTGTGCATCTTTAAATCACAAAATCCATTTTTG
Source organism: Dama dama (assembly GCF_033118175.1). Classification (NCBI taxonomy): domain Eukaryota; kingdom Metazoa; phylum Chordata; class Mammalia; order Artiodactyla; family Cervidae; genus Dama; species Dama dama. The sequence continues at coordinate 43,350,887 of NC_083698.1, read as the reverse complement.
GTGAACAGGGCTGCCTATAGTCAATGCTGGTAATGATGATGAAGTGAAAAGTTGCAATCCACACCTAGTTTGCAGATTAAGATTAAATGAAACTATAAAGGAAAATCACTGAGGAGGCTCTGAGGGAAAACGACAGAGGCACAAGGAAGAGATCAGCTAACTGATCCCACCTAATAAGATAAGAAGTAAGAAGCGGGTTACACACTTCATTTCCTTTTCATTCATCATTCACACAACATAGACTAGACCATGACACCAAAGGGTAGGGTTTCCACATAATTTATATATATATAGCTGGGCAATAGAGGAATTAAAGAATAGAACAGTTAGGCAATTACGCCCCTCAAGTCTTTTCATCAAAGCAGTGGGATGGCATTAATGGGTTGGGGAGGCAACAGAATAGGAAGGAAACAATAATTATTTGAGCTCATTCTATGTGAGGGATCTGGGCCAGGCATTCTACATACAAGATCCCACTGAATTACTCTAAAAGTCTTGAATAAAACTATTATCTTCATTTTACTGGGAAGGACACTCAGCCTCACAGAGGTTAAATGACTTGTCTACAGGATACTAATAACAGAGCTGTGACCAGAACTTAGGCCTGCATGTCTCAGGACTCGGGCTTTTCGCTATGTTACGCATACCTCTGACAGCTACAATGCGAGGCAGATGAGGATATAGTAACTGACTAGAAACTAGCAGAATCCCTGTTCTGAGTGCCCAAGGACAGTAACAGTTCTCATTTCTCAGTGGTTAGAACCAGTCTTACAAGATAGATTTTGACTGCCTGCTTTATTTACCACAACTTGACCTTGGTGGAGGGTTTCAGAGGATAAGCAATGGGTATGACTATAACAGTTGCCTGAGTGATACCCCTCCTCACCATCTTCCTTTTTCCTCAGCAACCATTTGTACACATATGACATGAATTTCAGTCCTAGCTTCTGCCTGAGAAGTACTTAAACCAGTAAATGGAAGAGTCAAAGCTATTCATCTTACCCCTATCTCTTTCCTGATCACCTTCCTTAGGCCTGCGATGGGTGTTACCAACCAAGACAGTCTTAACAGCCCCCTCAGCTTTACTGACCATTAGACAGGTTTCTTCCTGATGTTAGGCCCTTTAAACTTCCCTTTTCTTAGGGCATCTACTCTAGAAAACTTGCAGTTGTGAATTTTTTTTCTGCCCCTATGAGATGTTAAGTCTTCTACAATGCAGGAACATCTTTCTCAAGGGCCTGGGAACCATCCCTTCAAAATGTAATCATCAGGAAAGATACCACCCCCATCTCCCAGTCTCTGAGGGAGTGCAGGAGCCTAACATAAAAAAGCACCAATTAGCAAACACATATGGCCTGAATCACAGGGTCTAACTCCTCTCACCCCAGAAGTCCTCCAGTACTTTTCCACTAGTTCATTCTAGTGCTTAAATTCACCACCTTTTGTTTCAGTGAAGTTGAGTTCAATCTCTCTGCCATACTGCAACAGTCTTGAATAAAGCCTTCCTTGCCTATTTAGCTGATCCAGTGCAATTCTTCTCTAATGTAAGCAAGTCTTATTTAGATCAAGAGCCAGGCAACTGCAAAGGCTCTATTAAGTTTTCAAGGCAAATTACAAACCAAAAATGTATTTGAAATGCATATGACAAATGCAAGGTTAATATCTACTAAATAAATAACTTTTACATATTAAAAAAGGTACAAATCCTCCTACTCTGTTGGTGTGAATATACATTGGTACAACCACTATGGAGAATATTGTCGAGGTTCCTTCAAAAACTAAAAATAGAACTAGCACGATCCAGCAATCCCACTCCTGGACATGATCCAGAAAAGACAATAACTCTAAAAGATACATGCACCTCAATGTTCATAGTGACACTATTTACAGTAGCCAAGACATGGAAGAAACCAAAATGTTTACCAACAGAGGAATGGATAAAGAACATGTGGTACATATGTATAAGGGAATGTTACTCAGCCATAAAACCAAATGAAATAAGGCCATTTGCAGCCACTGGGATGGACTTGGAGATGATCATACTAAGTGAAACAAATCAGAGAAAAATAAATATCATATATCACTTATGTGTGGAATCTAAAAGTAAATGATACAAATGAACTTATTTACAAAACAGAAATAAACTCACAAATGTAGAAAACAAACTTATGATTACCAAAGGGCAAAGGGAGGGAGAAGCAAGGGATAAATTAGGAGTTTGGGATGAACAGACACATATTACTGTGTCTGTTTATATGTGTCTACACATATAAAGTAGATAGCAAGGACCAACTTGTCTGGCACAGGACACTAAACCGATATTTTGTAATAACCTATATAGGGAAAGAATCTAAAAAAGAAAATTGAAGAAAGAATGAGCTTTAACAAAAAAGGTATAAGGATGCCTACTGTACCACACCATGAAAACTATAAATGACTTAAATGTACATCAATAGTGTCATGGTAAATTAAAATACCCCACCTGTTGATTAAAATATAATGCATCCATTAAAACTGATACTTGAGATGAGAAGTTGCCTTGTTACACTTTGAGTTAAATAAGCAGATCCTATTTGTGCAAAGTCACATAAATCAATTCATACCTACACATGAATGGGGGAGGATTCTAAGGAAAGAACACCAAAATGCTAACAGCGGCTATTTCTGGGTGATACTTATAGGAAGATTTTTACTTTCTTTCATATTTGACTATATTATTTGAAAATGTTAAACAATGAGCATCATCATTTTTGCCAACATAATAAAAATATTTTAAATATAGAATATATATTCTAAAACCAATTTTATCATATATATTCAGGCATAGAAAAACAGATGCTTTAATCAAAGTGTTTACAGTTATCCATCAATAAAATAATTACTAATTTTTATTTTTCTCATTTTTTCTATATTGTTTGCTTTCATAAATATACTACTTTTAAAATCAGAAAAATCCATTGCATTAGAAAACAAACAGAAAAAAATATTCTTTATCACCAACAAAGCAGAAAGACATTTTTCCTTCCCTATTCATACCCTAGTACTTTAAAGATTAGATATGCTTAAATGAATTTGTAATTGATGGGCTTGCCTTACTGACTCCAATTCCTTCAGTTATCTTAACTTGGAACATGGAAGCCAAGTACAGTTTCCAGTCTTGCCAGCTTATCACCAAGAAGACATTCTAAAGTGTATGAGTCATAAGACACTCTCCCTGACATTCTCCATGAAAAAAATAATGAGCCATTGCAATACATATGCTATCTAGAAAAAGAAAATCTAAAATTTCAATTCCACTTTCAGTTCTCTCTGGACCTAGTCCCACTGGATTTTAAGAAGGAGTTATGGGCTCTGGTTTTCCTATTATAAGCCCTCCACCTCTGAGAACCTGCCCTGGATAGACACGTGAATTGAAGAAGTAGAAGGTTTATAGGAGCCCGATCTTATAATTTCCACTCTACTTTGTCTCTTCAGTTTAGTAAAGGCTTTTCAGAGAGGGGTGCGGGCAGAGAAAGAGCTCACTGCAGAATGGAGACAGGACATTCTCAGGGAAGTCATGAAGGCAAACACAGAGTCAGAGGCCATTCCTTTTCTCTCTGTTCCTTTTGAGAAGGTTGACTTCGTTTCCATAAACTGCTTTTTAAAGACATTATTTAAAATCTGTAAGTCAGGAAGTGTATTTTAACCCCAAGGATAGCACTTTTGATGCTAAACTCCATAAGCAGAACATCTTTTTTCTTTCTTTTCTGCCTCACCCTACTCTCTAGATATCTCAAATAGGTTCAGGTGATTTTTTTCCCCTCAGAGTCTTCAGGAAAACTCAGAAGACTACAGATGTTTCTCAGGAAACAAACAAAAATTTAATTGCCTTAAGGTATCCATCCATCATGAGGGGGTTTTCTTTTTCCCCTTTTCCTTGAATATTTCCACTCAAATGAGGGATGAAAATACAAAACCAGAAAGTTGTATGAACTGAAGGAAGCAGCTGAATGTGAAGAAACTAGCCTCCTCATATGCACCTACCAAGAGACTTTAAGCAGACAGCCAAGCAAGTGGTCATCCGAGACAGAAAATGTTACTGACATTTCACATTCTTAGGAAAAAGAGCCCAGACTCACTAGCTGGAGAGATAAAGCTGAGTTTGAGGCCATTATCACTGAAAGGGATGATGGGAAAGCACCACGGAGAGATGCTCTTTGTCCTCAAACTCAGTTTTCCACCCTGATTAAATCACACATGGATTAGCAAGATGGACTGAAGTACTTTCCTTGGAAATGTAAACGGATCAAGGTAAACCCTCGCACTAAGGCCTAAAAAGATACATTGAGATACCATGAACCACAAATGTGAAGAGCAATAAAAATCTTATTCTTTGCCCTGTCTCATAGAGTTATTGAATGCAGCAAGGGCTGATGTGACTTATGGGATTCCATCTCAGAATCCTTAAATGATCCCATTCTAATTCCCCACTTCTGAGCCTGCAGAGACTTGCTAAATATACTGAGATTGTCACACCTGTACTCCGTATATGTATCATGCCATCAGGGGAAGAAACAAGAAACAGTGTGACATTTTCCATCAAAGCCCAGCAGCACAGTGTGGCAGGGCAGTTATTTTTGGCTCTCAGGGGGGAAAGTAAGTAATTACATTGGGCAGGGATTCCTTGTATATCCTAATGCATGGCTTTGTTAGAAATCCTCACATGATGCATCACTACAAAAACAAATGAGCACAGATTCCTCACCTCTGTCTCCATGGAATTCTGTCTCTGAGTTCTGAAATTTACTTCTTCACATTTGTCTCCCCAGGAAGCCAGACCAAAAACTCCACACCATAATTTCATCTGAAAGGAAATGAACCCTTTCGAAAGATAAAGAAATCATCTTTTTTTTTAATCTGAAAGGCATTTTTGTTTGTGAAACTACATCTATTAGTATTAAAGCTCAATTATGCCGGTGTGCACCTCCTTTCAAAAAGCAACAATAGACACTTCAGTATATCTTCTTAAATAGGTTTTATACTTCTGTCATTGCATGCATACTCCGTCTCTTTGGTTGTGTCTGACTCTTCACGATCCCATGGACCTTAGGCCCCTCTGTCCATGGGATCCTCTTGGCAAGAATACTGGAGTGGGTTGCCGTGCCCTTCTCCAGGGGATCTTCCCCATCCAGGGATCAAACACATGTCTCCTGCATCTCCTGCATTGCAGGCAGATTCTTCACCTGCTGAGCCATCAGTGAAGCCCCCACTTCTGTCATTAAGTTATTTCAAATTTAAATGATCAAATAAAAACTGTGTTAGGGCCTAAACATTATCAAATCATTTCTTCCCATTCTTTAAAGGCAATCAAAGCCATTTTATTTTCTATCAAAGCAATTCACATTAATAGTCTGAGCACTGTGTCCTGGTATCTTTGACACTGAGAGACTCATAATAGAAATATCTATAAAAACAATCACACTAAGTGATCTTTTACATTGAAACAGAGCCTTGTATAATGTTCATTTAGTACAAGGATGGTTTTCAAAAACAGGTTCCAAAATATTCATAAAGGGTGATAGGGAATTAACTGAATGCTGTGGATTGACAGGCTATCAACAAAATAACACACATTTTTCATGAAAATGGCTAAATCACTATTTACTTGATGAACTGCAATGTAATGGTTCTGAAGGAGCCATTCTGCTGTATTGGCTAAATAATATGTGTTTACCAAAACTGAGTAATTATAGAGTCATCATATAAAGCACTGTCTGTGCCTGCCAAGGAGCGAGATGAACCTGCTACAGGATGAGACCTTGAAATCTGGCTACAGTTATTTCTAATTCTGGCACTGCAGACAGGAATGAATAAACTATATTCTGAAGTAAAGTAAAAGAAGGAAAAGAATTTCCCTGTCATTTTCACTATTCAATACTTTTTAGGAGAAAAAAAGGTCTACCAGTTAAGACTGTGATCCCAATAAATTATTTTACTGAGAAAGAACCCAAGGATGCCATCTTCCTTTGCAATATTTGTACCATATTAATGGTAATGGAAGTTACCCACATGTCTTGAGGAGGAAAATATAAAATCAAAGTAAATCAATTTAGCTGAAAATGAAAATTTTTTCATCACCATGAATTGGAAAGCCTAAAGGTAAGTCATATCTCAACTTATACAGCAGAAGATGGATTTCCTACATAGTGGGAGACAAACAAATAAAATATAAGAGAAAAAGAGGAAACTGTCAGTATTTGACCACTCCTGACTTACAAAAATAGTAATTTTATATGGTTCAACTTAATATCATACATGTGTCCCAAACTTTTACTTCCAGGTAAGTGGATACTTTCATTTATCTAAATTGACTGATAGAAAAAAGAAAAAACTATAAAGTTTAAAGCATTTTTATAAAAACAAATGTTTGTTTCAGGGAGAATTGAAAAATGCCTAAGATATGAACCTTGATGAAATCTCTATTTAAGGAAACATAGAAGTGAGAAAGGTAAGAGATTGTCAGCCTAGGGTTCCCCAAATGAGGAGCAGGCATTGGTGATAAACATGCCTGAAAGCTAGAGAAAGCAGTAGTAAGCAAATGCCACTGGACTTAAAGATTTAGAGACTATTTTTGGCCTTGACTTATATATAGCCTAACTGGCTTTTTCACTTGTATTATCAATTAGATGAAAAAAGTCTGGAAGGTGAGAAACTTGTAATTATTTGATTCTCTCATATAGTTCAGTAAGTGTTTTGATAATCTGAAAAAAAAAAGACACAAACAAACTTATTTACAAACCAGAAACAGACTCAAAGCCATAGAAAACAAATTTATGGTTCTCAAAGGGGAAGAAGGGAGGGATAAATTAGGAGTTTAGGATTATAATATATATACTGCTATATATATATATGGGCTTCCAAGATGCCTTAGTGGTAAAGAATCTGCCTTGCCAATGCAGGAGACACAAGAGATCCCTGGGTCAGGAAGATCCCCTGGAGTAGGAAATGGCAACTCACTCTAGTATTCTTGCCTGGAAACGCCCATGGACAGAGGAGCCTGGTGGGTTACAATCCATTGGGTTGCAAAGAGTCAGATGTGACTGAGCAACTGAGCACACACTACTATATATAAAATAGGTAAAACTGAAAAGGACCTACTGTATAGTACAGAGAGCTATATTCAACATCTTATAATAACCTATAGTGGAAATAATTTAAGAAGAATAAACATATATTATATATTATAGTTATATATATATATATACATATAAAACTTAACCACTTTGCTATATACATGAAACTAAATCAACTACAGTGTAGTGTTAGTCACTCAGTCGTGTCCAACTCTTTGTGATCCCATGGACTGTAGCCCACCAGGCTCCTCTGTCCATGGGATTCTCCAGGCAAGAATACTGGAGTGGATTGCCATTCTCTTCTCCAGAGGATCTTCCCAACCCAGGGATCGAACCCAGGTCTCCTGCATTGCAGACAGTTTCTTTACTGTTTGAGCTACAGAGAAGACCAAAAACTTCAATAATTTTTTTTTAAAATAGTAGTTTGATTGACCAGTTAGAGAAAGCATTCTCCTTTTAAATTCATTTTTTATAGAATGAATCCCAAAGACAACTGGGGAGTGAAATTTTCTTTCACTGCTGATTAAAGTTATCATCAGATGTTTTAGAGAAAGAATGTGGTTTTTCCCCTAGTGTTTATCTCCACAATTTGGTCAAGTCCTCACACTCTGCAGTCTGAGAGCCAAGCTCAGATGCAATTTGGTATTCAATTACATCAACATAACACATTAGAAAAAGTTGTAGAAAAAGGACAACACATACTATAAAGTTGCAATCAGAACCCAGATGCAAAATAACAACTACAGATTTCAATACTGCTCATAATGTGACAGCTTTTGTATCTTTGTGTCTGAAAACTAATAATCTCCTAAAGTTAAGAATTTATTTATCTATTACTATTAACCAGTCAGAGGAATGCATGCTATCTTGTAACTGATAGCTTAAAAAACAGTTGATTAAATTTGAAAAAAAAATTGAACACTTCAGATGTTAAGATCTAAATATGATATGCATGCCAAATAAAACTGTCATCTATGAATAGCTCTGATGAATAATCTTCCTATTGAAAGGGTTTAAGACACAGAAAGAAAATAGAACACTCAATGTGATCTTCTGGTGGCCACATCTTCACTGATTTGGTTTTTAATCTGCTTTTCCACCTGCCCCCTTCCTTCTACAACGCAAGGTATCATTCTAACTGATTAGAAAGCAAAAAACACAAACAGAACTGATTTCCCTTAAGTCAATTTCTACTGAAGATTACTTTTCAAGTCCAAATAATTTTTTTCATTTCTGGGATAATTCCAGTCCTCTTGAGGAAAAATTCATAGAAACTGACCTACAAGGCATTTTACGAAATAAATATCCAGCTTTGTCCAATCCCTGTGTCCCTCTGAGAAGGCACTAATAAACCTTCTTGGTGATTAAAACAATATCATATAACACTAGACTTTCATTAGCAGCTCCTGCAGAAGATGAAATATCCTGCTCACAGTGTCAAGAGGCTCAGATTAAATCAAAGGACAGAAAAAAATGGTCTTCGTTCTCTCCTTTGCTACTACTAACATGCAGGAGAGATAGTAAGTGAGGTGGGATTTGAAAAATTAGGGCAGTATTACAATATGCAAAAGTCTCTTTTTAAAAGACATATAAAAAAATGAAATCAACTGTTTCCATGTCTGATATCATCAACTCTGTCTGCATACAAATTTGATTGTTATAAACAAAAAAGTTATCTATATAGAAAGGAGGAACTAGTCTAGAAGACTTATTGTTTTGTGTCACTTCCTTAAAAGAAATGCAGTAACCAGAAGAGGAATAATTAACTTTAGGGGCAGGTACCATTTCTCAAGCTTTGAGAACATTAATAGATGAAATGATAAAAGTTTATTGAATACTTACTGTATTCTGGGTCCTTGTATTAAGTATATCACTTCCTTTAATCTTCACAACAACCCTATAAGGTAGATGCTCCTTGATATCCCCATTTAACAATGAAGAAACCAAAGACTAGAAAGATTAACCAGCTTGCCCAAGGACATACCTAGTAAGAAGGGAAGCTGTGGTTGGACTCAAGAAGGCGGACTCCAGAATCAATGCTCTTATCCATAATGTTGTACCATTACCTTATACACTAAAGCTTGTGAAATTGATACTTCAGTTCCATAAAACACCTACCTGTGTTTTAATAATATAAGGCACTTAAGTGTCCTAGGAACAAATAAATACACAAGACCACCACATATTGGTCAGATGACCAATACAGTATTAAAAAGAAAAACAATGACTACTATAAACCAAAAACAAACAAATCAAAAGCTACCTAGGCAAAACAATATTTCAGAGCAACTATAGAGCATTATTAACAAATATCTGAAAGGTCCCCACATTTAAAACATTCTTTAAAAAGAATCATCACCTACCTAAATCAGGTTCTTTGTTGTTAGGTTCTGCCAGTCCATATTTATGATTCAGAATTACTGGAAAAGAACAACTTTGGGTTGACAGAAGGTATTCTATAACCAATACAGTGGAGGTACCCTAAACCTTCAATTAAAAGTTCTAAAATTCCTTTAAACATAATCCATAAACAACAAATCTCTTAAAAGAACGGCTTCTGAAACATTCATGAAGTGGGTCAATTAAAATAACACTTTATACAAGGGATTTCACAGCAATCATAACCTAGCACTCACTTCACTGACACACAAATTAATTGTCCTGAAAATCCAAAAAAAAAAAAAAAAGCTATTGTATGCTTTCTATAGGGATGTTCACCTGGCTAGAACACACACATGGATCTCCCTTAATGAGTGGTGAAGTCACTCTGCAGGCATGTCACAGATACTCTGCTGGTTACAAATGGCCCCGGGCTGGTATCTCTCTCTCTGCTTCTGTTCTGAACCATGCATGGGGAAATAAGTGCACTGAAGGAATCCTGCTTCTGAGTTAGTTGTTAACTGCAGGTGGAATGATGGTTTCTCTATCCTCTTTAAAATGCCCAAAGGTTGTGTTAATTTGCCAACAACCCCTTTTTTTTTATGGTAATCATCAGTCAACTTTAGCTGGGATGAATACTGCATTAATCTACATTTCAGTTCAATAAGCCCATCAAGATGCTAGATTTTGATACGTCATCTTCCTATTATTATAATTTTTCTTTTTAAAGTTTTATTAATTCTTTCTTTCATGCTTCTCTGTATTTTTTTTAAAAATATAGTTTTATTTATTTATTTTTGGCTGTGCTGGTTCTTCGTTGCTGTGCAGGCTTTTCTCTAGTTGCAGCAAGTGGGGTGAGCAGGGGCTACTCTTCTTTGCAGTGTGTGGGCTTTTCCTTGCTGTGGCTTCTCTTGCGGAGCAACAAGAGAAGTGGGCTTCTGTGGTGGGTGGGCTTCAGTAATTGCACACATGGAGTCAGTAGTTGCAGCACCTAGGTTCTAGAGTTCAATAGTTATGGCACATGGGCTTAGTAGGTCCATGGCATGTGGAATCTTCCTGGATCAGGGATCAAACCCACATTGGCAGGTAGATTTTCTACTATTGAGTCACCAGGAAGCATCCTATAATTTCTCCTATCCTGTCTGTATGCTCCTCTACTACTCTCTTTCAGTTTCCAAAGATAATACACCCATACCTCTTTTTTCTGACCACTGAAGAACATCTCTGAAATTGCTCTTGCAAAAAACCTGCAAAAGCATAGGCCACCAGTATTTTCAGAATATCATGGAGTAGCCTTAGAGTGAAATGGGGTGGACTTCCAGACTCCTCACCTAGACCACTTACCAGGGGTAAAGAGTCACAGTGGCTTTGGGATTAAGGAATTTTACAATTACATATTCTTGGTGGTTAAACAGAAGCACATGGGGCCAGACTCCATGTTATCTGAATTTTCTCATGACTTTTATGGAGGGTCATAAAAGCTGAGCCACCAGGGAAGCCAAAGAATACTGGAGTGGGTAGCCTATCGCTTCTCTGTCGGATCTTCCCAACCCAGGAATCGAACCAGGGTCTCCTGCATTGTGGGCAGATTCGAACCAGGGTCTCCTGCATTGTGGGCAGATTCTTTACCAGATGAGGTGCTGCTGCTGCTGCTAAGTCGCTTCAGTCGTGTCTGACTCTGTGAGACCCCATAGACGATAGCCCACCAGGCTCCACTGTCCCTGGGATTCTCCAGGCAAGAACACTGAAGTGGGTTGCCATTTCCTTCTCCAATGCATGAAAGTGAAAAATGAAAGTGAAGTCGCTCAGTCGTGTCTGACTCTTCATGACCCCATGGACTGCAGCCTACCAGGCTCCTCCATCCATGGGATTTTCCAGGCAAGAGTACTGAAGTGGGTTGCCATTGCCTTCTCCAGATGAGATGCTAGGGAAGCCTTAAAAATTCTAGATTTCTGAGCCATTTGCTGATCTATGAGTGGTGGACCAGCTGGGTCAAGGGACTCATGCAAAGATGACTAATGGTGTTTGTATCCTTCAGTGCTAATGGCCAGTCACAAAATAATCAGAGCTCACAGAACACAGACCCTGCAGGTCAAGCATCCACACAATGGAAATAATGGTCATGGACTCCTCCTGTCTCCTCTCGCCAATCCACACCTAACTGTGCTATCCAGGGTGGGTACCATCCTGATAAATGGGTATTACTGGGAGACATGAGTACTGGGTAATACTGTGCTGTTTGCTTTGGGGCCAGGCTTAGGATTACATCTTGCTTGTCTCTCACCCTCTTCACCGGCTAAAAAAGACCAAAAAGTCTCCCAAGTTTCTACTAACATACTGATCTTTGTTTTTTAATTTCTTAACCACGCTTTCTGAAAATGGGGTCCTGACATAGTTCCAACTGTTAGGTATAAACTTTCTTACTCTCCAACATAACCCAAGTCAATGAGGACGATTCAAGATTTAATTACCAATCACTAGATCACCTATGACAATCACTCCAAAGGAGAACTCCAAATATCACAAAAATGAAAGATTGGCTTAAAAATGAAAAGCATCTCTGCAGAAGTACAGTGAGGTCTAAAGATAAGGAAGTCCTATTCTTTGGCATTCTAGAGCAGAGGAGAGTAAGTAGTGATCTCTGGCAGCCTCAGTGATATACTTAAAAAAATAATCACCGCCCAAACCCAGCAGTTTGCCAAGGAGACTCTTTTAAAAAAAGTACAATATGATGCCAGAAAGAGCAAGGTTTAATAAACACACAATTAAATAATCTAGCAAACATTGCCTGGTCAGATGGCACCCAGCCTGCAGAACCATCTGGCCGAAGAAATATTCAGAGAACCAACAACCTGAAAACCTAGATTCTACCCAGTAGGCTACAAATCTAGGTTCCTAGATATAAACTGCTTCATGAAAAAAATAATGATTCACAAAACCTCAGCAATCTACTCTTTTAGATTTTCCCCTCAGCTTCCATAAATTTATCATTCAGTTTAATTCGATATACAATGTGCCATTTCTTTTATCTTTTAAAAAACAAGAATCCTCATACCAAAGCTTCATGTCAATGTCTGTTATACATAGGCTGAAATAGAGAATTACATTAAGGCTAAAATTTCTTTTTTAAAAGAAGTGAAACAGATAAGGGTTAATAACTAAATCATATAAGGAACTCCTACAATAGCAAACATTATATATAACTCAAAAACGGGGCTAAAGACTTGAATAGAGGTTTCTCCAAAGAAGACAAATAAATGGCCAATAGCTATATGAAAAGGTGCTCAAAATCACTAATCATCAGGAAAATGCAAATCAAAACCACAATGACATATTATCTCACATCCATTAGTTGGAGGAGAGAGGTGTGAGGAAAAAGGAAGAGAAGTTGTACAAACTGTGATTGCATGTTGATTGAGTTAGAATGCTAAGTAGAGAGTTCAGGCAAGATCATGGGATTTTCAAAGCAAGAATACTGGAGTGGATTGCCATTTCCTCCTCCAGGGGATCCTCTTGACCCAGGGATGGAACCCATGTCTCCTGCACTAGCAGGTAGATTTTTTACCACTGAGACCCTTGGAAGCCCACACAACATCGTGCTATACTTAACAACACTGTTTGCACACTTAAAAAATTTATTAAGAGGGTAGATCTCAGGTTAAAGATTCTTAGCACATACACAAAACAAAGAAAGAAGAGGCATAGGCAACTATTAGAAGTAATTGATATGTCTTGATTGTGGTGACGGTTTTATGGATGTATTTATCTCTCTAAACTCATCAAATGATACATATTAAATTTGTGCAGTTTTTTGTATATTAATTATATCTCAATAAAGCTGTTTTTAAAACTGTAAAAAAAAAAGGAATTGAAAAGAACCACTCACATGACTAAGTCATAAATCATACATTAGTGTATATAAATATTCAGTAAGTAGATACCCAGTCTTTCTTAGGATTCATGGTTAATCTATGCAGTCACACAATTCTTTAGAAATAGAGTCCCACAATTCATATGTCATGAACCAATCAGAAAGTCTTGGTGGTCTTGATCTTTCCTAAACTCTCTACTTAGCATTCTAATTCAATCAACATGCAATAACAGTTTATGCAACTTCTCTTCCTTTTTCCTCACATCTCTTCTCCTTCAACTAATTTTCTGCTAAAGAGACAATATTTAAACTGTAGGTTGAATGTCATTTGCTTACATGTCTATAAATATACACACACAAGCTTCCCTGGTGTCTCAGTGGTAAAGAATTCGGCTGACAATGCAGGAGACATGGGTTCAATCCCTGGCCAGGAACACACCTGGGAGAAGGAAATGGCAACTCACTCCAGTATTCTTGCCTGAGAACTATCATGGACTGGGGCACCTGGCGGGGTATAGTCCATGGGGTGCTGAAAGAGTTGGACACAACTTGGCGACCAAACAACAATAATATGTTAGATACACACAAATTTTCAATTTCTCAAATTTCCCTTCCCCTCATTATTAGGCTGTTCCATATAATTGCTGTTCAGGTAGTTCAAAATTTCATATACTTATACTTCAGTTCACTTAAAACCATACTCTAGGGGTGATGAGAGTGAAAGAGGAGAGTGAAAGGCTGGCTTGAAACTCAACATTCAAAAACCTAAGATCATGGCATCTAGTCCCTTCATTTCATGGCAAATATAAGGGGAAAAAATAGAAGCAGTGACAGATTTTATTTTCTTGTGCTCCATAATCATTGCAGATGGTGACTGCGACCATGAAATTAAAACATGCTTGCTCCTTGGAAGGAAAGCTATGACAAACCTAGACAGTGTATTAAAAAGCAGAGACATCACTCTACTGACAGAGATTGGTATTATACTCACTGCTGCTGCTGCTGCTGCTGCTAAGTCCCCTCAGTCGTGTCCGACTCTATGCAACCCCTTAGACAGCAGCCCACAAGGCTCCTCTGTCCCTGGGATTCTCCCAGCAAGAACACTGGAGTGGGTTGCCATTTCCTTCTCCAATGCATGAAAGTGAAAAGTGAAAGTGTAGTCGCTCAGTCGTGTCTGACCCTTCGAGACCCCATGGACTGTAGCCCACCAGGCTCCTCCGTCTATGGGATTTTCCAGGTATTCTCAGAGCTATGGTTTTTCCAGCAGTCACTTACAGATGTGAGAGCTGACCATAAAGAAGGTTTAGCACTGAAGAATTGGTGCTTTCAAATTATGGTGCTGGAAAAGACTCTTGAGAGTCCCTTGGACAGCAAGCAGATCAAACCACTCAATCTTAAAAGAAATCAACCGTGAATAGTCATTGGAAGGACTAATGCCAAAGCTGAAGTTCCAATACACTGGCCACCTGAAGAGCTGACTCACTGGGGAAAGACTGAAGGCAAAAGGAGAAGAGTGGCAGAGGATGAGATGGTTAGACAGCATCACTGGTTCAGTGGCAATGAATTTGAGCAAACTCCAGGAGACAGTGAAGGACAGAGAAGCCTGGTGTGCTATAGTCCATGGGGTCACAAAAAGTCACACATGACTTAGTGACTGAACAACAACAATAATTGTATACTGACTTAAATTGTGAAACATATAGTAGTTTTAGTATGCTTTGTCATGGTGGCTGAGACTGTGGTTGCTTCCTTAGAATTCTCTGTAAATCATGTTGTTTATATACAGGGATAGTTTTATTTCTTTCTTACCAATTTTGTTTTACTTCTTTTTTTTTTTAACCTTATTCATTGGCTAGGATTTCTACTATTATGTAGAATAAAAATGGTGACAGTAAACATCCTTGGTTTGTTCCTGATCTGAAGGGGGAAAACATTCAACTTTCATCTTTTACTATTCAACTTTCATCTTTTATTATTTTAGCTATGTGTATGCTGCATGCTAAGTCACTTCAGACTCTTTGAGACCCTATGGACTGTAGCCTGACAGGCCCTTATGTCCATAGGATTTTCCAGGCAAGAATACAGGAGGGGGCTGTCATGCCCTCCTCCAGGGGATCTTCCTGACCCCCTGGATCAGACTCGTGTTTCATATCTCCTGCGTTGGCAGGTGGGCTCTTTACCACTAGCGCACCATAGGCTTTTTGGAAATGCACTTTATCAGATGGGGAAGTTTACTTTTATTCCTTGTTTATTGACTGTTAATTTTTTTACATCATGAAATGAACATTGAATTTTGTCAGATGGTCTTTCTCTATCGTTTGAGATAATTGCATGATATTTAACTTTTAGTCTGTTAATACAGTAAGTAAAATTGTTTGATTTTAGAATCATTCCTGGAATAAAGCCCAGATGGTTTTATATATACATTATACATATATAGGTATAATGTGTCATACATTTATGTCATACATTTTATATTCATCATCTATCTATACATACACACACATATATTAATATATTATATATATTATATCATAAATTAGTCAGGAAGTATTTCTTTTTCTTCTGTTTTTCAAAGCTTATTATTATATATATACATGTATGTGTATATATATATATACATACATATATATATATATATATAAAATGTGTGTGTGTGTATGTGTGTGTGCTTGTATGCTCAGTCACTCAGACATGTTGGACTCTTTGCAAACCCCTGGACTACAGCCCAGCAGACTCCTCTGTTCATGTAATTTTCCAGGCAAGAATACTGGGGCAGTTTGTCGTTTCTTTCTCCATGGGATCTTCCCAAACCACGGATTGAGCTGTGTCTTTTGTGTCTCTTGCATTGACAGGCAGATTATTCAACACTGTGCCACCTGGGAAGCCCAAATATGTCTCATATATATTATATATCTCATACCTAGTATTTTATATGTATTGTTGGATTTGATTTGCTAATTTTAAATTGATTTTATGTCTATGTTTATGAGGGATTTCATTTGTAGTATTCTGTAATATCTTTGCCTGACTTTGGTATCCAAGGTTACTCTGGCTTCATAAATTAGGAAGTATTTCTTTTTCTTCTTCTGTATTTCAAAGCTTATTATATCTTTCTAATTCTTTGATAAAATTCATCAGTGCAACTACAAAGATCTGAAGTTTGCTTTATGAGGAGATTTTTGTTAATACATTTAACATTGTTTATGGCAGAAAGTGAAGAGGAACTAAAAAGCCTCTTGATGAAAGTGAAAGAGGAGAGTGAAAAAGTTGGCTTAAAGCTCAACATTCAGAAAACTAAGATCATGGCATCTGGTCCCATCACCTCATGGGAAATAGATGGGGAGACAGCGGAAACAGTGTCAGACTTTATTTTTTGGGCTCCAAAATCACTGCAGATGGTGATTGCAGCCATGAAATTAAAAGATGCTTACTCCTTGTAAGGAAAGTTATGACCAACCTAGAGAGCATATTAAAAAGCAGAGACATTACTTTGCCAACAAAGGTCTGGCTGGTCAAGGCTATGGTTTTTCCAGTGGTCATGTATGGATGTGAGAGTTGGACTGTGAGGAAAGCTGAACGCCGAAAAATTGATGCTTTTGAACTGTGGTGTTGGAGAAGACTCTTGAGAGTCCCTTGGACTGCAAGGAGATCCAACCAGTCCATCCTAAAGGAGATCAGTCCTGAATATTCATTGGAAGGACTGAGGCTGAAGCTGAAACTCCAATACTTTGGCCACCTCATGCAAAGAGTTGACTCATTGGAAAAGACCCTGATGCTGGGAGGGATTGGGGGCAGGAGGAGAAGAGGACGGCAGAGGATGAGATGGCTGGATGGCATCACCGACTCGATGGGCATGAGTTTGAGTAAACTCCGTGTGTTTGTGATGGACAGGGAGGCCTGGTGTGCTGCGATTCATGGGGTCGCAAAGAGTCAGACATGACTGAGTGACTGAACTGAACTGATTGATATAAGCCTGTTCATAATTCTACTACATCTTGTGTTAATTTTGATAAATTATAATTTTCAAAAAATTTAACTTGTTGAGTTGATTGACATAGACTTGTTCATATTATTTATGTCTTATTCTTTTTAGTTTGTAAAATCTGTAGTGAAATCCCCTTTCCTTCCTGATATTGGTAATTACATTTTCTCTCTTTTCTCTTGAACAGCTTTGCTAGAAATTTAATAATTAACATAATTATTAAATTATAATAATTAATATAATTAAATTTAATAGTTTTGTTGATGTTTTTGAAAAACAGCTTTTGGCTTTGTTAATCCTCTCTGTTGTTTGCATTATTTAAGTTTTATTATTCCCTTTCTTCTATTGATACTTACTTTTGGGTTAATTTGCTCATCTTTTTCTGCCTTCTTAACAAGGAAATGTAAATAATTGATTTTTAAGCTTTTCCTTTCTTTTTTTTAATTTAAATTATTGAAGTAGAGTTGATTTACAGTTTTGTGTTAATTTCTGTTATACATCAAAATGATTCAGTTATGTATTCACTTACATACTTTTCTATTATGGTTTGTCATAGGATGTTGAATATAGTTCCATGTGCAATATAATGCCTTTCTAATATAAGCATTGAAAACTACAAATTCCTCTTAAGCATCACTTTAACTGTATCCCCAAACTGCTATGATGTGTTTTCATTATCATCCAGTTTTAAATATTTTCTAATTCCCTTCATGCACAAATTACATCTCTGACAAAATCATGAAGAATTATTTTCATAAGTCTCTAAAGACAAGATATACAAGAAAATCTATATGCTCATAGTATGTGAATTATTTGAAAATCTATGCAAGTATAACCAGTGATGGAGTAACTTTTTTAATTAGAATTAATATTTAATTTTCTTTAATATTTAAAGAAAATATTTCCAAGGTCAAGTTTCAGAGAAAGCACCGGACACGAAAATCATTCACTGCAGTCAAACTAATGCCACGAACAAGAGCAGCCCAGGTGCACAATCTATCAGGTCATTAATGCAGTTCATTCTGTATAAACATTTTTTAAAAAGTAGAACCTGGTAGAATCTTCACAATACTTTGGTAAAAATCTTCCTAATGCTTTAAAATAAGACTGCTGCTAACCATAAAATTTGTTTCATCTCTGGTATCCTGTGGAAAAATGCAGAACTGAAGAAAATTGTCAAACATAAAGATGTTGCACATTTTTTGACAAAGGACAAATGTTACAAATCTTCCAAATTTCTCTGTAAGGACAAGTAGTATGTGACATAGCAGATACTTTGAAAAAAATATAATTACACTTAATCTGTCTCTTCAAAGCAACAGTGTCTTTTTTAGCAATGAGAGCAGAAACATTTGAAAGACAAACATGGAAATGTTTAAACATATGGATTTTAAGAAATAACATATGGAAATATTTTCATTTTTTTCTTCATAAAAATTATGTGTCACCTTTAAAAAGCCTCACATCATTTTAAATGTGTTTTAAAATCTTTTGAAGAATTTTAGTAGGAACCATTTGAAATATAAAACTGCAACATCATCCAGTTAGTGTGCCAGAACAACTTAATGACATGAGAAGAGACAGAAATCTACTAGCTGAATTTCAGTAAAAGCCTTTGCATAATTAATGAGTGGATGAAAAAACTGAGCATCATGCTTTAGTAAGTGCACTCAGTCAGTGATGCCCGTCCTCACATGATGCACATGTTGTTGCAGACCTGTATTTCAGCCATAAGATTTATTAAATCCACACATCTTTAAAATGAATGAGACTTTCAAGCTGCTCCATCACAAAGTAAGAAACCAAGACTTAAAAAAATAAAGAATCCTGTTCAATCACATTGCTGTTGCTGGTAACAAAAAAGAACTGACAAGTGATGCTATCAAAAAGCTTAGAAACTACTGGTTAATAACACAAATTGGGTTTGTGTACTGATTCTACCATAAATAATCCTAGGATAGTTATTTAACTTCTCTAATAATCAGTTTTCTTCTATGAATGATAAGAATATTAAAAATATATACCTCTTAAGATTGTTGTAAGGATTAAATGAGACTAAAATGCATATAAACTACCTAGATCACTCATGTAAGGTCACTTATGTAATTTTATTTTAAAAATATTATTACATATTATTATATTAACAATTATGTTATATTGTTATTATAATTAACATTATATAACTTCATGTAATGTAAGTCACTTATATAACTTTGAAATATTCTAGTAGCCTCGTTAAAAGAGTGAAAAGAAACAGGTGAAATAGCTTTAATAATATAATTTATTTAACCTTATAACTCCAAAATATTGCATGCATGCTAAGTTGCTTCAGTCATGTCCAACTCTTTGCAACCCTATGGACTGTAACACACCAGGCTCCTCTGTCCATAGGATTCTCCAGGCAAGACTACTGGAGTGAGTTGCCATGCCCTTCTCCAGGGATCTTCCTGACCCAGGGATGGAACTCACATTTCTTATGTCTCCTGCAATAGCAGACAGGTTCTTTACCACTAGCACCACCTGGGAAACCCTCCAAAATATTATTTTTTTGACATCTGGCATGGGTCACATTTCAAGTGGTCAGTAGCTGCATGTGGTTAGGAGCTATCATATTTGGTCAGTGCAGGTCTAGAAGATAATAAACATACAATAAGTATAATTTGAAAATTTTTATTATTATTACTACTATAGTTTTCAAAGCACCAGTCATCCTCACATTCAAATTTAAATCCAAAACATATTCCTAGATCAAATATTATAGTATTATCTTTGCCACTTCTCCTTTTGGATCTTGGCGATGGCCTTCTTTTGTTGTTTGAAAATCATAAGCAACCCATTGACCTTATGAGGTTGAATCACAGGCCATGGGGCTAGTCTATAAATAATCAGTCAGAAGAAAATGTATCTTTAGACAGGAATTCAATATGAAACAGACTTTCTTGAGGTGAACTTTCAAAATAGGTAAAAAAAAAAAAAGATATTAAACAATCCAAGCAAGGAGCCATTGATTAAGGACACTTTATGTTCTAAAAAATCCAGAATATATTCCAATCATAAAAACTAGTGTGTAAATCTTAGGTGGGAAGGGGTGATAAAAAATAAGTAAAGAAATCTAATCTGGGAGGGAAAAAGCAAAGTATAAAGGCTTTTAATAAATAAATACTGAAAAGAATATTACAGAAAGCATTTGATCCCATTTTTTTCCATTCATTTTTATTTTTAGATGCATACTCTTCTTTCATTTAATGTTGTTGTGCTATCAAATGACAAAATTATATCTTTAGCAAAAAAGATATATCCAAGATGCAAATAAAATATTTAATAAACACTGAATATACTCAATAAATAATTAATGTTAATAAATTAATTATAGTTAAATAAATATCTAATAAGGTGAATCGGATTGTTAATGAAAAACATCATTTTTGAAAAATATTGTTTTTTTGAAATTATCTGTCTAAAGAATTGATCAATAACTGAAATCTGTTCTTACAAAATAACCTTTTGAGCATAAGGCTATTTTGAATGTGACTTATTAGCATTAACCTGAAATTTTAGGTCTTCATTTTCCTCTAATCATTTTTAAAGTCTATTTGCACAGTAAATATCTAATTTAGAAACACTCACATCCTCAATTTACATTACATACAGTACAGAATTCTACATATACAATACAGAATCCTCACAGAATCACAGTAGGTATAAACATGGCATCGTAAAATGGACCTGGGATACTGATAGATCTTGCACTAAGTTCACACTTTTTCATTGAAAATAAAATAGCCCATTACTCACTGAAAAGCAAGTCATTAATTGTAAAGTGTCTCTCGGGATCCTTGAGCCTTTTCTGAATCCTTGAGCCCTTTCAAAGGGGAAGCTATTCATGCCCTTCCCAGAAAAACTGACATATGCAAAAAAGCTTTTGTATGCAATTTTCATTGTGCCTCCTCGCTCCTCCAGCCCTAGGTTAATCTGCTGGTGGCACAGAAAGATCGCCCACAGGCAAACATTCCATAGTTCTACCAGCCAAGAAAGTAGTTACACAGAGGAAACTGCTTCTCCTTAAGCCCTAGCCCCACCATACCAATTACCTTGTTGGTAAGGGGAAGGTAGACTCAGTCAGGGACAGTTAGTTCTCTGTAACCATCAAATAAGTTGGTCCATAGTATATACCCAGTAGCATCACAACTAACATCTTATTGGTGTTTTTATTTTTTTAAGTTTTATTTTAAATTGGAGGATAATTACATTACAATGTTGTGTTGGTTTCTGCCATATATCAACATGAATCAGCCATAGGTATAGTATGTCCCCTCCCTCTTGAATCTCCCCCCTCCCCTCCCACCCCTCTAGGTTGTCACAGATTTGGGTTCCCTGCATCAGACAGCAATTCCCACTAGCTATCTATTTTACATATTGTAATGTATATTTTTCAATGCTGCCCTCTCAAATCATCCCACCCTCCTTCTTCCCCACTGTGTCCACAAGTCTGTTCTTCATGTCTGTGTCTCCTTTGCTGCCCTGCAAACCAGATCATCAGTACCATCTTTCTAGATTCCACATACATGTGTTAATATATGATATTTGTTTTTCTCTTTCTGACTTACTTCACTCTGTTTAGTAGGCTCTAGGTTCATCCACCTCATTAGAACTAACTCAAATGCATTTCTTTTTTTCTGATTAATAGTCCATTGTATATATGGACCACATCTTCTTTATCCATTCATCTGTTGATGGACATCTAGGTTGCTTCCATGTCCTAGCTAATGTAATGCTGCAGTGAACACTGGGGTACATGTTCTCTTTTCAATTATGATTTCCTTGGGGTATATGCCTTACCGGCATTTTAAAGTTGGAATTTTTTTTAACAAAAGGGGTGAATTAATATATATTATAGAAAACCATAATGTCAGTTTACTAAGCATCTAAAGGAAAAATACGTTGTCAGTTATACAAGCCTTATATTACTATACATCTGTTTTTTCATCCAATGATGCAGCAATGCTTTTGAACTCATACTGTCTGGCACTAGAAAGCTACAGCAAAGACCCAAGGAGCTTATAATCCAATGAAGGAGACATACGTAAACAACAGTTATAAAAGAAGGAAACCAGAGGAGGGGCCTGGTTTTCAGGGAAGGTTTTAAGCAAAACTGAAGACAAAGCTGAGTTCAGAAGAATGAGTAGGGACACAAGGCAACCCAGGTCACGAGAAAAGCAGGAGTGACAGTCTGCGAAGAGAGAAAGTGCTGAGGCTGGCAAGCTCATCAACCTGGCTGACGCAGAGGTCAAAATGGGGACATCATAAGAGCTGGGTCTGGAGAGATGGGTAGAGGCCAGATTATAAAGGATTTTACATATCTTGCTGGAGCTTTTGGACTCCATCCTGAAAGACTGTGGCAAGGTAATAAAGTGACTGAAACTGGGACGCAAAGGCATGAATGGATTAAGCAGTGGTTCCCACAACGAGGTCCACAAAGCCCTAGGACATTGCTAAAACCTTCAGAGTTTTGTGTGGTCAAAAATATTTTCATAATAATAGTAAGACATTGTTTACTTTTCTTACTCTCATTCTCTCATGTACCATGGAGTTTTCCAGAGGCTACAAATTGAGTGATGCCATCATTGATCTGATGTTCCTGTGTTATTCTTGTGTTTTTTTCACTTTTGTTTCTAATGAAGTAAATATCTGTAACTAGATCTATATCTATCCATTGCACATACACAAAGCCCTCAACAAATTTTAAGAATGTAAAGGTTTCCTGAGACCAGAATATTTCAGAATTGCTGAATTAAAGGTTTCACTCCAACTGTATAAGATGGAACAGGGGTGGAAGGAGAGGAACAGTTAGGAGGGTCATTTGCATCACTGGTGATTGATGACAATGACCTGGATTAAGGCTTAAAGTAGGAACAGAGAAAAGGAGATGAGTCTAAGATATGTTGAGGAGGCATAAGCAACAGAATTTAGTAATTAATTAAATGTAGGCTATAAGGGAGAGATCTAGAAGGATACTCAGATTCTGGCTTTGAAAGTTAAGTGGAAGCCTCACAGAGAGAGCAACCAGGAGGAGCTCTCAAGAGCAGAATGATTTTTTGGATGTGTTTTACACCTATTTGGTCATGTGCACTAGAGAGCTGGCTATACAAGTCTGGAAAACAGTAGTGTCTAGAGCTAGAACTAGATTGTTAGGTAGCCTCAGCATGTAAGTGGTAACTGAAGTCTTTAAAGGAGATGGGATCATCTCTAGAGAATGTGGAACATGACAAGAAAGCAGGACTTAAGAGAAACAGGAGTGGGCAGAAAAGGACTCTTAGAAGGAAAAAAAAAAAAAGCAACTCATAAATGTACTATCAGGAAGGTAAGGCAAGGGTGTTTTAGGAAGAAGGTATGAGTCAGTTATATAAAACACTGCTGAAAGGAGTCTTCCAATTCTGACAAGACGACAAACCAGACCTGATCACTGAGCTCCTTCCCTTAAATCAGCCCTGGAGAAAGTATGTAGGTATCAGGAACATTAAAACCGAGAAACTCCTGGGGATGCCAAAGGCTATCATGAATCAGCAAGGTAAAGGGCAGTCTGGTGCAATGGGAGGACAGGTTGAGGGGAAGCTTTTAAATTCTGCTCTAGCCTCCACCCGGCAATGCTGTGGAAGATCACAAAAACCAGCACAAATAGCCTGTTTCTGGGGTACAACATCATGCATGCAGAATCCTAGCGGAGCAGGGAGCTGGAGTACAACACTGAAGCTGATTGACCCTGGGACATTTATTCCTCCACTTCTCCCATTTAAACCTCCAGGACTAAGTGATGACAAATGAAGGAGACTGGCATAATAGTTATATGAAACATAGGAGAAAACTCTAAACTCTTGCAGAAAGGAAGAGCTTATCATTTCCAAAGGGATAATGAAATCATATCTCCAAATAGGAAAAAAAAAGGATACAGAAAGAGAATAAAGTAATATTTAAAAGTACTGAAAGGAAAAACTTTTAGCCTACAATTTTATGTCCTACAAATTATTATATAAATGTGATGGTAAAATAAATATGCTCTCAGGCTGCTAAGGTCTCAGAAACTGCACCTCAAAGGCCCACTTTGGAAATATTCTTAGAGGAAGTACTTAAAAAAGACAAGACATAAATTCATGAGAATCCTCCAAGAGATAAAGGAAATAAGAATGATCAAAAAGTTAGAAAAATATATTACCCTCTAAAAAGGGAAGGACCAAAGAAAAGAAACAGAAAAAAAATCCACAAAAAACCATAGCCTCAAACAACCCAGTTCTAAATACCAGAAGATATCAACATGTGTGGGGATGGAGCAGGGGGCACTAAAAGGAAGAGAGTGTCTCATTGGAAAAACCTGTAGATGATGCTAGGTTAATAATTCGACAACTATGAATACAATAAGAATGGCACAATTATGGCAGAGAGGCCAGGAGAAAGCCTGAGAGGTGTCTGCTGACAGAGTCATTCTTGACTATATGGATAATCAATTTAAGACTATTTGGATGATCAATTTAAGCCAGATAATATACATGTTTCGATGCTGTTCTCTCGAAACATCCCACCCTCGCCTTCTCCCACAGAGTCCAAAAGTCTGTTCTGTACATCTGTGTCTCTTTTTCTGATTTGCATGTAATGTATATTATCTAGGGTGAAACAGATCACCAGCCCAGGTTGGATGCATGAGACAAATGCTTGGGCCTGGTGCACTGGGAAAACCCAGAGGGATCAGGTAGAGAGGGAGGTGGGAGGGGGGATCAGGATGGGGAATACATGTAAATCCATGGCTGATTCATGTCAATGTATGACAAAACCACTACAATATTGTAAAGTAATTAGCCTCCAACTAATAAAAATAAATGAAAAAAAAATAAGAAAATAAGAGAAAGGTAAGGCCTCTTTTAAATAAAATGATGTTTTATTTGCAAAAAAAAAAAGAAAAGCCAGACAGCAGTGGATTTAGGAAAGACCAAGAGATGAAGAAACAGACAAGTGGACAAGTGTAGAAAACTCTTGTAAAATTGCCTTTATGGAACAGACAGAGGAAACCACAGATGGGCGAAACCCTGAGTTGAGGGAAGGCTTCTGAGATGGGAAGGAAGTGAGCATTTTTTATTTTATTTATCATCACAAAATAGATTTAAGGTGTTTCTGAAAGACACACAAATCAGTTGAGCAAATTAGGATAAAGGGGAAGTGAAAGGGGGAAATTAAGTCATCAGATGTACACCATGCATACCTTATACACTTGTAAAGTGGAGGAGTGTGCTGAGTCACTTGCAGCCAGTCAAAGAGAACAATTTGCTTAAAAATAAACCCACAAAAACATGAATTTCAATTAGAACCTCTATCTGCATTCACACAAGATGGCACAACAGGCCCTAGAAGGGCTGGCCAAGTCCTTGCCTTGGACCAACACTCTCATGTTTCCATCATCTTCCACAGGGAATAGATGATGCCTCGATAAGGCGTCGGTTACTCCAACTTGAAAGCAGACAAGATGTAGGTTGAAAGGGCATTTTTTGCAAACCAGATTTTTAAAAGAATATCTTAAATTTAGTTTTTTTTTTCCTATCTTGTTTCCACTGTCTCTTTTATTTTTTCATGTTTTCTAAATGCTGTCACCATCATATTCAGTTGATACTGAAGCCCTGCTAAGAGTAATGACCAGAGCAGTCTGAGGAGCCATTGAGTCATTTCTCCTTGATTTTGTCCTTCTGTATCTCAAGTAGAGATACACAAACTGGATGAAGCACAAGCTGGAATTAAGTTGGCCGGGAGAAATATCGTTAACCTCAGATATGCAGATGACACCACCCTTATGGCAGAAAGAAAGCGAAGAACTAAAGAGCCTCTTGATGAAAGTGAAAGAGGAAAGTAAAAAGTTAGCTTAAAACTCAACATTCAGAAAACTTAGGATCATGGCAATCAGGTCCCATCACTTCATGGCAAATAGATGGGGAAACAATGGAAACAGTGAGAGACTTTATTTTGGGGGGCTCCAGAATCACTGTAAATGGTGATTGCAGCCATGAAATTAAAAGACACTTGCTCCTTGAAAGAAAAGCTATGACCAACCTAGACAGTATATTAAAAAGCAGAGACATTACTTTGCCAACAAAGGTCTGTCCAGTCAAAGGTATGTTTTTTCCAGTAGTCATGTATGAATGTGAGAGTTGTACTATACAGAAAGCTGAACACCAAAGAATTGATGCTTTTGAACTGTAGTGTTGGAGAAGACTCTTTGAGAATTCCTTGGACTATAAGAAAATCAAACCAGTCCATCCTAAAGGAAATCAGTCCTATTTTAGTATATGTGCTGCCGAAGCAAGCACAGGAAATCAGTCCTGAATATTCATTATAAGGACTGATGCTGAAGCTGAAACTCCAATACTTTGGCCATCTGATGTGAAAAACTGACTCATTGGAAAAGACCCTGATGTTGGGAAAGATTGAAGGCACGAGGAGAAGGGGATGACAGAGGATGAGATGGTTGGATGGCATCACTGACTCGATGGACATGAGTTTGAGTAAGCTCCAGGAGTTGGTGATGGACAGGGAAGCCTGGCGTGCTGCAGTCCATGGGGTCACAAAGAGTCAGACACAACTGAGTGACTGAACTGAACTGAACTGAACCGATCTCAAGTAGAACAAGAGCCTTGTCTTCAAAGAATAGTTCAAATATCAATAGGCATGTTCCTTTTCATAAACCATGGGTCCACCTTAGCTCCCTGTTTTCTTTCTTTCCTGGATTAAAGTTTTAAGTCTACCTTCATTTTTCTTTGTTGATTTGCCTCAGTCATGTCTCAAATTCATATACATATATAATTTAATTTATGTTTCCAAACATAAATGAGGGCTTTCCTCATAGCTCAGTTGGTAAATAATCTGCCTGCAATGCGGGAGACCTGAGTTCGATCCCTGGGTCAGGAAGATCCCCTGGAGAAGGGAAAGGCTACCCACTCCAGTATTCTGGCCTAGAGAGTTCCATGGACTGTACAGTCCATGGGGTCGCAAAGAGTCGGACATGACTGAGCGACCTTCAGTTTCACTTTCATGTTTCCAAACAACTCTGTTATGTACTATGACTCTACCTTTATAGATAAGGAAAAATAAAATCAGAGTAACTTGACTAAGTTGTACTGATTATAGCCCAAATAGAAGTGCTGAGATTCCAATCTTTTTGTAAGAAATAATTAAGGAATAACACAGACAGACCTCCGAGTGTACATCCCTGGATCTTTTCTTGGATCTTTAAATGGTTATTGCTCTGTTCTGGTATTTTCTATGTTAGTCTGTTTGTTGGTGGTGATGGTGGTTTAAATAACATCAGGGATGGTTAACATAAATTTCTAGCTAGAAGAGCAAGTCTATTTCACAGTACCTAGTGAGAATGTGAAGGGAAAGTGTTCATCCCACGGTTGTTTCAGAAGGCACTTCTTGTTTGCTTCAGAAAGTTGAAGGAAGACTAGGGACACATTGATAGATGCTGACAACTTTTTCTGTAGGAAAGAGTGAAACCTTACCCCACTCTTGGGGAAGATGGAACATGAAATATTGTGTTATATTATCTTTCTATATTAAAAAAAAGCTAGGCTGCTGTTTTAAAATAGGGAAGATGTGACCCCAAATGCCTTTTGGGAGGTTAATTTTTAAATGTTTGCACACCAACAATTTCATCAATAAAAGCATCCATCTCTGATTAAAATGAGAAATACTCATAACTAAGAAGAAAAATAGATAACATCACTAGTAGCTATTGATTTTTTAATGATTTTCAGTTTATCACAGGGAATTTTCTTTTGGTGCAAGCATTTTGCTTGCTTACTTTGGGTCAAATTCTAAACCTAGCTCTGACACCAGTATTTAATTCCCAGCGGCAAGTATATATACACAAGGAAATCTTCCAAGAATATCTTCTTATCAAGTGAGCTATTTAAAATAATAATCTGTGCCTTCTTGGGTGGCTCAGTGTTAAGAATCTGCCCAACAATGCAGGAGTCACAGGTTCAATCCCTGTTCTGGGAAGATCCCACATGCCAAGGAACAACTAATCCCGTGCACCCACAACTGTTGAGCCTGTGCTTTAGAGCCCAGGAACCTAACTACCGAGCCCATGAGTCGCAAACACTGAAGCCTGCATGCCCTATGGTGTGCACTCTGCAACAAGAGATGCCACTGCAATGAGAAGCCTGCACACCACACCTAGAGAGTAGCCCCCTCTCTCCGCAACTAGAGAAAAGCCCACAGAGCAATGAAGACTCAGCACACCAAAATAAATAAATAAATATGTAAATAAAAAATTATAATCTATTTTCCTGCCATAAAAGAAAAAACATACTGATGTCACATTTTAGCTAGACTTTTGGATAGGGAAAGTTATTTTCTTAATCATTTCTAAACAATTAAAAAATAGAAATCTGAAAATCATGACAAAATAAAATTTTCTAGAGTCAAAAAATTATTTTATAATCCTAAGTGGTTAATTATTTTTAATTAATTAATTAATGTAGTATATTTGATTTACAATATTGTGTTAGCTTCAAGTGTACAGTTAAGTGATTTAGTCATATATATATATATTCTTTTTCAGATTCTTTTTCCACATAGGTTATTACAGAGTACTGGGTAGAGTTCCCTGTGCTATACAGTAGGTCCTTGTTGATTATCTATTTTATATATAGTAGTATGTATATGTCAGTTCCAACCTCCTAATTTATTCCTCCCCTCTATATTTCCCCTTTGGTAACCACGAATTTGTTTTCTAAATCTGGGAGTCAGTTTCTATTTTGTAAGTATATTCATTTGTATAATTTTTTTTAGATTCCACATATAAATGATATCATATGGTATTTGCCTTTTTCTGTCTGACTTCACTGAGTATATGAAGTCTAGGTTCATACGAATCTCTAGGTTCATCCTTGTTGCAAATAGCATTATTTCATTCTTTTTTATCACTGAAAAACATTCTATTGTATATATGTACCACATCTTCTTGATCAACTCATCTATTGATGGACATTTAGGATGCTTACTTGTCTTAGCTGCTATAAATAGTGCTGCAATGAACACTGGAGTGCATGTATCTTTTTGAATTAAGTATTTTTCTGGATATAGCCCAGGAGTGGGGTTGCTGGATCATATAGTAGTTGTATTTTTAGTTTTTTAAAGAACCTCCATACTGTTCTTCATAGTGGCTATATCAATTTACATTCCGCTAACAGTATAGGAGGGTTTCCTTTTATCCATACCCTTTCCAGCATTTATTATTTGCAGATTTTTTGATGATGGCCATTCTGACCAGTGTGAGGGAATATCTCATGGTTTGATTTGCATTTCTCCAATAATTAGCAATGTTGCACATCTTTTCATGATTTTTGACCATCTGTATGTCTTCTTTGGAGAAATGTTTATTTAGATTTTCTACCGATTTTTTGATTGGGTTGTTCATTTTCTGGGTATAGAGCTTTATCAGTTGTTTGTATGTTTTGGAGATTAATCCCTTGTTGGTCACTTCACTCACAAATATTTTCCCCTGCTCTGTAGGTTGTCTTTTCATTTTGTTCATGGATTCCTTTGCTGTACAAAAGCTTTTAAGTTTAATTAGGTCCCATTTTTAAAATTTTACCATTACTCTAAGAGGTGGATCCAAAAAGATATTGCTGCAATTTATGTCAGAGTATTTTGCCTATGCTTTCTTCTAAGAATATTATAGTGTCCAGCCTTACATTTAGGTCTTTAATTCATTTTGAGTTTTTTTTTTGTACATAGTGTCAGAGAATGTTCTAATTTCATTCTTTACATGTAGCTGTCCAGTTTTCCCTGTACTTTAAGTGGTTAATTCTAATAGTTCCACAAGGACAGGTTATAAGCGAGAAGCCAGAAGCCATGACTTAGACTTAAGGTAGACATTTTAGTACTATATGAAGCTCTGTGAACATCTGATTAAGTAAACATTTTAGATTCAGCATTAATCAGACAATATAACCAGAACAGCAATTGTTAATATGTCAACTACACATATACAGATACTGGTGACAGAACTGGCTAAATTATCAAACCTGAAAAGAAAATGCCTACTTTGGTTATTTCCTTAGTTTTCAAGATCCAATTGTTCTCATCTTTGAATAAAGAATACTGACTACAAAAAAATGTACAGAGACAATAGTGCGGATTCTCAAATATGATGAAACAATTTAATTAATGATTATGTTAGGATCCCATTTTCATACATGAATTGTTCTATTGTCTCTTCCTAAGTGAGGAAAAGTTGGTACTATGGGATCACACTAGTGGGTTATATATCTAGTTTTTAACATAATTGTGGACAGACATCTACAAGACGGCAATCATATAGGATGATGTTAGGCAAAGGCAGCATAATATGATTGCAACTCCAAGGGGCTAAATGACCATTTAAAAATGAGCAGGGTGAAATGTTATCATTACCTACATGATGCATTATGACACAAGGTATTATCTGCTGCTTTACTGGGATAGCACTTTCCATCGATTGTCATTAGGCAAGTTGTATCCTGGCATATGCTGCATAACCTCAGCTTTTATACTGTGAAAGAGCAGTTGGGACTGCTGGGCAATAGGTCCTCATCCCTGATACTCATCATAGCCAAAACTGATGCATGAGGTGTTTCAAGTTGTGATTGCTTAAAGTGAACAATCGAAGCTACTCTGTTCATGACCCTGCATATAAAAATGTCAAGTACTTGAAAAACTAGATGATTTGAATCTGAAACAGGGTTTAAAACTGATTCCACACAACCCTCTGGTCTGCTTATAACCCCAGATAGAGAAGTGCAAATGATTTCAACTCACAGCAAAGAAGAGCCCTAACGCAGATCAAATCAATCAGGAAACAAGTCAGGCAAAGTCAGTACAAAATCTGATCATAGAATGCTTTGTAAGTTTGCTTCTTTCAAATTTACATAGGAATTTAAACTACATGTTGACAAAAAAGACCCTGCTAGGCCTGCTTTAAAGAATGATCTGACATTAGCATGATTCATTTTATATAAGCAACTAACAGATTTAAAAGAATAATTTGCTTCCTTTAGGAATTGGGAGGGAAGCTCTCTGATGGTGAAGTTCTTAGCAAACTCTTCCACTTAGATAGTTTAGTGTGGGCTATAAGAGGTATAGGAATAATGATATTTCACTAACCCATAAAGCCAGCTTTTCAAGTTCAAGAGGTTTCATGGGAGAACTGGACTGGTCACCATGAAGATATTCAAGGACACTGTTTTTCTCCTCCCATCCTCCCTCCTTCCACCTTGCCTTCCATCTCACCATAAACATTACTAAATGTTGACAATGGACAAGTCTCTCCTGGATTTGACTAGATATACTATGAACACCTTGAAATAAAATGTTTTTGAATCCCTAGCACAGTACCTAGAACATAGTAGGTACTTTACAAAGGTTTGCTAATTATTCATCACTTTAATTGTATTCAATAAAAATTTTTGAAAGTTTATTATGTGTCACACATTGGGCTGGGGGATGGCTGGGGTGACAGTGAGAGCAGTGAATAATACATAGTTCCTCCTCTCTCATCTAGTAAAGAAGAAAGATCCCAGAAGTTAATTATAAAGCAATGTGGAGTTCAATGCTAAGCCATTCATCAAAAAGCATTTTTTAATGTAATAATGTAAATAAAAGCATGAGGTTGGTTCAAGAACAAAGGATGTCTTGTGAAAACAGAATTCTTAGGAAAATGTATGTAAGATAGAGAACTAACAAAATTACCCCTGGCACACCTATTTTTAAATTCTCTGATCTGCTCTTATTTGGGTCACTTTCATAAACATTGGGCTTCCCTGGTGGCTCAGCTGGTAAAGTGTCTGCCTGCAATGTGGGAGACCTGGGTTCGATCCCTGGATCGGGAAGATCCCCTGGAGAAGGAAATGGCAACCCACTGCAGTACTCTTGCCTGGAAAATTCCGTGGATGGAGGAGCCTGGTGGGCTACAGTCTACAGAGTTGCAAAAGAGTCAGACATGAGTAAAGTGACTTCACTTTCTTTCTTTCTTTCCTTCATAAACACTGACTTCATTTTCTTAAGAGCTTCACTATGGTTTGGAACATAGTGTAGAACACAAGAATAAAAATTAAAATGTCACATATAAGTTAACTGATGAAGTTCCAATCTTTAACAAGCAAGACAAATTAAAATTGAAATCCTTCCATATATTAGAATAAAATGCTAAAATGGACAGTGTAGAAAATGCCATGCCAATAAACTGGGAGACATCCTAGTGCCACACTGCGCCAGCATCAATAGGGTAATGGAAATATTTTACACTATTTTATGGGTGTTAAGTTATAATTTTACCATTGTGAACAGAAATAATAGGTACTGTTTGTGAAACAGCAGTTAAAATGACACACAAGCTTCCCTGAAATTTTCTAAGTATAATGATTTATTTTAAGAATATCCAGCCCAGTAGAAGGGAGAGCTGGGAAAGGATAAGAATGTATCTATTTTGTAAGTAAAAGGTTAAAAAGAAGATGGAAGAAATGCTTCATTTAGTCGTCTCTATGAAAAATCTCCAGAAAAACCTTCTAGGAAATAATTTCACCAAATCATCTCCCAGAGGTAAGATAATCCCTCAGACACTCCCAACTGTGAAAATATAAAAACAACTTCATTACTAAAAACAGAAATTAGTAACATAATTAATCAGACGTGACATAATTACAGATGTGACATTAGAACTAAGAAGAAAGCTGAATCTTTAAGAAAAGCATTTCATCTAAACTGTTTTTCTTTCATTACCTGTCCTTCTTTTCCCCTCAGGTAACAGATAGCAAAAAACCATAGTTGTCTTTCTAATCATCATCATAATAGTGATGATAAGAACTGATATTTATTGAGCACCTAATATGTGCCAGGTAGTACCATATTAAGAGCTTGTATACATTATTTCATTCACTATTCCTAACAAGCAAATGAGGCAATTTTTTTTTTCAGATAAAACCTTATTCTCAGTGACGTTAACAAAGGTCACAAACTACTACATGTTGGAATAAACACTCAAGTTCAGGTCTGTGTGTACTTGACACACGAACATCCTTTGTCAATATCAACACCTGGACAATCCCTTTGAACATCCCCATTCCGAGCATCCCCAGTCTCCAACTTCACATCTGCTTTCCGTCTCATCTCCTTCAGTACCATGATTACAGCACGCCTTTCCTCTCACTGGACCCTACAATCTACTGATTGAACAACATTTTACTGCCCCACCTAGCAAATTCCATGTATCTTAACCATAGACACAAAGCGCTATATTAGATCTCCAGAACTTATTCATCTTATAACCAGAAGTTTGTATCTTTTACAACCTCTCCCCCTTCCAACAAATATGTTCTGTTTCTGAGATGGGTTTCCTTAAGATTCCATATATAAGTGAGATCATAGAGTATTTGCTTTGCCTGATTTATATCCTCATGGTTAATCCATAATGTCGCAAATGACACGGGATTTCCTTCTTTTTAATGACTGAGTAATTCTGTTGCATATATATAGACATATATATGGTGTATATATAAACCATATATACACCACATTCTCTTTATGCATTCATCATGGACATTTAGGTTTCCATGTCTTGGTTATTGTAAATTATGTTGCAATGAACATGGGGGTGCAGATACATCTTCAAGATAATAACTCCATTTCTTTTGGATTTATATCCACAATTGGAATTGCTTCTATTTGCAATTTTTTAAAGAACCTCTGTACTGTTTTCCATAGTTCTGCCAGCTTTTCCAACCATCACTAACCCTTCCTAATAGTTCAGCCTTTGCTCCAAGGCTGGGCCAAGTTAGATAGCTCACCTCTTTGCTTCTATAAGCAGCAGCCTTCCTGATGACTTCATTATAAATGTCCCAGTGACAACCCCCAAACATCTTGCTCAATGCGGCCTACCTTACCCTTAACCTTTATTTTAACTGGCATCCCTACCACCTCTCCCACACTGGTCTCTATCACCATTACTTTATTCTCCTTTCCTCTCACAACACATAATGCATCCTTCCTAATGGACTAGAGTTATTTACTCTAAATACTTACTTTTTTCTTTCTCTCAGTAGAATGCAAGTTCCATGAAGGCTGAGAATCTTGATATGTTTCACTAATCAATGTATCCCCAACACCTGAAACACTGTAAGGAGTTCAATAACTATTTGTCCAGTGAATCAATTAATTTGATTATAATTGTTGATTCACTCAAAGGTATTAATATATTTCCCCAAAGCCCTTGAGTCCTTGGGTTTAGGGATTCCATATTGTTCATCTCTGAATTCCCAATGTATTTTTCATCACCATAACCATCATCAGGGTAATGGGGGATAATAATGAATGTGTACAAGTTGCCAGCTCTGAAACCCTTTTTTTGGGGGGTACAATACCGTATTTCATCTTTACCATGAGAGAGCAATTACTTTATTATCCCCTTTGTACAGGTGAAGGAACTAAGGCTTACAGAGATGAAGTAACTTGTCCAAGTCATATAGACAATTCATGACAGAGTTGGAATTCAGGCCCATGCAGCTTCACTCTAGAATTCTTGTTCAACCACTGTGTAATAAAAGTTAGTTGAAGATAAGTAAATCTCTATAAGCCACATAGCTCTACTTTAATGTATTTGGGGAAAGAAGGAAACTAGAGAGATCAGCATTAGGAGGACAATGGCAATCTTTGCTTTCTGCACTTGAACAATTTCCAAACCCATTTCTTCCTCCTTTTCATCTTGGCAACTTATTATTCCCCCTTTTTTATTTTTCTATAGCACTTTTTCTTTTCCAATGCTTTGATCTCCAGTGTTGACAGCCATCATCTTTTTTGGCTTCCCTGGCTGAGCCTCTCCAATACTCAGTGAAGACTTCATTTCCTCTAGTTTAAGATGCTGCAGAAAAATTATCTTCATGGCCTCTTTCCAAGAAGATTTTTAAGTGACTTGCCCCCATCATTATGTAATGTTCGTTGACCTCATCTCACATTTGCAGTCCATTTCCTTCTCTCCAGTGTGCTTGTTTGGGTCTTTTCTTTCTGACTCCCGAATCTCTGATACCATTCCATAAAAATTAGCTGCTAACAGGTGGCCATCTGCAGCACATCCAGTTTTCCCCTTCCCCAATGCCTCTCATCTGCTTAGGACTCACTTCCACTTTTTCTCTTTTCTACCCTCAACCAAATCTGCCTGTATCTTATCTTTCTTCATTTAATCTACTTTAGCAAAGCTATTCTTGCTCACCTACCACAGTTATTTCTCAAATTCACAGCATTTTCCTTTTTAAAAAAAAATCCAATGAAAAATCTTTTTTTAATGCTATCTTTTCTCATGTCGTCCAGCGTCTTACTTCATAAAGTATGTATTTCTCTTTTGCACAAACTTACTATATTTATTGTTTTCTCTCTCTGTCAGTCTTCCTGATCTTTCAAACAGTTAACAACTACAAATGTCTGTCATACCGTGCCCTTGAGTTCCTGGTCATCTCCCTCATTCTTCTTAACTCAAATTACCTCAAAGTGTAATCCACATTACTCTTCTCCATGCTTCCCACCTGATTATTCTTCAATCCTGTCAATATGTTTTAAATATACTATTCTACCAAATCCAACCCTTGGAAGGCTACCAGCAACCATCTAAATTTTAATTTTAGGTATCTTAAATGCAACATGTCTTCAATTTTCATCTTCCTCCATCCTTATATGGAATTCAACACTTACCACTACCTCTACCTCTCAGCTCTTCTTTTCTTCTTTGAAAAGCTTCTTTGTTATCCACCTGTCTTGTCTCTTTATTAAATAAAAGGCAGAGGACTGTGATAACGGTTCTATATCTGGTTCCTCTACTCCATCTGCAAGGTAGACAGCCTGCCGCCAACATAATGCTGAGCGCTGTGCCAGTGGGTTGGGGCCCATTACTAGTGTGGCCCCCTCTGGTTCTCTCCTTTCTGTGTAGGAAAAGCAGTAAGAAGGTCTGGCTGTAACCCCTGGAAGAAAACCCATCAAAGTTCTTTCCATTTTGCTTTGCTTCTTGGCTCTCTCTTATGGCTTATCAGCCAAGGCAGACACAGTCTTCTGTATGACCAAGTCTGGGCCCCTGAAATTCTCCCTGGGATCAGGGCCAAAGCTCTCTACTAGTAAGTGTTCCTCTATCTTTCGTTGCCTTCTCTGAACTTTTTTTTCGCTTGGAATTTGAGGATGAGAGTAAACTTGTCAAGGATAGGATGGGGATATTTCTAGTGCCCTACTCCAGCTCAATCATATTTTCATGCCTTCATAACACAGAGAAGATGATTACTTCTCTGTGTTCCTCCTGCCCCTTTTCTTCCTCCCTCCCCTCACTGTGATATTCCTGAGCTTCTAGCTTTGATATGATCCTATTCTGCCTTTCCTTCAGCAAACATATATGGCCACTGACCTCAACTAAAATCTCCACTCAGAGGACCCCTAAATCTGTAGCTTTAGTTTCATCCTTCTTCCCAGTTCTAGTTTGGAATCTTGAACTTTTTGCTGAAGATATCCACTGCAAAAGAAACATGTCTAAAGTCAAGTTTATAATCTTCCCCCTAAAATCCACTCTCCTTTTTAATATCTAGATCTGTGCTTTTAGTGGTATTATAATCCTCCAGTCATCCAGATCTGAAACACAAATCCATCTTTGACTTCTTCCTTTTCTTTCCCTTTCCCATTTCCCATGGGTCACTAAATTCTGCTCACTCATCTTAGAAGTGTCTTTCAAATTCACAACTGTTCTATATCAATCTGTCAACTGTATTTCAAGCTCTTGTTACCTTAACAATGACAATTTCCTTCTTTAACTGATCTCCTTAACTCTGGTTTCTCTTTCAAGTAATCCTATACAATGGCAGCAGATCGCCCTTCCAAAGAAACACTATGAACCTATCACTCTACTGCTCAGAAAACCCATGGCACTCTAGTCTCTGCTGAATGAAGTTCAAGCCTCTTCATCTGACACTTTGGCACCCTCCATGGTTTTTCACCAATATACCTCTTCTTCTGTTTTCTCTTTTCATCACTAGCCAACTTGCATTCTAGACTGCAACCAAAGTGGATTTGCTAGTTTTACTGTTTGAAACAATTTCCTCACAGAGCAAAGAGCTTGGGCTCTAGAGTTAGACAAATAAGAATTCAAGTATGGACTTAATCACTTGTAGTCTGCATAACCTTCCTGAGCTATGGTTTATCATCAATAAAATGGAAACAATCATGGTATTTGTCTTGTAGGCTTGCCATAAGGATTTAAGTGCAGAATTAGCACAGTACCCAACACATTAGAAGGGATTCATTATCTTTTAGCTAGAATGAAAAGTGAGAGTCACTCAGTCATGTCTGACTTTTTATGACCCCATGGACTGTAGCCCACCAGTCTCCTTTGTGCATGGACTTCTCCAGGCAAGAATACCAGAGTGGGTTGCTATTTCCTTCTTCAGGGGATCTTCCTGATCCAGGGATTGGACCCAGGTCTCCCACATTGCAGACAGACTCTTTACCAACTGAGCCACCAGGGAGTTTTTAAATAGAATACTACTAATTATTTCTCCTTCTTGGAGCATGATTTATGCTTTCCTATCTATGTCTTCTCCATGCCATCCCCACTGCATGGAATGCTTCCACTCCATCTCTGTTCATTGAAATCACACTCTCATTTAAAGGCTAGGTTGAAATCCTTCCCTTCTATGAAGTGTTCTGGACTCATTATGTTCTGAAGTGACTTTCCCCTTCTCCAAAATCCTAAGAAGATCTGCATAACTTTTAAGAGGTTTATCACATTGTATCACAGTTCTTCATTTTTAGGAAACTATCACAATGTAAACTTTGCAAGTTTTCTCATTTCTTATACTCAATTCAAAGCCACTTGACCCATGTTCATTGTTGAATCATCTACTGTGCTTCTGCAGTCTCTTGACTCCAGGAATTATTTGTTTAAACAATGAATTAATAAAGTTTTGATTTCACTTCCCTTAAGAAAAATAGAAAATACCCACAACGCAAAAATAACATAAAAGTTAGGCTTTATTGATATTTTATTGAGCATGTCAATGTACTTCCCCTAGGTCAGGTACTGCTAAGCATTTTATGGCATATTAGGCATGCCGTAAAAAAAGGACTTCCTCATATATTTTAATTAATACAACTTGGGGGAAAAAGGATTCTTTTCTTAGCTATTTCACATACAATTTGGTTGATTCTCAGCAAAAACACTGGCAGCAACTTAAAGCCTCTCAGGACTAATACCTAAAAAGTGGTTTTTTAAATATTGCCTTCAAGAAATAGCAAGGCAACAATAAAATCAGATCAGAAGAAATTCAAAGTGTAAACTATGTATTTGGGAAGATTCCCCTGGAGAAGGGAAAGGCTACTCATTCCAGTATTCTGGCCTGGAGAATTCCGTGGACTGTATGGTCCATGGGGTCACAAAGAGTCAGACATGACTGAGTGACTTTCACTAAACTAGGTATGAAAAAACATTTATCCTTTCTAAAGATTAAGTAAATGCAAATCAACACAGACTTAAGGAAATGATGATGATGATGATTATGCTCAGTTGTGTCCAACATTCTACAACCCCATAGACTGTAGCCCACCAGTCTCCTCTGCCCATAGATAGAATACTGGAATGGGTTGCCATTTCCTACTCCAAAGGATCTTTCTGACCCAGGGATCAAACTCATGTCTCTTCAAGAATCCATCCACCAATGCAGGATATGCAAGTTGAAACTCTGGGTCAGAAAGATCCCATAGAGAAGAAAATGGTAACCCGTTCCAGTATTCTAGCCTGTCCAGAAATCCCATGTACAGAGGAGACTGGCGAGCTACGTCCATGGGGTAGCAAAAGAGTCGGATACAACTTAGCAACTAAACCTCAGCAATATAACCTAAGATAATGATCAAACAGGCACACACATATACTATCCATCAAGTTATAAAGTAATAAGTAATTTTTTGAAAAGAAATCTATGAATATGTAGTTGGGAGTCATGAAGGCTATAATATTCCATTCAAGACATGGCCCAACAGAAGCAAAATCATATAGGCAAACATATGTTACCACATAAAATAATATCAATCTGGAAGTTACTTTGCCCAATAAAAATAGAGAAAGCTTTTTAGAAATGCCATCAACATGATGGAATATTATATAGCCCTTAAAATTCATAACCATAAAGTCAATTATATCAGACTCCTGTCCTTCCTTTTGGTTGCCTGGCATCTGAGCCCCTCCCTAATGTTAGGAGAATTCCATATCTTATGAGTGTCAGTAAGAGGCTATAGAAATATAAAATGCCAGATCCTCATTCTCCTGGCCTTCCCTATAGCTAGGGAAGTGACCTACAAGTTACTGTTCAGATGCTCCTGCCATGCTTTAAAGAGGAGCTGGTGAGTCAGAAAGAGGAGCCAGGGAAGGTTTCTCTCTAGAGACAGTGGTGGTCAGTGGTGTATTAGTTTGCTAGGGCTGCTATGTCAAAGACCCATAAACTAGGTGGCTTAAAACAACAGAAATTTATTGTCTAATGGTTCTAGAGGCCAGGAGTCCAAAATCAAAGTGTGGGCAGCAGCATGTCTCCTCTGAAATCTGTAGGGGAAAATAATTCCTTGTCTATTCTAGCTTCCTATGTTTGCTGGTGATCCTTGGCCCCCACTCTCTGCCTTCATCATCATGTGGCCATCTTTTCCTTGTGTCTCTCTCTCCTCATACAGGGGTATCACTCATATTGGGTTAGCCCCCCCCCCCAACTCCAGTCTGACCTCATCTACATCTGCAACTATTTCTAAATGGGGTTGCTTTCTGAAGTACTGGAGATTAGGATTTCAACCTCTCCTTTTTGGGGGCCCAATGCAACCCCCACAGGGGCTTCCCTGTGGCTCAGCTGGTAAAGAATCCTCCTGCAACGTGGGAGACCTGGGTTCGACCCCCGGGTTGGGAAGATCCCCTGGAGAAGGGAAAGGCTGCCTGCTCTAGTATTATGGCCTGGATAATTCCGTGGACTGTATAGTCCATAGGATCGCAAAGAGTCAGACACGACTGAGTGACTTTCACTTCACTCTGCTTCGCTTCAATGCAACCCATCACAGGTGGTATCTACCAATCAATGCCGGTCTATCTGCAGCACAAGCTTTAATGTCTATTGCTTGGTGGCTTCCTCCTCATGCTGGAGACCTGACTGGGACCTTGCTGGGGTCTCTCCAGCCAATTACAGCTCTCCTGGCAATTTTAGAAGTTATCTAATACCCTCTAATAGCTATGTTCTACTTAAATTAGCTACATTTCTGTTGCTTTCAACCAGGACTGCAATAGACTATGTAGAAGTATAAAAATTATGTGTCTACGGGTTTTGATACAGTTTAATGACATGTATCTACCCTTATGGTGTTATACAGAAAAGTTTCATTGTCTTAAAAATCCATGTGTGCACTCATTCATCTCTCACTCCCCCCTCGCCTCTGGAACCACTGATACCTTTTTTTTTTTCCCCTCAGCTTTAGTATTTATTTATTTATTTATTTTTCATTTATTATTATTAGTTGGAGGCTAATTACGTCACAACATTGCAGTGGGTTTTGTCATACATTGACATGAATCAGCCGGAACCACTGATACCTTTTAAAACTGTGTCCATACTTTTGCCTTTTCCAGAACATCATAGAGTTGGAATCATACAGTGTTTAGCCTTTCCATATTGACTTCTCTCCCTTAGCAATATGCATTCAAGATTTCTCCATATCTTCTCTTGACTTCTTTTTACTACTGAATAATATTCTACATGTACCACTGTTTATCCATCAATCAAAGAATACATGTACACAAAGAGTAAGCCCTAATGTATCCTGTGGACTTTAGTTAACAATGTACCAATATTGGCTCACCAATTGTAACAAACGCACCTTACTAATGCAATAAATCAATAAACTGTAGGGGGCATGGGGTGAGAGTAATATATGAATTCCCTATACTTTTGCCCAATTCTACTGTAAACCTAAAACTGTTCCCAAGAATCTATTAATTAAAATAGTAATATATAATTATTAAAATAGTAATGTATAATTATTAAAACAATGTATAATTATGTATCACATCAAATAAAAAAAAAGCAGGATAGAAAATAGAATGTGTTATATGATTGTAAGCATGTGGAAATATGTGTACTTAGGTAGCCAAAAACTGGAAATTAGGGAAATATTGTATTGTGGTTGGGGTGACAGATAGCTCTGCTTTATTAATTTATATTTTTATTTATTATAAATTTACTAATTTATATTATATAATTTTCTTAATTTTCAAAAATTTCTTAATTTTATATGATGTTCAAAAATTTCTTAATTTTATATAATTTTCTTAATTTTCAAAAATTCTGGAAAAAATGAGAAGGAAAGAAACAATGACTCAAAGTACCTAAAATCTAATACTATAATTTATTATTTTCTTAGTAGGAATTTCAAAACAGTGTTTGGGGATAGAGAATCTATCTACTACTTTGGTATTAAGAAAAAAATATCAAGCATCATTCACAGAATAGTTAAGAGTGACAGCCATTTAACCATGCTCTCAAGACAGAAATTGAATCTTAACTATTTTGCTGTTAGTACCTAGCATAGGCATTACAAACAGAACATGCTTAAGTATTTGCTGTTGAACGGTTAAATTACTTATAATTGTATGAGTAAGCAAGTGTCCTTGATGTAGGAGTAAGAATTTATTCTCCCACTTTTCTACTTCAATTTCCAATTTCTTGGCTCTGCTCAAACTGACACCAGTTGATGAATAAAAATTTATGCTCTTAAATAAATTTCTGCACTCATTGTTTTTCATCATGATCTCAATTATATGCTAACCGGAGTTAACATTTACTAGTGGTATAATGATATGGGGCAATCTGTTTTCTTTTCAGGCTGACTCGTGAGTGAATGCTAACAACCATTAAATCCAAATGGGCAATGCCATTATTAAACATTGGAAATACACTCACTTGAGATGGTGAATAAAAATTTTTAGACAGCAACATTATATGAATTTGTCAAATTTCTTTTGAAATCAGCAAGAGAATTCAACCCTCAAAATTGAAACGTTAAGGCTGCTGGTTGGTAGCATGAAACTGTACGCAACAAGCCTGTTTTGGATCACTGCTTAGCTACTAAGGTCAATAAGACTGTTTGTGCCATTTACAGTTTATGCATAAATCTAACAGCATAAACAGATACTCTAGCCAATTTACATTCTCAGCAGCAACTCTGCTTTTACAATTTGTTTGTCTTCTGAAAGGAGGCAAAGAACAATTTAATTGATTGCACATAGTGTCTCCCTTACAATTTTCTTAAAAATATCAGGCCAGCTGTGTTTCATTTCAGAGTTCCCTGTCCTCAGATTGAGGCACAATCATGTTTTGCTCAGAATATAGAGGCTCCTAAGAAATTCTATGAAATGCTTAACAACGTTCCTTCTACAGAATTCTTTAAAGAATCCACACAGAAATTCCTCTGCTAGAGATCCTGAAAAACTCATCAGCTGCAATTTCCTCTTCTTATTCCTGAAGCTGTACGTGTTTCTTAAAAAGCAAAAGAGAAATTCTAATTAAGAGCATTGTTTTTACACGGATAAAATATGAAAGCTACTATGTCTTATGGTTAACCATTTTTGGTATAACTATGATTCTACACTGTTCACACTAATGCCCTCAAACAGGTTTCAAAGAAAAAATAAACTTTTGTGTGATACACAATTCACATACTGTGTATCACACAGTTCTCTTTCACTGATGTAGGAGAAATACAGTGCCACATTTAGAGGAGATGAAGGGATTCATTTAACTCTCCCATCTCTACTGTAAGTTGTACTTTTTAAAAAAGTCTCTATCTAATAACCAAGAGAGATTTATATTTTAAATCATTTTTTCTACAGAAAAGAAATAAATCAACCAGCAGGTCAAGTGCAAAAAAAAAAAAAAAAGATTCCTAGAGGAAAAGAGATGATGTCACGAATAGGACGCTTTGCCTGGTTTTGCCTGGTGTTTGACTATGACAGGAATAGAAAAGAGTTGTAAACAATGACCCTAAATACTAAAACCAACATGAGATGGTGTTTTTATGAGTAAACACTGTTTATAATGCAAAATACACCGCTGCCTGGAGCATCCCAGAAAGGTTTTAACAGAAGAGAGGCACACAGCTGTCCTCACAGAGAAACCAAGAGTACAGGCCTCAAAAGCACGGACTCTAGAGCCAGACCACCTGGGCTCCAATTCTCACTCTACCTCTGATTGACTATGTGGCCTTAATGTAAGAAAGTTATCTTACTGCTTTGTGCCTCAGTTTCCTTGGCTATAAAACAGGCATAATAGCATCTTCCCCATAGAGTTGTTAAAAAGAGCTTGGAGGAGTACCTGGCAAATGAGTGCCTTCTAAATCTTAGTATAATTATTTGTGGACATTGAGGATCCAGAAAAGAACCAAATGGCAGGGGTCAACTGGAGAAACAGGCACATCTTAGGCAAACAAGGTAGGGATGTGATCACATCCCTTTATGCCAGTGCCGGCTTAACAACATCAAATCCATTTGAGAAAAGAAGCTGGTCAGCACAACCTGGGATCTCACTCTGA
This sequence comes from Dama dama, assembly GCF_033118175.1. NCBI lineage: Eukaryota > Metazoa > Chordata > Mammalia > Artiodactyla > Cervidae > Dama > Dama dama. Next base: position 43,306,888 of record NC_083698.1, on the reverse strand, counting down.
CTGGTCTGATGAGGAAGGAATCTGCAGGTGGCAATAAGCCAGAGCCGACCCCTTTCCTTTTCTTTGCCTGATGTATTCTAAGCCAGTAGTTGATTTTGAAAAGAGAATAGTAGCTACCTTTTCTTACTCTAAGCTTACAGGTAGAAAAGGGATAACGAGTAGGTTTGCAATCCAACCTCTTCTGTTATTGCATATGAATTGTGGAGTGGACTAGAAGGGGATGAAGAACTTCAGAAAGAAATCTCCTTGTCAACATGCTAATGACAGACCTCTGATGACAAACGGTATTTACTTAGGAAAAAAAAAGATACATATGTATGTACAAGTGAATCACTTTGCTGTACACCAGCTGAAACTAACATTGTTTAAACAACTATACTTCAATTAAAAAAAAATCAAATGGTATTTACTAACAGAAGAGTCCTTATCTATAGAATACTTATAGGAGGATGTACCTGGACTACCCAGAACTGCTTACAGACTTGGAATCTATAGATGTATGGGATAGAAAATGTCACATAAACTATGGAACTCTCTAGCATACAATGGAGATTTTTCTAAGTGACGCAAACTGCACACATCACTTACACGCCTGTTTATCTTGGCCCAGGATATACATACTGGTGCAGTAAGAAAAGACCTGGGGTGCAAAGAAAAGACGAGACCACTTCCTGCTTTGCCTGTGCCCTGCAACTACTTGAATCCTTACAATTATTAGTGTGTGCGTGCCAAATTGCTTCAGTCGTGTCTGACTCTTTGCGACCCAATGGACCATGGCCCACCAGGTCCATGGGATTCTTCAGGCAAGAATACTAGATGGAGTGGGTTACCATTTCCTTCTCCAATTATTAGTGCAATTGATACTAGGTAAGATTTTACTATTTTCTCTACAATGTGTAACATTTCACTATTTGTTGTTTCATGTTAATCTAGCCATATTTTGAATTACTGATAAGCAATTCTAGTTTCATTTGTTTCCTCTCTATGACAACCTTTACACAGCAACCACACAAAGGGAGGTGAGGGAATGGGGTGGATTGGAAAAGAGCAGGAGTTTTGGGTGTGACATCAGCTCTCACAATTCTGCACCAGCTCTTTAATCTGTCTTCATTTCAGCTTCCTCATCTGTCAAATGGAGAGAGTCACTCTAGGGACTGCTATGAGGATGAAGTTAACTCTGTGTGTGTGTGTGTGTGTGTGTGTGTGTGTGTATGGCTTAATATAGCACATAAAACTACAGTAAACACTTGCTAAATCACAGTTCTTGAAATTAGGGAGAGATCTTACTAAATCTTAGATCAGTGCCTCTTGTTGGCAGACAAAAGGGAGGAAAGAGATAGTAAAATGAGAAAGATCCTGTTCCTTTCACCTTAATTTTATGCTAATGTGCTTCCTGTTCTGATCTGAACAATCAGAAAAGAAATTTGCATGTAGAACTTCAGCCACATCTTTCAAAACAGATTTAGAATAAATATATATATAATACTGTTACTTGGCTTGTATCTGTTTTGTGGAGTTAGCATATCTAGTTCAACAGATTGCCACCAATTTAAATAAATGTTTTTACTTTCTAAAATCTGAATTGCAGTACTGCTGTATTACTTCTAAATGGAAAATATTCCTTTGGTTTGTTTTCAATATTGCCCTTGTCTGAACTACTTTTCATGTGTGTGCTATTTGTCCTGTTGATATTCTGATAGACTCAACAATGAAATTAGAACAAACCCACAATCATTAAAGGAGTAGAAAAGAGCAAATTTAATTTTCCGAGGACTTCTTCTGGGCAAACTATTTCTATTGTTCTGAAACTTATTTCTAAGTTTCAATTAGGTGTATAATGGGTGACTTTAGGAAAAGAGGTGGTGTCATCTGCATATCTGAAAAATATCAATAACCTCAAATATGCAGATAACAAAAGCTCAGTTTTCAGAAAACTAAGATCATGGCATCTGGTCCCATCACTTCAAATAGATGGGGAAACAGTGGAAATAGTGTCAGACTTTATTTTGGGGGGCTCCAAAATCACTGCAGATGGTGACTGCAGCCATGAAATTAAAAGACGCTTACTCTTTGGAAGGAAAGTTATGACCAACCTAGACAGTATATTAAAAAGCAGAGACATTATTTTGCCAACAAAGGTCCGTCTAGTCAAGGCTATGGTTTTTCCAGTGGTCATGTATGGATGTGAGAGTTGGACTGTGAAGAAAACTGAGTGCCGAAGAATTGATGCTTTTGAACTGTGGTGTTGGAGACGACTCTTGAGAGTCCCTTGGATTTCAAGGAGATCCAACCAGTCCATCCTAAAGGAGATTAGTCCTGGGTGTTCATTAGAAGGACTGATGCTAAAGCTGAAACTCCAATACTTTGGCCACCTCATGCGAAGGGTTGACTCATTGGAAAAGACCCTGATGCTGGGAGGGATTGGGAGCAGGAGGAGAAGGGGACGACAGAGGATGAGATGGCTGGATGGCATCACCAACTCGATGGACATGAGTTTGAATAAACTCCGGGAGTTGGTGATGGACAGGGAGGCCTGGTGTGCTGCGATTCATGGGGTTGCAAAGAGTCAGACACGACTGAGCAACTGAACTGAACTGAACTGAACTTGGGAAAAGAGTGGTGAGGGTCCTTTATGAACATCCATGTTACCTGTATATTTCAAAGAATTAAGACTATTAAATTTCAAAAGCATACAAAAGCCTTATAAACTATCTTTCCATCCTACCACCTTCTGTCAAAAAGTTGTACTAATAAGCCTTTTTGGTTGTTCTCCTGTGAAGGATATACCTAGCCAAAATGCCATTCTGAACAATGACTTCAAGATATTCATAATACAGCCAATGGCTCCATAACTATCTATTATCTTGTTAATCCTTTCATAAACATAAGTAACCAACATTAAATTAAAATTAAATGTTAATTTTTAATTAAAAAACTACTAGAACTGAGAACTGAAATTATAAGTCATAAATTGAGAGGTTAACACATTCAAAACCAGCTTATCACCAGTAAGCATGGGGACAGAGTGAAGCACTTAAAAACTGATGCTTTCAAATTGTGGTGGTGGAGAAGACTCTTGAGAGTCCCTTCGAAAGCAAGGAGATCAAACCAGTCAAATCCTAAAGGAAATCAACCCTGAATATTTATTGGAAGGACTGATGCTGAAGCTGAAGCTCTAATACTTTGGCCACCTGATATGAACAGCTGACTCACTGGAAACAACCCTGATACTGGGAAAGATTGAGGGCAGAAAAATAGGGCAACAGAGGATAAGATGATTGGATGGCATCACTGACTCAATGGACATGAGTTTAAGCAAACTCTAGGAGATGGTGAAGGACCAGGAAGCCTGGTGTGCTACAGTCCATGGGGTTGCAAAAAGTCAGACACGACTTAGCAACTGAACAAGCTTATATTACCTTTTAATTAAAATAGCCTTTCCCTTCTCCAGGGGACCTTCCCAACCCAGGGATCGAACACAGGTCTCCCACATTGCAGGCAGAGTCTTTACCAGCAGAGCCACAAGGGAGGCCCAAGAATACTGGAGTGGGTAGCCTATCCCTTCTCTAGGGGATCTTCCCGACCCAGGAATTGAACCGGGGTCTCCTGCATTACAGGTGGATTCTTTACCAACTGAGCTATGAGGGAAGCCCTTAAATACCCTCACTGAAAACAATCCATTTGGAGTGAGTCTATTTTTATGAGGGCATAGTCAATATGCCTTCTCTATTCTGCAGTGTTTAAAGCACAGAAGAAATTTTCCATTAAAATAATTTCTGGTTGGGTTCTATAATACTCTTATATGATTGAGGAAATGAATCATTTCTGAAAATCACTCAAAATCACATTGAGATGCTCAATATACATCAGTATTAGACATTTTGCTTTCCCAATCCATCCTTCAAACGTTTTAATTTACATGTTTACTAATATCCTTTTTAACTGCGTCCTTGTAGAGTTATTAAGATCATTTGGTGATTATCTTTGTATGATCCATATTAATCAGCAAAATATTACATACATTATTACACATACTTGGTTCTCTGCTGCAAAACAATATACTGTTTATGTCCTTTGCATGACCTTGTTTGAATCTTTAATAAGATGTGTTATAACCAAAAATGATTTAGTCAGTCAGTTTAATGGTGAAACATTTCAATTTATGGATTATTACTCTCCTTAGCCACTAAATTTATGTTAACTTTTAACTTGTTTACACATTCATTATTTTAGTTATCCAGTTGATTCTCATAGCAACCTTGTGGACAAGTTAGATTCTTCAGTGAATAATACAGGCACAAAGAGAGGTTAAATTATTTGTTCAAGTCATGCAGTTGGTTAGTGAAGGAATCAGGTCTCCTGGATTTTGTTCAAAAGCTCTTCCTAATAATCAGGAAATACCACCTCACACCTGTTAGATGTTAGATCAAAAAGACAAGAAATAGCAACTGTCAACAAGGACGTGGAGAAAAAGGAACCCTCATACCTTGTTGGTAGGAATGTAAACTTGTGGAACTGCTAAAGAAAACAGTACAGAGAGTCCTCAAAAAATTAAAAGTATAACTGGCGTGTGATTCAGCAATTCCACTCCTGGGTAGTTATCTGCATGAAATGATACACTGTCTCAGAGAAAATGTTTGCACTCCAATGTTCATTGCAGCATTATTCACAATAGCTGAGACATGGTCACAACCTAAGTGTCCATCAATGGATGAATAGACAAAAAAGATTTTATACACACACACATATACATACACACAAATGGAATACTATTCAGTCATCAAAAGGAAAGAAACTGCCTTTTGTGACAACATGAATGAAAACTTGAAGGCATTATGATAACTGAAATAAGTCATAAAAAGAAAGACAAATGCTACATTATCTCATTTATATTTTAAAAAGTTGAACTCACAGAAATTTAAAAAAGCTGAACTCGCAGAAACAAAGGATAGAATGGTGGTTATGAGGGGCTGGAGGATGGGGGTTGGGGAGAAATTGGCCAAAGAGTATGAACTTCAAGTTACAAAATAATAAGTTCTGGAGATCCAATATACTGCATAGTGACTATAGTTAACAGGACTTCATTATATCTTTGGAATTTACTAAGAGAGTAATAGCTTAAATGTTCTCACCACACACACAAAGAAGGTTAATTATGTGAGGTGATGAATATGTTAACTAACCTTATCGCAGTAATCATTTCTCAGTGTATAGCATATATCAAATCATCATGTTATACATCCTGAACTTATACATGGTTATTTTGTCAATTCCATCTATTCATGCTAAAGCTAGGGAGGATCAAACTTAATGAACACACACGAAAGGAAATAAAAACTGAAAAAAGAGCATCTGAGTGTCAATCCCTGACTTAGCTTCTTTTAGGCTTCTTCTTCTAAGATACCTACACATATAAACACACACACACATACACACACACAGCTAAATCATTAAAATGTGAGACAAAACAAAAGTTGGGGTACTGTCATGAAATTTGGAGGCAACAGGCTAGTAGAATCTGAACTGGAGCTTGCCATGTCTTCCCATTGAAATAATACCAACATTTTTGAAGAGACAGACAGATGTTCTCCCCTCTGCCCCACTCTTCCCAGCCCCTGACTCAGTAATCAAGTACCTGAACCAACCAAAACCTTGCACCATCTCTCTGCCGTGAGTTTGCTATGTTTGGTCACTAAGTGTTGGCATCATCCTCCCTCTCTGGATACCTACTCTACATTCATTCTGTAACTCTTGTATCCAGAAAACTATAGGAACCATATTGGAAAGGGGATAGGCATAAGAAAAGAACGTATACCAGCAGTACACTGCTTTCTGAGAGGTGAAGTCCTACTGAAGTTGGCAGGAGAGCAAATTGATATAACCACTCTAAAAATAAATCTGATAACCTTTAACAAGAGCCTGCTCATTTAAAATACCCTACCAATTCCATATCTAGGAGTCAAGAGAAATCATCAAACATACAGGCAAAGATCTATGTTCAAAGATATTTATCATGCTATTTATGACAGCAAATAATTGAAAATCACCTAGACATCCAAAAATAAGGCAATAATTACATGTTCTAATCATAAATACAATGAAATAGTATGCATTCATTTTATTTTCAAGACTATTGAACAAATGAGAAAATGTTTACAATTGGCTAACAAGAAAACACGTGCTCACAGTACTTAAACCTGGATAATAAGATGATGAGAGATGCTAAACTTTTCTTACTTTCTTCAGTTCACTTCAGTCACTCAGTTGTGTCTGATTCTTTGTGACCACACGGACTGCAGTATGCCAGGCTTCTTTGTCCATCAGCAACTCCTGCAGTTTACTCAAACTCATGCCCATTGAGTCAGTGATGCCATCCAACCATCTCATCCCCTGTCATCCCCCTCACTTCCCACCTTCAATATTTCCCAGCATCAGGGTCTTTTCCAATGAGTCAGTTCTTCGCATCAGGTGGCCAAAGTATTGGAGTTTCAGCTTCAGCATCAGTCCTTCCAATGAATATTCAGAACTGATTTCCTTTAGGATGGACTGGTTGTATCTCCTCGCCATCCAAGGGACTCTCAAGAGTCTTCTCCAACACCACAGTTCAAAAGCATCAATTCTTTGGCACTCAGCTTTCTCTATAGTCCAACTCTCACATCCATACATGACTACTAGAAAAACCATAGCTTTGACTAGATGGACCTTTGTTGGCAAAGTAATGTCTCTGCTTTTTAATATGCTGTCTAGGTTGGTCATAACTTTCCTCCCAAGGAGCAAGTGTCTTTTAATTTCATGGCAGCAGTCACCATCTGCAGTGATTTTGGACCCCCCCCCCAAAATAAAGTCTCTCACTGTTTCCATTGTTTCCCCATCTATTTGCCATGAAGTGATGGGACCAGATGCCATGATCTTAGTTTTCTGAATGTTGAGCTTGAAGCCAACTTTTTCACTCTCCTCTTTCACTTTCATCAAGAGGCTCTTTAGTTCTTCTTCACTTTCTGCCATAAGGGTGGTGTCATCTGCATATCTGAGGTTATTGATGTTTCTCCTGGCAATCTTGATTCCAGCTTGTGCTTCCTCCAGACCAGCATTTCTCATGATATACTCTGCATATAAGTTAAATAAGCAGGGTGACAATATATAGCCTTGACATACTCCTTTTTCTATTTGGAACCAGTCTGTTGTTCCATGTCCAGTTCTAACTGTTGCTTCCTGATCTGCATACAGATTTCTCAGGAGGCACGTCAGGTGGTCTGGTATTCCTATCTCTTGAAGAATTTTCCACAGTTCGTTGTGATCCACACAGTCAAAGGCTTTGGCATAGTCAATGAAGCAGAAGTAGATATTTTTCTGGAGCTCTCTTGCTTTTTCAATGATTCAGCAGAGGTTGGCAATTTCATCTCTGGTTCCTCTGCCTTTTCTAAATCCAGCTTGAACATCTGGAAGTTCATGGTTCACGTATTGCTGAAGCCTGGCTTAGAGAATTTTGAGCATTACTTTACCAATGTGTGAGATGAGTGCAATTATACGGTAGTTTGAACATTCTTTGGCATTGCCTTTCTTAGGGATTGGAATGAAAACTGACCTTTTCCAGTCCTGTGGCCACTGCTGGTTTTCTAAATTTGCTGGCATATTGAGTGTAGCACTTTCACAGCGTCATCTTTTAGGATTTGAAAGCTCAACTGGACCCATCACCTTCACTAGCTTTGTTTGTAGTAATGCTGCCTAAGGCCCACTTGCCTTCACATTCCAGGATGTCTGGCTCTAGGTGAGTGATCACACCATCGTGATTATCTGGGTTGTGAAGATCTTTTTTGTATACTTCTTCTGTGTATTCTTGCCACCTCTCTTTAATATCTTCTGCTTCTGTTAGGTCCATACCATTTCTGTCCTTTATTGTGCCCATCTTTGCAAGAAATGTTCCTTTGGTAGCTCTGATTTTCTTGAAGAGATCTCTAGTCTTTCCCATTCTATTGTTTTCCTCTATTTGCTTGCATTGATCACTGAGGAAGGCTTTCTTATCTCTTCTTGCTATCCTTTGGAACTCTGCATTCAAATGGGTATTATCTTTCCTTTCCTCCTTTACCCTTCACCTCTCTTCTTTTCACAGCTATTTGTAAGGCCTCCTCAGACAACCATTTTGCCTTTTTGCCCTTCTTTTTCTTGCAAGTGCAAATCAAAACTACAGTGAGATATCACCTCATATTCAAGTTGTCCAATTTTTACTTAAAGTTTCCAGATGGTTGCCATGTAAGACAATGTGATAATTTAAATAAAATTATTTCACCCCAAATGGGAAATGGGGCACAAAGAACTTAGTTGATCTCTACTGATTATGTTCCCACTATCTCTCATGTTGAAATCTTAAACATCCTTCAAGACCTCAGTCATACCCCAGTGACACCAAGGTTTTCCCCGTTCTCCATTTGTTTTGCTTCTAAAGATCCACATAGCAGTCTTTGTGCCTTTCTTATAGAATTTATCTTATCTGCCATTAGAGCTATTTTTGCTCTCGACTAGCCCCTCAAAACTTTAATTACTTAAGGGCAAGGACTTCTGTAGTGGTCCAGTGATTAAGAATGCACTTGCACTGAAAGGGGAGGGATTGATCCCTGGTCGGGAAACTAAGCTCCCACATGTAGTATGGTATGGCAAAAAGAAAAACAAAAAAAAACAAAAAAACACCCACTTAAGAACACGGATTATGTATTATAGTCTTCCACCAACCACAGAACCTAGCAGGGTGACCTGATCTTTTAGAATTAGCATCCAAGTAAGAGTAAGCTGAAGAAAGGAAAAGAACTTCTTGTATCCAGCAGAGGGTCAGACATGGCTATACAGGATGTCACTGAACCCTCACTTCAACCTCATGAGGTAAGTCCTGCTGATTTTATAGACAGAGCATCTGTGGTTCAGAAGGGTTCATCAGGGTACCCACAATCCAATAGCTATTAAACGACCAGGAGGAATCCAACCCATTTCTTGGACTCCAAAGTCTAAAGCCTTTCTAACTCTAACCTCTACCAAGAGATAGAGGTTAATAAGCACAGGTTTCCAGAAAGACAAACAGTATGTATACCCTTAAATATTCCCTAAACTATAAATCCCTTGAAAGCAGGGTGTGTGCTGCACGTCTTTCTGAATCTGTCTGGTTTTTGTACACTGCCTTTAACTCCAAGAAAAAATCAGTGAGTATCTATCATCTCCGTTTCATCTCACCTGGCATATCTGACATGAGTTGGCTGCCATGCAGCATCAATGACATCACATTTTCTTTCTGCACACCTACCCATGTCTTTCTCCAAAAGAACACATTTAGTTCAGTAGAAAAATCATTGGCTTCGAGTCTGATGACCTGAATTTGAATTCAACTACACAACTACGGGAATGTTATTTGCTCTCTGACTTTAATTCATGTATCAATTAAATGAAATGATTTCAATTAGTGGACATAGTTATAACCACATCCTAGAGTGATTTTGAGGAAACAATAATATAACTGATTGTAAAATCTGATACATGAATTTTCTGATACCTGGTAGATAGGCAATTGACTTAGTCTGTTCGGGCTGCTAAAAGAGTACTATTAATTAGATAAATGATAGAAACTTCTTTCTCACAGTTTTGGAGACTTGGGAAGTCCCAAGATGAAAGCACTCACAGATATGGCATCTGGTAAGGGCCTAATTCCTGTTCATAGAAGATCATCTTCTTGTTGTGTCCTCACATGATGGAAGGGATGAGGGAACTTTCCAGAGTCTCTTTTCTGACCTAATCATCCCCAAATGACCCAACCTCCTATATTACATTGGGAATTAGGTTTCAACATATGAATTTGGTGGGGGTGGGGGGGACACAAAAATTCAGTCTATAGCAACAATACATATTGGTTATCTCTTTGACCTTTCCTTGGATAACCACTGCTAATGTCAGCTATGAAACTGATTCCTTATCATGTCCAAATCAGCCTGTATTCTGCAGGTAAAATGCTCCCTCTCTCTCCCACCTAACAAAGAAGCTTTGCTTACCCAAGTCTATGATCTTTGGACTCAAAGTCTCCACATAAATAGGAATATATCTGCTGCACAATTACACCTCCATTCAGTTGGGTCCCAGCTTACTAGGAAGCTCCCAGTTGGCAAGGATCTGAGTGGAGTGACTGGGTTATAAATGAAAAGCTTTAAATTTGTGAATGACTATGACTTGACAGTATGCTTGTGAAAAGGTATGAATCCTTATCTAGAGGACAATAAAGGAAACAGAAACTCCTAGCCAGATTCATCCAGAAATGAGTCACTCTGTGCTAGAATTCTAGCTGTCATTTTACCTGTTTAACTCAGGGAAACTTGTTAACCTCCTAAAGGTTCCATTTCCTATTTCATAAACAGGAATTATGAATCTTACATTTCAATGCTCTTGTGAAAAATAAAGGAAGTTGTAAGAAGTGAATGCCACAGGCCTACAGTCTAACATATAATAAACACTCAATATATGCCAACCATATGTTCTCAAACATATTCATACTCTAAATATTATGCTTTGTTCCAAAGATATAAAACCAAAATTTATGATTAAAAAGTTGCCAGGAATGATTGGTAGGCAATATAGTATAGTGGTTAAAATCTTGGACTATTTATTTAAAGAGTTTTAATTTGAATCCTGAATCCACCATTACTGTGTGACTTTAGACAACTTACACTCTTTGCCTAGCTTACAAAATGAGGATAACAATAGTACTTGGTTCATCAGACTATTGAGAGGAAAAAGTAAAATTTTATGTTAAGCACTTAGAAGAATACCAGGTATATAATAATGCCCTAGATAGCTGTCATTATTTGGGAACACTTTTTTAAATTAATTGAGATAACACTGGTTTATAACATTATATTAGTTTCATGTATACAACATTCTACTTATATTTCTGTACACACTACAGCATGAATACCACCAAAAAATGACTTTCCATCCATTACCATACAGCTGATCCCCTGGATTTTATTCTTACTTTGCCACTCATTTGATAAATTAAGTGTTAAATGCATTGCTAAAGTCAGCAATGGAAAACACTTTATTTCCCATCAGTTCTACATTATGACTAAGTAAAAGTGCAAGGGAGGAGGAATAACAGTTTTGATACCATGAAATATAAACAGGAGAAAATAATATCTCAAATGTCATTTTTTCTTCATTCTCTAATTCTACAGTACTGAAATCATTTTGCTAGGCTCAAAAATTTAATCACTAGAAAAGCAGATGGAAAAGGAAATGGCAACCCACTCCAGTATTCTTGCCTGGAGAATCCCATGGACAGAGGAGCCTGGTGGGTTACGATCCATGGGGTCTCAGAGTCAGGCATGACTGAGCGACTGAACAACAAAGTCGATTGACAAAGCCCATTATGATTTTACCTTAGGTGAAAAATAAGATCTCACAAAAAGGATCAATACTATTTTGAAAAACTATACATCTGAATTTAGAAACATATAAATCACACATATGTACACACATACACTCACCCACACACCCCTTCTTAAAAACTCAAGTAACTAAAGTAATTGCAAAAACTTGAGTAGTTTTGATGGATTGGATCTGTTAATGCCAAATATCGATAAAAGACCAGGGTGAAACAACCAACTTGAGAACAACCTAATTTTCATCTTCTTTGCATTGGTAATTCTAGAGAAGTTTATTTTTACTTAAACTATAGGAATACTAAGCTATGAAGTCAAGTAACTTTGAATCCCTATAAGGTAACACAGGATAAAAATACAAAGTATTTCAATATAAATATTTAGCTAGTTAATAGGTAGCTGGTTTCTAGCAAAAAAAAAAAAAAAAAGTGCCAGCTACTCACTTGAGTTTTTCAGGTCAGATTCATGGAGCTAAGCTCCTCTACCTCCTAAAAAAGTTCTTGTCTGACACAGAGGCAGAAAGCCATGGAGACAAAATACTTGTTTGAACTAGTGCAGTCTGTCTAATACTTTTACGGCTCTTTTCTGATTCCTTTTATGACTGAAGAGGTGACTACAGTGATTTAATGCTACTAACCAGAATCAAAAGTCAGTAACCTTGATTTTCAAGCCAGATTTTACCTTTTAAAATACTCTCTCTGAAATACACTGTGCATTTATCAAACAATTTTACTTTAGTAAAAATGGACCAGTAATCACATCATTATTGATCTCTAGTGAAACACATAATCACTTTTTTTTTTTTAGAAATCTTTGCTTCATTTGGACTAAGAATCTAACTCCAAAGACATTCAATTAAATGTAATTTTGAAAAATTTTAAATGTTTAGTGTCAAATTTAAGCCTAGTTATTCACCCATATTACAGAAAGTAGGAAAGCCAGAAAATAATTGTCTAAGTGCTCTCATTAAAATAAATGTTTAAAGATTGAGTTTATCAACCATGATATAACATATCATTCTTTTCAAGAGTATGTGCTGTGCTTTGTCACTCAGTCATGTCTGACTCTTTGCGACATCATTGACTGTAGCCTGCCAGATTCCTTTGTCCACGGGGATTCTCCAGGCAAGAATACTGGAGTGGGCTGCCAGGCCCTCCTCCAGAGGATCTTCCCAACCGAGGGATCGAACCCAGGTCTCCAGCATTGCAGACAGATTCTTTACCATCTGAGCCACCAGGGAAGCCCTTTTCAAGAGTATGGTAAAACTATTCTCTAGTACAAGCATCAGCCAAATTTTTCTTTAAAAGGCAAGGGAGATCTTTGAAGCTTCAGGTCATATGATCTCTGTCATAGCTCCTCAAATATGCTGTTACAAAAGCACCTACAGATAATTTGTAAACAAATGAGCAGGGTTGTGTTCCAGTAAAACTTTATGTCCACTGAAATAAGCATTTCATGTAATTTTCACATATCACAAAATATTATTTTTTTTCAATTCTATAAAAATATAAAAATCATTCTTAGACATTAAGCCATGCAAAACCAGGTGGCAAACCAAATTTGACCAGGTAGCTATAGTGAGCCAACCCTGTTTCTAGCCATCACAAAGGAATATGATGTTATAGATTTACTGTCTGGTAATAAGAGAAATTAGGCTCACAAAGGACATGCTTTGATCCATAGTGCCATCAAAACCACAATCTAGTCTGGAGAGATCCTGAGGTTCACTTCATAATCTTTCTCTTTTTCTTTCCCCTCCAAAGACATCTTTAAGCACACTTGTAAAAAACGTTATCAAAGTTATCCAAAGACCAAAGTAATGTACTCAAAAGGAGAAATTTAAATAACTCCATCATTAATTATATATTTTTTCTCATTCATTCATCCAGGTGATAAAATTTCTCAGAGTGCCTACTCTGTGTTTGATGCCTTGAGAAATGTCAGGAGTGCAGAGAGGTGTAAGAACACAGTCCTTGCCTTGAAGGAGACCAGGGTGCAGCGGGTGAGACAAGCAAGTAAACTCAGATGCCACACTCTATGCTCTGTGCTAGGGAGCAGGGATCCTCCTCTGCCTTGGGAGGGTCCAGCCCAAAGGCCCACTCCTCGCCTGTGTGGCAAAGCCTTCTCGTAGGATATGTGAGCTGAGCCTCAAAGAGTTTGCCAGATAAGGCGAACCAGAAGAGAGTAAGCAAAGTCTATTGGCAAAAGCCCTCAGCTAAGCAAGCCAATTCCCTACTTTAAACTTTCACATAAATTTACTTTAATTAGATTGTGGAATCTCCCCCAAGTGAAGAGACTAATAGTAATAACAAAGTGGAACTTTTCTGTTTTATTTGCTCAGAAAGTTCACTATTTAAAACCTGAAGCACTTCTAGTGGAAGTAAACACTGAGTCATCCACAAGTAGTCACTGGTTAGAAGCTTTTTTCTATAACCTTTTTGAGTTTATCCTGTTATTTTTTATTGTATCCATGTGGCATAATGCTAAATAATTCTTCTTTCTCTCAGTGTTTTATACCTTTTACATGTTCGTATACTGCTATTATCATTCCCCTGAGTCACTTCTAAGCAAAGCTAGACATTCTTTGCTAAAGATTCTTTAATCTTTCCTTGTAATTTAATTCCATTGTTCCCTTAATAATTCTTATTATTTGTTTTCTCTTCAAGGCGTTTTATCTTCAGTTTTCTGAATCTTTCTCTTAATGAAATGTCCACACCTGAGCCACTCAAATACCAATAGCAGAAACAGAGAACATATAAGTTTATTGATGGCTGCTCATAGTATAAACCTAGTTTGTCTTGGCTTATATTTTCTAAATATTCTCCTTTCCAAATTGAATTTCTGAAAAATATCTGGCACTGGGTAGTGTCTTTTTCCTTAAATAAAATATGAGTTTAGGATTTTTGCGTTGCTTCTCAAATTCTACATCACCCAAGAGGCTATGCTCACCTTTTTTTTTCTTCCCCATTGGTCTCTGTCATTTTCTATTTGGTAAACACAAGTTAATTTTTGGTCTTCTGAATACTGCTGAAAGTAATTGGCTATCTTTATTTAATGAAAATGTTAGCTTAAATATTATGCCAAATACATTTCTAAAAATTCCATCCTTTGAAAAATGTTCAAAAATAATATTTTCTCTAAGGTTTTCTTTTCCTCCAAGAATTTCAAGAATCTTTATAAACACATTTGGGATAAACACTAGGAATGAGCCAATAGTAGCCATGCTATACCGTGTTTACAGTTTGCGGCTGAGAATTTTTATTTTCTCAACATATAATTCACTACTTGTGCTACTTCTGAACACTACACAGGGGGTGAGGGTCCTTTCCAAAGAGAGGGGAGAGGTGAAGTGACCCAACAGCCACACCTAGGACTGGAGCTCAGCCCCAGACTACAAATGACCCTAGAACTTCCTCTCTACACAACAGACAAGAAAATGTACATTTTGTTACTTCTACAGGACTTAAGTGAGAGGCTTCACAGGTGCCTAGGTAGTAAAGAATGCAGGAGACACAAGAGATATGGGTTTAATCCCTGGGTGGGAAATGGCAACCCACTCTCCAGTATTCTTGCCTGAAAAATTCCATGGACAGAGGAGCCTGGTGGGCTACAGTCCATGGGGTTGCAAAGAGTCAGACACGACTGAGTGGCTGAGCATGTGCACATGCACACACACACACTTCAGTGCAGATATCAATATAAAATTCATAGCTCTAAAGTACTTACAACAATGTAATGAGACACACAGTCCAGTAAACCTTTACAGATGGTGGCTGTCCTTCACCATCAGGGGGTATTTATGAGAATGATGTAAAATGGAAAATTCATAAATAGATCTCATGAAAGGTTTGGAGAAGAAGAGGGTTAAAATTTTTGAGCTAAAAATAATGAGAAAAAATTTTAAATGTCTGTGTGTTTCACAGAAATTATAGAGGCTGGGCTGCTTTAGATAGTGTTAAAAGGTATTTGAATTTGTTAATTTGGTTCAGTGGAAAGGATATTGTCTTTGAGTTCAAATGTCTAGATTTTTTTTAACATCTATGAAATCTGGTAAAAACCAGATGACAAGTAATTGAAATCTGGAATTTTTCAAGCATAACTCATAAACTAAGGAACCTCGGTATACTCTATGTAGAATATTTGATTTTCTTTAACAAAACGGCAAGCATATGACTTGTCAACATGAATAACCTTAAGAATATGCCCCTAAGTAACTGAAAGAATTGACCTACCAGATAGGGATAATTATATTCTCCCATTAAGTGATGAACAAAAATCTGCCAAAAACAACTTCTGTTACAGTATAATTTATGCCAAATTGTTCTTTTTAACAATTGGCAGATTCAGACACTTCTTGTGTTCATCATCACCATTGAGAATACACATCTTCTTAGAGTGTCAGTAAGGAACTTGACCCTGGATGACTGCTCAAAGACATCAATCTGTGAAAACACATGGCAGATCAAGTTCTAATTCTCTCAGAGAGCCCTTCTATAGCCCTCCATATAACCCCTGAGCAGGGTAGCCACTTCAGGGTAACATAATTGCCTTAAGAATAGACAAACGCAATGGAATTCTCAACTGTGATCTCAGTGAACACAGTAGATGTGGAAAAACATCATTAGAGCAATAACAAATGATAAGTGAAAGTCTTAAATTACCCAGCAAAATTAAAACTGTACAAAATACCAACATTCACCCTGATTTCAAACAACTTAGTACCTAGATGCTTGCTCTAGCATCTTAGAGCTATACCAGGGCCTTGCCCACCCGAGGACGCAGGATGTTCAGGGATGTGAGAGACAATAGGGCTAGCAGCTTCTGGGCCAGCTTACAGAAAGTCTCCATCCCTCAGAAAACTCCACAGGAAGTGACTTCTTCCTCCCAGTACCTTGCCATCTTTCAGCAGTGCAAAGAAGCTTCTGGAAATTGGTGTTTTTACTCCCACAGGACTAAAACCCCAGTCAATAGAAAGGGAATTTACCATTTGTAAAATGAAAGTCACTCGTTGTGCCCGACTCTTTGCAACCCCATGGACTATACAGTCCATGGAATTCTCCAGGCCAGAACTGGAGTGGGTAGCCTTTCCTTTCTCCAGCAGATTTTCCCAACTCAAGGATCGAACCAGGATCTCCTGCATTGCAGGCGGGTTCTTTACCAACTGAGCTATCAGGGAAGCCCCGTACTGTTTGTAAGTACCTACTATATGTCAGACCCTACGGTAGACCCTGGGGACACTGAAACAAATCAGACCTAATACATGCTCTCAAGGCACTGAGGCCAGCAAGTGCCTTGGCCACTAAGCTCAGCACAAAAAAAAAAAAAGGATAAACAAGTCATAGTAAAACAGTGTGATAGGAGCTGTGAAACAAGGACATGTAGCTTCGATGAGTACCCGCGCATGTTAAGTGACTTCTGTCGTGTCCAACTCTTTGTGACCCATGGACTGCAGCCCTCCAGGCTCCGCTGTCCATGGAATTCTCCAGGCAGGAATACTGGAATGGGTTGCTGTGCCCTCCTCCAGGAGCTCTTCCCGACCCAGGGATCGGCCCCGCTGTTCTTAATGTCTCCTACATTGGTGGGCAAGTTCTTTACCACTAGTGCCACCTGGGAAGTGCCAAGAGAGTACCTAGGGGATGCTCTTTTTTTCAGGAAAGTTTTCCTGAAGGAGGGAAAAGAGAAGTTTGCCAGTGAAGAACAGAGAGTAAGGGAGAGGAATGGGATATGGCAGCTGTCGAGCAGGCTCACCCCGTCTATCATCACAAGAAAGTATTGAAGTGGTTCTGGTTTTTGCCAGAACCCCTTTTCTATGGGGCTCAAGATAAAGTTTTAGCCCACGGGAGACTTTATTTGTGCTATTTGCTTAACATGGAACCCTTATTCCCTGTTTTCTATCAAATTCCCACCCTCCTTTCAAGACTGAAACTAAACTTTGAACTAAACACTCCTTGGTTTAGTTCAAAGCAGCTTGGTTTAGGACACTGCTTCTTTCTGCTTGCTCACACTCCTTGCTCACACTCCTTTCAAATAACAGATGCGATGCTCTGTAAGTGTTTGCTGAATAAGTGGGTTAGTGGAGGGTAAGAAATGTGCCTTCTTTTCATACCATGAAGTGTGTATGGGGGAGAAAGACAGATTGTAGAGAAGAGGAAAACAAAGGACAGTGTGGTAACTTGGGGGAAGTGAGGGGATAATGTGATGAAGTGGCTGAAAACTCCCTGATCCACAGTTACATTTTTCTTCCTATGCTTCCACTGTAAGCATGGCCACAGCATCCCAGGAATTCCCAGAATTGCTCAAAGGTCTCAGATTTTCTTAGGTGTGTGGGTGATGAGACCGCCAAAAACTAACGGAGATTCATATACAGGCATGCATCCTTTTATTTCGCTTTGCTTTTACTATGTTTTCTTTTGTTTCTTACAAATTGAAAGCTTGTGGCAACTCTGCACTGAGCAAATCTATTGGTGCCATTTTTCCAATAGCATGTGCTCACTTTGCTTCTCTGTATCAGATTTGGGTAATTCTCACAATTATCAAAATGTTTTCATTATTATCATACTTGTTATGGTGATCTCTGTTTGGTGATCTTTGAATTACAAAAGATTATGACTTACTGAAGCCTTAAATGATTGCTAGCATTTTTTAGCAATAAATTATATTTAAATTATTTACTTTTTTAGACATACTGCTATTTACTTTTTTAGACATAATACACTTTTAGACATAGAGTACAGCATAATATAAAGATAACTTTTATATGCATGGGGACATCAAAAAATTCATGTGATTTGCTTTATTGCAACACTCACTTTATTGCCATAGTCTGGAACCAAACTTGCAATATCTCTGAGGTAAGCCTATAAAAATATTTTTTTAAATGAAATAACTATGGCAGTTAAGAAGAACATGGTGAAATGATTTATTGGGTAACAAAATAAAAAAAAAAATAAGATTCTCTACTCTTAGTGTTACAGCTCTAGAGAAATTTTTTAGATGAGAATATTCCACGATATAATATTATAGTCTATAATTTTTACTTTAAAGGAATTTTTACAATTTTATTAGAAAATTCACTTGTTACGAATTACTTTAAATGTGTTTCAAGTGCTATAGGAATGTTTTTTATGCTCTAATAAATTTACTTTTGCGTTTGATTTTATTTAGTCTTCTTTGACTTCCAGATTTTTACTGGGACTCCTTGGATATATTAATCTAATGATTTTTAACTCAACCAAGCAAAACACTACAACTAAAAGAATAAGATCTCTGCATATTTTTCAACTTTCTTTTTCTTAACTCTTCAGTATTGTGCCTTTGTACCATATTTCATTGTAGAAATATAGAGGATCTAATAAAGAGCACAGGTTGAAGAAAAGAGGATGTCTTTGATTTTCCTAGATTGAGCTTTGAGAAACCTTTAAAGTAATAGTTTTGTCATTCCTTCCCTTGAGAAACTCAGATTTATAGCATCATAACTCTACCCTTGCTAGCTAAACCCTCTGCTTTCAGTCAACATCAATTGTCTCTAGTATCTTACCATAATCGCTGCCATGGAGCCTTTCATTTCTGGACTATTATTTTTCTTATGTCAATACCATTTGGTGTCATTTTGTGCCATCTTTATTTCACTATATTTAACCTCCTTCATGTCTCTCTGTAGAAATGGTCTTTGAAAGCCATTTCATACAATGTAACCAGAGTTCCAAAGACTAGCAAGAAGAGATAAGAAAGGCTTCCTCAGCGATCAGTGCAAAGAAATAGAGGAAAACAACAGAATGGGAAAGACTAGAGATCTCTTCAAGAAAATTAGAGATTCCAAGGGAACATTTCATGCAAAGATGGGCTCGATAAAGGACAGAAATGGTGTGGACCTAACAGAAGCAGAAGATATTAAGAGGAGGTGGCAAGAGTACACAGAAGAACTGTACAAAAAAGATCTTCACGACCCAGATAATCATGGTGTGATCACTCACAGTCACCTAGAGCCAGACATCCTGGAATGTGAAGTCAAGTGGGCCTTAGGAAGCATCACTACGAACAAAGCTAGTGGAGGTGATGAAATTACAGTTGAGCTATTTCAAATCCTAAAGTATGATGATGTGAAAGTGCTGCACTCAACATGCTAGCAAAATAGGAAAACTCAGCAGTGGCTACGGGACTAGAAAAGGTCAGTTTTCATTCCAATCCCTAAGAAAGGCAATGCCAAAGATGCTCAAGCTACCATACAATTGCACTCATCTCACACGCTAGTAAAGTAATGCTCAAAATTCTCCAAGCCAAGCTTCAGTAATACATGAACCATGAACTTCCAGATGTTCAAGCTGGTTTTAGAAAAGGTAGAGGAACCAGAGATCAAACTGCCAACATCCATTGGATCATCGAAAAAGTAAGAGAATTTCAAAAAACATCTATTTCTGCATTTTGACTATGCCAAAGCCTTTGACTGTGTGGATCACAATAAACTGTGGAAAATTCTGAAAGAGATGGGAATACCAGACCACCTGACCTGCCTCTTGAGAAACCTGTATGCAGGTCAGGAAGCAACAGTTAGAACTGGACAAGGAACAACAGACTGGTTCCAAATAGGAAAAGGAGTACGTCATGGCTATATATTGTCACCCTGCTTATTTAACTTATATGCAGAGTACATCATGAGAAATGCTGGGCTGGAGGAAGCACAAGCTGGAATCAAGATTGCTGGGAGAAATATCAATAACCTCAGATATGCAGATGATACCACCCTTATGGCACAAAGTGAAGAAGAACTAAAGAGCCTCTTGATGAAAGTGAAAGAGAAGAGTGGAAATGCTGGCTTAAAGCTCAACATTCAGAAAACTAAGATCATGGCATCCGGTCCCATCATTTCATGGCAAATAGATGTGGAGACAGTGGAAACAGTGGCTGACTTTATTTTGGGGAGTTCCAAAATCACTGCAGATGGTGATTAAAAGACGCTTACTCCTTGGAAGGAAAGTTATGACCAACCTAGACAGCATATTAAAAAGCAGAGACATTACGTTGCCAACAAAGGTCTGTCTGGTCAAGGCTATGGTTTTTCCAGTGGTCATGTATGGATGTGAGAGTTGGACTATAAAGAAAGCTGAGCACTGAAGAGCAGATGCTTTTGAACTGTGGTATTGGAAAAGACTCTTGAGAGTACCTTGGGCTGCAAGGAGATCCAACCAGTCCATTCTAAAGGAGATCAGCCCTGGGTGTTCATTGGAAGGACTGATGTTGAAGCTGAAACTCCAATAATTTGGCCACCTGATGCCAAGAGCTGACTCATTGGAAAAGACCCCGATGCTGGGAAAGATTGAAGGCAGGAGGAGAAGGGGACAACAGAGGATCAGATGGTTGGATGGCATCACCAACTCAATGGACATGGGTTTGTGTGTACCCCAGGAGTTGGTGATGGACAGGGAGGCCTGCCGAGCTGCGGTTCACAGGGTCTCAAAGAGTCGGACATGACTGAGCGACTGAAGTGGACTGAACTGAACATAAGGTGAGCAACTGAAAAAACTGAGTAAGCCCAAGAGAAAATTGGTTCCTATTTTAATGTGGCTGAATATATTGGATTCAGTTCAGTTCAGTCTTCAACTGTGCAGTCCAAGGACTCTCAAGAGTCTTCTCCAACACCACAGTTCAAAAGCATCAGTTCTTCAGCGCTCAGCTCTCTTTATAGTCCAACTCTCACATTCATACATGACTACTGGAAAAACCATAACTTTGACTAGACAGACCTTTGTTGGCAAAGTAATGTCTCTGCCTTTTAATATGCTGTCTAGGTTGGTCATAGCTTTTCTTCCAAGGAGCAAGCATCTTTTAATTTCATGGCTGTAGTCACCATCTGCAGTGATTTTGGAACCCAAAAAAATAAAGTCTGACACTGTTTCTACTGTTTCCCCATGTATTTGCCATGAAGTACTTCCCTTGTGGCTCAGTTGGTAAAGAATTCACCTGCAATATGGGAAACCTGGGTTTGTTCTTTGCTTTCTGCTATAAGGGCGGTGTCATCTGCATATCTGATGTTATTGGTATTTCTCCCAGCATTCTTGATTCTAGCTTGTGCTTTTTAGCCCAGCATTTTGCATGATGCACTTTGCATATAAGTTAACTAAGCATTCCATATATATATATATATATATATACACACACACACACACACACACACACACACACACATATATATATATGGGATTATCAGCACATTAATTCAAAGTTGCAAAAAATTAATAAACAGAAACCTCATTATTACAGAGTTGGCAGACCAGAAGGGGGAGCTCTCACACCCTGCAACCATAGCAGAGTCCAACTGGGGAACTCTTCTTTCCTGGCAAGGACTGCACCAATGAAAAACCATGGGCTCTTTGTTTACTGAGCCTGCCCAACATCCTTTTCCCCTCTATAAGAGTGGTTCCTTCCCTTGCCCTTGGGAGATTTGCATGTGGCTCATCATAATTGCAGACCCAGACTGCACTGCTCTGCTGATCCCAAATAAACTCAACTTTGTGGGAGAAATGTCTGGCAGTTCATTATTATTTCAGGTCAACAGAGGTGATAGAGTAGCCATGCTTCCTATGTGGACCCAAGGGCAGGAAAGATGCCCTACAGAGAGAGGAGGAAGAAGAGGAGCCTTGGTGTTCTTCCAGTGTCATTCTTTCAGGCCCACCTGCCTTTCCTGTTCTTGAGGCCAGTGGGACAGTGTGGATCCCCTTTGGGTTTTAGGTTTACTTGCCTATTTCCACCACATTTAGCCAGAAACAGCTTTTATTAGTACATGTACATTTATAAAAAAACAAAGTCATTTTTGAGTGTTTGCAAAATCTAAAGCTCGGTGAACACCATCCACATTAGGAAATAAAGAGTAAACCTCACTATGACTTAATCCAATATGTGAAGTTACCTGGCGCCCTAGAAAAATCCAAGCTGAGGAAATTTACTCTCATAAAGTATTGAAATTTATTCTCATAAAGTATATTTGAGACAGAGCAGAAACTGAGACAAAAAATGCAGAAGAAAATCAGTATCTCAGTGGTGGGCAATTTATTTCTTCCACTTGTTGTCCAATTCCTCCCACGTCTCCTACCTATTGCTTCTCTTGTCAGTCAGTGGGCCCTTCTGATAACTAAGTAGATAAAACCTGTGGAGAGTATCTCTGGGGTAGGAGTGGAAGAGGAAGTCTGAGAGTGGGTGGCAAAGAAACTGGCTGCCAGTTTCAGAAAAAAAAGAAAATTATTGCCTGTAATGATACAAGTGACACCATGTGGCAGACTGGCTGGAGCCCACAAGAAAGTCACTGAATGTGCTCAGAGAACAAGGGGCATGTCAGCAGATGGGAGAACACAGCTACGTCACAGCTGAACAGCTCTGAAGTTGGCTCTTTAATGGACTAGACACACATATTTAGGAAAAACTAGAGTTAATTTTAAAATCTCCATGTTTGTTGATCATGCTAAAATAGCCAGCCAGTACTTAATAAAATAACTACAAGCTCCTTGTAAATCAAACCTTTAGAATCTCTTCCTCCCTGATGTCTTTCATGGCAATGAGGCATAGAGTAGACGTGGGGTAATCGTAATATAAAATGAGCTCTCTGGACAAGAACTAGGCACAGCATGTGGCAGTGTTGATCCTCAGAAAACAATGGCTACTAATTATAACTAATTAACCTCAACTGACTTACTAAGGATAACCAGAATGTTTAAAAAGGGATATAAAAATAATAATAATATTAATTATATACTTAAATATTCACCCATAACTTCTTTACAAAATTAATTATCCTGACGGAAATGTAGGACAGAAGGAGAACTAACACTAGCCTAAAACAAATATAACATGCTTGCAGAAGATTTCTTTTCCTTTTTAGAAATAGCTATTTTTATCTCTCTGATTATTAAAAAAAAAAACTTTCAAAGAATCAGAAGACTTAGAAGGGTATAAAAAAGAAAATTTAAATGACCTAAATTACATCACTAGGTTCATTAATTGATATTCCTGAAATTATCTTCCCAGACTACACTAAAAAGTTGAGAACTACTATACTAGGTAGATTTTTCAGTCTGCTTTGCCAAAAGGTTGAACCAGAATTTTTTTTTTTTTTGCTTTGTCTTTTTTTTTTTTTTTATTAGTTGGAGGCTAATTACTTCACAGAACCAGAATTTTTTATAAGAGTTTTATTGAGATACAATTTGCATGCTATATAAGTCAACCTTTTAAAATATACAAATGGGCTTTTTGTATATGCAGAGAGTTGTCGAGCCATTGTGAATATATGACTTTAGAATATTGTCATTACCATTAGCAGTCACTCCCCACTGCTCTTACCCTCAAGCCTCCAGTAAACATTAACCTATTTCTGCCCCTAAAGATTTCCCTATATTGGAAATTTCACATAAACAAAATCATATAATATGTGATCTTTGTGGCTAGTTTCTTTCACTTAGCATGTCTTCAATACTCATCATGTTGTAGCATGTATCACTACTTCATTTCCTTTTATTGATGAACTGCTGCTGCTGCTGCTAAGTCATATCAGTCGTATCCAACTCTGTGTGACCCCATAGACGGCAGCCCACCAGGCTCCCCGTCCCTGGGATTCTCCAGGCAAGAACACACCCCATTATATGGACACATGGAATTTTGTTTATCTATTCATCAGTTGACAAACATTTTTTTTTCACTTTTTGGCTATTATGAACATTCATGTAAAAGCTTTTGTGTGAATGTATAATTTCATTTCCCTTTTGTAGAACTGCTAGGTCATAGAGTAACTACGTTTAATTGTTTGAGGTCCTACCAGACTGTTTTCCAAAGTGACTCCACCATCCTGCATTCCCACCAGCAGTATATGAGACTTTTGATTTCTTCACATCCTCAACAACACTTGTTATTATCTGAATTTTTTGATTCTGGGCATCACAGTAGGTATGAAGTGGTATCTTGGGGGTTTGATTTTCATTTCAATGATGGCTAATGATGCCAAGTATCTTTCCACATGTTCACTGGACATTTGTATATCTTTCTCAGAGAAATGTCTATTCAGACTCTGCCTGTTTTTAAATGGGGATTCTTAAAGTGATGGGGATATCAGACCACCTGACCTGTCTCTTGAGAAATCTGTATGCAGGTCAGGAAGCAACAGTTAGGACTGGACATGGAACAACAGACTGGTTCCAAATTGGGAAAGGCGTACGTCAAGGCTATATATTGTCATGCTGCTTATTTAACTTATATGCAGAGTACATCATGAGAAACGCTGGACTGGATGAAGCACAAGCTGGAATCAAGATTGCCAGGAGAAATATCAATAAGCTCAGATATGCAGATGACACCACCCTTATGGCACAAAGTGAAGAAGAACTAAAGAGCCTCTTGATAAAAGTGAAAGAGGAGAGTGAAAAAGTTGGCTTCAAGCTAGCTCAACATTCAGAAAACTAAGATCATGGCATCTGGTCCCATCACTTCATGGCAAATAGAGTGGGAAACAGTGGAAACAGTGACAGACTATTTTTTGGGGGGGGCTTCAAAATCACTGCAGATGGTGACTGCAGCCATGAAATTAAAAGACGCTTACTCCTTGGAAGGCAAGCTATGACCAACCTAGACAGCATATTAAAAGCAGAGACATTATTTTGCCAACAAAGATCCGTCTCATCAAGGCTATGGTTTTTCCAGTAGTCATGTATGGATGTGAGAGTTGGACTATAAAGAAAGCTGAGTACCGAAGAACTGATGCTTTTGAACTGTGGTGTTGGAGAAGACTCTTGAGAGTCCCTTGGACTGCAAGGAGATCAAACCAGTCCATCCTAAAGGAAATCAGTTCTGAATATTCATTGGAAGGACTGATGTTGAAGCTGAAACTGCAATATTTTGACCACTTGATGCGAAGAACTGACTCATTTGAAAAGACCCTGATGCTGGGAAAGACTGAAGGTGGGAGGAGAAGGCGACAGAGGATGAGATGATTGGATGGCATCACCAACTCAATGAACATGAGTTTGAGTAAACTCTGGGAGTTAGCAATGCTTAGGGAGGCCTGATGTGCTGCAGTCCATTGGGTTGCAAAGAGTCAGACACAACTGAGCGACTGAATTGAACTGAACTGAACTGATTTGTCTTTTTTATTACTGAGTTCTTTAAAAAATAGACCCTTAACAAATAAATGATTATTTTCACTCATTCTAGGAGTTGTAATTGCACTTTTGTTTTGATGTTCTTTGAAGCAAAAAAGGTTTAAACTGTGATGAAATTCAATTTATATATATTTTTTCTCTTGTGTTTGTGCTGTTGGAAACATAGCAAAAAAACTGTTACCCAAGGACAGAAAGATTTACAACTATATTTTCATCTAAAAATTTACAATTTTAGGTCTAATATGAGCTAATTCCTGTATATGGTGTCAGGTAGAAGTCCTGACTTCATTCTTTTCCATGTGGATATCCACTAGTCCCACTACCATTTCTTGAAAAGACTTATTTCCCCATTAAATACTCTTAACATCATTTTTTTTAAGTGGACATCTATAAATAGATGTACAGGAATATTTCTTGACTCTCAATCCTATTTCCTGATCTATACATCAATTCTTATCCCAGTACCACATTGTGTTGAATAATAAAGTGTTGTAATATGTTTTGAAATTGGGAAGTGTGAGTCTTTTAATGTTGTTCTTTTTCAAGATACTTTTGCTTTTATGAGTCTCTTACAGTTCCACAGGACATTTAGCATCAACTGTCAACTCTTGCAAAGAAGCAAACAGATTTTCACAGGAGTTGCTTTGTCTGTAGATTAACTTGGGGAGTACTGCTGTATTAACAATATCATGTCTTTGGGTCCATGAATATGGGATGCCTTTCCATATTAGTTCTTTAATTTCTTTTGACAATGTTTTGTAGTTTTCAGTGTACAAGTCTTAAACTTCTTTTGCTAAATTTGCCCCTATGTATTTTTTGATGCCATTAAAATGGAATTGTTTTCTTGATTTCATTTTCATCGTGTTGGTTGCTTGTGTACAGAAATAAAACTGACATATATTAATTTTTTATCCTACAACCTTGATAAATTCATTCATTAGCTCTACTTTTTCCAGATTCCTTAAGTTTTTCAATATACAAGACCATGTCATTTGCAAATAAATTTTTTCTTCTTCCATTCCAATCATGATGCCTTTTATTTCTTTTTCTGGCCCTATTTCCCAGATTAGAACCTCCAGTAGAATGTTAAAGATCAGTTGTGAGAGTAGACATTCTTGTCTTGTTCCTGATCCTACAGGGATCTTTTAGGGCTTTTAGTAGTCTCTTAAGTATGATGTTGGTTGAAGGCTTCGATTCCAAGCTTGTTGAATGTTTTTCTTTTATCATGAAAGAATGTTACATTTTATCAAATGCTTGTCTTGTGTCTATTGAAATGCTCATGTAGTGTTTGTCCTTTACTCTGTTAATAAGATATATTACATCACTAGTATTTTGTTAGGGATTTTTGTGTATTTACGAAGGATACTGGTCTATAGTTTTCCTGTTAGTCTTTGTCTGAGTTTGATATCAGGGTAATATTGCTCTCATAGAATGAGTTGGAAAGTATTCACTTCTCTTTTTACATAAATTTATGAAGGACTAATGTGACATTCTTTGGGCACTCTGAATACATCATTTTTGGCCTTCCAGTTAACAGTTTCAGTGAAAAGTGAGCTGTATATCTTACTGAATGAAGATCCATTGTATATAATAAGTTGTTTTCCTCTTGCTACTTTCAAGATTCTGTTTGTCTTTGTCTTTCAATGATTTGACTAGTTTGTCTAGGTATAGATATCTGAATTTATCTCACTTGGAATTGGCTGAGTTTCCTGTATGCTCAGATTGATGTTTTTCATCAGTCTGGGGGCAAGTTTGCCAATATTTCTTGAAATATTCTATCCCTTCGTCTTTCTGTCTCTTCTCTCACATCTCTCCTGCTGGGACTCCTACTATGCATGTATTGATACGTTTGATAACGTCCACAGGTCTCTGGACTCTGATCATTTTTCTTCATTTTTTTCTTTTTGTTTCTCAGACTGGATAATCTCAATTGGGCTTGCTTCAGTTCTGCTGGTTCTTTCTTCTGCTAGCTCATATCTGCTTTGGAACTCCCTACTGAATTTTTCATTTCAGTTATTGTACTGTTCAATTCCAAAGTTACTATTCAGATCTTTATAATCTAGCTCTCTATTTATAGCCCCTATCTGGTAAGATATCATCCTTCTATTTCCCTTTAATTCTTTAGACATGGATTTTAGTTCTTTGAATATATTTATATAGCTAAAGTCTATTAAACATAATAGCTAGAGGAATTGTGCTCAATAATTTCAGCATTTTGGCTTCCTCGGGAATAGTTCCCATTGACTGCTTTTCTTCTTTTGTAGGGGCCATACTTACTCATTTCTTTGTGTGTCTTACATTTTTTGTTGAAAAGTAAACATTTTAAGTAATATAATGTGACAACTTTGGAAATCTGATTCTCACCCTTATCCAGGGTTTGCTGTTGCTCTTTTTTTTCTGCTGCTGTTGTTTGTTTTCTGACTTTCCGGAACTAATTCTACAGAGTCTGTACTCTATGTTATGTGTAGCTAGCTACAGAATTCTCTGCTCAGTTAGTCTAATGGTTGGTTAATAGTTGGACAGGGATTTTTCTTAATTGCCTTAAACTAAGTTTCCCAGCCTTTGCTGAGGGGTTCTATGTGTATATCGGGGCACAGCTGCAACACACTGTAAGTTTATAACTCTTTATAACTTTAGTGCCCTCACTACCTGCCTGTACAGAGCCTCAAAGTCAGTAAGACATGATAAATCAGGACATTCTCTGGTCCTTCCTGACATGATCACAGCCTTACACATGTATGTAGCCTCCTATGTCCCCAAGACTATGGAAAAGGTTTTCAAAAACACCTATGGACATCTTGCTTCTCACATCTTCCTTTTAAGTTTGTAGTCAGGCTCTTGGTTGCCCCATTCAGCATTGCAGCCTTGGACAGCAGTAGCATTAAACAATTGCCAATGATTATCTTTTACACACTTCTAGAGGATAGTGATTTTCCTAGATAGTAAGCTCCAAATCAGTCGATTACAAATGCCGTGTGAAGAAAACTTTTCCAGGTAACTGTGGGGAAAGTCAAGGAATGACAATACTCTGGAGAGAGGATGTTTTGGAGAGTTCCAAACCCATTAGCCCAGTGGCTACTAGGTTGTTAATTGTGAGACTCCTAGTAATCAAGGCTACCACAGAGTTGGGTGAAGGGGAATGCATATAAGATAAGTAAGAATGCCACAAAGGTCACTGTTACTATTGAGATTCAGCTGTTTTTCTTTAATAGTTGCTTCTCAGATTTTTGTAAACCTTTGGTTACCTTCTAGGGCTTTGAAAAATTTGATTTTCATAAACTTTGCTAGCGATCTCACTGCTTTTATGGAGGTGCAATTTTTAGAGACCCATTCCCAAAGTTCTTCATCCCTTCAAACTTTTAAAAATAAGTATTGTAGAACTTTTTCCTGTACTAAAAATAACAAAAAATGAGAACATGACATTTGAAGCAATGATCTTCAATTTAGAACCACTTATAGTTCACAGTATTCTAATCCAGCTAAGAAAGTACAGTTGCCTTAGCTCATCCTAGCATTAAAGTAAAACTCATTCTACTATTTCTTTTTTTTTTTTTTAAAATATGGAACGCTTCACGAATTTGCGTGTCATCCTTGCGCAGGGGCCATGCTAATCTTCTCTGTATCATTCCAACCTTAGTATATGTGCTGCCGAAGCGAGCACTCATTCTACTATTTCTTGAAGGACAGAATAACTGAATTGGTACCTGATGAAATAAATGAATGAATGAGTGAACACATGCATAATTGATGAATGTCCTTCCTCCCCAGAAGCTCAAGTGTGACCAAGCGAGGCAGACTGGCAGCCTACCAAGATGCCTTCTAGGGAGGCAATTATTATCATGGTGATTTTACCCTGATGCCAAGTCTGGCTTTTGGATTTGCAGACTCAGCTTAAAGCTAGTCTGTCACCTTATAAGTGGGACCACATCCCTCCGACAGCTTCTCGTTAACCCAGCTGAGAAAGATCAGAAAGCCAACTTATTAATTTACTATATAAATTATATAAAATATAAATACCATGAGGACTACAATAATTTTTCAGCAGGTCTAGTGCATTTTCTCCCTGGAGGTAGATCTAGATGGAAAGACAAATCCTTTTGAGATGTTTGCCAGGTGAGCACAGAAACACCACAAGAATTATTCTAAAACACAAACGTTTAATGACACTGGGTGACTGAGGCCTGAGAATCTATTAAAACTTAGCTTCTGCCTTGTTCCTGTTGCTTAGGAGACTAGAAATAATGAAAAGGTTATCTCACCATATAAGATCTAAGATCTTTTTACCTGGAGGAGGGAGTTAGTCGAGAGGTAAATGAAATAAAGGCAACAAACGCCTTCTTTTTTGGGGGGAAGGGGCCACCACCAGTCTTTGTTTGGAAAGTTGAGCCCAGCATGGAGTTAGGCTGGCACGGCCCCAGTTGTGATGGACAAGGAGACAGACACTTACATGAGAAGAGGAAGTGGTCTGACCTGGGGAGAACAAGATTTCCCTGAGCCTGAGAAAGGTAAAAAGAGGGGACAGAGTTTGGGAAAGTGGTTCTACAAGTAGAGGCCCACAGCCCCCTTTCAGAAAACTGCACACTTAGTACCTACCTGCTCAGAAACCCCAAGTTTTCAAATGGACCGTTAAAGCTGTGAGAGTAAAGGCAGACTAAAAATGGGAGGCCCAACTTCTCTAGAACCTGGAGAACTTCCCTGTAACCTGTAGAATTCCTCAGTGGAAAATATGACTAAGATTTAAATTCCCAACTGCTCCTTACTTTTCTGGTGCGAAAGACTTCTTTCTCCTGGGCAAAGTTTAAATGGTTCTCATCAAGGTCCTTTTTGCCGATTCCCCTTTTTATATGTACCATTTCTGAACAATCCCTCTTTTGATATGTTCATTCTTTAGTCTTACTTTGTTTTCATAACAGAGCTGCTCCAACCCAAGCTCTAGGAGGTGTCTCATTTTATCACCACCTCTTGATTCTGCTTCTCAGTTTTATATCTACTGCATCTGCATCAGACAGGTTCTTGAGGCATTTAGTCTCAAAATAACTGTCTAAAAAGACTTCTAATCTTTCTCCTTCCCATTTGCATAGGTGCTCAGTCTCTTCAGTAGTGTCTGACTCTGCGACCCCATGGACTGAAGCCCACCAGGCTTCTCTGTCCATGGGACTCTCCGGGCAAGAATACTGGAGTGGGTTGCCATTCACTCCTCCAGGGGATCTTCCAAACCCAGGGATTCAACCTGTGTCTCTTATGACTCCTGCATTGGCAGGCAGGTTCTTTGCCACTAGCACCACCTGGTACCCTCTATTTAGTCTTCTGTGTTCCTTTTATTGGGGTTCCTTGGTGGCTCAGCTGGTAAAGAATCTACCTGCAATGCAGGAGACCTGGGTTCAATCCCGGGTTGGGAAGATCTCTTGGAGAAGGGAATGGGAACCCACTCCAGTATCGGAGTGGCAGGCAGATTCTTTATCACTAGTGCCACCTGTACCCTTTGTTTAGTCTTCTTTGCTCCTTTTATTCTTTAATCTTTTATTCAATCTCCCTCAATTGCTGGTGTTGATAGCATGTCCTAATATGCTTATTCACTGGGTTTTCTCCTTCTTCCATCCTCAACGTCCTCACAGGTGGCTTCACTTGGTTTCCTTTGCCATCATTATTGCCCACTATTTAACTTATTCTCCCCACACCCTCTGCTCTAATTATTCAAAATGTCCCTCACTTCCATTTTTCCTACTTGCATAGGTTGCAGAGGGAAAAGGAAAAGTGAAATGAATAGTACTCACGTCCACCATGATTCCAGGATTCACAAGACACCCTCTTAAACTGCTGAAAGGGGCTATGGCTAGAAGTCAGACGACTGATGATTTGCCTCAAAAGTAATTCCACAAGACACACAGAAACAAGCCTTACTGACATTCAAGATTCAAAACTAACCTTTAATGAGGGCCCATGGACTTTTTCCATTTCCCTAATGAGAAAGGAATGAAAAGAGTGTCACTTTCTTGCATATTTATAGCTTTTTTTTTTTTTTTCAAAAATAAAAAAACAAGACAGCAATTCCTGCAGTCTTACTTTTAGACTTTAAAGGCTGTCAAAAAGAGCAGCAAACTTGCAACAAGGTCCAGGCTTACTGAGAGCAATATTTTTCCATCTGGAAATCAAATGAATTTAAAATGTTGCTCTTTAGGAGAAAAGACCATTTCCTTCATAGAAACACTTTGAAAGAGAAGCCAGGTGCTATGTATTTAATCAGCAAATGCTAATGAAATGCTAAGATCTCAGGGCATAAACTGTCAAACTGAAGACCTTCAAATGCTGATTCAACTATCTGAATAGATCTAGTTAAAGGAAATACACTCACAGGGGCCAATGAGCATGGACATTTTTAAACATTAACTTTAATGATGATTGACAAGGCCAGCCTACGTCTAAACAGATTAGGAAAGCGCTAGTTTGTGAGGGATGATGGCAATCCTGTGTCTAAGACCCCAGCCACAGATTATCTTGGTGCTTGAAACCTCCACACGTTGTCAGTGTGTTGTATGGTGCTTAGTCAGTCTGTCGTGTCCGACTCTGTGACCCCATGGACTGCAGTGCACCAGGCTCCTCTGTCCCTGGGGATTCTCCAGGTAAGAATACTGGAGTGGGTTGCCATACCCTCCTGCAGGGGATTTTCCCAACGCAGGCATCAAACCCACACTGCAGGTAGATTCTTTACCGACACCAGAGAAGTCACTGTGTTAGGAGCCACCATAAGAACTGACACTAAAATATGAACAATTGACAAGAGGAAAGAAAAGGCGCAGGGAGTAAAAGCATAGATACTAAAGTCCTATGAGGGTTTTTTCACATCTGTGACTACAAGTGATCCTATCACTAGATAAGATATTCACAAAAACCTCCCGAGACCCAACAGTTACTATCATTAAGACCAGCCATTACAGCATGCTGGTCAGGAGCACGGGCTACACAAGGAGACTAACTGTACTTGAAGCCTGCATTTGTCATGTCCCAGTGCCTTACTTGCCTCAGTTTTCTCATCTGTAGTGCTAATGAAAGTTACTCGGTCGTGTCCAACTCTTGCGACCCCATGGACTGTAGCCCGCCAGGCTCCTCTGTCCATGGGATTCTCCAGGCAAGAATACTGGAGTGAGTTGCCATTTCCTTCTCCAGGGGATCTTCCTGGCCCAGGAATCGAACCCAAGTCTCCTGCATTACAGGCAGATTCTTTACCAACTGAGCTATGAGGGAAGCCCTTCTTATCTGTGAAAGGGGGCAAATAATGTACTTTGAGCACTGCTGTGAGCAGTAGATTAATTACTACAGATAAGTTGCCTTTAAGAGTGGCTAGCGCATGGTAAGAACGTAACCAGTATTTCGGTTATTATTTTTCAGATGGGAAAACTGAGCTATAAGGAAGTAAGGTGACTGCTGAAAACCACACAGCAGTTGTGCCAGATCCCTAAGCAGTAATCAGGGCCATCTGTCTCCAAACCCAGGCATGCACTTTGCCTATCATCTCCCCACAGTAAGATCTTATGAAGCTGGCTGCTATGTTTTTCAGATTTCTTTGCGGAAATGGGACACAGGATACGTAAACTGTGGTCAGATGTAGGGTATAAAGAGAATGACAATCTGAAAAGATCTAGGTCAGGGATATGCAAATCTCAATGCACAAGTTCAAAGCTCTTGATATTCAGGCTACATCCAAGAACAGTTAAACCCAGTATCTTTGGAGGTGGGACCCATTCATCCGTAGTTAGTAAAGCTCCCCACCCTTGTCAGGTCAGAATCACTGGGAGAACTTGTTAATTCAAACTTCTGCCACGCATCCCCCTCCCTCCCGCCCACCGCCCCAGAGTTTCTAATTCAGTGGAGATGAAATAGGACCTGAGAGTATGCATTTCTAGAAATTTTCCTGGATAAGTCTGAGGAGCCGCACATAGTAGGAGGATGAATGTATATGCAGAGATAGGAGGAGCTGATTATTCCAGATTGGAGCCTAGAGGCACAGTGGGGAACAAAACATGCTCCTGCCCACCTCACAACTTCTTTCCTAAAGCTGATTCAAAAAGGTCAACATTTTTATGCCCATCTTTGGTACTTTTAATCAAATTAGTGTCTCTCATCATTCCAGTACATCTATTCCAGTAAAAGCAGTAATATTTCATTCAACACCAAACTTTCAGATTGGATATTTTTTAAGTTGCAATCCACTTACTGCTATTCATTTACCAAAATGTTTTGTATTAATGGATGAGCAGAGATTCATCCAGCAAACAGTGAAAAGAGGAGTTACAGTCCTAACTTGTCCTTGAATTCTAAGTTCCATGACAGCAAAGACATGTCTGTTTTAGTTACACTTCATGTCCAGAATAAGTGCAGTGCCTGACACACAGGAAACATTCAAGAGCTGTATATTGAACAGAGGAAAGAGGAAGGGAGGACGGTAGGAGGAGAAAGAGAGGAAAGAAACATGATGCAAGGCAAAAAACAAATGGAACAAAGAAGATTAAGTGCATATTGTCCATAATAAAGAGAAAACAGTCATTGACTTTTATGTATTGAAATGCATGTCATGGAAATACGGAAAAGAAAAACTTTTAACATATAAGGCAGAAATACTATAAGCTCAGTAATAGTAGATCTTTTTGAGTCATCCTATTGAAGTCTCCTCTTATACACAGTATTCCATTGAATTCTCCTGTTAATTGACTTGATCTGTAAATCTTGGTCAGCACATAGAGGAATGGCGTCCACTTTAATTTATAGCCAAAAGTGAATATAGTCATATGTGAACATTTTATTTTAATCCTGTCATCAGGCTTTATGAGTTTTACTTTATGTAGTAGTTTAATATTTCCTTTACGATCTGTTTTTGCAACATGGATTATGTTTTATTCCTCTACACTTAAAAAACAGCTTTATTGTAGTATAATTTATATTACTTAAAATTTACCTGTTATATATGCCTATCTGCAGTCTCTATGTTTTTTGGAAGGTATAGTTCAATTTCAAATTCTACTTGTGAGTAGCTTTCAGCTTTAGAAAACACACTGACCCTATGATACTAATTATCAGTAGCACAGTGAAACAGTATTAAACTCCCTCTCTTGATATTAAAGTGTTAGTTGCTTAGTCATGCCCAACTTTTTGGGACCCCCTGGACTGTAGCCCACCAGGCTCCTCTGTCCATGGGATTCTCCAGGCCAGAATACTGGAGTAGGTGGCCAGTCCCTTCTCCAGGGGATCTTCTCAACCCAGGGATCGAACCCCCGTTTCCTGCATTGCAGGCAGATTCTTTACCATCTGAGCCACCAGGGAAGTCCAAGAATACTAGAGTGAGTAGCCAGTATAAAAGGAAGCGCTTTATTTACTAATTTTCTTCTTACTATTCCTCACACTTGCTATTTTAAAGATAATTCAAGATTTTCCACCAAGTTTATAAATAATAAACTAGTCATTTGTTTTCTTTC
This sequence comes from Dama dama, assembly GCF_033118175.1. Lineage (NCBI taxonomy): Eukaryota > Metazoa > Chordata > Mammalia > Artiodactyla > Cervidae > Dama > Dama dama. The sequence goes on along the minus strand of NC_083698.1, from coordinate 43,271,875 downwards.
AAGATTTATTACAATTACATTCTCAGTAAACACATTTTCAACAATTAGGAATTAAATCTGCACAAATCAATTTTCTTAGTGATTCCTTTTATGACATGAATTCCCCTTTCTTGTTTTCTTTGTTTTTATTCATTTCTTTCTTGGCTAGAGAATGCCTGTAAGAAAAATTTCCAGCATTATATATAAATGACATATTTTCTAAGCCCTTCTAAATCTGAGAATGTCTTTCTGTTTCTTTCAGGCATATATGGCTTAGAATTCCTCTGTCACAAATGTGTCTCCTAAAATTCTGTTGACACATGGTTTTCATGTTATGGAGATTCTAAGACTTATTTGACTTTTTACTGCATTGTAGGAAACTTATTTTTTTCCTTATTGAATGCTTGTCAGAATTTTTCTTTACTCTTGGAATTCAAAAATATCACACAGATATGTTTAGACTACAGCTATTTTCATTAATTTTTCCTGAAACACAATAAACTCTTTCAGTAGATTCAGGTCTTCTTGGACCTTGGAACAGTTTCTTCTATTTATATCTATGAATTCTGTTGACATTCCATTTCTTCATGAACCTTCTGTTAGAAACATCAATTACCATAAGCTGAACTGTGGTTTCTCATTTCCACCTGTAACATCTATTAATTTTCACTTCTTTACACACACACACACACACACACATATATATATATCTACAAGGATATTATTTTAAATAACATAATGGTTAATATCTAGGAAGGATTCACCACATGCTAGGCACATGAATTATCTGAGTGAATCTTCATAAGACAATTCTATAAGATGGGTTCTGTTGTATCCTTATTTTGTAGTTGAGAAATTTAAGGCTCAGAGAAGACGTAGGCTACATAGCTGGTAAGGGATGGAGTTATGATGGGAAGGCAATTATTCTGGATTTTTGATGCTGCACTCTTAACCACTATGCTTACTGATAAGAATATGATATATATCATAATGAAACAGATAAGACTTTATAGTATAAGCAGAAAGTATTTTTCCCATTAGGTCTGTGCCATCAGCAGAATTTAATATTTCTGCTATAGTCAGAGAATTTCATATAATCAATCAAAATATACGAATATAAATATATGGCATTTCCCATCATGATTAACACTAGGTTTGGTGAAACCCAGGATAGCTCTATGACTGAGTCCCAGACTGTGGCCTTAACCACACCCACTGCTTCCTCCACAATGATGCGCAGCCATCTTCCCCCATCTTTATTTCCCCTCAAGTTGAAAATGGATCTACACATACACACGTAATTTTGTGACTTCTTGTGATTGATAGTTCAGTGGCTTTCTTCTCTATTAGGTCTTGTCTTACAAGCATTAACTGATGCACCTCCAGGAAAGTCCATTAGCTAATGTATCTATCTATTATACCACCCTCCTCCTCAGACGTCTTACTTCCTCACCACCGGCTTAGAAAATTAAAATAGTTGACTTGTTCAAGATTTTAGAAAAGAAGCACTTTTTTATTTCAGATACGCTGCTTCTCTCAGATACATCATGATCCTTAAGAAATCCCTTTCCTGGCCTCTTGAAATAAGGAAGGAATTCCATTTTCATGTTCAAGAAAACGTCAAAATGGACAGGCACATTTACAAACTTACACAGGAAATACCCCCAACATCAGCAGGTAGTTTGTTCTGGTTCAGACCAGTCTTCAATGAGCAATGCCCAGGAATTTTACAAAGTTTCCCCATATTACCTCAAATTCCCTGACAGATCAATTTGGCAACCTGGTCTTGTCCTGCAGCAGCATCAGGGACCTGTGAATCTATCTCATTTTCAAGTCTGCTCTAGAAGTGGGCTTGGTTGCACTGAAGTTGGCAAGAAGGAGCAAGGTCTATACCTCCAGGCCATCTGGCACTATTTGTTTCAAAACTTCTATGCTAAGTTTATAAAATAAAAGTCAGGATTCTTGCCAGACATAATTTGGTTCTTGGTTTCAGAATTCAGGAGCAATATATTGGATGAGAGACAAGAATAAATTGAACCCAAAGCATAAAAGAAAAACATTGATAAATCGAACTGAAAGAATCCATTAACAAAAATGAAAAAAGTAATTCACAGACTAGGAGAAAAGATTCAAGATCTACATATACATCAAGGGAGTAGTACCAAGGGTACATGAAGAGCTCTCACACCAAACTCTTAACAAAAGATTTGAAAAGACACTTTATTGAAGAAGATATGTGCCAAGAGGCACATAAAAAGATGCTTAACATCATCATTAGTCATCAGAGAAATGCAAATTAAAACAATGAGATCCCATCATACATCCACTGAATGGCCATGTACAAGGGACTATCAATGCCAAGTGTGAATGAAGATGTGAAGAAAGTGGAACTCTTGTACACTGCTGGTAGGAATGTAAAATGACACAGCCATTTTGGAAAACAGTTTAGAAATTTCATAGAAGTTAAACATGCACTTACCCTTATGTCCAAGAAATTCCATTCCTAGGTATTTACCCAAGAAAAGTGAAAGCGTGAGTCATTATACTCTTGCACATGCATGCTCATAGTAGCTTTATTCATAACAGTTAAAACTTGTAAACAACATAAATGCTTATCAACAGAAAAACAAAAAGTAGTACATCCATACAAAGGAACACTATTCAGCAATGAAAGGAAATGAACTACTGATTAACACAATCATTCTGATGAATCTGAAAAGACTCTGCAAAAGAAGCACAAGACTGTACACTGCATGTTCCACTTCTCTAAAATTCAAGAGACTATCAGCTCATTTATAATGACAGAGAGTAGATCAGTGGTTGCCTCAGTCAAGGATGAGGGGAATGACTGCAAAGGGAAAGATTTGAGGATGAAAAAAAATTGTCTACCTCTTGCTTGTGATAGTATTTAGGCATATTGTCGGGAGCCGTTATGGGAGGTCCCGCCCATGACGAGGTCATGAAGAAAATACCGGGCAGGCAAGGCCGTCCGAGACCCCATCCATGACGAGGTCACAAGGAAAATACCTGACAGGCAAGGCCGTCTAGGATAAGGGACCCTCCAGGTTGGCCTTGACCTCTACCCTACCCTATATCCTCCCCCCTTTTCTGCTGTTGTTCTTGTTTGCCCTGCTGCGGATTCTTGTGTTGCCTGCCAAGAGCTCTCCTGCTCCTCTTTCACTGAGTGAGGACCAACTTAAAACCCTAATTAATAAATCTCCTGGATGCTGGTACCCTATGAAGGGGCCAGGGATGAAGGAAATGCTTCAGTTCAAACCCTTTTGCTGGCATTCTCGCTTGTTTGATAAATGTGTGCTCTCATTGCACAAAATGCTCATGATTGTTCTAAACATCCTAAACATAGTACGCTAACAAAAGAAACTATTAAGCATAGGCCCCTTCGCGGGGTGAAGAAAGCTCCACAAATATTATAGCCACAAATGTGCCTAATAAAAAATAGTTTAGATAGAGATTAGCTGGCGACTTCTTGCAGGTAATTAACTTTTGGACTAAGAGCCTATTTTGTGCCATATCTGCTGTTTTTGCAATCCTTTGCATTTCTGTTCTGTGAAAATGTAATCCTATCTAGTTCCCATAGAGATGACGCTTATTAGAAAGAAAATAGATTAATTATAAGAAAGACAGGGTCGGCTACTAAAGTTGCTTAAAGTTGCACCAGGTGCAAACCATAAATTGTCAACAGGCCTGAAAGCCAAAAGATATTATACATAGAGATTAACCATTAAAAAGGCCCTAATAGCCACAGAGCCCTTTGGGGGGTGAGGAAGCCCTGTTAAAAAATACATAAAATATTGTTTTAAAAGTGGTTATTAGATCAATGTTTGATTGACGTTAATGTGCTGAGGTTATGCAGTGGACACTATTGTTAATATGGTTAAAGATATAGTAAAATAAGAGTTTAGCCCTAGTGTAAAAACAATAAGATAACTGTTAATTTTAACCAAGAGTGCTAAACAGGGGCTGCCTCCCCAGAGCCACAGAGTCTTTGTGTGTTAAACTTTTTAGATAAATTTAGCTGAGAATTTCTGCAAAAAGACTGACTTTTATGTTAACAGGATTGTATGTCTATTATGTTACAACTTGCTGTACCATGAGACTGCCACTTTTCTGTTTTCTGCTAACCTCAAGGCCAGAAGATAACATACAAAAAATCTATGGGAAAAGACTCTTATAAACAAAAATATACAGAGCACACCTGGTTTCGTGAAGGACAAGCTGATATAATGTTAAACTAAGTCTGTATGCTTATCTACCCCTTAGAAATGTACCAACTTAGGGTATAAAGGCTACGGTGAAAAATAAAGCAACTGCCCGACTCTGCTGCATATTCCTGGTCTGGTCTCTTTCTTTCTCTCTCTCTCTCTCTCTCCCTAGCAGACTTGGCCCTATCAAGGCCGGTCCTACGTGTCTCTCTCTCGCCGATGCCGTTCATCCTGAGGGTTCCCCTGGATCCTGCCGGGGCTGGACCCCGGCAGCATATAGTTTGTCAAAACTCACAACTGCACACTGGAAATAAGTGCCTTTTGTTACATGAAAATTATACCCCAAAGAGTTGAATTTTTTTTTTTTTTAAACTAAGCCGAAAGTAAATTTCATTCAGGAAAGCTCAGAATTCTACTGCAGTGCTCCACCCATTTCATGTTTTAGAATTTTTATAAGAATGAGTTTGCCCAAAGTCCAGGAGATAGTAAAGGACAGGGAAACTTGGCGTACTGCAGTCCATGGGGTTGCAAAGAGTCAGATACAACTTAGTGACTGAACAACAACAATAAGAATTGAAGAAGCCACCAGCAAGGAAACTCTAGATTTGAAGGCAAATAAAAATTTAACTAACATTATTGAGAGGACACAGGAAAAGTCAGGAAGCATTACTAGTTTTTTTTTTTTTTTTCCAGTATGTAGATTTCTCCTTCCCAGGGGTTCTGTACTGCTGAGAAGACACTGAGATGATTTGGGAAGGGGATAAACGTGAAAGGTGGAGCAATCACTATTGTGGCAACTATCACAGAAAACGGTGAAAGAGACAACTTATGCTAATGGACCCAGTTCTCACAGGTGCAAGCTGATTCCTTAGAAAAGCCAATAGACAGTTTTAAGTATTCCAAGCAATGAGGCTTCTGTCATTTCTTTAAAAATTGATTCCAAAGAATAAAAAGATATTGTGATGAAGAGATGCTTTCCCAAAGCATTCAGTTTGAATTGCTTCACTCCTTAAACTCTTCCTGTTCCTCTCCTCCTACCTGATGTGTGCATTTGTGACACATCAAAATCTGATTTCTTTCCTTTTCCTATAAAGAACAGAGCTATGTCTCCCTTCAAGTAACAAAAAAGCAGGGAAACTAGGACATTTTAACAATCAAACGTATTTCACAAGAGGTATTCAGGATTATCAGCACTCCAGGATCCCTCTCTGGGTCACCTTTCATAGCAGTGGTTTAAATCAGGCACCTGTGAGGATGCGAGGTGAGTCAGCAAATTCTTCCCTTCTCTCCTGTGATTACACAAGGTGTGGAACTTTACAAGATGTCACGGTGAATTCATCCCCTGCCACCCACAACAACAGGGATATTTTCGACCTTTCTGCAGGCCTAATTGTTAGTTGGAAACTGGAAACTGTCCAGATATTTGGGGAAATGTAGCCAATCTGTGATATCTCCTTTTTGCCCTCACCAAACAAAACTTCCTTCCTACATCATATAGCAAAATTTTAAAGTCACAACCCAGGTATACTACATAATGACAATGCTATATTGCTTTATAGGATTCCTAGAACTTTTAGGGAAAAAACTGCATATTCTGAATTGTAGATGTATAAATATTACTGGGAAGATGACTAAAGTAGCATAATTCACCAATATATTCTAGCAATGGGGAGGAGGAGCATAGCCACAACTTCCCTGCCCAGCCTTCAGTAACAGAGAATGGCCTGCAGACATTTCACCAACTTTATTTTCTTCTTGATGTCCACCCAAGGAGCATATTTTGACAAAGCTTTTTTATAGGGCAAAAATTCCTTCTCACAATGCAACTTTTCACAACCCCCTGCCAGTTCAGTCTTATCACCATGACAACCTTATCCCAAGAAAAACAGCAGGGATATCATCAGGAGAACGGAAAGGAGACAACTTCTAATGTTACCCTTGCCCTAACGGGGGAGATGACTGACTTCAGGGATCTCATCTAACATTGCCTTTCCTGTAGGCTCTTGGTATTTGATGATACGCTGAAAGGGTCTATATGAAAACTTCCTTATACTTCATTCATGGCAGTTATCACTATCTGAAAATATATACTTTTTACTTGTGTATAGTTTAACACAGAAGATGAAGGCAGGCAGCTATGATAATGGTAAGACAGAGCAGGATTACTAGAGAGCTATAATAATGCACGCTTTGAAAAATAGAGTGAGAAAAAGTACTAGTCCATGCAGGTTTGCCTCTAGAAACACATTACTGAAGTGGTGGACCCAGGATAGTGACTATGAGGTTTCCTTTGCACACACTTGTTTCTACCAGATTTTGGGGTCAAATCTTACAAATCTAGATGTTGTCAAGCACTCTCTCTCTGCCAATAAAAAATTGAAACATGTAGTTTTCAGTCTCGTTAGTTTTATATTACTTTGATTACTTTTCATCAAGTCCAGTTTTCCCCAGGTCAATTTTTACAAATTTCAATTTTACCAAACAGATTTGGTCCTACAACTTGTTTACCAAACATACCAAATTTTACCATGTACAGTATTTATCACTTTAATTTTCACTTTGAATTTTTATTTCATTGTGAATTTTAAATAAACTAATAGTGTGTATTTATTGCTCAAAGAAAGCAACATTAATAAGGGAGACAAATATGATGACAGGTGGGGATCAAAACATTCTGCTTCCAATTCTACTAATTTATTGAAGAGTCAAAAAAATAATTTCATGTTTACCATGTGCTGAGGACTGTGCTAGGATCTAAGAGACAAAAAAACCCACATAAAGGCGTCCTAAGAAGCTCACAATCTGGTGGAAGAACACATACTTCTAGTGGGCTCCAAACTATTTGCAATAGCATTAGTCCCTCTGATATCATTCACCGGAATTTACTACAAAACCATCCCATTAGATCAAGGCAGGGCCCTGTGTGTTTCTAACATCTCAGACAACCTCCAGATAGGACTTCTTCTGCCATCTTATTTTCCATTTTTCATATGTGTCTCCCACCCACCCATCCCTATTCTACAAAGAAACTTTAATATCCATTCATAGATAACAGAAATATCGTTCAATAAACAAATATTCAAGACATGTTTGGGAGCTGATGGGATAGCAGGTTATAACACACCATCAATAAACAGAAAGTCAATTAAGTGAGCACATTGGATTAACAAAATTCGCCAGCACTATGTACTGTGGAACTTCTCAGAACCTTTAAGATGTTAGTGTGCTTTATGAATCATTAGTAGAGCAAGAGAGCATGCAGCAATTCACAAACTCATTTGTCTATAGAAATATTTTTCTTAAAAAGTATCTCTTAAGAAAAAAAAATTGCAATGGGGAACACATGTAAATCCATGGCTGATTCATGTCAATGTATGGCAAAAACCACTACAATACTGTAAAGTAATTAGCCTCCAACTAATAAAAATAAATGAAAATAAATAAATAAATAAATAAAAGAAAAAAAATTGCATGTTTAAGGTATGGACATTTCCCTCTACTCAGAAGTATAGTCAATGTCAGGCAGAGTGCTTTATTTGTATTAATTCATTATTAACTATTCACTGGTAAATGTACAATAAAATCACAACCAGCTGACCCTAGGGCAAATCAGATGTGAACAAGATCCTGGAAACATTGAAGTCAATGATGAATCAAGAACTATGCTAATACTCAGATGCAAGTACCAAATTTACTGCTCTTGTTGGTCCCACATAGACATCATATATTCAGAACCTACAACTCTTGAATTTCCTTTCACAGGCTCCCTGGCCAGAAAAGGACAAAATCCTAAAAGTCAAAGTATATGTGAGAAAGTAGCTTCCTCACCATCTCCCAGACCATTAGAGGATAGATGTTTATGCTGTGGGTGGACATCTGAGTATTTCCAGCTATAAAACTAAAGTCATCTTTTAGGTCCTGACTGCTCTGGTTGAATTCATATTGCTTTTAATGGCTGTTTGAAACAGTAACAATTTATCACCAAAGAGGAAATTATTCTGAAAGACCTATATTATTCTTAAATGGACTGCAACTTTCACTGAAAGGAAAAAGGAATTAACTGACCATTAACAAGCCATTCACCAACTTTTTTTTATCCTTTCTGATGTTTTCAATGTGCAGCAAGATAATTCTGGTCCAGATTTTGGTCTAGATAAATCCTACAGGTAAATTCATAGAATTGGGGGACACTCGTTTACTATGTGCATATCCCAGACAGCTCACTTTATTTTGTTGCAACACTATTTTGTCTGTGCTAAATTATGTACCTGTACTCTTATAAGTATTCTCTATTGTCACTTTCAAAATCTTAGCATAAAGCTACCAAATAACCTATGAACCAATTATGTACGTATAACATCTATATTGTGACTCATCTGGAAACAAAGAAAATTTGCCAAATCTCTCATTTGGGGAAATAATATTACTACTCTAGAACTTGCAAGTTAAGGAATGAAAGCATCAAGTTCAAGTCCAAAGTAAAAACGGTGAACTATATTCTGAAACTCAGAGAACTAGAAAGCAACTAAAAAATAGGAAAGACATAATGAACTGGAAAACATAGAACCACGTGAATTAGACTCTCACCCTCTGAGAGAATCATATCCAAATGATATGATATCCTCTAATGCTAAATTCTCCCAACTCCCATGAATCATTCTGGGAGAAGAACATTTGCTCTTGTTAGTAAATCATTTTGATGTTGTAGGAAGCAGAGAGTTGAAAGTAAAAAACACAGGTTTTTTTTTAAAAAGGAATAAACCAGGTGGATTGGCTTGTTTTGAAGACTGAAGCCAAAGCTCACTGTCTGGGGTCTCTCTGATTAGGGTCTAGAATTTTATAATCTCTTATAGAGTCAAGAATTCCAAAAACTGATGTTAGCTTTTCTCAGCTAACAAGATCACAGGATCACAGAAGATCTAAGAGTACAAAACAGGAAGGAACATTGTAAACGGTATGCCTTATTAAAACATGTGGTTGGATGAGAGAGGCAGAATAGTTGCAGTTAAGAAAATGGACTAGTTACAGGTAAGAAATCTGGAGCCAGATATGTGAGTTCAAATCCAGCTCTGTTCCTTATCAGCTTTAATATCTTGGGAAAGTTATGTATTTTCTTTGCTCCATCTACACATGCTGGTTACTAAGCTACTTTCTATCAGCTCTCCCTTTTATATTCTAATCTTTAATGCTAAGGATAGACCTCTGCAAGCCACATTTCTGCTTTGTCATATTGCTCATTTTAGGCTCTGCCAATGTGGAAGGGGGAGGAGCCAGGAAGGTCAGAGGAGGAAAAAGGAACTTCTTGTTGATCTTCTTGTCAGTTGCCTTAATCTTTTTCTTCTTCTCATCAGTGGCAGTTAGCTTCAAAACCTGCAGTTGACTCCAGTTTGCAGTTTTCCAAAATTCCAAGAGCCTTCATTGTATTTCCACATAGAGACTAGCACCAACAAGGAAGCATCCTCTCCCAAGAGGACTAAGCTCCTTCTCTGGGCTTCTAAGTCTTATAATTTTAATCTCTTCCCTCTGTTCCTCCATCCTTAGAGGTGTTTGCTGCTTCTTGCAGTGGTTGCCTCCATGAAGTCCTTGCATTCTTTTTTGGCCTTTCAGTCCTTCAGTACATGGTTAATGAGTATGTTAAAACGGTTAATAATTCTTCATATTAAATTTTCTCAAAACAATTGATGTGTGAAAAGATCATCTAGAGCTTGGGAGAAAGCATTTGCAAATTATGTATCTGATAAAGGATTTACATCCAGGATATATAAAGAAGTCTTTCAACTAAAAAATAAGACAATAAGGGCTCCCCTGGTAGCTCAGTGGTAAAGAATCTGCCTGCCAATCCAGGAGTTACAGATTCAATATCTGATCCGGAAAGATCTCACATACCATGGAGTAACTACGCCTACTTGCCACAACTACTGAGCCTGTGCTCTAGAGCCTGGGAGCTGCAACTACTGAGGCCCAAGCGTCCTAGACCTCGTGCTCAGCAACAAGAGCAGCCGTGGCAAAGAAGCCAGTGCACCACAACTAAAGAGTAGTCCCTGCTCTCTGTAACTGGAGAAAAGCCTGTGCAGCAACGAAGACCCAACCCAGCCAAATAAATAAATTAACAACAAGCAAGAGACTTTAATAGACAATTTACCAGATAAGACATACTACCAAGAATGAGCAAGAAACTGGAACTCTCACACATTGTTCATAGGAATGTATAATTGGACATGCTGTGCAGTGCTTAGTTTGTGATCCCATGGACTGTAGCCCACCAGGCTCCTCTGTTCATGGAATTTGCTAGGCAATAATACTGGAGTGTGTTGGCCTTTCCTACTCCAGGGGCTCTTCCCGACCCAGGGATGGAACCCATGTCTGTTTCTTGCATCTCCTGTATCAGCAGGCAGACTTTTTATCACTGTGCCACCTGGGAAACAAAATGGTACCTACACTCTGGAAATAGTTTGGAAGTTTCTTTGAAAGTTGTTTATAAACTTACCATACAACCAAGTAATTCCAGGCCTAGGAATCTATCCGAAAGAAATGAAAACACATGCCAACACATTATTCATACATGTAAAAACTAGAAAAACGTAAATGTCCATCATCTGGGGAGTTAATGAACAAAATATAGTAAGTATTCATTCTAACAAAATTCAATTCAGCAATAAAAAGGAATGAACCCGTGATACATGCAACTACATGTATGATGTTTAAAAGCATTATGCCAGTAAGAGAGAAGGGATTCGCAGGTGGCTCAGTGGTAGAGAATCTGCCTGTAATGCAGGAACACAGGTTCAATTCCTGGGTCTGGAAGATCTCCTGGAGAAGGAAATGGCAACCCACTCCAATATTTTTGCCTGGGAAACCCCATGGACAGAGGAGCCTGGTGGACTATAGTCCATGGGGTCACAAAGAATCAGACATGAGTTAGGAACTAAACAACAACAACAGTGAAAGACAACAACACAAAATACCACAGACTATAGGGTTTCACACTTATGAAATATCCAGAAAAATATATCTATACAGATACAGAGCACATGAGGCTGGAAATGAGAGCAAGTACAGACTGCAAACAGGCCATAGGGAGTTCTGGGGGGTGATGGGAATGCTCTAGAGCTGGATTATGGTGATAATTATACACATCTATAAATTTACTAAAAATCACTTATATAAACTTATGATGTAAACTTATGCTGGATAAGTTTTATGGTATATAAAACTGTACCCAACAAAGCTATTAAAATGGTATGGTTTCTGTCTCCTGGACAGATCTGACAGATATAACTTTCATAGGATCTCTGTGAATATAAAACAAGTTGATGAAGTTGAAAGAGGAGAGTGAAAAAGCTGGCTTAAAACTCAACATTCAAAAAACTAAGATCATGGCATCTGGTCCCATCACTTCATGGAAAAGAGATGGGGAAACAATGGAAACAGTGACAGACTTTATTTTCTTGGGCTCCAAAAGCACTGCAGATGGTGACTGTAGTCATGAAATTAAAAGATGGCTGCTCCTTGGAAGAAAAGCTATGACAAATCTAGACAGCATATTAGAAAGCAGAGACATTACTTTGCCAACAAATGTCCATATAGTTAAAGTTATGCTTTTTCCAGGAGTAGTGTATAGATGTGAGAGATGGACCATAAAGAAGGCTGAATGCTGAAGAATTGATGCTTTGGAACTGTGGTGTTGGAGAAGACTCTTGAGAGTCCCTTGGCCTGCAAAGAGATCAAACCAGTTCATCCTAAAGGAAATCAGTCCTGAATATACATTGGAAGGACTGATGCTGAAGCTGAAACTCCAATACTTAGGCCACCTGCTGTGAAGAACTGACTCACTGGAAAAGACCCTGATGATGGAAAAGATTGAAGGCAGAAGGAGAAGGGGGCAACAGAGGACAAGATGGTTGGAAGGCATCACCGACTCAATGGACATGAGTTTGAGCAAGCTCCAGGAGTTGGTGAAGGACATGGAAGCCTGGTATGCTGCAGCCTATGGGGTCACAAAGAGCTGGACATGACTGAGCAACTGAACAACAACAAGGAGGTGTGTAGACTTGCACCAGGCATTTAGTAAGTGCTATGTAAGTGTTAACTCTTAATTATATTACTTTGTCCCTTTGTCCTACCACAAATCAAACACTATATGTACACTGCTCTTTGAAAAATGTTTGGCACATAGTAGGTATCAGTACAGAACAAGCTGACCATGCCCTTGTAAAAGGCCAGTATGGAGGTATCCATATTGAAATGACAGAATCACTGGTCTGTGGGAATGCTATGCAAAGAAAAACAAAACAGCACATGCATACACACACATTGTCCTATTTCAAAATAGGACAAATATACTGGGCTAGGAGTCAGAGACAGGAAAGGAGAGGAAAGATTTAGGCAGAGGCAGGAGCAAAGATATAAATGAAAGGCAGGAAGTACTGGTGAGCATAAAGGAACAGACTGCAAACCAGAGAAGTGGGTCCCCCACCTCCCTCCCTCCTGCTACTCAGGCAGGTACATGTCTACAAGCATCTTGTCTTGGCCAAGGTCTTTCAGCTTCTTGCTAAGCTAAAATTAGGGCCTTGAAATTTCCAAACTAAACTATTAAGTTTCCTTTCTTCCTTCCTTTCTCCCGAACACTTTTTTTTTCCCCAAAAGAAGCTAGAGGGAGGTTTTGACCACAAGGAAAATGTTATTTAAACCCAAATTGTCCTTCTGGGGAAAACGAAGTGCAGCACCCACGGCAAAGGCTGTCTGGTGAGGTCTCCTAATACAGTCCTCCTGAATTCCACAGTACACCTAAATCACATGCCCCACTGCTAATGAGCTGACTCAATACTGCTCTCTATGGATAAACAACCTAGCAAGAACACTGACTGCCCAATGAAAGGAAAGCTGGGTCCACAGGCAAGACGTGATAGCCAGAGAATTACAGTGACGAATTCCTAAGTGCTTCTGGGCTAAAGGCTTAAAGTTCAGAAGTACAAGGGGAAAGTAAGCACTGGGGATATAGCTATTTCTAGTAAATGGGCAGTTACAGAGATGCAATTTTTCCTTGTGTCTTTACATGAAATTCTAAAAAAAAAATTTTACTGTGGGATACTCTCCCCTCCTTAAGTTCCATCAATCTCTCAGCAATAGGCACTTTCATCTGCAAGTCATAATAACTCAATTTTATTTGCCTGGGTACCCAAAACAAAAGCAAACAAATATGCCAAAACACATTTTTTTCTAACATGATGTGAACAGCTCTAGAATTTCCAAGTTGGAAAACACACATCCACTGTACTGATGTTTCCAATTCCACTATTTCTAACTGTGGTCATGACTATGACAGCGGCTTCCCTCTTGCACCTGCTTAAAACTCAACAATCTATATCCCAAAGCCACAAACAGCCCATTGTATCTGGCTTAACATTAATACTAGATAGAAGTTAAAGTTGAATCCCATCTTAAGACAAAGCTTGAGTGTAAAAATGCACCAATTCTCTAATAGAAATAGATTAAGAAATAGAATAAGAAAGATGCTTATTCAGGTTATGACTTAAACACAGAGTATTTAATCCCCAAGCTGGAAATAAAAGTGCTATTACTTACACTGATAGCTCATAAAGCCCTCAGAACTCAGCATCAAAATAGTTCTCTCTGATGATCAAACATGTTACTTGTATGCATTAAAGGTAGAAACGTAATAGTATCTCTCAAAAATTAAAAATGTCTCTCTGGTATTTTAGTTTGATTGTCAGAACCTAGCTAAACCTACCCCAAATATAATTAACCCATAAGTGAAGTGAAAGTTGCTCAGTCATGTCTGACTCTGTGACCCCATGGACTATAGCCCATCAGGCCCCTCTGTCCAGAATTCTCCAGGCCAGAATGCTAGAGTGGGTTGCCATTTCTTTCTCAAGGGGATCTTCCCTTCCCAGGGATTGAACCCAGGTCTCCTGCATTGCAGGCAGATGCTTAACCAGCTGAGCTACCAGCGAAGCCCCTAATTAACCCATAAACTCCATATCAAACCTAAAACACTTTTCAGGGCAGAATATGGAGCAAGGCGGTCCAGACTTCATTACATGTAGAAAAAATGCTTCAGGACATTCACAACTAAGCTATGAAGTATTTTCATAAATATGTAATTAATAATCATCCACACGTAGCAAAATAAATGAAAAAAATCTTACATTTGGCAGTGCTGGCTGTTTGGTTTGTCTTTTCTTTCCTGGCTATTTTTCAAAATTCAACAATTCACAAATGGATTCACCCATCTCTAATATAAGTTAGTTGGGTTCTCATTTCTGTTTCATTTTTTATGTCTTATCTGAATCTCCTGAAATGACTATCAAGAATGTATTCAAATCCATAACCATAAAATGTATAGGCAAGCAGAAGAATATAATTTTCTATCAAGATGAGAGCAGAAATCCTTACTATAGAAGTGGGGCTGGTATAGTTATGTGTGGAGCCAGTCATAGAGAGGAAAGGAAAGCCCATGATGGGGTACTTGCCAGGAGAAACAGATCACCTCCTCTAAATGAGACAAGAACTTTGCGTGTCATCCTGGTCTATATCCCAGTCACTGCGGAATTTTTTTTTCTGATTTCATCTTCTGACACCATCATAGATAACATTCAGCTTACTTTGCTTCCGAAATGATCAACTGAGCAACTACTCTGTGCGTGACAACATACTAAGGCCTGGGATATCGAAATAAAAGCGGCTTTGGCCTTGGCTTTATTGGGCTCATAGTCGAGCCCTCTGCCTTATTGCTCAACCTTCTCAAAAAGAGAAAGTAATTTCCACTCTATTCCAGTCACCCATGGGTCTCAGAGCATCTTTGCTGAGTATTGTTTTGCCTCTAGTGTTTCCTGCATGTTCAAATTATCGTTTCCTTTCAATTGATCCTTCTCTACCCTCTTCTAGAGACCACAGGAAACTTCAAACTCTTCTGCTTCCCTTCCTAGCCAAGTTGCCAAGGGCAATCATTTCAAAGTGGTCCTGTCTTTCATTCAGACCTCCTCAGCCTTGTCCTTGTCCTTGTGTTTTGAAGCGTGAAAATACAGTAAATTATTATACTGCCATTCGTGTTGTTCAGTTTCAGGTGAGTCCTTGATGTCCTCCAAAATGTTGTTATTCCCTTCTTGGTAACTTTCTTGATCCCTCCACATAGTTGTTCTAAACTTTTTCTCTACTGTGTCCCTCTTCCCTACCTACTCACATACTCTAGCAGATGACCAAGCTGGTACAAGACCTTTCATCTTCTTGACGTTGCCTCATCCTCCTCACCACCTGTATCTCTACCCACTGTGTCCCCACACCAGCCTGCCTCACCTTTCTGGACTGAATCTTTCAGAGTGATCTCCTGATGTCACTTGCTACCACCTCTTTAACAACCTTGCTATGGCGGAAATTTTCTCCTGCACCTTCAGTAACTCAGCATAAATAAATAAATAAAAACGTAAATAACTCAGCGTAAATAAAAATACTCAAGTCTCTTCTAGCCTAAAAGAGAAATTTCTCAGTTCTGCTGTCACTCTAAACTCCAATCCTTTTCTTTATTTTCATTGCCAATTTTAGAGCTTCAATCTTCTACAGTTTCACCTTACAAGTGAAGAAAGCAAAGTTAAATGTCCTGGTTACATAATCTGTGCATGTGAGAATGGACCCAAACACAAGGATACTACTACAGTTCTTCACCTTGATAACTTCCTTCCTCCTAACACTACTCTCTCTTCCAGTGCCTAAATTCTAATCATGATTGTGAAGACCATTTTCCACGCCTAGAACCTGCCCCCAAGACAACAGTACAATTTTGGTAGGAGATCTGGGTTCTCTGGACTTCTGAATAGGGCTAAACAGACATAAAAATCTAATATCTGTGGGAGGGGGGATCGGGATGGGGAATACATGTAAATCTATGGCTGATTCATATCAGTGTATGACAAAACCCACTGAAATGTTGTGAAGTAATTAGCCTCCAACTAATAAAAAAAAAAAAAAATCTAATATCTACTATCAGCTTTGCTGTAACTTGTTCAAAGCCATTTTTCTTCTTGCAAAACTTCTTCAAAATGTGTGCGTTGTATGTATGGTTAACGTTCCTTTTACATTTACTCTGGTTGTGTTTCCGACTCACAGAGAAAATGCAGCTCACAACAAAAGAAGTTACTAGACCACAGGCCGAAAAGGGCAACCACTCATAAACAAGCCCCCTACCACCATCATGCAGTATAATATCAAACTGTGCCTACTGCCAAAGGCTATTATTACATGTTTAAGATGAAATCTTTGAGTAATAATTGCCTGTCTGTATCCTTTGTCTTCAGGCCATCTTGGAAACTGCTAAAACCTAAGATTAGCTGTGGGTTGCGGATCTGGGGGCAGAAACTTTTATAGAGCAACCTCTTTGTTACTCAACTTCTAAGACTGAAATAAAGGAACTTTTAGCTGTAGCACTTGGTTTCTCTGAATTTTTATGACACCATATAGGAAAGTCAACATCTGAATTAAAAATATACTTAGCTGTAATGACCTAATAGCTTAAACTAGTTAACCCATTAACAAGAAAAGGAGGAAACTTCAGAAAATGAATTGAATCAAATCTTCTCTGGGAGACTCTCATTATCATTCTCTAACATCTGTTTTTGTTTTTGTGTTTTTTTTTAATTTTTTTTCTGGTCTTCCCACTTTTTCAATGGGAAGAGAACAGAAGCAACATGCCACCCTGGAGGAAAGCATTAAGTGGCTACAGATACTTTGGCAGACCCTCTTCCCTCTGCCACTTGGACTGGACTATGGTAAACAAAGCAAGAAGCCTCTGGTGTAAAATCTAGGAGGCACTCACAGAGCCACGTAAATGTAGGGTTGGCACTTATATAATCTGAGAGTGAAAGACAGCACCGCCAGAGAAGGCTGACCCATCAGCCTGGATCCCTAAGGGAAGATGCTACCCATGAAGCCACCCTGCCACCCACATGGACATTAGCGAGAGGAATAAGTTGTGGTTAAATCTCTGAGATTTTGAGGGCTATTTGTTACTGCAGCATAAACTCCCAACATATACCCATCTTCCCAACATTACAAATTGAAAACAACTTAAAGTTTTCATAGGATGACACTATATTCTAACACAGCATAGAGGAAAAAGCATGAGTGGGGCTTTTAAGGTAGATCTGGATCTGGATCCTAGGCCTAACACTTATCAGTAAGTGACTTTGTATAATTTATACTAACTCCTCAGGTTCTGTTTGTAAAATATTACTAAAGATACTTTTTCAGATTTTTTTTTTCCAGAATTAAACAAAACTACTTAGTCAAATGTTCGGCCACAATGTACAACTTCAAAACTTGGTAATGGTCACATCTGTCATACATGATTAGTTTACTAATTTCAACATGGTTAGGAATCCGAGGCTTAATCTAGAAGATGGAGTTCAGGTTGTCCACAGGTTAACTATCCCTGAATAGACTTGAATAGAACACCCGGATTTTATCCCAGGAAAACACCTTCTGTTGACTTTTCCTTTTCCTTCTCCTAATCTCCATCTTCCTTATTTTTATTTCCCAGGAGTACCTCCCCAAAACTGTCTTTTTACCAATCAAGACAGATTTATGTATCTTGAAATCACAATAGTCTCTCTCATGGTTCCAAGATTTCCTTGCTAGTTTGGCCCCATTACAAACATGCATTTAATCAGGAAATCTGCACTGTTTTACTAGAAACCTATTATTTTGTGAGTCAGAGATGAAGATCATTACCTCAAGGCCCTCCGTGTGTCATTAATAATAATGTCTTATACTGATCACCGCTTTTCCTTGAGAAGCAAAAACACTGCCTATACATTATCTCATTAATTCTCATGACAGCCCGTGAGGTAGTGTGGGGTGAGCGCTGCTAGTAACCATCCCTCCTTTTCTCTTCTGTGCCTACTTTCAGATGGAAAAGTTCAACAGCAATTTAAAAATTAAAGTTATTTTACCAAAATCAATCATGAGAGATTTTCCAGATGCTATTAATATTTAGAATGTACCTTCACAATATACAACAATTATTCCAGACTTTCATGCTAACACAGATTTAAGTTACACCATAAAATCAATAGAAATCTATAAATGAAATCATTCTGCTCTGCTGGAAGAGTCCTGCAACAATGGAAAAATGCTATTGTTTTCACACCAGCCTTACAAGAGGATGACACTACTCTGGCTTCAAGCACCAGTTAGTAAACTTTTTCTGCAAATAAACAGTAAATATTTGAGGCTTGTGGGCCATAACATCATTGCGGCAACTACTCACCTCTGCTCTTGTAGCAAAAAAGCAGCCATAAATGAGTGGATGTGGCTGGGTTCCAATAAAACTATACTTATGGACCCTGACATTTAAATTTCATATAATTTTCAAGTCATGAAATATTTTTCTATTTTTTCAACCACTAAACAATGTAAAAATCACTTTTAGCTCAGTTTTTGTAGAACTGTAGAAAAACAGATAGCAAGAGTAATTTGGCCCACAGGATATACAGTTGCCCAACTATTAGCTTAGAGACCAAAATGGGGATTTTTGAATCTTCAGCACAGATGATCTCCACATCTTTACTCTCCCTGAAGTCTTTCTTCACACTCTTTCACTGTTTTCATCTTGGGCAAAAATGTTTGTAAATGTTCAAACACATACACACAAAACAGAAAGCACTTATTTAAAATACATACATATCCACTGTGGAAATCAACTTCCTTAAAGCTGAAAATACAGTGAATAGAAAAGCTGGGTTTCATCTTCCAGTCTGTCACTTCATTTATATTTCAGGTGCCAGCTGATCCATCCTCAGGCAGAGAAACTGGTGGCTTGTCTTCAAGTCCGGTTAGAGGCGTCTGGTTAGAGGCGTCTGGCCGCCTACTTCCCCTGCCCAGTCTCCTTCTGGCCATCCCTTCCACCAGAATGCACCTGGATGCTTTCACCTGATTAATTCAATAAGCACTCATTCAGGTTTTCTTCTACAACAGGCTCTGTGCCAGGCACCATATAGGATGACAAGTGTGTACTACAGACACATGGTCAGGTGTTCAGCCAGCATAGAGGAGGGTGTGGTTAACTGTTGGACATGACACCTGGGGACGCAAAGCTCCAAAGAGGAGGTTGTGCTTAAGCTGTGCTTTCTAAAGAACAGAAACCCTTCAAGTGTATCACTAGCCATTGCCCTGGTCTTCTATCAGGGAACATCTCCTGGACTGCCCTGTCTCCTTTAAAGCTGTAGGTGCCCTATGTCTTGTTTTCTGGTGACGAGCTGCTATCGAATGAATGTTTGTGTCCCCCTCAAAATTCATATGTTGAAATTCTAACCCCCAAGGGTAACGGTATTAGGAGGCAGAGCCTTTGGATGGTGCTTAATTCATGAGGGTGGAACCCTCATGAATGGGATTAGTGCCTAATAAAAGAGGCCCCGAGATCTTGCTCGCACCTTCCACCAGGCAGGGATACACAAAGAAGTCTGTGATCCTGAAGGGAGCTACCACTCAACCATACTGGCACCCTAGCCTTAGATTTCCAGCTTTCAGAACTGTGAGCAATACATTTCTGTTGTTTATAAGCTATCCAGTCTGTGGCATTTTGTTACAGCAGCCCAAAGAGATTCAGACATTAGCTTCATAGCTAAAACTTGTTAGCATGATGCAAAGCAAAGTGACAGGGTTTGAGAATCAGACTGTCCTGGGTTTGAGGTCAACTCTAACACTTAATATCTGTGTGACTTGGGCAAGTTATTCACTTTTCTGAGTGTCCAGTTTTGTGATATGACACATAGTGCATAAAATTGTTAGAAAAAGTAAAATCAGAGGAATGTCAACTACTCAACATGGAGGCAGAGGTGGATAAGCTGAAACTGATGCTGTTACCACTCACTGAAGAAGAGAACATGGTGGCAGAGCAATTAAGAGCTCACATGTTAGATTTATGAAGAAATGGACTTGCAAAAGGGAGCTCTTATGGGGAAGGGGTCAATTCCAGAGAAATTTACAAAGATGTCTTATTAGCACTTAATGACTACTGGGGGAGGGGTGGATGACAAAGAAGATTTGGCTTGGGTGACTGGATAGTGATGCCTTCCACAAGAGAGAGGAATATAAGAAGTGCAGATATAGTATTAATAAAATTTAGCCAAAAGGATGGAATGGAAATAAAGAGATTTTTTAAATATATGCACACATGGTTAGTCTTGTAATTTTAGACAAGGAAGTCTCAACATTATTTTGTATCTATTTTTGTATAATCAGGATAACATAGATGTCCTGGCCTACTATAAAAGAATATTCACGTACTGTCAGTCAAATGTGAATGAGCATGCTTTGGAAATTAAAGGATAGTAAAAATATTTGTTTTACATTTTATTATTTTTTTTTAATTTTTTTTGTTTTACATTTTAAAAAAGAAAAAGTAAAATCACGTGTAAAGAGTGTCTAGCATATTTTAGACATCCAACATACTACATCACACTCAAACAGTCATCTTTTAACAGATGACCCCTAGAGTTAGGCCATTCTGAAGCATGGACCCTAATTGTGGCCACCAGTGATATAGTTGGGCAACACTCTCTTTATAAAGCTGCTCCTTAGGTCCCCGTGTGCAGGACTCAGGGACCTGAATAAATCAATGGAGGCCTAAGATATGTAAGTCTGCTGATTCAGTTTTGTGGAAAACTGTACATCAAATTGTACTTAGCTTTTTGATATTTTATTGAGTAATTAAGGATGGGAACATTCACATCTCAAAAAATTAATTTTGTCTAAAATTTGCTTTTTTAAGGCTGAAATCAGCTATTATGAAATCAGCAATATGATGGTTAGTAGTACCTTTGACATTTCACTTTTAATGTGTAAAAATGACATAAAGGAAGCCCAACATAAGACTTCCCAAAGATTCTGCCAGTTGTCTGAAGTCCCACTTACACTAGTAAACAAATTCTTCCTTCAAGGCTTCAAATACTTAATGCTGTTTCTAAAAAAAAAAAAAAAAAGCTGGAAACATTTCCAAGGAGAAATCTCTGTGTTGAGAACATTAGGCATGCAATATGTTGTTTCCAGTTAAGAAGGAAGAAGCATGAACAGGAACAGAAGGACAGCCCAGCCTGGCCCTCTCTGTGAGGCTCTGCACATCGGATCTGAACATATGCCCCACACAGCCTCTTCCAGGGAAGGCCCATTTCACTCCCTTGCCCCAGGGCACTGTCAGAGCCCATTTTCTTGGTGATCCATAACTCTGGCTGGGAATTCATCTATGTCTGTCAGTAGCAACAAATTTGAAAAACATTTCTCTGAACTGTCACCACTGCAAAAGGATCATTATGCTGACATCCACCATACACCAAGCGAAAGCCCATGCTATACACAGAGGAAAGGACACACACATCACAGTTCCCAATAAAAAGCAAGTCTGAAAAGCATTTATTGAGAATAAAAGAGCCATGGCAGTAAAATATTCCCAGGAACCCAAGTACAACAGCCAAGCTAAATCTCAGTTTTCTTTCTGACAGCCCAGAGATTCATGACCATCTTCCCAGTTAATACACTCTAAACAGAAGCTCCCTGTATCTGAAGATTTCCATCAATGGCCCTGTGAAAGTCACCCAATCTTGTTTTATCTTTATTACTCAATACACTTTTAAGTAGTCTAAGCAAAGTCTACCTGTGCCCTCACATTATAAGATGGGAATTCAGACTTGAACAATGTCCATCTCAAGTGCATCAGGGAACTAAAACTGTCAATTGTCAAGAACCTGAATTCCTTGCTTCAACAAAGGTAAACACACTAAATTGGCACTTCTAAATTACATCCTACCAATCCACAATGACAGGTGTGTTCCAGTTTTCCAACCCTCTGCAATTGGCTGTGCAGAGCACTGTTTAATGACAGTTCCTTTTAATTATTTTTATTATGGTAAACATACATATCACATAAAATGCATCATTTTAAAACATAAAATTCAATGGCATTAAGTACACCCACGAGGTTGTGCAGCCATCACCATGCCTCAGTTCCAGAGCTTTTATATCATCTCTAAATGGAAACTTGTACTCATTAAGCACTGACTCCCCATTCCCCACTACCCCCAGTCCTTGGCAACCAATAATCTGTTTTCTATTTCTGTGGATTCATCTATTCCAGATGTTCTTAGGAACAGATTCACATAATACTTGGTGTTTTGTTATCTCTCATTGAATCCTCTCTGCCATCACTGTAAGATGACTTATTCCACTGTTAATATTACCTGCTCTCCCCTTAACATTGGAACTCATCTAAAGGAGGTGTGATAGTCCATTTTACATGTCGATTTGGCTAGGCTACAGCCCCAGTTATTCAGTAAAACATTAATCTAAGTGTTGCCATGTAGGCATCGTATAAATGTGATTAAAGTCCATAATCAGTTAGCAAAGGCCTTGAGAGCACAACTGAGTCTTACCTGAAGATGACAGAGAAATTCCACCATAAATAGCAGCTTTGGCTCATGCCCAAGAGTTACTGCCTGTCCTTCCTGACAGCCTGCCCTATAGATTTCAGATTTGCCTAGTCTGTCCCCGCCATGTAAGCCAATTCTCTGGCTTATATACTTTCTTAACATGTATCTCCTACATGTATTGATTCTCTGGCTGAACCCTGACTGATACAGGAGGAAAAAGAGAGGCTTAAATACATAGTATTCTGAATTTTCTAGTCTACTGAAGTTGGCTACCTAAAAGTTAGTGCTTACAGAGCTATAAAGACGCCCTATCTTAAATGGTTGTTTTAGATAGTCTTTGTCTGGATGCCTCTGTCAGTAACTATTAATTGACATTAAGAGGAAGAAAAAGGTCTGACTCTGTATCCTGGGTTTAGATTCATACTTGGGGCCCCGGTATCTGGCCAATACTACACACAGCTTGCTTCAGAGCTCTGAGATTACTTTTGGTTATCTTCACAAAGCTATGAGACACGCAGGGCACAGACATAAACGCCTTCACTCGTTAGCCCTTTACTCCAAGTATTAGGAAGCAAAGAATTCAAGCTTCCTAATACCATTTGGAACAAGAAGCCTCATGTGCTTTATCCAGCTCATCTTTGTCTATGGAAATTTGACTCATTTAAAATTCACTTCAAAGACCAGTCTACTCAATAGTTACTCCAAGTCTCCAAATTAAATTAAATGTGAAGGCTTCCCGTTGAATTCCTACAACACACTATGCCTCTCTTAGACCACTGAGCATAGTCTGCATCTTGATTTTCATTGTCCATGTGAAGGTGCCATCTCCTCCCCATCAGATTATGCGAGTGATGGATCACTCATCTTTGGGATCCCATGAAGACTAGCACAGTGTCTACTAGGAGACTGTCTGCTGAAGTGAATTAAGTCCTAGGAGTCTGGGGAGAAATGAGAGCCCATCTTTAATCCTTCTGGGTCAGAACTGGGTTGTCTTTTCTTCACTGTTTCTCTGCTCCTTTACTCCTTTACCTGCTCTCCCTGCCACCTGTTTTTACCAAAGCTAGAGGAAAATACTTGAATCCCACAGCTGCCATGATCCAAATGAAACTCTTCCTGGAAATGATGAAAAAAAAAAAGGAGAATTCAAAAGGGTCAAGTAAGGATGACTCCAAGAACACATATCTTCCCATTTTCTTGATTATTCCTTTCCATCACCTGCTTCTCAAACTTGTCCTCATCAAGTTTAACAGTTAAAGTTGTTACCCCTTTTTCTGGATATCGAGTCAGAGGAAGTCTGTGGTCAACATTAAGGATTAGGGAAAACAAGGAAGAAAATTATTTCATCTGTTATATTCTTGCCTTGAGTCTGGATTCTGAACCTTTCTCTTCACCCTCCATGGGCTGAGTAGTGACTGCAAGTTGCAAGCAACCACATTTTTCATCCTTTTGTTACAGGATATTTCCTTCTGTTATAGAAGCTATATCTGGATACAATCATTTTACTGATACTGCATTTATCCAACAATTTTTCAACCTCTTTTTTATTAACGTTTGCCATATTGCATATCATTATTTCTTAATTTGGTACATCTGTGTAATGAACTATATTGATAATATCAAGATGAAAATCTATCTCTCTATATCATATTTCTCTTATTAAAATAAGATTGTGCACTGGCTTTGCCTGTGCAGTAAAATCCTCTAACTAATCCTTATATCATATTAAAATATTCAAAGATTGTTCTACTAATTCATCCTGGATAGATGTTGGTAGAGGAAGAGGTTTTCTACTAATTTAATGTCCAAGAAATTTCTCCAATCACTTAAGACATGCTATAGTTATTTCTGAGAAGAAGTCTTCAGAAGATTTTGGGGGGATTGCTAGTTAATGTAGGGGGTGTTATTATTTTATTAAACAGAATTTATTTTTATAAGTTTAATTCCCTTCCCTTAGAAATTGTGAGTAGGATGTCACATATGATCTACACTTTTGTATCAAACATACAGTGGATGCTTGAAAA
The DNA here is from genome assembly GCF_033118175.1 of Dama dama. NCBI lineage: Eukaryota > Metazoa > Chordata > Mammalia > Artiodactyla > Cervidae > Dama > Dama dama. Next base: position 43,247,218 of record NC_083698.1, on the reverse strand, counting down.
ATATCAATAGAAGGATTATCAGACAACAAGTAATTGTTAACCAGGCCAAATGTGGTTGGACTAAAAGCTAATTTAGTATACTGTATTGGTTGGTCTTTATCTTTCTGGCTTACTTCACTTTGTATAATGGGCTCCAGTTTCATCCATCTCATTAGAACTGATTCAAATGAATTCTTTTTAATGGCTGAGTAATATTCCATGGTGTATATGTACCACAGCTTCCTTATCCATTTGTCTACTGATGGGCCTCTAGGTTGCTTCCATGTCCTGGCTATTATAAATAGTGCTGAGATGAACATTAGAAAGATGGTAACGATAACCCTATATACAAAACAGAAAAAGAGACACAGATGTACAGAACAGACTTTTGAACTCTGTGAGAGAAGGCGAGGGTGGGATCTTTCTAGAGAACAGCATCGAAACATATATATTATCTAGGGTGAAACAGATCACCAGCCCAGATCGGATGCATGAGACAAGTGCTCAGGCCTGGTGCACTGGGAAGACCCAGAGGGATCGGGTAGAGAGGAAGGTGGGAGGCGGGGATCAGGATGGGGAATACATGTAAATCCATGGCTGATTCATGTCAATGTATGACAAAAACCACTACAAAATTGTAAAGTAATTAGCCTCCAACCAATAAAAATAAATGGAAAAAATAATTAAAAAATTAAAGGTTATTTAATTTCAGGTTACTCTGATGGTAGCAGAGTGTCTGTATCAGAGGAGCTAGAAATCATCTGGACACTGTTCCATCCATAACTTACATCTAAAGAATCATGCTGCTTCCAGTGCCCCATCTTAGAAAAAAAATTGTCAATCTAGAATGTAATCAGCCCAAGGATCCAGTGTGATTAAATGAAAGAACTATGTTACGTGAGGCACAACTCAGGGAAATGGGGATGATGAAAACCAAGAAGAGAAGATGTCATGAAGAAAGTGAAACTCAAGATCCATAACCCCAGAATGTCCTCTCAAAGACAGATGACATATTTTATGTGTTGCTGGGAAAGCAGAATTAGATAAATGTATACAAATTAGAGAGATGCCAATTTGGGCTCAATATAAGAAGGACTTTCTAAAATCAAGACATCCTATATTTTCTTAAGAATGTAAAGTATTTTTCCATTAAACAAAACTTTACTTATATAAAGTGACATTTAACTTCAGCCATTCAAAATTTAGCATCTGAACTGAGATGTGCTTTCACTGTTATATACATGTGAGATTCTGAAGATTTATTATGGAAATATAATATTAAATATCTGATGAATAATTTTTTCAATTACATATGTAAACAATAATTTATACCCATTGAGTTAAATAAAATATGTTACTGAAATTAATTTCACTCATCTCTCTCTCTTTTTATAGGTATTCAAACATCATTCCCTTCTTTATTTTCTATCAAAGTGGTTGTTCAGTTGCTAAGGAGTGTTCGACTCATTGTGCCCCATGCACTGCAGCATGCCAGGTTTCCCTGTCTTTCAGTATCTCCTGGAGTTTGCTCAAACTCATGTCCATGGAGTTGGAATTGCCATCCAACCATCTAGTCCTCTGTTGCCCTCCTCTCCTCCTGCTGTCAATCTTTCTCAGCATCAGGGTCTTTTCCAGTGAGTCAGCCTTTGCATCAGGTGGCCAAAGTGTTGGAGCTTCAGCTTCAGCACCAATCCTTCCAATGAATATTCTGGGTTGATTTCCCAAAGATTGACTGGTTTGACCTCCTTGCTCTCCAAGGGACTCTCAAGAACCTTTTCCAGCACCACATTTTGAAAGCATCAGCCCTCTTTATGGTCCATACATGACCACTGGGAAAACCATAGCTTTGACTGTATGGACTTTTGCTTTTTAATACACTCTAAGCTATCATAGCTTTTCTTCCAAGAAGCAAGTGTCATTTAATTTCATGGGTGCAGTCACTGTCTGCAGTGATTCTGGAGCCAAGAAAATAAGTTCCATCACTGTTTCCACTTTTTCCCCATCTATTTGCCATAAAGTGATGGGACGGGATACCATGATTCATTTTTTGAATGCTGAGTTGTAAGCCAGCTTTCTCATTCTCCACTTTCATCCTCATCATGAGGCTCTTTAGTTCCTCTTTACTTTCTGCCATTAGAGTGGTATCATCTGCATATCTGAGATTGTTGGTATTTCTCCTGGCAAACTTGATTCCAGCTTCTGCTTCATCCAGTTGGGCATTTCACATGATGTACTCTGCATATAAGTTAAATAAGCAGGGGTCTTTGCGGCCCCATGAACCGCAGCATGCCAGGCCTCTCTGCCCATCATCAACTCCCAGAGTCCACCCAAACCCATGTCCATTGAGTCGGTGATGCCATCCAGCCATCTCATCCTCTGTCATCTCCTTCTCCTCCTGCCCTCAATCTTTCCCAGCATCAGGGTTTTCAAATGAGTCAGCTCTTTGCATCAGGTGGCCAAAGTACTGGAGTTTCAGCTTCAACATCAGTCCTTCCAATGAACACCCAGGACTGATCTCCTTTCAGATGGACTGGTTGGATCTCCTTGCAGTCCAAGGGACTCTCAAGAGTCTTCTCCAACACCACAGTTCAAAAGCATCAATTCTTCAGTGCTCAGCTTTTTTTATAGTCCAACTCTCACATCCATACATGACCACTGGAAAAACCATAGCCTTGACTAGATGGACCTTTGTTGACAAAATAATGTCTCTGCTTTTTAATATTCTGTCTAGGTTGGTCATAACTTTCCTTCCAAGGAGTAAGCATCTTTTAATTTCGTGACTGCAATCACCATTTGCAGTGATTTTGGAGCCCAGAAAAATAAAGTCAGCCACTGTTTTCACTGTTTCCCCATCTATTTACACCAACAGTGTAAGAGGGTTCCTTTTCCTCTGCAACCTCTCCAGCATTTATTGTTTGTAGACTTTTTGATAGCAGCCATTATGACCGGCGTGAGATGGTACCTCATTGTGGTTTTGGTTTGCATTTCTCTGATAATGAGTGATATTGAGCATCTTTTCATGTGTTTGTTAGCCATTTGTATGTCTTCTTTGGAGAAATGTTTGTTTAGTTCTTTAGCCCATATTTTGATTGGGTCACTTATTTTTCTGGAATTGAGCTGCAGGAGCTGCTGGTATATTTTTGAGATTAATTCTTTTCCAGTTGCTTCATTTGCCATTATTTTCTCCCATTCTGAAAACTGTCTTTTCACCTTGCTTATAGTTTCCTTCGTTGTGCAAAAGCTTTTAAGTTTAATTAGGTCCCATTTGTTTATTTTTGCTTTTATTTCCATTACTCTGGGAGGTGGGTCATAGAGGATCCTGCTGTGATTTATGCCAGAGAGTGCTTTGCCTACGTTTTCCTCTAGGAGTTTTATGGTTTCTGGTCTTACATTTATATCTTTAATCCATTTTGAGTTTATTTTTGTGTATGGTGTTAGAAAGTGTTCTAGTTCATTCTTTTACAAGTGGTTGACCAGTTTTCCCAGCACCACTTGTTAAAGAGATTGTCTTTTTTCCATTGTATATTCTTGCCTCCTTTGTCAAAGATAAGGTGTCCATAGGTGTGTGGATTTATCTCTGGGCTTTCTATTTTGTTCCATTGATCTATATTTCTGTCTTTGTGCCAGTACCATAGTGTCTTGATGACTGTTGATTTGTAGTATAGCCTGAAGTCAGGCAGGTTGATTCCTCCAGTTCCATTCTTCTTTCTCAAGATTGCTTTGGCTATTCGAGGTTTTTTGTAATTCCATAACAAACCGTGAAATTTGTTCTAATTCTCTAAAAAATACCATTGGTAGCTTGATAGGGATTGCATTGAATTTATAGATTGCTTTGGTTAGTATACTCATTTTCACTATATAGATTCTTCTGATCCATGAACATGGTGTATTTCTCCATCTATTTGTGTCATCTGATTTCTTTTATCAGTGTTTTATAGTTTTCTATATATAGGTCTTTTGTTTCTTTAGGTAGATTTATTCCTTTTATTGCAATGGTGAATGGAATTGTTTCCTTAATTTCTCTGTTTTCTCATTGTTAGTGTATAGGAATGCAAGGGATTTCTGTGTGTTAATTTTATATCCTGCAACTTTACTGTAGTCATTGATTAGCTCTAGTAATTTTCTGGTAGAGTCTTTAGGGTTTTCTATGTAGAGGATCATGTCATATGCAAACAGTGAGAGTTTTACTTCTTCTTTTCCAATCTGGATTCCTTTTATTTCTTTTTCTGCTCTGATTGCTGTGGCTAAAACTTCCAAAACTATGTTGAATAGTAATGGTGAGAATGGGCATCCTTGTCTCATTCCTGACTTTAAGGGAAATGCTTTCAATTATCTTCTTTACCTTTTTCTTTACTGTGGATACTAGAAAATTAGAAATTACATATACGGCTTACATTCTGAATGGGCAGTGTTTGTCTAGAGAGATGGGCAGGGCCCTGACCATGACCTTAATCTCATGAACTGGAACACAGTATAACAGTAGAAAAAGTTCAGCTAACAAGCATATGAAAAGATGAGCTTTTAAAACCATTAAAAATCTGGAGAAAGGTAAAACAGTGAGATATCAGTTACATATACAGACTGACCAAAAGAAGAAAATTAGAAAAATGAGAAAACTGAAGGTACCAGTGGAGATGAGAGGGTACAGGAAAGCACCTTGAAGGTGGATGTGTGGACTGGAGCAGTTGGCCTAGACAGCAAACTGAACGAAGTTTGATAGCAAACTATCAAAGTTAGTATATGCATGCCCTATGGACCTCAGTTTCCAAACAGTCCCACACAGGTGCATCAAGGGATGTGGACAAGATGCTCAGTGCAAGGTGGAGATTGAAAGGCAATCCAGGTGTCACCAGATAAACTGTGGTGAATACTGCTGTGGAGTACTGTGCAGGTGTCAGCAACAATCGACCATAAGTCCCTATAGCCAATGGATGGATCTTCAGAACCCGGTGCTCCAAGAAAAAACATTTCAACTAGATAATGGGTAACAGAGAGAAATCTATAGCAGTATACCATTTACCGAAATTTAAAAAAATAGAGGAATACAAAAGAGAATTTTTTTTAAGAATCCATACATTCCAAAGGACACACTGCAGATTTCTTACAATGGTTTGTCAGTGTGTGAGAAGACATTGGGAGGAAATGAGGGGGAAAGGGGTTAACCAGAAAAAATATATCAAAGAAAAGAGACAATCAAGTCATGCTTCTGCACTTTCCATGGTGCCTTGGGCTTCTCAGGTGGCACTAGTGGTAAAGAACCTGTCAGCCAATTCAGGAGACATGAGACATGGGTTAAATCCCTGGGTTGGGACGATCCCCTGAAGGAGTGTATGGCAATACACTCCAGTATTCTTGCCTGGAGAATCCCATGGACAGAGGAGCCTGGAAGGCTATAGTCCATGGGATTGCAGAGTTGGACATGACTAAAGCAACTTAGCATACACTCATATGGTGCCTATATAAGACAAGTGGCATAAGCTCTCTGAATTTCAGTTACATCATCAGCAAATAAAATCTACTTTGAATGACTGCTAATAAAAATAAAAGTGCCACAAATAAAGCGCCAAGCACAGTGTTGGTATATCCTGATTAGGCACTGATGTTCACAGATTGTTTAACTCCAGGCTAATCAGGACTCGATGAAGAAAACAAGGTGCAATGATTCAGATTTCAGGTAGTTTGAAAGGATTATCCTTTGTCTTACAGGAATTACTCTCCCTTTGTAAATACTTCTTCCATCCAGAATTTGCTCTCTCTATTTATATACTATACAAATGAATAATTTATCACTGTATCTATCAGAAACGCAGACCCAAACTAAGGCCTGAGGAAACATAAATAAAAAGAATTAATGTTATTCAATGACAGAATATTAAGAAGTTTTGAGAAAATGGTGATCCTTCCCATATATTATGTTCCTCATTTAGTCTCAGCCAACATCCCCAGCAGGATGGCACACCCTGATGTACTCCTCTTCAGTGCCACTGCATATAAACTCAGGCAGCTTTAAAATGTTAATTGTTCCAACTTTGGTTCCTGTGTATATCTTATCCTTCCTCACAGAGTGGTCCATAGTGTTATACTGTAACATATTGCATATATATTACATATAAATGATATCCATATGACATATAATAATATAAACTAGACAAAAATGCCCGGTTTCAAAGCTTTTACTGCTCCTCACAAATCCACTGCACACAGAAATCAGTACATTTCAACCCCTTCAGAGCCTTTGTCAGGCATCCAGAAATGCAGAGGAAAAACAGCCTTTCTGCATAGCCTTCACAGGCACCCCACTGAAATCAGGCACCTGTCCAGTGCAGTTGGAGATGCACCTCCTTTCAGTTGCCAACTTTCAAGCTTTTTTAGACTGTTTTTAAATGGGGTTGGGGAGCCCCAAATGTCACTGGAAGATTAGCCAGGATCATGTGGCTGGTTCTACCTGGACCCCTCCTCACATGCTGGACCCAGACTCATGGCTGGAGTCCTGGTTATGGGCCCACATGATCCTCCCCCTACACTGAGGGAAGGATGGAGAAAGCGCCACCCTGGAGAAACAGGCTTATTGTCTTCTGTCTTGAGCCCTTCCCTTTAGATGATAAACAGGTGAAATCTTAACAGTGCACCATACAGGATATCAGAGAGTTTTCAGGGTGTAGGAATTACTATCAGCAGGACAGGTTAGGAGAATTAGGAGGAGAATCAGTGCTCACCAAAGGAGACTCGTTCTGTGTATAAGCTATCAGGGACACAGGGCCGGGACAGAAGATATAGGTAGGCTACAGTAAAAAAGGATAGGATGCTAGGTTGTTTAAGGTCTTAAACAACCCAGAGGACGGGATTAGAGTATTGGGAGTAATGATGACAACAACTAACACTTAAGGACCTCTCAGCATTATAGTAATACCAATGTACTTGGTACTACGCAAATAATTTTGCATGTAAAAGTATCTTACATGTAAAATGCTTGCAGTATAAATATAAAATTAATACTTTATACTAATTCATTAATTTATTGTCTATTAATTTATTAATAGGAAGAGAAAGGAGTAAGTTGTACTAGATCTTAACAGAGAAAAGGAAAGTATGGACTTGGACTTACAGGATGTAGAGACCAAGGGAGGAACAGTGCCATAGTCAAAAAGGGAAGGTGCATGGAAATTTCTAGGAACTGCCTTATGAATTCAAGCTTTGCAAATACCTGCCAAATGAGAGGCTGAATGTATCCTTATGGGGTGTCAAGGTAGCGGCTGTCGTAAAAAATTCAAATTTACTCAGAAGTTTGGGATTCATTTTCTATGTTTGATGAAAATATAAACAATTAAAATCATAAGACTGTTGATTCTAGAAGTAAAATTTTAGACTATGATTCAGTTTCTTTTCGTCTTAATTTTCTTTTTTAATTTAATTTTTATTTTACATTGGAGTATTGTTTATTCACAACATTGTGTTAGTATCAGCTATACAGCAAAGTGACTCAGTTATTTATATATATGTGTGTGTGTATATATATATTATTTTTCAGATTATTTCCCATATAGATTATTACAGAATAATATGCTATCCAGTAGATCTTGTTGATTATTTTATATAGAATAGCATACATATGTTAATTCCAAACTCCTAATTTCTCTCTACCCCAGTCATTAATTTTCTTCTAAAAAGACAATATTGTAAAGTAATTAGCCTCCAACTAGTAAAAATAATTGGGGGAAAAAAATAAATAAAGGAGAGAAAAGAAATAGCTAAAAAAAAATAATAATAAAAAATAAAACTCTAAAAAAAAAAAAAAGAACTGTATCTGGCCTTACATATAGTAACTTGTAATCTGGTAGGCTTCTATGTATTGGAAAGAGGGGACCATGATAAGCAAAAAGATTCTTGCAACAAATATGATCCTTTAATCCCATTGAGACAAGGTTAATCATAGAAGGGTCTCAAGATTTGCTTTGTGTTGCAAAGTTTGCCAACAGCAAAATCAATACTATCTGACTCAAAGGAAAATGTACAGAAACTTGGAAAGAGGTGACATAGCACTAAGTACGAGATGGATCCAACAGGATCCATCAGGATCCCTGCTCCCATTGCCTAGCTTGTTCCTCTCTCATTTCTCTCTGTGTCTTCTTTCTCCCAGGTCTCTTTTTAAACGGGGTCTTATCAGACAGACTTTTCATCAGCACTCCCCATCATCATCCTTACCATGCCTGGCTTTCTCCATAGTGCTTTTTGCCACCTGATACAGTATGCTATATACTTAGTTGTGTGTCTGTCTGCTCCCAGTAGAATGTAAGCTCTGTGAGGTCAGAGAATCCATCTGTTTGATTCACTGCTGCATCATCAACAGCATTTGGAATAATACCTATCACTCCTCAGGGGCTCTATTAATATTTGTAGAATGAATGGTGACCCATACCATCTTTAGTTATGAGGTTTCCTTTATCCTTCAGGTTAACATTAATTCATAGACTCTGGGTACCAGTCCCTTTATTGTTGATGGAAGGGGGAAAATTAGACAGTTCAGGGTAGTTCTGAGTGTGGACACCAGAACAAAACCACCTGGCTTAAAGCTTGGCTTCACGGCTTCCTTGACAGCACTGCCTAATAGAACTTTCTGTCATGATACAAATCTTCTGTTCTACACTGTCCAGTACAGTAGACATGAGGCACGTGGACCTACTGAGCACTTCGAGTGTGGCTAGTGTGACCGAGGAACTTAATTTTTATTTCATTTAACTTAAATGTAAATTTAAGTAGCTTCGGTTAACCAGTGCTTACTGTACTGGACAGCACAGTTGTGTAGCTGTGTAATCCTAGAGAAGATTTCTTAATTTCTCTGTGCCTCCATTTCATCATTAGTGAAATGGCAGTAATACCAATGGCAGTAACAATAACAGCAGCAGCATCCATAGGATTTTGTAAGAAGTAAATCAGACAATATGCAGTACGATAAAAAGTACCTGACACACACTGAGCTCTAAATAAGTGGTACTACTGTGGGCAAAAGGAGCTGGCTTTACAATAACATTGAATCATTCAGACATAACAACAATATTAATCTAACATATAAATAAGAAAATGGAAACATAGGCATTTCCAGAAAATAAGATTATATCAAATATGTGATGACTCAGAAAATAGGGTTAAATGTAAAACAAATCTAGAATCACATGCCAACAAGTTGACAATTTTAGTTGACTGTAATGTTCAGTGCAGTTCAGTCAGTCTTTGTGACCCTTTGGATTGAAGCACGGCAGGCTTCCCTGTCCATCACCAACTCCCAGAGCTCACTCAAACTCATGTCCATCAAGTCGGTGATACCATCCAACCATCTCATCCTCTGTCAGCCCCTTCTTGTCCTGCCTTCAACAATGTGCAACATCAGGGTCTTTTCTAATGAGTCAGTTCTTCACATCAAGTGGCCAAAGTATTGTAGTTGCAGCTTCAGCATCAGTCCTTCCAATGAACGTACAGTTCCAATGACTGTAATGTTACTCTTTAATAAATAAGCAGCTACCATAGCAGCCAGAAATGGTAGGGACCTAACAGAAGCAGAAGGAAAACAATAGAATGGGAAAGACTAGAGATCTCTTCAAGAAAATTAGCGATTCCAAGGGAACATTTCATGCAAAGATGGGCTCAAAGGACAGAAATGGTATGGACCTAACAGAAGCAGAAGATATTAAGAAGAGGTGACAAGAATACACAGAAGAACAGTACAGAAAAGATCTTCATGACCCAAATAATCATGATGGTGTGATCACTCACCTAGAGCCAGACATCCTGGAATGTGAAGTCAACTGGGCCTTAGGAAGCATCACTACGAACAAAGCTAGTGGAGGTGATGGAATTCCGGTTGAGCTATTTCAAATCCTGAAAGATGACACTGTGAAAGTGCTACACTCAATATGCCAGCAAATATGGAAAACTCAGCAGTGGCCACAGGACTGAAAAAGGTCAGTTTTCATTCCAATCCCAAAGAAAGACAATGCCAAAGAATGCTCAAGCTACCGCACAATTACACTCATCTCACACACTAGTAAAGTAATGCTGAAAATTCTCCAAGCCAGGCTTCAGCAGCATGTGAACCATGAACTTCCAGATGTTCAAGCTGGTTTTATAAAAGACAGAGGAACCAGAGATCAAATTGCCAACATCTGCTGGATCATCGAAAAAGCAAGAGAGTTCCAGAAAAACATATGTTTCTGCTTCATTGACTATGGCAAAGCCTTTGACTGTGTGGATCACAATAAACGGTGGAAAATTCTGAAAGAGAGGGGCATACCAGACCACCTGACCTGCCTCTTGAGAAACCTGTATGCAGGTCAGGAAGCAACAGTTAGAACTGGACATGGAACAACAGACTGGTTCCAAATAGGAAAAGGAGTATGTCAAGGCTGTATATTGTCACCCTGCTTATTTAACTTATATGCAGACTACATCATGAAAAATGCTGGACAGGAGGAAGCACAAGCTGGAATCAATATTGCCGGGAGAAATATCAATAACCTCAGATATGCAGATGATGTCACCCTTATGGCAGAAAGTGAAGAAGAACTGAAGAGCCTCTTGATGAAAGTGAAAGAGGAAAGTGGAAAAGTTTGCTTAAAGCTCAACATTCAGAAAACTAAGATCATGGCATCCGGTCCCATTACTTCATGGCAGATAGATGGGGAAACAGTGACTGACTTTATTTTTGGGGGCTCCAAAATCACTGCAGATGGTGACTGTAGCCATGAAATTAAAAGACGCTTACTCCTTGGAAGGAAAGTTATGACCAACCTAGACAGAATATTAAAAAGCAGAGACATTACTTTGCCAACAAAGATCCATCTAGTCAAGGCTATGGTTTTTCCAGTGGTCATGTATGGATGTGAGAGTAGGACTATAAAGAAAGCTGAGCACTGAAGAATTGATGCTTTTGAACTGTGGTGTTGGAGAAGACTCTTGAGTCCCTTGGACTGCAAGGAGATCCAACCAGTCCATCCTAAAGATCAGTCCTGGGTGTTCATTGGAAGGACTGATGAAGTTGAAACTCCAATACTTTGGCCACCTGATGCCAAGAGCTGACTCACTGGAAAAGACCCTGATGCTGGGAAACATTGAGGGCAGGAGGAGAAGGGGACGACAGAGGATGAAATGGCTGGATGGCATCATCAACTCGATGGACATGGGTTTGTGTGGACTCCGGGAGTTGGCGATGGACAGGGAGGCCTGGTGTGCGGCGGTTCATGGGGTTGCAAAGAGTCAGACATGATTGAGCGACTGAACTGAACTGAACTACCATAGCAGCCAGGCATTACAAAGTCATTTCAGAATCAAAGACAATGAGTATCTTCTTAAAGAATCCTTGTGAACAATGTTAACTAAGCAATATCATAAAAGGGCTCCCTTCTATGTCTGGTGTTTATCATTGAGAACAGTTTACTTCCCAACACTTTTCTCCAGTTTCCCGTCTCTACTTTATACCCAAGATTCTACACATTTTTCTTATTTCTGAGGGTCTACTTAGATGTCTTTTAAAAACTCACAAAAGTGAAATGGTAAAATGATCATTTCATAAGAAAACAGGATTATGAAGGATAGCGTATGACACCACTTTATTATTGCCCAAGGAAGCAGCAAACTGACGTTATTGTATTTGGAAGGAGGCTTGAATTAATTTTTTTAGTATTTTGTATTTTGGGGAGCCTCCAAATGAGATTTACTTTCACTACCTCTGCAGGTTTTATTTTCTTTATACACTTCATGCTTTTCTTCCTTCCCAGAGAATTTGAATGTCATATCAAAATTGCAAAGAAGAGGATGGGGGAGAGGAGGACTAAAAAAGGTTATTTTGCTCCTTGATTAGACTTTACCTGATCCGCTCTTCTCTTGCTACCATTATATAAATATCTGTAACCTGAGCAGGGATGGCAGAGACCACACATGATTACTGCTGCCTCTTTCACATGCCAGACCCATCTGTCTAGCTCCTTGAACTATATTGCTCTCTTTTGTCTGTCTCCTTCATCCTCTAGAACATCTCACCTTGTTCTGCTCTCAGATTTGATGGTCGTTACCTTGAAGGCTGAGAGCTGAAAGAATTTCTTTTGGAAAGTTGTTTAAAAACAAGGTTTATACTCACATATGTTAACATTTACTTGGTTCAGTAATGTTTTCATCCTTCATGTTAAGGTCAAAAATCAAAATCATAGGGACCACAGATCTGATTTTAGTAAAACATCTGTTTATTCAGTGCCATATTTCTCTGGTCAAGGTGAGCTGTTTAGAATGTGTCTTTCCATATTTACACACATAAGATATAAAGGCATAATTAGGTTTGGTTCATGGTTCATTGTTTTGAAACTTGAAATAAAAATAGGACCTATTTTTTCAAATGCTTAAATCATATAGAAGTGATAAGATCTCTAGTTGCACTGACTGTATGTGGAAATCACTATGTTGATCCCTCTCTAAAAATAGCCAAGAAGCTGTCGTTAGATCAGTTCCTAGGACAGAGCTTTGAGTTGTGGCATCAGTTTAAAGCACTGAAATGTAAAGCAAGTCTCCTAGGCACTGAATGCAATGGTGAATAAAACAGCCACGATCCCTGTCCTCAGGAGGCTTCCAGTAAGAAGAGCACAAGGAGCTAAATGGCTAATTGCTACACTTCTGTCTGAACCCCAAAGATGTGATTCTACATATCTCAATCTTCAAACCCAAAAAGAGGGCTAAAAGGGAATCCACTTCAGGCAGGTTCTACAACCGTCTCTGTTCTCCTTTTACCATCATAAAATTCCCACAAAGGCCTAGAATGGAAAGGGTTAACCTTACCAAACAAAAAATGGACTAACAATGAATTGACAGCTTCAAAATGTACATGATTCCTCCTCTGGTTTAAAAGAGAAATAAAATTTTGAGGTCATATAAGAGTTTTATGGAACAGCAACCTACTATATACTTTCCATTTATTTTTGTTTCCTTTGGGACTGCCTTTCTAGAGTGATGATGATGACACAGAGATGATGATGGTGATACTATTATCTAACATTTATGAGTCTCTTACAAGCTCCACCAGGACTTCCCTGGTGGCTCAGATGGTAAAGCATCTGCCTACAATGTGGGAGACCCGGGTTCGATGCCTGGGTCAGGAAGACGCTCTGGAGAAGGAAATGGTAAACCACTCCAGTACTCTTGCCTGGAAAATCCCATGGATGGAGGAGCGTGGTAGGCTACAGTCCATGGGGTCGCAAAGAGTTGGACACAACTGAACGACTTCACTTTCTTTCTTTACAAGTTCCAGATGAGAAAGATACTATTTTCATCCTCATTTTGCAGATAAGGAAACTGAGGCATAATAGGCTCAGAAATTGGTCCAAGTTCTTCTAAGCAATGCAAAATTCTTTCCAAACTTGAGGATAAAATCAATCACAAAGAGATCCTTAATATCAGAGAGCATTTTAGTCTTCATATTTTTCTAATACCTGTAACAGGCATGTAACAGGGAAGGATAAATGAATAAATGAAATGATAAAAGAAAAACTGAGAAAATCACAGTATTTCCATATTAAATTTGGTACTTTTATATTGAAACTAAGAGAATCTACATTACATGCATATGTCATTGGCAGTGGAGACCTTCACTTCCTTGCTTCTACTATATAATTCATCTTAAAAAATATGATGTGGCTTACATGCATCCATCCACATTTCGCCAATCATGGCCCCCTTCAGCAATGGCATAAATTGTTTGACTTGACACTTTGAAATTTAGGTTTTATATGGCCAATGAAAGTGAAGTGAAGTGAAAGTCATTCAGTCGTGTCCAACTCTTTGAGACCCCATGCACTATACAGTCCACAGAATTCTCCAGGCCAGAGTACTAGAGTGGGTAGCTGTTCCCTTCTCTAGGGGATCTTCCCAATCCAGGGATCGAACCCAAGTTTCCCACATTGTAGGCAAATTCTTTACCAGCTGAGCTACCAGGAAAGACATATGGCCACATAACTGAGCAATGTTAACTAAATATTATCCACAACATTTACATTTTGGGCAACATGATAGATCAGATATCCCCCACAAAACCACACAAATAGAATACCTAAAAATGTTGAATAAAATTTCAAAATATTTTTTAATGTGCATAACTTACCAATAGTTAAGTAAGAGAAATCTTTAGAAGTAAGAAAAAAATTCAGAGAAGCAACTGAATACTAATACTGACCTTGGTGGCATTCAGTTCAGTTCAGTCACTCAGTTGTGTCTGACTCTTTGTGACACCATGGACTGCAGTACACCAGGCTCCCCTGTCCATCACCAACTCCCAGAGTTTGCTCAAACTCATGTCCATTGAGTCAGTGATACCATCCAACCATCTCATCTTCTGTTGTCCCCTTCTCCTCCCATCTTCAATCTTTCCCGGCATCAGGGTCTTTTCCAATGAGTCAGTTCTTTGCATCAGCTGGTCAAAGTATTGGAGTTTCAGCTTCAACATCAGTCCTTCCAATGAACACCCAGGACTGATCTCCTTTCAGATGGACTGGTTGGATCTCCTTGCAGTCCAAGGGACTCTCAAGAGTCTTCTCCAACACCACAGTTCAAAAGCATCAATTCTTCAGTGCTCAGCTTTCTTTACAGTCCAACTCTCACATCCATACATGACTACTGGAAAAACCATAACCTTGACGAGACGGACCTTTGTTGGCAAAATAATGTCTCTCCTTTTCAATATGCTGTCTGGGTTGGTCATAGTTTTCTTCCAAGGAGCAAGCATCTTTTAATCTCATAGCTGCAGTCACCATCTGTAGTGGTTTTGGAACCCCCAAAAATAGTCTGTCCCTGTTTCCACTGTTTCCCCATCTATCTGCCATGAAGTAATGGGACCAGATGCCATGATCTTAGTTTTCTGAATGTTGAGCTTTAAGCCAACTTTTTCACTCTCCTCTTTCACTTTCATCAAGAGGCTCTTCAGTTCTTCTTCACTTTCTGCCATAAGGATGGTGTCATCTGCATATCTGAAGTTATTGATATTTCTCCTGGCAATCTTGATTCCAGCTTGTGCTTCATTCAACCCAGCATTTTTCATGATGTAGTCTGCATATAAGTTAAATAAGCAGGGTGACAATATATAGCCTTGATGTACTCCTTTCCCGATTTAGAACCAGTCTGTTGCTCCATGTCCAGTTCTAACTGTTGCTTCCTGACCTGCATACTGATTTCTCAGGAGGCACATCAGGAAGTCTGGTATTCCCATCTCTTTAAGAATTTTCCAGTCTGTTGTGATCCACATAGTCAAAGTCTTTGGCGTAGTCAATAAAGCAGAAATAGATATTTCTCTGGAACTCTCTTGCTTTTTCTATGATCCAATGGATGTTGGCAATTTGGTGGCATTAACTGACCCTTAGTGACTGAGGTTTTTTCCTCATATTTTTCATATCATGATACACATAGAAAATGAAATTATTATAATAGCAACTGCTAGAAAAAAATGGGAGAGAATTTGGGAGCATTGATATGCAACTGCAAAAACATGCACCATATTTACTTCACATAAGAAAAATAAAATATAAAGTATTACATATATTGAACAAATACTCAATGCTAAATATACTGGATTTGTATAAACTTGACATTAGAAAATTTGTAGATTTTTTAAAATTTAATTTATTTATTTTTTCCCGCACTATGTGGCTTGAGGGATCTTAGTTCCCGACCAGAGACCGAACCTGTGCCCCCTGCAGTGGAAGCCCAGAGTCTTAATCACTGGACCACTAGGAAGGTCCCTGCAAATATTTTTAAAGTAACTGGAATTTTCTTTCATGAACGTAAATATTTTTTTCATTCTATGTCATGCTTGAGATAGCTGCATATAATTCTTAATAATATCTTTGAAAGATTATCTTTTCAAAAGTCTCACTATGGATAAGTCATTGTTTCTACAAATTTGTAGCAGCTAAAAATCAATGAGCTTGGTAATCAATTAAGAAGTTAGAGGAAGACTAAAAGAATATGCCCAAAGAAAATGGAAAAAAGGAAGTAAAAAATAAAAGCAAAAGTTAATGCCACATAAGACAGAGGAATGTAATGGAGAAGAAGAGCAAAGATAAAGTTGGTTCTTTTAAAAAAGATTCATAAATTTGACAAACTTTTGGCAGAGTTGACTTAGAGAAAAGAGAGAAGACACCAATGAAGAACTTTTCAATGATTTTTGAAGTATAGTGTGAACAACTTTATGCCAATAAAGTTGACAAGGTAGATAAAATGGATGAATCCTTAGATTCTTATATCTTATATATATATTTAAATATATCTTTAAAAACTGAAGATGAAAAACCTGAATAATTCTATAACAATTAAAGAAATGCAATCAGTAGTTTAAAGTCTTCTTTAAGGAAATACCAGGCCCAGACAGTTTTACACAGTAATCCTATTAAACATTCAAAGAATAGCTAATTCCAATGGTTCACAAAGTCTTTCAAAGAAAAGAAACAGTCTTCTCAACTACTTTTATGAATCTTACATAATCTTGATATCAAAACTAGATAATGACAGTATGACAAAGCAAAAAATAAAAAATCTTACCCGTGAAAATAATTTTAAAATAATAAATAAAATGTTAGAGACTGCTAAGTCTTATCATATGTGTGAAAGTTGCCTGTGTTTTTAAAAATGCATTATTTCAACATCAGAAAATCCAGTATTGTAATTCATCTCATCAGTATGTACCAGTCAGAAAAGTCATTTGATCACCTCAATAGATGCAGAAAATTCATTTGATAAATTTCAATATATATTCACAATCCAAAAATTTATCAATGTAGGATATAAGAGAATTTCCTTAACCTAATAAATAGCATTTGCAAAAAAAAAAAAATACAGCCTATGTCATAGTGAAATATTAAAAACATTTCCTTTAAAAACAGAAAAAGATAAAAATTAAACATGTTACTTGGGAATATGTACTTTAGTGATAAAACTAAGAAATACAGGGTAGTAACAGAAAACTCAGAGAAATAGCTATGTCTGGGTGGTTATAATCAGGAAAATGGATAGTAGACACACAAAGGGTCATTATAGACAAACACACACAAGCACATATACACAATATAAAATATATTATTCATAACTTATTTGCAGATGAACTGAAACAATGATTCATTCTGCAAATGTTAAACAAACCCAGAATGGTGACTAGTCTAAATAACATTATAACTATAACAGAAATTTAAATCACTTTATCTTCTATTGTACAAGTTCAAGCTTGTCTTCATATAAGTCATATTTGTACACTAAAATCACAGTTTAACATGTTTGGGAATAAATTTCAAATGAACTGCTCACATCTCCATGAAGACTTAGAAAGAATTATATGTGCAGACTCATTCGATTTCCTGAGTAAATCTATCACAATTAAAACTTTATGTTTAGGGACCACTTTCCACATCATTACGTTGGTTTTTTAGAAACCTTTTGCAAAAAAATCAATTCTTTAACAGCACACAAAAGAAAGGAACAGCCCTCATCAAATGAACTCACATTGATTGCAGAATTCTTCCCCTTTGTTCTAGGCACATTAAATTCAGCCCCCAAATTCTAAGAGGCCAAATTCTAAGAGCAATGCTAGTGTGATGTATCAAACCACAGTATTAGGACAGTTCAAGATTTTCTGCTTTGTCTGTTCAGGCACAGACACTTTAGTGGGAACTGGAGCCAGAGTGGAGCACTGGGGCTAATGAGGGGCAACTCTGAGGAGGATTAAAAAGAATGTTCTCTGAGTATGAGATGGAAAAGGGGGCTTGATATTGAGCAAGGAAGTGTGCTTTTCAAAAGCCTTCCTCTAAAGAACTTTCTGAACTTCTGGTCCCCAAAGTAGAAATAGAAGACAAAATAGAAACCACACTGAGTTCAGGTTCCATTGTTTTTTTAAAAAAAAAAAAAAGAAAAAGGGGACAAAAAACAGAATTTGTGTGTTCTCTGAGTGGCTTCCGGCAGAATAAGGTATATATGAATATAGTAGGCACTCATTCATTCTCTCTTTTTCGTTGTCATTGTGTTTAAGGACTAGAATATGTAGGTAGACAGTAGTAATGAAATTAGGTGCCCAAGTTTTCATTCTGATCATATGAAGCATAACTTGCCTATGGCTGGGGTCCATGTTCTAAGCTATTGTAAACATTATTTTTAAATTCTGCAAAGTCCCTAAAGCTTCCCAAGAAATGCTATTTCCAATTTTACCTTTTTTTTTTTTTTAAATTTTGAAAACATGGTCAGGCTGCTGCAGATGCAACAGAGCAGAACCTTATGGAGTCTCTTCCTGGGAAAGGCCCCTCCCCCATATTGTCTGCTGTAGTTCCTCTCTGAAGCACCTAATATCTGATACACATTTCCTGAGTTATTTTATAGACACTAAAACCACCACCAAATGGAAAAAATTAACTACTTGATAATCATGAGCATGTAACCCCCAGACCTATTGGCACCTAAGGATTGATAACGCTAACCTGTGACACAGCCCTGTTAGTCTTCCCTATAGTCCTGTCTTCCCTGTAGCTCAAACAGTAAAGAATCTGCCTGCAATGCAGGAGATCTGGGTTCAATCCCTGGGTCGGGAAGATCCTCTGGAGAAGGAAATGGCAATCCACCCCAGTATTCTTGCGTGGAGAATCCCATGG
Source organism: Dama dama (assembly GCF_033118175.1). Taxonomy (NCBI): domain Eukaryota; kingdom Metazoa; phylum Chordata; class Mammalia; order Artiodactyla; family Cervidae; genus Dama; species Dama dama. Next base: position 43,228,586 of record NC_083698.1, on the reverse strand, counting down.
GCAGAAGAACCTGGTGGGCTACAGTCCATGGGGTCACAAAGAGTCAGACAAAACTGAGCGACTTACACTACACTACTACAGCCCTGTTATCTTACCATCAACCACTCAGAGAATTGCACATAAGCTGATAGCATGCACTTTCCTCCCTCACCTTGCCTTTAAAAATGCTTTGCTGACATCATCAGTGAGTTCAAGTGTTTTGAGCACTAGCTATCCTGAACCCCTTGCTTGGCACCTTGCAATAAATGCTGTACTTTGCTTCACAACAACCTGTTGTTAGCAGATTAGTTTTACTTTGTGTGGATTCATTAGGTTCAATAACACAGAGAAACAACCCACAACCATAATGCATAGTTTATGACCACCAAAATTAAACAGCTATTTAGAATCCTCCAGTTTTGAATTTCTCAACTTTTTTTGAATTCTACAATAACCTACTATTAGCAGGTCTCCAGTGTGGCAATCCACTCCAGTACTCTCGCCTGGAAAATCCCATGGACGGAGGAGCCTGGTAGGCTGCAGTCCATGGGGTCGTGAAGAGTCAGACACAACTGAGCGACCTCACTTTCCCTTTTCACTTTCATGCATTGGAGAAGGAAATGGCAAGCCATTCCAGTGTTCTTGCCTAGAGAATCCCAGGGATGGGGGAGCCTGGTGGGCTGCCATCTATGGGGTCGCACAGAGTCGGACACAACTGAAGCGACTTGGCAGCAGCAGCAGCAGTGAGCTGCTAATTCTCCAGGGATGTCCAAGTTATTCCAAAATGTCCATCTCCAAGCTGAGAAACAATAACCAAAAAGTTCAGATGGGAGAAAGACCAATCCAATGAGTCCTCTGAAAAACATAGGCCAGTGGAAAGTCACAAAAGATTCTTAACAAGACAGATAAGTTATCAGTTCAGTTCAGTCACTCAGTCGTGTCTGACTCTTTGTGACCCCATGGACTGCAGCATGCCAGGCTTCCCTGTCCATCACTAACTCCCAGAGCCTACTCAAACTCATGTTCATCACATTGGTGATGCCATCCAACCATCTCATCCTCTGTTGTCCCCTTATAGAGAGTAATTTAAAAGAATTTATATCAAGACAAAGGACTGCAAAAAAGTCCAGGAGGAGCTGACCTTTTCTGAGTGTCTCCTTCTACTGCCTGGATCCTGGGCGAATGCCTTTCTTACTCTTTTTCACCCTTCACATTTTATCCTCCACCCTCCATCATCAAAATGCTATCTTACACATAGTGTTAGGGGGTAAATGACTGGATCTGACTCTATAAAAAAGAGAGTTCTGAGAGGCACAAGATGACAAGGCTGGAGCTCCCTCTAGAGACCATCCTGCAGTGCATGGAGGGGTCCTCAGTAAAGCGAGCTAGGGCTGGACGGTTCCTGGCCCATTACCCCACCCCAGCTCACCTTGCTGAAGAGCCCTTTCCAGCAGATGGAGAGGTCTGCAAGGGCAGAGCTACTCAGTATGCCCTGAAGGATGTAGTTTGGAAGCTGCCCAGCAGAGATTAACCAAAATCTCTTCACCAGCACTTTTAGAAGCAAATGGTCTGAGCAAGAATGCTTATTTAATAAGTTCTCCTGTCAATCTCAACTCTGGATACTCACCACAAAAGGGATCTTGATACTGTGGATATAAAACAGAGAATGTTCATTTGTTCATTATTCAATCCAGCAGTTTGGGTCATAGTCACAGATGTGGTCATAACAAATGAATACTCTAATTTTACAATAAGCTGATGACTTCAAATAGGAAAGAAAAATATTAATAAGAAGCAATGTTGGGCTTTTAAAAATATTCTTTAGAAAAGCTAAAGAAATACAAAGAATTAACATGTTAATGAAAGACAGAGCAACACAATCTTCATTTGAGCATAAATCACTACTTTTTTTGCCCAGGAAGAAAAATAATGATTCACAGATATCATATTGAGAAACCTAATTTTCAGTGTATTACAGTTACTTTTAAAATATCAGACAATAAAATGTGGATTCTGAATTGTTCCTGTAACATGATGTTATTAGAGAATATTCAATTTTTTCTTTTGATAACTGTGAAGAGGGTAACATGAATAATATTTCTCTGTCATTTGGTGAAACTTCACAAGAATGCCTAAGTATTTGACATAAATGAAAGATTGTCTGGTCCACATTGCCTTCAAAACATGGCTTCTTTTTTTTTAGATTAGTTCAGCTGAACTTACTAAACAGTTCAACATATCTCTACAACATCTTGTTACTTCTGAGTCACTATTATAGCTAAATAAAATGGAAGAGCTAGACCCTGTCAACACAAAATTAAACTCTTAACTGAATATGGTATTTTCTTAGTAATGTACAAAATTCATTCTAGGAATCACAATGGCATTTATATAACACTGCAGTTTCTGAAAGGCTTTCATAGCCATTATCTTTCTCGATCCTCAGGACAAAGCAGATCTGAAATATACAAGTTGTGAAATGAAAATGTCCTTCTTTAAGTTATGTATTGTCCAATTTTTCTGTCTACTAAATTTTCTGAATACTAACCACTCCTCTAGGCCTGCACTCTTTAGTGCAGCAATTATAGCTAACATTTATTGAGTGTTTACTGTGTGCTGAGATGGTTGGATGGCATCACTGACTCGATGAACATAAGTTTGAGCAAGCTCTATGAGTTGGTGATGGACAGGGAGGCCTGGTGTGCTGCAGTCCATGGGGTAGCAAAGAGTCAGACGCGACTGAGTGACTGACCTGAGCTACTGTGTGCTAGGTCCAGTTTTAAGTGTTTTACATGCATTAATCCAATAATCCTAAGAACATGGTGCTGTGCTATATGATTTTACTTAAAGTCCCATTATATTGAGGAAATCTAACTCTAGACATTTATCACCTATAATTGTTTCCTACTTGCTTTCCCTTCTAATTGCACCCTGTCTTTGATGGTTTTCCTAATATTTACTTTATTGGTAAAGGTAGCAACACTTGGTTAGCAGATGACATGTTTTTAATGTCCAAAAAACCTTCAATCTCTATGTATCACAAGTACAATTAATGTAAACTTTAGAAAAATAACATCAAGAAAATGAAAAAATCAAGAGTAGTTAGATGACTTGCCCAAAATAATCCAGCCAATAAACAATCAAGTCAAACTATAAATCTACACCCAGTTCCCTAATGCCTCCTGAAGCTGCCCAAGTCTATTTTTTACCCTTTTTGGAACTATGTCTGTGACCTGGTAATCCTGTCTACCATCACCACCTTCATCATCACCATCAATAAACAAATCTACTAAGAACATTTCTACATTCGATGCAGGGCAGAAATGGATGACACAGAGCCAGCAATGCCAACATTGCTACAGGAATTCACACTTTAATAATAAAAGTAAGGAGATCAGAGGTACAACCAAGGGGATATAGTGGGTAAAGAACCACCCAGGTTCTAGGTTACGAAAACGAATAGAATGAGGAGTACCTCAACTCACCTAAGCATGTTTGAAGAGGGAAGCCTGATAAACATGTACTAGATATTTCCCTGTGAATACCAGCTCCTTTTCTTCACATTGATGCAAAATGTTGCAAATGCCTACTGAAGATTTAAGCTAAGCAAATGAACATTTAAGTTAGGAGGCACTGCACTGGAAATCAGATGTGTTAGTTTCAACTCTATCAAGGTATAATTTTGCCAAGACAACTTCTCTCAGCCTCAGAGGCAAAATATTCTGTTGGTTAGGGGGAGAATCTGATTTTAGTTCAAGCCATTTACTGGCTCTGTGCCCTTGAACAATTTTTAACCTTCAATTTTTTCATATACAAAATGGATAAAATAATTCTAACCTTGTTGGTTTACTGTAAAGGTTAAATATACTAACAAAATTAAAAGACACTTGCTCCTTGGAAGGAAAGTTATGACAAATACAGACAGCATATTAAAAAGAGACATTACTTTGCCAACAAAGGTCCATCTAGTCAAGGCCATGTTTTTTCCAGTAGTCACATAGGGATGTAAGAGTTGGACTATAAAGAAAGCTGAGTGCCAAAGAATTGATGCTTTTGAACTGTGATGTTAGAGAAGACTCTTGAGAGTCCCTTGGACTGCAAGGAGATCCAACCAGTCCATCCTAAGGGAAATCAGTCCTGGGTGTCCATTGGAAGGACTGATGTTGAAGCTGAAACTCCAATACTTTGGCCACCTCATGCGAAGAGCTGACTCATTTGAAAAGATCCTGATGCTGGGAAAGATTGAAGGCAGGAGGAGTAGGGGCCGACAGAGGATGAGATGGTTGGATGGCATCACCAACTCAATGGACACGAGTTCAGGTAAACTCCGGGAGTTGGTTATGGACAGGGAGGCCTGGCGTGCTGCGGTTCATGGGGTCACAAAGAGTCAGACACGACTGAGCGACTGAACTGAACTGAACTGAAATATACTAAGGTTTTTGCAAATAATCAGCAGCAGTTGCTTAATAGTATTTACCATTATTATTTCTTTATTGAGAAAATGAGGAGACTACTAAATAATTTTTCATATCCCTCCAATTTTTAAAAGCCTATATTCTTACTTGGAGAGTCCCAGGGACAGAGGAGCCAGGCAGGCTACAGTCCACAGGATCGCAAAAAGTGAGACACGACTGAAGTGATTTAGCATGCACGCACACATGAGTCTCTATCTACTTGGCACTGGGTTAAGTACATTTGTCTAAATGTTTGCTTTAACAGATTGTTGCTTAATGACCATGTCATTTTTATAGCATGAAAGGCCAATCAAATCACTTCTAGAAAAAATAATTCTTATTTTCAATCAACCCACAATCCAATTGGGGTACATTAGCATTAAGTCATTAATGGAAGAGAGATTTTAAAAAAATGCCTCAAATTGCTTAGATTAAGTATATTTTACCTAATTTATCCTCTAGTGAAAAATCACCTATGATTTGGTGCAAAACTTCCACGATTTTCCAAACAAGAAATAATTATTTTTCTAAATTCATACTATATCATCTTTTCTCTGGAATAGTATCTTTCATACATTTTGACTACAACCCATTGCAATCTAGTCCACACACACATATGCAAATAGTTTAAGAAATAAAAAAGAAATAAAGGTTTCACAAACTATCTGCGTTGCGTTCACATTTTCTCTTCTTTTTTAATTCAAGGTTTAATGCTGATCATTATCTACTAAACTGATATCATGACCCATCGAAGGGCCACCAACCACCACCTGTAAAACACTACAGTACAGCAATTCTTTCTCTGTGAAGAAAATGTCAACTAGTCAGTATTACTTCTCGTCCAGTCAGCTGGTTAAAACATGTACATTCAGGTAAATAATATGTTGCACATAGATCACAGTATTGCTGGTCATTAATCAACTGGAATTTAAATAAATTCAATTAATCTAGCTTATAACTATATTATGTTCTTAAAATGCTCCAAAAATATATTTGCCCTAAATGCTCACTATAAGTTCCCTTTTCCCACTATAGGCATTCAGTTCAGTTCAGTTCAGTCACTCAGTCATGTCCAACTCTTCGCCACCCCATGGACCACAGCACGCCAGGCCTCCCTGTCCATCACCAACTGCTGGAGTTTACTCAAACTCTTCTCCATTGAGTCGGTGATGCCATCCAGCCATCTCATCCTCTGTCGACCCCTTCTCCTCCTGCCCTCAATCTTTCCCAGCATCAGGGTCTTTTCCAATGAGTCAGCTCTTCGCATCAGGTGGCCAAAGTATTGGAGTTTCAGCTTCAACATCAGTCCTTCCAGTGAACATTCAGGACTGATTTCCTTTAGGATGGACTGGTTGGATCTCCTTGCAGCCCAAGGGACTCTCAAGAATCTTTTCCAACACCACAGTTCAAAAGCATCTTTTCTTCAGCGCTCAACTTTCTTTATAGTCCAACTCTCACATCCATACATGACTACTGGAAAAACCATAGCCTTGACTAGATGGACATTTGTTGGCAAAGTAATATCTGTGCTTTTTAATATGCTGTCTAGGTTGGTCATAACTTTCCTTCCAAGGAGTAAGCATCTTTTAATTTCATGGCTGCAGTCACCATCTGCAGTGATTTTGGAGCCCCCCAAAACAAAATCAGCCACCATTTCCACTGTTTCCCCATCTATCTGCCATGAAGTAATGGGACCGGATGCCATGATCTTAGTTTTCTGAATGTTGAGCTTGAAGCCAACTTTTTCACTCTCCTCTTTCACTTTCATCAAGAGTCTCTTTAGTTCTTCTTCTAAAGGCATTATAGACATCAATTTAGCTTTACAATCTGCAACCATGGCTGATTCATATCAATGTATGACAAAAAAAAAAAAAAAAAAAGAAATTGTAGGAATGCTCTTTATCAAATTTTACAATGACTTTTTCTTTCTTAGGTTGAGTTATTTTAATTCTCCATGTTTGCTTCTATCATACAAGAAATTATATCCTCTTTCCTTGTTTACCTTTATCCTAGAATCTATGAGAACTTCTTATGGGTAAAAAGGCGGGTATAGTCATAACTTTTCTTTCTTGATAATTGGCATTAGCTCACAGCTTTGGACTGTAATGCATATTCCAGCTCTCTGCTTATTCTGTGTCAATATATTTTTAAGCTATTGATAATATCAAATTCAACAGGCTTTTGATGTTATCAAGTTTCACAGGCTTTTCAACCTTGAATTTCTATGTCTTCTCTATTCATATTTCATTTATTTTTGCTGTCACTCTTCTACATCCCTGTCATTCCTCACACCTGGATGTATTTGCCTATGTTTCACATACTGAGCCTTCTGTCAATGATGATACACTTTTCCCATTCTGATTTTTACAACTTCTCTCGTGACACCAAAAAGACCAGGCAGAACACCCTGCCCTTGGAGTTTCCAGACACTTGAGTAAATGGGCTTATGATGCATTCTACACTAAATCCAAAGCTGAGTTCCCTTCCAACTCCTGTCTGCCATGATTTTCTAATGTGAAATTCTTCTTAGTTAAGTTCTTCATGTCTGCCTTTGAGCTAAGGCCTTTTTTCTGGTCTACAACTATTTGTCATTCATTTTACTACCTTTCACTACTCTTCCACTAGCCCTTTCATTGATAAGTCATAATTTCAAAATTTCATGCAATTAGACTAACTTCACAGAGCCTATCATTTAAGATCTTTTCTCCTATTGAGAATACACAGTCCCCACACTGCTGCACACCTGGTTTCATTAGGAAAGATATCAGAATCCAGGCACAAGAGACCCATTCTGGTAATTCCATGTCAGCAACTCTATTTCAAAAAGGTTTGCTATCTTCTTTCATTGTGCTCAATAGTAATTAGATATGGTTCATGTCTATATTGATCAAAAAAGCATTTCTCTTCCTCTTGCAACCTACTCATTCTTCTGTTTTGTTTTAGTAGAAGTAATGAGAAATGTGCTCAAGATTACACTTAGGACAATTTAACAAGGACAGTGCTGTGATCCTGTGCAGTACATGTGTCATAGAATTGTAATCATAATTTGAGAGCTGTATAATAATAGTTGCATAAACATGTAGGATGCTGGGGGAAGATGGTTTTGCTTATTTCTTTTCTTGAAATGCCCCAGTGATTTTTCATAACAGCTTTATGTTTAAATCACCAAACAACTTATCTATTATTTGCCATGTGAACCAGCCTCTTAACTTTACGTCGTCAGTAATATCTTCTTGTTATTATTAAGAATAAAGGTCTTAGTCTTTCCTCATATCAAATAAAAACTCCACTCGACTCATTATAAGGAAAAAAATCACATTAGTGAAAATTTGTGTTCACCCTCAAAGTTCATATATATTATGGAAATTACACTTTAAAGCTTTCCCAATTATCATGCTATTAAGCCCCCCAATTAGAATTCTCCTGGAGAGTTCTTTGCTTCATGCCAGTGTGATAAGAAGTTCTCTCTACTCCTGTCCCCATGGTTTATCTCCTCATACCACACACAGAAGGGCATTGAGCCACATGCTGCAACTATAGCTATATGCTCTGCTAGGTTTGGGTCTTTTTGTTTTCATTTAAAAGTTTGCTCACTTTGAAAAGTTTCTAAGGTAAAGATATAAAATGTAATACACTGGCCTGGCCATCTAGATTCTTTTTACTGCATGATATCATCACACCAAACATAAGCACCAATCACTAAAAATTCGTTTTCATACTAAGCATCTGATACAATTATTCTAGTTATGTATGTATACATATTTATTATTTATAAAAATATACAAGCACCCATTTTGACAACGGAAAAAAGCTTTTACATGTACATGTAGCCTCACACCAAAGAAACCACCTAATAAGATATGATTTGGGTTATATAGGGCCAATTATTTTTCACAAATGTTCACTTAAAATCTCACAGTTATAAAAATTCATTTGATATTCACATTACTATGTTTTCCAACATCTCTTCAATTCTCACACTACATGAAAGCAAAAAAAGAAGTTTCAAAATTCTCATTTAAAATCATTTTCTTGTAAGTTTGGCTTGGCAAATCGAAAATTCTTGCAAGTGAAATTTGTTGTTAGAAAATGAAAACTGCCTTTCCTGAGGGTACACATTCTTCTCTGCATCTGGGGGAATATTTGAAATGCTCTAGCAGAGGAAAACCCCCTTTTAGGGCCATTCCATAACTCTGAACTTAGGATGGATTAGCATCTCTAAGAGGCAAGACCTTACTTCGTCATATGCTCTGCTGCTGCTGCTATTAAGTCGCATCAGTTGTGTCCGACTCTGTGCAACCCCATAGACGGCAGTCCACCAGGCTCTTCTGTTCCTGGGATTCTCCAGGCAAGAATACTGGAGTGGGTAGCCATTTCCTTCTCCAATGCATGAAAGTGAAAAGTGAAAGTGAAGTCGCTAGGTCGTATCCAACTCTTTGTGACCCCATGGACTGTAGCCCACCAGGCTCCTCCGTCCATGGGATTTTCCAGGCAAGATTACTGGAATGGGTTGCCATTGCCTTCTCCTGTCATATGCTCAGCACCAGCCAAATGGTGAAACCTGGTGACTGTTCTGAACTTGAGTAAATCCTGACCTTGTCTCTTCAGAGTTCCCCCATCAGAGCTCTGCACATGCTGGGCCACACAGCTGAGCAGGCCTGCATATCCAAGAAGAACACATCTGCACTGATGCCCAGAATTATGAAAGGAAAGTTTGGAAGACATACCCTCTTCTCCTGTGCTGACTGTTCCTACAGGTGTGTAAGGAAATCAAATGTGGAACAGGAGTCCCCACTCTTATGAAAGAAAGTCTAACCTTCTGATTCTTACATAAAACCTCCATTTTTAATAACATGATATTTTTTCATGAGAAACTAAAAGGTAAGGGTAAATCTGCTGGATCCTAATATATAACTGATTATATCCCTGCATTGTAATAAAGATCATTACCTATGCATCAGAAAAACCCTTGATTTAGGAATAGGCTCATCATAAATTAGGCCATCAAAAAATTCTGGAAGAATTCCTTTAGTGCAATTACTGCTGGGGTCACAAATCCATGAGAAAAATGAGTATCATGGCTTTCAAAGTATATGGTATTCACTTCTCAACCTGGAATGTGGGACATTTTAAGTAACTTCCTTTTTTCCCATTCTTCATTCATTTTTTTATTCATTAACTCAATAAAAATGAATACCTATTATGTGCCATACATATACATACTACTGTGTGACAAGATGCAGCAGTAATAATAACATAAGAACAGTAACCCTACCTACTGGCTCAGCTGGTAAAGAATCCACCTGCAAGGAGGGAGACCTGGGTTCGATCCCTGGGTTGGGAAGATCCCCTGGAGAAGGGAAAGGCTACCCACTCCAGTATTCTGGCCTAGAGAATTACATGGACTACAGTCCATGGGGTCGCAAAGAGTCGGACACGACTGAGCGACTTTCACTTTCACTGTGTACTGAATACTGTTTTCCTATACACCTTGGCTTATTTAATCCTTGCAGCAATCTCCTGAGGTAAATACAATTATACGTTCACCTTGCAGATGAGCAACTGAAGTACAGAAAGATTAATTCCCTAGATCATATAGTGAATGAATACCAGAGCCAAAGTTCACATCCACCTCTTTTTACTCCAGTGTCCATGATCTTTACCACTATGATATATGAGAAAAGGACATGGGTTTGTAGAACTTTGAACGTACTGGAAAAGACAGACATTAAACAAATAAACACATTTGTAATACCAAATGCTGATAAGATATATAAGAAAAGAGCACAGTGCCTTGAGATAGGATCCATAACAATGCCAAGGCTCTTCCTGCTGCCTAAGAAGTGTGATAATTACCTACGGTAATTCTCATCTCACCAAAATGGCAACGGTACATAACTGAAGAACTCAGGCTGATTAAAAAGATCTGGGGAAAACTAGGGTTAAGAAGCTGGGGAAGGTAAATAAGCAATTCAGTCTTCAATCCTTGCCATACTTGCCATACAATCAAGGCTCACTATCTTGGAGGCCCTTCTTGTTGGTACAACTCAGAATGACTAGCGACAGGGATCTAGTGAATGCAACCCCCCCCCTTCCCATTTTACCCTTCCCAAATACCAAAATCCAATCAGGATTAGGTGCTCCTTCTTCACACGTGAAGCCAAGAACCTCCTCATCTGCTATATTCCACCAAAGTTTATGGTAGAGGTCTAAAAATTTCAAATTCTGCCTCAATGCTTTAGCTTACTAAAAAAAAAAAAACATGGAGGAGAAGGAAGGAAATGGCAACCCACTCCACTATTCTTGCCTGTAAAATTCCATGGATAGAAGAGCTTGGCAGGCTACAGTCCATGGGGTCACACATGCAGGAGAAGGGGTGGAGGGAGATGGGTTGGGAGAAATAAACAGAGGAAGAACTAAAAAAAGAAGAGGGAGAAAGAAAGATCTCATTGGCTTGTAATTGGTGAAACTTGCATTTCTGAAAATAATTTAAGATAATGGCTTATAGTCAACAAAACAAAAAAACTCCACCTTTACGAGACTTGGATTAACAGACCTGGAAACAGAGACTGAAATGCTGATTTGAAAACAAAAACATGAAATCAGAGAATCACGCTCCCACAAAGACAAAATCCCGTTTCCATTCAGATTAAAAAAAAAAAAAAAAAGATCTGGACTTTATTGCCCTGTTTGCCAATTACAGATCTACCTCTTTTTATTAGTAGAGAAATCAAACAAAAAAGAAACATCTCTCTTCTCAAGAAATTATTTCCCTGTGGATTTGGGAAATTTTGCATCTCTAATTGTTATTATTTATTTTACACATTATTTTTATATCTTCACTCTTTATGTTAGGCAAGGTCCCTAAGTACAGGATTACATCTTGAAGAAGTGTGACATATTAGCTCCTAAGTCTGTAGTTTCATTCCACTGAGGTTAATGATGATTCAGAGGGGAGAGAGAGAGGGAGAGGGCAGGTGTTCATAATAGCACCATTAATTATGGTCGTTTCTGCGCATCTAGGTAGAAAGCAACATCATTTTCAGGTCCAATAAATTAAGTACGTTTTCTAGTTCATTGTTCAGAATCATAAAAGAATAATTCTTGATGTTGTATTGCCACAAGAAAGTCTTCTGCTTTCATCTTAGTGTATTATTTCATATGGGATTTTATGGTCTACCTGGCTCTGATTTATGAGGTTACTATATTAAAATGCTTAGATAACTAAATACACATCTTAATAATTTGACTTCCAATGAAGGTTAAACAGTCTCTGATAAGCAAATGGCACATTAAGTCTCATCTTTAATAGTTAGCAAATTACACTTGAGAGACCTAGGTAAATTATAAGAAGCCTTCTTAATATTAAAGAGGAATAGTCCAAAGGTTAGAAACTAAACTTTGACAGTAATTTACAATCAATTACGTCAAATATATTGTTAGTATCGAGACTTTTGTAAAAAACCTGAAAAGCACATTAAATGTGACTTTCTTCAGAAATACCTTCTTTATCCCATCTTTTAAAAAAATCTGTGAATACAACTGACTTTAACTCTTAATATACTTGACTTTGAGTCATAATCAATTCTTTAATTAATATACTTCATTAATAAATAAAATTATGTCCTTCTGTGGTTTACCTAGAAATAAAATACCATATAAATGGCAAATAAGTGCCAAGAACTTAAGGATCTGGACTTAGCTGAAAATGAAGTAAACATCCTTATAGCTTCATCAGTACAAACGTTATCATCACATTTTACACTGATATGTGGGAAACAGGATAGCATACTAATATCAAACTTCTGAAAACATGACATCATATTTCACTACTGTAGAATAAATGATTTTTTGTACTCTCTTCCGGGAAGAGAAAAGAAAAAAACATCGTAATAGTTGCAACTTGTATTAACTTCAAAGCTGGGAATTCTTTCCCAAAGATAGTTTACTTTCTTTCCTTTTTAAAACAACAACATCAATTTAGACACAAAATCTCATAAAAGTAAAACATCTTGTAATATGTTGAGAAATCACCCAAAAATCACTTTCAGACCTTTGAAAAAACAATCTAATTTGAATCATCAGTCTAAATAGGTCATTTAACTCAGAAAAATTAAAATTAGAAAAAGAATTGACCCTGTATAGCTAAAGCATCTGCATCCTCAATGTCCTGCTGTCTTCAAAGTCAAACCATAGCTAAGTGTCAAGAACAACAATAATATATTAATTTATTCCAAATCTCCAAGTTAGTCTGCTCTTGAGATGGCCATAAAAGACAACATTATATAGAAAAATCATGGGGAGGGATGCTTGAAGAAGTTGAGAATGGAAGTACAGAAGGAAAAGCAGAGAACTCTATATTTAAGAAGAATAAAAGGTATATATATGGGGGGGGGGCGGGTCTCTACTAGCGAGACCCCCTTTCACATGCACAAGTTCACAGTATATGCAAATGAAAATCAGCTGCAGCACACTTAACACAAAGCAAATAACTTCCAAAGAAGTTTATTCTCCCACAAGCTTCTCGTATAGTTAACTAGCAGCATAAGATCATGACTCTTAATGCTCTTGTCTGGGACCCTTCAGAACTTAAGCAGCCTGTAACATTCTGGTAAACACAGGGATCAAAGCCTTACTCTCTAGAAAACCTTCCCAGGCATAGGAAAAACAACAAAATCTTAAAGGTAACACCTTTAAAGAAAGAGAACAATGAACTAAAACACAAATGAGAATGTGGCTGCCTGAGATATCCTCTACTTTTCCAACCAGATCATCCATAACATCAAAAGGACCCCCACCATGTTGGAACAAGAAGGTGTCAAGTGTTGGAGGATGGAATCTACCTTTAGAAGGCAGGGCGTCGAAGGTGGCTAGCAGAAAGGGAATCAGCACCGCTGGAGGCAGAGAAAGGAGTCAGTTTCAGGGCTCTCCAGAGCCACCAGGAAATGCACCCTCCCTCTCTTTTTGGGTTAAAAGTAACTCGGATGCTCAGGAAAAGTACTTTCACATTCTCCAGCTAGCAACAATCTATCATCCATAGGCAAAGAGTGATCAGAGACACCAAAGAAACAAGCTTTCCTCTGTGTCCATCTCCCTAAGGCCACTTCCCCAAAACTGAGATCTTGAGAAATCTTGATTCCCTCAAGAATTCTGTTCAAAGATGGAATGAAAGGACCTTTGCTCTGACAAGGGAGCAAACAGAAGACTTGACATTGGGGAATTACAAAGGAACATCCTACGGTACAGTTTTCTTAAACGGGTAAATCCCAAAACAGAATTCGGGTTTATTCACGTCCAAATGATAAAAATTTTATAACTTCCTGGGACAGAGAGAAACAACTTCACTCCAGCCCCCAACCCCAATCACCCTCAGAAAGCAATGACTTAAACAGTCCCAGAGAGGGACTGAGCAGGCTGACCCTCCTTCCACTAGAATCGCTCCAAATCCGCTTTTCGCCTCGCTGTCAGCCCCTCGTTTAGTTTCTCTGCTCGCTCCTTAAGCGGCCGCTTCCTCTCCTCACCTCGAGTTCTTAGCGGACTCGGCCCAGCAAACGCCCTGCCCCTGACGTGTCCCTCTGGGTGGCGTCCCCCGCACTTGGGCGGTTCTCGAAAGCCCCAGTCTAGGCGCTGAGGCTGAGGCTGAGGCACCCTAGGGGTTCCGGCCTCCCGGGGCTCCCGCCAGAGCGGATTAAGTTGCTCGGGCCCCCAGAGGCGCGCACTGCCCGCGTCCCTCCCACTCCCGCCCCTCCCGGGCTCCCGCGCCCCGGGTCCCCCAGCCTCCGCGGAGGTGAGCGCGCACTCACCGGAGGTGAGCTGCATCCAGGCACAGATCTTGTACACCGTAGCCGTGTTGCAGAAGAAGAAGAGGGTAAAGCAAATGATGCAGGCAATGATGAGCATCATGGAGAGGCCGATGAAAAACGAGGCGGCTTTGAAGGCGCCCGAGGGCAGCGTGGAGAAGTCCGTGAAGCTGCCCCTGCAGGTCAGCTCCCGGGAGAAGCCGTTGCCGATGCAGTAGTGGAAGAGCCCGAAATAGCCAGCTTGCGGGGTGTCCACGCCGTCGCCGATCCAGTAGGGCTGGATGAAGCACACCACGTTGACGATGGCAAAGCAGATGGTGAAGATGGCCCACAGCACGCCGATGGCCCGCGAGTTCCGCACATAGTTGGTGTGGTACAGCTTGGCAGCCTCCTGAGCCGGGAGCATCGCGGCGGCGGCGGCAGCGGCGGCGGCTCCGGGCATTCTCCCCCTCCTCCTCCTCCTCCTGGTCCTCCGCCTCCCCCCGCCTCTCCGCGCTCAGGAGACACACTCACCGAGCCGCGCGAGCTGCAACTCCCCTGCCTCCTCCTCAGCCCAGGAGCGCCAGTTTCGGAGTCTGCATCCCGGCTCCCGGAAGGAGGGCGGGGGAGCGCCGAGCACCCCTCCGGCTCGCCTGGCACAGACTCCCGCCCCCCCCCCTCCCTCCCTCCCGGCCGGGGCTCCAGCCCTCCTCACCGCCCTCCGCCCCTCTTCCCGCCGTCGCCGATGCAGCTGCGGCAGCTGCAGGCGGCAAATCCAGCGCGCGGCGCGCGAGCTCGGGCGCCCCTCCAGCCTTCCGCCCCCAGGCGACCCGGGGACGCCCCTCTAGTGCCGGGCGTGGGCCAGGGAAGCTGGCCTTGAGTTGCGAAAGGGGGAACTTTAGAAGGGAGTGGGAGCATCCACAGGGATTCCCGAGGCGATCCCAGGATCTCAGTTGGGGTTAGGGGCCGGGCACCGAAGACTGATTCTGGAAGCCTTTCAAGCACCGCACAGCAACGTGCTTCGACCTCTGCGTCTTTGCAGGCGTACGAGGGGCAACGCGGCAGGTGAAGGCGAGAAAGGCCGAAGGAAAAGAGACGTGCTGCCCCAAGACAATCCCCGGTGACTACCACAGAAAGACTGCCCCTGGCTAACTCCTCGACTGGCTGGAGACAAGTTGGGCAGGAGCCTGGCAGACAATAACGTAAAAGGCTCACCTCATGGGGAGTCTCATAAGCTGGACCTATTTCTTCTTGGCATTCCCATTCCCTCCGCCCCCGTTGGGTCAGACGAACCGACGCTTGTACTTTCCTTTAAGTAATGTCGCTTCCCCCATGAATTTTGCCATAAATGGGGCCTGTGGGGCATAGAAGTGACGGTGTCACCGAAATGTATAGTTTTCCTCAAAACATTGGTTATTTTGGCCAGTGTTCTATTTCTTATACAAATATTCATTGGCAGATATTTCGTGCCCAGGCACTGGGCTGCGGGCTAAGGATACAATAGTCACAGCAGATGGTTGTCTTCTTTCCCTGTCCAGGTATTTCTTCCTCCCCCACAACTAACCACAAAGTTGTTTTCAGAGTAATTTCCTCTGAATTATCCATATATAATCCCTTACGTTTTCATGTGGCATTACTGTTACACACCCCTACTTGGTGCTGTTTCCTTAGCTTAATGTTTTTCCTTTCCAGACTTTCTATCACTCCTTTAACATTCCCTGCCTTTTAAACTCTTTTATTTCCATTTGTTACTTTTTTGGTTCCTTCTGACTATGAGATGAAACCCATAAACCCTACACAAAACAATGAAACCAGAATGTTCAGTAGCAGCCTCAGGAATGGGTAACAAATCATTTTGAACACTGTGATCACTGAATTCTCTGAGCAGAAAGGAGAGAATTCTGTTAGAATTTGACCCTTAAATCTACCCTTAATTGCATACCTTATTAGAACCCAAAAGCATATGTAAGCTCTTTGACACTGTTGCCATTATGTCCAGTCTGCCTAGCTTCTTCTTAGAACAGTGAAAGATGTGAGATAGCAGGTGGAAAGTGAAGTTAGCAGGAAGAGGTAAGAACACTTAATACAATAGTTCAGTTTGGAGGGGTGGCTGCTTAGCAAGCAGGAAGGAAAGCTCCAAAAGGTATTCAGCTACATAGATAGCAGTTATGTGGAAGAGGGGTCATACCCTAAGTGGTGAAGACCAACCATGCCCCTCATCTATTAACCTGAAGATTTGACATTGTATGGGGAGAGAAAGGGGAGTTTGTGGAAATAAGGATATGGGACACAAAAGCTAATGAAGGGATTGAAACTAGATTTAAAAGTGCAAGTATTGAGTATTGCAATTTTGGACTTCCTTGGTGGCTCAGATAGTAAGGAACCTGCCTGACAATGCAGGAGACATGAGAGATGTGAGTTTAACCCCTGGGTTGGGAAGATCCCCTGGAGGAGGTCATGGCAACCCACTCCAGTATTCTTACCTGTAGATCCCCATGGATAGAGGAGCCTGGCAAACTACAGACCATAGATTCACAAAGAGTCAGACACGACTGAAGTGACTTAGCAAGAACTTCGTACAAGTATGCTTGTAGACTCTAAGAAAGTCTTTTAAAAATCAGAAGGATTGGGGTGCAGGGTGGGGATGTGGGGAGGAAGGAGGATGACCTACATATGAGCCAGCCCAATATAACACTTGCAAGTCTCTAAAAATATAATTTGTGATGATGCATCATCAGTGCATTGGTGGCAATGGAGGGTCAGATCGCCTGTTAGGTTTCATTTGTTTTAACTTCCCTGAAATTGCTGTTAAATCAGAAAAGCAGAAGAGTTTTAACATGGAAGGATGAAGGGGAAAGGTGAGGGTAATCGGATTTATGGGGCCATCTGGCAGGCCATGTGTCCTAGGGGCAGTGATAGCTTTATAGCAAGAACTATGGTAATTTCTAGTGACTCTTTCAAGCCTTCAAATCCTGCCCAAACCTGCTTGTATAAAGTGGTCTTTCTTTAAAATCAATGCCTAAAGGAGATCTTGCTGTTCCCCTGGGGTGGTTGAGATAGAAGGTTGCTGAGAGGGGAAAGGCTGAGAATCAAAAAGCCTGGTTTAGCTCTCAGTGTTTAAATTGCCTTTACAGGACCAAGAAAAGACTGGCGAGTGACTCAGATTCAAATGTTGTGATTCAAAGAGCTTTTCTATTTGAGTCATGCTGAAGGAGAGCCTTATTCTTATTCCCGTTTTGGAAATGCCTCTGTGTTCAAGCTCAGAATCACTATGCCAAGGGGCATACTCAAGGTGTCCCCTCTTATCAACAGCATCTAGGGACAGACCAGTGTTTGTGTATTGTGACCTAAAGTGATCCCTTCCCCCTGAGAATCTGAGCTGTTGCTCCTTGAGGTAAGGGGTCAATCACAGATGTATTGAACACTTTCAGTCGTCTTCCTCCTCACTTTTATCCTTCCCTGAATATTTCCAGGATGAAGAAGGATCTCCCAAGACCATTGGAAATAGGGATGGCCTGTAGACTTTTCAGTTACTATCAATGAATGCAGATTGTCCTTCTACATCTTCCCAAATCCACCCCCTCCCCCATTGCACATCTCCAAACTTGCCCTTGGCAACCAGAAATCCCAGAGGTAAGGCTGTCCCTGTCTTTAATCTAAAGCTTTAGTCTCAAACCATGCAGACTTTAGGAGTTCAGACAGTCAAGCATCTAGACAACTAATTACATTCATCAAATGTTATATGACCAAGGAAGTTGTTTTGGGAAGGAAGAAATAATACTAGCCTGGTTCATGCTAAGAAGTTACTATTGATAGAAAAGTATTTTGAAACTAAAGCATGATTCATATGTACTAAATAACTAGTAGAAGTCACTGTCATTGACAGCATCAAATTAGAAACACAGAATACTCAAATCTCAAACTTCACTGTTTAAAATGTTTTTCTCTTACTGCCACAAAGGGTCAGTAGTGAGATCCAGTTATTCCCCAAACTGTTTTAAAGTTAGGGCTATAAAAGAAAAACAACCGAAGAATAGTTGGACTATATAACACTACTAAAAAGATTCCGTGAGTTAAAGGACTGACTGTTTTGATTCCAGGCTAGTCTATGATGGCTTAGAGAGTATAAAAGCTTTGCAGGGCAAGGAACTTGGGATCCAGACCCAGTACTATCTTCACTTAATAAGAGATCAAGGCTCTTGGGGTTCTTTTCCTCATTTCAATAATTATAGTGAGGACAAGGGGACATAAGAGGAATTCTAAGGTCCCCTTCTGCAGTAAAATTCAATTTTGTTCTACAAAGACTATTTCTGGATGACTTTGCAAAAATAGATAAAATGCAGTACTTGGGGAAAAAATGGGGTGAGACCTAACAAGAGATATCAGACGCTGACAATGCAGACATGTTATTTAAAATTGAAAATCCTTTCTGAAATCAAATTGTTATATTAATAATTTTTCAGGCAATGGGCACTTAGTATTTTCAAGTGAGTCATTGCTATGACCTTGGGAAATGCAGAAAAAGATGATTTCCAAAAACTGTTACTTAATCAGTAACTAGGACTATTACCAAGGCCAATATCAAAACCCACTCCAGAACATGAAGATTGTAGAAATGAAGCATTTTTCACTCACCAAGGGTTTCCTTCTGCTCCTCCCCCATCTTTTTCTCCTTTCTTTCTTACTTTTTTTAGGGCTTTCCGGAAATTGTGAAACATCTCTTAGTTAAGTAGTCACTAGGTTAGCAGTGGTAATCAGATGGATGGAGTGTTTCAACACCCCATACAATTCAAGATCAAATGATCACAAAGCTCCAGTTTCATTACACCTATACCCTTTGCAATGACATGTGGAATTGCACATACACAGAGAAATGGGAAATAGAAATATCAGTCATTCTCTTTCTTAACCTTTTCCTCTAGTTTCATTTGCATTCTGTGTAAAAGTTATCCCTTTTATAAGTACTCTTCACTTTTCCAGAACCTAGCTAAAACCATAAGTTATTTTCTTGTAAGACTGAACATCTCCTATGTTAGAAGAACTATCTCTCTGGTAACCCTTTTAAGCCCTTGATAATTGCAGAACAATTCTGTCTGAAGGTAAAAAGTAACCTGTATTGAGTAAAATACTATGGAAACATGACCATCGCTTGAAGGATGATTTTTTAAAGTCTGTCATGCAGTGATACTATATTAAAGTTTTAAATTCAGTATGTAGGTTCATTTCTTTTTCAATCTAGTGCTGATTCATCTTCCTGATCTTTTTAAAAAATGAATTCTATGTGTTATTCATTCTGACCCTACTTCATGGAGTTTCCCATTCAATATGCACCTTGATTGAAAATCATTTTCATTTTGAAAATCTACACTTATATTTTTAGTATTGGGCTCATATTTGAAACCACTACTTGAATTCTCTGATAAAGGCATATTTATCCACAAAACTTGTCTCTCCTACTGGGCAACCACTTGAGTCTCTCAAATCTCAGGTTTGGCCTTGGTGAGGATCTTCCCCAAGACACATGGTCTTATAGTCCCAAACACCCTCTAAATGTGGGGGGAAAAAACCCACCCAGATGCTTTCTTTTACTGCTGTAGAGACACAAAAATATTGATTTTGATATTTTAGTGCTTTTATTGAAGGGTCACATTTTCATGTTGACATAGTCAGGTTTTGCGAGAGAAGCAACCCAAACTCTCAGTTGCTTATAACAACAAGCTTTTTCTTCTAACCCACATCACATGATGGTTGTTGGCTGGCTAACCAAAGACCAAACAGTAGACCTGAGTGCAGGTCTGCTTATATTCTTATTCTGAGATCCAAGTTGAAGAAGCAGCTCCTCTCTGGGCCATGTTGGCAGAAGTATAAGAGGCAGAGGCAAATTATAAAACTGTATCTAAAACTTCTGCTCAAATATAGAATGCAGCATGTCAACTCATATCCCATTGGCCAAAGCATATCATAAGAAAAATCTGAGAGTCAATGTGCTAGGGATATATAATCTTAGTAATATTATTTACTTAGTAATCCTTATAATCATATTTACAAGAAACAAATGAGTGAAAAATTAAGAACTTTAATCAAATCCATTATATCCATCCTCTGATAAAATATTAATACCAACTTACTTTTCAAACAGATTTGGTTCCTAGAAAGACTATGTGCATATATGATTTTTGTTTTAAGACCATCAGTCAGTTCAGTTGCACAGTTGTGTCCAACTTTTTGCAACCCCACAGACTGCAGCACCTGCAGCACCAGGCTTCCCTGTCCATCACCAACTCTCAGACCTTGCTCAAACTCATGTCCACTGAGTTGGTGATGCCATCCAACCATCTTATCCTCTGTCATCCCCTTCTCCTATTTTCAATCTTTCCTAGCATCAGAGTCTTTTTCTAAGGGATCAGTTCTTCACATCAGGTGGCCAAAGTATTGGAGCTTCAGTTTCAGCATCAGTCCTTCCAATGACTATTCAGGACTGATTTCCTGTAGGATTGACTAGTTTGATTTCCTTGCAGTCCAAGGGATTCTCAAGAGTCTTCTCCAACACCACAGTTCAAAAGCATCAGTTCTTCAGCCATAGACTGTTTCATTTTGAATAAACACTTCACTGAAATGAAAATACTCTTTTTTTATTTATTTTTTATTTTTGGCTGTGCTGTGCAGCTTATGGGGATCTTAGTTCCCCAACCTGGGATTGAACTCAGGCCACGGTGGTGAAAATGCCAAGTCCTAACCACTGGACCACCAGGGAATTCCTCCACTCATTATTGAATTATCTGCCCTTACTTGATTTTTTTATGGAATGAATTAATAAACTGAAAAAGTTCCCATGAGAAGCTAAATTCATCATTGATTTCATCATTTTACAAAATTCAGAAATGCTATATAATTCTCCCTTTTAAAATGTGTGTCTTCAGAAATGGCATTTAGTTTCAAAGTGGATTTTACTTCATGAATTCTCATGCACCTACAGTGTTTTCCAAACTTGATTATGAATTCTTTCAAACAAACAAAAAAACCCTAGTGTAACCATAGTAATGACTTACAAGATTATTATTGCAATGTTACTTAAATGTACAGAGTAAATATTAAAAGCATAAAATTTAATCAACTTTCAACAAAGCAAGTATACTGAGCAAACTGATCAAAATGATCAAAACAGCCATTTGATGGTTCGAAAATGATCAAAAAAGCCAATTCGTGAAGAATTGCTGGGATCCGGGTAAGAAAAGTAGAGTCTGCGATCTTTTTGCCTGGGGTGGCTCCCTTCTTACTCACGCTTAGCTCAATGAGCATATTGTTTTAGCAGAGCAGGGCTGGCATTGAACTCCAACAGCTTCTGCCAGGAGGAGAAGACTTCATTTGGAGTAAAGGACAAAAGTCCATGCCAAGCAACATTATCACTGAAGTTAGCTAGTTCAATAAGAAATGAGTATGGAAAACCCATGTCTCTGCTAGCCTGAGGTCCCACTTAGGGCAAGTTGTGGACTGGTCAGAAATTTAATGGGGATACCCTGGAAATGAGAAAGCCATAGAAAAGCTAGATAAGCTCTACACACATCTCTGACCAACTGAGAAATGACATGCACAGTTAGAAGAGACAAAAAATGATTTGATAGAAAGTAAAAGCTAAGGAAGACTTGAGACATGCTAGAGAAATTCACTGTCAGAGGATTGAAGTCTTACTGGTTTGATGTATTTGAGCACAATCTCTACCTGTGGCTCAGCTGGTAAAGAATCCTCCTGCAATGCAGGAGACTGGGGTTTGATCCCTGGGTTGAGAAGATCCCCTAGAGAAGGGGAAAGCTACCCCACTCCAGTATTCTGGCCTGGAGAATTCCATGTTTGCAAACAGTCAGACATGACTGAACGACTTTCACGTCACTTCACTTCTACCCAAATCATTGCCTGACCACAAAGTTATGCACATCTAAAGGAAAACTCTAGGAAGCCAGGTTAAAAAATGTAATAATAATAATAATAATAATAATACTTGAGCAGAGATATCAGGAGCTATGAATCATGAGGGAAACAGGTTCTGCAAGCTAAGTCCAGGCAAATTACTCAAAAAAAAAAAAAATATTCTTCAGAAGGGAGAAATGAGAATCTTTGTAGCAATGAGAGTTGTTATAATTTATTATTCAAACTGTTCAGTTTTCAACAACAACAAAAAAAGAGACATGCAAAGAAATAGTAAATTCTAACCCTTACTAAGGAGAAAAATCAGTCAATAGAAGGTGACTTTTAAGTAGGCCCAAAGGTTAGCTTTAGCACACAATAACCTCAAGGCAGCTATTTAAAAAGATTTAACCATACAACCGACAAGGGGTTAAAATCCAAAATATACAGACAGGTCATACAACTCAATTTTTAAAAATGTTAGTCATTGTAAAGTAATTAGCCTCCAACTAATAAAAATAAATGAAAATAAATAAATAAATAAAAAATGTTAATCAAAACCACAATGAGGTATCATACTGGTCAGAATGACTTTTATCAAAAAGTCTACAAATAGTGAATGCTAGAGAGGTTGTGTTGAAAAGATAATCCTTCTCCACTGTTGGGAGGAATGTAAATTCCTGTAACCACTATGGACAACAGTATGGACGTTCCTTAAAAAAAATAAATATAGAGTTACTATATGATCCTGCAATCTCTCTCTAGGGACTATATCTGGAAAAGATGAAAACTAATCCAAAAAGATATATGCACCCCAATGTTCATAGCAGCATTATTTATAATGGCCAATATGTGGAAGCAAACTAAACATCCATCAGCAGATGACTGACTTAAGAAGATGTGGTGTGTGTGTGTGTGTGTGTGTGTGTGTGTATATACACACACTGTATATATACAATGGAATATTAGTCATACAAAAGAATGAACTACTATACATAAAATACATAAGTGACAAGGATTTACCCTATAGCACAGGGAACCATGAAAGTGAAAGTGTTAGTTGCTCAACAGTGTCCAACTCTTTGTGACTCCATGGACTGTAGCCCTCGAGGTTCCTCTGTCCATGGAATTCTCCAGGCAAGAGTACTGGAGTTGGAAGCCATTCTCTTCTTCAGGGGATCTTCACAGGGATCAAAACTGGATCTCCCACATTGCAAGAAGATTCTTTACCATCGGAGCCACCAGGGTATAATAATCTATAACAGAAAATAATCTGCTATGCATAGAACTGTACAAAAAAGATCTTCACGACCCAGATAATCACAATGGTGTGATGACTCACCTAGAGCCAGACATCCTGGAATGTGAAGTCAAGTGGGCCTTAGGAAGCATCACTACGAACAAAGCTAGTGGAAGCAATGGAATCCCAGTTGAGCTATTTCAAATCCTGAAAGATGATGCTGTCAAAGTGCTGCACTCAACATGCCAGCAAATTTGGAGAACTCAGCAGTGGCCACAGGACTGGAAAAGGTCAGTTTTCATTCCATTCCCTAAGAAAGGCAATGCCAAAGAATGTTCAAACTACCGCACAATTGCACTCATCTCACATGCTAGTAAAGTAATGCTCAAAATTCTCCAAGCCAGGCTTCAGCAATATGTGAACCGTGAACTTCCAGATGTTCAAGCTGGTTTTAGAAAAGGCAGAGGAACCAGAGATCAAATTGCCAACATCCACTGGATCACTGAAAAAGCAACAGAGTTCCAGAAAAACATCTATTTCTGCTTTATTGACTATGCCAAAGTCTTTGACTGTGTGGATCACAATAAACTGTGGAATATTCTGAAAGAGATGGGCATACGAGACCACATGACCTGCCTCTTGAGAAACCTGTATGCAGGTCAGGAAGCAACAGTTAGAACTGGATATGGAACAACAGACTGGTTCCAAATAGGAAAAGGAGTACGTCAAGGCTGTATATTGTCACCCTGCTTATTTAACTTATACGCAGAGTACATCATGAAAAATGCTGGGCTGGAGGAAGCACAATTGGAATCAAGATTGCTGGGAAAAATATCAATAACCTCAGATATGCAGATGACACCACCCTTATGGCAGAAAGTGAAGAAGAACTAAAGAGCCTCTTGATGAAAGTGGAAGAGGAGAATGGAAAAGTTGGCTTAAAGCTCAACATTCAGAAAACTAAGATCATGGCATCTGGTCCCATCATTTCATGGCAAATAGATGGGGAAACAGTGGAAATAGTGGCTGACTATTTTTCTGGGCTCCAAAATCACTGCATGGTGACTGCAGCCATGAAATTAAAAGACACCTACTCCTTGGAAGGAAAGTTATGACCAACCTAGGCAGCATATTAAAAAGCAGAGACATTACTTTGCCAACAAAGGTCTGTCTAGTCAAGGCTATGGTTTTTCCAGTGATGTGGATGTGAGAGTTGGACTATAAAGAAAGCTGAGCACCAAAGAACTGAACTTTTGAACTGTGGTGTTCAAGAAAAGGAGAAGACTCTTGAGAGTCCCTTGGATTGCAAGGAGATCCAACCAGTCCATCCTAAAGGAGATCAGTCCTGGGTGTTCATCGGAAGGACTGATATTGAAGCTGAAACTCCGATACTCTGGCTACCTGATGCGAAGAGCTGACTCATTTGAAAAGACCCTGATGCCAGGAAAGATTGAGGGCAGGAGGAGAAGGGGATGACAGAGGATGAGATAATTAGATGGCATCACTGACTTGATGGACATATGTTTGGGTAGGCTCTGGGAGTTGGTGATGGACAGGGAGGCCTGGTGTGCTGCAGTTCATGGGGTTGCAAAGAGTCGGATATGACTGAGCAACTGAACTGAATTGAACAGATATATATATATTTATATAGCAATACAATATTGTAAATTAATATAGTCCACTAATAACTATATTATTCACTGTATTTAATAATACAATAATGTTTAAAAAAACTAATATAATATTGTAAATCAACTATAGTTCACTAAAAAAAATTTTTAATGTTTTAAAAAAGGAAACCATGTTTAGAAACCTAAAAGTATAATGACAATTACATAGCAAATAGAGAATATCAATAGAGAAATAGAAATCACAAAAAAGAACCAAATGGTGATTCTCAAGTTGAAAAGTTCAATAACTGCAATGACAAATTCATTAAATAGGTTCAACAGATATGATATGATACCAGAAAGCATCAGTAAATTTGAATATAAGTCAAGAGAAAATATACAATCTGAAGAACATAGAGAAAAAAGATTTTAACAAAAAGCATAGCTTCAGTGATCTGTGGTACAATATCAAGTGTACCAAAGATGTGTAATGAGAATCCCCTATAGGGACAAAAAGCTTATCTGAAGAAATAGTGGCAGAAAACTGTCCACATTTGATGAAAAACATTATAGACCCAGGAAGGTCAATAAATTCCAAGTTGGATAAACACAAAGAGATTTATATCAAGGCATATCATAGTTAAACTGCTAAAGCTAAAAAGGAGGAAATATTGAAAAAACAAGAGGAAAAAAAAAAACTTCATAGGAACACTGTAACTATACAATTTATAGCTGATTTCTCATCAGAAAAAATGGAGGCCAATGGCATTGGGATGACATTCAATAAGCTGAAAGAAAAAAAAAAACTAAACCAAGAATTCTATATCCAGGAAAATTTTCCTTCGAAACTTAATATCACTCAGCAATTTCAAAAAAGAAACAAATTATTGATACATGGAATAGCTTGGGTAAATCTGCAGTGAATTAAGTTGAGTGAAGAAAGCCAATCCCAGAAGATTATATACTTTGTCATTGTATATAACATTGTTAAAATAAAAATTATAGAAGTGGAGAACAAATTAACAGCTGTTAGGGGTTAAGGAGGGAGTGGATATCTAAGGGAAGTAGGTCAGCTCTAAAAAGATAACTGGGGTTGGAGGGGATTCTTGTATTGATGGTAATGTTTTGTATCTTGATCTGTATCAATGTTAATATCTTAGTTGTGCTGTAGTACTATAGTTTTGCAAAATGTTACCAACTGAGGGAAAATGAGTGCAGGATACACAGAATATTTCTGCATTATTTCTTACAATTCCATGGGAGTCTACAATTATCTCAAAATAAAAAGCCTAGTTTAAAAAATTACATGTAAAGATAAACATTGTATTTTTTAAACTTCAGAAAACAAAGTGAATAGACCAAATACTCCAATTAAAAGACAGAGATTGTCAAACTGGCAAGAAAACAATCTAAACGTCTATGAACTGATAATGGATAAACAAAATGTGTTTTATCCATACAACACAATTTATTCAAACACAAACATAGAAAAACTACTGATACATACTTCAGGATGGATGAAGCTTAAAAGCATTACACTAAGAGAAAGATGAAAACAATTTATAAGAAATTTCCAGAAAAGGAATGTATCTAGAGACAGAAGATTAGTGCTAGTCTGCAACTGGAGGTGGGAGAGGGACTGATTCAAAGGGGTACAAGAGAACTTTGGGGGGAAACTTATGTTCTAAAATTGGATTATGATGATTGTTGCAGAACTGTAGACACTTACTTAAAAAGAAATCCTTGAACTGCACACTTAAAATACTTGAATTTTATAGCATGTAAATTACACTTCTATAAAACTATTTACCAAGTTATGCTTAATTGAGTCTTCATTCTCATACCTCTTTTGAAACCTACTCATACAATTATTAATCCAAAAGTCTTTTACAAATTAAATATAATCAAACCACCAAACTAGAAAAATTAAAATTAACATTTCTAGGACACAACTGAGAAACTTAAAGATACCACCTTTTCCTTAAATAAGAAGTCCTCTCACTCTCACTGTGAATATCACCATGGTTGATCTAGTGCAGGTTTTCAGAGGCTGAAGTGTGCCTTATGGCAAATCAATTATCTCACCAATTTTCCCTCCAAACTACTGCAAAACTCTCCCTTGCATAGTTGGACCAGAATGCGCTTTGTCTTTACTTGGTGCTTAGACATCATTCACTAGAGTGTAAGCTCCACAGGACTGGAAAATTTTTTTAATTCACTGCTGTGTCCCCAAAGCATTGAACAGTAGTACATGGCATACTGCAGATATCAAAAGAATAAATAAGTGACTTCACACATGAAGACCACTTCTATTATGTGTTATAACTTCACAATATTATTCCAGTTTACTGTGTCATTTTCATATGATATTATCATAGTCACTAAATAAGAAATGAACATCTTACTCTAAGAAAATTATTTTCAGTTGCAAATTATCACTGTAAAAAAAGAAGAGCAAAAATTTTCCCCTGTATTTGAAACTAGTAAGAGTTGTCTATTCACTAGTGGTTCAGTGGTAAAGAATCCCCTGCCAGTGCAGAAGACAAGGGTTTGATCCCCAGGTTGGAAAGATCCCCTGGAGAAGGAAATGGCAATCCATTCCTGTATTCTTGCCTGGGAAATCCATGGACAGAGAAGTCTGGCGGGCTACAGTCCATGGGGTTGCAAAAGAGTCAGACATGATCTAGCAACTAAACAACAATAGTAGTTGTGGGATGATCGTTATCATTTTGACATCAGGATGTATAGTAGACCTGGACATTCTTACCAACACATTCAAAATTAAACTCTGGTGGATCACTCAGTATCAGTGCAGTCATAAATATGTAGCTCTCCTCTGATCTAAAACTGTTTGTCATTTCAGTTTTTCAGTCTATTTCCTCAGTAGACAGTGTTTTTGATAATTTGAAATATGTTTATATTAATTTTTAAATAGCATCTAACTAAAAACTAAAATGAAAAATTCTCCTAGAAAATTCATAAATGCTGAAGAATGTGTTGTGTGTATCTCAGTTTAGGAAGCACTGACCTAACTCACTACATGTTTGACCTGATGTTGTTTCTCAGTTTGATGAGCATTTATATTTCATTACTGTCCTCACTAAAAGCATGAAATGCTCCAACTACTTATTCTGTTGGGAGGTGTATTCTACTTAATACCTTTTTAAATTGAAAACATCTGCTTTTAACTATTTTTCAGGCTCAATTCATTCCTACAATGTGTTATTATGGAGAATTCTGAAATCTCAACTATTTCTTTAAAAACTGAAGCAGATTCTTGGCCAAGGGTAGAGGAGTGACTGGAGAGGGAGAACGGAGAACAAAGACAGTTTATGCGGGAATTCCCTGGTTGTCCAATGGTTGGGACCCCGTGCTTTCACTGCTAAGGGCACAAGTTCAGTCCCTAGTCAAGGAAATAAGACCTTGGCGAGCCAGTCAAAAAAGAATTCTTTTTCTTTTTTTTAAGTGAAGATAAAAAAAAAAAAAAAAAGAATGCAGTCACAACAACAACAAAAGATAACTCACTGCAACCTCCCAGTCTGTTCCCTGGCAGAGGCAATGACAACCCTTTGGGAAAGAAAACT
The DNA here is from genome assembly GCF_033118175.1 of Dama dama. NCBI lineage: Eukaryota > Metazoa > Chordata > Mammalia > Artiodactyla > Cervidae > Dama > Dama dama. Next base: position 43,200,038 of record NC_083698.1, on the reverse strand, counting down.
AGTTTCACTACTAATCTTCCCCCACAGAATATCAACTCAGACACCTTTGCATTTGGGGGTCTTCTACACAGAAAATTAATTCCCTTCCTTCACTGACATGACCAAATATTAGTGGCTACTGTGGTTGTACAGAATGCTAAATGTTGGGGTTGTGGAGTAAATGAGGCACAGTCCCTGCCTGAGAAGGCTCATGCTATCAGGTAAAAGAGAGACAAACTGAGTATTACATACAATGCACTATGTAAAGTTCCGGCATCAACAGAAGTGCCTTCTGAAGGCATTGAAGGGAAGTATCTAATTAGCCTTAAATCCAAGAAAGCGCCCTTGATGAGGAATGGACTGATGAAGGGATAGAGAGAAGTAAGAACAAGCAGCAGGATGTTACAAGAAGAGGTAGCAAAAGCAGTAAAGGCACTCAGGCAGGAAAGAACAAAGGAACTTGGAATTGAAGAGAGATGTGTCCGTTTTTTTATTCATCCCTCTACCCATCCATCCATCATCCATTCAACCAACAAATACTCAGTGTTAAATTATCTCTTAAATTCCAGATGCTGGGCTAAGTAGTATGAAGTAAAAAATTATTAAGATTTGACCCCCATTACTCTAGAGGAACTGGAGTCAAATAGTTCAGGAGAGACCTAAATAACTGCAGGATCTCCTAATTTATTTCTTGAAGCTGTTCAGTTTTCTCCTTCTTTACTGCCAAACTAATCTATTAGCTGGTGCAAATCTATTAGGTTGGTGCAAATGTAATTGCAGTTTTGGACCATGAATTTTAAATCATTTTAACTAGGCTCAAACACATTTTAATTTATTTTTTAATAAATTTGTTTTATTATTTTTTTAATCAAAATAGGAACCATTACAATTAACACATTCTTTTCCAACAAGAAGTACGTTTGTTTATTCCTACAATGTGAAAATCCATGCTTCAGGATTCAACAAACTCTTGGAAAGGATTTTCTGTCTCTTGCTAGTTGTGGAAGCATTTCCCTTGAAAAAAGTTGTCAAGATGCTTGAAGAACTGGTAGTTGGTTGGCAAGAGGTCAGGTGAATATGGTGGATGAGGCAAACTTTCATAGCCCAATGTGTTCAACTTTTGAAGCGTTAGCTGTGCAACCCACAGTTGGGTGTTGTCCTGGAGAAGAACTGGGCCCTTTCTGTTGACCAATATGGGCTACAAGTGTTGCAGTTTTTGGTGCATCTCATTCATTTGCTGAGTATACTTCTCAGATGTGATGGCTTTGCTGGGATGTAGAAAGCTGTAGTGGATCAGATGGACAGGAGACCACCAAACAGTGACCATGACCTTTTCCTGGTGCAAGATTGACTTTGGGAAGTGCTTTGGAGCTTCTTCTCGGTCTAACCACTGAGCTGGTTGTCATATAAGACCCGCTTTTCATCGTATATCACAACCCAATTGAGAAATGGTTTGTTCTTGCGTAGAGTAAGTAAAGACAATAGTGCAAAGTAACAATTTTTTTTTTTTTTAATTTTTGGTCAGCTCGTGAGGCACCCACTTATCCAGTTTTTTCACCTATCCAATTTGTTTCAAGTGCAGAATGACCGTAAAATGATAGATGTTGAGTTCTTTGGCAACTTCTCATGTAGTTGTAAGAGGATCAGCTTCAATGATTGCTCTCAATTGGTCTCTGTTGACTTCCGATGGATGGCCACTAGGCTCCTCATCTTCAAGGCTCTTGTCTCCTTTGCATAACTTCTTGAACCACCACAGCACTGTATGTTTGTTAGCAATTCCCAGGCCAAATGCATTGTAGATCTTGTGAGCTGTCTCCACTGCTTTATGACCCATTTCGAACTTGAATAAGAAAATCACTAGAATTTGCTTTTTGTCTAACAACTCCTATTTATCCTTCACACTGAGGACAGCATACTTTTTGAAATGCAAATCTGATTAGGCCATTCCCTCTGTTTAAAACACTTAGTGAATTCTCACTGCTATGAGATGAAATGAAAAATGTCTTCGCATGCTCCTGCCTGGTCTGGATGCTTCTACCAACCTCTCTAGTCTCAACTTATTTGACTCTTGTCCTTCTCATTCACTTCTCTAGCCATACAGGCCTTTGTGTCTTTGTTCTTACCATGGTCTGGTCCCTCTGTGACAGGACCTTTCTACATGCTGTCCTGTGTGTATGGGAATACTCTTGGAGAAATGTATCCTTCCTCATCCTTAAGACTTCGGCCTAACTCTTATTTGTTCTTCAGGAAAGAAGCCTTTACCAACCTCTTAGACCTCCTGATAGTCCCTTATGATCTCTCATTTGCACTATTCACCACCCTTATAATCCTGTATCTATTTATGTGATGTTCAAATAAGGCCTATTTCTCTCACTAGATATAATAGTAAATATATATCTTTCCTCACCTAATCCAGTGCTTAATAAAATATTCACTGAATGAATGAATGAACATATATAGTGTGTCATTCCCAGATGGTGTTAGTGGTAAAGAACTCGCCTGCCAATGCAGGAGATGCCCGCAAGAGATGCAGGTTCAGTCCCTGGGTCTGGAAGAATCCCTGGAGGAGGGAATGGCAACACACTCCAGTATTCTTGGCTGGAGAATCCTATGGACAGAGAAGCCTAGTGGGCTACAGTCCATGGGGCTGCAAAGAGTCAGACACTACTGGAACAATTTAGCATGCATGCATGCACATATAGTATGCTAGGTTGCACTTTCCAAAACTGGCCACGACAACATCTCCCATTGCATGTGCTTTTCTTAATGTGTGGCTTTAATGTACCTCCTATTGAGAGGTGGTAACTGTGTTCTCTTCCCTTGAGTCTAGGCAGGTGTGTGATTACAGGAGTGTTGCTATGTGACTTCTGAGGCTAGACCATAAAAAGCAACAGCTTCTGCCTGCTTCTTCTGAGACTTTCAGACTAGGAACTCAGCCACAGGCAAGTCCGAGATGAAGAACTGAGACCCTTCCCCCTGTTCCACAACCATGTCTATACCAGCTGATATCCAGCACCATCTGTTTTTTCTCTTTAAGATTTAATTAATGTCTTCATTTTTGGCTGTGGTGGGTCTCCGTTAATGCATATGGGCTTTCTCTAGTTGCAATGAGCTCAGGCTTCTCTTGTTGCAGAGCACAGGCCCTAGGGCTCTCATCTTTAGCTGTTGTAGTGCATGGGCTCAGCTGCTCCCCTGCATGTGGAATCCTCCTGGGGTGGGGACTGAACCTGTGTCCCCTACATTGGCAGGCAGACTCCCAGCCCCTGGACCACCAGGGGAGCCCTTCTAGCACCATCTTGCATCACATGTGAGAGCTATCTTGAAAACAGGCCCCAGCCTCCAGTTGAGCCACACAAGCTGGCACTGTGTGCAGCAGTGACGAGCCATGTCTGCAAAGCCCTGCCCTGTTTTAAGGCAGGAAATGTTGGGGTCGTTTGTTACACAGCAAGAGATAACTGGCATATATATAGTAAAAGAGATTCATACTTAACTGACAAAATATCAAGATTAGGTTGTCAAAATCAGTAAATTGGATTGATTTTTGGTCACTCACAAAGTGCTTTTTTCAGTCAACTATTTAAATAATGGAACAGACCAAAGCAACCATCAAAATAGCACATCAAAGATTCAAAGAGGACTTCCCTGGTCATTTAGTGCTTAAAATCTGCTTGCCAAAGAAAGGGACACAGGTTCAATCCCTGATCCAGAGATATTCTACATGCTGCAAGGTAACTAAGCACATGAGTAGCAGCTACTAAGCCCAGGCACCAGAACTACTGGAGCCTGAGCACCCTCAGCCCATGCTCTGCAACAAGAGAAGCCACCACAATGAGAAGACCACACACCGCAACAAAGAATAGCCCCTGCTGGCTGTGACTAGAGAAAACCTGCATGTAGCAAGGAAGACCCAGTGCAGCCAAAAATAAATAAAACTTTAAAGAAGATTCCAAGAGGACAACATTGTAATTCAACTATACTTCCAACAAAAAATAAAGAGTCACAAATTAATCATAGTAATATAAAAGATTTGTGCCCTTTCACCCACTCTAGACCCCAGCTCTATACTTTATTTCTGCCCATTCTTTAGTCTTTCCTATCTTCATTTTCCATTCTTATGCTATTTAAATCTACTAAATTGCCTTGTTGTAATCTTTGTGATACAGGGTTTAAGCCAATGAGAATTTTGTGACTGGTAGAGAACAAACTTAAGAGTATGACGAAGGATAATAGAAATACCTGATCAAAGGAATCTGCAGTGACATTTCTTCTGAACAAAAATGTCTAAAATTGTTTAGGGTCTTGATTTTCCTTATGCATGTTTGTAGCATTTGTCTTACTGGATAAACAAAAGTTGAGGAACTTTGTGGATTCTCTATAGCATGGCTACTGATTAGGCTAATAAGGTTATTATGTTTGTGATAGGGGGCGTGTAACTAATTTCTCTCTGGAGTACACCTTAAGAAACCCTGTTCCAGTATCCCCTCAAATGTTAAATGTCTAGTGACAGGATGCAAAGACAGCATAGTACACTGTGAATAAAGAGTGCTAGATCTTTAGTCTGGCGACCTGTGTTTGAATCCTGGCTTGTCATTTATTAATTATGTAGCTGTGGCCAAATCACTTATTCTTTCCAAAGCTCAGTTTCCTTGGCTAAACAATGGGTACAAATTGGTATTCATTCCGGAGGGTTGCTGGGAAGGTTAAAAGAGATAATCTTTGAAGCACTGAAGAGGTGCTTGGCCATAAAAAGTGCTCAGTAAATCCAACTCTTGCATTGCTCCATCATGACTCATTGCTTCTGGTTTTATTCTACATGGCCAATCTTTGCATGACCTTTAGAGAAAAATGGTGTGTGTGAAATAATCTTCAAAGAAATGAGTCAGTTTATAATTTTTAAGATTACTTATCATATCAAATCATTACCCTACCAGAGGCAGAGATCAAGATGGTGAAGGAAAAGAACACAGAGCTCACCTTCTCAACAAACATACATGTGGGACAAGTTTCACAAACAAATGACAGAAAACTAGAGGAAGATCCCTTATACAACCAAAGCTGCAAGAAAGATCTCCATGTAACCAGGTAGGATGAAAAAAAAATTCCTCTTCCCTCTTCTGTTTGTCTTCCTGTTTATTGCAGTTGTATTACAGGTTCACTCAGTGAAGAACAACCCTGCTTCGTGTGCTAATGAATCTATATACAAAATGGAAACAGACTCACAGACATAGAAAACAAACTTATGGCTACCAAAAGGGAAAGGGAGGAGAAGAGGGATAAATTAAGAGTTTGGGATTAACAGATACAAACTACTATATGTAACACAGATAAGCAACAGGATTTACTATACAGCACAGGGAAACATATTCAATATCTTGTAATAACCAACCTATAATGGAAAAGAATCTGAAAAAACATATATATAACTGAATGACTTTGCTGTATAGCTGAAACTAACACAATATTATAAATCAAGGATAATTCAATAAAAATAAATAAAACAGGTAATGTTAGAAAAAGATAATGAAAATCAAAACCATAGTGAAATACCACTGCATGGAAATACTATTGCATATCCACCAGTAAAGCTAAAATTAAAAAGACAGACACACTAAGTGTTAGTGAGGATGAAAAGAATCTGGACATCTCCTGTTGTGCTGGCAAGAGTGCAATTTGGCAAAGCCACTTTGTTGAAGTGAAGATATTGTTTTGCCAGTATCTGCTAAAGCTAAACATTTGCATACTCTTGTGATCCAGCATTTCCACTCTTAGGTATGTCCCCTAACAAAAATGCAAGGGATTCTGTGTAAGTTCTTGTATACCAAAAGACTTATACAAGAATGTTTATTGTACCACCCTTTGTAAAACTCCCCAAGTGGAAATAACCCAAACACCCACCAACAGTAAATAGATTTTTAAAAATTTACTTTGTATTAATACAATGGGATACTGTATAGCAATGAGAATAAACAAACCACAACTGCACACAAGTGTGAATCTTGAAAGGTTCTGGTCACCAATTCCAATGTGTGTTGTGAAAAGGGCATTTCCACATAACAAGAAGAAACTCGCTGAAACTACAGTTTAACTCGATTCTGACACTATGCTGAAATAGCATCAGAACCCACAGCTTAAGGGGTCACTCCTACAAGACTGCCTCCTCCCAACTTCAGATGCCATTTGCAAGTCCAGATTGTCACCTGTGCTTCTGATCTACCTGCTACAGATTGGAAGTTCCAATGAATCCCTCTTTGGGTTTGATTTGCTAAAGAAGCTCATAGCATTCAAAGAAACATTTTACTTAGAAGATCACGGGTTTATTATAAAAGGTTATAACTCAGGAACAGCCAGATGGAAGAGATACACAGGGCGAGGTACAGGGAAAGGGTGCAGTTTTCCTGCCTTTTCCAGGGGCATTACTCTCCCAGAACCTCGGTGTGCTCGCCAATCAGAAACTGTATGAACTCTGTCTTTTGAGGGTCTTGTGGAAGCTTCATGACATAGTCCTGACTTATTAAATAATTGGCCACTGGCAGTTGTGTCAACCTCTAGCCCCTCTCTTCTCCCTTGAGATTAGGGGTGTGGGACTGAAAGTTCCAACCTTTTAATCATGTGGTTGGTTCCCCTGGCAACCAGCCCGAATTTTTAGATTACCTATGGGCTTTCTGAAAGTCACCTCATTAACATAACAAAAGACACCTTTGGGGCAATTCCAAGAATATTAAGAGCTCTGTGCCAGGAATGGGTTGAAGACCAAATATATATATGTTTATTATTGTTAATCCCAATATCACAGTCTCTTAAGAATTTTGTTGATGAAAAGAAATCAAGCTCAAAAATACATATTGCCAGATTCTGACTACAGAGTTAAAAGATAGGCAGATCTAATTGACAAAGATAGGAAAATGATTACTGTTGAAAGCAGTAATGACTGGGAAGGGCCTAAGATAGATAACATTTTATTTCTTCCTTTGGTTACAGGAGTGTGTTCATTTTGTGAAAATTCATTAAGTTGTACAAAAAATACTTTGCTTTGGTGTGTACATTCAGTTCAGTTCAGTCGCTCCGTCATGTCCGACTCTGCAACTCCATGAACTGCAGCACGCCAGGCCTCCCTATCCATCACCAACTCCTGGAGCCTACTCATATGCATTGAGTCGGTGATGCCATCCAACCATCTCATCCTCTGTCATCCCCTTCTCCTGCTCTCAATCTTTCACAGCATCAGTGTCTTTTCAAATGAGTCAGCTCTTCACATCAGGAGGCCAAAGTATTGGAGTTTCAGCTTCAACATCAGTCCTTCCAATGAACACCCAGGACTGATCTCCTTTAGGATGGACTGGTTGGATCTCCTTGCAGCCCAAGGGACTCTCAAGAGTCTTCTTCAACACCGCAGTTCAAAAGCATCAATTCTTCGGCGCTCAGCTTTCTTTATAGTCCAACTGTCACATCCATACATGACTACTGGAAAACAATAGCCTTGACTAGATGGACCTTTGTTGGCAAAGTAATGTTTCTGCTTTTTAATATGTTGTTTAGGTTGGTCATAACTTTCCTTCCAAGGAGTAAGCGTCTTTTAATTTCATGGCTACAGTCAACATCTGCAGTGATTTTGGAGGCCAGAAAAAATAAAGTGTGACACTGTTTCCACTGTTTCCCCATCTATTTGCCATGAAGTGATGGGACCAGATGCCATGATCTTAGTTTTCTGAATGTTGAGCTTTAAGCCAACATTTTCACTCACCTCTTTCAATTTCATCAAGAGGCTCTTTAGTTCTTCTTCACTTTCTGCCATAAGGGTGGTGTCATCTGCATATCTGAGGTTATTGATATTTTTCCCAGCAATCTTGATTCCAATTGTGCTTCATCCAGTCCAGCGTTTCTCATGGTGTACTCTGCATATAAGTTAAATAAGCAGGGTGACAATATACAGCCTTGACGTACTCCTTTTCCTATTTGGAACCAGTCTGTTGTTCCATGTTGAGTTCTAACTGTAGCTTCCTGACCTGCATACAGGTTTGTCAAGAGGCAGGTCAGGTGGTCTGGTATTCTCATCTCTTTCAGAATGTTCCACAGTTTATTGTAATCGACACTGTCAAAGGCTTTGGCATAGTCAATAAAGAAGAAATAGATGTTTTTCTGGAAATTTCTTGCTTTTTCGATGATCCATTGGATGCTGGCAATTTGATCTCTGGTTCCTCTGCCTTTTCTAAAACCAGCTTGAGCATCTGAAAGTTCACAGTTCACGTATTGCTGAAGCCTGGCTTGGGGAATTTTGAGCATTACTTTACTAGCATGTGAGACGAGTGCAACTGTGCAGTAGTTTGAGCATTCTTTGGGATTGCCTTTCTTTGGGATTGGAGTGAAAAGTGACCTTTTCCAGTCCTTTGGCCACTGCTGAGTTTCCCAAATTTGCTGACATATTGAGTGCAGCACTTTGACAGCATCATCTTTCAGGATTTGAAATAGCTCAACTGGGATTCCATTGCTTCCACTAGTTTTGTTCATAATGATGCTTCCTAAGGCCCAGTTGACTTCACTTTCCAGGATGTCTGGCTCTAGGTGAGTGATCACACCATTATGATTAACTGGGTTGTGAAAATCTTTTTTGTACAGTTCTTCTGTGTATTCTTGCCTCGTCTTCTTAATATCTCCTGCTTCTTTCCAGTGCATACCATTTCTGTCCTTTATTGAGCCCATCTTTGCATGAAATGTTCCCTTGGTATCTCTAATTTTCTTGAAGAAAATTACATTATACTTCAGTTTTTTTAAGTGTGTACATTGTATTGTGAACATTATACTTCAGTTTTTTTAAGGCAAGCCCCCTGGCTCAAGTTTATACTCCAAATTCATAGCTATTAGCTAAAGGTTTTATTTTGGGGCCAAGACAGTCACCGTTTGTTCTTCAAATCCTGTTTTGTTATACTTTCAAAATCTCTGGAACCAAATGACTAGGATCTTAGGTGGCTGGTTATGACCTTTCTTAGGCCTTCTAGAATGACATCTAATGACATAATCATTCAGTTCAGTTTAGTTCAGTTGCTCAGTCGTGTCCGACTCTTTGCGACCCCATGAATTGCAGCACTCCAGACCTTCCTGTCCATCACCAACTCCTGGAGTTTACTCAAACTCATGCTCATCGAGTCGGTGATGCCATCCAGCCATCTCATCCTCTGTTGTCCCCTTCTCCTCCTGCCCCCAATCTCTCTCAGCATCAGGGTCTTTTCCAGTGAGTCAACTCTTCCCCTGAGGTGGTCAAAGTACTGGAGTTTCAGCTTCAGCATCTGTCCTTCCAATGAACACCCATGACTGATCTCCTTTAGGATGGACTGGTTGGATATCCTTGCAGTCCAAGGGACTCTCAAGAGTCTTCTCCAACACCACAATTCAAAAGCATCAATTTTTCAGTGCTCAGCTTTCTTCACAGTCCAACTCTCACATCCATACATGACCACTGGAAAAACCATGGCCTTGACCAGACAGACCTTTGTTGGCAAAGTAATGTCTCTGCTTTTCAATATGCTATCTAGGTTGGTCATAACTTTCCTTCCAAGGAGTAAGTGTCTTTTAATTTCATGGCTGCAATCACCATCTGCAGTGATTTTGGAGCTCCCCAAAAAATAAAGTCTGACACTGTTTCCACTGTCTCCCCATCTATTTCCCGTGAAGTGATGGGACCAGATGCCATGATCTTAGTTTTCTGAATGTTGAGCTTTAAGCCAACTTTTCCATTCTCCTCTTCCACTTTCATCAAGAGGCTTTTTAGTTCATCTTCACTTTCTGCCATAAGGGTGGTGTCATCTGCATATCTGAGGTTATTGATATTTCTCCCAGCAATCTTGATTCCAGCTTGTGCTTCATCCAGTCCAGCATTTCTCATGATGTACTCTGCATATAAGTTAAATAAGCAGGATGACAATATACAGCCTTGATGTACTCCTTTTCCTATTTGGAACCAGTCTGTTGTCCCATGTCCAGTTCTAACTGTTGCTTCCTGACCTGCATACAGGTTTCTCAAGAGGCAGGTCAGGTGGTCTGGTAGTCCCATCTCTTTCAGAATTTTCCACAGTTGGTTGTGATCCACACAGTTGAAGGCTTTGGCATAGTCAATAAAGCAGAAATAGATGTTTTTCTGGAACTCTCTTTCTTTTTCGATGATCCAGCGGATGTTGGCAATTTGATCTCTGGTTCCTCTGCCTTTTCTAAAACCAGCTTGAACATCTGAAAGTTCACGGTTCACGTATTGCTGAAGCCTGGCTTGGAGAATTTTGATCATTACATTACTAGCGTGTGAGATGAGTGCAACTGTGTGGTAGTTTGAGCATTCTTTGGCATTGCCTTTCTTAGGAATTGGAATGAAAACTGACCTTTTCCAGTCCTGTGGCCACTGCTGAGTTTTCCAAATTTGCTGGCATAATCATTAGACCTTACCAAGCCTTTCTGCACATTTTTGACTAGTTTTTGCAGGATTATCATCACATATTATTGCTATTGTTTTGAGATTTTTTTGCCAGCTGTTGCCTGTTCTTTTTAATACTCCTAGACATGACATGCCTCTGTTTACCTCACTTACAAAACTACAGCCAAAAGAGGAATTAATCTAAACCTTGTCTCTCAGAATTTGCCACTCATAATTGTGATTGAAATCAGGCTCAAGCAGAAGTATCATAAAGCAGTAAGAGCTACAGAGAAAGGGTGGCTGGTCCAAACAGTAACCAAGAAATAATCATACTAAATCAGGAATAGAAACAGAAGTAGAAGAAAGTGGCTGAAATTTTTTTCTGTGAATTTCAAAAACTTCTTGAAATATCCATGATTATAGGCCACAGACAGTAGTATTTTATATATAATAATTAAAAACTAGTACTTACAGTGCTTAATATGTGTCAGATTTTGTGCTGTGTTTCTATACATATTGTCTCTGTTAAGTCTCATAACTACCTATAAGAGGGACTATAATTATAGTTATCTCCATTTTACAGATGGGGAATTGGAAATTTAGAAATATTATGTAACTCACCCCAGACTGTCCAGTAAATGAATGGCAACGTTGGAATCTGATCTTAGGTCTATCTGGTCCCAAACTCCACTATCTTAATCAGTACCCTCTACTATTTATTGTACAATAGATAGTGTATGCTGATTGGAGATCAGGGATGAAAGTTTGTATAGGAGAGCTGAAATGACATATGTTACAGTAAAGTGTCATAAACATAGATCAAAATTCAAATATTGAAAGTATAAATCATGCTAATCATGCCCGGAATAGACAGGTCACCAGTAAACCCAACCATATGCCATATTATTTTATTTTATGGGACCTGGATGCATTGTATATTCACCAAAGATATCTCTTACTCTCTCAACATTCATCAGCATGTTATTTGTTTAGAAATTCAAAGTTGTTGGATCTGTTAACTGAGATTAATTTATAAACATTATGGGTTTTACACATCATCTGGGACCATTCTTTATTATTTTGTGCCTGTACAAGGAAAAAGAAAAAGAAGACTTTGGGACTAGAGGTTCACTTTCCTGTATTACTGTTGCCATGACAACTCCCAGGCTCTTCTCTGATGAGCTGTTGCTATCACTCAAAAAAAAAATTAGTAAGTTTTGTGTTTTTACTTTCTACCATTGACTTTCTCTGAAGTATTTTATTTCTTATGTCTTATGACCCATGACCAGACAAACTACAAGGCATGAATAATCATCTTAGTTGCTTTGGGATCACGTTCATTGGTTTGTGTAATTCAAATTTTTTTTTAAATCATGAAACTAATTACTGTGCTTTCAATTTAAATTTATGATGTATTATGGTTGAGCTAACCATAAAACATTACATCATAAAACAACAGGTTTGGCTGGTGCTGAAAGATTATGGCAAAAATCAATGGACCAGGCTTTCCAAGCTAGTATGGTAGATTGTGGAGGACAAGATTGTCTATCAGAGCAGCAGAATAGATAAACTGGATGTCTAATGTCGTTGAAGGGACTATTAGTTTGCTACTTTACTCCAAAATATCTCTTCTACTACTCATCAGACATGGTGCCTGAAATGCCACTACTAGAGCTTTATTTCTGTGAGTCCTCAAAAATTTTCTTAGAAAAAAAAAATCTTGTGTGAAATAAAAGATACATATTTAGAAATGCATAAACAATAAGTAAATTTAACAATTACAGTAATTACTAAGTAAACACCTGAGAAACCATCACTGAAATCAAGAAATAAAACACTGATAGCACTCCCCTAATTCTCCATGTATCTTATCCAATTAACAGCTCCTTCTCTCTTTCCCAGAGATAACAGCATTCTTGATATTTACAGTAACTATTCTTTTCTTTATAGTTTTACCAGCTGGGTATGTATTCCTAAACAATATAATTACATATTTTCTGTTTTTAACGACTTCCCATAAATGGAATTATGTTTTAGATATTTAATGTTTTCCTTCTCTTGCTAACTTTATATGCAAGATTCATTTAGGCTGTGATTTTTTTTTTTTTTTTCATTTCAGTGGGTTTTGTCATACATTGACATGAGTCAGCCATGGATCTACACGTATTCCCCATCCCGATCCCCCCTCCCACCTCCCTCTCCACCTGATTCCTCTGGGTCCTCCCAGTGCACCAGGCCGGAGCACTTGTCTCATGCATCCCACCTGGGCTGGCGATCTGTTTCACCATAGATAGTATACATGCTGTTCTTTTGAAATATCCCACCCTCACATTCTCCCACAGAGTTCAAAAGTCTGTTCTGTATTTCTGTGTCTCTTTTTCTGTTTTGCATATAGGGTTATCGTTACCATCTTTCTAAATTCCATATACATGTGTTAGTATGCTGTAATGTTCTTTATCTTTCTGGCTTACTTCACTCTGTATAAGGGGCTCCAGCTTCATCCATCTCATTAGGACTGGTTCAAATGAATTCTTTTTAATGGCTGAGTAATATTCCATGGTGTATATGTACCACAGCTTCCTTATCCATTCATCTGCTGATGGGCATCTAAGTTGCTTCCATGTCCTGGCTATTATAAACAGTGCTGCAATGAACATTGGGGTGCACGTGTCTCTTTCAGATCTGGTTTCCTCGGTGTGTATGCCCAGAAGTGGGATTGCTGGGTCATATGGCAGTTCTATTTCCAGTTTTTTAAGAAATCTCCACACTGTTTTCCATAGCGGCTGTACTAGTTTGCATTCCCACCAACAGTGTAAGAGGGTTCCCTTTTCTCCACACCCTCTCCTAGGCTGTGATATTTAACTACAGTTTACTCATTACCATTAGTGTATAGTATTCCATTGTACTCTACTGTTGATGGACATTTGGGCTATATTTCCTTCATCTTTGGGGTTGTTCATATGATTTTTCTACTTCATTCTTTTACTGTGATAAATTACATTGATTGATTTAATGTTAACCCAATCACACATTCCTGGGGTTTTAGTTCCTGAGCAACTATTTTCATACTTTGAGATTGTGGCTGTGCTGTGCTCAGCCATGTCTGACTTTTTGTAATCCCATGAACTGTAGCCTGCCAGGCTCCTCTATCCATAGAATTTTTCAGGCAAGAACACTTCAGTGGGTTGCCATTTCTTACTCCAGGTGATCTTCCCGACCCAGGGATCGAACCTGTGTCTCTTGTGTCTCCTCCACTGGCAGGCACCTGGGAAGCCCTAACATTGAAATTAACCTCTCTTTTTCCTTTTGCTTAAAACCCTTGCTGAGTTTTAGAATCAAGGATATACTAACCTCACAACAGGAATTGGAAAATGTTCCCTTTCTATTCTCTGGAAGAATTTGTATCTGTTTGAGTTCATCATCAAAATATTTCATTATTGAACATTTGGTAGAATTTTTCTGGTAAAGAACTTGATTTCTGTCCCACCACCCCTGAGGGTGCTAAATCAAAGCTCAAGCTTCCTATTATGTTTTTTAACATTGGCAAAAGCTCTCAAGCAGTGTTGGTGCTCAGTGACTTTACTAACCTCTTTGGGATCAGGTTATCAGAATTTGTCTGACATTTCCCTCAGAATTTGTCTGACATTTCCCCACAATTTTATTTATTTATTTTAAGCTAGTTTTTTATTTATTTTTGGCTGTGCTGGGTCTTTGTTGCTTTGCGCAGTTTTCTCTAGCTGCAGCGAGCACAAGCTACTCTCTAGTTATTGATGCACAGGCTTCTCATTGTGGTGGCTTCTCTTGTCGCAGAGCACAGGCTCTCGGTACCTGTGAGCTTCAACAGTTGCAGCACACTGGCTTACTAGTTGTGGCATATGGGCTCTAGAGCTCGGGCTCAGGAGCTGTGGTTCACATATTTAATTGCTCTACAGCATGTGGAATCTTCCTGGACCAGGGATCAGACGCATGTCCCCCCTGCATTGGCAGGCAGATTTTTATCCACTGAGTCACCAGGGAAGTCCTCCCCACAATCTTAAATTCTTTAAGGTTTAAAAGTAAATTTAAAAGTTTTTATTTGCTTTTGCTTCAAGTCTGTATTTTTATTTGTTTTAGAGTCCAGAGAAAGTAGATCTGAATAAATGTTTAAAAAGGAATCCTCTATAAAATGCAAATGTGCTTGGGAGAGTAAACTCTTTGACTACTTCATTGATTCAGTTAAGTTCATTGTTTTCCTAGTATATTTCAGAACTGAACTAGGTAAAAATGATGAGACAAAAGTGAAGGAAAAAGTCTTTTGTCCTAGTAAGGACAGATCATAGAAGTGGTTTATCGCCCATGCCACACAAGCTCCAACTTCTACTGGAAGAAGTAGAAAGAACTGCTGTTGTACCCTGACCCACTTGCTTCAACATTTATGTTCTGTTGACTTCACTCCTGGCTCCACATCCTCTGGTCCCAGCACCACCAACCAGCTCTGCTCCCATCTTTTCCACACATTTTGTCTCTAGTGTGTCATGGGACATTAGTCTCTGGAAACCAAGAGGCACCAAACCTTCAAACGTTCACTTCAAAAGAATTAGGTCCTTGAAGAGTTTCAGGGGACACAGTTTGACAAGTAATCACATGGTGCCCTGGGTATAGTAAACCACCCTCAGAAATTACTTTGTTCTTTGAAAGAGGTCACAGGCTCTCTGGATGAGATAAATTTCCTGCATTATTGAGGGAATAATAATCTCTCTTCCTTAGGGAAGTGTTAGATGTTCAGTCATGTGTGACTCTTTGTACCCTCATGGACTGTAGCCCATTAGGCTTCTCTGTCCATGAGATTTTCCAGGCAAGAATACTGGAGTGGGTTGCCATTCCCTTCTCCAGGGGA
This sequence comes from Dama dama, assembly GCF_033118175.1. Taxonomy (NCBI): domain Eukaryota; kingdom Metazoa; phylum Chordata; class Mammalia; order Artiodactyla; family Cervidae; genus Dama; species Dama dama. Next base: position 43,184,787 of record NC_083698.1, on the reverse strand, counting down.
TCTTCCTGACCAAGGGATTGAATCTGGGTCTCCTGTATTGTAGGCAGATTCTTTACTATCTGAGTCATCAGGAAAAGGATGCCTTATTCACTTATCTACCTGAGATCTGAGCAGTCTACCTGAGATCTGAGAGGTCTACCTAAAATCAGAAAACTAACCAAACAGATCACATGGACCATAACCTTGTCTTAACTCAATGAAACTATGAGCCATGCCGTGCAGGGCTACCCAAGACAGATGGGTCACGGTGGAGAGTTCTGACAAAACGTGGTCCACTGGGGAAGGGAATGGCAAACCACTTATTATTCTTACCTTGAGAACCCCATGAACAGTATGAAAAGGCAAAAAGGACACTGAAAGATGAACTCCCCAGGTCGGTAGGTGTCCAATATGCTGCTGAAGAAGAGTGGAGAAATAGCTCCAGAAAGAATGAAGAGGCTGAACCAAAGCAAAAGCAATGCCCAGTTGTGGATGTGACGGGTGATTGAAGTAAAGGCTGAGCTATAAAGAATAACATTGCATAGGAACCTGGAATGTTAGGTCCATGAATCAAGGTAAATCGGAAGTGGTCAAACAGGAGATAGCAAGAGTGAACCTCAGCATTTTAGGAATCACTGAACTAAGATGGACTGGAAGGAGTGAATTTAATTCAGATGACCATTATATCTACTACTCTGGGCAAGAATCCCTTAGAAGAAATGGAGTAGCCCTCATAGTCAACAAAATAGTCTGAAATACAGTACTAGGTGCAATCTCAAAAAGACAGAATGATCTCTGTTCATTTCCAAGGCAAACCATTCAATATCACAGTAATACAAGTCTATGCCTCAACCACTAATGCCAAAGAAGCTGAAGATGAATGGTTCTGTGAAGACCTACAAGACTTTCTAGAACTAACAACAAAAAAAGAAGTCCTTTTCATCATAGGGGACTGGAATACAAAAGTAGGAACTCAAGAGATACCTGGAGTAACAGGCAACTTTGGCCTTGGAGTATAAAATGAAACACAGCAAAGACTAACAGAGTTTTGCCAAGAGAACACTCTGGCCATAGCAAACACACTCTTCCAACAACACAAGAGAAGACTCTACACATGGACATCATCAGATGGTCAATACCGAAACCAGATTGATTATATTCTTTGCAGCCGAAGATGGAGAAGCTCTATACAGTCAGCAAAAACAAGACTGGGAACTGACTGTGGCTCAGATCATGAACTCCTTATTGCCAAATTCAGATGTAAATTGAAGAAAGTAGGGAAAACCACTAGACCATTTAGGTATGACCTAAATCAAATCCCTTATGATTATATAGTGGAAGTGACAAATAGATTCAAGGGATTAGATCTGATAGACAGAGTGCCAGAAGAACCATGGACAGAGGTTCATGACATTGTATAGGAGGCAGTGATCAAGACCATCTCCAAGAAAAAGAAATGAAAAAAGGCAGAATGGTTGTCTGAGGAGGCCTTACAAATAGCTGAAGAAAGAAGAGAAGCTAAAGGCAAAGGAGAAAAGAAAAGATATACCCATCTGACTGCAGAGTTCCAAAGAATAGCAAGAAGAGATAAGAAAGCCTTCCTCAGAGATCAATGAAAAGAAACAGAGGAAAATAGAATGGGAAAGACTAGAGATCCTTTCAAAAAAATTAGAGATACCAAGGGAACATTTCATGCAAAGATGGGCTCAATAAAGGACAGAAATAGTATGAGGACCTAACAGAAGCAGAAGCTATTAAGAAAAGGTGGCAAGAATACACAAAGGAACTATATAAAAAGATCTTAATGATCCAGATGACCCTGGTGGTGTGATCACTCACCTAGAGCCAGACATCCTGGAATATGAAGTCAACTGGGCCTTAGGCAGCATCACAACAAACAAAGCTAGTGGAAGTGATGGAATTCCAGTTGAGCTATTTCAAATCCTGAAAGATGACACTGTGAAAGTGCTGTACTCAATATACCAGCAAATTTGGAAAACCAGCAGTGGCCACAGGACTGGAAAAGGTAAGTTTTCATTCCAATCCCAAAGAAAGGCAATGCCAAAGAATGCACAAACTACTGCACAATTGCTTTCATCTCACATGCTAGCAAGGTAATGCTCAAAATTCTCCAAGCCAGGCTTCAACAGTATGTGAACTGTGAACTTCCAGATGTTCAAGCTGGATTTAGAAAAGGCAGGGGAACTAGAGATCAAATTGCCAACATCCATTAGCATCATCGAGAAAGCAAGAGAGTTCCAGAAAAACATCTACTTCTGTTTTATTGACTGCACCAAAGCCTTTGACTGTGTGGATCTCAACAAACTGTGGAACATTCTTAAAGAAATGGGAATACCAGACTACCTAACCTGTCTCACGAGAAATCTGTATGCAGATCAAGAAGCAACAGTTAGAACTGGACCTGGAACAATGGCTGGTTCCAAATTCAGAAAGGAGTATGTCAAGGCTGTATATCGACATCCTGCTTATTTAACTTATATGCAAAGTACATTATGTGAAATGCTGGACTGGATGAAGCACAAGCTAGAATCAAGATTGCCAGGAGAAATATCAATAACCTCAGATATGCAGATGACACCACCCTTATGGCAGAAAGCAGAGAGGAACTGAAGAGCTTCTTGATGAAAGTGAAAGAGGAGAGTGAAAAAGTTGGCTTAAAACTCAACATTCAGAAAACTAAGATCATGGCATCTGGTCCCATCACTTCATGGCAAATAGATGGGGAAACAATGGAAACAGTGACAGACTTTATTTTCTTAGGCTGCAAAATCACTGCAGCTGGTGACTGCAGCCATGAAATTTAAAGATACTTGCTCCTTGGAAGAAAAGCTTTGACCAACCTGGACATCATATTAAAAACCAGAGACATTACTTTGCCGACAAAGGTCCATCTAGTCAAAGCTATGGTTTTTCTAGTAGTCACGTATGGATGTAAGAGTTGGACAATTAAGAATGCTGAGCACCACTGGGAAGACCCAGAGGGATCGGGTAGAGAGGGAGGTGGGAGGGGGGATCGGGATGGGGAATACATGTAAATCCATAGCTGATTCATGTCAATGTATGACAAAAACCACTACAATACTGTAAAGTATTTAGCTTCCAACTAATAAAAATAAATGAAAAAATAAAAATAAAATAAAATAAATGACTAAAAAAACAAAAGAATGCTGAGCACCGAAGAATTGATGCTATTGAACTGTGGTGCAGGAGAAGACTCTTGGATGGCAAGGAGATCAAACCAGTCAATCCTAAAGGAAATCAGACCTGAATATGCATTGGAAGGACTGATGCTGAAGCTGAAGCTCCAATACTTTGGCCACCTGATGGGAAGAACTGACTCATTGGAAGAGACCCTGATTCTGGGAAAGATTGAAGGCAGGAGGAGAAGGGGACATCAGAGGATGAGATGGTTGGATGGCATCACTAACTCAATGGACATGAATTTGAGCAAGCTCCAGGAGTTGGTGATGGACAAGGAAGCCTGGCATGCTGCAGTCCATGGGGTCACAAAGACTTGGACATGACTGAGCAATTGAACTGACTGACTGACCTAAAATCACTGATTTTCCAGGTAATGAAAGGGTTTGGAAGGCCCCTAAGACATGCTGGGTTGCTCTAACTGCTGAAGATGTCCCCAAAGTCTTTGTTTTCCAGCAGTTATTTTACAACGTCATTAATATATCTTCTGAATAAGTTCAGACATCTCCTATGGACTTTTAAGCTAGTCCTTGCAACAACTCTGCTTCCATCTTAGCCTCTTGCTTTGGCTTTCCAGTCTACTGCAGAATTTTCATGGGGATGTATACATAATAGAGCTTTGTGTGATTTATTTTTGATAACTAACGGGACAGTATGATATGAACTTGTGTAAGACATGAAATCAGGTCACAAACTTAGGTACACAAGAAATGTTATTCTTCCCTTTATCTTTTAATATTTCATTTTCAATTCTATCCCTCAGACCACCAAGTTGGGAGGAAATTTCGCTATATTAGTAGTTACTTTGGTGTTGTATTTCCAGTCCCCCATCCTCCATCCCTCCCTCTAAGTTGTGTCAAAACTTCAGAAGCTTTCACAATGAACAGCACTAGGTTTAGGAAGGAGCAGGAGGATATCTGTTCATCTGTCATTGGTTTGCAATGCTCATTTCTTCACTTCCTTCCTCTGAGTTGGCCGCCATGTTCTCCAGATCCACAAGCTCTTTGTACTTGCATATCACTCATAAGCAAGGCCAGAAAACTCAAAGCTTATGGTTTTTCTAAACCAGTGGTTCTCAACTAGGGCACCTTTGCCCCCAAGGAACATCTGGCAATATCTGTAAACCTTTTTTATTGTCACAACCTAGAATAGGTGGGTGTTACGTAAAGCTAGTTAATAGAGGCCAGGGCTGCTGCTGCTTTTGCACATCCTACAATCAAGGACAGCCCCCTACCCCACCTAAGAATTATCAGTCCAAAATATTAATAGTGCTGAGATTGAGAAACTGTGCTCCAGACCAGCAACTTTGTCCACTCATTAAAATTCCTGGAGATATTTTGAAAAATATCTATTCCTGGGGCCAAAGTAGACTATTTAAATTGGAATCTTTAGAGGTAGACTTTGGTACTGGCATAAAAAAATATAAAACAAAAAAATATCTCCAGATAACCTGATATGCAATCATGGTTGAGTACCACTGTCTTGGATGATTCATCCACTTATTTCTCTCTGGGGTGCAGCACTCCCTGTGTGCTATCAGGAAATGAAACATCAAGAAACTTATAGACCTCTCAGCTCTCTATCCCAAGAAAGTCTTCTTTTAATTTAAGGGAGATTCTCTCTCCCTTCTGTTTCTTTCAGCCCACTTTTCTGTTTCTTTCAGCCCACTTATACATTTATACTTTTAGGTCCCATAAATCACTTGTGTACTTTCTACCTGCCCCTCACTTTCCCTTAAGCAATGAAGCACAGCTGAATTAATGGGAGAAAATGAACAGGAAAATGCTGGGTGTGTGTGTGTGTGCGTGTGTGTGTGTTTGGAGTAGGTACCAGTGTTTGGGGGGACATGAATTAATGTTGCCAAATATTATCCAGGTGTAAAATTCTGCATGCCAGGTTTCAGCAATACATGAACCATGAACTTCCAGATGTTCAAGCTGGTTTTAGAAAAGGCAGAGGAACAAGAGATCAAATTGCCAACATGCCCTGGATCATTGAAAAAGCAAGAGAGTTCCAGAAAAACATCTATTTCTGCTTTATTGACTATGCCAAAGCCTTTGACTGTGTGGATGACAATAAACTGTGGAAAATTCTGAAAGAAATGGGGATACCAGACCACCTGACCTGCCTCTTGACAAACCCGTATGCAGGTCAGGAAGCAACAGTTAGAACTGGACATGGAACAACAGACTGGTCCCAAATAGGAAAAGCAGTATGTCAAGGCTGTATACTGTCACCCTGCTTATTTAACTTATATGCAGAGTACATCATGAGAAACGCTGGGCTGGATGAAGCACAAGCTGGAATTAAGATTGCCAGGAGAAATATCAATAACTTCAGATATGCAGATGACACCACCCTTATGGCAGAAAGTAAAGAAGAACTAAAGAGCCTCTTGATGAAAGTGAAAGAGGAGAGTGAAAAAGCTGGCTTAAAACTCAACATTCAGAAAACTAAGATCATGGCATCCGGTCCCATCACTTCATGGCAAATAGATGGGGAAACAGTGGAAACAGTGGCTGACTTTATTTTTGGGGGCTCCAAAATCACTGCAGATGGTGACTGTAGCCATGAAATTAAAAGACGCTTACTCCTTGGAAGGAAAGTTATGCCCAACCTAGATAGCATATTAAAAGGCAGAGACATCACTTTGTCAACAAAGGTCTATCTAGTCAAGGCTACGGTTTTTCCAGTGGTCATGTACGGATATGAGAGCTGGACTATAAACAAATCTGAGCGCCGAAGAATTGATGCTTTTGAACTGTGGTGTTGGAGAAGACTCTTGAGAGTCCCTTGGACTGCAAGGAGATCCAACCAGTCCATCCTAAATGAGATCAGTCCTGGGTGTTCATTGGAAGGACTGATGTTGAAGCTGAAACTCCAATACTTTGGCCACCTGATGCCAAGAGTTGACTCATTGGAAAAGACCCTGATGCCGGGAAAGATTGAGGGCAGGAGGAGAAGGGGATGACAGAGGATGAGATGGTTGTATGGCATCACTGACTCAATGGACATGGGTTTGTGTGGACTCTGGGAGTTGGTGATGGATAGGGAGGCCTGGCGTGCTGCAATTCATGGTGTCACAAAGCGTCAGACACAACTGAGCAACTGAACTGAACTGAACTGAAACTTCACAAACATTCTATAACTTCTTAAAATCTACCACTATAATTTTTTACTGAAGCAGCTGGAATTGTGCTCCAATTCCAGCTGCATAGGAGTGTGGGAGAGAAAATAGCCTTCATTTCAGAGGATCTCTGTAAAAGAGTTCCTTTATAGGTCTAAATGTTTCTAGTTTTGTTGAACAGTTATCTGAATCTATAACTTCACATTTACAATTGTTAAAGGACAATTCTAGTAGGATATTTTACCATCAACTCACACTCAACCTTTCCAAAGCAAACACATCCTCATCTGTTTTAAATGTCCCCTTTTTCTACTCCATCCTCTCCTTTATTTCTGAATTACCTTAAAGAGAAAAGCATTCCTTCATCACTCAAGGGTGAAAAGGTAGAATCACTTTTGGTAACTATCTTTCCTCCATCCCTTGATCCTAGTACCTTATCAAGATCCTTTCAATATTTTTTGAATGTATCTTATTGCAATTTGATTCTTACAATTTCCACAGCTACCACCTTAGTTCATGACCTTATCATTTCATGCCTGCTTTACTGTAATATTTTCCATCATACTTGGCTCCATTGATTGCCATGCTCCATTCATTCTGCAGTCAGGATATTGATGTCATTGAGTCCTGCCTTCACCAACTCATTGCTCTGCATAAGAAATTGCAAGGATTTCCTCGTTGTGAGTTGAATCAATTGCAAGTTCCTTTATGTTGCATTCAAGTCCTCCACAACTGACTCTTTCATCTGCCTACCCTTTCTAAATCCATAAATCTTCTAACCTATCCAGGCTATGACCTAAAAATCACATACCCACCATGGCCAGTTCTAAAACTGATGTTACAGACAATCTGGTGTGCAGCTGGGACCACAATTCCTGCCACTGCACTGGGCTGCCTGCCTCTCTGGAGACAAAATTTTCAATCAGTCCTCCACACAGAAAGCAAAGGTGAGTTTTCTGGAGGTGAAAGCATTCAATAGTAACAGTAGAACTGAGCCTTCAAGAGTCCTTCTCCCCCAGCCAAGAAAATAAATAAAAAATACTATCCCTCCTGGATGGAATGGCCAAGATTACTCCTACCCTTAAAAACATAAAGGATGCAGGGGTAGAGGTTCTCATTGTATTCTCATGCCATTCAGCAATTTGGTCCCTACAAAATCAAATATTGATATATTGTGGTGGATGAAGGAAGACTACTGCAAACTCAGCCACATAGGACTTGTAGCATTAGATGTTGCATCCTTGCTGGAGCAGATTAATGCAGCCTACATATATTGTATGTAGCCATTGATCTAGTGAATGCATTCTTTTTCATCTCTTGTCAGAAATAAGAATCAGGAGTGGTTTGTATAAATGTGGCCTAGACCACAGTACAGTTTATGTCTTCATCTAGGGCTATATTAACTCTCTTTTTCTCTGTCGTAGTCTGAAGGACCTAGAGCATCTGGACATTCTGTAGAATATCACATAGGCCCACTGTTTCCATCTTTCAATGAGATCATGTTCATCATACTGCTTGAACAAGAAATGCTAAGTATACTGGGGGTCTTGGTAAGACACAGAAACTCCAGAGTGAGAGTGATGATGAAGTACAAAGTCCTGCCCCCTCCATTAACTGGGGAAAACTCTGAAAGAACGTCTCAACTCCAGTGCTTCTCCTGGAATGGGCTGAAGCCTCTCTTGAAGCCTTATCATAGATCAATTTCTCCTCAGTGAATTCTGCTTTCTTCACTGCTTTATAAGGATTGTTTCATAGTGCAGTTCCCAGTAGGTCTCCTGTGTACAAATATCCCACTGAGAGTCTGTTTCATGGGCAACCTGAACCTTAGATAAAGCCTGTGGGGGAGTTGGTAGGTGATATCAGCCACCAAGGTAGTGAGTAGTAGATTCTGATGGCAAAGTTCTAATCTGGTTTTTGGTGGGAGGGATGACAGAGGAAGAATGGCCTACCATCCACAAGAGACTGTGAGAAGCTAGGACCACCTCCAATTCCAGCTGCATAGGAGTGTGGGAGAGAAAATAGCCTTCATTTCAGAGGACCAAAGCAAAAGCAGAAACCTGAGAGGATTACTGCCCTCTGATGAGCTCTAGATGGCGAAGAAAATGTTCCAAGCAGAGTAAGGGGATTTTCTGATAACAGAACATGAGTTTCAGATTGCTGGTGGAAAGGGAAGGAGTAAGATAGAATCTAAAAGGGGGAAGCAAAGAATTGCTTGCTGATGAGAGTGGGTGGGAGGAGAGGCATCTTGGGTTATTACCAGTAATTCAAGTAAACAGAGAAGAACATAATGAAATCAGCCTTGGGAGTGGGCAGGAGAGGCTGTGCCTGAGGATGAAGAGGACAGGTGAGGGCATTGTTGGGAATACAAAGTGTCAGGATCCCCTTTCCACTGGAGTTTATGTGAAGGCTGGGAGGAGTGGCTAATATTGAGCATTAGACTCTCTGAGGCTTTCCCTTCAGTCCTTGCATAGGGGAGACTCTATCTTTGCCTAAAATAAAACTCCCAGCACATTTGTGAAATCAGGTGAATTATTTTTTTTCTCTTTCTCAGAATAGCAACTATGAGACATATACTCCCCCATCATAAAATTTTTCCCTTCCTAATCACTGATATAGCATTAAATTAAAGATGTTTGGTTATAATAAAAAGGTTCAGAAATTGAAGCTGTCAAGCAAAAATATCCGTGTTAATATCAGCACCATTAAACATACACACATAAAGAAAAAAAAAAGATTATCTGCCAAGTGGAAAGAATAAAATCATCAAGAAATGAAAACATGTTCTGCTTATAAATAGCTGAGGTGAAGAATAGACAGGAAAAAATAAAGAGTGAATTTCAATAACTGCTGAACAAAGCTTTCTCATTTTGTCCAAAAAATTGATTAAATGCCTATGGAAGAAACACTCTAATTCTAAGCCCATCTTTAACCTGAGTAACTTTGGGGAAAAGTCATTGATTTATTCATAAAACAAATATGTATGTGTTTGGCACCTACTCCCTGGTGGCTCAGATGGTAAAGTATCTGTCTACAATGTGGGAGACCCAGGTTTGATCCCTGGGTCAGGAAGATCCCCTGGAGAAGGAAATGGCAACCCACTCCAGTACTATTGCCCAGAAAATCCCATGGATGGAGGAGCCTGGTAGGCTACAGTCCATGGGGTCGCAAAGAGTCGGACATGACTGAGTGATTGAACTGAACTGAACTGAATGTGTCAGGCACCAAACTTAATCTTAAAGACAAAGCCATGCAGAAGATGAAGAGGATCCTTCCCTTCATAGAACTGGGGTTCATGGCCAGATACAGACAGAGCAACAGTCGGATAGTGTGGTAAGGGCTGATGGAGAAAGTATAGGAATTTTCTGGGAGCACTTAGGAGGGGTCTCACCTTAATTTCAGTAGGAGTCAGAATAGTGAGATGACTAGAAGGGAAACACCTCAAACAGAGGCAAAAGCAACAGCTCCTTAGAGGCCTAAGGTAGAGGAGATCTTGCAAAACCGGCTGGAATTGTCGATGAGTGATAGGCGGAGAGGAGCAAGGGAGCAGCTAGAGTTAAACCAGGTAAAACAATTTAGTCCTTACCTTGGAGAGGATGAGTCATTGATCACATCTGCATTTGAGAAAGATCACTCTTAGTACTGTGTGAAAAAAAAAGGAAAGGATTGTTAGAGAGGTTTGAAGCGATTAGACCAGGTGATTTTTAAGATTTTTTTCCACCTCAAACCTATGATTTGTTTAAGGAAATTGTATAGAACTTCTTTGTGTAATCACTAGATAGTTCAGAATAGCCACAGATGATAAGGGCTAACATTTACTATAGCCCTTCTGAAAATCAGGACCTATTTAAGCATTTTATATCAATCAGTAAATTAAAATCCCACAACAACGCTATGATATATGTTCTATTATTATTTTCATTGTCCTACTTTACAGAAAAGGAAACTGAGATGCAGTGAGGATCATTGGTTAGGTGGCAAATCTAGATTTGCATTAGATTTCAGTGCCCAGATTTTACCTTAGGATGCACATATACTAACTACTCCACTTCCTATTCAGAAATCTCATGTCCTGGGAATTTCTTGGTGGTCAAGTGGTTAGGACACTGCACTCTCATTCAGAAGGGCCCAGGGTTGAACATGCCTGTTCAGGGAACTAAAATCCCACCTGTCTTGTGGTGCGGCCGAAAAAAAGAAAAGAAAGAATTCTCATTTCCTACAGGAAGCATTTCCCAGGTGAAATGAGAAGGAATCTCTCTTTGTGACCAGGAGTGACAAATCTATAATCTGTACCTAAAGTTGGGATGCACTCCAAAGGGAAAGCAGAAAGGTAACCAAGGTGATTTTCTCAACGTCTGGGCTCAGAGATTAACTTTGTTTTGTCATAAATAAAAAGGTTTCTAGCTTTCATAAAATCTTTTCCCCAATCCCACAATCATCACACTTAAATTGGTTAACCAAATGCCTTCTCTTTTTTAAGCAATAAATTGGAGGAAAAAAGTGTAAGAAGCAGTATAAGCCTATGATCATATCCTTTAAAAATAATTAAAGATGTTCTTTTTTCTTTAGCTAAAGTAATTACTCCTGTTTTTCAACTGAATTAAAAGTGACTTGAGTTTAAAAAAATGAATTAAATGCACAACAGATGGGAAATCACTTTGATATTCCAGGTTTGGTAGCTGAAAGTGTTGCAGATTTTGCCTAAAATTACTATTAATAACAGTTTTAGGAAACTGGTAGTTTTTAAGCAGCTTAGTGGTTAAAGAAAATAAACTTTTCATATGGTGATTTCCAGAGAAGATGGTCCCTTCAAATTGGGAGTGACTAATATACTAACTGTTATTGTTGGTCAGTTGCTAATATTCTAACATTGTTGTTATTCAGTTGCTCAGTCGTGTCCCACTCTGCACTTTTCAACTCCATGGACTGCAGCATGCCAGGCTTCCCTATCCATCATTATCTCCTGGGGTTTGCTCAAGCTCATGTCCACTGAGTCAATAATGCGATCCAACTATCTCATCCTCTGCCACTCCTTCTCCTCCAGTCTTCAATCTTTCCTAGCATCAGGGTCTTTCCCATTGAGTCAGCTCTTTGCATCAGGTGGCCAAAAGATTGGAGCCTCAGCTTCAGTATCAGTCCTTTCAGTGAATATTCAGGGTTGATTTCCTTTGGGGTTGACTGGTTTGACTCCTTGCAGTCCAAGGGACTCTCAAGAGTCTTGTCCAGCACCACAGTTAGAAAGCATCAGTTCTTTGGTGCTCAGTCTTCTTTATGGTCCAGCTCTCACATCCATACATGACTACTGGAAAAACCATAGCTTTGACTATATGGACCTTTGTCGGCAAAGTGATGTCTCTGCTTTTTAATACTAAGTCTAGGTTTGTCATAGTTTTCCTTCCAAGGTGCAAGCATCATTTGATTTCATGGCTGTAGTTACTGTCTGCAGTGATTCTGATGCTCAAGACAATGAAGTCTGTCACTATTTCTATTTTTCCTCATTTATTTGCCATGAAATGATGGGACCAAAAGCCATGATCTTAGATTTTTGAATGTTGAGTTTTAAGCCAGCTTTTTCACTCTCCTCTTTCACTTTCATCAAGAGGCTCTTCAGTTCCTCTTCACTTTCTGACATTAGGGTGATATCATCAGCATATCTGTTGACATTAATCCCAGCAATCTTGATTCCAGGTTATGATTCATCCACCCTGGCATTTTGCATGATTATTCTGCATAGAAGTTAAATAAGCAGGGTGACAATAAACAGCCTTGATGTACTCCTTTCCCAATTTTGAACCAGCCTGTTGTTCCATATTGGGTCTGACTGTTGCTTCTTGACCTGCATACAGGTTTCTCAAGAGGCACGTAAGGTGGTCTGGTATTCCCATCTCTTTAAGAATTTTCCACAGTTTGTTGTGATCCACACAATCAAAGGCTTTAGCAAAGTCAATGAAGCAGAAGTAGATGTTTTTCTAGAATTCTCTTGTTTTTCTATGATCGAAAGGGTGTTGGCAATTTTATCGCTGGTTCCTCTGCCTTTTCTAACTCCAGCTTGTACATATGGAAGTACCTGCATGTACCATTGAAACCTAGCTTGAAGGATTTTGAGCATTACCTTGCTGGCACGTGAAATGAGAGCAACTGTGCAGTAGTTTAACATTATGGAGAGGCTCTATACAGTCAGCAAAAAAAAGACTGGGAGCTGACTGTGGCTCAGATCATGAACTCCTTATTGCCAAATTCAGACATAAATTGAAGGAAGTAGGGAAAACCACTAGACCATTCAGGTATGACCTAAATCAAATCCCTTACAACTATACAGTGGAAGTGACAAATAGATTCAAGGGATTAGATCTGATAGAGAGAGTGCCTGAAGAACTATGGACAGAGGTTCATACATTGTACAGGAGGCAGGGATCAAGACTATCCCCAAGAAAAAGAAATGCAAAAAGGCAGAATGGTTGTCTGAGGAGGCCTTCCAAACAGCTATGAAAAGAAGAGAAGCGAAAGGCAAAGGAAGTAAGGAAAGATATACCCATTTGAATGCAGAGTTCCAAAGAATAGCAAGGAGAGACAAGAAAGGCTTCCTCAGTGATCAATGCAAAGAAATAGAGGAAAACAATAGAATGGGAAAGACTAGCAATCTCTTCAAGAAAATTAGAGATACCAAGGGAACATTTCACGCAAAGATGGGTTCAATAAAGGACAGAAATAGTATGGACCTAACAGAAGCAGAAGACATTAAGAAGAGGTGGCAAGAATACACAGAAGAACTATACAGAAAAGATCTCCATGACCCATATAATCATGATGGTGTGATCACTCACCTAGAGCCAGACATCCTGGAATATGAAGTCAACTGGGCCTTAGGAAGCATCACTATGAACAAAGCTAGTGGCGGTGATGCACTTCCAGTTGAGCTATTTCAAATCCTGAAAGATGACACTGTGAAAGTGCTGCATTCAATATGCCAGCAAATATGGAAAACTCAGCAGTGGCCACAGGACTGGAAAAAGATCAGTTTTCACTCCAATCCCAAAGAAAAGCAATGACAAAGAATGCTCAAACTACCGCACAATTGCTCTCATCTCACATGCTAGCAAAGTAATGCTCAAAATTCTCCAGGCCAGGCTTCAACAGTACGAGAACTGTGAACTTCCAGATGTTCAAGCTGGATTTAGAAAAGGCAGAGGAAATGTTGGCAGTTTGATCTGGATCATCAAAAAAGCAAGAGAGTTCCAGAAAAACATCTATTTCTGCTTTATTGACCATGACAAAGCCTTTGACTGTGTGGATCACAACAAACTGTGGAACATACTTTAAAGCAATGGGAATACCAGACCACCTGACCTGCCTCCTGAGAAATCTGTATGCAGGTCAGGAAGCAACAGTTAAAACTGGACATGGAACAACAGACTGGTTCCAAATCAGGAAAGGAGTATATCAAGGCTATATATTGTCTCCCTGCTTATTTAACTTACATGCAGAGTACATCATGAGAAATGCAGGACTGGATGAAGCACAAGCTAGAATCAAGATTGCCAGGAGAAATATCCATAACCTCAGATATGCAGATGACACCAACCTTATGGCAGAAAGTGAAGAAGAACTAAAGCGCCTCTTGAACTAAAGAGAGTGAAAAATTTGTCTTAAAACTTAACATTCAGAAAACTAAGATCATGGCGTATGGTCCCATTACTTCATGGCAAACAGATGGGGAAACAGTGATAGACTTTATTTTGGGGGGCTCCAAAATCACTGCAGATGGTGATTGCAGCCATGAAGTTAAAAGATGCTAGCTCCTTGGAAGAAAAATTATGACCAAACTACACAGCTTATTAAAAAGCAGAGACATTACTTTGCCAACAAAGATCCATCTAGTCAAAGCTATGGTTTTTCCAGTAGTCATGTATGGATGTGAGTGTTGGACTATAAAGAATGCTGAGCACTGAAAAATTGACACTTCTGAATTGTGGTGTTGGAGAAGACTCTTGAGAGTCCCTTGGACTACAAGGAGATCAAACCAGTCCATTCTAAAGGAAGTCAGTCCTGAATATTCATTGGAAGAAGTGATGCTGAAACTAAAAGTCTAATACTTTGGCCACCTGATGGGAAGAGCTGACTCATTTGAAAAGATCCTGATGCTGGGAAAGATTGAAGGGAGGAGAATGGGATGACAGAGGATGAGGTGGTTGGATGGCATCACCGACTCGATGGACATGAGTTTGAGTAAACTCCGGGAGTTGGTGATGAACAGGGAGGCCTGGCATGCTGCAGTCCATGGGATCACAAAGAGTTGGACACGACTGAGGGACTGAACGGAACTCGAACATTCTTTGGCATTACTCTTCTTTGCAATTGGAATAAAAAGCTACCTTTTCCAGTCCTGTGGTCATTCCTGAGTTTTCCAAATTTGCTGGCATATTAAGTGCATTTTACAGATGAGAACAGTGAGATACAGATCAACCAGGTAACATAAACAAAGTCGAATGACTTGTAAATGGCTTAGGTGGGATTTGAACCTAGTGAATCTGGCTCCAGACACTTCATTGCCTCCAAGGAAAAATCTCCTGAGGAGAGCATCCTTCCCAAATACAAATACAAAGCCCAGGAGGAGAAAGTCTAATGCTTCATCCCTTTCTTCTTGCTTTAAAACTAGACATGATACCTGGAGGTGCAGTGGTCATTATGGCATCATGAGGAGTCAAGAAAAGCATGAATTAAAGATGGAGAGAATTCAATGATGTAGACCTTTCCACTGAGTGCCACTGAACCAACGGCTGTAATAACCTGCCTCTGGATTTTATATTATGTGAGAAAACTAGAATCCTGTATGTTTAAGCCACTGTAATTGGACTTGCTGTGAATTGCAGCCAAGCACCTTTGTAATCAATGCACTCATGCACTATTCTATGACAGCACTTTTCAAACGCCTGCAATCATCTGGGCCCTCATCTCCCTCCCTTACAAGACTGGGTGTGCCTTAATGGCAGGACAAACCCAGTCTAATAATTAGTTATTCTCAGGGACGGCTGCCAGTGACCACCCCACACGACCACTTTTGGACTAAATGCCTTCAGTCCAACAGCTCTCCACAAACTCAATCCTGCTAACAAAAGTGAGCCTGAAAGCTAATTCTTCACCAGTTCAATCTTAAAATGACTGCAACACTAGATGACATCTTAACTAAAGCCTTGTTAGAGACCCTGACTGAGCCAGGGAACCCAGCTAAGCTGTGCCCAAACTTCTGACCTGCAGGAACAATTGTTTAATAAATATTGTTTATACTACTAAATTTGGGAGTAATTTGCTATAAAGTGATAGGTAACTAACGCAGTGTCCAATAAATATTCAATTAATAAAGCAACAAGCATCCATTGAGCTGAAAAAAATGGGTAAAGAGTGGAAATACAGGAAATATTAGGGAAGAATTCTTCCATAGAGAAGGTGATAACTGAGCTGAAATTTGAAGGGTGAACAAAGGGGAATGGACTATATCTAACAGTGGGATTGGTGTGTAAAGGGCAGAGAGAATGTAAGGGGATTTGAGTTAAGAAACTTTCTAGTAGAGCCTTAAGAATGGAGGGCAGGATAACTGTGGGAAAGAGCTAGAGATAGAGGTGAAAGCTTTAGTAAGAGGAATACTCAGAGGCTTTGTATGCTGTGCAAAAATGACAGCTTTGTCTTCTAGACAATGGAGAGCCAGTGAAGGCTTTCCAATAGGGAAGATGCTTTAGATAGTAGTTATGGAGGGTGATGGAGTGGAAGTAGTGGTGTGGAACACTGGAAGGAGGCTGGCTGAATTACTAGTGGGGAAATGTGAGGATATTTGACTAAATATCTTTCAGAGCAATGCCACTCCATTTGAGAGAGGGGTATAGAGGATAGGATCTAAGGTGACTTGTAGATCCTGTAGGTATACTTCACTGAGCGAGGTCTCTGCTAAGCTGCAGACATAAATGAAGGCATTATCAACGCAGAGGTGGTAGGTGAGGGATGACGGACATTTAACGTGCCCATACCATGTGGCCGATCTGAAATTCTCTTATGGTTTCATATTTATTTCTTACAAGGACTTGGTGAGTGGTGCATCATTCACTCCATTTTACAGAGGACAAGGAAACTGAAGTTCTGAGAAGTCAAATAACTTGCTCAAGAAAGTGGAAAAAAAGTGAAAGTGTTAAGGCGCTCAGTTGTGTCTGATTCTTTGCAACCCCATGGACTGTAGCATGCCAGGCCCTTCTGTCCATGGGATTTTCCAGGCAAGAATACTGGAATGAGTAGTCACTCCCTTCTCTAGGAGATCTTTCTGACCCAAGCATTGAACTCAAGTCTTCTGCATTTCAGGCAGATTCTTTATCATCTGAGCCACCAAGGAAGCCCAGCTAATAAGTGAAATGTTCCCACCCACATGACCCTCTCAGAGACCCAGATTATTTCCACTTCCCACAGTGCTCTAGGAGACTGACAAAGTGACAGGACCAAGAGGGGAATTTGGGGAAAGAACGGTATTGAAGAGGTGGATGAAGAAAAGGAACCTGTTAAGTGGACCACAAATAGGTAGTCTGAAGCAGGGGAGAAGATTTGAAAGGGTGGTGTCATGGAGGCAGCGGTAAGAGAGAGATTCAAGATGAGGACACTGTCTACAGGATTAATGCAGCACTGAGATGAATGACAGAAAAGCAATTATAATCGGTCTTAAAAGGGCAATCTCAATAGCTTGGTGCCAGATTGCTCGTGCCTGAGGAAAGACTTAGACAAACAATCAGGGGCAATAAATGCAGACAAGAGTCTGGCTGTGAAGAAAAGGAGAAATATTAAAAAATGTAGACAGGGAACTCAGGGTTCAGGTAATATTTTGCTTGTTTACAGGATGAGTTTAGACATCAGGAGTTGATCACATTCTGTGCTCAGAAAGATCTAATGGCTAGGAAGAGGTCTGGTGGTTACAGGAGTGGGAGATTATTGATAGAATCAAGTTTGTCATCTGACACAAGAAATCTCAGTCTGGAGAGAGATGACAGCCTCCACCTTGGTCTCTGAATGTAGTCTCCCCTCCATGTGACCTGGAATGATTCTTCCTCTGCTGTCTTGAAGTGATCTATTCGGTTCCATTATTTTTTATGTCTGCTCTTGAAAACAATTTGAGATCTTTAAGAACTAATTCAAAATTCTTCTCCTGAGGGGCAGCACCAGACTACAAAAATAAGTTCTAACAAGATTTCTGGGTCTACCATAAATGTTCTGTGTGACCCTTGTTTCTTAGTTTTTGCTCTGTCTTCTCTCCTTAGATCCCTAAAATATTGTAAGGATTCAAGAGATCACTGTGTTCTTCTATCTGCCTAGTATTGAACACACTTTTGTGCACACAATGGGTGTGTAATAAACACGTTGATTTGCATCTGCTTGATTCTGAGAAAATCAGGTCCATATAAACATTTTAAGGAAGACCTCCATTTTTCTTAAAGGGAGGAAAATATCTCAGCATTTAATCCCTGCAGTCCATAGGCTAGAGGTGAGGTCATAAATTTATACCTAAGCAGTCTTTGTTATTTTTCTCATTAGGTAAAATTGTTATCAGTTCAGTTCAGTCCAGTTCAGTCACTCAGTCATGTCCGACTCTTTGCGACCCCATGAATTGCAGCACGCCAGGCCTCCCTATCCATCACCAACTCCCGGAGTTTACTCAAACCCATGTCCATCGAGTTAGTGATGCCATCCAGCCATCTCATCTTCTGTCAACTCCTTCTCCTCCTGCCCTCAATATTTCCCAGAATCAGGGTCTTTTCCAATGAGTCAGCTCTTCGCATCAGGTGGCCAAAGTATTGGAGTTTCAGCTTCAGCATCAGTCCTTCCAATGAACACCCAGGACTGATCTCCTTTAGGATGGACTGGTTGCATCTCCTTGCAGTCCAAGGGACTCTCAAGAGTCTTCTCCAACACCACAGTTCAAAAGCATCAATTTTTCGGCGCTCAGCTTTCCTCACAGTCCAACTCTCACATCCATACATGACCACTGGAAAAACCATAGCCTTGACTAGAAGGACCTTTGTTGGCAAAGTATTGTCTCTGCTTTTTAATATGCTATCTAGGTTGGTCATAACTTTCCTTCCAAGGAGTAAGCGTCTTTTAATTGTTATAGCAACAGCTAAATAAATTTTACAGGTTAAACCAGAAACTGCTGGCTCCCTTCTCCTTCAGACCATCAAGATGCCCTTTTCTTAGCATGTAGGGACAGAGTAATTGTGAATTCTATATGTAAGTTGCTTTCAAGCAGCCATTACCAAAATGAACGAATTGAATAATAGCATTACCATGGCTAGTTGATGTAGAAATTTGACCCAGAGACAAACCCACTAACATGTTTCTGCTTGTTTCTAATTTTAGAATTCTATCAGACCAAGGCAAAACTAAGTCAAATTATCATTCAGTTCCACATAAACTGACGTTAAGAAGCTGTTCTTTTTCATTTCTACCTGGAAACCTATTTCATCCAGCATTTAAATTAAATGCAATATATAGGCATATGGTTGGTACATGCAGGATGATTAAGCTAGTTTGTGGATGCAGAACAAGTTCACATCTAGAAGAAAGGAAGACATATGCAGTTCTCCATCCAGGCATGTTTCAGTGTCATGGTTGATATGTTTTACTCTTCATAAGTTTGCTTTGATATTGTGTAGTCACTCTCCAAATTACATCTCTACATAAGGATGAAATCCCAGCCCACCTCAGTATCTCTGCGGTCTTCATTCACAAGGAACATGAAAATCACAGCATGAAGAGGTCAGAACGTTTCCCATTCCACTCAGACTCAGAATCGAGTTAAACAGCAGTGACATCCTTATTGCACTGGTTACGAATATACACTATGGCTGCATCACTAACATTGTATTTTGCTTGTATCATTCAGTAGACAGGCTGGCGGTCAAGTCCGATTTTGAGCCCAAGAATAGGAGAATCAGGAGTGAGGGATTATGTTTTTGAAGTTCTGAAGCACTCCCTAGCTTTGTCGTGAATTTTCATCACTTGAGTGTTTGGAGGCCATGTGCCTGAGGGGGCTGTCTGTCAGCAGAGGCATAAAGCAGTGTTCTTGGCTGCGTGTGATCAATAAATATCCACTGGCCCTTCTGTGAATAGCAGAGTTGGTGACCTCAGTGTCACAGAAAATTTCTAATTTGGATAATTACATTCTGCTTCTCTCTATTGCTCCTGTAGCCTAAATAGAAAATGGAATTCTTCATTTTCGTTTGTCAACTGCTGCTTAACTCACACTGCTGTGAGGTGTCGCTGTGAGCTGTTAAACATCTGCTGCGCCCTACTTCGGAGGTGGTTGCATTTTAATTGAATTTCACTTTAATTGACTTGAACACACTATATAGGTAATAAATCTGTTTGCAAAATGCTTTCAAGTCTACTCAGATAGAAAGATTCCCATGAATATTAAAATACAATAATTAGCTTCATGAAAGATATTTGGGGATTCATTTTTCTTAAAAGAGTGAAGGAAAGTCTATTATTGAGTATTTTTCATGAATGTACAATAAAATAAAAATTATTTTTCTTTATAAAGCTAAGAGTGTTCAATTAAAAAATTAACCAGTGGGTACCCCCTCAATACCTGCTTAGCACAGGACTAGGTTCTGGTTCTTGTGAAGAAGTGCTAAACAGATCCAAGAATAAGTAGTTTCCACTAGAGCTCAGGCCTATCTCACTAAAGCAAGCACTGGGAATACCAAAATACAGAGGGAGGGGAGGAGAGCAGAAGACTATATGCTCTGCCCCCACCACCAACCACCTCTCCTTCCAATCTCCCATCAATACCAAACCCTCAGTTTTAAAGCTCTATGGAAGATCCCTTGAAAAGTGAATTTATGTCTTGAAAGGACTAACAATCAAATATTCTTACAAGTCTTTTTTTTCTTTTCAACACTTAATGAGAGCCCACTATGTACCAGAAACCTTACCTACAGTACTGTGATCGCCATTGGGTGGGTGAAGATATTCTGAGAGGTGTGTTAAGTGGCCAAAGTTGCATGGTTAATAAATAACAGAAATAGGATTCAACTCCTTTGGCAAGTTGTTGCCATTTCTGCCTCCCCAGCTGGCCTCCCTGCTGATGAATTTGATGTGGCCCTTGTCCCACAGGCTGAGGGAAAAGCAGACCCGTACATACCTACCATACAATGTCATGGGAGCTACCACAGAGAAGTATACATTCTGGTACCTGAACTCAGAGGAGGGAATTACTAACACTGCCTTCGAGGGGGAAGGGGGGAGCGGGGTCAGAAAATGTTTTCATAGAAGAGGTAAAATTTTAGAATGGGTCTTGAAGGACAAAAAGGGAGTGAGTTCCAGAGTACAGCCTGATTAAGTGAAAAGTAACTGGGCTTCAGAATCAAGAAGACTAGAGTCTGAATCCTGGTTCTAGCTCAAACATTCCATGAACTCGAGCAAGCTTTTTAAATTTTTTCTAAACCTGATTTTTCTCATTTTCAAAATTGGAAAAACAGCTAAATTCTAGGAGTACAGGAGGAAGAAATAGATAGCACAATGCCTAGAACGTAGTGAACATGCAGTGATAACCATTTATCTTCTTTCTCATGCAGAGAGAGTGACATGCACCGAAACAGGATGATGTGAGAACCAGAAATTTGGTGTGGCTCCAGCTGAAAAAGGGTGAGGTATCTTGGTGGGAAACAAGGTTTATACAGATTCTGAAAGACTTTAGGTATCCTTTAAGAAGTTTGGATTTTATCCTATAGGAAGTCAGGAGCCATCAGTTATTTTAAAGCCAAAAAATGTCATGATCAGATTTCTGTCTCAAAAAAACTCTGATTTTCAGTGTGAAAATTGAACACTACAGTGATAAGGAGGCCAGTTAGGAGTCTGTTACAATGGAACAACTTAAAAGATTTGAGACTCAAAATCCAAATACTGAAAGTAAGGATAGAAAGTGACAGTAAATGCAATTGATGGAAATTTTTGACTGAAAAACATTAAAGCTAACTTGGAAATTTTAATTAATGGGTTTCTGTAGACAGTTGCTACTAACTAGTTCAGGGGAGTGAACATGTTTTTGGAGAAAGGATTATTAATATTATCCATACAACAGAATTTGAGACATGTAGGACATACCAGTAGACATTTCCAATGTAGCTAGAAGTTTGGCCTGATGCTCAGGATAGCGGTATGAACACGACTGTTAATGTTATGTAGGTGGAAGCTGAAGTCATGAGATCAGGCAAAATCATCCTGGGAGTGCAGACAAAGCACTAAGAGAAGAGATCCATGGGAGGATCCAGGGGAGAACATATGTCTTATGGAAGCACATTATTACTGCCATTGGTTCAGTGACCTCTTGTTGAGGTAAGAAAAAAAGGTTGCCTGATGAATTTTAGGAAGCCTTGAGGGTTGGGTAAGGGTTAGGGAAAGAGAGTGAAGGTTAGCTAAGGGGAATCATCAAGGCAGGAAACCTAAAATGAGTTTAGCATAAATTAGCTCATCCCATTAACTGTCAGGGCCTTGGAAAGCAGAGATCATTCATGCACAGAGGGAAAGTTACTTAAAACAATTTTCTCAAAGAGCAGTAGATAAGACATTGGCCAATGGAAACAAACCTCAACTGAACACTAAAAGGACACTTGGCCCTTGGGAAGGTGGAGAGGGTGATAGGAGGGAGATTTCAAAGAGGAAATGGTACAAATGTTCTTAGAATGAGTGAATCTTGAGTTCAATAGGAACTTGAAGGCCATTAAGTCATTCAGAGAAGCATGGGAACACTCATTATGAGCTTAGTATGTATAAAGATAAGTCGCTCAGTCGTGTCCGACTCTTTGTGACCCTATGGACTGTAGCCCACCAGGCTCCTCTGTCCATGGGATTCTCCAGGCAAGAACACTGGAGTGGGTTGCCATTTCCTTCTCCAGGGGATCTTCCCGACCCAGGGATCGAACCCAGGTCTCCTGCATTGCAGGCAGACGCTTTAACCTCTGAGCCACCAGGGAAGAACTAGTATGTATAACCTAATAATAATTCTCAAGTGAATGTGTTTTTTTCTTTTGCCTTCCTAGATATTTAACCTTCATTTCTTTGAGCCTGGGTATCCCAATGTGGGTAAAAGAATATGTCTGAGAAATTAGGAACTTTGAAGAAAGAATGCAGAGTGAGGTTATGGTAACATTGTGAGATTCAGCTTCTGACATGTAAAAAAGGATCAGACAACAAGACTATAGCTTTACTAACTCAATTTTTGTCTTGAAAGAGAATTTCCTAAATCCCCTCTTCCCCTATATTGGCAAATTTACTACTGCGCTTGGAAGACAAAGCTCAAGATGGTGTTATACCATCTTGTAAGTAACATACTGTATCCTCCAACAGACCACAAGGTAAGGTGAAGGATGTGGCAGAGACACTGGTCTTCTCAAAAAGTGAAAGAAGAGACGAGATAGTGTCTATAAGACATCCCTGTTGAATCCTGACCTACTATGAATTATGCATTGTGGAAATAAAACTTTTGTTTAAAAAAGCATTATGAGTGAAGTATAGTGATATTTTCTGTTCAGTTCAGTTGCTCAGTTGTGTCTGACTCTTTGAGAGCCAATGAACTGCAGCAGGCCAGACTTCCCTGTCCATCACCAACTCCCAGACCTTGCTGTTCAGTTCTACTTTATATGATTTTATTTTTTAAAAATCTTGGACACAATCTACTAAATTGATTTTACAACCTAAAAATGGACTTTGATCAATAGTTTGAAAAATATTTAAGATTTGTAATGAAAAATTATATATTCTTTATTTTCAATATGATGGAGAAGTTTTACTATGTTCTAACATCTTTGGAAAACACTGAAATGTCAAAGAAGTTGATGAGGAAGACAAAGAAGAAGTGAACTTAGAAATTAATGGAAAACAAACAAACAAAAAAGAAATTAATGGAAAACAATGTCTTTGGATAAAGAGCCTCCAAGAGCCCTCTGTATCCTAAACTAGAAGTCTTTTTTCTTAATATTTATTTTTATTTATTTATTTAGCTGTGCTAGGTATTAGTTGTGGCATGCAGAATCTTTAATCTTCCTTGAGGCATATGGGATCTTTATTTGAGGCATGCAAACTTTTAGTTTTGACGTGTGAGATCTAGTTCTTAAGCCAGAGATAGAAACTGGGTCCCTGCATTGGGAATGTGGAGTCTTATCCACTGGATACCAGGGAAGTCCATAAACCAGAAGTCTTGATGTTAATAATATAGGGTTGGAGCTGGAAGACTTTGAAGGACAAGGAAGTACAGGACAAAACAGGGGAAAAGAGAAGGATTGAGGGGGCACAACTGGCTCTCATCAAGGTGGTTTCCAGGAAATCCCTGGAGGAAGTCTCCCACCTAAGCCTGCCTGTGCACAATTTTCTAGAGAGAAACAAGCAGAAGCCATTACTGAAAACAGTAGGATATGCAGAGTTCTCTGGAGGGGTGCCAGGTGCTTATTTGAATTGCTGATGGTCGATGATCAACATCTTTATTTGAATTGCTGATGAAGTGGGATCCAATTTTGGTATATCAGGGGTTCAGATGTGTAAGGAAATACCTCCAATCTTAGAAAAAAAGGGATGTGACATCTAAAATACTACATATTTGTAACTAAAATTATTTTTCATCTCATTTCCTGCCCTTACTATATTTTCTTGAAGAATCTCCACTTAACAGTCCCCAGGTCACTCACCATATGTCCATTAGAGGTTGTGAGGAGAACAGAGCAAATGGAGATTGGCCTTGGGGACAGATATTCTGAAGAGAAAATTTTTACAAGGCTCAGTAAGTAAGGGTCTTTGTTTGCAAGCAAGAGGCAAAACAACAAAACCCCAAAACCAATTTAAGCAAGCAAGAAAAAAGAAACAGTGTTGGGGTGACTTACAAACTCAAGTCAGCAAGTATGCAGTGAGGACAGGGCCAGAGCAGTCTGGGGACCTCAATAACAAGAACCAATATGTATTCTCTTGAAAGTGCCATCACTGGAATGGGCCAGCTCTCTGTATCAGTCTCAATTCCAGAGTCAAATTCCCAGAAGACAGTCTCTAATGACCTAATTTGGGTCACAGTCTTATCCCTTGACTAGGGAATGACAGCACATCTTGATTGTTATACTCATCAAGTCTGTATCCAGTGAAGGTGAGAATAATAATTATACAGGGCAAAATTGGGACAAACAACAGAAGAGGGATTGAATGTTGGACTGTGGAAAATCACAGAGTCCACACCATGCAGGTATCATGCTGATAAAGAAAGCAGCCTCAGGAGACCTACTGGGCCCAGAGGGGACAGAGCATCTGACATCCATTCTGAGAGGCCTGGGATCTGTGCATGGCTCATGTCCAAAGCAAATGCATTTGACTGCCTGCATTCCTTTCCAGGACTGAATTTGGAATTCAAATCAAATGCTATTTGGATGGAAGACATATGACTTTACTGGACTGTTTCAAAGAGCACATCAAAGGAGCTCTTTGTAAATAAATCATATGGCTGTGTTATATAAATCTTGAAGGGCTGTAACTGCTCTTAAATATGCAACTGGGTTAAGTTACAATTAATGGCAAATGCCAGGACATTGCTGAATATATTTTTTTCCTTTTCTTTTTATCCTTTCAAGAGGTGAAAATGTTGATTCCGTGCCTATGGGAATTATGGATCAATCTTGTCTATTCTTTTGCTCATCATCTGCCATGATGTTCCATATTTGAACACTTACCAAATGCAAACTGGGCTTTTTCCCATGCAAATACAGGTTTTTACTAAGAGCATTAGGTTACTTTTAAATCACGGGAGAGCACAGATTATTGAAAGATAAAATACTCCTATGATGCCACTTTCTTAAATGAATAAACTTCACATACAATTTGAGATGTATCTCTTCAGTAAATTTAAGTAACATACTACACATACACCAGCGTTCAAATCCACACACGCATGTTACTGCTGCTGCTACTTCCTAAGTATATGAGCCCCATCTGGTTTGTGTGATCACAAATGGACACAAAACGTCCATTTGTGATCAGCTCTTCTTTCTCCAGAGACAGAACTACCCGAGGGAAGACTGCCATTTGTAAAGCTTGAAATATATAAAATATGTGCTTCTTGCCTCATGGTCTTCCTTTACTAAAAACTTTCAACAGTCTTCTGGTGGCCACTCAACTTGTGGTCCCTGCTGCTGTTACCCAATAAGCCACAACTTTGGTTGGAAGACAGTGCAAATTCTTAAGTAAGACCAGCAGTATCTGATCTTAATGCTAGGTTGGAGATGCCAAACTACTTATCCAGAAGTTCCAAAGATGTTTCAAACTAAAGAAACTTTAGAGTCCAATTCCTGGACAACTTTTGAGAAAGTGCAAATGCTAATACCATAACAACAGAAACCATTCAAGTAGGTCATCACCTTTTTAAATCTATGGATGCTAAATCTAGCTGGGAAAGAGAAAAATCCTGAGGGATAGTGAGGGATCTGAGAAGGCCATCTGCTTTAAGTGGAATTAGACATGTCAACAAATCATTTGTTCATTCCAATTTGATCACTAGGCAATTCCTGCCTTCTGACAGAATTTCAATTTCACCAAAACTGGACTTGTGTATTTATATGATGGATTTCATGTTTTTAGTTGCAATTTCCTTGAAAATACGCCAATATAAAAGAATGAAGATAAATATATCTGTGGATGTAGCTCATCACTACCATTCTAGGGAAGGATATTTCTAGAGATATTTGCTCAAAACGTCTAAGCAGAAGGATTTTGTGAGATCTATAAAAATTCCAGCAAAGTTTTATTTCATTTTCCAAAAATGAATTAACCAAACAAATATGAAGTTCCTAGTTATCCCTATATCAAAATAGTGTAGTGTACTTCAAGTTACTTGCCTTCCCCAAACATTGTATGTAATAATCGTGGATCCTCACTGTGACTACAAAAATCTTTCTTAATACTTTATATGGATTTCTTTCCTTAGTTTTACATCTGAACAACCAACTAATTCTGCTTCCACTAATGTCAGCCTGACTGATGTACCACCTCTTTAAAATGCTGTAAGTTCAGATTTGATTTTTCCAGATGAGATACTGCATTTTTCATGATGAATCAATTTGAAGGCTTGACTAATTTTTTATAAAGGAAAGATTGTTTTCATGGTTTCTGGTCTTTCTCTTTCCTGAATAAGACTGAACTTGCATGGAGAATCACCAGTGGTTTCTCATTATGTAGACAGCTGCAGTAGAACCCTAGGTTTTGGTTGGAAGGATCATCTTTTGATCTTCAACATGGCTACCTGTTGAAGTAGCCATGGTCATCATTCAGTCCTGTCCAACTCTTTGTGACCCCATGGACTGCAGCACATCAGGCTTCTCTGTCCTTCACTGTCTCCCAGAGGTTGCTCAAACTCCGGGATTCAGTGATGCCATCAAACCATCTCATCCTCTGTCATCCCCTTCTCCTGCCTTCAATCTTTCCCAGAATTGGAGTCCTTTCTAAAGAGTTGGCTCTTTGCATCAGATGGCCAAAGTATTGGAGCTTAAGCTTCAGCACCAATCAATGAATATTCAGGATTGATTTTCTTTAGGATGGACAGGTTTGATCTCCTTGCTGTCCAAGGGACTCTCAAGAGTCTTCTCCAACACCACAGTTCAAAAGCATCAATTCTTCGGTGCTTAGCCTTCTTTATGGTCCAACTCACACATCCATACATGACTACTGGAAAAACCACAGCTTTGACCATACAGATCTTTGTCAGCAAAGTAATGTCTCTGCTTTTTAATATGCTGTCTAGGTTGGTCATAGCTTTTCTTCTAAGGAGCAAGGGTCTTTTAATTTCATGGCTGCAGTCACCATGTACAGTGATTTTGGAGCCCCCAAAAATAAAGTCTGTCACTGTTTCTATTGTCTCCCCATCTATTTGCCATGAAGTGATGGGACCAGATGCCATGATCTTAGTTTTTTGAATGTTGAGTTTTAACTCTCCTCTTTCACTTTCATCAAGAGGTTTTTTTGGTTCCTCTTTGCTTTCTGCCATAATGGTAGTGTGATCTGCATATCTGAGGTTACTGATATTTCTCCTGATAATCTTGGTTCCAGCTTGTACTTCATCCAGCCCGGCATTTCTCATAATGTACCCTGCATATAAGTTAAACAAGCAGGGTGACAATATACAACCTCGATATACTCCTTTCCCAATTTTGAACCAGTCCATTGTTCCATGTCCAGTTCTAACTGCTGCTTCTTGACCTGCATACAGGTTTCTCAGGAGGAAGGTAAGGTGGTCTAGTATTCCCTTCTCTTGAAGAATTTTCCACAGTTCGTTGTGATCCACACAGTCAAAGTCTTCAGTGTAGTCAATGAAGCACAAGTAGATGTTTTTCTGGAATTCTCTTGCTTTTTCTTTGATCCAACAGATGTTGGAAATTTGATCTCTGGTTCCTCCACCTTTTCTAAATCCAGCTTAAACATCTGGGAGTTCTCGGTTCATGTACTGTTGAAGCCTAACTTGGAGAATTTTGAGCATTACTTTGCTAGCATGTACCTGTCAGAGGGACCAATATTTTTTTGTCTCAGCCTATCTTGCTGTGAGTCATGACTTAATCATTTCATCAGAAATTACCACTGACCTTCTGTGGGACTTGTTCTTCCATAAGACGTACAGAATCAACTGTAGTCAAGTGTTGCTCACTATGCTATTGAATAACTTGTAACTTCTGAGGTTTGTGAAACAAATGTATGATTCAATATAGTTAACTGTGTTCTTAGGGGACTTACAATCTCCCAAATTATAAAAGAAGTATATGTTGTATGATTCCCTTTGGGATCTTCTAAAGCTTGAATGGTAACTTCAGTTTTCTCTCAGCCCTAGAGACGTTTTGTGTGGACCTCTCTGTAGATTAAAGTAACTATCAATCTAAGAATTACATAATTGGTCAAATTAAGTGCTACATATGACCAAATTTGGGGATGGGGGATACTGTGTTTATTTTTCTTCGCTAAACTTTGCCTTATAGCTTTCTTGAAATTGTTGTCTTAAGGGACTGACCTAGACTTGCTGCCCATTCTGACAAAGCTCTCCTTTATCTCAGGTACCCTAAATAAATGACTTTGGGGCCAACCTTGGATAATCTGATTCAGAAGCAGAAGAAAATAACTCCTCCATCCAAAGTCAAATCTACTTCTTCCTGCTGAGTATGACCTGAAACTCTTTTCACAGGAATGAAAGTGTCTCATTTCACAGCTAGAAATCAAGGGCAAACACATGGAAGATTTAAACTTTGGTGTAGATGAGGTTCAGTCCAACTGCAAATGCTGTTTACAAGGGTCGATTATGTAGGCCTGGGAAGATAAAAGATGGACCAGCAACAGTGAGGATGGGAGGTTGCTAGTGATGAGTAAGGGACAGTAAAAGAGAAACTCCAGAGGAAATGCAAACTGGTAGTAGGTATTCAGAAGACTGAGAGAGAATGACTAGCATAGTTTTGCCCTAGTGGGTAAGGTCTTAATGACAAACAGATCAGGAGAGGTCAAGAAGAGGTAAAACAGAAAGATGATAACTTATACATGTGCATTTGCTTGGGTAAGATGTTTCTGGAAAGCTGTGACAATTGAGAGGAATGACTCCTCAACCATCAATTTTGAGGCAATATTTTAGAATGTGGAAAAATCTTGAGGCTAAGCATTTATACTCCAATCAAAGTGTTTGGAATGTTTGTAACAGAGTGTGAAATAAACCCATGATATAGCTAATCAGAGTTTCCTAAAATATGCTATATTCATGTGTCTGGCATTAAAATACTGAATGAAAATCACACTTTGAATCTCATTAACATACTTGGGAGACTCTGATATGCGAGGGATGGTATAAAAGCATAGTTCTTATATTTTCAGAGACTCTCCAGTGACACAATGGGAAATCTATATACTTTTTTAGACTATAGTTTCTCATCACTATAATGAACCATGCTGAGAAAAGTGTCAGGAAAATACTCAGAACAATGAAGCAGTTTCTACCAGAAGAATTCTCCCTGGCCAGTGCCCTGTCCTGACTAAGCAAGGCAAGTATACAAAGGGAAAAGGGAAAGTAAATTAAAATTTATCTGAAATTTGAAATAAAAATCAAGATAAAAAAAAATCAAGATAAAGTTTTGGACTTTCTCTCTGTTAAAGCAGAGTTCAATGAGACAATAATATTAAGTTAATCTTTTCCTTTTTACATAAGACCTATGGCTTGGTGGAACACAGAAACATCATAGACATTTAACGTATCTTGATTTTCAATGCATATTTGATGAAGATTTCCACAACAGCCTCGTGGATGAGTTGTTGACATGACAGCAACATTGGTGAGTTATGGAGGTTTGCACAAACACAACTGTTGCTTGCGAATGACAGAGTGTGGGTCAGTCTTTTTCCAGAGCAAATTCTGAGTAAAGCACACAATGCTATCAGTGAGACAGCATCTTCAAAAAACGTGCTAGAAGCTCTCCTTGACTTTATCTATTCATCAATCTCAGTAACTTGAATAAATTCCCAGAAAGCAAGGTTATCCAAATTTCAGAATGCAAAATTAGGAATGATGATTTATTGAATAGAGTAAACACATCTGATTCCATGTTACCATTTATTATTTACAGCAGCTAGAATACTGAATTAAAACCTATAGAGTGAAATTTAATAGAAATAAATGATAATTCATGTATTTTTCATCAAAAAAAGTGTGGTTTGGAGACAGGTTGTTTTTCATGAAAACATCTCATAGAACATTCTATCTTAAAAAAGAAGTGTGAAGACCACTAGACTAGTGATTTCTTAGCTTATGGAGTATTTTTTAGTGGCACATTTTAAGAAAGACATTGATAAATAGTGAAGGATCAGATGTGACTGAAGGATCTTGGAGACCATACCTACGAGGAACAATGGAAGGTAATATGCTTCTTAGTGTTGATAAGTGAAAAGTAAGAGGTTCACTATAAAACTTTTAAAATATATTTTAAGAGTTTTCCTGGACAAGTAAAAGGATACATTTGTTTTATACTGCCACAACGACAACAATAACAAAATCCCCCAGACCTGATAATGAGGCAGATTTTAAGTCCTGAGAAAATACATATTTAATTAACTAGGAAAGTGATGTAGGTTGCTTGGCAAGGCAAGGAACTCCTTTTGCATCATGGCAAAGAGGTCCTCAGGAGACTGACCACAGCACAGAGCCAGTAATTAAGACATGGGAGTAGGTAGAAGGAGAGATATAGATTGTGAAGGGAAGAACACCAAGGATGGAACCCTACATCAAGAGTCCCTGAGGAAGGCAATCCAGAGGAGACTGAGTAGGAGAAAGTCAAGACTTAAGAGACAGAAAACAGCATCACTTTTTAGAAACCAAAGGAGGAAACCAAGAAGAAATAAAACGATCACCAGCATCGAACAATTCAAGAGAGATCAAGTAAGAAAAGAACTGAAGAGTAAACTTTGGATTTAACAGACAGGTCTCTGTTGATCATAGCGATTTCAGCCACCGTAAGAGGACAGAAGCCAAACTGCGGAGAGTTGTGGGAAAATGAAAGGTGAAGGGAAGCAGATAGTTACAGTTGTTCTTTCCAAAATGTTCCCTGAAAAATTCCAAAGGAAGAACAATGGGGCAATGTTATGGATCAAATGTTTGTATCCCCCACACCCAAATCATATGCTAAAGCTGCAGACCTCAATGTGATGGTCTTTGGAGTTGAGGTGTTGGGAAGTAATAGGGTTAGATGAGGCCATGACAGTAGAGCCTCATCATAGGATTAATGGCCTTTATAGGAAGAGGGAGATAGAGAAAGATCCCCTTCTCTCTGTCATGTGAAGACACAGAGAGAAGGCAGCCATTTCAAGCCACCAGAAAGAGAGCTCTCATCAGAATCTGACCATGCTAGCACCTTGATCTTGGACTTCTAGCCTTCAGAATTGTGAGAAAATACACTTTTGTTGCTTAAGCCACATGGTTTATGGTATTTTGTTACAGCAGCCTGAGCTGACTAATACAAGCAATATCCAAAATGAGGTTCTGGATCAAGGGACTTCTAATTTTTTTTTTTAGGATGGGCAAGGTTGAATGTATTTCCAGGCTTAGGTGAGGAAGGCAGTGAAAAAGAAAAGGTTGAGGAGACAGAAAATAAAATGGATAATTAATGGAACAAAACTCCTAAGAAAGCAGTAGGAAGTGGAGCCAACAGCATGACACAGGGATTGACCTGAAACAGGAAAAATACATAGTGGGTGTATGTGAAGCAGAGTTTCCAGAATCACGCCCCATAATTGGCTGTTGAAGTGTTTAATATTCTGCATTCAGGAAGTGTTGGAAGACAACAGAGTACAAGGTTGAAGAAGAGGATTCCACAAAATGCTTTGTTTATCAGGAGCCTTGTTTTATTACTCACCTTTAAGAAACTATTTCCTCCAAGTATTTGGGGGAATAATGGAGAAATTTTTATTTCCATTGTAGCTATATGGTAAATAGAGTGATTCTAAGAAATTAAAAAAACAAAGTTTAAATAACTGCTTCTAGGTGAAGTTTTAAGTCAGGAACATACAAGTCCATAACAGTCAATGAAAATAAATAACAAACATATTATTAATGCTACACAATACTCAGCCAAAAGCATTTTCTAAAGATTTCCAATGCAAATCTGAGTGTCGGAAATATCTTTCTATGAAGAGAATAATTTCACCTCTCCTGGAGTTATTAAATACCCAATTTTTAAGATACAAACTCTTATTTAACTATTGAGTTCTTTGAAAAACACACTTAAGGTTATCCGGGCTCAAGGAGTCTCCGCTGATGACCTTTACCGACACAATTTAACCCTGATTTTTCCTGTTCCTGCGGCTCAGGGAATTCCATACACTCCCCCAAGTAACACCTGGCACCTCTCAAGTACAAAATGTTTGTTAATTCAAGTTTCATTGCTTTTTAGCATTTTCCCAGGAAGTAATAAATGTGACAATCAAAGCATGACTGTTTTGCAGAGCCTCATCTATATATAATATAAATAGCCTGATTAAAGATTTAATCGTCCTGATTTGCAAGTAGAGGGTTTTAAAACACTGCCATCTACTGCACAAGCCACAAATTGCATAGGCGTTATTTTTAAGTTCTTTTATTTATTTATTTATTTATCTGACTGTGACAGGTTACAGTCTTAGTTGTGGCATGCAGGATCTTCGATCTTTGTTGCAGCATGTGGGATTTTTAGCTGTGGCATGAGGTATCTTTAGTTTGTTATTCAGTTACTCAGTCGTGTCTGACTCTTCGAGACCCCATGGACTGCAGCACATCAGGCTTCCCTGTCCTTCACTATCTCCTGGAGTTTGCTCAAACTCATGCTCATTGAATCAGTGATGATATCCAACCATCTCATCCTCTGTCGTCCCCTTCTCCTCCTAACCTCAATCTTTCCCAGCATCAGGGTCTTTTCTAATGAGCCAGCTCTTCCCATCAGGTAGCCAAAGTACTGGAGTTTCAGGTTCAGCATCAGTCCTTCCAATGAATATTTCAGGGTTGATTTCCTTTAGGACTGACTGGTTTAGTTGTGGCATTTGGGATTTAATTCCCTGACCACGTATCTAACCTGGGCCTCCTGCATTGGGAGGGCTGAGTCTTGGCCACTGGACCACTAGGCAAGTCCCTGCATAGACATTTTATAAACTGAAAATAGATATAGGAGAACATGTTTGGCTCTGCTGTATCCAGCTCTATCACTAAACTGGTGAAGATGATTTGAAATAGTAAAGTTGAATTTATATTTAAAGATAAATTTATATATGCACTACCATGATACTTTCTAGAATAGTCAAGCTTGTGGAAAGGCAAGATTGGGGAGCATTTGTGGGTTCTGACATGGGAAGCGTAGTGTGAAACTAGTTTTTAAGTATTACTTCTGCTAATGGCTAAGAACTTCTTCTTGTGAGTCACTAAGTAATAACCATCTCGAACATTTAAAACACACTTGATTTAAGGGGAGACTTATAAAACCTTCAGTGAAACTAAATAGCTTTTTGTCTGGCTCTCAGAGTCCTTGAAATTCTCAGTTCAAGGGAGGTCAAATATTTATATAATAATGTGTAGAGTTAATTCATCCTTTTCTGCAGATTTTTATTATTGAAAAGTTGCTTTCAACAGAATAATTCATAGATTCTTTTTATATCTCATTTGAGTATATATATTTGGTAGAGAAATTTTTATGAGAATATAATCGCTAGGGCCTGTATCACCCTAATATCATGAAAAAGTACCCTTGACTGAATTAAATAAAAAGAGTATGCTTTCATTGTTAAGCCTCCATTTGTCAAGGGAAAAAATGTTCTCTAAATCTCAATCATTTTATCTGTTTGCCTTCACTGAAGTGGATGATCTATTCTGTGATTTGCAGTTATTGTCTAGTAATACACATTAAAGTGACATATCTTAGGATTTCGATTGGCAAGGCAAATATAAACAAGCAAGATCAATAGCCTGATGACCCCATGGATCAGAACTTTGGAGTCTTAATGTTTACCCATTATCTTTCACAGGCTTCTATTTAGGTGCATGGTGTGAATACCAATTTACCTGCTTACAATCTGTGAATAAAGCATATTGACCAAGAAAAAACAATAGAGAGTAAGCATGATAGACTGGTGCCCTGCTAATGTGACCATTAATCATTAGAACAAGCAATTTAGAAAAGTGTATAGTAGGGAATTCTGGTGCATTTAAATTCAACATTTTAAACTGGACTCAACTTAGTTTAACTTGGTTCACTTAGTTCACTAAGTTCACTTTTTGGGTTACATCTATAGAAATAATTCTTGATATATAATGCAGATTCTCAGTAATCTTATAACAGCTTTATTTTTCTGGTGTGATGGTTTATTTTATGTGTCAGTTTGGCTAGACCACAGTGCCCGGGTATGTGATTAAACATTATTTTAGATATCTCTGTGAGAATGTTTTGGATGAGATGAACATTTAAATCAGTAAACATTTAAAGTATAGTGGCCTGCACTGGATGGGATTCATCCAATCAACTGAAAGCCTGACTAGCAAGAAGCAATTCTGTGTCAGATAGCTTTCAAACTTAAACTGTCAATTTATATTCCCATCAATAGTGCAAGAGGATTCCCTTTTCTCCACACCCTCTCCAGCATTTATTGTTTGTAGATTTTTTGATGATGGCCATTCTGACCAGTGTGAGGTGATACCTCATTGTAGTTTTGATTTGCATTTCTCTAATAATAAGCCATGTTGAGCAGCTTTTCCTATGCTTGTTGGCTATCTTTATGTCTTTGGAGAAATGTCTGTTTAGGTCTTCCACTTATTTTTGATTGAGCTGTTTGTTTTTCTGATATTGAGCTGCATGAGCTACTCACATTTTTTGTAGGTTAGTCCTTTGTCAGTTGCTTCATTTGCAATTATTTTCTCCCATTCTGAGGGTTGTCTTTTCATCTTATTTACAGTTTCCTTTGCTGTACAAAAGCTTTTAAGTTTAATTAGGTCCCATTTGCTTATTTTTATTTCCATTACTCTAGGAGGTGGCTCAAAGAGGATCTTGCTGTGATTTATGTCTGTGTTCTGCCTATGTTTTCCTCTAAGAGCTTTACAGTGTCTGACCTTTAATCCATTTTGAGTTTATTTTTGTGTATGGTGTTAGGGAATGTTCTAATTTCATTCTTTCAACATGTAGCTGTTCAGTTTTCCCAGCACCACTTATTGAAAAGGTTGTCTTTCTTCATTGTATACCCTTGCCTCCTTTGTCAAAGATAAGGTGCCCATAGGTGCATGGGTTTATCTCTGGGCTTCCTTCCTGTCTTGCTCCTTTGATCTATATTTCTGTTTTTGTGCTAGTACCATACTGTCTTGATTACAGTAGTTTTGTAGTATAAAGTCAGGAAGGTTGGTTCTTCCGTCTCTGTTTTTCTTTCAAAAGCTTGCTTTGGCTATTCAGAGTCTTTAGTGTCATACAAATTTTAAACTTTTTTTTGTTCTAGTTCTGTGAAAAGTGCCATTGGTAATTTGATAGGGATTGCACTTTTCTTTTTTCCATTTATTTTTATTAGTTGAAGGCTAGTTACTTTACAATATTGTAGTGGATTTTGCCATTCATTGACATGAATTAGCCATGGATTTACATGTGTTCCCCATCCCGATCCCCCCTGCAGCCTCCCTCTCCACCCCATCCCTCTGGGTCTCCCCAGTGCACCAGCCCCGAGCACTTGTCTCATGCATCCCACCTGGGCTGGTGATCTGTTTCACCCTTGATAGTATACTTGTTTCAATGCTATTCTCTCAGAACATCCCACCCTCGCCTTCTCTCACAGAGTCCAAAAGTCTGTTCTGTACATCTGTGTCTCTTTTTCTCTTTTGCATATAGGGTTATCATTACCATCTTTTTAAATTCCATATATATACATTAGTATACTGTATTATTGGTCTTTATCTTTCTGGCTTACTTCACTCTGTATAATGGGCTCCAGTTTCATCTATCTCATTAGAACTGATTCAAATGAATTCTTTTTAACGGCTGAGTAATATTCCATTGTGTTTATGTACCATAGCTTCCTTATTCATTCATCTGCTGATGGGCATCTAGGTTGCTTCCATGTCCTGGCTATTATAAACAGTGCTGCGATGAACATTGGGGTGCACGTGTCTCTTTCAGATCTGGTTTCCTCAGTGTGTATGCCCAGGAGTGGGACTGCTGGGTCATATGGCAGTTCTAGTTCCAGTTTTTGAAGGAATCTCCACACTGTTTTCCATAGTGGCTGTACTAGTTTGCATTCCCACCAACAGTGTAAGAGGGTTCCCTTTTCTCCACACTCTCCAGCATTCATTGCTTGTAGACTTTTGGATAGCAGCCATCCTGATTGGCGTGTAATGGTACCTCATTGTGGTTTTGATTTGCATTTCTCTGCTAATGAGTGATGTTGAGCATCTTTTCATGTGTTTGTTAGCCATCTGTATGTCTTCTTTGGAGAAATGTCTCTCTAGTTCTTTGGCCCATTTTTTGACTGGGTCATTTATTTTTCTGGAATTGAGCTGCAGGAGTTGCTTGTATATTTTTGAGATTAATCCTTTGTCTGTTGCTTCGTTTGCTATTATCTTCTCCCATTCTGAGGGCTGTCTTTTCACCTTGCGTATAGTTTCCTTCGTTGTGCAAAAGCTTTTAAGTTTCATTAGGTCCCATTTGTTTATTTTTGCTTTTATTTCCAATATTCTGGGAGGTGGGTCATAGAGGATCTTGCTGTGATTTATGTCAGAGAGTGTTTTGCCTCTGTTCCCCTCTAGGAGTTTTATAGTTCCTGCTCTTATATTTAGATCTTTAATCCATTTTGAGTTTATTTTTGTGTATGGTGTTAGAAAGTGTTCTAGTTTCATTCTTTTACAAGTGGTTGACCAGTTTTCCCAGCACCACTTGTTAAAGAGGTTGTCTTTTTTCCATTGTATATCCTTGCCTCCTTTGTCGAAGATAAGGTGTCCATAGGTACATGGATTTATCTCTGGGCTTTCTATTTTGTTCCATTGATCTATATTTCTGTCTTTGTGCCAGTACCATACTGTCTTGATGACTGTGGCTTTGTAGTAGAGCCTGAAGTCAGGCAGGTTGATTCCTCCAGTTCCATTCTTCTTTCTCAAGATTGCTTTGGCTATTCAAGGTTTTTTGTATTTCCATACAAATTGTGAAATTATTTGTTCTAGTACTGTGAAATTATTTGTTCTAGTACTGTGAAAAATACTGTTGGTAGCTTGATAGGGATTGCATTGAATCTATAGATTGCTTTGGGTAGTATAGTCATTTTCACAATACTGATTCTTCCAATCCATGAACACAGTACATTTCTCCATCTATTTGTGTCCTCTTTGATTTCTTTCATCAGTGTTTTATAGTTTTCTATATGTAGGTCTTTCACTTCTTTAGGTAGATATACTCCTAAGTATTTTATTCTTTTTGTTGCAATGGTGAATGGTATTGTTTCCTTAATTTCTCTTTCTGTTTTCTCACTGTTAGTGTATAGGAATGTAAGGGATTTCTGTATGTTAATTTTATATCCTGCAACATTACTGTATTCATTGATTAGCTGTAGTAATTTTCTGGTAGAGTCTTTAGGGTTTTCCATGTAGAGGATCATGTCGTCTGCAAATAGTGAGAGTTTTACTTCTTCTTTTCCTATCTGGATTCTTTTTATTTCTTTTTCTGCTCTGATTGATGTGGCCAAAACTATGTTGAATAGTAGTGGTGAGAGTGGGCACCCTTATCTTGTTCCTGACTTTAAGGTAAATGCTTTCAATTTTTCACCATTGAGGGTAATGCTTGCTGTGGGTTTGTCATATATAGCTTTTATTATGTTGAGGTATGTTCCTTCTATTCATACTTTCTGGAGAGTTTTTTTATCATAAATGGATGTTGAATTTTGTCAAAGGCTTTTTCTGCATTTATTGAGATAATCATATGGTTTTTATCTTTCAATCTGTTCATGTGGTGTATTACATTGATTGATTTGCAGATATTAAAGAATCCTTGAATTCCTGGGATAAAGCCCACTTGGTCATGATGTATGACCTTTTAAATATGTTGTTGGACTCTGTTTGCTAGAATTTTGTTAAGGATTTTTGCATCTATGTTCATCAGTGATATTGGCCTGTAGTCTTCTTTTTTGTGACATCTTTGGTTTTGGTATTAGGGTGATGGTGGCCTCATAAAATGAGTTTGGAAGTTTGCCTTCTGCAATTTTCTGGAAGAGTTTGAGTAAGACAGGTGTTAGCTCTTCTCTAAATTTTTGGTAGAATTCAGCTGTGAAGACATCTGGTCCTGGGCTTTTCTTTGCTGGAATATTTCTGATTACAGTTTTGATTTCCGTGCTTGGGATGGGTCTGTTAAGATCTTCTATTTCTTCCTGGTTCAGTTTTGGAAAGTTATACTTTTCTAAGAATTTGTCCATTTCATCCAAGTTGTCCATTTTATTGGCATAGAGCTGCTGGTAGTAGTCTCTTATGATCCTTTGTATTTCACTGTTGTCTGTTGTGATCTCTCCATTTTCATTTCTAATTTTGTTGATTTGGTTCTTCTCCCTTTGTTTCTTGATGAGTCTGGCTAATGGTTTGTCAATTTTATTTACCATTTCAAAAAACCAGCTTTTAGCTTTGTTGATTTTTGCTATGGTCTCTTTAGTTTATTTTGCATTTATTTCTGCCCTGATTTTTAAGATTTCTTTCCTTCTACTAACCCTGGGGTTCTTCATTTCTTCCTTCTCTAGTTGCTTTAGGTGTAGAGTTAGGTTATTTATTTGGCTTTTTTCTTGTTTCTTGAGGTAAGCCTGTAATGCTATGAACCTTCCCCTTAGCACTGCTTTTACAGTGTCCCATAGGTTTGGGGTTGTTGTGTTTTCATTTTCATTCATCTCTATGCATATTTTGATTTCTTTTTTTATTTCTTCTATGATTTGTTGGTTATTCAGAAGCGTGTTATTTAGCCTCCATATGTTTGAATTTTTAATAGTTTTTTTTTCCTGTAATTGAGATCTAATCTTACTGCATTGCAGTCAGAAAAGATGACTAGAATGATTTCAAATTTTTTGAATTTACCAAGG
This sequence comes from Dama dama, assembly GCF_033118175.1. Taxonomy (NCBI): domain Eukaryota; kingdom Metazoa; phylum Chordata; class Mammalia; order Artiodactyla; family Cervidae; genus Dama; species Dama dama. The sequence continues at coordinate 43,145,855 of NC_083698.1, read as the reverse complement.
CTAGATTTATGACCCAGGATGTGATCTATTCTGGAGAAGTTTCCATGTGCACTTGAGAAAAAGGTGAAATTGATTGTTTTGGGGTGAAACATCCTATAGATATCAATTAGATCTAGCTGGACCTGATTGCACTGAATCTGTAGATTGTTTTGGGTAGTATAGTCATTTTCACAATATTGATTCTTCCAAAGAACATGGTACATCTCTTCATCTGTTTGTGTCATCTTTGATTTCTTTCATCACAGTCTTATAATATTCTGCATGTAGGTCTTTTGTCTCCTTAGATAGGTTTATCCCCAGGTATTTTACTCTCTTTGTTGCAAAGGTGAATGGGATTGTTTCCCTAATTTCTCTTTCTGAGTTTTCATTGTTAATGTATAGGAGTGTAGGGGTTTTTGTGTATTAATTGTGTGACTTTGCTAAGCAAAGACTAATAAAACTAAAATCTGGTTCTTTGAGAAGACCAACAAAATTGATAAAACATTAGTCAGACTCATCAAGAAAAAAGGGGAGATGACTGAAGCCAATAAAATTAAAAGTTAAAAAGGAGAAGTTACAAAAGACACTGCAGAAATAAAAAAGATCATAAAAGACTACTATAAGCAACTATATGTCAACAAAATGGACAACCTGGAAGAAATGGACAGATCCTTAGAAAAGTACAACTTTCCAAGACTGAGCCAGGAAGAAACAGAAAATATGAACAGACAAATCACAAGTACTGAAAATCGAAACTGTGAACAAAAATCTTCTAATAAACAAAAGCACAGGGCCAGATGCCTTCACAGGTGAATTCTATCATTTACCTATCCTTTTCAAACTCTTTCAAAAAACTGCAGAGGGAGGAACACTCCCAAACTGATTCTATGAGGCCACTATCACCCTGATACCAAAATCAGACAAAGATTTCATATAAAAAAGGCAAATATCACTGATGAACATAGATGTAAAAATCCTCAACAAAATACTAGCAAACAGAATCCAACAACACATTAAAAGGATCATACATGATGATCAAGTAGGGTTTATTCTCCACTTGATGCAAGGATTCTACAATATATTCAAACCGATCAATGTGATATACCATATTAACAAATTGAAAGGTAAAAAAACACGATAATCTCAATAGATGCAGGCAGAGCTTTCATCAAAAATCAACACTGATTTATGATAGAAATTCTACAGTAAGTGGGCATAGAAGGAACCTACCTCAACGTAATAAAGGCCATATATGACAAACTCCAGCAAACATTGTTCTCAATGGTGAAAAATTGAAAGCATTTCCGCTAAGATCAGGAACAAAACAAGAGTGCCCACTGTCACCATTATTACTTAATATAGCTCTGGAAGTCCTAGCCATGGCACTCAGAGAAGAAAAAGAAATAAAAGGAATCCAGATTGGAAAGGAAGAAGTAAAACTCTCACTGTTTGCAGATAACATGATACTATACAGAGAAAAATCCTAGAAATGCCACCAGAAATATTACTTGAACTAATCAATGAATTAGTAAAGTCACAGGATACAAAATTAATACACAGAAATCCCCTGAAATTAATTTTGATAAAAGACTCATGTCTTAACTATGGACAAGTGAGCTTGGAATTTAGTAAGCTGAGACTTTTATTCTCTTTTGTTAAGCTATTCAGTGCAATTAGAAGCAAACAGCTTATCCTATAGCCCTTAAATCCCTCACAACTTTATTTTCTCTATGGGAGCAATCACTTGGCTATTCAAAGTGTTGCCTTCAATGGACACTTAATTCCATGTGGCTGTAAGTGTTAACTGTCATTACCTAACTTAATTAGCTCTTTTGCCACTATGTGTATGCTGTGTGACACTAGAATCTGTGACACTGCTTTTATTAGCTGGATTTTAGGTGCCACCAGGCCCAACTAGTTCAGATAACCGGTTCCAGGTTTTATCCATTTTTCTGAGGTTCTGTTGCCTATCAGTTCAGTTCAGTTCAGTAGCTCAGTCGTGTCCGACTCTTTGCGACCCCATGAATCGCAGCATGCCAGGCCTCCCGGTCCATCACCAACTCCCAGAGTTTACTCAAACTCATGTCCATCAAGTCAGTGATGCCATCCAGCCTATAGACACCTCTATAAATGACTTTTGTATCTTAAGATTTTAGTGGTGGTGGTGGTGGTGGTTTAGTCACTAAGTTATCTCTGACTCTTGCAACCCATGGACCATAGCCTGCCAGGTTGCTCTGTCCATGGGATTCTCCAGGCAAAAATACTGGAGTGGATTGCCATTTCCTTCTCCAGGGATCGAACCCAGATTTCCTGCATTGCAGGCAGATTCTTTACCAGCTGAGCTATGAGGGAAGCTTTTAGTGGTAAGAAAGAAAAACAAAAACATAAATGAAAGACTTGAAACTGTGTATACTTAACTATTTTATTAACATAAGCACAGCTGAAAAGAGCAAATTTTGTGAATATATTTCAGAAAAGAAAGGAGAAAGAGGAGAAAAGTGACTAAGAGGAAACAAAGGAGAAACTAGGAGGGCAGAGATGAAGGAGAGAGAAACAAGAGGGACAAGGAAGAAGTTAAAGGGCATGTTGATAGGAAAGAAGCTAGAAAGTGGGTAAGAGATATTGAGGGAATGGAGTAAAACTGGGGGAGAAATAAATGTAGAAAATTCAAACGCAAGAGATGGCTTCCAAAGCTCACACCTTTAAACATGATAATCCAAGTTTACACAATTAGTAAGTGGCATTTGGATTTGGATCCAAATCTCCTAATTCTTTGAGATCCTTTATTTCACCAAAGTGCCCTCTGGACAATTCAAACATAATTTTTTTCATTTGATTTGGTGCATAGAAAACTATAAAATCATGTACAAACGAAGATGGTAATGCGTTACTTGAACCATGCAGTTTACTCCATCCAGTCAACTCAAAAGTAGAGGTTAACTAGCTCCTTTGATTCTATATTTTGTTTTGCCTTGTGAGACCTTGCTCCTGTATGTCTTTCATCCCAGAAAGTAACCAGATAGTCCCACAGTAGGTAATCTTAGTGTTTTCTATGATAGACTGTATATGGCACCTTAGTTCATGGATCCATTTCTTACTAAGTTTACACTGACAGGACTGTGGAATGTACAATCTAGATAGGAGGCATTTGAGTTAAGTCAAATGCAAAATGTAAGTAAATGGATGAATTTTTTCTGAGGCAAAATCTCATTTTATTTAGGCCAATATGATTACAGCTTTATAACATGATTTCAGACTATAATGCCATTACTATGTTAATCCTGAGGACATCAACTGGATTTTATATACTAGCTATAACAATAAGTAATATTTTATAGCTATATGATGGTTGTTATGAATATGAATTGCCACTATCAACTGTTCCTGTACCATTACCAATTATTCTCTATTGCTTTGACTTTACAGTGAAGGCGCTATAATCTGTGCAAAGCAATTTTTAAATCCTTTGGATTACTCTAATTCTATCTGCCTATTTTTAATGGATGAAAATTGTAGAAGTAGGCTATTCTGGAGTTGGAGGTCTGATTTTACCCTTCTATTACTCATATAATTTCAGCCAGTCTTTATCCTTACACATAGATGATATTATTTGCTAGCTATTTTAAAGGGAGAAAAAAAATTTTTTTAATTAGTGAATAGAAGACTTAATACACAAAAGAAGTGAATCAGAAAAACCTGAATAATCAGGCAATTTCAGAATAAAATAATTATGTTTAAAGTCAATAGCAATGGGGACTTCCCTAGTAGTCCAGTGGTTAAGAATCCACTTGCTTGGAGAAGGAAATGGCAACCTACTCCAGTATTCTTGCCTGGGAAATCCCATGGACAGAGGAGCCTGGCTGGCCATAGTCCATGGGATTGCAGAGTCAGACATGACTTAGCCACTAAACAACACCGCAACAGGGTGGTAACCAGTGAAGCCACAATGGAGTGTGTTATTATAAGAGATATGCTTCAAAAAAAAAAAAAAAAAAAAAAAAAAGAATCCACTTGCTAGTACAGGGAACATGGACTCAATCACTGGTCTGGGAACGAAGATCCCACATACCTCAGGACAACGAGGCCCATGTGCCACAACTACTGAATTCTATACAGCCTAGAGCCTGTGCTCCACCACAAAAGGAGCCACCACAGTGAGAAGCCCACACACCACAATTATAGTAGCCCCTGCTCACTGTAACTAAAGGAAGCCAGCACACAGCAACTAGGACGCTGTGGGCCCCAGTGATGACCCAGTGCAGCCAAAAAAGTGATCAACAGCTATGAATAATCTGCTTGAACAAGGCTAGTTAAAATATTTAGTGAGAATTCTTTACAGTATTACTGTACATGAAAATAATACATCCCAACTATGACTATACTCTTTTCGAAAAAAAAGAAAAATTTTGTCAAAAGTATACTAAGAACGCTTAAAGAATAGAGACATGTTTATGTATAACTGACCACTTTGCTGTATACCTGAAATCCACCTATCATTGGTAATCAACTCTACTTCAATATAAAATTTTTAAAACTGTTAAGTATAACAAGAACTCTTAAAAATCAACAATAAGAAAACCAACTACCCAATTAAAAAAATTGGATGAAGGATGTAAATGGACTCTTCTAGAATGTATACAGATGGCACATAGGCATATGAAAAGGTGCTCAACATCATCTGTCATTAAAAAATTGCAAATTAAAACAGCAATGAAATACGACTATAGAATGGGTAGAATTTTTAAAAATTCTATTAGAATGGTTAGAATTTTTAAAAACTGACACTACTAAACTAACAAAGACGTGAAGCAACAGGAACATTCACTCATTGGTGGGAATGAAAAATGGTGTAACAACTTTGGAAGACAGTTCAACAATTTCTTACAAAGTTATGATCCAGTAGTTGTGCTCCTAGGTACTTACCCAACAGAGTTGAAAACATAAATCCACACAAAACCCCACACAGGAATATTTACGGTATAGCATTATTCACAGATGCCAAAACCTAGAAGCAACTGAGAAGTCCTTCAATAGATGATGAGTAAACAAACTCTGGTACATCCATGCAATGGAATCTTATTCAGCAGTAAAAAGAAATGAGCTATCAAGCCACAGAAAGATGTGGAGGAATCTTAAAATGCATATTGATAAGTGAAAGAAGTCGATATGTACAGATGTTATGATTCCAATTATATGACTTTCTGTGATTCAAATTATATGACATTCTGCAAAAGGTAACATTCTAGAGACAACAAAAAAGATAAGTTGTAAAAAATAAAACAAACAGTGGTGGCTAGAGATTCAGAGCAGAACAGAAGGGAAGGAATGAATAAGTGAAGCACGGGAGAATTTTAGGGTGGTGAAAATATTCTGCATAATACTGTAATAGTGAATATACAGCATTATGCATGTGTCACAACCCATAGAATTCTATAATAAAAAGAGTGACTTTCGATGTAGACAAAAAATAATAATTTAGGAGGTTGGAAGATCCCAGGAAAATGTAGACTGTGACAAGAGAATCTAATTCTATTACAAATGTAAGAAACAATTTCACTGGAGGGAGTCCAGGGAAAGGTAGTGACCTGAATAACTTTGGAAATAAATGTAAGATAAAAGGCAAAAAGAACTGCACATAAATAATGTACTACAGTCTATAAAGTTGTTTCCCACAGGAATATGGGTTAACAATTCTAAGATTACTATACACATTTATTGGAATTAGACAATTAAGTAAATGAATGCCAGATGGTGGGAGCCAAATTCCTTACTGCTGAAGTAGATGCGAGAGTTGGACCATAAAGAAGGCTGAGTGCCAAAGAATTGATGCTTTCGAATTGTGGTGTTGGAGAAGGCTCTTGAGAGTCCCTTGGACTGCAAGAAAGTAAGTCAATCCTAAAGGAAATCAACCCTGAATATTCACTGGAAGGACTGGTACTGAAGCTGAAGCTCCAATACTTTGGCCAACTGATGTGAAGAGCTGACTCATTGGAAAAGACCTGGAAGGTGGGAAAGATTGAGGGCAGGAGGGTGACAGAGGATGAGATGGCTGGATGGCATCACCAACTCAATGGACATGAATTTGAGAAAACTCCAGGAGATAGTGAAGGACAAGGAAGCTTGGCACACTACAGTCCATGGGATCACAGAGTCAGATACGACTTAGTGACTGAACAACAAGGGAAGAAAGCTAGAATGATCCTTGTGGTAATCGAGTAGAATTGGAAACATTAAGAACTCATGTTTAACTTCATATATATAAAATGGGTACTTACAGAAATATTTACACATATGTGTATAGACATGGGTTAGTATATACACATATATATATTTCCTTGGTCGGTCAGCTGACAGAGACTTAAAGAAATGACACCCCTACAGCAACAAACACACCTAACATTCAGTGTGGATTTTTATTTTCTTCTGCTAAGATAGCAAAAGAGACGATTTATTTATTTATTTATTTATTTTATTTTATATCATAGTGGTTTTTGCCATACACTGATATGAATCAGCCATGGATTTACATGTGTTCCCCTTCCTGACCCTCCCTCCTGCCTCCCTCTCCATCCCATCCCTCTGGGTCTTCCCAGAGCACCAGCCCTGAGCACTTGTCTCATGCATCCAACCTGGGCAGGTGATCTGTTTCACTCTTGTTAGTATACTTGTTTCAATGCTATTCTCTCAGAACATCCCACCCTCGCCTTCTCCCACAGAGTCTAAAAGTCTGTTCTGTATATCTATGTCTAAAAGAGACGATTTATTGTACACATGTTATATTCAGCCACAACTGAGAAGAGAACTAGTCCATAATATCACAGATTCAGGGCAAAGGACCAATAGGAACCATGTTGTTACAAGCAAGGTGAGTCTCTCAAAGGTGGTCAAGGGGATCAGAATGGCCATAGATATTCCAGATCCACTGAGACAAGTTCTAGATAGTAGGCATGCAGCCCAATAATCTGTACCCATGTCCCTGGCTTCTGGCTTTCCCTGTTTCTGCATCTGTGGCTTCCATGGGTATACAAATTTACTTGGACTTCTGAGTCATCTTTTTTCTTTTGCACTTCAGCCTGTGCATTTGCTTCTTCCTCCACTTTGCTCTCATGGCATGGAGGTTTTTCAAAAGATGGTGCTATGGCTGAGAGTTCAATGTGGGTTTTTAATACCATTTTCCATTAAAAGGAACCAAGATCCTTGAAGAGATAGCTGATTCTAGGACTAGGGCAGGAAATATACAAGATAAGCCTAAAGCATCTTGTAATGCCAGAAGTAAGGAACTTCTTAAAACAACCCATATCAATGGGGTTATGTCAAAGGGGCAGAGGAACCAACTAAAAGAGCTTCTAATGGCCAAAGACGGACCAATTTGAGCAACAGAACTGTGTTGGATTATACCCCAAAGTTTAAAGGAGTATTTGTGAGTCCACACTGATAAAAATAAATAATTGCATAAATTAACAAACTGGTAAGAAGGGACAAATCCCCCATGCAGAAGAAGTCCAAATATAAGTTATATAGCTTCTTCACCCCAAAGGAAGGAGGTATAATTTCATTCCTTAAGTGTGGGCATGCTCAGAGACATTCCTTCTAAAGAGTACAATATGGTAAGTGGAGGGGAAAGGATAACTTTAAAATGAACAATGTCAATGTCAACAGTCATAAATTATGTTGATTGCATGTCTCCTTCATATAATATGATGAAAATGGCACTTTACCTCTTATCATATTCCTTCCTCAAACCCACAACTCCAGTCTAATCATGAGAAAAACATTAGAACAATTCCAGTAGCAGGGCGTCCTACAATGTACTTTACCAGGACTCCTTAAAACAGACATTTCTCCAAAGAAGACATACAGATGGCTAACAAACACATGAAAAGATGCTCAACATCACTCATTAGCAGAGAAATGCAAATCAAAACCACAATGAGGTACCATTACACGCCAGTCAGGATGGCTGCTATCCAAAAGTCTACAAGCAATAAATGCTGGAGAGGGTGTGGAGAAAAGGGAACCCTCTTACACTGTTGGTGGGAATGCAAACTAGTACAGCCGCTATGGAAAACAGTGTGGAGATTTCTTAAAAAACTGGAAATAGAACTGCCATATGACCCAGCAATCCCACTTCTGGGCATACACACTGAGGAAACCAGATCTGAAAGAGACACGTGCACCCCAATGTTCATCGCAGCACTGTTTATAATAGCCAGGACATGGAAGCAACCTAGATGCCCATCAGCAGATGAATGGATAAGGAAGCTGTAGTACATATACACCATGGAATATTACTCAGCCATTAAAAAGAATTCATTTGAACCAGTCCTAATGAGATGGATGAAGCTGGAGCCCCTTATACAGAGTGAAGTAAGCCAGAAAGATAAAGAACATTACAGCATACTAACACATATATATGGAATTTAGAAAGATGGTAATGATAACCCTATATGCAAAACAGAAAAAGAGACACAGAAATACAGAACAGACTTTTGAACTCTCTGGGAGAAGGCGAGGGTGGGATGTTTCGAGAGGAATCGGGTGGAGAGGGAGGTGGGAGCGGGGATTGGGATGGGGAAGACGTGTAAATCCATGGCTGATTCATATCAATGTATGACAAAACCCACTGAAATGTTGTGAAGTAATTAGCCTCCAACTAATAAAAAAATTAAAAAAAAAAAAAAAAAACTCCTTCTCTTTACAACTTTTGTATCGCTCAGTCATGTCTGACTCTTTGTGACCCCATGGACTATACAGGTCACAATACTTGAGTGGGTAGCTGTTCCCTTCTTCAGGGGATCTTCCCAACCCAGGGATTGAACCCAGGTGTCTCACATTGCAGGCAGATTCTTTACCAGCTGAGCTACTAGGGAAACCCTGTCTATACAAAGAGCATCTTAGAAATTCCCACAACTAAGGGGAGCCTACAGAGGCAGATATGATGGCCAAATGTAATGTGGCATTTTGGAATGGATCTTGGAATAGAAAAGGGATTTTAAGTAAAAACTAAGGAACCCTGAGTAAATGATAGATTTTAGTTAACATTAATGTATCAATATGGGCTCGTTAGTTATAACAAACATACCATACTAATGTAGTTACTAATAGGATAAATTTGATAGAGAAGATATATAGGAACTTTCTGCACAAGCTGCTCTCTTTTTCTGTAAATCTAAAACTATTCTGAAAATTAAATTCTATTCATGAAAAAAGAGGCATGCTATTTGCCATCACTACTGCTACTGCTAAGTCACTTCAGTCGTGTCCGACTCTGTGCGACCCCATCCCTGGGATTCTCCAGGCTAGAACACTGGAGTGGGTTTCCATTTCCTTCTCCAATGCATAAAAGTGAAAAGTGAAAGTGAAGTTGCATTAAGCTTGGATTAATTCTAATATTTCTTTATTTTACATTCAAAAGCAACCTGCAAGAGATATATAACTAGTAAGCAAAAGAGCAGGAATTTACTAGATCTCAGTTTGGCTGCAAAACTCTATTGTCTTTCCACTAGACCAGCATTTGTCAAAATATGTCCTATGGGGCATTAAGCCCATTAAAGAGTCTGCAGGAAAAGTGTTTTTTGTAAGAAATTATTTACTTGTTAAGTATATTTGGGAAATTTGTTACAGAGCTCCCCTGGGGCCCTTTAGAGACAGCCAATAGACATTAGTAAATAAATGATTCTGAGAAATCTTACAATAAAGAAACCTATTTAACTCTAACACAGTGTCTCCCAAACTTCTTTTCTTTTCTTTTTTTTTTTAGGTTTGTTCTATTTTTCTTTTTTTTATTAGTTGGAGGCTAATTACTTCACAACATTTCAGTGGGTTTTGTCATACATTGATATGAATCAGCCATAGAGTTACACGCATTCCACATCCCAATCCCCCCACCCCCCACCTCCCTCTCCACCCGATTCCTCTGGGTCTTCCCAGTGTACCAGGCCCGAGCACTTGTCTCATGCATCCCACCTGGGCTGGTGTTCTGTTTCACCATAGATAATATACATGCTGTTCTTTCGAAACATCCCACCCTCACCTTCTCCCACAGAGTTCAAAAGTCTGTTCTGTACTTCTGTGTCTCTTTTTCTGTTTTGCATATAGGGTTGTCGTTACCATCTTTCTAAATTCCATATATATGTGTTAGTATGCTGTAATGTTCTTTATCTTTCTGGCTTACTTCACTCTGTATAATGGGCTCCAGTTTCATCCATCTCATTAGAACTGATTCAAATGAATTCTTTTTAACGGCTGAGTAATATTCCATGGTGTATATGTACCACAGCTTCCTTATCCATTCGTCTGCTGATGGGCATCTAGGTTGCTTCCATGTCCTGGCTATTATAAACAGTGCTGTGATGAACACTGGGGTGCACGTGTCTCTTTCAGATCTGGTTTCCTCAGTGTGTATGCCCAGAAGTGGGATTGCTGGGTCATATGGCAGTTCTATTTCCAGTTTTTTAAGAAATCTCCACACTGTTCTCCATAGCGGCTGTACTAGTTTGCATTCCCACCAACAGTGTAAGAGGGTTCCCCTTTCTCCACACCCTCTCCAGCATTTATTGCTTGTAGACTTTTGGATAGCAGCCATCCTGACTGGTGTGTAATGGTACCTCATTGTGGTTTTGATTTGCATTTCTCTGCTAATGAGTGATGTTGAGCATCTTTTCATGTGTTTGTTAGCCATCTGTATGTCTTCTTTGGAAAAATGTCTGTTTAGTTCTTTGGCCCATTTTTTTGATCGGGTCATTTATTTTTCTGGAATTGAGCTTCAGGAGTTGCTTGTCTATTTTTGAGATTAATCCTTTGTCTGTTTCTTCATTTGCTATTATTTTCTCCCAATCTGAGGGCTGTATTTTCACCTTACTTATAGTTTCCTTCGTTGTGCAAAAGCTTTTAAGTTTCATTAGGTCCCATTTGTTTAGTTTTGCTTTTATTTCCAATATTCTGGGAGGTGGGTCATAGAGGATCTTGCTGTGATTTATGTCAGAGAGTGTTTTGCCTATGTTCCCCTCTAGGAGTTTTATAGTTTCTGGTCTTACATTTAGATCTTTAATCCATTTTGAGTTTTTTTTTGTGTATGGTGTTAGAACAAGTCGTGCTGGGAAAACTGGTCAACCACTTGTAAAAGAATGAAACTAGAACACTTTCTAACACCATACACAAACTTCTTTTGTAAATAATCTACTTTTCACATAACTTTTACTTCACTGGCCTCACTCCACCAGGCTGGGAGACCGTGATGATGTCTTCGCGCAGTATGTATTGACAATCTGTGGCAGATACTGCCGACTGCTTCCCAATATCAACTCACCCTGTCTTCTTTAGTAACAAGCTCAATTTTTAATTTGACACATTATCTGCTAAAGACTACATTTCCCAGCCTCCTTTGCTACGTGTTCTAACCTTGTGATTAAGTTTTGGCCAATGAGATGTAAACTGAATTATCTATGGAACTTAAGCAAATATGCTTAAAAGGGAGGCAGGGCTGTCTTTCCAACTCCCTTCCTTCTTCTTGCTAGCTGAAGTGTATATATGGGAGCTGGAACTCTGACAGCTATCTTGAACGATGAAACAGCACACTAAGGATGATACAGGAGCCAAACAGAAGAAACCAAGACCCCTCACACCTATGTAGCTGCCCTATCAACTCTAACCTTCCTACCAACTGCCTTTACAAGAGAAAGAAGTGCAAAGATACACACACCTATCTTGTTTAAGCCATTTTTATGATTTTTTTAATTGAAGGATAGTTGATTTACAATGTTGTGTTTATTTCTGCTGTACAGCAGAGTGATTCAGTTAAGTCCCCTACATGTGAAATTTCAAATATGCAAACATATGTTTGCATGTCCAATCACATAAGCTAGTTCACGTGCCTGGCGTACATTGTCAAGAGTGTGCTCCCCTACAGGTGGTCGTGCTTGTGTGTACTTTACAGTACTGGACTGAGTACAGTAGTACCGTGTCTTTATTTCAAGCCGGGGTGTCTGGAAGAAAGCGTAAACGCAGTGGTGATGTAGCTGCTACTGCCGAAAAACCTAACATTCACAACACAGGAAATGGCAAGGGGATTTTCTTTATTTGATGAGGCACTTGTTAGTTTTTGAGGCATAGGACTTGACTATAAAACTGTACACAAAGGTTGCAGCAGCTATTCAGAATGTAATTCAGTGCTACCGTGTCATCTATGATGAGAAAAAAAAAAAAAAGAGCTACTACCTGGACATTTTTTTCAAGAGGGTAGACAGAATTGAATCCAGCAAGGAACCAGAACCTGTGCCATCAGCATAAGACATGAGTGAAATTGCAGCTTGCCCTCCATCTACTATCGCTGATGATCCTTCAGCTCTACCATCTCCCACCTTTCTCTCCCTCCTCCAGTCAGCAATTCTCCTAGGCTGTTCCCAGTGCCAGCCCCTGTATGTCAAGTGTTGTACTGTATTGCTATATTTTTCAAGGTACTATACTGTAAGAGTAAAAATGTTTACTCTTTATTTTTTGTGTTTGCTTTTCATATATTATTTGTGTGTTTTTAATGTACTATTTATGTGCAGTAGCATATATATATTTATGTGTGTAGGCATGTGTACTAGGTTACTTCAATCATGTCTGGCTCTGTGAGACCCTATGGACCTGTAGCCTTCCAGGCTCCTTTGTCCATGGGATTTTCTAGGCAAGGATACTTAAGTGAGTACCATTTCCTTCTCCAGTGGATCTTCCCAACCCAGGGATCGAACCCTGGGTTCGATCTTATGTCTCTTATGTCTCCAGGATTGGCAGGCAGGTTCTTTACCATTAGCACCATCTGGGAACCCCTATATATATATATACACTATATACTTATACTATATACAGTACTATATAGTTGATTATGTTATTTGGGCACCGAGGCTCACTCTGTTGGACTTAGGAACAAATTGAACTTACAAACATTCTCTTAGAATAGTACTCATTCCAATGTAGGGGACTTACTATATATATTCTTGTTGCAGATATATATATATATATATATATATATATTCTTTTATTCTTTTCCATTATGGTTTATTACAGGATAATGAATATAGTTTCCTTGGCTATACAGTAGGACTTTGTTACTTATCCAATCTATATATAATAATTTATCAGACGTCTGCTAATCTCAAACTCCCAATCCAGCCCTCCCCCATATGATTTTTAAAATTCGATATGTGGCTAATTTGGTTTAGTTGCTATATGCAGCTGAAATGACTCCTAAGTGATACACATTCTTATTTAAAATAAAACAGTCTGAATAAAAGAATACATAAGCAAAAAAAACTCACTAAAGTATTGATTATTTAGGGGTTTGGGAGAGGAAATAGTTCTTTTGTGCTAATAATTAGCACTTAGTTTCAAACAGATAAAGTCCTTGAAAGTCAGTCATGGCAATCTGTTGTCTATTCAAGTATTAGAACAGAAGTATCATCTTCTGAAAAAGCTTCCATTATTTCCCAGTCAGACTTAGATGTTCCTCTCCTAACTTGCATCAAACCTTGAGATACTCCCTATAAAACAATCACTGCACTGTGAATTGTCAGTCTTTTTATCACCTAAAGAGAAAAATTTAGGTTCTCTCTCCTCTTATCTCCCATACCACAGGCAAGGACAGCTGTTACAGTGCAAGAAATAATTGTTGCATGAATGAATAAATAAAGGAATTTGCTCAAACTTTCCAAACAGGTAAATATGTTCTTTACCCTAATTTTCCAATATTATCAAGACAACTGGGCTATTTTTTCATGCGATCTTCCTTCTAGTTTTTGGTCTTTCTGTTTGTGTTTCCTATGGAAGCCTCCCCTTGCACACTCCACATTTTATACAGTGTAGAATGACTCGTTCCTTGTAAAGCCATGCAAGCCCTTCTCTTTTATCTTGGGTCTGATACACAGAACAATTTGATCAGGATGGAGATTTGTCACGGCCCATTGTGACTTAGTGCAGCTTGCCAGGTGACACAGGCCCAGGAGAAATGTGGCTCAGGGATGGCCATGTGGAAAATGGATAACATCATGCTCAGTCTTGTTGGCTTCCTGACTAGAAAGTGTGTTGGATTGGGGGCGGGGGGTGTCAGGTAGGGATGGCAAGTCCCAGAGTCCTGAAGACTCTTCAGTCAGCTCAGGTTCTCAGGTAGAACATTTTTATGACCTTGTAGAGGATAAAATCCTGAATAGCTTCTTGACTAAGAGTCCAAGAAAACCCCAAATTTCAGTATTTCATCTCTAAACATATAGCTTTCAGTATAAAATATGCTTAGACATTACAAGTGAGATAAGTTTCTCTCTTCTCATTTTTCACTTGAAAAGAAAAGTGACAGATACAGCATTTTGAATTTGAATGTCTTTCGAAAGGACAGGTAGTCTGTGCTTCGCTCCAGACCCACAGTCACAATTACTTTATGTTACCTGCTTATCCCTGCAGGTATGTGCATTTGAGATCTCTAGAAATAAAAGTTTATTTTCAGAAACCTCCATATTTTAAACACTACCACTGGTCCCTGTTTCTTAGGCATTCATTTTATAAATGATCCATCTAATTGGGAAAAGGGAGGATTATTTAATAAATTGTGCTGAGATGGTGAATTAATAATTTAAGACCACAATTTAGATTCTTATTTCTCAACCATATATCAAAATAAGTTTAAGGTGGATTTAGAGCTACATATACAAGTTTCAAACCATTAAAAGTGAACTAGAACTGGGAATGGGATATTTCTGGAAGGAGGAGGAATACTAAATTTAAAACATGGACGAAAATGTGGATTATTTAACCACATAAAAGTTACTTTTGCCTTTAAAACAAGGATGTTTCCAGACCTATATGCCTGCTATGAAAGAATGGTTAAGTGAAAGATGGTGCCTTTATATCAATGGGATATTATGCTGGTATTAAAGTTATAGTTAGGAAGAATTAGAATAATGATACTAATCACCAATATAATAATAGTTATGTGTCACATTTTATACAGGTATATCTTCAGTACCCACAGTAGCTGAAATGTGTTATCATTATTTTGATTTCATAGGCAATGAAACTCAGGCAGGAGAATAAAAAAATAACTAATATTTATTGAATGCCAGGGCTTCCCCAGTGGCTCAGCAGTAAAGAATCCATTTGCAGTGCAGGAGCCACAGGAGACATGGGTTCCACCACTGGGTCTGGAAGATCCTCCGGAGGAGGGCTTGGCAACCCACTCCAGTATTCTTGCCTGGAGAATCCCACGGACAGAGGAGCTTGGTGGGCTACAGTCCATAGGGTCGCAAACAGTCGGACTTGGCTGAAGCAACTCAACACGCATGCGCACTGAATGCCAACAATGTGTCCTAAATTGCATTTTACCCCTAAACAACGACCATGCAGTGTAGGTATTATGTGAGGTGATGGATGCGTTAATTAGCTTGGTAATCATTTCACAGTGTGTATATATATATGTACACCTTAAATATATACAATTTTTATTTGTCAATTATGCCTCAGTAAAACTGGAAACAAGACACTTTAATTCTGAGTAGGATGTTAAAGCTCTACCACGTCATGTTTTACTACTGTGCTATTTTTCTGAGTTCAACAGATAAATGCTTTGAGTTCTTAAGATTTGAATAAAAATTTTAAAATAAAAGTGAAGAAACTAAGGAAGGAAGATCACACAACTAATAATTTGCACATATGTTAGAAAAAGTGCTTTTCTCTTGTTTTTTCTTTCTATTTTTCCTTAATTTCTAAGTTACCCTTAGTGAGAATTCACTTTATAAGGAAAAATTATGTTTTTGAAGAATTCCAATAGAAAAAAATAGCCAGTGCCATTCATACCCTGTCTGTGGTCTCCTTGCTCAGTCACCAAGAGTGCTCAGGGGCCGGTAGGGAAGGCACCAGAACTTGAGTGCTTAGAGTACGTAAAGGTTCAGAAGCACAGGCGGGGAAGAAACTGTGAAATCAGGTACAGCTTAGAGGAGAGACTTTTAACCATTCTGGAGTCACTAGGTATCACTTTTAGTATCTGATAAAAACTGAAGACCCTCTTCCCAGAAAAATGCACCTCCATTTACTCATGTACAATTTCAGGGTATTTCCAGACCTCTTTACCCACAGAAACCCAGGTTTAGAAGAACTGACCCCAGCATCAGTCTCCTGGAAAGGAAGGGCCATCTTACCACTAGGGTAAAAAGTGGGGAGATAATTTTAAGAGGTGAAATGGAATGGGGCTTCCCAGGTGGCACTAGTGGTAAAGAACCCACTTACCAATGCAGGAGATATAAGAGATATACGTTGGATCCCTGTTGGGAAGATCCCCTGGAGCAGGGCATGGCAACCCACTCTAGTATTTTTGCCTTGAGAATCCCACGGACAGAGGAGCCTGGCAGGCTACAGTCCATAGGGTCGCTAAGAATCAGACACAACTGAAGTAACTCAGCACACCAAAACAGAATGGCCCTTCTTCTCTGTTTGCATTTTAATTTGACTGTTAGAGATTCCTATGGATGACCTAACAGTCCCTTTCAAAAACATTAACAATCTTGGGAGAGTGAAAGAAAAAATGGTGAGCCATTAACACTGTAGTATAAGTAAATTCAGGGCTTCCTCGGTGGCTCAGCAGTAAAGAATCTGCCTGCAATGCAGGAGATGCATGAAATGCTGGTTCAGTCCCTAGGTTAGAAAGATCCCCTAGAGGAGGGCATGGCAGGCCACCCCAGTATTCTTGCCTGGAGAATCCAATGGACAGAGGTGCCTGGTAGGCTACAGTCCACAAGGTCTCAGAGTCAGACATGACTAAGCCACTGAACACACACACATAAGTAAATTCACTCAGAATGCTTTCTTTCTAACACCTGTGCACAATCAGATGGATTACACAAATGAGAATTTTAGTTATTCTGGAACTTGGAATACTTGGGGAAATGAGATAGGCCTGGAAAAGGATATACATTACTGATCTCTAGATGGAAGTGAGGGTATTAGAGGTGAAAGAGGGGTGCAGAAAGGAAGGAAAGGTTTCAAATATATTTTTAAAATACTTAATATGTGCCAGGTATTGTGAAAATCAACTCATGTATATTATTATGACATTTCAGTCAGTTCAGTCGCTCAGTCATGTCTGACTCTTTGCAACCCCATGAACCATAGTACGCAGGCCTCCCTGTCCATCGCCAACTCCCAGAGTCCACCCAAACCCATGTCCATTGAGTCGGTGATGCCATCCAACCATCTCATACTCTGTCGGCCCCTTCTCCTTCTGCCCTCAATCTTTCCCAGCATCAGGGTCTTTTCCAAGGAGTCAGCTCTCCGCATCAGGTGGCCAAAGTATTGGAGCTTCAGCTTCAACATCAGTCCTTCCAGTGAACACCCAGGACTGATTTCCTTTAGGATGGACTGGTTGGATCTCCTTGCAGTCCAAGGGACTCTCAAGAGTCTTCTCCAACACCACAGTTCAAAAGCATCAATTCTTCAGTGCTTAGCTTTCCTCACAGTCCAACTCTCACATCCATACATGGCCACTGGAAAAACCATAGCCTTGACTAGACGGACCTTTGTTGACAAAGTAATGTCTCGGCTTTTTAATATGCTGTCTAGGTTGGTCACAACTTTCCTTCCAAGGAGTAAGCGTATTTTAATTTCATGGCTACAGTCACCATCTGCAGTGATTTTGGAGCCCCCCAAAATAAAGTCAGCCACCGTTTCCACTGTTTCCTCATCTATTTGCCATGAGGTAATGGAACCAGATGCCATGATCTAAGTTTTCTGAATGTTGAGCTTTAAGCCAACTTCTTCACTCTCCTCTTTCACTTTCATCAAGAGGCTCTTTAGTTCTTCACTTTCTGCCATAAGGGTGGTGTCATCTGCATATCTGAGGTTATTGATATTTCTCCCGTCAACCTTGATTCCAGCTTGTGCTTCTTCCAGCCCAGCATTTCTCATGATGTATTATGACACTTAATTCTCCCCAAAACTTGTGTTATTTTCCCCCACTTTACAGATTTAAAAACAAACCCCAGGGGCTCCACAATGGAGAAACTTGCCCAAGTCAGCTGATGAGTGATATGACCAAGACTGATTGAACTCAGGATTGTTTTCCTCCAAACAAAGCCTCCTTGCCACAATGATTTCTTCGGACAAGAATCTAGCCATTCCTTATAAGATTGTTTTTATGAGAAAATGTAGGTCAAAGTCTTGACTTACAAATGTAATTCTGAAACACAATCTGTTTTTTAAATGGAAGCTGCCAATGTTCATCTTGATCATCATACTGTTATTTGGAGGGGTTTCTTCCTAACACACAGAATTGGCCTAATGGGCTTCATATACCAGTGCTTGCTTTTTAGATGATCTCCCTGAAAAATCTACTGGCATTCTTCAAACAAACATATGCCTGGGTGTTATTTAATTAACTGCTGAGCTATGAACATTGTGAAATTCAAGTTTACTTATGTTTTCAAACAACATATTTTAAATAAAGTTATTTGCAACCAGAGGAGGAAGCTCATTTCTCCATCATTCACTTGACTAATATCTGTCGAGCATCTCCTCTGTGCCAAACACTCTAGTAGGAGGGAGGCTGCTGCAGTGAACCAAAGAGTCCCTTTCCTCAAAAAGGCTGTGTCTCCTGAAAATTTGTCAACAGAGTTGAGATGCTTTTACTCTGGTGCCCCTGTGGAATAGAACTTAAAAGAATGAATGTATTGAGAAGAAAAGGCATGGAAATAGCCTTTCTACTACATAAAATACAAATCATCTCTGGATCTTCCTGCTCTTCTCGTGCACTTTAAATTGTTACTTGGATGAATGCTTGTCATTCAATCAGAAATTCAACTCTTTGCTTGCATGGAGTGAATTACAAGTTGCTGTGGGGGAAACACAGGCATGGGCTTAAGCAGGCTGCAGTCTAATGGAGGGGACCAGGCAAGCTAAAATTGTCAAGAAAACTCAAAGTTAGGTGTCAGCAAACATTTTGTAAAGGACTAGATACTGAATTTTAATTTTGGTCTTGCAGCGATTATGGTCTCTATTACAACTACTCAGCTCAGCCATCGTAGCATGAAAGCAGCCACGCACAACATGTAAAAGAATGGGTGTAGCTATGTTCCAATAAAGACTCATTTGCAAAGAACAGGCAGCAGGCTGGATTTGACCAACAGGTTCTGGTTTGTTGTCCTTGCTCCCAGTGAGGCAATTCTGCTGCAAGTACCCTCTTATAGAAGGCCAGCATAGGAACCCCTTCCTTTCCTCAGCATAGGATGCATGTCCTTTTCAAAATGACAAGGCCATCTTCCCAGATAAAGAAACCATGTGTGGGGCAATGATTTTTTCAGGTAATGCATTCCTATGCCAGAACTTCCACGAAACCACATGTAGACCCACACTGCAAAAGTAAAGTATTTAAATTAAAACTGCAAATGATTGGTAAAGAAAAGCAAGGAAGCCATTTCAAGTAGGAAACAGAATAAGCCTCAACTCACTAAGAATAGGAGGGCAGGAGGAACAGTCTGATGGAAGAAAGGGCATGCATAGGCATGAATGAACACAGCAGTAAGTTTCCATAGGAAGATACACATGAATCTTTGGAGTTGACATTTTAATTCAATTTGAAAAACAAGCAGGGGATCTAAGGGAGAGACAAGTCCAATGTAATGAGTTGAAGCAGGAAGAAGTTGCAGTCTGGAGGCCAAACTCTACCCAGACCAATGGTCCAGGATATGTCATGTGGATGGTCTACTCTAGTCGAGGTTGTGCCTTATTATACTACTGAGGGAGATCAAAGGCCTTGGTGAATTGTTGATGTGAAGCTTAAGGAAGGAGAAAGATTGTAGGTGATAAATCATGACCTGGCCATCTGTGCGGACAGAAGCAGGTAACAAAACTTTCACTTGGGCACTTTACATACAGATCAAAGACATATATCTTATGCAGGCAGCAGTGGCAACTGATGTCATAATCCTAAATTGGGTACCCAAACATAAGCAGCAGGCCACCTGTAGCCAGGCTATTTCGTACCTATTCAACAAACCCAGATACCACCCATCAAGCTGAAGCATTCAGAAGATGTGCTTTCCTACTATGTGACAGACCCAATTCTGTTTTTCGTCTTTGAAAGACATGTTCTATTTCCCCATATCTGAGCCGCATCCTCTGGAATCTAAGCTGTCCTGGTTGTGTCCCAGTGTCCACTTGGTGCTCCAAATTTACGGTTCTAATATTTTTCTTTTCTCTTAAGGGGGGAAGCCCAATTCTTACAGGACCACTTATTTCCACACTTTATATACTCCTAGATTTTTTTTTTTTTACATTTCCATATTCTGCTCCTCTTGAACATCTACACTCTTCCAATGACCTACTTTCCCTACCATCTGGGTCAATTAAGCCCAACAAATGTTAACAAGCATTTACAATGCCCAGATACTGCTTAGGTTTTGCAGATAAAATAATGAATAAAATACTGCAATTCTCCTCAGTGAGTTCACAGGATGAATTTGCAGTTGCTATAGAAAGAGATTTATTTATAATTTATTAGAAATTGATGAATGCACCATTGTGAAAGTAGACGTTTCTCTTAAAGCATTGTTGATAATAATAACTTACATTTTCATAAGCACAGTTACAAACTAAAAGCCTTTAGGGTTAAGCAGTTTATGTCAATTAATGTTACATTAGATGTGAAACCTATCAGGGACTATCATTCATCTGAAAGCATCCAAATTAGAGAACATGAAACACATTCTTCTACAAAACCAAACGTGTCTCTGGGCTACCTGGTTGAGATCATGGGTTTATGCTTTAGTTTTTATGAAGTAAACTCATATGTTTTCATTTGACTAGCACAAGAAACTGTAAGGCAGCCTGGATAGGCACTACTGTGTTTATTTTACAGACAAGAAAACTGAGATTATAATCTTCTACCTGTTTGGGTGAAGTTGTACTTATTATTGTGATAAACTCATCTATATGTTTATTGGTACAGCAACTGGTCTCTGAGAAAGGCTCTCTGTGAAATCTGGCCTTTTAGAAAAGCATGTGTGTAATAGTGAATAAAAGTAGTGGCCACAGGACTGGAAAAGGTTAGTTTTCATTTCAACCCCAAAGAAAGACAATGCCAAAGAATGTTCAAACTATTGCACAATTGCACTCATCTCACATGCTAGCAAAGTAATGCTCAAAATTCTCCAAGTGAGGCTTCAACAACACATGAACCGTTAACTTCCAGATGTTCAAGTTGGATTTAGAAAAGGCAGAGGAACCAGAGTTCAAATTGCCAACATCCGTTGGATCATCAAAAAAGCAAGAGAGTTCCAGAAAAACATCTACTTCTGCTTTACTGACTATGCCAAAGTCTTTAACTGTATGGATCACAACAAACTGTGGAAAATTCTTAAAGAAATGGGAATACCAGACCACCTTGCCTGCCTCCTGAGAAATCTGTATGCAGGTCAAGAAGCAGCAGTTAGAACTGGACATGGAACAATAGACTGGTTCCAAATTGGTAAAGGAGTACGTCAAGGCTGTTTATTGTTACTTACATGCATAGTACATCATGAGAAATGCTGGGCTGGATGAAGCCAAGATAGAATCAAGATTGCTGGGAGAAATATCAATAACCTCAGATATGCAGATGATAACAACCTTATGGCAGAAAGTGAAAAGGAACTGAAGAGCCTCTTGATGAATGTGAAAGGAGAGTGAAAAAGCTGGCTTGAAACTCAACATTCAAAAAATTAAGATCATGGCATCTGATCCCATCACTACATGGCAAATAGATTGGGAAACAATAGAAACAGTGACAGACTATTTTTTGGGCTCCAAAATCACTGCAGAAGTGGCTGCAGCCATGAAATTAAAAGATGCTTGCTCCTTGGAAGAAAAACTATGACCAACCTACACAGCATATTAAAAAACAGAGACATTATTTGTTGACAAAGGCCCATCTAGTCAAACCTATAGTTTTTCCAGTAGTCATGTACAGATGTGAAAGTTGGGCCATAAAGAAAGCTGAGTGCTAAAGAATTGATGCTTTTGAACTGTGGTGTTGGAGAAGACTCCAGAGAGTCCCTTGGACTGCAAGGAGATCCAACCGGTGACTCCTAAAGGATCAACCCTGAATATTCACTGAAAGGACTGATATTGAAGCTGAAACTCCAATACTTTGGTCACCTGATGCGAAGAACTGACTCATTGGAAAAGACCCTGATGCTGCAAAAGATTGAAGGCGGGAGGAGAAGGGGACAACAGAGGATGAGATGGTTGGATGGCATCACTGACTCAATGGACATGTGTTTGAGCAAGCTCCAGGAGTTAGTAATAGACAGGGAAGCCTGGTGTGCTACAGTCCATAGGGTCACTAGGAGTTGGACACAACTGAGCAACTGAACTGAACTGAATAGTGAATAATGTTGAATATGACCTCTCTTGTCAACAGCCAGGATTCCAAACCCTGACCTCATTAATTACTATGCTTAAATATAGGCTAGTGAATATAACGTCTTAAGGACATCCCCCCTTAAGGGCAATGCCTGGCAAGCAGAGTGGGGTTCAATGACTAATACTTGTCCATGAGTATTCTAGTTGATAATAAGTCGTTTGATGTGATAGGTGAGAGGAGCTAGACTGGAAACCAGAAATACACATGTGCCATCTGTATCCTGAAATGTTGTTCTCAAGTGTGTTTTCATCTCAAGTGTGGGAGTGGGAGCCAGATTAAGGAGGCAAGGATATACAATGGAAAAAAGACAACCTCTTTAACAAGTGGTGCTGGGAAAACTGGTCAACCACTTGTAAAAGAATGAAATTAGAACACTTTCTAACACCATACACAAAAATAAACTCAAAATGGATTAAAGATCTAAATATAAGAGCAGAAACTATAAAACTCCTAGAGGGGAACAGAGGCAAAACACTCTCTGACATAAATCACAGCAGGATCCTCTACGACCCACCTCCCAGAATATTGGAAATAAAAGCAAAAATAAACAAATGGGACCTAATGAAACTTAAAAGCTTTTGCACAACAAAGGAAACTATACGCAAGGTGAAAAGACAGCCCTCAGATTGGGAGAAAATAATAGCAAACGAAGCAACAGACAAAGGATTAATCTCAAAAATATACAAGCAACTCCTGCAGCTCAATTCCAGAAAAATAAATGACCCAGTCAAAAAATGGGCCAAAGAACTAGAGAGACATTTCTCCAAAGAAGACATACAGATGGCTAACAAACACATGAAAAGATGCTCAACATCACTCATTAGCAGAGAAATGCAAATCAAAACCACAATGAGGTACCATTACACACCAGTCAGGATGGCTGCTATCCAAAAGTCTACAAGCAATAAATGCTGGAGAGGGTTGGAGAAAAGGGAACCCTCTTACACTGTTGGTGGGAATGCAAACTAGTACAGCCGTTATGGAGAACAGTGTGGAGATTCCTTCAAAAACTGGAAATAGAACTGCCATATGACCCAGCAGTCCCACTCCTGGGCATACACACTGAGGAAACCAGATCTGAAAGAGACACGTGCACCCCAATGTTCATCGCAGCACTGTTTATAATAGCCAGGACATGGAAGCAACCTAGATGCCCATCAGCAGACGAATGGATAAGGAAGCTATGGTACATAAACACAATGGAATGTTACTCAGCCATTAAAAAGGATTCATTTGAATCAGTTCTAATGAGATAGATGAAACTGGAGCCCATTATACAGAGTGAAGTAAGCCAGAAAGATAAAGACCAATAATACAGTATACTAACGCATATGTATGGAATTTAAAAAGATGGTAATGATAACCCTATATGCAAAAGAGAAAAAGAGACACAGATGTACAGAACAGACTTTTGGACTCTGTGGGAGAAGGCGAGGGTGGGATGCTCTGAGAGAATAGCATTGAAACAAGTATACTATCAAGGGTGAAACAGATCACCAGCCCAGGTTGGATGCATGAGACAAGTGCTCGGGGCTGGTGCACTGGGAAGACCCAGAGGGATGGGATGGAGAGGGAGGTGGGAGGGGGGATCAGGAAGGGGAACACATGTAAATCCATGGCTGATTCAAGTCAATGTATGGCTAAAACCACTACAATATTGTAAAGTAATTAGCCTCCAACTAATAAAAATAAATGAAAAAGAAAGAAAGAAAGAAAGAAACTTGGCTGAGTGAGATGCTAATGGATCTCTTGGCCTTTAGTCTGTCCTTCTTCAAACCTAGTACATGAGAAGTGATCAAGTAACATTCTCCACACTTGAGCACTGAGTGCTGGTATCATTGGCTCATGCATGGAATGAAAACTACTCTGTTACATCAAACATTAAAGAAGAAGAAGGAAAGTTACACAGGTGGGCAGATACTTTCGCTCCAGTGTAGTTAGCTGACATTTTAATACTTTGGTTTTTCTTTTAGACATGACTTAAAATTATTCTTACATTCAAACTAATATATGGTGCTAGTATTTAAAGATCACATCTACTTGTGGCCAATGAAGAAAGCTTTCTTAAGCAAAATAAATAAACTTTCCATTTCAGCCTGATTTTCACATAGTTCTCACACTTCACTTAGAGAGATTTCATATCCTAAATATAAAATGTGAAGGAAAGGAGAGAGGGGGAGAAAAAAGAAGTGAGAAGGAGGAAAGAAGAGTATGTTACCTGGTTTTAGAGGAAACAAATTTCCTTGGAATTTTCG
This sequence comes from Dama dama, assembly GCF_033118175.1. NCBI lineage: Eukaryota > Metazoa > Chordata > Mammalia > Artiodactyla > Cervidae > Dama > Dama dama. The sequence goes on along the minus strand of NC_083698.1, from coordinate 43,121,201 downwards.
TATATTCTAAAAATCATTTTAAACATATGATTTCATAGAAACATAAAGATATGCTTTTTTTCTTTAATTCCTTTGGTATGGTAAGAATAAGAAGGATATTTCTAATTAAAAAAAAAACACACACAATAACAAGATTGTGCAATCAGTTACTCTGACCAGTGTCTTCATTAGAATTCAGGGTGCTGTTTGGGCACCCATAAATCTGGACCAGATGCAGGAGACAGCTGCATCCAACTGTTTCTCTATTTATGAAATAAGTGATGAAGATTTTGTCCCTCCAACTAGCACCTTAATTCATACATATCTGCTTCCTACATGCTTTCATGGGTGAACAAATTGTGTGGAAGTTTTCAGCTTGATGCCTATTAATACACTGACTGCTTAGACAGCCAGTTGCCCTACTTCAACCATTTCATTAGGTTTCCACATGAGCAAAAATGGATTCCAACTGTATTATGAATCTAAGGAAAGAATCTGTCTACTCACTCCCCCAAACTATGTATTATTCCATTAATTTAAGAAAACAAACAGGATTTTAAAATGAATAGTTAATGCACAGAAATTTAGTAGGTTTTCCTCTGTGCCCTTCTTCAATTTTACAGTGAATTCCAAGACCCATTTCTCTTTCCAGATTACTCTGTCCAGATTTTATTTCAAGCAGGGTCCATGCTTTAGGAAGACAGAATGTCTTCTCCTGTCATGGACACCGCCAGCATTTTAGCTTCAGCACCGCTGTCTGACTGTTTCGACTTTATTAACCTTTTCCAACTGATGGTACCCTTATGGCTCTACTTGAGGTGTCTCTAAATGAGACATATTTTGAATTTCTCTAATTACAGAACTATCTTGACAATGACAGTCACTGACTATAATTACTCGCCCAGTTTCCTCCAAATCTTAAAAAAAAAAAAAAAAAAAAATTGTCAAGGCTGACAGGCTACTCTGACATTTCAAAAATAGTTATTTTCTTGGGTGTAAAATTATCTGCTATTTTGCCTCCCCTATTCTGCCTACTCGGTGGTCCTATGCATCCTCCTCCCTCTGCAGAGGTCTTCATCAATCATTCACTTTTGCGAAGAGATGCTACACATATTTTTCCTCTCTGTGGCCACTACCCTGGAGCCCCCGGAACACTGAAGTGAATGCGTGCATTTGAAAGCCTTGTCTACAACATCTCTGCAGCTCTCCCATAACTCACTGCATTTTCCACCAAAGGGTGGGAGTGAGAGGAGCATAATGAAAATTTACCAAGACATCAGTCTCCTATACAAAGGATTTCAAGTCTGCTAGTTCTGTTAGTGTTCCTGTGAAAAACAATGAACAGACTAATGAATTATCTTGAAGCATATTAAAGAGGAAGATAGACACAAATCTGTAGGGATAATGAGACTTATCTCTGTGGGTTTTTTATTAATGAGAAAAATATGTCTTTTCTATACAGAATGAAATCTTTAGCCAAGAAACAGTTACTTAAGAAAGATCATTTAGGCCATTGTATTATCACTTGTCTAACGTTTCTAATTTACATTTGTGTTCTGACACAGGAAAGAACTGAAATGTGACACTTCTGGATACCAGGACTGTTTGTAATGACACAAAACAAATTTAATCATCTGACTTTCTTGCACTTACTTGTTTTTTTAAACTTCCACACTTTTCTTGAACCTCAACTTTTTATGATGTCAACCATGCTCTGGGTATTTGCACCAAGAAAATTTGATTGATGTGTCAGTGAGTGTTATTTCTCTATAAGGTTAATAAGGAATGGTGATAGCACACCTTTATTAGTCATTATTACCATTTACATGGCACCATTCATCTCAGGACAGTCAACAAAAATAATGTGAATCCAGATTCTGCATTTGTCACTTTGTCAACTGTTAGAAATTTAATCAGACTCTGTGATCTTCGAAGAATCACAGAGCACTGAGTACTAAGGTAGAAAACACCTTAGAGATGACCTAGTCCAGCACCTTCCCATTTTGACATTGACATTTGACATTGACAGAATCACCTAAGGTCATCTTAAAATTACAAATATCTACGTGGGACATATTCTTGAAGATTTTGATTCAGAAAATCCAGTATAGAGCTCAGGCACCTGTACTGTTTAAACCTCCAGAGGGAACTCTGATGACCAATAAAAAACTGGATTGTGAGTTACCATCAGATTCACTTCTCTTATTTCAGAGGAAGAAAAGACTGAGAACTACATAGCTTTTGAGACTTTTCAAAAGTTACATATGTAGCACATGATACTGTTAGAGTTACATCCAACTTTCCCCACTCTTCATTCTGTGCTCTTTTATATTGGTCAGGATTCATTTGGTTGCAAACAGCAGAAATTCATCTAAGCCACTTTAAGCTAGAAAGGAAGTTCATTGGCTTCTGTAATGGGAAAGTCCTCAGAGTTAACACTGGGACCAGGGGCAGTGTTTCCCACTCCAAGCCTCTCCAGTGTATCCACTGGAAGCCATGAAAGCATATTCTACCAATCTGGTAACTACAATGGAAAGAGTTTTTTTCTAATAGCAGTAGGGGAAATAAAATAACCCAGGGAGCACCCTGATTAGACTGGCCACTTGCTTCCTCCTCAGCCAACGGAGTACCCTAATGACAAGGATGGGTGAGTGAGTAAACTGTCCAGTAAGTGTGGAACAGAAGTGGATGTGTTGTCAGAAAATGACTGGAAAATATTTTAGACATATGAAAACTACCAATGTCTAGTTCATCTGTCTGAACCACCCTGTAATCTAATTCATGAGTTTCAAACTATTTTAACCATGACCTACCGTGATGAAAAATAACCTGATCCTAAGATTCCCAACTTTTATGAAACACAAGTTTCACAAAATAATACTGTTTTGCATTGCACTCTGATATTTTCCATTCTATCACTTTCTACTTCATTAAAAAAAAAAAAAAATCCAAGTCCTGATTTACAATAGTGTTTTCATGACCACAGTTGGTTGAGAGAAGTTTGAAAACTAGTTTGATTGATATTCAACAAATATTTAATGAACAATTAATAATGTCCAGCTATAGAGATAAGAATTCTTTAGCATTTAAATGACACAGATGGCAATCTCTGGTCTCTAAATGTGTAAATAATCAAGAAGAGACTAATGAGGTGTGTGGCACAGAAGAAGGAAGCTAATCAGAGGGAAAAGCAATACAGCATCTCAGGAAGAGAGCTGAGGGTTGGGGTATACTGAATCTAGCCAGAGATGATGCTGGATAAGAACCAGGCAAGCAAGCAAGCAAGACGGATGGCCAGCCGAAACCAGGAAGTAACACACAAACCAAGGGTGAACAGAAGGTAATCCCAGGAGACAGCCAAGAATACATGAAAAAACAGAAGCTGAGAGGAAAGACAATCAGCATGACACTGGAGGTAATGTCAAATGAGAACCAGCAGCATGTAAAAGTAGGTCGAAGGCCCTTTTAACAGCTTGTGCTGAAAATCTGCCCAAGAACAGCCAGTGAGACAGAGGAGGAGGAGACTACCCTGCCACATTCACAACCTAGGGAAGGTGATAGGGAATAACAGGGAATTGGAAATCTTGCTTAAATATTACCAGGATCTGTGGAGGAAATCAACTGTGAGTATTATAACCACCCTCCGCCTCTTTATGAGAATGTGCATTATGGAGCAAACACTACTCTAATACATACAGTTAACAAGGATTTCTACAGGAGAGATTGATAGCTAGGTCTCAAATGGTAATGGAAGATTCTAAAATAGTCAAATCCTGTGGTGAGGTCCTTAAAGCTCATAGAAATGGTATTATCTAAGAAATGCAAGGAATATCTTCAAGATGAGTATGTTTCATACATTTTGTGAGGGATAACTTTAAATTATACTTGTTTATTTACCGATTTACACCTCTTTTGTTGACTGAAGCATTTGAACCAACTAATATTTGTGTTTTATTATACAAAAAAATGTCTTCACATTATGGGTGCTTCCTCAAACTGTGAAAATAACTCCCAGATATCTTTTCATGCTGTGAAATAACTGCAAGGAGGCCTATGAATTTTGATACCTTTCTTCTTGATTTCCTTGATTTCCCTTGGATTCTTGCCTGCATCTTTACCTCTTAGAGAATTTTCTCTTTGTTTATTAGCTCTGGTCTCCTCAGACAAAGAAATAACCATTTCCTATTGAAGTGCCTTCCTATTTCATTTTCCTTACTGCTTTCTTTCTCCCAACTACATCTTTTTTGCCATATAAAACTGAGATCTAATAAGCATGTGGTCTCAACCTGGTAAAAGCCCTTGGTAAGCTGCAAGACCCGGATTTATGTACCCCCCAAAATCTCTTCCCATGAATAAGCTTCAGACTGGGTTAGAAGCAATTGCCAACTCCTGTCTCCTCCTACCCTTCATCTCAAGGACAAAGAACACAGCCTCAGCTTCCAATTTAGCTCCCAATGTGCAAATAAAGCCCAGCCGCAGAGAGGGAGCTATTGCTCTCCTGGATTTATTGCTTCCGTGGCAAGCACACTTACACACCACACAGCCAGCCAGGGAGCCCTGGCCACATGCTACCTCTCCTCACAATTCATTGCTCCCTGTCTGCTGTCATGAGAGACCAGGCTTTCAGGTTAACCAACCTTCAGTGTGACTACCCTGTACATCTGCCCAATGTTACATGTCCCTGTGGTTGGAAATGAGTAACTTTAGGAGGCAGTTGTGGAACAGTTCTGTGCATGAGCCAGTAAGATCAAGGCATACAAGTTCTGCAATCATTTTTCTAAAACCATTCTGACTTAATCTTTTGGAATTCAGATTTTTTTCTGATTTTATAAAGAAAATATGGTTGTGGTCCATATACTACTTAATATGCCCTGCAAGTCTGAGACAGCATCCTATTATCGAGCATATGAATATCTCAACAGCAAAACATGTGACTTCTTACCCAAAACCAGACAAATGAAGAGACTGAACAGTTTTAAGTCAGATTAAGCCAGATATTGTTTCCAAATGATAACCAAAAAAAATTTGTTTTCTGATCTTTCTAGATTTCAGACATCTATTATAGACAAAAGCTAATATATAATGCATTGGGTACCACCTGCAGTATCTGGTTATCTGAGATTGGCCAGTCACCTGCTGAGGCTGTGGCATTATGAATACTGAGAATTGGGGGTTTTGATCAGAAGATCTCCACTCATTACTGCTCTGTTCTTAAGTCTGGGAAGTGCAGGCACCCATTCCTATGTGGTCTTTTTGTTACCAATCAATATGCTGAGCCTGACTGAGATTATAAATTTCATCAACTTTAATGTGAAAGGACAGTCTGTTGAGATATTATTTTGTGCTTTTCCCCCAGCATTTTCCCAAACCTCCCATGTCCTCTACATTCCTTTGCCTCTGGGTAGGCAACCTCTTTTTCTGCTATTTGTTTCCCAAAAGGCTGAAAACCTTGAGGAGATGACATTAGGAAGAAATGGAGAGAAGTGAATGATTTTGAGGAGTGAGAAACAGAAGGAGAGAAAGGGGATTTTTCAAAAGACTTAGAAGGATTTGGAGAACAGCAGACACCACAGGGAGTAGGGACCTAAGGCTGGATGGGAAAGGTGGCAGAACTTGGGTGAGAGGCTGACTTCATGGTCACTGTTACGGACAGAACGTTTGTGCACCCCCCTCCCAAGCTCATATGTTGAAACTCTAACCCCTAGTGTGATGGTATTTGGCCTTCACGAGGTAATTAGATAGGGTCATGAGGGTGAGGCCTCATGATGAGACTGATGTCCTTAGAAGAAGAGAGACCAGAGTCTTTTCTCTCTCAAGTAAGGATACAGCAAGAAGGTAGCCATCTGTAAGCCAAGAGGAGTATCCTCACCAGCAACCATATCTTCCAAGCTGGACCTTGAATGTTTCAGCTTCCAGAACTCTAAAGAATAAATTTTTGTTCTTTAACCCACATGGCCTATGGTATTTTATTACAGCAGCCCAAGTGAAGCCACAGTCACCACAAAGCGGTGACAAAAATTCACATGTCCAAAGTAAAAGAGCTTTTCAAAGGTCCATGAAAGATAATAGGAATATTAACGGCAACTAGGACGGATTGAAGATGGGAAGAGCCACTCATAGTATTTTGTAAGTTCCCTGGAGTACCTCATAAGACTAGGTTGAGTGTAGGGGGTTCCAATATGATTGAATTTGAACTTTCTGTCAACCTGGCCAAAGTACTTGATACCAAAGTCATACTAAATTAGATTTTAAAAAAATAAAATAATTATGTTGTATATCGGAAGGTGTAGATTCATATTTGCCATCATTAATTTGCTAACATCTTTCTCTCTCTTATTTCTTGCTATTTTAGATATACTGCCATCTTACTCCTGATACCTATGGTTTGATTTACATTTTTTATGCTTTATTGTTTACATTTTCCACTTCTCCATATTTCTTCCTTATCTATCCATTTTATTCTCTATTTTTGATGAGGAAAAATTTTCATCTCAGAAAATTTGGGGATGACCCAGTAGGACAAAAATAAAAGTAGAACATGGGATAGAAGTGTGAGCGTGAGTGTGACCCCCCATATAGCTCAAAACAAACCATTCAATTACTTTTGTTTCTGTTTGAGAATCTTGACCCATTGGTGTCCTCTTATAGGTAAGGCTCTGGCTTGCAATGGGATATTGGAGCAGGGACTAGGTGTGGGAGTGGGAAGGCTCTGCCCACTTAGCAAATCTGTGTTCTTTGCTGCTGGGCTGATAGCAAATAGCAGTACAAATATGTACAAAGTGCCCTGAACAAAGTCCTCCATAACTGCAATGATACTACACAACTGGCAATACTCAGCAGTGTTATGTCTTTGAGGAAAAAATAGGTGAAGGATGAACTTCAGTAATTGTATATCAAGAGGGTTTAAGGTTTAGGAAATGCTTCAAGGATGTCATAGTATGTCCCATATAATGAGGCCACCAGTAGACTCTTCAGATATGATTCCATTGTTGTCTGACTGAAAAGTGTTGTGAAAGAGGAACAACACTTGGTTGAGGGCTTCCCTTATTGGACGAGTATCTATCTTCTTATCAGACCTTTTCAGCATCTTGCTCCCTAGCACCAAGGTCTTCCTGTAAGTGGCCCTGAGGAGTATCCTGATGTTGCTCTCAAGTGCCTGCAGGTGGGACTAAATAGTTTAAAGTTTTCATACATGTAAAAAGAGTTATAAATTCACAGTTCCTTAAAAATCTTGGCTATTTATTGCTAGGAACTTATTGTTATTTTAGCAAGTAATTTTTAAATTACATTTTATACTGTTTACTACTAGTGTATAAAAAATGTTACTGACTTTCATCCTTTGTGCTTTCAATGTTATAAAATATTCCCAAGCATTCCTTTAATGTGAAGATTTTTGTCAGTGTCACTTTTTCAGAGACATCTTGATTTTTTTCATTATAACCACTGTCCTAATTTACATTGATATGTTCACTTTCACAAAATTCCTCTAGAATTTTTCAAATGGTGTTTGCCCAGAGTTGTTTGAATGATGGCATTGTCAACATACCCACAGTCAGGAATTTATTCTATAACTCCATCCATAAGAGATTCAGTTTTCTCTTCCAATGCTATCATTTTTCATTTCTTTGCTGCACTTTCATCTTTCGTGGCCAATTCCTTTTTTTGAGTATTCACTTTGGCAAAATGTCATGTGGGCTGGGTTATCACTGAGAGGCAAGAAGGCAGCACAACTGCATGCTTTGCTGTGTTTGAACTTCATAACAAATGCACAGTGACAGATCACAGACTTTAAAAGTACTGATGTGATTGGTCACTGTTCTTTATGCACTGATTTGATACATATATCCACTACAGGAGTGAGTATATATCTGGAGAATATATACTGGAGAATATATCTGGAGAATATATACTCACTCCTGAAAAATGAAAACACTAACTGAAAAAGTTACATGCACCTCAATGTTCTTAGCAGCACTATTTACAATAGCCAAGATATGGAAGCAATACAAAAGTCCATCAACAGATGCACGGATTAAGAAGATGTGGTATTCACATACAATGGAGCATTATTCCACCATAAAAATGAATGAAATTTTGCCATTTGCAACAACATGGGTAGAAAGCGAAAGTCACTCAGTCGTGTCCCACTCATTGAGACCCCATGGACTGTAGCCTGCCAGGCTCATCTGTCCATAGGATTCTCCAAGCCAGAATACTGGAGTGGGTAGCTGTTCCCTTCTCCAGGGAATCTTCCCAACCCAGGAATCAAACCGCGGTCTTCCACACTGCAGGCGAATTCTTTACCAACTGAGCCACCAGGGAATCTGAAGAAAATTATGCTATGAAAAATAAGTCAGATAAAGACAAATATTGTATGTTATCACTTATATATGAAATTCAAAAAATGAAACAAACTCATGAATATAACAAGAAAAATAGACTCACAGATATAGAGAATAAACCAGTGGGAAAGGAGGGAAGGGCAAGATAGGGGTAGGGGACTAAGAGGTATAAACCATTATATATACAATATATAAGCTATAAATATGTCATAGAGCAGAGGGTATATAGCCAACATTTTATATGAATGGAGTATAACCTATAAGTTTTTGAATCACTATGTTGTACACCTGAAACTAATATTGTAAATCACCTAAACCTCAATAAAAACTAAAATTAAAATATGATCATGTTTATGTGCAAGTGTGTGTGTGCACATGTGAACAAAAAGTTTCACATGTGAAGCATAAATAACAGAAACAAAGAGAGATTTCCACTTTATACGCTTCTGAAGTTTTCATATGTACATTTTACTTTTCCCTTTTAAAAGGAGTTAAGACATGATTTATACAAAGCAATATATGTAAAGAACAACGTATGCTGAAGTTTAAAGTTAATATGTTAACTTTACTCTCCTTTGAAAAAGGTTTTTAGAACACTTAGACTCCTGCCAGCTCCCTGCCACCTTGCATGCCATTCTTTTTTCCTTTTGCAGATGGCAGATTGTGGGAACTCAGCCTCCATAATCACACAAGTCAATTCCTTATAACAGATTTCTTTCTATCTCTAGCCTATTGATTTTGTTGCCCTGGAGAACTTGGTTAATATATGGCCTTAGATCAGCGAAGTGGTGATGGCAGAAGCCAGGCTAAAATGAGTTTGCATGATACTCTTGCCTCATGTTTTAGTTCTGACTTTTTCCAATAGCATAAAATTAGACATTATGACTATTACTATTATCATCAATATTTTTTTGCAGGCAATGTTTTAGATTCAGCTATGTTTACCATTTTCTTTCCTCACCATTATTGCTTGTATTTTTATTCCTTCCTTCCAGTGGAATTCTCCCTCTTTTGAAGTATAACTTTTACATCTAATTTAAGTATAGATCCATTTGTGACAAACTCTCTATCAAAAGAAATTTATTTATTTTTCTCTCATTCTTAAAAAGAAGGTCTTGACATAAATTTAAGATAGATATTTTATCTCGGCTCTTGGAAATAGTCTTCCCCTCCTAGTATTTATTGTTGACTCATAAGTCTCTTATCAGTCTATTTGTGGTTTCTTGTTAAGACTTTTCTCTTGGGCTGTTTTTACGATCTTTTGCTTGTGTTTGTTTTTCTGCAGTGTGGTAAAGTGGATAATGGTAAATTCTGTGGTATCACATGGTAAGGAACAGGCTTTACTGGGGGAACACTAACATGCCAAGGATACTAAGCAAGGACCCAAATGTCTCAATTCTTCCTCCATCCCATAGAAATCTAAGTCACTGTGGGCCATACAACCAAGCTGCAGTGAAGAGACACCCCCTTCATCCTCTCTTCTTTTTTATTGGGCAAGTATGAGAATAATCTCAGTGGGGCAATCACAGATTACTTAGTTTCCAGGAAATAATGTTTCAGGTATCAACTATTTAGAGAGAGTTTTCTGAGAAACTCAGCTGCCCAAAACCTTGGAGGTCTTCAGGCCAATAAGAAGTTGTAGAGCATCCTTTGGAGACTGGAGGCAGCTCCTGGCCCTAACTAGTTCATTGTCCAGGTAACAGGCTTCTGGAGTCTCAGCAGTTTCGGTCTCTGCTGATTCATTTGCTGTAGCAAACTTCCAGCCACTAATCTCTGGTCTCTGATATATCTGACACAGGAAGAGAGAGCAGTTGTTTGCCCCTCATTCCCACTCTGCAGCCCTTCAGGTTCAGGAGTGGATATGTCTCTAAGTTCAGCCAGTCAGGGTTTATCATTTCCCCTGAGCAGTTAAGGAACCTGCCTGACAATGCAGGGATGCAAGAAATGTGGATTCCATCCCTGGGTTGGGAAGATCCCTTGGAGTAGGAAATGGCACCCCACTCCAGTACTCTTGTCTGGAAAATTCCATGGGCAGAAGAGCCTGAAAGGCTACAGTCCATGGGGCTGCAGAGTCGGATGCAACTGAGCACATCCACATCCACTGAGTGAAGTATTAATAGATTTCTCTTAAGAGTCCTACATTCAGGGAATCCAGTTGCTATTCTGACTCAAAGGGCGACATCTAGAGGCAGAGGAAAGTAGCTGCAGAGCTAGCTGAAGGCATTGGTATGTGAATTTTACTTCCAGCCATCCCTGTGGCCCTCTTTCCCTGGTGACCAGAGTTCCTGCCAGGGCACAGACTACTTCCTTGATGCCCAACCCACACTCATCCATTTTGGACTTCATTCTGGTTAGAATGAAGAATGACGTTTCCCTGTGACGACTTTTACAGTGGAGCGCTTTGAGGCTTTTTTCCCTCTTTGCTGATTTTCTAGGAGGTCTCTTTCACAGTGGAGTGCTTCAAGGCTTTTTTCCCTCTTTGCTGATTTTCTAGGAGGTCTCTTTGCCTAAACACTGTTCCATCTTTTCTCTCTTCCATTTACTAAGCCCCAGGAAAACTTGTTTGTCTATTAGTCTTCTGGCTTTCTTTTGTATCCTATCGCTGCAGCTGCCTGCAAACACCCAAGAACTGGGCCCAGAGCCAGAGACACATCACTTGTTGACAACCCTGCCACTCAAATGAGGGATTTTCCTAACTTGGCATGCTGTCTCCAGATAGTGCAGTCTCAGACTCAGAGAGACTCTGCTTTCCCCATACTGCTCAAGAATGAGGAGAGGATGCTGGTCCTCCTCTTTGGTCAGTCCAGCAATTTATCCTGCAATAGCAGCCCCAAGGATTGGTAGATCCTGAAAGCATGTCTATCTCCTTCGGCAGACCACCCACCCCTTCTAGTCTCCCTGGCTTAATTCAGAAACTCTAAGTGTAGCTAATTGGAGCAAATTACTGAAAAGCAATTTGGTAAATATATCTATAGTCTTCAGAATATAGACATTTTGACCTTGTTACTGATTCCCAAGGGGTCAGTGACCCTTCAATGGATCCTTTGCCTGGAGTCACAAATGCTAATCAAATGAAACCAGGTTCAGAATAGCACAGCAATTTAGGAATGAAGAAGGGAGAGATGTGCTCTAAAAACACTTTCTCCTGGAAGGGAGAAGAGTAAGGGAATTTTAAGTGAGGTAGATTTCAAAAGAGCTCTAGGAAGGGGCGGACATTTCCAGGGGAAGCTGGGTCATTCAGTCCACATGCTTCTTTGCACAAATTGCTAAGGCCAGCTGCTGCTGCTGCTGCTGCTAAGTTGCTTCAGTCGTGTCTGACTCTTTGCAACCCTATGGACTGTAGCCCCCAGGCTCCTCTGTCCACAAGATTCTACAGGAAAGGATACTGGAGTGGGTGGCCATTCCCTCCTCCAGAGGATCTTCCCAACCCAGGGATCGAACCTGTACCTCTTATGTCTCCTGCATTGGCAGGCAGGTTCTTTACACTAGCGCCACCTGGGAAGCCCTCCTACCACCTGAAAGTGAAAGTGAACATCGCTCAGTCGTGTCTGACTCTTTACAATCCCAAGGACTATACAGTCCATGGAATTCTCCAGGCCAGAATACTAGAGTGGGTAGCCTTATCCTTCTCCAGGGGATTTTTCCAACCCAGGAATTGAACCCACATTGCAGGTGGACTCTTTACCAGCTGAGCCACAGGGGAAGCCCTAAGGCGTAGCAGAGTACAAATACCCTCCCTGGGCAGGGATCTTAACATAATAATGATGCAAAGGTAACTTTTAGACACAGTTAGTCTCCATCTCCTTTGTGCAAGCACTTTACTGTGGTCAAGTCAGACCGGATTCAGGGCATTGATTGACCACTGCCCAAAGCACAGCTGAGAAACATCTCTGTCAAATAACAAATGCTTTTGCAACAAACACAGATAAATCAAGGAAAGGATCAGCTTGCAGAGGCTGGGATGGGTGACAACCTGATCATTCCAGTTCTAGGATTTTAACCTAGGGAAATATTGGAACACATGTTAAGATCATTCATAAACATTTTTACAAAAACAAAAATTGGGAAAAATTTTAAGGCTCAGTTGGTGATTGGCTAAATAAATTATGATGCACCCATACAACTGAATTCCATGTAGCAGCTACATTGTAGCTACTTAAATTTACAATGCAGATCTACAGTTACTGAAGTGAAAAAAAAAAACAAAAAACAAACCAGAACAGCATATGTGATATGAACCCAATGTATATTTCATTTGACCCCTGAAGCATTTGGAACTGATGATTGTTTCCTCTTTCATGAACCTTTCTTAGTTTCATGATACCTTTTTGTTCACTCCTAATTTTCCTGTGCTTTCTCCGGCTGCCTTCTCAACCTATCAATCTATACTTTTTGTCCACTTCTGAATGTAGATGTTTTTCAGATTTCCATGTTCCCCTTCTTTTATCTTCTCCTTCCATCCAAGCACTTTGAATGACTTCACCTGGTTCACGAATTTAATAGCCATTTAAATGTTAATGACTCTCAAATCTGAGTGTTTAGCTTAAGTGGTTTTCTAAACTCCAGAACCTTTTAGCCAACTGGGCGTGACCATTTGGATATCTTTCAGGCTCCTCAAACTGCCTGCCCCAAACAGAATTCTTCTCCTCTATCCTTCCCAAACCACTTCCCCCCAGTGACGGCCACTACCTCCACTCAGTGTTCTAACAGTGATTCTTGTCTTTTCCCTCTCTAACCAAACAAATCTGTCAGTCCTACCACCTAAATAGCTCTCTAATCTGTATTTCTCTTCATATCCTCTTCCTAATGTTGGACTATTTAATAGCTTCATCACATGATCAAGGCACTGGCAGAGTATGGGTTCTCAGGGAGCTCTCAGAACCACCCACACTGCCAGCCAAGACTCTTGGCTATTTGTTATTTAAGAATTCTACCCTCATCTGAGAAAAAGACGAACTTGATGAATGGAGGGCAGAAGACAAAGATCTTCCCTGCTCAGTTCCCAAGAAACAATTGATATGATACTGCAAGAGAAGGATATTAAAATATTAGATGCTCTTCAAAATCTTCTCACCTTTCTCAGCCATGGGAATTTTTACATACTAGTTACTTTGCAATATTTTTAATAAGCAGTAGAGGAAGCCCATTCTCACTGTCAATCATCTCATATGTAAAAGAGAGAGGCACTTAATTTGCATACACCTACCCCAAACCAGGAAAGCAGTGACCAGATCAGGTCCAGAGTTTAATTGTAAACGGACATCATTTTATCAGCTAATCCTGTGACAGGAGAGGCATTCACTATCAGAACTATGAGATAGAGCCAAGAGAGAAATCACCAGTAGACAACTGATAGACCAATGTATAGATGATATATGGTTAATACTTAATAAAAATGTCAAAGAGAAATGAAAAAAAACTTTTTCAAAGAACTCTTTGATTTCTGTCACTTAATGTCCTGTGTCTTTCAAACCAGGTAATTAACTTACATCCTGACAAGTAGGAGGAAGTCTCCCTTGATATTTGACCAATAATTTCTCTAAAACATCTGGAATTATTTTTCATGGAAAAAATTGGAAAAAGAATATTTGATTTATCAAAAAAAGATTATATTCAACATAAGACAATATCAGAACATAAATGAATTTCCTCACAAATATTTTTACAGTTGAATGTAACTTTTATTTGAAATACACAGGGGGGAACTTGAAAATAACACCATCTTTGCAAGATTTGAGCCTTTATCAGACCCTGTTTTTGCCATCCCCTATTTGAATTTCCTAAAAACTCTAAAATGGTTTACGGTCTCTGTTTTTTCCAGTCTTGCCTGTTTAATATAATCAATACTGCTGCCACTGTGATCTTTCCAAGATGCAAAGATCCATGCTAAAAATCCTTCAATGATTCCCTATAATCTTCAAGATTATGTCTAAACTTCATGTTATGGCATATATAACTTTTTATACCCAGGACATTCTTACCTCTTCAAGCTTTTTTTTCTGTATTCTCCCCCAGCCTTATTACTCCATTTCCTTCCTTGTATCCAACCAGCTGGCTCTGCTGAAACATCTGCAGGTTTTGTAATGTTTTAATCTTGTTTCTAGCACTGGGCCTTTACATGTTCTTCTTATCCATCTGGCTAACTCCTACTTATATTTCAGCATTTATATCATGTCATTTTCTCTAGGAAGTCTTCTATGATGTGCACTTTTTATTTTATGTCCTACTCCCATCATTTTGTGTGAAGTGCCCACACCCCAATTCCCACAGACCAGTTAATACCTGAACATTCAGTGGGTTTTGTTACATGAAAGGGAACCCTGAGCTTGGGGAACCTGGATCTTTTATAAACATTCCTGCATTTTACTCTTGAAATAGGTATTATCCTTAATTATGCTGGATAGAAAGCTTGGCTGCCCCTTTGCTCTAGTGAGAGACATATCTCTATCTTTTAAAGCTGTCTGCTAGCCAAACATCCTGGAAGAGATAGTCCTGGAAAAAAGGGCAGCCAATGTCTTGCTCACAAGTGAAAATTCAAGAGACCCATGGAAGAGTGATTCACAACAATATTTTGAAGCTAGAGCCAGGATTTATGGTGGATTTGTGAGGTAATTTTTAAAAAGGGCAAATAAATACGACTTTGAAATCGCTGACCTAAACAGCTAGAAAAAATGTAATGGTGATTTATTGAGATGGAATCACTGTCTAAGTAGCAGGGCAAGAAGATAAGTTTGGTTTTGGCCAGGCTAATTAATCAACAAAATAATTACAATCATAGTGATATTTATTGAGTATCTGCCATGTGCTGGGTGCTGTATTAAACACATCACATACATTTAATTGATAAACACCAGCTAAGCACCTTATACATGCCAACTTAAAAATACAGTCCTGAAAGTAGAGTTGTTTTATTTGGTGGGAATTCTTAGGACTTTAAGCCCTGGAGACAGCATCTCAAGTAGCCCTGAGAAACTGCTTTGAGGAGGCCAGGGAAGGAGTCAGGTTATATAGAAGTTTGCTACAAAGCAGGACGTCAGTATGAACATCAAAGATTATTGTTAATTAAGGAAAACCAGATATCTCAAGTTAAGGAATCTAGCGTTATTCTATGTATGTATGGAAAGATGAAGGCATCCAGGCTCAGTGAAATGATTCCTTTCACATGTATCTCAGCTTTCTGGGGCCAGTATCCTGTGTTTTCACATCCCCAGTCTGTAGGGAGTGGCTGCAGGTATTCTCCTTTCTGAATTATTTTTAGGGCTCATCAGCTCACACCAGAGAGATGCAGGCACTGATGATTGTGACATCCTAGTTTATTGATATGGCAGGAAATACTCCATTTCATGTACATGTTAGTCATTAGTCTAGGAGCTGGAGATACTGTATTGAACAAAGCCAGCAATATCACTACTTTCCATTGTGGTGCTTGCATTGTAATGAAGGACAGTCAGGCTGCTGAAAAAGTTCACTATGAGTGGAGATTATCTTTTCCTGAGATGTCAACCTTGAAAGGTAGGTTTTACTTTTATTTTCCCCTGCTTTACAGATGAGAGGGAAAAAAGCCTTAGAAAAGTAATATGACTAAGGTCACAGTTAACAGGTGTTGAAGCCAAGATGCTAACTCAGGTCTGTTTAATTCTAGAACCTATGTTTCATTATTTGCCTTTTGAATAAGAATGTAATTATGAATGCATGCACGCTAAGTCGCTTCAGTCGTGTCCGACTCTGGGCAACCCTATGGACAGCAGCCCACCAGGCTCCTCTGTCCACGGGATTCTCTAGGCAAGAATACTGGAGTGGGTTGCCATTTCCTTCTCTGTAATTACGAATATTCACTAGAAAAAGTGAATATAATGAATGTCTTTTAAGAAGTGTTAAATTAGCCTGTGCAATAAATTTTCCTCAAAAATGCAATATTGAAAGTTTAAAAAAAAAACACATCAAAATAATGGATCTGGCTGTTACAGTGGAAAAGTTAACTGAATTGCTTTTTCAACTTAATATTGATTTAATTTCACTCTGATATTGGATTTTCTTATACTTCATCACATAAATTACTTTTGACTATATTTTCATTACATAACTATTACTTTCTTTTTTCTTTTGTGATATAATTTTTAAAATTATGTTATTGAAATGAATTTGAGTAGAGGTAAATTTTATTTTCCCTATTCAATGGAACATTTAAAAAGACTTCTAAGACATATTCATAGCTCTCAGATAGTGTAAAGCATTGAAAATTGTGGCCTGTAATGAAAACCCAACACTTAGAAGGAGATACCTTTGACTATTTAGCAAAGAAAAGGTTTTGTGAAAAATATTTCCTGGGGCTATGTACAGTGAAATTCTCAAATAATGTGATAGGGGCCATAAGAAACATTATATTTTTGCTAAATGTAATGAAAAAGATGAAAGAAAAAATTGTGGAAAGGAAACATTACTAACATATTTATTCAACTACTCATTTATTCATTTTGTATTTATATTAATTGTTATTTAATGAGACTTGGCATTTGTAACACTCAATAAGCTTCTAATTACTGCCTGTCTTCCCCGCTAGACTCCAATTTTTACAAGGACTGATATGATGTCTCTTTTGGTCACACATCATTCCCCTAGCACTCCAGCATGATAGGTCCTCAACAAATGCTAGATTCATGAATGAAGGAATTAATAAATACATCTGGATATTTTCATCCAATTGGTGCCTGAAAAATCACAGGCACAAATATTCATAATACAAGGCTGAAAGTTTTAGGTGCTACAAGTGTAAATGATTAATCCTGTGAGACTTGAAAGGTTAGAAAATTTTGTTCAAAAAATTGGGGGAATTTCATAGCTTCAGGGCTTGGATTTAAGATAGGCAGATACCTTCAATTTGGTTTCCTAGAAAATGCAGTCCGAGTCAATGATGACAGTGCTTTCAGATAAATGGAAGCCTCATACCAAGGGCAGAGAGGGCAAGTACAAAGGGAAATGGGATGAGAGAACATATGTGAGCTTGAATTTTAAAAATAACTAATTGAGTTTCACTTCTGTCTAGATTATAAAAATTTGAAAAGAGCATCACACCTACCCTAAACAAAAAATGTAGGATAAACTAAAAAAATAATAATTTTCTCTAATAACCCATCAGAGAGCTAAGATCACAGGGAAGTCAAGTAATCTCACATCAGGAAAGACAGGCTCCTCCAAGGAGAGATAGAGTGGGAGCCCTAACTCATGTGTGGTAAAATAGCGGCTGGGGAAAAGATAGATGTCATACAATCAAGCAAAAACATTCAGCTAAAATTTTAAATAATTTGTTAAAGGCCAATTGTGATTAAAGTAGAGCCGCAGATACAATGGGAGTTCACACTCACCCACAAGCTCATCTCTGCAGACCCTTACTGAATGCTCACCAAAAAGATGAGGGGCAGAGCAGAGAAAGTTTTGCTTGGAGGTGCAAGTCTAGAGGAAGGGGAGTGGCTACCTCTCCTTTGGGAAATGGACTTGGAGAAATGTTGGGAATTGGGAACTGAACAAAGCCCTGCCTGGACCCTTGTTTTGTATAAAACAAAAATCTGAAGTCTTTGGAACAAAGGCAGAAAACCCTGTCACCTCCATGGTACATGTGAAAAGCTCAAACTACAACTGGGAGAAAGGTGAAAGGAAAATCCCTCTAAGCCTAGAAGTGGAGCAGGAAATACTCTTCTACCGAGCATTTGTGGTGCAAAGACACACAGCAGAGTTTAGCTGCTATGGGAAGGAGGACAGGTTTACTGAGAAAAAAAACACCACTCCTTAAGGCTCAAGGCCTGCCTTAAGCCTGAAGCAGGACAGGGAAACCGAGTACACTCCATCATCCTCCAATCAGACAAGCAAGTACTAAGTTACAGAAAGCATTGTGTCTCTGGGGGAGAGGCAAGAAGTTGAAGAGAGACCACCTCTAAATTGTGGGTGCACAGGGAAGGCTAAAAGTTGAGGGGGAAGCAAGAATATTGAAACAAAATGAAACACCCAAAACTGTCAAAGTCCATTCAGATTGCAAAAATGAAATACCACTGACTGTAGTTTATAAACAGAAAATTATTTCTGACAGTTCTGCAGTTTGGGAAGTCCAAGATCAAGGTGCTAGCATGGTCAGGTTCTGGTAAGAGCTCTCTTCCTGGTTCATAGCCGGTGCCTTTTTGCCGAAGCCTCGTGTGATAGAAGGAGCTGCGAGTCTCTGTGGAGCCTCTTTTATTAGAAAGTTAAAGTGAAGTCATTAAGTCATGTCCAACTCTTTGTGACCCCATGGACTGTAGCCTACCAGGCTCCTCTGTCCATGGGATTCTCCAGGCAAGAGTACCGGAGTGGGTTGCCATTTCCTTCTCCAGGGGATCTTCCTGACCCAGAGATCAAACCCAGGTCTTCTGCACTACAGGCAGACGCTTTACCATCTGAGCCACCAGGGAAGCTTAAAGTGAAAGTGAAAGTTACTCAGCCGTGTCTCTTTGCGACCCCATGGACTATACAGTCCATGGAATTCTCCAGGCCAGAATACTGGAGTGGGTAGCCTTTCCCTTCCCCAGGGGATCTTCCCAACCCTGGGATCAAACCCAGGTCTCCCACATTGCAGGTGGCTTCTTGACCAGCTGAGCCACAAGGGAAGCCCAAGAATACTTCCCTTCTCCAGCAGATCTTCCCGACCCAAGAACTGAACCAGGGTCTCCAGCATTGCAGGCAGATTCCTTCCAACTGAGCTATCAGGGAAGCCTATTAGAGCACTGTCTAAAAAGGAGGGTGCCACCCTTATGACCAATCACTCCCCAGAGGCCCCACCTCCTAGAACCATCAGATTGGGTGTCAGGATTTCAACATATGAATTTGGTGATACAGAGCAGGGGGATAAAACATTTGGATCAAAGGACTAAATTTATTAGCATCAAGTTTTTCAATAGTATTGTTGTCATTTTATTTATGAGACTTTTCCACTTATCATTAATTTCTTTTTTCAAAACCAAACTTTTGGCTTTATTAATTCTCCCTATTTGATATTTGGTGCCTATTTTATATTTCATTTTTATCTTTATTTCTACTTCTTTCTATACTTTTCGGTTTATTCTTAAGTCTTACTACTTAAGGTGAACTCAGCATTAATTTCTAGCTTTTAAGGCTCCATTTCCCTCTTAGTACAGATTTCACTGCATTCTACAAGTTTTGACATTTACCATTTTTGTTACAATCAGTATTAAATATTTTTAAAAATCTAACTATTTCATCTTTCAGTTCTGTCGCTCAGTCATGTACGACTCTTTGCGACCCCATGAATCGCAGCACTCCAGGGCTCCCTGTCCATCACCAACTCCTGGAATCCACCCAAACCCATGTCCATTGAGTCGATGATGCCATCCAACCATCTTATCCTCTGTTGTCCCCTTCTCCTCCTGCCCTCAATCTTTCCCAGCATCAGGGTCTTTTCCAATGAGTCAACTCTTTCGCATGAGGTGGCCAAAGTATTGGAGTTTCAGCTTCAGCCATCAGTCCTTCCAATGAACACCCAGGACTGATCTCCTTTAGGATGGACTGGTTGCATCTCCTTGCAGTCCAAGGGACTCTCAAGAGTCTTCTCCAACACCATAGTTCAAAAGCATCAGTTTTTTGGTGCTCAGCTTTCCTCACAGTCCAACTCTCACATCCATACATGACCACAGGAAAAACCATAGCCTTGACTAGATGGACTTTTGTTGGCAAAGTAATGTCTCTGCTTTTTAATATGCTATCTAGGTTGGTCATAACTTTCCTTCCAAGGAGTAAGTGTCTTTTAGTTTCATGGCTGCAATCACCATCTGCACTGATTTTGGAGCCCAGAAAAATAAAGTCTGACACTGTTTCCACTGTTTCCCCGTCTATTTCCCATGAAGTGATGGGACCAGATGCCATGATCTTAGTTTTCTGAATGTTGAGCTTTAAGCCAACTTTTTCACTCTCCTCTTTTACTTTCATCAAGAGGCTTTTTAGTTCCTCTTCACTTTCTGCCATAAGGGTGGTGTCATCTGCATATCTGAGGTTATTGATATTTCTCCCAGCAATCTTGATTCCAGCTTGTGCTTCATCCAGTCCAGCATTTCTCATGATGCACTCTGCATATAAGTTAAATAAGCAGGGTGACAATACACAGCCTTGATGTACTCCTTTTCCTATTTGGAACCAGTCTGTTGTTCCATGTCCAGTTCTAACTGTTGCTTCCTCACCTGCATACAGGTTTCTCAAGAGGCAGGTCAGGTGGTCTGGTATTCCCATCTCCTTCAGAATTTTCCACAGTTTATTGTGATACACACATTTCATCTTTGAGTTATTTAAAAGTATGTTTTTGAATTCTCAAACCTATGAATTTTTTATCTTTTAAGTACTGACTACTCCTTTTTGATTTTTGATTGCATTGCAATGAGAATTATGATCTTTATGATGGCAGTCCTTTTAAATTTGTTTAGATTTGCTTTATACCCTCGTACATGGTAGTCAACTTCAGTAAATGTACTGCATGTGCTTAGAAAAGTGTCTTATCTGGTAAAACAAGTTTATGAATTATGTTTTTCAAATCTCCCACATCCTTACAATTTTTGTTTGTTCAACCTAACAGTAACTTCGAGAGACTCTTGAAATCTTTTGCTACAGTGGTGGATTTGTCAACTTTTCCTTGAGTTTTCATCATTTTTTTGCATTTTCACATTTTGTTGTATTTTTAATAGAGTTGTCCCATAATTTTGATGCAATAAAAAGTTATTAAGCTTCAGATTATATTGTACCATGACTCTCACTCTTGATGAAAGAGATAAGTGTCCATTTTGGTCACTTAATATTCCTGGGTTGTTTCCAAACATGATTACTATGAAAATTAACCAATATGAGTAGTTTCTCAGTATTCATGGGGAATTGTTCCATGGATGCTCAAGTCTCATATAAAGTGGTGTGGTATTTGTGTATAACCCAATGCACATTCTCCCGTGTATTCTGAGTGACCTGTAGATTATGTATAATGTCTAATACAATGTAAATGCTAGTAAATAGCTGATGAAAGTGAAAGTGTTAGTCACTTAGCCATGTACAACTCTTTGTGACCCCATGGACTAATGCCTGCCAGGCTCCTCTGTCCATGGAATTCTTCAGGCAAGAATACTGGAGTGAGTAACCAATCATTCCTTTCTCTAGGAGATCTTCCCGACCCAGGGATCCAACCCAGGTCTCTGGCACTCAGAAGATTCTTTACTTTCTGAGCCACCTGGAGACCAGTAAATTCAAATTTCAGTTTTTGGAATGTTCTGAATTTTTTTTTTTTTTGAGTATTTTCAATCTGATGTTGGTTGAATCCACGGATGTGAAACCTGAAGATCCAGAGGGTCAACTGTACTAATCAGTGGAGTGCGTACACATTTTTATCCTAGCAAAAAGGTCAGAATGAACTCTAATGTAATAGGTGGGTTAGTTTTCTATTGGTGCTATAGCAAATCACCACGTACTTAGTGGCTTAAAACAATACAAAATTATTTTCTTAGAGGTCTGGAGGTCAGAAGTCTGAAATAAGTCTAACTCATTTCGAGGTCTGAGCAGGGCTGCATTCCTCTCTGGAGGCTCTGGGGAAGAATCCATTTTCTTCCCTTTCCAGACTTCTAGAGTCTGCCTGCATTCCTTGGCTCCTCTCCCCCTTCTAAGTGAGCAACATCAGGCCAACTTTCACATTGCCCTTCTCAGACTTATGTTGCCTCCCATTTTCACTAATGATGATGCTTGTAATTATGTTGGGCTCATGTGGATAGTATTGTCTAATCTCCCTATCTCAAAGTCAGCTGATAATCTTCTTCAATCTGCATTCTAATTCCCCTTTGCCATGTAATCTAACATATTAACATGTCCTGGAATTAGGTCGTGGCTATCTTTGAGAAGACATTATTCTGCCTACCACAGGTGGTGAATGGAGGTGGGAGGAACAGGAAAGGTGGACATCATGCTTAGGTTGAATTAGAGTAAGTTAAGATTAGAGAAGGAAAAAAAAAAAAAGATTAGAGAAGGTACATAAAATAATACAGCAATCTGCGCGAGTATGATATGGCTTTCAGATCTACTTCATGTTTTCTCCTAAAAAATGCAAGTAAACATAGGTAATTATTAGTTAATTGGTATTTATATGTTATTAAAACATATTTACTTCAGAAAAAAGTCAACATTTGGTTTATTTTCAGATAATACCCTAATTAATGTCCTCATCTGAGTGGACTTCTATGAATGCCTAACATAGTACTGAGGATACACTACCCAATTTCTAAAGATCATGCTTCTCCTTCACATTCAAACTTGCTTAACAGTAAATGTTCAAAGTACTTAAAGTTAACTTCATTTCTGAATAAACTGTCTGGATTTTAACTCAATTTTATTTATTTATATGCTTATTTATTTTCTGCACAACGAACATTTCCTTCCTTCTTTGTGGTTCAGGGTGGTCTTCAAAGTGGCTAAAACTACAATAATAAGACTGCTGAGCGAGGATGGGTGCCATAATTAAAGACACAGAAAACAATCATCCTTGCAGCTAAAATTAGAACTTCGGGAGTTTTGGTGTTTTAATTTCTGAGTAGTTTTTTCTTAGTAATTCATTTCATTAACCAAGTGCGGTTAAACACGTACTTTGTACCAGAGCTCATGCTAGTCATTTGGGATAAGTAAAGTCATTAATCAATTCAGTAAATATTTACTGAGTGCCTCCTAGGCATCAGGAACTCTTCTGCTTGAGCTCTACAGAGGCCTTACATTTCAGTGTGAGAGACTGACAATAACAAGTAAAATATGTAGATGATAAGTACCATGAATAAGTACTGTGAATCAAAACAAAGGGAAAAAAAGGGGGATAGGGGACAGTGGAGACAAGCAGTCAAAGAAGCCTTCTTTAGTAAGGTGACATTTGAGCAGAGATCAAAGGAGATCAGGAGTGAGCAGTGTGAATAAGACTGAGAAAAAGATTCCAGGAGGAACAGCAAGAGCAGAGTCACAAGAAGCTGGAACCTGCCCAGCATGGTCCAGAGAATCTACGGAGGCCAGTGTGGCTGAAAGAGAGTGAGCTTAACAAAGAGAAGCAGAAGATGAGGTAAGCCAAGTAAAGGGCGAGGTGGGAAGCAGGTTTTAGGGGGTCTTATACATTGTGAAGATTTGGCTGGGATGGAAAATGAGAAGGATTTGAGCAAGGGAATGACTCAAAATTATTTTCATAAAGTTAGATTAAGTTACTAAAATAAAATCTTCTTGAAATTTTCCATCTGTATTTGGGCTTGTCTCTAGTTTATCTGATGCCACGACCAAGTTCCTCAACCAGTATTAAAGATTTTCTTTCTGTTTGATTACATTTTAAACAATTAATTTATATTTTATTAGTCCTGGGATGCCAGTATATTACAATGTAAATCAGATTTTCAAAATGGCATTGAAAAACAATTAGCTTGAAAACACATTTATCACCAAGTATTTTAGGATTAAAACTTCTATGTTTATTTAATATACAAATCATTAAGTTAAAAACTAGAGAATAAGTAACCAAAGATTAAAAGAGCACAGAGGTACTGTTTAAAAAATTAAAAATAAGGATAGTAAGCTTAGTTTCATTTGTTTCCTTTTTGGGGGGCTCATAAACAGTATTATAAATAAGTTATTTGAGCTTTGTTTTGAAGAATGAAATTTCCCATTGTTTTATGTTATTTGTTTAATGTTTTAACTTTGAAAAATCAAAATTATAGTTAAAGACCATTTTAACACATAAATACTACACTTTTTGCTCCTTATGTTTACATATTGATAGGCAGCAATTTTTAGGACTCTTTAAAATATCCCTCATGTACGGCTTGTGATGTGTTCACTTTTAATAGGAAACTGTTTCCACATCATTTTCTCATACTTCTTAAACTAATGATACATGTATTACCAAATTTTTTTGTTTATAAAACTAATTCTGACAAATAGAATTTTTTCCTTCAATTAAAACTTGAGTTTTAATACAGCAGGCCTAAAACTACAGCTATTAAATATGCCATAGAGGATTTTAGTGAGCTTCTTACTATTGGGATATTTTCTGAAGACACATTCTTTCTGTGGAAAAAATAATTTATACCATTTGAGCACCAACTTCCATCTACTACTATTACATTTTTAAAGAATTATTTGCAGGTTAATGTGTAATAAACATATATTCTCTGTGTGCAGTCTGACCCAGAGGACTGGCTCGACTATCTTTGTGGTGCTAACTTCTGTATCTCCTTTGCTAGGCTACTTCCTTTGTAGCTTCAGATCCCATTTCTTCTGGACCTCTTTAACTAGTTACCCTGTAGACACTTCAAATTAAATCTGAGAAACTCACTTTGGTCTTAAAGATAAAACTAAATCCCATAAAGATAACACTAAATCAATAAACCTTCTCCTTCTTTATTTTTTATTTCATTATCTGCAAAGCCTAAAATCCCCTAAGAAACCTAAATGCTACTCTCAAAGACTCCAGCCTCCAACTCATTTAATCAGTCACTGAATTCTATAAAATTACTTCTAAATTTCTCTCAGATGCAGCTTCTTTACAGTGTGATGTAATAGAAAGATTAAGGGCTTTGGAGTCAACCAGACCTAGATTCAAGTATATTCTACTTGAAAGATAAATCACTTAACTTCAGATAGTTTTTTCCCATTCACAACTATTATATTGTAAAGCTTAAAACAGATAATATATCTATCATAGTGTCTGCCACATTATGTTTAATAAGCCTTCATTGCCATTCCCTGTTACTCATTCTCTGTCCCATTCCCTTGTTTCCCATTTCTTTAGTTTAGGCCATCATCATTTATTGTTTAGAAGTTTGCAGTAGTCAAATGGATTCTATTTTCCATGCTATAGTCAAAAGGAACTTCCTTAAAGTCAAGTGTTCATTTGCTTCTTTGCCTAAAATTCTTTTTTGGCTCCCTGTGGCCTATACAAGGTTCAGTCCTCTTAGTATAACATGCACTTGTATCCAGCCTACCACTTGCCACTCTTTGTAGATTTATTCTTAAAAATTACTTGCTGGTCCCTGGCATGGGATTGCCCATTTGCTCTTTTTATGTCTTTATCTTGTCTTTTTTGTTCTTTTGCTTAGAATCCCTTTGTTGGTCTCACAGGTGAATCCTTACTCTTAAGTCTCAGTTCCCTCCTCTGGGAAACTTTCCTAAATCTGTCTAGACAGTAAGGCACTCCCCGCCAGGTGAACAAATTATTTATTGATTGCTTAACAGGTATGTCCCAGGCAGTATAGTATATACTGAAAATGGAGCTGTGAAGAAGACAGGGTTTCCTGCCCTCATAAAGCATCTAGAGATAGACACTAACATTTAGACAATTATTTAGTTACAATTTTGTTGAATGTTAAAAAAAGTAGTGTTACAGAATGTATAACCCCATCTAGAGAGTGTGGATGAAGAAAAGATACTGAAAGATTTGATGGATGGTCCCACTGTACCTTTTATAATTCTTTCTTAAAGTACTTAAACAATTGCATTTGAATTGCTTTAAATATATGATTTTTAACTATCTGATAAGTTATAGGAGACCATGATTATCAAAAGATCTTTTTGGCTATCACAAATACAAGATTCTGATTCTGACATCCATGACTTAAATCTATGTACATCAGGCACTAAGTATATAATCTTTTATCCCTAGCAATAACCCAGCCATTATCATCTCCTTTTTACAGATAAAGAAGTTTACAATTCAAAATTGATGCTGAAAGCTCAGATTCTCTGTATGCAGGTGCTGAATCAATTTTCCTAATGGAAAAAATCTCCAAACAAGATTCCCAAAATGGACTAAAGATTCCCTAATGGACCGGGTTGAGTGACCTCAGCGTGCACACTGGGGGACTTACCAAAATGCTGGCAGAGGTGATGTGATGTCCTGAAGGCTACCTTCTGCTTCCCCAAAATAATTCCTCAGAGTGGGAAGTCCAGTGCAGTTCAGGCAAGAGGAAGAGAAGAACATCTCAAAGCAAAAAGGGCCTCAGCAGCTGATACGGCAGTCCCTCTTCCGCTGTCTATTCCCACCTCAGAATTCCAGCTGCAAGGACAGGGTATAACTAAGGCTTTGCCTTTCAAGGCAAGGGTTCCAGGCAATCTGGCCTCTCAAGGAATTCTCCAATCCTCCACTCTCAAAGAAGACTGGTGTGGAGAAAACCTCGCCATGTCTATCAAGCCAATGGACCCACTCCACCCCACCCCACTAACCTGCGACTGTCCCAAAGTTGAGCCCCATGGTGGGCACCAAAATTGATGCTGAAAGCTCATCTTCTCTGTTCACCAGTGTAATCAAATCTCAGAGACAGAGTTTTGGGTGAAGTAGGAAAGGATAGCTTTATTACTTTGTTAGGCAAAGTGGCAGGTGGGGGTGGGCAGTGGACTAATGCCTTTAAAACTATTGTGTCCCAACTTGGGGAAGATAGTGACAAGTTTTATTTTAATTGTTCAAAGAGAGTGTGAGCAGCTTGCGTACGTTCTCCTGATGGGTTGATAGTGAGGTTAAGTAGGCACCAACATCATCAACCTTCAGGTTCAACTGGTCTGGGGTCAAAAAGCTTACGGGCAGCCTACTATCATTAACCGTTTACTTCTCCCAGGGTTCAGTATCTGCAAAATGCCTAAAATGTTGTGCAAGTCCTTTGATGGGGAAACAGGACCCGGTCCCAAGGCTGCTCTTGACTTGCTCCATGGGGTCACATCACCTACCTTGGCTAAGCAACAACCACTTGAATGTGCCCACTGGAATTCAGGAATGGTCATGGAGGCTGAATGAAGGCTATTTCCTGTTATCAAGGAAATGGGGGACACACAAATGCTTTTTGCATAGAAGGCCCATAGGACCTGGCTGGGCAGCAGTATGAATGGTTCAACAACTCTTCCAAGGTCTCTCTGAGCCAATGGCCACAATCCAGCAGCTTTCAGACCGCAAACCCTCTTTTTTACCACACATTTCTGTCTGCTTCTATACCTGTTTATTTTCACAATCTTTTAGCGTTTGGTTTCTAGTAAGTGTTCCACAAACAGCCTAATGCTAAAAGGAGTGTTACTTTTCACTCTTGTTGCCTTCAGCAACTCACAACAGAACTTCCTCACTTTGAGGGGGAGAGACATTACCAGATGTGCTCGCTTTTAGGCTTGGCACTAAGGCTACTAATTCTAAATTGTTTGTTCAATGCCATCAGTCTTTTTTTTTTTTTTTTTTTTTTTGCATTGGAGGCCAATTTTCCATACCATCCTGAAGAAAAAGAAAAAAAACCCCACTTTTTGAGAATATTGGTCAATTGAGCCCACCTTCCTCAACTGCCTGTGTGGAAAGGGGCCTCCGCTCCACAACCTCCTTCCCCTCATGGGTGGGGCTACACGACAAACTTATCCATCACTTGGGGTTTCTAAACTTGGCACCTCTAGGCTGGAAAACTGAAGCCACGGGTTCTCTGCTTACTGGGAGCCTGCGGGGGCCCCCTCAGCTCCCTTCAGCACACTGCCTCCTTCCGTTCTATCGACTTCTAGGTGGCAAAGACCACAGGCCTAGTTGCCCACCACAAGAAAATAGGAGCGGAACAACCCTTCGGTGGCGCCAAAGCCCTACAGCCTCGGGCCTTGAAAGATTAGGGAGGGGCCGACGCTCCTCTTGCGCGCTGACGTCACGCCGACGCTCGGCCACGCCGGCT
The DNA here is from genome assembly GCF_033118175.1 of Dama dama. Classification (NCBI taxonomy): domain Eukaryota; kingdom Metazoa; phylum Chordata; class Mammalia; order Artiodactyla; family Cervidae; genus Dama; species Dama dama. The sequence goes on along the minus strand of NC_083698.1, from coordinate 43,093,171 downwards.
CCTCCCAGAAGCCCGCGAGTCCGGTTTCCGGCGGGAGCGTGGAGACTCTGGTGTAGGTGAGGCTACGCTTTTGGACCCGGAGCTGGCCACGGGCTTCTCTGTCGTCTGGTAGCTGCCAGAATGCTTCACCTGGAAAATGTGGTGCTTTGTCGCGAGTCCCAAGTGTCCACCTTGCAGTCCCTGTTTGGAGAGGTATTGTGGTCCAGCTGTCTTTTCTAAATCCCGGAGGCAAAGAATTACGTGGTCTTGGCGACAGTTTCCAATTTTTAAATTTTCGTTTGAATTGAGGGGCCGTAGACTGTGTTTGAGTTGAGATAGGGGATGTCCCACTCCTCACTTAAAGTAACTTCTGAGGAGTTTCTTGAACTGTACTGGCCCGCTAACTAGGACTTGTTGGCCCAGGCATGTTTTTTTTACACACGCCAGTTTTGAGAGAGTGTTAATACAGAGTAACAACTCAAAGTTGCTTCTTACCCCAGTTGTATAGGATTTTATCCAACAGGTGTGTTTGCAGTGTTACTTATTCAAATCTGAATCCCCCCCCCGTTTCAGTGAGGTAGTTGCTCTTAAGTCCTGTGTGGGTGGGTGATTGCTGGGAAGGCCAGTAAGGTCCATCGTAGCGCATCTGGTTTAAAACTTTAACGGCTGTTCCAGCGTTATTAAAGCACAGAAGAGGTATAGTCTTGGCTTCTTGACTAGCAGTTCGGGTGATGGCTAAGAGAGGAGGTTAAGTTTCCTGTGGATGAAATCCACTAGGGAGTCCTTTCCGTAGGAGCTTGCATTCATCAATTCAAAACTTTAATCTACTTTTTTATTATATTCTGGTGGCTTTTAGTGAGCCTTTGCTTCAGATTCATGAATGAGACTTGGAATTAATCAGATTCGGGTCTCATCTGAAGGAGAGTAAATGAGAATTTAGTCATACTTATGTTATCCCCCCACACCTCAGGTGTTTCTTGAGTACTGCTTTCATCCAGCTAGCCAGATGGCAGCCTAGGGTGGCCTGTGAAGTGTTAGTGGAAAAGTACCAGCTTCCTAAAGGGGCGCATTAGTTAGGGAAGATGTCAATGACTGCACCCTCAGTCAATATTCTGGTTACAATGCTTTTAATCGTAGTTGCCCATATTATCACTGAAACATTTTCTTGGTTATACCTCATGCATTCATTCCCTGGAGTTAACAGACCCAGATCTTTCCAAACAGAAGTGGTGCTCCTGAAAATGAATGTTGGCAAATAGAGATGAGTAGTATCAATTTGGTATAGATCAGAGAAACAAATCATGTTTAGCAGTTTTAATAGGACTTTTCTGTAAGGCGCCGTACATGTGGGAGATTTTAAAGATTTGTTAAAAAAAAAAAAACAAAACTGGTTCATATTTCCAAGCAGACTCATTTATGTATTCAGGAAATTGTTACTGAGCATGTTCTCTGTTCCAAGCACATTGCCACATCCAGAATTATTAGTTTATGTTAGATATATGAAGGTGAAAAGTTAAATAATAGTGCAAGAGTTCAATTCTGGGTAACACTAGAAAAGATTAGGTAAGGTGGAGTATTATTAAACACCTTTAGGATGCAGACAAGTATGGCAGGATTCCAAAAAACGAGAATTTCAGTGTAGCTTGAAAAAGTGTCCTAATGAATATCTTGAGCTTCTCTTCAAGGTGAAATATAGTATTTGAATAACAGAGATGCTCAGCAAGCTTGCATTTAGTTCTTGAGACAGAATTTTTGAGCTAGTTAATTTGCACGATGCTTATGTATGAACTTAAGAATCCATGTATTAGAACATCCATTTTTAGTTTTGGGGCTGCTATTGCCATAGGCATTTGCCATTAATATTTTCCTGTATGAACTGAGTTCCTCATTTGTCCTGCAAAAAGGAAAGTTGTAACTTGGTGGCTAGAATGTAATAAATGTCTGTGACTACAGTTGACCTTTGAACAATGTGGAAATTAGGGGTGCTGACCCCCTGTGTAGTGTAAAATCAGTGTGTAACCTTTGACTCCCCCAAAACTTAGCTACTAATGGTCTTACTGATAAACAGTCAACTAACACATATTTTGTGTGTTATATGTATAATATTTTGTACTCATTTACAATAAAGTAAGCTTTAGAAAAGGAAATATTATTAAGAAAATCATAATAAAGAGAAATACATTCACCGTACTAAACTGAGTTTATCAATGCCATAAGTTTACGTTGGCTACAAGATGAATTGTCTGTCAATATGTATATCAGTATTGTCTTAATAATGCAAAGCATTGGGCATTTTATACATATTAGAAGGAAGAAGGGTGGAGAAAAGGAAAAGAGGGAGAGGGAGAGAAGGAAGGGATAGGCTGGGAAACACAGACATACCGTATGGTACTGTAATCCTTTGAAAGCCAAGTTATAAAACAAAACTAATACATTATTAATTTTATATTAAATATCCCTCACCGTATGACTTTGTAAGGCTATACTATTATCTATATATATTTTATGCTTCATGACATACCTAATTTTTTCTTAATTTTTTTCTATATTTTTAGGCTATGTGGTTCTTCTGTGAGTTTTTTCAAATTGTTGCAAATCTCCAGAATTTTTTCCAGTATATTTATTGAAAAAAACCCATGTATAGATGAACCTAGGAAGTTCAAAACCTGTGTTGTTCAAGGGTCACCTGTACTGTTGTAGTGGTAGATGGTGATCATAGAGACTGTCCTTTTTCATGGAAATTGAATTGTCACCCAATTTTCTTGTAATTATTTTTTAAGTGTATGTGAATTCCTTCAAAGCATATTTTGCCTCTAATTTTTTTACTCTTTAGTGCATCATGGTTTTCAGCGTTTAGTTGTTGTCTAATAAATGTTCATTGAATGAATGAAGCATATTTGTAATATTGACCAGACCATAGAGAGATGTTTGACACTTTTTACTTTTCTCTGGGCTGCTAACTCATAATGTACTGCAGGAGAATCTTGGGAATAGATGTTTTGAAATGTATGCTGTGTAGATTTGATCGTTGGAAACAATGATGATGATATGTATACATTTAGGGGTAAATGTAGTATACATAATTCAGAAGTATTCTGTAAGTTTTCCTTAGAACAGAGGATTCTTGAAATTCTAGCCCTGCGATTCTGTATGCTTAGTTTCAGAGCTTTAAAGTGTACAGTGAAGTTGCAGCCTGTGAATTAAATTCTATAAAAAAGAGTTAAGAAGTATGATCAGAATTATTCTTTAAAAAATCTGTTAAATCTCCCATAAATTTGAAAATACAAGCATATATATATATGTAATAATAAAAGATTTAAGTGTGTGTGTGTGTGTGTATATATATATACACAGTAATATGTCATGTATAATACATAGGCCAAATATGATTTTTCCAGGAATTTTGAGAAAGAGTAGAGTTGAATTTAAAGTAAGTTTAAAGTGTAATGATGAAATCATTAAATGCTCACTGTTGAAATAATTTGGATTAAATAATTTACTTTATCATGTAAAACTTTTTCACAAGTTAATAAATGTTTATTTTATGTTTTGTGTGTGCAGATTGATATTTAACTTTTTTCCCCTAGAGACATCATTTCAGTTTTCCATCTATTTTTATTTATGGACATACTGCCAGTGGAAAGACCTATGTAACACAAACTTTGTTGGGAAGTTTAGAGGTAAGACTACCCAAGCTCAGTGTTAATTGATTTTTATTTGTAGACTCCTAGAAATGGAAGGGATCTGGGAGATGTTTAGTTTAAACTTATGTTTGTCTAAATTTATTTTTTACTCTTCTCTTTATCCTCACTCTCTCAGTAAATTGAATAGTAAACATGCTCTGTAGATTCTGTATCATTAATATCTTGACTCTGTGTAGCTTTAATTGTAGCCATTGCTGCTCAGTTTCATTTATCGTGTTTATTTCATTTATTTCCACAACAGTTTTCTAAGTGCAGTCTGTTCTTCACCCTGCAACTAGTCCATGAAAATATTAAATAAGATCTTCAGCAAAATGTTCAGGTGTTTTTCTTGGTATATAAGACCCTTCGTGAGCAGAATTCACTTTATCTTTGGTAATGTAATGCCTGAGAATTTGAGACAGAATCTAGCAGACTTATGTTCCTCTTCTAGGTTCAGCCCTTAGTGCTCTCCCCATCTGAAAAGTAGGGCTAATAGCGACAACACTTGGAATTTTTGTGAGAATTTAGTGAGTTAATATATGAAAAGTTCTTACCACAATACTTAGTGTATAGTAAGCACTCAGTAAAGGTTAGATGCTATTATTCATGATTATTGCCACACCTCATTTCGTATCCTAAGCCAGGGATGGGCAAACTTTCTCTTTAATGGCCAGTTAGTAAATATTTTAGGCTTGTGGGCCAGGTACTTTCTGTTACAACCTCTCAACTCCTCCTTAGTAAGAAAGTGGCCGTGGACTGTATCTATCTGAATGGACATAGCTGTGTTCTCATACAGCTTTATATATCAAAAGGCTGTTTGCTACTCCTGGTCCCAACTTTAGCTCACAGTATATGTGTTTTGTGTGGCATACTGAAGTATTGACGGTTCTTGCTGTTTCTTACTTTGAACCCTGGGCATACACTGCTCCCTTTGCTTGGAATCGCTTTCTTATACTCATTCTCTCTACCTCTCCTAACCTTGAGTGCGCAAGGTCCTGGCTCAGGCGTTTGTGTTTGTAACTCCCTGTAGGAAGTGTCCAAAAATAATGTACTTTGAATAAAAGCATGAAAATTGAATACGGAAGTTCTGTATTTAAGGTCTATTTCACTTTTTAATGTATCATGATTTTTGCTAGTTAATCATTGTAATGTTGATTATCACGACTTCTCGTACAACTTCACAAAGAGACATTTAGGATATGTTGCCATTAAAGGCCACAGATAGCACACAGATAGCAGTAAGCAAGACAGTTACTCATAACAGAGACATCATGGACTCTAGTTCATAAAGGAGTGGGGGTAAAGGATGTCAGAAAATGCTGGTGAAATTGTGCCTGAGTAAATATATTGTAGCCTTACTTACACTGCTCCTCTGGAAAAGAAAAGCTTTATTGGGTGAGATTTATAGAGCATTACTAAAACTGGTTATGTTGTTTAGTCACTAAGTCATGTCTGACTCTTTTGGGACCCCATGGACTATAGCCCGCCAGGCTCCTCTCTCCATGGAATTTTCCAGGCAAGAATACTGGAGTGGGTTGCCATTTCCTTAGTCAGGGGATCTTTTCAACCCAGGGATTGAACCTGCATCTCCTGCATTGTCAGGTGGATTCTTTACCACTGAGCCACCAGGGAAGACCAAAAATAGTTAACAGGTGCCATGCCTCTGAGTGATCAGTACTGTTTTGTGATTTCATTTTGAGAACAGACTATATTTGTAAGTCTTTTGTTTCTTCATTGCTTCTGGAGTTACTTCCATTTGGTAGTTCTTTAAATGAAGAGTTTGTTCTCAGTCCTCACAGGTGGATTACTGTGGTTTCTAACTCTTAATTTTAATTAGCATTTTTTAAAATCTAGGTGTGTCCATCATTAAAAATATTATCTTAAAATTATAAATAAGAAATTCTTACTAAGAATTTTAACATTCACATGTCATTGGGGTTCTTTTTATGAATTCTTTAAAAGAAATTGCAAGTTTGCTTTGAATCCCTGTTGGAAACAAATGAAAACTCAAATAATTGAAGTGAGTTTAATGGAGGGACTGTTTTACAAAGGTTGAAGAAATGTTTAGGGAACCAGTAAGGGATGGTGATGTGCTGAGAGCCTTTAGCTCCCTCAGATTTAAATAGACCATAAGAAGGAACTGTAAAGGCCCCAGCAAGAGGTGTAATCTGTGACAAGGGGCTGCCCAACTCGAGCCTTTAGGAGAAGATGGAGCCGCTGTCAAGCTCTGGGCCACTGAGGGATGGGAGAGGGAGTCAAGGGAATACTCAGTTTTTTTCTCTCACAGTTTTTTCTCTCTTCGTCTGTCTCCTGGTTCTTCCCATTGACTGAATCCACTAGATCCAGAAAAACATGAGTCTGAGCAATGCAGTCTGTAGTGGTCAACCTCGTGGGGCGCAGAGCGGTTTGGAAAATGGTGGGGTATAGATTTAGAAGGGCAAATGGGCGATATCCAGCAAAGCCATTATTGTGTTTGTATGTTTTCTATTTACACTTTTTTTTTTTTGTTTTCAGCTTCCACATGTCTTTGTGAATTGTGTTGAGTGCTTTACCTTGAGACTGCTTTTGGAACAAATTTTAAACAAATTGAATCATCTTAGTTCTTCAGAGGGTGAATGTTCTGCTCACATAACCTGTGAAACATTTAATGACTTTGTTCGCTTATTTAAACAAAAAATAACTGAAGCTGAAAATCTCAAGGATCAGACTGTATATATTGTAAGTAATTTAATTTCATTATATCATATCTTACTTGAAAACTGATCTATTAGAAAGTTTTCATATTTTTTTTGAAATCCGTTATGTACAGTGCATTGTACAAGGTGCTTATGTGATATAAAAAATGTTTGATATATTTCTTTTTTTAAACTGAGGTATAGTTTTTCTGAGGTATGTATAGTTGATGTTTCAGATGTACAGTGTAGTATACCTGAAACACTGATTCATAATTTTTAAAGGTTATACCCCATTTATAGTTATTGTAAAACATTCACTATATGCTCTGTGCTGTATAATGTATCCTTGTAGCTTATTTATTTTATATGTAGTAGTCTGTACTTCTTAATCCCCTGTCCTTATGTTGCCCCTTCCTCATTCCCTGTGCCCACTGGTAACCACTGGTTTGTTTTCTATGAGTCTGTAGATGTAGTTCTTATCTAAAGAGAGCTTCAGTTTAGTAGAAGAGTTATGATATACTCATATGACCACATGTAGAATGAGTGATAACATTGATAGGCAAAACACTGATCCAGGTACATCTGGTACAGCCTCATAAAGTGGTAACATCTGAGATAGAGCTAAAATTATGATTAGGGTGTTATTAGGAAAAAAATGAAGAGAAATTTCAGATGGAGGGAATTAGGCAAAGGCATGCAGATGGGAATGGAGGCTAGGGAATAGTAAATACTCTGGTCTTTGTGGGTTATAAAATATGAAGGAAGACAAAGAAGACTAGAAAAGTGGGAGGGGGTAGATCGTGGAGTGTCTTGAAAACTATACTAATGTGCCTTATTTCATTTCCTAGGCAGTGAGAGGAAGATGTAGAGCAACAAACATGCTTTAGGAAAATTGCTCTGGAGGCATGTTGAATAGATAGATCGGAGGGAATTGAAAGACATAGGCTAGATGGTTTTGAGGCTCTTGTAACTGTTTTCATTAGAGGCAATTTGGGCCTGGATTAGAGTTGGGGTAGAAAATGCAGAAAAGAATAAATGTAAGAGACAGCAAAGGTCAAATTTGTCAATTGTGTATGTGGTAGGTCTGGGAAAGATGAACCATTTGATTTTAGATTGACTTGGTTTAACTTGTTACATCAATTTGAAAATAATTAGTAGACAAATGAAAGTATATAATGTGCTTTATGTTAGTGAATTTTTTATAATACTTTAATCTTATTTTAAAAATGATTATATCTGGAGTTGGAATTAAATTTTAGTATAATACCGTCTCATAACAGCTAAGTTATAAACTCACTGAAAGGACTGAGTTTTATGCATTCTTGCATCTTCTTAAATGTATAAAACAGTTCCTTTCACTTTTTAATTTTGTTCATTTATTTATGCAAATATGCCAAGCACTGTTTTAGATAGTGGAGATAGAACAGGGACAGAAGAGTCTCTGCCTACTTGGGGCTTATAATCTAATTGAAAAAGGTAGATAATAAGCAAGTTAATATGTAGTATGTTAGATGTGATACATTAGAGTAAGGCAGAATCAGCTGGGCAGGGGAACATAGTTATTTTCTAAGTGAGGAAGGCAGAGAAGATCTCACTGAGATAATGATAACAGAACTGAAACTGGATGGAAGTAAGGGGCAAGCCATGAAAATATCTAAAAAAAAAGAGTATTCCAAGCAAAGAGATTGGAGTATCAAGGAGGCCATTTTGGCTGGAATAGTTTAAGTAAGAGGGGAGAGGGGTAATGCTGAGAAAGAAAGAGTACAAGATAGAAGCATGCAGATTAGTGTTGTGGGTTGATTTGTTTCCTCCAAAAAGTACGTTGATGTTCTAGCCCCTAGAACCTCAAAATATGATGGTATTTGTAAATGGGATCATTGTGGTTCTAATTAAGTTGAAGTCATACTAGAGTAGACTGGGCCCCTCATCCAATATGACTGATGTCCTAATGAAAAAGAAGAAATGTAGACGCAGACATGCACGTAGGGAGAATGCCACATAAAGACTGGAGGTATGTTGCCACAAGGCCAGGAATTCTCAGGAGCTGGAAGAGAGACCTGATACAGCTCCTTCTCTAGTACCTTCACAGAAAGCATGGCCCTGCTTGATCTGATACTTAGAGCAACTTGATCTGATACTTATAGCCTCCACAGCTGTGAGATGTAAGTTTCTCTTAAGCCACCCTGTGTGCGGTATTTTGTTATGGTAGCCCTAGGAAACTAATACAACTAATTACGAAGTTTTCGTGCACCTGAAGGAATGCCGTTGTCATGATCTGAGTGAAGAAAACTACAGCAGGTGGGGTCTTTCTGGGGGAAAAAGTTCTGAGGAATTTGGTTTTTGGGTATGTAAAATCCAAGTAGAGATGTTGAGTTGGCACTTGGACACTTGGCGTCTGAGGTCAAGAGAGGTCCAACATGGAAATACCATTTTAGATTTCTGAGCATATACTTAAAGCTGCAAGATGGGATTAGGTCACCAGTAGAGTGCGCGAGTTAGAAAAGAGTTGAGTCCAGTGACTGAGTACTGTGGTGCTCCAGTGTTGAGGTAGTGAAGAAATTTGGAGACAGAAGATATCATTGATGATCAAATAAAACTTAGATAGTGAATAGTCTTGGGAGTCTCTCTAGGCTTCCCCTTCCCTGGACCTTTGACTAGAAAAAGCAGGCTTTTGTTGGAGTGCTTTTGGTCTGTTCTCCTTGGCCTTTCTGTGTTGTAGGCTTCTTCAGCTCCACACGTGAGGCAAGAAAATAACTTAGACAATTCACCCTCCAAAGTGAGGTGTCATTCTTCTGGTCCTGAGGTCTCTAGCTAGTTTGCCTTCTTTCCACCTTTCAGAGCCTTATTTGTTTTGTATGTAATACTCAAGATTCTTAGTTTTACCTAGGAGGAATAGGAAAAAGTACATCTGCTCCATCTTTAGAGTAAGTACATAGTAAAGAATTAACAACTGCTAGAATAGTTTGGCACCATTACCTTGATTTATGCTAAGGCTACTTAAGTTTAACCCACATTTGCTTCTTTTACCATTAGTGCACATATCACCGTGGTAGAAGAAGGCATATAAAATTTTAGTATTATTATGAAAAGAGTTTGACCTCACCCAATTCCTGATAGAGGATCAGAAACAGCACATCTCCTGCCCTCACCTTATAAGGGCCTACAGATCACACTTCAAAAGCCAGTGATACAAAATATAAGTTGATCTTTCACTGGGTAGGATAGGCGACAAGATCACTGGAGGAGAGGGATTTAAGGAAATAAAGAATCTACCATATCAGAAGGAGGTCATTAATATGCAAAAAATACAGGAGTTACGTTAGAAACGTGATAGTCAGAAACTGACATTTAAAGGACAAGGATGAAAGACCCCAGAGTGCTGGATGACTCCAGCAAGCAGAGCTTCAAACTGTCTTCAGGGAGGAGGAGGAGGGGTCAATGTTCTGTGAAGAGCCATGAGGAATCAGTAGGACCCAACTCATGTTTCAGGCCTCATGGATCAGTGTAGGCATTCGATGTTGTTTGTTAGATGACTAAACATTAAAGGTGAAAAAGTTTGTAGGTGTTTAGCATAGAACATTTAGAGTAATTTTGTAGAATATGCAGTTATTTAATATATGAATTGGTAAGCTTCAGCACTTAGGAAATAATGCAGAAAGATGTCTGAGAATGTTTTCTAGTCAGTAAACAAGCTTACAAATCGAGTCTATTAGATTGCTTTCATGTCAGTTATTTTTAAAAATGTTTGAATTTGAGTTAAAATTTTAACTTCTTTGAAGATTAGTTATTTGATAATTGCTTTTGAAGAAGTATCATTTATTAAAATACTATAAAATCATTAATTACAGTGGGTTAATTATATTAAGTCAGAAGATTGAACTAATACTGCTTCAGCTTTGTGTTTTGAATTAAAATGGGCATACAAATGGACCAATTTATTTGAATTAATCTATGTCCTCTATTAGAGAGTTTTAAATGGAAATTGATGGGAAAATTGCATATTGAGAATACATAGTTGAGAAACTAATTTGTTCCTTTTTAGCAGTAAATAACTTCAGCTTTATTTTGTCTAAATGAATTAGGAATGAAATATCTTAAGTTGATTACTCTAATACATTGTTTCAAGCTGCCTATTAATCAGCAAAACAGATATAAAACATTTTGGATTATTCAGGGAAATAATATTATATTCCCTGCATTTTAATTTTATTCCTAATATAAATGAATATAATTTGCAGCATAATCCCGATAGTATTATCATAACACTGAACAAAAAATTTAATCTTTCTTAACATGTTTGGTTTTCTAGCTAAAGGGTTTAGCATGCATTTACAAAGTTCAAGCAAGTAATTTTACATACTGAAATTTAGAATTTTCTTCTATCTCTCAGGTCAGAAAGCTTTGTAATTATTGTTATGTGGTAGACATTTATCTTTTATCAAGTGAAATAAAAATGCATATAGTTTTATTTCATGTATACCTATAAGAAAAGGTCCTTAACATCTTAATTCACGATCGTTTTGATAGTTTATCTTTAAAACCTTTTTAAGTATATTTATGACTTATTCTCTAAAATTTGGGTTAAAACATGTTAGTAGTAACTTATTGACCTATTTGAAATGTCTTCCATAAATTTTAATACTGTTTAAAATATTAATTCATGTCACATTTTTTAACATGGAAGGTTCAAATCTTAAATTATATTATGTAAATGTTTTGTAAAAGGGATTTTAAAATTGGTTTTGACACTGCATTTTTTTAAACAAGGTTCTAGATAAAGCCGAGTATCTAAGAGATATGGAAGCAAACCTTTTACCTGGATTTCTTAGATTACAAGAATTGGTAAGTGATGTGTGAATCTTTTTACCCTATGGCCTAATCAGTAGATATATGTTGTCAGTTTTTTCTTTTTGCCTATATGATAGCTGAGAAATAATCTCTTAATATAAATTTGATGTGCATTTCTCTATTATGAGTGAAGCTGAGGATTTTTTTAAAGTTTAATTGATTTGTGCTTTGATCACACTTGTTCTTCAGTTATTTAGCTTTTATTTTTGATTGTGAAGTGGCTAACACTACTTTCTATTAAAAGATTTTAGGTGTTTACTGGACTAAATGGTGGGACAGGGCTAGACTTTGAACTGTCTGCAAGAACTTTAAAATTTTCTTTTTATTTCAGAAATATAAAATAGAATGATAGGTCTGCTCTGGATCATCTGACATTCTGTCTCATGGCCACTCAGTTATTGGAACCAGCTTTGTGATTCAACTTAAAATCGTGTTGGCACTGAATTGTATTGATTCTAATTGTCATGGCTTCATAAGAAAAGAAAGGGATAAATTTACTGTGTATCATCATACGTGTCAGGTGAAAACCAAATAATAATACAATAGTAATGGCAACAACAGGTAGTAGTTTCTAGTAGGTTGAATAAAGGAAATCGGTGAGAGTTCAGTTTTCACCAATACCATTTGGTATAGGAATACTAAACTCAAAAGGCTATTTCCTGTTAGTACCATATTGATGAAGTGAGCAAAGATTTAGTTTAAGCAAAACAGTAATGTTCATCATATTCAAATAATGTTAATTTAAGTTTTATTTGCTTTATAGTCTTCTATTTACCTTATAAATTAAAGATTGGTTTTATAACTTTATACGTACCTTGAACATAAGTAGTTTATACCTACTTAGTTTTATGTCCCTATTATTTAAGTATAATATTAAGGGACATTATAATAAAAATTACTGGTTGGGCATAGACTTGGATTACTGTAATATTGAATGGTTTGCCTTGGAAACGAACAGAGATTATTCTGTTGTTTTTGAGATTGCATCCAAGTAGTGCATTTTGGACTCTTTTGTTGACTATGATGGCGACACCACTTCTTATCAGGGATTCTTGCCCACAGTAGTAGATATAAAGGTCATCTGAGTTAAATTCACCCATTCCAGTCCATTTTAGTTCACTGGTTTCTAAAATGTCAATGTTCACTCTTGCCATCTCCTGTTTGACCATTTCCAACTTGCCTTCTATCATGGACCTAACATTCCAGGTTCCTATGCAATATTGTTCTTTACAGCATCAGACTTTACTTCCATCACCAGTCACATCCACAACTGGGTGTTGTTTTTGCTTTGGCTCTGTCTCTTCATTCTTTCTGAAGTTATTTCTCTACTGATCTCCAGTAGCATATTGGACACCTACCGACCTGGGGAGTTCATCTTTCAGTGTCCTATCTTTCTGCCTTTTCATACTGTTCATGGGGTTCTCAAGGGAAGAATACAGAAGTGGTTTGCCATTCCCTTCTCCAGTGGACCACATTTTGTCAGAACTCTCCATCATGACCAGTCTTGGGTGGCCCTACAAGGCATGGCTCATAGTTTCATTGAGTTAGACAGGGCTGTGGTCCATGTGATCAGTTTGATTAGTTTGCTGTGATTGTGGTTTTCATTCTGTTGGCTCTCTGATGGATAAGGATAAGAAGCTTATGGAAGCTTCCTACTGGGAGAGACTGACTGAGGGGGAAACTGCGTCTTCTTCTGATGGGCGGGGCCATGCTCAGTAAATCTTTAACCCAAACTTCTGTTGCTAGGCAGGGCTGTGTTCCCTCCCTATTGTTTGACCTGAGGCCAAACTATGGTGGAGGTAATGAAGATAATGGTGACCTCCTTCAAAAGGTCCCATGCCTGCACTGCTGCACTGAGTACCCCCAACCCTGCAGCAGGCCACTGCCAACCCATACCTCTGCCGGAGATGCGTGGACACTCACGGGCAAGTCTCTTGGAGTCACTGCTCCTTTCTCCTGGGTCCTGGTGCATACAAGGTTTTGTTTGTGCTCTCCAAGAGTCTGTTTCCCCAGCCCTTTTAAGTTCTGATGGGTTTATGGTGGGGTTAGTGGCGACCTTCTCCAAGAGGGCTTATGCCATACCCAGGTCTGCTGCACCCAGAGCCCCTGCCCCTGAGGCAGGCCACTGCTGACCGTACCTCCGCAGGAGACACTCAGACACAGTTGTGTCTCAGTCTCTGTGGGGTCTCTGGATCCTGGTGTGCACAAGGTTTGTTTGAACCCTCTGAGTGTCTTTGGCGGGTATGGGGTTTGATTCTAAATGCAGTTTCGCCCATCCTACTGTGTTGCTGGGGCTTCTCCTTTGTCCTTGGACATGGGGTGTCTTTTTGTGGTGGGATCCAACATTCTCCTGTTGATGGTTGTTCAGCAGCGAGTTGTAATTTTGGAGTTCTCACAGGAGAAGATGAGTACACCTCCTTCTGCTCCACCATCTTCCTCACCACATCGTTCTGCTCCTTGTTGCTGGTGAGCTGGAGTTTGCTGCTCCTGAGAAATCTGTACACAGGTCAAGAAGCAACAGCTAGAATTGGACATGGAACAACAGACTGCTTCCAAATCAGGAAAGGAGTACATCAAGGCTATATGTTGTCACCCTGCTTATTTAACTATATGCAGAGTACATCATGAGAAATGCCAGGCTGAATGAAGCACAAGCTGGAATCAAGATTGCTGGGAGAGATATCAATAATTTCAGATACGCAGATGACACCATCCTTATGGCAGAAAGTGAGGAAGAACTAAAGAGCCTCTTGATGAAAGTGAAAGGAGAGTGGAAAAGTTGGCTTAAAACTCAACATTCAAAAAACTAAGATCCTGGTATCCGGTCCCATCACTTCATGGCAAATAGATGGGGAAATAATGGAAACAGTGAGAGACTTTATTTTTTTGGGCTCCAGAATCACTGCAGATGGTGACCGCAGCCATGAAATTAAAAGGTGCTTGCTTCTTGGAAGAAAAGCTATGACAAACCTAGACAGCATATTAAAAAACAGAAACCTTACTTTGCCAGCAAAAGTCCGTCTAGTCAAAGCTGTGTTTTTTCCAGTAGTCAGGTATGGATGTGAGAGTTGGACTATAAAGAAAGCTGAAAAAAAAAAAAAAAAAAGAAAGCTGAGTGCCGAAGAATTAATGCTTTTGAACTGTGGTATTGGAGAAGACTCTTGAGAGTCCTTGGACAGCAAGGAGATCCAACCAGTCCATCCTAAAGGAGATCAATCCTGGGTGTTCATTGGAAGGACTGATGTTGAAGCTGAAACTCCAATACTTTGGCCGCCTGATGAGAAGAGGTGACTCATTGGAAAAGACCCTGATGCTGGGAAAAATTGAAGATGGGAGGAGAAGGGGATGACGGAGGATGAGATGGTTGGATGGCATCCCCTGCACAATGGATATGAGATTGAGGAAACTCTGGGAGTTGGTGATGACAGGCAGGCCTGGCTTACTGCAGTCCATGGGGTCAGAAAGAGTCAGACACAACTCAGCGACTGAACTGATAATAAAAATTAAATATTTGGGGAGACAGTGCCTAAGGCCTTTCCACCTTTAAAAGTTAAATGCATTACTCAAATTTGAGAAACTACTAAAAGTTCTAAACTGATTGCCACCAAAATCACTGTATGCTTAAGATTAACTCCTAAAATCCACTTTTACTAATAGTCTTGGGGGGCAGATGCGGAGAGGACGGGAGAAAAGTAAATATAACTCTTGGTGACATATCTTGGAAGTCTTCTCATGCAGTCTAGCCTCTCCCAGTTTGATTATTTCTTAGCAGTTTACTACTGATACCAGAAATCTGTCCTCATTGAGTAGAGGTCTCTTCCTCTCTTTCTTTTTGTTGTGTTGTGTTGAGTTTGTGGGATTTATTTTTGTTTTTGCATGTATTCATCCACTGTTTCCCATTGCTTTGTTCAAGGACTCCTTCTCTGGTAGCCAGAGTGCATTCTTGCTGTCCTCTCGCCTTTCAGTAAAACTTACTCCCTTATTTTCCCCTGTGCCTAGTAATGGTGATCATGCATTCCCACCACAGTAGTTAGGCCATTCACTTTTTTTAGTTTTATTTATAGAAACTATATGAAGAAAACAAAACGATTCATAGTAAGCTCAGCTCCACCAGAAAAGAAAATTGTTTTGATGTTTCTGAAAACATGCTTGATTTTTAAATGTGTGTGTCATTGAAAAGAAATATAGCCAAAGCATTTCCCATTTTTTATATTAGATACTTATCAGAGTAAAATGAAGTTTAAATTATGATAGATATCACTGTACTTGAAAGTACTTTCAGATGAACAGATGAGAACCAACTTAAAGTCCTTTTAGACTGTTAATAGCCTATATTTTTTTAATCTCTCAGTATTTTTTTAGCTGACTTTATAAAATGCTTTTGGATAATCATATTTTAAAGGAAAAGCAGCTCAATGCTTTGTAATCAAGATTGTGTTTAGAGCATGCCCTTTTATCACTATAGAAATCAGGAATTATTAAAAATTAATAAGACAAAAAGCATTTGAAAGTAAAAATCTTCTTTGCTCTTTCATGAAGATGCTACACTTTCTATGGAGTCATTAATTTATTGAACTTAACCTTCTTTGTTAGCCAGAAGTATATTTCTATAAATAATGAAAATTTGAGTATAAGTTTACACATAAGTTAAAAACTATAAAAGTAAATCACCATCAAAGTATAGTGTAAGAGATTTAGTCCTAAGAATAGTTACAGAACAAAACAGATATCATATCTGTTACTCAACTTAGGAGACATCCCAAAGAACATGGGAAGAATTAAAATTTGTGTTGGAGAAAAAAAATAAAACAAAGTAAACTTTGTGTTGGGAATGCAGAGGTGTCTACAGATAAATTCTAGCATTAAAATTAGCATTCATGGCCACTTTGTAGAAGGATAACATACACACTGAGTTTGTTCTCTTAATGTTATTTCTAGAATATTATAATTTCAAAAGATGTCTATTTACTTAACATTGGTATTTTGGATGCTTACTCTTGTTTGTGTTTTTAATGTAAGCTCATCATCTTCTTCAACAAATATATTCTTTTTTGTGGGTACTATAGCCATATCAATTTTGCCTTTTTTGGTTTATTATTTAAGTGTATGATTTCTTTGACAACACCCATAAAAAGGTCTTATTTTAATCATTCAAGCAGATGTGTTTCTTAATTTCTATAAAATAAGTCCTTCTGTGACTGTGCTAGTGTTACATGTAACTGAATTGTCAATTAACCTGAAAGTTTTATGGAAATTCTAAGTAATTATGTAGGAAAATTTGCATATAAAGATGAGCTCCTTGATTAGGTTTTCTAAATATGGCCTATTAGTATGCAAATAATTTGCCATATATTAGAACTTTGCTGGATTTATTTTGAAAGAAAAATTCAAATGAAATTATTGTTCTGATTAAGATTTTTTAATGCAAGTTTACTTTTATTTATCTCTCTTTTACAGACTGACAGAAATGTGACTGTTATCTTTCTCAGTGAAATTGTTTGGGAAAAGTTTCGTCCAAATACCGGATGCTTTGAACCATTTGTCTTGTATTTCCCTGATTATAGCATAGGTAAAATTGAATACATTGTTTTGACTGATGATACTCAGTAAAATATTTTTTTGTTACTTAAAAGATTAAGCTAGCATGTTCAAATGAGAATACTTTGATGTCTTAATCTATTAGGGTTTGCTGCCAATCTCAAATAAATGTTTGTATTTCTGCACTTAATATAGGTTTTATTTTGGAACTATGAGAGGTGGTTCTCTTATAATTACTCTTTTTTTAGTGAGCATTTCTCACATATTTATGCTAATGGTGTATTTTCACCTTTTTTTAGTCAGGACAGTAAGATATATATGTTGTGATTATAATACCTTACAAGTGAAAATCAGACTAAGTTAGCAAAGCACATTAAAATTGTATTGAAATGTTCATATACCATGTGCTTGAGTTAAGTACTACCCAGAATGTATCTTTTAATTTTGTAAATCTCATTTTTCATTACTGTAACTCTTACAGTGGCAACTGCTAGTCCTTATTTTTGTGTGTGTGTGCTTAATCATAAATTTCATAGATCCTAATGATTTTTATCTTTGGAAAAGCACAATAGCTTTTTGTGTTTCTGAGTAGTTTTGTAGACTAATGCTGTGCTGTTACTGTACAAATATGATACTTCTGATTCAAAGATTATAACTTAAGCATAAGGTGGTTAGAGGCTCTGAAAAAGATACCATTCCTTGACCTTGGCTTCAAAACACTGTCCCTCTGAACTAATAGTTATAAACATTGATTATATTAAGATCAACATAGTTTTGTCTGTTTTCACAAGAACAGCAGTCAAATAACACCTCCTGCCTTTGCTAATTAACTGAGATAGAAAAAAGAAGCCCAAAATAGATGAAGGGAGCCCTTATTTTTAATAGGGCTATGAAAATCACAAGGAGAAAAGGGTAGGAAGAAAATAAAGGATTTCGTTAAAAAATTTCTTTGTACTTAATGTCATGACTGTTAGATGTTAAAGTTTCTCATGACCTATTTTAGGTTTAAGTACTGAAAAATTATTTTAAAATGCTAGTTTTCTAGTGAAGTTGAAATTAAAGTATGCTATCATGAATTGTAGAATTTGATTTTTTTAAAATTAGGATGTAAAGCAGCAGAGATGGAGACAATTTGAGGAGATAATTAAAGTGATCTTATTAATTTTTAAAAGTATAGGAAAGTGTCGATTTTTGAAAAGCATGATACGGAATCAAGTTCATCTAGTTATGAAATTTTAGAGCCTTTAACATACCATTTTTTAAAAAAATTCAAAAGCACCATCACACAAGAAAGTGTTAAAAAGGAAGTATTAATTGATAAGCCAAATTATAGTCAGAATAAGTAAGCATGGAACCTGGGCAAAAGGATAATCTTAGTGCCTGAGTCATCCAGTCATAACTTGATACATATGTCATCTGAAGGACTATGTTATCTAACCTTCAGGACACCCTTTTCAAGATCTTAGTAGTATCAGGGGCCTAATTTGGATTTCTAGTTTTCTGCTCTCTCCCACATGCAGACTGCTTATCTTTTGGTAATGCTTTTTTTTTTTTTCTTTCAGTTGGATTATAGTACAGTTAGTCAGGTTTTTAGTATAGTTATTGGAATAACTAAATTCCAGTCAATTGGAATAAATTATACTATGCTCTAGTAAACAATCTGAAAATCTCAGTGACTTATAATTTCCCACCTCACAACCTTTGTGCAATTTTTATCCTACACTTTACATATATTACTGTTTGGGCTTTACAGAAATGAAAAGGCAAGGTGGAAAATATCTTTTATCGTGTACCCTCCTGGATATTTGTTGAGCTTTTTGGATAATGAATGTATAGTTTCAACTTTGGAAAATTTCAGCCATTATTTCTAACAATATTTCATCTGTCCCCTCTGCTCCCCACACGTTTTTCCAGGGCTGCCATTACATGACTGTTAGATCTCTTGATATTGTCCTGCTGAATCTCTTATTTATTCATTTAAACTTTGGATATTTTTTTCCTCAGTGTTTTATTTGGTTTAGCTTTTGTTTCTGTGTCTTCAAGTTCACTGACCTTTTTCTCTACAAGTGTCTTCGTCTTCAATTATCCAATCCAGTGGATAAAAAGAAAGAGAAAAGGCAGAGGAGCCAAAGGTCAAATTGCCAACATCTGTTGGATCACAGAAAAAGCAAGAGAGTTCCAAAAACATCTACTTCTGCTTTATTGACTACACCAAAGCCTTTGACTGTGTGGATCAAACAAACTTTAAAATTCTTCAAGAGATGGGAATAGCAGACTACCTTACCTCCCTCCTGAGAAATCTGTGTGCAGGTCAAGAAGCAACAGTTAGAACCAGACATGGAATAACAGACTGGTTCAAAATTAGGAAAGGAGTACATCAAGGCTGTATATTGTCACCCTGCTTATTTAACTTATATGCAGAGTACATCATGCAAAATGCCAAGCTGGATGAAGCACAAGCTGGAATCAAGATTGCCAGGAGAAATATCAATAACCACAGATACGCAGATGACACCACTCTTATGGCAGAAAGTGAGGAACTAAAGAGCCTCTTGATGAAAGTGAAAGAGAGTGGAAAAGTTGGCTTAAAACTCAACATTCAAAAAACTAAGATCCTGGCATCCGGTCCCATCACTTCATGGCAGATAGATGGGGAAACAATGGAAACAGTGAGAGACTATTTTTTTGGGCTCCAGAATCACTGCAGATGGTGACCACAGCCATGAAATTAAAAGATGCTTGCTCCTTGGAAGAAAAGCTATGATCAACCTAGACAGCATATTAAAAAGCAGAGACATTACTTTGCCAACAAAAGTCCATCTAGTCAAAGCTATGGTTTTTCCAGTAGTCATGTATGGATGTGAGAGTTGGGCCATAAAGAAAGCTGAGTGCCGAAGAATTGATGCTTTTGAACTGTGGTGTTGGAGAAGACTCTTGAGAGTCCCTTGGACTACAAGGAGATCCAACCATTCCATCCTAAAGGAAATCAGTCCTGAATGTTCATTGGAAGGACTGATACTGAAGCTGAAACTCCAATACTTTGGCCACCTGATGCGAAGATCTGACTCATTTGAAAAGACCCTGATGCTGGGGAACATTGAAGATGGGAGAAGGGGACGACAGATGATGAGATGGTTGGATGGCATCACCGACTCCACTGACTTGGACATGAGTTTGAGTAAACTCCGGGAGTTGGTGACGGACAGAGAGGCCTGGCGTGCTGCAGTCCATGGCATTGCAAAGAGTTGGACACGACTGAGCGACTACTGAATCCAGTGGAATTTTTTTTATAGATCTCATTATGCTTTGTTTTCCTTTATTTTCTTGAGCATATGAGCATGTTTTTAATAGTTGTTTTAATGTCCTTGTGTACTAATTCAATTACCTCTTTCATTGTGGTGGTGTTTCTATTAACTGATTTTTCTGTTATGGATATCTGTTATACTTTGTCATGTGCTTAGTAATTTTTGATTGAATGATAGATATTAAGTTTTTTGTTCTTGCATGTTGGACTTTTTTCTGTTAAGCATTTAAATTACTTGAAGATATGTTTGACCCTCTTGAAGTTATTTTTAAGCTCTTCTGGAGAGGGGGTTCAGGGCTAATTTTAGTTCCACTTCTAAGGTATTTCTAAGTCCTTTTGGGTTCTCTGCTGAATGCTCCATATATTTAGTATAGTTTCTCTATTCTTACTGGTGGAAAAATGAGCAGATTATATCCCTGTCTGAACTCTGGAAATTGTTTGACTTACAGCTCTCCAATAATTGTTTTTTTCCCCAGAAGTTTTTCTTGTTTGTTCTTCTGGGCTTTTACTCTGTCTATGCATGTAAATGTTGGCATTCAGCTAAGAATCAAGGGCAACCCTTAATGTAGATTTCTGGGGCTCTTTCTCTGCATAGTGTCCTTCTCTCATGAACTTTACCCTGTGTATTCTAGTACCCTTAGCTTTCTCTACTCCCACTTTTGTCTCAACTCACTAAGATTAATGGGCTCCTTTTGCAGCTCTACTGTACCACTATTGTAAAGTTTCCTCTAATTAGAAAGCCTGGCTGATGGTAATACTCACCTCATTTCCCTTTTCTTGTATTAGAGTTCTCGGCTACCTGATGTCTGAAAATAGTTGTTTTCTATATTTTATCCAGTTTTTAATTGTTTATCTATAGAAGAGTATTTCTGAACTGGAAATACTCCCTCATGACTGGAAGCAGAAGTCCCTCTTTCTTCCATCAGTCCAGTTATCTGTCAGCTTTATATAAAAGTACCTTTATCTCCAAGTTTTAAGGCACTTTTTACAAGTTTTTAGTGTATCAAATATTTATGTTTTAAAAACATGGTAACATTAAATTTAAAATTGCTATTAGATATAAAAATCCATAGGCTCCAAAGTCAAATTTTGGACTTTGTATATTTTTTCCAGTGGTTATGATATAAAATTGCAGATCTAGTAACAATCTCTATTTAGAATTCCTTCAGGATAACATTCTAGACATGAGGATAGGCTTTAAAATAATCTTTTGGGAAGGGGAACTTTGTTTATTTGGTTTTTGGCGTTTTCTTTGGGCCAACTGCCCTGTTTAGCAGATGCTATTAATACAACTATTTCTGAATTTCTGTATATTAGTACCTATTGATAGACCACATATATTGTTATGTACCTGACTGTGAGGAATAAGAGAACAGTTAAAATCAAGGTCTGATAGTAAATAGCAAAGTATTCATAGTAAAAATACTCAGAAGGATTCTTAAGAAAAAGGAAATTGACTTGATAAGAGCATTCCATAAGAATTTTCACTTGAAAGTATTGTGATAGCCTTGAACCCTGTGGAACTAGGTTTACAGTACTAGTCTTGGTCAGAGAGCTCTTAACTGAGAAGTCTAAAGAGACCATTGCATCAAGAAGTCAGAGGGAATTGCAATAAGGAATAAATGACTGACTGATTCAGGTGCTATAAACTGGGAAATTTTGAATAATAGATGGTTTCTTTTTAGTTTTAACTGTGCTTCTACAATATTACATTTCTAACAGAATAAAATATAAGTTTAGGATTGTTAAGGCTTCCCTGATAGTTCAGTTGGTAAAGAATCCGCCTGCAATGCTGGAGACTCCAGCTCAGTTCCTGGGTCAGGAAGATTTGCTAGAAAAGGGATGGGCTATCCACTCCAGTATTCTTGGGCTTCCCTTGTGGCTCAGCTGGTAAAGAATCTACCCTCAATGTGGGCCACTTGGGCTCAATCCCTGGTTGGGAACATCCCCTGGAAAAGGTTCCCACTCCAGTATTCTGGCCTGAAGAATTCCATGGACTGTATAGGCCATGGAGTCACAAAGAGTTGGACATGACTGAGCAACTTTCACTTAGGATTCTAAACATGTGATACTGTATAAGAGTAAGATAAAAGAGAAATAAAGATACCAAAGTTGTAGGAAGAAAACACATTTTATAAAAAAGGGAATGACAAAGTAAAGATGAAGATTTTCATGAAAAACTTATTGAATTGTTTTCATTTTGCAAAAAAAAAATGAAGAGCAGTTTTCAATTTGGTGGTGATTTATATAGTACCCTTTGTTTTTACTTAGCTGATTTATGTAATTGGAAAAATAACTGAAGTCCATATTATTTTTTTGCTCTTGATATTGATGTTGCTTTGCTTATTATAAGGTTCTTGTGATTTTCTTTAGATGTCATTTCTTAGTATATATGTCAGATAAAATTTAGTAATTTTTTTAGAACATTAGATTCATGATTCTTTTACCTCAGTTTCAAAACTTGTATTACTTTTACATTTTAATCTTGTAACTTTTATTATTCCTGATAATTGCTGAACCTTCATGTTTATTGTTTAAACCTGTATTATAAAATGCTAAAAGATACGACTAGGGTGCTAGGTCAGTCATTTCTGTTCATTTATGTCCCGTGAACAGGGAACCTGCAGAAGATCCTATCTCATGATCATCCTCCAGAGTATTCAGCTGATTTCTATGCTGCCTACATTAACATTCTTCTTGGAGTTTTCTACACTGTCTGTCGAGATTTGAAAGAGCTCCGACATCTGGTGAGTTCTCATTTTGCTTAAATAAAATGTACATCTTTTATGTAGAAAAGGTGTGAGATAGGCTAGAAGCTAAAAATTTATTCTAGAAATAGAAATCTGTGGGTTAGTACAAGTTTTGACCTGATCTGAAACCTTTCAGTCATCTTTAGTTGTTTACTTTCATATATCCTTAGGAGTGTGTTTTTGATTTCCTCCTTTCTCTTTTCTCTAATCACAGATAATTTTTATTAAAATGAAGACTAACGGAGAGGAGGTGTGAAAACCTAATAATTATAAATCTATTTTTTTTTAACAATTGTTTTTCAGGTTTTTGTATTAATATGTATTGATATTACCAGGGCTTCTCTGGTAGCTCAGTCAGTAAAGAATCCACCTGCAGTGCAGGAGACCTGGGTATGATCCCTGGGTTGGAAAGATCTCCTGGAGAGGGCATGGCAACCCACTCCAGTATTCTTGCCTGGAGAATCCCCGTGGACACAGGAGCCTGGCGGGTTGCAAAGCCCTTGAGGTTGCAAAGAATAGGACATGACTGAGCAACTAAGCACAGCGCATGTATTGATAGTGGTCTGAAATCTAGATGCACTTGAATGTGGTCAGAAGCTTTACATAGGTCTTTCGTTAGTCACTAACCTTGAGTTAGCAATGTTTATATAAAGGATTACTTTGAATTTATATAAAAGGTTACTTTAAAAACATTTTTTTAAACATTAGAATAGCTATTTATACTTCACAGGCAGTTTGGAAAATGTATTTAATTTTCATATTTAACTTAATTTTGATCTTTCTTCTTTGGTTGTGTGGATCCAAGAGGGAGAAGGCAAGAATATCTGGTTTCTTAGAATCTTTTATTAATACTTAAGACCTTATCTCCATGTAACAAGATGGTAAAATATCTTGAGGTTAGAAAATGGAAGTTTCAAAGGAACAGATTCTCTTGATATATTTTCTTTGCTTTGCTCTTTTCTTTGCTCTGAAAAATGTTACTTAGAGGGATTCAGTGTGTATTTGAGATAGAATATAGGAGAAATTGTGTTCACATTTAGTATGTTTTTGGAACTTTTAAATTGTAGGCCTCTTCTGATTTAGATGTAGATTTGCCAAGTGTCTTCTAAGTAGGCAACAAACCAGAGACAAACTGTTCTAGCTCAAGCTCATCACTAACACCTCTCCAGAAGTCGAGTGTCGGAGATTCCTGGTGACAGAGGGAATGACAACAAGGGGGCTTACAGAGGGGAGAGAGGGTCAGTGTGCATCCTGCGTGAGTTGGAGTCGGGAGTGAGGACTCATCCTCTGTCCTTCCTGCAAAATAACTTGTTACCATTCCTTAACTCTGATGTCCTTGAATCCTGTGAGTATCTGTGCTGGCAGTCTTTTCAAAGTAGATTATTATAAAGTACAAGAAGGAAGAATTATTTAGAGAAACTATTTGTAGGAAAAGAAAGTGTTAAATCTAAATATGGTTTTTATAAAGTCCTTTGGGTTTCACTGAGGAATGATTTTGTTGAGGGACGAGATTACAACTTTTATTCTTGTTATTGTTACATTATATTCAAAAACTTGAAACTTGAAGTGTGGTTTAAGTCTTTATTACTACTAGTGATACTAATAAATATAAGATGATCTTTCATTATTGAAGAAAAAACAGTATAGTGTCCTTATTTTTCTGTATATGTAGAATGTAGGATAATAAACATATTTTCCATTTTCCTTTGAATGGATACTTTTGTTTCAAAGTTTGTAAGTGGCACATTTCTTGAGAATTTAATAAATCATGTGCAAAATATTCTTTTTAGGCATCTTTTATATGTATGTACTTTTAAATCTGCTTTGGGGATTGTTGCTGCTGCTGCTAAGTCGCTTCAGTCGTGTCCGACTATGTGTGACCCCACAGACGGCAGCCCACCAGGCTCCCCCGTTGCTAGGATTCTCCAGGCAAGAACACTGGAGTGGTTTGCCATTTCCTTCTCCAGTGCAGGAAAGTGAAAAGTGAAAGTGAGGTCGCTCAGTCGTGTCCGACTCTTCGCGACCCCATGGACTGCAGCCTACCAGGCTCCTCTGTCCATGGGAATTTCCAGGCAAGAGTACTGGAGTGGGTTGCCATTGCCTTCTCCTGGAGATTGTTATGTTACTTTATATCTAGAAGCCAATATATTAAGTGGGATTTAGCCAATTAAGGAATATTTTACATGTTGTATTACTGTTGTTATTGATAATTATGGTTTTTATTGTTGTAGTAAACTATGATAACATTTTATTTGGGCAATTATACTGAAGTAAATTTGCCTGAATCCTAACAAAAATTTTACTTGAAAAATAATTTCTAATTGTGGTAAATTTTTTTTCTCTTTTTCCCCCCTTTGTTTATAGGCAGTGCTTAATTTTCCTAAATATTGTGAACCTGTGGTTAAAGGAGAAGGTAACTATAATTTTACTGTAATAATTTTTCTTTTGAAAAAAATTTCTGTAAGATCTAAATTATTGAAATTTTCTCTTCTTTGGGATAGCGGGTGAACGTGATACTCGCAAGCTCTGGAGAAACATTGAACCTCATTTGAAGAAAGCCATGCAGACTGTTTATCTCAGAGAAATATCAAGGTAATTTTTTATTTGTTATATATGTTGTTCCTGTATCTTTGTTTAGAATATTCACTAATGTGTCCACATGTTTTCCTATCTTCTTCACATTGGGAAAAAGTTCTTGTGAATTTTGAATCATTTCTTACTATTTTGGGAAAGACAAACAATTTTTAGTGAGTAATGTTACACAAGGCATATTTCTAATAATTGTTAATTTTTTTTAATCTGGAAAGCTACAGGAAAATCGGTTTCAGCTTTGTTTTTAGTTATGTTAGATATTTGAATGGCATAATGAAAAATTGAGTATTGAAGTGTATAAATCAAGTCATAAATCTATGTTTGTTTGTTCATAGTAATGAAACTACTCAGGAGACATGATTGCGCAGACATAGTATCGTGAGAAGAACAATGGTTTTGATTTCCAGCTTAACTATTTTCTACCTTTTGAGGTATTAGCAACTTACTAAAACCTCTAGACTTCAGATCCCTCTTCTAACAATCCTTAGAAGATTTCAGTAATATATGTGAAAGTGATTTGTGATACAAATAAGAAAGCCTTATGGATGTTAGGTTTAGTCTACATTGCAAAGCAACATAGATTTAAAAACGTCAACATTTTGTCTTTTTCACTTGCTAATCAATTTTATCATTTTTCTTTTATGAATACCTTAATCTATAATTACTTTGTGTTTGATTTAATTAGCCAATTAGAAGATTTTAATATTAATAGTTTCTGAATAAATAGAAACATTGCAAAGATATATAATCCTTTTTTTAATAATAAAAAGTCATTTGATGAAAGTTTTTGGAAGTCACAGAATAGAAAAGCTTGTGATCTGATCTTTTAAAGGTAGAAAAATTTGGGTGATTGTTAAAGTGACTCTTAAGGACTTCTAGTTTTCCATAGGATAATATTGGCCACCTGAATCCAGTTCTCTCCATAAAGATCACTAAGGAGAGCAAATAAAATCACTCTAACCCTAGCCTGCAGTCTTACTAGAAGTCTGCTCTGCTGGCTCTGTGGTAAAGAATCCGTCTGCCAATGCTGGAGCCCCAGGAGATGCAGATTCTATCCCTGGATCGGGAAGATCCCCTGGAGGAGGAAATGTCAATCCACTCCAGAATTCTTGCCAGGATAATCCCATGGACAGTGGAGCCTGGTGGGCTATAATCCATCGGGTTGCAAAGAGTCGGACCTGACTGACTAAGCATGCATGCCCACGCTACAGAGTTAACTACAAGTTTTAAGTTATATGTAAATAGTGAAATAAACAATCGAAGCCAGCAGAGCCAACTCTGGGGCTGAAGTGAAAAGTTAAGCAATGACTATAGGGAAAAGAGGAGAGGACAGTGGGGACAGGGCACGGGGTTGACATGTGTCCTGAAATACAAATGTATCACCTCTGGAAAGAGAGTCTAACTAAGTGAGAAAATACTGAGAGCAAGTGGGGCCTGAGCATTGGCTGTTGGAGAATCACAAGGAAATGTTTCAAGAGTATGTAGACAAGATTAACAAAGCAGTTTTGGGAAAGTACTGTTTTTGAGGGTGATTTGGAAGGACATGATATATCTCCTATCTGCTTGGTGGTAAAGAATGAAGTGAAGTGGGGGAGGATTAAGGCAAAAAGGTAAACTACTTACCAAGGAAGGTGAATCTGTAATAAAGCAAAATGATAAGTGAGCAACATAAGTGAGTTTTCAAGAAACTTGAGGAGAGAGGAAGTATAAGCCAAGGAAGTTTATATCCAGCCAACCTGTCATTCAGGTATCGTGGCTATAGAAAAACAGTGTTAAACTTGTAAGAACTCAGGGAACGCTATATTCATAAGCACATTCTGAAAAATCAGTGCAATGGAGATGCTTAGGGAAGCTTTAGCAAAAGGATTGATGGCACTATATTTAATTATAGGTCAAAACTGAAAGATGGGAACAAGGGTAGAAGAATACTGTGTATATAATTACATTCTCTGACAGGATGGGAATAACACAATTACAAGGTTGAAATACGGGAAAACAAGAGAAAGAAAAAAAGCAAAGTAGAATAAACTCATGGTTTGCTGTATAGGTAAAAGGTGACATCAGAATAGTTCAGAACTTAAAATTATTAAAATAAAATTACAGAAGTCTCACACCCCATTATCCCTTTCATTTCTTTCCTAATCACATAGGTAATTTCTAATTTGTTCTCAACATCTTTCACAAGTATGTCTGTATACATATATATCACTATATATGCAATTAATATGTAATCTATAGTATGTTTAGATATAGATCATAGAAATCAGCATTGCTAATTTGATCTGCTGCTTTACTGAGGCACTCTGAAAATATTGTTCTTTATTGGGGTGTACCCATTTGTGTTTATTGATAGGAAACATATATGTTTGATTATCCTTGATTAGTTTGCAGAATCTCTTATGTGATTATTTTCTGTGTCTTTTTGAAAACAAAATTGGCATTTAGGGCAGTTTGCATTTTTGTTCCAGCTGTTTACCTTTGTAGTAATAGCACATATAATGCTTGTAGTTCCTTTTTTATCATATTGTGACATAAAGGGCCAGTGAGACTCTACAGCAGTGTAATAGAGAAATGACATTCTAAGCCTGGTGATATCTCCTGGTCCATTTGAAACTACTTCCCTGTAAATGACTCAACTATTTTCCTTGCTACCTGTGACTGTCATTCACACAGGTATAATAACAATTTTTGCTAAATTAAATCAACAGTATCAGTTGGTGCTTTTTGATAACTTTATAATTGTGATCAGAAAAAGATTTTTGAAAAAATTAACATCTGGGCATTGATATATAATTTTATATTGTTCTAATATACACTAAGTGATTTTGTTGCAGTACCAACATGTGTATATTATTTGTCTTGTTTATAAGGTAATTAATGTATTTTGTCAAATCAAAACAAAATTATGTTTTTCTAGGGCTTTAAGTATAGTATATTGATTTTATATATTTTCAATCTATTATTACCCTTCCGTTTTTTTTTCCAGTTCGCAATGGGAAAAGCTACAGAAAGATGACACAGATCCAGGACAACTGAAAGGTATCACAGAAAGTGTTGAGACAGTTACCAGAGACACTTCTTCAATGATTACTTGTAATCAAGATACTAAAGTTTACACTAAAGAGCATTAGTAGTGTTATAAAAGATAGTTTACAAGCTACCATTATTTATTTATTTATTTATTTGCTGTGTCACAGTATCTTAGTTCCCCAACCAGGGACCAAACGTGGTTCCTGGCGTGAAAGCACTTAGTCCTAACTACTGGACCACCAGGGAATTCCCACAGGCTACCATGATATTTTAAATAATGATTTAAGCTACCATGATATTCTAATTACTCATTTTCTTTTAAGCAGTACTGCAGTGTAATGGGAGGAAAGGAAGTTTGAATATCAGTTTTCTATTTTTTACATCTTGGATTATATCATATGAAAACCAAGCAGTTTATATTTCTTTAAATGCTTGTATTAAACCAATCGATTGTATACCTCATTTTATCTCACTGTATATGTATTCCATGAGTTTTATGGAATAAAATTCAATTTTATGTTAATTTAGTTTGAGGATTACATTTCATTTGGTTATATTTTGAAAGCTTTGTGCTTTTGTTTCCTTTAAAGAAACCGTTACCTTGGGTTTATCCCAGTAGAATTATAGCTGATCCTTGAACAACATATATTTGAACTGCAGAGGTCTACTTATAACACAGATTTTTTTCAGTAAATATATTGTAAATTATTTTGGAGATATTCAGCAATTTGGAAAAACTCATGAATGAACTGCATAGCCTACAGATAGCAAAAAGAAAGAAATTAAGGAAAAGTTAAGTATGTCATGAATGCATAAAATACATATAGGTATACATATACAAAATATATGTTAACGGACTGTTGACATTATCATTAAGGCTTCCAGTCAGCAATAGGCTATTAGTTAAGTTTTGGGGGAGTCGAAGTTATATGCAGATTTTCTACTGTATAAGAGTGGGGTGTCACAAATAGCCTCCATTATTTAAGGGTCAACTTTACTTTTATTTAGAAACAATAACAACAAAAAAAACTATCCAAAATATTTTGGGTCAGTAGCCAGTGGTGGGGAAAGTGGTATGGAAATGAGGTGATATTGAGATTCTGTTTTGGTTTTTAAATGCTTGAGATACTCTACAAATGATTTTCAGTTGTGTGCTGTAATGAAAGAAATAGATATAGGAGTTAAAAATCTGCAATAATTTGTCTGCTCTACTGCCTGTGTGACCTTTAGACCAACTCAGTGTCTTCATCTAAAATGGAAAGAATACCTACCATTAAATTACTGCAGATATTCAAAGATGCTTAAGTAAAGCACCTAAGTAAAACTTAAGTAAAACACATTTAAATGTGTAAAACATAAAATGTGCTTAAGTAAAACACATTTAAATGTGTCTTCCACATGCTAGATATTCAGCAAATATCAGATTCCATTTTCCCTTCCCCTAAAAATCATTGCTGCTTGACTGACTACTGTTTTATTTATCCATTCATTCTTTTGTACAAGGTACTGTAAGGATACAAAAAAAACATTAAACTTATCTCCCTCAGTAAACACTGAAGGTTAGTAAGAAATATAACTTATGTTTAATTAATTCTTTATATAAAGTTACATGGACCATAAATATATACAAAGTGAGAATTCACAGTAGAGGTAAACTTTCTGTTTTGGTGTGGTAGGGGAGCATCAGGGAACGTTTAGTGGAGTGTAGCTTTGAAGGGCATGATGGATAGGATTTAGACTTCACGTAACAGTAAGCAGAGCATATCATTATAACACATAACAGAATGAATAAAACATATCATTAATATTTGCCCCTACCACCATCATTATCATGGCATTTTAAGGTCAGGGCACTTAAAAATCTTTTGACTACAGGATACCATAGGAAGTCAATACATAAGTGAGAAAAGATATGATACTTAAAATCTAATGGTAGCCTGTTAAATACTTCATAAAAATATTTTGTTGTATAGGTCTTTCAGCATATACTCATGTGGAACTTCCTTACTACTCTAAATTTATCCTAATTGCTGCATACCTTGCTTCTTATAATCCAGCAAGAACTGACAAGAGGTTTTTCCTTAAGGTAATCATTTCTTTTCACTTTATTTTTGAAGAAATAGGGAATATTTTGAAATTCCTCAACTCCTATAAATTTATAAGGGAAAGAGATTAGAATAAGAGATTGGTATCCTTAGGGTTCATTCTTTAAAGATTTTGTGTTTCTTTAATCATTTATCCTTTGTTTTTCACTTCATCTTTGCCAATCAGCAATGTTAATTGAGAACTTTCTTTAGGATATTAATGAATGAGTGCCACTTTTGGGGTGGAGACGTGATGGAGCAAATGAGCTAAGAAAGATGTGTTAGTGTCTAGTAAGATTGATATGATAAACAACTTGCAGGAAGTGTTGAGGAAAGAAGGCTTCATGGAGGAGGTGGTGTTGGTTGCTGAATTTTGAAAGACGTAATCTGAAAATGACAGCAAAAAACAGACAAGTCTTTCCTGAAGTGAATATAGATAATAAAATCCACAGGCCTTCAGAACTTTATCCATCAACAGAGCATTCCTCACACTTAACAAACTTCTAAACAGAGTTTCTTTGGAATGCATGAGCCATTTCTTCAATCACCTTCCACCTAAGGAAACACCAACTCTCTTTTTCCATAATGAACTCAGCTGTTCTTCCGCATATAATGACTTGCTCTCTTTTACCAATTCATTATGTCAAATGGGTGAAAAATATCCTTGCAACCAGATACATTTTGCTACACATCCTAGGCATGTACAGTTACAAGCTAATTAATAAAAAATTCAGTCAAACTGAACTTTTCTTTCCAGATATTGGCTGCTTTTCCGTCTAACTCTCCAATCTTTTTTTACATTGGTTTCTCCATCTAGAATTCCTTCCTCTCCAATCTCTGAATGCTTGAATTCCACCTATTCATTTTTTTTCCCCCTTGAATCATTTATTCTTTATTTCTCACTTTAAGATAACAACCTAAGTGGGTGAGCTAGGTAATTTCACAGAGGAGTTCAGTAATAATTGTACATTTAAAAAAGAATAAATAGGTTTTGTTAAAAATAAGAGAGATGGGAATAATTTAAAGGGTGGTAACTCCTTTATTATTCTAAAGCTCCTATTAGAGTATCATATGCTCCATACACTGTTATCTGGAACATTCAGGAGCCTTTGCATGTACATTAATTGGAAAGAAATCTCATTTTAGAATTGTTTTCTTTTTGAAAAACTGTGCAATTTGACTTATTAAATGTATTGTAATACATTTTTATCTATTTCCTTTTTGCCTGTCTCTACCACTAGTCTTTCTTGTAAAGAGGGCAAGGACTGCCATCTATTTTTTTCCTCCACTCTTAAATCGAAGTACTTAACTAAATGCTCTCAATTTTATGTGAATTGACCACTTACTGTATAGAATGAATGAAAACTCATTGATCTTTGTAAGTCTTACTTTTATAGAAATAAATGTGCTGTAATAAATCAATATAAGTTCTTTAGGAAGTATCACTTTTATTTTAAAACCTCTTTACATGCAAAGGTAATCTTGTACACGATCAAAATCTGATTTTAAAAGTCTAAAATATGTTGATATTTTAAGGTGATATTTTAGGCAATAAATAGAATAAAATAATAAAGCCCAAGATACATAAATTAGTATTGTGTGTACCATGTTTTAAACAAATTGTGCTTTCTGTTTTATGGAGTCCTATCTTTTATCTTAAAAATTATTTATCTTAATTGCAGCATCATGGGAAAATCAAGAAAACCAATTTTTTAAAGAAACACGAAAAGGTATTGTAATTTCTCTAATGAAAAAACTTATGAATTTAGGATATTATTAAAAGTAGGTAAATGCATAATTGTATTAGCCATTTGGCTGTCAGAAGTTACTTGTATTGATATGGCATCATCATAATGTAATAGTATTTTATTATGTAGAATATGGTGATTGGGGAGGCACAATTCAGGTGAGCTGGTTCTAGAGATAAAAGTGAGCTGACAAAATTTTTTTCTTAGTGAGTTAATAGATGAAAAAGTTCACACTGGAATTTTCAGTTAAATATAGCATATATTCCTCTTGTCCCCTTTGAAATACCCACAGATATGGCATTGAAGAAGTTAAAAAGGTAAAACTAAGAAGGTCTAAGCAGATCAGAGATCTGTAAAATTTGAAGTTGGCTGGTAGATAGATGTACAGGTGACTAAGCAGATCAGGGGCTTCCTGGGTTGCTCAGATGGTAAAGAATCTGCCTGCAATGCAGGAGACCAGGTTTCGACCCATGGGTCGGGAAAATCCTCTCGAGGAGAAAATGGCAAT
Organism: Dama dama; assembly: GCF_033118175.1. Classification (NCBI taxonomy): domain Eukaryota; kingdom Metazoa; phylum Chordata; class Mammalia; order Artiodactyla; family Cervidae; genus Dama; species Dama dama. The sequence goes on along the minus strand of NC_083698.1, from coordinate 43,060,432 downwards.
CCACTGCAATATTCTTGCCTGGAAAATTCCATGGACAGAGGAGCTTAGCTAGCGTAGTCCATGGAGTCACAAAGAGTTGGACACTACTGAGCAACTAATACACACACATAAACAGATCAGGGAAGATTGAAACGTAATGCCCCAAACAAGCTGATTTGACCTGAGGAATCTGGGCAATGCTTAGGAATTAGAAGCAATATGCACCTTTGGAGGTACGGTTGTGGGGCAAGATTGAAATTGGTGAAAGGAGCATTTAGTCTGTTCAGATCTCTCTGTGACTTTTCTTGACAGAAACTAGAGGAGTTTGAACTATAGACAGCACTATAGAAGCTGAGAGTTTTGTTTCTCTTTTATTGTTAAAAACCATTTTACTTAGCTTACACTTCTGAATTGAGGACGTTGTTTTACTGTCTTTGCTGCTGCTGCTAAAAAAAAAAAAAAAAGCACTTGCTGTGAATCTGTTATTCCTGTGTTATTCTTGTTTTCTCTGGGTGCTTTCAAGTTCTCTTTTCCTTTTACTTTAGTGTTCTTTGAGTTTTCACTGTGATATATCTGGGATTGAATTTCTTTTTACTTGGCATTAATTTGCTTCCTGTTTGGAATAATGATGCCTTTTTAATTCTAGTAAAGTCTGTTGGGGTCCTTTAATGGACGGGAACCTTGTGGTACGGAGTTGACGATAAGAAAGTGAAAGAGAGAAAGAGGCTGATATCCCTTGGTTTACGCAGAGGACCAATAAAGTCCTTGACACAGGACTTGCATCGCTCACGAAGGCACCAGGCGCCCTCTCGAGGGGGTCTTAGAAGCCCGGGCAGAAAAGTGAGCACGACGGGTCTCCACGCTCCAGAGAGTCAGCCAGAAAAAGAGAGAGAGAGAGAGAGAGAGAGAGACAAAAAAGACCCGGGGACCTAAGCTCTGATGAAGCAAAGGTGCTTTAATGATTTTCCTATGAGTATATATAGGCTGTGGTACAAGAAACTTCTTTCGGGAATGATAGAGATCAGAAAACCAAACGTACAGCAACCGTTACCAAGGGAACAAGGGGTAATGTTAGTCACAAAGTCAGGACACAATCCATATCTCAAGAAAGGGGAACGAGACTAAGCAGTTTTGTCCTAAAGAGAATGTTTACTAAAGGAGACCCAAGCCTGCCTCACACAATGACCTCAGTCCCTGGGAGCAGCGTGCTGTTCTGCTTGAAGAGGGACAAAGGACTCATGAGAGACAGCACGTAGGAATCCTCCCGTCAAACATTCCCTGACAAAGTCTTAGTCATTAACTTTTCAAATATTGCCTCTCCTCCATTCTCTCCTGGAATAGGAAATGGCAACCCACTCTAGTATTCTTACCTGGAAAATCCCATGGACAAAGGCGTCTGCTGTGCTACAGTCGTGAGGTCACAGCGAGTCAGACATGACAGAGCATGCACAAACACACAAGTTTCCATTCTCTCTAGCATGTCTTGCTGAGACACTAAAGTATCAGTGTCAGTCTAATTCTACATTTTCTATTTTTGCTGACCTGTGCACATAATATCCTGCTTCCTGAGTATTTTATTATTTTTGGTTGTTGGCTTAATTTAAATGTTGGCATTCTTGAGGCCTGGGGTGTGTTCCTTTAGGCAAATTTTACGTCTGCTTCTATGCAAGCACTTAGAAACACCAGTAACTTGGGATCATTTTAAATTTAGTTCTCTGCCTGGGTGCTTTCAGACCACAAAGATACTGTGAATTCTGCCTCCATATCAGAATTATCTCTGGCTTCTAGTTAAAAGTCTCAAGGAAGACTTTTCTCCTCCATTCACACAGAGCTAGAGTTTGGCAGGCAAATTTCCTTATCAAACCCATTTGCTTGGCATGGAAAGACTTTTCTAATTCGCCCTTTCACTGAGACATCTCTGATTATGCTCTCTGCTATAGGGAGATCATTGATTTTGTACCCTCTTTCTTACATGTGTAGATGCTTTGGGTCATAAAGGATTATTAGGAGAAGGGAGTACTTCTGGCTGAGGTAGTGAGGGAAGGATTTGTAGTAGGGCTTGCATTTTGAGTGGGCACTCAAGAATGGTGAGGATTAGATATTCAGAGATGATACTCTGATTGAAGAAATACCAAGAAGTACAGGTGAGAAAGTATAGGATTTATAAATGACATAATGAAATACAGTTGGCTGTAGTATATGGTGAGTTTGAGAGAAATCAGTTGAGGCCAGATTGTGGAAGAATTTCCTCACTCAGCAGTTAAGGGAAGAAAGCTCATCTTATTCTCTGTATCTTAGTACTTGGTGGTAATTGGTGCATGTTTATTGCACAAATGAATAAATTGGATGAATGAATGAAGAAAATCAAAGAATGAACATAGAGCTAAGAGATTTTAGGCCTTACTCTTTAGACAGAAAATTATTTAAGAATGTTGAGGAGGGAGATACATGCATGCTGATCAGAGAGAACTGTGAAAGAGCTTGCACTTTAGACCATCCTTGTGAAATGAATGGATTTGTACAAGTCTAGGAAGATAAGACTTGATGGGGAGGGAACTGTATGAGCGAAGACATTGTGAGGGTGTTTTTAGTTCTAGGTGAATGATAGTTCGATATTCTTATAGATTTGATTTTTGAAGTAGCCTCTTGTCTTTGGTTCATGTCATTTAAAAATCTGAACTAACTTACTGAAATCTGTATACACTTAGTAGTTCCTTTTTATTTTTGTTGCCTCTCCTCTTGAAATCTTATTGAATGCTTACTTTATGCCAAGCATTCTGCTAGAGGCTATAGACAAAGTGGAGAACAAAAGAACCATTGTCTCTGCTCTCATGAAGCTTTCAATTTAATCAAGGGATCAAACATTAAAAGCAAACCATATGAGCTCAATTCTGTTTCCTTATTTAAATTAAAGGAGATTTGATTTAATCTTAAAAAAAAAAAGCAAACCATACAAATAATTATCATTAACAGTTGTTTTAAATCTGTTGTGTTTCTTCACTTGTATTTTTCTCTATGTACCTTCATTTTTTTAAGATGTACTCATTTTTCTAAGATTTTACTTTTCAATTCAACTAATGCATGTATGTGATACCAGGTTATTTGCCAGTTAGTTTATATGGAAAAGCAACATTTTTCCTTTCCTCATTCATAGTTCTGTTCCCCTCAATTAAACTTCTTTTCATTGCTCCTAGTTTTAGTATTTTCTGCTATAAATATCTGTAACTCCAAGTTTATGTTCCAGGCTCTATTTTTCTTAATTTGACTTGATACCAGTTTTGATTCCATTTTATCTCCTCAAACGTTTATTTTATTTGGTTTCCTTTTTCACCTGTTTCTTCTATTCGTACAGATCTTCATTCTCTAATGAGCTGTGGTGAATCTGTGGTGAGGTATTTCTCACACTTTGACTTTCTCTGTAGGTGGGAAGCCAATTTGCGTTTATAGAACACAAAATCAGTTCTGTGAAGAAGATAAATGTCATATGCCCTGAAGGGCACTGGAACACTTTAATTTTAAATTGAAAATGTGTGGAAATGTGTTTTCTAATCATAAAATAAGTGAAAATTAGAAAAGTTTTGGTGGCATTTTGCAGTGTGAGTCTCAGCTTGAATTGCCTCCTACTTTACTCCCAACACTTCAGGAATTTGATAATTTTTACTATTTTCAAGTCACTTCTAAGTGTTAATGAGGACAGGGACACCAGTTCCATTTAGATAGCTCAACTTTTACCTTTATTTTTTTCTTTCTTCCCTCTAACATAATTTCATTCATTATCCTTTCATCCATTAATTTTTTAAACTAAAAATCCCAAGTGCTAGGGATGAGAAAGGTAAATAAAACATCTGTTTTCGAGGCATTTGTGTGGAAAAGAAAAAATGTAAATAAGTATATCATGATAATAATAGTAAAAGTTGTTGAGCACTGTAAGCCAAACACTGTAGACTCTGTGTATGACCTTACTTAATTCTCAAAATTAGTTAATGAATGTAGTTACTATCATTATCCTCATTTTTTAGATGATTAAGTTGAATATTAAAGAGAAATTTAGTAACTTGCCTGAGATTATATAGTTAATATCATTAGTACCAGTATCCAGTTCCTGGACTTTCTGAATCCAAAGCCCGCTGTGATGTTTGATATACTGTTCTAGCACTCATACAACTGACGAATGATTATTATCTAGGATTTTTAAAGACTCATACAAATGAGAAAAAGGCAAAGGTCCAGTAAATAAATGGGTAAGTGATACAAAAAGGAACTTGAAGTGTCTTATAAACATGACACAGTTATCACCCTCATTGACTAATGAAAGAAGTGCAACTTTTAAATATACAATTTATTATTTATTTACTTATTTATTTTTGGCTGCACTAGGTCTTCATTGCTGTGTGTGTGATTTCTGTAATCTCAGTGAGCGGGAGCCACTTTATAGTTGCAGTGCATGGGTTTATCATTGCAGTGGCTTCTCTTGTTGTGGAACATAGGCTCTAGGATGCCCGGGCTTAAGTAGTTGAGGCACAAGGGCTTAGTTACCCTGTGGCATGAGGAATCTTCCCAGACCAGGGATGGAACCTGTATCCCCTGCATTGGCAGGCGGGTTCTTAACCAGTGGACCACCAAGGAAGTCCCAAGAAATGCAACTTTAAGCAACACTGGGGTATTATTTTATACTCTTAATATTAGCAAAACTATAAAAGAGTGTGTACGACTCCAAGTGTTGGGTGATGGTGTGGAAAAATAAGAGCCTGTAAATTCTGCAGTTTGATCATATCAGAGTCAATATTTGAATGTACTTTGCATTGATCAGGATAGGCTGGGTAGTACTGTAGTGACAAACTCTGACCCTCATTGGCACCCAAAGCTGGTGCTCTGTGACATGGACAGGGTGGGGAGGGAGGTAGGAAAGGGGTTCAGGATGGAGGGGACACATGTATACCTTTGGCCAATTCATATTGATGTATGGCAAAAACCATCATTATATCATAAAGTAATTATCCTCCAATTGAATAAACTGAAAAAAAAAGAAAAGGAATACTAGTGTGGGTTGCTATTTCCTTCTCCAGGGACTCTTCCTGACCCATGGTTTGAACCCTCATCTCTTGCATTGGCAGGCAAATTCCTTGCCACTGAGCTACCAGGCAAGCCCACATATATAGTAGTAGTTTTAAAATTGTCATGAAAATGATAAAAATACCAAATTCTGGAGAACAATTCCTTCTCAAGAGGGGAGGGAGAATGAGGTAAGGATGAGGTGCAGGGGTCTTCAGTTTGTAACATGATCAAATGCTTTTTTTGTACAAATTGCATAATATTTGGATGTGGTTGAAATTGGGTGGTGGGTACACTGGTATATTTTCTAAATGTTTGAAGTGTTTAACAAGAAAAGAACATAAACTTGAAGACCTGGAAAATGATTTCTAAACTATCTTTTAGATATAAGTAGCTGGTATAAATTACTTTTTTTGTAATTCTGAGTAGGTTTTTTTTTTTTAAACTTATTATTTTAAAGAAATGGTTAATCCCATGCATGTAAATAAAGCTTCCCATTTATTTGCCCTTGCTCATATAGAGTACTTAAATCCTTACAGTTAACTAAAATCATCTGATAGAATTATCTAATCTAGTCTAATTATCTATAGACTCTTGATCACTGCAGTTTTCCAGTAAGAAATAATTGTACTATTGACTCTGTAGACCAGTATGAATGTTTTACAGTCTTAAAATTTTTTAGTAAATTTTACATTGTTTCAAACTGACAGCTTTTTCACATCCTATGAAACACTGCATTCATTTTCTAAGCTTGTATTTACTATAACTCATTTTTTCAGAACAGTTAATGTTGAACAAATACATTTTTCAGGAAGTGGCACAAAGAGGAGTGATGAGGAGTTAGTAGTAAATTATAGTCTAGGGGTTAGGGCCTAGACCCTACTTTTGATTGTGCACTATCTTGACAAATGACTTGGCTAAATCACTTAATATCTGGTTACAGCAGCAAAATAGGGGTGATGTTTGGAACTACACTGGATGACTTGTGAATTCTTTAATGTTTGTTGATGCTAAGTCAGAACATCTTGAAGACAGCATTGAAAAATAAATCATTATCATGTCAGGTAAAATTTTAACTTGGAGACTGCCAGTTAAATTTCTTAGCCTCTGTGGGGAACTGTGTACAGTATAATTATGTTGTTATTGGGAATTTATAATACAGAAAGCAAGTGTTCTGCTGTAAGAGGAAATCCATGCTCTTTTTTCTTATAGACAAGCAATCATCTCCTCGGACCAAAACCATTTCCATTAGACAGATTATTAGCAATATTATATAGTATTGTGGACAGCAGAGTTGCTCCAACAGCAAATATCTTCTCCCAGGTAAGCTTAATGATAGGCTGTTACATATTTTCTTTATCTTTATGGAATTCTTCAGGTAGCGTGTCAGTAGAGTTCCAGACATTTAGATATTTGGTCTGCATATCTTAATACTATAAAATGAACAATGTCCTTGGTAAGTAATTGAAATTAAAAATATACAGGCTTTGAGGGTATCACTGAATTTGCATATCCTTAAGGTATAACTGATGACAGAAACAGCTTGATGTTTCTAGGCTTTTTCTTTTTTTAATAAAGAAATTTAATAATGATTATCTTGCTGATTAAAAAGTGACTTCATGACTGTTGAATTATAATATAGAAATGTAACGAACAAGTTTAAGAAATGTATTTGTAAGAAAATGATCTATAATATTCTTATTCCTCATATGTATACTTTGCAAGTTGACAATATATATTTTTATGAAAAGTGATAGTTTCCAAAATGATTAAGTTCTCAAACTTTTCACTAGATGGCAGCAGTAGCATAAAAATAGGAAACATGATGTTTACAAAGTAGTTAAGCCTCTTTTTTTTTTTTTCTTTTGATAACGTTTAATAAAAACCTATTCATTGAAAATATAGTCAGAGTTTTCCTGTGGCTCAGTGGTAAAGAATCCACCTGCGAATGCAGGAAACAGTTTCAGTCCCTGGTCGGGATAGATTCTTTATGCTCCAGAACAACTAAGCACGCAGGCCACAGCTATTGAGCCTGTGCTCTGGAGCCTGGGAGCCGCAACTGCTGAGCCCATGAACTGCAACTGCTGAAGCCTGCACCATAGGGCCCATGCTCTGCAGTGAGAGAAGCCACTGTGATGAGAAGCCCGCACGCTGTAACTGTAGAGTAGCCCCCAGTTGGTGTATCTAGAGAAAAGCCCGCATGGCAGCAAAGGCCCAGCATAGCCAAAAATAAATAATAAAATAATTTAAAAAAATACAAAGAGTCACAATAGATCTCTTAAATGGTTCAGAAAAACAATACTTAGCACATGGTGTGAATGGATAGAAGAAAAGACAAAATGATGGCACTAGTATTTACGGAAAAGCAGTGTTACCTGAGATGTTTCAGTTAGCATTTTGTTTTATGTATGTTTTTAGGTTGAAAACATGTAAATAACAGCATTTACATTTCAATTTACTGCAAATAAATATGGTTCGTGAATAGATGTTAGATTTTATAATCTAATGCATGATGGTAACCTTTAATGTTTCATTTAAAGAAGTCTGGTGACCAAAAATAGGTATATTCTCACTGTGCTCAGCACACTGATAATTTTTATGTAAGTCAGCTTTATAGAAAATTGTATATACATTTATTACATTTTTGGTTTAAGTTATATAAATAACTAGCTAGATGGGTAGGTGTGTGGTTGCCCTAATGTTGATAATTTAAAAAATCTAATTCAGTTTTAATATGTATTACAGGAATTTTTTATGATATATATGTATATGTTTATTATACATGTAAATGCTTTGTCTGAAATTAGTTTTTAGTCAAATTGTACATTTTATTAATAGCTTTCTACATATAATACTTGATGATCTTTATTGTAAGGAATTTAGCCTCAAGAGGTGAAATGACTTTCTCATTATGACTAAGTGAGTAAATCTTCAAGAATTAAAGCCTAGAGAAGTGAAGTGCAGTGCTTCTAAACAGAGCAGAAAGATGTTTGCATCATGTATGATTATTAACACTTCTTAGGTGCCCCAAAATTACTTTTGTGGGAGACACATATAAGGATGATAAATGGGAGTTTCTTTCTTTCAGAGACCTTATATTTTAGGGGGATAAAAAAACATGTACATAAAAGTAGTATTGTAAGGCTGTGAGTGAATGCTAGATGGTACTGCTGCAACGTTTACAGTAAAAAGAGGTCACTTCTGGATTGGACAAGAGGAGAGAACTTGAAGGCATCACTTGTAAAGGCGAAAAATGGAGCTAGGCTAATGAGGAGGATTTTTTTTTTTAAATACTGCTATTTCTAATTTATATAAATGATATGTGTTTGTTGTACAAAAATGAGTAAATAAAAAAAGAAAAATAATAATAGAATTAGCTGACACCTTATATCCAATGAATAGGATTTATAGAACTTTTAAGAGAGAGGACAACATGACCAAAGTGTGGGACTAGGAGAAGAAAACAAGACACACTTGTGTGAGGCGAACGTGATAACCATTACACTAGAGAAACGTGGCCTGTGAGACACACATTTGTGAAGTGTCACACCCGATGAGTTGAGAATAAGTGGGATTATACAGTAGCCCCACTACTAAAATTACAGCTATTTTAGTTGTGATTTTAGTTGTGATGTAGTAGTAAGTAATACTGCCACTACCACACGTCACACCTTACATATTTACCTAACATTGGTAGAGCATTTCCTAGCAGCAGATGTAGGTTTATAGGGATGGACAATCAAAACAATGATAGGCTGCTGATTTAGGGATCTACTAAGCTACTCTGAGACTTTTATAGGTGAACAATGTCACCAGTCTTTGCTTTCAGTAATGTCTATAAGCATGTACTTAAGCAATTAAGCACAAAATCTATCTTTGTGTTTTAATGAAGCAAAATTCTTTTCAACTTTAACGACCTCAGCCTTTTCATTCTTTATCTCTTCTAGTTAGCAGTTATCAAAATGATAAATTTTGTATATTTAAAATACTGCTTTAAATGAATTTATGTTTATTTGATGAAAAATCATTTAGGACTTGATCTCAGTGATTCCACTTGGGGTACAAAGGTTGGAGGAGATGGTACAAAGGAATAGATATCCGTAGGTTCTGCATCCATAGTGTCAGCCAACCACAGATTGAAAAAAATCCAGAAAATTCCAAAAAGCAAAACTTGAATTTGCTTCACTGGCAACTATTTACATAGCATTTACAACTATTTAATAGCATTTACATTGTAATAGGTACTAAAGATAACCTAGAAAAGGTTTAAAGTGTGTGGGAGGATGTAACTAGGTTATACACAAACACTATGCTCTTTTATATAAGGTACTTGAGCACCCTCAGATTTTGGTATGGAGAGCTGGCGGGTGGTGTCCTGGAACCAATCCCCAGGATGTTGAAGGGTGACTATATAACTGATTCTAGGAAGTTTATGTTTACTTTTGTTCAGTCAATAAAATAAGAAAATTAAAAAAAAAAAAATACCGTCTTTAAGAACAAAATGTGGCAGAAATTGCATCCAAAAGAAAGGTACGTCTTCCATGTACCTTGTATTTTTTTCTCCCCATTTTCTCTCACTGACTTCTTTTTTCTCCTTTTACTTATCCATCAAAACTATACTGTTTGCCCATAGGAATGACAATTTGTCTTTAACTTTTAAGTGCAAAACAAAACTAGGACATTTGTATTGGAAGTACTTATTTGATATGAACACTAGATGGCAATATTGTTGCATTGTAGCTGTAAGATGAGCAGGAAAATCTAGTTTTTACTTGTTAATATTGTCTTTGATATTTAGAGAGAGCTGTTTGTTAATTTGATACATTGGTTTATTTGAAGAAAAAAAATCCTGAAGATATTTACTGTTACATGAGCACAGTCACACTTCTACTCTTTCATTAAAATGAAATAAAAATGGTAAGGAATTGTGTTGCATGAATATTTTCTACTGAAAACTAAATTGCTTTTTATTAGTTATCTTATGTCTGTATGAGATAGTAAAATATTATTTTTCTATTCATTTTGTCTGCCTATAACTGTTTTAAGGATTTGTTTTGTAGTAATTAGGTTATGCTTTTAATTTATCTTTTTAAATCTTTTTTGTCTTTTTTTTTTTCTTGGAGAAAAAAATGAAAATTTGTTTGGAAGCTTGAATGATTTATTTCACTGTTTTGATATTTCTGTGTCTTCTCTTATTCAACCTTGCCTACTCCCTCATAATCTTACAATTAGGTGAAAGCAGTAAAAGTATGGTTCTTTAAGATTGTCAGATATATCACTTATTTTAATTATTAAGCCATATCACTTTATCTTTTCCCAGAGGATAGAATTGCTGAAGAATTTATTTCTGAAATTATTGATACAGGTTTTGAAAATTGAATTAAAAGGAAAATTATCTTTAAAAAATTAAGGACATTCAATTACACATATACTTATATCACATTATTATTGATCTTATTTAATCAGTTAGCATTTTGAAAAATTACTTTTAAAGGTAGTTACTGTAATTTCTGCAGTTTGGGAGTTTTAAAATAATAACTTGTTTCTTTAATTAATTATAAGAAACAGTGCACTGTGAATTAATTTCTAGGAAGATAAGAAAAGGAGCATAATTCTTGTTATACATAGTTTACTAAGAAAAATTTTAAGTTAAAATATCCTTATAAATTTATTTTCATTTCAAAGAGTATAAATAAGGAGCATTTTGGAGCCAAGGGTAGTAATGTGTAGAATATTTTTTCAAAAATATGCATTTCCATTCCTATTTTCTTTTGAACTCACATGATACTGTATATTGGAATACATTTGCACTTATCAGTTCAGTCATTCAGTCCTGTCCAACTCTTTGCAAGCCAGGGACTGTAGCACACCAGGCCTCCCTGTCCATCACCAACTCCTGGAGCTTACTCAAACTCATGTCCATTGAGTGGTGGATGCCATCCAACCATCTCATCCTCTGTCGTCCCCTTCTCCTCCTGTCTTCAATCTTTCCCAGCATCAGGGTCTTTTCCAGTGAGTCAGTTCTTCACATCAGGTGGCCATAGTATTGGAGTTTCAGCTTCAGCATCAGCCCTTCCAATGGATATTCAGGACTGATTTCCTTTAGGATGGACTGTTTGGATCTCCTTGCTGTCCAAAGGACTCTCAGGAGTCTTCTTCAACACCACATTTCAAAAGCATCAGTTCTTGGGCGCTCAGCTTTCTTTATAGTCCAGCTCTCACATCCATACATGACTACTGGAAAAACCATAGCTTTGACTAGATGGATCTTTGTTGGCAAAGTAATGTCTCTGCTTATGCTGTCTAGGTTGGTCATAGCTTTTTTCCTAAGGAGCAAGTGTCTTTTAATTTCATTGCTGCAGTCACCATCTGCATTGACTTTGGAGCCCAAAAAAATGAAGCCTTTCACTGTTTCCCCATCTATTTGCCATGAAGTGATGGGACCAGATGCCAGGATCTTAGTTTTTTGAATGTTGAGTTTTAAGCCAACTTTTCCACTCTCCTCTTTCACTTTCATCAACAGGCTCTTTAGTTTTTTGTTGTTTTCTGCCATAAGGGTGGTGTCATCTGCATATCTGAGGTTATTGATATTTCTCCCAGCAATCTTGATTCCATCATGTGCTTCATCCAGTCCAGCATTTCTTATGATGTACTCTGCATGTAAGTTAAATAAGGAGCGTGACAATATACAGCCTTGACGTACTCCTTTTCCTATTTGGAACCAGTCTGTTGTTCCATGTCTAGTTCTAACTGTTGCTTCTTGACCTGCATATAGATTTCTCAAGAGGCAGGTCAGGTGGTCTGGAATTCCCATCTCTTGAAGAATTTTCCAGTTTCTTGTAATCTACACAGTCAAAGGCTTTGGCGTAGTCAGTAAAGCAGAAGTTGATGTTTTTCTGGAACTCTCTTGCTTTTTCTGTGATCCAGTGGCCGTTGACAATTTAATCTCTGTTTCCTCTGCCTTTTCTAAATCCAGTTTGAAAATACGGAAATTCACGTTTCACATACTGTTGAAGCCTGGCTTGGAGAATTTTGAGCATTACTTTGCTAGCGTGTGAAATGAGTGCAGTCATGCAGTAGTTTGAGCATTCTTTGGCTTTGCCTTTGGGATTGGAATAAAACCTGACCTTTTACAGTCCTGTGGCCACTGCTGACTTTTCTAAATTTGCTGACTTATTGAGTGCAGCATTTTCACAGCACCATCTTTTAGGATTTGAAATAGCTCAACTGGAATTCCATCACCTCCACTAGCTTTGTTCGTAGTGATGCTTCCTAAGGCCCACTTGACTTCACGTTCCAGGTGTGAGTGATCACACCATCATGATTATCTGGGTCATTAAGATCTTTTTTGTATAGTTCTTCTGTGTATTCTTGCCCCCTTTCCTTAATATCTTCTGCTTCTGTTAGGTCCACACCACTTCTGTCCTTTATTGAGCCCATCTTTGCATGAAATATTCTCTTGGTATCTCTAATTTTCTTGAAGAGATCGCTAGTCTTTTCCATTCTGTTGTTTTCCTCTATTTCTTTGCTTTGGTTACTGAGGAAGGCTTTCTTATCTCTCCTTGCTATTCTTTGGAACTCTGCATTCAAATGAGTGTATCTTTCCTTTTCTCCTTTGCCTTTTGCATTTTTCTTTTCTCAGCTATTTGTCAGGCGTTCTCAGACAACCATTTTGCCTTTTTGCATTTCTTTTTCTTGGGGATGGTCTTGATCACTGCCTCTTGTACAATGTCATGTTTGGACTTAGGTTTAGTTGTAAATCAGCTTGAGTTTTTCCCCCAAGTATTGCATTAATTGTGGTAGCATTTAGTTATTAACCATCTGTATTTTGCTCATTTACATTTTGGTTTATTGATATAGGACATATATAAGCTATTTTGGTAATTTTGAAATGAATTTATCATTAATCAGAAAGCAAAATGATTTAATTGTTTTATGTATGGAGAGTTTTTGAAGCGGGTGCTTCATCTCGAATTTACCATAGCTGTAGGACTTTTTTTTGCTAATAATTGTAGGTAAGGTTGCATTTATTTATTCAACCAAAAACCAATGTTTGGCATTTTTCTTCAATTATAGGTAGATGTATAGAACATATATAATTTTTCATTTCAGTGATGGGATTTTGACCATATTTATTTGATTAAAAATGTTTAGATATAATTTAATTCAAATTTCAAAGTCAGTATTTGATCTTTTTTCACTAGTTGGAATTAAAATTTTCTTTCTCTGCTTAAAATTTTATTTAACAGATTTTTTTAAGGGCTTATCATGTTTCACACTCTGTGTTATATAAAGAGATTACAGAAGTCAAGCAAATGCAGTGCTTGCCCTCAAGGACCTTATAATCAGCCTGTGGCTTCCTCTGCCATTCATTAGTATCGTGTGCAACTGCCGAATTATATCAGAGTTAATGGTGTTTATGTATTTTTACTGGGAGGGCATTCATACTGAAGGGACTAATATTTAAAGCGAGTATGTTGCAGGAATGGGGATCCCTCCAGGCCTTGAAAGGAGGCTCTTGTCTAACACTCGGAAATGAATTGTCCAAGGAGATGCACATGCTGACAAATGACAAAGCAAGAGACTTTATTGGGAAGGGGAACCCAGGCAGAGAGCAGTAGAGTAAGGGAACCCAGGAGAACTGCTATGCTACATGCTCACAGTTTCTTGTTTTATGATAAATGAGATTAGTTTCCTGTTGTCTTTGGCCAGTCTTTCTGACTCAGGGTCTTTCATGTTGGTGCACACATTGCTCAGCCAAGATGGATGCCAGCAAAGAATTCTGGGAGGTGGTAGGACGCGTGGTATCTCCTTTTGACCTTTCCCGAGCTCTCCGGTTGATAGTGGCTTATTAGTTGCGTGTTCCTTACCAGAACCTCCTGTCCTCAAATAACTCAGGCAAATAGTTATATGGTGCCTGGCGAGGATAGGTGGTTTCAGTCAGTGTGTTTCCCCAAACAAATATATTAAAACAGGATTTTTTTCACTTCAGTAGTCCCTGCTGTTTCATAATACAGATCTTTAAATATCTTCTTCCAAGTTAAATGGCAAACCTATTTGTTGAATGTTTCCTTCTGACAGTCCTTGAACTTAGTGATATGCAGCATGATTGTTTGATACCTATGTCATACCTATCTCGTAAAAGTTGAAACTCATTAAATTAGGGACAATAAATACTCTGTTGTCCATAGCATATTATAAACTAAGTGGCGTTTCTTCAAGTTACATGGCTGTATTTCAAATACTTTCTGATTAAAAGTTATGCTCATTATGTTACTTTTTTATATGCAGTATTTCAAGCTATATTTGTAGATTTTTAACCAAAATCACTTTAATCAAACTCATAGACTTATGAAACCTTTTTATCTTAAAAGTTAGTATAGAATACTATAGTTGTTTGGCTTATATTTTTTAAAAAGTAGTTATATTTATCAAGTGCTAATCATAGAACATCAGAAATCATAGATAATAAAATACTATCCATTGCATATGTTGGTTAGATAAGAATTTGAACTTGGTAAATATAAAATGTAATGTCCTACAATTTAGATATATAAGATATTCATATAAAATGATGTAAGTATGAGAATTACTCTTATAGAAAATGAAGTTGGTGAACAAAAGGGACAGTATTACTAAAAACAAATTCCCTGGTTACTGGAGTATTAGAAAATGTGAAAAGCTATTCTTTTGTGATTTCTCTGTTTTTCATTTGACTTGTACTAACATTCTAGTGTCTCTATGATATACAGCTGAAATGCTTGATGCCATTAAGGTTAATTATGTAAATCATAGAAAATATCCTGAATGGTAGCATTTTTTAGTAATCTTACTATTTTTTTTCTTAGCCACAACTGAAATTGTGAGGCATTCCATTTCAAAGATAGTGCTAGAGCCTTACTTAATGCCTACTTTGTTGATGAATAGGTCAGCAGGAGTGCTGTTTGACGGAGGCAGGCTCTTCTCTAGCAGTGAAGAGCCTTACCATCTTGAAGCTCTGTCTCCACCGGGGCAGTAAATTAGATTCTGAAGTCTCACGATACTCTTGGTGTAGATGTGTTACCATTCTGCCTGTCAGACTGCTCTGCTGTAAGTGCTGATTTCAGGAGACTTTTTAAGAACAGTTTTGGGATGCTTCATATTTGGAAAGAGTAAAGTTGAACTGTGGTTGGTTTTCACTAGCTGCTCTGTTGTTTTAAGGAATACTGATTTTACCAAGTATTAGTAGTGTTACCAAGGATAATAAAAACCACAGGAATATTTTACTATGTTGCCCAGGGATAAAATCTTTCTCATTTTCATTTATAAAAGGATGGTGTTTACACCTACTTTTCTCCTACCTTCCCTAAATCTGGTGTTGAATTTCTTCAGTGTAATTGCCTTTTATGAATATATCAGCCCAGCAGTAGGCATTTTTACTGAACTCCAGAAAAATGGAACCATTGCTTAAGGGTAACATGTAAAATACTGCCTAAGGGATAGAAAAATTGTATAAATTATGCTTTTAACTGTTAAAGAGAGTACTGTCTTGGAACCTTATTCTTTGTAGGCAGTATTTTATAACTACCTTTCTAATAAATATACCAAATGTATACCCTTTATTTGCATTTTTTAGGGGGAAATGTGTTTAATACCAATAAATTTTATGTGACTTTCAAATTTTTTGCTGAAAATGGACAAAATTTTATACGAATATGGGCTTATACATGTCTATTCAAGTAAACCTATTAATATAGAGACTGTATAGGCAAATGCATACCTTAGATAGAGCTTTATGGCTAGATTATTTTAATGAGGACAGGAGTTTTAATAAGAACAGTTTAGGAGTTAAATGATTTGAAAAAATCTACATTATGGAAATAGGTGCTGTAAAATGCTCTGTAAAAAGTTGATTAAAAGAAATGTTGATGCTTAAGGGGGTTTCCAATGAAAAATTGTCTTGTTTCCTTGTCAGCTCACAACTGATCAGAGTCCTTTGGAAGATATTGGCCTCATCTACCTATTAGTAGATATTTTTCATGACCTTGTGCTGCACCAAGTCCTTTTGAGAAACTAGGGTCTTTAGTCCCAAGTCACTTCTAGAACCTAAGGTGCTCCCTCACTTTGGCCATTCTAAGTAGTGGTAGAGAGTTGAATTTCCAACAATTAGGAATAAGAAAGGGAACTAGTTTTACCTAGGACTGTCTAATTTATTCCCTTTGCTTCAAATGCTACGTGTATGCTAACTTTTGAGTTCTGAATTTCTAGTCCTTTTCCTCTAGCTCTGGACCCAGATTGCCAACAGCACAGTCATACCTGAATGTGCCATATGTATCAACACTTGATATATCCAAAGCCAAGTTATTCCCTAAGTAATCTCCTAACTGGTCTTCCTGATAGTGACATCTTCAAATTTGTTTTGCATACAATCATCAGAAAAAAATCTTTGAAAAGTAAATATGCTTTTATGTTTATGGTTTTTTAGTGAGTTGCATTATCTGTGGAACCAAGACTACATTCCATAACATTTCTTGTAAGGCCCTCCACAGACTGGCAGTATTTTCAGCTACTTTTATTCATCTTGTACACCATTCACTGTAAGCTCTTTCTTCTCTGAAAGCACACCCATTTTTATTGTTGTGTTGTTACATGTGCTGTCCTCCAGCACTGTTGAGCTCTATTTGATGCTTATGGTTCACATCCCCCACAGTGCCATTTCTTAATTCACATTTTGCCTCCTTTCCTACTTATTAGTCATTACCTTTTCTAAAGTCGGGTAATTGGATTTATACATATCACTAGCATAGCAGTCATAGTGTGTTATTGCCGTTGTATTATTGTCTCCCCTGATACTTTAAATTCTTCGTGGGCATAAACTTTGTTTTTATTTTTCTCTTTTGCACAGTGCCTTGAACATGGGATTCATTCATTGAAAGAATGACTTCCCATTCTTGTAAGCATGAAGTTAGGCCTTCCTGGATACTAAAGATTTGCAGTCATTTATGTACTAAAAAGGTCCAGAGATTAGAGATGCTATCTTTAGTTCCTCTAAGTAAAAACATTCATGGCACTTTCTATTTGAGTGTTTTTGAAGAGTAACAATCCACTCGCTGCCTAAAAAAAAATACAAATTCAAAGTGATTTTAAGTGGAATTAGCTTTGAAAATATTTCCCTCCCTTCCATTATAGCACTCAACACCTCTCCTTTTTTATTTGTAAAAAAATGTCAGTTGAACTCTTGATATATGCCATATGTTCATGAATTATCACATTACTTGAAATCAAATCAAATGTGTTTCTTTTTGGGTTGTGTGGAACTCACACACTGATATATATCACGTTTTTTAATTTAAATAATTTAATGTTTCAGATTGTAAAGCTCCTCCAAAATGAGCAGGTTAGGATGTTTCACAAATCAATTAACATATATACCAACCTATCAAAGTATAAAAATAATGAGCATGTTAAAATTTAATTACAGTTGTAAATTGATTTCCTTTTGTTGGCAGAAAGAACATAGTTTATTAGCCCAGGAACAGGTTCACACTGTTTTAACATCAAGCACTTCCAGCTGAAGCTTGTTAGTGACTGCCTCTCAGATTAAGGGGAAAAAACCCTCCCTGTGGTACATGAACTCCTATTGTTAAGACATAAATAATCAGCTCATCTCCTACATGGATGAGAACAAAGAACATAATAGTACACAGAGCAAAGATTAACTTAGCAAATATTGTATAACCCTGTTAAAGATGTAAATTTTAAAACATCTTATGTTTAAGGAGATTTTTATTTTTCTTTATGAATGCCTCAGTCATGACATAAGCGCTAGTTGGAGGGAGGAAAAATAACATTGGCTTTTGAATTAGGTAGATGCATTATTTTATGCTAAAGTAAAATAAAATCCTTTAATTAGTGTCAGTATGCTACATATATATGTATATGTGTGTATATGGGTATATGTGTATAAAGGCTAAGGAAATACTATTTTTTTTGATAGGAGTATTTATTTTCAGATATTTAGTTTCGTTTATTTTTAAGCCAATGACTAAAAACCAGAATTTACATTTTGAGGAAAAACACCAGTGAAAATATGCCTTAAACTTACAGGTAAAGGGACTGACTTTTTGTACAGCTTTCTTTTTAAACTTTATTCTGTACTTCTAGTCCAGAATCTAAATCCTCACTTTGGGGAAAAAATGCATTTTCTAGGCTAATTTTTATTCAATTGAATTTCACTCATTTGAATTTGAGCTTGAGACAGTAGACAACAAAAACAGCTGTGGAGAACAGTGTATATTTCCCTAAAATCTGAAAACTGTTGGCAAAGAAATATGTCTTCATAGGGAATAGAAACCAAGAAGGGGAATAATAATTTCCCCACAGAAATATGAATTTACTCAAACAATTCAATATTTCTTGAAAACGATTCTCAAGTGTTTCAGGAAAGATCAGTAAAAATTCTTGATGTTTATCCTAACTTTTATTCAACTGTTGCATATTTTGTATGATTTATAGTCATTTTTTTGTAGGTTATCTTTAATCCACAAATGTACAGGAAATTTTTTATAGGAACTTTTGCCTTGGGATAGCATTTTCAGTGTTGTCTGATAATTTCAGATTTTCAGAAATTGTGCTTTTTCCTCCACCCTAATTTATCTTTTAAAAATTAGGCCTTAAAATCAATAATTTTATGTGTAATATAATATTTAATTTTCATTTATGAAAGGTTTGCACATCATCTGTTGTTATTTAGTCAGTAAGTTGTGTCCAACTCTTGCGAACCCATGAACTGTAGCCTGCCAGGCTCCTCCTCTGTCCATGGGATTCTCCTGGCAAGAATACCAGAGTGGGTTGCCGTTCCCTTCTCCAGGGGATCTTCCTGACCCAGGGATCGAACCCGCATCTCCTGCTTGGCAGGCAGGCAGATTCTTTACTACAGAGCCACCTAAGAAGCCCATTACACAGCATTAGGTTAATAAATGGCACATTAATATTACTTTGGTGACATCAGACCTCTCGTGTTTGATAATTTTGTTCACAGGATTGTTGATTGTTGATTCTTAAGGCTATTACCTATATCCCTGGGGCAGAATTTTTGCCTGTATTGAGATGTTTCTTTATCTTTTTTGTTACAATTTCATTTGCATTTTTCCCTCTGTTTTATCTGCAGTGTCTTTGCTGCCAAGTCTCTAACCTTCAGCAGACTCAAGGTATCGCCTTTCACTGTGGAGTGCCTTCAGAGTTGTCATTCTGCTCACTTTTCCTTATTGTTGCCTTCTGTAAAGCTTTCCTTAGTCTTTTTACAATGATGTCTTCCCTATATTCTGCATCTCCTTTTGGAATAGTGTAAGGAATATAAGCTTTGAAAATTCAGATTGTATTCAAATCTCGTGTAGTTTTTACTACTATTAGCTCAGTGACCTTCAATATTTATTAACCTCTCTGAAGTTGTTTCCTGTTCTGGAAATAAGCTTTATTTATAGTACCTGACTTATGGCTGGGCTCTTTTGAGGACTAAAGGAGTTAAAGCGCCCAGTACACTGCCTGTATCTATAGTCTGTAGATGCAGATCTGTTGATGTCTGTATCTAATCTATAGAGCCTGGACTTAATAGCAAGTTCCAATCCCTCTACCATGAATTACCCATGGTCACTAATATTAAGTAGTTTCCCATACCTCTTATTTCTCTTCTCTCAAGTTTTGTCCATATTCTCTGCCAGATCCTGAGAAGAGTGAATGCTAATTACATAATGTGTAATTCTCAGGAATTTTGAAGAGCAGTAGAAGAAAAGATAAAAGCACTGAACTTTACTCTTTACTGTAGTCATAGTCTTGACAGACTACCTTCTAATATTCATAAACACCCCAAGTGAGGCACTATTTTAGCTAAACACTTTTAATATGTTAATTATTCTTAGGATTACATACCTAATTTAAAATGTGTTGTTACAACTCTAAAATATTTTGTAGTAGACCTCTTGCATGGTACATATGTTATATTCTTTTTCATTAGGACTTTCGCATTTGTAATTTGAAACATGTCCAACATATTAATTAGTTTGGGGTGACTGAGTAGGGGCTGATAAAGCCGGTCATCCTTTTATGATGTCTGTTTTCACATCTGTGAAACAAGGCATTGATCTCCCAAGATTTCCAGTCCTGATGGGCTGGCTCTCAATTTTATTTCATAATAATTTTTACATTGGAACACTTTAGTATTTATTGTTTAAAGTGCATTTGTTTTTTGTAGACCTCAAACAAAAGCAAAATTTTCACCATTTAAAACAATAGAAATAAAAAAGTAGAATTTGGGAAAATTTAGAACACGAAGATGGGATTTACATAATAGCAGTTTTGCTATAATCCTCCTGTGCTTTAGAGTAAGTGATAAGTTGTATTAGCCACAGGTTTGGAGCAACTTTGTGATGTCTTTATGGGCTCACAGCATGAAACCAACAGCTACAAATTCTTGTGGCTGAACCACAAGTCGCAGCTAATTATCAAACTTTTAATAGGAATATCTGTAATCTATAAACTTAAAAACCCATATAACCTCACCCCAGTGGCATATTGATATTGAAATAATATTCTTAAACTTGCCCACTTTGAGCAGTATTTTATCAAGTAGTTTTTTTAAATCCCTGTAAATAAAGGTCACAAATATTTTTATTTCTATGAGTAGATTTAAGTATCTGCTTTATAGGTTCTTAAGTTATTTTGAAGCAAAATGCATTCTAGCAGTTTATAAGTTCTCAAAGCCCTCTATATTTTGTGTATTTTATCAGTGTAGTTAATTTTTAAATAAAAATATTTTGAGTTGCTATGGATTTATGTTCAGTTGTAAAAAAAAAAACATAAGGGCTCTTTCTTGCTGTATGCCCTTTTCTCAGTTTCACAACCAGTAAATTGATATTGATGTGATCTGCTGATCTTAATTAAATTTTCCACTTTTGCATTTATTCATTTTTGTGTATGTCTATGCGTATTGGTTATTTGAAATTTTATTGTATGTGTACGTTTGTGTATCCCTCCATAGTCAGTATACCAGTTCTGTAATCACAAGGACCTCTCCTTTTATAACCACACTCACCTCTTTCTTGCCTATTCCCCCAGTCCCTGGCAACCACTAATGTCCACCTTCCAAAATTTCGTCATTTCAAAAATTTGTATAAACAGATTCATACAGTATTTAACATTTGAGATTGGCCTTTTGTCATTCGGCATAAATTCCTTTGAGAGTCATCGAAATTGTTGCATGTACCAATAGTTCATTCTTTTTTTGCTGCTGAGTTGTATTCCATGATATGAAATACATAGCTTATTTAACTCTTCACCCTTTGAAGGCTTTCTGTGTTCTTTCCAGTTTTTGGCTGTCACAAGTAAAACTACTATGAATGTTTATGTACAGGTTTTTGTGTGAACATGCACAACAGATGCAGCTACTGTTAATATGGTAATTGCACATTTAATTTCATAAGTGGTATCAATGTTTTACTACCTCCAATGAAATATGATAACCTTACTTCTTTCTAAGTTCTTTTAACTTCCTGCTTTTTAAATATTGTTTTGAGGATCAGATGATAATCAGTTTTTAATCAAATATGAGTTAGAAAACTCATGAGATAGTCTGCTTTATCCATATTTCTGCTCTTTCTGTTGTTCTTTATTCCTTTTTCATGCTCAAGGTTCCTTCTTTTATTATTTCCTTTTTGCTTAAAGAACTCCATTTAACCATGTTTCAAAGATAGGTCTGCTACTGACCGATTCTTTAGTTTTACCTCATTTGAGGATATCTTTATTTCCACTGTATTCATGAGGGATAGTTTTGCCAGATATAGAACTTAGAGTTGCCATTTCTTTTGGCCTGGACTCCTGTTCAGTCCAGGAGAGAAATAAGTCTGCCAGACTAGCTTTCTGTTCTGGATTGGGGGTCATTAGATGCTGAGCCTGCTGCAGTCGTAGGACTTGCTGTATCTACATTGTTCCTCCAGTCCTGGAAGTAGTCTGCCTTCCTCTTTCTGCCTTTCAGAGTCCTTTGGTAAGGTTATTTCCAGAGCTTATAGTTGTGCTTAGCTGGAAAGAACTGTAAATGTGAATCTAAGCCATGTTATCTGGTCCAGAAGTCCTCCTATATTTTTTTAAAATGTGTTTTCTTCTGGCTTGGCTTATTGTTAGTATTTGTTTATGAAACATGTTCTAGGTTTATTTAAAGCTCAGTTGGATGAGAAGTTTTCTGTAAATTATATACTGCTAAAAAGGATTTCAAAATATTAAAATATATTTTGCCAGTATGTAGAGAGCTTTGCCCCAACAAAGATTAAATCCTTCTAAGACATCAATTTTATCGACTACAAAATACTCCTATTCTTACTTGTTGCAACTAAAACACTTCCTTCATTTGGAGCCTTAACAACAGTAATGGCTCTTGGGTGTCTGTTTTCTGTGTTGCTAAATCCTTGGCTGCTGCAACAGATGGGCAAGACCGATTCCACTTCTGTCTTATGTTTGCACATGCTCACATACAAAACTGAGTCTGGTCCTGAGTACCCTTACTAGTCTACAGGCTTTTGCCATATTCCTGTTGATTATATCAAAATATTTAGACATTAATGCCAGCCTGCAGATAGCAGGACGTCATCATTTTGTCATGAGCACTTAATGTTGGGAAAGGAAGTAAATCAATATTTTCCATGATTCTATTTGTCTTTGACCTGGAAAAGGAAATTACATTCTATTCCAGTATTCTTGCCTGTAGAATCCATGGGCAGAGGAGCCTGGTGGGCTACAGTCCATGGAATCGCAAAGAGTCGGACATGACTGAGCTACTTTCACTCACTCACTCATTCATCTTTGAATGTGCAGTACCTAGACCAAGTCCTCAAGAGCTTCATAGATATGCAGTGGGAAATAAAATTAAAGATTCAGTAATGGAGAGAAAGCTGGGTATTCTTGTTCAGTTCAGTTCAGTTGCTCAGTCGTGTCCGACTCTTTGTGACCCCATGAACCGCGGCACACCAGGCCTCCCTGTCCATCTCCAACTCCTGGAGTTCACCCAAACTCATGTCCATTGAGTCGGTGAAGCCATCCAACCATCTCATCCTCTGTCGGCCCCTTCTCCTCCTGCCCTCAGTCTTTCCCAGCATCAGGGTCTTTTCCATTGAGTCAGCTCTTCTCATCAGGTGGCCAAAGTATAGGAGTTTCAGCTTCAGCATCAGTCCTTCCAATGAACACCCAGGACTGATCTCCTTTAGGATGGACTGGTTGGATCTCCTCGCAGTCCAAGGGACTGTCAAGAGTCTTCTCTAGCACCACAGTTCAAAAATATCAATTCTTGGACGCTCAGCTTTCTTTATAGTCCAACTCTCATATCCATACATGACCACTGGAAAAACCACAGCCTTGACTAGATGGACCTTTGTTGGCAAAGTAATGTCTCTGCATTTTAGTATGCTGTCTAGGTTGGTCATATTTTCCTTCCAAGAAGTAAACGTCTTTTAATTTCATGGCTGCAATCACCATCTGCCATGATTTTGGAGCCCAGAAAAATAAAGTCAGCCGCTGTTTCCACTGTTTCCCCATCTATTTGCCATGAAGTGATGGGACCAGATGCCATGATCTTAGTTTTCTGAATGTTGAGCTTGAAGCCAACTTTTTCACTCTCACTTTCATCAAGAGGCTCTTTAGTTCTTCTTCGCTTTCTGTCATAAGGGTGGTGTCATCTGCATATCTGAGGTTATTGATATTTCTGCCGGCAACTTTGTTCCAGCTTGTGCTTCCTCCAGCCCAGCATTTCTCATGATGTACTCTGCATATAAGTTAACTAAGTAGGGTGACAGTATACACATATAGAAATAATTTTCCAAAAGTTTCATGTATTTTTCCAGAATTTTTCATCTAGGCATAAATTAATATGTTTGAGATTCAAAATGTTGACCCTATGTGGTTGTTCAGTTGCTCAGCCATGTCCGACTCTTTTGACCCCATGGACTGCAGCACACCAGTGTTCCCTGTCCTTCCCCATCTCCCAGAGCTTGCTCAGACTCATGTCCATTGAGTCAGTGAGCCATCCAACCATCTCATCCTCTGTCGTCCCCTTCTCCTCCTGCCTTCACTCTTTCCCAGCATTGGTATTTTCTAATGAGTTGGCTATTCACATCAGGTGGCCAAAGTATTGGAGCTTCAGTTTCAGCATCAGTCTTTAATCTTTCAACTTAATTTTTTCAGTTTACTCTAGCATCATTTTCATAAACTATCAAAGTACTTTTAAGTTGTTGGTATTTACATTTATTTATTTAATGTTCTCCTAAATTATGTATTTGTCTGTTGTTTCTGTTCATATGGTAAGTTCAAGGACTCTGAAATTAGTTTTTTGTAATGTGAGAAATCACATTATAATTTGTTTCATTTTAGATTTTTGTGTGTATTAGCATCTCCTAAATCAGACCCTATCCATGTTCCCCTGCCAAACTGAGCAGTCATCTTACTAATATTTTGGAAATGCCTTTTGACTGCTATATCTTAAAGTGGTACTATATCCTTTGTACAATTTATGTGATTAATGTATCCATGGAATCTTGGTAGAACTGATTCAAGGGACTATCTGTTTCAATGTAATTGCCTTTGATAATTGTAGGTAATACAGTAAAAGTAATAAAACAGTGAGATACCTGAAAATATTCTTGAAATTCTAACTTAACTAGATTAAAGACAGATTTTGTGTTTATGGAAAAATGGGAGAGTAAATTTAGCCTATAATTTGGATTAAAGAGTTGAATTAAGTATGTGAGAGTATTTGAATCACAGGAAAGTAGAAGTTATAACAAATAATATAAGGAAATGCCAGTGGGAGAGTAAAATGTGAGTAATGTTTCCTATATTAAAGGAAAAAGAAGTACTAAAGAAACCTATTTTAATAATAAAGGGAGATTAATATTTCAAATGTTAAAGGGTTTAAAAGACATTTTAAAAGGGATTCAAATATCTATTACTAACCTACTTTAGCAAATGAATCCCTTGTAAAAACAAAAATAGAAAGGAATGAAGTTAATGAATATATTTTGCCGTAGGAGATAATATTAACTCTTCTATATAGCCTCCCATTTATTACAATTTCAGACCTACTTTCTCATTATTATTCCTACCTGTTTCTAAACTGGAAAGGATAATGAGTTTGTCTTAACTTTCAGCAGTACTCACTTTCCCCCAAAGATCCTATTATTCCTTGACTGCTCTTATTTTGTGTCTCACGCCTTCATAGTAAGGGTCTTACACCACTCATCTTGTGAGAGCTGGGAGCATCCTGACTGAATTTTGTCATTACTAAGTGAGCCCTTCTTTAAATCTCTTTTTAATTCTCTTTTGTCTGCGTTAATATACCTTTGTTGTTTTAGTTTGCTTCATGTATCTCATTCTGTCCTTTAACTGTTAACCTTTCCATATTCTTCTATTTTGTTGTATCTCTTCTAAAGAGTATGTAGTTGGATTTATTTTTCAGTCACTTAATCTTTGACTTTTATTTGCAACATTTAGTTAACTTTTAATATAATTTCTAATGTAATTTTGTTGATATCTTGTTTTATTCTTTCTGTTTGTCTTACCTACCTTTTGTTTCTTTTTCTTAGTTTTAGATTTTTATAATTCAGGTTTCCTTACTTCTGTTCTTTTAGTTGTTGCTTTAAATATAACATTTATACTTATCCAAGTCAAAATTTATTGATTTACCATCATATTTACCAGTTTCATCATTCCTTCTTGAATTTCAGACCTTCCAACTTGCATTCCTTTATTTTCCCCTGGAGAGGTATATTTTAGGAATTTCTTTAAATGAGTAGGAATATTTTGGTGGCACACTGTTGTTTTTAGTTTGGAAATGTGCCTTTTATTTCATCCCCAGTTTTAAGAGATTGGTTTCTTGGGGGCATACATTTCTGAGTTAACAATTATTTTCTTCAGTATGTTAAAAAATGTAGTTCTACTATTTTATGTCTTTCATTGTTGTTCTTAAAACAGTTGTCAGTTCAATTGCTAGTCCTGTAAAGATAATCTGATTTTCCTTTTCTAGCTACTTTTAAGAGCTTTTTATATTTGATAATCTGTACTTTCACTGTGGCATGTCTAGGTATTGATTTCTTTTTATTTTCCCTGTTGGATTTATTTAGCTCTTCACTTCTATGATTTGGTGTTCTTCATCTTTTTGAATGAATTTTCATCCATTATCTTTTCAGATATTACTTCTGCCCCTTTTTTCTGTCTCTTTTCCTTCCAGAAATTTGATTAGAAGTATGTTAGATTTTCTCATTTTGTCTTTTCTATTTTTTTTAGCCTCTTTAGTTTGCATTCTGTATCATTTTTTCAGAACTGCCAACGTATTCCTTAGTTTTCCTTACATCTGGGTTTAATGTGCCATATAATTTTTAATTATATTTTTCATGCAGCTTTTTTGTCAATTCATTTTTTTATCCACTTCCATTTCCTGGTGAAACTGACACAGTGAGCATTTTTTCCAAAGGGATTAATATATGTGCCCATTACTTTTCTTGATCTGTTCAGAAGTATTTTTTTTAATTGAAATATAGTTGATTCATAATGTTGTGTTAGTTTCAGGTATACAACATGGCAATTTTATGTTTTTTAGATTGTTCTCCATTTAAAGTTATTACAAAAAATTGGCTATGTTTCTTATGCTGTGCAATAATCCTTGTAGTTTATTTATTTTATTCCTAGTAGGTTTTACTTTTTCATTCCCTACTCTTGTCTCACCCCCACCTTTCCTCTCCCCACTCCTAATTGATAGTTTGTTGTGAATCTTTATAAAATCTCACACAGATACATCTTTTTAACATTTATTTTTGGCTGTCCTGGGCCTTTGTTGCTGCCAGGGAGCTTTCTGTAGTTGTGCCAGGTGGGGCTCCTCTCCAGTCGCCGTGTGTGGACTTCTCACTGTGGTGGCTTCTCTGTTGAGGAGCTTGGGCTCCAAAGCACACAGGCTTTAGCAGTTGCCGTGCGTGGGCTCAGTGGTTGCAGCTTACAGGCTTAGCTGCACTGTGGCAGGTGGGGTCTTCCTGGACCAGAGATTGAACTGGTGTCCCCTTCATTGCTAAGTGGATTCTTAGCCAGTAGACTACCAGGGAAGTCCATACAGATGTTTTTAATCTTAGGTAGTTTTATCTTTTACTTTCTAAATAAGTTAAGCATGGCATATAATTCAGAAAGCTGTAGGAAATATATGAAACAGTTTTCAAATAAAATACAGTGAGTTTTAAGTAAATTAATGGGTTATTAGAAAGGAAACCTATTCATTAAATTTGAGATTGAAAAGTGCTAATAGATAGTAATAATAGGTAATAGATAATAGCTAATAGATAGTAATATAAATAGTAGCTCATATTATTGAATACTTTGTTTCAGGCACTGTGTTAAGTTGCCTTACAGATGACTTCATTTAATGGGCACAATACTATTTCATACATTTTTAACAACCAACTTAATTTTTTTGTTTCATTTAACTCTTAAACTAGGTAAATGTGAGCTCTTTTATAAAAATGTTGAGTAACTTAACATTTTTTATCTGTTCATCAACTTTACTCATATGTACCTTTTAAATACTACTAAGAAAATCATTAATAGAATGACAACTTGGTAACTATACCTCCAAAATGAGCAAACACTTACAGTACATACCAGGTTTCCGATTTAATGGTCAGGGAGCCCTTAGTCCTGTTGTTGGAGACGTACTGACGTGTCTGTTCCCTTGAACACTCCCTTTTTCACAGATCATCCTCATTCTTTTAACACATTCTCTATTCGGGTAAGATTGTAATACAACTTATTAGAAGTTAGCTCTCTCAGCTATGATCACATTTTAGTCATTCTTTTCATAAGTTTTAGAATTGTAGTTAGAAGACCTAAATCCTAGTCAAGTAAGTTTCTGCTATTATGTAGTCATTATCACTTTGGATAAGTCACTGAACATTTTGATTTCTACATTGCTAAATTATCTGCATCTAGCAATTTTTCACTGCAGAGAGTTTGACAAACTTTTTCCAGTAAGAGGCCTACATAGTAAATATTTTAGGCTTTGCAGTCCAAGAGACAAAAATGGAAAATACTATTATGATATAAGTACTTGTATATAAGTAAGAGAGAAAACTCTTGTCTCACTCCACCTTGCTGGCCTATCATAGGTGATCGCATTTGTGGGCATGGTTTGTACTCAGGTGCCATCAGCTCTTAGAACAAAGAGGGAAGGGACCTGGCCAGCCGAGTAGGAAGAGTGACCACTTGTGGTTAGTTTCATTCTTTGCCACAGTGGCTTTCATGTCCCTGTGTACTCTTCTCTCACTCTGGAGAATCCAGCTTTCTTATCAAATTTCAAAGAATTGCTAGTATACAGACTGCATTCTGTGATATTCCCCTCTTAAAAGTCAAAAATGCTAGAGAAACTTCATGAGTTGGAAATTAAAGAATTCTAAAATAGCTTGGGGCCAAAAGAAAAAAAATCAAAGTGGAAACTGGAGTATAAATTCCAGGATAGTAGAGTAAAACAGTAGAATGAAAAAATAGTATAATTCAGTTCAATATAAGGCAAGAAAGGAATGAGAAAGACACAGAAAAAATAGAAAAGTTGACACAGTGGTAGAAATAAAATTTTAGAATATCATTGCAGTGAAAGGAAATAGAGTATATATTCCACCCTAAAGGTAAAGGTTGTTAGACTGGCCTATAAAAAATATCCCTCTGCATATTGTTTATGTGAGAGCTATCTAAAGTTAAGAAAATATAAAAGTTTTAATTGAAAAAATGCTTTCTATTTGCTAAATATAGTATTTTCTGTATATAAAATACTGTGGTATCTACACATCTGTTAGTTTTTAAAAATTGTTAATATTGACAGCTGACTGAACACTGCATAACAGTTCACCCTTTAAAATTGTAATAAGGAGCATACTACACATAGCATGTGTAGTATAGTAGAGGGAACATGAACTCTAGGTTTGAATTCTTACTAAGCCACCTGTCAGTTCTGGGGTCTGAGGAAAGTTACTTAACATCTCTAAGAATCATTTATAATATAAGTGTAATAGCATCCACCTTGTAGGTCATGAGGCATAAATGAGATGCTGTGTATAGAATACTTGGTACCAAGCAGATCACTACTACTGTTACTGTTTTTATCATTCAGAGTGTTTACTGCATCTCAAGGTATTGATCACAGATTAAGTGAACATTTTTTTTTTCTTCCTAAGGCATATGATTAAGTATTAAAGATACTGTCACCAGCAGTAACAGATCACCAAGATCTTCCTCCTTGCCATCGCTGACTTCTTTTTCTGTTGGCCTATAGGAGATGAGAAAAAAAAAATTGGGAAAAGAAAATGGGCTACTCAAAGAATTCCAGCTCTTGTGTCAGCTCTGTTTCTTGGATTTCAGAGCACTTAATACTTCTGTCGGCATTATGCATGTGAAATTATTTTGGATTTTGATTTTTGACTTGTCAAAATACACTTTTGCCAGTGTTAATCTCCCTGAGGATCAGTTTAAAAGCAAGACTAAGTCTAGATCTGAAGGATGTATTTCTTATGTAACCAGCTACTCAACTCTGAGGAAGACCCACTTTCACATTTTAACTGCTCGATTCTCAAGGGAGTGCAGATTTGATATTCTGAGGTATTTGGATAGAAAGTTCATAAAATTTTTATGGAAAGAAGGAATGTCCTTTGTTTATAGTTTTTAAAGGTTAGCAGTCCTATGTGTGTCGTTAGTTGAAACATATTTATCTCTAGTGGAGTCCTTAAAGGTTGATCATTAGTTTGATTAACTAGGACGTTAAGCATATGTACAAATTTGTGTATACAAATTTCAAAGTAGTCATATTCTTTGCAGATGTTCCTGTGAATTCTGTTATATATTGTTATCAAAGTAACTATAAAATGTTTCAGAAACAAGGACAGACATCACGCAATCTGGTTAAACCATTTTCTCATAAAAATACTTTTATTTTTAGATTACCTCTTTAGTGACTCTTCAGCTGTTAACCCTGGTTGGCCATGACGATCAGCTTGATGGACCAAAATACAAATGCACAGTGTCTCTAGACTTCATCAGAGCTATTGCTAGGTAAGCATAGAATAATCGTTAATGTAAAATGTCTTGAATTATGTAAATAATATACTAAATATAAAAATTAATCTTCTTCCTAATGTAATGTCATTAGTCATTTAAGCAAGAGAAGATCATTTAAGTGCCGAGAATGACTATTTCACTGTAGAATGAACCCTCTTGTCAGATTTACAAATGACAAAATTCGGAGAATTAGTTAACATGTTATATGGCAAAAATCAAGATTCTGAGAGTCCGAGACAGACTGGAATAATGGTCCTATAGTAGCAAGGTAGGATTTAATGGGCAGTTGACTGCAGACAACTTGTATATACTGTAGTGTATGTATGTTTGTGTTTAGTTGCCAAGTCCTGTCCAACTCTGCAACGCCACGGACTATGTATATAGCCCACCAGGCTCTTCTCTGCATGGAATTTTCCAGGCAAGAATACTGGAGTGGGTTGCCATTTCCTTCTCCAGGGGATCTTCCCAACCCAGGGATTGAATCTGTGTCTCCTTCATTGGCAGGTGAATTCTTTACCACTGAGCTACCTGGGAAGCCCGCCAGTTATCTCTAGTAGTAGCTTCTTATTTTCTCAAACTCCTATCCCTCAGGATTGGATGCTCTTTAAGTGCTATCCTTTCTTCTTGTTGCCGCTTCTGGATAGTTATTTTCTTCCCAATTTCTTGCAAAAATTTGAATTTCTTTGAGACCTTTACAACTGGCTCTATTTCCCTCTTTTTCTAATTGATTATCTTCTACCAGACTCCCAGCCATTCCACCACATGTATTGAACAGTAGGATATGTGGTTTACAGGTTTCTTCTTGGTCTAGATTCTGATTCTAGACTGTATTCAAACCACAGGTCCTAACATCTGTATTCACTTTGTTCAGCAGTTACTGCTTCAGAGAACAAAGTTGAACCTGTGAGTTGAGAACTCCTTGCACTACCTGTGTCTGTGAGCATCTTCTGTCTTCCTTTATCAATAGATTGGGGTCCCGCCTCCTGTGTCAGATGGGCTCTTCCACTTCCCCTCTGAATTCCATCTCTGCCCTTTTCCCAGCCTCTTTCCCAGCCCTCAGACTATCTGTTCTCAGTCACCCAACAGGATTGACCACTCTCTCTCTTTTAAAACTCTTCTCCTAGAGTCCATGATTCCAATCTTATGATTTTCATCTTTATTCCTTGGCTGTTTCTTCTCAGGCTCCTTTGTCAGCTTATCCTATCCACTTAACCTTCACATTTAGTTGTTCCTTGAGGCTTGGCTCTTTTCATATTTTTTTCCCTAGACTATTTTTACTTTACTCCTGACTTCAACAACTATCTATGTACTGATCTTACTCCCAGTTTTTAGAGGCCAGACCTTTTTTTCTAGTATTCTTGAATTTTGGATATTTCCCACCTGTATCAATATATTTCCAAAACTGAACTCAGGAATCCCCCCCTTCTTCTGCTTGCCAACAAAAAAGGAATGATGCAGCTTTCTTTCAGTGTCCCCTGGTTCAGTGATTAGCACTGCAGTCTCTCGTGTTGCACAGGCCTAAGACCTGGTAGTCACTGGTGGCATTTGTCACCACCCGCCCCCCCACTCCCAGCAGCCAAGCATTAGTCTTTCTGAGCCTGTCAAGTCCGTCCTATATATCTCAGTTCATTCGCTTTTATCATTTGTACCGTTAATGCTCTAGACCAAGCCACTGTTATCTCTTCTCCGGTAACCTCCTAATTGGTTTTCTGTCTACTCTTATTCTCTTATAATTTGTTGTCCACACTATTGCCAGAGTGATCTTATAAAAACTTAATGTCACCCTTCTACTTAAAAGTCTTCTATAATTTTCTGTAACTCTTAGGATAAAAAACCAAAATGTTTAGAATAATTTTCAAGGCCCCAGTGACTTGGCCTCTGCCTTTGTGCCCAGCCATACCTATCACACACGTCTTCTCCTGTAGGTATTTACACTTTGACCACTTTGGGCTTTTTTTTTTTTTTCAGTTCTTCATATTCACCATTCATTGCATATGCAACACTTTCCAAATCCTCCTCTATCCAACTAACTGCTACATAACCTTTAGATTTCAGTTTAAATGCATATTTCTTGAAGACGCTATCCTCAAACATACCATGACCTCCCATCGTCCACGCCCTCCACCCCACTCCCACACACTATTCACAGTTTATCCATGTCCCCTTATTTTCTGAGACTTACCATTATTTTATTAAATTATTCATTCAATAAGTAGAACTCATTTTTCTTCCTACAGTGTAAGCCCGTGAAGAGCAAAGCAGAGACTGTGTCAATCAGTGACTTACTCAGACCTTCTCAGAGGGTGGGAAGGATTGAGAGTAGCACTGAAACACATACATTACCATGTGTAAAATTAGATGGCTGGTGGAGATTTCCTGTAAGACGCAGGCGGTTCAGGTCTGATGCTCTGTGACAACCTAGAAGGGTGTGATGGAGTGGGAGGTGGAAGAGAGGTATACATGCGTATACCTATAGCTTATTCATGTTGATATATGGTAGAAACCAACATAATATCATAAAGCAGTTATCCTCCAATTAAAAATAAATAATTAAAAAATTTGTGAAGTTACTTAAAATTGTAATTTTAAAGGATAAAAGCACAGGAAAATACTCATGATACAAACTTAAGTGGTTAAAACAGTAATACAAAAAGTTGTATATCCAAGAAAGGTAGAAAAACCTAAGCAAGGGAATAATGGTCAAAATTGTTGGTTATTGCCAAGAAATCAGGCAGAGTCTATTTAATGGTAAATCTGTCATTTGTGACTTTAACAAGAACACTTTCAGCGATACAGTGGGGTACAAGTTAGGATATGGTGCATTTAAGTGGTATTTGTGAGTAAATTGATGCCGCACATGCAGAGAATACTTTTTATTCACTTAAGATTTATTGTGATGTTCATTATAATCACTATACTAGGTTTTGGGGATGTAGCAAGATGTGTAACAGATCTGTATCCTGTCCTCATGTACCTATTTTCTAGACTGTTTTTGCTATAAAGAGGAATAGAGGATTGTTACCTACTGAACAGGTTGTGGGGGCATGAATAGCTTATTATTTTTAAAGATATGAGCATATTTAAATGCTGCTGGGAAAAAACTTGTAGGGAAGAAGAGTTAATGATACAAAAGAGAGGTAATTTAAAGTCCTTGAAAAGATATATAACATGCGATTTAGAAACATGAGGTAAAGAAATAGCCCTGAATGAGAGAGGGGAATCCTTTTTCATTACAACAATAGGAAAAGGTGGTTTCAGATGGAACTGAATTTGGATATCTGTTGGCAAGAAGTTGAAGGAGCTCTGATCTGAGGCCTTCTATTGTATGTGTAAAGGTAGAGGCAAGAGACTTAAGGACAGAAGTACACCAGTTTGAGACAAATACGGATATTTGAAATAGCTGCCGTGGGGAATGGAAGAAAGTGCTAACGAAGAAAGCAACTTGCTGAGAGTGTTGAGGGCCCAGCTGGGGTTCCTGATCTTGAAGCTACAGTGGCACCAATCTGTGAAACCTGTGCTCTCCTCCAGCAGCATTCCATGTGCCGGGTACTGGGACTGCAAAAGGGTGCAATTGAAATCACATAGGATTGGAATTTGCCAGGTGAATTCAGTCGATGCTAGCAAATGAATGCTTGAGGTGACAAACCATGGAATCTAAGCTAAGAAGGGAAGAAAGGAAGTAAAGCATGGGGAGGGCTAATAGTTCAGTGCCTGGCACTTAATACTCAGTAATTATTTGTAGATGAGGAGAAGGCGAAGAGAGATTTGTAACCTGGTTGTTTCAAGGTATTCCAGGTCACTTAAAGGAGATTGGGATCAGGGTGGAATGTCTAAATTTTTTTTTTTTTTTATTAACGCATATATATGGAATTTGGAAAGACAGTAACGATGACCCTATATGCAAGACAGCAAAAGAGACACAGATGTAAAGAACAGACGCTTGGACTCTGTTGGAGAACATGAGGGTGGGATGATTTGAGACAATAGCACTGAAACATGTTTGTTATCATATGTGAAATAGATTGCCAGTCCAGGTTCAATGCATGAGGCAGGGTGCTCAGGGCTGGTGCACTGGGATGACCCTGAGGGATGGGATGGGAGGGAGGTGGGAGAGAGGGTCAGGATACGGAACACATGCACACCCATGGCTGATTCATATGAATGTATGGCAAAAACCATCACAATATTGTAAAGTAATTCAGTTCAGTCACTCAATTGTGTCCGACTCTTTGCGACCTCATGAACTGCAGCACGCCAGGTCTCCATGTCCGTCACCAACTCCCAGAGTCCACACAAACCCATGTCCATCTAGTCGGTGATGCCATCCAACCATCTCATCCTCTGTCATCCCCTCCTCCTCCTGCCCTAAGTCTTTCCCATCATCAGGGTCTTTTCCAATAAGTCAGCTCCTCATATCAGGTGGCCAAAGTATTGGAGTTTCAGCTTCAACATCAGTCCTTCCAATGAACACCCAGAACTGATCTCCTTTAGGATGAACTGGTTGGATCTCCTTGCAGTCCAAGGGACTCTCAAGGGACACCACAGTTCAAAAGCATCAATTCTTCGGTGCTCAGTTTTCTTTATAGTCCAACTCTCACATCCATACATGACCACTGGAAAAACCATAGCCTTGACTAGACAGACCTTTGTTGGCAAAGTAGTGTCTCTGCTTTTTAATATGCTATCTAGGTTGGTCATAACTTTCCTTCCAAGGAATAAGCGTCTTTTAATTTCATGGCTGCAATCACCATCTGCCATGATTTTAGAGCCCAGAAAAATAAAGCCAGCCACTCTTTACAGTGTTTCCCCATCTATTTGCCATGAAGTGATGGGACCAGAAGCCATGATCTTAGTCTTCTGAATGTTGAGCTTTAAGCAGACTTTTTCACTCTCCTCTTTCACTTTCATCAAGAGGCTCTTTAGTTCTTCTTCACTTTCTGCCATAAGGGTGGTGTCATCTGCATATCTCAGGTTATTGATATTTCTCCCGGCAATCTTGATTCCAGCTTGTGCTTCCTCCAGCCCCAGTGTTTCTCATGATGTACTCTGCATATAAGTTTAATAAGCAGGGTGACAATATACAGGCTTGACGTACTCCTTTTCCTATTTGGAACGAGTCTGTTGTTCCATGTCCAGTTCTAACTGTTGCTTCCTGACCTGCATACAGGTTTCTCAAGAGGCAGGTCAGGTGGTCTCGTATGCCCATCTCTTTCAGAATTTTCCACAGTTTATTGTGATCCACACAGTCAAAGTCTTTGGCATAGTCAGTAATGCAGAAATAGATGTTTTTCTGGAAATCTCTTGCTTTTTCGATGATCCACTGGATGCTGGCAATTTGATCTCTGGTTCCTCTGCCTTTTCTAAAACCAGTTTGAACATCTGGAAGTTCACAGTTCACATATTGCTGAAGCCTGGCTTGGAGAATTTTAAGCATTACGTGACTAGCATGTGAGATGAGTGCAATTGTGCGGTAGTTTGAGCATTCTTTGGCATTTCCTTTCTTTGGGATTGGAATGAACACTGACCTTTTCCAGTCCTGTGGCCACTGCTGAATTTTCCAAATTTGCTGGCATATTGAGTGCAACACTTTCATAGCATCGTCTTTCAGGATTTGAAATAGCTTAACTGGAATTCCATCACCTCCACTAGCTTTGTTCGTAGTGATGCTTCCTAAGGCCCACTTGACTTCACATTCCAGGATGTCTTGCCCTAGGTGAGTGATCACACCATTGTGATTATCTTGGTTGTGAAGAACTTTTTTGTACAGTTCTTCTGTATATTCTTGCCACCTCTTCTTAATATCTTCTGCTTCTGTCAGGTCCCTACCATTTCTGTCCTTTATTGGCCCATCTTTGCATGAAATATTCCCTTGGTATTTCTAATTTTCTTGACGAGATCTCCAGTCTTTCCCATTCTGTTGTTTTCCTTTATTTCTTTGCTTGATCTCTGAGGAAGGCTTTCTTATCTCTCCTTGCTATTCTTTGGAACTCTGCATTCAAATGGAAATATCTTTCCTTTTCTCCTTTGCTTTTCACTTCTCTTCTTTTCACAGCTATTCGTAAGGCCTCCTCAGACAGCCATTTTGCTTTTTTGCATTTCTTTTTCTTGGGGATAGTCTTGATTCCTGTCTCCTGTACAATGTCACGAACCTCCATCCATAGTTCATCAGGAACTCTGTCTATCAGATCTAGTCCCTTAAGTCTATTTCTCACTTCCACTGTATAATCATAAGGGATTTAATTTAGGTCATA
This sequence comes from Dama dama, assembly GCF_033118175.1. Lineage (NCBI taxonomy): Eukaryota > Metazoa > Chordata > Mammalia > Artiodactyla > Cervidae > Dama > Dama dama. The sequence goes on along the minus strand of NC_083698.1, from coordinate 43,024,049 downwards.
CTTGAATGGTTTAGTGGTTTTCTCCACTTTCTTCAATTTAAGTCTGGATTTGGCAATAAGGAGTTCATGATCTGAGCCCCAATCAACTCCTGGTCTTGTTTTTGCTGACTGTATAGAGCTTCTCCATTTTTGGCTGCAAAGAATATAATCAATCTGATTTCAGTGTCGACCATCTGGTGATGTCCATGTATAGAGTCTTCTCTTGTGTTGTTGGAAGAGGATATTTGCTATGACCAGTGCATTCTCTTGGCAGAACTCTATTAGCCTTTGCCCTGCTTCATTCTGTACTCCAAGGCCAAATTTGCCTGTTACTCCAGGAGTCTCTTGACTTACTACTTTTGCATTCCAGTCCCCTGTAATGAAAAGGACATCTTTTTTGGGTGTTAGTTCTAGAAGGTCTTGTAGGTCTTCATAGAACTGTTCAACTTCAGCTTCTTCAGTGTTACTGGTCAGGGCATAGGCTTGGATTACCATGATATTGAATGGTTTGCCTCTCATGGAGAAATCAATCTGAAGACACCATCCAAGGCTGGAATGGCAGCTCCATGGTCCACAGTTCTTCTATTTTGTGACTCCAGGATCCTTCGAAAAGGTGGCTTCTTCATGGAAGAGAAGGCACATCACAGTAAAATCGTTCCAGGAAGGGTCCTCAAGTTTGACAGCAGGAAGGAGGCATCTTCTCCTCTTGGTTCCAGCTCAGACAGACCCGCGATGGTGCCCTGAGGACCGGAATGTCTGAATTTATGTTTTTTAGAAGTAGAACATTTCTGAGTGTGATCATGACTGTAGAAAAGATCATTGGAGGTAAAAGGGACAAGTGCAATGAAGTCACTAAAGCTGAGGCAGATCTTGAAATAGAGAGGAAGACTGAACTGGATGCTGCATTATTCACTAAGAGGTGGTGACAGGGGGATAAAGGCTGGTTAGTGGAATGGTTTGAGTCTCACAGGATGCGGAGCCTTTTGTACAAGGACAGCAGCCTCACATGACAGGACTGCCTGGGCTATAGTAGAGTCTAACCTCATTGGAAAGAGCTAAAGAGGAGACTCGATCCCTCTGTGGGAGCCAACTTTCAGTTAAGCCTGGTTGAGAAAAGAAAACCATTCAAGGAAGAGGTAGAGGACAGAGAGAACCTTCTTGACCAAGGAACTGTGAAAGATTTGGACACAGAAGCAGTAGGAGACTGGTTCTAGAAAGGAGCACAGAATATGGAGGGTAGAGTATGGAAGAACACAGATGAAAACATGCTTAATAAATACTGTACTTGAATTGTTCTTAATGTTAGGGTTAGTTGAAGTTTCTGATTGTTTTCCCTCCACAGTCTAGAAAGACACTGCAAAGTAACTTAGTATTGTGACTTAAAGTTGTGTGATTGCAAATTCTCTGAAAAACCAAACTAAGTAAGAAAAACTCTACATAAGTAAAAGGAAATAAAATAGTATCCCAAGAGAAAAAAGTATGTCAGTGTGTTGAAAGCATCAACAATGTGAAATAAAAGGATAAAGGCAAAATTAAATCCTTAGATACATGCCATGTAATTAACTTATAAGCAGTCTAAATTCTGATTTAAGAATGACTCCTAGGCAGAGTGCCACCAACACTATTTTTGTTTATCCTATTTCTTTCTAGATGCTTACTTTAGAAAATAGTTAATTTGTGTTCAGTGAGAGAGAGAATCTTCTATAGTATTTAAAAACTATCTTTGGAATGTGTGTCCAGTTTTAATGTTGCCCTTGCAGTTACTTTGTAAAATTCTGCTGTCTTAAAATGATACATGTGGGGATCAGTTAGTAAGTTACCTGTTTATATTGGAGGGTGGAGGGATGATAGGAAAAGGTAGTTAGCATCTTGGGAGTAAATGTTTCTTAGAGGGATGATCTTACATATTCAATTCCCAGTTAATTTAGTTTTTTTTTTAAAGTCCAAAAACTTTAACTGTATGATTCAATTTGCTTGAGTACTTCCCAGTGGCAAAGCAGAGAAATAGAATATCATGAACCTTTTACAAAGGCTTAGTGTTTTTAAGCCAGTCCAATCATTCTATAAAGAAAAATTTATTGCACAAACTATGCTGCAGTGTTAAACAAATGGATTATTAAATAAGATGGAGTTCTGCCACTAACAAATCATGGTATTTTCATTTGTTTATATTCTAGTACTAGTCTGTTATACAAACATTTCTCTTTAGCTATCACAGCATAGTTGCAATTCTCTGTTCTCCTTACCTCTCATAATATTGTAGTTATGGCTTCATATGGATCATTTTGCATGGCTTTGTAATAGTCTTATCAAGTAATGCTGTCTAGTTCCACAGTATGCAATTTTATTTTAATCATAGCTTCTTTAAACTTTTTCTTTTCTATTCAGTGGGAAAAAAAATTAATAAATCCAAGAGACAATAAAACTTAACATTAAGTTCAATTTACTTTGTCACTTAAGGTTTATAACCGTAGGCCCCAAAGTCATTGTAGGGAAATGTGCCTGGAGAGATGTAAGAATCCAACCGTCCTTTTTGCCTATGATTAAAAATAGCCTACTGTGTCTTTTGTCGTCTAAGACCCTCTGAAAAAGATGTTTTTAACCAATCATGAAAAATGTTTTCTTGATTTTTTAAAAGGTAGTTTTAGTGGTACATTGTTACAAGTAAATTTGGGGAGTTCTGTAATGGGCTTCCCTAGTCTAGGCTCAGACAGTAAAGAATCTGCCTGCACTGACCCAGGTTTAGTCCCTGGGTCGGGCAGATCCCCTGGAGAAGAAAATGACAGCGCACTCCAGTATTCTTGCCTGGAGAAGTCCATGGACAGAGGAACCTAGCAAGCTACAGTCTCTGGGGTCGCAAAGAGTTGGATATGACTGAGCAAATAACACCACTAACCCATAGTAAATGAAAGGAAAGCACATAAAAATAAATAGCTTTATGATATAATAGCCATACCTTTTGTGACATTATGCCTAAGATAAGTTGTTGTTTTTTTTTATTTTAGTAAGTATTTTTAGTTGTTTTAGTACCCTCAATGATAACAGGATTGTTTTGGCAGTGTTTTTATGCAATTTGGAAAGTTTTGGTGTTCTTCAGAGAGGCACTGTTGTAGTGAAACAATTAAAGTACTCTTCATTCCATCATTAGGTGCCACAAAGCCATAGCATCTCATTTGAGCTATTTTAAAATGTTTTTGCATAAGCAGTATCTATAGTTCCCTATTCCTGATTTTTAAAAAAATTTGATACGTCAGTCATTTGCTTAGAAACTTTTTTAGAAAGTGTATTACAAAATGATAGACAAAAACACCAATTAATGATGGTTTAATAAATAAGAGCATGCAATTAGTGAAGCTTTAAAAGGCTGTTCTCATATGGATGATTATTTTTGCAGAATTGAATACTTTAAGGCTTTAATTTTATACTTATTGCTAGATCATTATATCTAATTATTTTGACCATTTATTCAAATAATAAACCTCCAAGTCTGAATATCTATAGTGAAGAATGAATTTAGAGAAAGGAAAATAATTATATGTCTCTGTCGTCTGCTATTTTATTCTGCCTGCCATCAGAGTACAAAAATATACATTCATATCGTCTGTTTGTTGTATCGTATTCTTGGATCATACAGATTTAGTTACAATACACACACAGGTCAGCCAGTGTAAAAAGACTGAAAAGAATGAAAACTACAAATGAGGACAGATGAGCTATGCATTATGTAATGATAAAACAGGTGTTTTGGGAGATAAACAATGTTCAGAAGCAAAGAAGATTTAAATACTGCTGCATCTGTAATTGCTTTATTCTGGTTATTAGACAAAAAGCAAATAGCTTTCAGATGAAATCCAAACTTGCTGTGCTATAATTGAAATATATGAATGTTGGATAGTTCTGACTTCACTTACTTCTGTTAGAAAAGCAAACTTTATGCATGGGAGGGAAACTTTTTAAAGAAACTCTGTTCCCAGTGACGTTAAAACCAATGTTAATTCTGTCGTGATGCTTCTGACAGTGTCTTAGGGTTGTCTAGCATTAGTTGTGAATTATTTGGCATGTGCTTCTCAGAATCATGCATACAAGGCTGAGCAGTCGAGGGGGTGAGGATGCTAACATACTGTCTGTTTTTGTTTATAGGACGGTGAACTTTGACATAATAAAATACTTGTATGATTTCTTGTGAAAACAAGCTTCAAAGCCATATGGACACTGTGACAATGACTAAGCCAAACTGTGTTCATCCAACTACTCAGCTGGCCTGGGAGAGGAGTTCTTTGGCTCCATTGGATTTGTCCAGACAGGTGCTGGCCCAGCATGGAATCTGATGAAAATACTCTGATTGGTCTGGGTGAATGTGAGCAGAAGACTATTTACCAGGGACCCTGGAGTATTTGGAAAGAACGTGTTAATTATAAACAGCAGGGTCTGAGCACAATCTGTTCTATTCTTAATGATGTTATCTTAACACCCAAATTGCCTGAAACCCATTTACTTAGGACTGCATTTTGCTCTGTGAACTATCCCCTGCGCTTTGAACGTGCCAGCAGCCCTTGTATATAAGCCCAGTCTATTCACTTCCTCTCCACAGGAGCCTCTGCAGTTGCTTGCCAAAGCAGATTTTCCTAAGGCCACCACTTTCAAAGATCATAGTTGCACAATATAATAAGTAGAAGTTTTTTGTTATTTTAAGATCCAAGTTTATATGTGTTTATCTTTCACCCTGATTTTCTCAAAAGGCAAGGTAGTTTGATCAGATAGGGCAGCTTTCCACCTCTAAGCCTCCTTGTTAACTGCAGTATATTTAGGTGAGATTTATCTAGTCACTCTTGCAATAAACTACTCAACATAGCTTTTTAATCTGCATGATGGTTTTCTTTCCTTTTTTAAATCACTGGCCTTTAATAGTTCCACAATAAAAATTTTCCTGTTACATCAGTTATGAACCTGGGGTCTGATTTTCTTACGTACTTTTGAAGTTTTCTGTTAGCACTTAAATGCTTGAAAATTGTTTTGGACAGATTTAAAGTGCTTAATTACAGAGCCTAGTTTAAATTTCAGTTGCATTTTATACTTTCCTTCTTTTTTTGGAAAAAAAATTCTCACAATAGTCACCTCCAAATAGGAAGCCTATTAATGTAGTGACTGACACTTTCTGGATCAAAGAAAACAAGGAATGGTCTACTTGCGTTTATTGAGAGGTACTGAGTAGGGAGAAGAAATGAAATTATTCTTTGTCTCCCCACATAAGATACAAGATAGCAAGGAGCACCCTCACCCTCTGTCTCTTGTCCCATGGCAGATGGTGAAATTTTGTGTTCTACAAGATATTTGGAGAAGCCAGGGCCAGGATAAAACCATGTGCGTAGCAAATTCCTTGCAAATGCACTTAGAAATCTGTGCATCATTCAAGTAGAAGGCAGTCTGAGGAGCTGATTCAAGGAGGAGCAGTGCCACTTGGAATTTTCACCCCATTTATAATTTGCTATCAAGTGGCAGGTCTACTGTGCAGCCTTCTTGGATAGCCTGGGATCAGTGTGCATTCTGAGGGAAAAACTCTGGAATTTGAGGGGGAAAGAGTTTTATGTTTTGTAATTTACTTCCTGATGGCTTGCTAAATGACTCACTAATTTGATTAATTTATTTAAATGAAGACTAACAGAGCTTAATATGGATATTAGCATTTTAACAAGGGTCATCTGCAGATGCATTTTCTAATTGGAAGATATAAATCTCCAATTAAAGGGGAGAATCTAATGATGAGAATTATGCTGGCTGGTGGGCCAGATACTTAAGAGAGGATGTGCTTAAATTATTCTCCGCATCTATTCTACCTAAATCTAAAAATGATTTAGGAAGTAGACAAATGAAGTTACCAAGCTGTGGGATTTCAGATTGTTTACACAGTGGTTATCCTCCATTTTAAAAATGTCTTCTTTCCATTACTATGACTCAGATATATACGGCTGGGGGAAACCTTACTCCCCTTCTTACTTTCCAGTCAGTTACAATCCCTAAATCTGTCTTCATTGCCAAAGCAGTTCTTTTTCAGTAATTCTGGAAGGGATCCTGATCCAACAAGCCTCTTTTCCTTAAGGCCTAAAAAGTCAAAAAGGTGTCAGATCTCTAGGGCAGCAGTTAAGAGTTGGGGCTCTGGAATCAGATACCAGCTGTATCTCTAGAGCTATGTGACTTAGGCTGGTTATTGAATCTGTCTGTGCCTCACCTAGAGTGAGGTACACCTACAACTTCCCTCATGGAGTTGTTTAGAGAATTAATAATTAAGTTGATATATCCAAGGTGGTAGGTCTCAACTGGAGGGAGTTTTGTCTACCAGAGAATATTTAGCAATTTGTGGAGACATTTTTGATGTGACAGTTGGGTGTGTGGTGGGGCTGGGAAGAGACCTGGGATGCTCCTGGAAATAGAGAACAACAACACTGACATTCTTGTCTTTTCTGATAATAGCCATGCTAACAGATGTGAGGTGACATCTGATTGTCGATTTGACTTGCATTTCCCTGATGATTAGTGATGTTGAGCGCCTTTTCATGTACCGTTGGTATGTCCTCTTTGAAAATGTTCAGGTCCTATGCTCATTTTGATTATTTGTTTTTTTTGCTTTTGAGTTTTTAGAGTTCTTTATATCTTCTAGATACAAGTCTTTTATCAGATATGTGACTTGCAGTTATTTGCTCCTAGTCTGCAAGTCCTAACTTGCATTTTTATTCTTTTAACAGTGTCTTTTGTAGGACAGAAGGTTTTAGTTTTGATGAAGTCTGATTTCTCTATCCATTTTTTTTTGTATGAAATATGGTTTCAGTATTGTAGTTAAAAAAATCTTTGCCTAACAAAGGTCACAAAGACCATCCTAAAGGCCCACATCAGAATTATCTGATCCAAATTTCAGTAGTGCCAAGATTGAGAAATCCTTATCTAAGTAAGGTAACTGGCACACCATAAGTGCTCAATAAATGTTACCTATTGTCACTGTCCTGAAATATTTGTGGCCTAGAAAGGAAGTCAGTGATGGAATGCAATAACATCCCAACTAAGTAGAGAAAAGGCACTCTCACCTAATCATATCTAGGAAACTTCTTGTTAAAAATTTTTAATTATTCAAATGGACACAATACCTTGAATTTTTACTTTTGGAATTGAAGGATTCTAATTCACATGCAGGTTTCATTACTTATTTTTCAGGATCTTGTTGAATAGTCAAAAGCATGAACTGAGAATGATCAAATCAGAGAGCAGGTGACTGAGGAGTTACATTGTTTGCCCTCAAGGTGTGATGGCTAAACAGTTAGTGGTAAACTTCCAAGGGATTTAGTTAACCAGCAACTGTTTAATGTAATCAAGGTGGTCTGGAGCAAGGAAAGCTCAGCATCGTAAGAAGTCTCCTTTGTTCCTCCAAGGTATGCTCTACTCTGCTTGTACTATGCATAGAAAAGTAATGGACCAAATCCAGGAATAATGCATCTTACCACATTAAGTACTCAAAAGAGAGTCTCTAAAATAATAGATGAAATGCAACCACTGCTCCATGTACACGATCAGGACTGTAATAGCATCCTCCACTTTTACCTGAAGTCTTACACTATTGTGTACCGTAGTTGCATCTTATGCCTGTTTCCATGAGCAGAGACTTGGATTAGAGGTAGTTAACTGGAGGTTGATATTGTTCAACTTCATCCCCTACATTTTGAAAGCTTCATCTCCTACAAAGTGTGGCTGTCTATCATATGTAAAATAGTTTAGATAATTTTGCATGTAATTTCAGTCTGATGACACAATTTGCTTTCAAAAATGCTTAGATTTCTTAGAGCTCAAGTCCTTCCTATCAAGATATCAACATTTTCACTCAAATTGGCTTTTAAATGCCCTGAATGCACAGTTAGTGTTCATTTTCTAGCAGTGACACATTCATGAAGCACAGTTTGAGAAGTAGAAATTTGGTAGAGCAGAGAAAATTATAATCAATTCATTCATTTAACTGCATGTTGATGCACAATAATGATGGGAATTTTAGGAGGCATTCAACTGTTTGAGTAAATAGTGGTAGCTTTGGCATGAGGAAAGAGCCTGGATTTTAGAGGCAGTAAAGATTTGCACAGGGTTTTGGATAAACCATAATTCACTTCACTGGCCTTTGAGGAAGTTGAGAGTCTTATTTAATGGCAGTTTCCATAAAATTATTCAATATTCATAAAAAAAAATACTAAGTATCAGCTATGTGTAAGGCATTGTGTTGGGTGTAGGAGATACAGCAGTGGACAAAGACAAATTTCTGTCCTGAACAACAAGTGCTATCAGCATTTGCAGAGCCAGTGTTTGAAATGGGAAGTGCTAAGGGAAGAACTAGGTCTATGGGATGAAGAGGATCATGAGTTCAGTTTTGAACATATGCCATTGAGGTGCTTGTCCAAGTGGAAATGTGAAGTAGGTAGCTGAATCTAGTTAGAGGTCAGAGTTAGCACCAATCATTAACTGTCAGGATCATCAGAATAGAGGTGAAAGGTGTTCTTGACATGGTGAGGGAGAAACCATCTTGAAATGAATTAAGAAGGTGTTCATAGCTATTAGTCTTCAGCTCACCACAAAACTACAAAATAATTTTATTTTTTCAAATAACAATTCTCTACTATTCTTACAAACCCCATTCCCTTCAGCATAAGAAATGGCAATAGGAGACCTGGGCTAAGTCCTGCAGCTTAAAAGGAAAAACCAAACCCACTTAGTATCTTAGTTCTATGGAGAACATTAGATCCAAACAAATGCTTTCATCACTTTGGGCCAACTTTCATAATAATAGAGACATTACACTGGCTCAGGTGTGCCTGAGAATTTCTGAACCCACTTTAGGTTGACTTCCTCTGGGAAAGAACATTCAGCCATCCTAGTTCATGGGACTCATCCAGCTGGGAATAGAGCGTTAGAGGAGCAGAGATGTACTAACCCCAGAAGCATCCATGAGAAAAGACACTAAAATAGAACCCCCTGCTGTTTTCTATATCGGTCTTTACTTAATTGAAAAACATAGACTAAAGTCATCAAGTAGGTGGAAAGACATGGGAAAGAGCCACCTGGCTTGAGGAAGGGTAAAACAGACAGCTGTTACAAATGCCTCTGAGTGTAAAAACAATAATTAAGCTGAAGTGACCTACAGAGAAAGGAAATAGAGCTAAATAATCAAAATTTTAAGTTATGATATTATAACTGAACATTACATGGGAGAAATAAAACATGTACCAATAACAAGACTTTTTTTAAGATTACTAGACTAGGGGAGCTAACTCCCCAGTTTAGGTAAGGTTAAATCTTCGGAACTGTTGAACAGAAGAGGACACTGCCCACAGCTCCTGCTGCCTGGGCTGGTTGCCCGATTTTTTTAAGGGTAAAAGTTCTGGGTTAAACTGAAACAAAGAAGAGAATGGGAAAAGAGCCCTACCCCCATTTAAAACAAAAACAATTTAGAATATGTTTTTTATAGTACTGTTAAACATAATTTTAAAATCTGTTTTTAGTTATTATAAAAGGAGCACGTTTACTCTGGAAATTTGGGGCAACCAGAAGAACTAAAAATCACCAGTTAACAATATCAGAGAAAACCTCTGTAAGTAAAAATTTTGGTATACTTTAGTTATTATATTGTTCTTGTAGTTTAAAGAAAAAGTGTAATTGTGTCTTTTATATTTTTCAATATAAGGACAGATCAAGTGGAAACTAATGCTTCTCACAGCCTATGGTAGAGCTTAAGATTGGTATTTAATCAAAAATGTTTAGATTTAAAAAAATTTTTTTTTTAAATCACTTTTATAGCAGGTAGTTAAAATGTGAAACTACATCAAACGTAATGAAAAGCAATATACTTCAGAGAGATGATATCAAAAACAAATTCTCAAATATTTGTGGCCAATGTTTCCGTTAATAGAATTGCTTATTTAAAACGCTTGTCCTTAAAAATAAATGAAAAAATAAAATAAAATGCTTGTCCTGATAATAAAATGGGAAAAAGAACTACAAAAAAAAAAAAAAAAACACCAAAGTGAGGGAAGAGATAAAAGTTGAAGTATGGAAGGAGGAAGGAAGGCAGTAAAGAAGATGCTGACTTCTGGAAGTAAGAATCAAAAATGATTTGGAAAAAGGATGTTCCGTTATCTATTCCTAGATGATAAACCACCTCAGACTTAATAGCCTGAAAACAGCAATCTTTATTTTGATCATGAATCTGCAGTTTGAGCAGAGCTTGGCTCCATGCAGTGTCCTGTGGTGCAGTTTGAAACTGGAATTGAATAACATGAAAGCCAGCTTCCTCACTCTTTGGAGGGTGACGCTGGCCAGTGGCTCCTACCTGGAACACCTCCATGTGGTCTCTCCATGTGTTCTCTGCTCCTCCTCATGGCATGGCGATTAGGTTCCGAAAGTCAGCGTCCCAAGAGAAACTAGCAGGTGCTGCGTGTCCTTTTCTAATCAAGCCTCAGAAGTCTCATAGCATCCCTTCTGCAGCATTGTGATTAAGGCAGCTGTTAAGTCCTGCTTGTACTTAAAGGGGAGGGAATTATATCCATCTCTTGTTAGAAGGAGTGTCAAATAATTTGCAAGCATGCTTTTAAATCACCACAAAGAACATAATAGGCTGAAAATTAAGATATTATAGATTGCAGATGGAGAGTATATTTTATGTCCTTTCAAAATCTGAATTCGTGTAACACACTGTTGGTTGTACCCATATCTCCACCAAATATCTCTTCCCCACTCTTCCAAAGCTCGGGAGCTCTGGCTGCAAAGGGGCCTATGTGATTGGAGCATAGAAAGCAGAGGCAGTTGTGCTAGGAGATGGGATTAGACAGACAATGGTTGCCAGGTCATATGTAGCTTGCAGGGCACTGAAGGACCTTCATTCTTATTCTGTATGAGATGGGGGGAGAGTTTTGAGCAGAAGAGTCATATGATTTGGCTTAGTTGTTTTTTTTTTTTTTTTTCCAGAAAGGTGGAACCTATATTGAGATTAGAGTCAAAGCAAGAAAAGCAAAAGGCTATTAAAATAATGTAAGTGCGAGATAACAGTGGCTCAGATAAGGGTGTTAGCAGTGGAGGTGGTGAGAAGTTGTCAAATTTAGAATATAATTTAAAAGAAATATCTAGAGGACTTGCTGATTAATTGGTAGGTTCCAGTGTTGAAAGAAAGAGGGATGATTCTGGGGGTTGAGACCTGAGCATCTGGAAGTGTGGAGGAGAGAGAAAATCAGGAGTTCAGGTGTGGACATAGTCAGTTAAGGATTTCTGTTAGGTGTCACGTTAGCAATGTCAAGGAGGCAGTTAGACAAGTCTGGGGCTTGGGGTAGAAGCCCAGGCTGGAGACATAAATTTTGGGGTTGTCAATATCTAAAGGGGAATGTATAAGGGAAATGTGTAAGTGAAAGAATTAATGGCCATATATCCTGGATCAAAAAACTGCTTACTCACTGAGTTCCAGCCCAGGAGCATTCAGAACCCCCTGCCCACCCTACCGCTGCCCCCAGAAGGTAAACCCCCTCCCTGGGGAGTTGCTTCTAAACTGTAAGGAATCTTGGATCACACCTTTCCATGGGAAGATGGGATTCATGGTATGACTGGAATTTTATTCTTTAAATACTGAAATAGCAAATACCAAGTTTTTAACATGAATACTAAAATTTCAAATGATCTTTGCAGCATTAAAAAGAAAAATTACAGGAAAGGAGTAAGTGGATCATATATTTAGATAAAGCAATTTACATGATGCCCAGTCCAGACAAAATGACCTCTAAATACTGAGTTCACGGGTTGAATATGCTAATTAATTCCCAAAGCCCATTCTCTTAGAGCTGTTCTTACTATTAGGAATTTATATTCTTTCCATTTCAGAAGTAAAAATTAGTTAAAAGGCAATATGCTGCATTTCTTCAGTAAAATAAAGATTGCTTATGTCATTGTGCTCAGTCATGTCCGACTCTTTGCAACCCCCTGGACTATAGCCCATCAGGCTTCTCTGTCCATGGAATCTTCCAGGCAAGAATATTGGGGTGGGTTGCTATTTCCCTCTCCAGAGGATCTTCCTGACCCAGGGATCAAACCCACAGCTCCTGCATTGGCAGGCGGATTCCTTACCAGCTGCACCACCTGGGAAGCCCTGTCTAAATGTATAATATTTGGTCACACTTTTTTTGGTGAGAATATCCATCTATCTTTTGTTGTTGTTTTTTACCCTAATCATGATAAGTGCACCACTGAATCATGCTCGGTGGAGAACATGTTTGGAGTTGCGGCTACAGATGCTGGGTTGGTTTGCAGTGATACTCCTTTAATTTCCATCATGAACGGTTCATTAGTGAAAGTTGTAGGAGACAGAACAGACTAAACCTGACAGGCCTATCTAATGATTAAAACTCTTAACTGTGGCTCTGTCATTACATTACAATAAATAAGCACTACCTGAGTAAGGAAGATGAGGGCAAAAGCTCACGGGATTACTTGGACACATATTGCCATTTGATATAGAAATTTATTTTTATTCTTCTCTTTCACTCTCTCATCACTTTTCACTGGTAAAACTAAATGATTGTAATGGTGATAATTACCAGGTGAACATTTATGTGCTTGGCATCATAATAAACAATTCATATACATTATCTTTAATACATATATAGTGTGTAGGAAAAAAATAAATTCAGTCCACAACTGACACTAGAATCCCCTCCATCTCCAATCCTATTACTACCAAGGCGATAGTTGACTGCACATCCTGGGGAAAGGTGTGACTGTGTTCACACCAGATCCAGCTTCTCCCCCCAAAGTAACTGGGCACATGCAGACTGTATGGCTTTGTTCCCACACAAGGACATTCCTTCAAGACTACAATAGGTAACTGTTTCACGTAATTCCATAGAGACAGAGAAAGTTAAACAAAATGAGAATACAGAGGACTTTGTTTGTGTTGACAGAGCAAGAGAAAGCCCCTGAAAAAAAGAAACAGGAGTATACAACTTACTATATATCAAAGCATTAGTAATAAGGATGCCAAAGAGATTAAGAAAAGAAGAATACAGTGAAAATTTTCACAAAGCACTAGAAAATACATTTTAAAAAGTAACAGAGCTGAAGAATACAATAACTAAGATGAAAAACACATTAGAAGGAATTAACTACACATTAGGTGATACAGAAGAATGCATAAGTGATCCTGGAAAATAGAATAATGGAAATCATTCAGAACAGCCAAAATGAAAACAGTATGAAAAATGAGAATGGTTGAAGGGATCTCTGGGACAACATCAAGCAGAGTAATGTTTACATTATTGGGGTCCCAGAAGGGAAAGAAGGTGATTGAATATATAGTTAATAAAATTATGGCTGAAAGCTTCCAACTCCTAAACAAGGAAACATATCTAGATACAGGAAACGCAGGGAGTCCCAAACGAAATGAACCCAGGCTCAAAAGACAACATCACAATTAAAATGACAAAAATTAAAAATAGAGAATTCTAAAGGCCACAGGAGAAAGAGTATCGTATACAAGAATCCCCAAAAGGATATCAGCTGATTTCTCTGATAGCTGGCAGGTCAAAAGGGAATATATATCCAAAGTCCTGAAAGGGAAAAATCTGCAACCTAAAATACTCTACCCAGCAAGATTAGCATCTGGAATCAAAGGAGAGGTAAGAAACTTCTCAAGCAAAAACTAAAACAGTTCATCAATAGGAAACCTACCCTAAAAGAAATGTTAAAGGGTCTCCTCTAAATGAAAAAGAAGTAAGAATCTACAGGAAAGGGAAAATCCCACTTAGAAAGACAAGTACATGGTAAGGACTGAGGGTCAACCACCTATATAGGCCAGTACAAAGATTAAAAGACAATTATTAAAACAACATAATTATAATAAATAGTTAAGGGATAAAAATAAAGATGTAAACTATGACATCAAACCACAAAGTGTTCAGGAGGGGAATAAAAAATGTAGATATTCTTTTAGAATGTGTTTGAATTTAAATGATTAGTAGTTTAAAACTGTAAGTACAGATTAATATATAAGAATCCCCTGGTAATCACAAATCAAAAACTTAAAAAGAAGGAAACACAAGCATACAGAAAATCATCACACTACAAGGGAAAGAACTAAAAGAAGAAATGAACAGAGAAGAACTACAAAATAACCAGAAAACAAGTAGTGAAATGGCAGTAAGTACATACATATCAATAATTACTTTAACTGTCAGTGAACTAAACATTCCAATCAAAAGACATAGGATGAATGATTGGATAAAGAAGCAATAAGACCCATCTATATGTCACCCCAAGAGACTTGTGTCAGAGCTAAAGACACAACACATGACTGAATGGGAATGGAATGGGGATATTTCATTCAAACTGAAATGACAAGAAGGGGTAGCAATACCCATATCAGACAAAGTATACTTTGAAACAAAGGCTATAAAGAGAAAGAATGGCATTATATAATGATAAAGGGATTGATGCAAAAGAGGGATATTATACTCAACATATATGCACGGGATAACCTAAATATATTAATCAAATACTAACAGTTTGGATGACTCACAAGCTGGAATCAAGATTGCCAGGAGAAATATCAACAACCTCAGGTATGCAGATGATACCACTGCAATGGCAGAAGGTGAAGATGAATTAAGAGTCTCTTGATGAAGGTGAAAGAGGAGAGTTAAAAAGCTGGCTTAAAACCCAACATTCAAAAAATGAAGATCATGGTATCCAGACCTATCATTTCATGGCAAATAGATGGGGAAAACGTGGAAACACTCAGATTTCATATTCTTGGGCTCCAAAATTAATGTAGACAGTGACTGCAGCCATGAAATTAAAAGATGCTTGCTCTTTGGAAGAAAAACTGACAAACCTAGACAGTGTGTTAAAAAGCGGAAACATCACTTTGCCAACAAAGGTCCGTATAGTCGAAGCTATGATTTTTCCAGTAATCACATATGGATGTGAGAGTTAGACCATAAAGAAGGCTGAGTGCCAAAGAATTGATGCTTTCAAACGTGGTTTGAGAAGCCTCTTGAGAGTCCCTTGGACAGCAAGGAGATCAAACCAGTCAATCCCGAAGGAAATCAACCCTGAGTATTCTTTGGAAAGACTGGTGCTGAAGCTGAAGCTCCACCAGAGCAAAGAACTGACTCATTGGAAAAGACCCTGATGCTGGGAAAGATTGAGGGCAAAAGGAGAAGCGGATGACAGAGAATGAGATGGTTGGATGGCATCACTGACTCAATAGACATGAGTTTGAACAAACTCAGGGAGATAGTGAAGGACAGGGAAGCCTGGCGTGCTGCAGTCCATGGGGTGTAGAGTCGGACACAATTTAGCAACTGAACAACAAGAGACAAAGTGAGATATTGACAATACAGTAATAGTAGGGGACTTCAACACCCACTAACATCAAAGGACAGGTCATACACACAGAGAATAAGGTAACAGTCTTAAATGACACCATAGACCAGTTAAACGTAACAGGTATCTACAGCACATTCTAACCAAATACAGCAAAATATACTTTTTCTTCCCCAAATGCCCATGGAATGTTCTCCAGGATAAATCATAGACTAAGCCACAAAATAAGTCTCAACAAATTCAGGAGGATAAAAATTATACCAAGCATTTTTTCTGGCCACCAGCAGTATGAAGCTAGAAATGTGATTACAGAAAGAAAAAAGGGAAAGAACAAACACGTAGAAAGTGAACAACACACTATGAAAAAACAAATGGGTCAATAAAGATAGCAAAGAGGAAGTAAGAATATACCTTGAGACAAATGAAATGGAAACAAAATTCTCCAAAACCTACTGCATGTAGCAAAAGCAGTTCTAAGGGAAGTTTATAGGATGGAGGCCTTCCTCAAGAAACAAACAAAAAATCTGAAATAATATAACCTACCACCTAAAGAAAGTGGAATTAGAAGAAGGATAGATAAAGCCCAAAGTCACCAGAACGAAGGAAGTAATGAAGATCAGAAAGGAAATAAATACAATAGAGACAAAAGAAAACAATAGAAAAAAAATCAGTGAAACCAAAGTTTAACTTTTTGAAAAGATGAGTAAAATTGATAAACCTTTAGCCAGGCTCACCAATAAGAAAAGAGAGAGGACCCAAGTAAAGTGGAGCAATAACAACTGATACCACAGATATTTTTAAAAATCATGAGAGAATACTACAAATAGTTGTATGCCAACAAACTGGACAACCTGAAAGAGTTGGACAAATTTCTAGAAACACACACCTGCCAGGACTGAGTCAAAACAGACTCAAATTTGAACAGACCAAATTTTTAATTTAAACCAGCAATCAAGCCCCTGGCAAACAAAAGCCCCAAATCAGCCACCTTCACAGGACCATTGTGCCAAGCAGAACAAAGAGCTAATACTTTTCTTCCTCAATCTATGCTAAACAAATTGAAGATGATTAAACACTCCTAAAATCATTCTCTGAAGTCACCATTACCCTGATACCAAAACCAGACTAAGACACTACAATTCCAGTGCTAAGTTATATGCTCGAAACTTCTGAATGTATTTTCCCACCAAAAGATGCATTTAAGAATGTTCTTTGTGGCTTCATTCATCATAGTCCAAACTGAAAGAAATGAAATAGTCATCAGTAGGAGAAAGAATTTTAAAATCGCTTATGTGTTCTTATAATGAATCCACAACAGCATTGTTAAATATCATAGACATTATGTTGAGTGAGATATGCCAGAAATAGGAAAAACCTAATTCATGGTCATCTGAATAATGATTACCTCCAAATATGGTGGTTATAATGTTATAAACTAAAAGAGAATATGATAGAACTTTCTGGAGTGCTGGAAATAGTCCTTATCTTGATCTAGGTGGCAGTTACACTGGTGTATTCAGTTCAGTTCAGTCGCTCAGTTGTGTCCGACTCTTTGCAACCCCATGAACTGCAGCACGCCAGGCCTCCCTGTCCAACATCAACTCCCAGAGTCCACACAAACCCATGTCCATTGAGTCGGTGATGCCATTCAACCATCTCATCCTCTGTCATCCCCTTCTCCTCCTGCCCTCAATCTTTCCCAGCATCAGGGTCTTTCAAATGAGTCAGCTCTTTGCATCAGGTGGCCAAACTATTGGAGTTTCAGCATCAACATCAGTCCTTCCAATGAACACCCAGGACTGATCTCCTTTAGGATGGACTGGTTGCATCTCCTTGCAGTCCAAGGGACTCTCCAGAGTCTTCTCCAACACCACAGTTCAAAAGTATCAATTCTTTGGTGCTCAGCTTTCTTTATAGTCCAACTCTCACATCCATACATGACCACTGGAAAAACCATAGCCTTGACTAGACAGACCTTTGTTGGCAAAGTAATGTCTCTGCTTTTTAATATGCTGTCTAGGTTGGTTATAACTTTCTTTCCAAGGAGTAAGCATCTTTTAATTTCATTGCTGCAATCACCATCTGCAGTGATTTTGGAGCCCAGAAAAATAAAGTCAGCCACTGTTTCCACTGTTTCCCCATCTATTTGCCATGAAGTGATGGGACCAGATGATGGGACTGGTGTATAGAAAAATTCAATTGAGCTGTAGTCTACAGAGTTATGCAGTTTATGCATTTCACTCTGATGTTCTTATTTTTACCTCAAAAACAAAAGAAAACCCTCAAACCTAGCAATGATTCTCTGTTCTAGATCATAGGTGATCTACTCCATGAGTCAATGAGTATTACTGACTCATTGGTAAACAAGATAACAGAATAGAATTGAAAAAAATAATATAAAATGAAACCCTAGGTTTAAATTTCCCACTTTTATTTATTTTTCCATTTATTTTTATTAGTTGGAGGCTAATTACTTTACAGTATTGTAGTGGTTTTTGCCATACATTGACATGAATCAGCCATGGATTTACATGTGTTCCCCATCCCGATTCCCCCTCCCACCTCCCTCCCCATCCCATCCCTCTGGGTCTTCCCAGAGTACCAGCCCTGAGCACTTGTCTCATGCATCCAACCTGGACTGATGGTCTGTTTCACCCTTGATAGTATACTTGTTTCAATGCTATTCTCTCAGAACATCCCACCCTCGCCTTCTCCCACAGAGTCTAAAAGTCTGTTCTGTACATCTGTGTCTCTTTTTCTGTTTTGCATATAGGGTTATGGTTACCATCTTTTAAAATTCCGTATATATGTGTTAGTATACTGTATTGGTGTTTATCTTTCTGGCTTACTTCACTCTGTATAATGGGCTCCAGTTTCATCCATCTCATTAGAACTGATTCAAATGAATTCTTTTTAATGGCTGGGTAATATTCCATGGTATATATATGTACCACAGCTGCTTTATCCATTCATCTGCTGATGGGCATCTAGGTTGCTTCCATGTCCTGGCTATTATAAACAGTGCTGTGATGAACAACATATTAAAAAGATCATACACCATGACCAAGTGGGCTTTATCCCAGGAATGCAAGGATTCTTTAATATCCGCAAATCAATCAGTGCAATACACCACATTAACAAATTGAAAGATAAAAACCATATGATTATCTCAATAGATGCAGAAAAAACCTTTGACAAAATTCAACATCCATTTATGATAAAAACTCTCCAGAAAGCAGGAATAGAAGGAACATACCTCAACATAATAAAAGCTATATATGACAGACCCACAGCAAGCATTACCCTCAATGGTGAAAAATTGAAAGCATTTCCCTTAAAATCAGGAACAAGACAAGGGTGCCCATTGTCACCCCTACTATTCAACATAGTTTTGGAAGTTTTGGCCACAGCAATCAGAGCTGAAAAAGAAATAAAAGGAATCTAGATAGGAAAAGAAGAAGTGAAACTCTCACTGTTTGCAGATGACATGATCCTCTACATAGAAAACCCTAAAGACTCTACCAGAAAATTACCAGAGCTAATCAATGAATATAGTAAAGTTGCAGGATATAAAATTGACACACAGAAATCCCTTGCATTCCTATACACTAACAATGAGGAAATAGAAAGTGAAATTAAGGAAACAATACCATTCACCATTGCAACAAAAAGAATAAAATACTTAGGAGTATATCTACCTAAAGAAACAAAAGACCTATACATAGAAAACTATAAAACACTGATGAAAGAAATCAAAGAGGACACAAATAGATGGAGAAATAAATTTACCACTTTTAAGATAGAAAGTGTTAGTTGCTCATGTCTGACTCTTTGCGACCCCATGGACTGGGTGAGGCCCACCAGGCTCCTCTGTCCATGGAATTCTCCAGGCAAGAATACTGGGATGGGTAGACATTCTCTTCTCCAGGTGATCTTCCCGACCCAAGGATTGAACCTGGGTCCCCTGCATTGCAGACAGTACCGTTTGAGCCACAAGGGAAGCTCCCACTTTTAAAAGCCCTGTTATATTTTCAGTAAATCTGTAGGGAAATGCATGAGGAAGCCAATGTTTTGGAGAGATTAAGAGGTATTTCCAAGGTCCAGGTAAGCAAGGTGCAGAGCCAGGTTTCAGACCCAAGCCATACTGTACCATTATACCATGGCTGCATTTTTAGTGAGGCTAGATTGGTTGGTGTATCTTCAATACTGTGTTCTCTAGCAACTGTAAACATCACAGGTTGAATTCTTGAGATAAACCTTGAAATCCTAGTTAACAGAACGATAGACAACATAACCATCAACTTCAGGGTCTCTTATCTTTTGCCAAATGCAGAGTCAGCATATTTGCATTACATGGTATTCTTAGGGGTCCCAAAATGTTTGCAGTGAAGAGCTGGTCTGTTTCTCATCTGAAGCTTTGGTCTTGATGATCTCAGAAGGGGAGTACAATCCAGAAAGTTCATGTATGGGGAAGGGGCAGGTGTGCTGACAGGTTTAATCCACGCGTGTCTTCTCCCCCATTGAAAATATGTCATGATGAGAGGCTGCTGCTGAAGCTTGTGAGCCCACAGTCAATCTCAGTTGGGTTTTCAGTCTTCTAGTAAGTCATGAGCAGCCAGTAGGGACCCTGTGGGGTTCAGTCATCATGGGAGTCTATTTTAAATGCTGACAGTGAAAGGAAGAAAATGCATTGAGCATAATATACTACTTTAAAAATCTATGACTTGTAATGCTAAGACAATGTAATGGATTTATTAGGAATACAGCAAGGATTTGAAAATTATTTCCTGAGCATCCTAGCCTTCTGTCTGTACATTCAGAAACTTAATAAATAAGAATTGTTAGCTGTCTATATTTTTTTAAGAAATCATCTGAAATAAAGCCTTTCCTAGACTAGTTGTTATAAACCAATACATCTAGAAGTATATTAATTAAAACAATAATCCCATAAAAGGGTGATTCAATAGCATATTGAAGGTTGAGGAGTGCTTACTAGAGGCTGGGGCTTAGGTTAGGAGGCTTAGGTTAGCTCATGTGTAAACATTCTCTATGGGATTAATTTTGTATTCATGACATTTAATAATTACTCTGGTTACAAATCAGTGTCAGCATCAGTAAAATTAAATTATAAATGGACAGGAGAGAGGAATATTACAGGTGGAATATAACTGCTAAATAACAGCCAACATGCACATTATAAAAATATAAACAAAGATGGGAACATCCATCACAAGAGTGTTTCTTCAACTGACAGAGTCAGTTTACTTAAAGGATCATCCAGCCATATCCTTATGAATTCAGAGATGTCGTTTATAGACAGCATCTTTATAACCAAGTCTACTGAGTATGTATTTCTTCTATGCACGAAGCAAACTGTAATGCCAAAATATATGCTGGGAAGTGGGGAACTCATAACTTGACTTTACCATCACAGAGTGGAACAGCAGCTGTCCAGGTAGGTTTTGCTTGGGTCAGGGGCATGTGAGATCATGTAATTATTCCAGCTGATTCTGTTCCTTCAGAATTTTCCTCTGCCTGTTTCCACATTAGAAGAAGAGGTGACAATATCTCTGGCTCATTGTTTGATGAAGGCATTTTTAAATGAGGATACTTACTTACAGTTGTTGTTCATGTCCACAGACATAAAGTCAGATGGTTTTCTGGCCTTGTCACCTAACAAGACTGGGCATATCACCCTGATTTTTCAAACAAGTCCTCACTTGAAGTTGGTTGTTTTAATTATATATCTCATTTAGGCTTCTGTGGACATTCTATTCTGCATTCCTCCTTTGGTACCTTTGTCTTTTTTTTTTTTTTTTCAGTTATTTTTATTAGTTAGGGGGCTAATTACTTTACAATATTGTAGTGATTTTTGCCATACATTGACATAAATCAGCCATGGATTTACATGTGTTCCCCATCCCGATCCCCCCTCCCACCTCCCTCCCCATCCCATCCCTCTGGGTCTTCCCCGTGCACCAGCCCTGAGCACTTGTCTCATGCATCCAACCTGGGCTGGTGATCTGTTTTACCCTTGATAGTATACTTGTTTCAATGTTGTTCTCTCAGAACATCCCACCCTCACCTTCTCCCACAGAGTCTAAAAGTCTGTTCTGTACATCTGTGTCTCTTTTTCTGTTTTGCATATAGGGTTATGGTTACCATCTTTTAAAATTCCGTATATATGTGTTAGTATACTGTATTGGTGTTTATCTTTCTGGCTTACTTCACTCTGTATAATGGGCTCCAGTTTCATCCATCTCATTAGAACTGATTCAAATGAATTCTTTTTAATGGCTGGGTGATATTCCATAGTGTATATGTACCACAGCTGCTTTATCCATTCATCTGCTGATGGGCATCTAGGTTGCTTCCATGTCCTGGCTATTATAAACAGTGCTGCGATGAACACTGAGGTGCACGTGTCTCTTTCAGATCTGGTTTCCTCGGTGTGTATGCCCAGAAGTGGGATTGCTGGGTCGTATGGCAGTTCTATTTCCAGTTTTTAAAGAAATCTCCACACTGTTCTCCATAGCGGCTGTACTAGTTTGCATTCCCACCAACAGTGTAAGAGGGTTCCCTTTTCTCCACACCCTCTCCAGCATTCATTGCTTGTAGACTTTTGGATAGCAGCCATCCTGACTGGTGTGTAATGGTACCTCATTGTGGTTTTGATTTGCATTTCTCTGATAATGAGTGATGTTGAGCATCTTTTCATATGTCTTCCTTAGTCTTAAAAGTCAACCGCATACCTTCTTCAAATTCCTCTCTGAATCTGACACCTCTTCTGTCATCGTGTTTCCTTCTCTGCCTCTCCTGCCTCCCCTCTTTCCCTGTTAACCCTTCTGATTACAGTGGGCCCACCCAGATAATTGAGGGTAATCTCCCCATCTCCAGATCCTGAAATCAGTCACATCTGCAAAGTCCTTTTTGCCATGTAAGGCAGCCTATTTACAGGTCTTAGTGAATAGGATGTGGACACCTTTGGGGGGCACCCAAGGACTCCTTTGCTAAGGAGAAAAGTAGCTAAATTTCCATTCACAGCTTTTCATCAAGCTTTGGCCAGGCACTCTGCAGAGCAGGGTGGGAACAGTATAAACAGACACCACTGTTATTTTAGGACCAAGGGAAGGGCCAAGTGTTCAGGAGAGGGGAGAGGCTCATCCATTTGGGGAGTTGGGGGAGGCTTTTTTCACCTGCTTGTAGTAAATGCTATGACAGAGGTACACAGAATGAAGGAGTTGGAAGGTGACCCACCCAACTGGATGAAACAAAGACAGTCCATTGTGTGGTGACAGCGTAGAGGGGAGGCAGTGGCATGTAGCCTGGACTTTGCTGACTTGGTAAGATTTTAAGGGCAGGAACCAGGTGAGCAAAGCTTGGAAACAAGGAATACTTTCCAGGAAGAGTGAGGAAGGGTTCCAGTCGGCAAGGAAGTTCACCTAACTGGGGTCGCACCACCCAGCTGACAGCAACTGAAGGGAGATAACTTTGCTCTCTGGTTTGAGCATACTGGATCATTTCTCAAAGGCTGCCAATCCCCCTCCTCAGGTTAAGCTGTTCTCTTGCATCATTCTGCTCCTCTCTTGGCCCCTTTAACTCTGCCTTCACTTCCCCTGTTCTCCAATTCTCAGTCCTCACTTTGCTATAGCTTTGTCTTCTAAACCTCAGGTAGTCCCCCAGGTGATTTCGCTTACAGGTGAGATCCGCCGCTGTATCCAGACATCCTTCATTCTAGGGAAGGGCTCAGCTCACTGCTGGTCCCTGTTTCATAAGAGGCATTAGGCCCCATTATTTATTACTTAATTAACCCTTACAAAAGTGACAGTGCAGTGCTCCAAGTCCAACTTTTCCAAGGAATTAGTTTTTCAAATGTGGCTTTATTTGTAGAATGAAAAAGAGATGATCATGAAAGTAAGGTGAGGTAGAATGACTACAAAAAAAAGAAAAAATATGGCTTGTTAGGAATCTATATTGTCTGTAACTGTCCAGTTCAATATGGCAACCACTAACCACATGTGCCTATTTAAATTGAAGTAAATTAAAATGAAAAGTTCAGTTCCTCAGTTGTACCAGCCATGTTTCAAACTCTCAAGGGCTACCTGTGGCTAGAGACCTGGTTATTGGACAGGGGGGATATAGAGCATTGTCATTATTATATAACCTTCTGTGGGACACCACTGGTTTGTATCCATGCTCAAAACCCCCAACATCTTCACATAAAATCCAAAGCCTCTGTCATGGCCTATCGCAATGGTTTCCAAGGAGATGATACTGTCTACTGGGGGGCATTTGGGAAGTATGTGGAAGTGCTACTGGTATTTAATGAGTAGGGACCAGGAATGCCAGACATCTGTGCAATGCTCAGAATAGATTCCCACAATGCAAAAGTGTCCTGCATCCAGCAAAACCTTTGAAAAGTCCTGGAATCTATTATTGATAATTATGAATCAAACCTAACTCCATTTTATATATAAACACAAACTAATGTTTATAGTCTTTTGCCACACACCTAATTATATAGAATGCAACTGTTGCATACTTCAGGGAATGTTTGTACTTTGTTTTGCTTAGAACTGTTCCAAAAGTACTTGCCATTTCAGAAAATCTCTGAAAACGTGCTTTTGAGTTGTCAACACATAGGTATCAATCCATTGTCACATTCACAGTGATTTGATGTACAGGTGCAAGGATCCCACTAATTCATATAGCCTGGGAAATAATTATTTTATTGAAGGCCTTCTACTGCTTCCTGGAATTGGAGTTTTATATTAATTTTTTAAAATCATGAGTGAATGTTATATTATCTACAGATTTTTATTACAAGAGAGTAAAAGGGCCATTTGAAAACATTTGTTATAGGAAAGATCCCTTTGTTTTATAGATTCAAGTACATCCATGGCGGAACTTCCCTGGTGGTCCAGAGATAAAGACTTCACCTTCCAATGCAGGAGGTATGGGTTCGATCCTTGGTAGGAAACTAGGATCCCACATGGTTCATGGCCAAAAGAACAAAACATAAAACAGGCAGTATTGTAATAAACTCAATAAAGATTTTAAAAATGGTTCACATAAAAAATAATCTTTAAAAAAAAGAACTCTCCTGGGGCTCTTTAAGCCGCTTTGGACTTGCTCCCTCTGCTCCCCCCGTACCAGCGTCTTGCTCTTTCTCAAGCTTTGCAAACAGACTCCAGCTTCAGCCCTTTGCACTCCATGCTCCCATGACCTGAAACACTCTTTTCCCAGTGCTCTCCATCCCCCCCTTACTTAAGTTTCAGCTCAGGCATCAGAGAGAACTTCCCTGACCCCTTATCTGCAATGGCACCCCTACTTCATTCATCACCCACCTGTCCTGTATCTGATGGTTTACTCACTGTCTGCTCCCAGCTCACTCATGGCGGCAGGGACTTTGTAGTGTTCACCACTATACCCAGCATTGTGATGGGGCTCAATATCCCCCTTGAAGAGAGGAAAGAAATTTGAATTCCTCAAGCAAAGTATTCAGGGTATTGAGAACTTAAATGGATATTGGGATTTTTTTTTTTTTTTTGTAGTTGAAGTATAGTTGATCTGCAATATTGTATTCGTTTCAGGATTTTTTTTAAGGTGGGAAACTATTTTCTAGAAATCTCAAATGTGTAAAAAATTACAAGTTGTATCATTATTAACTTTCTTCTTTGTTAAGACTAAACAACCCAATTTTTCAATGTGCTTGTTCTCCTTGGAATTTATCTCCAGTGATGCCACAAAAAAAGCTTGAAGTTATGATATGCTGTATCCCAGGAACAGTTTGACAGTTTCCTTACTGCTTATAACCTGCAGTTCCCTACAGAGGCCTCCTCTCCACTGTAGTCTCTGCCAAGTGGTTGTCACAGCATTAATTAAACTGGAAGAATAAAGGCATTGCATGTCATTTTCTATATTGAATGCCTTCATGTTATGGATGAATCTCCATGGAGAAATCTGGTACATAAACTGAAAACAATGCCTGGTAAGTTTACTAAAGCTCAATTGGGGTATTGTTAAGGCGAGAAATTGTTGCATGCTGAAATGTGAACTCTGTTGCCTGTATCAGGTTTTTTAAAAGTCTTGAGAAATATGAGTGTACTATCTTTTTTATTTTCCAAATTGTATTTCAACTTCATCCCCCAAAACATTTTCAGCACTTTTTAAATGGTCACATCTTTTTAATAGATACAATTCTCAGTGTTACTGTATCCAGACAATAGGCTATCAACTACTATAAAATAAGAGCTATATTGCCTCTCTGCATTCATACATATGGATCAAATTTTTAATTTATTTTTAGGTGTT
Source organism: Dama dama (assembly GCF_033118175.1). NCBI lineage: Eukaryota > Metazoa > Chordata > Mammalia > Artiodactyla > Cervidae > Dama > Dama dama. Next base: position 42,998,369 of record NC_083698.1, on the reverse strand, counting down.
CTCAGGTACCATATATACAAACTGTATTAAGCATATTGCATTTTAAGATATGTGGTTTTAATAACAATGAGCATATGAGCTATAAAATCAACTGAAAAACAGTGGCCTTGCTGTTTTTCAGAAGAATAAATGACTTTGGAAAGATAAAGCTTTATCCCCATGTTCCAAAGTTCGGCTCACTGGGCTTCTGTTAAACTAGGATGTGCTAGGATTCTATAGGAGGCCTTCCCTGGAGAGAGAGATTGTAGACAGAGTCAGCAAAACACCTAGGCCAGCCTTGTCAACCTGAGATCACAAGGGGAGGGGCATGCTGAGAGCCTTGGGGAGGCAGGAGAGCAGAGTGAACTCTGAAGCAAAGTCTAGTCCTGTGCTTCTCAAAGCCTGTTTTCCCTGGCTGTCCTTATTTGCCCGCCATGGTGTAAGAATAGAGGTTAAGAGTAAGTGATCAGGATTTGGGGCTTCCCAGGTGGCACGAGTGGTAAAGAACCTGCCTGCCAATGTAGGAGACATAAGAGACTCAGGTTCCATCCCTGGGTTGGGAAAATCTCCTGGAGGAGGGCAAGGTAACCCACTCCACTATTCTTGCCCAGAGAATCCCATGGACAGAGGAGCCTGGCGGGCTACAGTCCATAGGGTCACAAAGAGTCGGGCACAACTGAAGCATCTTGGCACTCATGCTCAGGAGTTTGATAGACTAATTATATTCCTTTGAACCTAATAATAGTACATTATATTTTATTATTAATATAATTATCATTCTTATATTTCTACTTTTTATTTTTCTAGTAATACTTTTTACTGTCATGTTTAGAAGTGTTGGTCCACTGCAGATTGTATTTGTTTCTCTTAAAAAAAGATCCCCAGAAATAGACCCACAGACATAGAAAACAAGCTTATGGCTACCAAAAGGGAAAGGCAGGGGAGGGTAAATTAGGAGTTTGGGGTTAAAATATACACAGTACTATGTATAAAACAGATCACTATCAACAAGGACCTACTGTATAGCACAGGGAACTATACTCAATATCTTGTAATAACCTATAATGGAAAAGAATCTAAAAAAGAATATATATAAAACTAAATCACTTGGCTGTACACCTGAAACTAACACAAACATTGTAAATCAACTATATTTCAGTATTTTTTAATTAAAAAAAATGTAAAAGTCCCCTTACTGCAGATAATTTTAGAAGCAGTGGTTGAAATAAAATTGAACTGTTTAAATAAATCCATTGCCCAGGAGTGCACTCTAAGTAGAACTTTATTTAGAGCATAGAAGTACAAATTGTTCTGTTTTTGTATTAGGTGCACAATTCCTGAAAAGTTTGAGGTACCAAATGAGAGAGATCATATTATTTCTAGGGTAACTTCTTATGCTGGTTGTGTGATTAATTACTCATTTAACAAACATGTATTGTTAAATGTTCTGGGTGCTTAGAATACACTATTGGATAAAATAATAAAAATCGAGTTTACATTCTGGTGGAAGGACAAATAAATATAAAAAAGCATGCAAATTATGCAAATGTAGAATAGTATTTAAGTGATAGAAATGCAAGTTAGGAAGTTAGAAGTGCAAGAGTTGTGTGTATGTGTGTGTGTGTCTGACCATTTATGATACTGTGGTAAGTATAAGCCTCACTGAGAAGATGACATTTGATTAAAAGGTTGAAGATGATGAGGGTTTGGCCATGATGCTTTATGAGGGAAGAGTGGTCCAGGCTGACGAGAGAGCTAGTGCAGAGACCCTGAGGTAGACTAGCTGAGAAGATGGGTGAGGGAGCAGTAAGTGTCCTGGGCAGGCTGTTCCGGGGAAGTGACTGGAGACGAAACTGGAGTCAGAATGGGAACCTAGATCTCTTGGCTTTTACTCTGAGTGAACTAGGAAACCACAGGTCACAGGGCCTGGGATTAGAGGTGGCACATTTTAAAAGGGCCACTCAGTCCACTGTGTTTAGAATAGAGTGTGATGGGAGATCAGTTAGGGGCTGTTCTCAGTGAGAGATGATAATGGCTTGGTCTAGAGTGGTTGCAGGAGAGGCAGTGAGAAGTAGGTGGTGTCTGGTTATACTTTTATGGTAAAGCTAACAAAATTTTCTAACCTCTGGGGATGTAGCATATAAGAGAAGAAAGGATTCAGTTGTCTCGGTCTCAAATCTTATTTTCTACCATCATAACTTCAGAAATGTGCTTTTTCAGAGAAACTTTCCTATTATGTGTAAAAACTACAGTGAAGAGTCATGATTTCAAACCCTGGATTGTAGCCTCCATTGGAATGAGCCTGTGTCTTTTACCATCTCTGACACTATCATGAGACATGATTCCAGATATACTACAGGCTATTAATGTGTTTTATGGCATAAAAAATGTTATACTTTCATTTACACAGAAGATACATACATGTAATTCTCTCATACATTTGTGACAATAACGAATAATCCCCATGAGCTATCATACTTTAGTATCTATCATATATCTATATCATTGTCTATATGATAATAATTCTTGTTTAATGGATTTTACATCCCAATGGGAGTTTAAGCTACTGTAGGGGTTAAATCATTATTTCCAAGTTTTACCGGAATTCCCAGCTTGAAGAAGGATAAGAAGATAATTCTTTAGGAATAGTACCTCTTGTCATTCAGGGTCTGGACCCTGGTGACAGTTCACTGAGACCAGAAGATCCTCCCATATGTACCGTCTGTTGTAGAAGTGATGGGACAGTAAATGTTTAGCATTTTTTAAGATTTGCTCATTGGAAATGCAAATGGAAGAGCTACAGTTTTGGAATTTCAACCATGCCCCTTTTGAAATCTAACCTCAATCAGACCTGAAATCTAGCCCCTTCTAAAATCTGCCTTTTAGTCTAGGGCCCTGACATCAGCATTCTCTGCTTTTAGAATCCGATCCAGAAGAGATAAACACAACTCACTGGAGGAGCTGTGCTGGACTGTATATCAAGTCCTCCACACGCATAACCCAACTGACTGCAACCTGTTGCCTTTGAGGCCTGCATTACTATCCCAAGCAGCAGACTGCAGAAAAGGCTTTGAGTTTAATAAGCATCTTGCCTGAAGTCACTCAGCTGGTTGATTTAGCCAGGATTTAACTCAAATGGTTTCATCCAAAGCCCCTTGATGTCCACCGTCCCACCACTCTGCCTCTTAACACAACAGAGCACTTGCCAAGTGATAGTCACATTCCTTCCTCTGAAACTCCAACATCCCCTGTGGAAAATCGTTTGTAAAGAGAGACCAGGGTATGTCCTCCAATTTCTATAGTTTACCAACCCTGGGCATTCATCTTGTCTGGATTGAACTTCAGCCAGTTCATTTTTAGCCAAGTTTCCAATTTAGGCAGCCAGTGGGCAAAATACAAAAACCACCCTGTCGGAATCAGATGAAAAAGAAATACAGGCTGGGGATTCTTGGCATAACAATGAAGCAGGAGGTCCAGGGCCCTTGCTGCTGTTTTAAATGGTCTCCTACTAACACAGAACAGGGAGCATCCCTCTGGCAGGAGACACAAGAGCAGCATCCCCTCAGTAGATGAGCAATCACTGCAAACCACCTTTTGAGTTTTTGGAGAGAGGATGGATTTGCTGGAGCCAAAAAGAAACAAAACTGCCTGCACGACCTCAACACCCGAAATTGAATAGTCCTTGGCCGTGGTACAAGGAGAAGAGTGAACACCAAGTTAGCCAAACTCAGTTCAGTTGACCACAGGAATCAAGGTGGGAAGACAAAAACAAGTGATTGAAATGGTCCTGCTTGTCCCTTCTGTTCATCCTTCACCCACACCCATCCTTCCCTTTACCCTTTCCGCCTGCTCGGTCCTCAGCCACCTTCAGTGGTGTGAGCGCACTAACCCTCAGGAGGCTCATATGGGAAGGGGAAGATGCAGAACGTGAGGGCTTCCAGAGCACTGAGGCTTCCATCTTTTGTTGCCTCTCATCTCGGAAACAAGGGTCAGATCAGGAGAGAAGAATCCAGAGTAGAAGTGGGGGGTAACACCTCCAGATTGTGATGGGAGGGAGCCCAAGAAAGAGGGGAGAAGGAGAGCTGAGAGGATGGGAAAGTAAAGGAGAACAGGAAACGGAAAAACTAGGAAAAGCAAGAATGATGGGATGAAAAGGAAGGACCCCACCCAGATACCACCAGGAGGCCCTCCAGAATAACTTGTCCAAACAACACAACAGTACTGTGGCTTCTTCTGCTGTTTTCAGGTCCTTTGAGAATTTAAAAATTTAAAATAGTATCAAGATAGATGTCTGGGAAGTCTTTTTAACCTACCTACTTAGCCCTGGTGGGACTGAACGCCATCTGCTTGGAGCCCCTCTGTCTTCCTTCACAGAACCACTGATGGTTACCTGCCTCCATTAGTGTGAGGCCTGTCACTCTCCCACCCCCCAAAACTGAATTGCTATCAAGAGTGAGAACTGTCTCTAATAGGCCTTTATAGTCCCTGCCCTTCATATGATTCTTGCCTCATGTCAGGGACTTAATAAATAAAAAACCTAAGCACCATAAAACCAAATCATTTAGTTCAGTTCAGTTCAGTTCAGTTGCTCAGTCGTGTCCAACTCTGTGACCCCATGGACTACAGCACACCAGGCTTCCCTATTCATCACCAACTCCCAGAGCTTACTCAAACTCATATCCATAGAGTCGGTGATGCCATCCAACCATGACATCCTCTGTCTTCCCCCCTCTCCTTCTGCCTTCAATCTTTCCCAGCATCAGGGTCTTTTCCAATGAGTCAGTTCTTCACATCAGGTGACCAAAGTATTGGAGTTTCAACTTTAGCATCAGTCCTTCTGATGAACACCCAGGACTGATCTCCTTTAGGATGGACTGGTTGGCTCTCCTTGCAGTCCAAGGGACTCTCTAGTGTCTTCTCCAACACCACAGTTCAAAAGCATCAATTCTTCAGTGCTCAGCTTTCCTTATAGTCCAACTCTTACATCCCATACATGACTACTGGAAAAACTATAGCCTTGACTAGATGGACCTTTGTTGGCAAAGTAATGTCTCTGCTTTTTAATATGCTGTCTAGGTTGCTCAAAGCTTTTCTTCCAAGGAGCAAGCGTCTTTTAATTTCATGGCTTCAGTCAGACATTGCAGCCATGAAAATATATCCTGTGTGACTGCATGTATAGAAAGATCCAAAACAGGCAATACTAATGCATGGACAGGAGTCAAAATTATTTTTGAGTAAGAGTAATAGTGGGAGGTGCGGTGAGGGGGCCTCTTAGAAGTAATGATGTTCTATCACTTGAGCTAGGTAGTATTTTTTTAATATTATAAATCTGCTTTATTTAGTGGTTGCAAGTGGGCAAAGAGCAGAGGAAACATCACAGGGATTCAGGCCCTGTACATCACAGAATTGTCATTCCTGTTTTCATAATCACTGCAACGGAGGACCCAACACCTGTCTGGTGGGAAATTTCCTGGGTCAGTGGAAAGTCAGGGGAGTTTACTCTGTTGTAGTATAGGACCCAGGCAGTGACCTTCTGATGGCTGACAATAGAAGCTCAGGTGGAGCAGGTGTTGGCAGAGAGGAAATGAGGGCTCTCATCAACCTCAATTCTAACTCCAGGAGTGAGAGAAGTAGGAAGCAGGAGAGAGGAAGGAGCTAGAGGAGAGAGCAGTGCAGCTGAGAGGGGGCCTGAGACATTGTGGAACCCGCCTGAAGGCAAGGCTTCCATGCTTATAGCTCTTCTTGCTGGAGAAGAAGGTGGTACTGTATTTGAGGAGATGGCACTGCTGCCTCCGGTGGAGCTGAGGGCATTTCCCACAAAAAAACTTTTTTAAAGTTTCCATTGTGAAATTTATTAAGCTTATATCATTATATCATTTATAGCATAAATTTATTTATGATTTGTGCACTTTTCTGTATGTATATGTGTGCTTCAATGAAAAGTTTACTAAAATTAAAAAAGAAAAATCAGAGAATTAGCTACTTCAGACAGAGGATCTATCAATAGAAATTGAGGTTGCTCAGAGACTCTAATTATACAAGGAGCTGCTTCTCCCTTCTTTCTTCTGCTGAGTATGAATTAAAATAGCTTGCAAATTATATGACAAGCCTCACCAGCAGTTCCTAAACATAATTACTCAGTAGCACATCTTATTTCACTGCTGATCAATCATTGATCCTTAACAGGTCAACAAAAAGGAATGCATCCATATGTATTGCAAAGTACAATCTAATTAAGGACCTCTGTAGTCAGTCCCATGTTCTATATTATTGATTCCCCAAAATGTTGTTACACCGGAGGCGAACAAAAAGACTTTCCTGCATCAGTAAGCTTTCAGGATGTCAGACACTGAAAAGTGAATTGTGCCTCTGATTAATTGACTTTAATAATAATAATTTTATTTATATAGAGACCTTGCCAAGGTATTCAGGGAGCTGTAAAGCAACCCATAATCCATGATTAAAGCATTATACAAGCAATATATAACAAGACTCCCTCCTAAAGTAAAACAAAGGCAAGAGATGGATGGGGCTGAGATATGAAGGTGCAGGAGAGGGGATGGGCTGTAGATTCAGTGTGGAAAGGGTGGGTGATAAATGCTTCGTTAGAGGAAGAGGGGAGTTTCCTGGGATTGGCAAAGGAGTGTAATTGAATAGAGTTGCACTGAAATAATGGCCTGTGGGGAGTCAGTCTGAGCCCTGCAAAGACGTGTGCACTTCTTCCTCTCTGACTCTGATGAAGGGAGCACAGATAATCATCACATCTTTCCTGTCAGCTACATCCTATCTATGGGCAAAGTTTTTCATAATGATCCAAACAGCAGAAGTTAAGGAAAAACACATAAATTATTCCTCACTTCTTGACATTGGCAAAAGATCTGGGTAATTTTCTTTTTATCAGCTCCTGGTGAAGTCCTGGGAAATATAAACATGTGTGCAAGTGACTGTGAAGGTGCCCAAGTATGAGAATTCTGAGAGAACAACAGCAGGAACTGAGAATTAGGTGTGATCAGCTGGGGCTTCCTTCCTCTGCAGACCCTTCCCCAGTTCCATCTGCATGCCGTTCGCATGCCTGCCCCAGCTTCCATCTGCCTGGATGACCTCTCTCTTCACCCATGGCTCCTCTCTGGGTCTTTTCAGTTTTTTACTTTCTTCTCTTGTGGTTTGCAACCAACGCATGGACATTATTTTAAAATGTGCAAAGCAGAGAAAAATGTAAAGAAGTGGAAAAAAATTATCCCTAGTCCAACCACCCCAAAGGCAACTACTTTTTTGATATTTCCTAAAATATTGTATTAATATGTGTGAAGTATTTATAAGAATAACATCTCCATGGATATGTACCACAGTGTTGTCAGTGGTTATTCTAGGTGGTGGGATGATGGTTCTCACTTTTGTCTTTATACCTTTATATAATGTTGGAAAAAACATACATATCTATTGGTTAAAAATCAGGGGAAAACAATAAAGTAAAAAAGAGTCAAGCAGGTTATTTTTCTATTGAGATTTGTCACCTGATATTAAATGTTATATAGCCCATCTTTTTTAGATGGGATGATATGATACAATTTGATTTCCAAAAAGATGAGTGACAGATGCTGAAACCACATTTTTGGACAGAATGTTGATGGTCTGGTTCTATTCCATTCTAGGTTACAAGTTTAATTTTTATTTAGTTTGGTCATGTCAGTAACAAGAAAAGAGAGTCATTGTAGGAAAAGTAAAACTAATTAACAATAACCACAAGTGATGAGATGAATGATTAAAAATGACACAGCCCCACTACCTAGGTGATATGTGCAGTTAAACAGAAAAGCTGAGGTCACTGAAGGGAATTTTTCTCTACTCAGGGCTGGGGCAGGGGATTCCCTGTGGCTGAATTAATTCCACCTAATTCCCGGGTAAATTGAATAAAATGTTTATCTTATGTTGGGTAAATACAGTGGTTAATATCTACCCAGTAGACTGCAATGCTGTCTGCAATGAAATGAAAAAAAAAAAAAAAAATTAAGCCCCTCTTTTGTTTTGTGTTGTTCTTACCTAGGTTGGCCACATAGTCATGTGCCTTTGTTTGATGAAAGCTGAAAAGATGTTCTGGCAAGGAGGAAGTGGAGCCAGAGGTTACTGGGAATCCTTGGGCAATGAGTGATTGATTAGTGGGTGAGGAGTCAAGTGAGAGCTAGTGCCCTGGATTGAATAAAAGAGCTTCCATTATTCAGGGAGTGCTAGAGCAGGATGGAGAGAAACTGCATGGAAGGCTGCCATGAGTCTGAGAAAAAAGCAGCTTTCTGGGAAAGAAAACAGACATTAGGGCAAAGAAGGCAACCATATTCTACCCACTGAGCAAAAAAATTTAGGAAGGACAAAGGATAAAAAATGAGTATAGAAGGAGGCAGACATTGTAGAATGTTATATGTGTTTTGCTTTTGTGCACTATTTCCCCTTTAATATTTGTCCTTCTCTTGATTGCTGATTACATAGTCACCAATTTTATAGATTTTTATGTTTAAGATGAGAGTGTGTTTCAAAGCCTACAACTGACGCTACATGATTGCTCAGTCTTATCTCTTAGCGTGTTTGTATTTCCCTGCAGTATGTGGTATCTGAGACTACTACAGAAGAAAGAAAACAGGAAAGAATATAAGCCATCTCTGTTGCTTAAAGTGGGTAGCAGCTGAGTCAAAGCTGGGATTATCAGGTAACAAACTGAGGTTCGATTCTTGGATTACTCTGATGTGATAAGACTGTCTTTCTCTAAACAGTGTTTGTCAAACTGCCAGTTGGGGTCCATTACTGAATTGTGAAATCAGTTGGGTGGATTACTCAGCCTTCTTATAAAATTCAGGAAATAGAATAGAAGATATCAGAATGCATTGCATGTAGTAAGAACAAGTATTGTTTTATAAAACTTCTGTTGTTTCTCACACACACACATATACATATTCCTGTGTGTGTACTGATTTGCAATGTAAAATGTATTTTTTTATATGGGTCAGAGTAAAAAAAAAAAGTAATTTCAAAGCTACTTTCATAGAGTAGATTCTTCAATACTAACAAATTACGAGTTAAAAATATGGAAACAGTATAATGAAAATTATACTTTATTATAATAATTTTCTATAAGGATTTTGAAGCAAGGAAAGCCCAGGCTAGAGTTGTTTCAAACCAGACTAAACAAAGACATTCTCAGAAATTGCACCTAACTGGCAGATTAATAAACCTTTTAGTAAAACTGGTAGAGTTGAATATATCTGTGTGTGAGTGAGTATTAGCTTTAATATGTTACCTTTTGAAGCCCAAACAAATTAAGTCTACAAATGTTCAACTTCTGGTAATTTAATATAAGACATGGAGGCTAGTGGATCAGAGACTTAAACATAGTAGATAAGAAAAATACCACTTATATTTGTTTTGGAATATGCTACTTGAGTATTTTTTTACTAGATTTACCTCACTATCTACATTTCCTATTTAACTGTATTGAGGTGAATTTCCTTCTCTGAACATAGACTTTCTGACAGCGGAGAAGGTAGGTGACTCAGAAGCAAACCAAGTGATTAAAAATTATCATTTTGACATTAAAATTTGCATCCACAAAGTAGATATTTTATAAGAGGTTTTTGCAGCTGGCAGAATTCACAATTATGACATAAATATTTGTGTATTATTTTTTCTACTTTTTACTTGTCTAATCCAGCTTAATTCCTATTGAAGATGTTTTATCTTAGGAGTACCAAAACATTTTTATTATTAGGAAGTTTTACACATAAGTCTGCCTGTTGTAGAGTCAGGGGAGGGTGGATAGCATCCTATTTTGATATTTACATGTGCACCCACCTGAATTGATCCATATACTCCCCGCCCATGTTTTGATACTTTTTCAGGCTGTAACCTAAGAACTTGGTATAGAATGCATCAGCAGTTACCTAGATGCAAGAAAATAAATTAAGTAATAATGTATTTTAACTTTAACATGCTTTTAAGAAGTCTGTACCTGAAATTTCCCTCAAAAAGAAGCACTCAGTGAAGAGAAGGTGGGGTGAGTGATGAGGATATACTGAGGAAGATAAAGAGCAGTGAAAAAAATCAATTTTAAGGGTTTGGCACCAAATCTATGAGGAGAAACATTTAAATTTTTTTTCTTTGACAGTATTTCTAACTGAGGCCATGGGCAATCAGTCTTCTATAAAGTAGCATTTTAAGAGACTACGCCAACAGATTGAAATGTGGCTGTTGCTTTTTGAATTTTCATTCACTGAAAATTTATCTTTCAATCTGTTCCTTACTTAATTGTTGGAGATATGTAGTACTCTCTTTAATAATTAGCAATCAGATTTCTTCAAAAGAAGAAAATCCCTTGCAAAATTATCTTTAAAAAAAGTTGTTGATTAAAGAGCACTATTTCTTGGTAAGAGTGCTGTAGATTACTTGGCAGCACACATCTTTATTCATGAACACCCTTTGAAATTCAGTTTTGCATGTATTTAATGTAATTTTTTTCTTTAAAATGAATGAAGTTATTTAAAAATGAGAATAAATACCCACATTTAGTCCTTTGAAACAATGAAAATAGTTAAAAGTGATTGTCCTTTAAAAAATCTCTTTGCTTAGAAAAGCATATTGGCTATCACTTATAGTCATTCTTTGCAAGTTTTAAAAATATGAAACACAATCTTTATCAAAGCCATAGCTGTCTTTTTGTAGAAATTGACAAGCTGATATTAAAATTCATGTGGAAATACAGGGAAGCTAGAATACCCAAAACAAGCTTGAAAAAGAAGAGTGAAGTTGGAGGATACACAGTTAACAATTTCAAAACTTACTAGAAAGCGCAATAATCAAGACTGGCATAAAATTAGCATATGTTTAAACACATAGAACAATGGGACA